>NC_059136.1:382838-2850716 GCF_020740605.2 Lemur catta | reverse complement strand
CCTTCCTTCCTCCCTCCCTTTCTTCCTTCCCATGGTCTCAAGTTTCCAAAAACAAAAGAAATCAGTGAGGATTCTCCTCCCTGAGACCAATGTGTTGGCAAAAGCAACAACTGCTCCTGCAAACACCAAAACCTTCCAACAGAGTGAGTGGGGAAGATCATATCTGGTGTTCAGCAATCTTAAAAATGACCAGACAGCAAAAGCCCAGAGGAAGTGAGTGAGGAAAGTTAGTAGGAACTGATAAAACTATACAGATGATTTCTGCCCCACCTGGTTGGAAGTTTCACTTACTTCTGGTTATCCTTGGCGTGTGGGGGCGTGGAACGGTTGGTGTGAGGGGACGGACATGGGTAATGTATAGTTTGGGAGCTCTGGTGCCTTTGTGGCCCTGAAGGTTTTTATTTGCAAGGCGTTGGTTGAATCAGCCTTTCCTCCTAAAATCTTCAGCACATACAACTTGCTGACTTAATGTCTTTTTTTTTTTAAATCTACATTCTGTATTCTTTCTGTTGTTTTGTCTTGAAGGATGCATCTCTTTGTTTTCAAAGAGAAATCAGATAGATTCATGCCTCTCACTTTCAGCTTTCTGTTCAGCTGTTTTTTATAGGAGGATCTATATTCATTCATATATATATATATAGACAATTTTCTGGGAGACTCTTAAAATTCTTTTAAAGTCTAGGACAACTTTCAGTTTCCAGACTTTTTCAACTGTTTGGGTGGTGATTCCACTAATTGAGAAGGAATATAGGCAGGGAAATGGAATGATGAGTTTATAAATTTTGGGTTTACCCAAAGAAAATTTCCAGAAGGCAATTGAATGTGAAGAAAATTGAAGTTTAAGAGAGAAGGTTGGGCTGGAGTTACAGATTTTCACAGTGGCATAGATGGGTAATTGATAAATTCATGGTAACAGACAAAATTATCAAGGGAGATTATTTAGGGAAAGGGAGATAGAAGGCCAAGGTGTAACCCTGTTTTGAGAATGAGAAATTGTGAAATAATTGAGGAGTGTCTAGAGAGAAGGGAATGAGATTTAGACCACAGAGGCCAAGAGAAGGGATATTGTCCAGAAGGGTCAACAGAGTCAGAATGCCTCGGAGAGGTCATCTAAACTAAGAGCCAAATTTATCCTGGGGATGTAGAAATTAGAAGGTCATTGATGCGAGCAGTTTAAATGGAGTCATATTGTCTGGTGTATCAATTAGGAATGAGTTTGCCTGTAAGTAACAGAAAACCCAACCACAGTGACTTATAGATCTGGGCTTGTTTTTCTCACATAAATAAAGTCCAGAGGTGGGAGGCCACTGGCATTTGTTCAAGAACTTAATGATATCAGGGTCTTCATTTTGTAATTCTTGAGGTCTGTTTCTTACAGCCTCGAGCTGACTGCTGCAGCCTCAAACATGTTCACGTTCAAGATAGGAAGAAGGGAGAAGAGGGGGATCTTCATATCAGGAAACCGAAAGCATCCCAGAAATCCTAACCCCCACCTGACTTTCGCTTAGGTCTCCTTTGGCATGATAAGACATATGACTACCTGTAGTTGGAAGGAATGCCGGGAAAGCGGGGAATGTTCTGGCATAGTGAGCCACTGCCTGGGCTGGATACACTGACACCTTGAACAAAATTTGGGTTCTGTTAGGGAGGAAGAGGAGAGTGTGTAGTGAGTGGGCAGCTGACAGTGTTGGCCTTACACAGGTCGAGAAGTGAGTGGGAGTGAGAAAATGGGGACAGGGCTGTGTCTGTGGTCCTGAGAAGTACAGACTAGGGAAGGTGGCAGCCAGAGGGAAGATGGCGAAGTAGTGGAAGGTTCTACTGTAGAATGTGAAAGGCTTGAGCACATGGAGATGCTGATTTGAGTAGGGAGAGGTTGAAGATGCACAGAAGGTCTCACACTGTGGGGCAGTACTCAAGAGACGTAGGAGGGGTGATGGTTGTGCTTTTCTGTTGGAAAGTGACAGAAGGGGGTCATACTGGAGGCTTCTCAGGCAAACTGGTTGTAGGAAAGAGCACATGCAGAGGCCGAGGATCCGGAGGTGTATTCCCTTAAAACCATCCGTGCTCAGTGTCCATGTGTTTCTGGTTTGAAGTTTCCAGTTTGAAGACCACTGCTCTAAATCCTACATCGCAGTTTCAGTTCGGTCATTAGAATTTCTATTTCCATGTGGTAATCGCAAATGGAGCATTGACTTGAAGTTGATCTTCCCTTCCCCCAGCCAGCGCTGGCCTCAAGCAGGCCATTGTCATCAGGAGGGTGTGGGGTCTCTTAGAGGCTCCTACTCCAGAGCTTCTGGCTCTCTGGGCTTGAATGGTGGGGTGGGAGGAGGGGAAAGTGAGGCAGCGAAGTTTCTACTTGTTTGGTGTCTGTGTAAGATGGCTTTGATCTCTTTGGTCCCTGACAGGTGTTCAGAGCTGACTTCCTTACAAGTGACACTAAATACTACACCTGCCTTGGTGCATAGAGGACGTGCATTAATTCTGTTGTTGTTAAACAAATACTAGAATGCAAAGGTCTCTCCTCTAAGGGTGGCTGAAGAAAAATATTGGTAACTTATTGTCACTTTTGTAAAACAAAATACATGAGAGAGAGAGAGAGAGTGTGTGTGTGTGTGTGTGTGTGTGTGTGTAAATTTAGGAAAAATGTAGAAGGAATTATCTCAGACTGATTACATCTGGCAATAGGGGGGAGCTTTGCCACTTAATTCTAATAACTAAGTCAAAACTTTAATAAGATTTGGTAATATTCTACATTTTGTATTTTCCATTATTTTTTAAATTTTATAAAATACCATCTACATTTTTCAAAAAGCTTTCGTAGGTCAAGGCCTAGTTATACAATTTTTTATTTAATAAAAGAGGTTCTTGCTTATTCATTAAATTAGGATCATGCCTGTTATCCTAGCCCCTTGGGAGGCCGAGGCAGGAGTATTGCTTGAGGTCAGGAGCTTGAGATCAGCCTGAGCAAGAGTAGACCCTGTCTCTACAAAATATAGAAAAATTAGCCAGGTATGGTGGCTTGTGCCTGCAGTCCCAGCTATTCAGGAGGCTGTGGCAGGAGGCTCGCTTGAGCCCAGGAGTTTGACATTGCAGTGAGTTAGGATGACACCACTGCCTTCTAGCCCAGGTGACAAAGCAAGACCCTGTCTCAAAACAAACAAAGAAACAAAAAACAGGTATATTATTTGTAATAGAACTCTTTAGACTGATATTTATTGGTAAGCATTAGAAATAAAACATTCTCAGCTACAATTTTCTACCTCCTTTTGAAGGTGATGAAATTTTCCTAGGTTGGGCAGGATAGCTTGAGAAAATGAAACACATGTTTCTGGCCAAAGTATTTCATGTGGCTCAAAACTGGTTCTATCATTCTATGATCTGATCTTTTAAAACTCATCTAAAGAGCTACTCAACATTGCCCTTATCGGGTCTTTGCCTACCCAGGTCAGTGAAAAGGGTGCATAATAGAAGAAATCCCACAAAGGCAGAAGGGAAAAGAATAACTCCCTCCCAAATCCCCGGGAAACCTCAGTTCCCACATGGGCCTTTTTGTGGTCTGGGCCCCAGGCACCAGTGGGTTCCAGGAACACAGGGTCCCAGAAAGAAAGCAGCCTTCGTGCTTAATTACACTCCCAAAGACTCTGCCTTAATCCTGCAGGGTCCTCTACAAAGAAAATTCTCAAAGACCACATTTTGCTACGAAAGGAGTGAAACACAAAATACCATTTAGAACCAAACTTTTTAAAAAGGTCAGACTCATAGAGGCCTACAACTAATGATCACTGGCTTGGGTACATGTGGCAAGCTTTTAAAGGGACATAAAGAGATTTATGGGAAAGATATCAACTTCATCGATCAACCCTAATTGAAATGGCCAAAGAGAAATGCAAATGGGTGGAAACCGGCATCTGTGCTGGGAACTAGGGAAGGGCACCACTCAACCTGGAGGAAGTTCTGCCCAGCGCAGTGCAAACTGCAGGAAGCCGCCTGAGCCAAATCATAGACCCCTTTCTGAGAACGAGAGAGGGTGTGCAAAAAGTAAGTAGGAGAGACCTTACCAGACCAGACCCCCAGTAACAGCCCCTAATTTCTGGGTGTAAGAGCTGAGAGGGGTCAGCCTCTGTCCGGACGCCAGCTGGAACTGCTTTTCCCAGAGAGGGTCCACACTTAGAATCAGCTCCTGCAGGAAGCCCAAAGCCAAGGCGGGCCTGAGGGCAGAAGGCCTTCTTCCTGATACGGTGGGCAGGGCATCCAGATGGTCCTGGGCACACTTAGCCAAGAGGGGGTGGGCCAACCCTCTATTTCCCCCTCTCTTCTTCTTTTGCCGAGATGCTTCCTTGACTCTATCTTCCCAATAAGCAATTCTGATTTCAGGTTTGTCCATTCTGTGCTCACTATTTTTGATTTGAGTTTTCCTTCCCTTCTGATTGCTCCTTTTTCATAGTAGCCTGTTCTTGTTTTGTGCATACAATATCTTTTCAAATTTCTCTATGGGTATTAATGAAAACTTTTAAAAGTTCCCCTTTGTACCTTGTTACTCTGTTTCTTTTGGATCATTCTGAAGTTTCCTCTTTGGCGTTTTCTCTTGCACTCCTGGTTTTCCTCAAATTTCTGTGACTGCTGGTTGTCAGTGTAGGGGAACGAAGGACCAGGTCTGTCACTGCAGGTAGCTGGGGTAGGTTTTATCTGTTTGCCTAACAGTCTTCCCTCTTTCCTGGAAGGACTGAGTGCAGGGTGGGTGTGGTGATCTGTGGGCTTTACACTAGGGTCAGTGGCCGAGGGGGACCAGAAAGAAAGGCTGGAAAGAAAGGTTTTACCCCAGGAATGCAGGGCTTTGCTCTGGGGCAAGGCTGCATCTCCATGCTTTCCCCCCATATCTGTCGGCATGTTTGGAATGATGTCTGGCCTCTCTCAGGTCTTCATACCCACTTTGAGGCTCACCCCGTCAGTGCAGTCCACTCTCTTCAGAGTGTGGGCACAGGATTCAGTGTGGAGACAAACACCCTAGCTGCCTGTTGCTTAGTTGATAACATTAATGGCTAATATTTATTGAGATTTAAGAGTGTCAGATACAGTTCTAAATGCTTTCCATACAGTAACCCTTAGGAAGCAGCATTATTATTTTCCACATTTTGCAGATAAGGAATTGAAGGCGCAGAGAACGTCAGTAGTTTGTCCACAGTACCTCTCTAGTTAGCGGTGGAGCAGGGACTTGAACCAAGATGCTGTAACCGCAGGATTGGCCTTTGGGTATAGAGATGTGGTGCAGGGATGGGGGTGGAGTGGCTCCGTTGGTCCTTTTTATTAAGTCCCCTGATGATTCCCTGGGCTCACTCCGTTCTTTTCATGTTTGCTTTGTTTAGACTTGGAATTTCTCTGTATTAACTTTTATCTTGGGAGTAGTTTTCTACCATGTATATATTGGTTGGCTTTTTCCTCAGCTCTCCAATCCCATCTGCTCTCCATCTTCTAGGAATTTCTCACCATTTATGATCTGTTGCTGGCACCCTTTCTTGTTTTTCAGTCCCATTATGCATGTGTCATATGCCTCTCTCTATATATATTTGGAAATTTATTTAAAGGAATTTGGTACAGCACAGAGGAAGATGTGTGCATTTGGTCCACCATCTTGATTCAATTTCTGCAATATTTACTATATGTGTTTTATATACTTACTTTCTCATGGCAAGATTAATTTTTTTTATCATGCTGTTATAATGATTATACTTGAAGTGGTGTCTAGGGTGCAGGGGACACAGTCACGTTGTAATAGCCCCTGGGCTTTTTGTTCTTTTAAGTGTAGGTTATTGGACTCTATGTGGTTTAGTTGTGATTCTGCTGCAGGGACTTCCAGGTATGGATCATCAGACATGAACATTATTTCTACTATTTAGACAGAAGAGGAACAAGTGGGCCAACGTTGCTTGTTAAACTTCTTTCTAGACAAATAAATCAGGATAAATACAATATATGTAAATATTAAAAACATTGAATGCAAGGTTCATGGAAGGGGTAGTTAAACATATGATTTTGTTTTTTTGCGGGGGTGGGAACAGTGTCTTGCTCTGTCACCCAGGCTGGAGTGTAGTGACGTGATCATAGCTCACTGTGACCTCAAACTCCTGAGCTTGAATAGTCCTTCTGCCTCAGCCTTCTGTGTAGCTGGGACTACAGGTGAGCACCACCATGCCTGGCCAATTTTTAAAATTTTTTGTAGATACAGGGTCTTGCTATTTTGCCCAGGTTGGTCTCCAACTCCTGACTTCAGTGATCTTTCCATATCAGCCTCCCAAAGTGCTAGGATTACAGATGAGAGCACCATGCCAGGCCTGGATGTTTTTTTTCAATTGAAATAAAATATATACATACAGGAAAGTGTACAGACCATACATATGTATTTTAACAAAGTGATACATTAATGTAACCAGTTTGAGACATAGAACATTACCTGCACCCAAGAGGACCCCTCGTAACCCTAACTTAAAGGTAACTACCACACCAACTTCTATCACCATAGGATTAGTTTTTCTTGTTTTTCAATTTTATATGAATGTAATAATGCAGTATGTTCTCTTTTATTTTGAACTTTATATAATTTAGAATCACAGAGCAGGAGCTTCTTCCTTCAGTGTTATGCCTGAAATTTACCCCAGTTGTTACATGTCATAGGAAAAGTTAATTCTTTTTAATTAGTATTTAATATATAGTGTTGTATTATAGAAATAGCTATAAATATATTTCATTCATTTTACTGCTAATGAATATTTGAGTTGTTTCCAGTTTTTGGTTATTATGAATAATGCTGTTTGTACATGAATTTTGGTACACATACATAGGAATTTCTGCGGAGTGTATACCTAGGAATGGAATTGCTGAGTCATAGGTCATGTCTATTCATATACTCAGGTTCAGTAGATTTTGCCAAACTGTTCTACAGAGTAGTTGTACCAATCTATACTCCCACCAATGGTGTATGAGTGTTCCAGTTGCTCCATTAATCCTTGGAAACATTTGTGTTGTCATTGTTTTAAAATAATATTAGCCATTATGGTAGGAATGTAGTAGCATCTCATAGTGGTTTAATTTATATTTCTGTGGTCATTATGAGGTGAAAATAGTTTCAAATGCTTGTCGGCCATTTGCATATTGTCTTAGTCCACAGGGCTGCTACAATAAAAATGCTATACAGACTGGGTGGCCTAAATATTAATAGGATTTTTTTCTATGTCTACGAAGAATGTCATTGGTCTTTTATTAGGGATTGCATTGAATTTGTAAATTGCCTTGGGTAGTATTGTCATTTTTAACAATATTAATTCTTTCAGTTCATGTTTTTGTATTTTTTTCTGTTTCTATTATCAATGTTTTATAGTTTTCCTTGTATAGATCTTTCACTTCTTTGGTTAAACTGATTCTTAGTTGCTTTTTCCTCTGCTTGATCCATTCTCCTGTTGAGAGCCTCTAATGAATTTTTCAGTTCAGCAAATGTATTTTTAACTTCTAAGATTTCTGGGGTTTTTATTAGTATTTCAAACTCTTTGTTAAATTTCTCTGATAAATTTCTGAGTTGATTTTCTGGGTTATGTTGATGATCACTGAGTTTCCTTAAAACTACTATTTTGAATTCTTGGTCAGAGAGTTCATATATCACCTTCTTGTTAGGGTCAGTTACTGATTCTTTCCTTTGTTTGGAGAGATCATGTTTCCCCTTTTGCTGTTTCTTGTGGATGTGCGTCTATGTCGTTGCATTGAAAGATTATTTATTCCAGTCTTCTCTATCTGGCTTATTTTTGTTTTTATTGGATATATTTGCTTAGAGGTTCTTTACTGCTAGGTCACTGCCTCCTTTTCAGCTCTAGGTGGTGCCTTAAGCCCAGGTTTGCGTTGGCTTTAGCAAACAATTAGAGCCATGACCTTTCTGAATGGGGAGGTCCCAAAGGGGATATCCCGGCAGTGTGGGAAGGCCGGCTAGGGGTTCGTCCCCAGGGGACCTGTGGGAAAAACCTCCTACAGCATGGTGCTGCTGAACAGCCACTCTGATTTGACATCTCCTACAGCTGAGTTACAGAGCAGAATTTCCAGGGCTGAGGACGGTAGTCTCACCTCCCCTCTGTCTCTGCCTGTCCTCAGGGATCTTTCTCCCTTCAGGCACTTGTGATACTTCTTGTAGGTTAAGGCAGGGACAGGTCTCCTGCTAGGGAACCCAAGATGGTGGGGAAGCTGGTCATCCACCTTGATCTCACTTTTTCCAGTGGAGAAAGTGATGCTGAGGGTGTCACAGATGTGGTAGTACAGTTCTCTTACTGTCTGCTTGAAGTTTTTTCACTTCTCTGTGGCCCTAGGACCTGTCGTATCTTCATATTTGAGTTCTGGGATATTTCTGGTGATAATCTTGGTGCTGTATATATGTTTTTGGTTTTCTGTGCAGGAAAATGAAACCAGTTTGCTTCCATGCTGCCATTTGGGAAGCAGAAGTCCTTTTGCCTTCTTTTGGATTAATCATTTATTTTTATTATTTCATTTGACTCCTTTAGTGGCTTGCTAGTTATATATGCTTTATGATTCTGTAAGAAGTAATACTAGATATTATGACATGCAGTTTTTAAATGTGGTGGAGTCTTAGTTAAATTTATCACTTCCAAGCAGAAGAGACCTTACGACAACCTAACAACTCTTGTTGGCTTTTGTGCTATTGTTTTCATGTTTTTAAAATTCTATATACATTTGAAACCTCACAAGATATTAATGTTGTTTTAAGCTATTAATGTTCACTTAGATTCATCTTCCTGGTGTTCGTTATTTCTTTCCACATTTTCCTGTTTCCATCCAGGATGGAATTTATATATAAAATTTATTTTTTTAAGAACTCCCTTTAGTATTTCTTTTGGTGTGCGTCTGGTAGTGAGGAATTCTTTCTGTGCTTTTGTCTGAATATCTCTTTAATTTTGCCTTTTTGTTGTGAAGGATATATTCATTGGGAATAGAATTCTATGTTGGCAGATATTTTTTGCCAGCACTTTAAGGATGTGATTTCATTGTCTTGTAGCTCCTTGATTTCTGTTGCAACATCAACTAACAGTTCTTTTGTTGCTTCTTTGAATGCAGTGCATATTTTTCTTTGTTTGCTTTTAAGTTTCTCTCTTTGTCTTCAGTCTTCAGCAGTTTGACTATAATGTGCCCAGATATGTTTTTCTTGTTCACCATGCTTCTGCTTGGAATTCCTAGAAAAGCTTGCATCTATAGCTTGATATGGTTTTTTCTATTTTGAATAATTCTTGGCCATCTCCTCTTTAAATATTGCTTCTTTCCCATTTCTCTGTCTGCTTATTCTGAACTCTAAAATACACTTGTGTTAGGTATTTTCACTGTGCCTGATATGTTTATAATGCTATTTTTTGTTTTTCATCCCCTTTCCTTTTATATTTCAATTAGGATACTACCTATTGACATATCTTCCAGTTCACATATTCTCTCAGTTGCAGTGTCTATTAACATAATTATTATTAAGTATGAAATGTCCGATTTCCTTAAGTACTGTTTGACAGTTGATATCTCTGACATTTCACTTTGACACTTCTTGTTGTAGTTTATTGTGAAGGTACATCCTCATTCTTTCAAATGCATGCTTTGGCTTGTGATTATCTTTCAAAAAATTTTTTAGAGCAATTTTTGTGAAACTATGGATAAATAATCTGTGTTATTTTCTAATATGAGTTCTGTCGTGGAAGCAATGCAGTTGCAGACAGCTTGAAATATCAACGAAGTGTTTGGGAAGGATATGGCTGATGAACACATAGTACATTGATGGTTTGAGAAATTCCATTCTGGTGATTTTAATCTTGAAAATGAGCCAGGTGGGTGACCTGAGACCAAGGTGGGTAATGATGAGCTGAACGGTGTAGTGGAAGCAAATCCATCTCAACCGGTGCATAAATTAGCAGCAAGGTTATATTACTATTCTAATAATATCGGACCATGTGAAACAAATGGGCAAGGTAAAGAAGCTGGATGAGATGGATTCCGCCTGAATTAAGTGAGTGTTGGAAGAGAAATTGTCTTGAAGTTTGCCTTTCTTTGCTGTCATGACATAAAAGTGAACCATTTCTAAACCGTATTGTCACATGCGATGAAAAATGGATTCTTTTTCACAATTGCAAGCATCTGGCACAAGGGTTGGATAAAGATGAACTGCCAAAACACAGTCCAAAACTGAATGTTCATCAGAAAAAGCTAATGGTGTCTGTTTGGTGGTCCAACACTGGTTTTACCCATTACAGCTTGATGAAATGAAAAGATGAAAACCCTGGTCAGTCAATTACAGCAGATGACTACTGCAACCAATTGGATGAAATGATGAAGATACTTGCAATTAAGCAGCCGAGATTGGTCACTAGAGATAGGCCAATACTCTTGCAAGACAATGCTCAACCACGTGTTGCACAAACAACGCTGCTCAAACTACAGAGGCTGGACTTGGAAACTCTCAGTCTTCCACTGTGTTCACCAGACCTTGCACCAGCTGACCACCACTTCTTCCAGGCTTTGGACCACTTCTCGCAAGGGAGAATATTCAATTCTTAACAAGCTGTGGAAAACACCTTTTGCGATTTCCTCGCATGCTTCTTCACTGCTGGCATAAACAAGCTACTGTTAAGATGGCAAAACTGTGTTGATGGTTTAGGTGCACACTCTGATTAATTGTACTGCTTCTTGTTTGAGATATAATAAACTACACTTCTGATTCGAAATTGGGTATTTCCCATTTAGTGACCCAAATCCTTCTTTTGGATTCTTAATTTTAGTTATTGAATTTTCATCTGTTCTTTTTATGTTTTCCAATTTTTTGAAAAAATTGCCATTGTCATCTATTTTCTGGAACATATTTATTGTAGTTGTGCTAAAGATAATTTCTGATGTTGATATTGGGATTGCCTGTTAGATTATCTATCCTTTCCTTAGTGGTCCGTGGTTTGGTTCAGTCTTCTGATACGCCACATGATTTTTTATTTCAATGGCAGATGTGTGTGAAGAATTGTAGAGCTCTGGGTAATGTATCTCCCAGAGATGCTCTGGCTTTATTCCAGTAGATAATGAGGGTAAAGGCTAACAACCATACTACAAACGGGTTGAAAGGGATTCAAGTTCGTATTTTAGGCTTTGAGAGGTCATGACTCTGAGCCCCCTCTTATTCTCAGGGTTTAGGCCTTCAGGGATGAACTAAAATCCCAGGTGTTTACCAGGTATCTCCTTAGCAGGCAGTCCTGAACTCCAATTCTTGTCTCTTGATCACAGTGATACTGCAAAAATCTCTGCTTAGATCATTAGCCTCTTAGCAGCCTCTTTGTGTTGATTTCTTAGCATCTTGCCTTGTGCATACTCAGCTTTGGAATTGTCAAAGCCTCGAGAGGAACTCGAACACCGTCTGTCAGGTTTGCTTCTTTATGTTCCCCCTTTTCCCAGAGTCTGGCCTCTTATATCCTGGTTGCCTTGGTTACAGTGCATTCCAGTTTTCCTCTTGCACAGCTAGCAAGACTGCTGTAAGTTCCAGGCTGGCGCTTTCTGCTCAGACTTTATGTTCTATGTTGGAAGACAGAAAATTCCCCAAAGAGAAAAATCATCTGTGAATGCATCATCCGCTCGATGTGTTTCCCTGTATTCCTCCTGGTTTTGGCCCCTCAGATCCTGGCTGCCTGGGTTGCTCAGAGGCCCTCTTTTTAGATTTTAAGATTTGAAAAAAATTTAGACTTACAGAAAGAAATGTTACAAAACTAGTACAGAGAGCTCACATATACCCTTTTTTGATCTTTCTCTAATGTGAGCAACTTAAAAATAACCTTGGTGACTTGTACTTAAAATTGAGTCTTGCTGTACTCTCCAAGCTGATACAAACAGAACCATGACTGCCAACTGGTTGAAAGAAAAAAAAAGAGGAACCAGTAGAAAGGGTGAAATTTTTGGTGAGGGTTTCTCAAAGTGTGTTCCTCAGAACACCACCCCTTGGAGATTTGTCCTCAGATTAGATGTCTCCCCCGGCTAGGTTAGTGTGGGAAATGCTGCATCTTTCATGTATGTGCCCCTTGGAAATCCACAGAGCGTGTTGCCATTTTAAAGCCTCTGAAAGTGTTTTAGTAAAGAAATCGGCTTAATTTTGTTTTCCCTGTGTTTCTAAACATATATAGTCAAGAGCTGTTTTGTGTTTTGTTTCTTGCCTGACCCTTACTTACCTCCCATGGAGCTAGTGTTTTGTGGCACACATATTGGAAAATACTGTTCTGGAGCCATTTATAAAATCCTGAGGTATAAATTTTGCTTTTTTACATTTTCTTCTAGGTTCTGGCTTTCTTGCTGTTTAATTTCTTGCTTCATAGAAGGGAAGAAGGTGGAGAAGCCAAGGTTTTTTTGAAAACAGATATTTGCACAAGAAGGCGGCCAAGGCTGTGTTAACATTTACCATTAAAACCCAACACATCTAGATGAAACACCAAATGCAAAAGCTTCATATTTCCCAAATAAATCTCTTTTACAATTTGTCACCGCTCTGCTGTAGTCTTTGAAAATATTTTTAATTTTCCTATTATTCACAAAATTTGAGTCACCAAGGAGTAGATGGTGAACTCTGACCATAGCACCAAGGCATCCTGAGAGAGGTCTGAGTTGCAGCGTAAAGTCCCTTTTCCACTGGGGACAACACGTGAGCCACATTGACTAGCCACATGTTTGTATTTCAGATGTGTAGCTTTTGTCTGATGAGCCTAGGTCACAGGCAATATTTGTGATGCGGACGCTGAGGTGAGGGAAGCTTGTGTTTGAAGCGGAAGGAGAGTTTTAGAGCGAAATTCTGACACCCTTCCCAGTCTACCTCTTCATATAGTGTGTGTCCCTTGTCATCTCCTAACAGGTCTGCCTGCTGACCGCCTGGTTCCTCTCAGTCTCTTCTCCCATGCACCACCTAACTGATCTTTCTGAAGTTCAGATTTGTGTGCGTCACTCACTCGCTTAACACATTGACTGCACACTAGGAAAAAAAGTATTTTTCCTTGGGTCCACAGTGTTGTATTACAAAAATAGAATAAAAACTTTGAAAGCAAAATTATCCTTTCTAATTTAATGAAAAATGTGGGTTTTTTTTTTTGTTTTCTGTGTGTGAGTTATATGCAACTTGGAAAATAGTTCTCTTGGCTCCCAAGGTGAAGAGACGTGACTTACATATGCTTTACGAGGCCCCAGGATCAAAACTACCGTGGGTTAAATACAACTCATGTGGCAGTTAACGTGTTAAAAATCTCCACTGCCCACAGGATGAAGGTCAGCCTCACGGTCTGGCCCCTGCCTGTCTGCCCGTCTGTTCCTTTTCATTTAGAGTCAGTCTTTCCTATCAGTTACCCTTATTGAATTGAACACTCTCTTCTGTATTTTTACTTTTTAATCTTTACCTATGCTATTATTTCTGCCAGAAATGCATGTCGTCTCTCGTCTCTCTGGTGAACTCCATATATCCTTCTAGGCTCTGTTTTGGAACTTTCTCTCTCATCCATATAATTTGTTTCCTTCCATCTGGGTTCCACTGGCAAATTCTGTGTCTCTGTTATGGAACAGTACGCATCTCACCGTGTGTGGCTCTTCACATTTCGGCTTCACGGTGGGCCTGTGAGCTGCTGGAATATAGAGCGACTGATCTTGGTATCTCCAGCATATTGGCCCAGTTGGTAGACTTTTCAATGTTGGAAATTAGGTGTTTCCGAATTAGATTCAGTGACACTATGTCAGTTTGAAGCATGAAGTTGAAGTGTTCTTTTAAATGTATTTAAGGTTTTACATTGGTTTCATTGGTTTCTAAATATTGCTTTTGGTGAATCCCATGGGTTTTGATATATTTTTATTGTTGTTAAATTTAAATTTTTTAAATAATTTCTGTTGACGCTTCCTTTTTAACTTATTGTTATTTAGGGCAGAACTCTAAAATTTTATGCCTACGTGTTTATTTTAAGTTTTGAGTCCTAATTCAATTGCATTACGGTAAAAAAAACAAATAAAAACCAAATAAACATACTCTATAGGGCATTGATTGATTTTGGGACCTAGCAGGTGGTCAGTTTTTGTAATGTTCCACCTGTACTTGCAAAGAATATACATTTTCTATTTATTGGATGGAGGGATATATGTGTATGTGCATGTGATCGAGGTTGTTATTTTGGTCATTCAAATCATCTATATCCTTTTCAATTTTTTTTATTATGTTTGATATGTGAGTTTTCTGATAGAGTTATATTAAATCTCCTGCTACAATGGTGGATTTGTCAGTTTTAGTAGTTTAGTTTTTGTTTTATATTTTTGGCAGTTATGCTTATGCTGTTGCTAGATACAATATTATTATTATAACAGAATTTTGGTGGATTGCTCTTTTTATTATAAGGTTGAGTCTCTTTCCCTATTCTTGCATTGCCTTAGGAAGATATTTCTTCTCTGATATCATTGTTACAGGCTTTATTTTGGTTAGTATTCTCGTAGTATGTACATTTTGTCTATTTAATTGCAGTCTTTCTATATGTTTTGTTTTAGATGTGACTCTTAGAAACTGCACATAGCTGGATTTTAAAAATATGCTCTATTTATTCTTTAATACATTCATTTAATCCATTCATATAGATAATGACTGCTGATCTATTTGGACTTATTATTACTGTCTTATTTTGTGGATTTTTATTTTATTTTAGTTTTCTTGAGACAGAGTCTGGCTCTGTCACCCCAGGTAGAGTGCAGTGGCACAATCATAGCTCACTGCAACCTCAACCTCCTCGCTCAAGCAATCCTCCTGCCTCAGCCTCCCGAGTAGCTGGACTACACGTGCTCACCACCATACTTGGCTAATTTTTCTATTTTTTTGCAGAGACAGGGTCTCGCTCTTGCTCAGGCTGGTCTCGAACACCTGACCTCAAGGGATGCTCCTGCCTCGGCCTCCCAGAGTGTTGGGATTACAGGTGTGAGGCACTGCACCTGGACTTATTTTGTGATTTCTATTTGCCATTCCTTATTTTCCCCCATGCCCTTTCTCCTTGCTTTCTTTTGGACTGGAAAACAGGAGGTGTTTTACCAGTGTGTTGGTGTGGCTGTTATGTTAAAACATGCATCGTACCATACATGTATCTTAGTTGTGCTTTTAGTAGTTACCACTGATTATATAACACGGTCCTTCCCGTGCAGCATTTCAACATGTCTGAAGTTGTGCCTATTGCTCACTCCCTCCTGAACACAAATGAACCTTAGCATGCTCAAAATACCCACTGAACACCCTTCCCTCTCTCTATTTTATTATTGTCTAAGGTTTTCATTTTACCTTTATGTAAATTAAGATATGCTCATCTTTGCCTGTCTGTCTTTGGTCAGTAAATTTACCACCATAGTTCGCCCATTTTCATTCTCACTGTTGTTTTGTGGGCTCCACACTTTCCCTCTTGGTTCAATTTTTATTTCTCTGATATGATACTTGAGCATCACTTTATTAGAGACTGTGATGGTCTATGTGTTTATTTTGTTCTTTTTCCTAAACAATAGTTTAGGGGGAGACATAAAATTCTAGGTTTTCACATTTCTTCTTAGCACTTTGGAGTCATTCCTCCACTGTTTCCTGGCACCTGCTGGTGCTGAAGAGAATCTGCCGTACATCTTACTGTCACTTTGGTCATTGGGTTGGTTGGTTGTCCACCCCGCCCATGATAGTTTTAGGATTTTCTTGAGATTTTGCTATGTCTAAGTGTAAATTAGTATTTATCCTGCTTAGGGCATGAGTGTACCTCCAAGCTATGCACTCATACCTTCCTTCAATTCAGGAAAAAAGAACTATTTTTAACTCTTCAAATATTGATTCTCCTATAGTCCTTTTTCTCGAAGTGCCTATCAGATATATCTTGGAGCCTCTCACGTATCCTTCATATTGATTAATTGATATTTCATTAAAAAAAATAAAACTCTTTGTCCTTTTGTTGTTGTTCTTTGGGTAAGTTCCTTAATATTTTCCAGTTTATCAGCTCTTTCCTGATTGTACCCAGTCTGGAGTTTATCTCATCTACTGAGTTTTTCATTTTCATGACTATATATTTTTTGTTTCCAAGATTTCTAATTTTTTATATCTATCTTTTAAATTTCTATCCTTTTGTGTAACTGCTTGCTTTTTATTAATAGAAGTTATTCCTTTATTTATCATTTTGATGGTATCCTCAACATACATAAAAAGTCTGTCCTATTGTTTCATAAAATTATTTTTACCAGGAGTGAATTCTTGTTATGTGATTTTGTTGGTTCTCTTTTTTGGTGTTATATTTTATTCATGTGCTTTAGAATTTCAATGTGGAATGAGTTTTAATTTTGGAGGGATATCTTTTTACCACTTTTGTGTTCACTTCTTTTTTTTTTTTTAAGAGACAGAGTCTCGCTCTGTTGCCCAGGCCAGAGTGCAGTGGCGTCAGCATAGCTCACTGCAGCTCAAACTCCTGGGCTCAAACAATCTCCTGCCTCAGCCTCCAAGCTGGGACCACAGGCATGCGCCACCACACCTGGCTAATTTTTTATTTTTTGTAGAGACAGGGTCTCACTATGTCGGCCAGACTGGTCTCGAACTCCTGGCCTCAAGTGGTCCTGCTGCCTTGGCCGCCCAGTGTGTGGATTACAGGCGTGAGCCACTGTGCCCGGCTCTTGCGCTCACTTCTATTTAGTGGTTGTGGCTTCTTCCATCTGGTTTCCCAAGGCCCGGATACAGAATAGTGGTTTCTGTTTTGTGGTGATATCAGGGATATCGGGATCCAGCCACAGAGCTGGGCGACGACTTGATTTACTCTGTGTTTTCCTGTCTCCGTGGGCCTGCGGATTGTCACATGTGGTAGCATCAGACAGTGGTTTGCATCTGGATAGTTTTGTTTCCAGTCTCATTTCCCTTCCCATCCCCTGGCTTTGAGCAGAGCTTGCGTCCAGGCTCTTGTCATATGCAGCACTTTTAAATGCCTTTTTACCCAGCAGGGGCCAGACTTCTGGCTGCCCCAGCCCATGCAGACAAGAACTGCAGCAGGCCTGAGGCTTCAGCCTTGCCCAGCACGTTGTGTTTCTATTCATTTTCAGGTTGACAGAAGACGTTCATTCTGTTTTTGAGCATTGCTTACCTTCCTGGTTTTCTTTTTTGATGTTTAATCTATCATTGTAGTGTATTCAGAGCATAGGGGGTGCATCTGAGTTGAATTTATCTAATCATCTTAACCAGATTAGAAGCTTGAGTATTGATGTATAGCTTCTAACACCTAAAAGAAATAACCCTGTGACCCTGGGATAAGGCCACGGGCCCTGTAGGGATCAAGCCTATCTTTTTCATTCTTATATCCCAAGCACCTGTTGCAGTGCCTTGCACATAGTAGATGCTCAACAAACAGTATTTGTTGAATAATTGGCATGTGAAATATAGTCAAGTGGCCTAAATAGCTATGCCATGTGTGTGTTTATGTTTACTGTATCAAAACAGCTGAATTTCACTGGGGAATTCAGGAAGAGCAGAAGAATGGTCATAGCTCTTCCCTGTGACTTCTGTTGGAAACTATCCCATATGTTGCCTCTTTCCAAACAAGAAAGGTGTATTAATCTCACTAGTTTCTGTTCTTTGAAATAGAAATACCTCTTCATCTGTTAGACACTTTGCTTTCGAAAGTGAAAATGTGTTCTGATTAAAGAGGTTTCAGGTGTAACTCTCAATGGTAAAGGGGTTTTTGAATGGGTATTTTCAAATTTATTTAAAACAGAGGTCTGTGGGTGGGCTTCTGTGATTGCAGTAGCCACAGGAAATTACAGGCAACTCTCACACACCATGCCAAAACATAGAGACTTAAAACAAAAATCATTTATTTAGTTCCCAATTGTGTGGGTCAGCAGTTCAGGCCGGTGCACTGGGGGTGTCCGCTGGGATGGCTGATCTCTGCTGGGCTCCGTCACCTGTGCAGTCAGCTGCCCGGGTAGCCGGGGTAGCCGGGGCCTGGTGGTCTGGGACAGCTGAGCTGGGACGGCCGATCTCCGCGCCACATGTTCTTCCTTCTCCAACCAGTGAGCCCAGGTTCATTCACATAGAGAGGTTAAGTGGACCTCAGAGAGTGAGCAGAAGTATCTATAAAACCTCTTCAAAGCTATAAAGTATTTATAAACTTGGTATTCACACCGAGTGGCTTACACTCTTCTATTGGTCAGAGCACATCGCGGCGTGGAAAATAAACTTCCCTTCCTAATGGGAGAGCTGCAAGCACCGTGGGCGTCTTCACAATCTACCACAGCAACAAAACGTGGAGGCCCCACTCCCTCCCCCAGGGGAGGTAGTATCACTCTTATTAGATCCTCAGAATATTACCTCTGAAGTTAAGAACCAATGTTTTAGAGGATTTCATACTGAACGACAACTAGAAAATGATTTAACATATTTTCTTCTTCCAATCCATCCTCCTTGTTCTTTAATTCAATCCCCCTGGTGGCCAGAGTTGCTTTTCTAAAAGGTTTCTCTAGCTGCCTTGTGTTTGGTGAAGAATCTTAGGGGACGTCTCACTAATACCCTGTATCCTGGCACCTGAGACTGTGATCTGGCCTCTGCCTACCTTTCAGGTTTCACTTGCCTCCATTCTCCCTTGAGCAATAATTTCCACAGTGAAACAAAATTTCTTGCTGTTTTTTGAGCACATTTGCCCTACACTGGTTGTTCTCAGCTGTCTGATGACATTTTTGGTTGTCACAACGTGGGTGTGTGTGTGTGTGTGTGTGTGTGTGTGCGCGCGTGTACGTGGATGTGTGCTGGTGACACACAGTGGGCGGAGACCAGGGTGCTGCTAAACATCCCAAAGCTCAGGACAGCCCTCACGGCAGAGAACTGTGTGGTCTGAGTATCAGCAGTGCCTGGGTTGAGGAAACCTGCCCTTCACATTCCTGCTTCGGGGTCTTTGTTTTATGGTGCCTCATCCCAGAAGGCCCTTCCTTCGGTGCTGCCCGGTGAAATGTCCCCTGTCCTTAAAAAGCCAGTGCAAATGCCAAGTCTTCTAGGAAACAGGTCCTGTGTGGCCCTACTCCCAACGCTGTGGGCTCTATGTCCATTCATGTACCACTGAAGTGTCCACCACTTAGTATGTTTGCAATAATTTGTATATAGTACTATTAATTTTTCATTGTTCCTCCCTTGTACTTTAGTTGAGTGTCTGTTGTAAGCCTTTTTGCTGACCTGTGTGTTCTCAGATGACGAGGATCCTATCTCACCCTTGTTTGTGCTAGAGCACTTACCATGTGCATTACACATAGCAGGTTCATGGTAAGTATCTGCTGAGTGAGTGAGAAATGCGTGTCTTCCCATGCCTTAAATAGGGTTGCTCCGTCCCGCAATTTTCTTAAAGGACTTAGTTCAAAAAAATCCAAGAAGTTGAATCCAAGCTTTTTTGGTTTTTGTTTTTAATAATTTAGGTCAAAAACTGTTATAAGAAATCATTGTGCAATGCAATCACTTATGTTTATTTCTCTGCAGCTATTTAGTGAAAAAATAAGTGGTGCTGAAGGAACGAAACTAGAGGACGAATTTCTGGACATGGAAAGGGTAAGAACACTTTAACGCGTAAACTGTTAGAAAGTGACTTTCATCGTGATACGAGATACACTGCTAACTCTAAAGAATATTAGTTAGAATGGAAATCTAGAATGTTTAAATATAGAAGTGGACTATGCCATCCGAAAGGCAATACTTTCCCACTTCCCAGCCCAAATCGGCCCCTGCCGAGTCGCACATCCGGTCCACGCGGGGGGAGAAGAAGACGGGATGTGGCTGACTCGCGCCCTCCGGTGGCCAGAAGTCAGAATGCGCAAAAGATGGGCAATCTTGGCCAACAGTTACCCCAAAGCCAAAGTAATTGTGGTTATCTTAATATATCTGGGAGAATCAAAATGTATTTCTGGAATAAGACCCTTCAAATACACGAAGATTGATGCACTGTGTGGAAGACTGAAACTCTGTTCTCAGGTGTTTCAGGAGCTGCATAACAAGTAACTACTATCCTGGTTCTGCCACTTAGAACTAGCAGTGTGGACTCGGATAAGTCATTTCCTCTTCTTTGAACTGTGATACAAAGATGACAACGTGTGCCCTGCCTGCCTCACACAGATGCTGTGATAATTATGAAAACATTAATGTACTTGAAAGAATTTAGAAAAATATGACCGACTTAGTACAGAAATGATTGTAACACGCCCCAAAGAAAGACTGTAGAGTCTCTGTCCCTTCACGTGTTTCCTGGTCACTGTGCAGAGTAGCTTAGGTGGAGGCAGAGCTGGGACCAGCGGTAAATACCAATTTACTCAGTTTCCTCCCTCTTTGGGCCCTTCACACACAGCCTCGTTTTCATAATTAGGCTCCTCAGAGGAGAGAGAGAGGAGAGAAAGCCAAACATCTGCCCTCAGGTGCAACTTCACAGCTGCGGGATACGGGATACCTGATATGGCAGGGAGCAGAGGTGGGAGCAGAAACAGGGGAAGGAAGTCCAGCCTGGCTGTGGCTTGGGGGAGGCCTCTCTTCAGGTTCCTGCCCCAAGCCAGCCTGTCTTCTGGGAGTTCCCTTTTTTTCTGGATGAGAGGTGTAAAGTTTCTAGAAATGTTAATGCCTTGAGTGGAAAAACTTAATTTGCTTTTGATTTTGGAAAAAAGTTAATGTCTAAAAATCAAAAACCATAGAGACATTTTCACATCATTTACATACCCTAAATTACTTTTAAAAAGTCTCCTATTATATAAAGATACGATGTGCAGCTTTATTACTAACAGAATGATTCAGTTGAAATGTTAAATTGAGAAGCATATTTCAGGAGTTGTAGTTTCAGTTGATGAGCTGAGATTCCCTCTTATTCACCTCATTTTCCCTTCAAACATCCCAGTGAGTGACAGAAGAAATATAAAAATGAAATTTATCATCTGTTTTATTACAGCAGTTAAAAGTATGGAAATGTGTAATACATGACCAGAAGTTTTAAGGAGTCTCTGGAAGAGATACATTAGATGGTATCACACCCTCCTACAACGTAACACAGAAATGACAAAGTAATGGAAAAAAATATTACATGATAAATGCTAAGCATATAAAAATAGAGGAGCAATAGTAACATCAAAGTAAAATTTGATGTATAAAAGCAGTCAATGGAAAAATTCTTTTTTTAATAATAAAAAGGTACAGTCAACATAGTCTATCAGGAAATGAGAATAGTTATGAACAATTTTGTACTACATGACATAGCATCTACATTTATAGTAATCTCATAGGTTCATGGAGGATTTGCATAAAATATAATTAATATTAATAACTTGTATTACAAATAAATATGGATATTAGCATTCCCCAAATGAATGCACATTCTTTTCAAAAATTCCTTTGGAGCAATTACAATAATTATGTACTAGGCTACAGGAAAAAAAACCTCAATTTTTCAAAGTAAAATCGTAGAACACAAAAATTACAAGGAAGATATAGCTTCTAAATTCTGAATGTTTGGAAGTTTAAAAACATGTAAAATAATTCTCAGTTTAAAAGGAAATGGAAAAGTAAAATTACAGATTAGTCATGAGTGTCAGAATTCTATATGTGAAAATCTGTGATATATGACTAAATCTTAAATGCATTATTTAGTAGAAAATAAATTTGGGGAGAAAGGAATAAATCATGCAATCCAAGAAGCTATGAAAGTAACAACAAATTAAATCACTGTAGGTAGAAGGTAGAAATCAATATAAGTAAAAAGATTAATACAATGGAACATAATAAGAAACAATAAAGCCAAGAGTTGTGGTTTTTTTTTTGAAAAGACATAAAATGATAAATGTCTACTAAGTATGACCAAGAGGGAGAGAGGGGAAAAACACAAATATATTACATAAAGAATAAGAAATAGGATAAAATCCCAGATATGGATTTTTTTAAGGAGAATACCATAAACAAACCGGGGCTAACGCAGGGGCTGGTCTGTGAGAGTCAGTGGCACAGACTTTAGGGCACCCTTTGCACGGGGTGCCGGCATTAAATGGGAATTCCAAACGTAATCAGCCAAAAAAGATGCCTCCACACCAAAATTATTTTACAAAAATAATTTTCATGTCTTTACTTTCCTCTGTTTGAGCAGATATTTAAACCTAACATTTTGTTAATTTGAAAACGCACACTCTCTCTCTCTCTCACACACACACACACACACACACACACACACACACACACACTCACACACACTCACAATAATATCCCTTGTTATTCTGGGAGGGAGATTTTTGTTTCTTTGCTTTTAAACTACATGAGTTATTTTTTTCGATGTTCCTCTTGACTGCTCGTATTAACCAGTAGGTTCAAGGAGCCTCTCTCACCTGTACAGTGTTCGTCTCCGGTGCCGGCGCCCAGCCTGCCCTGACAGCGTCTCCAGTGTGTGCGTGGCAGGGCCTCCAGGGCTCTTGCAAGTGTTTTGGCCACTTGTTTCTTGGCTACCTTTTTTTTCCCCCCCAAAAGATATAAAAGGTTCTAAAGTAGAAAATAGCCCCTCTCTAATTCCTCTCACCATCACCTTTCAGAGGTGACTCTTAGCTTCCTGGTGGCTTTTCATGTCCAGAGAGGGCTGTGACATCAAAGAGAACACTAAGTTGTATTTCAGTCAATATCTAACTTATTAAAGTTGCAAATCTAAAACTAGTTTTTCTTAAGCTTTAAAACTGACCTTAACAAGTCTTTTTAAAAAATTTATTAATTTTTGTATAAAAACGACAATCATTTCAGTTTTCATTTTAGGTTCCATTCACTTACAAGCTTCACAGATTCAATCCTTGAATATTTACCATCAGTTATATAATTAACCAAATTCCCACAGACATTTCTAACGACAATCTATGCAAATGCATAGGATTCCCTCAAATTTCACATCAAATTTAAATAGCATTTTCCTAAGCACATAAATTTTTTGTAACTGTAATAAAACCTAAACACTTAGGTTATCAAATTCTTTTAAACATTTCAAAGATCTTCACAAAAAGAGAGCTCACAGTTTACAAGACTTGTTACCAGGCCGTGTGCACATGGGCACTCCCGCTTGCACATACACAGCACATGAGTGTCAGCAATACAGGTTTGATTCATTTCTGTACTGTTCTTTTAGACTTTCCTCGGACTCCAAGTTTAGGCATTTGGTTAAGGGGAACAAATAGAATTTCAGGATGGACAAAATTGCTTGGTTGGAAACTTGTGGACCTGACCAGATCATAGTTTTTAAAATTACAAACATTTTTTTTTCTTTTATAAATCATTCTGCAGTGTGCTTTCGCCCTGGCAATGCACTTTGGGCATCCTCCCAGTAAATAAAGATCTTCCTTATTTTTTTTTTTATGACTAAAGAGTATTCCTTTACTTGGATGTTTTACAATTTATCTAATCTGTCTCCTATTAATTACAGTTAGGTTGTTTTCTATTTTTAATACTACAGAAAATGGTCTTACAAACACCTTTGTGCTTCACTGCAGTTTGTGGGTGGGTTTTCTATATGATAAATCCCTGGGAGTATCAAAGTGGCCACATCAGTATGCCCCTTAGTAAGCACTTCCACCTTCTTCTCTAAGAAGGTTGTGTCATTTTGCATTCCTGTTGTGTATGAAATTATCCGTGACTCCACACACATAATACCCAATATTGGGTATAATTGATTAAAAAATATGTTTATCGATCTGCAAAGTAAAAAGCATCTCCTTTTAATTCACAGCTCTTCTGAATATTTTGTCAAATGTTCAGGCAACTTGTGCTTTTCCTCTTTTGTGGATTGCCAGTTTGTGTTCCTTTGCTTTTTGTTGATTATTGTTTTTTTATTTGTTTTTTTTTTTTTAGCTGGGAGTTGTGAGTATTACAGATGCTAATCCTCTGTCCTTTATACATTTTTCTTTCTGTTTGCCACTTGTGCCAAACTTCACGTACTGCATCCTTCACTGTTCAGTTTTCAAGTCAGAAAATTGGAGTCAAGTTCAAATGGAGTCAGAATTTCAGTCTTGTTATTTGTGACACTCAGGTTGTTCAGGTCATGCTTAGAAGCTTCTCACTCCGGTATTTCAAAATATTCTCCTCTATAAGTTACTACTTTCACTCTGTCTTTAGGTTCATATTTTTAATCCTGTCTACAGTGTGAAGTATGGATAGAAATTTATTATCAATTTGCCAAGTTTTAACAAAAAAAGAAAAAAATTGAAATTATAATAGGCTTTGAATTTATTTCACATGTTAATTTGGGGATGATTCACATTTTTCCAAAACTGAGTTTTCCTATCTAGAAACAAGATTTTTCAAATAGGTGTGAATTTTTCATAATATTTATTTCTTGTTACTGCATATTTTTATTGCTCCATGAATGAGATCTTTTCCTTTAGATTTTATTTTGGTCTATTGATGGTAAATAAAGCTATTGAGATTTGCATTTTTAAGTTTATTGTATATTCTTGTATTAGTTCTGGTTAACTAACAGTCAGAAAGTTCAGGAATTGTTTTACAGAAGGAAAGATTCAGTCTTTTTTTTTTTTTTTTTTTGAGACAAAGTCTCGCTCTGTTGCCCGGGCTAGAGTGAGTGCCATGGTGTCAGCCTAGCTCACAGCAACCTCAAACCCCTGGGCTTAAGTGATCCTCCTGCCTCAGCCTCCTGAGTAGCTGGGACTACAGGCATGCGCCACCATGCCCAGCTAATTTTTTCTATATATATTTTTAGTTAGCCAGATAATTTATTTCTATTTTTAGTAGAGACAGGATCTCGCTCTTGCTCAGGCTGGTCTCGACCTCCTGACCTCGAGCGATCCACCCGCCTCAGCCTCCCAGAGTGTTACGATTACAGGCGTGAGCCACTGTGCCCGGCCTGGAAAGATTCAGTCTTAATCTGAAAGCGTTAACTTCAGCAAAAGTTTTGGGAAAACTTAGGTGTTAACATCTTTTGACCATAGTGCCAATGAATTTGTTTACTTTAGTTATAATGATTATGATTCTTTTATTGTTGATTTCTGAGGTAGTTTCTAATATGAATCATGACTATGACATCCTTATAGAAGTACAGAAATTCAAGTTCACCTGGCAGATAAGGAAAGTTTGGCTCAAGTCTAGTCATAGTTTTGAGAGACTTCTAGGTATATGCAATAATCCAGTGGAGCATAATAACTATAACACATTTTCTACATATTACATTAATATTCATTTTAACGAATAAGAAAAATAGTGTTTACCAACATCACTGGGAAGACGTGATGTTCCAAAATCAAAACTTGAGAAAAATACTGCCTCTTTCAAAATGTTGAAAACATTCATTTGGATGAAAATCATCCAAATGGTGTATTAAATTAATGAAAATTACTTCCCTATTTGTTCTGTGAATTCATTGAGTTTGTCACTCACATTTTAATGTTTTTTTTTGTTTGTTTGTTTTACTTTTAAGAAAATAGATGTTACCAATAAAGCCGTTGCAGAAATTCTCTCAAAAACCACCGAATATCTTCAGCCAAATCCAGGTAAAGTAAGATGACGTCTTGAAATACTCTTGTTCATTTGCTGCCACAGGCTCTAATAACCCACGTTTGTTTGGCATTTGGTTGACGTGATCTAGAAACAATGTCCTCTGTGTCCAAATAATGAAAATCAGTTTTTCAAGTTGAGTCCCCAGTGGGCAAAGGTCACAGTGAATCCCAGCTGATGAGAAACAGCAGATATTCCCGCGAACTTCGGTTGATGTCATTTGGACGGAGTGTTGATCTGAGCAGCAAGGCAGGGCTGACTTGTGCAAAGACATTTTTCATGAGATGCTTCAGAAAGCCACTAAACATCTTGTGAATGTTTTTCTACTCAGTTATTTCCTTATTTCCTCATTTAAAAAAAATTTTAAAAAGAAAACTTCTGCCATCCTGTTCTAAAGGTGTATGTTAATTTGAAAAGGCTTTCACTTCATGGCTCAGAGCCTGAAGAAATGAGGCATGAGGAATGTGAACACAGTACGAGAAGGTCCAGTGTTACATCAGCATCTGCACAGGTCTAACTCCTAGGGCCCAAAGCGGCATCCGTTGATGAGGTTTTCCTAGGTTGTGAGTCATAGGAACCAGCAGAGGGCGCCCAAGCCTTGCGATCTGTGGATTCGCAAAACAGCCTTTACTTTTTAGGAATTTACTATTTGCATGTAGTTCCTGTGATTCCCTTGGCAGTAGGCATCAGCACATATTTAACCATCTGCAAATCGAGAAAGTAAAAATTTAGTAACATAAATTTTATCAAATATATCCAGAGAGGACGGCAGGTTTAAAGTTCTTTAAAATGTTTTGATGATAATAGCTTTAAAAACTATAATAACGTATCTTTTCCCTGGCCTCATCAATGATTGAATGAACCACACAGGTTTCTTTTCCTGATATATTAGAAAATATTTAATAAGTGCTTCCTCTGTGCTTGAGACTGTCCGGAGTGCTGGAACACATTGCTTAAGTCAGACAGAGACCCCACCCTCAAAGAGCCGACACTAGAATGGTGTAGGGAGGTTTTGGCCAACAATAAAAGTGTCCACTGGCCAGAGGTGTCTGGTTATTCCTGGAGAAGAGGCAGCCCTGGCAGCCTCTGATCCAGTGTGATGGCCCTCACTCACTTGCCTGCAGAGCGGGGCTGAATGTGTGTGTGTGTGTGTGTGTGTGTGTGTACATGTATGTGTACCTGTGCTTGTGTGTGAATGTGTGTGTGTAGTGGGGGTGAAACCTTTGGGCCTGGGGACCTGGAAGATGCGTGCTTTGAGGCTGAGGTCAGCAAGGTTCAGAAGGCTGACCCTGGGAGTGTCTCAAGCCCTGCTACTCAAAGTGTGGTCCACGGACCAGCAGGATCCACATCCCCAGAGAGACTGCTGGAAACGCAGAATATTGGGCTCGTCCCAGACCGACTGAGTCAGACTCTACATTTTAACAAAATCCTTTGATTATTTGCATACACGTTAAAGTTTGAGAAGCGCTGGTCTAGAATACATTAAAAATAAACATATAATTATTAAAGTAGAAGAAAACAAGTTTATCCTTTGGCTACCTAAATTTATCTCAAATACCGCAGGCTAGGATGCGGTTCACTCTCCAGCATACAGAATGAAATCCCAAATCCTTAGGTTCGTGCTCAGTGCATAGTCACTTTTTTCTATAGATAACTCTCATTTGTCCTGCAGTAAATTTTTTTTAGGTTGAACCACCCTACTCTTTGTCCATTGATTATACCATAAGTATTTCCTCTTCCACACTTTAGTGACACTATTTTCTGCACCTTTTAGGGCATCTTTCAGTCTTTTTCTGCATAGGACTGTCTTTTCCTTTCCCTGCACCACACCAGACTTTATTTTCATAATTACGTCATGTATTCTCCCTCCCAGTAACTAAATTATGAGCTCCTTGAGGACAAAAGCTGTCTTGGGTCTCTCTGGAGTCCCAGTAATAAGCAGAGTGTGTTGCATGAGGCTGGATTAGTAGATACTTATCGCCTGAGTCAGAGGAAAACAAAGAAAGAAGCAGTGACTGCCCATCCCCTCCCCAGGGAGCCGGGGACCAGCAGCACAAGGCTACCGTTCACTGTGGCAGGGCCAGTGTCCCCCTGGGATTCTGCCTCCTAAACATGTGCAGCAGAGCCCCTTATAATAATGAATATCGTTGGCCTGAATCAATTCTTGGGAGAAGTGTGTGTGTGTGTGTGTGTGTGTGTGTGTGTGTGTGTGTGTGCGCGCGCGTGCGTATGTGTGCGTGTTAATGACCATTTGGTAGTCTGAAGCATTCATCTCAGCAATTCTGTTCTTTGCTTACATTTGGTCTCCAGGAGAAATGATCTGCACAGTGTCTGACTTCAAGTGTTAGCAATTTCAAGCATTCTGAAGGGTTTCGCTCTAGGGGTAGTGCTTGTAATAGCCCCAGTTACTATTATGTGGAGTCAACAAAGTGTCCTGTGATTTCTCTGTCTCATCCTGGCTGTGCAACACCAACAGTGCACCTAGCACCCACCTCGGTACAGAACTGAGAAAATTAAATAGGTCCTACATGGCTGTTTCATGCCTCATGTCTCTGGCATTTTGTCGAGGGTGACCTTGATTTTGGCAGCTACATATTTTAAATGTTATGTACCTGTCACTCCACCTTGTAACTTTAAGGAATTACAAATGACAATGTTTTTAAGCATACAGAGCTAAGCTAGGAATGCTGAACACTGTGTCGAAGATCCGAGGGCAGGTGAAGACCACGGGGTACCCACAGACGGAAGGCTTGCTGGGGGACTGCATGCTGAAGTACGGGAAGGAGCTGGGGGAAGAGTCCACCTTTGGTGAGTGTCCGCATACCACCTGGTAGAACTGAGAACACCTGTGTTGGTTTTAGTTCATGTACACACCCTTCAGTTCAACAGCCTCTGTTATTTTTCATATGACCAAAGTAATATGTGTTCATTGCAGGAGGTTTAGAAAACACAAGTAAGTAAAATAAAAGAAAATGCTAACATTATGCACAATCCCATATCCACTGATAAGCCCAATTAAGGTCTCCTTTATATGTTGTTTATTCTTATATAAATATATATTCACATATACCTTTAAAAATTAAAATGGGTTATATATCCTTTTGTAACCTGTTTTTTCCCACTAGCTATATCATGATCCATGTCATAAAAGAATTAATCTTCTACAGTATTTTTAAAGGCTGCATAATATTCTATGAATCATAGTTTGCTCAATCAATCCCATTTACTATTTTTTTTCTTTATGTAGAAAAATTTTACATTGCATTTATAATAACCATTTTTATAGGTAAGTCTTTGGGGAGAGCCACAATTATATTCTTTGACATAATTTAGATGAAATTCATAGTAGTAAAATTGCTGCATCAAGAGTATGCCTACTTTGTACCCCAATGGAACCACCAAAGAAAAAAAGGAGTATGCTTATTTTTCAGGATTTAAATCATATTCCCAAATGACCCTGCAGACAGGTTATACCAATTTGACGTACGTGACATTCTTGCCAGGGGTGTAGGAGAGTATGTTTCCCAACACAATTACTAATCCTAGGAATTATCTTTTTAGTTTACTTTTAAGTTACTGATAATTTTAAATGTTCTATATAGAAATGATATCACAGTGCTGTTTTGATTTCACTTTTTGGACTACATGTGAGATTTTTTCATGTTTGTTGTTGATTTTGTAAATTGTATATTTGTGTTCTTTGCCTGTTTTTCCTTTTTTTCCCTTACTGGTTTATGAGCTGGATAAATGGTCAGGATATTGTCTCTTTGTATGCCATATATGCTGATGGAGTTTTGTCCCAGGAGGCATTTACCTTCTGACTTTGTATATGAAGGTCATTGTAATCGAGAGAGATTTTCACTTTTACCTAGTGGAGCTCATTAGTCTTCCTTTATGGTCTCTGGCTTTGGCATCATTAGAAAATCTTTTCATTCCCACCCCCTGCAAACAATGTAAATGTTTACCCACACTTTCTTTTGAAATGTGTTTTCTTTTCTTACCTTTAACTTTCCAGGCCCCTGAATTTACTGGAGAGACTGCAACTGGGCTCTGATTTCGTTTTCTATGTCCTGGCACTTTATTGAAAAGTTAACCTTTCCCCTGCTGATTTGAGATGACCCTTTTATTACAGACTAAACCTTTATACTTTGTTTCTGGTCTTTCTCTTCTGTTTCTTGACTTATATTCTGTTTTGATCCAGTGTCTTGTGGTTTTAAGTATTTTAGTTTTAAAATATATTTTAATATATGTTTTTCTACAATTTCCTCTAGTTAATTTTATTGCAAAAATTTCATGGACATACTTACTGGTTTTATTTTTCCAGATGAATCTTAAGTCATTTCAAGTCCCCTGTGTTAAAAAAAAAAAACAAGAAACTCATTAAATTTTGATTTAGATTGTTTTCAATGAATAAATAAATTAAATTGGGAGTGAATTGAATTTAATATATTAAGTATCCCAGGAGAATTTGGCATGTTTGCTATTCATGTAGTGGTAACAAGGCACAATACAGAAATAGAGAAGTCAAATACTTGACCACGGTAATTATTTTAGGAAATTGGGGGGAAGAAGCCTTTTGAAAGCTTAAAAAAACCCTCAGGTATTAAAATATTAATTAACTAGTGACAGAGGGCAACAGTGTCCTTCAGAGCCATGTAATGTGGACTTGCCACGGGTCAGTGGGAACAAGATGGCCTATCCCTTACCCTGAAGGCACATCAGTGAAGGACCAGGTGAGACTGCCAGGCAGGCCCTGAAACCCAAGGACATTCCTGCTCTGCACCTGGCCTTGGGGACAGCCAGACAATTTGGTAGGTTCCCAGGTGCACGGAGAACCTGCAGCCCTCGTTCTTGTGCACAGCAACCAGGCCACCTGCCTTGCAGTGTGCTTGCAGATTACTGCAGGTTAACTGGGCCCAGATACCAGGGTGCAATCCAGCAAAAACCGCTTATTGCCACCCCAGCCCAGAGAGGTGGGCCTGGGCCTCCTTGTGAGAGCAGACAGGTGTCCTCTGTGACCCCAGCAGGCTTCCTTTGACACCAGAGAGGGCAGGGGAGCCTCAGGACCATCTAAACGGCTACGGGGAACGGCCTCAAGATCCCACAGCTAGAAGCTGAGATGAGGTTTTGTTCGTTTATTTCTGTTGTAATCTTTATTGGTTAATGCTTAGCCCCTGATGAATAAATTCTTTCATTGTTTACAAAGAGAGATTTTGTTCTTGGGCATCTAAGGAGCCCTTGGTGCCAGTTTCTGCAAGTACTAGTTTTTTTTTTTTTTTAATGGGATCTTTGGCCCCATCTGGTGGCCAAAATGGCAAGTGCTTCGGGAGACTTTTTTCCCCTTTTTCTTCCTGAGTCAGGATTGAGAGGTCAGAGCAAGGACCTTCTTGCACCATCGTGCACAAACTTTAGGGAAAGAATTAAATAAATATTACCGTTAACCTAGAGGTTAAGGTTCCCGAAGAACCTTTTTATGTGTGCTTTCTGTTCAAGGCAATGCACTGATAGAAGTTGGCGAGTCCCTGAAGCTGATGGCCGAGGTGAAAGACTCTCTTGATATCAATGTGAAGCAAACGTTTATTGATCCACTTCAGCTACTACAAGATAAAGATTTAAAGGAGATTGGGGTAAGTCCTCCGGGCTGTAAATGTACCTGTTACTACTTAAAGCAATGTTTACAATCATTAGAACATTTCCGCAGGAACTCACTGAAAACATCATCTTCTTATGGGTGGTGAAAAAATAACTCAGTTTCATTTACCTGGGCGCACTGGGAAGGAGCAGCAGGATCACGTAGCCCTGTCTGCCCTGGACATGGGGCACGGCGGTGGGAGGGGAGTCAGGCCATGTTCCTCCAGCCAGAAATTCTGTGTCTGGTTGGAGCCGTCTCAAAGCCAGGGTGAAGACCCATATCTGTGCAGCCGTTTCTCATGCCACAAAACCCTTCCATAACTCTGTAGTGGACTTTGATTATCAAAACCATACCATGTTGATATACCAAAGTTGCATCTTTTGCTACATTGCACTAGTGGTCACTATGTTCCATTACTTCTCCAGGAAATCAGTATCTAGGAATTGATATTTTTCATCTAAAAAACTGTTAAAAATCATCTTCCAGAGCATACGTGGGAACTTTCCAGTACCTGTGGGTAATTGCATGCCACTTGCTTGGTGGCATTTTTGTAGATGTGCAAAATCAGTCCTGAGACTTCTACCCTACCAGGGACTTCTAGTCTGGAGGTTTGAGCACCCCCTTACAGAGCTGCCAAGATCGTCTTCCTGCTGCCTTCCTGAGTGCAGCCTGGGCCAGCGTGGAGGTCGTCCGAACCTCGGGGACGTCCTGTTCTCCTTTCTTCAGGCCCAGTGCTTCTCACGATGTGCTCCCTGGACAGGCAGCACCTGTATCAGCTTGTGAGAAATGCGGATTTGGGGCCCCATCCCAGACGCCCTGAATCAGAAACTCTGGGGTGAAGCCCAGCAAGGCTGTGTTTTATAAAGTCCTCCAGGTGATCCTGGTGCATGTTAAAGTTTGAAAACCACTGTCTCAGCCCATCCTTCCAGAACTTCTAAGTGGGAAATGTGAACCCCCACTGGTCTGCCCTGTGTGATGGAGATGAGGGTGAGGGAGCATGTGAGCATGGGGGACCTGCCCTCCGTGGACAGCAGGCCCTGAGCCAGCTCTGCAGTCCAGGGGCCAGAGAAGGAAGTGATGGATGTCACTTTATTGGTTCTTCATTGGTTCATTCATTAACTTATTCATCCAACAACTGTGTGTCGAGGGCACGCTGTGTCTTGCCCCTGTGGTAGGCACTGGCCGTCTGTTGCTAACGGAGACCTAGAGCATGCCTTCAGGAAGCTCAGAGGTGCAGGGCAGGGAGACAGACCGACAGCTACAGCACGCTGTGACAAGTGCTGGTCAAGAGACAGCTCAGGGACACCAAGGAGAGGCACCTCCCTCGGCCCGGCTGGGTCAGGGAGGGCTTCCTGGAGGAGGAGAAGCTGGCAGTGCAGACTGGGCTGGGCAGAACATCCAGCACGAGCTGGTGGCGGGGCTAGGGCTGTGCCAGCAGACGGGGTAGGGAAGTTGGGCTGTGTGGCGTGGCCACGACAGAGGGTGCCCTGGGGCAGGGAAAAGGCTGGGAGCCATGGAAAGCCCTCGTGCCCGTGTAGGTGTTAAGAGTTTACGTTGAAAGCAACAGGCATGAAGAGGAACTCAGGAGGGTTAGATGGAAAATGAAAGCTCCCACTCAGGAACTCCCTGAACATCCCACTCCCCACCTGTGCACCCCCTGACCCCGCACCCATGCTGTCCTTCCTTCCATCTCAGGGGACATGTGCCCTGTTGTTGTCTCAGGCCAGTTCCCCCCTGTGCCCCAGGGTCCCTCAGCCCTCAGGGCCTTTGACATGTCCATCGTCCTCTCTCCTGCGCCTTCATTCCGTCCCTTTCTGCCCGTGGCTTCTTCCCCTCTCAGTCCCACCAGTGCAGTCTTCACAGACGTGCACCCTCGTGGCTGCCCACAGGTGTGGAATAAAGACACAGCCGGCCCCCCTCCTTCCCTCTTGTGGCCTTGGCGCTCGCCTGTTCTTCCCAGATTGAATTCTCTGCCCAGCCTCCCTGATTACGTCCTGTTCCCGGCACGGTGTTGCTTTGGGCCCTCTGTCTGTTTGCTGTCTTCCTCCTCCCACCCTCCTCCTGGCCGCATCAGCTCACGGGTCAGCTCAGATGTTCTTTCCTCTGGGGAGCTCTGTGTTCCCTCGCCAGGCTGTGGGGTTGCTCCATTGCGCCCCTGCACGCTGAGCACCACTGCACACCTTCTCTGGTCGGGCGCACGTCGTACGGGCAAGGAATTTATTCAGTGTGGTAGCCACAAGCTTGCCACATGGTTTATACTCACAAATTATTATTGAATGGATGATTCTAGAGAAGAAGTGACATTCTGGGTTTGGGGGATGCCACAACATCTTCCCCAAATGCAGAGCCTTAAAACCAAGTACCTCCTTTGCTGAAATATAGGAAATTTCATGTTTTCTTGTGCTGTCCTCCTTGGGGAAGGCCATAGAAACTGTCCCCTGGTCAATACAGTTCTTCCACTCGGCCTGGTTCAGGAGGTAGCTAGCCACGGACACGCACGTGGATTCTGAGTAGTAGTGTGAGAAATGTGTAAAATACGCTTATTCTTAAATGTTGCAGTTCCCTATGCAGCAACATAACTTTCTAAACAGCATCTTGTTACTCAGCTGCCTTTGGATAGAGAGACTGTAAATGTCATGTGATGATCCGCAGTTAGGAGTCTGAGGTTCAGGAACCTTCCCTAGTCCCAACTGTGCCCCGCATAGCTCAGAAACCAGGGCTGGGAGCCTGTTCATTTAGCGCGTGGCTGACTTCAGCTGTACCTGTGGAGGTTCGGAGGGATTCAGGGACTGGCTCCCAGTCACAGAGTGTGGAAGAGAGACCCTCTGACCTTCGGTCCCATGTGCTCTGTCCACCCCATCAATATGGAAGTAGGACCAGCGCCTCCCTCTAGAGTGAGTGGTGCACGTTGTCCACCCGCGTCAGTGGGATGGTCAGTCTTCACATAGAGTCTGAGTATCAAATATCTGTTTCCCAAGGATTCTCGTCATAAACTCTGAGGGCCCCTCCCTTGCCCTGCACAGTTATCCGCTCTGCACTGTTTCCGGCATGGCATCTCTCCGCTTGAACCCAAACTGTGACAGGGAACTTGCTACCACACAAGGCAGTCCATTCCAGGAATGGGCAGCTCTAATTGTTATATTTTCTAAAAGGGATTATAATGTTGTTTAGAAATTTCATCATTTCGGAGGCTGTGACTGTCTCTCCCTTGCGTTCATTGATAGCATGTTACGCAGCTTACTCTGTAATTGTTTGGGAATTCTACGGAAATCTATTAATAACCTAAGGGAGAGTAGAAATGTGTGTTTCTATAGTCTGCTGCTTGGTAAGGAGTTGACAGTTTTTTCTTATATAGTTATTTGGTTAGAAATTGTCTGGACATTAATAACGCTGAAATGAAGGATCCTACAGAGAACACTGGAAAGTAGTACTGAGCGGGATACTGTGTCTTTACGTTCCACACAGACACCGTCCGCTCCTCACTCGTCTGTCCATTCGTTCATTCATTCCGCAAGTGCTCCTGGAGCACGGCGGTGGTGGGAGCCCGCAGCAGGTGTGGAGGTGCACAGCGGGAGGGTCAGGTGCGGTCCTGCCCTGGAACTTAAGCCGAGAAGAAGCCGTGACTGTTTTCATAGAAGTAGCAAAGGCTTTTTTGTGCCGCGTCTTGACTGTACAGTCCTCTGAGGGACTCCTTCTCTCTTTCAGCACCACCTGAAAAAGCTGGAAGGCCGCCGCCTGGATTACGATTATAAAAAGAAGCGAGTAGGTAAGATTCCAGATGAAGAAATCAGACAAGCGGTAGAAAAATTTGAAGAGTCAAAGGAGTTGGCTGAAAGAAGCATGTTTAATTTTTTAGAAAATGATGTAAGTATTTAAACCAAACAAGAGACTTTAATGTAAATGAATAAAACGTTGAATATGTAACTGTGATCAGCATGTTGAGATGCTCTAAAGCCCTAGTTGTTAACAAAAGTTTCCAGAATTGTCTGTAACCCTTGTCTGCTGCCTCAGAGATAGCGTGAGAAACCCAGCAAGCCCTGAGTCAAGTCTTGAGTCTTGGGGAGTCTTGTTTATCCCAGGTGTGCTCGAGTCGGCCCGGGGAGGTGGGGTTGTCTAGTGTGCAGGAGACCGGCCTTTGTGAGCGAGGGCATAGCACGTGCAGGTTCGCAGCAGAAAGGAAAGGCCCTGTCACGTGGCAATTTGCAGTTTTGCTAAGACTGAAAAGGACCACGTGAGGCAGGTGTGCGAGGAGGAGGAGCTCTCTCAGCGAGGGGAGAGGCACTCTCAGCCCCCAGCTCTCTGGCGCCTTTACTTGTCATTGTGAGTGTGAGGACTGTGAAGGTCCCAGGGCACAGCCCCCTAAAATGCCTGTAGTCTGTAGTACTGTGATTCTTGCCACCAGCTTTGACTTGATTTGTCCACGTGAGGTCAAATGAAATGGAACTCAGGGAGATGGGTGACTCCCAGCTGGACAGCATGCAACTGGGGGCTCCCTGCCTGGCCTTGGTTAGGAAGGGCCGTTTAGCACTTTTGCTGGCTGAGTGAGAGAGGATTCTGGCATCTGCCTCCCTCTGGCTGGCCTCAGCCGCGCCGGGGCCATTTCAGCCCACCACAGCTTTGGACCTATGGGTTAAACTTCCAGACCTGTGGGGACAGGTCAGGGGGTTATTTATCCTCAAGACCACGTAGTACTTACAATGGTTTATTAAAAGGTACACCGAGATCTCATATCTTTTGAGTCGAGTCAAACGCAGTGCACTGAGCACCTTTTATTTACCGCGGTGGTTTGGGGGGCCGAGTGCGATGCTGACAAGGCTGTGACCCTGGGGGCCGATTCTCCCAACCGGGGAGGCCGATCGGAAACTCCCCGTGCTCGTCACCACGGGGGATGGGAAAGTACACTCTGTTATGTTTCTCCGTTTTTACATTTTTTTCGGGGGGAATAGGAGAAAGTATAACAGTTTACTGTCTCTCTTTGTTTTCCCATAAGTGTATATGTTTTCTCTTGAAATTGTCCCCAACAACAGTCATTTTTTTTCATTTTGTGCCAGATTGCCATATTTAGTTGTTTTGAAGTACTTGGAAAACGTTTCTGAAGTGGGACGTGTATCCGATACTTCTTGCGGGGCCACAGCGAATGTGGTTTGCACTCCGAGGCCGGATCCCGTGTATCATGCGCTGCCCGACCATTTGTTCTGTTCACCACCTTCCCACACAAGCCGCCATGACAGGTTTTGCAAAATGCTTCATCCGGGAGGCCTGTCTCAGCAGCGGCGTGGCGGTTGACCCGAGACCTGTTTTCCCTCGGTATCAGTCAGAAGCCAAAAATGATCCCTTTGTTATGATCAGTCATTTGTCCATGTTTTGACAGTGGTGGGTGTTCCGCTTGTCACAGATGGGTTAACCCCTCCCGCCCTGGCAAAAGTGAGAGGTGGGTCCTCCCTCAGGCCCCGCAGGTTCCGCCTGGCCTTCCCGGTGGGTTGCGGCCTCCCCTGAGGCTTCCTGTGGGGAGCTGACCCGCTGGTGCGAGGGGGCTTCCCCCCGGGCAGCTCTGGGGAGCCTGGACCGCCCCTCCAGCCTGGTCCACACCGCCACGGGGCAGGTGCTCTGGCTGACATCGAGGATGGCCTTCTTCTTCCACCCAGCCCTTTGACATAAGCCCCTGAAAACTGGCCACCGAGGCGGGAGGAGACTGAAATCATGAAACGGTGAGGGACTGTCCAGGCTGCTGGGAACGAGGCTCCTTCCCTTCCTCTTTCCCGTCCTTCCTGCCCTCCGTAGCTGCAGTGGCTGCCCCGTGTGCTGTAGTTGCTGGTTTTTGCTGTGATGATGATGATGGTGACAGACGTTGGTGGTGGGGGTGGTGATGAAAGTGACAAGAGCTACCGTTTGGTGACACTCCGTGGCAGAGAGGGAAGCTCCTGGGAACTTCTAGCACCCCAACTCCACTGTAGTTGGGGCCTCTATTCTCTGTCCTCTTCCCCAGGGCTAAGGTCCTCCCAGGAGTGTTGCATGCTGCCTGTCGTCCGTTGGTTTGCAGCTAAAGAGAAGTTTTGGAGTTAAACACATCCGTGGGTGACACACAGGCTGTTATGCGTCGTGTGTAGTCTGCCATGGAAGGTAAATTGAGTCCATCCCTGTTTTGATGTTACCCCTGGGAAGAGAGTGACGAGCCATGGGACAGGGCCATGTCAGCGGTGACGTCCCTGGGCCCAGCTACAGTGGGCTCGTTACCCCCATGAGCTTCGCTCCTGCAAGACTCAGGGCAGCAGCTCCCGTTCGCCATGAGCGCTGGGCGGTGGCCAGCACGAATCCCAGGGCTAGAAACCGGTTGGTTTGCGAGAGGGCTAAGGCAGCTCTGTATCAGTTTCCTGTTGCTACTGTAACAAATGACCACGAACTGTAGCTTAAAGCAAGACAAATTTACCAGGTTACAGCCTGCAGGGCAGAAGTCCTAAAATCGGGGACTCAGCTCCCCTTCTTCCCAGCCGGCAGCACGGCGACTCCAGACCTCTCCCCCTCACCTCTGCTTCCCTTGTCACATCTTCTCTGACTCTAACTCTCCTGTCTCCCCCTTAAAGGACCTTGTGACTACGCTGAGCCATCAGATAATCCGACATAATCCCCCATCTCAAGAGCCTTAACTTAGTCGTATCTGCAGAGTCCCTTTGCCATGTGAGGTGACGGATTTACAGGTTTGGGAATTCGGACTTGGACGTCTTCGCAGGGGCCATAATCCTGTCAACTGTAGGCTCCCTCCGGTTTTATGGTTCCATGAACCCCCCAGGTGGCTTCACAGCCCTCACCCCACACATTTGTCAACCACCGTGGGCTGTGCCTGGCTTGTACCTCCTTGACCTCTAACCCGTGCAGAAGTCTGTTTGTATGAGTTTCTCAGTCCAGGTCTGTGCGCTGGGTGGGAGCCCGTCGGTGGCAGCTAGTGTGCTGCACTTTGGGAGAAGGGAGCTCATCTCTGGTGGTCCTGTCCCTCTGCGTGTGTCATGTACACTTTCCACAGGGCAAGGTCACCTTTGCTCCCGAGGTGCAAATGGCAGCCCCGGTCTCAACCTGGCAGTGGAATTGAGCCTTTCTTCCCGTCCAGGGGCCTTTCCTGGTGGAGCAGACGGATTGCTAAATTGAGTGGCGTGGCCAGTGGAAGAAATGTTTTACCTTCTGAACAGGCTTCGGCTCTTGCAAAGCCTGGGTTTGTTGCTTTGTCTTGGTTCTGCCTGTCTCGATATTTAATTCTAAACGTGGTTTGGGAAGCTGAGTCCACCTGTGCTGGTCCCCAGCACGCAGCTCCGTGCTCATGGCCTGAGGGAAGCTGGCAGCTTTCGTTTTCTGGCAGCAAGAGGAAAATTGTCCACTCGTGGCACCACCTGTCTTCAGTGTCAGCGGGAGAGACCTACAGCCTAGTGGCCACCTCCTGAGGGCTGCATTAAGCACCTACTAGGTGCAGGTGCTGCACGGCACTGCCGCTGTCTCCCACAGTTTCAAGGGCTTTGAGATTCATCTCCTTCCCAAAGTCAACCATCAAGTGAAGAGTTACAAATGCGTCTCCAGATTACATGGTCTCGTATTTTAGCCACATCAGAGAGAATAGCTGGTGATCCCCTCCCAACTTCCCAACCCTGCGTACGTTTCAAGGAATATTGCCTTAGCTGTCTTTCACTGTTTCTTTAAAAATTACAAAATGGCAAGCATATTTTAAAGTGGGTAATAAAATAGGACAAATCAATTTTATTAAAGACAGAGACGTGGCACGGATTTTACTGAGCATACAGCTCCAGCACTGCAAGGAAGAAAAATTCTTTCTGTAGCAAATTCTACCACGATCATGTTAAGCCATGGCACAGGACTTATTTAAAAGCTTGTGTAAAAGCCAAAGAGGTGAAATTTAAGAAATCCTTAGGATTTGGTAGGGGCCAGGCTGTCTTTGTTTTGTTTATTGGGTTTTTGAAAATTTAAGGCTAGGCTTGCTGCTCTTCCAGCCACAGAACATGGCAGAGTAAACGTTAACTCCGTGGGATTTCGCCGCTTAGTTGCTGCTCACGGTCTGGCACGAGTGAAATTCCACGTGCGTCTTCAATGTGTGTCGAGCCTCTGTCTAAAATAGTGTCAGTGGGTGAGAAAAATTAAAGTGCAGACAGCTGAAGAATAGCGTGCGGCTACAGATGAACACAGTGTGGGTCTCTGAAGGCAAACGAGTCCGTGGTTGGCCTGGAGGGTAAGAAGGTGGGAATGGATGAGCAGGCCGGCTTCGCCCTCGCACTGACTGGAAAGTGAAAGTGGAACTGAGGCACAGGCTTTCAGGAAGCCTGGGAAGGGTGGGGTGGATTTTGAGTCATGTCTTTGTCCAGACCTGGAGTTCAAGGGATTCATGTTGGAAGCCTTGTCACCTCCACCCCTGGGGCTTGTCTCTGGGGCTTCCAGAAATGGGCAAAATTAATCCCTCTTCTGGTAGCAGCCACCAGACCCGTGGGGAGCAGGAAAGCTCTCTGGGCCTCTTGGGGATTGCTCTTCCCCAGACTGTATCCCCAGGTCTTCTAGACGTTTCTTATGTGATATAGCTTTCTTTTTTTTATACCATCCCCTATAAGTTGGTCACTGATCTTATCAACGTCTTGATTTCTGGAAACAGAGGTGCCAGAGTCTTTGTAATAGTTCATGCCTTTCAGGGAAATCATTCTGTGTGGATAGCAGCAGAGGCGTGAGGGGGCTAGTGAGTCTTTGTGAGTCGCTCCCTGCCCCTTTTATCGTCTGAGAACGGTTTCATTTACTTAGTCTCTTGATCTGGCTTAGCTAGAAGGTGCCCGTAGAGATGCTTCACCAAGTAAGCAGTTCCTTTGCTAAATGTTGGCTTCACTTGTAACTGGAAAAGCTTTGTATCTCCGTTTTCAGATCTGTGAGCTTCATAGCATAGAAATCGCCTGTGAAAATCGTGGCCTAATTGGAAAAACAGGCATTTTATTGAGTTAAATCAAATCCGTAATCACAAATACTTTTGGACATGTTGTTCCAGCGTAAGCAGCTCCCTAGCACCACCTGTGTGATTCCGATGCGGGGCCCCGAGGTGCAGTGAAACGAAACAGACCAGACCTGAGGCAGACCCCAGGCTTCCCCGCGTCGCGGGTTCTTTGTTGCCAGTCTCCTCTCCCTCTGGACATTCCACAGGCTCTGGCCTCCACGGAGTAATTTTCCGCTTCTGCCGCAGGTAGAACAAGTCAGCCAGTTGGCCGTGTTTATAGAGGCAGCACTGGACTATCACAGACAGACCACGGAGATCCTGCAGGAGCTTCAGAGCAGGCTACAGATGCGGTAAGCGCCTTCCCGTGCGTCACCAGCCGCGGGCCGCAGAGGTAACACCCCCGAAATCAGTCTGTCGTGTGTCTGTCCTTCCCTCCAGCTCCCCTTTCCCCTGGCCCCATTCTGTTTTGAGTTTTCTGTCCCTGGCTTCCATGATTGGGTGTGGGATGGGACGGAGACAGTAAGTACTGGCTTTGGCCAATGGGACAGCACTGGGAAGAGGGACCTGGTGGCCTTCCTCCTCCTCCCTTTCATTACAGCCCATTTTGTGTGACCTGTGTTTAGGGTAACCGAACAAAGTTGCTCACCCGCCTCGGAGATCGGCCCCCGCAGAGCCGTCCCGGCTTCCCTGCTGACCGACGGGAGTTTGGCTCCCTGGTCACAGGCCGGGGTGGGGGTGGTGTATGCCCTCTCTCCAATATCCAGGGGTGTAGAGAAGAGTGAGATGATTTTCAGAAAATATGTAGATATCCGTAAACAAAAAAGATGTGTTTTTGTCTCACCAGTGCAAATATCAGGCCGTGTTCATGATATTGACTGTAAGAGGTATTGAAAGAGTCAGAAATTCTTTCTGAACTATCAAAATAAGGTTGCTGTGTGCCTCGTGGCTTTAATGATAAATGTATCCTGTACTTTTCTGAAAGTTAGTGATAGCATATATAGTATGCATGGCAGCTCTATTAATATTGCATTTTTAAAAACTACCTTATATTTTGGCCAGGTTTGATAACATTGTTTTACATAGGATTATGATAATGAGTACATTTGGAGGGATTTTTGCTTAAATCAATGGGGTAATTATAGAGGGAAGATAAAAAGGGTGTGTCCAGTCTCTGAAGCCTACACATGTGTAGGCAGAGAGTTCACCTGTTACTCACATGAGCACATTCTCGTAATTCTGTCTCTGAGAGGGGGAAGGGGAGGACAGTGCTTTTCCTTACCACTGCCGAGTGCCTGTCGCGTCCCGGGCACTCATTAGGTGCCTCGGAGACTTTACGAGGACAAATAGTCTTCTTCAAGATGAATTTCACGAAGAAGCTCAAATAGGTAGTTGAAAAACTACATTTGGGATCTGACCTCTCTCCATCTGGGCTATTCAAGAATTGGTGTGTCAAGAGCATCCCTTGCTGAGCACCGCCTGTGAGCTAAGTTCCTGCTCATCCAGGCAGAGCGGAGGCGCGTTCGGAGGCTGTGCTTCCTTCATCTGATGTCTGACTCGTGTGTGTTGCAGAATATCGGCTGCATCCAGTGTCCCCAAACGAGAATACAAGCCGAGGCCCATGAAGAGGAGCTCCAGTGAACTCAACGGAGTCTCCACCACCTCTGCAGCAGCCAAGACGACAGGTGAGTTGACCAGTCTAAGTGTGCTAAGTGTGCCCTTCGGTGAGGCACTTCTAGAAATATGTATTTGCTGCTTGTTGCTGGGTCAGTGAGTACACCGAGACCCTGGATTTCTTTCTTTGGTTGTGAATCCCTTTTTGGTGAATCGCATTTTTTCCCCCAATAATTCTCCCCTTAAAGTCCTGTTTCCTGGGGAAGAATCCCATCACATATTGCCTTGTAATGTGGCCATTATAACCTTGGCCATAGAACCATTATTGCTATATCATCCTGTATATTTAAAGTTTTAATTTTTTCAAAATATTTTCTTAATTTCTTTTTAAGTTTAAATTAGCATTTGTTGAGCACCTGCTATATGCTAGGCATTGTGTTAAGTGCTGCATCATTATTTCTTAATTAGACAAATGACACAAATATGTTCTTGAGTAAAATAATCAAACTGAGAAAAAAATTTAGTGGTACAAGTCATTCTTTAGTCTCTTGGAATCACCAGCTCTATCCCGATCCGCTTCCTAGATGTAGCCAGTGCTAACAATTTGGTACGAATAGTACTGTATCTATGCATGTGCCTGTATATGCACATATACACACAGTTTTAGATTTTTTATGTTTTTTTAAATGCTTCGTGCCAGGCATATTGTTCTGCAGCTTGCTTTTTTAAATGTATCAGTATTTCTTGGCATTATTTCCATGTCATCCATATAGAGATATCCCACTATTTTTAACAGCTTTGGAGTTTTCCATTATACCATTTCCCTATTAGTGGACATTAAGGTTGTTTCCAGTTACTTGCTGCAATGACTATCCCGTCTGCCTCCATATACTGATAAGCAACTCTTTCTAGGAAATGAAATTCCTGAGTTAGAGCAAATGGACATTTTAAGTGGTAATAGATATTGCCAAATTACCCTCAAAACTGGCAGCACTGTTATTGATGTGTGAATACCTGCTCCCCCACACCCATGTCTTTGGACTTCCATTTCTGCCAAGCACTCATGGGTGAAAAATAGTATTCAATCTTAATTTGCCTTTCTGTGATTACTAGTGAGATTGAACATTTTTTCTATATTTCAATTTGCCCTTTGTATTTCCCAGTGTCTGCATTGTCTATTTATGTCATTTATTTTTTCTTTGGGTAGTTTATTTTGTCTTATTAATATGCAGGAGTTCTTTCCATATGGGGATATGAATAGTTTTTCTTTACAAGATTGTCATTTATCTTTAAACTTTCATATGGAGTGTTTTTTGTTTGCTGTTTTGTTTTCTATTTTCAACTAATTTTTTATTTTTAATTATTATGAGTACATGATAGTTGTATATATTTATATGGTACATCTGATGTTTTGATACAGGCATACAATGTGTAATAATCAGGGTAATTGGGGTATCCATCACCTCAAGAATTTATCATTTCTTTGTGTTAGGAAAATTCCAATTCTACTCTTAGTTATTTGAAAGTATACCATGACTTGCTGTTGACTATAGTCACTTTATTGTGCTATCAAATATTGTTCATTCTATCTAACTATAATACATTTTTGTGCCCATTAACCACCCCCACTTTATCCTGACCTCCCTGCTACTCTTCCCAGCCTCTGGTAACCATCATTCTATCCTTTGTGTCCATGAGATCAATTGCTTTAATATTTAGCTCCTACATATGAGTGGCAACATACAAAATTTGTCTCTCTGTGCTTGGTTTATTTCACTTAGCATAACGTTCTCCAGTTCCATCCATGTTGTTGCAAATGATAGGATTGCATTCTTTTCTATGGCTGAATAATATTCCATTGTGTATGTGTACCATATTTTCTTTATCCATTGATCTGTTGATAAACAGTTTGATTCCAAATCTTGGCTATTGTGAATAGTGCTGCAGTAAACATGCGAGTGCAGACGTCTTTTCGATACACTGATTTTCTTTCTTTTGGCTGTGTACCCAAGTGGGATTGCTGGGTCTTACGGTAGTTCTATTTTTAGTGTTTGAACAGTTTCCATACTTTTCTCCATAGTAGTTGCACTAATTTACATTCCCACCACCAGTGTATGAGGGTCCCCTTTCTCCACCCTTGCCAGATTTTGTTATTGCCTGTCTTTTGGATGAAAGTCATTTTAACTGGGGGGAAGATGCTATCTCATTGTAGTTTTACTTTGCATTTCTCTGTTGATTAATAATGTTGAGCATTTTTTCACATACCTGTTGGCCATTCGTATGTCTTCTTTTGAGAAATATCTGTTCAGATCTTTTGCCCATTTTTCATTGGATTATTTGATTTTTCCCTATTGAGTTTTTTGAGCTCCTTATACATTCTAGTTATTAATTCCTTGTCAGGTGGGTAGTTTGAACATATTTTCTCCCATTCTGTGAGTTGTCTCTTCACTTTGTTGATTGTTTCCTTTGCTGTGTAGAAGATTTTTAGCTTGATTAGATCCCATTTGTCCAATTTTGCTTTGGTTGCTTTTGTGCTTTTGAGGTATTATTCAAGAAATCTCCACGTTCAAAATAATATGCTTGTTTTACTCTTTCTTGATTTTGTGATTTTGGATGATACGTATAGATTTCCTGATAGGGAAGATAATGGTTGAGCTTCCTGGCCCTCAGCCTCCCTCATACTTCTCCCTCTCCCCGCCTCCAATTTACTTATGATCATTATTTTTATTAAATATTCATGATATAACCTTCACTTCTATCATGCAAGACTCTTAAAATGCCCTCCCCTGCCCCCTTTTCCCTGCTGTTATTGTAAACTGCCTCTACTACTGGATGAAAATATGGGCAGCCCCATGACGTTTTGGGCTCCTCTTGGGTCACATAGTTCTCCAGTCACTTGAGTATATGAGTGCAGGCTCTTGCAGTAGTCGAAATGCTAAGACGCGGTTCTAGTTAAAGCTATAATTTTGATTTAAAGTCAGGCTTTCCCTCCTGCCCAGGGTCTGGCTGGTTGCAGTGGGAAGGCTGGTGTCAGGGAAGAGGTTCTATTTTGCTGCCTCTCTCTTTCCCCATCTACTGTTTCTGTTCCTAAATCTCCAGGGAACATATTTCAAGCTTACTGGGGACTCTTAAGTCTTCCTCTCTTGCTTTGCTATGAAATAGAAAGAACACCACACATCCCATCCCCTCTAAGCTCTCTCCAAAAACTTCTCTACAAATCCTTCCTAATCTCCATCTCCTGACCTGTTTATGCCATAGCTGTAGGCTGGGATTAAAAGTCATAAAACTGGTTTCCCTTATCTCATCTGTTTCTGTTTGTTTCCAAGTTCTACATAGTGGTCTTCTGGACGTCAATTATCTTAAACAGTTTTGGGGCCTCATCCAAAGGGCATTATGATTACATTTCTGTTCTTATACAACTTTTTATTGTCTTGATTACTGTAGCTTTATAAATCTTGAAGTCAAATCCTATTAGTTCTCTAACTTTGATCTTCTTTTTAAAACTTGTTTTGGCTAATCTGGTTCCTTTGCATTTCCATGTGAATTTTTTATTTTTTAAGAGACAGGGTGTCACTCTGTCGTCCAGGATGGAGAATAGTGGTGCAATTATTAGCTCACTGTAACCTCAAACTCCTGGGCTCAAGTGATCCTCCTGCCTCAGCCTCCCGAGTAGCTGGGACTACAGACATGAGCCACCATTTTTGGCTAATTTTTTATTTTTGTATAGACAGGGTCTCACTATATTGCCAAGGCTGGTCTCAAACTCCTGGCCTTGAGCAATCCTTTTGCCTCAACCTCTCAAAGTGCTGCCATTATAGGCATGAGCCACTGCACTCAGCCACCATGTGAATTTTAGGATCAACTTTTTAATTTATACAAAAAAAAAGATATTGGCTCAGATTTTGATTTGGATTGGGTCGAATCTATAGATCAATTTAGGGGGAATTGACAGCTTAATGATATTGATTGTTCTGATCTAGAACACAATGTGTTTTATTTACCATTTATTTAGGTCTTCTTTAATTTCTTTCAGCAACTTTCCTGTTTTCAGTATATCTGTCTTGTACATTTTTAATCAATCTGTAAATATTTCATATTTTTATACGATTGTAAACAGCATTTTTTTAAGATTTCTATTTCCAATTTTTTTCATAGTGCTAGTATTCCTGTATATAAAAATACAATTGATTTTTGTATATTGATCTTGTATCTTGCCTTATTGCCAAATTCACTTATTAGTTCTAGTAGCTTTTCTATAGATTCCATAGTTTTTCTATATAAATGATTATGTCATCTATAAATAAAGACAGTTTTACTGGATATCTGGATGCTTTTGTTTTTCTTGCCTTTTTGCACATGCTAGTAACAGAACCTCTGGTGTAATATAGTTGAATACAAACGCTTAGAGTGGACATCCTTGCTTTGTCTCTGATAGTAGGGGAGCATCATTCAGTATTTTATAATTAAGTACAACATTGGCTGTAGATTTTCATAGGTGTCTTTTATTCAGATTGAGGGACTTCCCTTCTAGTCATAGTTTTCCAAGAGTTTTTTATAGGGAACAGTTTCTGGGTTTTGTCAAATGCTTTTTTTGGCATCTGATGAGATAATCATTTATTTGTTAGTTTTAGTTTGTTAATATGGTGCATTGCATTAATTAATTAAATGAACCTTGCATTCCTGGGATGAAACTTTTCCTTTTGTGGAAAAGTTTATTTAAAAAAAAAACTTTCAATTTTAGAATAGTTTTAGACTTATGGAAAAGTTGTGGAGATATTACAGAGTGTTCCCATATACCCCTCCACTTCCTCTATTATTGACACCTTATTAGTAGGGTACATTTATTATAATTAATGAACTATATTGACATAGTTATATAATATATATGCTATAGTATATATATACACATATAGTGTATATATATAAACACATATAGTGTACACACACACACACACACACACACACACACACACACACACACCAAAGTCTATACTCCATTGAGATTTCCTTAGTTTTTACCTAATATCCTTTTTCTGCTCTGGGATCTCAGCCAGAATACCACGTTACATTTAGTCATTACACCTCCTTGGGCCCCTCTTGGCTGTGACAGTTTCTAAGACTTTCTTCGTTTTTAATGAGCTTTACAGTTTTAGAAAGTGCTGTTCAGGTATTTTGTAAAATGTCCCTCAAATGAGATTTGTCTGATGGTTTTTCATTATTAGACTGGAGTTATGGGTGTGTCCAATGAACATGCTAATCACTGCTTGTGTTGATCTTGGTCAGCTTTCTCCTCTGTAAAGTTACTGCTTTTTTTTTTCTCTCTGAAAGTTTTTAACTACAAATTCAGTTTCTTTATAGACATAAGGCAATGGAAATTATGGTTTTTCTTGAGTGAGCTTTGGGAGTTTGTGTTTGTTTTTCAAGGAATTTGCCCATTTCCTTGAAGTTGTCAAATGTATTGCATACAGTTGTTCCTAATATTCCCTTATTATCCTTTTAAGATATATAGAATTTGTAGTGATGTCACCTCTCTCATTCATTTTCAAAACTGGTAATCTGTGTCTTTTCTCTTTCTTTTCATGATCATTTGGGCTACAGGTTTATCAATTTATTGATCTTAAGGAGCCAACCCTCTGACTCACTGATTTTTCTCTGTTGTTTACTGTTTTCTATTTCATTGATTTCCACTTTGATCTTTATTATTTCATTTCTTCGTCTTGCTTTGGATCTCATTTGCTCTTTTTCTAGTTTCTTAGGGTAGAAACTAAGATCGTTGAGTCCTTTCTCCTTTTCTAACACGTGTGCTGTGTTCTCAGTTCCATCTTTTGACACGCTGTGTTTTCATTTTCATCCTCTTTAAAATACTTTCTAATTTCACTTTTGATTTCCTCTTTAACCCATGGTTTCTTTTGAAATGTGTTACTTCATTTCTACGTATGTGGGTATTTTGCAGATACCTTTCTGTTTTAGATTTTTAATTCCATTTTTAGTCATATACCATGCTTTGTATTAATCATACCCTTTTAAATTTTTTGAGACTTCCTCTATGGCCTAGGATATGATTCGTCTTGCTAAGTGTTCTAGGTGCTGCTGAAAATAATGTGTGTTCTATTCTTGTCGGGTGAAGTGTTCTATAAATATCAGTTAGGTCAAGCGATTTGATAATGTTGGTCAAGCCTTCTATATTCTTACGGATTTTTTTTGGTCTTTTTTTTTCTGTTAATTTTGGGATAAAGGGTATTGAAATCTCTGTTGTAGCTATAGATCTGTCTTTTCCTCCTGACAGTCATATCCAGAAGTATGAGAAGACTGGCCACATGCCCTTCCCCTTCCTTCATTCTCATTGATTTTTTAAATCTAGTTACTCATACTGTTTTTAAACATGGAAATTTTTTTATACTGTTTTAAATATCCTCTTCCCTATTCCCTTTGTTTTGTTTCCTTTAGATGTTGCCACTTTGGGCCTTCCCGTGTGCCGCATCCTTTCCTTCCGGCTTTCCATGTCTTTTTTGCCCTCTGAGGAAACTTCTCCGTATTACTTTCTTTGTGCCCATTTATGTATTTTGCATCCAATTTCTCTATTGAATTTCTTATTCCAGTTGTATTAGTTTCCTATTGATGCTGCAGCAAGTTACCACAAACCTCACAGCTTAAAATGACACAAATGTACTATCTACCTTACAGTTCTGGGGGTCAGAAGTCCTGAAATCAGGTGTTGCCGTTCCTCTTTCTGGAGACCCTCGGGGGAAGGCGGCCGCAGTCCTGGGCTCATAGCCCATCCCCCTCCATGGGCCCCAGCGGCAGAGCGGCTTCCAGCCCCTGTCGGCCTTGTCACACCTCCTTCTCTGACGTGGGCCCTCCTGCTTCCCTCTCACAGGGACACTTGTGATCGTGTCAGGCCCACTCCCGTAGTCCAGGGATTAGGAGGTGGACATCTTCGGGGGACTATCATCCTGCCTACCATGCCAATACTCAGTGTTTTTCATTTTAATTTTCCAAGTAATTAGACCCTTCATGTCCCTCTGAAAATATTAATTATGCTTTTCAAAAGGTCTCCATTTGGCGGCTCTATTAATTCTTACCTTCTTGAGTGTTTGTTGAGAGCTGGTATCTCCTTCATGACCTTTCTCCTCCGGCGCTGGCGATTCTTGGCTCTGAGCACAACTTCCTGCTTGAGCGTCCTGATGAGTTGCCTTCTGCGGGCGAAAGGAGAAGGGTGCTCTGATGCCTGAAGGGAACTGGCGTCTGGTTTTCTGGATGTTTCCGGCATCCGTGGCACTGCCTTGACTTTTTGTTTCAGGTCCCCCCACTCACTTCTCCTTCCAGGGGTTGCCTGGGCGCCCAGGTCCTTGGTACTGACCCGGGGGAGGACTCGCCGGGCTGCTCCTTCCCGGAAGGCCAACCCAGGCGTCCTCAGAGTCCACTTCACGGCACCCCCTTCCGGAAGCATTTTAAGCTCGGTTTGCTCCGCCTGCTGCTTACTACCGTCTTTCGCGTGGTCTTCATGTTCCTCATGGTTTCCGGTCCACTGGCTGAGCTCATTCGTGTTTTCCAACATTATCTGGAATCTTAAAAATCCCTATTTTATAATTGATAGGGATTCGCTACGTGGAAGGAAGGCCATATTCTTGTACTCAATCTGCCTTATTAGTGCAAACCTCCCTTAGGACATCTAATGTCGTGTGTCCCACTGGGCGCGTCTCTGCTGTGCCCACGGTAGCTTTAGGTGCTGAATGGATGTAGACATAAACAACCCTGAATGACATCATATGAAAATACTCTTTTTTTCAGTTCTCTTTTAGACATTGTGACTCCAAGGAGATAAGCCACAGTGTTGTGCTGTAATATTTTTAATGTCCAATTGTAACAGAGAGGCCAGGCCGCAGATTGAGAGCCATTTGCAGACTACAGAGTGTACCCCGCTTGAATTTAATAAAATTGTCTATTTTCCATTGTAATTATTTTCATGATTACAGTGTCTTTATACCATGTGGTACCGGTTTTCAGTTTACATTTTTGAGGTAATGTTTCACTGAAAGTCATTTAAATAAAATCAATTTTATTTAAACAGTGCCAAGAGAATACTCAGGTGCAGTTCTCTGGAGACTTCTTCTGTATGGTATTAGGGTAGCACTACTTTCTGTTTCACAAACAAAAACAAAAGCACAAACCCAGCTGTAAAATAGGATGTCCCCGGGCATGGCACAGTCCGGGGAGAGCATCCAAGCAGCCGGGCGTTCTGGTGCGTGGAGTCACCCAGGGCCTGGGCCGTTCTCGTCCTGTGGCTTCCAAGCTGCTGCCCTGGCTGTTGCCGCTGCAGCCAGACGCAAGGGGAAAAAGAACAAGTGTCTGCGCTAGACGTGTCCTCTGAAGCCAGCACGGCAGAAATGACACACTCACATTCCAGGGACGAGAGCTCAACAAGCAGCCACACCGAGTGGCGGAGCAGCTGGGGCAGTGCAGTCTCCGGTGCGGCAGCCGGGACCCGGTCACGGGGGTGTCTCGGTCTGTCTGGGACGCTGTAATGACATACCGTAGATCGGGTGGCTTCTAAACAACTGAAGTTTATTGTTTACAGTTCTGGAGGCCGGGAAGCCTAAGATCGAGGGCCCATTCCTCACAGGCGGCACCTTCTGGCTGTGTCCTCCCACGGCAGAAGGCGCAAGCAGCCTCCCTCGGGCCTCTTCTTAAAGGCATCATTCCTACTCGTGACCTAATCATCTCCTCAATCACTAAGCCACTGACCTAATTTTCGGCTGAAGGCCTTACCTCTTACTACTATTACGCTGGGGATTGGGCTTCCGCCTGTGGACTTTGAGGAGCACGAGCATTCAGACCAGAGCAAGTGGGGGATGCGCAGCAGGCCCTAGTCCGTAACGACCGTGGGGTCCGCTGGGCAGAAATGTCGAGGACTCCCCTACCCTGGCCGTGGAGAAGTTTAGTGATTAGACCTTGGTTCTGCTCTCCGGTGTGGGGGGTACTGCCTTGTCCTGTATCCTAGATTTGCCCTCCCAGAAGTCTTTTATATCTTCCAGGTCACGTTGGAAGGAGGCTTTGCAAGGCTGCCTTCTGTAGCGTTTGTGCTCAGGGAGCTTGCGGGTTCCTTATAGTTCGGCAGATACAGGTTTTCAGGATGGGCTTGCACCTCTTATCACGACTTGATTTCTTAAAAACTTACTGAGCTTCTGGTCGGTGTGCTCCCAGGCAGCTTCATGTGCCCACGATCACGTTCAAGGTTCCTTCTTAGACATAGCTCTTGGGACTGCTTTCTTTCTTTCCTTGTCTAACTGCACGTTTCTCTCTTAGCTTATAGGGCTCCCTTGAGGCCCTCTGAAACCACAGACGTGAGTGGGAAGGCACGCCTTTCATTTAGTCTTTGCCGTGAAGCTGAGTTCCCCTGGTTGAAGGATGTCCCTGAGAACGCTTTGGAGGAGGACCTGTTCTCTGTGGCACAGAAGCGGTTCGCTTTTCTAATGTGTGGGGGACCCCACCTCTGATCTTTCTCTCTTCCCTTTTAACTTTGCTTGCAGACTGGCCCTTCTTATCTTTCTTACAGTCACTTGCCACACCCACCAAGGAGCAGCTAAAACACTAACATTCTGGTACATCCAGCTTCTTTCTTTGGAGCTGCTGGTGTGTGGTCTGCTTTCAGAGTTATGATGGGCAAAGTTTTACCAGCTGTTTGGCCACAATCTAACAGGTTGCTGGCTTTCGTGCCTGTTATGTGTTTCCTCTTCCCCACTGCCTGCCTGCTGAATCAGTGCCACTCATTTTGGTTTTATCGTGGTAACACCCCACTTCTGGTACCAGTTTCTGTGGTAGTTAGGGAATAGTGGCTACTATTCCAGGGAGACTCAAGATGGCAATGGTTCAAACAAGATAGAAATTCAGGACGGAAGTCCAGGGCCAGCGATTCCCTCGTAAGGTGGCTACATCACTTCCATTCCCATCCCTCTGCGAGAGCTTAGTCACAAGACCACATCTAGCCGCAAAGGCTGGGGGAGGTGAGCAGAAGAGCCACTTCCTACCTGTAACGATGTTTCCCTGGAAGAAGGGGGAGTGGGTTTTGGCTGCCAGCTTGCCGTCTCCACCACGTCTGTTTACTGCAGATTTGCTGTGGGAGACAGTGGCTGTTCTGTTACTCAGTGCTCTCTGGGGCTCCACGGAAGTCATTTCTGTTAGGGTGCTGTACCAGATACATTCCCAAAAGCTGCGTAAGCACCCACATAGGGATAACCTAGGGGTTGACAAACTTTTTCTGTCGAGGGCCAGATGACAAATATTTGAGGCTTCATGGTCTCTGTTACCTACTCAGCTATGTTGTCACAGCACACAAGACAATGGACAATATGGACAATATGTAAATGATGAGCACAACTCTGTTCCACTAAAACATGACCTGGCTCACAGGCCGTAGTCTGCCACCCCCTGGCCTGACTCACTGGGAAATCAGCTTAGCAGTATCTATCAGAATCAATACAAATGTTTAAACACTCAGTGGCTTCATTCCTGGAAATGCATCCGAAAGAAATAATTTGAGCAAAGCATCTTCCTGTGTCTATTACAGCTCTATCTAGAGGAACAGAAAAGTTATACATGGGAACCACCCGATGACCCATGTTTATTTACATATATTTGTCAATAGTAGGATAATAGCTAGGTAATTTATGGCATATCAAATGGCATGTTGTGCAGCTATTTAAATGTTTTAATATGGAAATTATATGAAACAAAAAATACTTATTGGTATGAGTATGATATTAAGTGGAAAAGAAAGACACAACTTTTCCAGTATACTATGATTACAACTTTGTAAAGCTATATCTGCATATATACCAGGCTAAAAGGTAGGATTATGGGCAATATTTTTCTTTTTTTTTTTTTAAGATAGTCTCTAAATTGTATTTTGAAAAGAATTTTTGAATAAACCAGAAAGTGTATATTTAACAGTGGGAAAAGTTAATGGCTCTTGAAGAACAGCTGTACATCCTTCTTTAAAGAAATTATGCATCCCGGCATCGTTTCCATTTGCCCTGGCTGCCAGGAAGCTCAGTGCCAGGGGTTCCAGCGCGGCACCGTGTGAGTGACTGCGGCCAGAGCGCGTGCTGCTCCTGCCCCTGTGACCAGGGGAACCTCGCGTCCTCCTTGACTTGGGGCAGTCCCAGGGTATGTCTTTTGCTCCAGCGTAGTTTTTAATAGTGTCCCCCTTTTCATCTCAAAATTTCTGTTGTTTGGACAAAAATTATATTTTTTCCCTTCCTTTTAGGGCTTTAGCTTTCTACTTATGGTCTGAAAAAACTTTATTCTGCATACAGATACAACTATAAGCCACTTCAAAATTTCTGTTTAGAAAGAAGCTAAACAGTATAAACTAATAAACTATAAAAACTTGGAAATGAGCTCAACCTCAGCCCCCCACCAGTATATTATATCTGAGTGAAGCAGAACCCTGGGCCCCAGGGCACAGTCCTTGCCCCGCCGTCTCTACCCTGCCAGTGGAGACCTGCTGGTACCCGAGCAGAGCAGAGGGTGGTTCTTGGACACAGCACCTCAGATCAAGCTCCCAAGACGCCACACTCTCATTTCCAACAGGGGAACTCAGCTTCCTTTGCTGCAGCCTCTCAAAGTAACAGTGAGGACAGTGCTGAGCACTGTGAAAAGGAAAAGGGATTTGGATTAAAGTATCGCTTGAGGGCATAGGAACCTAGCACAAGCGCCTGCAGTGTGCCCCATGTTATTCGATGCTTTATATATATAACCCATTGCATCCTTGTAACAGTACTGCAAGGAAGAGATAATAATAAAAAACAAAACAATGTTAAGTAATAATGTAATGATAATGGCAGCTATACTTACTGAGTATTTACTATGGGATAGATATTGTACTAAATACTTTATATACATTTCTGGTACTATTTTCATCCCCATTTTACAGATGAATAAGTGGAGGCTCAGCAATGTTAAATGAGATTTCTCAAGGTCACAGAGCTAGTAAGTAGCAAAGCTTGATACTTTATTGTATAGATATTTTGTTTTATATCATTAAGAAGAGATACTAGAGGCTGGGCGATGTGGCTCACGCCTGTAATCCCAGCACTTTGGGAGGCCAAGATGGGAGGATTGCTTGAACCCAGGAATTCGAGACCAGCCTAGGCAACATAGCAAGACTCCCCCCCACTTCAAAAAAAATTAAAAAGAAAATAGCTGGGTGTGGTGGCGCCTGCCTGCAGCCCTAGCTACTCTGGGGGCTGAGGCAGGAGGATCGCTTGAGCCCAGGAGCTCCGCTGCACTCTAGCCTGGGTGACAGGGTGAGGCCCTGTCTCTAAAAAAAAACGAAGAAGAAGAAGGAATATTGGAGAATGTTAGGAAATGTTCAAGAACATTGGGAATGGTCTATTTCCAAGATTTGTGATTGCGGGACATCTGTGGTCAGCAAATAGTCGCAGAGGGAGTCTGCTGTATACATCTGACTCGGAAGAAGAAAACACTGATAGGACAGTGAGTTCTTTGGCTTCCCCATCCAGGCCATGCATGTCAGTGCTCTGGTCCCCTCCTGTGTGGACAGTAGCTCTGTCCCTCGGCAGTGAAGTTGTTGGAGGGGCGACGTGCAGCCAGAGATCACAGATGTGTGAGGAGGCCCAGTGTCCAGTCATTGGACTCTCCGCTGCGGCAGACTAGGCTGGGTGCCCCTGTTCCCGTCCGCCCCGCGCTGTCCTCGGCTCTGCGTTTCCCTCGGCAGGCGCTGAAAGTCCCTGCCACGCACCTAGCATCGGGCTTGCTCGAGTTTGTGGCTGGAATTTGCGAGTGTAAAGGGGTCCTGTACCGTTTGTTTCTGAGGCACAGTTTCAAAAGAAAGTGGCATTTCATATCCTGCATTAATGGGAAATTACTTTCCATTAGGGTTCTGAATGATTTGCACATAATGTTTATAAAGTGAAGGAAAAATGTCAAGCATTTCACTAACAATTTAAAGCAAAGCTCGCAAGCCTCTGCCAGAAATGAATTCCAAGAACATTTTCTTCATCATTTCTGCTTTCTAAAGAAGAAAAGGGGAGAGAGATGAAAGAACGCAGGTCAGTCAGGCAGCCTGTGTCGTGGGACCGAGATGGAAGCCTTGATAGTCCCGCGAGGTGCTTGAGAGAATGAACCGAGCCAGCCAGCAGTGGAGGAGGGACAATCCCCTCTCGAAATGACGATCGCAGACAAATCTGACTTTGGGCCTGGCTGGGAGCAGCAGCTGCCTGTCCGGGCCTGTGAGCTGGGGTCAGCCTGCTTCATGAGCGTAAGCTGCCCTCTGTCCCCAAAGGGAAAAAGAAGCCAAGAAAGTCTTTGAGCTGAACTGTGTGCCTGGCTAGCTCCCAGAAAGCTGTTGACCTTGAAGGAAATAGTGTAGGAACTTGTGATCTGGGCACAAGTGTCTTCCCCACCCCCTGGGGGTTGTCGGGCGCCAGTTGTCACTTAACTGAATTACAAATTGAAAGACTAGAAGACAAAGTATATTTCACATTTTTTTATCAACTCATTTTTTAATGAAGATTTTCTTTTTTTAATTTTGCTGAAATTTCTTAAGAGGGCACCACTTTCTATAACCCCAGCTAAGGGTTAACATGCTCCAAACCGGGGTCCGCTTTACAAATGCGGGGGCCTGAGGTTAGTTAACAGATGTGTGTTCCAAGTGTGTGCTTCGGGCGTGTCAGAGTGAGGCAAAATAAATCTCCCCAATGGCTTGTATTAAGACGTCCTAACTCTCTTTAGGTATAAAAGAGACTTTTATAAATTTCTTGACCCTTTCTGAGGTGGCTCGGAAATAATTTCTAGAGCCTAAGTCACTTCCCTCATTGGAGCAGGATCTCTAGGATTACGTTAGAAAATAAACATTTATTCCAAAGTAAAATGTGAAGTCTGAAAATTAAAGAAGACGAGCTTTACAAGTAGGAGTATGTGCCTTTTTAATCTAAATTTCCACAGAGGAAATTAAAATTGCACAGAGCAGTGACAATGGTGATTGCTTAGTCAGCAGGTTGTTCCTTCTGTTTCTCTTCTTTCCTTCCCACTTTTCTTCTGTTTCCTGCCCCCCCCCCCCCCAGCCTTCCCCGAGATACGTTTCTGTATGTGCTTCAGAGTCAGGGGTTGTGACAAGGGAGAAATAAACAAGGAAAAAACAATCCCGTGTTATAGCTCAGATGCTGGCACTTCTTAGCTGTGTGACTTTGGGTGAGTTTCTTAACATCTCTGGACTGATTTGAACTTGTTCCTAAATGAAGGGATTGGACTTAATACATTCCGAGGTACTTTCTAGCTCTCGATTCTATGGCTGCAATATTTATCTTTTATGAGTACTTAGCATTCTTAAGTGAATTTGAAAAATGTACAGGTTGAACATTTATATTTTCTGTATTTAAATTTTTTTTAAAATTAAAGTGTAAACTATGATTATTATTGTTGATCAGTAGCCATTGAAGAGGGAAGAGGGAAGGGTCCTCTTATTGTCCGACTGAAGGAAGCTTTGGATGGGAAGGTTTTCTCACTGCAGGAGATGGTTTCCTCTAATTCTTCTCCATAGTCTGTAAAAAGAGTTTTCGAAAAGCCATGAGAGGTAACTTCTGACTTAGTTGTGAGCATTTTGATACTACTTAGTTAAAATTGTCTCAAATGTTGCATATTTTATAATTTTAACATATATTCTATAATGATACATTGGATCTATAAGCTAAAATTTTAAATGCCAGCATCTAAATATTAATTTATATACTCATGTTTAAAGTAGCGTAGAAGTCGGCCGTTCCCAGGGATGACACTGTGCTGTCATGCAGCACGGCTCCAGGGGACTTTGCTTGAATCCGCATGAATGACGCCCCGGAGTTGTGCGCCGGGAATGGCTGCAAGTGCAACTACAACGTCAGATTCTGGGAATGAGAAAAAACACAGGGAAAGTAAGGAAACAGTGCCAGGCTGGTGATAAACGGCCGACACCAAACCTCCACTCAGGAGCGTGACAGGGAGAGGGGACTCTGCGGCCAACTAGGAAAGAGGGGCCGACACCGGTGCCCTTTGCCCAGAGTGTGGGCTCACCGTCTTGAGCCATTCTGACTTTTCAGGAGAAGCCATGAACCACATGTTTATGTGAAATCTCCTGACTTTTAAATACTGGCAACTAGTCCACGTTGTGAAAAGCAAGGAGCAGGCAAAACAAAGTTCCCTCTACAGGTGGGTCCCCGTGCCAGTGACCAGAAAGCCCTGGTTAAGGCCACAGTTTGTCTTTCCCTTTCCCCGTAACTCAGAGTGGAAAACGACCCGCATACATTGTGCCTGGTGGTAACAGAGGGTCACCTCCCGGGGAGTTTTTATGAATAAACGGGCCACGGCTTCTGAAGAATCTGCAAAAGACATCTCAGTAGACAGGGCTTTGTAAGGCGGAGGACGCAATTTTGTTAGTTAAACCCATGGACTAGGATCTGTATAAATTGAGGAGGATTTGGTGTTAAGGTTAAAACAAATCATATGTGCTTATTTTTTATCGATTGTAATGATTAAACGAGTTCCATGGACAAGTAATTTCAATAAATCACGTCTCCTGTGGATAAACACAGGGCTGTTATTTCTAGAACAGCAGCCTGTAGACTGTTGCTAGACTTTACTCCGTGGTTTCCTACTGACCCATCACAGATTAAGACTTAAAATTTGCAGATACGGAAACCAGAACCCAAAGGTGACCCAGTCCAGAGAGAGGAGGCAAGGATCTGAAGTTGCCGACCAGTCTGCTCTTCCAGGGGGCAAAATAATATTGTAGAGATGTTGAACAAAATGGTTTTAGTGGTATTATCAGAATTACACACCAATGTTGTGTCTGGGTCAGGTAAGGGAAGGTATTAGCTTCAAAAGAATTTTGCTACAAGAGTTTGAGATTCTACACTGGGAAAAAGAAATGGTAACTTTTGAAGGGAGTTTGCACCAGAGAAGCTCATTCTAATTCCGAAGAGATGTTGTCTCCCAGGGCGAGCCTCCCTCGGTGAGTGCTTGAAAACGAGTCTGAACCACAGATAAACTTGGAAGTTTCAAATCAGGTTTCTTCCCCACCACAGCAGGAGAGGGATCGTCTGGTCGGATGGTTCAGGTGCAGTCAAATCTCAAGGTCATCTGGGTCGTGGAACCAAAGCTTCCAGAAGGAAACTTGGGTCCCATTCGTGAGTGGGCTGCTGACTCCACCCATTAGCGGGAGCCTTCCCGTCCGCCCCTTAGCTGCCCTGTGAGTAGCTCGAGTGAGGAGGGCCGCCTTTGGATTTCCAGACTTCAGACCTGGGAGTGAGCAGAAAATGAGCCCACCCCGCCGAGAGGGGCGTTGCCTGCAGGCCTGTCGGTGAAGTGGGCTTTGGAGTCAGAGGGAAGCCCAAGTCCTGGCTCTGCGTCACTTCATACCTCTGGGTCTCAATCTCGTCATCTAAAGAACGGGGATTGTCACCCCTACTGCCCGGGATTATTCTAAGGATTAAATTAGATCATGTAAATTAGAGGTGCTGGACTGGGCACCTGCTACAGAGTAAGAGCCTGGTGCTACATAACCGTTATCTGATTTCCCAGCCTACTGCAGACTGGAGCCAGCAGATTAGAAAGGCCCGAGGGACTGCTTCGGGAAGGCCCACTGACAGCAGGAAAAGGTGACAGGTCGCAGCCCGACTACAAGGGAGGCAAGAGAAAAACTATAAAAAGCAGGAACAAAAACTCAGAAGGCACAGCAGTCTGGGGCAGTTACTAAAAGACAAAGAGCCCTCCTCAGGTCAGTAGCTTCCGGAGACTCCGTGCCTTGTACAGGGACTTGTGGTGACAGCAGTCGTGCGAATTACTTCTTCCTCTGTCCCCTCCTCCCCCCAAATAGCTGTGGGGAGGGGTCGCGGTTTGCCTTTCAGTGGGGATACTCTGACCAAATGCTTCTGGGTCATGAAACCCCCAAAGTCAAGGCCAGCAAAGGAGGAGAGACGACCGTGGGATCCTTTGGCGGTCTGCAGACAACACAAGTTCAAGGATAGCAAAAGAGCCGTGATTTTTAGTGCTACAGAGAGAAAGATGCCCTTGCCCCATGACCACTCCTTCCACCTCCACCTCTCGGAGCTGGAAAAGGAGCCCTTGGGGACAGGCTTCCAGGTCCTGGCGTGTGGCCCAGAGGGTGGGGGGCGGGGGACAGAGAGAGAATGAGAAGGGCAGGCGGCAGAGATGTCAGTCCCTTCTGACGCCATTTGCACCCTGGTGTCCGGTCCACCACCTGGTGTAGACGCGGTTTTTAACGGAAGCCTTGAGCTGCTCACCTGGAAGCAGGAGCTCAGGCTGAGGAAGGCAGGAGGGACTCGAAGTGCCTGAAGGACACTCCTTGGGCATTACAGCAAGGCCAGGTGGGACCGGGGCGGGCCTTCCTGAGGATCCGGGTAGGATTCAGGTAGACAGTTGCTCTGGGAGATGAGGACTGGGAGCGCCCTGGGGCGTGCTGAGCTGAGGACCCGAAGGCTCGCTCCAAGCCCAGCTGACGGGCCATCCCCTTGGTGGGGCTTGGCTCAGCAATGCAGTGGGGGTAAACCCCCAAGCTGCTGATTTCCAGAGGGGGTAAACCCCCAAGCTGCCGATTTTCAGAGTGGGTAAGTGACACAGTGACCAGGACCACAGACTCCGACCTGGCCAGAGGCTGAATCTCAGCACTGCTGCTTAACTGTGTTAAAGCTCGGTCTGCCTCAGTTCCTCCACCCTCAGACTGGGGGGCAATGGCACCCACTCATAGGATTTCTCTGGAATTAAGTCCGTTAATATCGCTGAGGCACTTTAGAATATTGTCCCAGAGCATGGTAACCACCAGAACTCGAGCGTTACTGTTTCATCTCTGCAGCTGAGTGGGGCTGGGGACCGTGGGCGTGGACCACCGCGACCTCAACAAAATGCTCAGCGTTTCTGGGTGTGCCAGTAACCCTCTGCAGCAGGGACGTGGGCAAAGCAAGTGGGGCTGGGAGCCACTGCAAAGAATTTTCCTTCTGTTAAAATAAGAGGGGACCCTACATTGTTAGAAACTGGGCCATATTATTGCCAAGTGGGAAGTGAGATTTATTTTAGGGGGAACAGGGTTTCCCTACCTATCGTGTGTGGCCGAGACAGTACTTACTGACCAGCCACCCTAAAACTCTCATGGTAGGGCCTCTCTCTCTCTCTCTCTCTCTCTCTCTCTCTTTTTCCTAATGGTGTGGAACAGAGCTTGAATAATAAATATTTAACAGGGACATTCCCTTTTCTCTGTTAAAATAATCTTTGTTTCAGTACTTTAACAAGGAAGACTGTGTTTTCCCACCTCTGCTCTCATGTTACGTTGAAGCCAGGTCTCAGGAGGAAAAGAAAATAAGCACAGGCCACACGGGGCGGGCAGCAGTGGGCTGAGGGCTTCTCCCCGGCCAGCGCGGGGCCAGGGCGTCGGCCGTCTGCTCTGGGGCACATGGAGCTTGTGTGCGCGTACTCGCGGGGGTTTCGCGTGCCACCTCCGGGACATCAGAGGGCAGGGGGCAGAGGTGGACCAGGACCAGCTGCAAGACCACAGGGGGAAAGGAGTGGTTGTTAACAAAGATGGGACACTGGGTTGGACCTGTCTTTTCTTACGAGAAGTTTCCAGCAGAGGTGCCGACTTCTGAGGGTGGGAAACTAGGCATTTGGGCACCTTGGACACCTTGTGTCTAGCACAGCTGGGAAGATCCCACCAAGGAAACGTGGCCCATTGTGCCCGGACTTTGGGTTCCATCCACGGAGACTTGGACTTCTCGTTTATGTCTAGGAAAAATTCACACTATCACTCAGGTGGGCGGAAACGTTATTTCTCTTTAACTGAACTGAACTCACTCACGAGCCTCCATTTAGACCAGTGGTGGAAACATCTTAATCTTTTTTCCATTTCTACTGTTGACCGAAAAAAAAAACCGAAAGAAAGAAAATGTAATCTTTTTTCCATTTCTTCTAATGGTGGAAAAAAACATAATCTTGCCATTTCAAGGTAACTCAGTCTTTTCCAATAGAAAGTGTAGACAATCCCTGTATTACTCAGGCGATCAGGATTTAAACACAATCAATTCCGAGCTGAAATTCCCTATCAGGGCTGTTGGTTTTCTCAGAGGTTCTCGCCTCCCACCTGTCTACCCCAAGATGTTGCCTGAGTACAGGAGGGTTGTATAGGTGAAGGGACTTACTGCCACCACTGGGGTGACTTGTCACAGGAGGCCTGGGCCCGGGCTGGGATCTGCTGACATCTGTGGCCAAGCCACCTCGCTCTGGGTTGCCAAAGCTCTGCATTCCCGGCCCTGTGTAACCATGCTCAGGCCACCTCTGGCCTCACCTCCTGCTGGGACTTGAGGGGATCTGTCCTCAGTTCGAGGGAAGCCAGGGTCTCTCAGGGCCCTCTGCTTAATCCCAGCACCCCGCCCTCTCCACTGAACTGGGGCTGCTGTGTGGGTCCAGAGCGCGTGGGGAGCCGGCTCTCTCAGGGTTCCAGCAGCAGGGGGGGCCTAACCCCGGCCCCAGAGTGAGATCCGGGAGCATTGCAGCCTCCTGCCCACCCTTTTCTTTCTGCAGGTCCCGGCCCCATTCCCTGCCTCCAGGAAGAGCTTGTGTCTCTTCTCTGGGTGGCAGGAAGCAGCCCCTTCCGTTCCACGGCTTGTAATAAAATCTCTAGGCTCTCAGTTCTTCAAGCTCTGGTTCCTTGGAACCCAGTAGTCTCTCTCTCTCTCTCTCTCTCTCTCTCTCTCTCTCTCTCTCTCTCTCTCTCTTTCAAATCTCATAAAAGCCTACCTGGCTCTGGCACAAAAGCCTGAAAGCCTTGGCTTTCACAACATTTTACAACTGAAATAGCATCATTTGGGAACTTAAAAGCTAAACATTGACTGCTTTGTTCATGTCCGCGTTCCACCCTCCCCCTCGAGTAAAGGAGGCCACAGCTCATTGGATCGAGGGCCGCAGGCAGCAAAAATGACCCAGAATGAAAAATGCGCTGATATTATACACGCTGCGTAATTCAAGACAGCCAGTCTCAGCTCTGGCTGGTGTGGCTTTACCCAGGGCCGACGCTGCTGAGAACCGCGCTCAGCGCTGTGGGCAGCCTGGTGGGGGTGGGGCGCCAGGGGCATCAGGGAGCTCCCATGCAGGGTCTCCACCACGTGGTCTTGGGAGAGATGCCCTGTCTTGGGTTCATTTGCTGATGGAGTGTGCCGTGAGTGCTGGGCTCTTTCCAGCTCTCAGAATATCACAGTGGGCAATGTGGCAGTGGTCCCCTGCTCAGAATGAATGAAGTGGGGAGTGAGTAACGTGTCTTTTCCTTGATGTGCTCCGTGTGTGTGTGTAGACAGTGCACATGTCTGCGCACATAGGTGGTGGCCTTGGACACGTGTATGCCTGCCATTTGGTATTGATTTTGGTCTTTGCTTATAGAGTAAATGGGAGGGAAATCTGTGTGTATAGTTAACCCTGTGGTCAGTGTGATTGCCTACACGGTGTCTTGGCAACCTCAGCCGTGTCATAGAGCATGTAAGAGGTGACATGGAACAAGGAGGGTCATGGCCTAGGGTCTAGAGCCCTGGTGTCTCGTTCTGGCTTGGACAGTGCCCTGGAGCCCGGCCACTGTGACCTCTCAGAGGCATTTCTACCTCCTCGTGGAACAGGGGTGGGTTCATGGAGGACTGCCAGGTTCAGTTCCAGCGTTAACACTGCGTCCAAGGAAATGCCTCCCGAGACACCGTGTGGCTTGGCGCTCGACTCCTTCTCTGCTAAAAACTGGTAGTGGGGGAAATGCTAAAAGAATACCGATCATTTTTATAATTGACATTAAACAGCTATACATTAATAAAATTGACTGTGACTCATGGCTCAAGTTGCTGTGAGTGTGCAGTGCCCAGCCCCCGCCTACCTGCCCAGGTGCACACTGAATGGCCAAAGCAAAATGAAAGTTCTGCATTGTAAACACTCAGGTCCCCAGTGCTTTGTCTGAAATCATCGCAGGTTATTCTGTTCAATTCAAAATAACGAACGAAGCCCCGATATTCGAATCCTTCCACTTCCCAACGTTCTTCGTTATGCCAGGAAGAATATGCAAATTGGGCAGGGGTTGGGGACCTGGCACGGAAGGAGCCACCGGATGCTAGAAACATCAAGCGGATCCTAGCGGTTATACTGCAGGTGGGTCCAGATTTTAAAAGGCCGACCTACCCGTAAGTCACCACGCGGCAAGGAGCTGCCTCCCTGCAGAGGAAGAGGAACCGGCAGCCACCACCTTCCCCTTCTCCAGCTGAGATGCGCGACACTTCCAGGCTCTGGGAAGGAAAGCGGAAGAAGTGGAGGGCCATTACGTTGGTGGTTCTCAGCCTGCCCTGGACATTGGAAGGACCCGGGGAACTGAAAGGATACTGATGCTCAGGTCCCGTGGCCAGAGCCTCTGGTTTGATTGGTTTGGGGTTCAACCCGGGCAGTGGCTGTTTAATATGCCCCCAAGTTGAGGACCACGGCCTTAGGCCCTCAGTACGCGCTGGGGAGCTCCGCTGGCAAGAGCTCCTTGGTGGGTGCAGGCTGGGCGCTCACTCCCACCCGGATGTGGCTGAAGTGCCGAGGAGGCTCTGGCAGTCAGATGGCACCTGGGGAACCCCCGTCCATCAGAGAAATGGGCGCCACTCGGTGAATTTCTAGGAATTTCTAGGCGTTGAAACAAAGAGAATAAAATCCCTCTCACAGCAGGAGAACTCCCCACCCCAGCTCTTTCCTCCCTCCCCCACAGGGCTGCCACCTCCCTGCCCCTCCCCAGGACAAAGCTGCTTCTCGGTGGACCAGCCACAGAAATGCCCAAATTTACTGTCTCTTTTTCCTTGGAGCTAAAAGACTTGGTGAAGAAGGAGCATAATCTCCAGGCAAGCATGTTTCAACTCTCGCTTGAAGTCTAGAGGGAAAAAAAGTGTTTTATAATCATATAAAAAGGAAATAAAAATGGAAAACATCAAATAAGATGGCAGGAGTAAGATCAAATACATCAGAGATTTGTGTCACGGGCAAGGATTGCACCCTTCTGAAGGGCCAGATCCCGCAGGGCTGGCGGGGCTTGCTCTGCGATGCTGCTCCCCCACCTTTTCCAGACAAGCTCTGCTGGTGTTGGGGGCAGAAGGGAACCTGGAAGAGCCTTTTGCATAAGAAGCAGCTATGGATGGTGGGCGCTTCCCTGATCTCCTGTTGGACAGCTTGGTCCTGCCTAGTGGTGATGGCCTCTCTCCGTGGCGGTCCCCATGTACACGGGAGGTGTGGTTTCCTGTGGTTGGGTTAGTTTCCTTCCAGCCCCATCCTCAGAGACACTCATATCTCCCTGTGGCCTCCTCAGTGGCCCATGGTCCCAGCCTCTTCTGGGTGTGACATCATCTCACTTAGCCAGGAGGCCACCTGGGCAGCCCCTCAGCCCACCTTTGGCTCCTTTTTGTGAAACTGTGGGAACTGCTGAGGTCCTTCGGGGGTTATAGAGAACTGCAGTGAGGCGACCCCATGCCCTCCCAAGACACACTAAGGCATTGTCCTCAGCTATCCTAGAAGTCACCCGACGGTCAGAAATCCATAGGCCTAGCTTGGGGCAGTTTTTTTTTTTTTTCCCAAATCTTCAAGATGTGAATATTTTAGAAAATAGAAAAAGAAGCAATGTTCATTTTTTAAATAAAGCTAACTTAAGTCTGATACCAAAACCTAATCAGAATACAAAAACAAAATCTCACTTTTAAATACAGATGCAAAAACTTTTAAATACAGATGCAAAAACCTTTAAATATAGTAACAAACTCAATCTAGCCATAGAATAAAAGCATAATACGTGCACGAGTGTGGTTTTTTTCAAGTGGTCACTCATTCAGAAAAAATATCCTAAAATTAATCTTATTAATACTCAAAGAGTAAAAGAGCATGATCCAGTCAAAATTGAAATGAGACTTTTGTGGTAGAAACCTGATACGCTGATACTAAAGTTTACCTAATTAAATGATTTCATGAGAATAGCCAGGACATTTTGAAATAGAAGAGTAATGACTGGGAACTCGTTTTACTGGTTACTAACATTGTTTCAAAGCTACAGTATTTACCATGATATGGTTCTGTTACGGAAATAAATCAGTGGAACAAAATGGAAAATCCTAAAACAGATCCAAGTGCCCACGATAATTAAATATATGACAGACATAAAGATAGTCTTTGAAATCAGGGGAGGGGGGATGAATTATTTAATAAATTATGTTGGTGTAACGGCTCCAGCATTAGGTTCTTACTCTTTTTGCCAAAATCCAAATGGATTAAAAGTAAAAGTTCTAACATGAAAAAAAATTAAAGTACCAGAATAAAATTTAGTTGAATATTTATATATGATTGTGGGGAATAAACCATGAATGAAAAGTCTGGTTAATTTGACTGCTTATACTGCTTTCAATTTCTGTACAAATGCCAAAACCAAACAGAAACCCTACTTCCTGCCCCACTGCCAGCAAAAACTCCAAAAACAAAATGGAAAAAAAAGATGATGACTGGCAATAATGTTTGTACCAAACGTGACAGATAAAGCACAAATATTTGTAGATAAAGAGGCTCCTAAAAATTTTTAAGAAAATGATAGAAAAATGAATTGATGGTAAATGTTAACTATCTGGGAAAAAATTCATGTCTTATGACCATCAAATCCCTTCCTAGGAATTTATCCTCGGGAATTAATTGTGCACATTTGTAGATATTTGCGTATAAGCTACTTTTCAAAGAGAAGGAGACAGAAAAAAGGAAAAAATGAAGAAAGGAAAAGAAGGGAGGAAGGAAGTAAAGAAGAAAAAGAAGAAAGGGCCTTCAATGTCCAATAGGAGATTAGTCAACGGAATTCTTTTATGCTGTTACAATTAACAGCAGGTCAGTCATTAAAAGTAATCTGGGAAGATGTTCACAATAGCATGTACAAGAAGATTCTTTTATAAAAACAACTATATGTAAATATATGCACAAATTCATAAAGACATCTGGGCCGGGCGCAGTGGCTCACGCCTGTAATCCTAGCCCTCTGGGAGGCTGAGGAGGGTGGATCTCTCGAGGTCAGGGGTTCGAGAGCAGCCTGAGCGAGACCCCGTCTCTACTAAAAATAGAAATAAACTATCTGGACAACTAAAAATATATATAGAAAAAATTAGCCGGGCATGGTGGCGCATGCCTGTAGTCCCAGCTACTCGGGAGGCTGAGGCAGTAGGATCGCTTAAGCCCAGGAGTTTGAGGTTGCTGTGAGCGAGGCTGACGCCACGGCACTCACTCTAGCCAGGGCAACAAAGTGACACTCTGTCTCAAAAAAAAAAAATAATAAGACATCTGGAATCCGATAGCTTCACATTGGTTATCTCTGGGTTAATGGGTTACAGCTGACTGTTCTCCATTTTGCATGCGTTTACTTTACCATATTATTTTAGCTTTGAAAAAAAAATTTTTAACGTTATCCTGAGAACCCCAGGCTTGGTATAATAACCCTGAGATGTCAGGCTGGTCTGTAAATATTCTGCTCTGTCCTGGTTCCTCTCCTCCCACTCCACGTCCTGCCATGGCCTGGCTCCTGGCCACCAGCTCTGCGACATCTCTCTGAGCACCAAGGCCCTCCCTGTTCCCCTCCCCTCAGAGCTGCTGAGCCGCGAGTGATGCCTCCAAGTATGTTCTTTAAATGTTCCCCGTGCAGCACACAGTCTCCACGGAGAACCTGGGAGCTCCCCGAGGGTGGGAGTGGCCAGATGGCTGCCCTGCCTGTCTTCGGCCTCGCCGAGTGGCTGCTTCCAGGAGCCGGGCTGGGCCTGGCTCTCTGCTCGGTGAGGGCCGGCAGAGCCAGAGACGCAAACAGCCCGGAGAGCTGGGTGGAGCCAGCCCTGTCGCGGGAAGGAAGCCGGCCCGGCTGTTGCTGGTCTCTCCAGACTTTCCCACATTTCCAGTTGCCCATGGCTAACTTGTCATGTTAATCTGTACTTTTTGTCTCCATGTCATGCGGACAGGTTCTAACGTTGCCATGGACCAGCCCTGCTGTCGTGGTCTCTATGACTTTGAGCCAGAAAACCAAGGAGAATTAGGATTTAAAGAAGGAGACATCATTACGTTAACCAATCAAATAGATGAAAACTGGTATGAAGGAATGATACACGGGGAGTCTGGATTCTTCCCCATTAATTATGTTGAAGTGATCGTGCCTTTACCTCAGTAAACGTGTAACAAAAACTTTGGACATACTTTCATAACTGAAATGAATTCACACCAGTGTTCTCTCAATGTGGTGTTCTGTGACATCCTTGCTCTCTGACCAACCTAATGACTTTTGTATGTGTGTTCTCTTTATAATGTATTTTGTATCAATTTAATTTGTATAAATGATGTTCTTGCCCTAGCTACATGAAAATATAGTTTTTTTTTTTTTGCTTATTGTCCTAAAAGTCATTGGTTAAATGTATGTGCTTCCTGTTGCTAAAAATAAATCACACCCATTGCAGTTATGCCAGCCAATTGCCTACGTTCCTCAGCTGCAGTGGAATGCAAAATTTAAAACTAAGAAATGCTCAATATTTTGTTTCTTGACATTACTGATGGCATCTGGTCTTTTCCCTTCATTGTATTTTAAGCTTACCTGTGAATAGCCCCAATAAATATGACACACGGTGTTGGCAAAAGGCCTGATTATTTTTAATGTTGAATTGATTTTTAAGCACAGCCTTCCAGCTGCAGACCCCTCCCATGCCAGACGGCTGAGCGGAGGCTTACAGCAAGGATGCCTAGACGGTAGCTCCTGACCGACGTCTGTCTGCAGGCCTGAGCGGGGCCGTCTGTTTCCTCCTGAAACACAGCACACAGCCTCCTTCCAGCTGGGGGACAGAAATCCCTTCCACCTGCTTTCAAGTTTTATAAAAGAACCCAACTCAAGCTGCTTCTGCTGCCAAATACTGGGTCGGTTTTTCGTACAGGTCCTGTTATGGATGCTGAGGGACCAGCATGGTCAGGAGGTGGGTTGAGTGCTCAAGAACACGGTCACTTAGCACTGGCCTTGCCCAGCATATGCACTTGTCACGGACTTTGGCCACTGGGGTCCACAACATTCCGGTTATGGGGGAGGGGCAGGCATTAGTTCCCAGTTGCAAGGAATGGGGCTCCCTGAATGGCTTGCCCAGGATCGCACAGCCAGGTACAGGCGTACCCCTGAGATATGGCGGGTTCAGTTCCAGACCACCACAATAAAGCCAATATGCCAATAAAACAAGTCACACAAATTTAGGGGGTTTCCCAGTGCATATAAAAGCTATGTTTACACGATACCGTAGTCCATTAAATGTGTGGTAGAATTATGCTTTAAAAAATGTACATACCTTAATTTAAAAACACTCTATTGCTAAAAAATGCTAAGGATTATCTGAGACTTCAGTGAGTTATAATCCTTTTGCTGGTGGAAGGGCTTGCCTAGATATCGGTGGCTGCTGACCGACCAGGGCCGTGGCTGGCTGAAGGTGACTGTGGCAATTTCAGCAATGACGTTTGCTGCACTGATTGACAACTCCTTTTATAAAGGATTTCCCTGTAGCCTGCCACGCTGCTTGACAGCATTTCACCCACAGAACTGCTTTCAGAATTGGAGCCAATCCTCTGAAACCAGACTGCTGCTTTACCAATGAGGTTCGTGTAATATTCTAAATCCTTTGCTGCCATGTAACAGCGTCTTCACCAGGAGTAGATCCATCTCGAGTAACCACTTTCTTTGCGTGTGCATAAGGAGCAACTCCTCATTGTGAGATTTTCATGAGTTTCATCATGAGATTGCGGGCATTCAGTCACATCTTCAGGCTCCACTAATCCCAGTTCTCTCGCTGTTTCCACCTCATCTGCAGTTACTTCCTCCACCGAAGTCTTGAACCCTTTGAAGTCATCCATGGTGGTTGAAATCAACTTCTTCCAAACTCCTGTTAATGTGGGTATTTTGATCTCCTCTTATGAATCGTGAATTTTCTTAATGGCATTTAGAATGGTGAATCCTTATCAGAAGGTTTTCAATTTACTTTGCCCAGATCCGTCAATGGAATTACCACCTATGGCATTTAAGAAATACAAAATGTATTTCTTAAATAATAAGACTTGACAGTTTGCATTATTCCTTGATCCACGGGCTGCAGAATGGATGTTGTGTTAGCAGACATGAAAACATTAATCTCCTTATACATCTCCATCAGAACTCTTGGATGATGAGGTGCATTGTCAGTGAGCAGAAATATTTTGAAAGGAATCTTTCTCTGAGCAGTGGGTCTCAACAGTGGGCTTAAAATATCCAGCACACTATGCCGTAAACAGATGTGCTGTCATCAGGGCTTTTTTCCATTGATAGAGCACAGGCAGAGGTAGATTTAGCATAATTCTTAAGGGCCCTAGAATTTGTGGAATGGGATGTGTGCATTGGCTTCAGGTTAAAGTCAGCAGCTGCATTAGTCCCTAACAAAAGTCAGCCTGTCTTTTGAAGATCTGAAGCCAGCCATCGACTGCTGCTCTGTAACCATAAAAGTCTTAGATGGCACCTTCTCCCAGTAGGCTGTAGTGCACACTGTTCAGTGCAGCCACCTTCATCAGCGATCTTAGCTAAATCTCGATAACTTGCTACAGCACGTGCTGCTTCCTCTTGCACTTTTATGTGACGGAAATGGCTGTTTTACTCAAACTTCATGAACCAACTTCTGACAGCTTCAAACTTTTCTTCTGCAGCTTCCTCACCTCTCTCAGTCTTCACAGAACTGAAGAGATTTAGGGCCTTACTCTGGTTTAGGCTTTGGCTTAAGGCAATGTTGTGGCTGGTTTAATCTACCATGCAGACCACTAAATCTCCACATCGGCAAAAGGCTGTTTCACTTCCTCATCATTCATGTGTTCACTGGAGGAGCACTTTTAATTTCCTTGAAGCACTTTTCCTTTGCATTCACAACTCACCTATTTGGCATGCGAGGGCCAGCTTCGTCCTGGTTCAGCTTTAGACGGGCCTCCCTCACTAAGCTTAATCATTTCTAGCTTTCGATTTAGGGCGAGAGGCATACAACTCTTCCTTTTACTCGAATGCGTAGAAACCATTGTAGCGTTATTAATTGGCCTGATTTCAATATTGTGTCTCAGGGAATAGGGAGGCCCGAGGAGAGGGAGAGAGAATGGCTGGTCTGTGGACACACAACATGCATTGATTATGTTCACTGTCTGGTATGGGCGTGGCTCATGGTGCCCCCAAACAATTGCAATAGTAACATCAAAGATCACTGATCACGGGTCACAATAGGAGAATAATGAAAAAGTCTGAAATACTGCGAGACTTATCAACATGTGGCACAGAGACACGTAGTGAGCACATGCTGTTGGAAGAATGGCACGGCCAGACTTGCTCGTAGCAGGGTTGCTACAAACCTTCGATCTGTCAACAGCGCCACGTCTGCGAAGTGCAGTGGACCGAGGCCTGCAGCCGTGACAGAGACAGTTTCACCTCAGACCGTCTGCCGCACCCGACCCCACTGCCCACGTACGTGTTCACCCAGTCGCTTGGAAGGGCACTGCTGTTCACGGATATTTGTAACAAATACCTCAAACAGGTGGCCTGAGCCAGGTCTCCCATCTTCTGACGTCAGTGAATTCAAGACAACGTGCTTCCGCTCCAGCCGGCTGCACACACGCCTTCTCTAGCTCAGTGGTACGTTCAGTGTGTATCCTAAAATAATAAAAATAGCTAACACCTGTGTGCTCGCCATGTGCCAGGTGCCATGCCAAGCATTTTACATGAATAAACAACACTCTGAGGTAGACCTGATGCCTGTTTTCAGACGAGGGAACTGAGATGTGGCCAGGCTGAGTCACTTGTCCACACTGTTCAGTATGTGGCAGGGCTGGGGTTCCAGCCCAGTCTTCCCCCCACACCCAATGTCTTCACTGTCCCCTATGCTACTTCTCAGGACACGTGTCTGTCCACGTACATTCACAAAGTAGCCATATTCCATGCCTTGTCAGCTCTTATTTGCCAGTGGCCCATGAGGAATTCACCAAAGGGAATGAAAAATTCAGGGCCACTTTCAATGCCTGTAATATACTTTTGATATCTTGTTTGGGAAATAAACAGTAATTGAAGTTATGGGTTAAACTTCAGTGATAAGCAAAAAAAAAAGAAAGAAAGAAAGAAAGAAAAAAACAAAAGTTTTAGCAATTTGCATTAGATTCCTCTCAAGGACTGGAAGTGGGACTTGTGTCAGCTGACAGACAGCTGCGATGAGGAGACTCAGCGAAGACGAACTGGTGGTGAGTGCAAGTGTCTGAGTTACAAGTCCTTCCCCTGGCTCGTGGCCTCAGCTTAGAGCAGGATCCAGTCCCCACAGAGTCCTCACCCAGATGGCATCATACACATCTGGTCGGTCACAACATGGCACCAGCCACTGTCTTCCCTTCACCCGGCTCTTGTACTCACAGTTCCACTGTGTCTGCGCTGCATTTCCGGGCGTCCGCTCTCCTGACCCTGCTGTCCCTGCCAATGGGCACCGACTGCCGGCACCAGCTGAGCATCACTCCTGAGGCCACGGAGCCTTTGACTCGCCGAAGCAACACCACATTCTACAGGGAAAGGCAGAAGAACGCCATGGAATGCCTGCGCCACTTCCTGTTGGTAAGATCCCAAAGCAAGGTGGTTTATGTTGCACTATCTCACCAAGATGAGTACAATAGTTCTGTCAGTTCTGCCTGAGAACTGTCCTCTCTGTGGGTTTCAAGTGTGAGTCCAGAAAGAAGCCAGACCAGAATATGAATATGAGTGGTAGATGCCAGCAAATCTTAACCTTCCTCTTATGATGAGATTGTGTCACTGTCACGTGTTGCCACATACTGCTGTGTAACAAGCCACCCCCAAATCCGTGACTTAACATAATTCGTACTTACCCAGCTCACAAGTCTGCAGGTTGGTGATTTCGTCTGGGCAGTTCTTCAGGTCTCAGCTGGGCTCACGCACAGGGCTGGGGGACAGCTGGCTGTTGGTTGGGGCCTCACAGATCTAGAGGTTCACTGGGGTGACTCAGTTCTGTTCCATGTGTCCCCCTCCAGCAGGTGAGCCCAGGGGTGCTCTCGTGGTGCAGGCAGAGCTACAAAGGCTTCCTACCCTCACCCCCCATCCCCTTGTCCTGTCTTGGCACAGAGGCAAATGGATGGGCCCCTGGACTCCCCTGGGGTCTGCCCTTATGAGACTGTGCTTGGCCATGTGCATGGTCTTGACCCCAGTGAATAACTGGGCTTTGATGGAGTCTCCCCCCAGGGCACTGGGCAGGGCCAGCTACAGATCTGACCAGTGGGTGACACCAAGGGTTGGTCTCAAGAGGCTGACAAGGGGGAGTAGGATCCTACTTGACACAGGTGACAGTGCAAAAAGCAGGAAGGAGGAACAAGAAGTCACGTCCATGAGAAACAACAGGGTTCAGCTAAGGAAGAGAAATATTAAAATCAAGGCCAGTTCCAGAGGCAGAAACAGGAACATTAAACAGATGTCGGAGCAGAGTCGGGACTGACTGGGGACAAGTGCAATGAAGCGGGTCTGGTGGAAAGATGCATCAGTGTTTGAACGTGCTGAATTACTGGGCCCAGGTCCTCTGACATGAAGGTTCTTCTCTGCTTCAGAGGTAAGCCATGGGGAGGGGTCTAGGAATCAAAGTCTCAGATGTTATGGCTCCTTTAAGAAAAGTTGTTCCAACTTCTGGGATTGTGCTGGGACTAAGGGGTCCTGAGAACCTTTGGACATGGAGTGATTCAGGCCTGGAGTGCTCCTTTTAGGAGCTACTTTTCATCTCTCACTCTACATGTGGGAAGGATTGGTTATGTTCTCCTCCATGGAGGAGAGAGCACCTTCCCAGTCCTGCTGTGCTGCAAGGCACATTGTAATGTTTCCATTTGCAGGGGAAGAAACTGAGGCTCAGAGATGCTGAGCGACTTGCGGAACATCACAGAGCTCAGCTCTAAAGGCCATGCTACGTCTGCACCACTCTATCTGTCATATTTACCTTTTTAAGTGTCTGCCCCACATGTAACTTTCACTTTTCCTACTCTGGAAGGAACCTATCAGCTACCTTGTATGTTGTGACCCTGCCCCACTGGCCAGAGCTGATTGGACCAGGGATATGCAGCCAAACCAGAGAAGGCCAATCAGATTCTTCCCTAGGAATTTAGAATTCTCCATATACTATTGGTGTTACAGAGTCATTGCAAGTTTGATTCTAGCTATTTCTTCCCTTTTGTTCTCTTTTACCTGGCTATCTAAGCTTCAAATTTTATATTTTTTATTTTACAGTTCATCTATTATTATCTTTAATTTTAACTCATTTATTAGGATTTTATCCAATTTTTTTCTCCTTTTTAGGTACATTTGGAATTTATAATGACTTGTTTAAGCCTTTATTTCCATAATTTAAAATTTGTTTGTTATACATTTTTAAGCTTATTTCTATTGGATTTGAATATTTTATTTTTAAACATTACATCACTTTCAATTTTTCCATACTGTTAGAGGGGTCCTGAGTTTTCTCATAAGGAGCTCCATTAGCACAACACTCCTGCCTCTCTCTGTCTCCCACTAACCCCACCCCAGAGCAGGAGAATGACAGTTTGATGCCCGAGTTTAGAGAGAGCATCATGTGTCTGCCAGTCCCTTCCTCTCCTCTTCTCTTTAGGACTTCGCCTGTCTGCCGACCCCATGTTCTGAATTGCTCTTAGCCATGCCGTGAACTCAGTGATGAAGCCCTGCCCTGTGGGTGAGGGCAGGGGTGGTCTGCGGTCTTGTGACTATGTGACTGGGTGGGTAAGACTGCCTGTTTCTGGGGTTCAGAATAAGGAAGCCCTTTTTCCTGGAGATCTGAGCCGTATTTTCCAGCACTGGCTTCTCCAGTGATAAGACAGTATTTTGGTTTCCATATTTCCTATCTTTTGTCTTATTTCTCAGTTGATTCTTAACCGGGCCTCTTTAAATGCCAGTGACGGAAATGTTTGTGCAGGAACTTTGGGAACAAGGCAGGAGGGCATTAAGGCAGCACATGGGAGAGCTCACAGTGGGGCCAGGGCATGTGCCTTTGGACATTAGTGTGTGGCACTCGTATCTGTCCTGCACAGCTCTCTATAGTTTCTATTAATCCCTTTGCAATAGTTTCTGTGTTCAGCTGTCCAAATATTGCACAAGTTGAACAGTGTTTACTCCCTCTATTGTGTTTTGTCAGTTAGGTCTGTCAACCATTAGGGTTGTTTTCCCCTCTGGATGATAAACATTGATTTTCACCCAGGTCCAAGGCAGGCTGACCCAGAAATACCACGACCTTTCAGTGTTAGCACGCCCTCTGGGGCCCTGCTCCCCACGAGTGCCACTCACGCTTCTCAGTCTTGAAGATCCTTATTGTAGCTTTGCCTATAGAAATGTTATGGACTTTATTATTAGATAAAAAAGAAAAGGGAGTTTGTTTAATTGCATAAATGGCTTTATCTCATACATCCTAATCTTGAAAATTAGGTTGGCCCCCAAACTGTGGGAGGATCCAAAGCAGAGACAGAGACGTTGCAGAATAGTTTAGATGATTTAGATAAGTGGTTTTCAGCTCTTCCTGTGCTTTGAATCTGGACAACTTTATTTTTTAAAAGTATGTCTGGCTCTCACTTCTATATTTTTATTTAATTTGTTGGGGATGGGCCTGGGCCTTGGTATGTTTTAAAAGATCCTCAAGTGATTCTAAGGTACGTGTGGAATTGAGAACGATGCTCTAGATGAACAGAGTCGGTGCCCCATGCAATGGTGGGAGATAAACCAGGGAGGGACTGACTGTGAGTCTTGCTTCAACAAAGGCACCTTCTTTCCCACCCGAGTTCTCAACAAACTCAGTCATAAGACAAGGGTTAGAACAGATGACAGCCAATATATGATCAGTATTGTAAAACACTAAATCAGAGTATGTAGCTTGGGATGAGAGCTAAAGAGTCTACTGAATGAGCCCTAAGGTCATCAGACATACTTTTCCTAGTCCAGAAAGAATGGCACTACCACCATCTCCCCCACAGGGACAGAGCCTTTGACATTGAACTTACTGCATGGACTCAGGGCACTCGAGCTCACGCGCTTTGCAGGCAGGCCAGCTCCCAAGCCAGGGGGTCTCTGATCCTCACGCCCAGTTCTAAACCTGACTCACCAGTCAGGTCACTCGGTCCACCTAGCCAACCGGCCAGGACGTCCAGAGAAAATCCCTCCTTACAGAAACCAGAAGAACGGGGAAGAGGTGTTTCTCTCTAACTCCAGGGAATGAAGATGAGAAACATTCTTCAAGGAAGACTCAAGTTTTCAGAGGCCACAACACACCTGTATGAAAGGAAAAATGGAGTATGTATAAGACATATCCTTTATAACTGCTTTTTAAGTTTATGTCAGTGCAATAGGGCAAGGAAAAGAAATATATGGACTAAATATTGAAAAGCAAGAAATAAAACTGTTTATTTGCAGAAAACAAGATTAAATATGTAGAAAATCCTAAGGAATCTACAAAAAAACCCTACTAGAATGTATAAGCAAATTTATCAAGTTCATGGGATAGAAAGTCAATATACAAAAATCGATTATGCTTCTATATATTAGGAACAAGTATTAAATATTAAACTTAATATTAAAATAATAAAAAGTAATGCCATTTGTAATGGCTTCAGAAAGCAGAAAATGCTTATAAAGTATTTTAACAAAAGATATGTAAGACCTTTACATTGAAAACTATAAAACACTGCATATAAAAATTAAATAAGACCTGAATAAATGGAGATATACTCAATAGTGTTAAAATATCCATTCTCCTCAAGTTGATCTACAGATTCAATGCAATTTGAAGAAAAATCCCAACAGCTGATTGACCAGCTGATTCTAAAATTATACGGAAAATTATAAATAAATGCAAAAGTCCTAGGATAGCCAAAACAAAGAGAAGAACAAAGTTAGAGAACTTACACTATCTGATTTTAAGACTTACTATAAAAATTCAATAATCAAACCAGTGTGGATAAAGTTAAATAGGTCAATGAAACAAAACAGAGTCTAGAAATAGACTCACATGTAAATGTATGGTCACTTTATTTCCAACAAAGTTGTTAAGGTAATTTAGTGGGGAAAGAAAAGTTCTTTTCTACAAAATAAAAATAAACCTTGACCTTTACCTCACACCATGCAAAAAATTAATTCAAAATGTATCATAGATCTAGACATAAAAGCTAAAATCTTAAAGTTTTTGGAAGAGAATATAGGAAAATATTTTCATAATCTTGGAGTGGGCATAATTTCTTAGGACACAGAAAGCACCAGCCCTGAAAGACAAAATTGATAAAGTGACTTCATTAAAATTAAAGATTTCTGCTCATCTAAAGAAAGACACCATTAGAAAAATAAAAAGACAAACCACCGGCTGGAAGAAAATATTCATAATACATATATTAATATCTGACAACAGACTTCTGTAATAAATATATAAAGAATCCTTACAAGTCAATAATAAGCAACTTAAAAGGTCAAAAGAAGGTTAGGCACAGTGGCTCATGCTTGTAATCTCAGCACCTTGGGAGGCCGAGGCTGTTTACCTAATATTGGTCTATTTAGATTTTCTCTTTCTTCATGGTTCAGTCTTGGTAGGTGTATGTTTCTAGGAATTTATCCATTTGTTATAGGTTATCCAATTTATTAGCATATAATGGTTCACAGTAGTCTTTTATAATCTTTTGTGTTTCTATGAAATCAGTAGTAATGCCTCCTCCTTCATCTCTTCTCTCTTTTTTCATAGTCTAGTTTAAATTTGTCAATTTTGTTTATGTTTCTAAAAAACTTAGTTTTTTCTTTGTGATTACGCTGAGGCTTACTGAAAATATCTTATAATAGTCTATAAGTTTAAGTTTATAACTTAATTTCAATTGCATACAAAATCTCTACACTTTCACCTCCCTCACCTGAATTTTATGTTATTGAGGTTACAATTTACATCTTTTTATGTTGTGTACCACAGATTATATTTTTAATACTTGTGTCTTTAACTTTATATTACAGTTAAAAGTGATTTACACATACCACCATTACAATATTAGAATAATCTGAATTTGACTATACACTGACCTTTACCAGTGAGTGTTATATCTTCATATGTTTTCATGTTGCTGATTAGTGTCCTTTTGTTTCAACTTGAGGAATTCCCTATAACATTTCTTATCAGGCAGGTCTATTTGTGATGAACTCTCTCAGCTTTTGTTTGTCTGGGAAAGTCTATCTCTTTTTCATTTTTGAAATACTTTGCCAGGTATAGTATTTTTGGTTTGCAGATTTCTCTCTCAGCACTTTGAAAATATCATCCCTCTCTCTTGGCCTACAAAGTTTCTGCTGAGAAATCTGCTCAACCTCAGAGGTTCCCTTGTATGTCATAAGTCACTATTACTGCTTTAAAAATTCTCTGTCTTAGACTTTTGACAATTTGATCATGATGTGTCTCAGTGAAGACTTCTTGATGCTCAACCTATTTGGAGTTCTTTGGGTTTCAAGGGTATGTATGTTCATTTCCCTCTCCAGATTTGGGAAGTTTCCTGTCATTATTGCTTTAAATAATCTTTCTCCTACTCTGCTTCTTCTGGAATTCCCATAATGCATGAATTTGTTTCCTTGATGGTGTCCAATAAGTCCTGTAGGCTTTCTTCACTCTTTTTCTTTCTTTTTGTTCCTCTGACTGGATAACTTCAAACGATCTGCATTTGACTTTGCTGATTCTTTCTTCTACTTGACTGAGTCTGCTACTGGAGCTCTCTACTGACATTTACAATTCAGACATTTTATCCCCCATCTCTAGAATTTCTGTTTGGTTCTTTTTTATTATTCCCTTCTCACTGCTGAACTGCTCCCTTTGTTCACGTATTGTTTTTCTGATTTAATTTAGTTATCTCTCTGTGTACTCTTGTAGCCACTGGGCTTCATTAGGATGATTGTTTTCAATTTTTGTCAGGCAATTTGTAGATCTCCCTTTCTCTGGGGTCAGACATTGGAGCTTTATTTTATTCCCTTGGTGGTGTCACATTTCCTTAATTCCTCATGTTCATCGAAGCCTTGCATTGCCGTCTTCACTTCTGAGGAAGTATCCACCTCTTCCAGTCTTAATTTCACCAGTGAGCCCAGCCAGAGATATTGTGAGTCTCTCAGATCCTTTCTACAGATGCACCCACACCACTCCACTTGCTCCCTCTCAGGGGGGAAGTCTTAAGATTGTGTGTCTTCTCTTGATCCTGCAAAGCCAGAATTTGTGCTCAAATACTCATTCCCTCCTCCCCAGGGTAGCGTCCTAAAATATTCAAGGTGATGTGCCTTCTCTCAAACCAGCTGAGTTGAACCAACTGCTAAGATTCACACCTGCTGTTGAGATCCTCGTGCTGTCTGCGATAGCTCATGCCGGCTGTGCACAGGAATGCAGAGTGTCATCCATGGGGAGGCAGATGGGTAGTTCTGTGGCAGGGGTGGTTTTAGGAGGGCCTCTTGGTAGAGTCTATGAGCTGGTTAGCAGGATCCAGGGCTGGATGTTGAGAACTGTGTACCAGTTGCTCTGAATTCCCTCCCCTTCTCCCTTCTCCTAGATGTCCCCAGATAATTCAGTCCTTTAGTGTTCAGAAGTGAGCATCCTGCAAGTCTGGGAAGCTGGGCACTCAATTCACTCTCACTTTCTTCCATGGACAAAATCATGGGCCAGGAGGGTCTCCCCCCATACAAGCTGTGCCACTTGGAGGAAGGGTGATGCAGGTAAAGTAAAACTGCTCTTAAATGTGTCCACTCCCAGATGTTTTGGTAGAACCTCAGGCAGATTCCAGGGCTCCCACAAAGGTATTCTCATCTGTGGGTGGTTGCCAAAATCTATGTTTCTGTTGGGGGTTGAGAGTTGGAATTTCCTATTCTGCCATCTTGCTAGCATACTCTCTCAAGTCTTCTTAAAATTGTCTTTCCACACTGTTCTCTGCAAAATCCCAATGATCACAGCAATTGTCCCTCTGATTCTCTCCTGATCTCACAAACTCTACAAATTGTTCTTGGCTGCCTGGCTGTTTCTCTTTTACCTGGTCTCCTGGATCCTTTCTTCTCAAGGATGCTTCATGCAATTTTTAAAGTAAGAAATTCTTCTGGCCAGGTGTAGTGGCTCACGCCTGTAATCCCAACATGTTGGGAGACTAAGGTGAGAGGATCATTTGAGGCCAGGAGTTGGAGACCAGCCTGGGTGACACAGTGAGACCCCATCTCTACACAAAAATAAAAAATTAGCTGAGCATAGTGGTACATATCTATAGTCCCAGCTACTCAGGAGGCTGAGGTAGGAGGATGACTTGAGCCCAGGAGTTTGAGATATTGCAGTGAGCTATGATGAGACCACTGCACTCCAGCATGGGTGACAGAGCAAGACCCTCTCTCAAAAAAAAAAAATTCTTCTTATTCACTCTAAGCCCAAGAGAAAAATGCTAGCTGATGGAACATGTAAAGAATCATTTCATTTTTGAAGGCAGAGGGGAAAAGCAAATATTGCAAACCTGTATACTCTTTTTACTTTTTTATGCTTGTTACACTATTTATTTCCAAAATGGTCTCCTTACCTTCCTGGGAGAGTCAAAGAAGTAAACTCCTGGTACACAGCTCTCTGCCTTCATCACAAGGCGACTGTTGCCAGGGCAATGGCTGTCTCATCACCTCTCTGAGTCTCAGTCATGGGGATGATTCTCTTCAGTTTCCAGCAGCATTCATATGGAATTTTCTGTCATATTTATTTGATCAGTTCAGTGGAGAATGGCTGGTTTGAGTAAAACATTTGAGCTCAAATCATCCTCTGGGATCAGAAGTCTCTATCAGCAGTCCCCAACCTTTCTGGCACCAGGGACTGGCTTCAGGGAAGACAATTTTTCCAGGGACAAGCGTGGGAGGTGGGTTCAGGAGGATTCAAGCGCATTACATTTACTGTGCAAACCTCTCTGCTAATGATGATCTGTATTTGCAGCTGCTCCCCAGCACTAGCATCACCGCCTCAGCTCCACCTCAGATCATCAGGCATTGGATTCTAACAAGGAGCCACAACCTAGATCCCTCCATGCGCAGTTTACAGTAGGGTCCGCGCTCCTGTGAGACTCTAATGCCACCGTTGATCTGACAGGAGGTGGAGCTTGTGCGTTGATGCCAGCGATGGGGAGTGGCTGTAAATACGGATGGAGCTTCGCTGGCTCCCCGGCTGCTCACCTCCTGCTGTGTGTCCGGTTCCTAACAGGCCACTGACCAGTATTGGTCTACGGCCCAGGGCTTGGGGACTGCAGCTCTATGTGACCTGAAATTTCATGTCAGTATCAGTTTGTTTAAAATTTCTTTTCCATTTTCCTTATTTAGGCTTTGTAGAACACTAGACACTTTGTTCTCAATTTTCCTGGCCCATATATGAATTTGGGGATACTTTTTTCATGAAGTCTTTTGATTTTTTTCTTAGTCTTTAAAAACAACAATAAAAATACACTGCTCTGGCACACATTTAATGAAATAGCATTGAGCAATTTCATGGGAAATGCCGAGTAAGTCCCACTCTTGCTTTGATGGTTAACCAGAGACCAAGGCTAGGATTGAATATCAAACTTGCCTGGGAGGAATAGGGGCTTCTGGGTATATCTTGTAAGCTGAAGTTGGTAATGCAAGAGCGAAAGAACAGAGCTGGGAAAAGCTCCTTCAAGCCAGAGCCACTGAACCATCTGAGACATTGTGAAGACACAGGAAACCAAAGGTGGATCACAATGACTGCATCTTAGTGGGGTTTTTTTTTTTAGAAAGAGAAATAAACTTCTGATGTTTTCACAGTTTGGGGGGAATTACACATGTATCACATGCATATTATAGAACATTCAGAAACTCCTGATAAGCACACATGTGGACAGATGGTAGATGAAGAGGAGCTGCTGTTTTCACCCACACTGGGAGCTTCCACGGCTTCAAGTATCGACCATACGCTGATGAGTCGTCACTATAAACCTGCAACCCAGGTCGTCTTTCTGACTCTGGATCTAAAGGCATTTCCAACTCAAAATGCCCCAGGTGATGCCATCGTCTCTGTGCTGTCCCCCACAACCCAACACACTCCTCCTCCTCCTCCTTCTATGTGCCCTATGTCGGTAAATGACACCCCCACTACCCATGTCACATGTCAGAGGTCAGGAAGCCGGCCCTGCCCTACCTCCTCAGTATCTTCTCTAAAACATTCATCATGTCTTATCAATTCTACCTTTCTAATAACTCTCAAATCATCTATTTTCTTCTATTCCCCATATCACTCACGCCAGGTTAGCTGTCATGAGCTCTTGCTTGTATTACTAGAAATGCAGCCAGAGAAATCATTCCCAAGAGCCAGTCTTACCATGTCATTGCTCTGCCAGCAACCCCTTGTCCTTAGGAGAAAGTGTGAAACCCCACACAGTGGCATATGTGGCCTTCACAACTTGGCCCCCACCTTTCTTTGTCTACTTACTTTTTCCCAATTCCATTTTGACTTTGTGATTCAAATATGTTAGTCAGCATAGACTTGGTTTATGCTGCAGTAACAAATAACAAAAATTTAAGATGCTTAACAGGCAACATTAATTTCCTGTCCATGTCAAATCTGGCATAAGTTGGATGACTGTCTAGGGTAGCTCTCCTTCCTGGGTGGTTCAGTGAACCAGGATCCTCTGATCCTGTGGCTCTGCCTACCAAGGGGAAGAGAGAGACTGGAGAATCCACAGGAGCTTTTCACTGCCTCAAGCAGGAAGTGGAATCACTTCCGCTCCTATTTTATTGGCTAGAATGAGTCAATGGCTCTGCCTGACTGCAAGAAGGCTGGGGATTGTAACCTTCTGGGAGGATCCAGAAAGAAGGCATCTCCAAGGGATTTGGTGAACGCGTAGCACTGTCTCTGCCACACCAAACAGAATGGTGTGAATGCCAGGAGGCAGTAATCACTGGGGACCCTGCCAGAGTCTGGCTGCCACAGACACCTTACAGTGTCCCCTCAATTCCTTCTTAGGCTGAAGGTGTGTGCACACATACCCCTTTGTGCAAACAAGATGGAGGTGGTCAGATAGGATTTGTTCTAGAACATGTGATAAATTTATTCATGCTTCCCTAGATCTAACCCCAAGCCATTTATATTATTTTAAAACACACATTTGAAAATTATCTTTTTAAATTTTTAGCTTTTTTGAGACAGGGTCTTGCTCTGTAGACCACACTGGAGTGCAGTGGCCTGATCATAGATCACGGTAACCTCAGATTTCTGGGCTCAAGCTATCCTCCCCCCTCAGCTTCCTGAGTAGCTAGGACTACAAGTGTATGCCATTACATTCAGCAAATTTTTAAATTTTTTTTGGTAGAGACAGAGTTTCACTATGTTGCCCAAGCCGGTCATTAACTCCTGGCCTCAAGCAATGGATCCTCCTGCCTCAACCTCCCAAAGCACTGGGAAAACATGCATTTGGGATTGTAGATTGTTTTGCACTGGAGAAAAAATACAGAAGAGTATTTTCTTAAATAATAAAATCCTGTGCTTATGCTTAAACTTTAGGTCTCAATGGAAATATTACTTTTCCTAAGAAACCGCTAATACCCCCGTAACTGAATTAGTTGCTGTTTTACCCAATGCATTTATAACTCCTGTTCTTACACCTCTGAGAACATTTATCACACTGAATCTCATTTGCCCTTGCAGGACAGGTGCTATATCTTGTCATGCCATTGTGTTCCCAAGAATGAGCCAAGGTAGAGTGTCAGGGAATATATACTACATTGTACTGTATTGAAGCAAATTGTTCTTTCAGTCTAAATCTGACCAGATGTGGATGGTGGGGTCTGAAGAAAATTGGTTCTTTATTCATCTATAGAACATTTTTGCCTGAGTCTGGGAAAAGAAGGAATAAAAATGCTTAATTGGCTATCAGAACCCTCCCAAAGTTAATGTGTTTTGCAAAACTTAATACGTATAAATGTTTTTATTGAACTTATATTTGAAAAAAGACTTTTAAAGTATTCCTTTGTGGTGCTTCCAACCCAAATATTGCCAAGCTGAGAGTGTAAGGAACACATAGGGAAAGCAGACTAAACAGGCGGGTCTCATTTTGTGGTGCACAGTGAGTGACGTGCAACGCAGCCCCGGAGAGAATGCTTTTCTGCACAACTCTTCTTGACACTTTGTAAGAAAATCGATATCACACTTTTAAACAATAAAGTGTACAGTGTTTAGAGCAATACGATTTCTTACTTTATACTCTGTTCTTTCTGCTCAAATTTATCAATTCTGGAATAAAATCTTGGTGATCTGGAGTTGTCAGAGATGGTGTTCTAGGCTTGAAGCTTTCAGAAAGCTAAGAGTGAATATTTAAAGGAACATATATCGCTTGGTTTTTGTTTCCCTTGTCTTAAATTTAACCCTTTTGTGAGCGAATGTTTTTCTAAAACATAGCATGTACTTCCACACATTTGTAAACAGAATCCAATGGACACATGTGTTCATAGATAACCTGGATTCGTGAACAGGAACACGGAATTGTGCAATGACATAGTGTTCTTCTTAGGCCCCACTGATATGATTGGAGCTGCACCAGACTGAGGTGATTTTTTACTTTTTTTGGTGCCTTTTAAGGTTTTTCTTTGGCACTTTTATCCTGTCAGTGAATAGGATGCCTCTTCTTAGCAGACATTGTGTCCCTTTCTAATTTATACCTACCAATTTACTCTTGAAAACCAGATGAACAAACTTGTTACAACTGTGTGCAAAACAAGAATCAATAATCTTGAGCGAGACATAAGTGTTTGCTTATATGCAGTGCGCTTAAATGTGTGATGTCGGTTGGTTGCTCAGAGGCTTTTTCTATCCCTGACCTGATTGTGCTGAGACAAGGAGGGACTGCTAGAGTTGAGTTCTAGATTGGGGAGGTATTGCTGTAGTATATAAGCAAAGTGTTAATATAAAAACAATCTCAGAAGTTAGACTGGAACGAACTATTGAAACTTTCTAATTTTTACACTTTCATAATATAAAGAGAAGGTTGAGCAGTGAAGTGGCTTGCCCAGAATCCCTCAATTTGTGGCCAAGCCTGGAGCAAAACTAGGTTTCCTGACTGCAGCTCCAGTAGTCGCTACTCACCTTGCACCTCTGAGGGGAAGAAGACAAGGGCTTTGTCAAGGGCAGAAGGAAGTGGGTTCAAAAGCACCAGCAAATCTATTCTTCCCAGGGTGTCTATGTTTTGTTCACGTTCCAGCACGGAATCTCTGTGGAAGTAGGTCGGTGTACACGTGCAGGATCACCAGGGTGTGGGATGCACACAAAACTAAGTCAGGGCAGCGCCTCCCAGCCCTGAAGGCCAGATGGAAATCAGCGTTGGGCTTGGGACCTGGAAGTTCGCTGGCCCTGGGAAGGGTCACCAAATCCCAATTCTATCCTTCAAAGAACTTTAGGGGACTCTAGCTCTCCCTGCCCCATCCTCAAGATTTGGAACTTTCCAGAAAGAGACTGTCTAACCCCAACCCCACCCAGAGATTTTAACTGGCTCAGACCACCGGTGCTACAGCAGTCCTCATTCCCAAGCTCCTGACCTGAAATCATGAATCTTGGCACCTCTACAACTCCTTCAGAAGTCCTTGGGGATCTCCGTGCAGGCCGAGGCGAAAAGCAAGAAGGAAGGTGTGCAAAGCACACAGCCCCTCACCAGGTGCAAACACTTCCTGTCAGGACGGTTCCTCTCCAGGGCTCTTCTTGCTTATGAGGCAGAAAAGCAACCAGACAAAGATCTGAACAAACTTTATAAAGTAATTTTCTGTTCAGGAGAAGGACCTCACTGTGGATAGTCAGAAAACCATCGGCACTAGCTGAGCATGTTTCCTGCACGGGGCTGGGGACACACCCTGAAAAGCTACGTGTGATAGATGCCACTGGTGAGGACGCCCTATCGGGATCCCCTTACCTAGCAGATACAGCTGTCCCCTGGCACGTGTGAGTGTAGCAGCTAAGGGCTCATTTATACCCAGTGCCTTCCTGGAGCACTGTCCTTGGCTTACGGGAGCTGCCTCGGAGGTTAACCGCCCTCCAGCTCCAGAGGAGCCAGTGCCACACTGGCATGTGGGTGCCACTCCCCAGCCCTGCTGCTTCAAGTCAGGGCAAATCTATGGGGTGGTTTCTGCTCCAGAGTCCCCGAGGGTCACATGAAGGCCAGCCTTGACCTGAGCCACAGCTTGTTCCACTCTTGCCCCTTCCTTATCCTGCTGCCCTCACTCCCAGGTCATCTTCCGCCCCTCAGGTGTCATACTCACCTAACATCCTGACCTGCTATCTCCTGGTGGCCTTGGTTGAGAGTTCATCTTTGGCACCTGCTGCAGTCAGCTGTACCTCCTGTTGGAGCACATGGCTCCAGGTTCTCTTTCTCTCCAAGCCTCCGACACTGTCGTCTTGAGCGTGTTCTCCAAGCCCACGCCACAGTCCTGCAACCAGAAAGAGCGATTCTATATCAAGGAAAAATTAAAGCCGATGCCCTGAACTGGTAATTCCTTCCCTCTAAGGGTAAAACACACATACCCCAACACCACTGTCACCAACAGTTGCCTTCCTGGTCTTCTGTGTAAATCTTTTGTGCAGATGGACGAATGTGCTTGTCAGATTGAGGTCAACAGGCAATCCTGGGAGTAGGTGTAGGAATCTCTTTAATTTATCCAGTAAGTAGCAGGTCCTGAGACAGGTAGTGGAAACCAGGAGCCTAAGAAGACCGACTCAGGGAGGAAATGGAAGTTGGTTTCCCAGACCTCTCAGAGTAAAAATGCGCCGCCCTTGGCCCCAGGCGGTGGGGGTTCTCACGGGCAGGCAGCCCAGGAGCTAGGCAGGGAGAGCTGTGAACCAACTCCCGCCGAAATAGATTGGGTGGGTACTCACACCCTATAGCCAGATCAGTCAGATTGGCTCTTTTGGGGTTCATGCATTCCTGTTCTTCCCATTCCCCAATCTCCCCCACCCATGCCGTTAGCAATGTCTCTCAGGGGAGCATGCAAAGGATGGGAGGGAAGACTAGGTGAGTAACCAGGAGAAGGTTTCGTGTCTCCACTTGGGTAGAGCGGTAAAAGAGAACACTACAGGGGCGGTGAGGCCATGAATCTGGGGACAACACCTGTGAGGTTCAGCCAGTGGAGTCAGTCCTCTGTGGCTTTTTGTTATCTTAACTCACAGTACCTTAGCCACATGTGTAGGATTGCTCAACCTGCTGGAGTTAACAGGAAGGTGGAAGTTCCGTACGGGTACTGGTGATATTTTCTCTTCTGCGTCTTGCTCCGGAATAACTGCTCTTTTAGGGCTGGCCTGATGCGAGCTGGAGCCCATGGGAGGGAAAGGCCCAGCCCCGGCCTTAGTACTTAGTGTGGGGCACTCCCCGGAGGCTGGCTCGGGAATGAAAAGTGCCCAGGGGAAAATGAGACAGGAAGTCCTGCTTGAGCCATTAATGCTCTAGAGCAGATCGACTCAAATGTTCCCAACCAAGTCCCCCAAGTCCAGAGGCATTGTCAGTGTCTCCCTGAGCTGCAGACTCTGGGAGCTCAGCTCAGTGCAGCTGCCACTGCACAAGCATAGTATTCCTTTGAATTCTCCATTTCGTCTTGAATATTCATGTGAATTTTGCAATTGACTTCACGATACCTTAGGGCTAGTTTTAGAATATGAATGATGTGAGAAGTGGTATAGTCTAGTAGCTAAGAACATGTAGTGTTTAAACATGCATGCTTTGAAATATTAACACAGCTACTCCTCTACTAATACCCTGATAGGAGAAGCACATTCAATCAATCTTCATTACTTGAGGATTTCCTATTTATTTGTTTCTTTTTCTTTTTCTTTTTTGTTACAGAGTCTCGCTTTCTCACTCAGGCTGGAGTGCAGTGGCCCAATCATAGCTCACTGTAACCTCAAACTCCTGGGCTCAAGCCAACCTCTCACCTCAGTCTCCTGAGTAGCTAGGGCTATGGGCGTGTGCCACCATGTCTGGCTAATTTTTAAATTTCTTCTAGGGACAGGGTCTTGCTATGTTGCCCAGGCTAGTCTTGAACTCCTGGGTGCAAGCCATCCTCCCCCCTTGGCTGAGATTACTGCACCTGGCCTGATTCCCTATTTGTGAATTCACCTACTCACCAAAATTTATTTGCAACCCCATAATTAATACTTTAACACTTTTAAAACCATTTGACAAGTGGTAAAAATTTTGAGCTGCCTGTTGTGCCTGTTCCCAGCTCAGGTGGAACAAGTCAATGCTCTCTCTGCCTTCTTGTTTCAGCTTTCATACTGTAAACAAGTGTCCTACAAGGTCTCTTTATTGCCATGTTTTCACATTTTTGTCTTTTTTTTTGTTTATATGATCTCACTATTTAAAATGGCCCCAAAGCACAGTGCTGAAGTGCGGTCTAGTGTTCCTAAGTTGAAGAAGATAAGGTTCATTCAGGCAAGAGTTGTAGGGCTGTCGGGCACGAGCTCAGTGTTAATGAATCAACGATATATGATAAATAAGGTGTCTTTAAGTAGAAACACGCATAAAATAAGGCCATGTGTTGACTGGTTGGCAAAATGATGTGCGCAGAGGCCTACAGGAACCTGACGGTATTTGCCCTGGGAGCGATGGCTCCGTGCTCACGAGTCATTGCTCCCACGCCTCTGCAGAACCGGCTGTGTGTGGACTGTACCTGGGTGAGTTCCGGGCCAGCCCAGACCTGCCCCTCACTGGCCAGCCTCCCCTCCGCTCCTGCACACTGACCTGCCCTCGCTCGCCCTCCGCTCGCAAACAGCCCTTTCACCTGCAGTGCAGAGACGTCTCAGAGACCCTCCTCCTGGCCAGAGGCCACCAGAGCAGGGAGGCACGGACAGGCGAGGAAGGCCGGCCGCGCCAGCTCCATCGGCAAAGCTCTCGCGGATCTTGAAGGCGTTGACACCAGCCACAGCGAAGGCGGGAGCGCAGCTTCAGGGGTGAGCAAGTCAGGCTCTAGAGAGAAGCAGACACGGGTTCCAGTCCTGGCTTCTCCCCTCGCCCGAGCTCGGCTTCCTCCCAGGTGAGATGGGATGCTGCTGCTGCCGTAGTCCACGAGGTTAGGCACACAGGGAGGCTGGCGCCGCAGCTGGCACGCGGCAGGCCCTCGAGGAGGTGGCTGCGGTGTGCTTAGGTGCGGGCATGGCGCAGACTTCGAAGGGATCCCCTCGCCTTTGGCCTGTGCGGCGGGCATTAGGCCAAGGCCAGGAACACGCATTTCCCCGACTTCTCTCCGCCTCCAGAAGCCCACAGGCGACTCCTGTCCCTGACAGCACTACCCCACCCCAAATCCCAGGCCTGGACGCTGCATTGTCCCGGCGGCCGTGGGGCTCGCGGTTACCAAGCCCTGCTCGTGCCGGGGGCGCGAGGCACCGGTTCGGAGGCGCCCCTGCTAGGTCCTCCTGGTCCCTGGCAGCCAAACTCCGAGGCCCCGGGCTGCGAGCGGTGCCTGGCCCTTGTACCCTCTGTGCGAGGGGCCCGGGAGGCGGAGGCGGCTCGGGTCTGGAGGGGCCACCGGTCTCCGACTTGGGTCTTGCGGGCCAGGAGCGCCTGAGGCTGTCAGGCACGAGCCAGCGGTTCCGGGCAAGCCTCCGCGTGGCCCCCGGTCCTGGCTGCGCACGGTCGGCGCCCGGCCCGGGCTGGGCGGTGGAGGCCACGGGAGGGGCGGGAGCGGGGGCGATGGCATCCCCACTCCGGCTCCGGCCGGCCGAGGCGGGGCGGCCGCCTTTCCCCAGCGCGCCTGCCGGCGGCGGCGGTGGCGGCGTCGGCAATCCCGGCTCTTGGCACAGCGCCTGGCGGCCGGCCCAGGGCGAGGAGTGGCTTCCAGGAAGCGGGCGGAGGAGCGTTCCAGCCGAGTCTCGCCGTCGCCGCGGCTCCGCGCGCTCCGAGCGGCCGGGGCCCGGCCTCTCGACCGGTCTCTTCGCGTCCCGGCTGCCCCCTGCTCCGGCGGCGAGCGCGGTGCCCGCGCGCGGACGGCCGGCGCCCGGGCGCGCCGTGCACTTGCCGGGCGGTGCAGGTGGCGGCGCGCGCCCTCCGCCCCTGGGCCGCGGCCAGCGCTGCGCTCCGCGCCCGGCGGGGGCGGGACGGGCGGGGCGGCCCCCTCCCAGCCCCATTTAACTTCGCGGCGGCGGCGGCGGGGACTGCGGCGCCGCGGGCTGGAGGCCGGCGTCGGGGAAGGTCCCGGGCCCGGATTCGGCACGAGGTGTCGACGGGGCCGCGTCTACCGGCCTCTCCCAGCGCGCGCCGAGCCGCTCGGGCCGTGGCTGCGCGTCCCAGGAGCTTGTGCGTTGCGAGGTGGGTGCAGAGCTGAGCGAGGGGGCCTCTCCCGGAGGCGGCCTCGCTAAGCCAGCCGGGGGCTCCAGCGGGCTGGGGGCGCTGCGCGGGTCCCGGGGCCTCAGGACGGGGACTCTGCGTGCGGCTTGGACACCTCGGGGCGGGCGCGCTCCGCGGGTCCTGGCGGGTTCGGGGAGAGCCTGTCGGGGCCCTTTGCGGGCTGAGGGGCCTTCTTGAATATGGGGGTGGGGGACTCCACAGAATGGGGAGTTTCCAGGTAGAAAACTTCGAGCGTCCGAAGGTCCGGCCAGTTGGCACCTGGGTCGCCAGCGCCCCGAGCGCCGCGGGCTGAGGTGCCGCGCGCCGGACCGAGGGCGTGAGGGGACCGGGGCGTGAGGGGCCCGGGGCGTGGGGAGACCGGGGCGTGAGGGGACCATGGGCGTGAGGGGACCGGGGCGTGAGGGGACCGGGGCGTGGGGACGCGGCGGGGCGTGAGGGGACCGGGGGGCGGGGACGCGGCGGGGCGCGGTGCGGCCAGTGCGCGGGCAGGCGGCGCGGGAGCGAGGGGCGCGCAGCCCGGGGCCTGGCATGGGCAGCCTCCCTTCAGCCGGGAGCCGCCGCCTCAGGTCGGAAACAGCAGCACATTTGCGGATCGCATTAGGCCAGGCCCTTAATGCTTTCTCCAGATGGAGAGAAGCCACCGACCCGCCCCCGACACCCGCTCCGCCAAGGCGCCCGCGAGGCGAAGCGAGAGTTGAGTGCGACCTTGGCTTTTCCAGTCGCAGCTCATGCTGAATTCCCTGTAAATTGACGGGAAAACCCAGAGAAAAGCCCCCGCTGCCCTCCTGGCCCCGGCTGGCCTCTGCGGTCGCCCTGGCCTGATTTGCGGAGGCTGTGCCAGTCCAGCCCCGGGGCGCTCCTTGCAAAGGCCCATCAGCTCTCAGACCTCTCTGGCTTCGGGTCTGGGACAAGGAGGGCGCGGTGTCACCTGCTGGGGGCAGCCTTGAACTATCAGAAGACCTACCTGTGTTCCAGTCCTAGAAAGTCACTATTTTGCTGTGTGACCTTAGGCAGGTCCTTTCCCTGTGTGGACTGGCTTGGTTGGTCTTAGACTCATTTTTGCCTCAAGCAGTAGAAGCTGGCAGGTGCCCTAACCTGGGCTCGGTGCTGCTTCCTTAGCCAGATGCCAATGGCCACACCCCGCTGCCGACAGCTGGGCTGGGAGGGGGCTGGTGCAGGGTGTCTCAGCTTCCGGAGGGCTGGAGGTGTGAGCCCCCACTGGAGACAGGTCCAGCCCCCTGCTGACCTTGATGCAGCCCTTCTAGGGGAGCCCCAGATAGCTGCACCCTGCAGTGGGCAGCCCCTTCCTCAGCCAACACAAACCTTAGGACGTTGTCTGGGCTTCAGGGTCCCCTTCTCTGATTGGTCTTTCGAGTCATGGGTACTGCCACTGGGACCAGAGCTGGCTGGAAACCAACTCTTTCCTCTTTTGTAGGCTTTAAGTGAGACCCCCAGGAGACAGGACCCCATGGCTTCCCTGAAGAGCCCCTGGTGGTTGCTGACGTGGATGGTCTTCACACACTCTAGCCTCCTGCAGGTAAGGTACTAGGGAGGGGAAAGGGAGTGGTGGACATTCCTCTATTTGCTTAGCAGGATTATTCTAGACCACCTAAGATGTGGTATCATTAATGTTAATCCTACACCACAGAATTTAACTTTCTCTCCTACCTCCAGCCAATGGCATTTCTGGTTGGATTAGCTGTAAGGATGCTCCAAATCCCTTGGGTTCTCTCTGAATCCCGAGTAGGGTCTTGATAGGGCTATGGATTACCATGCACCAGCAATGACTTGGGCCTCTTATAGACCCTGTCTTTCAGACTAGAATGGCTATTTGCATGTGCACAGTAGAGGCTGGGCTGCCAGAGGCCAGGATGAAATGAATGGGCAGAGTCAGGTTTTGGCCCCAGCTTAGCCACTAAATAAGTATTCTGAGTTTACTTCTGTCATCACACATCTCATTGTTTTGCAATCCTCTCTTTAGACTTCTGTCTTTTCCAACCAGCTTGGGAGGACTCAGCTCGTGCATTGCATCCTTATTTGCCTACAGGGCAGACTCAAACAAGGGAGTGTAGCTACCATGCCTAAGAGACAACAGAGAGTGACAGAGACCATGGCAAAGTGGAGAACACATGCTCTGTCTGTTAAGAGCAGCCTCTACTCAATTCCAGCAGATCATTGCTAAGCGGACACACAAGCCCAAGATTGCCAGATCTTCTTATTTTTCAAGATAGCTAGATCATCCAGATTTCTTATAAAATCTCCCAGCTTTTAAAGCATTGAAAGGCAGACAAATATGTTTGCAGCCTGGATTCAGCCAAGCAGTTTCAGCCGCAGATCTAAGGCAGAGCACATCTTAGTGTCATGTCCAAGGGCTCAAGGGCTGCTGCTAGTCCCATATAATGTCTCATGTAAATTGGAACAAGGCAACCCCTCCCTGCAGACGTAGCTTCTCACGAACATGCCTCGGTGGCCTGTGTACTCTCAGAGTCGAGCAAAGGGCCTGGCACTTAAGGGCTTAAATGCCTGTTAAATAAGCATGCATGCATGAATGAAGATATACACCCTGGAATAAATTAATCAGACTCTCTGCTTCTCGTTTCTCTCTCTTGGACTTAGTGTCTTTAAGGCCTCTTTTGGCTCCAATGCCCCATGAATTCTGTGACTCACACAGAACTGGTCGGTGAGGTGCATCTTCTCCCCCACTAACCCATTTTATTGATGCTGCCCCATAATTACATTTTAATAGATCTCTCTTGCTAAGTATTTTCAGGATGATTTTAGGGTTTCTCTGGCCAGCGAGTGAGCGTTGAGGTAAAAGGCTGGAGACTTACATTTCTGTCCTGTCAGCGGATCTAAAATAGGCTGCGAGAGCTTCAGAGATTTGTTTCTGGTCAAATGGGGCTGAGGCTTCAAGGCACAATGTTTCATTTTTTCTTCTTTCACCCTATAAAATTTAAATGTGCTTTGAGGCAGTCTGTTGACCTTTGGCCAAGGACAGTGTTTGCCCAGCCTGAATCACTCACTGACCTTTTTCAGATTTTTCCATATCTGTGCGCCTGTGGCGGTGCCGTTTCCATGTATCGGGGCAGTGTGCACATAAGGTCACGAACGGAGACTTCGGACCAGTGGTCTTCGTCATTCACGCCCCCCGCCGTTCGAATCCCAGCTCCACGGCTGCGTTCCTGTGTCACACAAACAGCTCAGCATCACATCTCAGTTTCCACATCTTTAGAGAGGAGGTATTAATAGTGTCTGCCTCAAAGAATTGTTTGGAGGAGTTAATCCATTGTCGAGCGGAAAAAAGTAAAACGAGACAAAACAGTGCCTGGCACCTAACAAGCGCACAGGAAGTGCCAGCTCTCTGCCATGCTGCCGCGCCGGCGCTAGGGGTTGGAGCGAGCGCAGCGCCTGCGCTTGCCGCCGTGGGGCTGCAGGGGGCACTCGAGAGGCACCTGCCGGGGAGGGCAGTTCCGCGGAGGCCGGAAGGAGGCGGGGCGTGGTCTTCTGGGGGCGGAGCCTGCCCGTGAGGGGTGTGTGGCCAGGGTCATCTCACCGCGGGCCCTGACGGAATGTTCTAGTGAAGGGGAGGTCAGTCCCGGGCCCTGCCCGTGGCTGGACGCTGGTTATCTCGCAGGGTCGGCCTGGGCTTGGCTCACAACCGCCCGCCGGAGGCGTCTGGTGACTGGCGCTTGGGTGGTGCCAGTGCTTGTTCTCTAATGTCGTCCTTTGCATCGAACGTCCTTTGCTGCCCCCAGAGCTCGGCGGGAATCTGGTAGGCGTGCGAGGCTGAGCTGTAAGGAGCCTGAGATGTTCTACCTAACTAATAAAAAATATATCTTCTTTATTAAGCCAGCTAAAACTTAAACTCCGATGTTCACTGCCCACAAGCAATGGCAGTAGGTCGCAGGGCGAGGTGTGAGGCTGGCGATCCCTTGTTTTCTGGCTCGCTCTCGGCCATCCCTGGGGAAGCTCCCTGCGCGCCCCTCCCAGGCAGCTGCAAGGCTCCCTTCCTCCTCGCAGGCCCTGGGAACTTCCTGTTGCGCCAGCGCTCTTCTAAGGGGCCTTGGTCTTCCCAGAGACGACAGCAGCTGCTGTCCCAACTATCTTCCAGCCTGAAATATTTGAGAGCTTTTCAGACTTTATCCTGACACCTTAAGGATGAGTCCTGTGTCAATTGTCCCCTGAATGACAACTTGCCCCTTGTTTTTTTCTCTGGCCCAGGGGAAAAACAAACCACCTCATCTGTTTACTAATTTAATAGTCATAGGGTAGCTTTCTGGCTCTCTGGCAAGTTCCTTCAGAAATGGTTTTAACACTGGTCATGTAGCTTGTCTCTTTAAACAATCACATCCAGGTGGCCTCTTGCGTACCTGAGTGGGCCCTACCGTGGTTTCCTCTGGTGAGGTGCTGTGCTGTTTAGATTCTCTGGCCAACCCTGTCCCCTGCCCCCGGTGAGTCTGGGTGGGATGGCCTCTTCAGAAGGATGACTTAATCTTTGATCACTCCCCTGCCAAGTTCACAGACATCTGTTGGAACAGGTTCCTTGAAGTGACAGTTTTGAAAGGCAGGAGACATTTGGATGAAAAGGTTCTGGGAGGCTCCTTGGAAGAGTTGTCTTGTAACCCTGTGCTGACGTCCTGTGCAGGGAGGATTTTGAAAATGTGAAAACATGATTTGTAAAATAAGCAAGTCTGAACTGGCTCAGCTCCTGTCCCCTGGGTCTCGTTGGCGCATAAGTATAAGACAGAATGGTTTCACGTCTTGTTTCTAATCCTGAGGCTGGAGGCTGGTGCAGGAGGCTGATCCTGGAGAGGGCTTGGAGGTAGGATAGGCACAGAAGGCCAGGTGGTCTTGGGTATATGTCCTTTCAGCTCCTGTTTCCTTGATCATAATACTGGTGGGCTGCCAGGCAGAGTAGGGAAGCCTTTGGGATTGTGACAGGTTGAATAATGGCCCCCAAATATGTCCGTGTCCTAATCCCTAGAACCTATAAATGTTCCCTAATACGGCAAAAGGGACTTTGCAGCTATGATTAAGAATCCTGAGGTGGGGAGATTATCCCAAATCATGCAATCACCTTAGTGGTTATAAGAGGGGTACGGGAGAGTCAGGGCAGCGAAGCTGGAGATGCTGCCGCAGAGGCAGAGCCTAGAGGAATGCACCAGAAGCCAAGGAGCGCCAGCAGCCTCCAGGAGTTAGAAGTGACAAGTGCTGGATTCTCTCCTGGAGTCTTCACTGGTAACTGGCTGTGATGACACCTTGATTTTAGTGCTCCAAAAATGTATTTCAGATTTCTGACCTCTAGAACTGTAAAAGAATAAACTTGGGTTGTTTTAAGGCACTAAATTTGTGGTAATTTGTTACAGCAGCAAGAGGAAACTAATACAGGATGTCAGAGACGGGCTTTAAATCTTGACCTCCCCCACTGCTGCCAACACAGGCATCCCTTTTCCATCCCCGATGAAGTTATAGGTGCTGAGAGAGGCCAGCAAAATCAGAGCGTTGACATGAGGACAGAAGTGTGGTTTACTCATCTTCCACGACAATCTTATGTTCCCAGCAACCTCACCATGCAAGTTCCCCATCACCCACGATGCTGCTGTCACCGTTGATCATGCCACTTACAGGCAGTGTGGATGGGGTCCCAGGGAACTCATCCCTGATCAGGGTTTGGAGAACTTTCTCTCTGGATAAATCAGCTCAGGGTAGCCCTGACTCTGACATGGCATGGAACTCTCTTTTGGTCAACCTGGATTTGACTAGGTTTAGCCCCATGGTAAGTCATGGCCTGCGTGTCCGTGAGTATTGCCCTGGCTTGGGGGATCTGGGAGACTGGGGCCTCTGAAAGACACAGATTTATTGAGAAGTCTCAGCTCAGTGAGGCACACATATGGAACCAGTCACTGGCCCAGCCAGACCTTGTCAAACCCCTCTTTCCCATCCCTTAATGAAATCTTAGGTAGATGCACTTTCAGTTATTAAAAGTCCAGTTCAATTAAAAATTTTGGCTCTCAATTGAAATCTCATCTCCCTTCCCTCTAGTCCAGGCTTGATGCACGGCTCCAGGTACCGGAAGTGGAGCAACAGGAAGCTTCTTCCCCTACCATGGCATGGCGAGGTGGTGGTGGGGACTGGTTCTGAGATACTTTGTCCTTTTGTTTTTTCTGGATCTGTCTTTCCAGGGTTAGGAAACAAGGAGAGGGGATGGGAAGAAGGGCAAATGACTGTTTCCTCCATCGGATGCCTCTCTTTGGCAGTTGCCACTGCCACTCTGGCTCCCCTGACCACTCTGCCCCTGTGGTGGCAGGTGTGAGACCTTCAGAGGGCTTTGCAGGAACTTCCTCACAGCAGGTGGTCCAGCTCTTGCTTGCTGCTTCATGCTGGGGTCTTCTCGCCTAGCCTGCACGCCTACACCCAGCTCCCTTTGGTGTTGTGCACTTGACCGTTAGGGAATGCGTGCACCTTGCTGTGCCTGACAGTGGGGACACAGGATGCTTTCATGCGACCTCCTCTCTGTCCTGCCGGCTCCCTTCGATTCTCCTTTCCTTGCTCTGCTAGACCCAGGGAGACACCAGTGGACCCACTGTCTAAGCAGGTGTCCCTCTGGGGAGGGGGTGGTCAGTCTCTGCTTGTAGGTACTCCCAGTCTCTATGACGTTTCTCTTTTTCTTCATTTCCTTTTCATTTCATAGCTGCAGTGAGCTACGATCATGTCACTGTACTCCAGCCTGGGTGACAGAGTGAGACCCTCCCTCTGAAAAAAAATGCCACTCAATTCCAGAGCTCTGCCCTGTGCCCTCTCCCCTCCCACTCCGTGTGCTCGCCCTGGACGCCTCCGTGGCCCCGATTCTCTCTCCAGAGGCTCCTGCCTGGGGTCCATCGTATGGAGACCCAGGTTCCCACAGTGATGCAGCCTCTCAAATGTAAACTTTTGAGCTTCTCTTCAAATAGGATAATATGCACTGAAAAGATAAAAAAGTTGTGCATTATTTTACATTAGCCGTTAAATGTAAACACTGAAAATAAAACACAATCTTGATAACTGTTTTGTTTTTTCTTTATTCTTTTCTATCTTTTTTTTCTATAGCTCCAGGGCCCTCCAGTATGCAAGAGACTTGGTACCTCAGAGAGGCGTCTCTTTGCCTCTTCAGTGAGCTACGGGTCGATACGTCCATGAGTCACTGCCACCTCCACTAGAATGTCCCCAGTAGCCTCAGACACAATGCTTCCCGGCTACAGTCCTCCCTGTCCCTGGCTGTCCATCCCGTGCCTGTGTTCCCTATCTACACTTGAGCCAGATGCTTCCTTCTCTGTCTCCTGCCCTGTACCTGTTCTGCCACTAACTCCCATTGTCCCACCTCGGAAGTCCCTCTTACGTCTGTCTCCTCCTTTTGGTTTCCATTGACACCATGCGTTTGAAGAGCAGGGTCCAGGCTGGCAAGAGGAGACCTTAACGCAGTTTTCAAGCACAAGCTGGGGGGAGAGTTAGTTGCAGACAGGAGGGTAGGACTGTGGGAACTATTTTAGAGCCCAAGGAATAGAACTTGATAAGTGGTTATGTGGGACTGAGACAGAGGGAAGCATTGAAAATTCCTTCAGGTCTTGAACAAGTTTTAGGGGCACATGAAGGTGAAAATTCCCCCTGATCTTGGGAAGTGACTGGTTGCATCTGGAGGAGGAGTTTTGGGGACGATGTGGATCGCAGGTGAGGCACCGAATACAGGAAGTGTCTAATCCTGTTTGAGAGAGAAACGGGATTATTAGAAAGGTTTTTCTTAGCAGAGTTTGTTTCAGATTATCTGTACTCCAGAAGGGAAGCAGCCAGGAGAAAGGGAGAGATTGAAGATATAAGAGGAAAAAAACAATTATGTGTAATTGTTTCATAACAGAAAAAAGTAGACAGTGTTCCTCCTCTCCGTTACTAATGGATCTTAAAGCACTGAAGCTAACATCTTATGGAAACCACATTTCAAGGTTTATGATTGTGATTGCTTTCAGTTTATTTTTACAGAGATGCTAATTTCCATAAATAGCATGGAAGCGTAAAGCAGTTTCCTCTCCAAGTGTTTCACGCAGTTACTTTCTGGAATTGGTCAGCACTGAGCAGCTCCAGCCAATGTATGCTGTAAATTATTGTGGTCAGATGCTCAGAAATGCTGTTATTCTCCAGGCCTTCATTTATAAATACAACAGCATTTTATTTTGAAAATAATTTGAAAACAAGGAAGAATAACTCTATTAATAAAGAATTATTTACAGCATTAAGGGACTCTTTAAATTCTCTTCACACTGTCTTTTGAAATTACTTTCATGTGTTCTTTTTCCTGATTTAAAAACATAAAACGTATTCATTATAAACATGTGGGGAACACAGGAAGGGACAAAGATGAAAATAAACATCACTTTTAATTCTATTAAATGTTAAGATTTTGTTGTATATATTTCCAATATTCTTAGAAATTAACATATATGTATTTTTTTAAAAGTTAATATACTCTATTTTCATAACTATTTTTTAAAAATTTAATATTGTGAGGAATATTTTTACATGTCATTAAATATTTTCTTATAATCATATTTAACATATTCGTAGTGTTGCATAATTTGGCTGAGTCATGCTTTATTAACCAGTTCTTCACCGCTGAATATTTAGCCTGGTCACAGTTTTTTTTTTTTTTTTGCAGTTGCTATAAATATACTTGCAGATCCATCTTTGCTCAAATTTATGATTATTTGCTTTGAAGACATTTTTAGAAAAATATATTTGTTGAGACATGATTTGGGGGTCAAACAGTATGTGAAATTTTAAGATCTTTGATTTATACTACAAATTGCCATCCAGAAAGTTTCCATGAGCGCATACACTTACCTTGCAATAGTTGGCAGTAAGATTAAATACATTTTGTTAGTGAGAGATTCTTAAAAATACTTTTGGACCATTTGTAATACTGGTTTTGTGTCTCCTTAAGACATTGTAGGTGGAATATCAGATTTTCATCTTCATACGTTGTCTGTTTTTCTATTGAGAATTTCTTACTCATTTGTAAGTGCTCTTTACAGACAAAAAGTATTAACCTTTTTTCTTTTATATGTTGAAAATAATTTTCTCATTTTGTCATTTACATTTTATTTTTATTTATATTTTTGATATACTGACATTCAACATTTTCAAGTGGTCTACTCTAGGAGTCTCTCCGATTTTGAATTCTCTACCTTGGTCATGTTTAGAAGTAGCCTCGTATTGGAAGGAAATATATGGACATCTATGTTATCTCCTCATATTTCCTTTTAAATATTTGAATCTTTATGTTAGAATATATTTAATCAATTAATCTGTCTGTCTTTTCCTGTGCTAATTCACACTTTTAAAGTTACTGGACTTTGTGATGTGTTAGCATCTACTAAGGCAAGACCTCCCATCATTGTTATAGTTTTGGCTAGTCTGGGTCTTTTTTTTTTTTCCTGACCTGATTTGTGAATTTTATTCTGTACATTTTTATTTAATCAATTGATGCTAGTCCAGGTCTTCAAATTATTTGTTCATATTGTAAGAACAAAAAATCCTGTTGTTTTAAATGGCATATAGCATCATGGAACGAAAACAAAAGTTCCTCCTCTCAAAACTGCATTAAACAAACAAGCAACAACTAAAAGAACAAAGTTTATCTCCAATGAAACAAGGAAATGGCACCAGCTCCCGACATAAACCATGAAGGAGTCTTTTTGGGTCTGTGAAGTCTAGGTCTGAGAAAGGATCCTGAAGGCTGATGTGTGTCTCCCTGGATTGCGAGCAGGACAGAGATTTCTGTAAGGATGACGGTCATCTCCCTGTGCTGTCTAATACACCTTTGGTAAGAACACTGAAGTTGGGAGCCCTGCATGAGACTTGGAAGAATTGGGTATTGTCCCCAAAGAGGCCCAGTTTGGCACCAAAAATGGCAAGGGATGAAGACTTGAAGGGAAACCTTGTTGACACAGAATTTTACAGTCTAGGTGTATTACACACAGCCTCCCATGGAGGAAGACAGCTGGAGGTGAAGTGGGACGAGGGGTGGGTGGAGTGGGAGAGCAGCCCTGTCCCTAATGAAGAGCCCTCTGGAGGTCTTCACTGACTTTTGAAAGCTGAAAATGAAGGGAAGATGTCACTCTAGAGAAAAGAAAATTCATGACAGGACGAGCCAGACACCACGGCAGAACTGAGATCATGGATTTCTCTAGTCGTTCCGTCTCGTGTCCCCTGTCCTTTCCATGCTGTCCTTTGGCAAACAGGGGACCCCGCTCGGAACAGCAGAAATAAACACAGTGGAATAAGCAGCCGGGACATACGAGACACAATAGGTATTTTACAAACAAACACACAAATGGTTATAGAAAAATGATAACAAAGGAGACCCAACATATGCATAGTTAATATTTATGAAAGAAAAAACAGGAAAATATTCAACAATATAATGAAAGAAAATTTTTCTGACTTTTTTGGTTGTTGTTTTTTGGACACTGAGTATTACTGAGGAGAAGTCTGAGGTCAATCTGATTTTCCCCTTGTACATACCTCACTTTGTCTGGCACGATGCCTACGTGATTTCTTCTTTATCCTGAAGTCTCACATTTTCATCAGGACATGGTGTAAACAATTTTTATGTAAATAATTTTTTATCTTTATAAGTGTGTGTCTCTATGTGTGTGTTTCAGGGAAGTTTTCTTTTTTTAATGTGGTCTTCAGATATGTGTTTTCCTTTTTCATTCTTTTCATTCTTTTCCTAAGCTCACGGCTTCAGTTGTCTTGAAATGTTTTCTTTAAACTTATATTTCTACCTGAGCTTTTTAAAAGATACATTAAGTTGTCCATAATTTATTTGGGACTGTTTTATTGAGGAATTTATCTAGTAATACTTGTTCTTTGACTACCTTTTGCTTATGTTTCTTCCTACTTTTAAAAACGTGTGTGCATTGGTCTCGTGGGGTCCTATTCTGACGGCACTCTCTTTTTACGGGGGCTCTGATCCATGGGTCTCTCATCCGCCTTGGATCAGGAAGCTACCAGAACATGTTCCTCTCCTGGCGACGACAAAGATGCATGAAGTACCAGTGTGCACGAGTCTTTCACACTTCTGCTTATGGCATTTCCGCTAACATCCCGCCGGCCAAAGCAACTCACATAGCTGCAGCCATAGTCAGGGAGTAGGCAGTACCCTCGCTACTATGAAAAGAGAGCAGGTTATGTGGCCATGCCCAGAATTACTGAGCAGGAAGCATGCTCTTCCCATGGAGATTGTGCGTATGTGTTTAGGGGGAGGGTTAAGAGTGACTATTTTTGAAAAATAATCTTATATACTGTTGTGGCAAAGCCAGGCTTTTCTTTGAGGCAGTACAGTTCCAAAGAGCATGCTTCAACTGAACACCACTCTCATGACCCTCATGAACTGAATTACTGAATTTGGGAAGAGTTGACACGAACAAGGAATTATAGCCAAGTCTCGCTTCAAGGTTGGCCCCAGATTTACTTCATGAGATCTTAAATAGATGTTCTTTACTATCTCACTCAAACCCTAACTCTAAACCCGAGTCCGTGGCAGTAGAAATACAGAAAATACAGAAATGATTCCTCTCGACCCCCTAGATCGGTGGTGTTATTGGAACTTTTTGACTGTAATTCATGGGAAGAAATATATTTCACATCATGACTATATATATGTTTTTCATATTACTTATACAAAAGTTTTAGGAAATAATATTTATCCTTTCTATTTGCTTTTTTTTCCCCATCCCATTTCATTTCATTCAATTCCAGTTGATTCCATGAAAAAATAGATGATGAAGATCTAATCGATTAATTTTATGACCCACTAATGGGATGTATTCGCAGTAATAGGGCCCCCATTCTCTGCCTGCTCGTGTGTGTACTGGGCTGATACCTGGTCTGGACCCGTTGCCTGGTGTAACCCCGCTCTCCTGGGCCGTGTCCTCCCCAGCGGAACCAACTGCTGCTAAGGGGGTGCCAAGAAGACTGGGACCCCCAGCACGCGTGCTTACCAGGGTTCTTCAAGGCCATCTAGAAGTTCATGTTCTTTTACTCCTCTGACCTAGTAACATGAGGAGTCGTAGTAGTAGATTTCCGATATTAAATCATCCTCGTGTTCCTGGCATTAACTGTACTTGGCCATGATATATTGTCTTTTTAATATTCAGCTGGATTTGGTTTGCAGATATTTTATTGAAAATTACTACATCTGTATTCATGAAAGATGTTGGTTTGTGCTATATTTTTGAGGTTTTTATATCAAGATTTTTGCTAACCTCATACAATGAGTTAGGGCGCTTTCCATAATTTTTCCTTTTCTGGGTCAGTTTAAATAGCATTGAAGTAACCTGTCCCTTGAAGGTTTGAAAGAACTTGGCAATAAAGGAAAGGAGGCACAGAACCTTTTTGGGAGAGAATTTCTTTGACAACTTCTTTACTTTTTGTATAATTGTTGATTTATTGAGGATTGGTCCTGCTTTAATTAATTTTGATCAATACAAAAAATTGTATTTATATTCCTAGAAACCTTCTATTTCATGAAAAGTTAAACATTTGGTAGGACAGAGCAAAGGGAAATGTTTTGTAATTTTTCAAACAATTTTCTAAGTTATTTTGCTATCAATTTCTGATTTATTCTCTCTGCAGAGAATGTGGCTTTTATTTAGTTTTAATTTTTGAAATGTATTAAAGTGCTGAAGTTCATGTGTGTCCCAAGCATATGTGACCATTTGACATTTTTGTAAATTTTCACAGATATTTGACAATAAATTGTATTTTCCGAATTAGGAATATTGTTCTACTACCCTCACTTGTTCTCTCTCCTCTCTTTTCTGCTCACTCCCACACTAATTCCTATTTACTGCCAGTGGGGACCAGGCTGCCTTTTTTTGTTTCTTCCTCTCTTACTGACCTGTGTCCTTGGGGGCTCATCTTCTCCCAAACGCTTGCCTGGCTGTTTTCTCTTTAGAGGGATAATGGACCTAGCTGTTGGGTAAGATTGAATTCCACTTCCCCGTTGGCTGATCTTGCTTCTGGGTTGCCTTTTGGTTTCTCCAACATTATCAACAATGGAATATTCAGCATCTTTGTTCACAAATATCTTTCTTTATTACCAAGTGGTACCACGAGTAGTAGCCTGGGAGAGGGTCTTACTCACCATATACTCACCAGCATTTGATTTCACTAAAAAAATGTTAACTTGATAGAAGTTTGGACATTTTGAACTTCTGTCAGTCACCCTTCAGTCCAAATGGAAGTGACCACCCTGCTAATCAGAGCAGGGAATTCTGAGGGTTGGTGGCTCCTTTAGGGGTACATTTTAAGCTGAGTTATAAAATGGATACATTGTGAGTCTGTAATTTGTGAAAAGAGAGACCTGTATATGTTAGTATCTAAAAATAAGGTGTCAGTGAAGTGGAGGACCAAATGGCAAGCAAAGCTTGCTGGTGCTCAGGGGCGTCTGGAAGATGGGACTCCAGGGGATTTTGGAAAGGAGGATGCACTGTTGGCATCTTCTGCTGGGGGGAGGCAGGGCCTGTGCAGACCCTCTTCCCTAGGAAGCTAAGGGATGACACACCCATTTGCTGGGGTGAAGATCCAAGCTAGTGGTGGGCAGAAGCTGGCCTGAATGTCAGGGGTAGGACTGTCCTTTTGGAGGAAGGGCTGCACATTTGTTGGCAATAGTTTGTGGTGGTGCTTTGCTCGTGGTCAGAGAGAAGAGAAGGGGAGAGGGGTGGGATGGGCAGATGAAGCAATGCCCTTCAGCTGCTCAAACCAAATTCCTCTCAGGGCAAACACTTCACACTTAGAACACAGAGTCTCCTTTACAGGGAGCAGAGGTCAGTGGGACAGTGGCACCTAATGCCCCCTCTCACATGACCCTCTGGTGGAAGCAGACCCTCCCAGACCCTGGTATCCCGTGGCTTTGAGCTGATCGTGGAGCTCTCCCTCCCATCCCTGGGAGGTCCAGCATGTGGCAGGCATCATGGTTCACAGCTCCAGAGGTGGAGCGCTTGTGCTGCACAATCTGTAAACACTTTCTGGGATGCATTAGCAGCTTCCATTGTCAGAGCCAGGAAAGCATTTTGGTGCACAGAGCAGGGGAGGAATACGTGGCGTGGCAGGCGGCCATGCTCTGGGGGGCTCTGCTCAGGCCCTGTTTGGGAGGAGGCTGTTTACCCAGGTGCTGTCCACCACGCACCTGGCTGATGATGACTGCCTATGTCTGGTGGCTCCTTACCAGCACCCTGAGCAAGCAGCCACTTTGAAAGATAACAGAACTTTTGGGGAGAGGGAGAAAAACCCAACATACACCATGGAATGAATGAGCCAGTTTGTTACATAGTTAATATAAAACTAATAGAGAGGCACACATGCAAATATGTACACACATAGAGCAACACAGGTGATGCACTGATGCTGCCCTCAGTCCTTCCTTAGTGGAGCACTGATGAGTCCTTCAGTGTAACAGGCCAAAGTCGTGTCCGTGTCCTTGTTGGCCTCACTGCCGGGTTTGTTCTATGTTGTCTGCTGATCCGCTTTGATGCCCATCCCAGGACACAGAGTGTACTGAGTAAGCCTTGGCTCCCAAGATGCTTCCTTGGCCAGCCCTGGAGTGGTGTCCTAGATAGATGTTAGCAGTTTTTTTCCACTCTAGGAATAACCAAGGGAAGCTTGTCCTTCAATAGGCACATGGCACACAGGACATGGGCGTCTTTTTAAAACTGTCATGTGGAAGTACTCCTGGAGCTCAGAGCTCTGTCTTATAATGTAAGACTGTGGGATTAGCACATAATTCCGAGACTCAGTTAATGAATCCATTGACTGACAATCCCTGTTGAGGTCAAGGAAGAGGGCGACCTTGGTGGAAACTAAAATGAGACTAGAGCTGGCCGTACAAGTGCAAGTGGAGTCCTCATCTGTGTCAGCATTTAGAGCTTGGGGGTTCTTCCTTGCTTTCTCTTTGTAAGGTGGGTGTGTACAAAGGAGTTCTAGCTTCTTTGGTGTGGTAGGATTTTCCTTATGGGACACATGGTTTGTAAATATTTCCTCTTTGTCTCTAGCTTGATTTTTCATCCTCCTATTAGGGTCTTTTGCAGAGCAAAAGTTTTAAATTTGGGTGAAGTTCAATTGATCAGTTTTTTCTTTTTGTTTTTCATTTACAGATCACAGTTTTTGGTGTCATGGCTAAGAACTCTTTGCCTAGTCCTTGGTCCTGAAGATTTTCTCCTATGTTTTCTACTAAAAGTTTTATATTTTAAATTTAAATTCATGATCCATTTTGAATTAATTTTTGTATAAGGTATGAGATTAGGTTAAGACTCACTTTTGCCTTATAGACATCCAATCATCATCATTTGTTGGAAAGGTTATTCTTCCTCCATTAGGTTACTTTTGCTCCTTTATGAAAAATTACTTGAGAGTGTTTGTGTGGGTTCATTTCTGTACCGTCTGTTCTGTTCCATTGATCCATGTGTCTGACTATCCTCTAGTACCACACTGTCTTGATTACTGCAGCTACACAGTAAGCCTTAAAATCAAGTAGAGTGATTCCTCTTACTTTATTCTTCTTTACCAAAATTGTTTCAAATATTCTAATTCCTTTGCATTTTCATATAAATTTTTGAATAAGCTTGTCTACATATACAAAGAAAATCTTGCTGGAATTTTGATAGGAATTGTGTTAAACCTGTAGATCACTTTGGGGGAGGATAAACATTTTTATTATGTTGAGTCTTCCCAACCCCTGAGTATGGTCTGTCTTTTCACTACTTAGATGTTTTTTGATTTCTTTCATAAGTGTTTTGTAAAATTCTGAACATGCCTTATTAGATTTGTACCTAAGTATTTCATAGTTTTTTTTTTTTTGGAGTAACTATAAATGGTGTTGGGTTTTTCATTTTGTTACCCATCTGTTAGCTGCTAATACACAGAAATACAGCTGATTTTTATGTGTTGATCTTGTATCCTGCAGCCTTTACAAACTCACATATTAATTCTAGGAGTCTTTTTGTAGATTCCTTGGGACTCTCTACATACACAATGTGGTGTAATGCCTGAAATTCAGACCCACGTTGATGTGCTGCCTTGATGTCTGGTGAAACTGGGAGGTCCGTGAATGGCCTACCTGTATGTTCCTTCCACACTCTGGTCCCACAGATAAGGTCCTTGGAAGAATTTGTATCATAATAGGTTTTTAATTTTGCCAAATGCTTTTTCCTGTATCGATTGATACGATCATGTGATTTATCTTCTTTACCCTGTTGATTTGATATATTACATTGATTGATTTTTCAAGTATTGACCAGCTTTGCATCCCTGAAATAAACTCCACTTGGTCAAGGTGTATCATTCTTTTTATATACTGCTTAATTCTGTTTACTAATATTTTGTTGAGGATTTTTGCATCTAAATTCATGACAGATATTCATCTGTAGTTGTCTTTATTTTTTACTGTCAGTGTCTGGTGTCGATACTATCTTCATAAAATGAGTTGGGAAGTGTTCCCTCTTCTGTTTTCAGAAGAGATTGTGTAGAATTGGTGTTAATTCTTCTTTAAATGTTTGGCATAATTCTCCAGTGAAACCTGGAGATTTCTTTATTGACAGGTTTTAAACGATGAACTCAATTTCCATAATAGTTTTTGTGATATTCAAATTATCTCTTTTATATTGGGTAAGTTTTGGTAATTTCTGGTTTACAAGGAATTGGTCCATTTTGTCCAAATTGTTAAATTTATGCAGGTAGAATTGTTTGTTGCATTTTCTTATTATACTTTTAATGGCTGCAGCATCTGTAGTGATAGCCATTTTATTCCTGGTACTGGAAGTTTGTATCATTTTGCTTTTATACTTTGCAGTATTGTTTGCTTTTTTTCTTTGTCAGTTTATTGTTTTACTGATCTTTTAAAAGAATCAGGTTTTTGTTTTATCGATTTCTGCTATTGTTTTTTGTTTTCTATTTCAGTGATTTTTGGCCTTATTTTTATTATTTTCTTCCTTTTGGTTACTTTGGGATTTTTCCCTCTGTTTTCCATTATCTTGGGGGTAGGAATTAGGTTATGGATTTGTGATCTTTTCTTTTTTCTAATATAAGCATTTTGTACTATAAATTTCTCTGTCTGTAACAAAATTTGACATGTTTTACTTTTGTTTTCATTTATTTCTTTCTATTTTAAAAACCTCTTTTGTGCCATGGCCTGAATGTTTGTGTCCCCTCCCCCCTAATCAGGTTAGAATCCTATCCCCCAAAGTGAGGGTATTAGGGTATTAAGAGGTGAGACCTTTGGGAGGTAAGTCATGAGGGCAGAGCACTTATGAATGGGATTAATGCCCTTATAAAAGAGGCCAGAGGGAGCTTGTTTGCCTCTCCCACCATGTGAAGACACAAAACACAGGAAGAAAGCATCATCTCTGAACTAGAGTGGGCTGTCACTAGTGACTGGCCCTGCTGACACCTTGACCTTGGACCTCTCAGCCTCCAGAAATGTGAGAAATAAATTTCTGTTGTTTATAAGCTACCCAGTTTATGATATTTTGTTGAAGCAGCCCAAATGGACTAAGACACTTTGAGAATTCCTCTTTGATCCATGGATTATTTAAAAGTATGTTATTTAGTTTCCAAGTGTTTGGAGATTTTCCTGTTATCTTTCTGTTACTGATTTCTAGTTTGATTCCACTGTAGTCAGAGAACACACTCTGTATGATTTTAATTCTTTTAAATTCATTGAGATTTGTTTTTTGTCCAAGAATATGGTTTATTTGGTGAACTTTTCATGGGCCCTCTTGGGGAAAAAAAGTGTATTCTGCTGTTGTTGGGTGGAGTGTTGTTTAGATGTCAATTAGATTTTATTGGTTTATGACGTTATTTAGTTGTTCTATATACTTGCTGATTTTCTGTCTAGTTATTCAGCTAGAGACAGGGGTGATAAAATCCTCAAGTATAACTGTGAATCTGTTTTTACTTTCAATTTTATCAGCTTTTGCATCAGGTATTTTGAAGCTCTATCACTTGGTGCATACATATTTAGTATGCTTATGTCTTCTTGGTGGAATGCTCCTCTATGTCCCTGATAATTTACTTTTTCAGATGTTAATGTAGCCACTCCTTCTTAAAAATTGCTGTTAAATACAGTATTAACATAATATGTGTGTTTTCATCCTTTTACTTTCAACCTGCCTATGATATACTTGAAGCAAGTTTCTTGTAGAGAGCGTATAGTTGAGTCATATTTTCTTAAAATCCATCTTGTCAGTCTCTATCTGGCGTACTGGTGTATTTGTTGTATTTTGACTGTTTATATTAAAAATAATTATTGATATGTTAGGGCTTTACTTCATAATTTTAAAATTTGTTTTCTCTTTGTTCCCTCTGTTACTTGTTCTACTGTTTCCCTTTTCTTGCCTTACTATGGGTTACCTGAACATTTTTTTCAGGATTCCATGTTGATTTATCTATAGAAGTTTTGAATTTCTGTCTCTCTCTGTATCTCTCTCTCTTCTTCTCCAGATTGCTTTATATTATTACAGTCTACTGATGTCAGCATTTCCACTTCAAGTGGAATGTAGAAGCATTATCTCTATTTAGGTCCCTTTATCCTTCCCCCTTTTAAATATAGGTATCTTAAATATGTTCACAACATGCACTGAACACCACGTCAGATGGCATAATTTTTGTTTCAACTGTCAAAACATTTTTTAAAATCTCATTAAGAGAAGGATATCCCATTATCTTTATCCTTATTTTTACCCGTTACATTGTTCTTTCTTCCTTCTTAGAGTTCTGAAGCTTCTTTCTGTTATCATATGCTTTCTTTTTAGAGCACTTTTTTTTATCTCTTCTTTAAGGGGGGGGGCCTTCTGGTGACTGCTTCTTAGTTTTCCTTCATCTGAGAATATCTTGAATCCAGAAGGATAGTTTTGCTGGAAATAGAATTCGAGGTTAACAGTTCTTTTTTTTTTCCCCCAGCACTTGAAACATGTTGCACTACTTCCTTATGGTCTCTGTGGTTTCAGATGAGAAATCCACTGTCATTCAAATTGTTTTTCCCTGATAGGTAATGCATTGTTTCTCTCTAGCTGAGTTTTAGATCTTTGTTTGTCCTTAGATTTCAAATGTTGATTGTGATGTGTCTTCTTGTATTTCTTTGGGTTTATATTGTTTAGGAATTTAGATTCTTGAATCTTTTTAGTTTGAGGCTTTTCCCCTAAGTTGGAAAATTTCCAACCTTGATTTCTTCAAATATTATTTTCAGCCCTACTATATATATAAACATATATATATAAATATGTATACATATATAAAATCTTCTAATTTTTGTACTCTAATGACACAAATGTTATATCTTTTGTTACTTTCCCATAGGTCTCTGATATCCTGAAAGATTGGGTAATTTGTCTTGATCTTTATTGAAGTTTACCAATCTGTCATCTCAGTATGCTAAAAACTTCCATCCAATGAGTTTTTTTTTAACTTAAGGTGTTGTATTTTCAGTTCTTTAATTTCTATTTGATTCTTTTTATATCTTCTATTTTTTCCCTGAGATATTGTATTTTTTCATTTGTTTCAAGAGTGTTCATGATAGCTCACTGAAGCATTTTTATGATGGCTCCTTTAAAATCCTTGTTGAATAATTCAAACATCCGAGTCCATCTCAGTGTTGGCATCTGTTTATTGTCTTTTCTAATTTAAGTTATGATTTTTCTGATTATTAGTATAACAAGTGATTTTTTATTGTATCCTAAATATTTGGGGTATTATGAAACTCTGGATCCTACTTGACTTAATTTTAATCTATTTTCTATTTTAGTAGATAGTGACACTGTTTAGATTTAGTGTGTAGGTACTTACCTTTTTTTGTGGGCCATAATTGTAATGACAGTTTAATTTTTAGAGCCTTTGCAATGCTATTCTGGTCTGCTTCATTTATGTGCAGTGATATTTCATATACTGCTACTTCAGTTCTCCAACCTTTTGCACTGTTAATTCTGATCAGTTTCTGGTGTGGGTTGGTCAGAGATCTGCCTAGAACTTTATATGCAGGTTTAAAGATTCCCTTTCTCCAGCTCCCCTCTCTACAAGTTCTGCCCACGACATTCTACTTGGGAGGGGGAGGGGCACCGCCTGCCACTGCTGAGCAGGGGTAGATGTCCAGACTCCCCATTTGGTCTTAGCAGATATTGTCCATCAGTCGGGGAAAAGCATGTCACCTGGGCTCCCCATTATCTCCAGGATAAGTGGTGGGAGTCCAGGATCCCCACTTGGTCTTTGCTGACACCATGTCACCAGCAGGGCTAGTCCCAGACTGTCCACTACCACTCACTGTGGAGTGAAAGTTTAGGCTTCCTATTCTCTACTGTGGTTGGGAGCAGGGGGAGACATCCATGGTGTTTGGATGGGTTAAGGTGGTTATTGCCAAAGAGATTTCTGTCCTGCTGGGCTGTCTCCCAGTCCTTTGACTAAAAAAGATCAGGCTTTTTCTTTTCTTCTGTGCTGGCTGGCATTTCTGAATTGCAGGGTTCTCTAACATCAAGTCCAGAATATAGGGATATAAAAGGAAAACTTGGTGAACTCAACGTTATATTGTTTCTCAAATTCTGAGGTGCCTAGACAGTCTTCCCTCTTCTTTCCACCTTTCAGAGACTCTTCTTATGATTGTTTGCAGTATTATGTCCGGGGTTTTCAGTTATATTAATAGTTGGTGGGGGTGGGTGCAGACAGGACAGGAGGACATGAATTTACACCATTTTGTCAATAATCCAACATTGTCTATTTTATCTTTGAGAAATTTAATAATTTCACTAGGATATGAGTAGGTTCTTATTTTGATCTGTACATTTTAGTTGTTTTGTTTGAATTAGAAATGTTTTCTTTTAGTATGTCTTTAATTTGTTTCCTGTTTTGGTTTTACTGTTTCCTCTTTAAGAACACCAGTTATCCATATGTAGATATCCATTGTCTGTACTCCTCATCTGTCATCTTCTCTTATAATTCTTGCACTTTATTTTCCATTCCTAACTCTCATACTTGTCTGCTATTTCACTGACTCATAATTTTCTGTAATGTATTAATAATTTCTGCTCTGTACTTTTTCTAGTGCTTTAAGACATTATTTCGTAACATTAAAACAGCTGTCTTATCAACTCATCTTTCACATCTTCTTTCTCAATGTCCATGCTTTCTTTAATTTCCTTAAGAGCTCAAAGCAAATGTTATCCCAAATTTAGTTTATTTTCTGGAATAAACATTAAAAAATTTATGTCTTATGTTAAAAAATGTATGTCTTACATTGTTATTTTTTAATGCTGCAAATGATTGTAGTTTTCAAATGGATTTTATTCCTTTTTATGTGTTCTTGAATGAGCATTTGCAATAGCCCTATCACTCTTTGCAATATTCCAAAAACATGGGAGGCACACTTTTCCTTGGGTCTAGTACCTGCTGGAATAGGCTGGATCACACTGCAGTAACAACAATCACAATATCTCAGTGGTATAATACACAAAGAACTTTTCAGTCATTTATGTGTCTATCTCATTTCTCCTCAGTGTTGTTGCCATCTGAAACACTGCAGCTTCCCATGTCAGAGGAAAGTAGAAAGGTGGCAAATTGGGCACTGTTTTTTTTAAACGTTTCTGAATGGAAGTGACATATGTCATTCACATTTTGTTAGCTAAAGCGACTCATGTGGACACCCCTAACTTCACAAGGGTGGGGACATGCACACCTACCACGGACCCGAGAGGAGAACTGGAAATATTTAGTGAACAGCACTGATGGCTACCATAGGTCCACCGTTGTTTGCCTGTGTTCCCTAGAAATCCATCTTTAAGTAGGTCTGGAGTAGATCTGGGACTAATGTTAAGCAAGTCCCTACCAGCCTGTCGACTGTTACTGCTGACATCTGTCTGACTGGTTGGTGCCTGTGCCTTACTGGTTATTAAATACTTTGAATATCACTCTCGCCCATATAGTTTTTTATTGAGACTTTATTCATTCATCCCCCTAGAAAGGCTAACTGGCAGCTGGAGACATGGGCAGCCCCATCTACAGGCCCTCACTTTGGTATGGCCCACTGGCTTTCCCAGCCCCTCTGCCCAATTCCAGTGAAGCTGTCCCCATCTCCCCTGTCCCCAGTTGTGGTCTCCAGTTTCCAGCCTTCCATATCGAGGGCCTTTCAGAATCTTATTTACTCCCCATAATACTTCACCACTTTCTTAAGAATGCACATTTAAAATTTTGCCCTTAGTGACTTCTTTTGTTCTATTTCTCTTTGGTCATTTTGCACAGTTTCTGGGTAGGGAGGCTCCATCGTCTCAGTTACCTGAAGGCTGACATCTTGAGTCTGTGACTCTGGGGAGGGCTCCTGACTGCATGTAGCAGTGCGTTCTCTGTGGCACAGTATATGGTGGGCCAGTTGATTTAGAGAATCATGGATGGGATAAGCAGAACACTAGAGATCATGGAACCCAAGACAGACCTGCCCAAGGGTCGCAGAACAAGTGAGGGTCAGAGGTAAGAGCAGACCTACACCTATAACTCACCTGATGTCCTGCTCTGGACAACCTGTGGCTCGGGGCCAGTGGGTGATAGCTAAGGTACTCTACCTGTCACTACCTTAGGCACATTTTCCTTTGCTCTTTCTCTTTCTGTTCTTCCTCTTTCACCATTCCACCCTTCTATTCCATTTCTTTTACTGTTCATTCCCAATATTTGTCAGGTCTGCCAAAGGAGCCCACCAATATGGCTCGTCCCCACTGTTGGCACCAACAGCTAAATAGTTTAATGACTGGTGTATTGGAAGAGGGAAGAATTTGGCTTCCCGTTGGAGAACATTGGTGTTAAAGGGTAAAGAGATTCAGTGTTTGTTTATTATACAAGGAAGCATGATAGTGCTGTAGTCTAAATAACACTAATTGGTCTTTCCCTTGGCTTGGCCTGAATCATGCTGTTTTCCTTCAATTTTCCATCAGAGAGCAGATGTCATCTAATGACTTTCCTACAAATGTTTGCTTTCTTAGAAGTGAGCTATGTTTATTTCTTCAGTTACAAAAATGTGTTGTTTATAACTTGTGAAGAAATGTGACTCTGTGCCGATTTGCTTCCCATCCACTTTTCTCCCTGGGTCATTGCTCAGCCTGCTGTCAGGTGGACCAAGCTGCCAGTGGTGAGGAAGACATCCCAGAAAGACCTTCGAAGCTCACCTGATCTTCATCAGAGGTTTAAGAATACAAGGAAATTCACTTGGAAATATTTGGACTTTGGCCACAAATTCATTTTAAGGTATTGGCTCAACAAAACTGGCCATTCCTTTGAGCCAAGAGGAAACTAGCGTGAGTGAGGAGAATGAAAGAAAATGGATACCTGCTCAGACCTTCTCTATGTGGCCGTCAGGATCGGTGTTCTTGGGGTCTTATTCAAACCTGGCACATGGCTGACTGCTTCCTCCAAACGGTGGGGCTGATTTTGTGTCACGCCGCACTCAAGCTGAACATGCGCTGCCCCACGTTTTCCCCTCTCTCAATCCCTTCTCCACCTGCCCCTCTGTTCTGAATCCTGGCCATCTTTCAGGACTCAAGATATCCACAGTCTTCCTCAGTCCTCTCACGACCACACTCGTCCCTCACACTTGTCCGACCACACTTGTCCTTGTGCTATTTCCATACATGTCTTCTCTCCCTCGTTGGACTCCTCATGTGATTGTTCTTCCCCGTGTCTTGAGGTCTAGTCGGCTTTACCTCGGGGCCCCTCACATTGTCTTGCACAGATCCTGGGGCACAGTGAGGACTCATTGGAGGACACGCTATGTGTCTGGAAGAAGTTCAAAGTGAGCTGGGGAGACAAGTAGACGACAGGATGTGAGGAGCGTGGAATGGCCCGGGACGTGCTCTTGCTGCGTCTGACACAGCCGTGCTCCCTACCTGGCCCTCACCAAGTTCAGTAGTGCCCCCCAGCTCACCATGCCGTGGTCCTTTCTACACTCGTCTCAAGGTTTCAAAACCTAAGCTTCTCGTCAGGGGCAGCTGCGGTTTTCTCATAAAGGGGCAGCTATACGTTGGGCCTTGAGACATCATAAAGTCCTGGCTCAGCCTTTGACAGCCCAACACTATTAAGCTAACTTTTTTGTCTGTGTTTTCTCATTTTGTTTTAGGAAAAACATTTAAGTTTTCTCTCTCCCATAATAATACTTTAGGCCATACATGTATTCCCAGCTGCAAACCTCATGCTGGTATTCCAACCTTAGGGCTTCCTAGTAGATTTGAAATCCAAAGCAATAATTACCTGTTTACAACTTATCAAGGATGGCATTAATTTATCTTTTGAGCATCCTTGCTTGTGTTTCATAGATGTTGAGATTTCTTCTTGTTTGCTAAAAATTTTTATGTAAATATTTAAAAATTAAATGGATTAAATAAAAATATAGTACACACTCATGTACTACCTCCCAGCTCACAAAATAAAATGTCAACACAAAGCCCTAGTTGCGTTTTCTTTTCCTCTCAGTTTTGTCCCTAGAGAAAATGAATATCCTGAATTTTGAGTTTATAATTCCCTTCCTTTTCTTTATACTTTTACTACCTTTGTATATTTCCAAACAAAATATATAATGTTATTTTATACTTTTAAAACTTTATATAAATTGTGGCATGTGCCTATCGTCCTAGCTGCTGGGAGGCTGAGGCGGGAGGATTGCTTGAGCCCAGGAGGTCGAGGCTGCAGTGAGCTGTGGTGACGCCTGCAGACAGCCACTGCACTCCTGCTAGGATTCCAGGTGTGAGCCACTGTGCCAGCCCTTTTTGTTTGTCTTTTTAAAGAAATCTCTTCTTATCTTGATGCCAGACAGATTTCCTCTTATATTTTCTCTAAATGTTCAACTTAATTTATTTTTTGCCCAAAGAAGAACCATTTTATATCCTGCATGGCTCTGTGAAGAGGAAATGAATGAGTTTTCCAACAGGCCCTGCCACACACAAACTGTGATACTAGATAGCTTTCTTTACCTCCAGAACCTCAGTTTTCCCCCCTTTCATTAAAAAAATGGGATATTATAATAACTACCTTGCACGGTTGATGTGAGACTAATTTAGACAAACTATGCCAAGCATCTAGTAAGTGCCTGGTGCATCACAGGCATTCAATATTGTATAATAGCTTCTCTTTTATCTTCACTGAGAACGACAAAGCGAGAGTGAGTCCCCGGTAATAGGAAACTGCCTTTCCCTGTGACTTTCCCAGGTATGTGTAGAAGCCCCGTGATGGGCTCTTTCCAGCCTCGTTCTGGCAGCTGGCTTGTCCTGCCTCCCCCCCTCTCCTGCTCTGGCCTCTTCTCCACAGCCTGGGTCTCTGCCCTAAGCCAAGCAGCAGACGCCTCTCTTTTACAACCTGTCACAGACCTCTGAGTAGATGCAGGCAAGCCTTCGAGCAGCTACACCATTTTTCCTTCTGAACCCTTAAAGACGCTTTTCATCAGAACAGAGCTGTTTTTAAACAAGTATATAGACTGGTGTTCTCCCAAGGAGGTTTGTGATTCATTTGCGTTTTAGTTTTCCTAAGCACAACCGACTGAATCGGTCAGTTCTTTACTGTGGGTTTCAACTTGCCGTGGGAGGGGACAAACAGATTTGAAGTGATGGGCAGACAGTATTTAAGGATAAGAAGTAGATATAATCACACTGCTTTAATTATACTTGAATTGCAGCTGCTAAAAATGGAAGAAATGGAAGACGTTTTGTGTCTGAGGTTGCATACGACATTATGGTTAGAACGTTTGTGCTGTTTTATGGCTTCCTGTTCAAGAATCGAATGATTTAGTTGTTCAGCTTCATTGTGGGATTCTTCTATGGTGTGTTCTTGCAGTTAGGTTTTTCACCCTGCTTTGAGGTTGATGGCCATCCTCATCAGTGCCAACAACTGATGTGGGGGTAGGACCTCTTAGGCTGTAGGCTGCAATGCCACGAGGTCTTGTTTATTCCACACTGAAGCCTCTTTAGGTATCATCTGCTTAGTCTTGAACCCAAGGCTGAACCTTGGTGGGTAACCAGTGTTGGAAACACCCGCCTGTCTTGGATCAGTGGGTTTTCTTCTCCTTGGATCTTTCAGGGAAGTAAGAACTATTCCAGGATCCTAGGTAGCAGCAGTGTTCAATTAAAATGTAATGCCAGCTACACATGTCACTGTAAAGTTTCCAGTAGCTCCATGAAAATGAGCTTAAAAAAAACAGGTGAAAATTAATTTAGTAGTACATTTCATTTTACCTAATATATCCAAATATTATTTCAACATGTAATTAATATGAAAATTCGAAATGAGGTATTTTTCATTGCTTTTTTCATACTAAGTCTTTGAAATCAAGTGCTTATTTTACACTTTCAGTCCATCTCAATTCAGACTAGTCACATTCTGAATTCTCAGGAGCTGCATTCGGCTACTGTGTTGGGCAGTGCAGCTCTGTGACGCTTCCTGGGAAGGGGGGCGATCAGCATACCGCCCCCCATCTTCTTCGCTCCATCACTGAGACCACATCTAGCTGATGTCCTCTGTTCTTTCCTTTCCGGGAGATGACCAATGTAGAGTTTAATCTTTACATAGCCTACAGCTATCCCTTTCCTCTTTAATATACCAATAAGCTACTTATGATTTAAACATGTTTGGGAAAGTTAATCTTCACAAATACATAACTTAGAGTATTGTTTTCAAATATCCTTCCATATTAGTTTCTGAATTGTATATGCAAAAGCATCTGAAAGCAGGATACCTAGTACCTAGGGGGCTTAGCAGTCGGAAGGAGGAATGACAAGCAGCACATCCAGGGCAGACATTTCTTACTGGAATAGCACTGATGGCAGAGACAGAGGAAAACTGGAACAACCACAGACTGAGAGCACTTAAGGAGATTCCACTACAGCCCCAAACAGATTTCTTAAACTGAAAACAAAATGAGATTTTTCAAAGTAAAAATTCAGTGGATGAGTTGAAGGAAATCCAAGTGGAGGAAATATTGTCTAACACTGTGGAAAACCACAAAGTGTAAATCATGAGGGAAAAGCTAAGAGACTTGGAGAAAAGATTTAGGAGGCCTCATATTCGAAGAATAGAAACAGCAGAAGGAGAAAAGGGAGAAGAGGCAACGAGGAAACAACTGTGGGTAGCAAGTTTCCTTGAATGAAGGAGGACTTGTGTGTGGAAGGATCCACTCGCTGGGTTACTACACTAGGGACTGATGGGAAAGACAACACATTGAGACAAAAACAGATTCTGGTAAAATTTCTAACTTCTAAAGAGGAAGATTAAAACATTTCTAGAGTTGCCGTATTACATGAGGGCTGTTCTGGAAGGTATCCAGCCACATAACCCCTCTCGTTATAGTAACAATGGCTGGATACTTTCCGGACAGCCCTCGTGCTATTTAAAATGTCCAGTTTTCAACAAAACTTTATGGGAGAAGAAATAGCAAAGTATGGCCCATACACATGAAAAGAAAGCAGTTGATAAAAATTGTGTTTTAGGATGCCAAATGTTGCATGTATCAGACAAATACTATAAATCAGCTGTTATAAATATGTTCAAAAATTCCAGATGAAAGAAAAAGTAACTGACAATGGGAAAACAATCAGATTGATAAAAATTCTAGAAAATGGTGGAATAATATATATATATTCTAACCTTTACTTTTTTATCCATATGGAATTATTTTCGATGCACTAATTGAGAAGGGATCTGTGTTTACCCATTTTTCTCTTTATTTACCTATTGTGCTAAAGAATTTATTGAATAATCCACCACTTTCCTCTTGATATGAAAGACTTGATTTATCCAGTGTTAAATAGAAACATGCAGATACATATAGGCCTGACTTAAAACTTATTTTATTATAAAATATATGCAAAAGAATTTGTATAACATGATGTCTGAAGGAAGGTGGCTGTATGCATTTGTGTAGTGCCCCAACTTGCACAACCACACACGAGATGGCCCAGGAATAATGACATAATGAACATCTCTGTACCCTCCGTGGAGCTTATGGGATGGAACGGTGTCAATACCCCTGAAGCTTCTTGTGTGTCCCTTTCTTATCGGATCCTCCTCTGCTTATACGTAACCACAGCAAAAGGTGAATTTTGTGTTTATATTTCCTTTACTTGTCTTTATAATTTAGCCATTTGAGCGTGTATCCCTAAATGATATATTATTTGGTGTTTCCTTTTATTGGATTTTATACAATTGAAGCCATACCATGTTTGTTTTGCCCAGTGTTTGTGGTTTTCAACTTCGTCTCCATTGACGTGTGAAGCTGACTTTATTCATTTTTACTACTTTGTTGTATTCGAGTGTCTAAATACACCACGATTTATTGATCCATTCTACTGTTGATGGTGTCCTTTTGTACGTTAGATTTATTTTGTTTATATTTTATTTAGAAATTCTGCATTCATTTAAGAGTGAGATTGATATGTGGTTTTCTTTCTTTTATTATTCTTTTCTGGTTTATTATCAAGATCATAATAATCTCATAAAATGAATTATTGGGTGTTCCTTTCTTTTTACTATGCTTTGAAGGAATTTTGTTAAGATTGGAATTATTTATACTTTGAGTGTTTGTAGAGTTCACCTCTAAAACCTTATGGTTCTGTTGTTTTCTTGAGGAGAAGAATGTTAAATATTGATTCTGTTTCTTTAATGATTAAAGGACCATTGAGATTTTCTTCTTCTTTTTTTTTTTTTTGAGTCAGTTTTGATTATTTATATGTTTTTTCTAAAACTTTGCCATTTTTCCCAATATTTCAAATATATTGGGATCATGTTTTTCTTAACTTGAAATATGTTATTTGGCTGTGGTTCATTTCCTGTCAGTCCTCCCTGCCACATCATTTCTATCCTGGAACATTGTAACAGCCTGAGGGGTCTGCTCGCCTCTGTCCCCCGTGCCCTCCCGTCCATTCTCCATGAGAGTAACTTCACTTCTCTGCTTAACGTCCCTCCAGTGCTTCCTCGGGATGAATGATCTGCCTCCCGGAGCCCCTGCAGGGCTCAGCCCATGCCTCTCCACCTCCCCACTCTCCCACACTCCACGCTCCAGCTCTGCAGAGCGCCATGTCCTTCACCCACCTGGCCCTGTTCCCTCCGGGCTCCTGTCTTAGCCCGTGTTGTTCTAGGTCTGTTCCTCTGTCCGTCCCTCCACTTTCCTGGCTCAGTCCTTCGTGTTCTTCTTTACATCCCAGCCTGGTGCTCATTGCCTCTGTGATGCCTTCTGTGACACTGACGCCCCTGTTCCCCCACAGCGTTCTGTTCTGTGCTCTCTTGGACAGTGCTTATCATGGGGCTTCGTAATTGCTTGGGTGCTTGTCTGTTTCTTGGTCCAGTCCAGTCCCAGACCGCGAGCTCTCTGAGAGCATGGAGTGTTTTGCTCAGTCTCCGATGGCTAGCACCAGACAATGCATGCTTTACGGTATGAGGCTTAAATTAAAAACTTGGTTTTGGAACTTTATGATTACAACAACCATAGTACCATACGTTTGTACAGCTTCTTACAGTTTAAATAACACTATCATATGCATTATTTTATGAAATAATCACAACAGTTCAGGGAAGTATAAGGCTTATAGGTCCCTCTTACAAATGAGGAAATGGGCTTTGAGAGCATAGATATGCCTTGTCAAAATATACAGGCTGCTTCCTATCACTAGTGGCAGTAAATGGAAGAAATAGGCTAAATTCAACCTTGACTCTTTTATCCTGAAGTTATTCTACCTTTTTCTTTTATCATCGAGCTTAGTGTGGCTGTATCCGAGGGCCCTTTGAGTCAGTGAGAAGGGTCACTACGCAGTTTTTCTCCCCTGGACTTGCTTTTGCTTTAAGAAAATGCAATGACTCTCATGACCAAGGATACTGTAGTTTTACCTTTTGACTGCTGGGTATTTTTCTGCTCAGGGGACTTCTCCTAAATTCACACCAACAGTATATAACTTTTGTAATTTAAAAACATTTCAGTAGAGAAACAAAATTACTATACCTTCATTTTCCTGCCTGGTTTTCCTCCTGCCATGGGGAGTTCGGGAGCTCATGTAGCATGGTGTCTCCTGTTGAGTGACATGGGGAATAAGACCTGAGGACGTGAAGGGACATTCTGGGAGCCACATGGTTACTTCCGACCCCTGGGCTCCCAGCTGCAAGCCTGGCCCCCCCGTTCTAGATTTGAGCAGCCATCACCAATTATCACAGGTGTCTAGCAGGTGTCTAGCGTCTCTAAGTTTGTCCCGTTTGTTAATGTGATTTTCCATGTATCTGGTACCATTGGTAAAACTAATCCAGTGTTTGTTTATTCAGGACTTAAAACTAAGTGACATTTTCATGTCAAACAAATACGGAATGGTACGACAATGTTTTAAACATCCGGAAGAAAATTATTTATAATTTCATATATTATTAAGAAACAAAATTATACCTTAAAGTATACCCACTTAAAGCCATAAACTTGTATCACACCCAACACACTGCCCTGATCAAAGACTATAGTTTGCATTCTTCTTTTTTTTTTTTGGTTATAAAAGATAGTATGTTTGTAACAATTTTTTTCCTGGTGATTTATGGCTCCAATATGGCTTTGTTACCATTGTATTGCAGGGGTTGCTGTTAGCATCTTAATTTTATAAAAATATTACCTTTTGTTTTTCAGAAGTCTTTAATATTTTATGCTAACCGCTAAGGTTTTTTTGTAGTGTGTGGAAATGAGAGTGATGCCATTTTAGACACATGGAGCAAAGCTGCCCTGACTCTAAATCACTATCTTTCCACCGTCTTTCTTGTTTAAGAATTCTGAAAAGTATGAGCATCCTAACAGCAAATCTGGCAGCCCCACTGATGTGTTCGCACTGAACACTTCCTGCCCTGCAAAGCTTAGAAAAACAAACCGGCTTATGATGAATATAAATGTTTTTCGGGGTATGTGCAAACAGCACATTTCTGTCTTTTTCTTCTCTTGGAAGGCTGCATTTTGAAAGCCTGCATGATTTCAGCCACACAGACGAACTGTTTCCTGACAGAAATAAAGCTGTAGGGTGAGAAAGACCTTGAATAAACATGAATATGTCCCCGATGTGTTTCTGGATTTTGTCAGGTTGGGTAGTATCTCATTGCCAAATTGGGAAGAGCTGGTGATACTTTTTTTTTCTTTTTTTGCTTTTTGCTACTGAATTAACACAAAATCATGCATATACACAGATTTGTCTGATCCTCAGTAATGGTCTCTGAGGTTGGCAATGAACACCATGCCCGCATAATGAATCAGTTGTCAACTAACACGTGTTCTCTGCATATCTACGTGGCCCTTGTGTTATAAGGGTGTGGGCAGTGTCAGGCTGTGGCTCATGTGGCAGAGGCATGGCCAGAAGAACAGCCAGGCATGGCCGGATGGTGGAGGCCCCGTTTGTCCGGGAGGCAGGAGGTGCTGGGGTAGCAGGTGCACCTGGGCCTGGTGGGCTGGAGTTGGAGGGCTGTGGAGGCAGAGAGGTACCAGGGGCTAAGGAGGAAAGGGTCACCTTGCTGCTGTGGGTGGAGACAGATGGACTCCAGACCCTACAAGTCCCAGCCAGGCTCCTAGAGAGTGTAGACATTTGGGAACCTCCAAGGAAGATGGCAAGATCCAAGTTTTCAGTTTAGAAAATCAGAAAAGAAAGTGATTCCCTGAGGAACCCAGACCTACCTTGGCCTGCCCTGACCACACTATCTAAAGCTGCAGTTTATGCGCTACCCCAGGCCCTTCCAACCTCCTTTCCCCTATTACAGGGTACGGTTCACCTGCTGCTTCCCCTAACTGGGATATAAGCTCCTTGGGAAAAGCTATTCTTGTTATTTTGTTGACTGCTGAAGTCTCAGTGTCAAAAGCAGTGCTTGGCGCATAGTAGGTGCTTCATAAACATATCCTGCCGGAGTGACCGAAGAGACCCTGTGGACCCCAAGAATTACTTGGACACTCCATGCCTTTTGAATTCCACCGCCCCCCCACCACTTTGGTAATATAAAATTCTCATTTGTACTTAATTTAAAAGGCAGAGATTCCTTTTCTCTGCCGGAGAGATAACGATGAGTGTTAGTGGTAAAGAGGTTGTGGGAAAAGACATATTTCACTTTAGGATCAAAGCGCAGATTCCAGGGCCCAGATGGGGCCCCGCGAGATCTCTGGCCGGGAGGGAACCGCGCAGGCGCAGATCCGCCGTCGGCCCCCGCCCGCGGGAGACGCGCGCAGCGAGGGTCCCTCCTCGTGGGGGGACGGGCGCGTGGGAACACCCCTCGCCATGGTGACAGCCCGGGACACGGAGAGAGAATAGAAGAGTGTGGGGTAGGAAATTTACAGTTTATTAAGATTCGAGATGAACGCCTAGTTTTTCCCTTTAGCAGTGGAGCTCTGTTCATGGAAGACTGTTTTCAGTTTTTCCCTGAGGTATTTTGAGGTAGGCTTATTTCCATGTGACATGTGCCGAGGGAGCCTGTTTCCAGTAGGTCGTCTCACTTCAAGGTCTCGAGAAATGGCCTCCCAGGTGGAATCCGGGGTGCGGGCTCTGGGAACGGACCTGCTGTGTGTGTTGGCGGGGAGGCCTCGTCCGGCCGGCGCAGCCGCGGGCGACGCGTAAATCGCCGCTTGTGAGGCGCCCGCGCCGGCATGTGGCGGGACACCGGACACGGGGACACGGGCACCGCCGGCTCTGCGCGGGGGACGGCGCCCTGGGGCGGCTTTTCCAGGAAGGACGGGAATTAGCGAGGTCTGCCGTGGGTGCAGCCCCGCGAGCCCTGGGGAAAGTTCGCAGATGTGGGGAAGCAGCTGACTCCAGTTTAGGTTTTCTCCTTTCAGGGAACTGAAAGGTGAAGTGTGTTCTAGATCTTTCCACTGATTCCTCTGGCCCTGCCTGCCAGCCCGGTTAAGGCCGTGTGCGCCGGTGTGTGTGTATGTGAGTGGCGTGTGGGGGGAGGTGTGCATATGTGTGTAGCGTGTGGGCGTGTGTGGTGTGGGGGGGATGGGGGGTGTGTGTGCGTGGTGTGTATTTGTGGGTGATGTGTGGTGTTGTATGTGTGAGGTGTATGTGGGTATGTATTTGTGTGTATGTGGTGTGTGTGGGGTATGTGGTGTGTATTTGTGTGTGTGATTGGTGTGTATGTGGTGCATACATGTGTGTATGTGTGGTGTGTGTATGTGTGGTGTGTATGTGTGTGGTGTGTGTGCTGTGTGATATGGTATGTGTGTGTGGTGTGTGGTGTCTGTGTGTGTGGTGTGGGTGTATGTGTGTGGGTTTGTGGTACGTGTGAGGTGTGTGGTGTGTATTTGTGTGATGTGTGGTGTGTGTGTGTAGGGTGTGGGTGTGGTGTGTGGGGTGTATGTGGCAGGGGAAGGGGATCAGGGGAAAGGGAAAGAGGAAGGGAGAGAAAATTCGAGAGAATGGGTATTTAGTGGCAGAAGAAGGAGTGTTGCTGTGAATGAAATTTATGAGATACAAATTCCAGTTTAAAGAGTCTTAATGTGGTATATTTAAATTCAAGGAGAAGGAGTTTGCTTTTCCGTGTAAAAAGCCCATTCTGAATACGGGCACCCACAAGACCCCCGACCTTGCCGCTGCAGGAGGGGGGGGAGGGTCTGCTGCTCCTGTTTCTTTTGCAAATGTGGCCCATAGTGCAGTTGCAGTTGGAAACTCCATGGTGTCTGGCTGAGGTGTCTTCGGACATTGTTCAAATGTTAGGTCTTTCAACCAAACAATATCAGAAGAACATATAATTAATTGATGGTAAATAGAGAAAAAGAATATTCATTCTCTAGAAATAATTCTTAAAAATTCAGGAAAAATGTGAAAACTCTTTTTCTTTTAGCGCACCCTTCCAACCCTGCCAAAGTAAGTGCATTTTGTATTTCATGAGGAAGTTTTTGGATACCTAAGACTGAAAAGTCTGGGAATGATGAAATTCTACTTGAAAAACCAGAAAGAAGCCATTTCTTTTTTAACGCTTATTTCAGATTCAGGAAACAAAATGCACATCATGGATTTTATAAGAAAAATGTGCTTGGTACGCTGAGATTAAGTATTAATAGTATTGGTTAACTGGATTTTCCTTCATGGGCCTTGGACGCTACAAACTGTAAAGTCCCGTGTGCCATCCAGGCAGGAAGAGCAACCCCAGAGGAATACAGAATGTTCCTTGTGGACTGTCTGCTGGCTTGAGCCTGGGGATTCTGCCTGCTCTTCCTGGGAGGCACACTTCCAAACTCACGGAATACTGTCCTTTAAAGGGACCTTCCACCATATGAGTGGTCCCAACTTCCCATCCACATGCTGACCTCCCTTGCAGATCTCGGTTGCCGTTAATAGAGATGGACTCACCTGTGCATAAATATTTCTGACAGTGACCTTAAAAGTCCCCTAGTGTCATGGGAAGGATCCAGCAGTTGTGGCTTAGGGCCTTGCTTCTTGGTATTTAGCCTTTGTCCCCAACATCGTAAGATTTGTTGGCATCTCAGTTCTTCCACCTAGCATCTTCCCTTCTTGTGTTGCCTGTGTCACTGCAGATTTGAAGCATCTGACGAGTTATTTTTTGAGTCCCTGGTGGCTGACATGGAAACATTGCAAATGAGGAATTGTAATTGGGTAAATTCACTGTCAGCCTGGAGGTAGGTAACGGGCCTCAGCCCTTTCCTGCTCGGTGTTTGTAGCAGGGACAGGGGTGCAGGTGGACAGCATGCCGCTCCAGTGTAGGTCCACACGGTGCAGGGAGAGAGCGACAGGTAGACTGGGAGGTGGAGTCAGGACCCAAACCAGTGCTGATGGGCTGAACTGACAGGCCGCATCTGAAGAGAAGGTGAATAACAGGAAATCACGTGGTCTGGCTCTCAGTCCAGAGTGCAGCGACACCGCTTAACAGCTGCACGTGGGAGGAGGACCTGGGGGCCTTCGCTGACTGCAGTTTTGCAATCAGTGAAGTTCTGTATTTGGCTGTGCTCCTGCTCCAGAGAGAGATGAGTGTCCCGCCTGTTGGGCTCAGCTGAGGCCAAGGGAAGTGTTCAAATGGCTTACTGAGTGTCAGTGGGAATCACACTGTGTGTGTCTTAACTAGTGACTGCTTGACTTTCCAGACACATTGGGCCCCGTTCGCCAATATAGAAATACCCACCTCTCCCCTGCTTCTCTCCCTTCCTGTTACACCAGTCTGAGAAACAGGAGGAAACAAAAAAACTAAGCGCTTTTTCCTGATTTCTACTCTTCACTCAACAGAACACTCTAACCCCAAATGTGTGGGTTTCCACGCACTCTAAGCAATTCTCCAGTGGATGCCATCTGGATGTCCCCTAATTCAATCCAGTTCTCACACTGTCTACCTGGAGACAGCGTCAGACCCCACAGATTAAGGGCACAGTCACACGGAACTGCACCCCACTTCAGATGCTGATGGCAAGTAGCAGGTTGTCATCTATTAATATATTTCTGACCAACAGGTTATAAATCAAAGTCCTTGGGTTCAATTAATTTGCTAGAGATGCTTGTAGAACTCAGGGAAACACTTTACTTATATTTATTGATTTATTAATAAATGCTACAACAAAGGATGCAGATGAATGGACACATGATGAGATGCATAGGGCGAGGTCTACAAAGGTCCCAAGGGCAGGAGTTGGGGGTGTGTCACCCTCCAGGCACATGGATGTGTTCACCAATCCAGAAACTCCCTGAACCCAGTCCCTTTGGGCTTACAGGGAGTCTTCATCACCTAGGCATCATTGGCTGTTGGCACCAACTCCACCTCTGCCTCTCTCCTCTCCCTCGGTGTTGGGGGCCTGATAGTTCTGGCCCTATAATCACATAGTTGGTTCTCCTGGCAACTAGTCCTCACCAAGTGTCACCCCATTAGAATAAAAGATGCTCCTATCACCTAGGAAATTCTCAGGAATTTAGGAGCTGTGTCAGATGCTCCTATTTCTCAGAAAGTTACAAAGCCTTAAGGAGCTCAGTCTGTGTCAGGAACTGTGGTAAAAGACCACCTATCAGAATAAAAGATTCTCCAGGTACCCCTGTTGCCCAGGAAATTACAAGAGTTTTAGGAGCTCTATGTCAGAAGCCTTGGCCAGAGGCCAAATATGTATTCTTATTATATCACAGTATCACAATCAGCCAACCCTTTCTCCCAGCCTTTGTAGTTATTCATTCTTGATTCTTCACAGGGTGTAGATCATGGCCTAGAACACTGAAGTCTTGTCCTTGTGTAGACATCCATATTTACTTCCTCCTGCCAAGTCAAACCCTTCATTCAGCTGGAGGGGGATGTGGAGCCACAGCTGCATCCCCAAGTCTCAGATTCGTAGTCCCCGGAGGTGCCGTCTGGATTCCTTCCAACCCTGTCCCTGGTGACTCAGCAGCTGTGGACAGTGGCTGGTAGAGAAGACGTACTTTGGCAGCTTCTCTCCTAGGCCCTGGCTCTGTGCCCTGGGAAGGTCACACACTTCCCTCCCTGGCCTCCCTCATTTGCCTCCCCTCCAGCTCCTGCCACTGAAGGGCCCTGACCTCCTTGGTCACCCCTCCTGCAAGGAGCTGCATGCCACCGAGGAAGTCAGCTCGCATCTGGGTGGAAATGTCAAACGCGTGTGCAGTATGATGTGTTCTGAAGCTGGGAGGGAATTCAGCCAGTCCTCCTAAGGGGAGACCCAATTTTTGCAAGAATCTTATCCACTGAGGAAGAGAAGGAAATGGAATGAAATGGAAGTGAAGTTTTGCTCTGCAGCTGGGGGTTTGTGTGACCCTAGTTGAATTACCTGACCTCCCAGGTCTTGGTTTCCTCATTTGTGAAATGAGGCTAATGGCACCACCTCACAGGGCATTTGTGAGGATAAAATGAGACAATTTGCACAAATCCTAGCTCAGAAACTTGAGTTTCCTTTTTCCCAATCTTTCTCTTCAAAGGGCCTCTGTCGGATCTGTTGTGTCTGACTATTGCAGGTGCTGCAGGAGAAAGTCCTGCCTTAGGAGGGGGGTTAGGACTGGGCTGTCTCTAACGTTCCTTCTAATTCTGAAATTCCACAGCTCAGATATTTATTCCTTCCTAGATCCCACCCTGGTTAGAATCTAGAATTCAGCTTAGTTGTGTTCTTGTGGGTGGAGGGAGGAGGTGGGAGGATGCCAAGGGAAGGTGCTGTTGTCCAGGGTGCCTCAGCTGGAGAGCAGTGGGCTACTTCAGACCAGTTTGGTATCTGTAAACCTGTAAATTGGCTAGATTCTGACAGACCCCTGTTGCCTTGGGAGAGAGTGAGCTCCCCGTCACTGAAGGTATTCATGTAGGGGCTGCAGAGCATCTTGCAGGATTGATGAGGGAGACAGGCTGGAAGGTTGCTTCTGGGGCTGTGCTTTCATAATCATGGGATGCCACAGTGCAGCTCTGCAAAACCTCAGACAACCATAGTGGCACACGGTGATCTTTGCTGCCTCCTTGATGCTGTAGAGGGAATGGGCTCGGATTGCATCCAGGCTGTGGATTCAACTCCTGAATGGTTAAAAATTTACTTGGGAGTAAGGATTTTGATGAAAAGCGGTAAATGTAAAATGTTTATTGTTTAGCGCAATGAGCGTGATGTGGGTGTGGAGAGAATCTGGTTTAACCCAGGGACTAGTAACCCTGAACTCCCACAGGGGGACTTGGGGTTGCCAAGGAAGCAGGGCTTTCCTGCATGGCTCAGGTAGCGCAACCCACCAGTCTCTCATTTCCCACCTGCCACGCACCAGACACTGTAGCAGGCACCTGCTGTGGGGGATGCAAACCTGGTGGAGTCACTGTCCTCAGCCTTAAGGAACATCCTCCAAAATGGACCTTAGAGGAAAGAGAAGCCTGGAATAGGCAAATGTACCATTTTACCCAATTTGAATTTAAGCAGAGGAAAAAAACCTCATTGGAGCTTACAAAATGTTTGTAATCGTTCTTAATAGTATAGAACCACAGTGAGCGAATACTCTGGTTATGGAGTAGTGTTATGGTGTTACAAAAAAAGACTTCAGAAGATTTTATCCACACAAGTTTAGGACTGTCCCACCTTGCCGCGAAAGGCGGTTGTTGGGAGGGAATGCAGGCAGCGTGCTCTTTCGCAGTTAGGCAGTTGCAGAGGGGCCCAGGAAAGAGCCAACTACGTGGTAAGAAAGCTGAGTGGGAGGAAAGGGGAGTGATAGGGACAAATGGACGACCTTGGGACCAGGTGTCCCTGGGACCCAGTAGAAGGGTACCCAAGGAGTACGCACAGGGGAGATGGAGGCCCAGCATCAGGGTCAGCAAAGGAACACGACCTGATGTGAATTGACGTGGATCACGCGTCTTCAAACCTTCTGCATGCAATCCAGAGCTGGTCCCTCTTCCTTCTCAAGGGCTTTACTCCTGCAGTTCTCTCTCCTGTCTCCTCCACTGCTCTCTCTCTTACTCTTGGCTTATTCCAGTAACCAAACAAATGAGCTCCAGTATCTCCTATCCTTAAAAGAATCCACCTGCAACCCCATGTCCCTCTCTAGCTATTGCCCCTTCATGGTCTCTACTTCCTCTTCCCCTGGTCACTCCCCAAACCCATTGCCCTGCAACCACCCTTGCCAGGGTCAGCTGTGACCTCCTTGTTGCCAGATCCAGTGGACACTTCTCCGGCATCATCTTCCTCAACCTCTTAGCAGCATTCAAGACAGTCGACTGCTCTCTTTGATGCTCTCCTTTTATGACCCAGTATTTGTTTTTTTCTTTATTCCACTCTAGTTGAGGACCATTTTTAGTTTCCTTTGCTTCCTTATCTACTTATTTTCAAATTTTAGAATTGTTGAGGGTGCCAGGCAAAGTTCTCTTGCCTGCCAAACCCTTTCTCTAGGGAGGGGCCTTTCTGGTATAATGGTTGTAGATACATGTGTGCAGGTATATTTGTATGAACATGTAAGTGAGGATTTCCAAACCTCTGTCTTAGCCTCAGACTTCCTTTCTGAGCTCCATATTTGCCTATTGAGCAGCCAACTCAAACTCTCCCCGTGAATGTCTCATGGACATCTCAAACTTAATGAGACTCAAACAGAACTATTGAGTCTACCTCTCTCCAACAAATCCATTCCTGCCTCTTGGCTACCCATCCGTTGTGTTCCTTTACAGCCCGTTGCTCAAGCCAAAGCCCAGAAGTATCCTGATTTCTTTCTCCTTCTCCCTCATCTGTAAGTCTTGTTGGTTCTCCTACTCCATCCACCTCTCTCCACTGCCATCATCCCGGCCCAAGGAGCCGTCCCGTCTTGCCTGGATTCATATCAACAGCCTTCCAGCTAGTCTGTATGATTCCATTTGCCTCCCGTTAGCCCCTTGTGCACAAAGCCATCAGTGTGGTTTAAATACTCACTCACCCATGGTTCTCCCACCCCTTGCTGTGGCCCACATGCCTGTGATCATTCCGGATCTTCCTTCCTTTCTCTACTTCATGCCTCTCTTACTTGTCCACGCTGAGTCCGGCCACACTGATCTCCTTTCCCCTTTAGGGCTTTGGTACTTGCCCTTCTTTTTGCCAGGAATAGTCATCCTTGACTGTGTGCACAACTGGCTCCTTGTTATGCTTTAGTTATGTCTGAAATCTTACCTTCTCAGGGGTGCCTTTACTGACCATCTTTTCTAAAATGAAACAGCCCTTCCGGAACTTTATTCTCCTATCATTCTGTGTATTTCCTTTAGAGCACTTAAAACCTTAATTTTCTTGCTTATATATTTGTTTACTTATTCTATTATGTATCCCTTGCCACTAGAATGTAACCTCCCCGAAAATAGGAATCTGATCTTTGCTGTTCCTCACTGTATCCATAGCACTTAGAATGATGCCAGGCAAGTGTGTGTTGAATGCATGGTCAACTAAATGGATCTGCCTGGGTCTTTACACATGGCTGCTAACAGGTTCCAGCCCTGGCTCTAGGCCTGGCTCTGTGGGAATTGAGAAGTTGCCTAGGTCCCAGATCTTTATGCATTTGTGGAATAAAGAGTTTGACCGAGATGACTTCTCCAAGGTCTGTTTAAGCATTTAAAATTATGAATCTATGAATTCTGAAGCCAATAGAGGCGATTAACAATATTTGTACTAAATCTCTCATGTAAATAAAGTTTAATAAGAAAATCTTGAATTTATTTTAAGAGTCTAGTGCTGTCTAGATTATCTAGTCTGGTGAAGTTATCTCTTCTGTGTTCCTTAACAAAGTTATCCTGTGTTGACTTTGCTTTTTAAAATGCAGTGTTCAAAGGGGTATTCTTGCTTCAACCATAGCTCCTGTTGTGGTTTGGGAATGAGTCCATGGGGGCAGTGGAGGTATTAGAGGACTACATCTATTTCCTGCTCCTCCTTAGAGTAACACCTGTGGCCTTTCCCTCTATTTCTTACTCATTCCTTCGCAAGCAGGGGGAGTGAGGTTTCCAGCTGGGGGCATAGTTGTAGATCCATGTTTTCTGACTGGGTGGAGCTGAGTGCTGGGGATTCTGCCTCCTCCATTGCTTTCCTCCTTGAACTCATCAAGGCAATGACCGGGGAGCACCATGCACCTCACAGTTCCCCTCGATGGGCTCTCGCAGGAGAAGGTGCTAGCATGGTGGTGGCAAGTCTGTTAGGCCGTCACATCCAAGGCACACTCCCTTCTTCCCAGCTTCCCTCAGACCCCAACTATTAGAACTTTAGTCTAAAAATTCAGATGCCAAGGTATGAGCTTTCCACCAACCAAACGCAGTCTTTCTGCAAAACCCGTGTTTATTTAACCTTGGATTTTTGTGTAAACATAAAAAACAATATAAGAAAAAAGTTGCAAAGGAAATACACCCAAACAATTAAAAGTAGTTACAACAGGTTGAGGAATTATGGGTGATTTTTATTGTCTTTTGTGCTTGTTTGTGTTTTCCGAAGTTTCTATGATGAACATATATTTCTGTTGAAGTATGGGAAAAAAATTTTGTTTTCCACTCTTTCACAAACAAAAAAGGAAGGAAGGGAAGAAGGAAGGAAGGAGGGAAGGAAGGAAGGAGGGAAGAAAGGAAATCTAAAAACAATAGATCTGAAACTGCAAAACTTGAAGTTAACTGCCCAGTGGTTGAATTGCTGGAAGGTGGAGAGTGGCGGGAGGAGGGGGTAGGGAAAGGCCGATGTCAGGGAATGAACCACGTGTGCCAGTTTGAGTCAGGCCAGTGTGGTGACCTGGCCTAGCAGCGCCCCACACAGATGCCTGGTGGGCCTCACGTGGTCTTTGACGACAGAGGGAACTTCCCTTTCCTCTTCTTGGCATAACTTTTAGTGAGTTCATTCTCCTGGAGTGTCCAGTTTGGACTTTGCCTGCCAGGGAGTCCTTACTGGAGCCCTTTTTGTGACCAGGTGATCTTGCCTTTCAGACCACAGCAGAGAAGTCTCCTGGAGCCTACTTCCTTCCTGAGTTCGCACTCTCTCCTCAGGGAAGTTTTCTGGAGGACACAACAGGGGAGCAGTTCCTCACTTATCGCTATGACGACCAGGTAAGAACATCATATGAGAACCTACCTTTGGCTTTGCTATTTGCCAGTGGGCAGGAAACACTGTCTCAACAGCACCTTCAAAATAATTATATTTTCCTCTTGGCAGTGCTAACACAGCAGGCCCCCGACATTCCTGAAGGATCCCGAGGCCTCTGGATTGCCCATGTTTGCTTATGACTCCTATACCATGTGCAGTTCTTGCTCTGGTGGGAGCATGTGCTTGAGAACCACTTTTTCTTATTTCCATCAGAAATATATGATGGATCTGTTCATTTTAGCTATTGCCAAATTTATTATTCAATTCTGAAATTATTCTAGAGTTCTGTTTTCTGAGTAAGCATCACGTCTTTGCCCTCTTAGCTTTTAGTATTTTTTTTTTCTTTCTCCAAGCCTATTTTCAGAAAGGAACAAAATGTGTATGCCTTTGTGCATGTGTGTGTGTGTTTACACCACTTCCAGAAGCCTAACTGGAGAACAAGGCCATGCTTGGCTGAGATGCTGAAGCCGAACACTCGACTCCCTTCCATGCTCAATTCACATGGATGCCTTAGCAGCAGTAAGATTATGTATCTTTTAAATCACTCACAACTTGTTGAAACAGAGAATGTCATTTTTGCCAAATGCAGAGGTTTCTGGCTGATAGAGCCTGAATTTATGGGGCAGTGGTGCAAACCCACTGGGTGGGATTTAAGGTGACATGGGGCCTTGGTGGGCCTGGAAGATCTTGGCACCTACAGGGCCCAAGTGCAGATGAGAAGCTAGGTGAGGTCACTTTCTCATGGCCCCAGATGGAGTGGAGGAAGGTGGCCAGTGACAGAGGCCAGCTGTGCTGTCCTCAGCTGTATAGCCAAGGCCAACGTGTTATGGTTTGATTTAGGTAAGGCCTAGTTAGAGGAAAAGACATTACTCAGAAGGAGCAGCTCTGGGAAATTCATTCTGTCAACTTCGGTAGATCCAAGATGTGACCAGGAGTGGGACCCAGACCTGGGGTGGGAGTGAGGCAGAGTGCTGGACATGGGCTGGGAGGAAGATGAAAGTCTTGTAGAGCATCATTGGTGGAGAACGGAAGAACACGGAGGGCAGGTAGGGAAGTATGTTATCCAGCACCCTAAGCACCCTGCATCCCAGCTCGGGGGAGGCACGACTTACTCTTGATCCTTGCGACTGCTGCTCAGTGACTTGCTCCTGGTGGGTTTGGCTCTGGAGCTGGGCCTGGGTGAGGGGCAGGGCTGTGACCTAGCAGAGCCCCGCTGGAAGGGAGCTATACATGTCACTGGGGCAGAGGTGGGATGAGACCAATTTCTTATTGAAAATTTCATCATTTAATCACTTTTTCAAGTTGCTTGAACAGTGAGTGCATCAATAGTCATTGTAAGGAGCTGGGGTGGGGTTGGGGACAACCCTGTATTAACATTTTGGAACCCAAGCAAATTTATATTGTGGGCCTGGTTACAAATAGGCCCTAAAACATCATTAAGTTGCCTTCTGCCTCCCCCACCCCCACCATGGATTTTTAGAGGGTCTATAATTTATGGTTCCTTTTAATACAAAAATCAATGATCCAACAGGTTTTCATATAAGAACTTCAGAGAAACTAATTGAGAAGGCCATAAAAGATAAAAAAAAGTGTGTCTGGAAAATAACAAGCTACGCACTTTATAATTAAAGAGTGGTTAATGCCTTCTCTAGGTTCCACAGATACATTATATTTAATATAACAATATAAAAACTAGGGAAAGAGGAAAACAAGCCTCCTTCATCTTTTCAGAAGGTCTAAAGCAGATCTTAAAAGCGTGTGGCATGCTGTGGAAATTTCGTCCGAGGACACAGTGTTCCAGAAAGCTCCAGTGAATAGCATATAAAACACTCTGTGCTGCCCCCACCATGTGTCTCTTTTAAGGGAAAGAAATAATGTCAAACTATCACAAGCCAATAGTGGCACCCACTTTCCCCTACTAAGGGCAAGGAAAACCGGCCCTTGGCCTGAACGAGGTATGTTTCCTGAATGAACCCCAGAACTTAAGCAGTTACAAGGCTGTTAGACCCATCACCCAAGCTGTGCTTCTCTTTCCTCTTAATGCTGAACTTGCAAACTACGTCATAAGGTTAAGGGGCTTCTCAGGCACTGGGGAAAATGTAAAACCAATTAAATATCATCAAACTTAAAAAAAATCCCCTTATCCTGCAGCATATGACAACACATTAAGATCAATTAGGAACAAAGGCTCTAGAGGCAGACTACTTTGGGTTCAAATCCCAGTTCTTCCCTTGTATTTGTTGTGTGACTTTGGACAAGTTCTTTCACTTCTCTGCCCCTCATTCTTCTCATCTGAGAAATGGAGATATAGGTGGTATCTACCTTATGGAGGGTTTTTGAGGACTTGAAGGAGATAATTTATGTAAATCTCCCTGCACAGGGCCTGGCCCATATAGGCATTTAATTTAGCTATTGTTATTACTAATAATAACCCAATAAATACACACACTTGATTCAGAAAATCTCAGATATGCTAAGGAAAGGAAGAAGTTTATTCTCTATTTAAATGATATTTTTAATTAATTTTTTATTGAGATATACATACAGTACAATGCACACATATCTGAAGTACAGAGCTTGATGAATTCTTAAATATTTTTACACATGTGTCACTACCACCTAGATCAAGAAATCAAACATTTCCAGCATCCAGGAGGCTCTTTGTGCTGCCGTCCCATCAATATGCCCTACCCAAGAAGTAGCCACCATGTGGACTTTGATCAGCATAATAGACTGGTGGTGTCTGCTTTTTATTTTATTTTGATTTTAGAGAGTTGGACTCATACAGCACGTACTCATTTGTGTCTGGCTTGTCTCACACGTCATTATGTCTGAGAGATTCGACCAAGTCACTGAATCCGACATCATATGGAGTTTAATGTCTAGCAGCCAGTTGTACTCTTTGGAACAAATTGTCTCATGTTGGAACAAATGGCAGCACACTGGGTGGCATGGGGCATTGCTCCCGCACAGAAATTCCCAGGTTGTCCTTAAACAGTTTTCAGAGCAGTCCCTTCAAAGATTCCACGCCTGGTGAAGTGGTGGGGGCAGTTTTCCAGCGTAGCCTCTGTGGTACCCCAGCAGCCTCAGGCAGTCCACAGCCAGAGGTAGGTGCAGGGTCTGTGTGAGTTGCTGGCAGGGCGGGACCTGTGCTGTCAGGTGGTGTAGGTACCTACCTGTGGAGTCTCCAGACATATACCAGAGGTGCTGGCCTGCTGTCACAGTGGCCTGGAGCCAAAGCGACGAAGTGTTTATGCGATTGAGGCTGCAGTCTGGTTTCTAAAGTTGTTGGGTCAGACATGGGTTCACTAGGATCTTCCTGCCTATAAAATACTCATTTGATAAAATGGGAAGCAAGCGGATGGTGTGTAGATATTTGCTCTTTCAGACAAACCTCATAGGACTTTTAAAAGTATTTTATCCTGGGCACATTTTCATGAAGACCTTCAGGTCGTTCTTCAAATGTCTCCTGGATTAGGTGCCTGGAAAACTAATAAGCCTGAGACCAGCGAAGAACAGCGGTGACTTAGGCAGCGTTTAAGGGGAGGTGCACACGCCACACTGTGGATCACAGGGGGCGTGCGCGGCGCAGCTTCCGGTGTGCGGTCTGAAGCCAACCGGGCAACGGTGCGGTTTGGTGCAAACAGGACTACTCAGGCTGCCTTAGTCTTGCTTCTGCCACTAACTAGCTTACAATTTAATAGAGTTATTTAACATCTTTGGGCCTCAGATTCTTTATTTGTTTTAAAAAACAAAGTGACTGGATTTCATGATCTGAACTCCTTCCATTCCAAAATAGTCTGTTTTTTGAAACTACGAATAGAATGTTCCACATTGCAGAGTGTTAATTGGATCATTCTGATTATCAGGGCAGCCTTGCCAGCAACGCAGCAAACTATTGCCTAGAGAATTATAGAATTTTACAGCTGGTGGAGATTTTGGCCCAAATGCTGCATTTGACAAGTCAAGAAAACAGGGATTTCGAATGTGCAAATGACTTAGTCAGGGACACCCAGATGGTTATTTGAAAAACTAAAGCCGTTCCACTGCAAGCCGCAGTATATCCAGCTGCTTCTTTCAGAGGACTCGCCTGGAAAATTACCTCCTTTCCTGAGAACTCTGATTCCTCTGTTATAGTCAGTAGAGTTTTGGGGAACTTAGCAGAGCACAGAGGATGATTTAACATTAATGGGTTGCTTTATCAACTCATTCCCAGCTCCTCCAGGAATTTGGAATTAGCAACGCTGATAGCATCTATAGGCGTATCATTCCTCCCCAGTTTTTAACAGACGTCACAATTTTTCAAAGTCTGGGTGCAACATGTTAGCTGAAATTAAAATGTCACCGACTTCCCACTGGCTGAGCACGTTCTTAGAAAGAAAGTATTCTAGCACTTGGTTGCATCAGGCTTATGAGGTAGCTAGAATGTATTCGTTCGGGATAACTGGCTGAGAAGGTTGTGGTTGAAAGAGTTATTAGCCAGACAGTCTCTCGGGTAGATTCTTTTGTCATTCCTCATAGTGGTTTTGGAGTTTTGTCCCATAGGGGACCTGTTCGTAGGCAAACAGCTGAGTGTTGGTTGGTTCTAGGGAGCAGAGTCTTACATTCTACACTTTGTTCTTTTCGTTGCTGACTCAGGCATTTTTGGAGAGCTGCGCTGTCACTCTCCGCCTAGGTCTCTTTCTGGGAAAAGAGGGTGGTGAGGGTGTTTGCCGTCTTTACCTTACTTCAACTGGCTGAAGACTTAACCTTGGAGCTTTATCATGGACACTGGTTTAAAAATCTGTGATAGGCTTAGTGTTTCTCCATTAGAGGTCATTTTTTTAAAGTTAGGAAAACTCTCGTTTTACGCAAATATTCTTGTACTTATCTATTTTTAGTCTCTGTTAAGCATAGGGGAAAGTGGAAGGTGTGTCATCTTAGACCTGATGGATCTGCTGTGGTAGGCTTCCTCCTCGTGGGCAGCCACCGTGGGTTGAAGGAGGTTGAGCATGAGCAGTGGGTAGCTTAGAAATCAGCGTCTCGTATGTACATTATTTCTATGGTCCATGAATTGTCTTTATCTATGTGCACGTGGGTGCACTGTTGACCTTGCCACTTTTGGACTACAGGGCGCCAAAAGGCAGGAAAAAGGTTAATAACTTGGATTCCAACCATGGAGAACAAGGGTGGATATTCAGTGAGTGGTGGGTTCTGGTTTTCCTAAAATTAACCAAGGATAAATCCCGCTAATGTAAGCTTGGAGCCATTTCAAAGAGAACCACCTTGACCTCATGTTGGTGAGGTCCTTTTACATCTGTTTATACCCCATCATCCCTTCTCCCCCATAAACATCTCACTCTTCTTTAGACTCCTGGGAAGGAGGCCCTGCCTGATTTGGCATTTGTTTTGTCCCTCCTTGACCACATTTAAGTGGATTTAAGATTTTTTTCAGATTAGAATGCTTTTACCTATACTCTGATCTACCATTGCTTTCAGTGACCTCTTGATTTTCAAATTCTTACTGCCTCCTGCTGCTTTCTCCTACTCACTTTTAACTCCTAAATTCCAACTTCTAGTGTCTCCCCCAATCCCTCACCCCTGCTTTAAACAGGCATCCTTTTTAAGAATTTCAGTTACTTTCTTAAAGTCACATCCAGATTCTGGTGTGTATCAGTCTATACTTGTAAAAGTCTGTGTTGGTAAAATTCTGTGTTTGTAAAATCTTAAAAGGCCTTGTGACATCATAGATAGAGTCATCGTTGCCCCTTTTCTTTCCTTTTTGGGAAGTCATTGACTGCCTCTTTGTATGATTTCTTGTTTCAAAATGCCTCTCCAAACTGTATTTTCTTTGCTATTTCTATTGCCAAGGAGGCAGAGTGCTGGATGTGTGGCCCTGGCAGGCGTTGGGAATCGTAGCATATCAGAGTTGAAAAGAAGTAGGGATTCTGGTTTTTCAGGTGAGGACTGTGAGCCCCAGAGAGGAGCAGTGTCTTGTCCAAGATCACACAGCCAGGCAGTAGCAAATCCAAGTGTCTGTTCTTTGCCCTTAAGCTCAGTTAAGACATTTTTACATCTAATCTGTGGGTAGGAAAAGTATGAGAGAAATGTTTGAATGAATTTTTAATACTGGTAATAACAATAATATATTAATAATGAAGTCTTTGTGTAGTCTTATTTCTAAATTTCTTTTAAATGTCTTTTTTCTTATACTATTATGACAAACCTAATTTTCCTTTTCCTTATTTAACTATTGATTTATGCATTCTTTCTAAAGAGAAGAAATCTGTTTGCTGTGAGTACATCTTTCTCAAAGTAACTTCTTCCGAACTTTTCATGAATATCTTGGCCAGGAACTTCATTGTGGTTAAACTGTTGGCAGGCCTCAGAAATATCACTTGATGTTTCCAAGTTATTTATGTAATAGTTTTTAGCTTGGACAGTTTATACCAACCTCTGAAATTTCTGGTAAAGGAAAATGGACATAGCCCCTGGGTCTATAGGGTATTGTCATCTTCTTGACTGGTCAAAATGAGCCACTTACGTGGTCTCCACATAGGAGAGTTTCCGTGTTGTTTCTGGCCTGTGCATATAATGTTTTTAAGCAGCAAGCCATTGGAGTTTGAATAGTTCATTCCTTTGTTAGTGAGTAATCTTGGTCAAATGTAGTTATGCTGCTTAAATATTCCAAAGATTTAGCGATCTAACAAGAAAGCAAGCTCATGGTCTGTTAGGGGAAGACAAGGACAATTAATCGGAATAACTTGTACTCTGTTCCTTGTTCAGGCATACAGCAAATCCATGCACATTGCACATGCAATCGTACATGCTGTTCTGACCAACTCTGGCACATGTGAACTCTGAATTTCACTGTCATTGAGCTTTTCACAAACCAGTTATTTCTCAAGCATGAAAGAATCACATCTGTCAGCAGAAGTTCAGTATCCAGCATTTGAACTACACAGACATTTTCCTCTTTTAATGTTGTCTTCCTAGACTCATACTTGGGGCACTGTAATTTTTATCACTTTTCACCCCATGGGTTAAATGGTGGGCATAGGGTGGGGAAGTTTCAGACAGACGCACACCCAGCTCTCCCTAAAGGACTCTTCCTGCAGTCAAGAATGCTGAGGGACAGCGCCATCCTGCCGGGGCCCTTGGTGACATTCTCTCTGAGATCAGACCAGTCCTGACTCAAAATCCTCAGTCTTCAAGTGCTTTCAGACTAGGTCGTTTGGAACAACTCAGCTCTGCCTTGCACAATCCCTGGATGAAAGAAAACATGTAGGCTTTTCTCTCATTGTCTCCTCTCCAGCCATCCCTTTGTGCCTTGCTTTCCACACTTCCTCTGCTTTACCCTGTGGTTATTGATGCCTCCCCAATACTTTCCATTGTCCTCTCACGGTCAACAAACCCCATGCCCTGACTTCCCTGACTTCCCACTTCCCGCTTCAACTGAAAACCCCCTGCAGCCCTCACCGGGGAGTCTGCTGTGCCTCATGCCCCAGTGGTCACGCAGCTTGAAGTGAGGCTGACCTTATCTGAGTCCCTACTGCTGCTTCCTGGCAGGCTTGTGTCACCCATCTAACTCACCGGTCTGAGCATTCACCAAAGTCCTCATGACCTGATTATCACTGTACCTCTTTCTTCCAAAAGAGGAAGAGGGAGCGTTCAGGGATTATACACAACCCAAGCTCCAGTCCATCCCCATCCTTTCCGGATCTCTCTGGCTCCAGCATCTTCAGCCACATTCTACTCCAGCCACTGTTCCAAGTGTCCAGCCTGCACCTTGTTATTTTTCAAACTACTCTGCCTTAGAAATATTAAAATCTGCAGCTTCTCTCAAATTTCTGGCTTCCCCTCTTCTCCTGTGCACTCTTGTGCTACCTGCCTACTTTTTGACCTCAAAAGGACGTCTAAGTCTCTTATCCCTCAGCTCCTCCCAGGTGATCTGTCACCTTCCAGCATCTCTAGGTCTCCTACCTGTGTGGACTTTCAAATCAGTGTCATCCCTCCCCTTCTGTGCATAGTTTTCCAGGGCACCAGCCCCTCAGAGCTCTAGATCTGGATCTCCACAGCGTGGTGGCTTTCCCTGTCTTATACTCAGATGGCCTTCTGAGCTCTGCCACAGAAGATCACCTAGCCGTGAAATACAGCCTCACTAGTGGGGACTCTCAGCGTCACCTGTGATCATCTTCAGTTCTTTGACCATGTTCATCACTTCTTCCTACTAAACAATGTCTCTGCTACTGAATGTGTGTTTTCCTTAAATGAATGCCTGGCTGGGATTCTGTTGTGACCTGTCCTTCTCAGGTATTGTAAAGGCCGTGGGTTTTGTTACTATCTGCTATCTGGAGAAAATACAGGGCTTGGGTCAGGAAACTGGGCTTGCAGGCTCACTATAAGAATGGGAAGTAGTGGCAGGTGAGTTCTGGGTGGAAACATCTTATTTCTTTCTTTTGTCAAGGCATAAAACAAAGATCAACAGCAACACAAGGCAAACCTGAGCTGATTTGCTAGCCAGGCAAGAGAAAGCCCTACGAGGCAAGAAAAGACTGCGCTGATCCTCTCCAAGCTGAATTTGGACGGGCTAGATGTAGAAGCAATAATGGAATTTATTCCCTATCACAAGGGATTTGAGACATTATGTTTTGATTGGCTTGTTTGGAAATATTTCCTTTTGTTTGGCCAATTCTGGCCTACATCACAAAAGTGCAGGCATAGTTTGCAAGAGGTTCCTGGTGGGCTAAGTCTCTGCGGGACTCGGGTCTGTCAGTGGATGCTTTTGTCTGCTCATGCCTGGGGTTTTAACACGCAGGACCATGTTTCTTGGGTCTGGAAGAGCATCTTTAGGGCTCTTCAGATGATGGGGAAAGTGGCTCTGCCATACGGGTGCCTGGGCCAGGTAGAGAAGTGTCTTGAAGGTAGCGTGTTGTTCTCTATGTTTAGAGACTCTTATTCTGAGTCTGAGACCGACTCTGGCACAGTTCTAGAGTGGCCAACTGTCCTGGTTTTCCTGGCACTGAGATAGTCCCAGTTTTCACCCTACCTTCTAGCCTGGACTACAATGTCCATTCTTGGGCTAGAGTTCTCCAGTGAGGCCAGTGGCCCTGAGGCCTGGGCACTGCTGGCTGTTGTGCTTGCCGGTACATCCCAAGGGTGCGTGGGGCACAGGTGTGTGGCCGTTAGGCTGCCCGACTTGGGCACTGTACGTGTCGCTGTCCAGTGAGTTTCTAGGCCGGGTACTGATGGCGCTTTCACATTTCCTCTGCCTTCACGTGGCTCTTCTTCAGCTGCAGCCTTTGCAGAAATTGTCCTGTTTGCTTGGAACATCTGCTTTTTATACCCCGTTCCTCTGCCCTGCCATTTCGCATAACCCTTGCTCATCCTTCAGCTCAGTTGTTACTTCATCAGGTAAATCTCTGATACCATCTCCACCTCCACTTCTACGCCCAGGTGAGATTAGGTCCACCTGCTGGCTTTCTGTGTCCCCCCCCCCTTTTCTTTCTTTGCTTGCTTTGCTTTCCTTCCCTCCTTTCTTTGTAAAGTATCCTGGGATTTTTTTTCTTATACTATTTCCCACCTCCTAACCCCCTGTAGCCTTCATGGGCAGCAGGAGGTGGCAGGTGTGCTGAAACAGTGCCCTGGGCCAGCTTGCATTCCTAGTGCTGATCTGGGTGACTGACTTATCCAAATAACAAACCCTGTGAGGATGCTGCATCCTGAACCGTTTCAAGAAAACACAATCCAAGATGTGAGCTTTGGAGTAGTTTCTGTTGAGCCTCACATCTCCAGGGTCTGCAGTGATAGCCCAGGACAGTGACTGATGGCCCTTAATGTTGCCTCTTCCCAGAAACTGTTGCAATTACATGCGTCATTCTGTACATGCACACATGCATGACTACTTTGGACAGCTTTCCGTTTCTAAAAGTTAATACTACATGGCTGCATACATGACTACATTTGAGTTATGTGGAAATTAATGTGTATAATGTAACACATACCTGCCTTCCCAGAGCAGAGTTTAACTAATTGAGTACTTTCTCCATCAAGTCTTCCTTCACCCACTTTGAGGTTCTCACATTAATTCTGTATCCTATGCTCCCAGCACAGTGATTGCTTCCCCCACTGTCTCTTTCACTAGGCTCTGGGCCCCTTAGAAGCAGGGACACTGTCTTTCATCAATATTGCCCCAAGATAGTACTCCACAGCCTGGCACAAAGAAAGTGTGCAACAAACCTGTTTGTTGAAGATTATACTCCTTGTCAAAAACCTCTAGTGGGTCCCTGTTTCTTCTTCTGAAATAGCTCAACTGCAGACTGGCATCAGTGCCCCCACCCAGCGGGGCCCTGGGTTACCTGTCTTCCCTTGTCCCCATTTCTCTCTGGGGCCTGTGCTCTGGCTGGACTGGACGCCACGGCTTTCCCTTTCCAACCTGTGCCTGTGCTAGGAGTATGCAGAGCTCTTCATTTACGTCTGCGTTTCCTGCAGTGCCCCAGCTTAGGTACCTTTGCCTCCAGGTAGCTTTCCAGGAACGTCTTCAGCCTGACGGTGTTTCTTCTTGCTCTTTGGAGCATAATCCCGCACCTTTGCTCCGGGCCCCAAGGCTTCATCTAGGTGTAATTATTTACATGGACATCCAATCTCTTCTGAGAGCCAGAACAACTCTAGAGCAAGCCTGTGTGACGTTTCAGCAATTCCCATGGGCACAGAATAGCTAGAAGGTCTGTTGTATTAATAGGAGTGACAAGATTTGAAGAAATCCTAATTAAATCTTTATTTCTGAGTTTGCTTAAAGGACTAAAATAAATTCTTCAAAAATGTGAATTATCTTTTGTCATAATAGTCTATTTTTGTTTTTTTCTTGTGTGGGGGTATGTGTATGTATTTGTTTCTATGTTTTACTCTTTCCCTACAACTGTGAGCAAATAATATTCTTTCTTCCAAATACTGTTAGTCCAAAGGCTTAGCTGGAGAACCAGCTTGTTCTTTGGTTTTGGACACTGGCTGCTCTCCTTCCAATTCTCAACTCTTTCCGCATGGCAGACCACCAACAGGGACAGTGCTCCTAGTCCATTTGGATGAATCCTTCTCTTAATTCCTTCCCTCTGGGATTTGATGCTAAAAAGTTTGTAATTCTGCAAAAGCCAAAATGATTGATTAAGTTTTCCTTCCTAATTAGGAAAAGGCAAGATTTTTAACTCAAAATTTTGCCTTTGTATTAGGTTTATGCTACATTAAGAGATATATATGTATCAAATAGAGCTATGATGCATTAAAATATACATTAAATAAAACTGTTCCCTATTAACAAAACTAATTCTGAACATACTGTTCCAGTGAAACATTGTAGTACCTTGAACAGAGCCCTTTGTACTTGATGTCTGTGTGGACAGCAGCAGCAGCTTGGAGGAGCAGTCGTTCATTCCTCCAGTCCCTCAACAAATATCAATTGAGTCTCTGTAGTGTGCCTGGTGTGGGATAGAGTGATGTGAAATAATATTGTACTCAGAGTAACTCTTGCAACTTCGATCTTGAAACTGGAGAAGAGGAGGCTTATCCTTTTTTAAGTAAGATTAAGATTCTAGCTGCCCTTTATTAAGCAACCTTTGAGTGCAGGAACTGTATCAGGTGTGGCATGTGCATTGTAATTACCATTTACTCCCCAAAACAGTCCTCTGTGTTTGCTTCCGCAGCACACATACTAAACTGATGATACGGAGAAGATCAGCATGGCCCCTGACCAGAGATGGGATGAAATTTGTGAAGAGTTAAAAAAAACAACCTAGTTTTAAGTGAAGGGAGAAAAGAAAGTTTAGGGGATGTGATAGAAGCTAAACTTCTCTGCGTACACCTACCTTATACGCTTGGCTTTAGGGTCATGCAAATATTTTACATCATCTGTAAAACAAAATTATATTTAAAAAGTACAATCCCTAAAAATAAAAATGAAATAACAAAAAAGCTGTATTTCTAGTTGGTGGTGTTAACCACATAGAAAGAATTATTCCAAGTGACTTTAATACACACTAGTTTGGCTGTACGTAGGGTATATCCAAGGGTAAGAGAACTACACATAAAATTAGAAAACTCTCTGCAGCAGTTGTATTGTTGGTGGCAGCGCTGACATTGCGGTTCTGAGGCTGCTGTGTGGGTGATGTGGGATGAAGCAAATGGACACTGAAAATGTGACCATCTAAGTTTTTTTATTTTTTTATTTCTGGTGTTCTTGGGAACCCATATTCTTGATGTGGGAGAAAGGAGATACAATGTAAAACAGAGGAAATTAAGTAAAAACTCTATAGTCCTAAAATCTTAAGTATATGTAAAAACTCCTTAAAGGTGCATTGTCTTAAACAAAACACAAAGAGGACATATTTCCTACCCCTCTTCCCTGAAAAGGCAAAAGAACGATAACCAAATGGCCAACTTAACAGCAATGAACACCTCTAGTACCCAGGTCATGGACTCTAAATACCATTTCCCACTTAAACGGAACCAGGACTCCGTGGCAAAATAGTTTATTCCAGGTCTGGAGGTGGAAATATGCAAAATTAGCCTGAGCCATCATGTATCCAACAGGTAGCAAGGAAACTGTCAAGACTACTAACTAGGGTCTCATCAAGAGGACTCAGGAGTCAACTTGTAGAGACTCTTATGAGAATAAATTGGGACAATTTGAGCATCAATAAAAATAAAAGCTACAAAGGATCTAAGCATGTCAATTATGTATAAATCCCAAAGTTATGATGATACTAAAATGTGTTTGTCAATGTTGGTGGCAAGAAATCAACTCATTACATTGAAAACAAATAAAAGGAAAAACACCCAAACATTTATTTTGCCTTTTCTATATGAACTATACCACTGGTTGACCAAATAGGAGATGAGGAAAATTTGTCTTTACAGAAATATTTCAGTTAATAAGTAAAGAAGGCATGATAAAACGAGAATGTCACCATTTCGCAACCCTAATGAACAGATAGATACGTGAACAGCTGCTAACACCACAAAAAGAGAGAGACAACCAAATGTTGTATGTCTGAGGGAAGAGCAGAATGCTACTTATGAAGTATTCTTGCCTTCTATACCCTTCCTCCAAAAAAATCAAGGCTCTAGATCCAATTACCCATTTGTAAGGAATACAGCATACAGAGAAACATGTTAAACTCAGCCGTGGGTTTGCAATCACCAAAATCCAGACAGTGGGAAATTTTACAGGACAAATAATCCAGTTTCTTCAGCAATGAAATTGCAAAGGAAACAGGAGACTAGATGGGGAGCCAGAAAGATTAAACAAGAGTTAAAATATGTATCAACCAATTGTGACGTGTGGACCTTATTTGGATCTTGATATAAACAGACAAACAAACAAACAACAGTCAGAAAACAAACTACAATACCATTTATGATATTTATAGGAAAACTGGAAAACTGATATTGTCAATTGTTAATTTTTAAGATGTGAAAACAGTGTTGTGAATATGTTAAGGAGGTATCTTTTATAGATACACATGAAAATATTTAGTGAAGAAATGATGTTTTATATTTGCTTCAAAATAATGGGGGTGAATAGATAGTGGGTGGAGCAAAAGTGGACTTGGGTTGCTGATTGTGGGGTTCATTACACTATTCTGTCTTCCTTGATACACATTTAAAATCTTCAACTACAAAACAACAAAAACAACAAGACAAAACCGAAACCCAACATTCCTGTGACATGGACACTGTCATTTCATATTATTAATAAGCAGCAGCTTGGAGGGGTTAATAACCTGGCCACGGACACATAACCAGTCAACGGTGAAGCCAGTTTCAAGCCTAGGTCTTTCTCAAGAGAAAACGTTCATTTTTTTGCTATACTACATTGCATACATAAAATCGAATAATCCCACTTTAAAAATATCAAGTTGGAAGAAAAATCTAATTGGTAGAAAAGCATTTTACAATGAGATGTTTCTTCTATAGATATTTCTTAAATGTTTGGCCCTGACCTCACTGCCACATTAAAATATATATTATTAACATGGTATTTGATTAAGTTCAAACTTACATGTGCAGTAATTTAAAGTTAAATTTATTAGTATTCCATGGGGCTTTCTAAAAGCATCTCGTGATGTTTCATATGTTCTGACACCAGAACATGTTTGAGAAGTATTGATTTAGAATTTGGTGATAAAAGACAGGTGTTTGAATTTCCAGCTCGTACAAAGGTTAGAATGTGTCAGAGTCATTACAATCTGAATAGTCGTTTTCAGTGACAGAAGTATGCCCTGAAGCTGGCAGGGGAGCTGGGCTGCCGTCAGCATGTTTTACAAGTTGAGTCTATTTTGTGTTCTGACTTGAAGCAGCTTCATTTCCTGCCCCATTACAGGATGGTGCTTTTATAATATAAAATAAATGTCCTGAATTCAACTCATTTTAAGACATGGATTTATAATGCCATGAACTTGGTGCAAACCTTTAAAACGTTTTAAAGCATATTTTTCTTAGTTTTAAGTCTTAAATTATTCTACTCATAGTTTTTAAGTTAAAAATGCTTCATTAAACTTGCCAAATTTTATTATAAACTATTAGCATAAGAAACCTAAAAAATAAATGCACAAAACATTTTTTCTTCCCTGGTTTTCTATGTGGCCTCGTTAGCAATTTTTATGTTTTTATCTTTTCTTATACTTTATTTAGAAGCAGCATATATACTTTTTAAGTTAACAAAGTTTACCCTACCTGAGATTGGAACAGTTTGGCAGAACTTTAGGAAGTTACCCTGAAGTTCCATTTTGTCTGCCAGGTGTGGTCTTGGCATGCCTTGGTATCTCTCTCTGAGGCCTGACTCTTGCCACATGGCACAGGAAACCTTGTTTTAAACAAAGTTCGTCAACAATATCAGTAAACACCTGGCACGTTGTGTCCTTCATGACCATTGTATGGTGTCTGACCTCACAGTCATACTGTACCAGCTGCACACGGAGAACTCAAGACATTTCAGAATCAGGGGACTTTTAGTAAAGGATTTGGGTGAGTAAGGTGTCTTTCCCTGAAGGTCTCTGAGAGACCCCTGTTCAACTCCTATTCAGGTATAATCGAGTTCTACATAGATTGACCTCTTAAAGGAACTACAAACAGTTTGGATATCATGGATCCTATAGAATGTTCTGTAGTTTAAGAGAAGGGGACCTCCAATTCTCCAAACACTCTTAGATGCTGCCTCCTTCCAAAATAGATGTACAACAAGAAACACAGGGCAGTAACTGATTTATGTTTTTAAGAGGGTATAGCCTTTATGAAACTAGCTTGGATTCCTGAGGCAGGTCAGGCTGAGATGAGCAAAGTTGAAAAAGGTGACAGGCATGGTTTCCAGACGAAATCAAGACACAGGGAGTGTCAGTCACTCTGAGTTCAGTAGAGAATCAAATTAGGAAGAACAAATCCTTTGTTCCTGATCCATGTGTGAAAAAAGAAAAGAACAAATTTGATTACAGAGGAAGTTCGATTACAGAGGAAGAGGACAGGAAAATAAAACCGACTAGGCGATCGTAGCTGTGTTGGACAGATCTCAGAGATCCAAGCTACGTACTCACAAAAGCGAGGAGGTCCGATGGAAAAGGAGAAATTAAGTAAATGCTGTAAGACATCTTTGACTTAATGAAAGCTTTTGTGATAAAAAAAATCCAAAGCTAACATTAACTGTATGTGTCAGTTATAAGATGTATTGCATTCTGGTTTCAAAAAATGAACAAAATGGTGGGAAGCAGATCTTAGAGTTTAGGAAATACAGAAACAGAAGCAATTAAGATACAGAAGTTAACATAGGCCATATCCTCTGAGTCTAAGTGACCCAAATAAACAATAGGAAAAGATTTTTAAGCAAAAAGTCTGAGCAGTTAGAAATTTTAAAATTCTCCTGAAGCAACTCTACATTTGAGAACAAATGAAAAATATAATTATGCATTATGTAGAAGATAAAAATGAGAATATTTATCCCAGAAATTATCATGTAACTACAGTCTAAATTGAGAAGTAAACCTATGACCTCAAATACTTTCAATAAATGTAAACATTTAATATGTTCAACAAGTGGTATTGAAACAATTGGTTAACTATTTAGAGAAAGTTAATTTAAATCTTTACCATATGCCAGAATAAATTCCAGATGGATTGAGGAGTTAAATAAAAATTAAACCATAAGAACACCATAAAAGTAAATATTTCTCAAATTTCTGATGGAGAAGCTGGAAATGAATAGAAAGTGGAATATATCGATGCAGTAACCTACTTAGGAGGCTTAAAATGTGTACTTGTCAAAAAACATTCAAATGAAAAGTTAAAAGTAACGTAATACAAATTATGTTAAATTACAACATAATATAAAGGACTTTGCAAATAGGAAAAAAGACAGTAAATGAATAAGTAAAGGAAAATAATGTACTGTTCTAAAAGGAAAACAAGTGGCTAGTTAATAATTGTATGGAAAGATTAAACCTCATCTGTAATCAAAAAAATATAAATCCAAGCAATGACCAAATAACATTTCCCCTCCCCCAGCATTACTTAAAAAAACAAAAAAGAAAAACAGTTTGAAAACCTAGCACTAGTGGTTGTGGTGGGAGAGATTGGGCTTACATTGTGCTGTTGGACACTAGTAAGTGTAGTGCTTTTGATAAGCAGTTTTGCAACATGTATTAAGAGCCTCAAAAATATCTTTAGTTTTTGATCCAGCTAATTCTGTTTCTGGGAATTTCCCAAGGGAATATGCTAAGTAAAAAAAATGTTTTATGGAAAAATACATTGATATTATTATTTATAATACTTGAAAACCAGAAACAATATAAATATTAAACCATAAGGAAATGGCTAAGTAAATTGTGGGATTTCTGAGATGGAATATTACAAATTTTTATTGTGTTTATACTTTTGAAATAACATAAGAAATGCAAAGATGATATCCTCAAATTAAAAGATCAGGTCACAAAACCACATAGCAAGTCACGATTTTATTCATATGTGGACAGAAGGAAAAACCTCAGGAAATACCCAAAATGTTAACAGTGGTTATCATTGGGTTGTGGAATCAGGGGCATTTAAAATTTTCTTTTAAATGTATTTTCCAGGTTTTCTACAGAGGAACATAAAATGCTTTGATCATTAAAACATGATAAATATTATTTCTAAATGGCGATGAAGGAACACTCAAGGGGAGGGATTAACAATACTGAGGTACTTTTAGGGTTGGGGTAATTGTAATAAATAGAAGGGACTGGGGAATGACTGTCCGAGGCTCAACACTTTGTTTAATAGTGTCCACTTTTTTACTCTTTTCTACCTCTGGTTGTAACTCCCTTCTTTTTCCTTTAAAGAACTTCACTAAGAGACGGAAGACCTTTGTTTCCTTTTTTTTTTTTTTTTTTTAAATAGAGACACTTTGCTTTCCTGTGGAAACCTCCTCCTTCTTTTCATTTTTCAGAGCAGATAAGTTTACGGGATTCAGCCTGGGGAGGCGTCTGTGTGTTTGGGTGTTCCGTTTCCCCTACACAAACCCACACACATCCATCCCCCTTCTCCATTTGGGTGAGATCGTGCTCTAAGGTGAATAGGAATATCCACCTGTTAACACAAACAACCTCTAAAGTGTTGGTTTGAAATCGTAATCTGCTTTATAGTTAAATTTGCCCATGTGAAACCATTTAATAGAATATTTTTGTGATTAAAAAAGATGTAACAAAACGGAGGTTGGGTATGTGTGGCCTGGGCAGAGAACCCCCACTAGAGAAATGTTTCCTTGCCACACCACTCAAACCTGGGCACTTGCAGCCTAGCTTGAGAAATACTGCATTGAAAGCAAGATGCAGTCACTTTGAGTGACCAGCCAACTTGAGCACAGTTGTCACCATGAGTACAAAGGGGAGCAGGGGCATCCCTTGGCTATAAGGGATCTCTGCTCTCAGATAAGCCACAGTGTGCTGGGATTGTTCTTTCAGCTTATTTCTGAAGTGGAAACTCAGCATTAAAAAATACACTGTACCTCTGTGGATCTCAACATGAAAAAGACCACTCGGGGTGATTTTTGCTTTAATCTCTGAGGGACAGGATTGTCACACAACAGGTCACCACCATGTGGAGTGCTATCTGACATGATGGTCCTAATTTTTTTCTTTAAGAGGTGAATAACTTATAAAAACTGAAGTTAAAGACCTAATGCTTAAAACAGACATGAAACGTTGCAGAAGGTGCTGGATCACCCGTAAGTGCTGGTTGCCCAGAGAAGGTGCCAGTGGGCACGGCCAGGGGTACCAGCCACCTAGAGCACACACCCAGCCGATGGGCATGGCAGGCAGGGACTCCAGGAGTAAAGTGTGCAGGGCTGAGTCTGAAACAAAATCCAAAGCCTGGGGTGGCAACCACAAAGGGCTGAAACTGGAGGTTCCTCCTCGGGGTGGTGCCCAGGTTACTCCATGCGGCAAAGGAGAAAGAAGAGGGAAAAAAGGGAGGTCAGATCCCAGAATGGAATAAAAGAAACCACAGCACAACAAAGCAAAAACCAGCCTCAAACATTCAGAAAGCTTAATGTTTAGGAGCATTTGGAATCACAGCAAATTATTTTTTTTGCTGTAGAATTTTGTGAATTTCTCATATATTTTGGATATATCAGATATATGGTTTGTAAATATTTTCTCTTAATCTGCAGGTTGCCTTTTTATTTTGTTGATTGTTTCCTTTTCTGGGCAGAAGCTTTTCAGTTTGATGTAGTCCTGCTTGTTTATTTTTGCTTTTCTTACATGAACTTTTGGTATCACATTCGAAAAAAATCCTTGGCAAGGCTAATATACGAAGGAGCTTTTCCATTATGTTTTCTTCTAAGAGTTTTACAGTGGTTTCAGGTCTTACATTTAAGTCTTTAATCCACTTTGAGTTTATTTTTGTGTATGGTATAAAACAAGGGTCCAAGTTCATTCTTTCTTTCCTTTGTGGATATCCAGTATTCCCAACACCATTTGTTGAAGAGACTATCCTTTCCGTACTGTATAACCTTGGCCACCTTGTAGAAAATTAGTTGACTGTATGTATGTGGCTTTATTTATGGACTCTTTCTTCTGTTTCATTGGTCTATGGTCTGTTTTTATGCCAATACCATACTGTTTTGATTTCTATATCTTTGTAATATAATTTGAAATCAGGAAGTGTAGTAGGAAGTGTGATTCCTCCCACTAACTAGATTAAAAAATGGACAAAGGACATTTCTAAAAGGAAGACATACAGATGGCTGACAGGCATATGAAAAGGTGCTCAACATCACTCTCTTCAGGGAAATGCAAATAAAAACCACAATGAGGTATCACCTCATACCTGTTAGGATGTCTGTTATCAAAAAGACAAGCAATCACAAGTGTTGGCGAGAGTGTGGAGAAAAGGGAACCTTTGCACACTGTTGGTAGGAATGTAAATCGACATAGCCAAGATGGAAAACACTATGGCGTTTCCTCAAAAAATTAAAAATAGAACTACCATATGACCCAGCAATCACTTTCTGGGTATACATCCAAAGGAAATAAAGTCATTATCTCCAAGAGATATCTGCACTCCCAAGTTCATTTCAGCATTATTCATAATAGCCGAGATATGAAACAACCTAAGTATCTGTTGATGAATGGGTAAAGAAATGTCACACAAACACACACTCACAGGACACACACATAGACGCACACACACACACACAGGCAGGAATATTACTCAGCCTTATAAAAGAAGGAGATTTTGCCATTTGCAACAACATGAATGGACCTGGAGGACATCATGTTAAGTGAAATAAGCAGGCATAGACAGAAAAATACCACGTGATCTCATGTGTGGAATCTAAAGGATACACAGCAATGGAGAGTGGAATGATGGTGGTTTCCAGGTGAGGGGAGGAGCAGGTCAAGGGATACAAAGTTGCAGCTGTGTAGGATGAATAAGGCTCAATATCTAATGTACAACACGTTGACTATAGTTAATATTAAGACTGTATTGCATTTTGGAAATTTGCTATGAGAGTAGATCTCAGGTGGTCTTGCCACCAAAAAAAAAAGTAACTATGTAAAGAGACGGATATGTTAATCTGCTTGACTGCAGTAATCATTTCCCTGTGTGTATGTATATCAAAATGTCATGTTGTACACCTTAAGTATATATAAGTTTTATTTTAAAATAGAGTCACAACAACCTGATCCATTGCTTTTATAGTTATTAGTGTCTCCAGAAACGATCCTGAGCACCAAGAAGTTGTTAAATTGTTTTCTAGGTCCCTTAATTAAAGATTGTAATGTATGTATTCCATTTAAAAAGAGTTAAGCTAAAAATAATTTTCTGAATGAGCACCCTTCATTACCTGGAAAATAACTAAGTTCCTTAACGGTGTCAGATAAATGAGTCATCACTATATATTTTTTCTGTCTAACAGAAGCTTCCTTTGTCAGATCAAAACGTGTGAATAAAACTGGGATTTAAAGGAACAGATTGGGATGAATAACATTCCTTAAAAATTTGATTTTCCCAGAAAATTCTAGTCCTTTTGAATATTGATGGGAAATAACATAGAGCTATTGCTTTCACATTTATTAATGAATTTGGATTATAAGAAATACTCTAGAACTGTATTATAAGCTGTATAAACAATGTTCAGCTCTGTTTTAACCAGTTTATTTCATTCCAGAAAACCATTATTTTTATTCTGTTGACATTTCATGGAAATAGAATTTATTCAGTTTTCTTCATTTATGCTAGATATCTTTCTTTCTACTTGTTATGTAGGGTTGACTTTTCATCAGAACATCACACATGCCTGTTTATCTTTCTTTGTGTTAAATGGGTAGGTTTCTTTGGAAACCACCAGCTTAGGATATGGTGTCACTCTGAATGTGATTCCTGTCAGACTGCAGTGAGCACAGGTAATGGATATTGTCATAAATGACGTTTGGTTCATTAGAATCTGTCAAAATGGGCTGAGTAAATTATGGCACTTGGAAAGAGCACAATACTGCATTGTATTGGGAAACGCACTTTTGCGGAATTCCTGAGCTGGTGCTTATTACAACCTGCCACATCATTTCCATTTTCTGCGTTTCATTACATTTACCGTCTGGGTGTAATCACAAGAGTAAATGGAAAATGTAATGTAAAATATTTCCTTAAACCCTCCTAAACAAAAATGAACAGAATCATCCATTCAATCAGGACAAGTGGAGCACCTACTGTACACCAACCCTCAGGGAAAAAATGAATAACAAGTCAGTTTCTGTTTTCAACTAGGTCACAGCCCAGCAGGGCAGACAAATGGACAAAACCAATCCTAATATGATGCTATCGTGGAGGTGTTGACAGAGACTGTAGAAGGAGAGAGGAAGGTTCTCTTCACGGGGGTGAGAGACTTAGTCATGGGTGTCTGCAAATCAGGTACTGACATGTCGGCGAGAGACTGTGAGTCACAGCTTCTGAGTATGATTGCAGTTATGGGGCTGTTGCTAAGTTCATTGTCCTTTAGCATTTTTGTGGGCTGCACACATTACATGGGTGGAATTTAATGTCATTTTAACTCACCAGAGAAAGTTTGTGGGTCTAGAGGTTTGGAAAACAACTCGGTCTGTAATATGCTACATTTTAGTGCAAATCTCTCAAATGATTGTGCCATACTTGCTAATCTCTGTCTGATGGAAGTTCTCTCACTGTCTGAAGAAAATGGTGTTGATTAAATTTACAGGGAAATGACTTTATTGAAAATCTCTACTTTGTTGACAGCACTCATACTTCATAAAATAGGATACATGATCCTAAATTTCATATGAGTAAAAAATTACTAATTCTGATGTCTATTTTGAATGCTTTAGATAATGTATTTGGGTTAGCACCCAGTAAATGCAGGAAAGTGACTTGGACATCAACCACAAAACAGCCCAGGGACCCTTTCCCACTGCATAGACATCTGGGATGGTATGTGAGGAATAGACATTGCAGGCGCACATTTAATTAAAGGTTGGTATTCCAGACTGGAGGGAAGTGTGGTGAGCTTCTCAGCCTAAAGGGAATAGTGAGTCTCTGAAACAAAAATTGTTAATTTTTTTGTTTTATAATGATGCTTACAGCTTGAAAAATTTTAACTATAAAACATAGACTATGAACTCATTCATAGTGGCATTAAGTCCAGATAGCAATTTTTATGGCAGCAATTTATGATGCATCTGTGTGGATTCTTTAAAGGGAAAAAGTCTTCAACATATATTTTGCAATTTTCAAAGAAAAAAAGTCTCTCTTGAGTGTTTAGAATCTGAGTGAATACAGAGATTGTAAGGATTTTATTGAGTCATCTCTTATGTTAATCTGGATTTGTGGACATTATTCCAGAGTTAAGGATATTAGCAAGAATCATAATCTAAAACAACAATATTCTGCTAAGGGTTTTTTTTTTTTAATTTTCATCTTCCAGCTGTTACTAAGTTGGCACTGGCATAACCAGGACACAGCTAGGAAAGCCAGGCTTGGAAGTCCAAGTTCCCTGTGCCTGGAAACGTTCATATGGGAGGGAGTTCCTTGCCCAAATAGTTGTACTGTTCAGCATTGCAGCACCCATGTGCCTGTTTTGTGATGAGCCACTTCTGCTCACTCACACTTGCCAGCACAGGTATGGGTATAGCCATTTCTGGGAGGGGAGATGCTCAGCAAATAGTCTCCAAGGCACAAAGAAATTAGAATGTTTCTCCCTCAAACCATGCAAGCATAAGTTATTGTGAGGCTAAGGAGAATGAGTTTCCTTTTCAGGTCCCAGAGGACTTGATGCCCAGTCAAGCCATGGGACATTGGATCAAGATGATGGCTAATAATTTTGCATCCACTTCATTGCATATGGCAAATCTCATGAAATGACCTCAAAGGTGTGTGAAGAACAAGAACTCCATGATAGCCCTGGACAAGAAGAAAAAGTTGTACCAATGAACTAGAAATTCTGGGAAATTCTTGAAGGATAAAAAGTAGGCAGTTCATATCTATAGAAAAATAGGACTATAGGAAACTAGCCCAAAATATATCCAGGAGAAATTCCATGGTGAGAGCCATTCTGAGGAAGTTCCAAGGCCAGAGCAGATGAAAAGGAGGTGGGAAGAGAGACTGGGATGTGGGCCTGCTGGAGCTGAGCAGTGCATGGAAATAGTATTTTCACCTAGGTAGCACTAAGTAGAACATGGGGCCAGAGAATCACCTCATGTTCCAGGTAGCCAGGAACCTCTAGGAGAGACAAGGAACCCCCAGTCCAGACATATTCCATCAGACCACAATCCTCACACTTCTCCACAGCCATCAGAGCCAGGCCGTTATAAATAGTGTTAGCAAACCAAGGGATGCTTACGTAGAAAGAGAAGATGACAGCCATGACACAGCAGCTTGGAAGAGAGCACCAAACATACCAGAAAAGTTAATGCCCAGAGAAACAGAGCTGCTAAAGGAAACAGATGGATATTTTTAAAAAGTAGTTACTTACTATCCTTAGGTAATGTTAAGGAAACTAGTATATTATGGAAAGGAAACAATTAGATAGCAATTATTATGAATACATAATAGTTGTATATCTTTATAGGGTATATGTGGTATTTTGATAGAGGCATTCAATGTATTAATAAATTAATCAAACCATGGTAATTGGGGCATCCCTCACCTCATTTCTTATGTTAAAAGCATTTCAATTTCAGTCTTTTACTTATTTGAAAGTATACCCTAACTTACTGTTGATGATGGTCACTTTGTTGTGCTATCAAATATTGTTCATTCTCTCTATCTAACTGTACTTTTGTACCCATTAACCATCCCCACTCTATCCCCCACTTCCTGCTGCCTTTCCCAGCCTCTAGTAACCAGCATTCTACTCTCTGGCTCCATGAGAGCAATTGTTTTTAACATTTAGTTCCCACATATGAGTGAGAACTGCAAGATTTGTCTTTCTGTGCTTGGCTTATTTTACTTAATATTCTCCAGTTCCATCCGTGTTGTAGTCAGTGGCAGGATTTCATTCTTTTTGTGGCTATATAATATTCCATTGTGTATATGCACAACAATTTATTTATCCATTCATTCGTTGATGGACATGGTTGATTCCATATCTTTGCTATTATTAGATATTTTGGACTCTAAAAATTTGATTATAATATAATAGTTTGCCTGAGGCACAAGATAGAAATAGCTCTAGGTGATGTTAGTGAGCTGGACAATTCAACCAGGTGATTCTTTCAGAACATACTGTAAAAGGACTTGGACCATAACTGGGTCACATGGCCACCCAGACTGCAAGGGAGGCTGGGAGCGTGGGAACAACATTGTGCTGAATTATGATTCACCACCTGGGATCCTGTTAGCAATAAAAGAAAGGAGGAGGGTATGGATATTAGTGTCTGTCACAAATCCTATGTTTGCTTCACCCATGAAAAAGTTCAGATTGAAGCAGGCTAAATAACTGGACCCAAATCACCAGCTCCTGGAAGGGGGGTTAGCCTATCATCCAAGGTCCATTACTTACATTCCTGACGATTATGCAGTAGACTAGCATCCTTTTAGGAAGGACAACGGGTAATGTGAATGGTATTTACAGCGATAGTTTCATGACGAAGCCAGTCTTGTGTGCAAACAGTATACTTCAGGTTTATGGAGTTTCTAATCTTTTAAAAGTGAAGGAAAATATGAAGTTTCCTTACTTATCATACTGATAGAATAAATAATTTCGAACAACATAAGGCAAGGCTTTGTTGTGGGTTTTTTTTGGGGGGGGGAAATAAGAGGACTGGAACTTTCTTATAGTTTATTCTGAATCCAAGAAAATGGCAAAATGAACAGAAGTGATGGGCTGGATTGGGTTTAGAAGGAAGCTTCCCAGCTGATGTGGAGCAGGTATCATGTGGAAATGAAGTTATATGAGGAAGGGCTGGGCTGCCCTCTGGCTGCAGGTCTCTGGAATCCCGTCAGCTGGGAGCCAGTTCTGGCCCCTCCTTGGGGTTGCTGTGTCCTGGGTCCTCACCTGCATCCTGTTCCTGTTTTGCTTCCCTCTGCTGTTCATCTCTCGCTTCCTCTTTCCTCGCTTGGAAAGAGTGTTGAAACCACATTTCATTATGCAAGGCAGTAGTGGTGTCCCCATTTTGGACAGTTTCTGCCCTGGCAGGAGAAATGATTTCAGTCAGTTTTTCCATTGCCCATTCATTAGATATCCTGTCAGGTACTCGGCCAGATCTGTCCACACGTATGAGAGAAGGGCTGGATGCCATTCTTACTGTTTCACAGCAGTAGTGGAAGTGGCCCTGTGACCCTGGCTGAAAGATACTCTCCAAGGTTAGCTTTCAAGTTCTCACTTGTGGGATGAGGAGATTTCTCTTTCATTTGTAGAAGAGGTTCACATGTCACAAAATTCAAAACTTGGCTCTGAATGCTCATTGTGGGTTCTTGTTTGCTTTTTGTCTACTTGGTAAGAGTTACTGAGATCCAGTTTTGCTTTAATTAAGATAAACCCATGTCACCCAAACATCCATTTTTCTTGGGGAGAAAGAAACAAAAGGGATAGTTTTGCTTTGCTGTTTAAGGATGAAGAAGTGGCTGCTATTGCAGAACATGGGTCGTCCTATATAGAGGAGGGCAGCTCAGGGTAGAGCAGCCATGGATCTGGTGGATCCAGACTCCCTGGTATCCGAGTGGCGGCTCTCAGCAACTGTCTGCTTGGCGTCTTCTGGAATCTTCTTGGCACGGAAGAAAGACCTCATACAACATTCCTCAATGTCAGTCCCCTTAAACAAAACATTTCTTCTCCTTTCTCTCTTCACCTCCTATCACATGTCTGAGAATACAAAAGCAAACTTACTCTCCTTCATCCTTTTTTTTTTTCAAATTTTAAGAATTTTTTCACTTTTATCTTTTTTTGTTTGTTTGTTCTTTAGTGATGGGTCTCTCTCTATTGCCCAGGCTGAAGTGCAATGGTGAGATCATAGCTCACTGCAGCCTCCAACTCCTGTGCTCAAATAGTCCTCACATCTCAGCCTTCCGAGTAGCTGGGACTACAGGTACATGCAACCACGCCCAGCTAAATTTTTTAATTTCTTGTAGATATGGGGTCTCACTATGTTGCCCAGGCTGGTCTCCAACTCCTGGCCTCAAGTGGTCCTCCCATCTCAGCCTCCCAAAGTGCTGGGATTACAGGTGTGAGCCACTGTGCCCGGCCTGTTTTCCAGGGGGTAGGATATCCAAGGTTAAATGGTCATTTATTCAATGCCATTATAAGGGACCCATGGGCATAGTAGTACTTGGATCTCAGGGAATATAGTCTAGTAGGGGAAAAAGAATGACATATAAATTGAAATGGATTATTGATCCAAGATTTGTTACATCTTCATTATTGTCAACATTGTCATCCTGCATTGATCACTCACTGTGTACCTGGTGTGGTGCTAGTTCTTAGGGGTAGAAGCAGGTATGGAATACATGTACCTAAGAAATAATTAATGGTACCAGGTTGTTCATAGTAATGTAAAATAAGTGAAATGACCTGTGCTACAGAGCTTCCAAAGAGCAGTGGCCTGGGCTGTAGACCTGAAGAAGATGCCCTATTTTGTTTATATTTCCTCTAATTTCTGTTATTTTTGTTTTATTCCTTTATCATGTTCATATTTTTTGGTATAGCCTCAGCATTTTCTTTATTTTTGAAACTTTGCTATATAGACCATATTTTGCTTGAATTCAGTCTATCTGGTTATTTTGAAAGTTTAAATTCTCTTTTTAAAAATCCCATACTGGATATTTTAAAAATTTATCAAATATATGAATAAGTAAATGATTAATTTAATGTATAGTTGTACTGTACATCCATATGTCTGTGTGTATGTGCATGTGTGTTTTGTACATACATACACACATGTAAACTTTCTTTTCCAAGAACATTTTTGGCTTTGCTTTCAACTTTGTGACCATATTTCCAAGTTATTTATACCATTGGTATCTAATAGAACTTTCTGTAATTATGGAAATTTTTTATAATTTGTACTGTCTAATCTGGTATCCACTAGCCATATGTGCATAACAAGTGCTTAACTTTGTTGTTAGTGGAAGTTTAAGGTCATATTATGAAGGTAGATAAAAATATAGCTTAGATGATACAGATTTCTGTATGTTATCATATTCCTTTGATAACTGTTTACAATCCACTAAAGTTTACACAAATATTTCCTCCTTTTCCCCCTGACGAAATTATGGAGATTATTTGCTCATATGGTCACTATTTAGGTTTGTTAAACTCTTTCTCATCCAGCAAGGTTCAGCTCCAGTGACACCTTCCCTGAGAACCTTCCCCTGACTTCCCATGCCAAGGAATAGTTGTCCTTCCTTGTTCTTTAGGCATGGAGAGCCTACTTGCAATCATGAATTTTCCTTTGTCTTCCAACTGGATTAACCTTTTTGAGGGCAGTGACTAAACAGGGCTTGGTGATTGTTGTTGAAAGGGTAAATGAATTCTGACTTTTCTTTACCTGCAAAACCCTGGCTACTTCTCTGGAAGACTTGGTGACTCTGAACCCTAAGCAATTAGCAGTCATGAGGCCATTATTATCTAACCAGGGAGACTCATCTGCCATCTTTAGTCAAGGAATTGGGATTTTTATTGTTAGTTCTTCCAGTCTTTGTGCCACCAGTCTCAGGTGTGCAGAATTCCCTGTCCCAGTTTTTTCTCTTCACCTGGGGTAACACACCACCCACAGGTGACCCAGAGCATGCAGACCACCAGCCAGTCCCAGAAGGAAGCACCTGAGATAGCAGTAACATGCTGGATTCTTCCATGGCTTACTTTAGCGGCTGTCAAATAATATTTCTTGTGGGAGTTTATTTAAAGCCTATGTCCCTAAAGTGTGGTCTGGGTAATATTCTTGATGAGTTGTTGGCACAAAACCTGTGTTTTTCTATGTGAAAATAGAAATACCCTGGATGGAAGTAAATCACAAAGAAAAGTAAAAAATAATTTAAAAAAAAAAACTTGATATCATTAAACTTGAAAAACTATGCTTATTTTTTCCTTGAAAAGTCCACTGTGAATTGTCAAATGTGAATGCTTTGAATATGGTTTGAGATATCTGAAATTAAGAGCTTTGTAAGACTATTTTGTGGTCATTCATGGAGGGCAAGAAAGTATATAAAGTGATCCACAGGGCCTGGCCTGAAAGTGGTGCAAAGCATTCCGCCTATAGAGGGTTCTGTTTTGCTCCAGTGTGATGAGTGAAGTGTAGCAGTTTGCATTGTTATAACTTCATCTGAAGGTTGAGGATTTTAATGATGCTCAGTTGTCCTATTGGTTTAGAAAAGATTTTTGTTTTCACTTTAACCAGTATAAATCATTATGAGAGTAAAGAGGCTTTGTTGTGTGAACACGCATCTTTCTAGAATGGGTTTCTCTGCCTTGACAGTTTACACTGGATGATTCTTTGTGGTAGGGGCTGTCTTGGGCTCTGCAGGATGTTTAGCAGTGTACGTGGCCTCTACCCACAGTTGTGACAACCAAAAATGCCCCCAGATAGCTCCAGATGTTCCCTGGGGGACGAAAGTATCCGAGTGAGAAACACCATTCTAGAACATTTGCTGACATGTGTGGGGCTAGAAGTTAATAATCTGTAGCATCTGGTTTCAGGCCTTGATCAGCCTTGAGATGCCCTCAGCAGTTTCCGTAAATACCACTCACGGGAGCACTGGTCCCAACACAGGTTCTTGGCAAGCTGTCACCAGAGAGACACTGACTTGCGCCGTGGGCTTTGAAGGCACAGTGGGATGACTTCTTTGGACCCGGGTTGGATTGACTTATTTGTCAGAATAATTAATGTTTTAAATATGTTATGCTTGTTATTTTAAAAATCCAGCAGTTTGGAAAAAGTACAACGAAAACTGCAATAACCCTACATCTCACTTTCTAGAAATAACCAGTGTGTTCATATTTGTTAAATAGCACTCTAAGCATTTCACATACATACACAAATAGCATTTTGGATGGAATAAACAGACATAATTCTATAAAAATGCTATAACATGCATGCTATTTTAAATTAAAAGTATTTAATTTTATGTGCATCTAACAGATAATAAGGAAATGAAGTGAAGCTGAAGGATTTGTTAAACTTGAGATGAATGTTCTATCACACCAAAATAATTATTTTCTCGAAGATGTCTCTAAGTCTTTGACAAAAGATTATGAAACATTAGGAGGTTAGACTTATGTTTTAAAATTTTATGTTTAAATTTTAGTCAATAGTACTTGACTTCTTTACAACTTTCATCCACTCATCTCCCAATTTTATTAGTTATATTATTATATATACTAATTTAATATAGTACATGTTCTGTTCTACAACCCTGATTTTCCTGTTGTTTATTCTAATTTTAATATTTAAATGGATTAAATGCTCACCATCATTCCTTTTACATGACTTCTACAATCCTGTTTTTAAAATTTTGAATCATTTTTAGTGACTTTATGCTCCTTTTTTTCTTCCTTAGTCTTGCCAAGGAATGTATCAATTTTATTAGTCTTTGTAATGTTCTTTGATTTTGTTTGATCTGTTGATCCTTTTGATTATATTGTTGTTTTCTATTTCATAATTGTTGTTCTCATCTTTATTACTTTTCTTTTGTCTGCTTTCTTTGGGTTTCATTTGTTGTCATTTTTCTAACATCTTTGAACAGTTTGAGATCATTGATATTTCCAACTTTTCTTCTTTTCACATGTGTGCATTTAAAACTATAGGTCCTTCTAAGCACAGTTTTAGCTGCTTTACCTAAGTTTCAATATATAATATATTCACTTTCATTCTGTAAGAGTATTTTCTAATTTTCATCATGATTTCTTTTTTAATGCATTGGTTATTTAAAAGAATATCACCTGGTTTCCTAATGTTTGGGAATTTTAAGCTTACTTTTCTCTTTTAACTTGTTTGCTTTGTAGGTAGAGAAAATACTTGCATGATTTTCAATCCTTTGAATTTTTGAGATTTTCTATATGGCCCAGATTATGTTTAATTGTTGTAAACATTTTATAAATCCAAAGAATATGTATTCTTTTTTTTTTTTTTTGAGACAGAGTCTCACTCTGTGCCCGGGCTAGAGTGCCATGGCATCAGCCTAGCTCACAGCAACCTCAAACTCTTGGGCTCAAGCAATCCTCCTGCCTCAGCCTCCTGAGTAGCTGGGACTACAGGCATGCACCACCACACCTGGCTAATTTTTTTCTGTATATTCTGATGTGGTTAACTGTAGCTTTCTTTACAGGTACATTAGTTCCAATTTATAATTTAATTGTTTCAATACTCTGTACCATTACTAATTAATTTTTTTTGCCTATTTGATAAATTAATGAGAGTTGTGTTAAAACCTCCCACCATCATTGTGGATTTTTCTATTTTTCCTTACAGTTCAGTCAGTTATTGCTTTATATATTTTAAGGTTATGTTGTTAGGTACATGCACTTCTAGAATTTCTCTTCCATCCTGGTGAAATCAAACTTCCAACATTATATAGTGTCTCTCTTTGTCTTAAAGTCTACTTTGTCTAATTAGGATAACTAAACCAGATTTATTTTGGTAAGTAGTCTTATGGTATATATTTTTTTCAATCCTTTATTTTTAACCTTTCTGGTCAATATAGTTAAGGAATGTCTCCTTTAAACAGAATATAGTGAGATTTTTAAATCTCATCTTGACAATCTGTCTTTTAATTGGTGCATGTATTCTATTTGGGTTTAATGTAATTGATATATTTGCATTTAAATCTTTCATTTTACTCTGTGCTTTTAAAACTTACCCATCTGTTCTACGTTCCTTTTTCTCTCCGTTTTTGCCATCTTTTGGATTGATTGAATGTGTTTCCTTATTATATCTTTTCCCATATATGTTAATTTGGAAGTTAAACATTCTTTTATGTCCTTTTAGTGGTAACTCTAGAGCTTAAAACATGTATCCTTGAATTAGCAAAGTCTAATTTTTTTTATCTTCTTCATAGATGATACAAAAGTCTTAGGATACTTTAACACCATTTGCCCCTCTCTGACTCCTGCTATTGTTGTCAGGTTTCTCAGTTCCGTGTAAACATCTGAAACCCCACACACCATTATCATTGCTGCTTTGCACATGGCTCTGCACCCAGATCCACCCGCCTATCCACCATTCTTGTTCTTCCCTTCATTTCTTCCATCACCTCCACACACCTGTAGTCCTAAAGACACCTGTTAGTGTTTCCTTGAAGACCGGTCTGCTGCTGATGCATTCTGTTTTTGTCTGAAAATGTCTTTGCTTTACTTTCATTCCTGGGGAATATATTTGCTTTTCCGGTTGTCCTCAGTGGGATGGCTGGTTCCTGAGCCTCCCATTACTCTCATTCCACTGTTGCGTTTGGCAGCACAGAGCTATTTCTCTTCAGTGGTACCTGATGTCATTCTGAACGTGCTTCATGATGACTTGCTCAGGTAGCACAGATAATATCCCATTAAGTCTTTCTTCATGTAAAGAATCTTTATGTTTAAGAATTTGTTTTTAATAAAGTCAAAACCAAACAAAACCCTCATCGTATTTGGACATTTTTGTTTTATCTGTTGCTTCAGTCTGAGAGGACCTTGTTATGATTTTTAGAAAAGAAAAGAACAATCTACTTTTCTAGTAGCTATGAGCACTACATTCATGAGGAAAAATAGCCTAATGTTCTCATGCATTAGTGGTTAGTGGTTTGTATGGGAGTTGTTACTGGAGGGGTGGCCCATGGGACTCGTGACATGGGGTCCCCCAGGACCCACCCGTGCTGTGCATGTATTAGTGCCAGTGTAAGTATATTCCAGAACAGGATTTGTCTATAGTCTGAGAATTTTTCTTTGAGCTTCCTAAATACATGAATATCTTATGTTCAAAATACCCCAAAGTCCATAAGTACAGAGGGAGGAGAGTTCAGGCACTGGGCATCACAGAGTGACTTCTTACCTTGTGCTTCTGTGTATACACTGTCGCTTTTAGTGTGCAGTGAAGACAACTGTCTTAATCCATTGTGCTGCTATATCAAAAACCTGAGATTGAGTAATTCATAAAGGAGAGAAATTTGTTTTCTCACAGTCTGGAGGCTGAGAAGTCCAAGTTCAAGGTGCTGGCAGGTTTTGCATCTGGGGAGGGCTGCTTTTTCCGCCGCTAAGATGGTGTCTCGTTGCTGTGTCCCCCAAGGGGATGAATGCTGTGTCCTCACCTGGTGGAAGGGCAGAGGAGAGGGAACCAGCTCTCTCAAACCCTTTGTAAGGGCACTAATCCCACCCAGGAGGGCTCCACCCTCGTGACTTAATCACCTCCTAAAAGCCACACCTCTTAATACTGTCACAGTGGGGATTAATTTTCAACGTATGAATTTTGAGGGACATATTCAGACCATGGCAACAACCAAGTGCCCTCTGTTTTGTTTTATTTTTCAGTGATGTATTACTTGTGTGTTTCTTACTTGCTGGAAAATAATGCCATTCTGTAGCAAGGCTGTGAAGAATCTGGTATCAGTTGTAAATATACATATCTATTGATTTACTTTCAAACTAACAGTGATTCATCACCAGCAATCCCCCAGTTTGGCCCACAAAGGAGACCAATACTATGAATCCTCATAGTGGCTTGGATGGGGATGGTGCAAACTGAAAGGCACATGCCCCTTATAAACTGGATGGCCATACTTAGTTTTCATTATTGCCATGCCGTGATGTGAATCCTGTTCTTATTTCCTCTTTTATTTTCTTAAGAAGTCAAAAATCTAGATTTTTATGTGAAATCTTTTTATATTTAAATCTTAGCAAGTAATTCTCTTTTTTTTCTTTTTTTGCTTGTTTGGTGAAACATACAATTATATGTAAATAAATCCGACCTGCAGGCCGGATTCCTCACAGAGACTAGCGGTTTGCTCCCTTTGTCTTCACCTTTGTCAAGGGCACAGCTCTCATTCTGTGCAAAGGGTGCTGAGAGCCCCACCTCAAGGGTAGGGTTGGGAAGCCAATGAGATTGGCACAGGCTGGCAGTCATCCTCGCCTCTCCTTCCTCCTTGCATCTGGTCAGCTGCCAGGTCCTACTGATTCTAGCACCTCCAAACTTTGCATCTGTGCCCTCCTCTTCTGGATTCTGGTAGCATCTCGTCCAGGCTCTTGTCTCTCCCATTCACTATTTCAGTGGCCTTCCAGTTGTGCTCTCTGATGTGAGGCTCTCCTCCCTCAGTCCTTCCCCACACTCCTGCCAGAGCAATTTTTCCAAAATACAATCTGCCCTAGTCACTCCTCTGCTTAAAAATATTCCAGTGAGTCAATAAATTACAGTGCTGGAAAGCTCCGGTCTGCCCTCCAGGTCCAGTCTCCGCCCTTCCCTGCCCTGTGCTGCACCCACTGGACGCTGACTTGTGTGACAGCATCCGTAGTCTCCCTTGCCCTCTGGCCCCTGGTTGGGTTCAGCCAATGGTGAGCACTGTAGGGAATTGGAGAGAGGGAGGAGAGAGGTGTGTGCATTCCTCCAGCTCTCCCTCTGTGGGTAGATGGGGGTGTGATTCTCGACCAAAGGCCTTAGTTCCTCTCAGGTAGCCCTTTGCTCACAGCCTCGGCCTGCCCTTGCCCCATCCAGCATGCAGGGCCCAGGCAGATCTTGAGAACCATCCGATTCACAGTCTGGCTGCGACCAGCCCTCGGGTGCTGACCCAACCCTCCTGGCTTCCCTGCACTCTGTCCACACCTTAACAAATAGCATGTTCTAGAAATGCCCCTCAGGCAGGACTGGGAAAACATGTTTGTGTTTGTGGAATAATGAGAAATGGGGTGTGCTTGGTGTATGGGGTGCGGGGTGAGAAATGGAGCTGGGGAAGGAGGTAGGACAGGAAGGCCTGGAGGTGTGGAACCTGTGTTCTGAGGCATTAAAGGTGGTAAAATAATCAGGAACACACTGGCTAGGAAAGTGTCCACCAGATCCTAGAAGTCATTGACTGTCAGGTTAATGAGTTTTGGAGATATATATATATATATTTTGTTTGTTTGCTTGTTTCAGTAGAGGGTAGAATAGACGGTGAAGGGGTTTGTGAGATTGTGAGACACAGGAGTGGGAGCGTTTCTCAATGGTCCCTGGCATATAGCTTTAGATATATAGATATTTATATATCCTGGTTGAGCTGAATTGTTGAGTCTGTGGGACAGCTTGAGTGACATTTTTATGTCATTAACCCAATTCATATTTTTACATTTTTGTTGTTAAAGACCTTAAGGTAGTAGTAACCTGAAAGAATGTATTTACTGTTAACTAAATCTGGGTCATTTGAGATCTCCTTAAATAACCTTTGTGGTAACATTGGAGTGAACATTTATTTGATGTCTGGGAAGTGATATCCCAGTGGGACTCATTTTATTTTGGGTTGTTTTTAATACGGAGCTGTTAATATAGCATTTCCAATAAGTGACCTTATATGTGAAATCTGTGTTTAATTACTGACATTTTAGCAAGACTAGTAGAACTGTGCTATTCATTATAAGTCACAGACTTAAGAACTTGTCAGGAAAATATTTTATGATTTGATTTATGTGTGGGGATCCGAGAACGGCAGGCAGTGCTTGAGTCTTTATGAGATTTTGAACACGCTTCCTCCTACAATATTTTTGGCTTTTACCAGTCCCATTATATAATGAGTAAACAATATCTTTTTTGGAATTTTTCATCCAAAATATTCCCCAGCTAGAACTTTACTTAGGAAAATATGATTTCCTAAAAGATCTTTAAGCTTGGCCGTTTTAACCAAACAACATGAAGTGCATATTGCTTCTTTGGACATGTTTTCATAGCTTTCCCTTTAGTGTTTTTCTTTTCCCTTTTAAAAAAGAGGGGGACTTTTATTGGGTGTTTTATTGCACAAACTATGCATGTTCACTGTGTAACATTAGAGAATATAGATGAGCGTAAGAAGAAAATGAAAACGTCTTTGTAATTCCTTCACAGTTAGAAAATAGAGATGAGTGAAAAATAAGAGCTTGCACGTAGGCCATCACGTGAGAGAAGCTGATAAGGACCCGTGAGCCCTGCCCAGGGTTCCAGTGAATTGGTGTGTTCCATGGAAAGTCTGTGTCCCAGTCCTCTGACTGGAGGGAGAAATCGCCCCCATTTCAGTGTCTCCGCACTCTGGGTCCCTTGTGTCTGTTGCTCTTGACAGCCAAGGACTGTCATTGCGTCACCTCTGCCCCTCTGGCCCACTGCTCACTGATGCGTGAGCTCCTTGAGGACCAGATCCATGCTCTTCCTCCCAAGGCACCTAGTGAAGAGCCTTGAACTTAGCAAGCATGTGGTCTACGCTCGCAAAAGAAAATAAACAAATGCATGTGAGTCTATGGATGTTGGTCAGGAATGTGTATTCCTCATGAAATAACCTAGAGAAAATGAAATCCTTTTTAGAAACAAAGTGTAGCTCTGCATGCAATATAGAGGGGAAAAAAGTGAAAGCTTTGTGGAGATATCGAAAGAATGTTGTGGTCAAGCGGATCACAGCAGCAGATGTACTTGATCCAAGATCCTAAATGCTAACTGTGAGTGGTGATAGCTCGGCTGCCATGTTTGATTGCATTCCTGGTCTTGAAGGGAAGTGGAGCATCAGTGGGGAAAGCACAAGGATGCCCATGGGGAAAACACAGGCTTTGTCTGGGGTAGGACAGAAAGGGGTTCTGCCTGGGCTCTGCCACGCCTTGAACACACATGGTTCTCAAAGCCACAGTTGTTCCCCTGTAAAATGGGGTGGCAGCGTCCACTTCAAAAGCTTGCTGAGAAGGTTGGAGAGAATGTGGGAAAAGTACTGGCTGGCAGGACTCACTCTGTACATAAACAGTAGCTGCTACATGTGGGACAAAGTTCTCCAGGTCTCCTTCCTCCTGGCTCTGCCTCAGTCTGGCCCCAGGCAGGGTCACAGAATGACATGATGTTGGTTGAATCAGACTCAGGTTGAATTCAGGTAACCACATACTTTATAAAGTGATAATAACATGGAATTTACATAATTACTTGAGGAAGCTTAAAGAGAGGTTTGAAAAGGGGGATTCGGGCGGAGTGGTACCCAACTGACAAGCATAGCAGTTGTTTTTTCTGCATCACCAGCAGGCCAAAGATTGGGCCAATATTGTGACTAGACTTCAGGGGTGGGGCTGCCACAAGGGGGGCTGCTACATGCCTCTTCTCCCAGGAGGCTCACCACCACCACCAGCCCAGGAAGACAGGCTCCACCCTTCCCCATCCAGTTCCCGAGGGCTGATTCCTTTCTTGCCCACAAACCTTCCTGTCTCCTGACATCTGATGATGGTGATTGGTGATATTTCATTTTTATTGTAACATTAAACTATAATCCAAGATTCCAAATCTGATTAGTTGGCTGCTTACTGGGCATTGTGGTAGACTTACTATTTTTAAAAAAAGCAGAAATATGCATTCATGGAATTCTGTAAGATTAGGAGCTACGTCCCACACATTTATCAGTGACTTGGGTGAAGATACAGAAGCTACAAAGTGGAGCAAAATGGCTCAGAGATGGGGTGACAGGATCAGGGTTCAAACAGATCTCAACAGGCTAGTATTCTGGGCCAGAGCCAACAAGAGCAAATTCAGTAGTGATCAGTGTGAAGTCTTGCATAGGTACAAATGGGAGAGAGCTGGCTCTACCACTGCTGTTTTGAAAAAGACGTTATTTTGAAGAACAACAATCCCTTACACTTATCGAGACATTCATTAAGCACATTCGCTGAGATGCTGTGTGATTTACTTTATATGTGTTAGTTTACTTAAATCCTATTTGGGTAAAGATTATCATCTCCATTTTGTAGATGAGTTTTAGAAAGGTTGAGACACTTACTCAGAGTCAAACAGCTTTTAACCAGTATGTGATACTGACTCCATAGCAAGTTCCAACAAATGGTGTGCCTGGAAAAGAAAGGGAAGAAGGAAGGAGGGAAGGAAGGAGGAAAGAAGGAAACTTGGGTATCATCAAAAGAAACCTAGATCACAGGGCAATGTATGGTCTATATTCTTTTTAGATTCAGTTTTGTATTCTGTCCACTACGTTTTAAGATTAAAAATGTGCAAACGTAGATGTGTGCAGAGAGAGAACACAGTCATGAAAGAGCTCGGAGAAGAGAAGTTACCAGGGAATCAGCCGGATCTTTGAGGCCTTGAGAAAGCTTGAGAAGGGCTCTTCTGCAGGAGAACTCTCATGCTCTGGAGGAAAGGACGTTTCGGGAGGCAGGTTCTGTTTCACCAGAAGGAAGAACATGTATTCTCAGAAGTGACCCAGGAGGTGGGTGCTTCACTCCACTTCAGTTGTTTCTGAATGATTGCTTCTGAATGATTGTGTTGTCATCATGCTTCTAGGATCAAAGGCAAGGGAGGAGAAGGGTACAAATCTGGGATATTACTGCTACTCCTTGGAGGAAGAGTAATATGTGAAAGAGGCAGAGGGCTGGCTGGTAGGAAGCAGCTCTGGCATTTCAGAGCAAAATCCAACCATCTTGCCAGCCAGGGAGGGGAGAAAAACTTGAGGACCCCTATTTTTTAAGGGCATTGGTGGGGAAAGAGAGGACCCCTCTGAGGTGCCATTTTCTCTGTTTTCTTAGGGGAAATATATCTTACCAATCCGATCATAGAAACCAAATGCTTGCCTTTATAACATGCCTATTTTAGTTATTTTAGAATCAAGATTTTTTTTTTTTTGGTAAGTAAAGGTGGAGAAGTTATGGAAAGAAACCTGATTCTAACTATAAACCGAACAGATGGGATAGTGGGAATAAAAACAAATTAAAACAGTATTGCAAAAACTCTCAACTTTCATTTTAAAATATATATGATGATTTTTTCAACTTTTCACATTCAACCTATCAGTATATCAAATGACAAAATGAAAAATCAATTTCAGCTGTGTATATTTTAAACGTTTACCTAAATGATTTGGACTTACCCAACCTAAAATTCCAGGTGAGTGTATTAAACTGCTTATTGTATTTTTTTATGAAATAAAACCTTATATTTTATATTATGTTATAGACAGGACACAGTTATGTTTGGTGACATTTAGTGTAGAAAATTGAACCAAACAGTGGTCTAATTAGAACAGTAAATAGTATGGGTTTAATTAGCCCCTGTTCCCGATGACAGATTTGATCAGTCGCCAGATATGTACCCTTTCCTTTCATTTGACTGTTACTGAAATATTGCCTCTAGCAGGACTGTTTACTGTGCTATAAATAGGTAGCTTGGCAAGAAGCCATAAACCCACTGACCAGTGGGACCTGAGTGAAAATTATTGGAAAACCTCCTCTTTGCTTCCAGTCATTATTTCTTCATTTCACTTTTGAAGGTCCATTCCACAGATCCCTCTTTTAATTTAATTTTTTTTTTTTTGGTTGGATGAGGTAACTTGCCTAAGGGCTTAAGGAAACCTGTGCAATATCTAGTTCAGTCTCATGCTGTAGTTTATTAGTGTGTCACGGTTTCTTTCATAAACTTTGCTGTTCTCCAGCTATTAAATTCAGTCTGACTTGGACTTTTCTGAATGCCAAGAGGATGTGGTTTTTGTTTGTTTGCGTGCTTGTTTTCAATTAAGGTATGATGTGTTTTATTAAGAAAAGACTCTCTACAAAATGCAGAGTAACAAAAACAAAAATAAAAGACGTTAAAATCACCCAAATCCCTCTCACTTAGAGGTAACCACTGTAACATTTGAATTAACCTCTCACTTCTCTCTCTGTGCATGCACGTAGTTTACCTGAGTTAAAAATAATATAGGCTTCTATTGTTATCTAATTATTGCCTTTTACCCCAAAATATATTTCTTAAAAGAAATTTTAAAATCCAGGAAAGTTCAGATAGTAATAAAAGTGACATTTAACAATTTATCATATTTACGTCAGACCTTTTATGGGGGAGGAGTGTAGAGGGAAATAAAACATTCAGGTGATGTTCTCTTTTGTGTCTCTACCCAACAACATCCTCCATTCTTAGAAGCAATTTGGTGTGTTTCTTTCCAGCCCAAATACTTGTACTTTTACAATTATTTTCGTGTGCCTATATGTTTACCTGTAGATGAAGAAATATAAAATGCTGTATGTGTTTTTATTTTAATGTAATTAAGCCTATCAGTCTTTTCCTTTATGGTTTCTACCTTTGTTGATGTATCTAGGACAGTTTTTCCTAAAGCAACTCTGTATAACTATTAATCTATAATTTCTGTACTATTTTATGGTTTCAGTATTTTTAATATAAGCTTCTAATACATCAAATTCACTTTGGTATATTTTATAAAGAAGTTATCTATGATTTAAAAAAAATTTTGCCACATTGGTCTGTGGTCCTATGTTATGTCCTTATATTTGGGTCTGTTTCTGGACTCTTTTTTGAAATTTAATTGATGTTATTGCTTATGGCTATGCCAGTTCTCTGCTTTTTTAATTGAGACAAGTCTTCTCTCCTTTTACTTACATAGTTTTTTTTAATTGTGGTTTTAAAAACCCCCACATAATATGAGATCTACCCTCTCAACAAATTTTGAAATATACAGTACAGTATTGTTAAGTATAACATGAGCACAAAGTAATGTGGCACAGTAGATCTCTAGAACTTTTTCATTTGCACGGCTAACACTGTGTACCCACTGCACTTCCCGTTTCCCCTCCCCTAGTGCCTGGCAGCCACCGCTCTGCCTTTTGCTTCAGTGAGTTGGACCATGTCAGATACCTCGCGTGAGTGGAATCATGACAGTCACATCTGTGCTTTTGTGACTGGCCTGCTTCATGCAGCATGATTTCCTAAAGTTTCATCCGCATTGTAGCATGTGACAGGCTTCCTTTCTTTTTTGTGGCTCCATAGTATTTCATTGTCTGTACATACCACATGTTTTTATCCGTTTGTCTGTTGATGGACACTGGGGTCGTTTCCCGCGCTTGGCCATTGTGAACAGTGCTGCAGTGAACACGAGTGTGCAAATATCTTTGAGATCCTGATTTCAGTTCTGTTGGGTAAATACCCAGAAGTGGGATTGCTAGATCATGTGTTAATTCTATCTTCTTTTACTGTTCTTTTTTCTTGACTCTTACAGACATTTATCCCAATAGATGAATTTTGGAATCATTTGTTATGCTCCGAAAAATTTCCCTTTGGAGATTTTTATTGGAGTTGCTGTAAATTTATAGATAAGTTTGGAGAGAATTAGCATTTTACAGTATTGAGTCTACCAGTTCAGGGCTAGGGTGGTTTTTCCATTTATTCAAGGCTCCTCAGGCCCCTCATTAACATTTTGTAACCATATTTAGTAATAAGCTTCATTTCCTTTCACACCTACATCCACATCCATCTGTGTACTTTCTACTTGTAATTCCGCCTCTCCTCTAGAGTGTCCTGATTTAAGTCAATGATAGCAAGCCCCGGAGACAAATTAAACCACACTGTACTCATAAATGACCTATTTTTTGGACCCTGTAAGCTTTGTAACTTGGCCAAGCTTGTCCATCTAACTTTATTTTATTGGAACAGAGCCTCTCCCAAGAGGTCCTACAACTCCTCCTGCAAGAAGGTTTCTTAGGAGTCAGCCCTACCCTGCCTGACAGACAGGCCAGTCAGAATTTCAGCGGTGAGCACTCCTTAGGCTCAAGCTGGGACTCTGCTTTGTAGGTTAGGAAACAGACTAATAATAATAATGATAGTAATAATAATAGATTATTTAGACACTTTATTTAAATTTAGTAATGATAAAATTTCAGATATAAAACTGAGCTTAGAACCTATCTGGAAAAAACCTCCTTAAGATGGAATGTGCACGTGCCAACTAGTTTCCATATAAACCTGTCTCATGTGCTTTTTCTAATGCAGCCGTTTCAAAGCAAAGCCTTTTAAGGCAACTTTGGTCTGTGTGAAGAGCTTAGAAGATGACTCTAGAATAACTGGGGAAGCTTTGGGATATTTCTACCACTTTTGTCTACAATTTATTGCATTTTTTCACATCTAGACCTCAAGAAATACTCATTCAGAAGAAGAAAAAGATGGCAACTGGGATGCGTGGGGCGACTGGAGTGACTGCTCCCGGACCTGCGGGGGAGGCGCGTCGTACTCTCTGCGGAGATGCCTGACCGGGAGGTCAGTGGTGGCTCACATGCTCCTCCGTGTGGGATGTGTCAGTGCCTCTGGGTGGGTGGACAGGGGAGATAACTCGGCTTGGCTTTGGAACATACTATGATGGTGGTGTAACATTTGTTTTGTCTCAATATTAGTCAGCCTTAAGTTACTGTGTTTAAATAGTAATGGTCCCCTTTGCATGGGTGTGGCCATAGAGATGCTCACAGGACCCAGGGGCAGCAGACACTTGGGGCTTTGAGGAAAGGAAATCTGACACGTTAAATCACTGACTGGAATGTGTCAAGACTTGGGGCAAGAGATCAGCTCTTCTGGGTTCTGCCCTTGGGTTACTGCAATTTAATTAATTTCTCGTTCACTTGCTCTGAGCAATGCATCGATTAAGATGGTAATGCAAGTTCTGTTTCTACCTCTTAGGTACATTTGTATTAAATACCATTTGCTAAAATGTAAAATCAGCTCATTTTTAAAAATCTAAAAGTTTGTAATAGGGCTGCATTTATCATTGCTTTTGAGACAATTTATGGTAATTCTTCATGGGGCCATTTAAATCCCAGTCAAGAATTTTACAGCAGCTCTTCAGTTAGACAAAAGAGGACTCCAGGATCATGGCAGCCACCTTCAGATTTGGGATGTTGTTGGGTGGAAGAGTAAATTGACTTGTTGATTAGCCTCAAGGCACATAGCAGAAGTGCAGGGAGAGCATACTTTGGCTCCAGTTTGGATTTCACTGAGGTCACTGTTTTATGATATATTCAATAGTGTCTCAGTTCCCTTCAGACAGTGCAGAGCAGGGCAGGTGAGAGGTTGACACGTGGCCTTTGAGGAGGAAGACTCATTGGTCCATTGCAGGAGGGCAGGGGAAGGCCTCTGGGTGTACTGTAGTAACAGTACTGAGGGTGAGTTCTGACTCAGAGCATTGAACCTGAAAGCTGCGTAGAACTGCAAAGACAGAGTGGTATGCCTGCTTCCCCATGTCTTCACCTTGGTGGGGAGATAAAGGCCCTGCTACTGTAAGTGTGTCACGCTGTACAGCGGAATGACGGGGGTATCATATGTATTGGGATATATTTATCCTGCTGGGGCCTGCAATAGGAGGGCCACAGCCCTGTGGGCAAGAGGAGGGGAGGGGCTGCTTTTTGCGTAAAGGGTAAGTTCTTCCTCACTGCTCCTCAGTCACTAGAGGGAAAGGTCCCCATCCCAGAAACTGGAGTGGAGAAAGTGGGACTTTCATACTTCCAAAGTCTGAGAAATAACCTTCCAGTCTGAGGAGTCTGAATAATTTTCAATTAATGAATAAATTTCAATTTTTAATTAGAGTGAGAAAAGAGAGGAGTTTATTTGCATGTGTGTTTGTTTTTTAATAGTATGTTTGTTAAAAAGAGTTTAGAGGAACATATTAAGGGCCATGAATGACCAGTTTCATCCTATTGTCATACAACCAAAATGTTCACATATTTATTTATGATTTCATTAATTTTTAAAATTACTTTGGTTGTACTTGAAACATCATTTTACCGAGTGCTCTATCTCAGAGTGGGTTAAGTTTGTGTCCTCTCTTTCCTGGCTGGCTCTGCTGCTGTTGAAAAGGCTGCGGGTAGGAAGGGCAGTTGCTCAGCTGCTGTCTTTGCCACTCCTGATCAGAAAGGGAGATTTGGGCAAAGGAGAGGACAGAGAGGCAAGAGAGTTCTTACTTGACTTTACTGCTGCGAGTTTTTGTTTGGTGCTCTTGATTTGACAGCTGTTCAAAGCTGGCGGTTCAGAGCACTTTGATGGATTTTCTGAGAAACTGCCCTTGCCCTCTCAAATCTCTTGGGATCTCTTGCCTTCAGTTTGCTTGATATGTGCTATTCAAAATGCTTTGTCTTGGTAATACTACTCTTTTCTCAGCTCTGGACAGCTAGGCACACCCCCAACTTCTCTCTATTTAAGTGTACTCACCCTCACTGGCTGTCCTGGTGAGTTCCTAAGACACCCTATGCAGTCTTTCTCTTGTACGTGTCCACACCTGGTTTACAGGAAACATTCACGTAAACTTTGCTAAACAAACTCTCATAGTTCAGTGCAGCAAGACCTGCTCCGCTTACATGGGCTGCCAACTGGTCTCTTGGGCAGGTGTAAATTAGACACCAGCCAACTGCGGGTGACACACATTGAACTGCTCAAGTCATATCCCTGAAATTTCTTCCTCCTGATTTGGGGTTATCAGATTGAAACCCTGGTCCCTTCTCCTTGGTGGGGCAGAGTGAGAGGTGGGCTCATAGCACAGCTTTCTGATGAAATCTTCAGCTGTCCTTCCTGTAAGTCTCTGGCTCCAGACCCTTTTCATACCCTTGATGTGGGTAAGGAATTTAACACCAGCAAACTAAACTAACACAGATCCTGCCTGCATGATTCCTACAGTCCAGGGGGACAAACAATGAACAAGTAAGTAATCAAATTATATATAGTTAAAAAATATGTCAAAGAGATGGATAATATGGTTAGGAAGCCCTCTTTGCTTGGGGCATGTTTACACTGAGACCTTACTGCTGAGAGAAATCAATTAGGTGAAGGGGAGAGTTACGGGGTGAAAAGAATTCAGATAGTGGGAGCAGTGTATGTGAAAGTCCTGGGGCAGGAAATGAAAAGAGGCTTTTATGCCTAGAGAATATTCAGATGAGAGAGAGAGAGACAGCAGAATGGGCCAGTGTTGAAGAAGAAGACAGATTTGGAGGTCAGGGTAAAGAATTTGAAGACTTTTAAATATAAAACACTAATAAAATTTTTAAAAAAGCATACTTGGAACTGACATACGTTGAGTATATGTATAGCCAGTCAGCTATCATGAGGGTAAATAAAATAATGCTAAACTACTTGATGGATTCAAAAGTGCTCAAGAAAGCAGAAAAAAAGGAACATAGAGCAAATGTAACAAATAATAAACAAATAATGGTAAGATGGTAGATTTGAACCCCTAAATATATCAGTGTTTACATTAAATATAAATGGGCCAAGTGCTCCAGTTAAAAGACAAAGATTATTAAACTGTAAAACAAAAATTATACGCTGTTTACTGGGGTCAAATCTTAAATATAAGGATACCAAAAGATGGAAAATAAAAGCTGGAAAGAAACTATAACATAAACACAAATTGAAAGAAAATTGGTACCTGTAGCTGTACTAATGTCAGACAAAGTAGAATTTAAGGAAATAAGTATTATCAGAACTAAAGAGAGATCATAAAAATAGAATATATTAAAACTTGGAGGATTCCATTCTTATAGGAAAGTTTATGGCCCTGAATGCACAAATTAGGAAATAATTGGTTGAAAAAATTCAGTGTTCTAAGCTCCCATTTAAGAACTTAAAAAGCAAATTTAACACAAAAGCAAATTTAACACATTGACTGCCACATACACAAAAAAAGCCAGAAACTTTTCCTTGGGGCCACAATTTTATTATGAAAATAGAATAAAATCTTCAAGTGTAATTTAAAGGTAAACATAAATGGAAAAATGAAATTTATTGACTTCTGTTCATTTAATCCACATATTTAGAATTTTGTTGTCAATATTAATTGTAACAATAAGAACATCAACAAGTAAGATTTTTATATATGCTTCATGCAGCCCCAGGGTGAAAACTAGGGTTAGCTAAATACAACCCTCATGGCAGATAATGTGTTGAAAAATATCTGTGTATATTTATAGATATATATGTGTATATGGATATGCACACACACATGTGTACGTGTGTGTGTGTGTGTGTCTCGTGTGTGTCCCCAGGTTCAAAGCGATCTGGATTAGAGTCAGAATTTGATCAATTCCTTTGTTAATTCAATTCTGGCTCTTCATAAGAAAAATACCCTTCTTGTATCTAGGTAAGAATCACTGCTTTAGATCCATTGCAGATTTATGTCATTGTGGAGAGTGAATAGGAAGCCATGGTTGAAGGCATTTGTGGGAAGGAACATTATCTTTGGGCCAATGAATTTATTTTTATGATCTTTATGGCTTTCGTTATTTGAAGATAGTCTCTTCAGTGCCTATATTTTACTTAACCCCTCCAGAACACTCCATCCCATGTAGGCCCTGAGTATTTCACAGGGATTCCCATTCATTGGCACCTTATTTGTTTTTACAGTTTTGTTTTATACTAGCCATCTCCATGCCATTGATTAGCAGGAATGGGCTACATTGTCTGTCACTCTAATTTAGTGGGAATTGGTGGATTCGCCTGTGGAGCTCTTCCACTTACATGAAAGGCAGACTTCTCCTTATGCACAGTGAATAGTGTATTTGCACACTCTCCTTTCATTCAGTCTTGCTTACCCTGTGTATAGCAAAAATTACTTGAAGTTTCCAGCTTGTGTACAGGTTCTGTGAATTTCCAGGTATGATACAGTTATTCACTTATTAATATATGCTGTTAGTCATTTCACTGGGAATTTGTAAGGGGGGAGTTCAATACATGTGCTCAGGTTGTAATCTCTATTTGAAATCTTTCCTTTTCTCTTTGCCTCGATGTTTTTCTCTGAAATTTTACCTCTGGTAATTGGGAAATTATACATATGTCCTGTTTTTATTTTACTGATGATTAAGTTTTCATTTGAAAACCATATTTTAATACTTATTTTATAACTATCACTGCTGATAATAGTTTCTTTTGATTTCTCCCTAGGTAAGATGACGAATTTTTTTATGCTTTCCGTTTTTATTCGTACTTTTTGGGTTTGCTATTAGAATTTTGAATTTTATCTTTAGTTTATTGGCAAAGTTGTTTTCCTTCATATCTTTTCTTTCACAGTCATATTTCAAACCATTGTTGAAACTTAACTGTGTGTGTATATATATTATTTCAATGTTCATTGTTAGTCTTTTTAGTTCTTAATGTTGAATCATAACTTTGTTGGCAGGAATATATTTTGAGCTGTGCTTCTGGAATTTTAATGTGCATATGAATCACCCAGGGATCTTGTTAAAATATAAACATTGATTCAGTAGATCTGGAGTGAGGCCCATGCACTTTCATTTCTAAGAGATTCCCAGGTGATGTCAGTGCTGCCTGTCTATGGACTACACTTTAAGCAGCAAGGCTTTATAACCTTTTTAATTTCAGGAAAAATTGTGGGTCTTATACTTTATGTGTTCCTATATATGTGAAAATGTCTTTCTCTTGCCTTCACACATAAACGGTGAATGGTTTATTTGGGTATAAAATTCCTGAGACACAGCCTTTCCCTTTTAAGACTCAGGAGTTCCTTTTCCATAATATTTGGTATACAGTATTGCTTGTAGACCTCTTAGGCCAGCTTGATTTTTGTTCTTTTGAAGATAACCTGTTTTGTAGATAACCAGGCTGCCCATAGGACTCTTTCTTCCCCTCAAGTTCAGGAGTTTTACAAGGCTGTATCTAGCTATTTATCTGATTTTACTTATTTTCCCCTGGCACATAGTGGCCAATTTTGTTGGACAAATATAGATCCTTCTTTATGGTAGGAAAATTTTTCTTCTATTGTATCATTCACTCTTGGTTCTTGCCCATTTGTTCTAGCCTCTCCTTCATGAACACCAGTTATTTCTGTGTGCTTTCCACTTTTATCATGTTCTGTTCAATTACTTTCATTCTTGTTTTTTTTTTTTTTCTGTGTATTTGGGAGTGATATTCGAGCTCCCTGTCACTTGAATTTTTTTTCCTAATCTGTTGACTTCCAGTGAAGTTTTAAAATGCTGCTATGGCATTGTTTGTTACTTTACATTCTTTTCTTCACTCGAAACCTGCTCCTTTTGTGCATCTACTGTCTTAATCATCTACATCTTATCCTGTACACCTTTTTGTCTTTTTTAGTGTGATGTCTCACTAATTCTTACTTATCCTTCAAGATCATGCTCCTTTAGAAAGCCTATCTTGACTCCTTCATCTAATTTTAATATTCCTCTTTTGTGCTTCCTTGCATCTATTATAATACTATAATTGTTGGCAAAATGAGACTCTTTTTAGAGAAGGGACAATGACTTCATCATTCCAAGACCTAACATAGTATCTAACATGTGATTGGGTCCCGAGTAATGTTTATTGAAGGAATACATAAGTACATGTGTATTCACTATTGCCTTGCATCTTTTGTCAATGTTCTTCTTTCTGCCTCAAGCATCCATTTCTCCTTTTTCTGATTGACACATGGTTGACTGTGAAAACTCCTTTGAATCCCCATTTCTCCCTTTAAACATTCCTTGACAGTTCTTACCCTTCACTAGAGTAGGTGCAACTCTCCTGTGTTTCCGTAGGATCTTGTGAATACCTTTGTCAGAGTGTTTATTTCATTGTGTTCTTTTATTTTTCTGTTCCCACAAATGAGACAAAATTTTAGATGGCATAGATGGTGTCTTTCCTGTCTTTATGAACATTATTACTGATGTATAGTGTAAATTAAATAAACTTTATTCCATAAATAAATAGAAAAAATGAAATAATGAATCCCTAACTTGACTATAGTCAATTCATATGGAATCATAAAAGACCTCCAGATAGCCAAAGCAGTCTTGATACAAAAGAACAAAGCTGGAGGCATCATACTACTTGACTTCAAAATATACTTCAAAGCTATAGTAACTAAAGCACGATGGTACCAGCATAAAAAGAGACACATAGACCAGTGGATCAGAATAGAGAACCAAGAAATAAGTCTACACATTTACAGCCAACTGATTTTGGACAAAAGCACGAAAAACATAGGGGGAAAAGACATTCTCTTCAATAAATGGTGTTGGGCAAACTGGATATCCACATGCAGAAGATGAAATTAGACCCTTCTCTAATAACCATATATAAAAATTAACTCAAAATGAATTAAAGACTTAAATGTAAGACCCCAAACTGTGAAATAGCCAGAAGACAGCATAGGGGAAAAGCTCGATGACATTGTTCTGGGAAATGATTTTTTTAATATAAACCCCAAAGCATAGAAAAAAAATGGACAAATGGGATTGCATAAAACTAAAATGCTCCATACGAGAAAGGAAGCAATCAACAGAGTGAAGAGACAAGCTAAAGAATGGGAGAAAATATTTGCCAACTATGCATCTAAAATCAGGGATTAATATCCAAAATATATAAGGAACTCAAATAACTCAATAGCAAGAAAACAAATAACCCAACTGAAAAAATGAGCAAAAGACCTGAATCGACATTTCTCCAAAAAAGACATACGAATGGCCAACAGGTATCTGAAAAAATGCTCAACATCACTAATCATCAGGGAAATGAAAATTAAAGCCACAATGAGGCATCACCTCACTCCAGTTAAAATGAGTATTATCAAAAAGACAAAAGACAACAAGTGTTGGTGAGGATGTAGAGAACTTGCATGCTGTTGGTGGGAACATAAATTAGTACAGCCGTTGTGGAAAACAGTATGGAGGTTCCTAAAAATGTTAAAAATAGAACTGCCATATGATCCTGCAACCCCACTGCTGAGTATATACATCCAGAGTAAATGAAATCAACATGTTCCGGAGACATCTGCACTCTCATGTTTATGACAACACTATTCACAATAGCCAAGATTTGTAATCAGTCTGAGTGTCTATGGACAGATGAATGAAGAAAGAAAATGTGGTCTATATACGCAATGGAATATTATTCAGTCATAAAAAGGAGGAAATCTTGTCATTTGTGGCAACATGGATGAATGCAGGACACATTATGTTAAGTGAAATGAGCCAGGCACAGAAAGACAAATACCACATGATCTCACTCATATGTGGAAGCTAAAAAAATTGATCTCATAGAAGAGAGTAGAAAGGTAATTACCAAGGGTTAAGGCAATTGGGAAGCGGGGTTTGGGAAGATGTTGGTCAAAGGATACAAAATTTCAGTTAGGTAAGAGGACTAAGATCAAAATCTATCGTACAGCATGGTGATTATAGTTAATAATAATAATAGCAAAGTCTGGAAACATTTAAAAAATGTGTAGGAGAATATCTTTATGATTTCTAGATAGTAAAATATTTTTAACTGAAATACAAAGAGTATAAGTTACAAAGGAAAATATTGATAAATTTAAGTATAATAAAGAGATACTTTGGTATAATAAAAATATGCTATAAACCTAAAGAAAAGACATGCCATAGAGTGGCAGAAAATCTTGACAATGAATATAACCAATAAAAGAGTAGTATTTGAAATATTTAAATAACTCCCAAATACCAATAAAGTAAGAGGAAAAAGAATCTAGTAGAAAAATGAGCAAAGAGTATGAACAGGAAATTCACAGCCGAGAAGCCTGCATAGTCAGAAACAAGTGAAAATACTAGCTTTACTAATAAAAAATGCAAAGAATATGACGTGAGACTGGAAAAAAATTTTAAAGTTTAAAAATGCCAAATATTGACATAGATGTAAAACTGAGAACTTTCCTGCCCTAGTAGTGAGGGTGATAATCAGTAAGTCCACTTTAGAGAACAATTTGCCAATGTTTAGGAACAGTGACACTACAAATTCCCACAATAGAACAACCCCACTCAGGTATATATTCCAGAGAAATGTGTGCAAATGTGCCAGAAGTGACATTATAAGATTGCTTATTGCAGAACTGTGGGTATGGTTTTAAAATTTGGAACCAACCTAGATTGTTATCAGCATTTGGGAAAATTGACCAAAGAAGAGTAAAAATAATTGAGAAATAAATTGTGGTACATTTACAAATAGGATTACTACAGATCTATAAACACGAATAAATTAGAGTGACATCGATCTACATGGATATTCTCAGAAACAGTGTTCAGATAAAGAAAAAAACTCAAGCTGCAGAAGGTTATGTACAATATGGTGCTGTTTACTCAGTTACTGTTCCTGTTTCTGAACTAGTACCTGCTTAATTTTTTTCATTTCTTAGGACTTACATAGTTTTCTTTAGTCTACTTATGCACAAATCTTAGCCTATATTCCAAAATTTGCTTTTAGGCTGGAGGATCTCCAAATTTTCTAGCTCCCTGACCTCATCTAAATTTGAACAAATATCTGAGAGTAGGAAACACCCTGTATTAAGTGAGCGAATGATACGTTCTGAGGTGTTTGCAGTGAGATCAGCGTGTGGCAGTGCCTGTCCTTTCCCAGCTTGGTTCCTGGCATGGGGCACAGCCACTTGTTTCATGTCTAAGAAATAGGGATAGTAACATCATTTTTTGCATAAAAATGAAGTTAGATTAATTCTAAAGAAGGGTAGTAGATTGTTTAATAATTCATTCATTCCTGCTCCCTACCGTTTAGGCAGCCACAAACCTTGATCGTTCCTGACACACTTCCATGTTAAGAACTTTCACTGTCATTTTTAGAAGTACTCTGAGATTTTTAAGAAGGAAATCTACTTCCCTTGGAAAGCTGATCAAATCTCCTTATCCTTGAACAGCCTTAGAGAATTATTAAGTCTTCATAAATATTGAATGCTTGTGGTCAGTTTTTCTTGGAAGAGGAATATGGAGGTGATTACATATAAAACCAAACTAAAAGCTATCCCAAAGCTTTAGAAAGCATTTCAGTGCCTTCTTTTTTTTTTTATCATTGTGCTCCTTTAAATTCATTATTTAAGGAAAGGGAAAAATGTATCTATTTTACTCATTTATTTCTCTGTGGATAAAGTTATTTCTGAATTCGATTACTTTAAATACTCAGTTCTTTTGTGCTGCAAAAACAGCCTGAATGTTTCTTTCTCTTGCAGAAATTTGTAACCTGATATTCTAGTTAAGTGCCAACCATAGGATACACGGGTTTAAGTTAACTACTATTTTCAAAATTAATATATTTTTATGCTTCAAAACACATACTTCTCAGTCTTTATGACACTAGTATTTGAATCAATATATCATCAAGTGAATATAATAAATTATGGTACTATAAACTCCAGGGAAATTTTATTAATGTTTTAATATATCCTTATGTGGAATCAACATATGTTTTTTATATGTTCATAAATTTATGACTTCAAAAATCTTTAATTTCAGGGTGTTATGAATGTTGTAATGGATAGAAAATACATAATTGTGAAATGATTTTCTTGAATTTTCATATACTCCTGATAACCATTAGCTCTTGAATATACTAATTAGAATGAAATTAAAAACTGGTAAGTAATATTTCTGCAGTTCAGATGCGTTTGGCCAAAGGAATTATTTCCAGAGTAAACTGGCAGGTTCCTGCTTGGAGAATTAGGATTCCAATGTCCTGAACTTTAAAATAGCTTGCATTTCATTTTATGCCTGTTTCATGAAGTAGTCATTCATTTTCATACTAAATCATAACCAAAGTGTGTCACATCCATGAAGGCCAGTGAGTGGGGTTACTGTGTGTTAGACGGGGCAAAGTGAAATAGAATGTTAGAAAGAACATTGAGGTGGTTAGGTTAAAAAGAACCTTTGCTACTGACTTATGAAGGAAATTGAGAAAATCTCTCTGCATCTTCATATCCACATCCTGGCACATAGTGGGTTCACTGAAAGATGTTGTTGAAGGAGGAATGGGTCCAAAATGGTGTGTTACGTTTTGATTTGAGAATTCATGAAATAAAATGCTCTCTTCTCTGTATCACTTTGCTGCCATTGTAGTGGGGCTTGTAGTGGAGATACATTTACCTTTGGGGCTTAGGTTTTCAGGCTCAGCACTCAAAATGCAGGTCAGTGACTCCTGGACACTCAGGTTGCAATGAGGACACAAAGGGCGGCAGTGGGGTGTAGACCATGGCTATATGGTCTATAATGTGGGCCAGAGACACAGCGATGAGATACCTTTGACTAATATATTCTTTTCTTACCTTTTAGTTTTAAATCTCTTTTTACAGAATTGTTTTTTTATTTAAATGGCTAAAATTAAACCATAAAAATGCTATGAAAATTATTTTTGAAGTTCTAAAACATTTTTAAAGAAAATATTCTTGATAAGTTTTAGCAGTTTTTGTATTCCAGTATTTCTGTCAATTCTAATACTTTTTTACACTGTGTCTAATTTGCCTGCCCCTTTGAAATTAGAAGCTAAAGCCTTTTAGGGCTGTAAATCAGTATGGTACAAAAAGCTTAATCTATCAGCAGCTTTCCTCAATTGGGGCTTTCCCAAAATAAGCAGAGTAATTTCGATTACCTTTTCACTTTTCCTATTATTTATTTTCTTTTATCCACACATAAAAAGCAAAATGAAATAAGTCATGTAAGTGAATGACCTTGTCCACAGGCATAGCTGTTGCTTCCCAGTAGAATGGAGTCAGTTCCCTTTGACCAAGAGAAAGACTTCTCCACCTAATACGGTTTTCCTGCCAGCCTCCCAGTTTGGTGCTTCTTGAATGTTTAAAATTTTATGTAGTCTCACCAAGATTTTAATAAATTTCAGAGTATACTATACCTATGACAAATCAAAAAATGGAAACATAATGTTACAAAATATTAAGAAATGGTCAGCCCATAGTGATAATCTGGGAAGATGCTGTAAATCACAAATTGGAAAGGAGCAGATAATTGTATACAATTTAACTGCTGCTTTTGGAAGTAGCTATAATGCTGTTCTTTTCACTCCAAAACTTCTTTCTCCAAAAGCCATCTAAATACAATTAGGGATGACACCTCCCAGAAAACACAAGATGTGAGGAGACCAGGGTACATGTTGCAATTGGAACAGGAAGTGTAAGGTGAAGATGGTATGAAATGTAAATGGAGGAGGGTGAGTTTGAGAAGGACTGTATGTAATTAAGAGTGAAAATAAGTATTGATATTAAAAAGTGTACCAGTGGGCTGGGTGTGATGGCTCCTACCTGTAATCCTAGCACTCTGGGAGGATCACTTGAGCTCAAGAGTTTGAGACCAAGAGTGAGACTCTGTCTCTACCAAAACTAGAAAAATTAGTGGGGCATGGTGGTATGCACCTGTAGTCCAGCTACTTAGGAGGCTGAGGCAGGAGGATAGCTTGAGCCCAGGAGTTTGAGGTTGCAGTGAGCTACAATGATGCCACTGCACCCTACCCAGGGTGCGACAGAGCAAGACCCTGCCTCAAAAAAAAAAAAATAAATAAAATAAAATAAAAAAAGAAAAGTGTACTAGCCAAAATAAAATGAAAACAATCACTACAGTAAAATAAAATCAGTCATGTGAAGAAATCTCTGTAGGAAATTTCTTAGAAACACAAGAAAAGGTCCAAAAAAATGAGATTTATATAAGAAAAAATCATGAATATATCAATAAAGAAATAATCGGTGTAGCAATAGGGAGCTCCAGATTCAGAATTACAGGCATTTCTGTAACAAGAGCAATAATCAAAAATCATAGTCTGAGGATAACCAGCACCACTGCAAACAAAAACCATGAGTATTCCGTTCAAAAGGGCTCATCATCTTCAGTACAAATTGATGAAAAGAAGCACACAACTAGGTACATCCTGACTGTAACTTAACTTTTATTTCAAATACTGACAAAACAAAACAACTGTAAACTTCCAGGCAGAAAAATAAAGCACATGAACACAAGAATAAAAAGCAGACTTCTATTTTGCAAGTCTAAATGTCAGAGGTCAGCGAAGTGTGTCTACAGTTTTGAGGAAAAAGGGTCATGTAAAGAGTGATGCCGTCCCTTGCTGCGCTGCCTCTCCTGTGTGACATTCAAAGGCTCAGTAATACGCCAGCCGTATATCCAACCAATGAAATAATGCTTATCCAGCCAAGAGTTAAAACCCATACATGAAAGGACTAGGATTTGTTATCCACTTCTAGATATATATTCTAAGTATAAACAAAAATGAAAACATGAAGATTTTTAGCAAATAATTTTTATATTATATAAAAAGAAGCAGAGTCAGCAATCCCACTTCTACGTATTAACCCAAGAGAAATGAAAAAGTTAACACAAAAGCTGTATGTGAATGTTTATGATTTTTTTCATAATTGCCAAAAACTGAAAACAACTCAAATATCTAGCTGGTGAATGAATAAACAAACTGTGGTACATACATACAGTAGAATACTACTCAGCAGTGAAAAAGGGGTAAACTACTGATACATGCAACAAGAAGAATGAATTTCAAATATGCTAAAAAGAGTCTCAAAAGACTACATATGGTGTGATTCCATTTATATGACATTTTGGAAAAGGAAAAATTATTAATATAAGGTCAGAAAACAAATCTATGGTTGCCAGGAGCTGAGCATGGGGAGAGGTTGTCTGCAAAGGGGCAACAGGAGGGCATTTTGGGGAGTGGTGGAACTGTTCCAAGCACTGACTGTGGGAGTGATTACACAACTGTATGCGTTTGTCAAAACTCATAAAATTGTGTACCCCCCAAAGTGACTTTTACTGTATCTAAAATTTAAAAGTAGGGAAAAAAAGAAGCAACGTATCCACAAAAGGTAATGTCTGCCAGCAATGTGAATGTACTTAACAAATACCTAACTGTACACTTAAAATGGTTAGTATGGTATATTTTATATTATGTATATTTTGCCACAATTTAAACAATTTTAAGTTCTAAACTACAAAAAGTGATGTCTGTATAATGGACTGCTGTGTAAGCATTAAAACAAATTCTCTAAAGAATTATCAATGCAATGGGAAAATGCTTTATAATATTAGATTAACAGAAATGTAAAGATGAATTAACAGTATGAGTTTCTACTCTGTAAATAAATCATGGCAGAAATACTGGAAGATGAAACGCAAAGAGAGTAAAATTCTTGGTGATGGGGATTTTGGACGACTGATTTTCTACCTCTGTACTTCTTGGCACATGACTGGTTTTCACTTATTCCTTTTGTTATCAACAAAAACAGAATAATCAGAAAGTACTGCAATGAGTTTTAAATGGTTGACTGTATAAATCATTTCACATAGGCTCATATTTAAACCATACTAGCAAAACATAATCTAAGATCCACTTTAAAAATTTTTCTATTCTCACAGGAATAAATATTTTTTAAACAATTGAGATAGTATCTTTTGACTTTTAATTCCAGATGATGATATAATCCTGTGTTTAGCTTTTCTTGCTCCAAATTTGCCATGGAATTGACAAGGAAAACATAAAGGGAAAAATATGTAACTTCATTGAAAAGTTGGGAAAGTTGCCATGAATTGATCAGATATCTTTACCAAGTTTGTATAAAATATAGAGCAGCAAGTAATGGACTGAGGAAAGTACTTGCTGAATGGAATGCTGACCTCCCTCCCAAGGGAAAAGTCTGCCTGTAAATTGAGTGGCAGGGTCCCAGAGCTAGTGGCTGGAGGGAGGACAAGTTATGTGGTGGTCATCCCTGGAGAATTCTCAAACCTATCAGTACTGGCATCCCAAGAAAGCTGCCCCAGCACTATATCATAGCATCCATTTGGTAAAGTCAATGATTGAAATAAAATAAAAGCATGGCGTCAAGCAGATTTCTAACACAGACAGTTGTACTAATGAGAGAAGGAGTAGTACTACGAGTGCCCAGCTAATTTGGGTTGCTTCAGTAAGTTGGGAAGAAAAATTCCTTAATGGAGACATGCTACACAAATGCTTCTGCCTGTAATTTTTCCTTCTTCCTTACATAAAAAATATACATATGCACACATTATACACACATGCATTATACATTAATTTCATTGGTTATATGGACCCTGGGGTAAGAATTGCATGTGACTAATGTTATTACATTAATCAACTAAAGAATTCACTCTCTAGTTAATGAGTTACTTCCATGAGACTTTTTGGCACCCTGATGCATGAAAGTTAGTTCTTAGAATTTAAACTTTGAATCTTTGAGGTAATATGCACTAGTAAAAGTTTTGTGGGGAACCAGTGCCTTGTGTTTGCTTTTTGTTTTTTTTTTTAATGCTTACCTCTTCTATGAAATCATTATTTTCTTTTTTCTTTCTTCTTTCTTTCTTTCTTTAGGAATTGTGAAGGGCAGAATATTCGCTATAAGACATGCAGCAATCATGTAAGTCTTATAATAAAAATATATAGTCCAATACAATATATTCAAGTTTTAAGTTTATAGTATTACATATAATGTGTATTGTAAAACTAATAGTCTCCTGATACCCTTTGTGGAAAATTTGAATACTTCTTTAATTGTCAACAAGTTTTATATATCTAATACCTTCCATTTATACTACCTTTTAAGGCTATTTCACATTTATGATCTAATTTGGTAAGTATTTCATAATTTCTGAATTCACAGAAGCAGTACCTAATACCTGCAAACTCCTTCACAGTTTAAAGTGCTATTATGTCCAGCATCTCACCTGACCTTCACACTGTCTCCAAGCTGATGTGGTGTGGTTATTTCTCTTTTGCAAATGAGGGGGCTGAGGTTGAGAGAGGTAAATTTATTTTTCGACAGTCACATAGGAAAAATGCAGACATGAACTGGTTTAGTGCTATTTCTACCACTCACAACCACACATCACACCTACTGCAAAATATGTCAAGGAATTCTACAGGTGACTCATCAGAAAATCACACAGAAGGAAGGATTTATAAAACCTTACTCTTATTCTACATCAGTCAACACTAAAAACCCAAATTCAAATATTTTGCTTTACAAATTTGAAAATGCAAAATAAACATCAGAAAGAACTCATTGTATTTTCCACTCAAAACATTTCCTGGATGTCAGCAAGATGGCTAACTAGAGGTGCCCACAAAACAGGACCAAAACAACAAGTAAGTAACTACAATTTGACTAGAGTGACTGAAGGAAAGCACTGGAGTACAGCAAGGGAGTGGCAGCACAGAAACTCAGGATGGCAGCACAGAGAGGGAAGCAAAGCACCGTGCCTCTGCCATACCATCTCCCCTGCAAGGATCAGCTCAGAGCCAGGAGGGACATCCCTTTGTAAGGAAAAGGTAAGCAGGAGACCCCCAACAGTCCCCATTACCACCACAGACACCTGCAGTCCTTGCTACAGGAGAGTGCTGCAGTCCTCACAGACCCTGAGCCCAGTTTGGGGAGCTGCCTGGAGTCCCACATCTGCATTGCTTCAGAGTAGAAGCCCATGTTGTATGCCCCGACCTGCCACAATCCAAGCTGTTATAGCACGGCACCATCTTGAAACTGGAGCTTCTGCTAGAATGCTCTCTACTCTGGGAGCCAGTAACCATCACATCTCTCCATCCATAAGCCTCTGCTGTCATTCTACCTTGCACACACAGCTGGCTGCCGCACCACAACCCCAACCACTTGTAGCCTAGGTCCAGTGTAACAGCCATGATTCTGGCACCCAAGCTCATGCAGCACCCTGCCTTCCAAGGAACAGGTGGTCCTGCACAACAGGGAATCCAGGCCCATGGTGGCGACCCACCTTACACATGTACCCCCAGTCTGAGAATCAGTCTGGTGGCCCCTCTCCCAGCAAAGCTATACCACCACTGCCACAAACTTCTGAAGCCTAGGCCTCTGAGGCATTTGCACATATCACTGACATGGATTATAGCTGAAGAAACTGCATGGAGACTACACTACTGCAACCACCCAGAACCAAAGTCAATGCACGCTACCCAACTGCCACACTAAGACTCATCTACAGGAAAAAGTCCTTCCCTACAAAAGCTGCTGGAAGATGGAAGATGTTGACTGATCCACCAAATATGCAGGTATCAATATAGGTACACATGAGAAAGCAAGGAAACATGACACCTTTAAAGGAACACAAGAAAAGGAAATTTACAAAATGTCTGAAAAGGAAATCAAAATAATGATCTTAAAGAAACTCAGGGAGATACAAGAATGTACTATAAAAAATTGAGTGAAATCAGGAAAAGAATTTATGATCTGAATACAATAAAGAGATAGATGTCATAAAAATGTCAAACAAATCTTGGAGCTGAATAATTTAAAGAATGATGTAAAAATGCAATTAAGAGCTACAACAGCAGATCAAGCAGAAGAAAGAATTTCTGAACTTGAACACATATGTTTTGAAATAACCCTATCAGAGGGAAAAAATAAATAAGAATTAAAAAGAACAAAGAAAGCCTACAGGACCCATGGGACACTGTTAAGTGAACCAATATTCACATTACTAGATTACCAAAAAAGAGAAGAGATGGAGAAGGGCACAGAAAACCTATTTAAATACATAATAGCTGAAAACTTCCAAACTGTTGAGAGAGATATAAATATCTAAATCTAGAAAGGTCAAAGTTTACCAAACAGATTCAATTCAGAAAGGTCCTCTCCAAAGCACATTATAAGCAAACTTTCAGAAGCCAAAGACAAAGAGAGAATTTTAAAAGCAGCAAGAGAAAAAATGTCAAGTCACATATAAGGGAATCTCCATTAGACTATCAGCAGATTTCTCAGTAGAAACTGTGCAGGTAGGGAGAGAATTGGATGATATGTTCATAGTGCTAAAAGAAAAAAAATTGTTAGCCAAGAATAATATACCCACCAAAGCTATTCTTCAGAAATGAAGAAAAAACAAAGATTTTCTCAGACAAGGAAAAGCTGAGGGAATTCAGTACTACTAGACCAAGCTTACAAGATTGGAAGCAAAAGAATGATAATTGCTATCATGAAAACATGTGAAAGTGTAAAACTTACTAGTAGAGGTAAACTCATAATCAAACTCAGAATACTCCAGTATTGTAATGGTATTATATAAATCTTTCAAACCTCTAGTATGAAGGTTAATAGCCAAAGTGGTAAAGAATAACTATAGCTACAATTACGTATTAAGGAACACATAATATATAAGATGTAAATTAAGGGAAAAAATTTATACAAATTGTTGAGGGAGAGAAAAGGTCTAGAATATTTTTATGCAACCAAAGTTAAGTTGTTATCAGCTTAAAATTATCTATTATAACTGTAAGATTCTATATATTAGGCTCATGATAATCACAAAGAAAGAAATTACAACAGATACACAAAAGAGAAAGAGAAAGGAATCAAAGCTTAGCACCACAGAAGACCACCAAACCACAAAGGTAAACAACAAGAGAGGAAGAAAGAAAAGAACAGAGGTTCTACAAAACAACCAGGAAACCATTAACAAAATAGCAGGAGGACATTTTTACCTATCAGGAATGCAAGGATGGTTTAATGTGCAAATCAAAAAATGTGATACATCACATTAATAGAAAGAAGAACAAAAAACCATACAATCATTTCAATTGATGCAGAAAAGGCATTTGACAAAATTCAATGTTCCCTCTCAGCAAATTAGGTATAGAAGGTATTAATACATAGCCTGTCTCAGTCCATTTTGTGTTGCTACAAAGGAATGCTTGAGACTGGGCAATTTATAAAGAAAAAAAGTTTATTTGGCTCATACTTCTGATAACTAGGAAGTTCCATATTGGGCATCTGCATCTGGTGAGAATCTCAAACTGCTTCCTCTCATGGCAGAAGACAAAGGGACTTGGCATGTGTAGAGATCACATGACCAGAGAGACACAGGGAGGTGCTAGGCTCTTTTAAACAACCAGCTTTCATGGAACTAATAGAGTCAGAACTCACGCTAAGGAAGGGCAATAATCTATTCATGAAGGTATTGGTGAAGATGTGGAGAAAAGGGAACACTTACACACTGTTGGTGGGAATGTAAATTAATACAGTCATTATGGAAAACATCCTGGAAGTTCCTCAAAATATTAGAAATAGATTTACCATATGATCCAGCAATCTCACTACTGGGTATATATCCAAAGGAAATGGAGTGTGTCAAGGCGACATCTATACTCCCATGTTTATTGCAGCACTATTCACAATAGCCAAGGTATGGAATCAACCTGTGCCCAAAAATGGATGAATGGATAAAGAAAATGTGCTATATATATGCAGTGAAATACTAATCAGCCATAAAAATAATGAAATCCTGTCATTTTAAAAAACATGAATGAATCTGGAGGCTATTAAGTGAAATAAGCCAGGAATGAAATGACAGATACCACATGAGTTCATTCATATGTGGATTCTAAAAAGGTTGTTCTCTTAGGAGTTGTCAATAGAACAGTGGTTACTAGAGACTGGGGAGGGTTGGAGGAGGTGAGGAATCTGACAGGTTGGTCAAAGGGTACAAAGTTGCAACTAGAAAGGCAGAATAATTTTTGGTGTTCTATTGCACAGTAGGGCGACTCTAGTAAACAGTAAGGTATTGTATTGATAGATCCCAATTTAACCAGAAGAGACAATTTTGAATGTTTCCATTACAAAGAAATGATAAATGTTTGAGGTGATGGATACACTAATTACCGTGATATGATCATTACACCATGTATGCATGTGCTGAAACATCACAATGTGCCCCCTAAACATGTACAGTTATTATATGGCTGTTAAAAATAAAAAAATAAATTGCCCTTGTTAGTGATATATATACCCAAATCAAAATGGCAGGAATTAAAAGGAAATTCTGAGAATCTGGAGATCTCATTTAAATGAGATTTAATTGGTTTTTTTTTTTTTTTTCTTGAGACAGAGTCTCACTTCGTTGCCTGGGCTAGAGTGAGTGCCGTGGCATCAGCCTAGCTCACAGCAACCTCAAACTCCTGAGCTTAAGCGATCCTACTGCCTCAGCCTCCCGAGTAGCTGGGACTACAGGCATGCGCCACCATGCCCGGCTAATTTTTTCTATATATATTTTAGTTGGCCAGATAATTTGTTTCTATTTTTAGTAGAGACGGGGTCTCCCTCTTGCTGGTCTCGAACTCCTGACCTCTAGCGATCCACCTGCCTCGGCCTCCCAGAGGGCTAGGATTACAGGCATGCGCCACCGTGCCTGGGCTTAATTGGTTTTTTTAATCCACTTTTCTCAGTTGATTGTAACTAATTTATTTTAAAAGTTCACTTACTGAGGCTTTGTCCCTCTTTCTTCCTTCTGTGTCCTGGGCCAGTGTGAGACAACAGTGGTAGGTAAGGATTTTTATCTACGGACAAAACTTTTCCTCGGTGGGCAGCCCCCTGAGTCCTAGACTAGGGGAGTGGAAATCAGGTGGCGTTTGCAAGACCTTTTGACTGTGGACTGGGAGCCACATGTGCAGTTCTTTTTTATCAGTGACAAAGCTGACATTTTTATATTTATCTCTCCACTTGTTCCAAACTTGAGTAGGAAAAAGGGATGCTTATTTATTGGGCAATCAAACTCCAATATCATTTAGCCCAGAGGTAACTGGATTTGTGTCAACTACGTCCTCTGAGGAATCTGGAGGCACTAAGCAAATGGTTTCACATCCCCTGTGATAGGAGGAAGTCAGAGGAATTCGGTTGTGTATGAGTCCTGAATTAACTGAGCTGGCAGTCCATACAGGAATTGCAGGATGGAGTGACCTGAGCACAAAGTTAGGTACAAACATAGTCCCGCCTTCCTTTTAAACAGGGAGGTTTAAACAGGCTGGATGCATTAGCAACCTGAGAGTTTTATCCATGAAGCTTTTAGATCGACTTTTTCATGGATGCATTAGTGTTTTCATTGCTGCTGTAACAAATTACTACAAATTTAGTGGCTTAAAACAACACAAATTTATTATGTTACAGTTTAGGAGGTCAAATTTCCGAAGGAAGTCTCCTGGGCTAAAGTTAACATGCTGACAGGGCCGTGTTCATTCTGGGGGCCTAGGAGAAACTCTGTTCCTTGTCTGCTCCAGCTTCCAGAGGCCACCCATATGCCGTGGCTCATGGCTCCTTCTCCAGTCTTCAAAGCCATCAGCGCTGCATCCCTCTGACCGTTTTTCTATAGTCAAACCTTCCTGTGACCACAGCAGTGTTCTCCCACAGGGGTCATCCCAGATCATTTCTCCATCTCAAGATCCTTAACTTTAGTTATATGTGCAAAGTCCCTTTTGCCATGTAAGGTCACACATTCACAAGTTCTTGGGGATTAGGCTGTGGACATCTTGGAGGCTGAGTCAGTGCATTATTCTGCCCAACACAATGGGAAGGCTAAAGTCTTCTAAGGCAAATTCGTCTGCCAATTTTCTTACAGTCATTCAAGAACAAATTTCAAAACAGTATCCTCTTTGACAATACTCCGTGAAAAACCATTTAAGGAAATTCATTTTAAACCACAGATTATGGTGTTACATTTTGGGATTTCATTCTAGAATTTCTCTGAGTGTATATCACTTTAGCTGATTCCAGAAAGGTACCTGTCGTCAACACAAGTGTTAGAGAGGACTAGGAGTAAGAATTATGTCACACAGTATAGAGATAAAATGTAATCAAGTAAAATTGGTGCATGTTAGGTGCAATGGTTAGGACTTTGGTGTACTTGAGTGAAGATATGATTCCCCTGAAGTTCCATGGGCCTTGAGGGCTACCTGTGGTCTCTGACTGATGGCCTTTCTGGGAGGATACTGCAGAAATCTTTACCACCTCTAGGCTAGTGAGAAATATATACTTGGGAAAGGTGGAGGGTGACAATGCAAACACTACTCTTTTTTAGCTCTCAGAGTTAGAATCCTTAGAGAGTACTTAGAGAGACATTTCATAAGAATATACCATGAGTTGCTATGCTTGCCATTGCAAACTCAGGATTTCCAACAAAATTCCTTATTCAGGACACAAGGGAGAGTTGTGCTAATGGTAGCATTCAGAGTACTCATCTGTCTCCATGTGCCATAGTGTCTGCAGCTGTGCATGACCAGAGGTGGATAAATGTAGCCCAGCCTGCATCAGTGATGATCTGTAAGAGTCTGTTCCTGTGCAGGAGAGATTATACAGGTATATTCCTGAATTACCATAGAAACAGTTGCAAAGATGTCAACTGCCATAAATGAATATAACCACAGTGAACTCAGGGTATGAATATGGCCACATCTTTCTTTTGTGTAATTGCTTGAGCTGCTTCCTTATTTATTAATTGGGGATTCAAAATCTCCACCTCTTCATCCCCCAAGGTAGCCTCAAGACCAGGAGTGGGAACCAGTCAGTAACCTACCTCCGGTGGAGAGAGGACTGAGTTCTGATCAGTGTACCCCTGCTGTTGCTTCTCACTGCCATGCAATGTCTTTACTGAAGACTAGACACTCTAGTCCCATAGTCAGTGGATCCCCTTTTCCCTGGAAATGGGGCTAGTCATTCACTCTTTTGGAGGAAGCTGCCTGTAGTGATTCTAAGATGAGAAACTTTTTTGAGGGAGACTGGCTTCCTGATTCAAGGATGCCCACACCTATACTTCTGAGGAACCAAGAGCCCTATCTAATGGGGCTGTAAGATCTTTTAGTCCTATGGAAGAAATGTCACCATCAATGGCCAAACTAAGTTTGTACTGGGGAAGTCTGCTGTATGGAAAAGGAGTACCAGTGAGCAGTACCAGTGAGCCCCAGAAACCTAACATTGAATTATATTCTGGAGATTGCTAAAACTTCTGCTCCTCCATGTGGATGTCTGAAGGCTCAGACTTTCTTTCTTGGGACCATGGGTATGTCACATAGTCTATGTGTATCCAGTTCCTAACTCTTATCCAGAATAAATAATAATAAGAATAGCTTATACTTATTAAGTACTTCCTGAATGCTAGGCATTGTTCTAAGTGCCTTTTCATGAATAAACTAATGCAATCCTCACAATGTCCCTATGAAGTAGGCATTATTTTCCTCTCCACTTTTATAGAGGAGGAGATTTAAGTAACCTGCCCAAGATCACGGAGCTGAATTTAACCCCAGACACAGTCAGGCTCCAGAGAGCGTGAGCTTAACCACTTTACTACACCATCCTCCCTCTTAGAAAGGAGTATAGAAATCTCAGGGTTTGTGAGTTAGTGAAATCACATTCTAGACAGCAGTAACTAAGCATGGTAGCTTTTAGCAACACATGAGCATGTGAGTTGCCCATGAAATTAGAGAAACATTATACTTTTAGATACTATTGTAGAAACTCCAGCCCTGGAACAGTCTCACAGACCTTCTTAATATTCACAGAGGGCAAGAGACCAGGGTCAGAAAAGAGCAAGGAGTGAACTGAAAGAGAGAGGCAACTGAGGGCAGGCAGAGAAATGAAATCCTCCATGCTCATCACTCATTCTACTCCAGTGACCCAGGGTAAAGCTGTGGCATGAGGGAGGGTCTGGGTTAATGAGGACAGACTCTGGCAGCTGCATTTCAGAATTCTGCCCTCCTCAGCTCCAGCACTCAAGAAAAGATCAGATGTTCTTTTGTTGCAAAGTCTGGATGTGCTCGGGGCGTGCACTCGAGCCCTTAGGTGAAGGAATCCCACGCTGGCGAGCAGGAGACCGTGCACAAATGGCAGGAGTGTAAGGGGCAACCTGGACACAAGGACCACACCGCCTTCCCTGAGAAATCAGACTCCGGTCAGTGGCTCTCCCTGGCTTCACTTTGCCAGGGGAGATGGGGCTCTGGGCTGTGGGCCTGAAAGATTAGGGTGGTGGTGAAAAGAGAATGTCAGTAATCATCCAGACATAAGGCTGCCTTAATCAGTTATCATCACATGTGAGGAACAGAAACTCACTTAGATTAGTTTAAGACAAATGGGATTCACTGGATGGACGTGCAGGTATTTGATGGAATTTAAGCACAAGCAGGCCTTGAGGGCCTGGAGCCAGGAATCAGAAAATGAGGAACACCAGTTACTTACTGCTATTGAAATGTATGGTTTACTATCTATCCTCCTTTCTTGTCAAATTCATTCTTCTCTGCTGGGGGAACTGGCTTGCTTGGTTTCAACATGCATCTCATAAAAGAAATGGCCCGGATTGATGTGAATTCTCAGCTCCAGCTCTTTTGTGGCAATTCCAAATTCCTGGGAAAGACTGACCTGGTGTGGACCAGATGTTTGCCTCCGGAGAGTCAGCTTTGGCCAGGGAGGCTGGTCACACTTCCAAACCTGGCCATCCTTTGGGCAAGGACCAAGTCTAGGCTGATGTCCTAAGCTGTCTTCTGTTAATGAACTCTTGTTAATTTTGTGAAACTTCATTGGTTTCTGGAGCTTAAGGCAGTGAGAAGTCAGCTGGCCAGCACCCTCAGTCCCTGGAGAATGCCCACAATATCAGCAAGCTCCCCTCAAGGGAAGCTGCTTGTGCCCTGCTCTCGTCTACACTTCCCTTTGGTTTCAAAGAGTCAGATGCAGAGAGAACTGGCCGCGGCCGGAGGAAGAGGAGGTGATGTAATTTTGTAATTGATGATCTCTGCTGTGGCCAGATGGAGGATAAAGTCCTCATTTCAACAGAGAAAAGTCATCCAATTTTAGTAGTTTTCAACTTGACTCACTTCCATCGGCATAACCTGGTTTAATCTTGCTAAGACAACAAAAATGTGGGTGCAATATAGGATTTTGGAATGTTTCACAGCAAATAATACAACTAATCTCAGAGGAAAGTTTACTTATTATATTCTATTTATTCCCTACCTACTTCCAAAAGGGATTTGAGGCACTTTATTAAGACCAGAAGCATAAGCAGTAAAATGCAAAAGTAGTGAAAAGGGGGGAAATGAAAGAAATTATATTTTAAAATCCTGGCTGATAATTTATCAATAACTCTTTGTGGAAAAAATAAAGCTAGATTTCTACCTCACACCATTCATTTGAATAAATTTCAAATATAACAAAGAGTTAAATATGATTGCTAATCTATAAAGGAACTATAAAAATACATTTAAGTATTTATCTGTTCCTAGGGCAAAGTGAGAAAAGCATTTCTAAGGCAATTAATAAAGAAGAAAACCTTAAGGAGAAATATTAATAGAGCTGATTCTATAACAATGTAAAACTTCTTGACTTTGCAAAGTACCAAAACCAAAATTAAATGGAGAAAATATTTCCAATACAATGACAAAGAATTTATAGCTTCACTATCAAGTTTAAGAATTTTTTTTTTTTTTTTTTTTTTTTTTGAGACAGAGTCTCACTTTGTTGCCTGGGCTAGAGCGAGTGCCGTGGCATCAGCCTAGCTCACAGCAACCTCAAACTCCTGGGCTTAAGCGATCCTACTGCCTCAGCCTCCCGAGTAGCTGGGACTACAGGCATGCGCCACCATGCCTGGCTAATTTTTTCTATATATATTTTTAGTTGTCCAGATAATTTTTATTTCTATTTTTAGTAGAGACGGGGTCTTGCTCAGGCTGGTCTCAAACTCCTGACCTCGAGCGATCCACCCGCCTCAGTCTCCCAGAGGGCTAGGATTACAGGCATGAGCCACCGCGCCCAGCCTAAGAATTTTATCTGCTAAAAACAATAACAGGACAAACATTCTAATGCATAAATGAATAAAGGACATAAAACAAAAAATTTTTAAATAATTAATACAAAAAGCAAATATACATGAAAAGATAATAAAACCTAAAAAATAAAAAGGAAATGCAACTGAAAATAATGAAATTCTATTTTACAATTCTGATTAGAAAAAATATAGAAAATTAATAATGTCTACACTGGGAAGAGATAATGAGAAAAGGAAACTTATGTAGCCTGATGATGATGATAATTCCTTTCTGGGGGGCAGTTTGAAAATATTTTGAATACTCCATAAGATTTGCATATTTTTGACTCAAATTTTATTTCTAGAAACTACTGTTTGGAAAATAATCAAGATTTTTATGAAGATCTTGAATCACCTGGAAGAATTAAAAGCCTTTAGTTTCCCTTGTTTCAAAAAGAAGGCGACTATGTAATTAATGTATTTGAATATTTATATCCAAGATAGTTAAACTAGGGCAAAATTTGATGTCTGTCTATTGTAAGCTTTGATTATCTGGGAAAAATACCTAGGTGGAAGAGTGATCCGAATACATGAGATAATCTCCTGTATAGATCATTATTGCGGAGATGCCAGTGGAATTCCACAGGTATAGATTCAACTTTGAATTTAATTAAAAAAAAAAAGGGATTAGTGACTCCCAGAGGGAGGCAAGTGGGGGTGCTCTCATGGGGTTCTGGTGAACATGTTCAGCCTTCCGTCGGCTCCTGTCACTGGGTGATGTGAGTGTGATCCTTTTTCTCTGCCTCCAGGACTGCCCTCCAGATGCAGAAGACTTTAGGGCCCAGCAGTGTTCAGCCTACAATGATGTTCAGTATCAAGGACGTTATTATGAGTGGCTTCCACGGTATAATGATCCTGCTGCCCCATGCGCGCTCAGGTGTCATGCACGGGGACAAAACCTGGTGGTAGAGCTGGCACCTAAGGTACTGGATGGAACTCGTTGCAACGCTGACTCCCTGGACATGTGTATCAGCGGCATCTGCCAGGTAAGCTGCACCTGCCTCCCATACTCCTGGTTCATACACCCTCGATAAACAGAATTCTTTTCTTCTATACTGTTGTTCATACATATGCAAATACTGTTTTCTATCATTTTAATGTACAAAATATTTTAGAGAATGGTACTAGCCTTGAAATCATGTTTTACATATGTAAAATAGTGTCAGTTGTGCCTAGGTAGAGTCAAAATATATAACTTCTTGTGATTCCTCCAGATCAATGCTTCTCTAACTTGAGTGTGCATCAGAACCCTGTATTGGTTGTTTCCTTGTCTGGGCAGAAGCTTTTTAATTTAATCAGGTCCCATTTATTTATTTTTGTTGTTACTGTGATTGCCTTTGGAGTCTTTTTCATAAATTCTTTGCCTAGGCCGATATCTGTAAGAATTTTTCCAACCTCTTCTTCTAGTATTCTTACGGTTTCATGCTGTAGGTTTAAGTCTGTAATATATCATGAATTAATTTTTGTAAGTGGTGAGAGGTGCAAATCCTGTTTCAGTCTTTTATGTGGGGCTATCCAATTTTTGCAGCATCATTTGTTGAATGGGGATTCTTTCCCCCAGTGTGTTTTTGTTTGCTTTGTCAAAGATCATATGGCTATATGAGGATGGTTTAATATCTGGGTTCTCAGTTCTGTTCCATTGGTCTGTGTCTCTGTTCTTGTGCCAGTGCCATGCTGTTTTGGTTACTATAGCCTTGTTGTATAGCATGAAGTCTCATAAAGTGATGCCTCCCAATTTGTTCTTTTTGCTTAAGGTTGCTTTAGTTATTTGGGGTCTTTTCAATATTATAAAAGCCATGTATGATAAACCCACAGCCAACATCATACTGAATGGAGGAAAAGTGAGAGCATTCCTGCTTAGAACTGGAACCAGAACAAGGTCACCACTTCTGTTCAACATAGTGCTGGAAAGCCTTCCCAGAGCAATCAGGCAAGAGAAGGAAATCAAGAGTATACAAATGGGGAAAGAAGAGGTCAAATTATCACTCTTTGTTGATGATACGATCTTAGATCTAGAAAACCCCAAAGATTCTGCCAAGAGAATCCTGGAATTGATAAATAAATTCAGCAAAGTCTCAGGTTACAAAATCAATGTACACGAATCAGTAGCATTCATATACACCAACAATAGTCAAGCTGAGAATCAAACCAAAGTCTCAATACCTTTCACAATAGCAACAAAGAAAATAAAATACCTAGGAATATACTTAACCAAGAAGGTGAAAGACCTCTACAGGGAGAACTACGGAACACTGAGGAAGGAAATTGCAGAGGATGTAAACAAATGGGAAAAACATATCATGCTTATGGATTGGCAGAATCAACATTGTTAAAGTGTCTACATTACCCAAAGTGATTTACGGATTCAGTGCAATCCCCATTAAAATACCAACATCTTTTTTCGTAGATCTAGGAAAAATAATTCTACACTTTGTATGAATTCAGTATCTTTCCTTCAACAGGGTAATGTTCACATAAATTCCCTTTCTTGTTCAGTGTGGCCAGGGACATCAGCAGTCATTTGGGTGAGAGAAAGCAAAGTGTATGATTATCTATGCTCACCTCGAGATCACTGAAGTGACCCCTGATGATTGCTTGGCATAGAGTACAGATAACTTTTGTAAATGTGTTTACAGTTTCCTCGTTTAAATGAACATGTCACAACACTCTTGGGAACAACTTTCCATTAGCCTGAGCACAACACACAGCATGAGACAACAATACTCACTGAATGAAATTTGCTTCTGCCTCTGCTTTGGACGTCTGATTTGTATCAGAGGCAGGTTGGGGTTGGTAACAGGTCTGCAGAGCAAGTCTGATTTTTCACTCATGTTTATTGAATTCCCTGATGGCTGTGTAAACACAGAAACCACTTAAAATTTCTAATCAAAATAATAGCAACTAACATTGGGTGCTTACAAGTTATCAGGCATTGTCTAAGCACCTTGCCGTATTAGTTCGTCATAACCCTATGATGGAGGTACAGTAATTATCCTCACTTTGTTTATAAGGAAACTGGAAATTGAAGAAGCAAAGTAATTTGCCCAGGTTGCAGAGTATCTTAGTCTGTTTGGGCTGCTATAACAAACTACCATAGACTGGGTGGCATGTAAACAAAAGGAACTGATTTTTTACAGTTCAGGAGGCTAGGAAGTCCTACCTCAAAGTGCCGGCAGATTCAGTATCTGGCGAGGGCCTGCTGCCTGGTTCATAGATGGCGGTATCCTCACGTGGAGAAAGGGATGAGGGACGTCTCCAGGGTCTCTTTCTTAATGGCACTAATCCCATTCACAAGGGCTCCACCCTTATGATCTAATCACCTCCTAAAGGGCCCACATCCAAACACCATCACCTTGGGTGTTGAGTTTCAGTGTAGGAATTTTGGGAGGGACATAAATATTCACTCTATCGCACATAGCTAGAAAATGGTAGAGATGGAATTTGAACCCCAGCACCTTAATTCCAGAGTCCATTGTCTTAATCACTGAGCTATACTGATGATACTTTTTGCATTGCTACAAGTATAACTGAAGGTTGTAACTGAAAATAAGATGTAGTGCCATTAAAGCATAGCCAGTACTACTGATGAATCATGCATAGATAGCTTCGTTTAGGGATTAAAACTCAAATGTCCACACACCACCCCAGAGGGAAACTGCCCAGGTGTAGTCATAGCGAGGGGTGAGTGCAGTGGCTGTTTTTGTCAAGTGCAGTGCTGTTGAGTGCAGTGCTGTTTGTTTTTGTTTTTGTTTTTGTTAAGAGAAGCAAGAAATCTGGATTTTAATGTGAAACTTCCAGTTTGTAAAATCACCTTGTTGTTAATAACCCTGCTTTATCCATTAATGGTTAAATTGTACTCCTGTGTAATACAGATTAGTTTTCCCTGCAGTAACCAACGACCTCCAATGCTTGGTGGTTTTAAAACAATTAAAGGTTATTTCTTGCTAATGCTACTTGCTCAAGTGAGATCAGCAGGAGTCTCTACTCTTTGTATATCTAAGAGACTCAGGCTGAGGGAGGCTTTATTTGAACACATTTTTAACATCATAACTGCAGTAGTGCAAGGGACTCATGCACTAACCCTTAAAGTTTCTTATGGAAGTGACACAGATAACTTAGACTCATATTTCACTGGCCAAAGATAGTCAATGACCACATCTAACTTCCAAGGGGGTGGGGGAGTGCATCCCTTCCGTGGACTGAAAGAGAAGCTAAATGTTTATGAATACTCCTAATGACTGCCACCACTCCATATACTCTGATTTTCGAGGCAGAAATGCCAGATTTTTTTTTTCTTAAGGTAGAATCTAATTTTCAGAGATCTCAGAGATCTCAAACAGAGATTGATTAAAAAAATTGTTTTTTTCTTGAAGGATTAAATTTGACTTCTCTGGAAAATTCATATTTTTCTTAATTTGGATTAATGCTGCTTATTTAAACACTATCTTCTTTGAGCTGATTAGGAAATCATATGCAGGACTGTGAAATATTTTTTTAGCTGAAGTGATGATTTATAGATGAGTATTTATTCCAAAAAGGACTGCTCATGTGTTTAAAATATGTGTTTATGTTATCCACAATCTCATGTAAATTGTCTCATTGACTACACTGTACAGTAAGAATCTTATCTTATTAATTTATACTCTGTAGTGCCTGGTACTATAGAAAATGGTTATTTAGTCGATGTTAATAAATTTTATTGGTGTGTTTATCAGTTAGTGCTCAATAAATCACCATAATTAGAGATGATGACTTCAGGAGATGTCACGGAAGTTGAAAAACCATCAGGAATTTTTAAAAAGTTGCTTATTGTTGATTATGATGTGACAGGAAAGTCAAAATTCAATAGCCCCTCAATTTGAAGGGCAGTTCTGGCTTATACCCTATGAATCACAAGGCAACCAGACCTTCTTTTCAAATATCATTTTTCTGTAATGTTTTCACATGCTTTATTTGGCTGTAAGATTTGGATGAATTGTAACTTAAAAAAATTATTAAGCAAATATAAGTGCTCGGGGAGGTATTCCATTGCCCAAGATCTTGCAAAGCTCTAAACTGTCTTCAAAACAAGCCCTTCCTAGCTTCTAAATCCACACCCTTTCTGGACGACCAGATAGAGGGTGATTCTCATTCTCATGAAATGCAAAGTGCTCAGGGACACGAATGTGTGAGGACAGAGCTTGGCCCAGGAACAGTGTTTCTATAATTTAATGGTAGAATTACTCTCCTTGGAGAAAATTGCATGAACACAAGTTACTCATTGATTGAATCCCAACCATGCAAGTGTGTTTCCAAAATCAATCACTCTTAAGTTGTTCCACATGTACTTGTAAATGTTAATACAATGGTCCATGTAACTGGCTTTTTCTGTTGTTATCTGCTGATACAGTATAGTGTTAAGATTCTGGTGTCAGATGACCTGGGTTTTAAAATCATTACTGACACCATATACTAACTGTGTAATGTTGGCAAATCATTTAACTCAGTAATGTGTAGATTTCCTTATTTGTAAAACAGAGGTAAAAGGCATCACTTGTATCACATAAGATTGCTCTGAAAATTAAATGAAATAATGTGTACGGTATGCATGGATGGCATAATGCCAGGCACATGGTAAACATTATCAACTATTATTATTAATGATTTATTACTATTTTATAATCAGGGTTAAAGGATCTCAAAAGTCATTGAATTAAGCTACTCATCCAATAATTTTATCCCCCTCCCTACAATTTTCCTACCAAGAAGTCTCTTAGCCCATGATTGAATACTTATTATTGGATAACTCTGACTTTTTAAACTTTTTCATATTGAACTAAATTATGGCTAAACCTGTAGCTTTTACCATTTAGAAATAGATCAAATGTAGACCTTTTTTTCATGACAGCCCTTTGAATTTGAAAATATCTCTACTCATAGGCTACTTCCTAAACTTCCTCGGAACTTTTGCTACCTCTCCCTGAAACTTTCATTTGATTTTTCTCCTTCCCTTCAACACCAAAATTTTGGAAATAATAATGTATAGATGTTGTTTCAACTCTTTTAATTTTTTGAGACTTGCGTAAGAATCCTATAAATGATACTCTACTGTAAGGCTTTATATCATTCAGATTTACAAAACAATGTTCTCATAAAAGAGAGCCAACCGGTAAACGTAGGAAGGACAACCCCGTGAGTAAGGCCCCTCCTCGGCTTCCCGCCCTGACCGGAGCTTGTGTTGCAGGCGGTGGGCTGCGACCGGCGGCTGGGCAGCGACGCCCGGGAGGACAACTGCGGAGTCTGCGCCGGCGACGGCGCCACCTGCAGGCTGGTGCGGGGACAGGCGAAGTCACACGTGTCTCCTGAAAAAAGTAGGTTGTGAAGTCAATGCTATGCTGTCGTAATGCAAGGTGTGTTTCTGACCATCTATTATTACTGGAATAACCTTTCCCAAGCATGCTAAGCTTTTTTAGTTGGAATAACTTTTGACCAGTATTCTAAAGTCAAATTTCTTCCAAAAAGTATATATCAAATTTTTGTTTCCCACTCTGTTTTAGAAGAGTACCCGCTCTTTGAACATTTGCCAATACAGAGTATTACTATTTTTAAAAAATATTTGCTGATTTTTCGGATAAATCGTGAAGTAACTATTTCTTTTATTTGCTTTCCTTTAATTGCTAACAAAGTAGAAAATATTGTCATATTATATATTTATTAGCCATTGATGATTTTTTATCTTTCAGTTAGTTATTGAAGCTATTTACCTGTTTTCCTATTCAGATGTTGATCTTTTCCTCACTGTTGTGAGCTTTTAACATATCATAAATACTGGCCTTTTGACTGGTATAGTTATTTCAAATGTGGTTTCCAATTTGTTATTTGACTTTCAATTTTGTGTTTTTAGAATCAATGCTTTCTAATTTTTATGTATTCAGAAATTCCCATCTTTTTATTTCAATAACTTGTTTTTTTAATCCTTTAATTTGGGGACCAGTGAACTTTATCAGTAGAGGACCAGACAGTAAATATTTTGGACTTTTCAGGGCATATAGTCTCTGCCTCAACTACTCAAGACTGGCTGTTGCAGTGCAAAAGCACCCACGAATACCTGGAAACAAATGGGCTGACTGTGTTCCAATATAACTTTATTTACAAAGGTAGCCTGCAGGCTGAACGTGGCCCTCAGGTTGCAGTTTGTTGACTTCGGCTTTAAAGGGAAAAAATTATTCAGCATGTTTTATGCCAGTACTGCTATGGTTTTGTTTTTCTACTTTTAAATCTTTTATTCATTTTAATTTAGTTTGATGTAATTTATGAAGTTGGGATCTTACTTACTCCTCCAAATGGGAACATCAAGATAGGAGTGGTGGAAGGTTCTGCAGGAATAGGAAACACAAGTTTCATGGCATGACACTAGGAGGAAGCCTGGAGTTTTTGAGGAACTGCTTACTAATATGTTGCTTGGGCCTGAATGCACATTGAATAGTGTGGAAGATAAGAATGGCATTCAGGAGTCAGCCATAAAAGCCTTCATTATTGTGTTTTATATTTCAGGTGAAATGGAGTCATGAAAATAATTTAGGCAGTGCAGTGACATGGCTAGATTTGTGTTTCAGTGAAATAATTCTGATGGCATATGGAGGCTGGATTACCTGTGAGGGGAGCCTGGAAGCAGAGACCCCAGATAGGAAGATTTTTAGAAAATACTCAAGAGTGTTTAAAATATGAGGCCTTGGTCTATAGTAGCATGGCAGAAATGTAGACAAAGGAATAGCTGGAGAGATATTTAGGAGGTAGAATGAGCAAAGTTCGGTAATTCTTTGAATAAGAAAAGAAGAAAAGAGAAAGAAGAGGCTAGAATGATATAAATTTTCCATCTTGAGCGGCTGGGTGGATGTTTGCTGTTAATTTGCTTAGGGAATTAATGAAGAGGAGACACATATCAAAGGTGAGAGCCCATATCCCTGGATTTTTGTCTTCCTGGAATTTTGGTCCCGTAAGTATTCAATACCTTGGTACCTTTCTGATGCCTTCAAACAGATGTACAGTGTATTTTGTTTGTGGTTAGAAGGTTGCTCTGAAAAATGTTAGTCCATCATGACTGATAGAAAACCCCCTTGTTGGTGGTATTCAGTTATAAATGTAGGTGAGTCCACCCAAAGAGAGTATGTAGACTATAACAAAAAGCCAAAAATTGTATACCTATAACACCTGAAGTCAAGGCGTTTAGCCAAATAAGAAGTTTAGGGAAATTCACCTGAGTAGGTGGGTAAACACTGAACTTAGCAAGAGCAGTATCATGGAAGCCAAAGGAATAAGTAACTTCAAAAAGGGGGTAATAGCCATATTAAATGCTCCTGTGAGGTCACCTGGAATAGGGCCCCCAAATTTCCGTTTAGCAATTTGAAGGTCATTAGTGACATTAGCGACATTAGCAAGGTGATGTCAGTGAATTTCAGGCTGAAACCAAAGCTTGATTGCAATGGATTGATGAATGAAGAGAAGGTGGGAATACATAGAAGGAAGCATTTGCCCAGGACCAGAGGAGGGTGCACACTGACCCCAGGTCAACAGCTGGATAACTGCACAGGTGCAGCTGGAGAACATGGTGAGAAATCACAGGAGTTCCAGTCTATTGGTTTTGACTCTTCATTAAGAGGTAGAGTCAGCCATCAAGAGGGAGGGCCCAGAGACTCGAGTGTGTTCCCATGGAGGATAGGAGGAGAAGGAACTCATCAAGGACAGTGAAAAGATAGAGGCATAGCTATAAGGGCCCAGCTGAGACTGGAAACCATGAATTAGTGGGAGCTGCAATCCATGGACTTTATGAAGGAGGAGGCTTTGAATGGTGGTGTATGGAATGTAGTTAGGAATGCATTCTACTGAAAAGCATAAAAAACTCAACTTACAAACTTGAGAGTTGCACATGTCTCTTCTAACAGGAAGTCTGTAGGAGGCAATCAAGGCTGAGGACACTGTTCTACTGTGTCTTTGAGGAGCCACGCTCCTCTCTCTTCTTCAGGTCCTTAGAGTGTGCTTTCGCCTACGTGGCTGCAAAGTCACTACTGGACATTGAGATGTCACATCCACATACCAGATACTGAGGAATAAGATAGTGCAAAAGGCATTCTTTAAAACTGTGTTCTTTATTCAGGAAGGGAAGTCTTTCCCAGGGGATTTTGCTTCATTGACCAGAACTGTGGCATGTGACACCCTGGCTTTTAAGGAGGCAGGAAACCAAGTACTTACAATGCTTTGTGACTCCCAGTGTTTTCTTCAGACATATCTTATCACTGAATTCTATTAGTTTTACATTGTAGTTTTGATAATGTCATACCCACTTTACAGATGAGGAAACTGAAGACCAGAGATGTTAAGAAACATCTCCCATAATTAATTATGAAAAGCAATGTAGGAAAGTGGTTAAGAAATTGGAGTCTTGGGCCAGACTGGCTAAGTTTAAATTCTGGGTCGGTTTGCTAGCCGTGTAAGCAGGGCAAGTTATTTAACTTCCATATGTATCTTGGATTTCTCATTTTAAACTGGGAATAACAATAATACTGCCTTTACAGAGCTGCTGTCAGGATTCAATAAATCAGTTCATGCTGAACCCTCCAAATGGTCTGGTACCTCGAGAGTGTTCAATAAGTGCTAGCTGTGTTTTTATTAAAAATGACACTTATTTGGGTACCAATGCATGTCGTACCTCCTGTGTACCTTAAATGTATGCCCTTAAGTGGGTATTTGTAAACATTTTTTTAAATCAGCACTTGGTCCATCTAGGGGTTTAAGACAGCTACTGGTGGGTATGGAGGAAAACCTTGAAAGTGTCAAAAAGAGTGAATTGTAGGAGAATCCAAAGTTTGAGGACTCACATCAGGGGCAGACAGTTTGAAAAGACAGGCTGTGCTGAGCAGAGTTCATTCAGGAAGGAGGACCAAGGCGGGGAGATAATAGCCAGGCCAGGGTGTTGGGGAAGTGCCTGGAGTTAGTGTTGGCCTTAAAAAGCTTGGAAATCTCATCAGAAAAGACCTTGTTTTGTCAGGGTCCAAGAGAGACTAGAAATAGAGATAATTCTAATTGAACTAGGGTAGAAGCAGAGTGAATGTGGCAAGAAGCCAGTCTTTTTTGGAGAAGTGTACAGAGGAGGCCCTGAAGTGCAAGGTAGCTCATATCCTCCCGGCTCCCCTCTCACACACTGATTTTCAGTTTTTGGATAGTAGATCCTTTTGAGAATCCATTGAACGTTACACATTTTCTTTCCAGAAATTGTATGTGTACTTATAAGCCCTAAATTTGCCCTTCTGCTATTTGGGGCTGGGCCTCAGATCCCTGATGCCCATTTAGGACATTCCAGGTAAAGAACTAAAACGCCTAATGTTTTTGATCAATTTCTATGAAGAAAGAACTGGAGTGCACCGACTGATCCTTTACTGCAGGGCGTGAGTGACATGGTGTAAGCTGGGGGCATCCCCCAGGACGCTGGCATTTCATCAGGGTCTATGCATGCGCTTGAGCTAAGGTGAAAGGTTGCAGAGGTTCCTGCCTGCGTGAAGACACGGTGCTTCTTGTTCTTGATTCTCACGACGGCCCATTTGTGTCTGTTCCGGCTCTGAAACTGGCCAGCTGAAGCTGTTTTTGGCTGGGACTTTCCCCAGGCCATATGGAAGCACTTCCCTATAATTACACTTTGTGTGGAAGAAATGTGGGAAATGAAGCCACGTCTCCCCCACCGTGTGCATCACCAGGGCCTGCTGAGTCCACGCAGCTCCTGCGTCCATACCTTGCCAAGCAATCATTCCTGTCCTCCCTGGGACTCACCCTGTGTCAGGACATGGCAGTGAGATGCTGCTGGCACAGCCCCACGCTGGAGAAAGCGCACAGGGCTGCACACAGGATGTCGTTTCCATCACACAGTGAGACAGACACAAGGTGCAGGAGCCTGGAGCCAAAACCTTTGCTATGAGAAAAATCAGAAATTAATCCAGATACAACACACAAATTTCCTGCTCAGAGAAAGAAGGAGAGAGATGGAACTGACAACTGGCATAAACAGCTTTGGATGTTGGAAAAGGGAACTAGAGGCCACTCGGGTTTTAAAGAGAGAAAACTCAGAAAACAGCAACAAAGACACAAACACAGCTATCTGGAGAGGCTTGACTTGGCATTTAGGGACTTAGTTGCATTTTCAGGTGTGTCTCTTATTTTGGTCTTGTCCACATAAGGGCATACACCATACACGTATGAAGCAAATAAACAAACAAGCTCAGCTTTGTCTGTTCCGGGCTTTTTGTCCATTTTTACATGGTGGCAACTAAGCCTGTGGACACAGAGGTACCCAAGGCCAACTTGGAGCACCAGCGCTTCTCTCAGCTTCTGACCTTGTGACGACAACCACACCCTGCTCCAAAGCTCCCCTTGAGACTCCTGACAAAAGCAGAACCCCTGGGCCAGCTGGATTGTAGGGCTGCCCCATAGGGTAATTCTTAGGATTTTTTTCTCTCCATATGCTGTTCATTTCTCGTTTTGACTGTCACTTCCAAAGACAATCTGCAAATTTAACTTAGTCCATGACAAGGGAGAGTGCATCAGATACAAAGTGTTTGCTAACGTGGCAAACGGGTTGGTTTTCATTCTTCCTGTCTTCCCACATCATCTCTGTCTGCCGCCCCATTCATCTTTCTCGGGGGGATTCTGACTGACAGTGTTCCTACACCCGCGCTGTGGCTGGTACAGGAATATTCAAACCAAAGACCTGGATCCTTTAAATGGGAAATTTGCCCCCTTTAATTCAACAAGAGAAAGTGTGGCTCAGAAGAAAGATCCTGGGACTAGAAGTCAGGAGCTCTGGGTTCTAGTCCTCGCCTAGCTCTTTGCACATTCTTGTGTGGTTTCTAGCCCTCTGCATGAAGAGAAATGAAAGAAAGTGGCATGGAGATCCTGCTGAGAAGGCACTTCATAGATTATGTTTTACCTGGACTAGCGACTGTGAACTCCCGGCCTCTTCATGGACTGCCTTCACACTTATGATAAAATTCATACTCCTTTCCAAAGCCTTTAGAGCCTTGTATCAGCTGTGCTGCCATCTGTCCCTCATTCCCTAATCTCCTGTCACTCCGGCGTTCTGGAAGATTCTAGAATACCATGTATCTTTGCACTCACCCGTCCCTGGGCCTGGAACCTGCTTCTCCCTGCTCTTAACATGCCTTGTCTTTCTCAACCTTGGGCACGAGTGTCTCCCCCTCAGAGCAGCTTTCTTTGCCCACTCTGCCTAACGTAGGCCCTTCCTTTTTCTGTTTTAGTTCTGGGTTAGCTTTTATTGAAAGAAGTAATTATTTCATTTATTTATCTGTTTAGTTTGCCTCTCCCACTAGTAGGCTTTGCAAGAGCAGGCACCATGTCTGTCCTGTGCACCATTTTATTCCTGGTGGTGGTGTGGACCTCGCTTAATGCTGAGCACATGAATTCATGGCCTTTGCTGGAGACGATTCCACCTGTTGTGATTTCAGTGGGACTAAACGATGTTGTGCAACAGAACTGGACTGGAAGCCAAAGATAAGGATAATAACCTCAGCTTGGCCTTTAATAATCCGTGATCTTAGGCAAGAAGCTTGGCTTTTCATGTGCATAGTGAGAGTATTAGCATGGGCGATTTCTAAGACATCTTCTAACTCTGGAAGTCTATTTAGTGTATCTGTGATTTATTCGTCATTAAAAAAAGAGATCTTGGGATTGAATGGAGGTTAGAGAAACAAGACCCCTGTTCCTATATGCAGACATTTTGCAAAGTTTCAATGAAAAGCTTTGACAGAGATGGCTTGTCTTTAGTCTGAAAGGGCCCTGGAAGTTTTATATAGACCACAAGGGTGAGTTGGTATGAAGTCTCCTCTTATATCCCATGAGCTGCTCTTTGGTTAACTTTTTACCTGCTGCTATCCCTACCTGCATGGAAGGGGTTTTGTTTGTGCACTGACCTCCTCATTGGCGTGTGAGCCCCTCAAGGGCCCCTCACACCTGGCCCAGTACCTGGTAGCTGGTATGTTCTCAGTAAAGGTGTATTGACTTGGCCTGTGCAGAACTGAAGAGCCCACTTAGACCAGCATCCCCATGGCAGCCGTTCATGAGGACTGTGAATTAAAAGCAGGAGCCGTTGTTGAGAGCCAAGCCCTACAGCATCCGGGGTCGCCCAGGAGACCTGACATCCACTAACCAGATGAGGGTGCTGGGATTATTAGTTATAAAAGTTGTCAGGACCGTAAGAATAACAGTGGCTTCCAGAGCTTGTGTGCGTATAATGTGCCAGGCTCCATGCTGAGTGTTTCATGTATGACATAATTTATTCCTGCCCTACTCCCACCAGGTAGGTACTATTGTGACCTCCCCATTTGACAGATGGAGAAATGGGCTCTGCGAAATGAAGTACCTTGTTTAAGGTGTCACAAGTAGTGAGTGACCAAGATGATTCTGACTTCAGAGCCCATGTGCTTAACCACCCTCCTGTACTATCTTCCACTGGCAGCCAGATGGGCGTGGGGTGAGACATGCACGAGGCCTAGAATTCCGGGGAAGAACAAAGGTAGCACAGAAATGGAATCAGAGAGGAGCAAAGACTGCCTCAGCTGGCCTGCCCTGGGGCTCCCATTGGCAGAGCCTTGCTCCACGGCTTCTAACCCAGAAGCACTCCAGGATCACCTGGGGACCTTGCCCATGTTCTAATCCTCACGCCCCACCCTGAAGTTTCTGGGGGCAAATCAGGGCAGTTGTAGGTCACCAGACTTCCCAGGTGGCTCTGGTATGTGCCTTTGGTCAATGCCTGTACTTTGCAGCTCCAATGCCCACTGCAGAGTCACAAGGCAAATGACTGTTTCATCCTCCCCAGGCTCTTGACTTTTTCGATGCCGTCTACAGGACAGGAGAGTCACACTGCGATGCTGGGGAACATCTGGGCAGAATTTGTTATTAGACATCGTGTAACACAGCCCCTCTCCAGTAGGCTGTTCAAAAGCTAGTCCTGGAAACAAGCATGAAAACGTACATCCTCAGGCACTATGCCTGTTACCATGCTCTTTTGAGGTAAAGGCATTTTAAGCCAGTGCATAAACGTACCTCCAGGTTGGGAGCAGATGTCTTTGCACAGATGCAGGGGCTCAAGGCTGAGGACACTCTTTTGCAGATTCAGCAGTCAGAGACTTCCATGATGTAGCCCAACAGCTCAAGGCGGGATGGAGGGATGGGAATCCGTTTTCAGCTTGCAGCTGTTTGTTCTCACCAAGGCAGATCCCGACTGTGTTCCTTCTTTGCTTTGTAAAAAAAATGATTGCTGTTAATTTCCTACTTTTATTTTTCTACTTTTGCTCAGTGGCACATTTCAGTTTTTCTCACTTGCATCTGCAAGGGTGGTGCATAGACAGTCCTCCAGCTGCAGGATCAGTGCAGCTATGCACAAACTGTCCCTTCTTTCACCTTCCAATTCCCCTACTACCCCCACAGAATGACAGAGGAACTTGAAGCAAACCTGACTACCCTACTTTAGAAAAATCGTCAGCCCGTGTTCTGCACAATGCCACACAAGGGAAATGCCTTTAGTATAAGTGATGCCAAATGGTTATGGGTGTGTAAGGGTATAACAAACACTATATATATATATATATTTTTTAGTTTACAAAATGCTTTCATACCTATTATTTCACTTTAAAGGAATGCATTCCTTTAAAATAAAGTGTATTATTTGCAATTTTCCCATAATGTTTAATTATCATTGGCATTTATTTAGATGCTTTTTACTTTTCTTTCTTTATTTATTTTTCTTTCTTTTTTTTTTTTTTTTTTTTTTTTTGAGACAGGGTTGGTCTCACTCTGTTGCTCAAGCTGGAGTGCAGTGGCACCATGTTATAGCTCCCTGTAACCTCACACTCCTGGGCTGAAGCGATCCTCACCGTAACCTCACATTCTTAGGTTTAAGTGATTCTCCTGCCTCAGCCTTCCAGGTAGCTAAGACCACAGGCATGCAACCATGCCTGGCTAATTTTTTAAAAGAATTTTTTGTAGAGATGGGGGTCTCACCATGTTGCTCAGGCTAGTCTCGAACTCCTGGCCTTAACCTCCCACCTCAGCCTCCCAAAGTGCTGGGTTACAAGCATGAGCCACCACGCCCAGCCACCTTTATTCCTTTTTAAAAAACGACTTCATTCCTTGGGAATGGTGTGTGTGTGTGTGTGTGTGTGTGTGTGTGTGTGTATTTGAACCTAAATAGCAGGAGGAGAAAATAAATGCAAGGTCAAGAAAAGTAGCATGAAAAATACTTGACAGAAAAATTTTTTCGGAAAAAAATAAAAGCCCACAACCAACTACAAAGAACATACACCACCACCACCACCCCCGGAAAAAAAAACCCAATAGAAAAGTGGGGGTGAGGTTGTCAAAGTGAGAATAGCTAAGACATCTTTTTTGTTGTATTACCTTGGAATGTATATATGTAGGTTGGTGAGTTCTAGTTGGACTTTATAGCAAAAATATAATGGTCTGATATAAATTACAGTCCTTCTGGGCTGAAACTGATGTTTATTGATTAGTTAATATTGTGTGGACAATTTATTTCCTGTACATCTTGCTACTTAGCGAAGCTGCAATCTGCAGCAGGAAATGAGACATAGAAAAAATATGACAGAACAGCTGGACTTGAGCATTTCTGCGTGGGAGGGAAAGTCCATGAAAGCAAACTTAATCTGAGGTCAGTGCAGTGATTGCAAAATCAAACAAGTGAAACCCGTAAAATGAAAGTCTGTAATGAACATACTTGTGATGGGTGAGTTTGAGTTTATACAATACAACTTGGTTCCACAGCAGAAGGGTTTAAGAATGTAGTTTTTTGTTCAGACCCTGGTTCTACTGCTTAGGAATTCTGTGTTCTTGGGCAAGTCACTTTAAACTTGCAAAACTTCAGTTTTCTTAACTGTAAAAATAGGTTTTCATTAGAATGAATGAGGTAATTTATCTCAAGTTACTTAGCATGATGCCTGGGGGCATAGTAAGTGCTCAACATGGTTTTAATAATAACTTACACTTACCCAGCCCCTAGTGGCTGCCACGTTGTTTCCTAAGCCCTTTTTATGTATTACCTCATTGAACACTCACAATGACCCCTTGGAACAGGTATTCCTGTTATCCTCATTTTTTCAGATGTAACCAGGGCACAGAGAGGGTAAGCAGCCTGCCCAAGGTCACATAGCGATTGTAGGTGGCAGTGCTGGCGTTCCAACCCAGGTTGCCTGGCTCCAGAGTCTGTGATCATAACCACTATGCCATATGGCCTCTCCCAGCAGTTCATAGAATAAAATAATGCAAATGTCATTTAGAGAGTGACAGGAGGGAGCCCTGGAGGAAGGCAAAGTGAGGAGCAGTGTCAAGGATCTCTTGACTCCAAACAATGAAAAGTGTTTGGCAGGAACCAGTTACCACCTTCAACAGCAACAGCAAGTCAAGGTGTCACCAGACATGAGCCTGCTGTCATCAACACTGGGATGGGGCAGATGGCCTTTTGTCCATCTGATATGTTTTTAACTAACAGAATTTCAAAGCAAGCTCGGAGCCAGGCCTGCTTGGCAGTGCCGTCTGCATTCTGGCGATAGGAGGTAGCAAGTGTCGAGACCACGCCTGTGCTGAGGCGCATGCGCAGCGTGCTCCTGCTGTACTCAGGAGGCCTCCCCACCCATGTGGTCTCCAGCTCCAGACCGAGGGGGGATTTACCAGGAGGCCATTTATCTGGGATTTAAAAGTTTTAGCAGGCAGGATAACGAAAGCATGGGTAGCTGTATTTATATCAGAACTGGTAGAATTTTAGGTAAAAAAAAAAAAAAAGTAACTACAGTGAGTATTTTATGTCCATTGACATTCAAACAGCAAATGGTCCAAAGATTTTGTGACTCAAATAACATTACATCAAAATATATAAAGAAAAAAAACCCTATAGGTATATAAGAAGAAATTGAAATAGGTAAAACTGGTATGAGAGACTTTAACATATTTAAGTCAATGAAAATTGCATTTAGAATCTACAATGTAATTATTATTATTTTTTTTTTTTTTGAGACAGAGTCTCACTTTGTTGCCCCGGCTAGAGTGAGTGCCGTAGCGTCAGCCTAGCTCACAGCAACCTCAAACTCCTGGGGTTCAATGATCCTACTGTCTCAGCCTCCCGAGTAGCTGGCACTACAGGCATGTGCCACCATGCCCAGCTAATTTTTTTTTGCTATATATATTTTAGTTGGCCAGATAATTTCTTTCTATTTTTTTTTTAGTAGAGACGGGGTCTCGCTCTTGCTCAGGCTGGTCTCGAACTCCTGACCTTGAGCGATCCACCCGCCTCGGCCTTCCCAGAGGGCTAGGATTACAGGCGTGAGCCATCGCGCCCGGCCCTACAATGTAATTATTAATGTCACATTAATAGGTATATATTGAGCAGTGTTTGTTGAGGGAATATACCTTCATTTCAAGTCAATTTGTGGACCATTTACAAAAACTGATTCTATGCTAGGCTGCAAAGAAGGTTAAAAAAAAAAATCCCCAATAAAGCAGCAACTACCAGGAGAGGCCTCGCCCTGCAGCTGCACCCATCCGCTCCCTGCCCCCTGCCATGACAGAGGCACAAGTGTCTGTCTTCCTTTCCAAGGCTGATTACTCCTTCCATCTGTGGTCTGCATTCCAGCCTCCTCTCTGTCCTCAGAGAACTCACTCCACCCACCATCCCCTCTCTCCTTTCTCTCCTCTCTGTTTCCTGTCAGGTTTAAACATGGCTTGGTCTCTCTCATCTGAAATAAAAGTATCATTCAAAAAATGTGTATGTGTATGTATATATGTAAATATACATTTATGTTTATATGAACATGTATATGTATATGTGCATATATAAATATATGAGTATACAATTTTTATATATATTTAAAGCATTTTATTCATATATATGAATTGTATATCTGTGTTTTAACATAACTAACTACCTTTCCAGCTACCACACTCATCTTTCACCTACCCTTTCCTGCCAAGTTTGAAAAAATGATTTGCACTTGGTGTCTCTAATTTTTCTTTATCACTTATTCCTCAAATCTTAGCCTTGCGTGCCTGCTACTCGATTGAAACTGCTGTTAGAAAGCTCATTAACCACCTCTCCACTGCTTCCTGCAAAAGGCACTTGCCAGTCCTCACCCGCAGAGCACTGAGCGCTGTCGGCCAGCCCTTCTCAACATCCTCCACCTCGCAGGGTTCTCTCTGTTTCTGGTCAGAGCCAGGCCTGTGCCTTCTGCAGGACGGTGTGGGAACACTGCCAACGTTGTGACGATGGATCAGTCCTCTCTCCCTGCCCCTTATGACCTGAGCCTTCCCTCATCCTGCCTGTGTTGGTGCTACTTGATACATGGCTCACCATCTAGCAGTATCAGCATCAAGTGGAAGTGGCTAGTCGGGCACATTTTGGGCTCCACCCTAAACTGCTGGATCAGAATTTTTGTGGGTAGGGCAGGAATCTTTGTTTTAACAAGTTTTCCAATGTAACAAGTTTATCATATGTAGGATAAAACATTTGGGAAGTACTGCAGTATAAAAGTATCACAGACTACAGATGTATCAAACTTGATTCCAGTTTAGAAGATTTAAAACTGTATAGTAGGGGTTACTTTTCCCATAATCTAAGGATATTAAGCCCTTAAGGGGGGTCCCCTTGTAGGATGTCTCCAGTTCCCAGCCTTGCCAGCTGCCCTACGGCATGCCTTTCCCCTGAAGGATAACAGAGTGGGCAACTCTATCCAACAGAACATCTTCTCCAAACTTGAGCTATGTAGACTAAAATAAAATGCCAGGGGTTCTGATGTGAGAGGTTTCACTAAAGTGTGTAATTGTCAATGGGATGGTGGTTACAGCACACACACACACACACACACACACACACACACACACACACACACACACACACCCGCGCGCGCGCCAAGTGCCTGTGCACGTGTGACGAATGCTTCTCAGAGATACTACAGCCTAAATTCACAAACATTTTGCAAGAAAGTGCTAAGCCCAATTGGTTTGCCCAAATAAGTTTTCTTTAGCTCAGGAAAGCTTTCTAATTTATATGTATTTTTAAAACAATTTTTATCACATATATAGTATGTCATATGTTTATTGTAGAAAATATGAAATATTCAGGCAAAGGAAAAGAAAATGATAAATATTTCATGTAATCAATCACACTGCAGAGAGATCGTACTTGTTATCATATTAGTAGTGTGTATCCTTCCTGGGTTGGGGGTGAAGTGTTTGGATGTATAGTACATATCAATAATTTATATTGTGAAATTCAGACATGCTTTTTGTAAAAATTTCAAAGGGCACAAAAGGATATAAAGTGGAAAGTAAGCCACCCTCTACCACCCCAAAACTCCTAACCACTTCTACTCTTTAAAGGTATAAATATTATTAATATTTTATATTATAGGTATTTGGTATGCCTATGTGTGTGTGCAGTTCCCACACAATATAATATAAACCTTCCGTGCAAAATGTCTGCTTTTTATAGGCATACAGAATTGGTCGTTAGATATAAATTTTTTTGCAACTTCCTTTTATTCACTGAGGTTTTCTGCCTATCAGTTCTCGTAAGTTGGCTTGATTTTTAAAAATGGTAACACAGGAGGACATACCATAATTTATTTAACCAGACTCATATTAATGAGCTTTTATATTTTCTCTGTTTTGTGCTTTTAGTTTTCAAAGATACTGCTAATTTCTCCTGATCTGTTCATAATCTTCTTGATATTTTAATTTTTTTTCTGTGAACTAGTTTTTCAGGCATTTGACCAATTTTCCTTTTTCTTTATGTTTGTTTTTCTTATTCATTTGTAAGTGCTTTTATATATTAAGGAAAGTCCTTGCTGATAATTGTAATTTTTTAATAATCTTTTATAACAAACATTTAATTTTGTTTTTGTTCAATTTTTATTTCAAATGAATTAATCTTTCCCTTTGATTTTTTAAGGCATTTTAATGTCTCTAGAGAGAGACTTAAATATTCTTTTTGTAGGTCATTGCCCATTTTTTTTAAAAGTTCATTCCAAGATACTCCATCTTTTTTCTTGACATTGCAAATGGGACATTTTCTTCCATTATATTTCCAAATGATTATTATTGGTATTTCTGAAAGATACTGATTTTTTGAATATTAATTTCTCTCTGGTTTCTAATGCTTAGACCATTTTTTCTTGCCTTATTACCTTGGTAAATCTCCCTAAAAGTCTTAAATCAAAAGGTGATAACTAGTATCTCATCATTTCCCCAGTTAAACGGGAATATTTCTAATGTGTAAACATTAAGCATATTAATCATGATACTGGCATTTGTAAATCATGCTACAAACATTTATCTTACTGTATGTACAGAATGTTTATCAGGAATAGCTATTGAATTTTTACTAAATACTGGAAACTTATTGAAATGATATTTGTCTACTTTGGTCTATTAATATGGTAAATTACATCTATAGATTTCCTAATTTTGAATGACACTAGCATTTCTTAGATGAACTTCATTTGGATATAGTGCACAAGTATTCAAATTTACTGTTAGATTCTCTTTTCAAATATTTTATTTAGGAGTTTGGTTTCAAATAAACATTAGTTACATTGAAATGTGGCTTTTTTCTCCCAAATTGTTTCATGTAAAATTTTCAAGCTTACATATAAGTTGAAATAATAACTAGTGTACATGATCCACCCAGATTCAATAAATACTTAACATTTTCTTATATTTGTTCTATATGTCCACCCAGCTCATATCCATCCACCCAACTCACTAGCTGAGCCTAATGAAAGTAAGTTACAAAACATGACATTTACCTCTAAATACTATCGTATGACTCTCCTAAAAATAAGGATCTTTATAACACCATCTCAGCACACCTAAAAAATAATTACAGTTTCTAAATATTATCTAATATCGAATCCACATTTAGATTTCTTTTGTCTCAGGAACATCTTTTCTGGTTGTTTTGTCCCTTGAACCTGTCAAGGTTCATTTGTTGCATTTAGTTGTTCTGTCTTCGGTCTCTTTTCTTTGGACTACTTACTTTTTTATGGTATTGACTTTTTAAAGAGTTCATCCCGGTTGTCTCATGGCACATCCGATGTTCTGGATTTGCCTCATTGTTTTCCATTTACGTTGTTGATCTCCCTCATGTAATTCCTGTAAACTGATTAGTAAGATCGAGACTTGATTAGAATAGGATTGAACGTTTGTGGCAGGAACGCACCAAATGTGATAGTGTATGCTTTATGTGACATCACATCAGGAAGCCCATGATGTCAGCGTGACTTGGTATTAGTAATGCTGAGTTTAATCACTTAGCTAAGGTGATGAGCTATAGATCCTTTGTTGTATAGATCCATGTTTCCTGGTAAGAAATCTTCAGGATGGTACCTTGACAAGGTGTTAGTCTGTCTTGCGAAAGTCTTCCACACTGTGGCCTTACCATGCATTGATGATCCTTGCTTGACGCAGTACTTACACTGAGAGTTGCAAATGGTGATTTTCTACTTCTATCATTCCTTTCACATTTGTAGACATTCTTCTGTAAACAAACAAACAGAAGCCTTTCTTTCAAAAAAATTTCTCAGCCTGTATTCAAGAATTTTGATTATTCAGTGTTTTATGATATTAGAGACAATATTCTTTTGGGATTCAAATTGTCCAAAATGCAGCCAGTGGGAACATTTTAAGCTGATTCCTTTTGACATAATTCCATTGAATTTTAAACATGGCCTTTGTGTCGAGAGCAACAGATGTTCCAGGCTCGCTGTATATTTCCCTACTCCAGGAAAAACAGACTTGAAATCACCTGTTTTCTTCATGGGGCCCTGGTTCTTTTCAGTGGGTTCTGTGTGTGCTGGGGCATATCTTCAATGCTCAGCCAAGGGAGTTGACAACTCTGTCCGCTTTCACTTCCTGCTTTTGCAGACCTTCTAGGTTAGCCAGAGGTGAGAGCTTAGGGCCTTCTCGGGTCTTTGCTGGTCATGCACACAGCCCTCCACATACATGTGGCTTTCTAGATTCCCAGGAGTATTTTGGAGCTTTTCAAAGCCACCTGTGGACATCTCATTTCCAGCTTTTTCTTTTAAGCTTTTTGGTTAGTTTATGTTTTCCCCAACTGTTATCCACCACCTCTTAATAATCATGTCTGATTGTTCTGGACAAATGCCTCCTGAGGAAAAGCTGTTTGTGCTGGGCAAGCTCCTAGTTAGGTAAACTAAGGACAGATTTTTGAGTGGAGTCTTCCAGGGAACCACCACACAGGTCAAATAATAATTTGGAATTGGGCATTGAAGGACCTTTAAGACCGTTCTACCCCTGCAGTGTCTGCCAGGCTGCAGGTTTTCACTGTGACTGTGGGTTGTTGTGTTCAAGGTTGCTGGAGGTGGAGAATGGGAGAGATGGGAATAGGCAGGTTAATACGCCACAAAGCTCACTGTTCTTACTGAGCATTTTTCTTGAATAATTGCTGCTCAGATTGCTGCAAGCCTTTGGTTAGTGTCCAGAGTTTTGAATACACTGGTTCCGACAATTTTTGCTAATATTTTTATTGCTTTTATGGAAGAGAGGATTGTGAGAGGTCCTTACTCCATCATTTTTGCTTGTTTGCTCAAGTTAGTCTCTGAATAAGGTCTCTATGTTGTGTTTAGGTGGCATATCTCTTAATTCTCTTTCACTGTGTAAGTATCTCCTCTTCTTATTTTTTTTCCCTGAAATTTATTTGTTGAGGAAACTGTTCATTTATCCTATAGACTTCCCCATAGTCTATGTTTTTCTAACCATATCCCCTGTTATGGTTTAACGTGTTCCTGTGTCCCCTACGTTTCCCTTAAATAGGTGGTTAGACCTAAAGGCTCAATCATGTTCAGGTTGATTGGTTTGTTTGGGCAAGAATACTTTAGGGTTGGTGTTATATACTCCTATTATATCATATTAGAAAGCACATAATAGTATGATTTTCTCTCTTTCTGTGATCCTATAGCCACTGAAGATCAAGGTCTAAATGGTGATATTCTACCAGTCCTTCATTTATGGGCTGAGGGGATGAGAAATGTCCCCTCATCAACTATTGAGTTCCCCTGAAATACAGTTTATATCAAAAGGCATGATAAATGCATTATTCTTTTCTTTATTTTTAAATTTGCAAAACAATGAGCTGGTCGCTAGCATCTTCAAAATGTGACCAGTGATTCTTTTTCAAGTATTATTATAACATAAATCTATGATTTTAAACATATTTCCTGTGATTCACTCCATTGCAATTATTATTTTTATTAATGTTCAAATTGATAACATTTCTGCCCATCTGGGGTCTCTTCATGTTGACTCTGAGTCCTTTGGCATGACCCAGTAGTCTTTGAGAGCTTTGTTGCTTTTGTTGTGCTACCATGTTCCAGTATCATCTTGTTCATTTTCTGACCCAAACCTGGATTGACCCATTTCTCTAAGAAACCATGGTTCTTTTTAGTGGGAAATGGTGTTTGGTAGCACATTATCAGTGCAAATGATGCTCACTGCTACTGAGTTAGCTAACTTTTTTTATTTTTAGGAGACAAACTAGGGAATAAATACTAGGGTGTATATTTTATATAATATTTAATATACACATGTGTGCATGATGTATGTATGCACACACATGTATGTGCAATACTGTATATTAATGTAATATGTAGTAATATATTAAGTATACTCATAGTATATAATATATAATACAGAATATATAACATTAGAATATATAAAAGATAATTAAGTATATATAATTAAATATTAACTAAAAGTTGGGAAAGCGGTTTGTTTAATGTCAGAATACTTTCTTAACTTTTTTGTATTATAATAACTTTTTTCTTCTTGAATTTTTAAGTAGTCATGTGGTCTATAAATAATGGTATTTTTAATCTTTTCTTTCCAGGATATATTTATGTAAATTTTCCACCTACATTAACAAGGATCTCCAGAACAGTGTGGAAAAATAATAGTGATGATAATCCTTTTTTTGTCTTGAGATGGGAATGATTCTGACTTTTTACTGTTGAGTCTGCCATGGCTTCTCATACTCTTTGTCAAGTTGAGAATGTTTCCTTCTGTCCCTGGCTTTACTTGGAATCTTAACACAAACCTTTTTATAGTCATTGGAATGATCATACCATTTACTGTCTTTGGTCTGTTAATATAATCTGTTGTGTTAATACATCTTCTAATGTTGGATCAGTCATTCATTTTTATAATATATTCTATTTAGTCAAGTTGTGCAGTCCTTTTGATTAGTATTTTCTATCCATAGTCACAATTAAAATTGGCTCACATATTTATTTTTGTGCTGTCTGTGTTTTGTTTGGGCATCCGAGTTCTGCCGGCTGTATATCACTAATTGGCAAGCTTCCATTCTTTCTGTTACCTGGAACCTACCTGTTTTCTTAAGGTTCTGCAGAACTCATGCAGCAAAACTTTTCACTCTCATTGTTTGTTTTCTTTTTTCTTTCCTCTTCTTTTTGATAAAAAAGTTTTTAGCTTTTAAAAATTTTATTTAAGTAACTCATCAGTACATTTCCATTATAGAAAAGTAAAAAAATATAAATTTATGTTCCCCCACTCACTCCCAACTCTCACTTCCCTCCCCAGAGGTAAACATCGTCAACAGTTTGGTGAAAACCCTTCTATGCATTTAAAGGATTAAAGAATTAAATCCCACTCTTTTATTTACTATAAGCAAATACACAGTACTATGCATTTACACACTGTTTTGTGTGTACAGTTTTGTCCATGCATTTACATACTGTCTAATGCAATACATGTGTATATTGCTATAAATTACATATACATGAGAAAGGACTGCTCAAACACATATACTTCTATAATGGAATTACGCCATATGAATTTTTAAAATTGTGGCAAAATATACATAATATAAAATTTACTGTTTTAACCATTTTTAAGTATATAGTTCAGTGGCATTAAGTTTATTAACATTGTTGTAAAACCATCACCACCATCCACCTCCAGAATGTTTTTCCATCTTGTAAAACAGAAGCTTTGTACCCACTGAAGAGTAACTCCCTGCCCCCCTCATCCCACCCCGCTCTCCCCAGCCCCTGGTAACCACCATTCTGCTCTCTACTTCTATGAACTTGACTATTCTAGCTACCTCATGTAAGTCAAATCATATGGTATCTGTCCTTTTATGACTGGCTTATTTCACTTAGCACAATGTCTTCACAGTTCATCCGTGTTGTAGCATGTGTCAGATTTCCTTCCTTTTTAAGGCTGAATAATATTCCACTGTAGGTATGTACCACATGAAGTCTATTTGTTCATCTGTTGGCGGACACTTGGATTGCTTCTGAAACCTTTTGGCTATTGTGGATCATGCCACTATGATCATGAGTGTACCCATATCTGTTTCTTTCCTTCCTCTTTTGGGTATAAACCCAGAAGTGGAATTTGTGGATTAGATGGTAATTCTATATTTAATATTTTGAGGAAATGCCATATTGTTTTCCATAGTAGTTGTACTATTTTCCATATCCACCAGCAGTTTATAAGAGTTCTAGTTTCTCCACATCCTTGCCAATACTTGTTATTTTTTTTTAATCTTTTTTAATTTTTTTTTTTTTTTTTTGAGACAGGGTCTCACTTTGTTGCCCAGGCTAGAGTGCCATGGCGTCAGCCTAGCTCATAGCAACCTCAAACTCCTGGGCTCAAGCAATCCTCCTGCCTCAGCCTCCCGAGTAGCTGGGACTACAGGCATGTGCCACCATGCCCGGCTAATTTTTTTTTTTTTTGTATATATATTTTTAGTTGTCCAGATCATTTCTTTCTACTTTTTTAGTAGAGACGGGGTCTCGCTCTTGCTCGGGCTTGTCTCGAACTCCTGAGCTCAAACAATCCACCCGCCTCGGCCTCCTAGAGTGCTAGGATTACAGGCGTGAGCCACTGCGCCCGGCCTGTTTTGTTATTTTTTATGATTGCCATCCTAATGGGTGTGAAGTGATATCTCACTGTGGTTTTGACTTGCATTTGCCTAATAGTTAAATGTAATGAACATTTTTATATGTTTATTGGCCATTTGTATATCCTCTTTGGAGAAATGTCTATTCAAGTCCTTTGCCAATTTTTTAAAATGAGTTGTTTGGTGTTTGTTGTTGAGTTATAGAAGTTCTTTATATATTCTAGCGAGTAACCCCTTATCCAATTTGTGATTTGCAAATGTTTTCTCCCATTCCATGGGTTGCCTTTTCATTCTGTTGATAGTGTCCTTTGATACAGAAAAGCTTAATTTTGATGTAGTCCAATTTATCTTTTTGCATTTTTTCCTGTGTTTTTGGTGTCATATCCAAAAATCATTGCCCATGTACATTGTTTTTTAACTTGTTTTTTAAAGTCATCAATATATATATTGGCAATCTTTCCACACCAAGTCATATAGCTTCTTATCATTACTTTTGTCAGTTGCAGAGTATTCCTTAGTATGGATATACTAGTTAATTTAATTTCTCCCATATTGATGGACATTTATGTCGAGTTCATTGTTTCCTTTTACATGTATATATTAAAAACAAATAAAAAATCTGGAAAGGACATTCATTAAAGTGTTAGAAGTGATGTTCTCTTGGCAATAGGACTAGAAATAGTTTCATTTTGTCTTTTTGTTTATCTGCATTTTCTGATTTTCAATAGTAAACGTGTATTTTTATTTAATAAAAAATTACAGATTACTCAGTAAATATATGGACATCCTGTACTCCACCAATTTCACTCTGGAAAGTTTATCCAAAAAATTATCCTCTCTAAGTTAAACAAAGAACAACATCTGCTTCAATTAATTCATATTGTTGATAATGTTTTGGGATCATTTAGAAACAGACAATGTTCAGATAGGGGATAGTGGGATAAAATTTCATATATGAGTTTAGATTATTATGTGGGCATAAAAATTAGCTCATCGGAATATGTAACAGCATGAAAACACATCCATGAGGACCAGGATTTTTACTGGGCAATTATCCAGGCCAGGGGTCATGCAACTTTTTCTGTGAAGGGTTAGGTAGTACAGTGTGAATAAATACTTCAGGCTTTGTGAGCTGTATTGATTGTCTCCATTGCTACTAAACTCTGCCTTTGTGGAGCAAAATCACCCTTACACATAGCTGGTGCTTTCCTGAGATTTCTTGACTGTTAGGTGGATGTAGTGAAGGACTCTGCAGATGCCCCAGGATTCACTGACTTGCTCATTTTCATGGTTCTTTAGTGCATGAGTTTTGCTGTTAATACACCTGTCTTCTGTTCTTTCCTAGGAGAAGAAAATGTAATTGCTGTTCCTTTGGGAAGTCGAAGTGTGAGAATTACAGTGAAAGGACCTGCCCACCTCTGTAAGTAAAATTTAATATTAACATTTTTAAACTTCCTGAACGTTTAGTTAGTTAAAAACACCAAACCAAACTACCCAACAAAAAAACCTTTCTCTGAGTTAACAGGTAAGAAGACAAATATCTCAGGGATTTTGCCCACTACTCTGAAACAGTCTATATCGCCAGGGAAATTGTCTATACTGTAACCTGAATTTTTCTTTTCTCGTGCCCTCGTGGAAAACATACCTGTTTGGGATTCATCCTCATGGATGTGGGGAAATGAACTGGAACTGCCAGCAGTTGTCTCCTTCTCTGCCAAGGTCTCCTTGTGGCCACTGGCAGGACTTTCTTAGTTGTGGTCAACAGAAAATGGTTTGTGCCAGACTGACCCTCAAGCAAGGTCCGTTGAATCAAAGCTACATACTTGCCTTTTCTTTTTCCTGGACCATCGTCTTAAATTTTTAAATCATAAGAATTTCTCGGGGCCAGAAGCATTTCACATTTTTAGTAGCTTTTAAGTGGGTATGTGTGCATGTGCATGTGCCTGTACGTGTGTGTGTGTGTGTGTTTGTGTATTTTGGATCCAGAACTATTGTTTCAGCCAGAAATGTCCTTTGAGAAAAGTTTATAACAAAATGTTAAACAAAAATGTTTCAGGTCACCATCAGATTAAAATCTTAGAAAAAAAAAAGAAATGCTATACTATAGTACATTATGATCCAAATTAGGGAAATAAGAGAATATTTTTGTGACAGTGAAGGTACACAGTTATTCAAAAGCCCCTTTTTACCCTTAACATTATCACATAATTTATGAATAAAAGAGTGACTAATTTTTTTAAAAAATTACTAAAATGTTTATAGCCATATAGTGTTCACTTCATTCAAAGTTTTCTTTGCAGTGAAGCATCAAAATGTTTTTTAAATTTCTTTTAAATGGCTTCAAAGCCCACAGCTCTAGATGAGAACAAATCTTCATCCTTTTGAATACAAACTTGATTTTTGGAAACAGGTAAAATCATTCAAATCCAGATTTTGTGAATCATGTAAGTAATCACATTGTACAGTATCTTAGATTCAAAAATGTGAAATGTTGAATATTCATAGCAGCAACAAAGTGGAAACAGCTCAAAAGTCCATTCAACTGCTGAATGAATGATAAAATGTGACTTATGTGAAATATTATTTGGCTATGAACAGGGATAAAATATTGATATAGGCTACTACATGGATGATCCTTGAAAACATGCTCAGTGAAAGAAGCCACATATTTATTATATGATTCCATCCGTAAGAAATGTCTAAAATAGTCAAATTTATAGAGGTGGAAAGTAGATTGGTGATTGCCTGGCTAATGAGTATGGGATTTCTTTGGGGGGTGACAAAAATGTTCTAAGCTTAGATCATGGTGATGGCTTCACTCTGTGTATATACCGAAACATTAAATTATACATTTTAAATGAGTGAAGTTTATGGCTTATGAATTATATATCAAAACGATGTTTAGAAAACCAAAAAAATACAGTGACTGGGCCTGATATTCTCATGATATTAAAGGCAATTCCCCCAAATTCAGCTCCAAAAATAGTTTTTTTAAGTTATAAAAACAATAAGTAAACAGTGAACAGAGTAAGTCAAGATGAGTACTTTGAGGCAAAAATTCATTTACCTGTGTATATTTTCTGGCATATTCAACAAAACTACGCTCAAGACAGACATTCTCCCAAGAATAGGGGTCAAAATTTTTCCCATTTCTCCAAAAGTGACAAATCTGTTACTTGGAATATTTCCCCTTCTGAACAATCTCACAGTTGGCACTAGATGTGATTTTAAAAGTTATCTTTCTTTACTGATGAATAGAACTGGCTTCATTTACAAAGGATTTAGTTAACACATCTGAATATCTAAATATAGAAGCAGCTTTATTTGCTTAATCTATATGACTGTTTTCTTAATTTTTATTCGTAAAAGAGGTATTTCTGAAGTGAAGCTCATTTTGTAGTAATAAATCATTCTTTTAACATCCATATTAGCTATAACCAAACCTCCAGTAATGAGGATCCCTGCAAAAGACATTTTACTGTAACAAAACTTTAGCATTAAATGTATTTGACTAGTAATAAACTTGAGAAGCCAAGATGCCATCAACTGAAAACCTCTATTTCATTTGGAAGAATATTTTTTCTTCTAAGTCCTGTCTGATGACCGTATGCAGAGATGTATATATATAAACATGGGAACTGTGCATGATGGTCAGTCAAAGGGAATTGATGCTGGATGAAATGAACATATACTATAAAAATACAGCTCTACTGTAGCATCAGTTTGATGTATGGTTAACTACATTTGCTGTGCTAAACGCTCATGGTACGTTTACCTAACAGTGTTTCTGTGGTCTTTAGAATTTAAGGAGGCCTCTTGGCGATGGTCACCATGACCCTGCCTGTTCTGAAAGAGTTGATACTTCTCAATGAAAGCCCTTCAACTAGAAGCAATTAGAAGCATTCATCATCTTCCTAGTCATCATTTCTTTTAAAAATAGCTAATATGGATTAAAATATTTAAAGGCATCATTGGAGACTTGAGTTGGGGATATAAGAAGGTCTTGATTTCTGATTCTATTTTTCACCCTTTTTGAGGATACCTACCATGTCTTCCCCAGCACTTCCTCCCCACCCCTCCCCATTCCCCACTGTCTCCAGCCCATGGAATATTAAGCCTGAAGAAGAGAAAGAATGTGGGCAGTGGGCAGCAAGGAAGGAAGTTCATACTCTCTTCCCTTAATAGTGGTGTGAGTGTTTATAGTTGTCCTGGGGTCTCCCAAGCACTAACCACTTTGCTGCAGGAACCACAGAGGTGTCCTGAAAGCTCTGAGAACAGAAGGGGCCATGTGTGCAGCTCTCGCTAGCTGTGCATCTCACATTGTCCCAACATGGGGCTGCAGTAAATGTATGGAGATGGTAGAAATTAATAAAAAACTAGCAAAGATATCCATAAGTCCTCATCTGAATTGCTGACTGAAAAACCACAAAATCCTTTTCTGTCATTTATTTTAAGCAACACAGGCGCTAAGGAGAAGCAAGTTTGCCACCAATAAAAATGACAGCTTTTGAAGAACTACACTGGCCTCCACCTCACTGTGGATTCAGCATAGTGGGTTTGCTAATCCCAATTATCAGCATTGTCTGCCTCTGTACACTCAGCCTTCCTAAAATTGTGTCACCAGGCTTCATTCACCCACTCTGATGCTGCTTACTCACTTACACAACTGAGGTCAAAGCACCTGCTCTCTACCTGTCATACTAGATAAGCAACCAGTGTTTGTGCTCTACACACTGGAAGCCTGTTGAAATAAACAAAGATATTTTACAATAAGCATGGAGTTTAGTGGAGAAGAAGAGTGGTTTGGGTAATTTGCATGTACTTGAAAATTGTTTTTGCTACTTGTGTTTTTATATTCTTGTCACTGAAAATCTTAGACACTGTTAGAATAGCAGAATAAACTTTATATTAAAAACAAACACCAAAACCAAAGTAATAGAAATGCCGGCCTTTGATTTAGGGGATGTATATCATAGCAACTGGTCTTCCCTTCCTCCCTGATTGCCTTCCAAGATTCTTACACCCCCTTCCCCAACTTTGCATCCTGATGAAACTTGGAAAGCTGTGATCCAGAACCTCAGCACAGTGGTAAAGCAATTACCACCCAACACAGCCACAGACTCCATCGCACACTATGTGGATTTAATCAAGCCATTTCAGCCTAAGTCTCAGTCTGAGAGACTGGTGTTTTGCATGCCTTCTGTGAGGATGGATTGTGTCCAACTTCATTTTGTGTTTTGCTGTTGCTCTAATGCTCACTGTTTTTTCTCTTTACTTTAGAGACCTGATTCATCCAGTGTAGGGCCCACTTACTATCTCCAGTTCCCCATCTCATTTTTACTGACAACTCACTTTATAACACTCAGTTTTATATCTTCATTGGAACTAGGAAATGAATTTAATCTCACACTTTCCAAAAATCTACTGTGGTCACGGAGATCAGGGCCAAAGTGGTTGGGGTTTTGTGTGCCTGAAAGTAGCCAGCATTATTCTCTGACCACTAATGACTCCTCCAGACCAAGTAGCTCTTGTCCAGCCTTTGAATTTTCCCAGAAAAGTTCCCAGCCTGCCTGTCAGGGATAATCAGGGGTGTCTCCTAATGCCTGTTATGCAGTCTGTCCAGGGTGCTTGAATTCCTGCAGCCACTCCAGTGGCAGAGAGAAAATCCAGCAGATGAAAATAACCAAAGCCCGGCAGCATATGGATCGAAGCTCCCTGATGCCAGACCGTGTTGTCACATTTTATCAGCTTTCCATTTTTAAGTTCAAAACTCAACAGAGTCTTGGTTCTGTTGTTTCCTTTGTTCAGGATTTTTAATGACTGACACAATACCATTAAATCAAGTGTAGATTTCAGAGTAGAGTTTGACATGAGAGATTGTCCACTCTCACCCCTCATTTCAGAAAGGAGGCAATGAAAACCCAAGATGGAAGTTAGAGAAAGAGCAGGGGCCAGACAAGCAAGTGCTCCAGTACCTACCTGTGTATGTTTATAGTGCCTCTCAACCTCAGACCAGGTCTACTAACTATGGTGGCGCTTAAAAAATAAAAGAAAGAAAAGAAAGGGGGAAGAAAGAAAGAAATTTAAATAAGTGGAAATGCTATTTTGTTCAAACTGTGGGCAAACATTTTTTCTGTAGGAGATCTTAAAAGCACTTCTGTTCACATAAAAGCAAATTCGAATGAAGGGGCAGCATGCATTGGGGAGATCTTTGTAGCAATGCAATGGTTCCATATTTTGGTGGTGGGTGGTATGTGATAAAATGGCATCAAACTATACACACACATTGCATCAATGTGAATTTCCTCTTTTTGATATTGTACTGTAGTTTTGTAATTTGTAACCATTGGGCAAAACTGGATGAAGTCCGAAAAACCAAAATCCAAACTGCTCCAATGAACATGTCTTTTGAGCATCATATCAACATTCAAAAAGGTTTGGATTTTGGATTTTTGGCTTAAGGATACTCAACCTGTACAAGACTCAGGAAGAGTCATCAGGATCTACATGTTAAAAAGGTAGAGTCTTTAGGGGCACTTGACTTGGTCATAAATATCTCTCAGCACGTATGAGCAAAGCTGTTTCACACTGAATCCACTTGGCTGGTCCATCCCTGTAACCCATGGGGTCTGGGAGGGAATGGCACTAATATCTGCCTGACATAGTTTTTGCTGATACATTTGATGCGATATATATGCTGAAGGAGTTTCATGATTTGTTTGTGGCTGGTTTTTGTTTGTTTTTAATTTCAGGTGGTCTTGATTTGAACATGTTATAGTTTGAGAGAAAAAAAAATATACTTATGGTTATTTCTTTCTTGTGGTAAATTATATATAACATAAAATTTACCATTTTAACAAAAAAAAACTGGATAAAGGTCACACAGGACCTCTCTATATTATTTTTGCAACTTTCTGTGACTCTATAATTATTTCAAAATAAAAAGTTTTATTTTAAAAAAGCAAATTTGAGATTCACTGTGGTTTTGTCTAAATAAAAGACTAAGCTTGATGGAGGTATGACTACATGGTAAGTGCCAGGCGCACTGTCTGGAGAATGGACATGCTTGAGGCTCTGACTCAGGGGGATGGGCGGGACATGGACAATGCATGTAACCTGAGCTTTTGTATCCCCATGAAGAGCTGAAATAAAAAAATAAAAATAAAAATAAAAGACTAAGCTTAAGACTTCTGAATAGGTAATAAAGTGAGTAAACTTAGCTTTACTTTGAGTATTAGTTACATCGTGAGAAAATATAAAGAAAGATTTTCCCTTTCCCCTTATGGTAGAAATGGCTACAAAAAATTGAGTAGACCTGTTTGTGCCTACCACCCCATTAGCTCCTTTTTATAGACAACTAAAAATCTGACATATCTGTTCTACCAAGATGAGTCAGTGTTTGTAAACAGAATGGGTATTTTGATATTGTGTTGTTATCATATCTTGATATCAGACTTAGTAAAATGTCTTTTGAAATAAAATGCTGTTGAGATAGTTTCTTATTTGAATTTTACTTTTTAATTTTAGTTATTGAATCCAAAACCCTTCAAGGAAGCAAAGGGGAGCACAGCTTTAGCAGCCCTGGAGTCTTTGTTGTAGAAAACACAACAGTTGAGTTCCAGAGGGGCTCAGAGAGGCAAACCTTTAAGATTCCAGGACCTCTGATGGCTGATTTCATCTTCAAGGTAGGATGATCCTCTTCAGAAACTGCATGCCTCTGAAGTTCAGAACATGTTGATTTTAAAAATAGTAAGTTTGTTTAGCAGGAGGTCATCAACGATTGTTTCTAGATAGCGCAGGTATCATTAATGCTTCCATCTTGGCAGTTTTTTCCTAAAAATTACTCATCATTCTCAAGTTTCTGCTCCTAAACTCTGATAGTTAAGAAACACACTTCACTTTTGTAGAGGAAAAATTGATTTTGTATTTATAATCTCTAGTTGCTGTGTTCAGTTTTGTTTTTAAAGAGAGAGTGCCTCACCATGTCACCAAAGTTGGAGTGCAGTGGCTATTCACACACCCAGTGATGTTGTCTTACAGCCTCAAACTCTTGGTGATCCTCCTGACTCAGTGTCCCAAGTTGCTGTATTCAGTTTTAAACTTCTGGATGGAGTTCAGTGAAAATGGCTAGTGGTTAAACCTACCATATCCTAAACCAGAATTGTGCCACTGCATGTCTTCTCCTTGCAAAGGAGGACAGAAAGGACAGAGGCTCATTCCTCACTCTTCTTTAAGAACATTATCCTTAAGGGATATTTACTTCTACCTTCAGCCCTTAGAATGTGCAGCCTTGCGGTGGGCTGGTTCAAGATCAAGGTTTTCTTCCCCAGAGGTTTTATGATGGGCACCTGTCATAAGGTATCCACAGAAGAACTCTTCTTCCCTGGAACCATGAGCCTGTATCTCCTCTCTGGGTGAGCCTGGAGCATCCTCCCTCATTCAGAGGACATGAAATGCAGTTGCCAGTGTATTTCCAAGGTGATACAATTTGAAACTCTTTTGATGCATTTGAAAATGCCTAAGAAATGAACAGAAAAAGGTGGCTCTGTGGGTGGTGGTTTTGCCCTATCCCTTTTCAGAAACTCATTCCAAAATGTAAATAGAAGTCAGAAAATAGCCATAATTGCCAGTGATATCTTCATGTATGGAAGGAAAAAAAAAAAACCCTCAATACTTTCAAAGAACTCTCTGTGTCCCACATATTAATTTGTCAAAGAATGTTTGAGACATCAGTGTCAGCAGGGGAATGTGTTGGAGGTAGATGAGAGTTATGAACGGATCCAGGTTCCTGAGATCTCAGTGCAGCCTGCAGTGTGACCAGCCAAATGCAGCGTTTTGTTTCGTTTTTGAAACTTTGGATTTTAAACAGTCAACATTTTAAAATCAAGAGATTTGGACATAAAAATATCAGTTTTTTTTCCTGCTTCTCTTTAAAAATGGGAAAATCTGATGACTGGCTTGTATTTTACCATAGCAATAATTGGCTGCAGCTGGGTAGCAGCTGCTGTCTCATGGGAACACTCTCTTCCTAGTTTGCCATGGTCCACACCACTCCCTATTGCATCCTTAACGTTAAGGCGTATTTGTCAGTTGCCATTCATTCCGCTTCAGGCATTTCAATCATCTGCCTACCCTCCATAAACATTTAAGCTTGTGACTTCTGTGTCAGATCCTTAAAGCGTTGGCCCAATATTCTTAGTCACAGTGTGAAAGGTTTTGGGGAAACCTTAATGTCATCTTTCTTTCTACTCTCTCTCTGGTCTGTTGTGGCATAAATTCTGTGCTTGTCTTGTTCTCCTTCAGGCCTTCCCATTTAATTCTCAAGTAGAAAATACACACATAGTCTTTTTTTCTCTTTTAATTACTACTCAGAGAATCTACATTCTTCTCCAGTCAATTCAGAGGTCTCTGACTGAGTAGGAAACGTGAGTACGATGATGGGCAGGGAGAAGTAGCCACAAAGTCTAGTACTTCAGGATACTGTTTGGTTACAGTTGCAGCATGGCTAGATCTTGAAGATACATTGTTTATTGATACCATGTATAAAAACACACATAACATAAACTATATATTTGTATGAGTATGTATATATATATATATACTGCAGTCCCCAACCCCAAGGCTGGGGACTGTTAGGAACTAGGCCGTGTCACTGCCTGAGTTCCACCTCTCCCCATCCCACCCTGCCACCCCAGTCTTTGGAAAAATTATCTTCCATGAAACTTAGGAACTGAGTCTCACAGCAGGAGGTGAGCAGTGGTGAGCGGTGCACGAGCAAGTGAAGCGTCATCTATATTTACAGCCGCTCCCCATGGCTGGCATCACTGCCAGAGCTCTGCCGCCCCACCCCTGTCAGTGGAAAAATTGTCTTCTGTGAAACCAGTCCCTGGTGCCAAAAACATTGGGGACCACTGCGTGTATATGTATATGTTTGTACACATACTTTCTTTAATGTTGGAAAGATACATGAAACCACTGAAAACAACAGTGTTGCTTTTAGAGGGGATAAATGTGATATCTAATTCTTAAAATAATTTTTAAAAAGAAGAATGCATTCACATACCACATGCATAATTGAAATTTATTTTACACATTCTTGCCCAAATTATTTATTAACCTCTTAATAGAGTACATTTTAACAGCATTTTAAATGTACACTGTCAGAACCAGTACTCAGGCCTCTATTTTCCTGTCTCTGAGGACCAGCTCTCTCAGACTTGGTAAACAGTCCTGGACTTTGACTTCAACTCCTGGAAAGCTTTTGATCTCTCTACAGGGAAAAGGTTTGTAAAGTATATGTCTTTATCAGAGAAGGTGATGCACACCACCGTCTGACTCGTCTATAAGTGGAGCCTCATTTCATGCCTACGGCCGTGTTCTTTGGTGAATACATGTGCTTGGTGAGACAGAATTTGGCACAATTGGAGACACTTGTGATTAAGTAAGAATGACTCTGATGTTGTTTTTCCCTGACTTGGGAGTTTGTCCAAATAATGTGTGTTTCTAGGAAATAGCCTTTTCCATCAGTTACTTTTTAAAAAATGTTTCAGTTCCGAGCATTGCAGTATCACCCAGCCAGCCTTGTTACTGAGATGAGGAGCTCTTTGCTTCCATCTGTCTCTTCCTGACCCATCACACAACCAAGGAAGGGCTATACTTTGAGTGGGAGGTTAAAATATGTGCGAGGTCACCGGTGGCAGTCAGCCCTGTGTTCCTGCATTTCCTTCTGTCTCTTTCCATCCTAGTCAGCCAGAAGCAGCTGGTCTGAAAAATGGAAGATGTGGCTTCACCCCGAGAGGGAAGACGAGACGGTATAGACCAGTCAGTTTGGCACAGCTGTGGGCACGCTGAGTTAGGCTGAGGCACATGCCTTCATGGAGTAGACCTTGTTTCATGAGCTTCTAATAAATGTACTGTTGAAAACTACTATATTCTTATGTAGAGAGTAAAATATGTAGAGATCAATGAGATGTTAGATTGTCCTTAGTTACCTTTGCTCAGATTCTGACACTGAGCAACTCACTGCGCCAATAAGAAAAAAATTTCCTTCTTCAACTCTTTTTAAGAAGCTATATTTTCATGGTTGGGACATTCTTGAAAATTGCACATTTCCTTCTTCCGAATGGATTTCTCGCTATGTATTCTTATTTTCTTGAATGACATGCTTGTCAAGGATGACCCTTGTCATGGTACTACTGTGCCAGGGGCCTTCTGCATTACAGCCCCTGATGTGTTAGTTTGCTTCGTCAATAGGTGCATGTTGCCACCAGGTAGCAGTAGTGAGTTTTGACCAAGTACAGTAGTTGATGCTGTGTGCTTTGTTGTTTTTTTTTATTTTTTACGTTTCCCTTTTTAATTTCTTTTTTCTTTTTTTTTTTTTTATTTCAGCTCATCATGGGGGTACATAAGTTCAGGTTATATACAATGTCCATGTCCTGCCCATCCCCCCGAGTCAGAGCCTCAAGCGTGTCCATTCACCAGACAGTTCGCCTGGCACTCACTATGTAGTCATACCTCCATCCCCTCCCCCCACCCCCCACCTCCCCGAGTCTGCACCCTCAAGCATGACCATTCCCCAGACGGTGCGCAACGCACTCATCATGTAGGCATACACCTAACCCCTCCCCCCACTCCCCATCTCAATCTGATATCTAATTGGTACCCTTCCCCAATGTGCATTTAGGTGATGGTCAGGGAAACCAATTTTCTGGTGAGTACATGTGATGCTTGTTTATCCATTCTTTGGATACATCACTTAATATAATGGGTTTCAACTCTCTCCAGGAGAACCAAAGAGATGTCATATCACCGTTATTTCTTATAGCTGAGTAATACTCCATGGTATACATATACCACAGTTTACTAATTCATTCATGGACTGATGGGCATTTGGGTTGTTTCCACATCTTTGCAATTATGAATTGTGCTGCTATAAACATTTGGGTACAAGTGTCTTTGTTGTAGAATGACTTTTGTTTTTCTGGGTAGATGCCCAATAATGGGATTGCTGGATCGAATGGTAGGTCTATCTGAATTTGTTTAAGGTATCCCCATAATGCTTTCCACAGGGGTTGCACTAGTTTGCAGTCCCACCAGCAGTGTATGAGTGTTCCTGTCTCTCTGCATCCACGCCAACATGTGTTGTTTTGGGACTTTTTGATAAAGGCCATTCTCACTGGAGTTAAGTGATATCTCATTGTGGTTTTGCCCACTGTCCCCCTTACTTTTCAACATAGTATTGGAAGCCCTTGCGAGAGCTATCAGACAAGAGAGGAGAATCAAGGGAGTCTAAATAGGGAAAGAAGAGATCAAACTCTCACTCTTTGCTGATGATATGATGTTATATCTAGAAAATCCCAAGGATTCAACCAAGAGATTCCTGGAATTGATCAATGAATTCAGTAAAGTCTCGGGATACAAAATCAATACACACAAATCAGAGGCATTCATATATGCCAATAACAGTCAAACGGAGAACCAAATTAAGGACTCAATACCCTTCAAAATCACAACAAAGAAAATAAAATACCTAGGAATATATTTACCTAAGGAGGTAAAGGACCTCTATAGGGAGAACTACGAAACACGGAGGAAGGAAATTGCAGAACATGTAAATAGGTGGAAAACCATACCATGCTCGTGGATCGGAACAATCAACATTGTTAAAATGACTATTCTGCCCAAAGTTATCTACAAATTCAATGCAATTCCTATTAAATTACCAACATCATTTTTCACAGATATAGAAAGAATAATTCTACGCTTTGTGTGGAACCAGAGAAGACCCCCTTTAGCAAAAGCAATTTTAAGCAACAAAAACAAAATGGGAGGTATTAATTTACCAGACTTCAAACTATACTACAAAGCTGTGATTATTAAAACTGCTTGGTATTGGCACAAGTGCAGGGACACAGACCAATGGAACAGAACAGAAAATCCAAACATAAAACCATCCTCATGTAGCCATCTAATCTTTGACAAAGCAGACAAAAACATACTTTGGGGAAAAGAATCCTTATTTAATAAATGGTGCTGGGAAAACTGGATAGCCACATGTAGAAGACTAAAACAGGACCCACAGCTTTCACCTCTCACAAAAATCAAATCAAGGTGGCTAACAGACCTAAACCTTAGGGGAGAAACTATTAGAATTCTAGAAGAAAATGTAGGAAGGACTCTTACAGACATTGGTCTAGGCAAAGAATTTATGAAGAAAACCCCTAAGGCAATCACAGCAAAAACAAAAGTAAACGAATGGGACCTGATTAAATTAAAAAGCTTCTGCACAGCCAAAGAAACCGTCACGAAAATAAACAGACAGCCTACAGAATGGGAAAAAATTTTCGCATACTACACATCAGATAAAGGTCTGATAACAAGAATCTATTTCGAACTCAGGAAAATCAGCAAGAAAAAATCAAACAACCCTATCAAAAAATGGGCAAAGGACATGAATAGAAATTTTTCAAAAGAAGATATAAGAATGGCCAACAAACATATGAAAAAATGCTCAACGTCCCTAATCATCAGGGAAATGTGCTTTGTTGATTAGGTGGTGAGATAGGAGCTATTTGTTCAGTGAGAACTGATTGATCATTTGTATCTGTGAGTAGATGTTTGTGAATTTCAATTTTAAGTATATTCCCATGAGAATATCTAATTTAAAAAATGAAATGGCTTTGTTAAAAACATCTTTCTACATGATTAATTTTCAGCTACTGCTGGTAGATTTCCCCCTCTTTTAAAACACACATCTGTCTTCATGGGCTGTGGTGGGGAGTTTCTCTTCTTCATGCTCTAAAATCTTCCTTCTTTGGACAGTTGTCTCTTAAGGAATCATTTTTCTTCCATTCATATATTTTGTGTTTCTGCAGGAAGTTGTTTTCTGATTGTTTTTCCACTAGTTCTCAGCTATGCAAGCTCTGTCTTCAGTTTCCTCTGGCCCGAGCTCTAGGTATCTTTTATGTTCTCTGTCCACAGAGTCTCTTTTCTTCCTGGGAAGTTGCAACAGCGCATCTGACTTATCCGGGAATGTGAGGATTTGAAACTGCATGTTTTCATTTCTCTCAAAGAACGTGTTACAGCCTTGCAATGTGCTGCAGGTAGTGGCTAAATTTATACATTCACAGGTATTTCAAAACACAGCAAGACGCAGTTTTAGAGTCTGCCTTAGTTTCCTGAGGCTGTAACAGAGTACCATGACTGCAGGCCTAAACAACCAAATTTGTTCTGGAGGCAACGGATTGGTTCCTTCTGAGGGCTGGCTAGAAGGGAGAATCTTTCTCATGTCTCTCTCCTAAATTCTTTTTTTCTTTTGGTAGAGATAGGATCTTGCTATGCTGCCCAGGCTATTCTCAAACTCCTGGGCTCAAGCAGTGTTCCTACCTTGGCATCCCAAACTGCTGGGATTATAGGCATGAGCCACCACGCCTGCCCAACATCTCTCTGCTACATTCACATGGCTCAGACTTTCTCCCCTCCCCTCTGTGCATGTCTGCCTCTGTGTCCAAATTTCCCCTTTGCATAAGGACACCAGTGATATTGGATTAGAGCCCTAGGATCCTAATGACATCATCTTAACTTAATTACATCTTCAAAGACCCTATTTCCAAATAAGATCATATTCTGAGATACTGTGAGCTAGGACTTCTTTTTGGGAGGACACAGTTCAACCCATAACAACGCCAACAGAAAACAAAACTTACCTATTTCATCATGCCTCTCAATTAGGATACCATTTCTCCTCCTAACTATTTGCCCTTAATCGAATATTATGTATTTTTCTGTAATGTGGTCTGTTGGCGGAAATTTCTTGGTCAAAGCAATTCAAATACTGCTCTAGTAATTATGAGAATTCACAGCTAAGTTATATGTATAAATGCATACATACCATGAATAGTTTTATATTTAAAAAAAGTTTGTCCTATACATTTTGGAAACTATTTTGAAGTGGCCAAGCCAGGTAGTTGAATTTGAATCCATTTTCTTACCATTGCTATAAAACTCATTTTCCTAATCAAACAGGGGCCATACACTTTTGTAAATGTTAACATATATTTCTCTTTTGCCATCCTTTTTACTTGGCTGTCTTCTTTGTTGGTGAAGCCATCTGCCCTGGAGACTTGACAGGAGTCGTTTTGCAGGTGGGAGATTGGGTTGTTAGTAGAAATGCAAAGAGAGAGCATTAATGTTTGACTTTTGAATATTGAAGTAAGATGATGATTATTATTTAGTTTGGACTTTTATTTTGAAAGTCAGGCTTAGTGGGGAGAGATGAAGATTTTCTGAATTGATTTAGTTCCCACACCATTTCGAGGGCCAAGCCTAGGGTACTAACCCATAGCATTTCTTCTGTAATGTGGAGAGGATGCCCCTTGCCCGGGAAGGCTGAGCTGTGGGCTCTAGAGTCCTCAGGAGGACATACACCACGGGGAAGGTCTAGCACGGACGTGGAGAGCTGCTCCCTCAGCCTCAAGGGACTGTGGACAAAAGAAGGAAAGAAGGGACAGGATGGAGGGAGCAGGCAGGGAGATGTGTGTCGTGATGGCAGTCACTCCCCAGAGCAAGGAAGGTTTCAAGGAAAGCCCAAAGCAGAAAAGGACCTTTTGTTCCACCTGTCATTTAGAAATTCAAAACGAAAATGCCTCATAGGGTGCCCACCTCCATCAACAACCACCTGGGAAAGCCACATCACAATGAAATTGGCATTAGTGTCATGAAATGTTGAGTCACAGGCAGAGTCTGAGTTTAGCACCCAGAGTCCCCCTCGGCTCCCAAGTAGTATAGAAAACTTCTAGAAAATTCCACATACTCTCAGCTGGCAGGGTTGACATGGTGGTAGCAAATGACCCTTTAGCTGAGGGGGTCAAGGTAGAGAGGGACCATGTGTCCTGCTTTTCTCAGAAAAGGCCCAATTTATGCCTGCTGCCCCGGGTTAATTACTAGCTCCTCCTTTCAGTCTCAAAAGCCTCCTGGCTTGGACAGTACAACAGGTGGTCTCCCAGGTACAGAGCCCTGAGCCAGGCTGGGGTTGGACAGGAGTCCTGGCCGCACCACAGAGAACGTGCGGCCCACGGGGAGCATAGAGGGGGCTGGTCACCAGAGGAGTCGGCCAGCCCCCACCAGGACAGAACATAGCCGAGTTCACTGGCACTGTCTCTCCCTGTGGGAATCTGCTAACCAGGGGGACAAAAGATACATCTGTGGGTCCAGGGACCCTCACGCATGGATCCAGCCCCTCCTTCCCTTCCCGCCTCTGTGAGATCCTAGGTCTAAGCCACCATGGAGAAGAGAAGTTTGAAGGCGAGGACAGCTGAAAGGTTGGGCACGTCCCACCTGAAACGGAAACATCTGCAGTGAACTCTTTAAATTATTGAACCAGACAGAGTTTACGGTGTTGAACTCTATTGGAGTTGTTGTTTCCTCACTCCCCCCTTGAGAAGGGGCCCATGAAGAAGATGAGAGCAGTTCGAAGGCAATGTAGAAGGTCACCTTCCACAATTGTCAGAGTCTGTTGTGACATCACTACTCAATCTCAAAAAACAAACACAAAGCCTTTGGGAGAAAAACGCCCTTACAGATTTAAGTAACTTGATCTTTCTGAAGTTTTTAGTATTGGAGGGAGGGTCTTTCTGTATTTAATTAGTAGTTTTTATTTATTTTAAAGACCCAATCTTGTATCTTCTATTTGCCTATTTTGCTGTCTTAAAAGAATACGTATAATGCCAGTGTCCCTGGAATTGAGGAGCACTTATCCAAATATAAGCCCCTTCCTGAGATTAAAACTCTCTTAAAATGCTCAGTAATTCTCAGTGGTAAGATGAGGGACTTTTTCCGAGGAAGAATGATAACACTGCATCATATTGTAATGACATTTGAAGATATTTTTACATTAATAAGCCTCTAAATAGCTGCCTTATCTTGTAAAGAGACCATATAAAGTACTATAATTGAATGAGAGTTCATCAATACTACAGATTCAAGCTACCAGTAGTTCGTAGCTTCAGGAAAATATATGGATTGGTTGATTTTTTTTCAAAATCATCTTGTTGCAAATAGTATAATTTGTGTAATTTTACCAAAATTTATGATCAAAATGATTAATTAATTTATTTAGAGACAGGGTCTTGTTCTATTGCCAAGGTTAGAGTGAAGTGACATTATCATAGCTCACAGCAACCTCAAACTCCTGGTCTCAAGTGATCTTCCTGCCTCAGCCTCCCGAGTAGCTGGGACTACAGGTGCATGCCAGCACTCCCGGGTAACTTTTTCTTATTTTTTATAGAGATGGGATCTTGCTCTGTTGCCCAAGATAGTCTCGAACTTCGGGGCTCAAGTGATCCTCCCACCTCACCCTCTCAAAGTGCAAGGATTACAAACATGAGCCACAGCACCAAGCCCAGAATGATTCTTTTAAATGGAACATGTGTCTACAAAGAAATCCAGATTAATTGGTCAGTTCAATATAGCTGTTTGAAATTCAAAGCAGGTTTTACTAATCATACTTTTTTTTTTGGCATGAAGTTGATATTTCTGATTTAACAACAACCAATCCATGAAACCATTTTAATTTCTTTAATGAACAACCAGAGTTATCACATGTGCATTTATGGTCATTTATGTATCAGCTTCATCCAGTACAAAGAAGAATCATCTAATTATGGCAAGCTTTTTTTCATCTATCTCAATTTCATGGTCATACACCAGATTGGCTATCATTTTCTGTCCCTGCTATCCCAATATTTTTACTTTGAAATCAGCAGGGCAATTCAGAGGATGTGTGAGAAATCCTAGGAAACTGTAACCCCAGGGAGATTTTTATTACACTGTTTGCCTTGAGATCTAAAATTTAATATTTTCTCTGCCAATTTATAAAAACAACAAAGACAAAACACAAAAACAACAAAGTCATGTAAAGCTCAGGTTGGGTATTAGAGTCCACTTTTCCTTCAGGCGTTGCCCATGTTCTTCAGCTGTTTCTGTTTAGATAAGTGAAAAACACCTGTAAACAGGCAAGATCGCTGCAAGTACATTTGTGAAAAGAACAATTATTTGAGACCAATCAGAAGTTGGTGTTCATATTTCCATTTTCTTAGCCTTTCAAATATCCTTGTTAGGGTTCAGACCTCTGGTCTGCAGCTGGACAGGTGGGGAAACCCGATTTATTTCTCGGAGCTCCCGGGCTCTCCTCTGCTGGTGGATGGTGTCCCTGGAGAGAGGAAGGAAGCAGGTGGTGAGGAACAGATGACTGGAGATGGATATAGAGGAGTCACATCTGCTTATTCCCTACTTTTCCCTACTTACATTTTCTCACGAAATGGAGCAAGGTTATCAGTTGAGAGTGACGATGTGGAAGGAGTTAGAAGTTTGAGGACTGAGAAAGAAGCATGAAATATTTGTCTTAAAAAGTGAGAGAGTCAGTGGACGAGGGGAAAGTATTGTGCTTACTGGCAGCATTAGGGCCTTTCCAAGGTTGGTGAGCATGGATTTAAGTGAGTTGCTGTGCACTTGCCCTGCACTGAGAGTACTAGGCACCGATCCAGGTGTCATATGCAGATAGGACAATGTCCAGAAGTCCAATAGATCTTTTTCTTTCTTGTGAACTTTCTTGGGAAGGAAAACTTTTCTCAGCAGCACCACAGTAGACTTCTAATCCCTGACAAGAATTGGGTCCCCTGCCCACTCTACACCTTCCCTTAGTGTGTTAGTCTGGGTCTTCCAAGAAGCAGATGCCAACACAGGATGAGATATCCAAGAAATTTATTTGGGAAGTGCCTGTGAGGAACAAGAATGGGGCTGGAGGCAGGGTGAGGCTGGGAGAGCTGCCAGACCGCAATAGAATCTGATTGCGACTGAAGGAGAGGGGGAAGGGAGGAAGAGTGAAGTGGTTCTAAGAGAGTTCAACAAGGCTGCAGAGGAGGCCCTGAGCCTGAGTCTTCTCTCCCAGGACTCCAGTGTCTCCTGGGAACAGGCCTGACTTAGTACCCTGCTGTGCTCAGTCACTGGCTGGGAGCAACCCATGGAAAACGTGACCTGGAACTTGGGCTATTGGCCGAGTACACCCTTTGCGGTGTGTATCTGAGCAGAACAGTCTTGTGGTCTTACACCTAGCAAGGCACATGTGACCACGATGTTTGTTTACAACAACCAGGATTTATCTAAGACACATGAGGGAGGAATGGACACTGGAACACAGCTGGTCTCTGCAGAATGGGAAGGGGACGTGCATGTTGGTAGACAAAGAAATGTGTCTATTACAATAAGGATTATCTCTTTCTGAAAAACACCTGGGTTTCATGGCCTTTCTCTTCTCTTCTTTTTCTTTTTGTTAGTAATGGAGAGTACTTAGAAGCAATTTCAGTTTCTCTTAGGCTTATTTTTTGAGCCAATTTTGCAGTTCTTGTTTTTCTAGAGAGTGTCTAATTCATCTAATTTTTCAAAGTTAACTGTTCAAATGTAACCATAGTATTCCCTTATCATTAAAAAAAAACACTCCTCTGCACCTATAACTATGTCTCTTTCATTACTAAACCTGCCTGTTGGTTCCTTGTCTAATTTTTATTTTGGTCAAACCATCCAAATATTGTCTCTGAAACATCTAAGGACTAGATTTTAATTTTGGTGATTAACTTAAAGGTTTTTTTTTTTTTTAATTTCTATTTACAGAAATTTTTATTTTTATTTCTTTACCTTTACATGAGTTTATTTTGGTGTCATATTTTTAGCTTCTAGACCTGAATTCTTTATTCATTCTATTTTCATATTTTTCTCCATTAAATGTATTTAGGGCTCTCAGTTTCCCTGTATAAAAGTTCTCAACTTTATCATAGTGTAGTGTATCAGTCTTTATGCTTAGTGCTGTTTGTATCCTGATTAAGAAATGTGTGCCTCTGTAGTGAGTCCTCCCTCTCATTCTTGACATTGGTTATCTGTGCCTCCTTTCTTTTTCCTTGATGAGTCAGGTTGTAGGGTTATCAATTCTATTAGACTTTTCACAAAAACAACTGTTGGCTTTATAGCTCTTTTTAAATGTAGTTTCCTTTCCTTATCATTAATATCTCCTCCTATGTTTATTATAATATGTTCATCTTTCTACTTTCTCTGGATTCAATGTGCTGTTCTTTTTCTAACTTCTTGAAATGGATGTTTATATCATTGATTTTTATTTTTTTATAACATATTAATTTAAGTCTATAAATATCTCTCAAACAATGCCTTATATTTAATTTCACAAAGTTTGATATGAAGTGTTTTCCTTCATCACTCAGTTACATTATCATATAATTTTCATAGTTATGCATTCTTTGACTTATTATTTAGAAGTGTAAAATCAAAGCATGTGGAAATATTTTAGTAATTTTTTATGATTTAGCTTTAAAGCTTAATTCTACTGTGGTCAAAGAACATACTCCATATAATTTCAATCTTTTGGAATTTCTAAAACTTGGTTTGTAGCTCAGAATATAACAAGTTTTGGAAGAAGATGGTATACAGTCTTCATTGTTGGATACAATGTTCTACATATGTCAAATAGGTCATGTTTGTTATTTTGTGTCATTCAAAATTATAACCTTCCTGACTTTTTTTCTGCTTATTCTATTTTACCAGGAGATAGGTGCTAAAACTACCACCGTGACTATGCATTTTGCATTATACATTTTGAGGTGAAGTTGTTAGGTACATTCACATTTAGAATCATGACATCTTCCTAGTGAATTGACCCTTTTATCATTATGAAACTATTTTCTTTCAGCACTTTGGGGATATTTCTCCATTGTCTTCTGGCTTCCATTTATTCTCTTGAGAAGTCAGCTGTCAGTCTTATTTTTGTTCCTTAGAAGGTAATGTGTCCTTTTTTTCTTTGTCTACTTTTAAGTGTTTTCTCTTTATATTTCGTTTTCGTCAGTTTGGCTATGATGTAGTTAATGGCTTTCTTCAGCTTGAGGTTCATGATGCCCCATGAATCTGTGGCTTGATATCCACCATCAGTTTTAGGCAGATTCTCATTTATCACCTCTTCAGATTAGCTTCTGTCCCAAGTTTTTTGTTTCTATTTCTGGGACTACATTTATATCTTTACCTTTATCTGATATGTCTAGTTTCCACTTTCTTCCCATCTGTCATGTTACTGATTGTCTACTCAGGTATGTCTAATCCGAGGTCAGCAGATTATGGCCAACAAGCCATCCATCTGTTGTTGTAAATAAAGTTTTATTAGAACACACCCTCCGCCATTTGTTTACTGATTGTTGATGTCTACTTTTACACTACACCAGCAGAGTGGACTAGTTGCAACAGATACCACGTAGCCTGAAAACCTAAAATGTTTGCTATCTAGCTCTTTAAGAAAATACTTGCCAAACTCTAGTCTAATCTACTGTTGAACTAATCCATTGAGATATTTATTAGAATTATTGTACTTTTTATTTCTGGAATTTTCATTTTATTTTTATTATAGCTTCTTCATTTCCAGTGAAATTACCCATCATTTAATTTCTTGAGCATTTTAATCATAGTATCTTAGTCCAGGTTCTCTAAAAAACAGAGCCTAAGGCAAAAGCTCTGTGCCAACACTGATGTTTTATGACCGTGGAAACAGCTTAAGTTGTTGCTGGGCTCCTCCATCAGGGGAATAAGACATGAAGCCAAGGCTAGGGTTGCAGGGAGTAGTAGTGATATACTTAAGTTTTTAAGTTTTTATCAGTTAACACCAATACCTGGATATAAATATTATGTTTATAATATCTATTTTTTTCACTTTTTTAGTTGTTGTTAAATGTTATTTTTTGTATGTCTAATTATTTTTAAACTTTATGCTGCATATTGTAGAGGCAAGGTTGTAGATATAATTTGAGACAAGATTATTTTTTGCTTCTAGATCTTCAGTCTAATTCTCTCCTAAATGGGCTATTTGGCTGCACTATTTTTGCTTCTAGAAGACAGCTAGGTTAGGAACCAATCACCTTCATCCAACAAGAAATTGAAATAATTTGAACTTGGCCTTTATTCCCTTTGAAGGCTGGTTTATTTCCAGTTCACTTTTATCCGTAAGATAGAGCCTTCTGGGGTCCCACTTGTGAGCCTGGGATTTCTACCAACAACTCCACCTTGGCAGGCCTTGAGCTCCGGTGTTTGCTCTCTCTGTTCTATGAGTCTGATGACAGATCTGCCCAGCTTCTCAGCTGCTCAGTCACCACTTGCAAACTGGAAAATGCCTTGGGCGAAAAGGTGATGCCAAATGTGGTGCCAAATGTTGTGCTCACACTTCTGGGCTTCCTCAGTGTCTGGGATCTTGGCCCTGCAAATCCTCACTAGTGTGATAGTTCTCCGATGCTTTAAAATACGTTAAAAATATTTTATGAAGCATTTTTACTTATTCTCACTGGGAGGAGTCATCAGAAGCAAGCAGTTTTGCCATAGCCAGAGGCAGAGCTTCTCAGCAACGTATTCTCCCTCGGTAACCCTGGTGCTGGCCCCACCCTGTCACCATAGCCTCCCCTTCCCTCCCTCTCCCCACATCTTGTGTCTGGAATTTTTATACCATTTTGTAATCAAATACATCAAACTATTTTTTTAATCAACCCTTGTTTATATTTACTCATAAGCTTTACTGATTTATTTCATCATTATTGCTTCTTATATCGCGTTACTTTTTCTGTATATATATTAGTTCTTGTTCAGTACATTCTTTAGTAGTTTTTTCTTACTTGTTCCAATGAGTGACTTTGAGAGGTGACGTTTCAGAGTCATTTATTTTGTGTCTGAAAATATTTTTATTTTACTGATTGATAATTTGATTATAGGTTCATAATTGATTATTGATTGCTGATTAATACTTTGGTTATAGAATTCTAGAGCCAAAATTCTTTTCTCTCATCACTTTGAATATATGATTTTGTTTTCTTGCATCCAGCATTGTTATGAGAAATCTGATGCCAGTCTGATTTTCACTCTTTTATTTTTTCTGATAACTTTTAGTATTTTTCTTTATCCTTGTTGTTGTATTTGTAAAAATATCTCCTTAGAACTCAATGAGCATTTCTAACTGAAATTCCTCTTTCTTATGATCTAGGAAATTCTCAGCAATTACATAATCAAATAGTTCCTCTTTGTTATTCTGTCTCTTGTCTCCACCATGTTTTTATAAATATTATAGCCAATTTGTTGATAGTCTTTTTTAAAATTTCCTTGAAAAAATTAAGCTATATTATTTTGTAAACTGGCTTCTTCCACTAAAAATAGCATGAATATTTTCTCATGTATGGAATATTCTTTCTATATCATATTTATTTTTACTGTTATAATTTTTATAATAATCTTATTTCTTAGTTTTTCTTCCCAGTTACATTTTCCAGAGGTTTTTACAACACATTAATCTTGTCAAATTATTTTCCTTGACAAAACTTGTATATATTTATGGTGTATAGCATGATGTTTTAACATATGTCTATATTGTAGAATGGCCAAATAGAGCTAGTTAACATGTATATTACCTCACATACTTTTTTTTGTAGCGAGAACACATAAAATCTACTCTCTTGGCAATTTCCAAGTATGTAATCTTAAACTCCATATTAGCGTGCTGGCTCCATCCTCCATGAGCTTAGCTTTTGTTTTCTCTCCTTTTCCCTTTGTGCTGCATTCTGGGAATTTTCCTCAGTTCATATAGTTGTTCAATCACTAGGGAGGAAAAGAAGAAAGTAGGGGGAGGATTTGCTGCCTGAGTAAAATCACCTGAAAGTAAACTTCTGTCTGCAGTTGCTTACTCACTCTCAGGAGTGTGCGCTTCCCTTTTACCTGGATACTAGAATGCTGATAAGCAAACACCATGTGTTTGTGTACACTGGAGCTGAGTTTCTGCAGTTGTGCTTTCAGAAGAATTTTTCAGAAAATCTGCTTAAAAGTATTATTAAAAATGGAAGAATCCCAATTATGTGCTATGTTTTTAAGCAAACCCAGATTAAGTCGCAATCTCTGTTGTCATGAAAATTAAAATCAAATGTTTCAGGAAGAAAAAAATGTTAAATAAACAAACAAACAGATCCACCTACATTTTTGTGAACCCATTTAAAGTCATGGAATTATCTAGAAAAATGACCCCAGGGAGATTTGCTGAGGACATATGAGCCCCCACTTATGACCAGTCTAAATGAAATGCAATCACATCTTAAAATCCTTGGAATCTTCGTGTACCATGGTTTGTTGGGGTAGATGTGTGGTTGTACACGTAGGTGAAGAATATCCATCTCATTTTGGAAGGTGTGGAAAGCACCAGCTCATTGTATGCAAATATGTTATCACAGTTCTCTCTGTCCAGACCAGGTACACTGTGGCCAAAGACAGTGTGGTTCAGTTCTTCTTTTACCAGCCCATCAGTCATCAGTGGAGACAAACCGACTTCTTTCCCTGCACTGTGACGTGTGGAGGAGGTGAGGCACAGACTTCGTTCATGAATATTTAGAGCTCAGCGTTAGAAGTTACACATCTGTGTTTTTGAAACTGATTTTAAGATTGATGTGGTTATTAGAGATGTCTAATCACACAGCACCTGACTCAGCAGCCTGGAATGCAGTGGCATTAATGAATGTGATCATTTGCATTTATTCTTGAAGACAGGTGAAAAACTAGATTTGGAAAACACCTTTTACTTTTAGCAAAAAGCTGGAAACAAACAAGTTTCCATGTGTTATTGCATTTCTCTCTTGATTGTCCTTAAAGCATGTATTATTTTTAGTTTTCAATGGAAGACTGAGAAGTAGAGAGATAGAGCGACTTGGCCAGCCTGATTAAGTAATTGGGATATTGGTTCTAACATTAGATTTCTACCTTATCTCTGCACCAGTGTAAGAGTATCAACTCACCAAAACAAGAAAGGGTCTCTACCAAGTGATAAGGGGAAAGTCCTGCTTATAGTCTGCTTAGTTCAAAGTTTTCATAGATAGTTGGGGGAGGTTTTGAGACAGGTGTAATCTGGGATTCCACGCATGTGCTGCGAAAGAAACATCTTTCAGGCTCAGGTGGAAGGGAATAGTCTATTTGATACAGAAAAGCAGTGACTCCTGGTACAAATGAGGAGGGGCCAAAGCCACTGTCAAAATGATTCTCTTCTTCTGAACTGATCTGTTAAATCAAAGAATAGATAGTTATAAACTAGTGCTGGGCAGGGGGGCCGGGTGAAGAACGTACTCAGGGTTGTTCAGCTAGTAAACAGTACAGCTGGGATCCGGGTTGTAAAGGACGGGCTAGTAAACAGTGTCTACCCTCCAGGGGTTATGGTGCACACTCAGTTTGAGAACCACCGCCTCTCTAAAGCAGTATCTGTGGATATCAGCTGTAGCCATATTAATGCCACTATTTTTGCCATATCTGTGTTACCCCTGCGCTATTATTTGCTTGAGGATTTTCTTTTAAAAGGACATTTTTCAACTTAAATAAAGATATTGACAAAAAAAATTGAATACTACTACCTTAAGTGAAAAACTATTATGTCTTGTCATAAATAGAACACAATCGCAAAAATAAATGCAATGAAAACAGCAGTGGGGTAAATAATCTTCAAATTCCTGCCAGCTCTACCATTCTCTCAGTTTATTTTCAATTCCTTCTGAATTTTGTTGAACATTATAAGCATTTTTATTATTTTTTAAATTTTATTCATTATTTATTTATTTAGAGACAGGGTCTCACTCTGTCTCCTGGGCTAGAGTGTAGTGGCACAGTCTTAGCTTGCTGCAACTTCAAATTCCTGGGCTCAAACCATCTCCTGCCTCAACCTCCCAAGTAGCTGGGACTACAGGCATGTGCCACCACACCTGGCCCAGCTCTTTTTTTTTTTTTCAGTTTTTGTAGAGATGAGGTCTCACTATGTTGCCCAGGCTGATCTCAAACTCCTGGGCTCTAGCAATCCTCCTACTTTGGCCTCCCCAAGTGCTGGGATTACAGGCGTGAGCCACTGTGCCCACCCTATAAGCATTTTCATGAGGCGAAAGCTCTTTTAGATACTTAAGTCCCTGACTCTCCAGCAGGATCTGAGGAAAATTCTTAAAAACATTTGACATCTCTTGAAGCTGATGGAGGTAAAACCCTGTTTGGAACTGAGACTGCAAGCTGGGCCTCCAAACCCAGGCCTCAGAAAATTTTTGGCCAATCTGTTCTCCAGAATCTGCCTGCCAGAGTTTACATGGCCTAGCAGAACAAGCAGCGAAGCTGGAATTTGAGGATCTGGATTCACTTTTTGCCTTGCTGCTAATCAGCCCTGGGACATCTTCGGGCCGCACTTTCTCATCTGTAAATAGAATTCATCCCCTGATAGCACTGTGGGGGGAAAAATGAGAGGACATATGCCAAGGAACACCATGCAATTAGTGAGCATTTGGGAAGTATCTGTTATGTAGGAATATAAACCTGAATTTTGTCAGAAATGCTTCTGCATGGTATACAGATCTTGGCTGTCCCCCTCCTGGAGTTCTCAGTAATCCTGGTAAGGGGTGACATGACACATACACAACTCAGGGGTCACCATGGAAAGCTCTCAGAGTGAGTGGGACATACCTGCAGATATCTACAAGTGCGTTTTACACCCAAAAGCTGAATCCCATCACCTTTGAGTCCGATGGGCTATGCAGCTCCAGGGAAGAGAAGAGTCTCTTGTGGACCCCAAAATGAAAGCAAAGAGATGGTGGGGGCTCTTTTGCTCTTACTTTGCAAAAAACCAAACATCTCTTTCTTTTTTAAATTTTTTTTATTTTTTTATTTTTAGAGTCAGGGTCTTGCTGTGTTGCCCAGGCTGGCCTTAAACTCCTGGGTTCAGACAGTCCTCCTCCCTCAGCCTCCCAAGTAGGTGGGACTATACGCATGCACCACCATGCCCAACTCAAACATCTCTTTCTTTTTAACTTACTCCTTAGCTCTTACACAGTTATTCAGAGAGACATTCTCATTTGGATCCATAAGATGAAGACCAGCTTTCTGCTGGGGCAAGGGGTACATTTTATAGTGGATTCAGCTAAGTCCAGTTGATTGAATTCTTGGGAGGAGAATAGGTGTTTCTCGCACTTGAGTGCCCATGGAAAGATACAGTCAGTCCTGCTGGAACCATGAATGTGTGTGGGAGCACTTAGCAATGAGATTGCCCCTGAAGATAACAGTGGCTGTAAGAACAGGAGAGAGATTTTAGGTGTTTTGGGGGTGCCTGTCGTTGTCTGCACACTGGCAGAATTTCAGTACGTTTGTTCGTAATACAGAAAGGCAATCTGTCTTTCTTCTTTTACTTTTTGTTATCTCTAAGCTGTGATAAAATTAAAAAGGAAAAATTAATTGTCTCTCCCCAAATTATAAACACCTGAATGCTCCCTGTCTCCTTCTTTTAGAAGTATGTTTCCATTTAGAATAAATATTTTCTTTGACTCAAGGAGCTGTAATCTCATTTTGTTCTTGTTTTGGGGGAAATAAAAACACACGCATAAAACCCACAAGGAAAGCATTACTGAAATTTAATTATATTAGTAATGAAATCTACGTGATTTGTGTGGATGGCATTTAAGAGGTTTTTGGATAATCAAGAAAATTAGTTCCCTGGTCTCTAAGGTACCAGGGGGACTTGGATGGACTTTCCTGGTCTTGTCTGTAGTCATTGATGTAGGCCCCTTGAGATCGTCTGGAGAAGCTACCAAGATTGCCATCGCCATCTGATAGCGTAGAATTTCTGACAGATGCTGGCACCCAAGTAACATTTTATGGACTGCATTTGGATTTTCATTCTTGTGGTTTTGACCTTGCTTTTTGTAATGCATACCAGCCCGCCTTCCATGAACGCTCAGCTTACATCCAAGCCATGTCTTGCAGAAAGCTGTCTAGTGGTTTATAAAATCAGGACATTCTCAGCAATCAGGGCATTAAATGTATTTTTAGGACTTTAGACCAGTTGATTGAGGTGGAGAGCTTGGCTTTGGGCATATTTTTTCTGAAGAGCTCATTCTAGTTTTGGAAAATTGCTCTTTATTAAAAAAAAAAAGTTTAACTTCACATGACACTTATATAGTGACAGGAAACTTTGAATCAGATCCTTCAAGAAATAGAAGTACCATTTTGTGAATTGTTTTTTAAATTCGCAGCACTCATCTATTCAGAATGTTCACTTGCATCAAAGACAAATTAGATTTAAAAGAATCAGGAATAAGTTTCCATTCCTTCCCCTTGGCAGGCTTGTGAGAAAGGAAGGTAGATAGTGGGGTGTGTAGTGAGCATTTGAGATGTATCTCTGATGTCAGAATCTAACGGACAGGAATGGATTTTGTTCCTCCCTGTATAGACCAGGCTTAAATCTCCATTTGGAAGGTTTATTGGAATTGGAGGTGCCCCAGGGCAGCAGATGAGTAAAATGCGGAACTGCACATGCAAACAATAGAATATTATGAAAGAAATATTCAATCTAGCAACAACCCAGCACAAGGATAGCACGTAATGATGAGGGAGAAAAGTAGAAAAACAAAAGATTTAAAACATACTATTATTTATCGAGTTAAGAACATGCACACATGACATTACACAGGACAGTTGCATGTTTAAGGACATATAAACAATAAATGCAAATAGGTGTCGGGTGTGGGAGGGTTGGAAGGGGAGTGGCAATAGGGGAAGAAGAGGAAATACAGGAAAACGAGGGAGGGGCCTTGCATAGTGCCGTGATGACAATGAGGACGTGGGGCGTGGACTGAGGAGAATGACTGACTGGCCTAGCCTCGACCTGAGGTCCAAACAGGTCTTAAACAGAGTCTAGTATAGCTTTTTAGTCATAAATGCTAAGCGGACCACAGTCAATTCAAGTAGTCTTTGTCAATCTTGGCCTCACATTTTAGGTTCTTAGGAGAACCTGAGAATCTTTTTTTAAGTACTGATTTCCTGGCCCCCAGCCACAGTGTTTCTGACTTATGGGAGCCTGAAGGGGCCTGGGCACTGGTAAATATTAATAGCCCCCATGTGGTTCTGTTGTACAGCCAGGGTTTAGAACCACTGAGGTAAGTTTCTTAAAGAGGAAAGAAAAAAGTATGTGGTGAATAATAACTTTGTCAAGGAAAATTGAGACTGTCGCAATATTCAGACTTTCCTTTTGCACCACTTCAGGTTATCAGCTCAATTCTGCGGAATGTGTGGATATCCGCTTGAAGAGGGTCGTTCCTGACCACTATTGCCACTACTACCCTGAAAATGTGAAACCAAAACCAAAACTGAAGGAGTGCGGCATGGACCCTTGCCCATCAAGGTTTGTGTAATTAACCACACCCATTTTACTTTAAACATAACCAAATGAACTGCGACTGAGACTTACCAATCTTGTGCAGTGCAGTTCACTTCCATTTCCTGAGTCTGAATACGCACTGGTGGCAGGTGCCTGCATTCACGTTCATAACCGTGCTCAATAGGAATTAGGACACCTTTACTAATGTGGTCATTCAGGCTAGCTCCGTCTTGTCATGGGCTGTGTGTCCGTGAGCTCTTCAGAATGAACCTTTTTGAGCATCTCCTGCACATATAATTTTAAACATCTCTTCTTCCAGGTACAATGTCTAGTCCATCTGCCAGTCATAAATGTCTTTCACTCACCATTTAAGCTTTTAAACAGGGTCACCCATTATCAGGTTTTGACTTTTGAAGTGTTCCCATTAAATTTAGTATAAATAATGCATTGTGCAAGGAAGTGAAAAGTCTTAATGCCAAAGCAAAAAAGCTGTGTGTGAAATATCCTATTGCATAATTTAGTACCTGCTGACTTGGATTGCCTGGGGAAGTTTCCTGGCTTCACTGCAGTATCTTAAAATAACAGCACAGTATCAAGTCCCAGAATCCCCCGATACCTGCCAGCTGGCTTGGGCAGTGTGTGCAAGTGGAAAAGAAGCGTTCTTGGTGGATTTCATTTCCTGTCACTAAACTGCCCATTTCCTGTAATCCTGGTTGGACTAGTTATTAATAGAGGCCTTTCAGGGGACAAATTCTGTGAAATAAAGTGGTTTTCTAGGGATCCTACTATTATGATAGTGTGTTAATATCATTAATATATTTTATTAGAATCATGATAATAAAAGGAATAAATTTATCTCAATTGAGAGAAATATTTTCCTTTGATTAATATACCACCAGTTCAATTTTCTGTGTTTTTGTGTAAAACTGAGGATGGTTTTTGTCAGAGATGTTCCTGAAAGTTAAAGAGATGGTGGCTGAATTTAGGGGAATGGTTGATAACACTCAGGATTTTTAGTTTTCAATTTGAAAGAGCCCTGTCTCTTGGGATGTCAAATCTTATATTAGTCAATTAATAAATGTATTAATTGAGTAGTAGTCCATCATATACATATACCACATTTTATTAATCCACTCATGTATTCATGGACCCTTGGGTTGTTTCTATGTCTTTGCAATTGTGAATTGTGCTGCTGTGAACATCCTAGTGCAGATGTCTTTTTTATAGAATGTCTGTTTTCCCTTTGGGTAAATACGCAGTAGTGGAATTGATGGATCAAATGGTAGTTCTACTTTGAGTTCTTTGAGGTATCTTCACATTAATCATAAAAAAAAATGATGAACTAATAGCCCGGATACTATCCTGGATGGAGCTGGAGCCCATTCTTCTAAGTGAAGTATCACAAGAATGGAAAAACAAGCACCACATGTGCTCACCATTAAATTGGTACTAACTGATCAACACTTATGTGCACATACAGAAGTGTTAATAACATTAATCACAGGGCACCGGGCAGGTGGGAAGGGGGAAGAAGGGATGGGTAAATTCACACCTAATGGATACCGTGCACAATGTCTAGGGGTTGGGCATGCTTGTAGCTCTGACTTGGGTGGTGCAAAGGCAATATGTGTAACCAAAGTGTTTGTACCCCTGTAATAAATTAATTAATCCATCAAAAATAAATGTATTAATTGATTTAGAAATGATATTCTCATGATGATTTCATTTGTAGTGATGGATTTAAAGAGATTATGCCCTATGACCACTTCCAGCCTCTTCCTCGGTGAGTTATATGTTTCCTTTTTCTTTTTGTAGTTTGCTCTATGTATTTTGCAAGGAATGTGGCATATGTAGCAATAGCCTAAAATGTACAAGGGTTAGATACCAGATACTTTACAGAGCTAAGGGAAAACATACTTCCCCTCAACAATAAGAAATATCTTTCTGAGAATTGGATGAACTAGGCTACCTCCAATGGGCAAGGCCATGTTTCCCATCACTAGAGATGGTGAGCATATCTGGGACAACCAGGGTATTATAGCAGAAGCTCAAGTGTTGCAATTGATCAGAAATTTTCGTCCCCTTTCACTCCTAGAAGACTAGTATGGTTGAATTTCTATGATCCTCTAGTAACATTGTCTGTTAGTATGTTCTAGTTCAGAGGCAGTTTAAAGATGCTTTCATACTCTATATTTTAATTGATTTAATTCTCACAATGGGCCTGTGAAGGGTAAGTAGGGCTGGTGTGTTATTCCCATTTGACAGAAACCTCAGATTCAGAGGAGTTAAGTACTTGTGACTACAGACAGTGTGTGGCAGTTAAGAGTAAAGTCTTAATGACTTCAATTCCTGTGCTCTTTCAGCTAAACCAGAACTGATACCTTTGAGGGCATACTTTTTGCAACCATCTACAACAAACAAGTGACAAATAAATAATATATTTTTATTTGTTTGCTTTTGAGCTGGGAACATAATCCTTGGACTGCATGTTCCGTGTCCTGTGGAGGAGGGATTCAGAGACGGAGCTTCGTATGTGTAGAGGAGTCCATGCATGGAGAGATACTGCAGGTGGAAGAATGGAAGTGCATGTATGCGCCCAAACCCAAGGTGATGCAAACTTGTAACCTGTTTGATTGTCCCAAGTGGATCGCCATGGAGTGGTCTCAGGTAAGATTTGAGAACATGCCACTTTTAATTAAATCTCAGATTTTAAGGTTTTTCCTGTGTGCCTAACATGGTACCTTACAGTGTGGGGACACAAAAGTTGTATGTGAGCATGGTCTCTGCTCCCAAAGGGCTTAAGAAGACAGTTGGCAGTGTACGAGTGTTCCTATCTCTCCGCATCCACACCAACGTTTATTGTTTTGGGACTTTTTGATAAAAACCATTCTCATTGGAGTTATGTGATATCTCATTGTGGTTTTGATTTGCATTTTCCTCATGATTAGAGATGTTGAGCATTTTTTCATATGTTTGTTGGCCATTATTCTATCTACTTTTGAAAAGTTTCTGTTCATGTTCTTTGCCCACTTTTTAATGGGGTTGTTTGATTTTTTTTCTTGCTGATTTTACTGGAGAGGGCAGGAGAGGATGTACAAATTCACACCTAACAAGTGTGGTGCGTGCTGTCTAGGGGATGGGCACATTGTAGCTGTGACCCTGGAGGTGCAAAGGTAATTTATGTAACTAAAGTGTTGGTACCCTTGTAATATTCTGAAATAAAATGAAAAAGAGGACAGTTGGAGGACAATGTAAGAGAGACCGCAAGCATCAATGTAGGTAAAAATAATTAATATTAAGGATATTAATAATAATGTTACTCTGTAATTAGTATTAAGTACATCTGCAAGGAACAGAAGTTGAAGCAGAGTCAATCAGAAAGTCTTTGTTGCCCCTGTCCTCTTAACCTGTCCTTGAACATAGAATTTGAGCAAGCAAGAACCTGGTGAGACCGTCACCACGAAGAGATGGCCAAGCGGGGGTGGCTGAGCAAAGGCAGGAATGACATGAAGTGACTAGAAGTTGAAAAAGCCCCTAATTCATCTAGATTGAGGATAGAACCCATGTTACTAAGAATTAGAAGGTTACCATGGAAATGCTGATGTGACATGAGAACTGTGTCCTTGATCCAGTAGTTGCTAAGGAGCTTCCAATTTTTTGTTTGAAGAAAATAATATATTTTAAGTAATTGAGGCAAAATAGCCTCACACTGGGAAAAACCAGAGGCAGGAAGCCTCTTTGGAAATCATTGTGGGGTCAGGTTGTGGGAAAAAAGAAAAGAGAAGAAGGAAAACATCCCAGAGGTATGACAAGACTTCATGTCAGATTAGCTTAGTCTCCCCTTTCTGGAGAGATGACTAAATCTGCAGAACAAATAAAGTGCAGTTGGATTAGTCAAAGGTGAAAAATGCAAGCATTGGCATTTAGTATTTTAATCTTAATCTTTTCATTTTCTAGAGAGTGAAACATAATTGGCGCAAGTTTCTGTAGTTCTTTTGAGTGATCGCTACACGTTCAGTTCATCATATGCATGCATTAGTGTTATCTATTCATCTGTTTATTCAGTGTCAGCTACCATGCTAGGAAGTAAATAAAACTTGCTACTACCTCCCAAAAGCCTAGAATCCAGTTGCAGAGACATGCATGCAAACAGTTGTGATACTGTGTAACACTGCGCATGAGTGGTACCATGTGTCCATTACTTCCATGGAGCACAAAGTACCTGAAGGAGCCAGGAAAGGCTTCAGAAAGGAGGTAACACTTGAAATTGAACTTCAAGGATAATTGAGTTGGCTGGGTGAAGACCCATGTTAGTGCTTTCTGATATCCTCAGACTAAATGTCATCACCCTGTAAAACTTCACTGGGACTTGTTAGGGAAGAAGTTGTCAAGTCTTTTTTGTTCATATACCCACTAAAAGGAATTTAGAAAATTACATACCCCTTCACATATATCAAAGTTGACATCTAAAATTTCTTATCACAAATTTAAATAATGACAACGAATATAACTTCCAAGATGTTGTGAATGCTGGCATTTTAAAATAAAAGTATTACATTTTAAAAACTCTGTCCAGTGAAATCTAAATGCCATGATGATTTCTATCCTTGCCATCTTTCATTTAAAAAAATACATGAACAAGTTCTTCTTTAGCAATTTGGATATTGTACATATTTTTCCCTTTGCACTCACATTTTCAATCTACTCTCCTCACAGAATTTTATCCTAATATATTATGTTTTTATGCTTTGAAGTCTTTTCTTAATTATGTTATTCTACTTATGAAAAATTATGTATAGTAGTTGAAATTAATTTATATTAGTTTCCTGTGACCATAAGGCTTTAAGTATTGAAAATGTTCCCCTGAGTTGAGTTATTATTAAATTTAATTTTAGCACACAATCAAAACAAATATATTTCAAATTTTGGTAAATAATAACACACAAAAATTACATTTTCATTTGAAAGCATCCTTTATAGATGGTGAGTGGAGCTGAAAAAATAGTCCATGTTAATTGCCAGAATGAGACATGGGCTCAGCAGTAGTTTTATTGTTAATTTTTACTGTTGATTTCTTATTTTGTTTTGTTTTGTGTATACACACTGGGAAAGCTTGCTTGCATAAGTAAATGGGCTGGAATGGAAGGATTTTATTTTAGAATGGTCATTCAGTTCTTTGAACTCCTGACTTATATGCCAAAATTCATGTGATAGTCCATCACCAAAAATTATTTTTTAATGTTTTGTCAGCTGACAATTCTATTAAGTCCTCTTTTAATTTTGCTGAAAGCAAAGAATACCACCTCAGCTGCAAAAGGATTTGTTACGCAGTCATTAGGGACTGCGTAACAGTAGAAGTAACGATCAACGTTACTTCTGCAACCTGCAGAGCTTAAGTTCAGCCCTTGTAAGTCCCAAGCCATATGCTTTGTGTTGACTTTAGAGCTTTTATTCCATCCCCTCTGTCACTATCATGACTGTACCATCACTTACAGTATCAGAACAAAGGATTGTAAACCAGCTCATCTCATTCACCATTCTTGGCTTTTAATAATTTTCACTTTTTCAAAAATCAACTACATTCTCAGTGATGAGGATTTGCTGTCATTGAGGATACATTCAGCTCCGCAGAGGAGTTCTGGAACTGTTACAAACACTGACAGCGTCATTGGAGTAAGTGTCCAGCTTCTCAGAAGGGCTACTTTGCAGAAGAGAATACTCTTTTGTATTGACCAGTTGTCGTATAGTTTATAACCTTGTATTGTTCTCTCTCTCTTTGAGCAGATTTTTCCTTCTGTCTGGGCTAATATAAAACAGCCTCTCAAGATCATAGACATATCAAATTGATAAATTTGGGGGTAGGTGAGTCAGTTTTCCAGAAACAGGGTCTAATCTCAAACTTAATTCATTACAGTTTTTGTTCCGTGGTTTCAAGAGTGGCGTGATTAACTTAGATTTCCCAATATTCTGCCTTTCTGGAGATGTGTGTACACTGAGGCCCCCATATCCTCTGAACCATGTCTTTGAAACTGGTCCCCAGGACACCCGGGCCTCTGCAGGCTTGGGTGCAAAGCACCCAGAGACTCAGAAAAGAGTCTCCAGGCTCTATAAAGCAGTGGCTAGGTCACAGCTTTCGCAGTAGGAGGCTCTGAGATGCAATTCTTCTCTGCCTGTTAGGAACTGTGTGACCTTGAGCAAGGTTCTTAGGTGGTGGGCTGTTTGTTGTTTATCTGTTAAATGAGAATGAAGCTACCAACCTGCAAGTGTGTCCGGAGGAATAGTGAGATCACATATGCAGGGCAGTGCCTGTCCTGTAGCAGGTAACCAAAGGTAATGAAGAACTCTCGGCCCCTCCCCGGGGTGGAGCCAGGATTGGTGGGCTCTGAAGTTTATACAGATTGGAGGTGACTCTTTAAGAAAAAAGACTACAAAATATAAATATTAGGTATCTAAGAGAATGTTTATTTAGAATAAGAAAAGAAATTGCAAGAAATTACAAATTTTTAAAAGCTGACAATAACCCTAATGTGAACTCTGGACTTCAGTTAATAATGATATATTGGTTCATGAAATGTAACAACTGTACCACACTAAGGCAAGATGTTAATAATAGGGAAAAGAAGGGGGAGGGGAAAGAAGGAACATATGGGAACTCTCTGCACTACCTCCTCAATATTTCTGTAAACCTAAAATGGTCCTAAAAATGGTCTATTCATTAAAAAAAGATAGATGCACACATATATACTCACCAATATATGTGAATAAATTGAAAAGATATTCTAGATTTGCATATGACCTGAAAACGTTCTATTCATAGGCAAGAGTAACTTCCGAATCTTAAACAAATAACTCAAGAATAAAAATGCTGACAACACAAACTTCACAAAAATTCAGAAAAAGTAGCATAATATGTATTTTTTAAAATTTTAACTCCCTGACACATCTATGGTATGTTTTCCTACATTGTTTGGCTGAATACTGCTTGATGGCTTCTTCATATGAGAACAGTTTTTCAAGAGCAATTTCTATAGATAGAATAGAAAGATTCTCTGATGTGGTTGACTGAAATTTTATTTTTTGTTGATAGTTTGGAAGTTTTCTTTCAGTTTCATAAATTGTTTTGGGTAATTTCATGTAAATTTTTATTCAAATTTCAGAATACCTGTATCAAGTTTCTTTCATATTTGAGCAGTAAGATTTCAGGTCATTTCAATTTTTCTTGCACTGTGATCTGATCTTCAATACTTTTTGAATTGAGAATTGGAAGGAAATTGTGCCAGAAAGGGGCTCGGAAACACAAGTATCACAGAAAGTCAGCCCCCACACCCCTCCTTGCATAATATTTGTCTAAAGGAGTTTTATGGGGTGTTTTATGCTCTCCTTTGCATATGATAAAATAATGCCTTTGTGGATCTGTTCATGAAAAAGAAATTCATTGGCTTCTTTTTCCTTCTTTGAAGTGCACGGTGACTTGTGGCCGAGGGTTACGTTACCGGGTGGTTCTGTGTATCAACCATCGGGGACAGCATGTCGGGGGCTGCAACCCACAGCTGAAGTTACACATCAAGGAAGAATGTGTCATTCCCATCCCATGTTATAAACCAAAAGGTGTGTGGTATGTTTTTAATTCAATCAAACGGTGTTTTTTCAGCTCTCATTCCGATATGGCAGCACTTCCAATTCAACTTACTAGCTTTCTTATGAAAACTGTTATATTGATAGATTGCGCGACCTGTCCACTTAGGTGGAGAAGTTGGGCATGTGTTGTTTATTGATCTGGAGGGAAAACCGCACTCCTGTTGATTCAGTATGTGTAGAACAGCTCCTGTCTGTCCAGGCTTCTACTAACATTTCTTGGTGGACAGAAAATAATTTGAAGCAGTCCCTGCCTTGAAGAAATAGAAGAAGGATAGGGAGGAGGGGAAAAATAAGAATGGGAAGGAAAAGGAGAATGAGGAAGAGAAAGAAGAGTAGGAAGAGGTGCGGGAGGAGAAGGAGCTTATTCTCTTCTCCCAAGGTTCTTGTTCTGTGTTTCCGCAGAACTTTGTATAATACACACCTCTCCCCTGGAGGGTAGGTTTCTGGAGGGAGGAAGGATGTCATTTTTATGGAATGAATGCATGGAACGAACGAAGACTTCCCAGGTCTATGGAGGCATTTGCAGTTTCTCCTGTAGTTCCCATTTGTTCCACAAATTAGCAGAAATGGGTAACACCCAGGAGTAGGAAGACTTGACATCATCTCTCTAATATGTGCCCCTCTCTACGCATAATTATTCATGTGTACTTTAGCAAGGTGTTACCAATCCTCATGACAAGCACCTTCCTTCCTCAAATGGAAAAAAAGATGATTCCCACCTATTAGTATGATAGAAGGACTCTTCCTTGGTACTTTAGAGAGGATGGAAAAATACTCCTTTGTTATTTCTGGGTTCATTATCCATACAAATAGCCTCATAATTAACCATTCAACAAATATTTGTTGGACTGTATCTATCTTGCATAAAAATCACTAGTTGCCAAGACAAGTCCAAACACTGATTACATAACTCCATCAGTGAAGCCTTTCCCTCTTCCTTCTGCGCTTGAGGACACTTTCAAAGTCACTTTCTCGTAGCGTCTGTAGTTTCCCTGAAGCAGCTCAAAATTATTTCCTTTCTCACTGCATGACTAGATTGTCTCTGTCTGAGGGATCTTCCAAGGAGAGAAAGGGGCACAGGTTGGCTCCTGCACGTGGGCCAGGTGTGATTGGCAATTATCCCCTCAACAATGACAGCAACAATAAAAGTTTGAGGAAACGTAACACGACTCTCTCATCCTCCCCAAGTTCTTAACCTCCGTGTTATTTGCTTTTCTTTTGTAATTTCTGCATCCAGTGGGCAGAATTTGTGGCAAAATAAATCAAGTTGCTATGGTTGAAGTAAGAGCTTTAATGTGCAAACAACAGAAAGGCATTTTTATGTTAACTTTGAGAACATATTCAACTGTGTCATGGGATCCTTTTGGTTGCATTTTGATAATGTGTTAATTTTTAAAAATATGGCAGAAATTTTTATTTATTCCAGAAGCCACCTAATGTACTGTCCTAAAACAACTCAACTTGCATTTGAAAAACATGACCTCTTTACTAATGAAATCTTCACCCAATATAATCATGGACCCAATTCCTGAATGATTAATAGTAATTAAGCTTGTTGTTTATATTCCTTTTTCTTAGAAAAAAGTCCAGTGGAAGCTAAATTACCTTGGCTGAAACAAGCACAAGAGCTAGAAGAGACCAGAATAGCAACAGAAGAACCAACGTGAGTCCAGGACCTTTTATGGGAATAATCAGGGCATAGCCAGTTAACATGATATATGCAAGTTTTGTACTTATTGGAGTACAATGATACATTTAGTATCCAAATGACCTGGATTTTCAGGCTCTAGAGAGCTTGAGCTGGCTAGAACTTTTCTTTATTTCACAATTCAGCAGTCCTACTCTGGCAGTGTCTGTGAGAAGCAGAGAAAAGAACAGTGTTATTTAACGAAAAGCAGACCAAGTGGTCTGTTACACTTAGAAGACTGGGGATAATTTCTAGATTGATACATGTGATTTGACTAAGGAGCATCATAGTATTATACAAATAACCAATCCTTCCATGGTGAGGTCATGGCCATGAAATGCAGCCATGGCCTGAGAGACCCTGGGGCTGCTGTGCTGTGGGGACATGCAAAGAACATGGTACCATGAGTACTGAAGCCTAGAACTATCCCCTAGTAATGACACAACCTTTAATTTTTAATTAGTCTTTAAAATTTAAGTCTTTAATTTTTCTGCATCTTATTCACCTTACCAAAAAAAGGAACAGATTGCGTTTGTTCTCTCCCGGGTTTATTTCAACTCAGAAATCCATTGACTGCCGTCCACATATGATTTGACAGGTCTGGATTGTAAGGGCATCAGTGGAAACTAAGAATCAAGAGCAAATCAAAGAGGCACCCTGGAGGCAGAGATATAGGGACCCAAAGAGAGCAAGGAGTCAAAGGTACGCTGAGATTTCTAGTCCAAGAGTCTGCAAGAAGAACAGCACCAAGGACAGACTCGAGTAATTGGACAGAACAGCTGATTCCCTGCCGAGCCTGTTGAGCCTGTGCTGCTGACAGCTGTCTGCAAAGAGAGCAATTCACAGAACACTGGAAGAAAGGGACCTCAGCCGTCATCTGGCCAATTTCCCTTTCAGAGCAGGCATTTCTTCTTCAACACCTCCAGCAACGGGCAGAGTTCACTGCATTGAGAGATGGCTCACGCTTATATCGAGCAACCCGAGTTATTTGCAAGAACTTCTCTCCTGTGGAGACAAAGTGTACCTCTGAATTTCTGTTCTCTGAAAGAGAAAAAACACATCTGCACTCTGTCCTGTGTGACGAGTTTTCACAACTTTGAAGAAAGCTGTCATGGATCCCGAGAGTTTTGTCCTTCCAGATTTCATCATCCTTAGCCTTTTCAGCATTTTCATGCACTGCTGTCTTGAGATCCCTTAAACCCTGAAAGGATCTAAGGAAGCGTGAGCACCAACCACATTGCTCTTTCAGAGCACACTCATTTGTCAGTCTCCCAGTCACTGTGGTCCAGCCCAGCAGCGAGCCCCAGGGAGTGTGGGTGACTTCTCCTTGAGAAGGTGCCACGCCTCTGGTGACATGGGCCAACAGAGCTGGCATGTCACAGCTTTTTCTGTGTGGACTGCCGTCAGGCCTGGGTATGGCCGCCAAAGAAACTGTACATGCTGTGAGGGTGAACGGCCCCAGAGTGACTGAGGAGTGACAGAGTGAAGAGGAGGGTGTTGGGTTTGTGACAGAAGCTCGGAGAGCTAGAGGAAGAAGAAGACTCAGAAGAGGCAGGTGGTGAAGGAATGAAGCAGAGGAGAGAGGAAGGAGTGAGACCCAGAAGACTCGTCATTGCAGAGACCAAGGAGCTAAAACAGGGTCTCAGAAGGCGAGTGGCAGACAGAGTTCACATCGCACAGAAAGATAGGGAAAACCATGAGGGCTGAGGAAAGGCTGGTTTGGTTGGCAAGAAAGTCTTTTTTGGTTAATTTTAGAGTAGTGTCAGTCAAAGGGTGGAAGAGGAAACATTGTGGAGATTTAAGAAATGAATTTCCAGATAAGAAGGAAAAGGGGCCGTGAGATTTGACTACTGAAGACGGAATAGATGCTGGAGTCAAGCTGATAGAAAAGAGTGTGTGCATACGTGTTTGTTGTCTTTCCCTTTGAAATCAGGGCAATCTTAAACATATTGAAAAGATAACCAGGATTTTAGACAAATTAATTAACATCTCTAGACCTCCCAACTAGAGAAGGAAGGAATTAGGCTAAATGTTACTAGCACCTTCTGCCCAGCTCGAATCTCCGAGGGTCCTGTAAAGGGAGGAATCTGTAGAAGGATGTTTGAGACAGCTGAGAAGGAGTGTGTGGTTTTCATGCAAGGAAAGTCGTGGAGTTTTCAGTCTAGAGTGTTGAGTCCTACAGGACCTGTCTGTCGTTCTCAGAACACAGCTATGCAGCAGCTGCAAGACATCCTGCTGCATGTCTTGTCTTGTCTTGGTTTTCAGGACTGCTGACTGTCTAGTTCCCCAGACTAAGAGCCTGGAGTCATTGTTGCCTCCTTCTCATTCTTCCTTTATGTGCAATTAACCACTGAGTTGTGCTGACTGTATTTACTAAAATCTTTCTTGGTTCCAGCTCCTCCTTTCCATCCCGACTACCATCCTTGTCCAGGTACTGAAATCACTGACCAGGACACCTACAACAGCTTTCTAATCCTCACCTGCCCCCTTCAAATCCACAATCCACACAGCCACCAGAGTAATGTAGCTAAGGCACAAATCTGATTCTCTTTTCAACGTTGAGAATGTCTGGATGTTTCCCCAGCACCCAAAGATTTACGCTTGTTCACAGGGCCAGGGGGACGTTGCAGGACATCACCCTTCCTGCTCAGCCTCATCTCTGGCCACTTCCTCTCTTTGCCTTGAATGGGCTCCTCCAGCCGTACTGACCTGGTGGCTGTCCCTTGCCTACAACAAGCTGCCACTCACCTGCACCCCTGCCCTCACACTCCCCTCTAGGGTGGGAATGGCTCCCACCTGGCTAAGTCTTTTTTTAAACTTTTTTTTTTAAATCAGAAAATTTCAAACCTATTTCAAAAAGGAGAAAACAGTAAGGATCCCCTATGTGTCCATCCCCAGCATCAATAATTCCCAATTCTTGCTTCATCTAAACCACCGACACCATCCCTGCCCTGATCAGTCTTGAAGCAAGCACAGCGCATCGTTTCACTCGCGAATCCTTCAGTGTGTATCACTGAGAGAGCAGTCATTTCCTAGTAACCAAAATACCATTTCTAGAGCACAGTCCTCACATCACTGCTATCAGAATCACCTGTGGTGCTTTTTAAAAAGGAGTGATTTCTAAGAGGGGCCCCATAACCAGCATTTTTTTTCCTTTGGGCTTTGCCAGGTATGTTTTTTTTTTTTTATTGTGGTAAGATACATATAACATAAAATTTACCATTTTGACCATTTTAAAGTGTGCAGTTCTGTGTCATCAAATACATTAACAATATTGTGCAACCATCTTTTTTAACAAGCACCCCAGGTGACTTGAGGGGGTTGCATCCAAGTTTGGGAACCACTGGATCAGATAGTCCACAAGGGCCCTTTCAAGGTCAGAAAATACCATTCCTGTTCTTGAATTAGAAAGAGATGATATCATATAAACTACAGTGGGTTCAGGCCCCATATTCATTCTCAGGCTGCATTTTCAGTCACCCCCACTTGACTTTTTGTGGGGGTTTCTTCCTGCTGTTATGCACAGAGCAAAGCTAATATGTTCTTTACTCCCAGAGGACACCACCCTTTTCTCCCCTGCACGGAAGACTGAGCCGGCAGCACCTGTTCCCTGGCCCGAGAGGCTGCCTCATCCCACCTTCTGCCTTCTCTCCCTCTGTGGTCTCCGTGCAGTTTTCCTGTATAATTCACTGCCTGGCAGTTTCTGGCCTGTTCTTGGCTGTCTAGTGTAAAGTTTATAGTTTCCTGCCACTACTTCTGACTCTGTTCACTCTCTCAATTTCCAAACAAAACCGCAGCGTATCTTAGCTTCCAGCGCATCTTTTTATTACCCCTGTCTTTTGTGGTTGGGATGCATGCGTGTTGACAGTGAGTAGAAGACGAACACAGCTGTATCTCAAACCCCTCCAGCAGGGCCTGCCAAGCCAGCCCGGAGAAGATAAATATTTCTGCTCTGTGGTTTGCTATGGCCCGAGCTCTGAATTTACATAGCGAGAGGATGTTCAAAAGGCTTTTTTTGTCTTTCTTTTTTTAAATTAGGAAAATAAAAATCACAGCTTATGACACTAAGCCAAGGGAACTACAGCGCTGACCTTCTTAGCTTTCAGCTGCGGAATGTGTTGACAGTTGATATGGTTCATCCTTGTTCTAAACGTCCCTCCCTGGAGCCTCTTCGTTTGTTTCTACGGGATTCTCAACACTGCGGCAAACTTGCTGCCCTCTCTCCTGTGTTTCATATATGAAAACTAAGGAAATGGGACAGACTTAGAGCACTCTGTGTGTTTTCTTCACTGCTATTTTGGCTTCTCCAGTTGAGGAAATAGTGTTTGCTAAAATCAAATCAGGTTTTATATCAGGCATCTGTTTTTCTAACAGATATAGTAGGAACAACTGTTAATAATATGGTGGACTTGTTTGGTGCCAGACTCTGTCCTGAGAGTTCTATGTGGATTAATTCATTTAATTCTCATAACAACCCTATGAGGAGGCGTTCTTACTGTCTTCGTTTTGGGGGCTGAGGAAACCAGGGCAAAGGAGGATTAAGCAAGTGTCCTCAATAATTCAGAGCTGTCAAGTGGTGGATGGTGACCCTACGGCATGTGGTACTAGAAACAGTTGAAGTTTATATCAGATGACCCGAGCTGACGTGTCTCACCCATTCTTGGGTTGGTCCAGTGCAGTAGACTGAGAAGTGAGTGACTACATCATGGGATGGGATGGCATTGTAAGGTTGCAATGTATTGTAGTTACATCATGGTATGTTGTTAGAGGTCAGAGAAGGCTTCCTGGGAGAGAGGGTACCAGAACTGAGATCCTAAAATATCCTAAGGTGTCAGAGGAACAGCACATCAGGCATTTGGAATAGAGGCTCGTGGGCAGGCAGGCTTGCTGGCGTGTGTGGGCCACACTGGTTGCTGGGTGGTCTGAGTGTCTGGAGGATGGGGAGCGAGTGCTGGCAGCAAGGATGCATCTGCAGAAACAAGCAGTCTGGGGGCTCCGCCACAGTTCATTAGGGAGCCTGGACTTTACCTGGAGGCAGTGGAGCCATTAAAGGATTTTAACCAGGGAAGTGAAGTAATCACAATTACATTTTAGAAAGATCCCTCTGGTTGTCTGCAGTTTGTTTCTAATTACTCACTATGTTAAATAAAACTGCAGCAAATCCCAAATGGCCGCTCTGTAATTGTCTCATTAGGATACACTACTGGAGTAGAGTTCTGGGCAGAAGGTAGGTACGTTGAAGGCGTTTAATTTTAGCCATTGAATCATACTGACTTCCCCAGCCCACACCTTCCTCAACAGTGGGAAATTCCCTTCTTTAAAAGAATGCTATTTTCTAATATTTGTTATGGTTTCATGTTTTACACCTAACCTTGATCCATGGGGAATTTACTTTGACATGTGATATATAGTATCAATGTAACTTAGTTTTTCCCAAATGATTAACCAATTGCCTTAACACTGTCTATTGAATCATCTAAACTATCCACTTTGGTTTTAAAATGCCATCATTGTACAAATAGCCCAGTGCCAGTACCATATTATTTGCTTTACTGTATCTTTTTAATATTTTTGTCTGTGAGGCTGTACAAGTTACTCTGTAACTGTTAATCCTTCTGAAAACGTTCTTGACTGTTCTCACCTAACCTTCTGTAAAACTTTACAGTTGTATTGTTTGTTTCCAACTCCCCCCAAAAAATTGCTTCAGAGGTTTGGATTGGAGCTACATTTGTTCTAAATTAATTGAGAGAGAACAAACATCTTTATAATTTCGAGTCTTCTTATTCAGGGGCATGTGGTGTTTGCTCCACTTATTCAGATCTTTGGGGTTAGAATCCTCTCAGTATTTTCTAGTTATATTAGCCCTACACATTTCTTATAAAGTTTTTATTTACAAGCCCACAAAACTTAGGCAATTCTTTTTTACACTTTTTTTTAATTTCAGCATATTACGGGGGTACAAATGTTTAGGTTACCTATGTTGCCTTTGCCCCACCCAAGTCAGAGCTTTAAGTAGGTCCATCCTCCAGACGGTGCACATGGCATCCGTTAGGTGTGTATATACCCATCTCCTCCTCCCCACTCCCATCTGCCTGACACCCGATGACTGTTACTGCTATATGTGCCCTTAAGTGTTGGTCAGTTAATACCAATTTGATGGTGAGTACATGTGGTGTTTGTTTTTCCATTCTTGTGATGCTTCACTTAGTAGAATGGGCTCAAGCTCTATCCAGGATAATACAAGAGATGCTAGATCACCATTGTTTCTTGCGGCAGAGTAGAACTCCATGCTATACATATACCACATTTTATTAATCTGCTCACGTATTGATGGGCACTTGGGTTGTTTACACATCTTTCAATTGTGAATTGTGCGGCTATAAACATTCGAGTGCAGGTGTATTTTTTATGGAATGTCTTTTTTTCCTTTGGGTAGATGCCCAGTAATGGGATTACTGGATCAAATGGTATTTCTACTCTTAGCTCTTTGAGATATCTACATATTACTTTCCGTATAGGTTATACTAGTTTGCAGTCCCACCAGCAGTGTACGAGTGTTCCTATCTCTCTGCATCCATGCCAACATTTGTTGTTTGGGGACTTTTTGACACTTTTAAAGCCTTATTTTTTCTCATCTGTAAAATTAGGAAAATAATGATACATATTCATAAGATTGTTATGCAAATTGTATTAAATAATATATGTAATATGTTTAGCATAATACCTGGAAGCTAACACTGTTAGCTGAATTCTGGGGAAATAGGTTATTTTAGGATATATGTATCTATCTATATCTATATATACACATATATTTAGTTCAATACTTTATTGAACTATCTTATTTTTTCCAAACATTTTCAGTTAATTTTACTGTTTTTCATAGTTATTATGTCATCTTTGAATAATGGTAATTTTGTCTATTCTGTTCTTTCCTAATATTTACACCTGCCTTTTTGCTCTTCCACTTTATTTTCATTAGTACTTTTATCTCATTTTGTTTATCCTTATACTTTTTACATTTCTGAAGTCATGCCATTTTATTTGTATCTTCTATAAGTTTCAAAAATACAGATGAGAGTCTCTGTATTTTTAATAGAAGAATTTAATCCATTTAAATTAGTTATCATTACTGATAGTTCTGGTCTCCATTTTAAGTGTTTCCTTATTGATTCTGATGTTTTCCCTTATGATCTATATAATCTTGATTTATTTTCTACAATAACAGGAGCTTTACCTGTTATGATTTCATTTTTAACATACTCAATTCTATATAATTTTTATGATAAACATCAAGAATGATGCCATTTCTTTTGACTTCTTTATGTTCAAAACAAATAAATTGGCATGGTTTTCTTTATCTCCAACCTATTTTCTCAAACCTCCTGATTTTTGTTATTAAATTCTGGTATTTGGAGCAAAAACAGTTGGTGGTAAATCATGATTATTCTGTGTATTTTGTTTTTGGAAAAAAAACTATATTTGATTTGTTTCTATATCATATTTTCTACAGTTATTTAGAATTAATTATATATTTAAAGCATTCTCACTGCAAGTTCTTAAATCACACATTATTTTAATTCCATTTTAAATTAAATTATCATTGAAGTTTATCTTTGTGCATTTTCACCTGTGTTATATAGATGGCATAATCTCTATGACCCTTTGTAATTAAGAATGTCACAGATGAGCAGAAGGATGAACTCTTGTTTTAGAAGCTTTTTTCTATTTTGCTTAAAACTGTGAAAATGTGACTTTGGAATTTTCTGTCTTTCAATGTTGAGGAAGAAAGATTTCATCCTAAATTGCCTTTTCTTCTATTGGCAACTGATTTTTTTCTGCTTAGATATAATATTTTTTCCTGTATGCATAAAATTAGAGTATTTCTTTAGAATAAATCCAAGTATTTTTTTCAATAATTTTGATAAACAGGAAGGTTTTTAAGGCATAGATTCAGATCTTTCTTGAATGCATGAAAGTTTTCTTTTATTATATTTATGGTTCTTTTTCAATTATATTTCTTTTTTATTTATTCACCAATTATCTGTATAGAATCTGTTCCCTACTTTTAATATCTGATTTTTTTTTACATCTTTGTCTTTTTCCCTGCGTTTGGAAGCATACCTCCCCTTCAAACAAAAACACTTGCCCTCCTCATCATTGAGTGTATTTTTATACTGTTCACTAGAATTTTCTTGTTCTAGAAATAAACTTTACATGATTTTTTAAATGTTTTTCATTTTTCTCTCAACCAAGCCAGAAATTTTTTTCATATTTATGTTTTAACTTCCTAATCCCACCTTTTCTTTTGTTTTATAGGATGTTTCCTTGAATTTTATTGTCAGTAATTTTTAAATAGGTGCTATAAAGTTTTCTTCTATTTCTGATAGTAAATGTTTTTCCAAGATACGTTTTTCTTTCACCAACACATGTTACATTCTCCTTTTTTATGCTGGATAATCATTTTTTTCAATTGTATGTTGGTATTTTGTTTATTTATTCTGGAAATAAAAAATAAATTCCCTAAAATAGTATCGTCAGATTTTCTTCGGATTCTTTTACTGTCATATTGAGTGATCTTAAAATGCTTTCCTCACTTCTGATCCTGCTGAGGCAGTGTAAAATAATGCTGGCAGCTACTGTGAAACCTTTGACAAATGCTCTGTACCTCGGTTTCCTCATGTGTACAGTGGGAATCATAGTGCTTCCTGGTAGGGTGGTTGTTTTGAGTAAATGATAAAATTTTTGTGAAGCACTAATAATAGTATCTCACCAGGATAACAATGCAATGAATGTCCGATGTTGCAATTTTTATTTTATTGTATTTATTAAGCTTTTAACTCTGACATAATCTGATTTAATCCTCCCCAACACCATTAGGTAAGTACTGTTATTGTTCCTATTTTACAGAATATTATTACCTTTGTACTTGGATAACAATTTGACTGGACGTAGCATTCTTGGGACTCAGATTCTCTCTTTCAAAACTTTTATTCCACTTCTTTTCTGGTTTTGAATATTGTGTGTGTTGGATGTCCACCTGACTTGTTATTCTCATAGGAGACTTGGTTTTTGTACCAAGATGCCCATGCAGTTCTTTCTTCATCCTCAAAGTTTTACATTTTTAGCCAGGCATCTTTGTTTGTAGTGGCTGCTGGTAGCAAACCTAGTGATAGAAGGCAAACAAATGTCTTATCTCATAGTTCCATAGGTCAGAAGCCCAGCAGATTTGGCTGCTTTCTCTGCTGCAGTTCCCATTTGGCCAAAATCAAGGTGCCTGTTAGCCTTAGGTCTTTTCTAGCACCGCTAGGTCACAGTCCTCTTCCAGGCTCATTCGGAAGTTGGCAGAATTCAGTTCCATGCAGTTGCAGAGCTGAGAGCTCCATTTCCTTGCTGGCGGTTGGCTGGGGGGTTGCTCTCAATTTCTGGAGGCCACCTGCATTCCTTGGCTCTTGGCCTCTTACCTTTGAGCCTGAAACAACAGTTGAGTCCCTCCCGTGCTCCATATCCCTCTTGTTCTCCTGCTGCTGTACCTCTCTGACTCCAGCCAGAGAAGTTTCTCTCTCCTTAAGGATGCCTGTGATTAGATTTGTCCACAAGGATAATCCAGAATTGTTCTCCATCTCACAGTTGCACCTGTGAAGTCCCTTTTGCCATGTATCGTACCATAGTCACATGTTCTAGAGGTGAGGGCATGGGACTATTTGGGGTGCCATTATTCAGTCTGTGACTCTGGACTTTTATGTTAATCATTTTTATCACTTTTTCCTGGAAGACAGTGTACCCTTTCAGATATATTTTAGTGACTTTTCATACTTTACTTCTGAACACCGTTTCTGTTTCACGTATTGGAGTCTCTACTTGAAGAATCCAGTTACTTTCAATATTGGATTGCTCAGCTTCAATCTCTCACTTTGTCCCTAAAAATTATGTTTTTAAAAATCACTTTTATAGTGGCATAGTTTACATACAATAAACTCTATTTAAGATGCGCCATGGATGAGTTTAGATGGGCAAGTCTCCCCATCAAACCCCAGCCCTGCTCGAGATACAGGACTTTCCATCACTCCAAAGGTGTTCTTTTTCCTCTTTCCACCCCTCCGATTGCTCCAATAGCTTCTCTCTCCCTCCCTGTGAGCTCTTCATCCATTTCCAAGTCTTGCCTCTCTGTTATTAATTTGATCTTCAACCATGTTTCTTCTGGTTTTTTTTCCTGGTTCTGAATTATTTGTTAGAATAGATTTGTCACAATAGTGTTGTTACGTTTCAGTGTGCTTTCTCGGCTTTGCAGTTTTCCATCATATTCTGTTGTTTTATCATCTCATCTCTAAGTTCTCACATTAGCAGATTGATATTCTTCTTAAATTCTTCCATTGTTTGTGCAAAGACGTTGGGAACATGCTCTGTTCCTCTGGTTATGTTTTGCCCACACTTGGCTCTTCCAATGTATTCCTCTCTTTCCTCTTAAGACAAATTACTGGGTATGAAGGACAAGTTTCCAAATCGTGTGAACACTGTAGTATCTTTTATTTAAATAAAAAATAATACATAGAAGAAAATCATGCTGAATTATGCATTATTATTTTTTAGTCATCTAAATTTTAAGAGGATTTTTAAAAGGATCATTTTTAAACCAACTCAAAACATACAGAAAACCCAGGAAAACATTGAGTCTGACCATCCTTTGCCCTGTTAGGAGTGAGAGGAACCTCCCCACTGACCCCATCTCCTCTCAGGATTCTCAATCACCGAGACACAGAAGTCCAATGTCAATGAAAATATCTACTTCCCAAATCTTAAGTCTGCATTACTAAGGAGAAAAAAAAAAGAGAAAAAATTATGCACATGATTAGAATCAACATTGTTAAAATGTCTATACTACCCAAAGTAATCTATAGATTCAATGCAATTCCTATTAAATTACCAACATCATTTTTCACAGATTTAGAAAAAATAATTATACACTTTGTATGGAATCAGAGAAGACCCCGTATAGCAAAAGCAATTTTAAGCAATAAAAACAAAATGGGAGGTATTAATGTGCCAGACTTCAAACTATACTACAAAGCTGTGGTTCTTAAAACTGCCTGGTATTGGCACAAGGGCAGGAACACAGACCAGTGGAACAGAACAGAAAATCCAAATATAAAACCATCCTCATATAGCCATCTAATCTTTGACAAAATAGACAAAAACATACTCTGGGGACAAGAATCCCTATTCAATAAATGGTGCTGGGAAAACTGGATAGCCACATGTAGAAGACTGAAACAGGACACAGAGATTTCACCTCTCACAAAAATCAAATCATGGTGGATAACAGATTTAAACCTTAAATGGGAAACGATTAGAATTCTAGAAGAAAATGTAGGAAAGACTCTTACAGACATTGGTCTAGGAAAATTTAAATCTTTTAAAAGTATAAAACACTCCAGTTTTTGACGCTTGCAATTGTTTCCAGAGAAGAGAAATTATACACAAACCAGCATATATAGATACATATGCTACATATATATACACAGTATGTAATATATGCTGTATACACATACACACCAGTATACCCTTTTTTGTGTTTAGACAAAAGAGATCATGGCATATGAACTTCCCCATACTTATTTCATTTAACAGTCCTCAAGAGAACACTATTCTGTATCAGATCGTACAGACAGACCCACGTCTTTTTAAATAACTGCATATTATTCATTACATGGAATGTCCCCTTTCCACTTCTGCCATAAGAGTAGCAAAGAAAGAAAAGAGTATGTGTCAAATATTATCTGTCCTGGGGAGCTGAGCAAGCCCTGTCATGGAATATGAGGATTGGAGAATAGAGTTCCCCACTAACAACTTCCAACACAATAAACAAATGTTTTGTGTTCATTGATATTTCTTTGTGGGACTCATATATAGCAATGGTGTTTCATTCTGCTGATAGGGGATGTGCTATTGTGGACAATTGTAATGAAATCTTGCCTGGGGAAAGAAGGTTGGATGACTCTGTGAGAACCTATCTTTCTGAGGTTTTGAACATTAAGCTTTGGAACAGCAATTTAAACAAACATCTCAGCAGCATTTTCTTAAGTTATTTAGAAGAACATTATCCCATAGATGGGGTCTATTTTCACCTAAGTTTATGAAATGATTCACATAATATTACTATCTTAAGTATTTATAGTATACATTCATATATCATTGGTAAAAATTTATACTAAATAAGTCTGTTGAACATCATTGAACCCAAAGTTCTCAAAACTTACTATTCTGTCACTGAACACTTTCTCCTCAGTCACTTAGTATGTCATGATACAAAGTGTGGCTTCAGAGTATCTTCAATGTATCTGTCCCTACTGATTCTGTGTTTTCAATTCAGTGCAAGCGTTCACCAAAGGACCAGATAGTAAATATTTTAGGCTTTTCAGGCCAGACAGTCTCTCTCACAAATATTCAGCTCTGCCATGTAGCACAAAAGCAGCCGTAGACCATAGGTGGAGAAATGAGCGTGGCTGTGTTCCAGTAAAACTTTAATTATGGACACTAAAATTTGAATTTTATGTAATTTTCACATATCACAAAATGTTATCTCTCCCCCAACAATTTAAAAATGTAAAAATTATTCTTAGCTGATGGGCTATACAAAAACAGGTGGGCCAGATTTGACCTGCAGGTCAGAGCTTGATGAACTTTGATTTAGTGGATAATAATGCAAGATAATAAATAAATGTTTTGTTCAACCAAATTGTGCAATACCTTTTATATCTTCAGGAGATTCAGAAGTTTTGTATTTGTATGTTAAACATATAAGAATATTAAAGTTTCATCTACTCTGTGAAAAGCATTTAAGTTATCCTACAATTTAGCTCCTGAACATGGAGACAGTTTATTACCACTCTGCCTACTACAGAGGATAAGCTTAATAAGGATTTATTGAATAAATATTGGTGAGAATCTCCATATTATAAAAGAAATCAGGTTAGAAATTATCTCTACATGATGGTTTATTTATTACTAAATCTTAAAGAAAACCTTTGTAATGATGTTTTGCAAAAGTCATAGCATAGAATTTGAAGTATAAAGTGGATGCAAAAGTAGAGTATGTCTTTAATGAAGAATTCTTCCTGTTGCTAATAAGATTTAAAAGTTTGTTAACTGCATAATTGACCATCAACGAAAGTATAGCCTTCCAAGTGTGTTGCATCCCCTCTGAATGAAGCTGGTTATTTTTGCCTTTGTTGAATTCTTGTCACTCCTTGTTTTTTGGCTTATGTTTAATGACCATCATTGTCCTTCTCTGGTGGCTCCCTGGTTTTCCCCAGGTTCATTCCAGAACCCTGGTCAGCCTGCAGCAGCACATGTGGGCCAGGTGTTCAGGTGCGAGAGGTGAAGTGCCGTGTGCTCCTCATGTTCACGCAGACTGAGACTGAACTACCCGAGGAAGAGTGTGAAGGCCCCACGCCGCCCACTGAACGGCCCTGCCTCCTCGAAGCGTGTGATGACAGTCTGGCCTCCCGAGAGCGAGATGTCCCTCTCCATGAGGACAGTGAGATGACTTATGACTGGGAGTACGCCGGCTTTACCCCTTGCACAGCAACATGTTTGGGAGGTACGTGAACCTTTGCTTGAGAGACAGTTACGTTGTGTGTTGCTAATGGTTTGAAAATTACTAATTCAGGTAAGCCAAAATATGGAAATGAGCAAAAGTCTAAAAGAGGTGAAGTCATTCAGGTAACTGAAAACTATGCTTTTTCTTTCTCTTATTTTTTTGTAGTGATTATTTTAGAAAGGTAGTGGGACCTGATCAAAAAATGAATGTATGTTCTTTTGGCCTAAGAGTCGGCATAGCTGAGATGGGGAGGGGGTCATTGGTTAATATGGAATAAATAGGAAAATGCAGAATGGATAAACTGAGGCCATCATGTGCATAAATCAGTCTTACAGACTGAGGTAGCCTGGAATTGTTGTGTCTGATGCAACTCTCAGAAGTCATCCTCAGAAATGTTTAGGTTCGTATCTGCACACTGGGCCAGCAACCAGTGCAGAGCAAACTAATCACCATGACTTACGTCTGTGTAGGTATCGGGTAACATACATAGCCAGGAAACCCTGTCAGGATTGGAAAGCGGCTGTGTAGCCGGCTGGCCCCATTAGGGTGAGAAGGTGGCAAAGTAATTGATAGCTTTTCTAAGAAGACAGATGGGATGAACCTAAAAGCACAGTCTTGGAGCTCAGTCGTCAATATCCACAGGGGCGGCTGCTAATTGGAATTAGGAGGGAAAGGGCTGGCGTGGTTATGAAAGTAGTGCGTTCACACGCTTACAAAGGGAGTTCCTGTCTGTTTCTGTGTTTTTGTGTGTATGAATATTTGCTGAGAGTGATTTGGTAGATGAGTGGACAGATGTTTGAGGTCATGATGATGATGTAGTATTATTTTAGTGTACTGCTGATGACAATATGCTACTATTTAATTTAGGATGTATGTGTGTATATATATATATATTTTATATATATATATGTATATATATGAATGATATTGATGAGTGTAGGTATGCTCTCTTTTGCATAGTGTAGTACAAGAATACCTTTCTGTAAATGGCAAAATGGGAATGAAAATTGAATTGGCGCACGGTGGGCTCATTTTAGCACACTCCCTGTGGAGATGTGTTCCTGACATGGTACATTAGCAATTGCTATTTTGTTTTCTCCAAATCCCTTCACATCATGACAGGCCTTGAGCTGTAGTTTCTTCCAACTACTTTTGATATAATTGGTCACTTCCCCTCAGGCTCCAGTCACGTTTATGATGCCCCTCACACGGCCAAATGGCTTTCAACAATCCTTAATCTCTACCAGGTGCCTCCTCACCCAGTTCCTAAAAAGAATGCAACTACTCGGAGTGCTGTAAAACTTGCATTATAACCCCAAACAGGACACTATTCTTCAGATCCATAACATACTACACATCCCCTCTCTTTCATTACCTGGGAGTTTAAAGTAGCACCCACTCAATCACACTAGCTGATCAGCAGGGAGAGAAATATGTATATTAACTGTTCTCGATATGATCCTAGGCATGTATCTGTGTATATGTGCATTTCTGAAACAAAAAGCATCACAACATATAACATAGCATGTACAAGGCAACACTGTATGAAGTGGGCCTATTTTTTCCTTTTATAGATTTAGGTATTGGGTTATAGTAGTTTTGTAAGAGGAATTGGAGTTTTCCATACCTTTAAATAATCTTAAATAGTTTATATCATAGAAATTGTTCAAAAAGTTTGAAAGAGCTGATGCCCACAGCGTCTAAAATCCAGTCCTTTTTTTTTTCCCCTCATGGGAGCAAAAAAAGAGGAGTGTTGTGGCTCCATCTTTAATATCATTTTCAAATGCCCCTGTCACTTACTATTTATTTAATCCGAGTTCTTAATGTTTAACTGAATTTGATAATTTAGATTTGTTCAGGAAAAAATCGTCCATTCACAAGGATATTAAAATTTATTTTCCAGAGGTGTTCATCTAGTTGCTCTCTGTTTTATCACCACAGATAATGTGTAATCTATTTATTCTTTGGCCTAAGACTTATCTAATAGATGGATTTGGGGAGTTTAATTGTTTATTATTCATTTATAGTCAGACTATATTATAGCCAGAGAATGTTACCTGCATAATTTGTGACTTGGAACTTATTGCAGTTTTGTTTTTTTTTTTTTTTTTTGAGACAGAGTGTCACTTTGTTGCCCGGGCTAGAGTGAGTGCCGTGGCATCAGCCTAGCTCACAGCAACCTCAAACTCCTGGGCTTAAGCGATCCTACTGCCTCAGCCTCCCTAGTAGCTGGGACTACAGGCATGAGCCACCATGCCCGGCTAATTTTTTTGTATATATATTTTTTAGTTGGCCAGATAATTTCTTTCTATTTTTAGTGGAGACGGGGTCTCACTCTTGCTCAGGCTGGTCTCGAACTCCTGACCTCGAGCGATCCACCCGCCTCGGCCTCCCAGAGCTAGGATTACAGGCGTGAGCCACCGCGCCCGGCCCTTATTGCAGTTTTGTTTATAGACTAGCAGAGGATCAATGTTTGTTAATGTTCCATGGATGCTTAAAAAGAGCATATTATATCTATTTCTAGGCCCCAAGGCAATTTGATTATTAAATCAACATAATTTTCATATTTAATTTATTTTTCCATATTTATTTTACAATGTAATATATTAAATACTGGATGGCATATTAAAGACTCTGACTATAGATTTTGTTCATTTCTCCAGGTATTTCTTATACTGTGTATATTGAGTTATGTTATTTGACATGTTGAACTAGTCAAGACTCTTATTTGCAAATGACAGAAACCCAACTCAAACTAATCTAAACCAACAAAAAGGAATGTATTAGCTCATTTATTGGCTCTGCTTCTCCTCTGAGAGTCTGTGATTTTACCCTTTAATTGTTAATTTATTTCTTGATGAGATTAAACATATATGCTATATGTACATTTTTTTTTTTGGCTAAAAAATATGACTGTTTTATGATAACACTGCAAAAGTCAAATGTGAAGTAAAGGATGCTGCCTTGTGCTACAAAAGCAATTGGTTGAAAAAGGATGCCAGAATTTCAACATCTGATTTATTTTATATGTTCTTGATGCATAGTTGTAATTATTACCTAAATTCTGTTAAGTATAAGATGAAATAAACTTATTTTTTAATTTTTTCTTTTTTTAACTTTCATTTTTTAAGATAAATGTCTGATCAGATCTCTTAAAGTGAAAAGTGTCAAAGACACATTGTAGGACCAGCATGTGGGATGGGATATATTCTGTGGCCATCTTTGGAAAATACATTATACCTCAATAAGTATCCTAAATTGTCTATTAAACTTTTAAATTCTTTTCAGTAAAAACTTGCTTTAAATGTGTTGTGAGTATTGTAAAATTCCATCCAAAGTGGTTACAACAGTGCTTTAGGGTCCACCCTCTCAGGAAACATTCCAAAATAGTCTCTGAATATATTTTCTAAAGAATTGATATTACAAATTAAAATATATTTTAAAGATAAATGGATTTTTCTCAGATATAAAAAATGAAACCTACTAGAAAATAAACATTTAAACCCCCATAAGGTAACTAAGGAAATTTTGATATTTGCAAATAAGAACAAGAGTTAATTTAAGTTGTAGTAATGTCTTCGTACATCTGAAGTTAGGCAATGTTTATTTTAAAAGTTCACGGAAGATACATGCAGATTTAAGACTGCATCCTGCGATGGCAGGGAACATAAAATTACAACTGAAGACAGCAGGAGGAAATTTATTGGAAAGAACTGAACATCAAAAATATATATTATAAGTATTTTGGGCCAATACCACATCCTGTTAAATACTGTAAAATGGTTGAATTGAAACATGGCATTTGGAAAAAGAACCACAACCTTGTAACATAATAGAATGCACATTCTTACATGAAAATGAATACATTTGCATATTTCAAATAGCATAGTTAAGTCGCTATTACAGGTTTTTATGTGATTTTTTTAAATCAAAAGTTTGATTTATATTTTGTTTGATTCTGATTTACCAATAATTTTTTTTGTCTCAACAGAAAAAGAATAGTGAATGAGAGCATGGGTTTGAGGGTCAGACCAATCTATCTGGCCTCAAAGGAAAAATATGCCTGTGAAAGTTCATATTTGCATGAGGAGCAGTCGCTGCTTTTGGAAGTAGTTGGACTGTACTGCATTTTGGAATCCCTGGAGTACAAAAGAAAGACCACTCAATTAGGAGGCAGCGACTGTAATTTTTAGTTTTGAATCTACCACTTTTTTGCTGCCTTAAGTTCTCTCTAAACCTCAGTTTCCTTATTATTAATATTAAATTAATAAAATGGAGATAATAATATCATTCTTTTGACCTCACAGATTATTTTGGGCTCAACTAATATATTTGACAGCACTTTGTACAGGGAGGTATTGCTATTGTTTTGCTAGCAATAGAAATATTACTAATTATAGTAATAGTGAGCAGGAACTCAAACCGTAATGAAAATTTTGAAGAGTTATATGCCAGATTTAGCACATATGCAGCAATATAGAAAAGATGTTATTCTTAGCAGCTGATATGAAAATTCCTCTTTGGGAAGTTATTGTTTGGAAGGAACACCTTGCTTTGAGTACATCTGGAATGCAGAGAAGCCCAAGGCTGGGTGGGGGTCGGGATGCTCCTGAATGTCCCAAGGTGAATAGGTTTGGGGTGGAGGGAATAGAGGGACTGAGTTTAAAAGGTAAGGAAGGGAGTATCAAAGACTAGGAGACTTCAGACAGTGCAAACTTGTTTGCTCCCAGGCACAAAATGCAGCCTGCAGCTGCATGATAGTCCAAAAGGCAGTGGTCTAAGAATGAGGAGACCCAAGACCCTATTTTCTTTTCTTCCATAATAAGTTATTCTACATCATTTGACTCTTTTCCTCTTTCCAACCTTCAGGCCATCAAGAAGCCATTGCAGTGTGCTTACACATTCAGACGCAGCAGACGGTCAATGACAGCTTGTGTGATGTGGTCCACCGTCCTCCAGCAATGAGCCAGGCCTGTAACACAGAACCCTGCCCGCCCAGGTACGTGCTGTCTTGTGCTCCTGGATACACCATGTCCGGGTGGTAACACCCTCACCTGTAGAGAAACCCACCTGTGTGTACAGACTTGCAGGTTCACCCCAGGTAGGTCAGCTAAGCCTGCCCCGGTGCTCTCTCTTCTCTGTTTAAGTCTTGCTGCTGCCAGATTCTTGCATAGAAGCTCAAATGCAACCTTGTTGAATGCTCTTTAGTCTGACTTTTGTTTGCGTCAAACATGAATGAACATAAACGGGCCTGCTGCTGGCACAACCATGAGGCCAGCAGCTTGTTCTCTTTCTGCTCCCTGTCTCAAGGGCACTTCTTCCCCTAGTGTCCCATCACAGAGCACAGGAGCTGAGGTGGTACACAGCAGGTGCTTAATCCTTATCTGTCAGAGGACTGATTGATCTCCTGTTTGATACTGAACTTGCCTGATGTGTTTCTACCTTTCCCGCTGACCTGCCTCGGATCTCAGATTGTAGAGTAGAGTGTTATCAGAATGCGTGAGGGTGACTTCTTTTTTGGTCTCCTTGGTCTGAAAGGTTGGCTTAAAAGTTAATCGGCTTCCTTGTTTAAGTCCCTGTAAGATCCTGGGGAATTTTGTCGGAAGGGTGGCAGGTTTCTCCCATGTCCCCCGTCCCTGGTGTTGCTGGCTGCAGAGAAGGATACCTCAGCATCACAGTTTCTCACACAAGACCCTTCTGAATCTGGCCGGGATCCGGTCTTCCTTTGTCCCTTACCCTTCTTGAACACTCTTCTGCGGTAAGAATTAGTTGCCAAAAATTCAGCCTGCTCCCAGTCTTTGCCAGAGTCTCTCTTCTGCCTCTTAGTAGTTATACTGCCCATCTTACTTGCTAAAGGTGAGTTCTTCTATGTGTAGGACTTTAAGTAACTGAGGAATGTTCTTGTGTTCTCCTGCCATACTGGAGTAAGAATAAGTATATTTTATGTTTATTCGGGAAATAAGCTTTGCTTCTAGAATTCTCTTGACCCTTCTGATTTTGATTGCATGAAATCTGTTGGCTATGATGTAGAATCTGCTGCCTTGATGACAGGAGGTTGATGCAGGTGGGGATCAAATAAGTGAGGCCACCCTAGAAATCAGACCCTCCGCACCCTGGAGGTGGGCACCCTTCCCCTGTGAGTCTCGTTCTCCACCTGCACAGTCTCCGGAGGAAGCCAGCTCGAATGTGTGCCTCACTGTTGGGGGAACCACACCTGCCATGAGATGGGTGCAGAGTTTTATAGCCATTGCTGTATTTCTCACTTCCACTGTAGCCTAAGGAAGTACTGGGAACCCCTTGGCTTGTGTGAGAGCCACCTTGCTGTGCTCAGCTGCAGACTCACCTGGGTGGGCAAGGCAAGGTCTAGACACAGCACAGGGAAATCTGCTTCCTGGCCACCTCCCACCCCCAGGCTGACTGCGTTCCAGAGTAATCCATGCTGCGATACTAACTGCAGAAGAGACAATGTGTAGGAGGGATTTTAGGAAGGTTTTATCTAACAAGGGGTCAGGACATCTGCTTTGTCAAGTGTGTCCAGAGCTTTCCAAGAACACCAAGTATATGGGAGTAGTAATGTTGGCTATATTTCCACTTGGAATGACCTTTTTTTATCTTTAGAGAAATGGCACTCGTGCTAAGTGTATAAACCTTAGTAATCCAGATTACTTATCCTGGTTTCTCAGTTTTTTCTTATTCTACTATTGGCACCACAGAATTAGATATTTTTGGAAAAGCTGGGGTTTCTGTTTTCCTCCCCTGCCGCCTCCCTCCCCTGAGCAGTGAACATGGAAACAGATGACTACCTGCCTGAGCAGGGGCAAGGCACAGGCAGACTCGGAGAGGGGGAAACAGTTTTATTTCTCAACATATTTTCCCATGAAATTGGAATTATGTGCTACATCGTTCTGTGAATTGTTTTCTTAAGCTTAGTTTTGGGATGGCACAGGGGGCAGATGTTAAATAAACAAAGTCTCAAGAGCAAGAATAATATGAGGGCTGAAAAACAGACTGGTGGGGCTGGGGGTGGGGGTTGGTGCAGGTGGTGGGAGCAGCCAGTCCTCTCTGAGGACATTACACAATTGAAACCCGAAAGACAAGTAGGAACTGTCCAGAAATGCAGAGGAAAGAATGTTCTGGGCAGAGAAAATGCTATGTGCAAAGGCCCTGAGGAAAGAAAAAGATCAGTGCGTGCAGGACCTGGACAGAAAGGAAACCCGTGTGTCGTGGGTGAGCTCAGACTCGGGCAGGGGTTGTGGTGAGCAGGTGGACGTCCTCCAGGCAGTCAGCGGGAGCCACTGGAGGGTTTGAGCAGTTAAGTGATAAATCACATTTACATTTTAAGAAGATTACGCAAACCCTGAAATGGGAAGAACCAGGGTGGAGACAATGAGATCAATTATAATTATTTTTAAATTACTTTAAACCAAGGACCCAGCTCACCACAATTGCATTTGTGTGTCCTGCCTTTAAAGCTTGCTACGTGTGGATCTGCACATCTTATCATTTTCTTTTTGCTGTTTATAGGATACCAAGAAAATCCTTCTTCAACATAGTTGCATCCATTTCTATATTTGTAGCCATGAATGTGATTGACTCTCTACTGTCTTTGCTAGAAATGCTCAGAGTGTCCTGCAGAAACACAGCTTCCCAGGGTTTCACAGAGGTGTTTTAAGAGTTCTGTAATCCATAAATCCTTTTCTTCGGACTGTTTTTAAAACAATAGAATGAACCTGTTTGTTACTTTTACTTAGACTATGTCAGGTATTTTCCTGTGCAAAAATTTGAACATCAGCACCCTAAGTCATCTCTACTTGGTGAAAAGTACTATTCTTATTATTAATAATAACCTCACATTCCTTCACAAATGTGGTAATAAATAAATAACCAATAAATGCTCTTTTTTTCTGTACGTGAAAACTGGATTTGAGCATTTTAGGTAGCTGGTGACTTGCCCGAGAACACACAGTAAATACATCGTTTACTACAAGTAAAGCCAAATATGGCACATTTCTCATCAGCTGTCGTTTAGTCCAAACCCCACCTTTTCTAGATGGAGAAAATGGAAGTGTAGGAGCCCACATGCTCCCGGCAGAGGGGGGTCTCCTGATTTCCGGCCCCTCCACCAGCCATCCCTTTTGTCTGCACCAACCAGTGCCCTTTTTCTGGAAAGATGACTATAAAAGAAATGATCTGAAATTTGCACAGACTTTAAATGGTGTCTACAATTTGGCTAAGCATGAAATTCTTGTAGCCATTAACAAAGAAGCATAAAAAGAAGAAAATACAACCCAATACCTTGGGGCATATTTTATTTCTAGATCCAAATCTTATTCCAGAATGACATGAAGCTCATCTTTCCCAGAGTTCTGTCCTCTGCTTCTAGCCAACTAGCAACAAAAATAAAACAGAAAATGAAAATGATGGCAACATAAAAGACACTTCAAATGAGAGTGATTTGCATATCAGAAGATGAAAAGAGGCCCTGAGAACATTGATGAAACTCTCAATTTTATTTTATTTTTTTAGTTACTCTGTTATGCTCTTGCCATGAAAGTGAAGATAGCTGTAATGTGTCATCATATAATTTATTTTCAAAAAAAATGCCAAAATACAAAACAATTCACAAGCCATTCTTTGTTCATTCTAAGAAGTAGTGCACACAGCTGCCATTATAACTGCAATTATATTCAAAATAAGATAACTTGGTTTTATAATTTTTCTTTTAATGTTTCAAGTCCAAATCAAACATTTCTCCCACTTTACCATGAAATTCAAGTCCCTTATTAAAGTAGATTCTCATTATGTGGCCTTTTCTGGTTTCAGTTCTCTGATAACATGAACTTGGCAATCTTGACAATTTACTTCTCAATACTTTGTGACTCCGTCCTGTTCACGTCTAACTGCCACTGCCTTGATTCAAATCTGTTTCCCCAAGCTGTTTCAATAGTTTCTAGATGAACTCCTGCCACTTCTCTCCTGCTCTGATCTATGTGCACAGCCAGGACTGCAAAAGTTCTTTATCTTTCTCAGTTGCGGAGTGACCGTATGAACTTCCCGCATACAACCCTTCAGTGACTTTCCTTTACCTGTGGATTAGAAGCCACATTCTTCCCTTTGGCATATGTAGTAGTTTCCTGGGGCTGCCATAGCACAGTATCACAAATAGAGTGGCTTAAAGCACAGAAATTTAGTATCTCACAGATCTGGAGATAAGACGTTCAAAATCGAGGTACCAGCAGGGTTGGTTCTTCCAAGGGCTGTGAGGGAGAGAGCCTGTTTCCTGCCTCGCTCATGGCAAACAATAGCCTCTGGCACTATTTGCTTGTGGATGGCACTGCCCCTGTGGTTTCATATTATTTTCCTTCTGCATGCCTCTGTGTCCAAATGTCCCTTTTTCATGAGGACACCCCTCCTATTGGATTAGGGCCTGCTCTAACAACCTCCTCTTGATCATCTGCAAAGACCCTATTTCCAAATAAGGTCACAGTCGCAGGTACTGAAGGTTATAACTTCAACGTATTTTGGGAGGAAACAATTTGACCTGTAGCAGCATATAAATCTCTTTGTGACTTTGGATCTAACTCTTGAACCACATCTTCCGTCACTACTACTGCATGCCCCCCCCCCACACACTCACACACATTTGCCATGAGGAATTTGCTCAGCTGCCGCACTAAATTATGCACTAGGACCCATGCTCATGCTCATTCATACCTGCTGGGCCTTTGCACATGCTGTGCCCTGTGCCTAAAGACCTTCTCGACTATGAAAAAAGTTAATTCTCTCCTGCGAAAGTAATCATTGGCTCACTTCTCACCAGCAAAATGAAGTTCGACAGAATGTGAAATAGGATCCTAATCTGATCCTAACCTAACTGATAGAGGGGAACTCTTAATAGTTGCATTCTTCACTCACATCTTCAAACTATGTTTAGTCATTTTGCAGTTATTCTGATGTCCACCTGTGAGTAGTGTGAAAGGCTCAGGGTTTGTTTTTAGTTCTGTGCTTGACCTGCCTAGGAGGTCAAGGCAGGGTTGAGTTTTGTTTGCAGTATTCTTCGTTTGCTCGCTAACCCAGAACGAGATTGAACAAGGAGTCTGGAAACTGTTTCTCAAAGCTGCTGGAGAAAGTGCACTGGTTTGTTGATGCGTCAGCCTATGTGCGACGTGCCCTTTCCTTCATCACACTGCCTCAGCAAGAGTTCCTGCACCCTCCCTCTCTCAGCAGTCTCTCGCCCACGGAGCCTCCAAGCTAAGAATAATAGAGCAGACAATATGTCTTGGCCACTTTGCAAAATTAAGAGTCTGTTTTTATGTGAAAGGAAATACTATTCCTCATTTCAAAGTTGCAAATTTAATAAACTTTTCAAAGTTTGAGAGTTATATTGGAAAAACCCCAGCAGAGACAAAGGTTTGGTGCCAAAATAAAGGTAAGTTTACAAAAATGTTTTAGGTTCTAAAAACCAGTGGTGTAGGAATAACAGGAACAGGGTGTTGCATAATATTTTCCATACAAATATTTACTGACTCCAAGGGCAATAGCAGTAAAATATCACCCCAGGGTGAAATGTACCACTGAGATTGGGTTGGACGGCCAGTGGATCTTTATTTACCCAAAGGCGACTGTATTTGATGTATTAGCCTGGATTCTCCAAGGTGGGGTGTTGCGTGTTTATTTGCTCTTATGGGGTTACTCCTCCAATCCATCCTATAACTGCTGAGTGATGGCTATTTATGGAGTTTGCTTTTTCCAGGAGAGAGCCAGCAGCTTGCAGAAACATGCAGGGTTATATAATGGTCCCCTCGTCTGAGGAGAGCCTTCTCCTCTAACAGCATTTGACACTGCCAGGGAAAGAAGTTGGAAAGCAACAGGCAAGAGGGATGTGTTTCTGCACCAGCTTGTCACCCATTTCTTGAATATAAAAGAGAATTCTGTACTTAGTTTGTTTTCTGTTAATAAGAAATTGTTACCTATTTCTTAAATTAAAATAGTTCCATTACCAGTTCCTTGTGACTCTGATTCTTCTAGCTGCAACTTTCTCAAAGGATGATCATCCTGAAGTCACTCCAAGTAACTTACATATTTAAGCTGAATTGTTTTAATGGTGGAACAGAAGCCTTCTAGGTATTGAGCCGTGTAATCCAATTGTCATCAAAATATGACCCACGTATCTACTGTTGGTGACTTCTCTCACTTCCAAAGCTACTGGAATTTAGATATTGTCAATTATAGTCTAACTCATTAATAGACTTCCAATTAAGATTGTGTTATAACTTCACTGTCTGCTCCAAATATAGGTCAGGGATAGATGTGGTATAAAAATCATGGAAACAGCTACCTGGGCCAGGCAGGGATGGAAGTGTGGAGTGGTGAGTGGGACTGCACCTGCGGTTCTTCCATGGAGGCTTTAGGCCCCAAGCAGTCAGGGCAAATGAGACTTCGATTCCTATGGACAATAGGGACTGAACATCTTTCTTTTGATTCAGGAGAAAGGACCCAGGTTCACTGCTTCTTTGTAAAAGGAAGCAGAAAAAAGCTGCTGCTGATTACAGCCTGAAGCCTTTGTTTCTGTGAGGCTGCTCTCACGGGGAAGTGGAGAAAACAGACAAAGAGAGAGCCCTGTGAGCAGACACTGCCCCTACCTGCTGTTGGCCCAGCGATTGGATCTTCAGTGTCCCTACAGTTCTTCTGTGCCATGTTGTCCATGTGAGATTTGGCTCTTGACTGGAGACCCTAGAGAGCTAGATGGAAGCAAATAAATGGTAGATGGGGAGAGGTAGGAGAGAAAAGGACCAGGGAGGTGGAGGGAGAGCGTCCCCTGCCTTCAAATGGAGCCTGCAAAATGAAATTCCAAAGCACATGAAGAAAACTAACACTAACAAAAATAATCAACAGATTCAGTGGTTGAAGATGAATTCACTCCAGATGAAATGAAAATATAAGAACAATATGAAGACAACTTTAAACTAAGTGTTATTAGGATCTTTGAGACATAAATTAGTAAGTAATATCCAGTTAAAGAACTAGAAAGTATGAAATAGAAATAGACAGCAATGTAATAAGAATAGGTGAGTATTAAAAAGAACCAATTAGAAAACCTAGAAATAAGAACAGTCAACGAAATAAAAGAATATTAGAGACAATTAAAGAAAGAATTAGTGATTTGAAGATAGTGCTGAGGAAATCAAATGAATCAAAGCACAGAAAGTTGATTATTTGGGGAAAGGGAAGACAATTAAAAAATATGTAGGTAATGTCAGAGAAGCAAGATATGAAATAAATTGTTTACTAAACCTTAAAAAAATATCCACTCTTAGTATCAAGAAAAATGAGTCCCCACATTTATACATAACAGTGAAACTGTGGAAAATTGGAGATAAAAAGAAAATCTTAAAAGTGACCACATCTGAAAAGTGGATTAACCACAAACAACTTATCAACAACTGGAGTTGCTGGAATATAAAGGAATAATTCCTTCACAGTACTGAGGGAGAATCATGATCGACCTAGAGCTAAACTTGCTGAACTATTATTTCAGGTATATGAATGTGCACGTCCACTTCTAGTCACATGATGGACTAGGTATCCTGAAAGGCATTCTGCTAGATACCTCTAAAATAATGGATAAAATATGTGAAAACAAACCCTGAAATGCAGAACTAAGCCTGTAAGAAAGTAAGGGAAATGATCAGAAGTGAAAAACAAGTTGAAGCAGGTGTCTAGAGTTATTGCCTCCCTGGGGCCAGCTGCCTATGCCAACAACCTGGACGTTTCAGCTTTAGCAGTTTTTGCCTAACAGACAAGTCCTTGGACCTGCAGAAAGTGAAGAATAGAATGGAGATCCTCACACCAAGCAAGGTCTACCTCAATGAAAAGGCAAATTTGGGGGTGAAATCTATCCTATGAAGAGAGTTTGCAAGGAAAAGTATCTGTCTTGGCTTTGCCTCTGAATGGAAGGAATCAAAAGGCCCCCCTGAGAATCTAAAGTAGCCCTTTATGTAGGAGGGGGGTTTATATTTATGCTAACTATGTGATGCAAAAAATTAATTCATATTGGTCTTGACAGAGGTAACGCAAATCCTTAGTGGAGGAATGTGTCTTCTACCCAGGCCTTGAAATTTCCACAAAGACCTAATGAGCATGAGCTCGTAATCAGAAATCAAAAAACTCATCAAGAGGCTGGGCGCAGTGGCTCACGCCTATAATCCTAGCACTCTGGGAGGCCGAGGTGGGTGGATTGTTTGAGCTCAGGAGTTCGAGACCAGCCTGAGCAAGAGCAAGACCCCGTCTCTACTAAAAATAGAAAGAAATTATATGGACAACTAAAAATATATATAGAAAAAATTAGCCAGGCATGGTGGCGCATGCCTGTAGTCCTAGCTACTCGGGAGGCTGAGGCAGGAGGATTGCTTGAGCCCAGGAGTTTGAGGTTGCTGTGAGCTAGGCTGATGCCACAGCACTCTAGCCTGGCCAACAGAGTGAGACTCTGTCTCAAAAAAACAAACAAACAAACAAACAAAAAAAAACTCACGAAGAAACAATGTGTGAGAGTCAGTGGGGGAAAAACAGAATCAGATACACAGAGTATCATATATTGGGATTACCAGGTACAGAATATAAAATAAGTTTGTTTAAAATATTTAAATGTATAAAACAGAAAATTGAAAATCTAAGCTAGGAATAACATACTATTAAAAACCTGAAAGATTTTTTAAAAGAACCAAATATTAAGTTGAACCATATGAAACTTTCAATTTGGTCAGAAATGGTCAAATATTGGCAATTCATATGGGTCAACTAATAGAATATCCAGAAGTTAAAAATATACTTACTGAAATTTAAAAGTTATGGGCGGGGGCAAACAGGTAAACTGGAAGAGAGATCTGAAGAAATTACCCAGAATAAAACACAAAGAGTAAATGAGATATGTAAAATATGCACAAATGGTTTGAGAGATACAGAGGAAATATTGAGACGGCTTATTGTATGTCAAAATGGAGTTACAGAAAGAAAGCAAGGAGTTAATATTCAAACAGATAATAGCTGAGAATATTTCTTAATTTCTGAGAAATCTGAATCCTAAGACAGAGACCCTCTCTCAAAAACAAACAAAAAAACAAAAAATAAAGAAAATAAAAATACTATCACTTAGAGATCATCACTGTCAACATTTTGATGTATAATTATCCAGACTTTTTTCTACATACATTAATAAATTAATAAAAAATGAAATTACACTCTACAAGCTATTTTATGACCTCTTTTCTAACAAAAATATATCATAAATGTATTTCTGTGTTAATAACTATACATCTACTTTATTTTAATGGCTGCTGGCATTGGGCTGCATGAATGGACAATTATTTATTTTGCCTTTTATTGTTAAACATTTAGATGAAATTCCGTTTTGTAAAATTTAATTTTTTTTAATGCCATTACAAATTACCCTGGAGATCATCATCCTTTTATGCATATTTTAAGCATTTTAAAATGATTTCCTTATGATGTATCTCTACAGTGACTAGTTAAGAATTCATGTTCACTAATTAAATATCCACAAATTAAAGTAACCCTGGTGTATAATTTTTCACCCATCAGATGGCAAAGACTTTTAAACAATATTCTCCAGCGTTGTCACGGGCATAGGAAACCAGGCGCTCGCAAATGCTGCTGGAGAGTGTGTCAATGGGGAGAATCTTCCTTGAAGGCAACTTGGAAATATGTATTGAGAGCAGCTGCCCTGGTTTTCCATTTTTACAGATGTTTCATGAGAAAACCTGATTTTTCCAAGATCTTATTGGAAAGGAATCACATTATATACATGCTGTAAATCCAATCCTAACATAAAAGAATTTTCTTAGGGGTATTCCAAATAATGAAGCCAGGTGCCCTGAAGATTTCCTGAAGTATGCTTTTAAGCATTTAAAATTTCTTTTGACACTTCTATAAATCATCATTGCCTTGGGACTCTATTGAAAACAAAACCAAGATTTTCTTTTTGATATACGGTGGTAGGACAGGATGAGAACAAATCTGCTTCTTTTTACTGTGAACCTTCTCAAATGGGTAAGATCTTTAAACACTTGCCTGACGTTTCTTGCCTTTAAATACTACATTTCTGTATTTGAATTGCGCATACTGGTGGAGACGCCTTGACTGTAGAAGCTGGATACAGAGTGTGGAGTCGGGAAGCCCAGAGAAGGACTTGGCATGGTTCATGCTCTGATGTTGCATGTTGTCTCATGGATAGCTCATCTTTCCCTACTTGTTTTTGGGTACAGGTGGCACGTGGGCTCTTGGGCGCCGTGCTCTGCTACCTGTGGTGTTGGAATCCAGACCCGAGACGTGTACTGCCTGCACCCAGGGGAGTCCCCTGCCCCTCCAGAGGAGTGCAGAGATGAGAAGCCCCATGCCTTACAAGCGTGCAATCAGTTTGACTGCCCTCCTGGCTGGCACATCGAAGAATGGCAGCAGGTAGGGAGACTGGCCACCCACGGCCCGCAGGCTTGTGGCCGTGACAAGCCTTGCACTGCACTAACACGATGTGGGCCGACCCGTCGCCTCACCCCCTCTCGTCTTCTCAGTGTTCCAGGACATGTGGCGGAGGAACTCAGAATCGAAGAGTCACCTGTCGGCAGCTGCTAACAGATGGCAGCTTTCTGAATCTCTCGGACGAGTTGTGCCAAGGACGCAAGGCATCGGCTCACAAGTCCTGTGCCCGGACAGACTGTCCTCCACACTGGGCTGTGGGAGACTGGTTGAAGGTAGGAGCCTCGCTCAGCTTTACAGTCCCTTCTTTTCCGCCCCTCCTTTGCTTCTACCTCTAAGTACTTCCTCCACAAGATCAGGCTGGGACTGTGTGGGAGGAGCAAGGCCCCCAGGGTGCCAGATTTAAGGAGTTGCTCACTCACTCTTAGCCTGCATAGAATGACTCGTTTTCGGTTTTTACTCAATATTATTTAAACTGGTCTCATCATCTTTCTCCCAAACCCATTCCTTCTTTTGGAACTACCAGAATCATAGTGTCCCAGGATAAACTCACCATCTGTCTGGTCCCTCTCTTCCTTGTGTCCCCTCGTATGGAGCCATCCATTAATCCCTGCCACGTCGAGTCTCTGAACACCTTCCGTACCTTGTCTTCCCTTGTCACGTGCACTGCTAATCAACCCTTCGTCATGGCAAGTGTGAATTGGCACAGCAAGTAGAATTCTAGTGCATCATTTCAGTGCTGGCAGGAAGTGGTGTAGTCTAGTGAGGATGCCTTGTTTTCCAGGTTGGGGGAACCTGAACCCCAGTAGCAGAGAGATAAGTTGCCTAAGCTCTCACAGCTGGCAAAGTGGGGGCAGAATCTATTCCTTTTGACTGTACTCCAGGGTTTCTTTCTGTTGTAATGTGCTGCCCACCTGACCTCCCTGCCCCTGTGTCACTCTCCCATCTCCAGGCTGTCTAGCACCCCAATCTTCCAGATTGGGAGGATTGGCGGATCCTCTGGTCCCCTTGCCCCTTGCAGTCCGCGTGTCCCACCCCTGGACTGAAATCCAGCAGCCTCCTCTCATTTTTGTTTTCTATACTCTGATAGAGCATTTGACAGTTTTCTCTACTTCCATCTTTCTCCTTCATGGTGTTTCTTGGTGTTTTAATTTCTCCTACTTACCTGACTGTGTCTTTTCTGTTGGCTTCTCTTCTTCCAAATCTCAAAATAGCCCAGTATTTGATTCTCTTATTTCCATTGCTACATTTTACCTCTGTAGTTGATTCTGTCCTCTCCTCTAACTTCTGTGTGTGACTTTCTATCTCCAGGGAGTCTCTAACCTCTGTCCCATACCACATCCCCAGCTGTCTGTATAGGATACATTCTCATCGTGGGGAGGTACCAGGACCACCTCTTCATCCCAACCAGCACCCCCTCACTTCCCATCACCACCCCCTTTCCAACCCTTGTAAGCATCTCTGACTTCCTCACCCCTGTATTCAGTTACCCCCACTTGCCAACTCTTCAGTCTTGACCTATTAGCCATATGCTAAGTAAAAAGGAAGAAATCTCTATAAATCAGAAATTTTATACAGAACAGCTCAAGACATGTCCAGGACACATGGATTTTGAAATATAGAATTCCAGTCTTCAATAGAGATATTAATTATGACTCACGAAAGCAGTAGTGTGATGGAGCCAGCTCACACTGGCTTGTGAGACCCAACTGCGGTCTCTTCCCTACTTGGGCTCAGTGACATCAGATTGATAACTTGAAATCAGCCACGATGGGAGTGTTTAAACCACAGAAACCTGCAAAACAGTCAAGGCTCTGGCCCCCAAGAACCTGTTGTGAAATATTTACCAGCACACAAGTGTGTGAAAGAGTCTCTCTCTCTCTCTCACACGTGCACACATACACACTCTCTCTCTTAATGATGAACAGCTTCAGCTTATTGATAATGCTTAGCATAGAAATGCCCTCAAGACATTCCAGTCTCTGGACTCTGTTTTACAAAGTCTAAGAAGCTTGGTTGGGCTGAAGACTTTTTTTAAAAATATTTATCTTTATAATTGGTGTTTGGTGGGGCTAGAACATACCCGATCTCTGGGTGAAGATCCAGTCTACAAATCATCATCCTGCACGTTAGTTTGGTCTTGATCTGAGGTCTTTGATCCAAATGTATTAACCTTTTGTTCAGATATTCCTTCTGTGAATAAAAGACTATTCCAGCTTTCAAGGTTTATTCTAAAGTCTTCCTTTTACTCTTTATTATTCTGTGGTATTAATTATGAGTTTCTTATTACTACTCAATATGTAGATAACCACTCTTCTACTTGAATAATAATAGTACATTTTTAGACTCAATCTGATAGTTTACTCTTATATTTTGACCCATTCAGCATATGCCCAGTGCATTCAAGTTTATGCAGTTCTGTCTGTTTCACTTACTTTAAATCATACACATGCACATGCACGCACACACACAAACATACACACACAACCTGAATACGCCTTATTTTCCTGACTAGACTGTAGCTGCCAGAGGGGAAGGACCATTTCTGCACATATTTATATCCCACTTGGTGCGTGGTGAACACCTATTGGCTGAAACAAAGAGACTTATACAAGCTTCCTCTATTCTGAATGTCCCTATTTCCATAGTCCTATAAGCTCACAGTCATTTAATCAGCATTCACTGAGCATTGTTATGTTGATGGCCCTAGCCACAAGGAATCAGAAAACTAAGAACACAGTCTTCAGGGAGCTCACAGTCTAATGAGGCAGACAGATGAAATAATGTTTACAGTGAAGGTACCCTGTATATAGAACTGCATGAAAATCGAAGGGAACTATCTAAGTCTGTCTGAGTCCCAGGAAAATGTTATAGAAGATGCACCTTTAGAGTTGGGCCTTAAGAAATGAGTGCAAACGGTGTGGAAATGAGACAGAGGGGTGTTCTGGGTGGTGACAAGAGTGTATACAAAGGCACAAATTTGTGAGAGTCTACGTGGCTGGAGAACAGGATGCACTGAGCAGGTGGGGGAAGGTGAGATGGGAGGAGAGGCTGCAGCCAGACTGTGAAGGACTTTGGGTATCTGGAGTTATCCTGCAGTCACTGAGGGCGTTATGGACGGTGTTTGAAAAGGGAAGTAAAATGCAAAAGTGTTTTAGACGTATAATTCTGGCTGCAACATGAATAATGTATTAGAGGAAGAAGGAATTGGAGCTTGAGAGAACTCGTTAGATGGCTATTGGAATAAAACCAATGAGGATAATGAAGCAGTTGGGATGCAGAATAGAAAATAGGTTTGAAAGATATTTAGGAAATGTAACTTACATATTTGATAATTGAATCGGTAGGAAATGAGTATAAGAGAGGCATGTTCCAGATTTCTGTCCTGGGAAGCTAATGGATGGATGACATTAATTTTAAAGTTAGAGAAGGAGAAGCTCATTCAAAAAGTGATTTGAAAGGGAGAGGAAATGGGTTTATTTTTGAAATACATGTAGTTTAAGAGTCTATAAAGGTGTCAGTAAAGAGTTATAGCTCGAAAGAGACCTGCATTGCAGTCATGATTGTGGAATCACCAGCACGTAAGTGGTGGTTGAGGCCATGGGAGTTGACTGCCGTGGTATCTGGGAGCATATTACTGACGATAGTTCCTTGAGCAATGATCGCGAGGCCTCCAGTGGGGCAGAAGCTTGATGGCAGCATAGTTGCTTCATAGCCCCAGATCCTTCGTTAAAAAACAAAAAACAGAGCAATTAGGATTGCCAAAGAAATGAAAAAAAGACAGATAATTTTCACAGAAGTGATGTAAGACAGATAATTTTCACAGAAGTGATGTAAGTAGGTAAGGCCAAATCGCACACAACAGCAGACACTGCAAAAACTGCAAATTTAGCTGCTAGGCAGAGATAAAAAAAAAAAAGAGAGAGAGAGAGAAAGGAGGGGGCCAACAGTCATGGACACAGAAATCAAAAATAAATACCATGATAAGGAAAGAGCCCTACTCTGCACAGAACCCTCAGCAAGCAGAGCTGAGACCAGTCAGTGACCCTCAGAGAAGATCCAGGCCCACGTGTGCCTGGGTGCAGGGAAGACCAGGCAGACCCGCCTGTGGCCTTGAGAAGACTGGAGAGGACTGGAGAAGCTGTCAGAGCTACAATCCGAGTGGAGAAGGAACATGGGGTAAAGGAGAGGGAATTTTCACAGCCTTAGGAATCGCGGACTCTAGAAAATACAAGTCTCAGAACTGCGGCCAAGTTGTTGAATATCATACTTTCTAACACCAGAGAAGGGAGCTCTTCACAGTGAAGACGAGGCAACTCCTCCAAAGTACTCCCACCCCTTCCAGTCTCTTTCATTTAAATAGGAACATCAGCAGACCTTCTACAAAGATACTGAGAAAGTATCAATAACAAGCCAATGTAATGAAGATTTCACCTGGAAGCAGATGAAAATATAACAATATTATAACATGAGCTAAAAGAAGCTAAGAAAGCTATAGATACACATCAGAAATAGAAAATTCAAGAAATGAAATAAATAAATAAAAGGATCTGAAAAAACAGCTAACAGGGTTCAGGAAAGAATTAGAACACTAAGGGTAAATTGTCAGAATGTGTAGTAGAAGGAACCTAAGAATGACTAGACATGGAAAGCGTAATGAGGGAAACAAAAGAGAGGAGGGAAATGAAAAGAATCAAAGAGAAATCAAAAAGATTCAAGTGAAAATGACAGATATAAGAGACAGGGAAAGAAAATCCAACAGACAGAGAGTCCCAAGACGAGACCACCAAACATTATAACAGAGTAAAAATATAGAGAACTCAAATTGCCATCTATGTACCTGGGAAAACTGACCCAGAATGGTCAATATCAAGACATATTCTACTAAAACTACTGGCTTTTAAAGATAAATAAACATATATCTGTGCCTCTAAGCAAAACTATCAAGTCACTTATTAGGGAAAGAAAATCAAACTGGCATCTGACTTCTCTATGATACCACTTCGCACTAGAAAACAGTGGTGCAACTCATTTAAGACACCAAAGGAAAGAAAATGGAGACAAACATTTTATTTTTTCGTTTAGAAAGAAAACATTTTAGAGACAGAGTGTTGCTCTGTCTCCAGGCTGGAGTGCAGTGGTGCAATCATAGCTCACTGCGGCCTCCAACTCTTGGGCTCAAGCCATCCTCCTGCCTCGGCCTCTGGAGTAGCTGGGACTACAGTCATGCGCCACCACGCCTGGCTAATTTCCCTTACTTTTTTGTAGAGACAGGGTCTCGCTTTGTTGCTCAGGCTGGTCTCAAACTCCTGGCCTCAGATGATCCTCCCACCTCAGCTTCTGAAAGTGCTGGGATTATAGGCGTGAGCCAAAGGTCTCAACTGAGCCAAAGATTTTATTGTATATCCTACCAAACTGACCTTCAGGTTTGAAGGCCACAGACAAATAGTTTCGAAGATGCAAGAACTCAGAGTACGTTGCTCCCATGAGCTCTTCCTGAGGAATCTATCAGATGCCTGTAGAGAAACCACAGGAAAAGCTTTGACATCGGGTTGCTGCTTTGTGGATGATAATTAATGACGCTAATTATGACATCTCCCCTCTCTGTGAGTGATGAACACTCTCAAATAGCCGCTTACTGTAACTGAGCAGACACAGTCAGTCACATGGACCTGCATCCAGAAGAGGGGTTTACAAACAATCCTACCATTCATAATGGGGACAAACAGTCAAACATGTATCATTCGAAGTGTCCTATGAGTAATGATTGGCAGTTATTTTGCCCCTCTGTTATATGAACAAAAATGGCTCACATGGCAGTTTAATAAAAAGTGACATTGATTTTTATGTGGGAAACTCCTAAATGATGATTTGACTTGTTAAGAGGCTAAATGATAATTTGATAAATGGTAATTTTAAAATATCTATTCAAAACCCTACAAAAACATTTTCTCTATGCTGAAAAATAATAATTATTAAGGCTTTCTGTTAAAAGATGACAATAATGGCATTAAAAAAATTCCATTTCCCCCCTTTGAAACCCAACAAAAAACCCACAAAGACAATGAAAGAAAGAAACACTGTGTCTTCAATGAACAATGAAATGGCCACAATCCCAAATTATAAATTGTGAAACACACCTGCCAAAGACCATAAAATCTGGACCGAAAGGAGCAGGAAGGCTGAGAACTGACAGGTATCTCCTCGGGCTCCGAGCAGGATACAGATTTCCCTGGGAGCGAGTGTGGCAGTCCTGAAAGGCCTGTGCAACAGTTCCTTGATTACAGAGACTGAACCGAGGACCACAGCTGGCCCTGAAAACACCGTGAATGTCTCTGCAGAACCCTGGAGGGAGACGAGACTGAAGGAGAAACCATGTTTTCATGCCTCCTGGCTGAGGAAGGCTGCCAGGGCTGAAGCGGTGGGAAGGGAGGGGGAGGCAGCAATTGTTGGATTATGGATTATGGAAGCCAGTTACTTAAGAGGCTCTTTTCTTAGACACATCAAGCATTCAAATGCCCCAATCCAAAGGGAGATGTGGGTAAGGAAGTAAGAGATTTATTGAAAGAGGGTTGAAGACAACACACGGATACAAATGTCCCTAGGTCGTGCCCCCACCATGTCATTCACACACATCCCGCTGTATTCAAAGCTCCAACACAGAGTCCAGCGTCAAGACCAGGGAGGACATGGGAGGAGAGGGAGGCAGCTGGGTGTAGGGCAAGGAACATAAGGCAAGCGTTAGGTGGACAACACGCCAGAGATAGTTCCCAGAGAAAAGTCCCGACAAATAGGCTCTGTGTTCCCAAAGAAATTGTATTCATCATGTCTAGGGAAAAGTGCTTAAAAGTGAGGTTTGAGCTCAAAAAAAATATAAGACAACAGGAAGAGAGAAAAGACAGCTGGAATACTCGGGGGAAAAACGAGAAAAATTAAAAAGAGCAGATATAAAAATAGCAGACACAAAAATTATGTTATAAGCAACAACAAAAACAACAACAACAAAAAAGAAAATGACTGAAAACAGATACGGTGCAGAGGCTGGAGTCAATCATATAAAATGATACGGAAAAGAGCAAAGATGTAACATGGTTTTGAGAGGCAGCGAAGGACATGGAAAACAAAGGAAGTCAAACATGAGCATAATTGGTATTTGTTGAGAAGAACAAAACAAATGGAGTAGAAAAATGTCCAGAGATCAAATCAGGGTAATTAATTCCCTTTATTAAAGGCTTTTTCCTGCAAGTCAATGGCACAACTCTGTGCGGAGTGAATACGACCCCTATCAGCCTGGCAGGTGCTGAGCTTCACGGGTAAAGAAGGAAGGCACAGGCCTCTAAACAGAAAGGCAAACACGTGAACAAAACTCCCGCCTCCACAGGAGCGTTCAATCCAGATGACAGAGCAGCATCTACACAGTTCCTAGGGAAGGAGCGTAGGACTCTGGAACTTCTCATCGCAGTTGCTCTTTGTAGAGAGGCAACAGGGAGGCAGTCCGGGAATGCCGTGCTGATAAGCCCTTCTTGAAGGACCACAGGGCTGCGCTGAGACACAAAGATGACTCAAAATAAGGAATCCAGGAGTGCATAGACCTGGTTAAAAAAAAAAACAAGATGGAAGATGAGTAATGAAAAAATTTATATAAGTATGGAATTAAGACTAATCAACTGGCAGTTGCATACCAGAACAGAACATAAATATCAGAGATCTTGATATTATCTAAATAATACAATGAAAACTAATCAGAAGTTTAGAGAGGTGAGGTGGGGGGAATTAAGGCTTATTTCTTCATCCTTCTTAACAGCAAGTCAACAGATACTCTCTTCAGTCAAAATATGTCATTAAAAACAACTATCCAAATCTCTTGTTGACTCCTTTAATCTTCTTTCCTAACTTGAGAGTGTTCTTTTGGGAATTAATCATGGTAAAAATTAGATGTTAAGCAACTCCTTGAATTTAGTTTTTTCCCTAATAAAACCTAATAAAATTGCATTTAATTTTTAAATTGAAATTGCATGTATACACAATGATTATCCAGTATTAATGTTATTTCATATATACGCAGTTTGGGTGATTTTTTTTTTTAAACTTTCCTTTTTATATATTTCTATTTCTTGGATTCTTGGTAATGTCTATGCATTATTTTTTAAAAAATCAAAATCATTTTACTATATAAATAAATAGCTAAAAAATAAATGAGATATCAATTACAATGCCAAAAAACAAATCCCATGACAATAAATTACTGGAAATTACTATCTTGGAAGGAAGGAAGGAAGGAAGGAGGGAGGGAGGGAGAGACTGAAGGAAAAAGAGAGAGAAGAAGGGAGGGGAGGAGAGGAGAAACCCTCCATAGAAAGATGTTCAAGCGCAGGAAAGGGCTTTCTTGTTGCCACATCCACACTTAAAACTCCCTCGGTCCGCCGTTTGCGCCCTTGCTGTTGCTGGCTGGAGATGCCTGCTCACGCTCACTTGATGGCCTCACAACTCTCATTGCAGTGCTCCGTCAGCTGCGGTGCGGGAGTGGAGAGGAGGAAGCAGGTGTGTCAGAGGCTGACGGCCAAAGGCCGGCGTGTTCCCCTCAGCAAGACGATGTGCAGGGACCTGCCGGGGCTCCCTCTTGTAAGATCTTGCCAGATGCCCGTGTGCCGTGGTAAGTATGTAACGTCCCTGCTCGCCCACGTCATGCTGATCCTGTTGATTCTGTCCTGATGTCTGTGCTTTGCGTACGTCAACATATTTCTCATCTGGGGGTGAAGTGAGTCCAGCAGAACTCAGTGCTGGTTTAAGCAGCAATCAGTAGACTGTGGAAGACCAAGATACAGTTCTAAGAAAAGACTGTTGTAAGAAGTATCTGCCCACTTATCACATGCACCCTGTGGGCTTCCTCGCTTGGATTCACACCCTCCACTTTGCCGTGGTTTCCTCCGTTTAGAGGCCACGAGTGTTCCTCACAGAATTAAGCCCAAACACTGCCTGGTTTACTTTGCTAGTAATGTATCTGGATTCAGTTAAAAGTAGAAGAGCTGAGTATTTTTAAGTATACAAGTATTTTTTCTTGTGTGTAATCTAAAACCAGCAAGGATAAAAACATGAAGTACCTCAGGTTTTAAAAAATGGCAGTTTGGACACGTCTTCCATGAATTATGAATAATAAGCTTACTATAAAGGGTTAATATCATGGCTTCATTATTGTATCCAAAGGTAATGTGCATATAGTGACAGAGAGTATATTTACACGTGCGTGTGTGCATGTTTCATGGGAGAAAGTCACAACAAATGAGTTGAGGGCTTGCACAAGAGCAATTGAAAATTAGGCAGCGGAGGGTGGCAGGGAGGTGGCAGGAAGCTAGGGGACAGACACCCTGGGAATAACAGCTTCCAGATCCATTTCCTGCTTTGCTTTTTCGCTACCTTTAATTATTCACTTATAAAATGAAATTCATGACCTCAGGCACCCTCCTGAGCTTATGGTAAGAAAAAAAAATCAGAAGTCAATTGTTCGTATTTTAATGCTCCTTATGGGGAAAAAATTGTGTGTGTGTATATGTATATATATATATATATCTCCTCAGCTTACCAAGAACTTTCCTGGAGAAGCTCACAAAACAAAATAAGTAAAATATTAAGTTTTAAAAAAAAGTAGTACCATTGACTGAGCACTTAGCATGTGGAGTTGCTTGTGTGCATTGTCTCATTCAATCCCCTCAGCAATGCTGCGAAACAGATACCATCCCCGTTAAAAGGTGAGGAAACTGAGCTCACGCCTGTAATCCTAACATTGTGGGAGGCTGAGGCAGGAGGGCCACCTGAGCCCAGCAGTTTGAGGATGCTGTGAGCTGTGATCAGGATAAAAAGAGACGAAGGCGGAATCCAAGACTTGGAGAAGGTCTGAGACTGGCCCAAGGGCGGCTGCCCGCGGGACCCTTGGTGCACTTGACCGCAGGTCTGTCTGATTCCTCAGCGCACGCTCTCAGCCGCCTCTCTGTACGGATTCAAGGACAACACTAAAATTTTTTTCCCCTGGGAACTCTTTTATAACAAATTTTCAAAATATTGAGATTCCAAGTTGTGAAGTGTCCTGGCATTCAGGAATGTCCGTAGCATGTGGAGCACTGTCATGCTTCATCTGAGCTGCTTATCAGTCTGATTTTTATTAATTGTGGACGGTTGTGCAGCAGTGTGGCCAGACTGTAAACTGCCTTAGAAGAGAGTGAAGTTAAAGTAATACTGGCAGTTTCCTCTAAAATAATAACAGAATAACATGTGGGCATACATCATGGTTATGAAGGCAAGTGGTGTGGGATGAGATGAAATTACAAATTAGTATGGCATGCAGTGGAGAGCAGAGAAAATTATAAAGTTTTAGGGAGAAAAGGAAAACAAGAAAAAAGGCAGTAATATTTCTTCCTTACCCCACCCGAGTCTCTAGCCTGCCAAACACGCAGGTCGTGGAAGCAGACAGGAGACAGGAACGCATGCTCCCAGCACAGCCGGTCGCCCTGAGCTGGGCCCCTGCCGTCACCTTGACCAGTCACCCTTGCTGAAAGTTGGCTTTTCCTTCCACGCTGTCACGTAGCATCCTCTTTTCCCACCACCATGTCACAGGACCAAGCGATGAGCCTGGCCTTCTCCCTTCCTCCCTACCCCTGCTGTCTCTGCACCATCTCCCCGCTGTCATCACAGACGTAGCACAGAGACTACCCTCACCATACCTTCAAAGGCACCATGTGCGAACTTACAAGACACTCTCTACCCTTCTCCAGGACACATGGCCACCAGGTCCGTTCTTCCTCTTCAACGTTTGCCAACATTTGGGACAACCAACATCCATGTGATGACCTTTCTAACACCTGATATCCCAATTTCCCAACCTTGTCAGTTCCGCTGCCCCCATCATCTTGGCATGGTGCCACCGTAGGCTTCTTCACGACTTGGCCCTCAGAAGTAGCTTTCGCTCTTCCGCTCTACCCCCAGCTCACTCCTGCTCGTGAGTTAATGCCTCACCGTGACCTCTGGTTCTTCCATGCCTCCCTGTTGTCCCCGGATCTTCTTCTCTTGCTCTGAAAATAACCCCTCTTAGCTGGCTTTCACCAGGCACCCACGTAACCAGCTCCATCGCCAGACCTGTATGTCCTTCTTTAACCCACGGACTTGATCCCTGCCTATCTGCAACCTGGTGTTACCTTTCAAGTGATTTGTATGTTGGTTTGTTGGTACCCTGGCATGAGCGACTGGGATTTGCTAAAAGGACAATATCACCATGCTGATTAGACGTATTTCATACTTATCTGAATTTACCTGAGCAGTAGTGTTTATTTCCCCTTTCCTAACAACGCTTTAGAAAATCACGATAGCACCTATTTCTGAACTACTGCACTGACCCATTTCTCCGTCAGTGAACTTGCCTGCTATTCCACTAGGAATATCAAGGCTACAGTGGTCTAGTATCCTTCTGATTTTCCTCCCTCCTTCAGCTAAATCTATTCCCTCCCCTCCCCAGACTGGAAACATACGATCTTCTTAACAGACCTAACCTCTCCTTTATGGAAGGGGGTCTGAAGACAAGAAAAACAAGCCCAATAGTGCTGTGACCTTTATCCCTTCCCAGGCTCCACTTCTAGAACATGTGTCCTGATTGGTACCTTGGGTTTGGTAAAACCTATCCTCTCTGGAGGGGTGTTTTTTTCACTCTTCGTTTTGAACATTTGGTGTGCAGTGGGGTCCAAGGTAGGTGGGAGAGCTGTCTTGAGTAAAATTGCAAGCAGGTGAGTAATGAAAAAGGAAAACAAGGCTAATATGTGACTATGTCTTGCATTTTATACTGCTATTACATAGGGGCATACATTTGGCTCTAAACTTGCTAACATAACAGTCATCTTGAAAAAAGCAACCTGCCAATCACATAGTTCCGTGTTCATTAGATATGAACCACTTACTCGAGTAGACCCTTGAACAATATGGGGGTTAGGGCTTCCAGCCCCACCACAGTTAAAAATTCAGTATAATTTTTGAACCCCCAAAACGTAACTACTAATAGCCTACTGTTTACTGGAAGCCTTATGTATAACATAAAGTCAATTAACACATATTTTGTGCGTTATATGTATCATATACTGTATTTTTGCAATAAAGCTAGAAAAAAGAAAATGTTACTCAGAAAAACATAAGAAAGAGAAGATGTATTTACCACTCATTAAGTGGAAGTGAATCATCACGAAGGTCTCATCCTTGTCATCTTCACGTTGCGTAGCCTGAGGAGGAGGAGGAAGAGGAGGGGCGGGTCTTGCTGTCTCAGAGGTGGCAGAGGTAGGAGAGGTGGAGGAGGGGGAAGAGGAGGCAGGAGAGACAGGCACACTCAGTGTTATGATTTTTGAAAAAAAATCCTCACATAGGTGGACCTGCAAAGTTCAAATTCCACGTTGGTCAAGGGTCAGCTGCGTAAAGAATTCTGATGCTAACACCGGAAAGAAATCCTCCCACGTTGTTCTGACAGAAGACACTGCCTGTTGCGAAGACTTTGGAGGGTTCTCTCAGACAACACTGATGCTGCTTCTCATTTTCCCTCCCCTCTCGACCAGCAGCATCCCATCAAACTGTCTTTTAGTAAAAGAAGCTGGGTCAGGAATGCCTGAGTCCTGCCTTGGTTTAATCCAGTGGTGCCCTCTAGGGAAAGGGTCCTCGAACTTTGCCATACACTTCAGTCACCAGGGGAGCTTTTAAAAACTCTGATGCCCTGGCTATACCCCATAATATCAGAATTTCTGAGGATGGGACCCAGAACACTGAGGTCAGTAAATAATAATCAGAACAGATGAGTCTAATGTATAGCAAAGTTTGAGAGCTGCTTGTTAGAATATCTATGATCAGAGTTGATATTGAAGTTGTCCTAGTACCAGAGCTAAGATTCAAACTCAGAATTGTCTAGCTTCAAAGTGCCTGTTCTACCTTTTTTCTTTTTTCTTTTCTTTTCTTTTCTTTTCTTTTCCTTTTCTTTTCTTTTCTTTTCTTTTCTTTTCTTTTCTTTTCTTTTCTTTTCTTTTCTTTTCTTTTCTTTTCTTTTCTTTTCTTTTCTTTTCTTTTCTTTTCTTTTCTTTTCTTTTCTTTTCTTTTCTTTTCTTTTCTTTTCTTTTCTTTTCTTTTCTTTTCTTTTCTTTTCTTTCTTTCTTTCTTTCTTTCTTTCTTTCTTTCTTTCTTTCTTTCTTTCTTTCTTTCTTTCTTTCTTTCTTTCTTTCTTTCTTTCTTTCTTTCTTTCTTTCTTTCTTTCTTTCCTTTCCCTCTCTCTCTCTCTCTCTGTCTTTCTTTCTTTCTTTCTTTCTTTTTTTTTTTTTTGAGACAGGGTCTCACTCGGTTGCCCAGGCTGGAGTACAGCGGCACAATCATAGCTCGCTATAGCCTCCAACTCCTCAAGCAATCCTCCTGCCTTAGCCTCCCTAGTAGCTAGGACTGCAGGTGTGTACCATCACAACTGGCTAATTTTTTTTATTTTTTGTAGACATAGGGTCTTGCTATGTTGCCCAGGCTGGTCTCAAACTCCAGGGCTCAAGCGATCCTCCCACCTCAGCCTCCCAAAGTGCTGGGATAACAGGAGAGAGTCACTGAACCTGGCCTTACCTTTTCTTTTTTGATCACAGCTCTCCATTGCTTCCTCAGCCCCTCCATGCTACTTTAATTGACATATTCGGGTGGTGTTCTACAGTTGCCCAACTTCATCTTCCTTTCCAGACACTTCCAATACATTCAGTCATGTTCGCACTCTCACTTCCTCACTCAAATTTGATGTACACCATGGCTCCAAGCCAGACTAGCTCCCGAGGGCCTCCCTACCAGATGGTGGAGGCCCAGTATATCAGACTAACCCCTTGTTGATGAAAACATGTACCCAGAGGCTGGGTAATTACGAAGCTATCGTATGATCATAGCCTAGAACAAATATTCCCTAAATCTAGAAATAACTCTTCCTCATATTTCATTGAGCCATTTAGCCTCATGCCTCCCCAAACCAAAGTTTTGTGAAACAATTTACATGTTTTTATCAACTCATTTACACTTGCATTCTTTGTTGCTGAAGTGCAAGTTATGAAATTTACCCCAATCTATGGGTGTATAAGATTTGTCTGGCTTCAAAGTGCTGGTTCTACCTTATTCGTGTTTTCATTCTCAAATGTTTTAAAAGATTCAAAAAGATGCATTTGTTGGCTTGTATCAGCCTTGGAAGATTATTACGAAAAGTTTTTATTTTTGAGATGTTTGTTTGCCTTTTTCTTTCTTTTTTCCCTGCAGAAGTGAAACCAGAGATGAAGACAAAACTCAGTGAGCAGGGTCCTCAGATCCTCAGTGTGCAGAGGGTCTACATTCAGACCCGGGAAGAGAAGCGTATCAACCTGACCATTGGCAGCAGGGCCTATTTGCTGCCGAACACGTCCGTGATTATTAAGTGCCCAGTGCGACGATTCCAGAAATCTCTGATCCAGTGGGAGAAGGACGGCCGCTGCCTGCAGAACTCCAAGCGGCTGGGCATCACCAAGTCTGGCTCACTGAAAATCCACAGTCTTGCCGCCCGCGACATTGGCGTGTACCGGTGCATCGCCGGCTCTGCACGGGACACAGCTGTGCTCAAGCTCATCGGTACTGACAACCGGCTCATCGCACACCCAGCCCTCAGAGAGCATCCGAGGGAACATTCTGGGATGGACCACAACGAAGCCAGTAGTTTGGGAGTCACGGGGCATAAAATGCGGCAAAAGTGGAGTAACAAAAACGAGCTTTACCTGGGTGACGGCCAAATTAACAACCAGCCTTTCTTGAGGGCTCTGTTAGGCCCCTGCAGCAATTCTGCAGGAAGCACCAACTCCTGGGAGTTTAAGAATAAGCAGTTTGAAGCGGCGGTTAAACAGGGGGCGTACAGCATGGATATGGCCCAGTTCGATGAACTGATAAGAAACATGAGTCAGCTGGTGGAAACCGGGGAGGTGAGCGATGACCTGGCATCCCAGGTGATCTATCAGCTGGTGGCTGAGTCAGCGAGGGCGCAGCCCACACACAGGCAGTGGAGGGGCGTCCAGGAAGAGCCGCCTCCCGTGCAGCTCAGGGGGGAAGCGGGAAGTGTGCCCCAAAGCTCGGATGTGAAAACCTCGGGCAAGCTGGCATTCAAGCCAAAGGGACCCATTCTCATCAGGCAAAGCCAGCTTCCCTCAATTTCGTTTAATAAAACCATAAATTCAAGGATTGGAAATACAGTATATATTACAAAAAGGACAGAGGTCATCAACATACTGTGTGAGCTCACGGCCCCCAGCGAGGCCACACACACATGGACCAAGGACGGAGCGTTGCTGCAGCCCTCGGTAAAGTAAGTAAAGTGAGAATGCAGTGCTCATTTCTCTAGGACCTTCTTAATGGCTATTCCAGTTTCCTTGAAAATATTTTCAAATTCCGTCTCCTAAGAATGTGTTTCCAACAGGATTCTTTAGGAAAGAAACTCAAAAATGTTAGGATATGTTTTTCACATGTGCATTGGAATTTTGTAACTTAAACCATCGTATTGTCCCAGTCACTACCACGTAGGCGTGATACAAGACTGGATACAGTGGGAATGGGTTGAGGCCTGTGTAGACTCTCCCTTGCACAGCACTCACCATTTGAAAATGAATCAACATAAGACTATTAAAAAAGTAAGCATGCTAATAGTAATTCTACATTATGTTGGATCTGCAAATCATAGAATTCATAGAGCTCTTCTGTATCTAGGAGTGTGGGATCTCATTTGAGCTCACATCAGCCCTGAGAGGTTGTCAGGGCAGGGGTTAACCTTTCTGATGAGCTCGTTGAGAAACAGAGTGCCATGGCTATTCCATGGCCACTTAGAACCAGGGCTGTGTCTCCTGAACACCACCAGCGGTATTTAAATATCACACAAATATTACTTGTAGCCTTAATAGACATATGGCATATCTGAAGTAATTTTCTATTATCGTGCAATTTTTATGTCATACAATCCAAAAGTAAGATGATAAGAATCAGTTTTGTGAGATGTTCAAAACAATATCGAGTCATATATTATTGTGATCTCTATGACAGTGCAAAAATGTCACATTTCATTTATTTTATATAAAACAGCAGGAATAACAGATATTAATTTACTTTTGCATTCATTACTGTCTTCAGATCTTGCTGTTTGTATACAAAGAACTATAGACATTGTACTTTCTTTTAATTTGTGTTTAAGAGCTCAAGCTATACCTTATCTGTCTCTAGGGATTGTTAGGAGACACAAACAAAACAGCAGATGTAAAATTGTTTAGCAGACCATAAGGTACTTTCAAAATGCAAGTTTTATTTTATCATGTTCTTTGTGCATTAAGCCTAACATGTGAAACATCATAAGAGATCTAGGTAAAATTCAGTTTTTTTATAATAAACTATTAGGCCATGTCTTAAATTGAAAAGGTAGAAAAAAAAATCTAATTTTTGGATTTTTTTATCCTAGCACTCTGAACAAGAAGTGAAATTTTAAAAGTGGAATCAAACTTAAAGCTTAGCAGTTCTCAGAGTGTTTGGTCTTGGGCCCCTTTAAACTTAAAAGTGATTGAGAAGCCCAAAGAGCTTTTGAAATGTGAGTTATATCTTGCTACTTGCCTTATTAGAAATTAAAACCAAGAAACATTTAAAAATCTCTATTAATCCATTTAGGAAAAACAAGACCATCACATGTTCACATAAATAACACACTTTTTTGAAAAACATTATCCCACCCCTCCTCTTACCCAGTCAAAATTACTGATAATGGTGGAATTACTTTACATCTTCACAAATCTCTTCAATGTCTGGCATGATAGAAGACAGAGTCTTATTTCTGCATCTGTTATGATATGTTGTTTTAGTTGAAGTTTATGAAGAAAAAAATGGGCCTCATACAGATATATTTGTTGGAAAAAGAAGGAATATTTTGATACTCTTTTAGATCGCTGTGAATATTCTTTAATACACTAAAACTGGGCAAATGGTGGTTTCTCAAGTGTTAGGTGGAATGTGAAATCTGAAGCCATGTTAATGAAATGTTAGTACTCTGTTCATGAAAATCTATTGGTTTATCTTACACTTTGAATAGATTTTTTTACCCATGCAAGATTTTGTAACATTATATTTTGGTCATTTGGAAAATATTGGCTCACTGAGTTATACAGATCTTCCAAATATTGGTACATTTCTTTTGTTACACAATATAAAAAATACACATATTCTTTAATCTCATCACATATCTTATCAGAAAAGTCTTTAACTTTTGGGAAGACGTCAAGCTCACAATGGTGGATACTATTACTAGTTTTCCAAAATTCTAATTTTCACTTGAAAGCTCAAGTTTTATTATTGGCAACAAATGCTATCAGTTGTTTCCTTGAATTGTCCAGCTCACTTCATTCATTTAAAACAATGTATGTATCTGCCAAATACCCCAGTTTGAATCATAGTGGGGACTTTTTTTGTCACAGTTTCTCAGTCATTCTTATTCCATGAGGAGAGCACTTTTGTCATTGTCTTTTATACATTTGGGATTATAAATTATGTAAATGTTAAAATGAGCATCTCAAAGAAGTCTGTTAAATCGTGACTGGAAAAAAAATCAATCAGATGTATTTTTAAAAAGTGAGTCCCAGTTTTATGAATCAGAAGTCTAAGCCAGAAATTCTATAACTGATCATATAAGAAGAAATTATCTGATAGTTGAACAAATCCTATTTAACAACATCCTTGTAGCATAGATGGTCTATCATGCTGGCAACAGATTTCTTAGAAATGCTGCTCTCTCTATTTAACTAACATTTTGTTCAGTTTTGCCTCCAGTGGAAGCAGAAAGGGTTTTTCCAGCTATTAAATCCTAAAAATCAATATAATTTATTTATGTAAAAAAATCACTCAATTGATATATTTTTGAACCTTTTAAGTACTAATTTTTCTTTTTATCAAGTAGGAAAAAAAATGTAATTGCCCTAAATCCTTAAAATACAAATGCTATAAAAAAAAACAAAAACAAAAACAAAACACTCACGCTGGCTGACGCATTATACTTGAGCATGCAGCAGGAGTGCTTTGTGGGTTCTTCCCATTTTGTCATGCAGTTTATTAAAAACATATGGACTCAAGGGTCAAGATTTAGCAAGATTAATAAGTTTTACTACTTCATTAAGGACATTCTTAAGTGAAACTGGCATTTTTGTTTCTACTGCAAGTCAAGAATGCAGTCACTACGGTGCAGTGTGATGCCACTGCCCTGGTCAAGCTAAGGTGCTGGCAGCTCTTCCTGCACTGCCTTTCTCTGCACTCTCGATGTAAAGGTCAACACAGGGAAAAGGGCAAACAGTGGTTTAGTGTTGTTATGAAAACAGTTTAAATGTTTAATATTACTATGAAAATGGCTTGACTTCATGGATTATATTGGGGGTCAAAGACCACCCTTTGAAGACCGCTGATCTGACTCAACAATTCCATTTTATAAATTGTAAGGGAACAGAGGCTGAGAAGGTTGAACTGATGAGTTGACCTGTGGCCACATAAATCCTACAGTGACACAGTGAAGTATGGTCAGTTTAAATAAATATTTGTGGAGTTGAGTTGATTTTGAATAGTTTGATTTGATGGAATGGAATTAACACAAGTTTCTCAGGCTGAGACTCCTGAACTCTTATAAAAAAGAGGTTTTGACATATAGTACATCCTACTCAGATGTGTTTCTACTTACTTTAAGGATCAACCATTTGAAATTGAGCCATTTCATATGTCTAGTAAAATTGGTTTTAATTTTTTAAGAGAATAAGATCCATTTGTTTCTCTGAAACTTACCCAATTACTTTGTTCAATTTATGTTTAATTTCCTCGACATAACAAAGGTCACCTTTAGTGTATTTTCTAAATCTCACAGATTTTTTCGGTTGAAGTAATTCAGAAATGGAATTTCTGTGAGTCTGTATCCAATGCGAGGAGACTGTGTAGGTGTGGAGTACTGTTCGGAGGCCAATTTTGTAAGAAATCTCAGCTGGGAAGGGAACGCTGTGTGTGGATTAGTTAGGGCTAGTGTCTGTGGAAAGATCAGCTTTGTTATTAGTTCAAGTTAAGAGTAAGATTGTGCGGCGGAGGCCAAGGCCAGATCCGTTAGATCCACCTGCTGGTTCTGCAGCCCACGGGTGGACCCAGGCTGGGCACTTGTAAGGTTCCTGTGTGCTCAGCTCTTTCTAACCTCAGTGATTTCTCATGGACTGTTAAGTTGAGGCTGACCAAACAGGGAATTATTTGAGAATTGCTCAGTCATACAAACATATATATGAAATAATTTCAGAAAACATTTTGGTGTGTTTATTTTTCATGTATGGTTGCTGGGTAGACGTTTGTCTTTAACAACAACCTCTCAGTAGGGATTTGACAGTGACACTCTTGCCCTGCTACTAATAGTCAGGTTTGCCATGCTCCTGTTGCTCTGGGACACTTGAGCGGTTTTGACTTGTGCCCACTTTTGTGTATTTCTTAGGTGTGTTGGGGGTGGGGAGTAGTGTCTCTGGACCTGTACCCTGTGCCACTATTCTGTCCTATTCTGTCATTCCTATGTTTAGTCATCAGACGTTTTGAGAGCTTGCTGTATAAAAGTCGCTGTGCCGAGCACCGAGAATGCACAGCTGTGAATAAGATTTGGCCCCTGCCCTTGAAACGATCACAATCTAGTGGAAAGAAATAGACATTTCATCAAATAAATATATGAACCAGAGAAGAAGGATCCCAGAGGGGACAGAAGATAACTCCAGGAGCATTGGGGAAAACTTTTACAGGGGAAATTACACTTGATCCAGGACTCAGTGGGTAGGTCAGAGTTTGCCAGAAAGGGGGAAGCGATTTCAAACAAAGTGAACAAATGCAAGAGCTCAGGGTGATGAAAGTTATGGAATGTTCTGGAAATAGTTAGAAGTTCATTATGGCTGGAGTATGGGGTGAGCGACATGAAGTGACAGGAAAAGAAGAAGTGGCCCAGCTCAACTCATGAAGAAACATACAGTATTTAGAGGTCAGAATAGTCCACATTGCTAAGATCTATGAAGTGGGATGGGGCAGAGGAAAAAATAGTGTACGGACCACTGACCCAGATGATGTAGAAGCAGATTCAAATTGTTAAGAAAAAAATTAAAGTAAAAGCAGAACAAGGGCTCTTCCCCACTTCTCTGAATAATTATCTAATCAGGATACACCTCACCAACTCTGATTCTCAAGGTGGGATGTACGTGCCAGTTTTCAGCAATATCAGTAACTGGGAAACTACAGTGAACTCATGCAGCTGAGCCCTAATTCCTAACAGTGTGTTCCAAATCCCGTATATACCACAGCCTTAGCATCGCTGCCTCAACTGACTTCTTCACACGATAATAATGAGACAATGATTCATCGCAAAGCAATCTTAACCGAAGCCCACGCACTCCCAGTGTGAAAATCGAAACTGAAAATCCACACCTGCAGTTGGTTAGACGGATTTGGGCAGAAAATGAAGATTTAACATCCAGCAAATTAATAGGTTTGCTAGGTTGTCTTTTTTGAAAGTGGTAGATTAAGCATTGAGTCCATCCAGAAAAGTCTGTTCTCATGTACAGTGGGATGGGAAGACTGGATCTCCAAACACTGTCCAGCTCCACTGTTGCTGTGAATCTACGGAAGAAGACAGACTTGTCCTGGTCTCTGTAGTTTCCTGCCTACAGGCCAGGTGCTTGAGAAGATCATCTTCCGGGAACCCTGCCAGCCCATGCCTGTCATTTTGCAGTCTTCTTTCTCTGAAACCCTCTGTGACCCTAGAGCAGTTCAATGTGTTACATGAATGCGTTCTCTTTCTAACTGTTCTGCAGAATAATTTTGGATGGAGCTGGGAAGATGCAGATACGGAATCCTACAAGGAAAGAACAAGGAATATATGAATGTTCCGTAGCTAATCATCTCGGTTCGGATATGGAGAGTTCTTCTGTGCTGTATGCAGGTAATTCCCGTGGTTGAAACCCAGAATGCCTGTTTTTTGTTTGCTTGTTTTGGACATCAAACTCTAAAGCAGCAGTTTCCTTTTTATGTGCATTAGAATCCCTTGGAGGACTTGTTAAAGCACACATTGCTGGACCCAGCCATGGAGGTTCTGACTCAGATTGGGCATGAAGTCTGAGAATTGGCATTTTTAACATAATCCTAAATTATGCCTCATGCTGGTGGTCTGAGGACCACATTTGAAAACTGGCTGCTCTAGAGCTGGCTTTCTAAGAATTGGGAATTAATGAGATAGGGTTTCATGAAAAGAGTTGATATTATGGACTTGCATTTTTAGAGTTCCACCAGCCAATGAAAGAGAATAATTATCTTTCACAGGATGGCATATACCTCCCGGTGGCATACCTGCCAATCCTTAGAAACACCTCCAGGAAGTTGTAACGGTAAATTAGTATATATCTTCATAGGAGGTGGACAATGTCATTTTGATATTAAAATGTGCTTTTATTATAAAGGAACATTTTTAGGTAATAAGGTTGTAGGAAATGCTTCCTTGTGGCAAGCTCATGTTCTGGGACTAAAAATAAAACAAAACAGCCATCCCACAACTCCCTACTCTGTGGTTTCTGGCATCTGTGGCTAAAATGGACTAAGGTGAAAAGATGGACAATATCAGAGATTAGAATCCAGCATTTAGTCAACCAGTGTTGAGCTTTGTGGCAGGTACTTCACATCTATCAATACAAATGAGGAGGTTGGACCAGTTGATTTGAAAAGGTCCTTGAATCTGTAGGAGCCCTTCCCTGGCTGCCTTCTCAAGGCAGGGCCTGCAGGCTTTGGTTTTCTGTGTCTTGGTCCTCCTGGGTGGTTCTGTCCTGTGAGCATCAGCTCCTTTGCAGAGAGCACCAGCTCCAGGTTCTGGAATCCCTGGAGGGATGGGAGCCCGCCTTGCAGCTCTCAAGTCTCCCCATAAGCGCATCCCAGAATTATCCAGATTCCTGGTAGAGCTGGTTCAAGTTCCTCAGGGATCAGAGAACAAGGCGTGACAACCAAAGCCCTCTCCTCAACAAAGGATTCCTGTCTTTTCAGTCCTCAGGATGACTTTCCACCACCCCAGACACTCCAGGAAAAAATGGAACATTTAGTCCCCCAAGCATGGTCCTAGACTCTCCTCCCCAGAATACGTGGTTACCAACACCAGCTCTTTCGGGCACTAACTATGCACGGGTGATAAATTGGTTGAGGAAGCAGCGTCTCCCTCCAGGAGCTTGCATGGGAGTGCTGACGGCAGTGTAGGGAAACCAAACTCTGCAGCCGAGCGCAGGCATAGGAATGCTCTGTCAAAGGTCCCCTCGTAGGATGTTGCCTTCCCTGACCCCTGGGTAACCAGCCTCTTTCTCTGTCTCAACACCCACACCCTTGTGTAGTAGTAATGCTGTCTCCCATGGGTCTGTGAACCCCTTGAGGGCCAGAATGTGTGTTCTTCAACTTTGTACTCCCACCGTCCAGCTCAGACACACAGTGTGCTTCTGGAGTGAGTTAATAAATTAATTTGTTAACTAAGTATTAAAATCCAAAGAATTAAAAGTCCTCGAACGATTCTTGACTCTTTGTGGCCTGGTTTTTATCATTATTTTTTCCATGCAAAATTTATGTAGATATTTGTTTCATGTTAATTAAAATGTTAACTTTGACTTTCTCTTGCAGATAGATATAATCCACTTGTGATAACCTCATATAATCTCATAAATTGGGCACTAAAGACATTTTCTCTCTTGAGACTTTCTCCAGTGTAGAGAAATGTAAATAATGTTTTAAGGAGGCCTCTTTGCAGTTAATAGTCTTTAAATAGTAATGGCTTTCTCTTTTAGATTGAAATGAGTTTATTTAAGTAGGCTCAGAAAGGGCCTCTCTGAACCACACATTGAGTGAGAGAACTGCAGTTGTAAGAGACCTAAGAGGTCTTCTAGCTCAATCCTTGTCTTTTACTGAGATTCACACTGAAGCCCAGGCAGGGAAGCTTTTGCCCAGGTGCACATACAGCTTGTTAGAAGAGGCCTCACTGGAATCGTGGCCTCTTGCCTGCCTGATCTTTCTCCAGTATGGCTTTGAATGAGCTCTGAACCCTGGTGATATCCCGGCATCTGCATGTCAGCCTGGCTCTGGCACGTACAGTATGTGCCTGTTCTGGCGTATACAGAGAGACTTTATGAGGGTCAGGCATCACATTTATATTAGAAAACACATCCTTGCATCTCCCCCTGCACCAGCAGCCTTTGTGCTTATCCAGAGAGGAGATACTTCTCATCCTGTACCCTGGCGCAGAGCACAGGGTGGGCACTTGATAAATGTTTACGTCGAATAGAACCTTTTACTATTCTTAGGTCAATGTGAGAGGGCTCCTAGAGGCTTCTCCATCTGGGGTAACTCCTACCAGGGACAACAGACTGGATCAGGACCTTCTGCTCTGTATTCATCAGCCCCTCCCCCAGTATCTCACATTCCTCTTCCAGAAAAAGAGTTAGGTGGTCCTGAGCCCTGGTGCGATTTGGCTCTGCTTTAACTCATCCAGGGCTGCACTGCAGAGATGTTATTCCTGCCTTGCCATGCCTCCTTTGCCTCTTGCAAACTTCTGAATTCCTTCTTTTTCAAATTATCAAAGAGAAATTTATCCTCAATGTTGATTATAAAACTAAAATATCCTCATAGTCTATATATGATTGTTGCGATACACTTTTTGAATGCATATAACTGTCCGTCCATCCATCCCTCTGTTTGTCCACTGAGCACCTCCAGCAACACAGGTGTAGGTCCCAGTGGTGCACCATGAGGGATGCAGAGAGAACCAGGACTCCACCCCTGCTCTCAAGAGCTCAGCAAAGTTTACCGAATGCAACACGGTTTACCAAAGAGCAAAGCCTGAACCTAACATAGTTTCCTGCTTCCTTTGAATTAAGAGGCACCTGTCATCTTGTCTGTTGAAACAAATATCACCAAACCAGAGCACAAGCATCTCTCTGTCGTGGTTGGAGGCGTCGTGGAGGCAGCCCTTCAAGCAGATGTGACAATCCAATGTCCTGTAAAAGGTAAGTGTGGTCATTTCCAGTGGGAGGGTGTGTGGCCAGCCCACTGTTGCCAGGAGATGCCAGCTGGCACTTCGGTGTTCCAGACCCCAACCTGGTAGGCTTGAAAAGCTGATTTTTCCAGCACTCTGCCATTGGATCTAAGTCTCAAGGGTGAACTCACACAGCTCGTGAGACAGTGTGTAACACAGAATGCCAGTTCACTGGTTTCCAGAGTGGACTGTGACTGCCATGCATGCTGGGGTGTTCACATTGGCAAGACCAGATCGCTCTGTCCCTGTGGGCAGATCTGCAGAAGAGGCTTTTAGTCAGACGGTTGCTCGGTGAATATGGAGTCGGAGTGAGGGGACTTGTTGGAAGTTGTTGGACGTGTCCTCCAGGTAGACAGAGGCTGTGCTGGGCAAAGCCAGGTCAGGGAGCAGGAATGTCAGTGTTCCCTGGCCTGGGCTCTATTCGGGGCTGTCCTGGTTGGGCATCAGCAGCCTGTGCCTCGGTGGCTCTTTCTTCTGTGTTTCTAATTGCAGACAAACCTCCTTTCTAATGGGCACATTCACTCATTAACAGAAATAACACTTTCAGTCTGACCTTGCCTTACCCTAGGGCCATTCTGTGTCCTCAAGCCAGGGGTTCTTAGGCCTTAACCTGGGCTCGTGCATCTCTGAACTGTAGATAATATCACATACCGTACACATGCACATTTTGCAGGGGCCGGGAGGGCTGGAGGTGAGGGGGCTGTGTGAATAGCTTCTTATCAGTTCTTTAAGAGACTTGTGAACTCCCCTAAATTGAGATCTACTATTTTAAGATGACTTTGCAATTCCCTTGATTTATGTGCATCGACTTAACTCTCTGGACAACTGTACTTCTCAAGTTTCCAAGTTCTAATGAGATACCTATTTTGCAGCCACGTTAAGATGAACCCTAGCTAGGCTGTGACCCAGATAGCCCAGAGTGACCGAGGGCCCTGTGCCACTGCCCAGGAACACAGTGGACGTGCATGTAGTGGGAGGCCCCAGGACACACTTACCCAGCGTCCGGGCTCTCTCCCCCGTCATGATCCTTTGCTTGCCATGTCTCCAGAGCTGCACCTTGGGCTCCACAAACAGTGGAAATTTGCTAACCCCCACGGTATTATTTTTCACCCTTTGGAAGTCCCTGCGGTGTTTGGCCTACGCAGACTTTTGAAAAATCTCTCTGGGCTCCCAACTGACTCCACCCACAAATATGTGAGTTTTCTGGCAAAACACACCTCGCATTACAGAACGGGCCGGCATTCTCTGGCCACAGCAAGGAGAAAAGCAGAACGGAACTTTGCAGACGCCAAGCCACAAATGTCTAAAGTTTCTGTAGCCCTACACCTGCAGAGGATTCTGAAAAACAGATCTGACTTCTATGAAGGGAAACCTCAACTTTTAACATTACTTCTAAATTTTTCACTTCCACTATAGTTTAAAATCAGGCTTTCAGGGAGAGAGCCACTGACAGGATTGTGGTATATTATTTGCTATTATAAGTCAGGGGCTGGATTTGGTGGAAACTGTTTTTGTGAGTAAAGCCAACCAGCAAAGACCATTAAACTCATCTTGTTTTGTTCTCATCCAGGCCCGGTCAGAATGTGGGCTGTCTCTGCCCCTCCCTGGTTCCGGTTGCCCTCTTTCCCTGCGCTGGGGTGCTGCTGGTCTGCAACACCTCTGCCTCCGGGAAGCTCAGTGCTGGGAGCACTTGTGGCCCCCTCCCTCCCTACACTTTCAGCTCTCACTGGGAATTGTCCCATTCCATCTTTCTTCACCTGGCAGACATCCCCTGTGGACTCAGACCCTAGGGACTCCTCAGGCGTACTTTCCTTTTCAAAGTAAACCTGCCTCTGGATGTACCACCATCATTTTGAGTTATGTGCCATTTTTTGAATTTTATTTTTTAGAGATGGGGTCTCACTCTGTTGCCCAGGCTGGAGTGCAGTGGCACAATCATAGCTCACTGCAGCCTCGAGCTCCTAATCTCAAGCTATTGTCCTGCCTCAGCTTCTCAAGTGGCAGGGACTACAGGTGTGCGCCACCATGCCCAGCTAATTTATTTTTATTTTTATTTTTTTTAGAGATGGGGTCTTGCTATGTTCCCCAGGTTGGTCTCAGACTCTTGGCCTCAAGCAATCATCCTGCCTCAGCCTCCGGAGTCACTGTGATTACAGGCGTGAGCCACCATTTTAAACAAACCTGTAGTGAACTTATACTGTTTTCTTATGGGCAAAAGCTATAGCTAACTTAGCTTTCTGCGGAGATTCATCTTTTTAAAAACAGATGGTGACGCTGATGAAGGGTCAGAAAACTTAGGTTTTAGAGACAATTCTCTCACTAGCTAGTATGTAGCCATAGGTGAGTCATTTATCTTTCATACTCTTTTCTCCAAAACAAGAAATATACTATATTAGTGGAAGAAGGACTTTGGTTATCATCTAGGACATTATAACATAATTTATAACAGTGAATACTGCCTTATAAATGACATTTTCATATTGCAAATTGGGATTTCTGTAAATCAGTGGCACATAAAAATTTTTCTTTTATTTTTCAGTTGCCTTAAAATATTTTCCACTAATTATAATGAGCTCATTTTTTCAGATCACATAGCACATATTATAACTTCTAGACAAATTAATATTTCTTTGTTATAGCCCAATATGTTTTACCCAACCCATATGGTATAGATTTCAATAACGGTTATCTCTAGTCACTCTTAGAAATATTTCTAATAACTATGGTAAATAACAGAACCAGAAAATCTGTATATTTCTAAAGGTTAAAAGTTCTAAGTTGCAAGAGTTATTGTCTTGTTCTTTACACTCTTTTAAGAAAAACTTTTTCTGTGAAGGGGGGGATAGTTTAAAGTGCACTCTCTCTGCCACCTTCTGGTAAGGAAGGAAAGCTCCTCTGAGGAAAATGACCAGTAAATGTCCACAGCTGCGTGTTTTATTTTTCCTCATGTTAATGCATAGTGAGAAAATTACTGACCCTATAATTTTCTGTTGTGTGTGTATTATGTGTTGTTTATCTTATTCCTTAAGCTCATCAGAGATGCGGCTGATGTGAGGCCCTGCTCTAAAGTGTTTTGTTGCATGGTCTCACTCCTCTTTAGTCTCTAAGAAACTCTCTTGGCTTGCAGAGTGGAACGGGGTTGAGCTAGGAATATGGTGATTCCCAAATGGATGGTGCCGGCAAAGCCATCACTGGCCCAGCCCCAAGAGTAGAAAATCTCTTAAACACAAGGTGCACTGGGCAACTAACTGCTTAGAGCAAACTGGAATTGTCCAGAAGGCTTAGAGATGCTTCAAAATTACAACTAAGCTAAAGAATAAAAACATCTTATAGTGGTAGTTACAGAACATCCGTATATAACTGCTTTAGGAGGAAAAGTTCTACAACTATGGGCAGCACCTAACCTCCCACCAGACAGCTGCAGAAAAATAGATGCAGAAAAAGCATTTGATAAACTTTAACACAAAATTATGTTAAAACATCTTGGCAAACCAGTAATAGAAAGGATCATCCTTACTCTGACTTTTTTTAAAAAGTCCCCATCAAAAACCTACTGCAAACATCATACTTTAATGTGAGACTTTAAAACATTCCCATTAAAATCAGGAAAAATGATAAGATACCCTTCATTACTGCATCCGCTCAACACTGCGTTAGCACTAGCCAATGTAATAAGGTAAAACTATTTTTATAAGAAGGAAATATAATAATCAGAAAATTTTCTTCTTATGTATAGATAATATAATTATCCTCATTGAAAATCCAAGAAAATATATAAAGTTCTGGATCTCTAAATTCAGAGTAATTTCAATTTAAAAAAGAAAGTCCTAATAGGATTGCTAGAATTTAACAAACTAATCCTATAATTAATATGGAAGAGCAAGTGGCCAAAAATAGCCCAAATACTTTTGAAGAAGAACAAGCTGGGTGAGATTTGCTCTATCAAATGTAAAGACTTGTTATAAAGCTAAGGACTTACAGCAATGTAAGAGGGATAGACAAATAAATGGAGTGTAGAGCCCACACACATTCAAGCATATAGTATATAAAAACTTAGAATTTAATATCAATAGAATTAAAAATTCTAAATAAAGGAAAGACTGTTAAGTAAATGATGATAGGATAATTGGTTATAAATATAAAAAAAACTCCACCAAAAATAACTTCTAACTGGTTTAAATGCCTAAAATATGAAAAACCTAAAAACTTTTATAATAAAATATAAGAGATATCTTTATGACTTCGGGATAGGAAAGATACAAAAAGTACAAGTCATAAAATATCTATTAGATAGTGGTGGTGGTTGCACAACTCTGTGAATATACTGGAACTATGGAATTATATGCTTTTAAAGGGTGAATTTTATGGTATGTGAATTATATTTCACTAAGCTGTTACAAAATATTGATAAATTTTACTGTGTTAAAATTTAAAAGTTCTGATCCCTCTCTGACACTGTCAACAAATTTAAAAGTCAAGCCACATTTCTAGATGAAAATATTTGTTATATTATATCCAGACTATATTAAGAACTTCTGTGAATTAATACAAATCACAAATCACCCAATATAAAAATGAGCAAAGGATATGAACAGTCATCTCTCAAAAAATGAAACCCTAATGGCCAATAAGCATATGAAAATGTTCTCATTTTCACTGGTAAGGAAATTAAAATAGAAGTGAAATTTCATTTTCTATCTATTAGACTGGCAAAACTTAAAGAGTTTGACACTACCAAGGGTTGGCATGGAAGAACCAGTTTAGAGAATGATTGTGTCAAATCTGATCAAGTCAGAAATGCTCAAAACCAGAAATTCCACTTCTGGATATGGCCCTTGTATGAAAAAGATGGTTACAAGAATGTGCATTGCAGCATTGTTTGCAATAGCAGCGAGAGGGAAGGATACATATCGTCCAGATTGTGGCTACTCCTGGGAGAGAAAAGAAGGAAAAGTTTGCGGATAAAACTTTAGCTCTAGTTGTAATGCTTTATTGTTTTAAAAAGATCTAATGCTGTGGGCATGGTGGCACACACCTATAGTCCCAGCTACTCGGGAAGCTGAGGCAAGAGGATTCCTTGAGCCTAGGAGTTCAAGGCCAGACTGCCCAACATAGTGAGACCCCATCTCTTAAAAAAGTCTAAATCAAATATAGCCAAATATTAATGTCCATTAATTTTGGATAATGGACATGTGGTTATCAGTTATCTCTTTCTTTTCTTTCTTTTTTTTTTTTTTGGTTCTCTCCCAAGCCAGGCCCCCACTGTGCCTATCACATAATCTTGTTGGCCCTTGGTATTCTGTTATAGAATGAGGAATTAGGGTGTAATGACCAGGAAGATTCCTTCCAGTCCTCAAATTCTATCCTGGACCCTTGGTCCTTTGCAGGAATCTGGGACAAATGGAAGGAAAGCTAGGAAAAGTGCTTGAACTGAGATACCTGGCCAGTCAGGTCTTGGAACTGAGTGTCAAGAGTTCTCACTCAATATTGGCAAGACTGGGGAGGGAACCTAGGAAAAAAAAATCTCTCTCAAAATAGATAGATACAATGTTCTTTACAAAGGAGTTACTTGGAGGTGAAATGCCAGCCCATGAAAAACCAGTTACCTATATTATGACATGAAACTATAGGTGTAACAAAAAGAAAGGAACCAAATAATGTAAGAATCTATAATTCAATGAAATTAGAATTTGCTAAATTTTAAAAAGTCTTTTATGTGAAATCTGATGTTTAAAGCAAAGCAAGTTAACTGGAGGAAAGTAAGTATGGAAGGTGAGGTTTGAGATGTGGACAGTCTTAGATGGAAATGACTCAGGTCTTGGTCAAGTCCCCATGACCTCAGAATGCACAGCTCTTTCTAGATGTCTGGCTGTCAGCCACAGCCCTGTGTCTGGCAGCCTGGATCAGGCCCCAGCTTGCCTCCAAACAGGGACAAAAGAGATTTCCCCTGAGATAACTAGGTAAGATCTGATTGAAATAAAAACTTGGGAGTTATCAGGAGGGACGTTAGAAATCCATGAGTCCAGCCCTCATCTTTTGCAAACACGGCCCAGAGAGAAGAGACCCGACCAAGGTAACTAACCTAGACAATGGCGGGGCCAAGACCAGAACCCAGTCTCTGCTTCTGAAGCTGGTGCCGTTTCTGTTCTGAATGCCTCCCCTTCTGAGTGTTTTCTTATCTCGTTATAAAAAGCGACTTATCTCATTATAAAATATTTGGAAAACATAGCAAAATATTATGAGGCCAAAAAAAAATTCTCCTAATCCCATCGCAAAAACACAACTATTATTTCCATTTTGTTATATTCCTGTAACCCTTTCTCTATGGAACTTTCTCATGTTATTAAAAAACCGTAAATATTTAATGGCTGTACCAAGGTATTATTGTATGAATATAGCATATTTAAACCATTCCCTTATTTTTAGAAACTTAAGCTATTTATTCTTCTTTACAATTACAGATAGCAGTATAAGAAACATTTTTGTGTATATAACTTTCTGTGTCTTTCGGATTATTTTTTCAAAACAGAGTAACAGGGTTGGAGTGACCAGGTCACGGGGCATTCAACATTTTTGTAACTTCATAGGGTTTTTTTTTTTTTTCACTGTTCCAAGTTCTATATTTTTTATTTATTTTTTATTTCAGCATATCATGGGGGTACAAAAGTTTAGGTTACATATATTGCCCTTGCCCCCTCTGAGTCAGAGCTGGGGGATGGACACGCTTGAAACTTCACAGGGTATTAAATGTCTATAACTGTAAATACATTGTCGAGAAATTGCCTTCTAGAAAGTCTAAACTCATCAATGGTGTAGGCTTAAGCCCTATGCCCCTGTCATTTTTTTGGTTACCATGGATAGGACAGAATGGAAAAGAAGTAGGTAGGAGTGATGTAATTGACCCCACACGGTGTGAGGCACATGGCAGGAAGCACGGGTTTCCCTGGTCAGAGCAGTGTGCCTGGCGCTCCAGCAGGTCCGTGGAGGCTGGGAGAGTCTTTCCTGTCTGCAAGGTGATGGTGGTCGGTTTAGAACAAACCTATTACACAAACTTAAAACGATTTTCTCAATCAGGAGTTTTTTTTTTTTCAGAGATAAAATGTTGTGGAATATACCTAAGAATTTTGTTGACGTCTAGCCGAATTATTAGCTTTTTTTACTGGGTTTAATAACTCCCCTTTCAGGGGAGGATCTCGAGAAAATATTTGTGGTGCAGCAGGATTATGTGGTTAAATTCCTAAACATAGTCTCATCACTCTAACAATAATTTTCTCCCATCAACTATTGGTTTCTGTTATATAGGGTGGAATTTAATGGTAGTGATTCTCAAATATCTTCAAGTCATAAATCCTTTTGACTCATAAAAAAAAAAAGAACCATCTCTCCAGAAAAAGTACATTTACCCACAAAATTTTACATATAACATTCAGAAGACTTAAAAAGAAAATCTGAGGATTATCTGCTTGTTCCTGTTTTATGAGCTGAGTATTTTGGTACTTTTTCACCATATTCTAAATTAAAGCTAACTTATTTTTCTTGATCTGTGATTTTTTAAATATATCCTCACTACTGTGTTTATCACTTTTTAAAAATCATATATAATCTTTGAAATAGCTAAAATTATTTTTAAGTATATTTAAAATGTCTTTCCTCACTCGGAAAGGCTCCCCCCCACCTTTTTCCTACTTTCCTACTTCTGCTTCTGGTACAGAAATCTTCCCACTATCTCGCTCTCCTAATCCTACATTCATGTAAACAGTCAATCATAGATGGTTAGGAATTCCATCCTTCTTTTATCCACTCAATAGGCATTCACAAAGCATCTAGTAAGCCAAATCTAGTTCTTTAGTGTGCAGAGATGAACGAGATCTGGTTTCTGCAGCCATATAGACAAAGGAATTACAATATGATCTCACAAATGCAAAAATAGAAGTGTTTATAAATGTATCAGACACATAAAGGAGAGACTAGCTAAGGCTTCTAAAGGGTTGGAGAAGGTTTAGAGAAGAGATGAATTACAACCAGGCCACTTGTAACAAAAAGGAAGCACATTTTAATCAAAACAGCGTATATGCAAAAGCACAGAACATGAGAGCGCCTGGCTGATCTGCAAAACCGCAAGCAGATCTGTGTGACTCAAAGCGGAGGGTGAGGGTGGAAAGACAGGAGTGGAGAGAGGTGGGTTTGGAAGTTAAGTGGGGACTAGATTGTGAATGGCTTTTCATGTCATGGTGAAACCATCGGACTTCATTTTATTGGCAGTGGGGAGACAAGAAAAGTTTTAAGCAGGATAATGGTATAAGCAAATCTGTGTTTCAGTGTGGATGAAAAATTGGAGGGGAAAGAAACTGCAGAAAACCTTACATTGAACCCGACCAAATTATACCAGTGGTTATCGATTGGAGTGTTGAACCTAAAACCTGCCAGTAACTCAACATATTAAAGTTGATTCCACGCCTCTGGTTTATCTGGAAGAGAGCAAACATATCTGGCATTTAGCAATGGATGTGTCATTAATGGAGGGGCTGGGACACAGTGTCCCCAGGCGAGAGCTGGAGTGTTGGCAAATGGAGACTGAGTCACGCACGGAGAGCAGCTATATTGCAAAGAGCTGAGGAGTACGTGCCAAGAGGCAGCAAAGAACATACTTAAAAACCATCAAAGCTCATCACCAAAATAGCAATAACTTGAGTACCTCATGTGTGTCAGTTTCAACAGCCTGTTAAGTAGATATTATCTTTGTTTTGTTGATGGGCTCTGCAAAACCAGTAAGAACCAGTAAACACAGCCAAAGAGTTCCCTGGGAATTATCTCAAATGTTATCTCAAATTGGGAGACTTTTCCTCAGGAATCATGGGCAGCCAGGAGGGAACTAGAAGCTGGGGCCACGCGCTGGGCTCGTTCTGCAGGTGGTATCAGGTAGGCCAACAACTGATACCTCAGCGTTCAAAGGTCTGCAGAGGAGGAATCAGCTGTCAACGTCCAAGAGGGTCAAGGAAGTGATTTTGAGATGGGTCTTTATGAGTGGAAATGTTCCAGGTGGTGAAAGCGAATAGCAAAGAGTCTGCAGTGCAGAGAAGAGCACATGGGAGATCTCAGCGCTGCAGTCAGCACGGTGTGTTGAGAGAACAGCAAGGCTCCTGGGCTGCTGCTACCAGTGCACCCATAAACTGAACAGGCTTCTGAGCCTTTCTCCTCTAAGAATAAGGAAAGCTATCGAGCTGGGAAAATTGGCTATTACTGCTCACCATTCCTGAGGAGAAAGGACCCCCCAGAAATAGAGTGAGGCGGCTCAGAAGAACCAAACAAAAGAGTTGATTCCTTGAGGAAGAGTCGATTCCTTGAGGAAGGAGGACAAGGAGTCCCGGGGAGTCAACACAGCCTCAAGACGTCACCCAGGACAGCAGCAGCCCCACGTGGCTCTCCAGGGTTTGGTGGTAACAGTAGTGGGACTAACTTGAAGATCACGGTGCATGATCTTCAAATAAGTAATATTTTAAACTGCAGCTTTTAGGGAACGAGTAGCTGCTGTTTGTTCATCTGTGTCCCAGAGTTAACTGAGAGATGACCGACATTGCGGTTTATCAGGAAAGGCCTCAGAAGTGTCCGTGGTTCTCCCGATTTGGCTGTTGTTGAGTTTCCCCATCCTCTGTGCTGGAATCAGTGATTCTCACCACTTGTGTAGCTCCAGCATGTATCGCGAGGCTTGATTTGCGCCAGCTCTTGACTTTGCATCTTATTCTTCGAGGAACCACTGGAGGTTTTGGTTTTGAGAGACTATGTGGAACAATTCTCACTGCACTGTCTGGCATATATGAGGCCCTGGAGGACAGTACCAGGCAGTGAGCTGTGGGTGCTCGTGAGGCATGGTTGGGAGGGTTAAGGGAACTGCCCAGGCCCAAGCAAAGCAGAAGCCTGGGGTATCTGGGAGATCAGGGTGACCACGCCCGGCAGAGAACTTGCTGACCCTCCTCCATGTCATAGGAAACATATTTCAAAAGCCTTTGGAGAAAGACTTTTAAGTTTGGAGTTGGGGGATAGATGGTATTACCCAGATGATTCCTGAATCCTCAAATCAAAAATAAATAAATCAATAAATCCTCAAATCAAATTGCTTGGGGAACTGATTATGCAAGTCTGCTAACACCATTTTACTAGAGGGTAGAAAGTACTTCAACTGCTGTTCAAGAGAATTCTGTAAACCCGTGGTCTCCAACCCCCCAGGCCACAGACCTGTACAGGCCCATGGCCTGTTGGGAACAGGGCCGCACAGTGGGAGGTGAGCAGCGGGGGAGCCAGCGAAGCTGCTTATGTATTTACAGCCGCTCTCCTTCACTTGCATCATCACATAAGCCCCGCCTCCTGTCAGATCAGCGGCGGCATTAGATTCTCACAGGAGCGCAGACCCTACTGTAAACTGCGCATGGAGGGATCAAGGTTGCAGCTCCTTATGAGAATCTAACACCTGAGGTCTGAGGTGGAGCTGAGGCAGTGATGCTAGTGCTGGGGAGCAGCTACAAATACAGATTGTCCTTAGCAGAGAGGTTTGACTGCACAATAAATGTAATGTGCTTGAATCCTCCTGAAACCATCGCTTACCTCATCTGTGAAAAAATTGTCTTCCATGAAACCAGTCCCTAGTGCCAAAAAGGTTGGGGATCACTGCTGTAAACAGTAGAAGCCATAGCCCTGTATGTGGAGACAGTTCAGGATGTGGTATCATGGATGGATAGTCCTTCGTATCTAAAACGCACAGAAAACATATTGCTGAAAAGAACAAAAGGGTATGCAGTTAACTCAAAAGAGGAACATTCCTTACAAAATTTACTGTGCTGTGCAGATGGACCCTGCCGTTGAGAAGAATATGTTCATTATTCTAGTAGCTTTCAGATATTTTCTCTGGCACTGAACCCTTGAAGTCTTGTTTATTTGTTTCGTTTTAGTGACAGCTCCCTCTGTGGTTTGCCTGCACTGTGTGCAACTTGCCTCTTATCTTACGAATTGGCAACATCATTTCTTCCTGATTCCCTGGAGGTCACTGGTGGTAGCTTAAACTTTCATTTATCATAGGTGAAAAAAATGCAGAATATCGTGTGAGTGTTGAGTAGCTGGAAGAAACAAATGAGCAAAATTATACAGGTATGATAAATATTTATCTAAAGATCCAGCATTTTAGAGCCATCTGAATAGGCCAAGGATTTTATAGTGTGGAATATTTCATGGGCCCTTCAAGGATGAAGGAAATTTGTTTTTAAACGCGGACTATTTTAAAGACACCCCAGAGGTCCAGGCTTTTTGCAACACATGTTTCACAGATCTGAACTTTTTCCCACAACGTTTGTCTTCCAAAAACGATTTCAGCATTGTGGAAAGGGAACATTGAATATTTTAGAGCTGCAAGTCTTGGGGGAAATAGCCTGTCTTTAAGGTTAGATAAATAAGTTTAAACTATTTCTGACATTTTATAGCTGTTTCAACAGAGCAAACATTTGTTGTTTTGAAAGACGGTGAAGAGCCGTGGTATGGAGAAGCCTGTCTGAATTTCCTGTGGCCTCCTCAGTTCTCTGGAAACGCTCACACGTGTAGCAATGCCCCTGGGCACCGAGTCCCGGCGTCAACGTCTTCCCTCAGCACTGGAGACCTTTGTCTCTGCTTGTACATTTAAAATCTTGCCACATTTTGTTTTCTGAAATTCCTTGTATCTGTGGAATATCATTGTCTGCATAAACTCAATATCGTACAGATGCCATCCTGAGATCTAGGTAAAGTGTAATTGTCCCTGACTCCTGTGAGTTCCAGAGCTTGGATGCTCCAGAGCTCTCTGGAGCTGGCTTCCGACGGTCCCGGGGCTTGCGCTGGCCTGCGCCCTCTTGCCTCCTGCCCCTGCATTCAGCTGTGTGGTCTCCCCTCTGCCCACCATCCTCCAGAACATGGCCCCCTACCTGTTTTCCACTCATAGCAAGGCATCCATTAATACGAAACATTCGGCAAACTTAGGAAACAAGACAGGCAGTTTGGGGATTGTGGCAAAGCACCCCATTACCCAGCTTGCCCTGCTCCCTGTCCTCCACTCCTCACCCCCAACCTCTTGGGTTGCCTTAAGAACTCCAAATTCTTCTCTTCCTGTGATGCAGCTCTTGCTACAGTGCACATGTCCAAATCCTCCCAAGATGTTGTGAAGTACAAGGAGTCACCCTCTTTAGAAGACAGGTGGGGTTATACGGAGTCAAACAACTTCTCTGACCTTTGGTTTGTTCTACTCAGTTTACTTTAACAAGATTCCCATGTACAAGGTGCTGCTCTGGGACTCCTGAATCTGGCTGGTTTTCTCCTGAGGCTTTGTGCTAAGTCGGAGGCTCCTGGAGTGCATCATCTTAGGTCGCTGGAGAAAGAGGAGACTCCTAAGAGGAGGCCCACTCTCCCTGGCTCTCCTGAGAGCTGAAGGTGGGGGAGCTGGTGTTCAGCATTGCAGCAAAGCTGTGACCCCAGCACCAAGCACAGTGCCAGCGCACAGTGCACAGTGGGCACTTGCAAATACTTGTGGGATAGATGAATTCTTGATGACTTAAAGGCGTGGGGATTTGAGCAGCATTTACGCTACCCCTACACCTAGTGACGTAAGCAAAGGCGTGAGGGACTTAAAGCAACCAGGACATAACAGAGCATCAGAATAAATCATGCCCAAAATGTACTCATTAAAAACGCCCTTTGGGGAGTTGTTAGATTTTGGGTTTTTTTTTTTTTCATTCTGCTGGACAATGAGTTTTGCAAGATGAGCACCAGGCTTTCAGACTGCAGGGGTCACCCACAGTCCTCACCAGCTCAGCTCTGCATTTCAGAACTGCTGAGGTGGGGAGTGTCTGCAGAAGCACCCCGGTATCAGAGCCATTTCCCCTGAGGAATTCCCTGAGGCTCAGAATTCTGGTTAGCTGAGCTGCAGAGGGGTTTGGGAGTCTGTCCTGAGCTCAGGGGAAGCCAGCAGAGCCAGTCACGTGGGCTGCAGTGGCCAAAGCACAGTCAAATTTCTCATTTCTATCAATTATGAATATAAGCAACAAACCAAGGTAGCAGCATCCTTGACTTTGCACCAGTAGAACTCTCAGTTATTTTCATACCATATTACAAATATGAACAGATATCTCAAAATATCTTTAATGCCGACACTACTTCAAAATTATGGTAATTATTGTACCCAATGCTAGATTTTGAATTTGGTGCATTAGCAATGACACATTTGTTATTAGATCACACATTCAGTTTATTAAAACAAGAAAATCAATTGAAAAACTATTCAAAATAATAAAGTTCTGCAAGATACAAGATATATGATAAATATGCAAATGTTTATGTCTTTCCCAAGTGTTAGCAATATACAACCACAAAATTTGTTTTCAGGCCAGACAAGGTGGCTCACGCCTGTAATCGTAGCACTCTGGGAGGCTGAGGCAGAAGGATCTCTTGAGGTCAGGAATTTGAGACCAGCCTGAGCAAGAGTGAGACCCTATCTCTACTAAAACTAGAAAAATTATCCGGGCGTCATGGTGCATGCCTGTAGTCCCAGCTACTCGGGAGGCTGAGGCAAGAGGATTGCTTGAGCCCAGGAGTTTGAGGTTGCAGTGAGCTACGATGACACCACTGCACTGACCCAGGGTGACAGAGCAAGACTCTGTCTCAAAAAAACAAAAATAAAAACAAAAGATTTATTTTTAAAACTCTTGCTTACTACAACAAAAAATACCATAAGACACTGAAGAGTAAGTTTATTAAGAAATGTATGAGATCTACCTACATGTGGTCAAGAGAGGTTCTGGATCAGACTGCACTGGTGTAAATCTCAGCCCCGATGTTTAATAGCCACGACTTAGGAAAGCTTAGCCTTTCTGTATGTATATATTTGTAGAAGAAAAGACTAAAAATATATATGCATATGCGATTGGCATCCCTCTGGCTATTTAGGGCCAGCCTAGTTGTCATAGCAAAATTTAAACTAAATCTCTGACTGTATTAGTTTTCTATTGCTGCTATAACAAATTACCACAAATTTAGAGGGTTAAAATAACATCCATTTATTAGCTCACAGTTCTGCAGGCTGTGGCTGAAGTGAGTGTCCTACTTAGAGCATCAAAGGCTGAGATCAAGGTGTGGGCGAGCCTGCAGGCCTCTTTGGAGGCCCTGGGGATAAATCTGCTTCCAGGTTATCGGCTGAACTCAGTCCCTGGTCACTGTAGGACTGAAGTTCCCGTTTCCTTGGTAGCTGTCAGCTGGAGACCACCTATACCCCCTGGCTCATGGCCCCTTTTGTCTTCAAAATTAGCAGTGGTGGGTCACGTCCCTCTCACATGTTGGGTCTCTCAACTCATCTCTCCTACTTTCTCTTTCTCCACCCCTCCCTTACCCTTTCTCCCGCCCTCCTCTTCTGATGTTAAGGACTCACAGGATTACACTGGGCTCACCCAGACAGCCTCCCCATTTTAGGGTCAGCTGATTAGTAACCTTAATTACGTCTGCAGATTTCCCTTCACACCAAGATCAACGTTTGATTGCGTAACCAGAGAACAAGAATAATCTGGGGAAGACGTCTTTAGAATTCTGCCTACCACACTCAGATCATACAAAGCTACAGAGTTAAGGACAAAAAGCCCCAAGGATGACCATCTTGGACTGGGATTTTAAAAACCTCAAAGACTATGTATGAACATAATGGAGTTCATATTCTTGGTTCATATTTCTTTGGCAGATGAGACAGTTGAAACCTAAATTCCTTGTTCAAGCCTGCAAAACTAATAAATAGAACTAATAAATAAAGAGACTTGGTGTAGTGGACAGAAAAACTTGACCCGGAGTCAGAAGGCTTACAGCATCCTCAGCTGTGAGACAGAGCGAGCAGTGCCTGCCTCCCAGGGAACAGGGGTGACAGGGAACAGGAGAACAGGGGTGACTGTGAGGCCTGAAGCATCTCCACATTCCTAGAGCACACACTGCATGTTGCACATGACGGGATGATAATGGTGCCTTCTTTGTTTTGTCAGAAAGTCATGCACTGTCTTCCGCATTCTGTCAACCAGAACCCTAGAGGAGGAGAAAGATCCTCAAAACCAGTCACCTGGAGCAATGTCAGGCGTGCTCTGAGGCTGCTTCTGCTCTTAAGAACCAAATGATAGTTCCCTGAGTCTCAAATTCCACAGCCCAGCAAGATGCTGGGACTTCTCAAGATGTGGGGGAAGAGATTCTTTCCCTTGCTCGTGCCCCCCTCAGTGTCCAGGCTCCTGCAATGTTGCTGACAGTCTCTGCCCCTCCCTGCATCCATCCAGACTTGAAACTCAGCATTTCCTTCATTCCCTGAGATTATCCTTTTTTTAAAAAAAATTTTTTATATCACCTTTACTCGTTCAAAAAAGTTATCCTCTTTTAAAAAAACATTAATGAACAAAATTTGTTTCCCTGAAGATTGTATATTCCTGCTAAAGGAGGAATGTTTCATTGCATATGCACAGCAAACAACTTAGAGATCTGTGTTAGATATTTTTATTTTCTGAAGACTTCTTTGTAACAACCCACCCCTGGGATTTCTCCCTCTGATCCTGCCTCCACATCCCCCAGCTTCACCAGCTCCTTCCTTCCAGCCGTTCTCCCACGACCTCACCCAGCTTCAGAATGCCCTGCCTTCCCCATACTGAGCAGTCCCACTGTCCTCGGCTCTGGTTCCTCAACGTGTTTATGTAAACCAGTCAGCTGCTCAGCAGACCAAAGCCCTTCGCTTTAACAGGAAACCCCACCTGCCATAGAGCAGCTATGGACATAGAATGTTTCCTATTTTATGTGGTTAAACCATTTGCTGACTGATAGTCAAAGCACTAAATGGTATTTGTCACATGGTTCTGTGGCACTGTTATTAAAGGAATTGCCTATGTCGTATTTGTTTTTGTTCCAAAGGTGTCCCTCAGCCTAATGTAACTTGGTTGAAGAGAGGAGGATCTCTGAGTGACAATGTTTCCTTGCTTCTCAATGGAACCCTGTTGTTACAGAACATTTCCCTTGAAAATGAAGGAACCTACATCTGCACAGCCACCAATGCTCTTGGACAGGCAATGGCATCATCCGTACTCCACTTGCTGGGTGAGTGTCAAATTCTTACTGTTCCTTACGTGCTTTCTATATATAGTATGTACAAAGTATGGCGCCGTTTTGTTGATTCTGGAGTCGAGGAGTGAACAGGATGGATGTGAGAGGGTTCTAACTATTGCTACTACTGCCTACTTAACAACAAGATCAAATTCTAACATCCTGTCTTACCAGTTCTTCTCTTCCAGGTTGTGACTTTTTTGATGCTACTTCTCTGCTTAAGAACTTATACTGGGATATCAACTCTTCTGCCCAGAACCAGACCCTTCGTGTTCTTCCTCTACATCTGCTCTACTTCTTACCCCTTTTCTAAGCCAGCACTGAGCTTTGTTCTGGCCAGGTTAGTTCCCTGCCCCGTGATCCAACACATACACGTGCACATGTTGTGCTGCTCCCCGTTTGCTCTCTCAGGAAGGACTCTCCCTCACTGTTTTGCCCACATTGCCCAAATCCTCATATCCTGTAGAACTGGCTGAATTCCTACCTCCTGTGCGAATCCGTCTCAGATTTTGCTTGAATTCTCCTGTCTCTGGTCTCACTACTTTGTACCCGATTAGGTCCTCACACACATTGCTCTCAAATTGTTTCCTGTTTTATTTCTGTTTCCTTGATGAAATAGTGGGTCCTTCGAAGGCAGGGACCGTGTCTGATGTTTCTTTTGCTGTCCTGAGGAAATAATAACAGCAGGAGGCACACAGTAGGAACCCCACAAATGATGACCTAGTAAGTTTTAAAATACTTTTCAGTTGGGTCAGGATTGAGATTTGAAAGTCATTGCAATGTGCCCCCAGCACAGGATAATAAGCTGACTTCTATCTACTAGGGTGAGATCTGACATTCATCAAGCTCTGACTGTTAAAATGAGCTTCAAGTTGCTGGGGTTTTAGGACTCATTCAATAACATACCTGTTTCCCACCAGAGTTTGGAATCAGTTGAGAGTTAATCACAGAAATCAACCAGATGGACATGAGAGGTCATTTATTATTCCCCTCTGTAGCCCCAGCGCCTAACACAGTATATAAATAAATGTTTCATGAATGAATGAAGTTGAATCCTCAGAGAACTACTATGGGATTATAGACTCTCTTCAGCTGAACCAACAGGGGAGGGTGCAAAAGAGCTTCCTTTATGGCTTTGCTTGTTGGTGGTTAGAGGGGCCCAGAGAGACAGCGATGGGAGTACCCGTGCAGGGAGTTGGAACAGTTGTCATGCACCAAGTGCTTGATGTTCGTTAATCCTTGTGATACAACAACACCATGTTGTGGACAGCAATTTTTAATCTCCTGTATTTATGAAGAACCCTGAGGCTCACAGAGAGTTGGGACTAGTGCTCACATGTGTGGTCTGCTTCTTCAGTGCTCCTCACGCAAGCCTCACGGACTCTCGGTGTTGACCAGGCAGGCAGGGACGTACTGCCACGCAGCACTTCCCAAGAGCCCCAGTGGTCTCAAATCTTGGAATAGGGGAGTTCCGATAGATGGGCCAGGCTACCCTGCTGGATTCTCGCGTGACTCCCCTGCTCTCTGAAAATTCCAGCCCACTCCTTGCTTCTGTGCATCTCCACCAGCAAATCTGCACAGTAGTCTCTCTCCTGCCACACACCTCTTCTTTCAGGAATCCCCTCCAGCCTAGCCGCTCGTGACCTTGGGAACTTGACCGAGGGATGAAGTCATAGCGTTCCTGGTTTGACTGAGAAATCAACAGCACAGCATTCCTTCTCCGACCTCTGCTCTTACACTTGAGCTTCACAACCCTCCTAGAGTCCTGCACTCCTCACCACGCGAAGTCCCCTGTGGGGCACTCTGCCACCCCCAAGGCTCCTCTGTCCAGCCAGTCTGCTTCCTCCAGTCCCTCTTGGAATTCTGGTCAATGCATGTTTTTCATCTTTTAAGTTAGGCTATAAATGCTGGGACATGCAGAGGAGCCACAGGTCAGCACAGGGAGTAACTCTAAACTCCTGTGACACCCCCACAGCCGCACGCACACATCCCTCCCAGACCCGTGTACGCCTGAGCGTCCCAGGACACAGCGTTATTAAACAGGGCTGATCTCCTAGTAGCTGTCTTCAAGAACATCCAAGAACAAGAATTAGATCATTTCTAACTGGTAAAAAGTGTTACGTCTTTTTTTTTCTCTCTTCAGAACGAAGGTGGCCAGAGAGTAAAATTGTATTTCCCAAGGGCCATAAAAAGCGTGTTCTCAAGGCATCCAACACTGGAACCAATAGCAGCGACCCCACAGGAGAAGCCCTGCCTCGAGGTCTGGGATTTTGACTTTTTCGAGATTTGCTGTTTGTGAGCATGTGTAAGGAAAAGGATTTAGCTAAAAGACTATACGTGTTTTTCACTTGGCAACATGTAAAATCATTCCTAGGCATTCGGCCAGCTTTTTTCTTGTCCTTCGGTCTTTGGTAGTTCAACTTATTCTTTCCATACTGAAGGAATTTTGTAGAAAAATCCTGAGGCAGCCCACAGAGTTCATATCCCAAATGTGGATCATTATTTGTGATAATGTAGATATTGATTTTCCAGTTGCAAAACTATTGCTGACTTGGTAGATATTAATAGACGGAAAGTTTGCTAAGAGCACTGAATTGATTCTTTCATTGTTCTTTTTTCACAAACTCTTTTTTCCATGCATAGCAACTTTGTTGTATATCGGTGCTTCATCAAGAGAACCTACTGTAAGTATTAGGAGCTTGCAAAACTCTTCAGAAGGCCAAGGCAGCAATTAGAGTTAAGAAAATCAGAAATGCTAGAATCATTGGAAATCATTACTGATGCTCTCAGCTCACTATAGCTCAAAAGTGGGTAAATCACAGGAGGACCCAAGAAAGTACCGGTAAACCTGATGTTTTACTCTGTTATACAGAATAATAATGGCTACATCATTGCCACCTTTTATGTCTTGAGTAGTGCCTCTCCTTTGCAGAACACACAATGCAGAACGTAACTCCGCAGGTGGGGACTCTGGAGAATGAAGTTTCTAGGCTTCTCTCCCTGAGATGCAAGGGAGAGCACAGAAGAGGGAAACAGTGTTGAACTGCCAATCAATAACCCATCACATGTCATTTATGACATAATTATCTCAGGGTATTTGTGTGATATATTTTTATCCTCTTTTGGACATACTGCTACTGTTATCCCATGCATAATTATCCACTCACTGGACTGTCCAGGGCTTCACTATTCTGAGGCTAGAGTTGCAGAGGCAACCTAGCCCTGGAGAAGCTCACAGTCTGAAGAGGGAGGTGGTCGTGGGAACAGATATTTTGAAGCAGTGTGGCAAGTGCCGTAGTAGAAAGATGACTGAAGTAGAATGGTCGCACCAAGGAAGAGGCCCTCCTCCCTTTGGAGAAGTCTACTAAGTTTTCATGTAGGTCATGATGTTTGTTCTGAGGAGAGGAAGAAGGAAATCCCAGTCAGAAAAAAGCAGATGTGCAAAAGGCACAGACCAGTGGCATGTGGCACGGAGCATGAAGAACGAAGATCAAAAGTATTCCTCCCGCAAATCAATTAACGGAAAAAACTGCATATGCATGAGGCTTGAGCTACTGGAGAGGGCAGACCCTTTGGAATAGTCAAATTCCTGGTTTATTGGAACTACCTGCATTGCCCTACCGCCTCCTACACACGCGCACACACACACACACACACACACACACACACGCACAGACATATGCTTACGCACTGTGGAATATGCCAACCCTTCACTGGATCCTTAGCTTAGCATTTCAAAGAGACTCATTTATTAATTTGACAAATATTGGTTGAATTACTAATATTTAACATGTCCTGTCCTAGTGTCAAACAGGACAGTGTTTATGGACTTGACATTTTGACATTCTAGTAGGTGAGATGGACAAAAAATAAGTAAACATATAAATGCATAAGACATTTCTGTGTGGTAAGTGCTGTGAAGTACGTGGTGATTGGAGGTGCCAGTCCTATGGCCTCCTCAGGATGGGCTTTCTGAGGAGGTGATACTGGATCCCAGACCTAAAGGATGAGATGGAACCGCTCATGCAGAAAGATGAGGAAGGAGCATTTCTGGCAAAGGGAATCGTAAGTGCAAACACCATAAAATGGGAATAAGCTTAATGTGATCGAGGAACAGAAGTGAGATTCATGTGACTAGGGGACAGTGGAGCGGGGGGAGCGGCTTGAGATGACGTTGGAGAGTTGCTGCAGAGAAAATCATTCAGGGCTCTGAGGACCAAGGAAAAGACTCAAGAGTTTATTCCTAAAACTTGGGAGGCTGTTGAGGAGTCTTATATGGGAGTGATATATGATCTACTTTTCAAATGCATGTCAGAAAACACTAACCATACAACAAAAAAGTTATCAAATTGGACTTCATCAAAATTTTAATGATTTATTCATTAAAGACACCATTAAGAATATGAGTAGATGAGCCATGGACTGGGAAAAATATTGGCAGAACGTATGTTTGGTGAACTGCTTATGTCTAGAATGTATAAAGAACTCGTACAAATTAACAGTGAACATCCTACACATGTACATACACACACAAACAGCAGGCAAAAGACTTGAACGGATACTTCACAAAAGAAGATATACAGATGGCATCAAGGAAATGGAAATTAAAACCTCAATGAGATACAGTTGCACACCCAGTAGAGAAGTTATTAATAAAAACAAAAAGACTGACAATGCCAAATTTTGGCAAGAATGTGAAGCAGCTAGGACTCTCATGCATTGCTTAGTGTGTAAAATGGTGCAACCACTTTGGAAAACTGTTTGGCAGTTTCTAATAAAGTTCAGCATATACCAACACTTGATCCAGCAATGCCACTCACAGATATTTACCTGGGAAAAACAAAAACTTGTTCACAAAAAGCTTTGTACAAGAATGTTCAGCCGTATTCATAGTGGCCCTCAGCGGGAGAGTGGATAAAAAACTGTGGTATATTCACACAAGGGAACATCATTCAGCAATAGAAGAGATGACTACTGATATGAACTGCGATATGGGTAAATCTCAAAAAACATCATGCCGAGCAAAAGAAGCCAATTGAAAAAGAGCACATATTGCATGAGGTCCGAGAATAGGTAACACTGATGTTAGTGATAGAATGGATAAGTGCTTGCCTGGGAGGGGAGGCAAGAGGGATGGGATGACAATGTTACTTACCTTGCTTTGGATCATGGTTACAAAGTAATTATGAAGACTCATAAAACTCCACACATTAGATCTGAGCATTTTATTGTATATGAATTATACCTCAATAAAAACACACATTTTTAAAGAATTGTACAAGTGTCCTGCCTCAAACTGTCAAGGTGTGTTTGTGAAATGTGGCATAACGGAAAGAGACTTGGAGTCAGACACATTTGGGTTCTAGTCCAACTAACAGGCGATGGGCCTTGGGCAAGTTACTTAGCTTCATTCAGTTTCCACCTCCACAAATAAACATACCTACTTCACAAGATGACCAGAAAGATTAAATGAAAAACTGATTATAGAGTGTCTAACTCATTTTGTTATCTGGGAGGTTCTCAATAAACTTGGATATTTAAAAAAAATTATTTTTAAATAAACTGTAACCCTGAAGGTCCTTAGTTGGATATCACTAAGGCTGTACGTAAAATATAACATAAAATGTATTTTACGTTTCTGCTTTGCAAATAATGCCATGTGCAATTTCAGACAAAAATTCAAAAATCAGAAGAAAAAACTGGAACACAATAAGTTAAAGAGATCACTCTGCTGTGTGAGAGAGCCTGTGGACACAGCTGGTAGCCATCACTTCTGATTATTACAGGGAAATCTGGCACCTTCTGTGATCGTACACAAATCCATCATCGTCACATCCTACCTCGTCTCTTACTGAGTGTCAGCAGGGGAAAAAAGGCTGTTTGGAATGGGCACTGAAATAGAAAGTCTGGGATTACTGGAGGTGGTCAGCTCCCACTTTTCTAAGGAAACTCCCATTTTTACCTTTCCAGATGTCTCCATGACAAATCATTTATGCAGTTGCAGGACCAATCTGAAGTTTCGATTAAGTATTAATGGAAAAATAAGAATGGAACTCAAATGCGTCTTTAGCCTTACTGCTTGATCCCTGGTCCCTGTTTCTCCTGCTAAATCATCTCTCTTGTCTCCACCTGATGCACTTTTGAGAAATCAAACCTGTGGGAACACCCCTGGAGAGGCCCTCCTCTCCTGTCCTGCCACTCTGTTTGGAGAATGCCGGGCGGCGGCCCCTGCTCCAGTGCCTCCTCCCTCTCCCTGGGATTGTTCTGGCAGATCCAGCTGGCCTGCAATAGCCCCTCTCCCAGGCTGTGGTCCAAGGACCCCATTCTGGCTGCCATTCCTGCCATTTATTACAATAAGTTAGCTGAGGGAAAATAAGATTTAAAGGACCCCTTGCACCATGAGACGGCTGCTGAACAACCCAGACAGGCGGCTCACCAGAACACAGGTGGTGGTCTCTGGCCATGTCCTCTCCAACCCATCATCATTTCTCACTTGGGGTTGTCATGACATTTCATTTTCTTCCTACAGAGCCATTTTGGCAGCCTGGTAACTGGTCACATTGTTCTGTCACCTGTGGCCACTTGGGAGCCCGAGTTCGGAGACCCCAGTGTGTGATGGCTAATGGGCAGGAAGTGAGTGAGACCCTCTGCGAGCACCTCCAGAAGCCACTGGCTGGGTTTCGTCCCTGTAACATCCGGGACTGCCCTGCAAGGTACGTGAAGTCGTGAAATCACTCTCCTTATCTCATCAACACCAAGTTTTTGCTTGTTTTAAAAGGCACAGTAATTTGGACATAATAACTCAATAGCTAAGATTTATTTAGCACTTACTGTGTGCCAGGCATCCTGCTAAATGCTTTACGTGGATCACTTTACAATCCCCTGTAAGGCAGATGTTGTTAATTTCCCATTTTACGGGTGTGTAAACTCCCCAAGCCATACGGCTACAAGGGCCAGAATTCAGATTGAGGTCTGATTGCAGTGCCCCTGCTCTGAACCCCCAAGTCTGCTTCCTGCACTCAGTGCTGTCAGTCCCTTGAGATCGTGGTGAGGCTGGTTTCATGGGTTGACCTACCAGACACTGCAGTGGGGCAGGATCACCAGAGGCACTAGTTAAAAACACACAGTTCCCCAGACTCAGCCCCTAGAGGTAAAACCATTAATAACTGTGCTAAGTAATAGATGATACAAACCTGTAATTTTAAGGTATCCAAAATAAAACTCACGATCTCCACCAAACCTAATCCCTCCCCGATATTCCAGATCTCAGTGACCACATCCTAGACTCCCTTCTTCTCTCACTTTCATCCATTCTTGTCAATGTCCGCTGTTCCAAGCCATCGCTGTCTCTCACACGGATGGCTCCAGGAGCCACCTGATTCCTGTCTCCCTCCCTAGAGTACTTTGTTCACTCTGTAAGAATAATGGCCTTTTAAAACAAATTTGTCATGGTGGTCCTCTGCTTAAAACCCATCAATGACTTCTCATTGCTTAGGACAAAGGCCAAAATTCCTAGCGTTGGGGCTGTGTCTATCTTGTACACCTCTTTATCCCCAGTGTCTAAGATAGTGCCAAGCACATAGTAGGTGCCCAGTAAATATTTACTTACTGACTAAAATGATAAACGAGTAAAGGAATTGAAGTCCCTTCATTTGGGGGCCTTGGGTGATCTTGCTTGTCTCGGGGCTTGTCTCTCTCACCCTGCTCATCTGATCTCTGTCCACGCGGCTCACGTTCTGTCTCTTGGATGTGCGTTTCCCTTTTCTGACCCAGAGCCTTTGCACGTACCGCTCCCTCTGCCTAGAACACAGGTCCCTCCCTCTTCACTTAATTATTCCTACTCATCTATTTGTACCTCAATACATTTTCAGAGAAACCTTCCCTGACCTTAGCCCTCTAGAGTAAGTCAGGCCCATGTGCTATATGACTTTTACATTCTTTTATTCTTCTTCTTCATAGCTCTTACCACAGTCTGTCTTGCTCTCCCACTAGACTTAAGATTCTGTGAGAGTAAATCCACGGCTGTTTTGCTCAACAACTTATTCCTAGCACTTAGCACAGTATCTGCCCCATCATACGTGCTCTATAAATATTTGTGAAATGAATGAATAAATAATTGAATAGCACAGACTATAGCAGATAATAGATCAAATGGCACCAAAACCCACATTAAAAAATTTAAAAGGGGCATTTATGGAGTGCAAACCCATGAGGCACTATTATCAACCTCATTTTACTGATGAGAAAGTGGAGGAATGCTTAATATTGTACAGCTCACTACCCTGTGCAAATGCCCACACTAGATCCAACTGCCTGTGCCTTGGGGGAGAGTGGCAGGCTGGGTTGCCCCATAATACAAAACAGTCGCTTTGAGGCATGTTTTTAGAAGGGCTATCAATATTGTGGGCACCCTAATGACAAGTCTTCCCGTAGCCATTGTCATTCTTAAAAGGAAGATCTCATGCTCAGGATTAAATCTCGGAAAGCAGCAAGTATATGTGATAATAACCAGGGGTTCAACAAAATACCAGGAAGCGGCTTTATGTCAATTCTTGATTTTCACAAAGTGAAGAGAATCCACGCTGGGAAATTTACCAGCAGACTTGTGTCTGAAGTACTCGCAAGCCTTTGCACACTCCTAGAACAAGCAGAGTCGTTCACGTTCATACCTGGGAGAGACCACAGAGATCATCTGATTGCAGATTCCGCTACGCCAAGGGTCCTTAACATGTCTGTGCCATGGTCCCCTCCAGTAGTCTGGAGAAGCCTTTGGATACCCTTCTCAGAACAAAATTTTTAAATATATAAAATAAAATACATTTAGTTACAAAAGAAACCAATCATATTGCAATACTTTAAAATGTGTTATACAGTAATAGATTCGCTTCTCAATACGCTGAATAACAAGGTATAGTTGTACTTAAATTCTGAAATGGTAATGGACATAAATATTTTGGGATACCTGCCACAATTGTACTGTGATGTGTAAAACATACCTGTGATTTCTGTTGGTAACAAAATCACAGGTATTACTAATACCACTATAGTGTGTGGCCCTATGTTTTTATAATGAAGGAAACACTAAACTTCAGTTAGATCTTAGTGACAACGAAGAAGTAATTCTTTTATCATCCAAGTATAAGGTCCCCCTTGGATAACGGTGGACCTCAGGTTAGTATCCCAGCAGCAGCTCAAACATCTTCAGTGACAAAGCACTCAATACCTCAAAGGTATCCAGTTCCAAATTTAGCCTCCTATAATCATTAAAGCATGAACTGTAGAGTCAGATAATTCTATAAGCCAATCCCAGCTCTGTTGGCAGGTTTGTCGTGTGACCATAGCCAAGTTATTTAATTCACTGGGTATCAGTTTCTTCCCTACAAGAACATAAATAACATGAGAATTACATAAGATAATATGTAAGTATCTTGCAGAGCAAACAGCACATAGATGCTTGAGAAATATTTTCTTCCCTTTGGTATTAATGAATTTGAGATCTGCCTTTTTGAAATTTCCACCTAATTTTGCCCCAGCTGTACCCTCTAGGGCCACATAAGTAATGACTCTTCATAAACTGCAAGACGGCTCTGCCCCACTCCCATATTGTTCGTCCCCTAGATGGTGACTCTGTTGCTCCCCTGGGTAAAAACAATCTGAGAGTAAGGCTGGGAGTTAGGCTGCTGCACGTTCCTGTAACAACATGTGACAGCTTGAAACAGCCATGGTGTTACGATCAACTTTTTCTTTTGACAAGACTTCCTGTAAGGTCTGGCATTCCAGTCCTTACTAAAAACCTGTAGTTTTTGTTCCTAGGTGGTTCACAGGTCTGTGGTCAGAGTGCTCTGTGTCTTGTGGTGAAGGATTCCACAGTCGGCAGGTGACATGCAAAAGGACAAAAGCCAATGGGACTGTGCAGGTGGTGTCTCCAAGAGTATGTGCCCCTAAAGACAGGCCTCTGGGAAGAAAACCATGTTCTGTTCATCCATGTGTGCAAGGGGAACCAGGGAGCCAGGTAAAGCTAACAGATCTGGTCTGCAGACAGTACTGTCTATAATCATCGCCTTGTTTCTAATAAACTTTCCTTTTGGGGGTGGGGGTGGGGAGTCTGATTGGACTTTAAAATCAATGGTATGTCTTTGACCTCAAAGTTTACATTCGGAAATTGTAGTGTCTCTGTCTTCCAGTCCAAAAGTGAACCAAGTTTGGGTCCTTTGAATATAGTGGGGCAATAATAGAAGCTCTAAGGTAGAATAGTTTAGGGTAGTAGGAATAGGAGGAACAGCCTTCAGGAAAAGGAGACAAGAACATTGGTGATATCCACACAGAAGTCTCAGAACCCATGTCCCAAATGCAACCTTTAATAACGTTATAATAAAAATACGTAGGAAAAAATTGTTTTTAATGTATAGGAAGCCATAAAGAAAAATATAATACCTTATTGAAGCGCATAAAGCAAAAGTTGAATAAATAAAGGACCTATTATATTCCTGAGTGGAAAATATCAGTACTATAAAGATGTCCATTCCCTTAAATGAATTCATGCATGTAATACAATTCCAGTTAAAATCAGAGTAGAGCTTTTTTGTGGAATTCAAGATCATTCTGACATTCATATGGGAAACAATATGTTAATAAAGACAAGAAATTTTTAGAAAAACAAATTCTTGGAGGTGTAGAGAGACTGTCCTCATCCTATGTCAAAGCATGATACAAAACTGTTATGAGCAAAATAGTGCAACCTTACTGTAGGAATAGACATAGGTTAGGAGTATAATTAGTGCACAGAAACAGACCCATGTTAAATGGGTTTAAAGTTCAAAGGCAGTTAATCAGAAGAGAAAAAAGGCTTTAAAAAATAGAGGATATTGCTAAGAATGATGATGCATGCCTGTAGTCCCAGCTACTCGAGAGGCTGAGGTGGGAGGATTTCTTGAGCCTGGGAGTTCAAGAGCAGCCTGGGAAACATAGCAAGACCCTGTCTCAAAAAATAATAATACAGGGTATAAAATTATAAAATATTTTTTAAAGAAATTAAAGAAGATCTAAATAAATGGAAAGATATAAGACATTATTGCTAATAACACAGTACTCCCCAAATTTATGTACAGATTGAATGCAATCCCTATCAAAATCTCATGTGGTTTCTTTGTAGAAATTGACACACTGATCCTAAAATTCACATGAAAATAGAAGGGACTGAGAATAACCCAAACAATCTTGAAAAAGAACAAAGTTGGAAGACTTAGACTACCTGATTTCCAAACTTACTAAAAAGCTACCAGTAGTCAAGACAGTATGGTGATGGCATAGGATAGACATATAGATCAGTGAAATAGAAAAATCAAGTCCAGAAATAAACCCATATATCTATGTCAGTTGATTTTCTATAAGGCTGACAAGACCATTCAATGGGGAAGGAGTAGTCTTTTTAACAAATGGTGTAGGACAACTGGATATTCACATACAAAGAAATGAAATTGGACCCACTGCTTTGCTCCATAAACAAAAAATTAACTTAAAATGGATCAAAGACCTAAATTTAGGAGCTAACACTATAAAACTGTTGGAAGAAAACATAGGCATTAATATTCATGCTTTAGATTAGGAAATGATTTCTTACATGTAACACCAAAAGCATAAGCAAGAACAACCATAATAGATAAATTAGACTAAATCAAAGTTAGAAACACTTGTGCTACAGAGGATACCATCAAGAAGGAAACAGACAATACACAGAATGGTAGAAAATACTTAAAAATTATACATTAAAAAGGAACTTACACCAAAATATGTAAAGAACACTTACAACTCAATAATAAAAACACAAACAACCCAATTAAAATATCAACAAATGATATGAATAGACAATTCTCTGTTAAAGATATACAAATGACCAAGGGGCACATGCAAAGATACTTGCCATTAGTCATCAGGGAAACACAAATCAAAACCACAGTGAGATACCACTGTACACTTACTAGGATGGCATTAGTTCAAAAAAGAGACAGTAACACATGCTAGGGAAGATACGGAGAAATTAAAATCTTCCTACACTGCTGGTGGAAATGTATGAATAGAATGGTGCAGCCTTTTTGGAAAACATTCTGACAGTTCCTCAGATTGTTAGACATGGAGCTACTGTAGGACCTAGGTCTATATTCAGGAGAAATGAAAAGATACATCCACATAAAAATGTGTACATGAATGTTCATAGCAGAATTATTCATAATAACTAAAAAGTGGAAACAACACAAATAATAATAACCCCTAATAACCCAAAAGAGGAAGCAACTGATAAAGAGATAAACTGTGGCATGTTTGCACTGTGGAATGTTGTTTGGCTACATAGAGGAATGCAGTACTGGCACACACTACAACATCACTAAATCTTGATGAACCTGTGGCAAGTGAAGGACGATGGACAAAAGGACCACATATGGGGTGATACCATTTATCTGCAGTGTCCAGAATGGGTGAATCTGCAGAGACAAAAGTAGATTATGGTCGGCTAGGCTTGTCGGGAGACGTGATAGGAGGAATTAGGAGTGACTGCTAAAGGCAGGGGGTTTCTTTTGGGCATGATGATAATGCTCTAAAATTGATTGTGGTAAAGATCATACAACTTTAAAGACACCATTAAATTGTATACATTAAATAGTGAATTGTATGGTTTGTGAATTATAACTCAATAAAGCTTCTAACTAATAAAAGAAAAATAAGTAACATCAGAGCCCAAATTCAGATTATACACCAAAATAAATTATGACTCGATTAAAGAGCTAAATATATAAGTAATTAAACCCAAATAGAACTATCATGATGGGAAAGACTTTTTCAAGTATAAAATAAATTGTAAGGAAAAATCAATAGACATTATTATGACTAGTAAAAATTTAAGGACTGCATGTCAAAAATTTTTATTTTTTTCCCTGTCGTTAAACTTACTTTAGCATACAAGCGTTCATTTTTGCTCACAACAGAAAAACCCAAATTTGGCAGTTAGTTACGGTTTTAAGTGCAGTCCTTTCCAGACTTAAACCCAATTGATTCAAGATTTGCCCAGTCCTTTTCCTTCTCCCCAAAGGTGGTCTAAGTTTCAGAGGTGGAAAGGAAGGGAGGGGAAACTTAGGCATCTTCCTGGCTCTGAAAGAGGGGTGTCAGGTCCACAGAGCTGCACTCTGATCCTCCAACAGGTGTTCCCCTTGTAACTGGCCTTTGGCTATCCCGCCTCCGTATGTGATCTTAGGGTACATAGCGTGCAGGAGCTCACAGGTTTACACTGTGTTGTGCTTTTGTTCCAGTGTCCTGGACGTTGCATGGGTCATGCTGTGAGGATGCAGCAGCGTCACACAGCTTGTCAGCACCACAACAGCTCTGACTCCAGTTGTGATGACGGAAAGAGGTACTGGCCCCACCCGAGGGCAGCACACATCTCTCCTGCCTCAGTCCTGACTGTAACTGCCTGAAAATGGAATTATTTCTCGTGTCTGCCACCTCTCATAATTGACAGTTTCCTGTTAAATTATGAAATTAGCTGGGCATGGTGGAGCACACCTGTAGTCCCAACTACTTGGGAGGCTGAGGCGGATCACTTGAGCCCAGGAGTTTGAGGGTTGTGGTGAGCCATGATCAGGCCACTGCACTCTAGCTCGGCAAGACAGAGAGACCCTGTCTCAAAAAAAAAAAAAATTATGATTTCTTTAGCGCCATCCTCAGTAGTATGTATTGTACTGAATTACTAGTTAATATGTATTATTTAAAATTACAAATTATTTGGCTGTTAAACAAAGAGAAACCACCCTAAAAGGAAAAAAGATTAGCACTGAAAATAGACAGATATTTCTTCCTCTATACACAAAGTTCATCAAGCCCAGTAATATTTCATTTAGGTTTACAGATTAAATCTTCCTAATGTTTTCAATGAACTGCTTTATTCCTCTATTTAGAAACTATTTTGATTAGGATATTGGCACAGTGGTTTAGCAAATAATAAAATAAACTTTTATCTTTTTGTGGGTCTTGAATAAGAGTGGAGTTTGCTTTTCTCTTTTTTTTTAACTTTTAAAATTTATCAACTTTTTTTAATGTTTTGACTCTTTTGTAATAACACTTAGCTTAAAACAAATACCTGTGGAGCTGTACAAAAATATTTTTAAATCCTTATTCTATAAGTTTTTTTCTATTTTTACAATTATTTATTTTTTACTTTTAACGTTTTTTGTTAAAAACTAAGACACAAACACACACATTAGCCTAGGCCTACACAGGGTCAGGCCCATCAATGTCACTGTCATTCACCTCCACATCTTGTCCCAGTGGGAGCTCTTCAGGGGCAATAACATGCAAGGAACTGTCATCTCCTGTGATAACAATGTCTTCTTCTCAAATACCTCCTGAAGGACCTGTCTGAGGCTGTTTTACAGTTAACTTTTTTTTTAAATAAGCAGAATGAGTACTCTCTAAAATAATGATAAAATGTATAATAAATACATAAGCCAGTAACATAGTCATATATTGTCAAGTATTATGTACCGTATATAATCGTATGTGCTATTCTTTTATCTCACTGGCAGCACAGTCGGTTTGTTTACACCGGCATCACCACAAACGTGAGCATGTCATCTTCCAATGGCTATGGCATCACTAGGTGATAGGAATTTTTCAGTTCTATTATAATCTTCGGGGACCACCACCATCTGTGCAGTTTGGCATTAACTGGATATCATTGTGTGGCCCATGACTATACCTGGCATCTATACCCTCTCCCCATCTCTGGTTGCCAGGGCAGTCGAGGCCACCAACATCTCTCACCTGGTTGACTACAATGGCCTCCTAAATGGTCTCCCTTCCTCTACTCTTTTTTTTTTATTTCAGCATAGTATTGGGGTACAAATGTTTTGGTTACATATGTTGCCTTTGCCCTACCCAAGTCAGAGCTTCAAGCGTGTCCATCCTCTGACAGTGAATACCACACCCATTAGGTGTGAATATACCCATCCCCTCCTCCCGCCTCCCACCTGTCCAAAACCTGATGAATGTTATTACTATATGGGCATATAAGTGTTGATCAGTTAATACCAATTTGATGGTGAGTACATGTGGTGCTTGTTTTTCCATTCTTGTGATACTTCATTTAGTAGAATGGGTTCCAACTCTATCCAGGATAATACAAGAGGTGCTAGCTAGATCCCCATTGCTTTTTGTGGCTGAGTAGTACTCCATGGTATATATACACCACATTCTATTAATCCACTCTTGTACTGATGGGCACTTGGGTTGTTTCCACATCTTTGCAATTGTGAATTGTGCTGCTATAAACATTTGAGTGCAGATGTCCTTTTTATAGACTGTCATTTTTCCCTTTGGGTAGATGCCCAGTAATGGGATTGCTGGTCAAATGATAGTTCTAGTTTTAACTCTTTGAGGTATCTGCATATTACTTTCCATAGAGGTTGTACTAGTTAGAGTCCCACCAGCAATATATGAATGTTCCATCTCTCCACAACCATGCCAGCATTTGTTGTTTTGGGACTTTTTGATACAAGGCATTCTTACTGGAGTTAAGTGATATCTCTTTGTGGTTTTGATTTGCATTTCCCTGATGATTAGAGATGTTGAGAATTTTTTCATATGTTTGTTGGCCATTAGTCTGTCTTCTTTTGAAAAGTTTCTGTTCATGTCTTTTGCCCAATTTTTAGTAGAGTTGTTTGATTTTTTTCCTCTTGATTTTCCTGAGTTCTATATAGATTCTAGTTATCAGTCCTTTATTGGATGTGTAGCATGCGAATATTTTCTCGCATTCTACAGGTTGTCTGTTTGCTCTCATGATGATTTCCTTGGCTGTGCAAAAGCTTTTTAATTTGATCAGGTCCCATTTATTTATTTTTGTTGTTGCTGTGATTGCCTTTGGGGTCTTCTTCATAAATTCTTTCCCTAGGCCAATGTCTTTAAGAGTTTTTCTAACATTTTCTTCTAGAATTCTTATACTTTCTTTTTTTTTTTTTTATTTCATCTCATCATGGGGGTACATAAGTTTAGGTCATATACATTGTCCATGTCCCGCCCATCCCCCCGAGTCAGAGTCCCAAGCACGTCCGTTCTCATTCTCCAGACAGTGCGCCTGGTACTCATCATATAGTCATACCTCCATCCCCCCTCCCCACCTCCCCGGATCTGCACCTTCAAGCATGACCATTCCCCAGAGGGTGTGCAACGCACTCGTCATGTAGGCATACACCCATCCCCTTCCCCCACCCCCCATCCCAGTCTGATATCCAATTGGTATCCTTCCCTGATGTACATTTAGGTGATGATCAGGGAAACCAGTTTTCTGATGAGTACATGTGATGCTTGTTTTTCCATTCTTTGGATACTTCACTTGGTATAATGGGTTCCAATTCTCTCCAGGAGAACCAAAGAGATGTTGTATCATCGTTATTTCTTATAGCTGAGTAGTACTCCATGGTATACATATACCACAGTTTACTAATCCATTCGTGGATTGATGGGCACTTGGGTTGTTTCCACATCTTTGCGATTGTGAATTGTGCTGCTATAAACATTCAGGTACAGGTGTCTTTGTTAAAGAATGACTTTTGTTCTTCTGGGTATATGCCCAATAATGGGATTGCTGGATCGAATGGTAGGTCTACTTGAATCTGTTTAAGGTATCTCCATATTGCTTTCCATAGGGGTTGCACTAGTTTGCATTCCCACCAGCAGTGTATGAGTGTTCCTATCTCTCCGCATCCACGCCAACATGTGTTGTTTTGGGATTTTTTGATAAAGGCCATTCTCACTGGAGTTAAGTGGTATCTCATTGTGGTTTTGATTTGCATTTCCCTGATGATTAGGGATGTTGAGCATTTTTTGATACGTTTTTTGGCCATTCTTATGTCTTCTTTTGAAAAATTTCTATTCATGTCCTTTGCCCATTTTTTGATAGGATTGTTTGATTTTTTTCTTGCTGATTTTCCTGAGTTCTAAATAGATTCTTGTTATCAGTCTTTTATCTGATGTGTAGTATGCAAAAATTTTTGCCCATTCTGTAGGCTGTCTGTTTATTTTCATGACTGTTTCTTTGGCTGTGCAGAAGCTTTTTAATTTAATCAGGTCCCATTCGTTTATTTTTGTTGTTGCTACGATTGCCTTAGGGGTTTTCTTCATAAATTCTTTGCCTAGACCAATGTCTGTAAGAGTCTTTCCTACATTTTCTTCTAGAATTCTAATTGTTTCCCATTTAAGGTTTAAATCTGTTATCCACCGTGATTTGATTTTTGTGAGAGGTGAAATCTGTGGGTCCTGTTTCAGTCTTCTACATGTGGCTATCCAGTTTTCCCAGCACCATTTATTGAATAGGGACTCTTGTCCCCAGAGTATGTTTTTGTCTATTTTGTCAAAGATTAGATGGTTATATGAGGATGGTTTTATATTTGGGTTTTCTGTTCTTTTCCACTGGTCTGTGTCCCTGCCCTTGTGCCAATACCAAGCAGTTTTAAGCACCACAGCTTTGTAGTATAGTTTGAAGTCTGGCAAATCAATACCTCCCATTTTGTTTTTATTGCTTAAAATTGCTTTTGCTATACGGGGTCTTCTCTGATTCTATACAAAGTGTATAATTATTTTTTCTAAATCTGTGAAAAATGATGTTGGTAATTTAATAGGAATTGCATTGAATCTATAGATTACTTTGGGTAGTATAGACATTTTAACGATGTTAATTCTTCCAATCCATGAGCATGGTATGGATTTCCACTTATTTACGTGTTCTGCAATTTCCTTCCTTAGCATTTCATAGTTCTCTTTATAGAGGTCCTTTACCTCTTTAGTTAAATATATTCCTAGATATTTTATTTTCTTTGTTGCTATTTTGAAAGGTATTGAGTCCTTAATTTGGTTCTCCGATTGAATGGTATTGGCATATATGAATGCCTCTGATTTGTGTGTATTGACTTTGTAACCTGAGACATTACTGAATTCGTTAATTAATTCCAGGAGTCTCTTGGTTGAGTCCTTGGGGTTTTCCAGATACAACATCATGTCATCAGCGAAGAGTGAGAGTTTGATCTCTTCTGTCCCTATTTGGACAACTTTGATTCTGCTCTCTTGTCTGATAGCTCTCGCAAGGACTTCCAATACTATGTTGAAAAGTAATGGGGACAGTGGGCAGCCTTGTCTGGTTCCAGTTCTGAGTGGGAATGCTTTCAATTTTTCCCCATTCAGTATGATGTTGGCTGTGGGTTTGTCATATATGGCTTGTATTATTTTTAGGTAGGTCCCATTTATGCCTATGTTGTTAAGTGTTTTTATCATAAAAGGGTGTTGAATTTTGTCAAATGATTTTTCTGCATCTATTGAGAGGATCATATGGTCTTTATTTTTGCTTCTATTTATGTGGTTAATTACATTTATAGATTTTCATATGTTGAACCACCCCTGCATCTCTGGGATGAAGCCTACTTGGTCGTGATGAATTATTTTTTTAATCAGCACTTGGATACGATTTGCTAGGATTTTATTGAGAATTTTTGCATCTACATTCATGAGAGAAATTGGTCTGTAGTTTTCTTTTTTTGTTGCATCCTTTCCTGGTTTTGGTATCAATGTTATATTGGCTTGGTAGAATGTGTTGGGGAGAATTCCATCCTTCTCAATATTGAAGAATAGTTTATGTAGGATGGGCACCAGTTCATCTTTGTATGTATGGTAAAATTCAGGTGTGAACCCATCTGGACCAGGGCTTTTCTTTTTGGGAAGGTTTTTTATTGCTGTTTCAATTTCAGTTCTTGATATTGGTCTATTCAGGAATTCTATTTCTTCCTGATTGAGCTTGGGAAGGCTGTGTGTTTCTAAAAATTTGTCCATTTCCTCCTCATTTTCCAATTTGTGTGCATAAAGATTTTTGTAATATTCATAGATAATGTCATGTATCTCTGTGGCTTCGGTTGTGATTTCTCCTTTCATGTTCCTGATGGAAGTTATTAAAGATTTTTCTTTTCTGCTCTTGGTTAGTCTAGCCAGTGGTGTGTCTATTTTATTTATCTTTTCAAAGAACCAACTTTTTGTTTTATTAATTTCCCTTATAGTATTTTTGTTGTCTTTTTCATTTAATTCTGATTTGATCTTAATAATTTCTCACCTTCTGCTGGGTTTGGGGTCAGTCTGTTCTTCTTTCTCCAGCTCTTTGAGTCTATTCATTAAGTTGTCTATTTGTAAGTTGTCTGTCTTTTTGAAATAGGCATTTATGGAAATGAATTTTCCTCTCAGGACTGCTTTAGCTGCATCCCATAGATTTTGATAAGTTGTGTCACCTTTGTCATTTAATTCAAAGAATGTTTTGATTTCTGACTTCATTTCTTCCTTTACAAAATTGTTATTCAGGAGAAGGTTGTTTAGCTTCCATGACTTTGAGTAGGAATGAGAGTTCCTGTTAGGGTTCATTATTATTTTTATTCCATTGTGATCTGAGAAGATGCAGGTATGATTTCTATTTTTTTAATCTTTTTAAGACTTGCTTTATGACCTAGGATATGGTCAATCTTAGAGAATGTCCCGTGAGCTGATGAGAAGAATGTATATTCAGTGGATTTCGGGTAGAATGTCCTGTAGATGTCAGTCAGGCCCATTTGTTCTAGCATTCTGTTTAAGTCTACTATGTCTTTGCTTATTTTCTGCTTGGAGGATCTGTCCTGTGCTGTCAGTGGGGTGTTAAAGTCTCCAACTATTAAAGTGTTGTTGTCTATCATTTGGTTTAGATCGAGTAGGATTTGCTTTATGAATCTGGGTGCGCCTAGATTGGGTGCATATATATTAAGTATGGTTATGTCTTCTTGTTGAATTGTGCTTTTCACCAGTATGTAGTAACCATCTTTGTCTTTTATTACTTTTGTTGGTTTAAAGACTAAGTTATTGGAAATTAAAACTGCCACACCAGCTTTCTTTTGGCTACCATTTGCTTGAAATATCAAGTTCCATCCTTTTATTTTCAGTGTAAATGCATCTTTGCCGGTTAAGTGAGTTTCCTGAAGGCAGCAGATACTTGGTTTGTGTTTTTTTTTTATCCATTGGCCCAGTCTATGTCTCTTGAGTGGGGAATTCAGGCCATTGACATTTAGTGAGAGAACTGATAATTGGGATAGATTTCTGTTTATCTTATTGGGTAGAACTTCATTGCTATGTTTTCTCTCGTGAGCCATTGTGGTGGCTAGAATTTGATCTTTAGCTCTTGGGTGGTTTTACATTCGTGGGTCTTTGTTGTGATGATCCGTGTGTAACTCTCTTTTGAGTACTTCTTGGAGGGGTGGTCTTGTCTTGGTGAATTCCCTCAGTCCTTGTTTATCTGAGAATGTCTTAATTTCTCCTTCATATAGAAAGCTTAGCTTAGCTGGGTAGAAGATTCTAGGCTGGGCATTATTCTGTTTCAGAAGAGTGAGAATGGGGCCCCAACTTCTTCTTGCTTGTAAAGTTTCAGTTGAGAAATCTGGCGTAATTCTAATGGGTCTCCCTTTGTATGTTACTTGTTTCTTTCTCCTTACAGCTCGAAGAAGGGTCTCTTTAGTGGATATTTAGGTCAGTCTGACGACTACGTGGCGTGGTGTTTTCGTATTTGCTATGAATCTACCAGGGGTTCTTTGAGTTTCTTGAACCTGTATATCTAAAGTTTTAGCAAGGCCTGGGAAATTTTCTTCTATTATGTCTTCAAATAGTTTATCCAGCCCTTGCTTATTATCTTCTTCACCTTCAGGGATGCCTATAACTCTCACGTTAGGTTTCGTCACATAATCCCACATTTCTTGAAGACGCTGATCTTTTTTCTTATTTCTTTGCTCTATCTCTGTGACTGTCTTATTTAATTGGAAAGAGTTATCTTCGATCTCTGAGATTCTGTCTTCTATTTGATCTACCTTGTTCTTGAGACTTTCCACTGTGTTTTGTAGCTTCCTGAATAAATCCCTCATTTCTAGGAGTTCAGTTTGGTTTTTCTTCAATATGTCTATTTCTTTAGTGAATTTTTCTTCCAAATCCTGGAATTTTTTTGCGGTTTCTTTGCGTTGGATATCAATTTTTTCTTATATATCATTCAGCTTATTTATAACCCAAGACTGAAATTCTTCTGGTAACATATTGGTATTCTGAAACTGGCTTGTGCCAATTGGAGGAGAGTTGGTATTTCTCTTTGTGGGCGAGGTTTCTGTTTGGTTTTTTGTGCTCCCCATATTTTTCCGCTGAGCCCTTCCCATCTGGCTCTATCGTTAGATCTTTTCTCACAGCTTTAGTCTAGTTAACAGCACGTCTTGTACTCTGTTCTTAGGCTGTGAAACAGTCTAGGTATGTTGCTTCCTTTATCTAGAGGGGGAGACTGTTGTGTGTTGTTTAGAGTTTTTTTTCTATCTCAGTTGGAGGACTGCTTCTGATGGGTCCACCCCCAGAGGGTTGGCTTGACCTAAGACCAGTTTGGCAAGTTAAATCACTGTGTTGTGGACTTTGAGTTAGTAGGCAGGATTCACACTATTTGCAAGCAGAAAGCCTCTTCTCCCTCTCTTTTTCTTTTCTTTTTTTTTTTTTCCCCCTGACTTTTGGTTCTTCCTCTGGATGTGTGGTTTCTGTCTCTTTCTGCAGGAAAGACACTGGCTAGGCCGAGGAGGCAGTGCCCTCACTCACTCAGTGCCCCAGCTGCTGCAGCTCCCACGGGCAAAGGTCTACACTGTCCCAGTGTTCCCAAGGTCCGGGCTCCACACTCTTGCGTCTGCGGAAGCACTCAGTGTTCACACCTGGGAAGGGGACCTGGAGAGGGTCTATGGATCAGGGGATGGAGCCTCCTGGGGAGCCGCCTGGCACCCTATGGCTCTGCAGCAGTTAGACCTTGGCCCGCACAATTGCTGCTGCCCACCCGCAGATCACTGGCACTGGGGGGCAATTTTCAGGGTCCGACAGGAATCAGAGCTGGGGGTCTGGAGCACTCAGGAGTATACAGTAGCTCCTGGGCTGGAGGGCCACCGGAAAGGAGAAAAGAAAAAGAAAGGAAAAAAGAAAGAAAAAAAAAAGAGAGAGAAAGAATATGAATAACAAGAAGAAAGAGAAAACAAGAAAGAAAAGAGAAAGAAAGAAAGAAAGAGAGAGATTGAAAAAAAAATCCCGCTTTAATATTTCACACTCGCGGCCCCTCGCCTCGGTGCAGGTCCGCGTCTGTCCCTGTAAGAGATCGGGCACCGCGGAGACCCGCCAGAGTCCAAGGTCCTTTCCGCTTAGCTGTGGGAACCGAGATGGCGACCGCGCGTCCGTCGGTCGCAGGCGCCAGGGGAAAGCGTTCAGAGCTCGGCAGGCGCCAGGGCCCACAGCGGCTCCCCAGCCGGAAAGCCGCCGTAGGGGAAGAAAAGAGCAAAAAAGTCCCGCTTTAATATTTCACGCTCGCGGCCCCTCACCTCGGTGCAGGTCCGCGTCTGTCCCTTTAAGAGATAGGGCACCAAGGAGACCCGCCCGAGTCCAAGCTCTCTCCCGCCTATGTCACCTGTCCTCGGAGCTCCACGTCTCCCGTGGTGATTCTGCACCAATTTCAGTCAGATCCCTGAACGAGTGGATGTGGGGGTTAGGGGGGAGATCAAGCCGCTTTGCTGTGGGGCTGAACCTGCCCCACTCGCCAGTGAGGTAGGCACAGCCGTCCCGCACTCCGCTGTCTGTTTTCCGTCCCGCACTCTCCAAATTATCTTGGTCTGATTTCCCACTCGCCTCTGTTTTTTCCTGTTCCCTGTGTCCCACGGTGATTCTCCGTGGGTTAACCCCACCGTTCCTGTGGAGAAGCAATCCTCTAGCGTTGTGGCAGGTAGAGATCCACGCCTTCCTCTCCGGGAGCACAAATCCAGGAGGTCACCTCCACTCCACCATCCTCATCGTTCTAGAATTCTTATACTTTCATTCTTTAAGGTTTAAGTCTGTTATCCCTTGTGAGTTGATTTTTGTGAGAGGTGCAGTTTCAGTCTTCTACATGGGGCTATCCAATTTTCCCAGCACCATTTATTTAATGAGGATTCTTTTCCCCAGTGTATGTTTTTGTCTGCTTTGTCAAAGTTCAGATGGCTATATGAGGATGGTTTTATATGTGGGTTCTCAGTTCTGTTCCATTGGTCTGTGTCTCTGTTCTTCTGCCAGTAACATGCTGTTTTAGTTACTATAGCATTGTAGTATAACTCAAAGTCTGGCAAATTGATGCCTCCCAATTTGTTCTTTTTGCTTAAGATTGCTTTCACTATCTGGAGTCTTCTCTGGTTCCATACGAAGCATAAATTTTTTTTTCCAGATCTGTGAAAAATGATGTTGGTATTTTAATAGGGATTGCATTGACTCTGTAGATCACTTGGGTAGTATGGACATTTTAACAATGTTGATTCTTCCGACCTATGAGCATGGTATGGTTTTCTACCTGTTTATGTTCTCTGGTATTCCCTTCCTCAGTGTTTCATAGTTCTCCCTGTAGAGGTCTTTCACCTCCTTAGTTAAATATGTTCCTAGGTATTTTACTTTCTTTGCTGCTATTTTGAAGGATATTGAGTCTTTGACTGTTCTCAGTTTGACTGTTGTTGGCATATAGGAATGCTACTGATTTGTGTACATTGATTTTGTAACCTGAGACTTTACTGAATTCATTTATAAATTCCAGGAGTCTCTTGGCAGAATCTTTGGGGTTTTCTAGATATAAGATCATAATGTCAGCAAACAGCAAGAGTTTGACCTCTTCTGGCCCCATTTGGATGCCCTTCATTTCCTTCCCTTTTCTGATTGCTCTGGCTAGGACTTCCAGCACTATGCTAAATATAAGTGGTGATAGAGGGCAACCTTATCTGGTTCCAGTTCTAAGTGGGAATGCTTTCAGTTTTTCCCTGTTCATTGTGATGTTGGCTGTGGGTTTGTCATATATGGCTTTTATCATTTTTAGGTAAGTCCCATCTATGCCTATTTTGTTAAACATTCTTATCATAAAAGGGTGCTGAATTTTGTCGAATGCATTTTCTGCATCTATTGAGAGAATCATATGGTCTTTGTTTTTACTTCTATTTATGTGGTGAATTACATTTATAGATTTGCACATGTTGAACCATCCCTGCATCGCTGGGATGAAGCCCACTTGGTTGCTTTTCTCTTGTATAAAAGTCTGAGCTGATAGATGGTTTAGGGCTAGAAAAACTTTGTTCACGAGGTCATCCAGAGATCCAAACACCTTCCATCTGGCAGCTCCGCCATACCAGAAAGTAGCACTGTCACCAGCAGAAAGTGGGGAGAGAGCCTGGAAGGTACACTAGTCAGAGCTTTGGAGTTCTATCACTCTCTTATTGTATGACCTTGGGCTACCTAACTGCCTAATGTGCAAAATGGGGTATTATTATCAATGTGAACTTATAGTTGGAAAGTTGTAATTATTTGGCTTAGTGTGAAGCACCTAAGCAGCCTCGGTCATGGAAGGTGCTTAATTGCTAGCTATTTCTTCCTTCTTTACATACTGAGTCTTGTTGGATAAAATGGAATGACCTTGACAATTGGCTTAGTTACGATTTTGAGCCTTCAGTAAGGTTTGGCAATGTAAAGTCAGCTGCATCTCCTATTCCCCACAACACAATTTCAAGCCAGAACCATTTTCCTCAAATGGAAAATATTTGGCACAGCTGCTCTCATTCTCAAAGACAACCTAGTTTCCTATTTTGCTGAGGAGATAGAGACCACACACAGATTGGTATGCATAATTCCAGATGTTTTACTTTGCACTGACAAAGGTATATTTACAACACAAATACATACATATTTGTGTATCAAACTTTCTTAATGTATACTTATTTTTATGTAACTTGCTTTTTCTGCTTAAGAATATATAATATTATAGACTCACGACATAAATAGAAGCAAAAACAAAGACCATATGATCATCTCAACAGATGTAGAAAAAGCATTTGATAAAATCAGCACACTTTCATGATAAAAACCCTCAACAAACTAGGCATAGAAGGAACATATCTCAAAATTATAAAAGCCATATATGCCAAACCCATAGCCAACATCATACTGAATGGGGGAACATTGAAAGCATTCTGCCTAAGAACTGGAACAAGACAAAAGTGCCCACTGTCACCACTTCTATTCAATATAATATTGGAAGTCCTAGCCAGAGCAATTAGGCAAGAGAAAGAAATAAAGGGTATCCAAATCGGGAAATGAGAGGTCAAACTATCGCTGTTTGCTGACAATATATGATCTTATATCTAGAAAACCCTAAGTATCCCACCAAAAGACTCCTAGAATTGATAAATAAGTCAAGTCTCAGGTTATAATATCATGTGCACAAATCAGTAGCATTTCTATATACTAATAACAGTCAAGCTGAGAGTCAAATCAAGGACTCAATACCATTCACAATAGCTACAAAGAAAATAAAATGCCTAGTAATGTACTTAATTGAAGAGATGGAAGATCTCTACAAGGAGAACTATACAACACTGATGAAAAAATCACAGATGACACAAACAAATGGAAGAACATCCATTGCTCATGGATTGGCAGAATCAACATCATTAAAATGTTCAGGCTGGCCAAAGTGATTTACAGATTCAACTCAATCCCCATCAAAATACCAACATTATATTTCATAGATCTAGAGAAAATAATCCTAAGCTTCATTTGGAACAACAACAAAAAAGCCCAAATAGCCAAAACAATCTTAAGCAAAAATAACAAATCTAGAGGCATCACATTTTCTGACTTCAAATTATACTACAAGGTTATAGTAACCAAAACAGCATGGTACTGGTCTAAAAGTAGAGACATAGACTAATGGAACATAATAGAGAACCCAGAAATAAAACCATATTGCTACAACCAGCTGATCTTTGATAAAGCAGACAACAACATACACTGGGAAAAGGAAGCCCTATCCAATAAATGGTGCTGGGAAAACTATATAGCCACATGCAGAAGAATGAAATAGGACCCCTCTCACCATTTACAAAAACTAGTTCAAGATGGATAAAAGACTTAAATGTAAGGTATGAAACCACAAAAATTCTAGAAGAAAACATAGGAAAAACTCTTCTAGACATTGGCCTAGGCAAAGAATTTATGACTAAGACCCCAAAGGCAATACAGCAAAAACATAAATAAATGGGATTTAATTAAATTAAAAACTTCTGCACAGGAAAGGAAATAATCAACAGAGTGAATAGACAACCTACAGAATGGTAGAAAATATTCACAAACTATACATCTGACAAGGGATTAATATCCAGAATCTACAAAGAACTCAAACAAATCAGCAAGAAAAAAACAAATCAAAAAATAGGCAAAAGACATGAACAGAAGTTTTTCAAAAGAAGATAGACAAATGGCAAAAAAACATATGAAAAAATGCTCAACATCACTAATTATCAGGGAAATACAAATTAAATTACAATGAGAATACAAATTAAACTACCCCTATCAGAATGGCCATTATTTAGTCAAAAAACAATAGATGCTGGCATGGATGCAGAGAGAAAGGACCACTTATATGCTGTTGGTGGGACAGCAAATTAGTACAACCTCTAAGGAATACAGTATGGGGATTCCTCAAAGAAATAAATGTAGACCTACCATTCGATTCAGCAGTCCCACTGCTGGGTAGCTACCCAAAAGAAAAGAAGTCATTTTATAAAAAAGATGCCTGCACCTGAATGTTTATCACAACACAATTCCCAGTTGCAAGGGTGCAGAATCAACCTAACTACCCATTAATTCATGAATGGATAAAGAAAATGTGGTATATATACATCATGGAGTACTACTAAGCCATAAAACAGAATGAAATAATGTCATTTGCAGTAACTTGGATGGAACTGGATACCCTTATCCTAAGTGAAGTAGCTCAGGAATGGCAAACCAAACACTGTATGTTCTCACTAATAGCTGGGAGCTAAACGGTGAGTACACACAGGCACAGAGATACGAAGGACATTGGAAACCAGAAAGTGGGGAGAATGGGAGGGGGCAAGCAGTAAAAACTTACCTATTGTGTACAATGAACACTATTCTGGTGATGGGCACACCAAAAACCCTGACTTAAGCATTATACAAGGTATCCATGTAACAAAAATATTTGTACCCCCTTAATGCTTTAAAATAAATAAATAAATACAAAACCCAGAAACTTGTCACATAAAATGTTTGATATACATTTAGAAAAAAATTGCATACATTTAAATCCATGTATATAAAGACATATTAAAAGATTTGCAAGAACAACAAAAAAGAGAATATATTACAGACTATTCCCATCTGGTAAAGATTAACTTTATTCTTTCTAATTGTTGTACTTAATATTCCATTATTCTGTTGCTCATGGACATTTTATTGTTTCAGTTTTTTTGCTATTGCAGACAAATGCTGCACTAAACATCCTGGAACATATCTTTTGCACAAAGGATAATATTTTTATAGGGTAGGTTTTTAGATGTGGAATTGAATTGGTAGGCATGCTCCTTTTGATACTACCAAATTACCATCAAAATGTCAATATCAACAACCTGTGTGAGTTGCCCCCTTTTCATCAACATTATATAGGTCTTTTAATAATTTTGCCAATCTGATGGATGAAAAATTATATCTCATTATAATTTGCATGCTTCTGATTACTTTTTATGTGCTTTTTGACTTCTTGTATTTTTTTCCTGAACCCATCTACTTTTTCCCATTTCTGCCACCATGACGTTTGGCCAAGCTGCCGTCGTCTCTCACCTGGTCCAGTGCCACAGCCACCCAACCTGCTTCCTCTGCACCCATCTTGCTGTTTTCCAATCCTGCCTCCACACTGCAGGTGGGGTGTGTTTTCCCAAACGCAAATCTGATTATACCCTCCCCACAACCCATCTCTCTGCTAGACTGAAATCACTTTAGAGGTTTTACTTGCTCTTAGGAAGAAGATCGACCAAAGTCCTTAACGTGTTTTGTAAAATGCCACGTGCTTGCAGTCCTACTTCCCTTTGTGGTCTCATCCAAGACCTCACACTCTCTCGCTCTTCATGCTCCAGCCACATTGTCCTTCTTTCAGTTCCGTGGATGGGCCATGCACTCTCCAATCAAAAGCAGCAAAAATAAGAGGCAGAAAATATAATAGAGAAGATAAAAGGCATGGAAGAATCTATCAAGAGGTTCAAAATCTGATTAAATGGGGTTTTAGGCAATGAGATATGGGAGTGAAATAAAAGGGTAGAAATTTCTTAAAAATAATAGGAGAAAAATTTCTAAAGCTAGGGGGAGGGGAGGACTCAAGTTACCATTCATTTTCTCTTTTATTTCTGTTTCCTCCAGGGTTGAATGTTCTGTTTTTATAAGCTGGTGCTTTTCTTTCATACTGTAATTTTTCCTCAAATATCTGGTAGTCTAAGTTGGTTCGAGTGAGAGCTGTCGAGGGTTTCTTTTGCAGTCTTTGAACTTTGTTTTTCCCCCAGACCTCTTCTGCTGAATCAGTGTGCCGGCTGAGGGGTCCTGCAATAGGTGAGGTGTGAATAGGGAGCAGTGGAACCCCCACCCCGCAGTTGCCACAGTGGGGCCTGGGTGAATGTTAGAGGGTGTCTAAAAGGCTCCAGCCATTAGTGGCTGTGGGTGGAGGATCAGTGGTGGGCAGGCTGTCGCTGGGCCTTCATTGCCCTGGGAAGAGCTCAGGAGGTGTGGCCTCCATGGCAAAGTCGGGCAGGGGAGTTGTCAGGGTCCAGCTAGCCCAGACTTTATGGCGAGACGACAACATGGGGACCTGAGAAAATGCTGAGGACACACAAAGTTTGCTTCCCAAAGTGGTGATTCCTAACTTCAGCCAAGAGTCAGAATTGCCTGGAAATTTCTGTAAAATAGAGATTCTTGGGCCTCACCTCAGACTTAATGAATAAGAACCTTTGGGAGGTTACCTGGCAACCTGCATCTCTTTAAAGCCACCCACTTCTGCCCACTTCCGATAACCAGCAGGCTTGTGACCCACTGCCCTCAGAGTTAGCAGCTCCATCTGACGGATGGTGAAAGGAGCTATTTGAGGCCGGGGTGGAGTCAGACTGAATAGAAATGAGAAATTGAGAAAAGCCAGTAGAAACAGGGTTGCTTTGATTTCTGCTGCCATTTCTGCATTCATGTTTCATGTAGAAAAACACGAGCCCCAATTGTGTGCGTCCAGACTATGTCCACTTGGCTCCCGTGTCCCTGTCCTGAGTCCTGTCCCTGGTTGGGAGGAAGTGATGCCCTCTGCTGGGCCAACCTTGCATTTCCCCCCTCCCCGCCCCTCCCTTCCCTTCCTTTCCCTTCCCTTCCCTTCCCATTTTTCTTTCTTTTTTTCTTTACCGTGTTCTCAATTACCCACCTCTGAGCTATCCTGGGCTTCAGCTTCTGTGTTGGTCTATAGGTCCCTGTTCCCATCTCATTCTTTATATTTAGGAAGCTCAGTGGTTCCTTCTGACTTCCCACTGAGCCCGGCCTTCCACTGGAGCAGAGGTGGCTATGTTAAAGTCCTTTGGGCTGGAAACAACAAAAGTCAACTGGGAATGCTTTATGCGAAGAGAGTGAGGGATTTATTAATGAGACAAGACGACCCAACACTTGTGCACAACAATTTGGTATCCTTTTAAATATATTCTTTGAATATTTGTTTAATCTTTTTCAGTAGAAAAGCTGATCTCTGTGCAGGGAGATGCTGAGGAGTACTGAGGCTCTGCTCTGTTGCTCAAATCGACTCAACTTTTGGCCCCTAGGATTCATACTCACTGGGGAAAACAAAAGCAGTTAACCGGACAGCCCCCACCCTCACCCCATTAACCTTATAAACCGTTTCCTGGGACAGTGTTGTTTCTTAATTAAACCCTTTGGTGGAGTCTCCCCCTACTGGCTAATCAAAGCATTACTTCCAGCTTTGTGCAATACTCTCCCTTAGAGAAGTTACAGATAATCACAATATTTTCCATTTTATCACACTTCCAGTGGTGTTTCAACACTCCTTATAGATTTACATGGCATGAAGAGGGGCTTTTAACAATGTTATAAAAATATCTCATAGAATCCAAAGAGAGAATGCAGTCAGACCTCAGGCAGGACTATAACTAAGACATGGAAAGTCATTGAGCTGGTTTTTCTTTTTCCCTCTCTTCTCATCTCTGTGGCTCTGCGGGTTTCTGCTTATTCTTTGCTCTTTCTGAAAACTGGGGTTTTTTCTATCTCTCTGGCCCACGTGGCAAAATATGGCCACCACTACTCCAAGCTTCCGGTTTACATATCTTGATACAGTGACCTCCAAATTCCTGAGACAATTACTGAACCCTCTCAAGTGAGGACCCTCTTCCATTCATCTTTGGGGGTGGGAGCACATCTTCATGCAGTGCAAATGTATCTTCCAGAAGCCATGCCCTAGGGAACAAGGACAGATATCCCAAAGTGGGTCCATTAGGGTGATTGTATCCTTCAAAGTAAGCATCTTTTCAGAAATCAGAGGGTATTAACTTTCTGTTCTGTTTTAAAGGTCAAGGAAATCAGACAGAGATTCTTCTTCCCAAATGGCCGTTGGTGGTTCCTGACCACAAGTCTTGGTGTGGCCTAAATGTAAATGCAAGAGCGCTTCTTTCAGCAGACAAGATTGCTCACGTATAAATTCATACTCAGAATGTTTCAAGAGCTTATAAACACAAAACTTAAGGTTTATTAACAAATTTGAAGTGGCTTATTGTAGGCCATTATAGTAAATAACGCCCTTCCTTGCCTAAATCGATCTGTTCCAACTTGTCAGGAGAGCATGTCTTTCGATATGCGTGCCTTGACTTGGCGTTGGAAATCAGTGGAAACACATGGTTTGCTTGCCATGCCGTCTTCATCAGAGCATATCTAAGCAGGGCCTCTCAGCTCCAGGGAGTGAGGAATGTCCTCACTGTCACTCTAGACTGCATGGCCTAGGAGAGGGGAATGTCTTGGTCTTTGATGGAAGAGTCTGAGACCAACACATCTTACAATCCACCGTCAGTGGGGAAGGAAACCTTTCCCGGGGCAAGGATGCGTTTGCACAATCTTCCCACACCTTCCCATTGATTTTTCTCATGCGAACTTGAGTGTGAGCTCTCACTATTGATTGGCCTTCTCTCAGTAGAGTGATTTCAGCCTGCCTCATACTGTGGCAAATTGGTCACTTGTTGATTCTCACCATATATTTTAGAACTATTTTTTTGGCACTAGGGGTGTATTTTACTCATTTCTACTTCCTTGTACTCCTGTGCCTGACACATAAAAAGCCATAAGTAAATGTTTATTGGATTGAATTTTTCTAAGGTAGGTCTTCTTCCTTTTCCCCAATCATGTATCTATGGCAGTTTCCAGAACCTTCCTGCTATATCTGGTGCTAACTTCCATGGACTGTAGGGTCATTCTCAATGGCCTGAAAACTGCCTGTATTCTGAAGCGATTTACTTATTTCAATTACAGTCACGGTTGTACCACTATTTTGCTTAGCCAAATACGAACAGTACAAATCAGCGATGAACAGGGTCCTAATTGTCAAACCTTCAGTACAAGGAATGTATAGTAGGGTAAAAGCCTTGGTCCCAGCAAGAAGTGACACCCTGCCTCTCCTGTTTTCCGTTTTATTTCATTTCAGACCCACCTTAAGGTGGAACTGCACGTCAGGGGCCTGTGGCGTGTGTTGGCGTGCAGGCCCGTGGAGGCCCTGTGCAGCAGCCTGTGGCAGGGGCTTCCAGTCTCGGAAAGTGGACTGTGTGCACACAAGGAGCTGCAGACCTGTGGCCGAGAGACACTGTGTGCGGAAACAGAAACCAGCTTCCTGGCGGCACTGTCTCGGGCCTTCCTGTGATAGTATGTACCCCTCCCAGGTGTCACCACTGCCCCGGAGGCCTTGGTGGTGCCAGCCCCTGGGGGCACCATTGCCACATCAGACCCTTATGGTGCCTGCCATGTCAGGGTCCCATCTGAATGGATGTGGTAGCTTGGGACGTTAGGAGATTAGCTCCTTTATGCGGGCACAGCTGTGTTCTCTAGAGAAAACACGGTTGAATTAGTAGGGTGCCAGCATCATGGGCTCCCCTTTCTAACAAGCACTGGCAGCCTCTCGACACACTTCTCTTCTGCCTGGTGGTCTCATCTGCCAAGACAGAGATTCCATGGATGAGCTTGTGTGGGTGTGCAAATGTCCTGAAAGTATATGTAAAGATTAATCATAGGTTTGTTTTTCTAAGGAGCAGGTCCATAGCTTTCGTAAGTTTTCCAAAGGCTACATGACCCTGCAAAAGCTAAGCATTGCTGCTCTGAGCATGGAGAGGAGCAGATGGGCCAACCGGGCAGGGAGGTCCCCAGAGAGCAGTGAGAGGCCCCTTGGCCGAGCTGGGAACGGAGTCCAATGCACCTCCGATTCTAATGCAAAGCAATGGCCCTAACCCGAAGCTAATTTCTTTACCTCACTCTGTGATCTCAATTTATAGTTTTTCATAAACTCAAATGATTTTTTTACTAGGTCTCTAATGAGCCGTGTGTTATGGATTTTTTTTCTTTTTGGCAGGAGATTGCACAGATACAGCTCACTACTGTATGTTTGTGAAGCATCTTAACTTGTGCTCCCTACGCCTCTACAAACAAAGGTGCTGCCGGTCATGTCAAGAAGGATAGACCTTTGGAGGGGTCGTGATGCTGCTGTGAAGATAAAAGGAAAACAAGCTTTTTTCCCATGTTGTTGGTTCAAAAACATGTATTTCTTAAAAGACTCTAGATTCTATGGTCAAAGAGAGGTTGATGCAAAAACACCACTGTTAAAATTTTGTAAAGTGAAATTTTCCCAAGGTCCGTTTTTAATCCCAGTTTTTAAAATTGATGTATTCCAGGGTTAAGCATAGCACACATGCCATTGCGCTCGGGGCCTCATCAAGTACAGAGCAGGAAATCTCCAAGATCATGAGCGCATCACCACGTGCTGCCTCTTGCCTGTGGTTTGTAGACTAGCACAGCGTGGTACATCCTGAAGACTTGGGAAACACGGCACCTGATGACTTCTTCTCTCAAGTTGTAGGGTTTCAACAGGTATTTGCATTTTAGAAGCTCTAGCCAGTTTAGATGTCGGTACCAATGGCATTTTCGTAGATCCTTAAGTTTAGTCTGTGAAAAAGAGACAATCTCTCTGGACAGGGTTGTGATACTGACTGACCCAAGGATTCGCAGGGGGATGGCATCTTGTCCTTGCCCTCAGAGCGCCCATGGAAGAAGACACACAGTAGATTCTGCTGCCATTTTCACAACTACAGAAATCTGTGACCAAACGAGGCATCTTGGAAGTCAAAGAAGAGGGAAAGTTAACCTTTTCTACTGATTTTGAAGTGTATTCAAAGCTTTCTTTTTAAGAGCTGTGAATGAAACTTTTTTAAAGCACTATTCTCTTGCACACAAACAGAAAAATCAAAGCCTTATTAGACCTAATTTATACATAGAATAGTATTCCTGAGGATTTTTATTTTGGAAAATTTATAAGAAAGTAATCTAAATAAGAAACATGATAGTTGAAAAAAATTGTTTATAGTAAATAATTGTTTTAATCTGAGCTATTTTTTCAGTAAGTCCAAAGTGAATTAGGTTAGGCTGGAAATTACACTGTTAGGGTTAGAGTTAGGATTTGGTTTAGGATTTAGAGAAAAGGGCAAGGGTTAATTTTAGTTTTAGGATTAGAGCTAGGACTGGGTTAGGTGAGAAAGGAAGTTAAATTAGGGTTAAGGTTAGAGTTGGCTTTAGGGGTTAGGGTTAGGTCAGATTGGGTTGGCTTTAGATTGGGGCTGATCCTGGTGTTAGTGATAGTGTCAGGGTGGAGGTTAAGTTTGCAGTAAATGTTGCTGAATTAGGTTCAGGCTGTGGGACTCTCTCTCATATCCTACTAGTTATGGCTTTAGATAACATACAACCCCAGACAAGTGGTCACACTTCTGTATTCAGTGTCCCAGCTGCCTGTACGCATGCTGCCTGCTGCCTGTTGGCAGCAAAGTTACCTGCAGCAGGTTGTGCTGGACCCTGCTTGATCATCAGTGAACAGTGCATTTTGGCTTTGGATTTGTCTGTGGACAAGCTTGCTGCGTTTCTCTGCCATATTCTGAGCACCGGGTCCCTTTTGTCTAACTTGAGCCTCACTGACACTGGGATGAGCACTACTGTGCATGGAGGGTTTGGTGGCTGGGGAGGGGGGCACTGCTGTGGGTGGAGGGTTTGGTGGCTGGGGAGGGGGGCACTACTGTGGGTGGAGGATTTGGTGGCTGGGGAGGGGGGCACTACTGTGGGTGGAGGGTTTGGTGGCTGGGGAGGGGGGCACTGCTGTGGGTGGAGGATTTGGTGGCTGGGGAGGGGGGCACTACTGTGGGTGGAGGGTTTGGTGGCTGGGGAGGGGGGCACTGCTGTGGGTGGAGGGTTTGGTGGCTGGGGGGGCACTGCTGTGGGTGGAGGGTTTGGTGGCTGGGGAGGGGGCACTGCTGTGGGTGGAGGGTTTGGTGGCTGGGGGGGCACTGCTGTGGGTGGAGGGTTTGGTGGCTGGGGGGGCACTGCTGTGGGTGGAGGGTTTGGTGGCTGGGGAGGGGGACACTGCTGTGGGTGGAGGGTTTGGTGGCTGGGGAGGGGGACACTGCTGTGGGTGGAGGGTTTGGTGGCTGGGGGGGCACTGCTGTGGGTGGAGGGTTTGGTGGCTGGGGAGGGGGGCACTGCTGTGGGTGGAGGGTTTGGTGGCTGGGGAGGGGGGCACTGCTGTGGGTGGAGGATTTGGTGGCTGGGGAGGGGGGCACTGCTGTGGGTGGAGGGTTTGGTGGCTGGGGGGGCACTGCTGTGGGTGGAGGGTTTGGTGGCTGGGGAGGGGGGCACTGCTGTGGGTGGAGGGTTTGGTGGCTGGGGGGGCACTGCTGTGGGTGGAGGGTTTGGTGGCTGGGGGGGCACTGCTGTGGGTGGAGGGTTTGGTGGCTAGGGAGGGGGAAAGTAAAGAGGACACACCAGCCCATGAGTTGTTAATCATCACTCACATTTGATTGTTGAAGGTTATTAAATTAAAAGAAAGATCATTTGTAAAATACTCTTTGTATATATTTATTACATGAATTAAAGGTGCAATATTTTATTTTGTACAGTATGTAATAAAGACACGGGACATATATTTTCTTATTAACAAAATTTCTTATTAAATTGCTTCACCTTTGTATTTAAAGTTAAAATTACTATTTTTCATTTGCTGTTATACTTTTGTCATCATTCAAATGACATTCCTGTGTACTGTATTTTACTACTGTTTTTATAACATGAGAGTTAATGTTTCTCTTTCATGATCCTTAAGTAATTCAGAAATAAATTTACTTTTATTATTCAGTGGCATCCCTATAAATGTAGGCAGCTTATTTGTGTTACATTTTTCGTGTCCTTGGGTATTGTCGCTTTGGCTGCCCCCTTGTTAGTCTAGGAGCAACCCCAATGGGGTTCAAAGCCTTAGACTGTCCTTTGGAGTGTAAATTACAAGATTCAGGGCAGATCACACGAGATTCACTATAATTGCCACAGCCCACTCATTTACATCTTGTGAATCATATTTAAAAGAATGTCAAGAGCAGAAGAAAGAAGTCCCAAACAAACAGCCTGAAACAGGTATAGAAGCAAGTGGTAGTTGGGAGAGCAAGAGGTACCAATATCCTTTTTAAAAAGACTGTTTTTAAGAGCAATTTTAGTTGCACAAAATTGATCAGAAGGTACAGAGATTTCCCACATACCTCCTGTCCCAACACAGCACAGCCCCCACATTATCCGCATCTCCCACCAGAGTGGTACATTTGTTGTTAATACAATCGATGGACCTATTGTACATTGATGCATCTTTATCAACCAAAGTCCGTAGTTTACGTAAGAGTTCACTCATGGTGTTATATGTCTTATGGGTTTGGGCAAATGTATAATGACATGTATCCACCATTAGTGTTACATGGAGTATTTTCACCACCCTAAAAATCCCCCTTGTTCTCACTTTTCATCCCAAATCCCTGGCAACCACTGATCTTTATACTGTCTCCAAAGTTTTGCCTTTTCCAAAATGTCATATAGTTGGAATCATACTGCATGTCACCTTTTCAGATTGGCTTCTTTCACTTAGTAATAATCATTTAAGTTTCCTCTGTGTCTTTTCACCTTTTGATACCTCATTGCTGCTTATCGATGAATACTGTTCCTTTGTCTGGATGTACCACAGTTTATGTATCCATTTACCTACTGAAGATCATTTTGGTTTGCTTCCAAATTTTTGCAATTATGAATCAAGCTGCTATAAACATACATATGAAGGTTTTTGTGTGGATATACATTTTCAGCTCCTTTGGGTAAATTGCCATGAAGCACGATTGCTGGATTATATGGTTAAGAGTATGTTTAGTTTTGTAAGAAACTGCTAAACTGTCTTTCAGAGTGGTTGTACCATTTTGCATTTCCATCAGCAATGAATGATAGCCCCTGTTTCTTCACATTCTTGCCAGTATTTAGTGTTGTCAGTGTTCTGGATTCTGGCCATTCTGATAGTTGTGCAGTGATGATATCTCATTGTTTTAACTTGCATTTCCCTGATGACATATGATTCAGAGCATCTTTTCAAATGCTTACTTTCCAGCTGTAAGTCTTCTTTGGTGAGATGTCTATTAAGGTCTTTGGCCCATTTTTTAGTTGGGTTGTTTGTTTTCTTATTGTTGAGTTTTAAGAATTCTTTGTATATTTTGGATAACAGTCCTCTGTCAGATATATCTTTTGCAACTATTGTCTCCCAATCTGTGGCTTGTCTTCTCATTCTCTTGACAGTGTCTTTTGCAGAGCAAAAGTTTTTAATTTTAATGAAGTTTAGTTTATCAATTATTCCTTTCAATTGTGCCTTTAGTGTTGTGTCTAAAAAGTCATTACTCTTTGCCACGTCCACTGTGAGAATGAAGACCATTCTCAGCAATAAGACTGTTGGCGTTCCAGAAAATGTCTGCCTCACTCTGAAGGGATGCACAGTTATTGTGGGACCCTGTGGAGGGACTTCAATCACATCAATGTATAATTCAGTCTCCTTGGGAAGAAAAAGAGGCTCCACTTTGACAAATGATGGGGAAATAGAAAGGGGTGCTAATGTAAGTGGTATTCCACTTGTTCATTGCTAGTACACAGGAAAGTGGTTGACTTTGTATATTAACCTTGCGTGCAACTTTGCTATAACTGCTTATTAGTTCTAGGAGTTTATTGGTTCTTTTGGATTTTCTGCATAGACAATCATACTGTGGGCAAATGAAAATGGTTTTATTTCTTCCTTCACAATCTGTATACCCTTTTCCCCTTTCTTGTCTTATTACATTACCTAGGACTGCTATAAATTTCCCTCAGCACTGTTTTTGCTACATCCTACAAATTTTTAATTGCATTTTCATTTTAACTTAGTTCAAAATAATTTTAAATTTCTCTTGAGATTTTTTTTAAATCCCTGTTTATTTAGAAATGTGTTGTTTAACATCTCCATGTATTTGGGGAGTTTCCAATTATCTTTCTGTTACTGATTTCTAGTTTAATTCCATTGTGGTCTGAAAGCAGACGTTGTATGATTTCTGTTCTTTTCAATTTGTTAAGGTGTGTTTTGTGGCCCAGAATGTGGTCTGTCTTGGGGAATGTTCCATGTGAGCTTGAGAAGAATGTGTGATTTGCTCTTGTTGGATGAAGTTGTTTATAGATGTCAATTATATCCAGGTGATTGATGGTGTTGTTGAGTCCAATTATGTCCTTAGTGATTTTCTGCCTATGGAATTGTCCATTTCTGCTAGAGAGGTGTTGAAATCTTCAACTGTGATAGTGGATTAATCCGTTTTTCATCAGTTTTTGCCTCATGTAGTTTGATGCTCTGTTGTTAGGCACATACACATTAACTATTGTTATGTCTTCTTGGCGAGTGGATCCCCTTATCATTCTGTCATACCCTTCTTTATCCCTGCTAACGTTCCTTGCTTCAAAGTTTACTTTGTCTGAAATTAATATAGCTATTCTTTTCTTTTGATTAGTGTTAGCATGCTATATTTTTCTCTATCCATTCACTTTTAATCTATATGTGGTTTTATATTTAAAGTGGGTTTCTCATAGGCAACATATAGTTGGATATTGTTTTTGATCCACTCTGGCAATTTCTGTTTTTCAATTGGTGATTGACCATTGACATTCAAATTGATATGATATGATTAATATCCACTGTATTTGTTACTGTTTTCTATTTGTTATTCTTGTTCTTTGTTTCTGTTTTTGACTACTACTCTATTCCCATCTTTTATGGGTTTTTTTTTCTTTTTTTAAGAGAGGGGGTCTCAGTTTGTTGCCCAGGAATGCAGGGGCTATTCCTTCACAGGCATGAGTATAGCACACTGCAGCTTCAAACTCCTGGCCTCCAGTGATCATCCTGCGGCAGCCCTGTGAGTAGCTGGGACTATAGGTGTGCACCACCACACCTGGCAAAACACTCCGAATGTGCCCAATCTCGTGTTTTGTGGTTTTAATTGAGCATTTTATGATTCTGTCTTCTTTTCTTTCTTAGTGTACCAATTATACTTCTTTTTGTACTGGTTTCCCTGGAGTTTGCAATATACATTTACAAGTCCACTTTGAAATAACACTATATACTGCTTCACAGGTAGTGTGAGTACCTTATAATAACAAAACAATCCTAATCCTTCCCTTCTATACCTTGTGGCATTGCTGTCATTCATTTCACTTGTACATAAGCATACATAAGCATGTATATAAGATGTGTATGTGTATAAAAATAATTAAATACATTATTGCTATTATTATTTTGAACAAACTGTTACCTGTTAGATCAATTAAGAATCAGAAAAATAAAAGCTTTCATTTTACCCTGACTTATTCCTATTTCAGTGCTCTTCCTTTCTTGATGTAGATTTGAGTTACTGATCTATATGCTTTCCCTTCTCCCTAATGAACTTCTTCTAACATTTCTCACAAGGCAGGTTTACTGGCAACCAGTTCCCTCAATTTTTGTTTGTCTGAGTTTCTATTTCTCCTTCACGTTTGAAAGGTAATTTTTCAGGGTACAGAATTCTAGGTTGGTGGGGTTTCTTTCTCAACACTTTAAGTATTTCCCTTCACTCTCTTCTTGCTTGCATGGTTTCTGAGGAAAAGTTGGATATAATTCTTATCTTTGCTCCTCTGTAGGTAAGGTGCTTTTTTCCCTCTGGCTTCTTTCAGGGTTTTTTCTTTATCTTTGATTTTTGTATAGTTTGAAAATAATGTGAATAACTGTAGTGTTTCTTTGGGCATTTATCCTGCATAGTGTTCTTTGAGCTCCCTGGATCTGTGATTTAGTGTCTCACATTAGTTTGAGGGAAATTCTCAGCCATTGTTGTCTTATTTGCCATCTTTTATAGTTTGGAGTGTATTCCCCAAGAAGATGCAGTTCTAAATCCCAGTACCTGTGAATGTGACCCAATTGGGAAATGGGGTCTTTGCAGATGATCAAGTTAAGACGAGCTCATTGGGATGGGCCCCAATACAATATGACTGGTGTTCTTATAAAAAGGGCAAATTTTAAAAGAGATATGTGTACACAGGGAGAATGCTATGTGAAGACGAAGGCAGAGCTCTGCAAGCCAAGGAACCCTAAACATTGCCAGCAAACCACCAGAAGCTAGGACGAAGGAAAGGAACATATTTTCCTTCACAGCTTCAGAACGAGCCAACACCGGATCTTGGGACCTGTAGTCTCCCCTCCTCTTTGTGAGTATTATGAGGCTCCTCCTCTTGCACAGTGATTCTCAAACAGAGCCTTAAATTGTAGTTTTGTGTAAAAGAAAACCTGTAAATTTGATATATTAAGAATCTGGGGTGTGGGGTTGCCAACCTCTGACTGGTGAACACTCCCCTGCTGCTGTGAAAGTTTTTAAAATTATTATTATTATTTTCAAAATAGACCTTATTTTTCAGAGCAGTTTTAGGTTCACAGCAAAACTGAGTGGAAAGTACAGAGTTTTCATGTGTCTCCTGCCCCCACACACGCACTGCTTCCCCCACTGTCGACATCCCCACCAGAATGGTGCATCTGTTTCAGCTGATGGGTTTACATGCACACATAATCACCCGAAGTCTGTAGTTTACATTAGGGTTCACTCTGTGTTGTCCATACGGTTTCTATAAACAATACAGCCTTTATTTCTAATTTCTGAGTCTGCAGTCTTATTTTCCATAAGGGTATGCAAGGAGATAGGGTGGAAGTGGGGTGGGATGAAGGTGGAAATTTCCTCCCAAATTTTCTAAATTTTATTCCTTCATCAGATTCATTGAGGTTTGGCTTAGTGGAAATTCCTTCTAGAATCTGGCAGGTTGTTAAGTAATATTATAGTTTCCAATGCTGTTAAAATGTTGTGTGAGTGTGAGTGTGTGTGTCCCTGCACAGGATTTCAAGGAGACCTAGGAAGAGGACGAATCAGGGATTGCTAGCTTTACACCACCGGAGCTTGGAAGTCTCTTTAACTCTTGCGCAGAGATACAGATCCCTCTGTGCCCATTTGTATGCTGTTCCCACCTTCCATTTTTCTTGATCTGGCAAATTCCCACTTATCTTTCAGGATTGAGCTCAGCTGTCATCTCCTACCTATCATGTGCTAGATTATGGGAGACACATTATTCATCCTTATCTCCTCAGCCCATGGTGAACTGCCTCAGTAACCCCGATAAGATATCTTATTAAGGGTCACTTTTGTCCAGGGAGACCATCCCTCTCAAATAATAGAGGGATTCCAATATCCAGCATTGGAATATGGACCAGGATAAGAGAGTTCTAATTTTTAATTTTGATTACATAATAACATTTTCTATTTAAAAAGTAAGAATGTCTGCTTACATATAGTTTAACCAAGACTTGATTTTATTTAAAAGCTCTCTTTCCCACAGAAAATTAGGTACAGAAATGATTTTATGACAATTCATTCCTTTTATTGATGTTTTATTAATGTTACATAGAAATATAAAATTTCACAGAACAATTTTCACTAATAAATGCAAATATAAACAAGAACACATTACTTTCAAATAATTAAAAGTATTTTAACCAAACATTGATGAATCTATTCTCAATAAAGTATATTTTGAAACAATTCTGAAGCCATAAAAAACTAAAATTTACTTTATGCTAAATCATATTCTTCCACACTGCAAACATTTATTTTTTAAAAAACCAGCCACCCAATAAGAGTTTAATTCATTAGAAAATTTCCAGCATTTATAATTGCGTTATGTTGCTTCTACTTCGCTTACTGGCATCATTTCTTTCCTCCCTTCTCAGCACTTATCTTCATACTGGAAGAGGTGAACAAGGTGACTATGACCCATCCTGGGCCTGGTTCTGCTTCTGAACAGTGATTATGAGTGTGGCAATTAGATGCACAAATTACCTGAGTTTACCCTGAAGATTTCTTCAGAGCTGTCGGTATTCCTAAAACTACTCTCGCAACTAGTTTTTCCTTTCTGCAAATACTGTCATTCAAACCCAGGTATTTATCCCAATCCAAGCTCTACATTCTCCATAAAAACTTCTTGGGTGTTCATGAAACTTTAGAGGACAAGGCTCTTCTTAGAAGTACACACTACTCATAAGCTCAATGCAAATTAGGTTATTTTACCATCCTGGCCACCAGCCAGAAAATGAGGAGTGGGTAATTATCCTAATTTGAAAATGAAAAAACAAGTACAAAAAGAGATTGAGTGATTTATTAACACAATCCATTACATGTGTACTTTTACTTTGTGGATCAAAATGCATAATATAATCTGATGCTCAAAACAAACTTTTTTGAGAACACATCTCCTTTTACAAATGAAGACACTGAGGCTCAGAGACATGAGTCACTTGCCTAAGGTGGTGCAAATAGAAATTGATGTCATCAGAACTTAGGTCCTTGGATTCCCAGCCCACAGAGCCTTTCCTTGCCTCTTCTTAACTTGAACACGGTGTGAAGCGGCAGAGCAGTCCCCACGCCACACACCAAAACTTGACTTGGTGTATACCAGGAGTCTGAGGAAAGTGAATCCTATTCTCTTGGAGGAGGAATTTATATCATTTTCCATGGTGTTCTAGATAGTCCTGATGTGCTTGGTAAATGACAACTGTAATGTGCATAACCATACAACCGCCACAATGATAAACACAAGTATAAATAATAATAGATTGGGGACAAGCTACCAAACAGTATGTTGGGTATTAAAATAGTTCACAGGAGAATGTACATTATTCAACCTTGAGAAATGCATATTAAAGAACAATCTTGATTAAAATAATACAAATGGATTTTAAGATTCTGATCTCCTATAATACCTTTCCAATTTTCTTGTTTAAAACCCAAAGCATTATTATACCTCTCAAAAAATTTTTCTCACTATAAAAATTGGGCTTTCCCTTGAAAAACCAACACCTTGCTAGTTAGCTTCGTTTTAAGCACAATTTGATGATTAGAAGGCCTTCACTGCAGGAATGATCTTGCGGAAGAATTTATGACCTTGGGAATTTGTATTTTCAAATATATAACCAGGAGGAGAGGGATAACTAGCTGGGCAGATTTCCTGTTTCTTCGGTGTGTACTCTATAGAGTACATGGTTACATCATCAAATGGAACAGAACTCTTAAAAGTAACATTTAAAGGTTTGCAACTCTTTGTTGGAATCAATTCATGTGGCACATAGTGAGATCTGAAAGTGCTCAAATCATCAAATTTTCCAGATGGGTTGGGGATCTGCTGCTGCTGCTTAATAAGTCCTTGACGACAACTTTCCCATGCTGGAAAATCTTCCTTCATGGTGCTTTTTCCTTGGAAAGGAAAACTGTTACTTCTTCTACGAGAAACTGGCCGGATGGGAACCACGCGACTGGTCTGATATGGAACGTAGTCCAGATGGCTCCTGCTGTGCAGCTCCATGCTCCCTGTAGGGGGCACATACTCTGGTACTTTCTTGGCTGCAGGTGTTGGGATTTCCCACGATTGGAAACTTTCACGGAATTCAGTGCTTCCTTGAAACTGAGCATTTTGGGTCACTCTGGTATACGCAGGTCTGCAGATTTTTGCAGTTTCACCAACAAGACCCTGAAAGTCATTCCGGTGAGTTGTGAGATCTTCAAAGGGTTGGTCCGTTGGTTTGTAAACTTTTTTAGGCCTTTCAGACTTGAATTCTAGCTGATGAGGTACATAATCAAGGCAATAACTGGTATCACCATTAAAAGGGACCGTAGAACGTTTGACCACAGAGGAGGGTTTAAAGCTTTGCCTAAGCTTTATCTCCCGAGGAACATAGTCATCCTGAAACGTAGTTGAATTTCCAAATTTCACGGTAGGGGGATGGTAAGTTTGTTCTGGTTTATAAAGTTCACTTTTCTGAATGTCCCAAGCTCTATAATCATCTTTAAAATTAAAAACAAGGAAACAAAACATTTTTAAATTCTTAAGAAAACAACCGTCTTCTAAAAATCATGACTGACTTCTCTTATTGCCAAACATCCTTCCATTTCCTTTAGAAATCCAAACACTAGCATCAAGTGTAACGTTTCTCTGATTCCCCTCAGATTTGTTCTGTTTTCTTCATTTCCTCCTTCCTCAATCCATCTCCTCACTTTAATACACATAACTTTCCATTTCCAGATTCATCTGCACATAACCAGGCAAGGGCACATCTGAGCCCGATTGTGGGTAGTTCCTGAAATCCAAATGGACTGTGTCGTAGGTGAGGACAGAGTTTGGAAGATTATGGTTGAAGTCCCAGGAACTGGTTGGGATTTTCACTGTGCTTCACACAAAATGCTAAAGGAAGCCATAAAATCTAAGGCTTACAATAAAATCAAGTGTCCTGATGTGTGGGCAAAAGTGATGAGGATGTTACTACTTGCTTTGGAGGAATTCCTCAAAGGAGAGAACATTTCAACTCCATTATACTCTAGGAAGCCTAAAGAACTCCTTGAGGAAAGATACAGGGTAACTTGTACTATCCCCAAAGGATCACTGGCTTCAACTCTTCCTCCTCATGAAATGGACTTTAAGGCATTCCCAAAAGATAGAGGGCTATCTAGAGGCCAGGGGCCTGAGCTGAGTACTTTCAAAAGCATTTAAACTTTTATGTAGAATTTAGAAGTGAACATCAGGGCTAAGATTTGAAGTTTAGAAGTTAAATACCCTTCAGCTGCTTTCTACAGTTTACCTAGACCATGGTTGGAAAACTGAAGTGTTTATATTTCAACTGAGGATTATTTATGTTTTCTGTTTCTAGATGAGAAAGATAGTAAGCTGGAAAATATTACAGAATTGACTTTACCCCAAAATTTCTATATGTAAATATCAAAAATTAGTTCATAAAAGACAAGTTTACTATACAAGATAATGTTATCAGAATCTGGACTGAAGTCTATGCAACATTTACTGGAAAGCCCAAACCTCAAATACTTATGTGGATATCTCTTTCAAAGAGAAAACTTTCTTATTCATAAATATCTCTGCCAAAATGGCCAAGTTTTGGACTACATAAATGATTAAGCTACTGATGTTTGGATGAGAGTGCATACCTGATCCAAGAATAGACAATCTGTAGACAAGCAGATGAACCGGGTGCAGTGGTTCATGCCGGTAATCTCAGCTACTCTGGAGGCTGGGGCAGGAGGATCACTTAGGGCCAGGAGTTTGAGACCACTCTAGGCAACATAGTGAGACCCTCATCTCTAAAAAATTTTTTAAAGAAAATTAGGCAGGCCTGGTGACATGTACCTATGGTCCCAGCTACTAGGGAGGCTAAGGGAAGATCACTTGAGCCCAGGAGTTTGAGGCTGCAATGAGCTATAATCACACCACTGCATTCTAGCCTGGACAACAGAATGAGATTGTCTCCAAAAAAAAAAAAGAAAAAAAAATTAAAATTGAAATTAAATTAAAAAATAGACTAGCAGAGAACTATGAAACAAACTGGCAAGAAAAGATGAGCTAGATTAAGCATTCTTATTCTTGTGAACTTAAAGTGGAAAATAAAGAGCCAGATGGAAATGCAAGAGGAATCTGTAATAAAAGAATGCCAGGAGGCAGAGCTGGAGAACTATGGCAAGCTGAAGTTATATTTAAACAGACGTAGTTTCAAATGTCTCAAGGACAACACCTGAGGTATGTTTGTGGTAGGGCCATCATTCTAGCAGGACTTTGTTTCCTAAGGGTCTACTCCCAATAAGACTGTGGAATATTTCTGAGGGATTTTTCTGGCCCAGTCTCCCAGCCCACCATGCCCCCTAAACACTCATTGAATGTCCCACAAGGAAAACCAGCCAAGCATCTGGGGCTCTTCTAGATTCCAATTTGTCACACTGGGCCACATACCAAGTGCTGGACTGCTTTCTCTTCCCCTAGTGGAGTCTCTCTGCTATGCTGATCTCAATCTTCAGCCTTGGCCTGGATTTAACAAATGCTCCTGGAGAATTAAATGATCGGCCATCTCAGCTCACCTAGGAAGGGCTCCTCTCTCTCTGAAATTTCAGTTCTTTGCTTCTACAGCTGTCTGGTACCATTAAAATGATTTTTAAAAATCTATACTTTTATTAATTGTAGTGGAAGTAATAGCTTTCTACCATCTACTATACCCTCCCTGGCAGCAGAACTCACAGAAATTTGTAATGGATATAAGAAAAATGTCAAGCCCCTTAGTCTGGCAATCAAAGTTCTTCCCAATCTGATCTCAACCTTCCTTTATACAATTACTATCTCTCAGCCCTGAAATCCTCGTATCCTTACCATGTCCACTGAAGAACCCTTTTATGTTTCTGGTTTTACACTTTTTTATTCATTTCATACCAGTTTGGGGGATGTCCCTCCTATTTCTATACATCAGTATTCACTAGTCTCTGATGCATTCCCAGGCTGGCCTGAAGTGGTATCAGTTTTTGAAGCACTGATTGTTTCACTAATTTTCTAGTGAATTATGTTTTTGCCTTGTGATATTTCATATTTCATTTATTTCTAGGATGGCTATTTAATTTTTCACGCTATTACTGCTTTTATTCTCAACTCAATTTTAAAGTTTCTTTATGTAGTCCATATGATTTTATTTCTAAAATAAAAATTGTACATATTTAAGGTGTATAAGATGTTTTAACATATATATACACATAGTGAAATGATTGCTGTAGTAAAGCTAATATATCCATCTCCTCACTTAGTCACCTGGGTGTGTGTGTGTGTGTGTGTGTGTGTGTGTGTGTGTGTGTGTGGTGAAAGCACCTGAAATCTACTCTAAGTAAATTTCCAGTATACAATAAGGTATTATTACTGCAGTCATCATGCTGTACATTAGATCTCTAGATTTGTTCATCCTATCTAGCTGCAACTTTGTACGCCTAGGCCATTTCCCCCAGCTCCCTGCCCCTGGTAACCATCACTCTATTCTGTGCTTCTGTGTATTCAACTTTTTCAGATTTCACATTTAAATCAAATCACGTGTACTTTTCTTTCTATGTCTGGCTTATTTCACTTAACATGTCCTCTCTAAGTTCATCCACATTGTCACAAATGACAGGATCTCCTTTTTTAAGTCTGAATAATATTCCATTATATGCATATGTATCACAATTTCTTTATCCATTCATTCATTTATTTTAGCTAAAGCAATCGAGAAAGAAAACAAAAGTTGGAGGCATCACACTTTCTGATGTCAAATTATATTACAAAGCTAATCAAAACAGTATGGTGTGAGCATAAGAACAGACACATCGAACAATGAAATAGTGCAGAAATAAACTTAAGCATATACAGCCAACTAATTTATGGCAAGGGTGCAAGAGTATATGTGTAATGGAGAAAGAATAGTCTCTTCAATAAATGGTGTTGGGAAAACTGGGTATTCACATGCAGAAGAATGAAATTGGACCCTTATCTATCTATATCTATGTATCTATAATCTCAGAAATTTTTAATCCATTCATTCTTCAATGGATACCAGGTTGTTTCCTTATCTTGGCTATTGTGAATAATGCTGTAATAAATATGGGTGTGCAGATATCTCCTCAAGGTAATGATTTCATTTACTTTGGGTATACACCCAAAGGAGGAATTGCTGGTCATAAGGAAGTTCTATTTTTAATTTTTTGAGGAACCTTCGTACTGTTTTCCATAATGGCTGTAACAATTTACATTCCCACCAACAGTGTACAAGGATTCCTTTTTCTCCACATCTTTGTCAACACTTGTTATCTTTTATCTTTTTTATAGTAGCCATCCTAACAGGTGTGAGGTGGTACCTCATAGTGGTTTTGATTTGCATTTACCTGATGGTTACTAACCTGATGGTTAGTAATGTTGAATATCTTTTCATATTCCTGTTGGCCCTTTGTATATCTTCTTTGGAAAAATGTTTATTCAGGTCCTTTGACCAGTTTTTAATCTGGCTTTTTTTTTTTTTTTGCTATTATGTGAGTTCCTTATGTATTTTGAATATTAATGTCTTATATATGGTTTGCAAATATCTTCTCCCAATTCATAGGTTGCCTTTTTGTTTTATTGTTTCCTTGCTGTGCAGAAGCTTTTTAGTTTGATGTAATACCATTTGTCTGTTTTTTCTTTTGTTGCTTATGCTTTTGGAGTCATAGCCAAAAAATCACTGCTAAGGTCAATGTCAAGGAAATTTCCTGCTATGTTTTCTTCTAGGAGTTTTATGGTTTCAAGTCTTATGTTTAAGATGTTTATGTCTTTAATCCACTTTGAGTTGATTTTTGTGTATGGTGTAAGATAATGGTCCAATTTCATTCTTTTGCATGTGGATATCCAGTTTTCCTAACACCATTAAAGAGACTATTGTTTCTCCATTGAATATTCTTACATCCTCGTCAAAAATTAGTTGGCTATATACACTTGGGTTTATTTGTGGGCTCTCTATTCTGTTTTACTGATCTATGTGTCTGTTTTTATGCCAGTACCATATTATTGTAGTTTGATTACTACAGCTTTGTAACACAATTTGAAATCAGAAAGTGTGATGCTTCAAACTTTGTTCTTTCTCAAGATTGCTTTGGTTAATCAGGAGGGTCTTTTGTGATTACAAATAAATTTTAGAATTGTTTTTCTATTTCTGTGAAAAATGCCATTTCAATTTTGACAGAGATTGCATTTAATCTATAGATTGCTTTGGGTAACACGAACATTTTAACAATATTATTCTTCTAATCCATAAACATAGGATATGTTTCTATTTGTTCTATTTGTGTCTTTTTCAATGTCTTTCATCAATTTCTGTCTTTTTTTTTTTTTTTTTTTTTTTTTGAGACAGGGTCTCACTCTGTAGCCCTGGCTAGAGTGCAGTGGCATTATCATAGCTCACTGTAACCTCAAACTTCCGGGCTCAAGTGACCCTCCTGCCTCAGCCTCCTGAGTAACTGGGACTACAGGTACATGCCACATGCCTGGCTAATTTTTCTATTCTTTGTAGAGATGAGGTCCTGCTCTTGCTCAGGTTGGTCTTGAACTCCTGACCTCAAGCAATCCTCCTGCCTTGGCCTCCCAAAGTGCTAGGATTACAGGCATGAGCCAACACGTCCAGCTTCATCAGTATTTTATAGTTTTCAGTGTACAGATCTTTCACTACCTTGGTTATCAATAGTAAAGTTTCTAAATGTCAACAGCCATGCTGCAGTCCAGATCTCTGTATTCCCTACAATGAGTAGCACAGAGAACAGTAATCCCTAAAATTAGAGATTATTTTTATCAAATCAAATACTGATCTATTTTCATCATCCACACTTTAATAAGAATGAATTTCTAAGTTGAGACTGCTGGGGGCAGATACATTTTTGTTGCGGAGTCACCAGTTTCAGAAATCCACATCTCCAGAATCTCAATGTTGCCCTGCTTCCCATCTTGTAGGGGTTTTTTCTTTATCATGTCCCATTTCTGTTTTTCCTCTGTCCTTTAAATCTGAGAGGACAGTGAGACAGTATCTTCCCACTGTGACTCCTGAGTTCAGCTGCAGACCTGCCCTTAAGTAGTTATCTACAAAACCTGCAGTGCAGCCACACAGAATGTGGAAGTTCAGCCTTGGCCCTTAGTATTTCTGTTATGTCAAGACTGAAAACCTGGAAGTATTAATATTATATAAAACATAACTTTTCCTGACTAGGAAAGATCAGGAGAAAAAAAGCCAGAGGGAACCCAGAATTCCTCAACCTTGAACTATGGGAGTGAAAATATGGGAACCCACAGGAAACTCAGGTAATGGAAAGCCAGAATTAATGTTGGTGTGAGTGTGTGTTTGTATTGTGTGTAGATGTTCACAGCATCAGGGGACATCAATATTACTGATTTTTAAAATAGATCTTGTAGGAAGAAAATCTTACTATGGTTATAAAAAGACTAAGTACAGTCATTTTCATCAATTTTTATGTCAAATTTTGCACAGACATTATCTCCTATGCATATCAATCAATTTATATCTTAGCAGTTACTATATGCTACATTTGATTATAATATACTTCTTAACCATATGTATAGACTTCACAATTTGTTCCCTGTGTAGCGTCTTATGTGCTCACAGCCTTAAAAAACAGAAAGAACGTTGTTCCTGACCTCCCTAATAGTAGGCTCACAGATCACAGTGTATTGATAACCTGTACTTGACTTACCCATTGAATGAGGAAGTGTGAAATTTAAAGAAAAAGCATGTTTTATTTAAAGTGTGAATCATTACATTGATTGTTGATGGTATTACTCTTACAAAAGAGTTTTATATTAGGACATACCCATTCAGCTATTTAATATAACTAATTTATATTATTTTAGAATGTAATCCTATATATGAAATTACATTATTAATAAAAGAAAATATAAAAATGATATCTATTATCAAGATGGCCTATTTAAAAAAAAATAAAGACACCATCCCCCAGAAGTCATAGAATATTTTAGAATCAGATAGGCTTTTGGAAAGAAAAACATAAATTGCCCAGCTCCTACTCTTCCAAATCAGTTGCCAGCAAACAAGAGGCTTCCTCACACTTCCTCCCTGCTGGAAGTGAGCAGCAGGTCCCCTGTGGTGTTGTTCAGGATTGCCTGTCACAGGGTAGATGAGCCTACCTTATTCTGAGGTTCAGTATCCGGAATCATGTTTTCAGATGAAAGCTTTATCCTCCACCCTAGGTTTTATCAGTATGGATAATATTTTGCTTCTCCATCTGTTAACTCTTTTGCTCTATAGGTTGGTTCAGAACTTGAATGGAGAAGGCTACCATTTATTTGACCTTCTTAAAGGCTTAGTACTCTCGGTAGAGTTTAAATTCATTCTAGGATAGGAAGAAAGGAACAATGCCAACTAAATATGACATAAAGTGACAAATGTCACATAATGCTTGTTGAATGGCATCTTTGTTTTTTATATGTTTTGAGACACAGAAACCTAATTAAGTGGCTGAATTTGGACAGGAATCCAGGTCTATTAACTCAATCAAGCAAATGGTCTTTTTTTTGCACTATATAATACTACTTTGACCAAAAAGAAAAATGTTCTTTCTTAATCCATTGGGGCTATGTTTGGCAGCACACCAAAATTATAATTTGATATTTGAAATTAAAGCTGGAAGTGCGTTTTAGTTTTTTTGGCTCCTTCATTTTTGAAATGGCAAGTTAGTTACCTTTATAGGTTGGGACAGTGTCCAATTTTTCTTTTTTAACTTGTTGTCTTTCCAAAGGGCGGACTATTGCCACAGGCTGCATTTTATAGGAATTAAAATCTCGTTTGTAGGTGGTGCCAAGATCAATCTTCCCCTGTTTCGGTTTATATTCTTCTGGTATGTGGCGAGGTGGTTTGACTATTTCATAAGGACGATAATCCGACCTGAAATATATAAATTTGAAACATAGCCTCACAGGTTCTTTTATTTCTAATTATTCCAATGAAGTATTGAAAACTTCAAGAGTTTTTTTCACTTGAAAAGTCCAAGAAGATATTAAGATGGTAACAGTTGATAAACTACTCAAAAAAAGTTACTTAATTCCTTTATAAGGTCTTATCCAGTGACTAAATATCTTGAGAAAAGTAAATATGTCAAAAATTCTAGTTTTCAAAACATCATTACAATAGATCCTTAGTTAATTGGATATTAAGTAAATAAAATCCTAAAGTAATTGAAATTTTTTTAGACTGAAAGGAAATCTCAGGTAAAAGGCTTAGTGAACCTGAAAAGTTTAAAAAATACATTCCCCTGGGTCCACTTTGTCAAAATCCTTATTCATCCTACTTAAAGACTCTAGCAAACTACTGGACATAATTCTTCTTATTCATGTCATGCTGTCTTCCTGCTCATTGTTAAATGATTAGTAACTCTGGCCTTTAGACATAAATCACGTTCATAGTACAGACATGAGTCTTACTTATTTTGGGATCTCCCAGAAGCCCTTGACATGGATGGCAGCCAAAGGGCATTACATCACATGTGTGACAGAGGTGGCGTTGAAGACACCGAGGTGGTCTGCAGGAATGGAGACGACCACAGACTCACACTGCTGGAGAGGTGAAGTAAGAGAGGTCAGACTGCTTGGGTCCAAACCCCTGCTCTGTCATCGGATAACTTAGTTAACCTGTGTATACCCCAGTTTCCTCATATATATAAATGGGACAATGCTATCCACCTCATAGAGTTCTTTTAAGGATACATACACATTTAGAAGAATGCTTGGTACATAGTAATATGTTAGCTACTATTATTATTACTCTAAGTCTTCACAGATTGCTTTTCCCTTGTACACTCTACTGGCATGTCACTCATTTTATAATTAAACTATCTGGTATTAATCAATATTTTCTCACCCCCTTCAACTCTCCTCTTCAGTCAACTTCACTCTGGTTTCCAGCACTGTCACTTCCCTACTGCAGCTCTAAAGTGCACAGTGACTTCCCTGTGATCAAATCCATCAGGTATTTTTAGTCCTCTTCTTACTTCACCTCTCCAGCAGTAATTGACATTATTGTCCACTCTTTCTATTTCCAGAAAATTCTCTTCTCCTGCCTTCCTATTTCTTCTCAGTCTGCTAGGCAGCTTCATCTACCTTTACTCAGTCATTAAATAAATGTTGGAGTTCCTCAAGACTTGGACCTAACACTCTCCTCTTCTCATCCATTGTTCACTCCTGAGGGCAACCCCTCTACGCCCACAGCTTCAGTTACTACCTATATGTTAGGTTGTTAAGTATGAAATGTCTACTTTCCTTAAGTACTAAGTTTGACACTTGATATCTCTGTCATTTCACTTGACATTTCCTGTTTTATTTTTATTGTGAAGGTACCTCCTCATTCTTTCACATGCATGGTTTGGCTTGTGATTATCTTTCAAATTTTTTTAGAGCAATTTTTGTGAAACCATGGATAAGTAAAAAATTTGTGTTATTTTCTAACATGAGTTCCTTTATGGAACCAATGCTATGCAGACAGCTCAAAATGTCCATGAAGTGTTTGGGAAGGATGTGGCTAATGAATGCACAGTACATAAATGGTTTGAGAATTTCTGTTCTTGTGATTTTAATCTTGAAAATGAGCCATGTGGGTGACCTGAGATCAAGGTGGATAAAGAGGAGCTAAAAGCTGTAGTGGAAGCGAATCCATCTCAACCTATGTGTGACATTTCATATTTAATGACCTAACAGAAGTGACTCTCAAATTTACATCTCAGCTTAGACCTCTTGTCTGGCTGGGCTCCATACCAGTATCTATAATAGTCTCTTGGATATTCAATGGTACCTCAAAACTCAATATGCCCTAAATCAACTATTTCCCCCCAACAAATCTGGTCCTTTTTGATTGTTCCCTATTTTAGTGAATGGCATCACCATCTCTTCAGCCACACCGTCAGAAACCCAAGACTCAAGCTTATACCTCGCTTCCCTCCCATATCTAGTCCATCATCAACTCCTGTCACTTTTGCCTCCTAAATATCTCTCAAATCTAACCTCTTTTCTCCATCCCTGTCACTACCATAATATTCAGAGCTGTCAGAACAGCTCATTTGAGCCACTTCAGTAGCTTCCTAAACTCATACCTGCATCCACTCTAGTCCGCTCTCCAATCTTTTCTCCACATTGCAAGCAACATAATTATTTCACATGTAAATCAGATCAGGTCATTCTTGCTTTCATCCCCCTAGCTTCTTCCTTGCCTCTTTTACACAGCTCTGTCCCCAAAACCCAAAACTACGAAGGAAGGAAGGAAGGGAGGGAGGGAAAGAAAACAAAAGAGAAAGCTTCAATGGTTTCTTATTGCTCTAAGTATGTAGACAAAACAGAAGGCTCTGCCTGGCCTCCTTCATCAGCCTCAACTCACACTGCTGTGCTTCCTCTTTCTTTCTCTGCTCCAGCTGCCCTTCTTTGAAAATTTCCCACTTTCCATGCTCCTAACTCCTACATGCTACTCTCTCTGCCTGGAATGTACTTCCTTCCCCTCTTGATCCACTTAATTGCTTAACATCCTTCAAGTTTTAGCTCATTTTTCTCATTTTCCTGATAAAATTTAACCTCTTATTCTGGCTGTCAAGATACCTGTGCCTACTCTTCATAGATTTTGTGATGTGTTTGATTGCTATGTCCACTGGACCGTGACATCTGTGAGCACAGAGATCACGAGTGTGTTTCCTCACCAGTGTATCCCAGGTGCCGAGTACAGTGCTATAGCACTTGATACTTAATAAATGCATGATACGTACTGAATAGATGAATAGTAGCAGAAATCACATACCTCTGCTTCTCAAGACATATGAGTTGTTCTTTGCTCTTCCCAAATACCAGCTAGAGAGGAATAGGCTAAAAGGCAATCGGGGAGTGGGAGAATCAGGGAGAGAAGGGCAGAGAGAAAGCTTAGAAGTCTCAGTTTCTCTGGTTAGACGAGTTCAGTGTTAGAAAGTGTACTCCAAACCCAAAACCACTTCCTATGGAGAAGTAGAAGAGGGTGAATGCAGTCTTATTCATCTGATACATCCTGAACATTTGATATGCCCAAAATCCTACTCTTCAGGGCAGACTTCCTGCCAACTCCAGCAGTCACCTAACTGTGCTACAACTGCACTGCTATAACGGATCCAAAGTTTCGTATATGTTTAGACATCTCTTTACATAGGCTCTTCCTGTATCGCAGAAAAGCATAGAATGATACCTTATTCTTTGTACAGATAAATCCACTTTCTACTACCTAGTCAACATGGTCAAGGTGAGGAAGTCAAGCAAGAATTCCAAGTGCCTAGGTTATGGCTCTTAGAAATACTGCTAGTTTCCCAGTTGAAATAGAAAGAAAAGATCCAGTATCTTACTAAGTGGAGAGATGATTTAAGAACTAATTTTTAGTTTTATTGGCATACTTGGACATTTTGGGAATTGGGACATTTCAATTTTTTAAAAATCATTAAGGCCTACTTGAACAGGTCAATTGGGAAAATTCAGAATTGAAAAGCAACTGCCTTTGAAAATGGCAAGTTAAACTTTCTCAATTTTAACATTTAGAACTGGTTAAAAGCAAAATCTTTATTCAATAAATATGAATATTGTGAAATTTATTTCAAATCTGTCTTATGAACCACTAAGGCATCAAGGAAGAAATAAATTAAGGTGAGTAAAAAAGAGCACCCATTCCCATTTACTCCATCTCAATCAGTTGTTCAGTTTCTTCATCTCATTTGTTATAATCTGTAATTATCTTGTTTATCTGATTTTTTTGTTTCTGGACCATCTGTCCCACAAGGCTGTAAACAACAGTCAGGCCAAGCCCTTCTCGGCTCTGTGTTCCATGTCACCCTCGGTGAGCAGTCCATGCTGACCCCTCGCAGTGAGTCAGGGGCAACAGACGCACCAGCAATGCTGGTTAAAATGCAGATTCCTGGGACCCACTCCGTCATCTACTGACTCTTTTAGGTGGAGCTCTAGAATATGCAATTTTAACACTTCTAGATGGTACTAAAGCACAACAAATTCTGAGGACTGTGGAAAATCTTCAAATTTGTAAAAGAGTCACATACCTACAGAAGGAACCAGAGTCACCAAAACATTATTATTGCAAGAGTTGCCTCAAATGTTAAAGGTAGAAATGTTAAACTAAAAGTTTGAAAGTCTCCACTCGTGCTATGTAAGTAGAACCAGCACTATCTGAAATGAAATGGAAATGGCTAACGCTAAAATTTAAAGCTGTCACAGAGCATTTTTAAAACCTCAAACTATTGAAATCTGATATATGAGTTTCTTGAAAGCAGGGAATTCTTCATTGATATTTTTGATATTATTGATATTTTTATGCTTAATTCCTAAGATTATGCCTTGAATATAGTGTATACATTAACAGTTTAAGTAAAATAATGAATAAATCAATCCACCTAAGTGACAAACATACAAAGAGATCAAAAAAGCTAATTCCCAATGAAAAGTTTAGGCTTAAGAGGATTTTTTTGTGCATCAACCACTGAGCAAATATTGGTTACCTACTGTGTGCCAGTGGGCATCGTACTAGGTTCCTGGAAATAGAATGCTGGTGAAAATAGACTTAGTTCCTGCCGTCATGGAACACTGATAGGGTGGTCCTGTGAGAGCTTATGTAGAAGAATTTCCCCTAGCGTGAAAACTGGGTGAGGTGTCAGAAGAGGCTTTTCCAAGTGAAAATTTAGTTGATATCTACATTTTGAATGGGTATTAACTAGGGGAAGAAGGAGGGAAAATTCCAGGCAGGGAAAATAGTATCTTGGAAAGCTCTGAGTGAAGGGAAACCTGGCACTTTTGATGGAAATGAAAAATGGCCTATGGGTGGGAGCATAAGAGAGTGAAAAAAAGCACTGAAGTAAAAATAAACTAGAGAAGCAAGTAGGGAGCAAACCATGCAGGATTTTGGTCTAGGGTACATACAATGGGAAAGTTTAAGAGTATTTTAAGCAGGAAGGTGATAGGATTAGATTTGCATTATAAAAAGATCATCTTGGCAGGTTAAGGTATTGAAAACAGATACAGCTTGCAGAAAGTACAGTAGACACAGATATAACAATTAGAAAGCATTCCTTGAGGTGGTAGTGACCGTGTAGATAAATATGAGATATTTTAAGTGGTAAAAAAAAAAAAAATCAATAGAACTTTTCATTTCCTTTTTTTCTTCTCTTTGTCAACCTAATTTAATTCTCATCTTTCTGTTTTTCTTGAGTTGTCACTTAGTTTCTTGTTTATTAGATTGGTTCAACTTAAATCAACTAAATAGCTCAATTTAAATAGTTGGAAAACCTTATTAAGACCAGAAGAGTTGGGAAAAAAATAAGTAAAGCAAATAGTAGCTAAATATTTACTTAAATGTAGTTATTCCTTCCATTTTACCACGGCATGCTTGAACTTCCTGCTTGGGTTTAAGACTCTGAGATGGAAGAACATTGCCATACATAGGATATTTTTCCAAATATTCAGTTGTGGGGCAAAACACGCCAGAATTTTCATAAATCCTTGTGGTTCCATGTGGACAATGATGACGCCTGTACAAAAAAATAAACTGAAAGATTATTTTACCTAAAAAAGACATTTTGTGTGGTAATTCCATTTTAATCAGAGACCTTCAATAAACTGTAAATTTTCGAGCAGCTTTACAAAGAAACAAAATACTCTGCAAGGATGTTTACAAAAACAATGAACAAATTATGGTGTATCCTTATGTGGCAGAAACTCTGGTTTTGTTCTTACAATAATTTAGTGTCTTATTTTACTACAGAAGCTGAAAAGCTAACAAGGGAATTGCCCAGACCCTTGCAGACAGGTTCTACATACAATGTAGCCTTCACCTATAAGGTGTATTCACGTGAGACTTTGATTCGTCACAGAGCTACATACGGAGAGAGGCAGGCCACGGCATGCATTTTGCTTGCCTAGCTTGTGGTAGAGGCAGAGAGAGATCAGAGCCAGCCGTTGTTAGGCAGCATCCTGACTTGCAAGGTGGTTTCCTGACTTGACAGCTTTCCGAACTTGGCAGAAATGAGTGGCTCTGGAGTGTACAGCTCTGTTGCAGGTAGCGGCTTCCATGTCAGTCCACTTCTGTAGTGAGATTTTTGGGAATTTTTCAGGAAACTTAATTTGAAAATTGTTTCTTCAGTTCTTCCAAGTGACCTATATATATATTCCTTAATAAATTCCTTTTTGCCTAACCAGAGTAGATTATGTTGTCCATAATAAGAACCATGACCAATGTATCATATAAGCTAATAGTATGCAATTGTTAAAGAGAATGAAGTTGACCTTTATGCATGGCCATTGGAAGACGGTGACATTGTAAATAGTAAGTATGTACAGTATACTCTCTCTCTCTTGTTAATAAAAAACTATGTGTATGTACAACAAATCTTAAAGAACATCTGTTATCTGGGGGGGAAAGGATCATGAAGGATTTTCACAAGATTATAGATTTTTTTGCTTAGATTTTTATACTACGCCTCATGTATACTTATTGCATAATTGAAAAAAAGAGATAAAATCCTTAAAAAATAAAACTAACAAAAAACTGAAACACACAAACAGAAAGTAAGGCCATACCATTCCAAAATAGAAGGTCAATTTCTTAGGTCTGGTAATATTTGGGGGCTCCAGGCCATGTAGTGAGGGGTGATAATAAAAGCCCAGGTGAAGCTGAACCTGAAGAAAATGCATTTTCTCTGTAGATACATCAAAACCAAGATTCTACCTGAACTCAATGAACCCCCAGGAGAAAAAATAAAAGAGAAATAGGTTTTTTTGCTTGGAAGTTGCTGCATGAAGAATTGTGGTGCAGGGAGGAATGAAGAGGTGGTGTCGCAGGATATCTAAGAAACTTCAAAGTCAGGGAGTTAGGAGATTCAGGAAAACCTGCTGAAAAGGGAGGTGTGGAAAAGTGCTGAAGTGATTTAGTGCCACACACGGTCCCAGACTCTTGGGAAAAATAGAGGCAGGGCACACAGGTCCATGCATAGAGGTTCATCATGATATAGCTGCACTTAGTTGTAAGAACCAAGTTAAAGTTTTGGAATTGGTCATTGTTTTTATTTTTATTTTCCATCAAAGCAATACATTCACATTGTAAAAAATCTAACAGTGCTGAGGTGTTATAAAGGAAAGAAAAAGCCTCTTGTCCCAACATTTCCAATCCCCAACAGCAGCTTTTTTCTTATTATTTCTTCTTTACAGTTTTCTGGAGGCTACATCTGTAACACTTGTTTATAAACTTTGAACATCTTGATTTATCAGCTTAAATTACTAACTTTCAAATATTAACATAAAATATAAAATTTAGTTAATTTGTACCACTCCCATTCACTTCCTATTATTGTATAGTCATTCATTCAGCAAGTATTTAATAAGCAAGGATTATGCAAAGGTATTAGGGATCTAAGCATTAAGAAAGAAAAGGCAAAAAGTTCCCTGCCCTCCTTGAGCTTATATCCTGGAGGAAGGGAGGGAGGAGTAGCCAATAACAAATAAATCAGAAAAATACATAGTATATAATAAGTGCAATGGAAAAAAATGAAGCAGGGAAGTGGGATAGAGAGTATGGGGTGGAGCAAGAAGGTTGCAAGTTTAGATTGTGTGATATTTGAGCAAAGATCTGAATGAACAGGATCTTTTCATTTGATTACATTTGTATCTTTAAATAATATACTTAACCCCCTTTTTTTAATTCCACTAACTTAAACAGCATTTCTGGATACCTCCCTTTGCAAGCCCTTAGGCTATTAGCTCCTAGATACTTTTCTTTGATTTTCCTACTTTGTAAAATGATGGAGAAAATTACTAGTTCCTAAATATTTTTCTCAATTTTCTGCCTTCCTTTCACATTCCTCTTTTTGCCAGCCATCCGTTTATATTTATTATATATTACTAAGTTGTTTAGATTGTGTCTTTCAACCAAATAGCCATGCTTTGTCCATAGGCTTTTTAAAAGCCTTAAACCACTGGGACCTGATCTCTACAAAAAATAGAAAAATTAACTGGACATGGTGGTGTGAGCCTATAGTCCCAGCTACTCGGGAGGCTGAGGCAGGAGGATTGCTTGAGCCTAGGAGTGTGAGGTTGCAGTGAGTTGTGACGATGCCATTGAACCCTAGTCCAGGCAACAAAGTGAGACCCTGTCTCAAAAAACAAAACAAAACAAACTGGCTTTGTTTTGCTTGCTTTTTCTAGCAGATTGCATTTTCAGCATGTATTCTTGCAACTTCTATATTGCCTTTCTGAATGGCCTTTTTAATCTTGGCCTTTTCAGCCTTTTCTTCTTTATCACATTTCTTGGCATTCCTATTAAGTTCTTTTGCAGCAAACTTCAAGTTAAGTAAGTGTCAACATTTGACATGATCCCACGACTCTTCTTGGGAGGCTGCAGCCTTGTGCATCTGTTAATCTACATCTCATCACAAACTGTGTTTATTATGAGACTGGCAGAGAAACTGCGTTCCATCATCATGCAGGTGTTTTTCCTTTGAAGGGAATGGCAAATACAAAGCGACTGACATATTCATATTTACTTAGCAAATGATGACCTAATGCCCGGGTCCACAGTGAGGCTGAGGAAGGGCTGTGCTTCCGGGCGGTGGGAGGTTGTCAGGCAGGACTCGCAGGCCACTTCTGGGCGTCAGGGTGGAGACTACTGTGCTGCCTCTTCGTTCTGACCCCAAAGGAGCGCCGCCCGGACGGGGACGGAAACGTGGTCTGGCCAGGAGGACGAAAGGCTGGAGAGGGACAAAGTGTAACACAGGTCGCACACTCATGGCCTTGCCACCGTTCTTTGCATCCTTTTTGTGGGGTGCGCCTTCTTCCAGCCGACCGGCTCCCACCGCTCAGCAGCCCGACATCGGCCGCTGCGTCGCGAGCATGGCCTACCTGCCGCCTGGACAGAGTCGCACGACTGCAAGGGGGAAGCCTTCGCCGGCCGGTCCCATAGATGCTGCAGTGCCCCCGGTCCCTTCATCTTCGGGCGCGGCCGCCCGCAGGGTCCCCGAGGGGCCAGCTCCGCCCACCGGGCCCTCGCCCGGCGCCCGAGCCCCGGCCCGCCGCTGCCCCGCCGAGCCTTACCCGCAGGTACAAATCTGACACAGGCACCCGCTCCTCATGCTCTCCGCCCGCCCGGCTCCGCGCCGCGCCTCAGCGCTCGCAGCTCCGCGACTTCCACAGCGCCCGCCGTAGTCAAGGCAACCGCGGGGTCCCGGGAGACGGACGCGGCGCCGACTTCCGTCAGCGCCGCCGACGCGCACGGGTCAAAGGTCGAGCGTCAGCCGGCTCCGCCCCCTCAGGCATTCCAGACTCGCGGAGTGCTCGGCGTCTCGGCGCTCTGTGTGGCGGCGTCGGGAAGGGCCCTGCCGGGCCGGTGCGGCGGCCGGAGCCGGTGGGTGCGCGCCCGCGCTGGGGGCTGGCGTCCCCTCGGCCGGCCTCTGAGCGGCGCTCGGGGCCGGGTCGCCGCGGGGCTGGGGCGCAGCGGGCCCGGGGCGAGTCGGGGCGGGGAGCGGCGTCCGCCTCCGGAGCTTCCAGCCCGGGCCCCGGCGGCCGCTTCTCTGTAGACCCGAGGTCCTCAGAGGAACGGACCCAGGACCCCGCAGAAATGAAAGGAATGTGGAGTTGAGGTTCTTCCTTTTAATTTGGAGAGGAGTTAAGGACTTGCAGTGCACCTGCTGGGTTCGCGACCACGTGACCCGAAACTTTCCTCGGCTCTGGGGGCGGTGGTGCGGCCGGGCGTTTCTGCTCGCAGCGAGCGCGCGGGGCCGGCGGCGTGCGGGGCTGGGGGCGAGGTTGGGGCGAGGAAGCGGGAGACGCCGGCAGCGGCCTCCCCTGCGGCGTGGAACTCTCCCCGTTCGTAGTTCCCGGCCTGGAGAAGTTTGCCCGAGAACGCGTCCGTCGGCGGCCGGTGTCGCTGCGCACCCAGCCCTGGAGCTGCGTGATTCCTCGCAGCCGTCGGACCCGGAAGGATCAGCAGACTCCATTAAGTTCAGTTGTCGTGTGACTCACTTCAGGGCCCAGACTGCGCGGGCCCGAGGGGGCGTATCCCACCAATCGACTTCCACCGGTTTTAGGCTTAAGGGTTCCGACGAGGCTTGTCAGCTCCCAGCCTTTGATTTTTTTTTTTTTCTTTTGCCCTGACCTTTAGTCCCTGGGCAATTTGTAAGAAATGTTTAATTTTTAATCACAGGAAATAAGTAACCATGGTGCTCAATAGTTTGGATAAGATGATTCAACTCCAGAAAAACACTGCCAACATCAGGAATATCTGTGTTTTGGCTCATGTCGACCATGGTAAGAATCCTTTTTAAATGATGTATTTTCATTAATAGGGGGCGTGGGGGAATGTGTCTCTTCATGTCTCAGTGGAGTGAAGCTGTGGGCAAGCTGACAGTGATGTTTGCTAAGAAACAGGTCTTATTTTTTTAAAAGGTTTTCTGTGATGTTAGAGAAGCATGCTTGGTGTGAAGCATTTGAAATGAACACGGTTAATTAGCGATTAGCATTCTTCTATATAGTATCACATTGTTTTTTAAACCAGGACTTGAGTTTTTGTTTTTACAGGTTTTGCATGTAAAATGTCTGTAGTCTTGACATAATGTTCTCAGAGCCTGTGTTACATGATCCTATTTAATTCATCAGATATTTATTGAATAGCTGCTAAATTCAAGATATTTTACTAAGTATGTCAGGAGGTAGAGATTTATGAGTAGGGTACCAACCCAGCAGTAGAGGTTTTAGGGGTGAGGCAGGAAAAATGAGACAAACATATGAGAAAAAGTAGACTATAAAGGTTGGTAGAACTAGAGCATTTGGAAGCTAGGAGTCGGTTAGAAAAAAGGCTTCATAGCATAATTAGTATTAGAGATGATGCCTGAAGGAGGGCTCCAGATGACAGACGGGGACATTACAGGTGGAAATGTGTCGACAAAGGTGGGAGGAAATAAATGTAGTATGGGAACGGCAGAGATAGCTAATGCATGGTGTGTGTGCTTCTGACAGATAACTGCTGTAACACCAGAGAACTCCTTCATGCTAAGCCTGCTCTTGGTTTCAAACCCCTTTTTAGTTTGAGTGGCCACAGCAAAGTGATTGGACCGGCATGTGAAATAAAACCTATCTACCATCCTGAAGGTGAGGGACTAGTGGATAAAGGGCAGGCTGGGTCATGTCTCCCAGAGCTCTTCATGCCAGCTAAGCATTAGTATAAGTGTTAAGTGCTCCACCTGTGGAGTTAGGGAGTCAGGCAACCTGAATTTAGAACTCCATTTTCAAGTTTTGTACTTTGCCCTTTTGAGCTTCACTATCCACCATCTGTAAAACAGGATGAAAACTACACCTATCTTAAGGATGTGAAAATCAAATGTGAATGATAACGAGACTCTTTTGACAGGAAGGTAAATGATTTACTGTGAAAATGATCATTTATTTTTAGGCAGCCATTGGGGGAAAGAAATAAAGCAGGGGTGATGTAATCAAATAGCGCATTAGAAAGATTAGACTGGCAGTCGTGCAAGTGAAGTTTGGAAACTGAAAGAAAGAGAAATAATGGATCACTTTATAGGTGAAGCCAACTGGGAATGAATGTGCAAGTCCAGTGACTAATCCCTGCCCCAATCCTCCTGCCTTAGCCTCCTGAGTAGGTAGGACTACAGGTGTGTGCCATCATGCCCAGCTGTTTTTACTTTTTGTCAGTAGAGACAGGCTCTTGCAATGTTGCCCAGGCTGATTTTGAACTCCTGGCTTCAATCAAGCCTCCCACCTTGGCCTCCTAAATTGCTGGGATTACAGGTGTACTGCTTTCAGCCTAAAAATATATATATTTTGCTTTGTAAATTAAATGATGTGGAAAGTCAGTGTAGGGTGTGTGTAACAGATTACTGTAAATTTTCTCTTTAGAATTATGTTAAACTGCTACTAGCCCAGAAAGCCTATGGTTCATTTATTCGACAAATGTATTTATTGAATATCCTCTATATGCAAAGGATTGTTCTTGTCCTAGAGACATGGCCATGAATAAAGCAAAGTTCTTGCTTTCTTGATACTTATATTTTAGGGAGATATATGCTTGCTCTACCTAGAAAGAATTCTGCTTTACTGGGTAGCAGGAAATTGATGCTCTAGGATTATATGCTGATACATTTTATTTACATGGCAAACAGCACAATATTAAAGCTCTTCAGTGTTGCCACTGATTGGTCTCTGATTTGAGCTATTACAGAGATTCCACAGCTTTGCTGAAGTTCTTAGAGTGCAATAAAGACTTGTTTTGAAGGAAAAATCCTCCTTGTGTTTCTCCATCCCTGCTACAGTAGTTATGTATACCCATGGCATTCTTTAAACAAAGTTACCTGTTTTTACCACATGAAATTGTGTCAACTTTAGTTGTACATAGTCTGTTTAATTAAGGTAACCATAGATGTATACTGAGTATACAAAGAATTTCTTTTGTTATAAAGTAGTTTTCTAGGTTTAGGTTTGGATACTACATTTTATTGGTAGCGACAGTGTAGTTGATGCCCTCCACAGGCTATATTGCAAACAGTAAGAGGTATGGGCAGATTTCCTGAATTTCTTTGCTAAATAACTGTTTTCTTAAGACAGCTCAACTGGCAAATGCCAGCTAAGGCCAAACATGGGGAAATATGACAGAAGACTATGTTCTATTGTTTCTTGATGATGATTTACGCAGTATATCTTTCAGAGACAAAAATTATTGCTATCTTTTTGTCATTCTGTGCTATTAGGGGCTTAAGTTTATTAGCATAGTCACTGATATGGATATGGGATGATTGATGTAATAATTGTGATAAACTTGATCAAATTCTTGTAGGACAGATTATAGTAACTGTAAAAGTTGATTGTCAGATGTTCTATATTTTGATTGGCATGGTGGTTTGGCTCATCACTTGAAAGTCTATGCAGTATTCTCTATATAAAGTCTGCCTCAATTTAAGAAAAGTTCTGTGCTTAAATAAAAGTTGCTTAACAACTTTTCAGGTGAGGTTGATGAGATCCACAGGGTTTGAGATAAGGATGCAGCACTGTAGAATGCTGCCAGGTCATACTCTGTTCAAATGTCTACTAAGACTCTTTCGTCACCCAGCACAGATAAATAGGAATATTTGCCAAACCAATTCTTACAGGTATTAAATCTGTAGGAACAGTCTTTCACCCCATCCCTTCTAAAGAAGACATAGACTTGAGTTAATGTTATTGTGTTTTAACAGGAAAAACTACTCTGGCTGACTGTCTTATATCTAGCAATGGAATCATCTCCAGCCGCCTGGCAGGCAAGGTATGTTGTTATATTGATAAATACTTGTTGCATATCAGTAAGTGTTAGCCATCTGCAATGTGATGAACCATTTGCTGTGTCTTTCAGAGATCCAAAAAGGTATAAAGCATAGTTCTTGCATCTAAGTAGCTGCCAATCCATTTAACAAGATAAAATAGATGGTGAGAAAAACAGTTGCTTCTATTTTGCTTTCTTTTGCTTTATATTAATATTTTATAAGTGCAAAAGTGAGTTTTTGCAACAAGTCAAATGATACCTCATTGTGGAAGATTTCACCGAGATTCTTCACAGGTAGATAAGTTGGTTGGTTTGAGGAGAAGGCAGAGAAAACATCAGGTGGTGGGAAATAACATGGATAAAGGCTGATTTGTGTGTTGTGCTTGATTGGAGTGGAGCATTTGCCCTAGAGACTAGTGGGAGAGAAATTACACTGGTAGAGAGAATGTGTAAGATTATAGAAGATTTTGAAAGTTAACCTAAGTATCCTAAGTACCAAAGGAGGGCCTTAAGAAGCTTGAGGATCATGACGAAAATAGTGTTTTGGGAAATAAAGAGATCTTTATTTCTAGCTGTGAGCTAAAAGGGCTTGGAATAATTTACTTAGCAGTAGAAAAATAAAGAAGTGTTCTTATTTAGGATATAATCAGCAGGATTTGTAGGTAATAGGATAGAAGAAGAGTGGAGAAGCAAAATTGAATCAACAAAGTAGACTCGGGAGACTTGAAGGTAGAGTTGGGCACTTGATGTGGTTTGGTGGGGAGTTGGCCCCAAGATACTATGTAGAGCAGGCTGGAAAAAACTAGGTTGAGTGAAATAATGAAGTGGTTGTATTTTTCCCACTTGAGAAATTAGAAAAAAGTAAGTAGATGAAATAATAAAGCACAAATTAATGAAGTAGAAAATAGACATTTTATAGAAAGGATCAGTGAAGCCAAAAGTTTGTTCTTAGAAAAGATTATTAACACAGCTAACACACTTAATAATGGTAGACACATGTCATTGTACATTTAAAGAGTGAACCCTAATGTAAAGTATGGACTTTAATGTTTCAATGTTGGTTCATTGGTTGTTATAACAAATGTGTTATACCAAACAATTACATGATGTAAATAATAGGGGAAACTGGGAGTAGGGGAGAAAGGGCTACGTAGGAACCTCTACTTTCCAATCAGTTTTTCTGTAAACTTAAAGTTGCTCTAAACATATAAAGTCTATTAATTTAAAAAAATAACCAGCAGCATAGACAAGTCATGATTATCTTGACCAGAAAACTTTGTTTTGTTTTTCATTAACATTGTTGAGGAATGTTTGGTACTTGTCACTAGCCAATGTTCCTAATGTGGCTTATGTATTTGGGAAATATACGAAGTATAGTATACATAAGTATGTTTGACTGAATGACCAATAAAAAAGTAATACAACTGACAATTATCAGTAAGATTGATCAAGAAGAGAAGAGAGGAGGCAGAAATAAGTGATGCCAGGAAAGAAAATTCTGCAGAGATTAATAAGGTAATAATAGGACATAATGAACAAATTTATGGCAATGAACTTAAAAATGGTGAAGTGCAAAAACGTCTGGAAAACGATAACTGTGTTATTGTAAGCTATCATTTGGAGTCAAGAAGAAATAGAGTCAAGAAAAAATAGAAAACTTGAATTATCTTATAGTCATTTAAGAAATTAAATTGGGCCAGATGCAGTGGCTCACACCTGTAACGCCAGCACTTTAGGAGGCCAAGGCAGAAGGATCCATTGAGGCAGGAGTTCAAGACCAGCTTGAGTAACAAATTGAGACCCTGTCTCTATAAGAAATAAAAAAAATTAGCCGGCGTGGTGGCATGTGACTGTAGTCCTAGCTACTTGGGAGGCTGAGGGAGGAGGATTGCTTGAGCTCAGGAGTTTGAGGTGGGTAGTGAACTCTGATGATGCCACTGCACTCTGCCCTGGGTGACAGAGCAAGATCCTGTCTCAGAAAGAAAGGAGGAAGGAAAAGAGGGAGGGAGGGAGGAAGGAAGAAAGGAAGGAGAGAGAGAGAAAGAAAGAAAGAAATTGAATTGATGGGTAAAAACTTTCCACAAAGAAAAGGCCCAGATGGTTTAATTGTCTAGTTTTACCAAATATTTGAGGAACAAATAATTTCAGTCCTACTAGAACCATTTCAGAATACAGGGGAGGAAAACCCAACAATAGGCAATAGTCTCCAAATCACTTGAAGGTAGCATACATAACTTTGATACCAAAAGTCCATTAAGAATTATACAAAACAGGAAAATTCCATGCCAACCTCATGGTTGTGGATGTAAAAATTATAACCCTCATTAGCAAACTGAATCCAGCATTGTATAACAAGTTCTTCATAACCAAATACAGTTTATCTGAAGAAATTCAAGATTGGTCTAACATGTAATTTCACCATGTTTATGGATTAAAGAAAGAAAATCATGATCCTTTCAGTAGATACAGAAGACATTTAAGAAAGCTTAACATCTCTTATGGTATAACTTCTTTACAATGTGTAGGTTATACAAGGGAACTTCTGTAATGTGATATGGGATATTTACCCAAAGAACCTACAGTGAAGATTGAGCTTAATGATGAAGTGTTGAAACTTTTCTATTTAGAGTCAGGAACAAGGCAAGAATGGTTATTGTACTTTCTGCTCATTGTATGATAACTTCTATTTTACATTGTACTAAAGGTTCTAGCTGCAGTAGTAAGGCAAGAAAGAAAAATAAAAAGTGTGAATTTTGGAAAGGAGGAAACATCATCTTATTAATAGATGATACGACTTTATAGAAAGTTCAAAAGAGTATGTAGATAAATTGCTAGGTTATTAATAAGAATTTAGCAGATTTTAGGATTCAAAAATAATTGAAATGTACATGAGCAACAGATAATATAGAGCCATTTAAAAATACATACCATTTAAAAAGCATAAAAAATGTACTTATGAGATATAGGAGACAACTTAAATGGAGAGATACACTATGTTCGCGTATTGGCTGAGTTGGTATTTTAAAAAATGACAGTTTTTTAATGTTGACCTACAGAGTCAGCAGTTCTTGTAAAAATTCCAATAGTTTTGAATTCGGACTTGATATGCTGATTTTAAAATTCATACAGAAGAGCAAATAAACCAGTAATAACCAAGACACATCTGAAGAAGAGTAGGGTATGGAAATATGTCTTATCAGATGGCAAAACTTATGATAAACTTATTATATCTTGTGGTTTGTAATCAGCTGAGGCATAAAATTGATTGATGGCCCAGAATAGTAAGCCTAGAAACACACACACACATGTACGCTGACATTTCAGATCTGTGGAGAAAAGATGAACCTCTCAAATGGTCTGTGGGCATTTAATTATCCATGTACGGGGGACAAAATTGGATTTCTGCTTAACACCACACACAAAAATCCATTGCACATGGTTAAAATATTTATATGTGAAACGCAAAACTAAAAAGTTTTTAGGAAATAATATAGGGTAATACTTTTATGACCAAAAGGGAAGAGTTCTTAGGACAAAAATGTCAAACTATTACATAAGATGTTAATTACTTTAAATTAAGAACATATTTATCAAAGATACCATAAAGAAAGTGAAAAAAGTAAGCCTGATAACTAGGGGAAAGTATTAATAACACATATAACTGACAAAGGACTAATATTCAGAGACTATAACTATCTCCTGTCTAAAACATAATAAACCTGTAGTACAACCAGTAGGAAGATGGAAAAAAATCATGTACAGGAAACTCACAGAAAAGGAATGTTAAATGGCCAATACAATAAACTTATAAAAGGATACTGGGTCCCCTTGATAATAGGAGAAATGCAAATTAAAACCACGGGATGTTATTTATCACCCATCTGATATAAAAGATAAAGTCCAGCTATGTCAAGTGTTGTCAGTGTTACGGAGCATCAAAGGCACTGTTGCACTGTTGAGAGTGGGGATCAGTCCAACTAATATGGAAAATAATTTGGAAATATTTAGTTAGGTTGAAGATGTGCAAATTTAATAAGTCAGAAATTCCACTCCTAGGTAGTGTGCAAGAGACCCCTAACTGTTCATATCATCTCAGTTACAGTTACAAAAAAATCTGGAATCAATCTGCATGTCCATCAATAATAGAATGGGTAAATGAGCGTGGTAGATTTGTGAGGTGGAGTATTTGTGAGGTGGAGGCGGTGATGAACATGAGTGCATTATAACTATATCCATCAACATGGGTGAATCGCAGGAATGTAATATCAAATAAAGAAAAAGTGACAGAACAATATATTTAGTATGATTACATTTATATAAGGCTTAAAACTTGCAACTCTAGATGATATCTTCTTTAGTGAGACGTTCATTTTTTTAAATTATAAAGAGAATGATCAAGGTAAAGTTCAGGATAGTGGTTACCTACCTATGAGCCAGGGACACAGGGGACTTCAAAAGTAGCAGAAACTTTTTTTTTTTCTTAAATAGGACAGTGCATTCACAGGTGTTCGTTGTAACATACTCATTTAGAAGATGAACGAGGGACTGAAACTTTTTGAATAAGGCCTGTCTGAGAGATTAGAGAGGTGAAAGGAAACCAGCAGTGGCATCTAAATGGGGAAACTTTGAGATTTCAGACTCTTGGAACAATTTCACATATGCATGAGAGCACACATGCACACAGAAGGTGATTAACTATGTGTTAATCTGGAATCAAGAAAAGTGAGGATCGGAAAAGATTATTGTGTTTGTCCACGAGGTCATTGGTACCTTTTAGGACTTTGGTTTTGCCAGAGCTGGGAAATGGAAACCTTTCTGAAAATTAATGAATTAATATGGATGAATAAATGTGGCAATCCCATATCAATAAATTATTCTCAAGGCTTTTGAATGAAAGGAATGAATGAGTATAAAGATTAAGAGTTTTTGAAAAATTTGACAGTGGAAAGAAGGCAGGGCAAGGAAAAGATCATTCTGGAGAGGGAGAAAAGAGGTTAGTGTGGTGCTTAGGGCTGAGGAGTTGGAAAGGGATGGGGTATTCAGTGAAGCCACTGTCAGTATCGATAAAGGGCGAAGCCAGATGATTTGAGATGCAGGCCCTTGTTTGTGGGCATTAAAGCTTTATGACAGTCATCAGCAAAATGGTGATATTATATATATTTTCTATTGTATTCTTTTTTAAAAATGTTTAAAATTTATTAATTTGGGAAAAGGAGTAAAGGGTTCTCCTACTTCTAGAGACTTTCTGTTTCAGTCTCTGCTCAGAATTTGTCCAACAGCTTATGAATAGGAGAAGAATGGCTGTGTTCTTGATAAATGGAAGGAATGTCCCCAAATACTACTTTATGTGAATTTTTCTTGGACTACCCAAACACTCACAGCAGAAATTTGGATAAGCAACACTCTGGGGAGGGCGTGCAGTGTTTGAATACATTTGTGAGTTCCTGGTGCTAATATTTTTCAATTTGTCATGTTGTCTTCCCCTCAACCAACTTCCCTTCTCCAGGCCCCTGTCCCTTAAAAAAAAAAAAAAAAAAAGGCTCTAGTTTAAAATTTAAGTATTTAAAGCAAAAATCTAAATCAGCCAATTTTAATATTACATTTTAATTCATTGGGAAGTAAGGATGCATATGTTGCACTTTTCCAGTTAAGGTACATGGACAGCAGAGAAGACGAACAGATCCGAGGGATCACTATGAAATCCAGTGCGATTTCACTACATTATGCAACAGGTAAAGCAATCTGTGTTTTAAAGAAAAATCGTTTTGCATCTTTCGTGTCCTCCCTTCTCTTTCTGAATTGCATGCCACAATTTCTTTGCTTTAAATTCTACATATTTCATTCTGGCCTCTCCAAATGCTCTGTTGTCAGAGTCAGGCTGTCCAGGCTTGGCTGCGTATGGGAACCTCTGACTGGCAAGGGCAGAAGAAATGGCGGTTCACACTTGCCCCCTCGAACAGGTGACTATATGGATTTCTTCAGAAGGAAAGTCAGGAACCTTAGGACTTTGCTGCCTCAGCCTTAATGTTTTGTTTCCTCGCTGGATCCTTGTTCTGCTCCCTGGCCTGCAGATGAGATTTGCAGTTGCCTTTGCTACTTAATGGTGGATTGCCATGGTCAGACTCGCTCGCTGTCCCCAAATGAGGATGCCATTTTGATGGTAACACTTGTAGCAATTTATCAGACAGAAGTAGTCTTACAAGTGTGTGAGGTACATGTTCATTGATACCAAAAAAATTGGATTAATTAAAAAAGTGCCAGCAACCTAAATGCCAGTAGAATGGTTAAATAAGCCGATACATCCATGCTGTGAAATACTATGCAGCTGTTAAAACAGATGTTTGACCTGTGTGTAATTGTATAGGAAAAAATGGTGTGTTGAAACAAAAAAGCAAGTTGCAGAGTATTTTGGTAAGATGTGAATGTGTTTGGGTAATAAAAATATATTCTGTATGCAGGTGAAGTCGTCTGGAAGGATACATGCCAAACTCCTAACAGTAGTTATCTCCAGGGGCTCTATTATGGCAAAACTTGCTCTTTTTAAAATATCTATTTCTCTGTACTGTTTGAAAATTTTATACAAAATATATTTTTATAATTAGAAGAAAATAATAAATATATATTTTATTTCCCTACTGGACCGCCCTGTGGTTCATCCTTCGCAGTGTCATATCTCTGGCACTGGCACCAAGGGAGGTAGTGTGTGGGGCATGGCTGTTGTAGCAGACCAGTTTTGAAGCTCTTACACACATGAATTCCCAATGTTTAATATTTAAGGTAATGCTTTATTTTTTTAAAAAACTTCCTCTCACATTTTAAAGGATATGGCCTTATTCTGTGATCTAGAGAGTGGGGTCAAGGTCTATTTCTTATCTCTCATTTTATAGACTTCATTTTGTAGCCTGCCTTCTTCCATACTCAGATCATTAGTTTGCTTTTATTCGAAGATTCCTCTAGTGTTGATTTTAGTTGCTCTGCTCTCGACTTTGTCTCTAGTCTTCCTACCCCCTCACTGTTTTAACTGCTTCCTTAAGGTTTAATTTATATGCTATAAAATTCACCCACTCCAATTCACTTTTGTCTTTCTGGTATAGTATTGTAGGAGACTGGCTATAGGATCCTGGGAATGGAATGGTCTACCCTCTCTTTGTCGAGCTTTGTGACCTTGAGCTGCCTCACACTCAGATTGTTTTAGATATGATTCTTTGATTGCAAAGAACAGAGACAAAGCTAGTTTGGGTTGGGGTGGAATAGCTTATTGAAAGAATATGTGTAAAATGATATTGGAAATAATATTCACAAAAATTGAAAAACAGGAATCTTATTGGAGTGATGTCTCATAGAAGTTGGAGCCACATTTTGATTCTGGATCCAGGATGGCCCTAGAGACCACATTAGTAAAAGTTTATGGATCTTCCTTCTGGAACTCCACTGTTGTCCCTGGGTTTGGTCATCTGTTTTTTCTCTCTGCTATTATCCTATACGTGTCTTCTCTATTCATAGCTTTTGCCTACTTGTCATGTGTCCATCTTCCTACACTAACCTTGCCCTGACTCCTTATCACTACTATCTGTTCTTCCACCTTATTTCTGTTGCTTACTGCTTCACTCTCTTGTGTTTCTGAGCACACAGTCCAGAGCAGGATGTGGCTCAGTCTTTTATGCCAGGCCATTGCAGAAGTTTCACCTAGAGCAAGGAGTAGCTGCCCTTGGTTGGGTAGTCACCTCGTAGTCCATTCGGTGGTGATTGGAGTGGAGTCATAAAGTATCAAACATGTTTCTCTGTAAGCATGTCAAGCATGGCATGACTGCCTAGAAGGGACTTTGGGCTAGGCAGTCATCATAATTGACAATGCAGAGCTTTGTTTTCGAAATCTACAAAGTGGGGATGGAAGTTGGGAATGTTGACTGAGACATAACCTCTTAGAACACCTTGGAATACCTCAGCCTATCCCTCATGCCTTCTTCCATGATTTCAGCAGACATCATTACCTTCTTTTCACAGAAGAGGGAAGACTTCTCAACTGCTTGCCATTGTACCTCAAACTGTGATGGTATTGGCATTTTTTGCCTACCTCTTGTCATTGGGAAAGACCTGTGTTCTGGACTTATTTTCTATTTATGATCTTTTCTATTTATGGTCTTTTCTCCTGTATTTTCAACCTTTCTTTCTGTACTGTTTCCTACTTGGCAGCTTTTAAGCATGCTTAAGTCTGCCTTGTCTTAAGACGTACGTATATCCTTTTAGCCCCACATCCCCCTGCACGTTCCCTTTACCCCCTTCCTAGTCAGTTACTACTATTACTCTCTCACCTGCTCTGATGGTAGGACCTGAGCCTTAGAGTAATGACACACATTAGCAATGTGAAATTGAGTGGAAGACAGTTGGTCCTTGATCTATGACTCTCCCTTTGGGGTGATGGAGAAAAATTAGTGAAATTCCAAGAAGTGAACATAAATCTTTTTTTATTCTGGGGTTTCTTATTCTAGTTCTTATTCTTAGATCCTTCCAAGCAAAAATGCCAATAAGCAAAGGAATCAAGACAGTGTGGATGTGTAATAGATTTACTACCTATGCAGCAGGACTTGAAAGGTGGAGTTCTTAGTGATGTCAGAGTTCACAGTGTGGCCGCAGTACTGGGCAGCTGATGTGGACTCACATTATACTGAGAAAGACCAAAAGTGAACGGGGTACACCATAATCAGAAGTGGCCTGTACGTGGTGTAGTTTGTTTCATGTTGGAGAAAGGTCTGGAGAGTCCTTTGGGATGGGTTTGTGCAGCAAAAAAAGAAAATTTGTTTGCTACTCATAGTTGTTTCTAGATCATTGTTCTCTTCTCCCTAAACCATATCGCTTTTGACACATACCATCAGAGTCAGCCACCCATGATCTCTTGTGGCAGCCTTCTCATGAAGACAGTTTGGTTACCTTGTTACCTGTGTCAGTACATGGGAGATAAAATGCATCCTATTGTGCTTTATAATTCTGTCAAATAATAAACTATATTAGTTGATTTGTAACTTTATATATCCATTTAAAACGTAAAAGAATAGTGATATTTTCTATGGAGGGAGACTTGTGATTACTGTATAGTTGGGATATAATTTATGTACATAATTGTTATATGTTCATATATGAAGAATTTAGTCAGGAACATATCCTCAGATAACTCAGGTTCTGCCTGTATTCCTGTTATTTTTATTAGATACATTTTCTTCTACCAATACACTGCAACATTAAAGACACTTGCATGAAGTTCAGATCCTCATCCGTAACTTGAGTCTTTCTCTGTTCCTTTATTTTAAGGAAAGTTTTCTCTTATCAGCTTTCTATGTATGCTTTACTGAACATTTCCAGTGTTTTGGAAATTGCATACTAAACTTTACATGAAGTTTTACTGTTCACAGAGGAGATATTTTGTCAGGTGATGGTGACAAATGTGCACCTTCTGTGAAACAATTATGTGTGATACTTTAAAACCATGAGCAAGGGAGAGATTCTTTTCCATAACTCCCTATTAGCAGCAAAAATTGCCTGCAAGATATCTCCAATAATTCAGGCCTTCCAACTTTTTTTTTCTTCAGTTGCCCAGAACATAAAAAAATCGGATTGTTGCTTGGCTTTTTAGATCAGCCCCCTGAAATGAAGAGATTTTTTTTTGGAATGCCTGGGAAATAAGGCAGCAGAAATTTGTGTCCCTGAATGCTGTAGCAGGAATTAGTTCAATACACAGCTTCAGGACTGTGTTACAAATCAGATTATTCAGCATGCTTAAAAAATTTTGTCTCTGAGAAGTGTTATGCCTTCTAAAGTTTTTAAATAATTTTGTTATTAGTAATAATATCTAGCATAGTAAACCCTAATTTTCAATATATTTTTAAATTTGATCTTCATGGGCAAAAGTGGTAGATGGCATTAAAGAAAACAAGTTTTAAAATGGCATAATGTGGCTAAAGGCACAGCAAAAGAGCTGTGCTTATGACCTTTTTTTTCTCTGATGGATAGAGGACTTCTTTCCCTCTACCTTTGAAACAATTTGAAGTTATCTGGAAAAGGTTAAGATGAAAAAGGCATTGAAGGGAGATGGAGGCTTGGCTCTGAGCTGAGTTTAGCCTTTGCCAGCTGTGTGACTAACCACAGCACTTCCTCTTTCTCACTGTTGAGTAAACTTGAGAAACTCCAGGTTAAACAGAGTTGGACAGACTTTTTTATTACAGAGTTTCTCTGAACCTTTAATATGTACATGCGTTGTGAGCTCCAAAGCCAGCTGTATTTCCCAGCTGTAGTATTGGGTCACACACCCTGATTTTCAGGATGTAATTTTCAGGTGGAAACACTGGGTCTGTCACTAGGTTTCTGTTCCCTTCTAGATCTGAACCTGCCATCCCTGAATGAATTTTAAAGGGTCTGGATATTAGGGGGGGATAGGTAGGTAGGTGTTGATTTTTCTGGTATACTCTAAAAGGTTTGTAACCCCAGTTAAAGATAAGAGCACTGTAGTATAGAAACCCTGAGACTTCTGTATGAGTGCATTTTTAGACTCTGTAAAGAACTTGGTAGGACACTCAGTCGCTGAAACTTCTGTGTTGGGTCCAGGTAGTATCACAGAGAAAGGATGGGAAAATGCTTGTAGTTCTCCACCCTAGAGTCTGGAGTTTAGTTAAATGAACAAGCAAGTGTTTCCTCAGCTGCAAAGTATAAGGTAATCCTGGACCTGAGAAGGGATGAGATCATTAGGTAGACCTGGCTGTGCTGCTGGCTTGCTGCGTTTGTGACCTTGGTTACTCTCTCACCTTTTGGGGGCTTCGGCATGTTTATCCATGAAATGAAGGGTTAGGCTAAGAAATGCTGAGTGATTGCAAGAATCTTGCAGCTTTTGCTTTATATGATAGGCCCCTGAACCATGCTAGACCTACTCACCTTTCTCTGATTTATTCAGTTGAGACAATGGTGCTTATCCAGGAGGGCCGCTGCAAGAACCAGTGCTGTGAGATCTGACAGTGAAAGGCTTGATTAAGGCACAGTGGGCCAGGGCTCCAGGCCCCTTGTTATTTGACTTCTTTGATTTGCTTTGGAGGTGTCCTGTCTTCTTTGGTTGGAACCTTCCCTGGTGGTTGTAGCAGAACAAGGACTCCTTATAAAGCAGTTTGTATGAAAAGACCAGGAGGCTGGGGGAGGAGTGGTGCTGAGGAAGACAGTCTGACTCTCACTGGTGGCAGTCCTTCCCACTGATCCCTGGTTCACCTTGGAGTCCTTCATCCAGCGTTCTGGAAATTCACTACCAGTGGATAAAATTGCCATCCTGAGTGTAGTGGTTAAAGGTACGGTCTTTAGAGTAAGGTGGGTTTCAGCTTCTGCTCTATCATTTTCAATTGTTTGATCTTAGACAGTTAACCTCAGAATTGGGTTCTAGCTGGATGTCCTTGAGAAAGATACTTAACTTTTCTGTTGTCCTAGTTACCAGCTCTATAAAATTGGGCCAGTGGTAGTACTACTACTGTAAAGGGTTATTGTAAGTAACATTAGATCATGTCTGTAATATGCTTAGAATGATGCCAGGCACAAATAGTCCACAGATGCTGGCTCTGGTTGTGGTTATTGTGGTGGTGTTTTATCATCATCAGTATCACTTATGGCACAGGTCATTAAAATTATATTGGGGAAAATCCTTTAAATAACCCGTAAATTACAGGTTGAGTACCATAAATCCAAAAATCCGAAATGCAGAATGTCCAAAATCCAGAACTTTTTGAACACTAATATAATGCTCAAAGGAGTCATTTTGGATTTCAGATTTTTGGGTTTGGGATGCTTAACCTGTAAATAAAAGCAAATATTCCAAAGTCTGAAATCCAAAACTCTTCTGTCCCATACATTTGGGATAAGGGTTACTCAACTGTATACATTCAACCCTATAGTAATTCTTGAGCACATTGAAGTTAAACTCAGTTAAACACTGAATTACGGGGAGGAGCAAAAATAAAGTATGTTTGAGGATTTAAATAATTATTTTTCCTTTAAAGAGGATGATATCAAATTTAATAGTAATGGGGAATGAGTGTAGAATTCTACTGTTTTTCTCAATGGTTTACTGAATTATGTTTTAACGATAAATGTCTGTAACCTAGAGTGACCGATTTTGGGGGGAGGGGCAGGATTTGCTGGGGATTAAGGGCTTTGATAGGATGTAGGAATTTTAGTGCTAAAACCGGACAGATCAGGATGAGTTGTCACCCTACTCTAAGCTTAATACATTTGCTTTTTGTGAATATTAAAGGAGATAATATATATGAGAGTAAATAGCACACTGTTTGGCACATAGTAACCACTCTGTAAGTTTTTATAGAATTGAGTATAAATCTTGATTGGGCAGATATAAATACACTGTTCTTTGAGAAAGTGTACAGAAGAACTTGGCCAACTGCTTTATGTCGTTTTAAATTGGCATTTTTGGCCCCTTTGAACAGCTTTCACTGTCAGGCCCCTGGGCATTCGTTTCTTTCAGTCTCAATGTCCTAATCTGTAAAATGAGAATAGTAATATGTATCTACTGAGGGTATGGTAAGGATTTAATAATGTGAGATTAGCACACTGGAAGTGTTTAGCACAGTGCCTTGCTCCCACTAAGCTCTTAATAAGTGGTAACTATTAGAATAATAAAGTCCTTTATCATTTTATGTAGATGCTATTTGAAATCAGTAGTCCCTTCAGTGGGAAAAGTTAGAATGAGAGCTGTTGATTGAGCTTTTGGCTCCTTTAGCTTTGTTCAGTTTTTCTTAGAAACTTTCTTATTCTAGAATTCCTGAGGAAGAACATTGCATACCTGCACAGCTGAAATATGTGTTTCTAATTTTATTTCAGGTAATGAGGAGTACCTGATTAATCTGATAGACTCTCCAGGACATGTGGATTTTTCCTCAGAAGTGTCAACAGCTGTTCGCATTTGTGACGGGTGCATTATTGTGGTAGATGCTGTGGAAGGAGTCTGTCCACAGGTAAGGGAGGGTAACGTGAAAACATTTAAGTGGATAAAGAAGGTGGGGAAGTAGGAGGAACCCTTGTTGATTACTCTGTGCCACTTTAGGCATTTCATTGACAGTCTGAACATCGGTTTTATATTTCACAGTTGGTAACATTCCAGTCTGTGATGGAGTAAATCACCAGAGTTGTGAAGGGATCTTAGAGATGGTGACTTTAACTTTAGATATTTTAAATTGAAGTGTCTATGATACCCTTTTAGAGAGGGACTTAGCAAAAATGGGAGAAATGTTGAATTTGGAGAGGATCTGGAGGTTTTACTCCAATGGAGAAGGTTTTTGAATTGTGAGAGATTGTTGATACCAAGATACTGAGCTAGTTCTCCTCTGGGAAAAATTCTCTTCTGTCGGTGCCTCAGTCTACACATCTGTTTCACCTACTTACACGCACATGCACACTCCCTTTGTACTTCTTTTTCTTATTCTTCCATATCCTTAATCCATTGTTTCTCATCTGTTCCACCAAAGTTAGCAAACTCACCCCTAAGGCCACAGTGAACTTAGAGCTCTGGTAGGGATGGAGCTCAACGTGCCTAAGTTCATTTCTTTTAATAATTTTTTTTCAAAACTTATGTTTTATCTTAAAAAAAAAATCACCATTGTATTCTAGTCCTTAACATACACATTTTTGTTTTAATGTTTTTTTAAAAGAATAATACAATATTTAAATTACTCAAATGAAGGAAATCTGATATTCTAAGAAGGTATACTATGATTATCCTGTAGCCTCCCCTCTGCTGTGCCCTGATGGCACAGGCTCCCAACTGGAGAAGCACAGCCTCAGTCTGTGTAGTGTCTTTATATCCTGACAGGATAAGTGAAACTCACACGCCTGACTTTATAATAGTAGAGTAGAGGTTACCTTTACGAGATCAGGGAGGTGTACACAGGGGGCTTCTGGAGAAATGTTTTATAATATTTTTTGATTTGTGTGCTGGTAACATGAGTTTTTATTTTATAATTTTTCAGTTAACTCTGTGTACCTGTGTGTGTGTGTGTGTGTGTGTGTGTGTGTGTCTATAAACACACCAAACCCTTCATATCTTTGCATAATTTTATTTATCCTTCTTAAATAAACTGTCAGTTCCGTAGAGGTAAGGATGGTTTCTTGTCTGCAGTCATTTGTTACCGTGCTGTATATATACTTTGTGAATGCCTCATGAATACCTTTGTCTGACTGGCATAGTCTGAGTTGTGATAAAGGAGTATGAGAGTAGTTTTAATTATTTCTAATTATTTCCAATCATGAGTTTTACATTTTTCTCTGTTTTTCTCAGACACAAGCAGTTCTGCGACAAGCCTGGCTTGAAAACATCCGTCCAGTTTTAGTGATTAATAAGATAGATCGCTTGATAGTAGAACTGAAATTCACCCCACAGGAGGCCTATTCTCACCTCAAGAATATTTTAGAACAGGTATTTTATTCTTCAGTATTTTAAAAATTGGGGCGCAAAGAAAAGTTGTAGGGAAGTTAAGGAAGTTACTGAGTTGGATATGAGGCATTGCTACAGAAAATTGAACTTTTCCACTTAAGGTTCATGCATGTTGGAGTCTTGCTACAACAGAGGCAACAGAACAGACGTGTTCCCAGGAGTGCCTTCCATCTCCTGGAAGCACCCATAGTATGAAGGTTGGATAATAGGCTCTCTTTTTTAAAAGTTTGTAGGTAGGTTCCAAAGGGAAGCAATACTAGGAGGCACTATGATGTTTCTTTATCTGTCTTTAGTCGAAATTTTACCCAAGCATTCATTTATTGAGCAAACATTTCATTTGTATGTTGAATAAATGAATTATTGAATGTCCATTGTATGCTAGGGATTATGAATATAAAAATGGATAGATCAGAGTCCTGTTTTCAGAAGAGCTCAAAGAGTATACTAGGGGAGACAGTTAAAGAGTTATTTGGAGAACAATGAGTTCTGAGTGTGATTCAACAGCATAGATGAGGGGCCACCTAACCCAGTCTGGATCAAGAGGAAAGAAGGAATTAGAAGTCTCACAATGGATGCCTTGAGGTGGAAGAAAGGTAGGTGTTTGCCAGGCAGAAAATTAGGGAAAGGACATTCAAAAGAGAAGAAATAGAATGTGCAAACTCATAAAGGCAAGAGAAAGCTTGGTACAATGTTTCATTCAAGGAACTGCAAATTGTTGATTATAGCTGAAGAATTTGATCATGTAAGCAGTGATGAGACTGGAGAAAGGAGTATGGGACTTAGATTTTGGTGAACCTTGTATGCCATGCATAGGAGTTTGAAATTTCTTCTTCAAGACAATGGAAAGCCATTGATGAGACCAACCTGAGTATATTTATTTGTTAATGGGAGGCAATGATAAAGGTAGAGTAATGAAAAAGAATGATGGATGGATCCAGTTCCTTGTAGAAATAGGCACAGGTGAAATCCTCCTGCCCTGCAGTGGCAGATGAAGGGCCAACAGTATTTGCAGATGTAAACAGACTTACAAGTTGGAATATGGGGAACTTGCAAGAATTCTGAGTAATAGGTTCCACTTTCTTTCTGAGCTAGGAAATAAGATTACTGCTTATTTGGGAGTGAAAATAGTTGGGGATTAGAGGTTGGGAAGAGGGCCTGAAGAGAGTGATGAAAATTTCAAGCAGCTGATGTGAGAGAAATGGGCAAGGGAGTTGACTAAGGTTACAAACTAGGACTGTGGGAATTGGAAATCCCGAGTTACAAGTGATACCAGACCTCAGTACTGAAAAACAAAGATATAACATTAACATTTATGTTAAACTAAAAATAATCATCATAAAAATGACCTTCCAAAAGCCTCATGATTTAGTTTTCCTGGGTTTTGAAATAATGCATTAATAACCTGTAAGTTATTCATTGATTGTAAATGTCACCTCCATCCATGTGTGCCCAAAGTGACTGATGATTCTAGCTCTCACAAACGTTAGGCAGTGCTTCTCCTACCATGAGCATGCTAAGCAGCTGAGTGACACTCTGCCATTTCACCGTCTCTCCTAGATTAATGCACTCACAGGAACTCTTTTTACTTCTAAAGTCCTAGAAGAAAGAGCAGAGAGAGAGACTGAATCCCAGGTGAATCCAAATTCTGAACAAGGAGAGCAAGTGTATGACTGGAGCACTGGCTTGGAGGATACGGATGATTCTCACCTTTACTTCTCTCCAGAACAGGGAAATGTGGTGTTTACCAGTGCAATAGATGGATGGGGCTTTGGGTGAGTCTATTTGAGTCTAATTAAATCTTTTTGTGGATTTTATATACAATTGATCTTTTTTTTAGTTAAACTTTTTATTTTGAGATAATTGCAGATTCATGTATAATTGTAAGAGATAACATGGAGATTCTCTTGTCCCCTTTACCTAGTACCTCCCCGACCTTGGTAACATTTTTATAGTACAATATCACAACCAAGGCAATGACATTGATGCAGTCAGGATAGAGCACATTTCCATCACAAGGCTCTCTCATGTTGCCCTTGTATAGCTACACCTTCCTTCCCAGCCCCAAGCGCTCTTTAACCCCTGACAACTATTAATCTGTTCTCCAAATTTGTTATTTCAAGAGTTTTATAAAAATGGAATCAAACGACATGTTACAGAAATGGAACCAAACAGTATGTAACCTATTTTGGATTGACTTTTGTCACTCAGCATAATTCTTTATAGACTTATCCAAGTTGTTGCATGTATTAATACTGTAGTTGGTTCCTTTTTATTGCTTAGTATTCCATGGTGTGGATTTACTACAGTTTAACCATTCACCTATGAAAAGACATCTGTTTTTTTTCCAGCTTTTGGCTGTTGTAAGTAAAGCTTCTGTAAACATTCATGTATAGGTTTTTGTGTGAACATAAGTTTTCCTTTCTCTGGGATAAATGCCTAGAAAATGCTGGGTCAAAGAACTGTCAAACTGTTTTCCAGAGGGGCTATGCCATTTCATATTCCCACCAGCCGTGCATGAGTGATCCAGTAGCTCCAGATTTTCACTGTCATTTGGTGTTGTCACCATTCTCATCTTAGCCATTCTGATGGGTGTGCACTACTGGGTTATTGTGGTTTTAATTTGGATTTTCCTAACAGCTGGTGATACTGAACATCTCTTCATGTGCTGATTTGGCATCTGTATATCCTCTTGGTTTAAATGTCTCTTCATGTCCTTTACCTATTTTTTAATTGTATGTTTGTGTTTATACTGTTGAGTTTTGAGAGGGCTTTTATATTTTAGACACTAGTCCTTTGTCTCATATGTGCTTTGCAAATATTTTATCTCAATTTGTAGCTTGGCTTTATATCCTCTTAAGAGTGTCTTTCAAAGTGGGCAAAGTTTTTAATTTGGGTAAAGTTCACTCCATCAATTTTTCTTTTTATGGATCTTGCTTTTAGAGTCAAGGTAAAGAATTCTTTGCTTAGCCGTAGACCCTGAAGATTTTTCTCTCATTTTTTTTCTGAAAGTTTTATAGTTTTACTTTTTACGTTTAAACCTGTGATCCATTTTGAGTTAATTTATGTAGAAGATGTGAGACTAAGTCCAGATTCTTTTTTTTTTTTTTTTCTGTCTATGGATGTCCAATCACTCCAGCATCATTTGTTGAAAAGGCTGTCTCTCCATCAAATTGCTTTTGTACCTTTGTCAGAACCATTGGGGCATGTTTACATGGGCCTGTGCTGAGTGGTTCGTTCTGTTCCTTGATCTGTGCGTCCATCTCTCCAACAGCATCACGTAGTCTTAATTATTGTAGCTGTATGATAAGTCTTGAAATCAGGTAGAGTATTTCTGCCCACGTTGTTATTTTTTTCAGAATTATTTTAGCTGTTCAAGCGTCTATGCCTTTCCATATAAATTTTGTAATCATCTTGCCTATATCTACAAAAACATCTTGCTAGAATTTTGATGGAAATTGCATTCCTTTTTATAGTAACTTGTTCTCTAATTTCCTTTTGACATATTTTGAACATATTTTGCGTTGGACAGTATAATATATTAAAATATCTTAATTTTCCATGTTTGTAATAAATTATAGATACCTTAGTCTCCTTTGCTGCCTGAAACGTCATACCAAACTTAAGTGAATCCAGGTAATGAATATATAATGAAAGAAATTATGAACCTGCTAAGAATTTACGCTTTTCATATATGGTTGATGGCTTGCCATTATCACCTTTGTGGGCCTCAGTTTCCTCATCTGAAAAATAAGAATATTGGGCTAAGATGATTTGTAAGAATTTCTTGCAATTAAAAAACACAGTGATTCACTCAGTCACATAACAAAGTCAGACCTGTGAATCTCTTAATTTGTGAGCATTCTGCTGGTGAGCCACAAGGTGGGGGGCTTGTCCTTATAATGATTTTCACAAGTCATGTAATGTTTTTTGCTAATTTAAGTTTAAATCTTACAAATTGGGGGAAGTTTATTGTGGGAGAAGAAAGAATAAGGAGGGGCTTGAAAGGATAGAATAATTTATGTATCCCTTACAACTGTTGACATTTTTAGATCCTATCAGTCAATAAGTGAACGTTCCCCTGCGTAGACAAGGTCATATTTAGAAATCTGCTAGTGCCTTTTCTCAACAAGTTGACAGGTTAATTTATGGGAAAGTGGTGGAAGTGAAAGCTCTGGGGACCTTTTTTTTTTCCCTCCAATTTTCTCCTAAAATGTCAGTGAATAGACAGAGTTGATAGCTCCATGCATCATAAAAGGTGGAAAATGAGCACATTTCAGAATTTGGAAGATGATTCTATAAACTCACATACAGTGGGACAGGATTAAGAAATGTGAGTAGAGGCTGAACCTACTAGGTCTGCTGCCTGAATGTATCCTGTTAATGGATATAAATCCAGGAGAATCTGCTCTGAAAAGCAGAAACACATGGACTTGGATGGGTAGCAGCAAGAATCTAAGTCCTTGTTTTAGAAAATAGAACTGAAGCCCCAACTTTGTAGAATAGGGACAGGAAAGAAGAGACAATGAAAAGCCCTTCCTAATAGTCTTATTTGTCATCTTGTCTCAGAATCCTGCAGTTAACATTAATCTGCTGGGTAGCTTGGAAGGCAAAAGGGTATGTGGCTCAATAATTTCATACTTGGCCAAGTTGTCATTCGGGGAGATAGGCAGCAGATAGATCAGCAAAATTTTGTAATACAAATCTGTTCTGCAGGTCTTTTAGAATCTTTTTTGAAGTTAACTCTTTAGAGGAAATGAATTAAAATAGAATTCAAGAATGGAGAAGTGCCAGAACCTGTGTTTTAAAATTATAACTAACGACATAAACAAAAGCACTAAGCTATAATGGGGAATGGGTAGATGTTAAGCAAATTTTGTGGTAACTATGGGATAAAAAAGAATGAAAAGGGTAGGAAACATGGTTTTGAAAGATTTGTTACCTTTCTATGTATATATGTGTAAACAAATGATAGAGTAGAAGAGGGCTTGAGGACAGTGGCTTAAGCAAATGGATAAATATCTTACTGTGATTTATGGTTTTGAGAGGTTTTAGAGTATTTATGAAAATATTTTAGTTTACTACCTTTTTTTTTTTTTTTTTGAGACAAAGTCTTGGTCTGTTGCCCTGACGAGAGTGCAGTGGCATCATCATTGCTCACTGCAACCTCTAACTCCTGGACTCCAGCAATCCTCCTGCCTCAGGCTACTGAGTAGCTGGGACTGCAGGTGTGCACCACCATGCCAGGCTAATTTCTTCTATTTTTGGTGAAGACAGGGTCTCTGTCTTGCTCATGCGATCCTCCTGCCTTGGCCTCCCAGAGTGCCAGGATTACAGGTGTGAGCCACGTGCCTGGCCTTAAGTTTACCACTTTTAGAATTAACACCGGGGTGTTTATCTGATACATCATTGTAAAAACTAAAATATAATACAGTCTGGGTAACACAAATCAACATTTTAAAAAATCCTAGAAATATAACAGAAACCGCACTGGTAAATCCATCTGATCAAAGCAGTTGTAATAGTAAATGTATGAAATCCCCCAATAAGGAGGGAAGGAAATTTTATTAAAAAAAAATTCAGAAGTTTGCTACATAAAAAGGATAAACATGAAGCATAATGGACAGAGGCTTAATACCAAAGCTCTAGTTCAGGTATGTCAATCAAATGTGAGCAAAAAGAAAGTAGGTTTGGCAATGTTAATGATAAAATAGAATTTATGGCAAATTAGTTATGGTGTAAGAATCACTTTTATACAGATAACTGACACATTTCACTAGTGAAGAGATTATGGATCAACTATCATAATAGCAATGTGCATGAGACAAAAGTAGAGCTGTAAGTTGAACTCGTAGGCATGTGGTTTGGGGGGAGGATTTTAACATATCACTGGCAAACTCTTCACAGGTTAGGTAGACAGAAACATAAACCATATGAATAGCACAATTAAATTCAGAGTTTGCTTTAAGTGTCAGTGAAGGGTATACAAAAAGTGCTTCTATATCAGGCAAAAAATAATAATTCAAGTTCAAAAGCTAGAAAAAAGATATGCTAATTACTTAGTCATTACCTCCAGTTTTAACCATCAGAGAATAGACCCAAGTTGCTAGTATAGAGATCAAAGTTTCAGCTTTATTCATTGAGGCCCCAAGTATCACTCCTAAAGAACAGGGCTCCTTGCTAAAGTTAGGTTGGAGAATGCTTGGGAACTTGGGCTACAGTAGTTGCCTCTTAGTATCTACCTCCACATGTAGACCCTTAGACCTGCCTGTAGGTCCTGAACTGGATATGCAAATCTGCGTGGAGGATTGCAGCCTGCTTAGCGAAACCAGGTATTGATACATGAAAAGCTGCAAAGAGAGGGGTTTCCTGACTTACATCTGGAAGCGAAACCAGGTATTGATACATGAAAAGCTGCAAAGAGAGGGGTTTCCTGACTTACATCTGGAAGGAAAGCTCTGGGCCCTGCTCTGGTTTTGCTGAACCACAGGAAGCCAGGGAGGAGATCTGCTCTTTTTATTGACCGTATAGTATGTAGTAAGACAGCCTGCTTTCTTTTGGAGGCACAGGAACTCTACCCAGCAGATGCTGGCCTTTCACCTTCTCTTCACTTATGGAGGAGCCACTGAAGTGTCACCTATGAACAGATGGTTTTATTTCTTCGTTTCTAATCACTATACCATTTATTTCCTTTCTTGTCTTACTGCATTAGGCTGGGCTTCCAGTACGGTGTTGAAAAGAAGTGGTAAGGGGATATTCTTGCCTTGTTCCTGAGTAGGCAAGATGCTGGTACTTTGAAAGGTCTAGTCTCAAACCTTAGTGAAACATTTTGTTCCTTGGAGAAAGGTATTTCCTAGGCCCTTTATCCCAGATGATGCAGATACTACCTGTAGCACCTTCATCTGTTGATTGACTGCTCTCCCGTGGCTGGAGACCCTAGCGGTAGCTGGTTTCTCTGTGGGCTCATGAGAATTAGGTCGGTATGTGTATGTTTACCATTTAATCCAGGATATTAAAAAACTTGTTCTGGCAGGTTGTGGCTATAGAGGTCATTTCCTTTGTGAGCAATGGTCATTTATAGCAGTAAAGAACTGAAATGAGGTGTTATTGTTGGTATAGTTGTGATGGGCAGCTGGAACCAGCACTTCCTTGGCCCTAGTTCCTTTAATCTTGTTTTATGTGTGCCAAATTAAGAGAGGGAGCTATAACATGAATTCTAATTCATATTAACTTAGAGATTGTTGGCCAAGAACATGGGCTTTGGAGCAAAACTACTTGGATTTGAATCCCAACTTCACTTCTTACCTGTGTAATCTCTCTATGCTTCATTGCCTTTTTCTGTAACATGGGAGAAATCTGTAGGATAGTTGAAATGATTAAGTTTAGTTATACATCTGAAGAACTTTGAATAGTACCTGGCACAGAAACATTCAAGTATTGGCTATACTTATTATTGATAACATGTACATTGGGTTTTCTTTCAGAATTGAGCACTTTGCCAAAATCTACAGTCAAAAGATTGGCATCAAAAAGGAAGTTCTTTTGAAAACCTTGTGGGGAGATTATTATATAAATATGAAGGCTAAGAAGATTATGAAGGTTGATCAGGTAACGTCGTAAATGTCCCTTTGATTCTTGGTCACATTCTTGCCCTATGAAAACCTGTACTGTAATACTTTTAATAGATGTAATCAGCTTTAGTTTATGTAGGTGAGTTCATGAGGGATTTTTTAACTATATATAAAAATTGGGAAAGGCTTACAAGTCTCGTATCCAAGTATTGTTTATGTAGAGTTCTTAGCCTTTTTAAATATAGTGAGCAAAGACCTGCATTTTTTTTTAAGAGAACCAAAAATCTCAGATCTTGGGCACCTGAAGACACATACTTTATGTCATGCTTTTGTATGTCTCCTTCACCGTAAAGAAATGTCTTTTCTAGGCATTGCTGTGTTTCACACTGTACTAGTCTCAGCTGAGGCCTTGTCTCACGGTGTGCTGCTCGCCGTGCAGTGCTGATGGGGGTGGGAGGTGGTGCGGGACTGCTCAGTCACGTAGCCTCCGAGGATACTTTTCTTGAAGCTTTATATTTTTAATGTAAAATTCAGGATTTCATAAATTTGTTATCATTGAAAATCATATATATTCCTTTTAGAAAGTACTCATAAAGCCACAGAAAAGAAAAAAAAATCAGAAGCCAACAGTGCTTGTGATATGGTTTTAATTTCTTTCATTCCTTTCAGATAATATATATTTCTCTCAGTTCAGATTATACTATTTATATAAACTGCCTTTTTGCTTAATGTTATATCATGAACATCTTCCCTTGGCTCTAAAAGCTTTTTTATAAACAGTGTATTTAAAAGGGAGTGAACATAGTTAAGTGGGAAAGAGCAGGCTTGAGAGTTACTCTGTGTTTGAATCTTGCCTCTGCCACTTACCGGCTCTGTGACTTTTGTCTCATTTGTTTCATCTGCAAAATTGAGATAATAGACTTAGAGTGTAGTTATGATTGTATGAAATAATCTGTGTAAACTCTGTAGAACAACTCCTGTCACATAGTAAGCATCCTATTTTATTTTATGAGAGTACCACTGTTTATGTAATCATTCTCTTAAGATTGGACATAGTTTTTTTTTCCCAGATATTTTGACATTGTAAGTAAAGCTGTGATAGACATTTTTGTGCATAGGCTTTTGTCTTCATGATGATATTTTTTAAACCAGGAATGACTTTTAATTTCTTAATACTTTTGCCAGTAGTTCTTCAGAAAGGAGGTATCAGTTTATATCCCATCTCATGTGTATGCGAGAGTATATACCCCAAGGTGCTCTTGATATTAACTTTTTGCATAGTTTCGTAAGAGAAATGATAGGGTTTCTTTGTGAACGTTAGACTGAAGTCTGTGAAAAGAGCCTGCGTGCGCAGAGTGAAGTTGTGGCTCTTGGTCTGGGTGTTGTGTGTGTGTCTTTGATTTTAGTGGTGGGGCAGCCATAGTGATACGTGTCCCAAATGGTCACATTGTTTATGAAGTCCCTTGTTCCCAGAGGAAGGGGATACTTGGTTATTATTATTGACTATCTAGAACATTCTTATAACTACTTTCATCTACTTTACTGTTGAATAAATATTTTCAAGTAGCAATGAGACATATTGATAATAAAAACATGTCAAGAATGAATATATAAATGCCTATTAAATGTTCCAGAACTTAAGCCCATATATTCTTTTCTGCAGGCTAAAGGAAAGAAACCTTTATTTGTACAGTTGATCCTGGAAAATATATGGAGTTTGTATGATGCTGTCTTGAAAAGGTAAAACTGTTATAAAATTGTTTATCTTTGGGCAGTATAATTTGCCTCACTTTCCAGTTTAATGAGTTACTTCAGAAAGCTGAGATAGGCTGAGAAAGTGAACAGAGCTTTTGCAGATGAGTTGATTGCAGGGCTTGGAAACAATTTAAAGGAGTGTGTGTAACCCAAGTTAAGGGTGGTGGAGGAGGGACAGAACAGCAATATTTTATAGAATGCCGAGATGAAGAGATAAAACAATGGAGAGAGACAGTAGGCCTTTGTTTTTACAAACCCAGTTTAAAAAAATAGTAATTATAGCAAAAAAGGTGCTGGATATCTAGGATCATTAATAGGGAACTTGGGAAATAACTTGCCTGGTACAAATTTTCTTTAGTGTATTTACTTTCTAAGTTATTCCAGAGGTGGAATAATGACTTTTTAGCATTTATTTGTAAAATGTCTTTACCGGTTGACATAGTTTGCTTAAGGCGATTGTGGAATGGTGCTTCGTGGGACATTTTAAAGAAGGATGCGCTTGAAAAGTGTAAGAGCAGAGGTTGAGGAGTCCTCTACTGTGGCAGGATCCCCTTCAGACATTTTTAGTGTTTTTTAAAAATGTAGCACATTAGGGAAAAAATGTGCCAGCTAATGTTGAGTTCCTTTTCCTTGCTGCTTGTTCATACCTGTATGTGACTTTTTCCCCCTCCAATCTTGTGTTTGCTCTAGGGACAAGGAAAAAATTGATAAAATAGTGACTTCTTTAGGATTAAAAATTGGAGCCCGGGAGGCGCGACATTCAGATCCTAAAGTCCAGGTCAATGCCATTTGTAGTCAGTGGCTACCCATATCCCACGCTGTCCTTGGTATCCTTTATTTCAATGGTTTTTAATGAAATAGTTTTGATAAAACAAGAAAAAACAATGGGTTATTGGCAACGAGGAAATCCTCTGGAAATAACCCATTCCAATCTAAAGTAAGTCGTCTCTGCTCATTTAATGTTCTACCATGAAACTATATTTAATACTTTAAAAATTAATGCACTAACTAGTGTCAATACTACCAATAAGGAAATTTTTAAAAGATATTTCTTTTTGTTTTTGTTTAGTAATCTGTAAAAATAAAAATGCACTAAGATTTGTATTTAAGTAGATAATTTAGAAGTTTGTGTTAAATCACTTTTTCATTTCATGGTCACCTGTGTGCTAAGCTCTGTTGTCCTCATTTGTTCCATGAGCCTCAGTGTTAGAGTATCTGTCATGAGGACCCTGTCTTAGCTTCAGAGCGTTAGAGCGTTCATGAACTCCCTGAAATTGTGTGCATGTTTTGAGATGTGATGCATAAAACAACGTTGCCTTACAGCCCAGGCATCTTCTGTGTAAACAGACACTGTTACCTCGATATTTAGTGCACACAGTGACTCTTTGCCTTGATGGAGGGCGCTAGTCCAAGCCTTTCAGTCCTTAACAAGAGCCTTCAGCTATGGTGTGCCAGAAACTCCCTAGTCCCCTTGATGTCACTGCCGAGAGAGTGGAGAAACTGATGTGTGCAGGATCGCAGACGTTCGGCTCTCTCCCGCCAGAAACCCAGGCACTGAAAGCAGGTGAGGCAAAGAGGAACATGCTGGAATGTACAGCACCGTTGGCTTTCCTCAGTCCAGGCTGCTCTAGGCCAATTTGCTGAATGGCTGGCCAATTTGCCAAATGTCCACTTCCACAAATAAACAGTTTCACAAATGACCATTTCACCAGCTTTGGTTCTCTTCTCCCCAGAGAAGAGTTTTGCTATAGTCGCTTTGCTCAGCTAGGGGGTTGGGAGACCAGAGACTCTGGGAATCCTCCCTCCTGCCCTGATTTTATTTCATAATCATGTTATAGTCCATCCCCCTAAGCAACCAAGAATGTGTTCCCTTAGCTGCGACATCACTGCCATGGCGGTGTCTGTAGGGACCGTGGGAAGGTGGTTCCAGGGGCTGTGCTGCTCATTAGAAGCCCTGTCCACACGCGCCACATGGAGAGGGAGCGTCCGTTCTGCTCTCTGGGGGCTCCATGAAATTCATTTGTGTGTACTCTCTGTCTCCAATTCTGTTGCAGTTGTAACCCTGGCCCCCCCAAACCACTCCAGTACTGTTCTTGGGGTCACTATAGACTCCCACTTTGTTAAATCTAATGGCCAGTTCTCAATCCTCATTTGACTAGATCTGTCACAAGCATTTGACACAGTTGATCACTCCTTCCTCCTCGGAACACTTTCTGCCCTTGACTTCTAGGCTTCCACATGCTTCTGCTTTTCTCCCTGTCTCCGTGGTTGCTTATCCTTAATCTCTTTTTCTGGTTTATCCCCATCTCCCTGACTTTAGTTTTGGGGTGCCCCAAGCCAGGCTTAGTCTTTGGACCTCATCTCTTTTCCCTGCACTCACTTTTTTGTTGATCCTATCCAATCTCAAGGCTTTAAATGACAGCTGTGTGCTCAGAGTTCCAACATCTGTATCTCCAGTGCATATCTGTTCTCTGATCTCCAGACTCATGTGTCCAATTTCTACACTCCCTCTCTCTATTCAGCTGTCTAAGAAACATCTCAAACTTAACATGTCCCAAACTGAGCTTTTTATCTTTTTCTCAAACCTGCCTTGCTAGTTAACTCCCATCTCAGAGGCACCTCCATCTTTTCATTTGTTCAGTCCAAAAACTTCAGGGTCATCAGTGGCTCTTACATTCACCTTGTACTGCTACACCCTGTCCATCAGCAAGTCCAGTTTATTCTTCCAGAATCCAACTACTTCCCAACATTTTTACTTCTGCCTCCCTGGGCCAAGCAACCATCACCCCTCACCTGGTTATTGCAGTAGTTTAACAACTAGTGTTGCTGGTTCTGCTCTTTATTTCCTTCAGTGTTTTTTCAACACTGCAGCCAGAGTGATTCTGTTAAAATGTGAGGGCATGTCACTTTATTCCTAATTCTTGCAGTTTATTCATGCTTGAATTTTACTGTTGAATTCTTCGTGTACAAATTAATTTGATATGAGGTGATGGGGCAAGGCCCCAATAATAAAAAAATTAACCAATATCTTTTCAACAGTCAACAAGGTAGCTTGTTAATAAAATAAATAAAGTTTATTACGACGTATAGTGGGTGGTTAACCTCATTCCATAGCTTTAGCTCTAATATAACAGCTCACCCAACCTCCTGCCCCATCAGTTTGGCTTTTCTGTCCTCATTTGTGCCAACTCTGCTTGCTCTTGCTCTTCTGTTCTTTCCTAAAAATCTTATAGTTCTCTAAGTGGAATTTTATCGAGTTATAAAAAGTTATGGACTTCTTATACATTAGATGATGTCATGTCTTAAACATCTCGTTTTCCAGAAAAATCTGTTTTTTCAATAATGAGAAAAATAGTGACATTTTTATTTCCTGTTTGTTTAGCTTTTATGAAATGTGGAAGTGAGGACACTGCTCCAGTTATTATCTTTGTTTCCAAAATGTTTGCAGTTGATGCTAAGGCCTTGCCTCATAATAAGCCAAGGTAAGGAAAAGAGGGAAGTTGGGCTGGGGTGGGGAAATGGTGTATGTTGGGTGGGTGTGTAGTTGGGGTGTGGGTGGGAGGGCGCACATAATGTTTTTCTTCCTCAACCCAGAATTCATATCAAGCCAACCCCCACGGTACCATACAATTTGTATAGTAATGTATCTTTTTGTGGTAGCTTTGTAAGAGAAAGCTGTTGAAATCAACTCTGGGATATTGATTGGAACTGATGTAAATTTGAAGAAGAGTAGTAATATCAACAGTTAACTTTTGCTGAACATGACAGGAAAGTCTTAGTCTAAGCCTGCATTGTGTCATCTAATTCTGTCTACCTCAGTGGAGATTATGAGTATTGCTGCTTCTCTGTGTGTGTGTATGTGGCGGGTATGGGAGATGGATTATTTCTCAAGTTCCGGAGTCTTGGGGCATCTGTCCATTCTTTGTCCTCTGTTTTTCATATGTGTTCCCCTCCTTGCTGTCTGCTGCCCTCCCCACAGTTTAGGTAGTGATCATCTCTTATGGCAATCGTTGCAGCATCCTCCTACCTGGTTCCCCTGCCCCACCTTTAGTTCTACCGATCCATTTGCCACCCTTCCTTCGCAATGATCTGTCTGAGACTCAACTGTGAAGATACAAGTCTCTTGCTTAAAATCCGTTACTGTTCTACCTCAAGTGTGAAGTGATGGTGATGATCTCACTAGTACTTGGGGAAACAAGTTTTTAATTAGTTGTCGTATTTATTTTAATGTGTATATTGCCTGTTTATGTCAAGTGATGCAGCTTTTCTTTTCCCAGTAATGAGATTTTAAGTTTTAGTTAAAAATGTTCATTTAAATTAAATATTAAGTAAATAATATGTTGATAATAGCTGAAATGAAAATGATACGTGAGTGAGTGAAGGTCAGATCACCAACCTATGAAATAAACAACCTTCCTTAGTGGCATTTGAGACTTAGAATGACCTGACCCCAAACCATTTTTCAACTAGATTTTTATTTCTTTCTCTAGTATACTATTTCCTGAACAAATTTCACATCTTTACTTGTGCTGTTCCTCCATCTTGAAAGATTATTTTTCTTCTGCTAAAATCTTGCTGGTCCTTCTGTATGTTATTTTTTAGTATTTTGCTAGTGATTTGAACATAGGCAGCTTCAATAATTTTTGTCCTAAGGATAAGTGAAGGAATGGATGAATGAGTGAATAAACAAAGAATAGGTCAGCGAATGGGTGATGAGTGAACAGCTGAATGAGTGAATAGTTGAGTGAATGAATGTATATTTATGTATCTTGGCTACTCCCAGATAATATTTTAGTGCTACATGTAGTAACAATTTCTTGATATTTTAGGAAGTTAGATGTTTTGGCCAGTAGGAGTATCTCAGAGATTCTAGTAGAATCCTAGGAAATATTGGAGAATTGGAAAACTTGCTCTTGAGATTTCAAGTACATGTATGTATATCATTTAAATTTCCTACATGTACTCATCCTTCCTTTTCTTGCTGAAGAATGATAGTATTATGCCTTTACTATTAGTTACATTTTCTGTGAACATTTTTCTGAAATATTCATCAGTGTTTTCCTGAATTTAGTACATTTCTGGCAGTGTAATTAATTCTATTCCATTAGGTTGTTTTACTGATTTTAGTCTTTTCTTACTTAACCAGTGTCAGTCTCAACAATTGTGATATAACAATAGCGTATTCTCAGGTGTAACTGGGTAAGGTCATCATCATTACTTTGCTCTTTAACATCTTCTAGCTGATTTCTCATGTAAGTTTCACTGTTTTTAAAATTTGGGAAATATACCATTGGAAGTTGGTATATTTCCATCTCTACTATTTTATATATACCCAGCCAGGAGCAGGAGAGTATTATTTTCCTTTAATATAGACTAGAATATGTTGAATTCTGTGTAATACATGTCAAAGAGAAAAGTAAAGCAGGAAATGGGATGGGATACTTGCGAAACCTAAATGATTTTTCCCTGATTTAATGAAAGCACTGTCTTTTACTCGCTGCTCAACAGTGCCACTTTGTTGTAAAGAAGTCTCTGTGTGTGAATGGGACTGTTAGAGGACTTCTCCCATGTTCTTGCCTCTTTTCCTTTCCCCTTCAAATTCATCTCCCAACCTGACATTTGAATCTTCACTCAACATTCTCACCTCCGGTCTCCTTCATCTCTAGTGTTAGTAACTACTGTCCCTTCAGGAAGTTCTCTCCGTGGTTGGTTATACTGTAGCGTAGATGTGGCTCATGACTCACAGCTGTTTCCTTACTAGTAGGGCCCTATTTTCCTGCAAACAGATTCCTCTTTGTTCTCAGCAAATACTGGATACAGTATCTTCTGCTTTGTTTCCCTCTAGCACCACTCCCAGTGCCCACCACAGTGCCTGGCACATGCCAGGTGTTAACTGGGTGGATGGATAAATGCATAGAGAGATAGCAAGCATCTGTCATATGTTAACTCAGTGACTATAAATGCTGATTATTCCAGAGCTTGTCATGAACTTAGGCAGATGAGGATTTAATAAATAAGGTGAACACAAATATGCTTCTTTTCTATTATAACTGAAGCTAAAATGAAATCAGCAATTACTGAAGATGCTGATTTTGTCATCTTTAATTCCTCCTGAGTGAAAGACCATAACCTGGTGACAATGAGCTTACAATTTAGAGCCAGATAGATCTGGGTTTCAATTACAGCTCCTCCATTTGATATCTGTGTGACTTTGCGTCAAGTTACTTAGTTTTCAAAATATCCATTTTCTCATGTGTAAAATAGGGGAATAATATCTACTTCATTTAATTGTTGTGATAAATATGTGATACAGTATATGTAAAGTGATTAACACAATGTCTGGAGCATAGTGCTAAGACCACTGGAAGAGACTGTCTCTTCAGGTGCTAACCGGTGCATCAGGTATTTTTTCCTCCCTGCTCTAAGAATAATACTTTGTTCTGCATTTATATTTTAATTCACACTTGTCAGATACTCATGAGTTTTTAGCAAAAGTCTAGCAATAAGGAAAGTTATCTAAGGATTGGTTGAAGGAACAGCTGGAATGTTTAGCCTGGGGGAGAGCGAAGGGAGAGGGTGAGGCCTGAGGGCAGATGATTCAAAGGAAAGGGGAGGGAAGCAGATGTGTGAGATGTTGCTCCAGAGGACAGAACAGCAGCCATGGCCGGAAATCGGGAGGAAGCAGAGCTCGTCTGTGCTTGAGAGCTCTTCTGAGGAGGAGCTTGTCTCTCGCAGTGGCAGGCAGTTCTTCCAGTGCCGGCAGCTCTGATTGCCTCACGGCAGACGCCTGGCCAAGCCAGTCTCAAAAATTGTCTCTTGTCTTTTTGTATTTTATTGCACAGTCCTGTTACCCACAGTGGGATAGTCTGACTGGAAGGGCCTATTCCTAGAACTGAACTCATCCATTTTGAGGGGCAGATGCAAAGGAGCGCAGAACTGGTGTCCAGTCCTGGTGGAAAGTCTTATCAGGTGTCTGCAGAGGGTAGCAGTGGACAGTCAATGATTTAAGCAGTCACCTTCCAGGCTAGCCCACGTGCAGTAAAAAGGTGGAAGGGGTTTTAGGACATTTGGCATCAGGAGCTCCAAGAGTATGTGGCCATTTGGAAGGTAAGCCAGCAGTGCCCATGCAGAATGGCTACCTGTGTGGTTGCCAGTGCTTAAGGCAAGAGCAGAGGAAGATGGCATGGCAGGGTGGCACATGAAATTATCACTTAGGTGTCAAGTCTGACACTGGGGAGTAAAGCAGCAATCATAATGTCAAAGGTGAGGGCGGCATGGGAGGGAGACAGTGAGTGTTGGGGCCAGGCAGGGTTATCCGGCTTCTAGAGCTAGAGCTTAAAGTCGGGAGCAGAGGGTTAGCCTTGTGTCTTGATGTTTAGTCCCAGAGTATAGGGCTAAAGATGTTCAAATTCTACCAACCTTAAGGCAGGGATTGGCCTTGCTCTTGTGTTGGGGTTGAGCATGCCGTTGGGTTCATGAGGACCCCCACATGGGAAGGGGGGCCAAGTCTTGGGAAATAGTTTAACTGCCTGGTTTCCACCTTCTAAACCCAAACTTTGCCCATTTTTATTCAACGTGGTACTCCCCCTTTGTAAAGACCTTTTTAGTATTAAAGCTCCAGGTGCCTCCTCTGTTCTGACAGGCATGAAGGCAACTCTTTAAGGAAAAGAACAGCTTAATTCCTGCCCCCCCACCACTCCCTCTCAGACTGATTTCCAGCAAACACACATACACACCCATACACTGCCTTTTCTGTGATGGTCCTTCTCGGGTCTAATACAATGACTGATAATTTCAGTTTGACCTTTTAGTGCTGCTGAATTGCCGGTACTTAGCCTGACCTTGAACGCCTGCTCTTGAACCCCAGCTCTCCATGAAGATGTATTTTTGTACTTAGGGAGAAAACCTCGATTTCTCATTGAGGCTTTATGCTTGTTTCCCTGCAAGGGTGTTCTGAGCCCTGGTATCTGTCTCTCTTTCCCTTCCTTATCCCTGTTCTTTACCTCTTCCAGAAGGAATATGGGTGTCTGAGAAAGGTTCCATGCTATTGTGTATTGTTCCACTTGGGGACATGGACTCCTGCATGTCAGTTCATAAGCTCAGACTAGCTGGAGACACAGCATTATTAGAGAGAGCCTGATAGGCCCTCTCTTCTGTTGCTACCAGCAAGGAGAGAACTTGCAGAAAACTTCTGCCTGGAAGGGAGCTGGGACTAACCATCAGCTTATCCAACCATATCAGTACTTGCTGCTTCCCTGCTTGAAGGAACTGAGAGATGGTTGGTGTTGCCAGATGATAATGTATTTGTGATATCCTGTAGGCCTCTCACGCAAGAAGAAATTGCTCAGAGACGTGCGCGTGCAAGACAAAGGCATGCAGAGAAGCTTGCGGCGGCACCGGCCCAGGTACCCTTGGAGCCCACCCAAGATGGGCGTGCCCTTGAAACAAGTCCAGAGGGAGAGGAGCCAAGAGGTATGGCTTCCCAGTGGGCTGTGGTGCAAAGTGGTGGCCTTTGTGCTTGACTTGGGACACCCATCCTTTAGCTCTTGAGCTTTTAGCTTTAATCATAGGTTTTATCAATATTCCTTTCATTCTTGGTGTTTCTTTTTCTGAAACTGGACCAAACATGTCATATTCACTGTTCCCTCTGTGTTTCCAGGCAGTCCCTGGATTAAAGAGAGAATTCTTGGCACTCATCATCTTTTTGTTTCTGGCAGGTGATGAGCAACAGGTGGAAAGTATGACCCCTAAGCCTGTGCCCCAGGAAGAACACAACCAAGAGTCTTTCATTGCATTTGCTCGAGTGTTCAGTGGTGTAGCTCAAAGAGGAAAGAAAATTTTTGTCTTGGGGCCCAAATACAGTCCTGTTGAGTTTTTAAAACGGGTAAGAATTGGAAATAAAACATTAGTATATTGTTTCAGGAGTCTGATATCTTTTCAAATTGGTTTGGATTGGTGATTATCTTATTGGTAGATTTATTTTGTCTCTAGAGAGGCACACTTGAGTGAATCTACATATTTCCTCTTGTGTTGCTTTGGTAACATTTGGTATATGTGTCTCACTGAGTAGCATTTAGAAAACCAGACCAGTATGTGAACCAAATTTTCAGGCCTTATTTAGTTATAAGGCTTTTCTCTTTAAGGCAAGAATCACCTTGTGGTTAGAGTAAAGAATTGATAAGAGCAGGTGTCATGCTGGAGCCAGGGCAATGCAGATCTTCTAGAAATATGAAGATCCCAAAACTAGGTGCATCAGACCAAAGATGTGGGCAGTGAGCAGGTGGCAGGCAGCAGCTGCACGGCAGGGAGATCCTGGAAATCTGATCGGGAGGGTCTGCGAGCAGGGGAACAGCCGGCATCTAAATGTGCCTGAGCCGAAGGGCAAGAAAGAGATCACAGGCTAGAGTTGTCCCAGAACATTTTTGGAAGTAAACAAGGTGTGTACATCACAATTAAATAATAAAGGTCCTAGAATGACAAAGATACCGGAGGTTCAAGAAGCCAGTCTCCCACTGATCGTAAGGAGAAATGAGTTAGGAGGTCAGTCAGCAGCATGAAGCATCACGAGGAAAAAAGCACATGCTCCTCTCTGTCCGCGGTAGGCGGCCTGTCCGCGGTAAGCGCCAGTACTTGGCCACAGCTAGAGAAGGGAGGTGGAAGTTGAAGAAAGTCTGTGCCATCAGTTTTTCCTCGGCTCGAATGCTTATTCCATCACTTTGAGCAGTTTAATCTTTGGAGATTGCAGTGCTGAGTGGCAGTTAGGCAGTCCTTGTTGGACTGTGGCATGTCCTAATTTAGCAAGAAGGAGCATAGCACTTGGTGTGTGTAGGGTTATATTTTATGTGAGTCTGAAAGTGCTATAGTGACATGTATAAAAATCTGTTTATGATTAGCTTAACATCTTGGCTTGGACGTAATTGATAGTTTGTTGTTTCTAAGTAAGGGTCAAGTATCTGTTCATTTTTTTTTCATCCTTTACTCTCTGAACTGTCCAGATGAGTAAGAAATTGTTATTTAGTGAAACAGTGATTTATTGAGCATTACACATTCCATGAGCATTCCAGTTTATCTTCTGTGTGTAGTGTCTCTGCTCTTGGGGGGCTACAGGTTGAAATCAACTGCTTAAGTATCAGATGTCTCAAGCAGAAATGATTAAATGATGGCACAAATGACTCCTTGTTTCAGTAGTCAGAACCCATAAAACCTAATTCCAAGCTACTTTAAAAAAAGAAAAGTGAAATACTTCAGACCTACCCCAGAAGTAACCTCTACCCAGAATTTGTTTATCCTTTGTATTATTTTTATGTTGCTGTATATTACATATTTTTAGCAGCTTAAAAACAATATGCATTGTATCATCTCACAGTTTCTGTGGTTGAGGAGTCCGGGCATGGCTTAGCTGGGTCACAAAGCTGCAACCAAAGTGCAGGCCAGGCCACGTGCTCATCTGGAGGATTGACTGGGGAAGAATCTGCTTCCAAGCTCACTATGGCTGTTGCCAGAATTCTTCTCTTTGCACCTGTAGGATTGAGGGCCCCAGATTCTTCCTGGCTGCCGGCTGCCCTCATCTCCTAGAAGCCACCTCCAGTTTCATGTGGACTTTGCCAACTTGGAGGCTTACTTCATCAAGCCATCAAGGAGACTAGAATGAGTCTACGTGCAAGGCAGTCTTGTGTGATGTTACATAAGCACAGGGTAGCATCCCACCACTTTTGCCATATTCTGTGCATTAGAAGCAAGTCGCAGGTCCTACTCACACTCAGGAAAGGCGATACACAAAGGCATGAACTCCAGGAGGCAGGAGTTTTGGGAGGGGTGCCTTTAATGTTTGCCACGTCCTTCTTTTGCTTTTCTTTATAGTTTTACAACCTGTGTATGCATTTCCAAAGAATTATTGTCACATTTCCATGTTTTTGAACTTTGTATAAATGGAATCTTACTGTAGTTATTTTCTACAACTTGCCTTTTTTTTTTTTACTTAACATTGTAAGATTAATCTATATTAATGCCTATTCCTGTAGTTCATTTATTGTTCACTGCTGCATAGGATTCCATTATATAAATATACATGTTACTTATACATTTTTACGTTACTGTATATTTGGGCTGTTTTCATTTTTTGCTAATCTAAACAATGCTGCCTTGAATATTTTTGTGCATATCTCCTTGTGCACATTTGTGAGAAATTCTAGGGAATACACCTCCAGTGGAGTTGCCTGCGTAATCTTCACCTTAACAGGATAATTCCAATGTATCCTCTAGAGTAGTTTTGATTTACACTCCCAACAGAAATATTTAACAGTTCCAGTTATGCCACATCCTCACCAAAATTTGGTATTGTTAGGCTTTTAATTTTTGCCAATCTGATGAGTATGATAAGGTGTTTTATAGTATTTTAATTTACATTTTCCATATCCTTTTAATATATTTATTGATCAATCATGTTTTCTCCTGTGAAGATATCTCTTTGGGTCATTTCCCTATTTTTCTTTTGTGCTACTTTTTAAAAATATGAGTTTTTAGATGTCCTTTGTATATTCTGGATACTAATTCCTTGTCAGTTTTAAGTTTTGCAAATTTATTCTCCAGCTTGGGACTTGTGTTCACTTTCTATTTGGTACCTTTTAATGGACAGAAGTTCTTAATTTTAATGTGATTGAATTCATCAATATTTTATGGGTTTTGCTTTTTATATCTTAAGAAAATGAAAATTAGGACTAAGGTCACAAAACTTTCTTCTATATTTCCTTCTAAAGTTTAATGTTTAGCTTTTGATGTTTAAATGTTTAATTTAGTGTTTGTATATGGTCCAAAGAAGGGATTCAATTTCATTTTTTCCCCCATACAGATAACCCAGTTTTCCAACATCATTGAATAGTCCGTCTTAATCCATTAATCTGCTTTGTCACCTCTGTCATAGGTCAGATTTTACATGTCCATGGATCTGTCTCTGAATTGTTAAATTCCATTTTTTCCATTTATCCATCGCTGTCTTTATTCAGTACTGTCTTCATTTCTACATGTTTCACAAATCTCTCTACCCTGTTTGTTGTTTTTTTTTTTTGTTTTTGGTCAGTGTCTTGTTTTTTCCTAACTTTTTGCTCTTCTCTGTAAAGTTTACAGTCAGCTTGTCAGTTTCCATGAAAAGCCCTGCTGAAACTTGGATTGGAATTACTTTAAATTAGTATGTCTATTTGGTGTGAATCAACATTTTGCTACACAGCATCTTTCCATTCATTAATGTATTAAGTTTATCTGTCCATTTACTTAGGGCATTTTTAATGTTTTTCATTAAAGTTTTATAGTTTTCTCTATGTAGATTTTTTTTAGTCACTTTTGTTAGACTTATTCCTAGCTATCTTATATTTTTGTTATTCTAAAAGTTGCTGTTTTCAAAGTATTTTCTGTCTGTTGCTAATCTTTAGAAATATAATTAACTTTTGTAAATTGATCTTGTATCTTTGCTACCTTGCTAAGCTGTCTTTTTTTTTTTTGTAATTTTAAGTGGGTGGTCATATTTTCTGGATAATTCTGTTTCTTTATATCCGATTCTTATATTTTTTCTTTCTTTCCAACCCCTCTTTAGAGCTATCCTGTAGAGTTGTCATTGTATCAGACCATATATTAATACATTTAGATATAGCATGTGCCTGAAAGGCCATCGTTTTCATGAAGTTTCCGAGGCTGCCCTAACACAGGAGCCTCTCCTTCCTTTGAGCCTTTGTGGATTTACTTGCCTGTGCTACGTTTTTTGTTAGTCACTCTACACTTGTGATGTTAGTTATCTTTGTAGATGTTGTGTCTTAGACATTTTTTCTCTTCATAGCACTAGCAAAGGGCCTTAGGCCATTGGGCACCAAGGATAGGCTGTTGCTTGATTGAAATGCTTTCTGGGTACTTGCGTTTATGTGGAGAATATATTTCTTTTGAGCGGACTTCACACAGCTCAAAACTTGAATCATTTAAGATATGTCCATAAGAATGAATTTGATGTAGGGGAGCTCATAAATCTGTTACACTTGTGGCATGTGTTTGCCATGTGTGTTGCAGTGTTTCATAGCACGCTCTCTGCAGATGGACAACGGGGCATACGATAGCAGCTGTTTGCCCTTTTTCATGGCATTTTTATTACATCTAACTACTCTTTCAAAGCTCTTTTCATGTGTTACTTGGTACTAGCATCAACCCTTGTTGAATACGTGAAGAACATTATAATAAGAGTAAAATGATTTTAAATGATAATAGTAATAATGAATATTCAAATAGTGGCACAGTAGTCGCCAGAACTGGTACAGCACACACGGTTCGCGTCTGTAACTGGCAAGCGGCTGTGAGCATCAGCTAAAGTGGTGCTGCAGGTCATGACAGAATTTATATTACTTAGCGATAAAGTTTATGATTAAATGGGAATCTGGGCAATTTTTTAATATTTGAGAGATTTCAGTATTTCAAATTTTATTTATAAAGTGAGACTTATTTTTATTACACCATTTTAAATTTGCGTGTTTCAGGTTTACGTGAAGTGTGACTGTACCATATCTTACTGATGAATAAAAATAACTTTGATACCACTTAATGTAGACACCAGTTAATGCTTTCAAATGCCTCCTAACTTGTCTTCGATCATGTTTCTTTGCCCAGGTACCATTAGGCTTCTCAGCTCCACCAGATGACCTCCCCCCAGTCCCCCACATGGCACACTGCACTCTGGAAAACCTGTATCTTCTGATGGGAAGGGAACTGGAAGAGCTAGAGGAGGTACCTCCAGGAAATGTGCTAGGTATGGCGATGTGTTGTGTATTATACCTCTGTTCCATTCTGAGAGATTACCTAACACGTCACTAAAAAATTAGTGAAATTTTTGAAGGGAATGACTTTGATCTTTTCTTTAGTTTGGTAATTTTCTTCTGGTATCTTTACTTAGTGCATTTGAGTAACAACATGTGGATCAGTTACTTGCTATGAATTATGGTAGCTCTGTTTTAAAAATGTAATCTATAATCCCAGCACTTTGGGAGGCTGAGGCAGGATGATTGCTTGAGCTCAGGAGTTCAAGACCAGCCTGGGAATCATAGTGAGACCTTGTCTCTACAAAAATAAAAATAAATATAAATTAGCTGGGCACAGTGGCTCATGTCTGTAGTCCCAGCTATACAAGAGGCTGAGGTGGGAAGATCCCTTGAGCCTAGGGGTTCAAGGGTGCAGTAAGCTTGGGTGATCACTGCACTCCAGCTTGGGTGACAGAGCAAGACCCTGTGTTTTAAAAAAAAAAGTACTGCTTGAATAATCTGTTCATGCTCTATCCTAAGCTATGGTTCCATTTATTTGAGAGTAATAGTGGGAATTCCTGCTCATGTAAAGTGAGTCTAGATGGCAAAGACATTTCTGGTTGTACAGATTTGATTCTAAATTGTTGGAAACCATTCTGATGTAAAGGTCTGTTTAAACTCATAGCTTTTTTTCTTTCAATGTTTTTTATCCTCAGAGTATTGCTTTACTAACAGTACTTAATTATCATTTTATATCTATAAATATTATTCTTCATCTCCTTAATGTTACTACTTGCTTGACTTCTGTCCCTCATATTCAGAGGTCACTTTCTGAGGTCCTTAGTGCAGCTCTAAAGACTCAGATTAAGAAATTTCTTAAGAAATTGCTTGGGCTGAGAATTCTCTTTTACTTTTAGAGAAAAAGTCTAAGCTATTGGTCCAGAATAGCTATTGGTTTGTCTAGATTTTGTGGACTTTAATCCAAGAAATTTGCCAAAACATTTTGCTGCTTTTCTCCGGGGATTTATTTTAAAATTCTTTAAAAAATGTAGGAAAGACTCTTACAGACATTAGTCTAGGCAAAGAATTTATGAAGAAAACCCCTAAGGCAATCGCAGCAACAACAAAAATAAACGACTGGGACCTGATTAAATTAAAAAGCTTCTGCACAGCCAAAGAAATAGTCATGAAAATAAACAGACAGCCTACAGAATGGGAAAAAATTTTCGCATACTACACATCAGATAAAAGACTGATAACAAGAATCTATTTAGAACTCAGGAAAATCAGCAGGAAAAAATCAAACAATCCTATCAAAAAATGGGCAAAGGACATGAATAGAAATTTTTCAAAAGAAGACATAAGAATGGCCAAAAAACATATCAAAAAATGCTCAGCATCCCTAATCATCAGGGAAATGCAAATCAAAACCACAATGAGATACCACTTAACTCCGGTGAGAATGGCCTTTATCAAAAAATCCCAAAACAACACATGTTGGCGTGGATGCGGAGAGACAGGAACACTCATACACTGCTGGTGGGAATGCAAACTAGTGCAACCCCTATGGAAAGCAATATGGAGATACCTTAAACAGATTCAAGTAGACCTACCATTCGATCCAGCAATCCCATTATTGGGCATATACCCAGAAGAACAAAAGTCATTCTTTAACAAAAACACCTGTACCCGAATGTTTATAGCAGCACAATTTACAATCGCAAGGATGTGGAAACAACCCAAGTGCCCATCAATCCACGAATGGATTAGTAAACTGTGGTATATGTATACCATGGAGTACTACTCAGCTATAAGAAATAACAATGATACGACATCTCTTTGGTTCTCCTGGAGAGAGCTGGAACCCATTATACTAAGTGAAGTATCCAAAGAATGGAAAAACAAGCATCACATGTACTCACCAGAAAACTGGTTTCCCTGATCATCACCTAAATGTACATCAGGGAAGGATACCAATTGGATATCAGACTGGGATGGGGGGTGGGGGGAGGGGATGGGTGTATGCCTACATGATGAGTGCGTTGCACACCCTCTGGGGAATGGTCATGCTTGAAGGTGCAGACCCGGGGAGGTGGGGGGGGGAGGGGATGGAGGTACGACTACATGATGAGTGCCAGGTGCACTGTCGGGAGAATGAGAATGGACGCGCTTGGGACTCTGACTCGGGGGGATGGGTGGGACATGGAAAATGTATATAACCTAAACTTATGTACCCCCATGATGAGCTGAAATAAAAAAAATATATATAAAAAAAAAAAAAAAAAAATTTTTTTTGGCATGCAGTTAGAATTCCTAGCTTCTCATCGGTGCTACCTACTCTTTTCCATCCCTTTGGAAAATGCCATTGAACCTTAACAGTCGATATAATTTTGTAAGTTACCACAGCCAACTTTGTCAGAAAGGACATTGGAATAAGGATGGAAAACATCCTGCTTTCCTTCTTAAGCCTTCCCTGGAATTACTGTATTGCTCAGACTAAATCCAATTTGTTTCTTAAATAGAACATGAGGTAGAAGGTCTCCAGCATGATGCTCAAGTAAAAGAAAAGACATTCTGTTGAGTGAGTGGTTTTTGTGCTGTCTCCTCTAGTTAAGGCCCAGTGTTTGTGCTCTTCCCCAGTAGACATAGGGAACTTGGCATGCATTAGTTTCTGGTTTCTTTCTTTCTGTTGCTGGATTTCTAGATGCTAGCCAGGACTGAGGTTAAGTGGTGTGTAAGGAAGGAAACCGTTTCTCTCTCTTCTGTCTCCCAGGGCAGCCTTGGCTCTGTCTGGCATCTGCTACAGGGAGACCTACTGCAAGCTAAAACTTTTCATTTCTTCTTGGAGAAAAGAGATATATCTCACTCTCTTTTTTTGACCTTTTAAAAAAGTGGGGTGGTGGTAGGACCTGGGGTGAGGGTAAAAGGTGAGTAAACATTTGTTCACCCAATTTACCTACATAAGACTAAGCCAGATGACACCCACTTTGGTGCAAAATGAATTGAGAAGGAAAAGACAGGTTTATTTTCTAGAAGAATCAGGATTGTATTTAGCTGCAGGTAACTGAAAAACCAACTGCATATTCTTAGACTTCACTCAGTAGAAAGCCCAAGGGTAGACAGTCAGGGCTGGTGTGATGGCTGTCCTATGTCATTAGAGAGCCAGGTTCCTTCTGCCTGCCTGCTTTGCAGACCTCCGCGTGCAGCTTTTGTCCCCAGGAAACCAAGATGGCTCCTGTAGCACCACCACATTCCTCACAGGCACAGGGCACAAGGGCCACGGCCTTCTAACAGGATTCATGTTTTTGTTTGGGAATAAATACCCTCTCTGGTGACTTCAGTGTATATCCTCATTTTTGTAGTTTTGTCATATGCCCACCTCTAGCTGCAGGGGAGGCCTGGGATTGAGTGTTGAACTTTTTACAGCCTCTACATTTAAGGGAAGGGATACTGGGGTTGTGAATGGTTTTCAGATAGCCAGTCCACAGTGTCAGCTGCCTTCCCCATGCATTCACCTGGGGATGCCTGAGGCCCCTTCAGGAAGGTCCTTTCTCTTTACGTTAAGGAGAAAGTCCACCAGAAGGATTGTGACATTGAAGGAGTTGGAACCCAGCCGGCCACTTTGATATGCGTTTTGAATTGAAATATATAGTAATTGTTTTCCTTCTATTAATCCAAATCTAATTGAGTCCCCTGCATGACAAAAAAGCATGGATATACCACAATTCTGGTAATAGTTTTGCCACTAACTAGTTATGTGGCCTCAGGCCAATTGCATAACCTTATGGGGCTTGTTTTCCCAAATGATTTGGACTAGAGTGATGATTACTGATATTTCTTATGGTAGGAATGGAACAGCCACATTTAATTTTTTTTATCAGAAGACTATTTACAGATTCCCAGGGATTCTTTTATTTATAATATATCCTAAACTTTAAAGATAAACCATTAAATAACATTGTATAGAGTACATTTTATTGCTATAGCTATAAAATATTAACAGAATTGCATTTTGTACACTTTGTAACATATAAACAAAATTAAAGTTTAAAATTGCCGTTATATTATGGCAGGTTGACATCCCAGTGGGAATAGAATGAGGTAAAAATTCTTAGTACTCATATCATGAAAATCTTGCCTGGATTATGTCAGTATCCCAATGCCTGGAAAAAAATTCTAAACTAGATCATCTCCAAGATCCCTTCTAGCTGTTAACTTTTCAAGCTGTGTTTCTAAAGAAAAACCTTATTTCATTAATTATACTATTTCCCCTCTGGTGTTCACTGGAGGGAACGGTAAATGTTTTGCTATGGTTACTTGATTGGATTGATAACCATTTAAACGGCTTCATCAAATATCTTGAACTAATTACCAGCCTCAGAGTCATAGAATTACCTTTTCAGGGAAATTTCACTTATTCATTGATTAAAAACATGGAGCATATGTTAACAGTAGCAGCAGCAGTTTCGTAAACCAAGGTGTTTAATAAAAGCAACTTTTCAAAGATAGCAGTAAGTTTCAGCAGGACAGCAGAGGCAGCCAGGGAGTCTGGTGTGAGGCGAGAGGCAAGCAGCCCAAGGAAAGCCGGGATGGTGAATGCCGAGATTCCAGCCATCAGGTTGCTCAAGTGAGCTGACTGAGACCATATGCCAGCACAGTTTTTTTTTTTTTTTTCTTTGCAACACGTTTGTCTTCTCAGGTGAGTTTGAAATGGAAAGAATAAGATGGCTGCAATTTGGCTGATATAATCTGTATGTTCCAGTTACCTATTGCTGCATAATAAACCACTCAAAGCCTACTGGCTTAAAATAAAGATAGCTTTTATTTTTCCATGCATCTGCAGTTGGGCATGGTTTGGTGGAAACAGCTTGTCTCTGTTTCACATGGTGTCTGTTGAGGTGGCTCAAAGCCTGGGGACTAGAATCATATGAAGGCTCTTTCATGCACATGTCTGGAGCTTGATGCTGGTTGCCGGCTGGGACCTTGGCGGAAGTGGGACTGAGGCTTTTCCATATGGCTATTTGGCTTTCTTACAGCATGGTGGCCAGGTTTCATGGGTGAGCGTCCAATACGGAGAGGCGGGAGGATGCTGTATCACCTTTTATGATGTAGCCTTCAAAGCCATCAGCCTCACTTTTGCCACATTCTGTGTGTTAGAAGTGAGTCACTAGGACTGGCCGGTATTCAAAGGGAGGGAACTAACTCCACCTTTTGATGGGAGGCATGTCAGAGTATTTGTGGATATGTTTTAAAATGACCACACTGCTAATCATAATTTCTTATTTCCTTTTGCATTTTAGCCGGCCCATGGCAAGACGCATATCACAAATTAAGACACAGAGATGTTCATAGTGATCAGGGCAGGCCCATAAACTCCATCTTTTTTTCACTTTTGTTAATGTAGCGAAAAAGTTGTAGTTCCTATTTAATAAGAAAATAGTAGAGAGTGATATGATTGATACCCATATGCTTTTCATCAGAAATGATACAGAGTCAGTAAATTTATCAAGTGCAGATGGAAATTTTTGTTGGAAAAGGAAATGAAAACATTATATGGCATTCTTGGACAATTCAATGTTTTGTAGTCAAAGTCTAAAGGAAAGTTCTTTTCCTGGCACTTGAAAAATGCAGATTTCACATTTGAACTCAGCAATAACTCACTAGGAAAGCTCATATATGCTGATAAGTGTGGAATAGATTTTGTGGTCTGGAAATAGTTGATTTAAAGTTTAAAAATCATTTAATTCCAACCTGATGTTTATAGAGTTGGTGTAGATGGGACCAAAGAGCCCTCACCGTGTTTAATACACAATAGCCTTTTGTTCAATTCTCTACTGAGAATCTCTAAAAATAAATGTTTGCTACAGGCTCCTATTAAAATGTGGAGGGAAATTGAATTAGGATTCCAAATTTTTAACCTTTTCATATACTCTTTTAGATCTCTTCCATATGGGTAAATCTTTAAAAGTTCAGGGACATATTCTGAAAGGAAACATGGTATTCCTCTTTTCACAGCATGAGAAAAATAAATATTAATTAGCCTTTTTCTGAACTGGTTTTAGTTCTGCCATGGTGGTTTTCTGGGTCGATAAGAAGTCATTGTCAGTAATCATTGTAGACTGAATGAAGAGAGTGTGTGTGTGTGTGTGTGTGTGTGTGCGCGTGTGTGCATGCGCACGAATCCTTAGCCGTGGGATAGCCTAGGAATCAGAACCCTTTGAACAGTTTTACTGGCAAATTTGATTTAATTTATTTCAAGGAAAATCTTAACAGTATTTGTTTCTTAAGACTTTAGGGTACTTTTGTAATACTTTAAATTTACTTCTAGTGAGTTTCTTTTAAATGTACTTTATTATCAACATTTCCACTTGGAGAGAATTTATTTTACAGTAAAAAGAAACTAACAATCACTTCTTAGTTTTAAGAGTTTTAACTGATTTTAATGATTTATTTTCCTTTTATAGATAATAATTTTGTTCTGCTCTTTCCCGATAGTTATGTGTCTTATTTGTTTTTATTTTCATATTGCTTATAAAGAATAGTGGTAGTTGTTACTCTTTCTAGTTCCTCCTGACTTTAATGGAAGTGTTTCCAATGTCTTCGCTTTAGGTTTGCTGATGCCCGTTGATTCATGGTATTTCTTATTTATTGTGCTAGGAAAGTATTCTTTTTTTTTTTTTTTTCTGAGACAGAGTCTCACTTTGTTGCCCAGGCTAGAATGAGTGCCGTGGCGTCAGCCTAGCGCACAGCAACCTCAGACTCCTCGGCTTAAGCGATCCTACTGCCTCAGCCTCCCAAGTAGCTGGTACTACAGCCATGTGCCACTATGCCCGGCTAATTTTTTCTATATAGATTTTTAGTTGGCCATACAATTTCTTTCTATTTTTAGTAGAGACGGGGTCTCGCTCTTGCTCAGGCTGGTCTCGAACTCCTGACCTCGAGCAATCCATCCGCCTCGGCCTCCCAGAGTGCTAGGATTACAGGCGTGAGCCACTAAAAAAAAAGTTAGAGCTCAGCATAGTGGTTCATGCCTATAATCCCAGCAACTTGGGAGTCTGAGGCAAGAGCATTGCATGAAGCCGGGAGTTTAAAACCAACTCGGGCAACATAGCAAGACCCTGTCTCTAAAAAGATGAAAAAAATTAGCCAGGCATGGTGGTGTGCGCCTGTAGTCCCAGCTACCTAGGAGGCTTGAGCCCAGGAATTCATGGTTACAGTGAACTGTGATTGTGACACTGTATTCCAGCCTGAGCAACAGAGCAAGACCCTGTCTCTAAAAAAAATAAAATAAATTTTTTTAAAAATCAGGAATGGATACTGAATTTTATTGATGCATTCTCAGCATCTGAAGACAAAGTTATAGTTTTTCACCTTGCTGTAATTGATGTCATAAGTCACATTTAATTTTCTGGTTATTAAGATGTCCTTGCATTCCTAGGGAAAAAAAGAAGGTGCTTGATCATTGCATATTCTTACTAGCATTTTATCCAGATTTTTCTTATATAATAAGTAAAATTGGCCATTATTTTCTTGGTATCATAATACCAAAATGGGAAGCTTCCATCTTTTCTACCCTCCAGAGCTACACTGTCCAACTGGTAGCTACTAGCTAATTCAGTTATTTAAATTTAAATAGATTGGAATCAAATAACATTAAAAGCTTGCTTAAGTTGCGCTAGCCACATTTCAAGTGCTCAGTAACCATGTGTAGCTGGTGGTTACTGTATCAGAAGGTGCTGCTCTAGAGAAATTTGTATATAATGTGAGAGTTATTTTTCCGTTGAAAGTTTTGAAATAGTTCATTTGTAAAATTTATGCTAGGTGTATAAAATGATTCTTTCAGTGCGGTATGCTTTATCTTTCTCATTTCCAATTCTCTATGTTTTATTGCTTTATTTATTATAAAAGTTTGTCCTTTTTATTTTAATGTTATAGCTCTTATATATGGTTAATGTTTCAAAGTTCTTTTTAAAAGATAACTTTCAATATAGTGCAAGCCATAATATAGGTCCATTTGAAAATGCAGATAACCTAAATAAAAGATATCTCTTACTATAGGGATAACTACCAGTCATTTTCTGTCCCTATATGAGCATATTTGTTTAAAACTGTAGTAAAAAAACACAACATAAAATTTACCGTCTTAACCATTTTAAGTGAATAATTCAGTAACATTTTTATTAAAGAGAATCATACCTTATATTGTTTTAACCTGGATATTTTTCTCTTAGAGATGATCCCTTCTCTGAGTATTTATCACTTCCCTCTTTTTTGTTTAACTACATTTGCTATAACTCTCAGAACAATGTAAAGTAGTGGTGCAATAAGAATCTTTGTTTTATTCCTTACGTTCGAGGAATGTGTATATATATATATGTGTATATATATATAACCCTGAGATTTGAGCTAGATAATCTTTATAATGAAAAGAAAGTATCTTCCTGTTTCTATTTACTATGTTAATTTTTAAAATGTGGATAGATGTTGAGATTTATCATCTGATCTTTTCTACATCTTTTGGATGATATATATGGTTTTTCCCTTTGACCTACTTAGCCATGAATCATATTAACACATTTCCTAATATTAAACCAGTTTTGTATTCTTGGAATAAACTATTCGATGCATGTATTTCAAATATGTTACTGGGCAATGAATTTAGTTTGTTGGGAGTTATGTAAAATGTTTATATTTATAAGTTTGGTCTATAGTTTTTTGTGTACATTTGTATTTGTAAAGTATAGATATCAGCATTAAACTAGCCACATGAAATAATTAAATTAAGGTGTGGTGGCTCACGCCTGTAATCCCAGCACTCTGGGAGGCCAGGGGAGGAGGATCACTTGAAACCAAGAGTTTGAGACCAGCCTAGGCAACATAGCAAGACCTTGTCTCTACAAAAAAATTTTTTTTTAAAAATTAGCAATCATGGTGGCTTGCACCTGTAGCCCTGGCTACCTGGGAGGAGAAGGCAGAAGGATCCCTTGAGCCCAGAAGTTTGAGACTGCAGTGAGCTGTGTTCACACCACTGCACTCAGCCTGGGTGACAGAGCAAGACCCTGTTTTAAGAAAGAAAGTAATTAGGGGATGGTTTTCATTGTTTTCTATTATGTTTGAATGGCATAGGAATTTTCTGGTCCCTAAAATTTTTATATTAACACCCATGAAACCAGCTATACCTGGTTGCTTATCAAGGCTGTGATTTGATATTGTCCTCGATTGTTATTGTCCCTTTCAGGTTCTTTTTACTGTTCCTTATATCAGTTTTGGTACGAACTTTATGCTCATAGATAATCAGATTGATTATCCAGTTCATTTACATAGTTTTAATATTGGTTATAATAATGACAACATTTAACATCTCTTAATGTTTACTGTGTGCTGGAAATTGTCCTAAATATTTGGGAGTGATTATCGTATTTACTCCCTGCCAAATCAGATAAATACAGTTTACAGATGGGAAAATTGATGCTCACAAGGATTAAGTAAACTGTAATAATACGTGTTAAGAAAGCTGGGATATTTATCTGCTTCTGTATCTGTGGTTATTTAATGTTGTTTGTTTTTATATTATTTAGATTTTTTCCTTTTCTTTTGATCAGTCTCGTTGTTTGTTATATTGTGTCTTTCTATCATTAAATAATCAATTCTTTATATAGTACAGTTCTTTTAGTACATTAATTAATGTAGCATCTTTAAGTTTTGGTTCCTGCTTATAAGTAGTTTTACTTTTTTTTTTACTTTAGGAGAATTAGTTCATTTGTTTCTTTTTGAAATGAAAGCATTTATAGCCAGAATCTTAGTACAACTTTGGCTGAATTTTTAAAATTCTATATGCAGTATCATGTGTTTATGTATACTCTAATTCAGCACTTTCCAGCCAGTGGACTGCAGTTGCACATTACAGATGTGACAGGCCCTTGATCCCTTTATTCCCTTGAAACTACTGAACAGGTTATGGAAGGGCAAGAACCCCCTTGTCTGACACCTCGGATCAGATTGTTAGCATGTACTTTGATAAAACACTTATTTTACATAGGTTAAGAGGTATCTGTTAATTCTCCTTTTCACTGACTGGCATAACTGGCTATGACTACATAACTTCTTTTGAATAGATAGATTAATATAGCTTCATAATTTGCCTCTCTAGACATTATATAAGAACAAAGGATTATTTTATGGGAATTTTCTTCCCTCCATCTCCAAGAGTAAATATTCTTCTTTTACACTTAAATGGCACTTACAAGGTAGAGGCCAGATCATTGTGGGAGATGAAGCAAGATATATTTGGAATAGTTTTTGCTAGAATTTGTCAGTTAAAGGAACAAAATGGGGTAGTTGAGTCAGGATAATGTAAGATTGTCCTGAGTAGAGTGTAGGAGGGACTATAGGGTATCTTAGACAGTTCAGAGCTTCTTTGGTGGCGTTTGGAGGAAATTCCACTGGGACCATCCTCTCTACAAATGCTAGGTCCTCTTGCCTTCTGGTTGGGAGAAAGGGGGCAGACTCACCTGTCATAAAGCCACTTCCTGCACACTCAGCTGATAGCTTTGTTGTAGTTTCTTCATTTCTGTCTGTGGTTTTGGCCCTACCAGTCCTATTCAGATGCAGTAGTTGAAAGACTAAACCATTGTATTGAGAACTTGCACATACTAATGAAGAGGCTGCAGATCATATTCCACTCCAAAGATACACTGGAAACATACTTATGAATTGAGTATTTAATTATCAGCATAGTTGTCATGCCAACACTGGGCAAGCCAGGGAGGCCAGAGCCTGGAGTTTACTAATCAATAAGATGTTAGCAGGTCACATGTCAGATATAGGAAGGAGAAAAGAGTGAGTGACCAAAGGTCAAGCTCAAGAAGCTGATGGTGAGACACTTGACCTTTATTTTTAGTAGTTTTAGCACATAACAGAATGGGGAAATAATTTGACTTTTACATATGTTTTAATGAAGGTTGATAAGATATTCTTGATGGTTCACCTAATAGCCTTCTTGTTGGTAAGATTAGATTTGATTTTTTTTCCAACAGACAACCGATTGTCAAAAGGGTTTTAAAGAAGGTTGAGAAATGTACTCTCTTATACCCGTAAATTAATACAGTCCCTTTGGAGTGCAGTTTGGCTCTGTGTATCAAGGGTTTTAAAGATAATCCCATCCTGGAAAATAATCATATCCTTTGGCCCAAAAGTGCTACCTTAGGAATTGATTTGGAGGAATAATAATTAACATTGTACATGAAGACTTAACTATGAGGATTTTTAAGTTTTAGGGCAGGGGTAAATTGATTAAATAATTTTTTTTTTAATCAGTCTTGCTCTGTTGCCCCAACTAGAGTACAGTGGCATCATCACAGCTCACTGCAACCTCAAACTCCTAGGCTGGAGTGATCCTCCTGCCTCAGCCTCCCAAGTAGCTGGGACTACAGGTGCTCGCCACTGTTCCCTGCTAATTTTTCTATTTTTAGTAGAGACGGGGTCTCGCCCTTGCTCAGGCTGGTCTCAAACTCCTGAGCTCAAGCAGTCCTCCCACTTCAGCCTCCAGAGTGCTAGGATTACAGGCATGAGCCACCGCGCCTGGCCTAGATTTTTTTTTTAATTTCCAAAAAGAAAGGTATTTAAAGACTTTGAGGATAGCTTGGGTGTAGGTGGTTTTGAGTGATAACGGTATGTATGAATTTTGAGTAGTGGCAGTAATCGTGAAGACCTGACATGTCTTTTCAGAAAAGATAAAGTATACAATTAGGAGAAGGATGATACTCCTTGGAGAAACATGTTTCTGGTATTTTCTAAAACAGTGATCCCCAACCCTTTTGGCACCAGGGACTGGTTTCACAGAAGGCAGTTTTTCCATGGACTGGGGGTGGGGTGTGGTGGTGGTGTGGAGCTCAGGCAGTGATGTGTGGCCCGTATCCTAACAGGCCACAAACTAGTACTGGGCCTCAGCCCAGGGTTGGGGACTTACAGACATGACCTTGATGTGTGGCAGACATGTTAGATGTGAAGTAATCAAGGAAATGCATTTTGAAATCTAAATGAGATATCTTTTCATAACCATTAAAATGACAAAATTGCAAAATCTGGCAATATTTTGTGTTATAAATATTAAGCAGTAGAAACATTTATAAACTAGTGATGTAAATGAGTACAGCCACTTTGAAGAATACTGGATGCCAAGGTACAGCAATTCCATTTCTAGTTATGTATCTTAGAGAAACTTTAAGTACACTCTTCAACAAGGAGATGTGTACAAGGATGTTTAATAGCACTGCTTATGCTTGCAAAAAAAGAAAAGAAACAACCTAAATAGCTATTGACAGAAGAAGGGATAAGTAAATTATGGTGCAAAATGAAATATTATACATGAGTGAAAATGAATGAACTACATGGTATGTATTAACTTTGGTCAATCTCACAAATACAATGAATTTTGAAAACAAGCAAGTGGCAGACCATTTATATAAAGGTTAAAAACATGTAAGGTACTGTATATTGTTTAGGAATAGATAACGTGATAAAAAGTAAATGCACAAGGCCCGGTGCGGTGGCTCAGGCCTGTAATCCTAGCACTCTGGGAGGCCGAGGCGGGTGGATCACTCGAGGTCAGGAGTTCGAGACCAGCCTGAGTGAGACCCTGTCTCTACTAAAAATAGAAATAAAAATTATCTGGACAACTAAAAATATATATAGAAAAAATTACCCGGGCATGGTGGCGCATGCCTGTAGTCCCAGCTACTCGGGAGGCAGAGGCAGGAGGATCGCTTAAGCCCAGGAGTTTGAGGTTGCTGTGAGCTAGGCTGACACCACAGCACTCACTCTAGCCCGGGCCACAAAGTGAGACTCTGTCTCAAAAAAAAAAAAAAAAAGTGCACAGAAAGATAAACAGCAAGCTCAAGATAATGGTTTTCTTGAGAGAGGACATGACTGAAAAGGAATACATAAATACCAATAAAGTTCTGTTTCTTAAAATGAATAGTGGGCATATATTGTCTGTTTTATTTTTCTTTTTACCTTTTTTGAATTGTTAAATATCATCTAATTTTTTTTGAGACTGGGTCTCGCTCTGTTGCTTGGGCTAGAGTGCAGTGGCATCATCCATAGCTCAGTGCAACAAATTCCTGGGCTCCAGTGATCCTCCTGCCTTAGCCTCTCAAGTAGCTGGGACTACTAGTGTGTGCTACTACGCCCAGCTCATCTAATTAAAAAAAAATTATAAGGGAAACAAGCGTTAATATCTTTCCCTGACATTGTTGATGCTGTCTTATACAATTTATCTCATAGAATTGAATGGAGAGACAAAATGTTTATGATTTGGAAATAGGATATTCTGGGTTAAAATTCCAGCTCATCTGATTTTTAGCTTTGCAGCCTTGGGCAACAGTCCTCTCTGATCCTTAGTGTCTTCATTTGCAAGATGAGGATCATGGAAGGCAGCTGTGAAGATCCCGTGGGATGATGCACATTATTTTGCTTCGAAAATATGAAAAGACAAAATGTTAATTCAGCAACATGTTTTTACTGTTGATTTCCTTGGGAAATATTATCGTTAATTAATAGACCTCCAAAAGTCACACACAGAAAGAAAGAAAATCATAAGTGAAACACTTAATTATGAAGATTCAAGAATGCTTTTCACTTTAAAAGTCATATCATTTATTTAAATGCAAATCTTTTTATCTAATTAAAAAATTCAAATAGGCTACCAAAAACATTCTGGGGGAAAGTACTCTTTTGTTCTAGTGAAGCTGATCTGAAAGATGTTCCTCAACGGTATATATCGAAAAGGAATCAGATGTACTAGCTGTTACTGAAACTCTCTGACTCTCCCTCTGGTTCCTAGTTATTCAAAGTTACAAAGACTCAAAACTTTTGGTAGCCTCTTTAGGAGAAAGCTTGAGATAGCAGAGGTGATAAAGGAATGAGTTTCCCTGAGAAGCAAGGCCGAATGGGTGAATCCTTGAAACTCCTGAATTGTCCACATTGATGTCGGAGCCCCACTCCTGATATGGGTTGGAATGTGACTCCAGAAGTAGACCTTTTGGAGAAGGAGGAATGGGCGAGGCGGAAGCTGTGGCTTAGAAGTTGGAGGAGAGAGAGTTTTCAACTGAGAAGCATATGTACAAGCTTAGACACAAAGTGAAGAAGGAAACATGAGTTACATTTTGTCCCAGATTCTTCCGTGAGAGGCCATGGCCTGGTCAGCAAGGCTGTGAGCTACATGGAGGTAGCTTCAGAGCAAAGGTTGGAATTCTTTTTTTGCAAGAAGTTGTTAACTATAAAAATGAGTATATATTCTTCTAAAATGATATTCTGAAAAAATAGTGGTTCACAAATAGAAAGCAGACCACGAAATTGCAGTATAATTTGTTTTCTTAAAATAAAAGGAAATATGTTATTATTTTTAAGCTGTCATTTGCAAGGAAAATTAGTTGAACCTCCAGAATTATATTAAGAGCAGTAGGAGTTGAAATCATGTAGATTCTTCCCTGGAACAAAATAATACTGTATTCTTTTAAAAAGCACTTGGCCTTTTTCCAGTTTTATGAGTGAGGAGAGGATTCAGTTCATCTTTTACTAGGGAAGGAAGTCCCTCTGTCCTTTGTAGATGAGCACTTAGTTTCTGCCTTTCTAACAGTTCATACGTGCTGGTTTGGGGAGGAGGACTAACTGCAGATTGCTTAGGGACTGAGTCTTCTAAGTCTTCACACTGAATTGTTCCTTGGTTGAAGATCTCTTGGTGTTCAGTGTATATTGGGTGAGTGGATGGATCAGTTAATGAATTAATAAGCTTAGGTGAGAGAATACATGAGCAATCAGAAGCTACTCAGTGTTCATCATTTATTTCTTCAAAGTTTAAAATATTCTTAAGTACATAAGGAAGATAGAAATTATGGAAACATTTTTTTAGAAGTGAACACATTTGCTTTTCATTGTAAATACCCAGGAATTTGGTAGGTGAGAGCAAAATACTTTCTTGGTTTGAACAATTGTCATTAAAGAATATCAGAGTAGTGATGTTTTAATGGAATAAGGTGATCCAGTTCCCAGAGCCAAGGTGATGTTATCACTGGAATGGAAAATCTTTGTTTAGCCCAGATAGTACACTGGTTCTCCCTCCTCCCAGTGTGTCCTAGGTGTTCTGGGAGGCTCATAGGTACTTCCCCGACTGAAAAAGGCAAGGCTGTTTGATGTTCGAGAAGCAGAGATAATCTGTGTCTTTTTTGGCTCTTTTCTCTGTGCCGTGGTCCAGTCAACAGGAGAGCATTGTCCCAGGTTTTATAAAGACAAAATTGCCCCAGACGCTGTTTGAAGGCCCTTTCCAGTCTCCTGAGCTAAGGGTGTTCACGAGGGAAGGCAGAACTCAGCTGCCTCGTAGTCTGGAGTGCTCATCTGCCCACAGTTGTTGCTTTGCACAGTGTTCTCAGAGGTGTCATGTGTGGGACTGAAGCTCCACTGATGCTTTCCCTCTTTTTTTTTTTACTTCCCTTATTCTCTACTGCATATTTGAGCAGTTGTGCTCTGTTCTTGCATTGTCCTTTGAATGCTTTATGTTCTGTAACTCTCATGTGCCTGGCTAAGCTCTTTTGAGGCACAGACCAGGTAACCCATAAGCTAGGTATTCACAGATTTATTTTTTTCCAGATGCATAGGTGTTTTGCCAGCCGGTTAATCAAATAAACCTTTTCTCTGCCCCAATCCCTTCCCCACTGTTTCACTACCACTTGTGTCATTATTAAATTCCTGCAAATACTGTAGTTTCTTTCTGGGAACTGTTTTCTGTTCTTACATATTCGCCAATCTGATTTTGATGATTTCAGTGATTCATTTTTGCATCTGGTTTTATACTAATAGTTTTAATAATTTTTTGGCCATTCTTAGACCTTTATTCTTCTATTTGAACTTGAGATCATTTCATCCCTTGAAATACATTAAATGCCTATGTTAATACCTTTTATTTATTTACAGAAGTAAATCATGATTGTATTCTTTTACTAAAGCTCAGTAATATAGGAAAAACTATATAATTTACCTTCTTAGGGGTGATTACTACAGATTTTGTCAGTGTAATGTATATTCTTCCATACTTCTACCTGTCCATAAACACATATACATACATATGTTCCTATAGCAAGAAATAATTTTCTTTTCTTTTTTTTCTTTTTTTTTTTTTTTTGTGACAGAGTCTCTCTTTGTTGCCTGGGCTAGAGTGAGTGCCGTGGCATCAGCCTAGCTCACAGCAACCTCAAACTCCTGGGCTCCAGCGATCCTCCTGCCTCAGCCTCCTGAGTAGCTGGGACTATAGGTGCAAGCCACCATGGCCGACTAATTTTTTATGTCTGTTTTTAGTTGACTGGCTAATTTTTTTCTATTTTTAGTAGAGACAGGGTCTCGCTCTTGCTCAGGCTGGTCTCAAACTCTTGACCTCAAGTGATCCTCCCACCTCGGCCTCCCAGAGTGCTAGGGTTACAGGTGTGAGCCACCACGCCTGGCCAGTAAGAAATAATTTTATGTGTGTGAATTTATAAGTTCATTAGGGAGCTAAAGAAGGGGCTGCAACTTAAACCCAGCATTATGTTGTTCTGGTCTCTTTATTATCAAATAAATAATTTTAAACAGTTAAAATTATCCCAGTACTACTCTCTCTGAGGGAAATGCCCTTCCCATTTTCCTGCAAGGTCTTTTTTGTGGACCCCAGGTCTAGCTATCTCAAATTGAGCCAGCAGGCAGCAGCCAAAACTGCTTTTGCCTGAGGGTCTTCCCCGAAACAAAGACTTCTGCCCTTGGCCTTCTTAGTCTAGGGTATTTGTAAAGCCCAGGATCTATCTCTCTCTGACTCTCTCTCTTTTAAAAAAAAAAAAAAAATCTTCTGGAGAGACCAACTGCTGTCTTAGTGGAATAAATTAATTCTAATATACCTGGGTGGCCTTTAATCTAGTTCCATTTTTAAAGTTTCTGGCATTTGGATGCCAGAAGTTTTCCTGTGTTGACACTGCCTTTCCCTAATTTTTACCTTTCCTTGGACTTGGGATTTTATGGGTAGAGGGATTTAAGGGAAGGAGAAAGGGATATCAGATGTCTTTGATAAGTCTTCCTTCCTCGGGATCTAAAATCTCTTTTAAAAAATGCAGTTTTTTACATGTAGTAAACTATTATTTGTTTGCTCTGAAAAGTCAAAGTTTTGTTTGCTTAATTTTATGTCCTGACCATTCACTCGCATATATTTATTTCGTGCTTACTAATATGTTTCCTTCTGTACTGCTCTCTAGGTTAGGTTTCTTATACTGGGTGCTTAAATTTAATCTTCCAAATTACTTATAGGCTGGTCGCAGTTCTGGTTCCAAACTAGTCAGTGAGGCAGCATCTTACAGGAGAAGCAGCACTAGGTCCGAGCTGTGGGACCTCTGGCAAGTTGGCCACGTACGTGCATTTCCAGACCTGAGTCTATATCCATATAGAATAAGCGTGAGTCAGATGATCTCTTATGGACTTTTCTTCTCCCTTAGTTGGTTTTCCAGGAACCTGCCTCACCTTCTCCACTGTCCCTGTCTTTCTGGGGCTTTTCTGTCCTCTTTTCAGTTGCTTCGCTGCTTGCAGTGTCCTCTTTGCCCTCCCCTCACCGGGGGGTTGCTTAGGTGACCTTCAGACAGCCGGAGGTCCACAGGCCATTCGACATACTCCAGCCCTCCGAGACCTTTTCTCACAACTCCTCCTCCTAATTGGATGTAAAAGGACTGCCTACACGTGGCCTTGCCTCAGGAGATGTTTGGAACGGCTTTCTTGGACTTGAGCCAACTCACAAGCATTGGCACTTTCTTGTTTACGCTGGCCTTGATTTAAGGCAGAGGCTGAGTCGGCTGAAGTCCCCTCTGCGGAGCGTGCTGTGGTCAAAGGCTTCTTTCCACAGCCAGTTGCGGCTCCAGCCAGGGCCGCGGCTGTACCGAGACGAACACCGGGGGGCAGCCTTGCCCACGGGTTTCCATCAAACGAGGAAAAACGGGAACAAAGCCTGTGAGCCTGTGCTTGGCATCGTGCTGTGTGTAAAACGGGCGGCCTTTAACTCTGTTTACGAAGAGTATTGAGCTGTGGGGTGAAGGGCCATGAGTGCTGAGTCTGTTTTGTGCTTCGCTGGGCTGAGGTTTTGCTACCACGCCCAGGATCCCTCAGTGTAGGCGCTGTAGACTGCACCCGCTGTCCGGCCGTGCACGGGGCAGGCAGGCTGGGTTACTGGAGGCTCAGGGATGACTGAATCGTTAGTATAGAGAAGGTGACATTCGTTTAGCTTGCCGTGTTTGAACCTGAAGAATGATTTCAAAACAGTCGTTTAAATTTATTTTGGCCCTTTTTTTCTTTCTCCTTCCCCTCCCACCTCTCTTTCAAATACTAAAGGCATTGTTTCAGTTATGTGTGTTGATATATATGTTTTTGTTTCCTCTTCATCTTGGAAATTGAGTTATGACTCCTATGGTTCTTTCTAGTTGGAAAAAGCATTATTATGAAAATATATGCTGCTTTGTGGGCAATGAAGGAGAATATAAAATATCACTAATATCCTGATCTCCTGTGCAATTAGAAGCACATTGTCACTAGTTGTGTTTTATGTTTCCCAGGTGACTGTTAATTTAGCAGTTCGGCACATAATTGCATTGATGATCATATTTCAAAGAATTTGAGTCTATTGATTCAAATGTAGAACTGAGGTAAAATTGTTATTCCTTCACTGTTGTATCTAAATTTGTCTTATTATTTGACCCCGTAATGGCTGGAAGAAATCAGATATGCTTTGAAAATCAAAGTAAATTCCCTATCCCTTGAGACTGGGGGTGGATGGAAAGAGGAACTTTTTTTTAGGTCTCAGCAGAAGCAGCAATTAGTAGATTTATTGTATAATTGTTTTTCTTCAAAGCCATAGCCTTCAATTTTTCTAAAATAACAATAGTAAATTTTCATTTTTTAAAGTTTACATAATTGATTTCATTATATTTGCATATCGTTTGTTAACCAATACTAATAAGGATACCATATTTACTAATGTACATGAAAGATATATTGAACTAGATTTAACCAACATTTACCACCAACTGCATGCAGGTGTTCAGGAAATTGCATTTGTTACTTGAGCATCACAACAAACTTCAGTGGCAAATTTATTATCTTTATTCTACAGATGAAAAAACTGAGACTGAGAGGGTTTTGGCTTGCTCAACAAATTACCCTTATGAGCTATAATTTTATTTTTCTACAGTTGTGTAGCTGGGATTATTTGGAATACTTGAGTTACTGATTCTCTTCACTTACTATGATTGTTAAAAGTGAAAATATGCCGTAATGATTTTTGACATTCTGCTTATAGAATCCTTGAATTTCATAGTTCCTGTAGTCCCCTTCTCTTATAAATAAGGAATCTGAGACTCAGGGAGAGGCTGGGTCTTTCGCAAGCTTGAACAGCTGCTAGTGAGAGTTGAGACTAGAACTCTGGTCTTTCCCTTTCTAAAGGAGAATACTATTGACAAGGACAAAAGGAGAAATAGCTGGGCACAGGAAAGGGGTCAAGAGAGAAGCTGACAATGAGGATTTGTCAGTTTTACCCAGTTTGGAAAGAGACCCTCACTGTCTTATTAGCTTCTCCCTGCCTCAAACCCTGTGCTTCAGTTCTCGGGTACTCCTGAATACACCACGATTTTCATACCTCTGTGTCTCAGCACATGCTGTCTCTTCTCCTCCAGTGTTCTTTCTCCTTTTACTGACTGGTAAAGTCAGACTCAAGTTGCAGCTCAAATGTCACCTCCTCTGTCAAGCCTCTCCCAATTGCTCTAGACAGACACATCTGGCTCCTTCCTGTGCTTTTTAAAATTCATTTCTTTTTCAGCATTTATTCCATCACATTGTTCGTGTTTGCAGTTGATGTCTCTGAGCTCCTGGGGTCAGATTCACTCTTTGGGCGTATCTCTGCTGTTGAGCCCAGGCCTGATACGCATGGGTGCACTTTACTAGGGTGCAAATGATCGTATGTTGCCCTCTCAGGTGCTGCCTCTGCGCACAGAGATGGAAGAGAATTGTGTGCAGGAAGAAATGGAGTCTGTGGAAGTTCTAAGAAATATTCTTTTAGTTATTAATAGTTTGCTGGTGTTTAGCTTCTAGCTTATATATGGGAAGATTGAGGGACAATAAATCACAAAAGGAGCCTGGAGGTCCCACTTATTAGGAAAGTTGAATTTTCAGTATGTGGCCCCCAGCTTGCTTCTAGTTTGCATCTTTGTTGATTCTGATGTTCATTGTATTCACCAGAAATTAATTTCTCCCAAGGACCTACATTAATTTAAAGGTGTAGAACTTGGAGCAGGCAGCTAGGCTGTGTGTGTGCGCACATGTGTGAGTGTGTCTTTCATCTGTAGATACACTAATCTGCCCAGGCATGAGATGCCCTCGCACTGGTCACAGCCCAGATCTCATAGCTGTTAGAGTTTGAAGGTAACACAACATTGGTCTTACTCAGATGTTTCAAAATATCTTCACTCTTCGGACTGACTGTGAGTGTTTTCTGGATTTGAGTTTGGCCCATATCGTCTGTATTCTATGTAATTCAGATACATCCACAGCTTTTTTGGGTAATCTCAGAAGGGAAATTGAAAACCATTTCCCTTTATGAGATTGACGAGTTTATAACTGAAACTAGGTTTGTTAAACCTATGCTGAAGTATAAAATTGTCTTTTACAAAAAGCCCAAATAGGTAGAAGGTGAGAGTTTACTGGTGTAATTATAGGTAATTTGAATGTATTAATATTGGACTCCAAATGATATAAAAATACAGCATTTCCCAAACCTACAAAATTATGACCAAATTTAAATTTGTTTTAAAATGTAGCAAATCTATGGCTTTATTCTTTGCATTCTTCATAGAATATTTTTATGTGTCCTATTTTGATTTTGACTTTCTTCACCTCCTTAATTTTTAGATTCTGGAGATAGGACTGGGAACGTAGAGGTGAGGCTGGATATTTGACCATTAGCTCCATCTCTCTTTTTTAGTAAAGTGAACCGTTTATTTTTATAACTAGGGAAACCTTCACAACCTGGTCTGCTCAGGACATCCTGGTTTATCCCTGTTGTCTTAGAGAAGTCATTAATAGTATCTCCCTTCACTGTTTAAAATCTTAGTTTGGATGATGAATTACATGTGGTCACTCTTTTTATGACTTATATATTTTGTACTTGATCATTTTATTTTATGCTTTGATTTTAATGCTTGTTTAAGTGCAATTTTGACTTTTCTTTTATGTATTTTTAAATTCTCTAATGTTTTAAAAGGCATATCCTATTTTTATCTCTATTAATAAGCTGCCTTTTGTGTTTTTCTGATCATATTATTTAAATGTAAGTCAACACTAAAATGTTATCCTTTGTATCCTACCAATTTAAGACCTAGTATAAGTTCTTGAGAATGGCACCTGATTCAGTTTTGTGTCCATGACAGTGTCTAGTAATGTGCTCTGAACAAAGTAAGCGCTCAAGAAATATTTATAGAATGAATCTTAGGAAGCAGTTTGGCTTTATCAAAATGAAGAGTAAAATTTGATCTAGTCTGGAACAGTAGTAGTACCCCAGGTACAGGACTGGGATTGTGATTGGGCTGAGGATCCAGTCGCCCCAACAGCATTGAACCCAACTGTGGAAAATATCCCAGCCATCTTGTTTTATTACTTAGAGACTCCCAAGTGAGTTTTCAATAAACTCTTTTTCAGTTAAATGTCTTTCTCTAAGATTACACTGCTGCTAAGTATGAAGACAAAGGGATTTTTCCCGTGCCAAGCAGAGACAGAGACAGCCTGGTTTGGCCACTGTGGCCACTTGCAGTGTTGGCAACAGCACTGTGTTCCAGAGAGAGAAGAGTCAGGGCCCCGAGTTGAGTGGGAGAGACCAAATGGGACAATGGTTTGAGGGACATGCAAAGAATTCTTGAAAGAGGATGAAGATTTTTATGAGCTTATTCAGTTGGTTGAGCCATGTGTATTTCCAAAGAATAGGTTTGGCTTCTTAATTTGAGGTAGACATAGCAGTAGAAAGCTAGGTGTATTCAGTAAGAGTCAGTCAGTTAAGACCCAACGCAGTGAAGAATGACTTTTTTCACAATTTGAGTTGCAAAATATGCCTTGTACTCTGATAGGCAGTTTACAGTGCCTGATAAAATGAGTCTTTGCTTTGCCAAATTTTGCTCTAGCTAAGTGCCTCAAGTTTAGGCAAAATAAGGACAAGTTAACTGTTCTTAAATGTAATGATGCTACAGACTCATGAATAGCAGCCTTTGATAACTAGAAAATACGGTTATCTTTGACTTCATGTTCAAAGTATAGAGGTTTATCTGCAAAGCTGGAAGGGAATATAATTGAGTATACATAAGGAAGGCTGTGAATGAATTGAGCACAGGTATTCTCTTGTGTATAATTAATACAACTGCTTAGCACAATATCTAATACCTGGTGATACTCACTGCATATTAGTTGAATCTAAATTTCTTTCTCCAGCAAGGCCTCTGGCAAGCATATTTGATCACTAAGTTAACTATTCTATTTTCAGCATCTAATAGTCACAAATCACAGCATAATCCTAGGATGTTTTATTTTTGAATATATATATAATTTGAATATTTTGTTTTAAAAGTAATACCCATTGTTGTCAAATTTAGCTGGTACATCTTTATTTTGTTTTTACTCATTTGAATTTCAAAAGTAATACATGCTTATGGTAAAAATCCAGACAATAAAGAAGTGTCAGAATGAAACTAATACTCTGCTCATCTCTGCAACCTCCTCTTTGATACAACCACTGATAACAAATCAGCCTGCATCCTTTCATAGTTTTTCCAAAATCCACCCCCGCCTCGTGCACACAAGTGCACACACTTTTGTCTCTTTCCTTTGTTTTATAAAAGTGGTATTGAACATATTATCAGTTTGGTGCAGGTCAACAAATACGTATTGAGCCCTTGTTCATACAGTGTCAAGAGGCACTGTGCACAATGAGTGTCTGTAATCTCTGCCCTTGGGCAATTTAGCATATTCTTCTGATACATTTTCAAATTCAGTACTGTTGCTAATCCCTTTATCAGTTCACCAGGGCTTTCCACCTTATGGTGTAGTGAAACCCAAATAAAGTAATGTTTATTAAAGCACTTAAGCATAAAGCAGTAAGATATGACCACGTGATTACTAATAATTGGTTCTCTATGAATAATTCTAATTTTGTCATTGCTAAAGGAAAAAATGGCTCATCTGCTTAATTATTTTAGTAGATTGCATACATTTTCAAAGTACCTGGTTTTATTTATCGTATTTGTTACTTTTAGATGCAGTATGCTTAACCTTGTATGCCTTAATAGATGTTTTTTAAAAAATTCTTATTAGTTGTAAGTATTGTTAGCAATCCTTTTCTTCCATATTCTTTGCTCTACATGATAGATGAGAGTGATACTATGAATTTCATTCACTTAACGTGTTTTAGAGTCTGAGATTTCTTCTGGTTTGTATTCCACGTATGTTGTTGTGATTATTTTTATCACCAACCAACTAGTTACAGCCAGAGATTTGTAACTCAGTCATAAGTATAAAGTTCTTCTTTGTCAGAAAGACCACATGCAGCTCTTGAAAAGTTACTTTCAGATTTGATCACATAATTTCCAAGTGTCCTCCAGGAAAGTGAGTATGATGGCTTTGAGTGAAAACTGTGGCACTTGACCAAAACCTCACTTGGTTGCTAATCATGTATGGATGGAGTGTAATTTGATTAAAGTTGACTGGCCTGCAGTGATCCCAGTAAGATGCTGAACTGGATCTGGATTAAAGTCTCACTGCTTTCTGCCCCCATCCAAGCATTAAGGAATGATTGAAATGAATGAGTTTGGGATTTCATGTCCAAATCCATTTTTAATCCTACCATCTTATGTTTTCATAGCACTGTATGCTTTTCAAAATGCTTTTATCCATAGTATTTGATCTGTCCATTCTTCTTGTAGCTTCTATATTTCAAAGGCCAGTAGTGGTTAGGTTGGAAGTAATACCTATTAGAATAGTGACTTTGAAAACTTTGAAATCATTTCCAGGTGTTTTAGATAGGCTACATTTGAATGATGAAACTTTAAACTTTCTTTTTTATAAAAGAAACTTTACTGTTTGAAGTAATTTTCTTAGAAATTAGCAACCCCAAAGAGTTCAGCATGTTTTCTTATTCTTATTTTTTATAATGAATGTGTATTGCTTACTGTAATGTTGATAACATATAACATGTATAGGGGAAAGTATGGAAGTAGCTGAGGGGGAAAGGAGACAAAACTGTCAGTTTTCCTTAAATATCTGAAGTGGTAGAAACAAATTTTAAACAATTCATCCGATTAAAAACTCTTCTTCTTTTTTCTTTTTTGTTTAATTACAGTAGGGATGCCAACTAGGATGGGAAAAAAATCCAGGAAAATCAGAGAATAAAATAATATCTGTGCTGTATATATTTTGAGGGCTTAATATTGAGATTTTACTTGTGACCTAGTATCCATTTTTTAAATGTTCCACAGATATTAAAGATAATTTGCATATACACATATATAATACATATATATATACATGTATGTATTTCTATAATATATAATATACATACATACATACATGTAATAGATACACCTATTAAATCAATATTATTATTTATATTACTCAGGACATGGAAAGGGAATTATTTAGGACAGAAGTAAAATCCTCTATTCTGATTCTACTGCCAATCCTTTCTTATACAGATGATTTTATCACTGAGATGGCAAAGGAGTTTACAATAAATCTAAAATCTTCCCTCCTTTTTTTGTATTGAGTAAAGATTGAACAGATACTTATATACTATTTGGCACTACTCTTTCCCATTCACAAAACAAACATGGACACTTCTGTTTCTTGGAATGAATACAGAAGAATCAGTGGACAAATAGAAAGATATAGCATTTCTAAAGAAAAATATCAGTTTGACCAACAAAAGCGAATAGGCCTATTTGAAACAAACTTCTTGTGAAACTAAGAAAACTTAGAAAAATTATTATTCAAAGTAAGATTAGGAGGGTATTGCATCAATTAAAATCAGAGGAGATAGTTGAGAAAAACAAAGTGAGAACAGGAAAAGTTGTTGGAAATTAAAAACATGGTTACAGAATTTTAAAACAAAGCAGTGAAGAACAGATTCAATACTGAAGAAACCTGAATCAGTGAATAAGAAGAAAGCTAAAGAAATTCTAATAGAACTCAGAAGAAAAGAAAATGAAAATTCTAAGTGAAAATATTAGAAACATGAAAAATAGGTGTAGAGAATTCAGTATAAATAAATGTATATACTACTGTGTGTATATGTTTGTTTATGCCAGAAAGAAAGAATAGGAGAAAATTTTCCCAGGACTTGGGCTCTCATACTAAAAGAACACCCAAAGTAATAAGCATAGTTAGGGGACAGGGGAGATGCTGAGAGAAAGAAGACCCTTTTAGACCTCGAAATAACCCAGAGAAAAATCTAAATTTCAAAACTAAGGAAAATACTGCAGAACATCTAGATAGTTTAAAGCAGGATACCCACCAAAAAGAAAAGAAAACAAGGTCAGCATCAGGCTTCTCTTTCTGTCCCCCAGAATTTTGAGAGGAAAAAACTGTGATTCATGAATTCTCTAACCTTCTGGGTTCTTAAGTGTTTTCCGATTAGAATCTAAACTCTGTAAGGGTAGGAATTTTTATCTGCTCTTCAGTGTTGTAACCCCTGTGTCTAGGGGAACACTTAACACATGATATATATTCAATAAATACAGTCACGTGCTGCATAACAACATTTTGGTCAGTGATTGTGTATATGATGGTGGTCTCATGAGATTATAATACCGTATTTTTACTTACCTTTTCTGTGTTTAGATACACAAATATTAATACTTCGCGTTGTGTTACAATTGCCTATAGTATTCAGTACACATGTACATGTTGAACAGGTTTGTAACCTAGAAGCAATAGGCTATACCATAGAGCCTTGGTGTGTAGTGGGTTATACCATCTAGGTTTGTGTAAGTACACTCCATGATGTTCACACACACAACAATTTGCCTAAGGACACAGTTCTCAGAATGCATTTCCATTGTTAACTGACACATGACTGTATTTGTAGAATGAATGAATGCATGAGCAAAGAAAAACAAACACATTTTCTAACATGCAAAATCTCATAAAGGTCGCTATTGATATACCTTTCCTTTTTAAAAAAGGAACTACTTAAAATAGTACTGCAGCTAACCAAGAAATGATTTACAATGTGAAACAACATACGTGAAAGGCTGAACAACAAAACTATTAATGTAAAGAGTTTAAGTCAACTATATATGAATAGTCTGTCAAGTTTAAATCTTTTTTAAAGTTATTATTGAAAGGGAATATGCACGATGTTTAAAACAAAATCTGAATCTAGAATCTTTATTTTAACAAAACCTAGAAAGTGGTAGAGTAGGGGTTGTAAGGTAGAAGAAAAATTAATTTAAAACATCCTGAATTTTTCATTTTTCCCTGTAGGGAAACAGCAGTTACAGCTTTGTTCTTGATACAGGTAAAGACAGATTTAGTTTTTTTTTTTAAGGCATTCACTAGTCAGAAATAGGATATGTAATTTCTAACTAAATAAAGATTTCTAAAAAGAAATGAAGAAAACTTCATTTAGTTTTTGTTTGTTTTACCAAAAGGAAAAAACATAAGAAAATGGAAGTATGCTAGACTCAAGACCAAATATATTACCGCAATAAATGTGAAGGGGTTTGACAACTGCATTGAGAGAATGGCTGACTCCTAGACTGTGCACTCCAAAAAACCTCAAGAGAACCATGCTGTTTGCAGGAACCATGTAAAACAAAGTAGTTCAAAAATTGAAAATAAAAAAAAAGATAAAGATACGTTAAATTTTTTTTTTGGTGCTATGATAGTTTTTTTTTTTTTTTTCATTTTTTTAAGATTTCTGAATATTATGGAGGTGCAAACGTTTTGGTCACATGAATTATTTTTCTACAGTTTGAGTCAAAGTTATAAGTGTGCCATCACTCAGATAGCGTGTGTACCCATTAGGTGTGTATTTACCCATCCCCTCCTCACCCCCCCAACCTGGTTGATTTTCGTTGAATTTCACTACCATATGTACGCACGAGTGTTAGAAAAGTTAATTCACAATGGATAACAGGCTTAAACTTAAGGCATGAAACTATAAGAACTCTAGACGAAAAGGTTGGAAAAACTCTTACAGATACTGGCCTAGGCAAAGAATTCATGAAGAAGTCCCCAAAGACAATCACAGCAACAACAAAAATAAATAAATGGGACTTGATTAAATGGTAAAGCTTCTGCACAGCCAAGGAAACAATCAAAAAAGCGAATAGACAACCTACAGAATGGGAGAAAATATTTGCATGCTATACATCCAATAAAGGGCTAATAACCAGAATCTACAAAACTCAAGCAAATCATCAAGGAAACATCAACCCCATTAAACAATGGGCAACAGACATGAACAGAAGCTTTTCAAAAGAAGACTAATGGCCAGTAAACATTTGAAAAAATGCTTATACTGTCTCCAGTCATTAGGGAAATGCAAATCAAAACCACAATGAGGTATCACCTAACTTCAGTAAGAATGGCTTTTATCCAAAAGTCCCCAAACAACAGATGCTGGCATGGATGTGGAGAGAAGGGAACACTCATACACTATTGGTGGGACTGCCAACTAGTTCAACCTCTATGGAAAGTAGTATGGAGATATCTCAAATAACTGAAAGTGGACCTACCATTTGGTCCAGCAATCCCACTACTGGGTATTTACCCAAAGGGAAAAAAAAAGACATTTTATAAAAAAGACACATGCACTTGAATGTTTATAGCAGCACAATTCACAACTGCAAAGATGTGGGAACAACCTTAGTGTCCATCAATACATGAGTGAATTAATAGAATGTGGTATATGTATATCATGGAGTATTACTCAGCCATAAAAAGATGGTGAACTAATATATCTTTTATAACAACCTGGATGGAACTGAAGACCATCCTCCTAAGAGAAGTATCGAAAGAATGGAAAAACAAACACTACATGTACTCTTAAATTGGAACGATATTAAACAATTTTTAAAAGATAAAGATGCAAATTTACTATTAGGGGAAAATTCAAGGGGAAAAGGATTCACAGGACGAAGAGTGATATTTTACTGAGGAAAGATACGATTAGAACTGAAGTTATAATGGTAATATATCTTATATGCTAAGAAGCAAAACACTGAAATTCAGAATATCCTAAAAATCTGGAAACACAAGGCTGTTTATTTCATTATTACAGAGTTATTAAAGTGAAATATAGGCCCAAACCTCAGTGTGTATTGCTCCAAAAATACCAACCATAGAATAATATGACTGAGCTTAAGTCAACACCTTAAGTAGATGAAAAAGAGTCAAATATAAAAACTATTTCTACTTCCACACTTCTTTAGACACCATGTATCTAAAGTAAAACATTAAAATAAGAATTAGAATTTACAAAGTAGACACTGTATTAGGAAACTTGAACATGCCTTCTAGAATTTGATATGTAAATTAGGCTGATGATAAATATAGAAATAGAATATTTGAATAATATAAGCAATAGCTTGAGTTTATGGGTATATGTATAAACATTGTACTCTATGTATAAATTAAATTTAGAAATTGGATTTACTAGGTCATAAGTAAAATTTCAATAAAATCCCCAAAATATAAACTCTACAAGCTATTATATTATTTTCTGACCAAATAAACTACAACTTGAAGTTAATAATAGAAATAATTCTAATTAGATACTAAAATACAGTCTCTTAAGTCACTCTTAGAGCAAAGTAGAAATTAAATTTGCAATTACAGGATACAGCAATCCTTTGATTTAAACATTTGCATTTCATTTTAACCAAGCAGCTTTAGGAGAAGTTTCGTCTATTTTACAATATTTTTTTTTTTACTGTGGAAAGTGAAACCTGAACTCCAGTCGCATGTTGGCTTCTTTGCTCATTGACAAGTGCCTGCTTTGTAGAACAACAGTGTGATAGCACTAGTGCTTATCATCCCCTGCTAACCCTCTTTTGTAAGGTGATGTGTAATAGAGAACATTTGTGCAATTGCTCTTCAAAGTAGATCAAAAATAGCTTACGTAAAAAGGTAAAATATCCAAGGGGCACGGAGATCTCTTTACAGTGTTCCAGGAAATGAAAAACAACACACCTCTAGAAATTAGTCTAAAATCACCACCTGCTGAGGTTCAGTGAGGGAGTGTTCGGAAGTCTACCGAACAAGCACCTGAATTGTTGGGATTAATTGCACAACATCGTGAGGTATCAGTTCCAGGAGGCCTGCAATTGAGAGCAAAGCAAGCCCCAGTCATCAACGAGGACTAAGTACTGCGAAGGTTGTAGACTAGAGACAGATGCAGAAACAAGCAAAACCAAGTCACATGAACCAGAACCTCCAAAAATCTGGAATAAAAAGCTCAGGTCTGGAAAACCTATAACAGGACATGGAAAAGGGACTGTCAGCTCACAAGAGCCAATTGTTAAATTGTTAGGAAATTTGCTAACCAGTTGTTAAAACTTAGCCATTATTAAAGGGTAAATTATATAAGTGTAGAATTGAGTTAATTATATTAAAAATGAAGGTGGTAAATACTTAAGTGGATCAAAAAATAAGTGGCGGGTGCTTCTGGCAATAGCAAAGCACAGTGAAACTTGAAGACCTAATGTTTGTAAATGATTCAGTTCATGAGAGTGTTCAACTGCCAAAACTTCCATTCTTTTGCCTTTTTATGTAGTTAAAAGAGAATGTGTTTTAGGTTGGGCTTTCCTGTAGAGCCAGACGATAGTACTGCAGGCTAGAGTATTTTTGTGTTATGTTAATGGCCTTTGCTTCTTGCCTTTGGGCCTCATACCCTGCAATTGATGGATATTATTAACTAACGGTGAAAAGGAACATGCCTATATGGATTTTAAAAGTGACAAAAGTAAGACTTCTGCACATCAAAGCCCGTACAGATGTGGTTCCAAAACTCTAAGTATGACAAACTGGCCATTGCTTTTATTATTTAATAAGGAAAAAGAAATCAACTGTTCATTAAACTGAGGAAATCAGAGAAAGAGCAGTGACCCACACACATAACTAAAGAAGATATTAGGCGAGTGCCTGGGGCCGAGGAAGAAGAGTCCCCCCTGAAAAATGGCAGAAGCCATTTTCCACGCCCCCAAAAGGAAAAGAAGAGTGTATGAGAATTATGAGTCTCCATGGCCGATCCCTTTTGATCAGGACCAAAGTCCTAAGAAAGAATTCAGGATATTCCATGCCGAAATGATTAACAGCAATGTGATTGTGAGGAACGCAGAGGACATCCTGCAGCTCTACGGGAAAGGTTATTTTGGAAAAGGTATTCTTTCAAGAAGCCATCCAAACTTCACAATTTCAGATCCCAACTTGGTTGCTAAATGGAAAGATATGAAGACAAACATGCCTATCATCACATCAGAGAAATACCAGCATCGTGTAAAATGGGCGGCAAAGCTCATGCGTAGACAGGGGCAGAATGAGAGTACCGTGCATGGAATCCTCAAGGATTACATAAAACCACTTGAGTATCCTCGTATAAAAAGAAATGAAGAGGTTCGATTGCCTGATGAGCTTAACTCTGAAATGGTTTCCAACATGGAAGGCACAGCAGGGAGAGAGAAACTCCCTGTGATGAGTGGAGACTCTGGAGAGTCGGATGCTGTGGAGGATCTGAGTGGGCCGTCAGACTGCCTGCAGGAGGGCTCTGGGCAGGACCCACCAACTCTAGACGGCTACTATGAACGCGTGGTAGATGATGCTGCACCTCCGCCCCAAGTCTGTTGCTGCAAACCAGATGCTGTCATCCCCCCGTGTGGCCCTCACCCTAAGGATGGCAGCAAACAGGCATGTCTCCTCTGTGCAGGGGAGAGAGGGCCTGACCATGAGTGTGTGCTTGTGGAGGAAGTGGTGTGTGACAGGAGCGAGAGTGAGGATGCCCCAAATGAGGAATCGGTACAAAGAAAGAGACTAATACGCAGGAGAAATCCATACAGGATCTTTGACTATTTGCAACTCAGCCCAGAAGAGGCCTTCTTCCTGGTCTGTGCCCTGGGATGTCTCAGTGTCTACTATGAAAAGGAGCCTTTAATGATAGTGAAGCTCTGGGAAGCTTTCTCTGTAGTTCAGCCCACACTCAGGACGACCTACATGGCCTACCACTACTTCCGAAGCAAGGGCTGGGTGCCCAAAGTGGGACTCAAGTATGGGACAGATTTATTGCTGTATCGGAAAGGCCCTCCGTTTTACCACGCAAGTTATTCTGTCATTATCGAGCTAGTCGATGACCATTTTGAAGGCTTTCTCCACAGACCTTTCAGTTGGAAGTCACTGGCTGCCTTGAGCAGAGTTTCAGTTAATGTCTCTCAGGAACTTATGCTGTGCTATTTGATTAAACCCTCTACCATGACTGACAAAGAAATGGAGTCACCAGAATGTATGAAAAGAATTAAAGTTCAGGAGGTGATTCTAAGTCGATGGGTTTCATCATGAGACAGGAGTGATCAAGATGAACTTTAAAAGTTCAACCTCAGATTTCTAGTTTCACCAGCAACTATTGCATCTCCTATAACATGCCACATTCAAGGCTAGGTAAAAAATCCTTTTACTGTAATCACCCATTTAATTTAAAAGTTTTAAAAGGCATCTTGCGCCAGAAAACTGTCAATGTTTTAAAAGATAAAATTACATAGAGAAGGAGAAAGAGCCTTGTGCTGTCCTTGACTTGGTCACCAGCTCTGGCTGATTCTGTGCTTCATGCCTCTGGCCTCAGTCTGTGTCCTCACCCAGTCACCAGGGAGGCTGGACTAGATGAGTCCCCAGAGGACTCTTCCAGCAACCAGGAAATTTATTCTGATTTTACCTGAAAGTGGTAATAGTTTATATAGTAGTGTTTATAAAGTCCTTTCCTACACAGGTATCCCTCATTACCTATGTCTAATCTGTTCCTGAAAGAGTGTTAGCAGATTTGGGGATTGCAGGATCCTATGTTCCATTATTTTAGTTGGAAAAAATGGTTATGTGTTTCAGATTATCCAAGAAATTCAACCAATAACTCAAGCATTTAAAAAATCCCTGCACAGCTCTTCAAACTGTGGTCACGATTGGCTCCCAAAAGGCTAGAATTAAATTTAGTCATTCCACAATGTATACGTACTTCAAAACAGCATGTTGTGCACAATAAATATGTATAATTTCATCTGTCAGTTTAAAAAAAAATCCTTTTAATATCTGTCAAGGATTTCTGTATCATAGAAAGCCTTTAAAACACCAATTGCTTATTTATGTAATTCTCAGTGAACTCGTTGGTAGGCACATTTTGTACAGAACACAAAATTTTGTACAATATTAGATAAAAATTATATCTTTTTTTAGTGAACTTGTTATGAAATAAAAAGCAAGAAAATGGAGACACATTAAAAAAAGAAGATATTAATAAAAAAAGCAAATATTTAAATTTGAATGATTGCACTAGAATTGATAAGTAAATAGCAAATGTGTTTAAAAAGATGAATGCAATAACTAAATTTCCCTTTCATTGAGGAAAGGGAAAAACATGTTGGAAATGAAGTAATATACAAAGAGATTTTAAAATTTTAAGAGGACGTCGTGTGCCTTTCAAGGCTAATTAATTTCTATATGTAAATATGCTGTTTTATGCTTCTTCATTTCCTAGGAAAAAAATGTTATAAAAAACTGTTTTAAGAATACTTAGAGAGTCCTGAATATGTCAGTAACTAATGGGATTGGGTTTTAATTTAAATTTGCCTTTATTTTATTATTAGTGGGGGTGAATGTTACTTTATATGCAAGTTGGCCACTTGTATTTTTTTAATTGTTCATGTCCTTTGGCTGTATTTTTTAATTATGGTATTCATTTTCTCATTTATATATTGAAGCTATTAATCCTTGTTCTGATCTATACTTTAAACAATTCTTTTCAATTTTGACTTGCCTTTTAACTTTGTTTAATATGATTCTTGCCATAGAGAGGTTAAAAACATTTATGGGTAAAGATGTAATTTTTCCTTAATTTTTCTTCTTAATTTCTTTTAAGTATTTAGAAGTTGGATTTTTTTGTTTTATTTTTAACTTTTTTCTTTTTTACTTCATTTTCTCTTTTTTCACTTACGAAACACATTTTAATTGTATTTAATAGTTATATGTGTGTGTGTGTCATTTTTAATCCATCTGGATTTTTATCTTGGTTTACAGTGTGGAGTGGTGATGCAATTTTAACTTTAGTTTTTGAAAATTGGTGACCTAATGTTCTAATTATGACTTGAGAAGTAGAGAGAGACAGACACATGCATACACGTCCACGCATAAAACATTCCTGAGAATTTACATGTCTTCTGGGAAAGGGTAATATATATGTAGTGAGTTCCCTTGTGTAGTCAGAACTAACACTTGGCTTCATCTCTAAGAGACAGAATCCATTGTGGCGGGGGATTTGAAAATAGATTTCTTTTCCTTCACTAAAGCATTTGCTTCATGTTAACACAGTCTGGGGAAATGGAGATCTCCTTATTTATTAGCTGAACAATGGACTTATTATTCACTCCACTCTTTAAGTTATTCTCCTTGTCTCTAAGTCCTCACATAAGAAAACTCTACATGTTTTTGTTTTTATGATTACAAATATTTTTGCTGCGATTGTTTCACCCAATTGTATCCAGTAATCTCTTATCTATCAAATTGTGAGGCATTTGGGAGTTAGAAGTTTTTATCCTCTTCCTTATAATCTACTTAGCTTCCATTTTTTTCTCCAAATGTGGGGGGAATATTCCAAAATATTAACAACATGAACATAAAATGCTGGAGTGCATGAGAGCGATATCAAGTGTGTGTCTGTGCTAATTTGGGTAGTCCTCCCATTTCAGAATGAGTTTAGTTTATTTCTGTGGTTGGTCCTACTGCGGGGGTGTAAGTAGGCCCTGATTTAAAGTGAAGTATGACTTAACAGGGTAGGAGGAAGAACAGGTTCCTTCTCAAGGCAAGGGCTCACTGTGGTAACTAACCCCCACTTCCACCAGGAAACTGAGCTTATGGTTCACAAGTCAACCTGATTACAGGGATTCATCTTTTTCATTATTAGTATAACTTTCTTGAAGCTAATTAATGCTCCTAAATAAGTCACTCTCTGAGGTTGCTGTGAATATGTGCTATAGTTGTGGTTTGAACTTGCCTTCCACTTACCTTATGCTTCTGCTGTTCCCTGTGGATAGTAGGACTATTGTTTACTTACTGTTCAAAATCCTGAATATCTTGACTGAAGATCTTTTGCACAATAATGTAGCATTTTGGACCTTTCCAAGATAGACATTTATTATGATGGCTTTCCTGATAGTATTCAAAGATGATGAAACATTTTGATTAAAAATAATTATTAATCACTGATTATAACGATCGCTAGTAAGAAGAGGTCACTTTTCTTAGCCACTCTTCTAGCCTCCTTCACATCTTTACTCATCTCTGAGATCCCAGAGTTCTACAGCCCCATAGAAAGTAAACCAAAACCATGGGGACAAGGCGTGACCAGCTCTGGCCAAAGTGGTGAAAGGTGAGCCCTCCATCCATGATCTGTACTGCTCGAGTGTTCTGCTCTTGGACTTGTAATCCCACCTGACATTGTTCTTCTGGGCAGACTTCCCAGCGCTTTGCACTTTTTGGGGAATCCTGTGCTTGGTTTTGTTTTAATGCTGGCTTCAATAACTCCCTAAGAAATGTGACTAACCACCAACTCACCCTGTTCACAAACAGAGAACACAAGGGCCTATTGTATAATAAATGTAGTGATAATATTCAAAATGGCTAAACATTCAGCACAGAATACGTTTTGCTAGACCATCCTTAGAACTTTCGTTATTATTACAATTCTTCTAGCCCCTTCCATCAGATTTGGGGAGGGTGGGTCAAGTTATCGCCAGACCTGTTCTCCTCAGCTGGCCTCCGCTGCTGTCTGTGGAGCAGCAGTGTGACTTACTCAGTAGAGCAGGGACCAGTGACTATTAATAATGAAAGGTGCCCTAAGTGCTGTCGTGACAACACCTCCTGAGGAGGCAAGTATCTCCCCCCAAAATAAGGAGATTAACGTCCCAAAGACATGAGTGAGAGAGCTGCCTGCTAAAAAACCATATTTCACTGCCAAGTTCATTTTTATCTCATGTGCTTGGAGATTAGGCAGATTTACCCTGAAATATGCAGTGCTTTGTATGAGTTACTAAAGAACACAAAGTTTACAGCAAGGACAAAATTATTATAAAATAGCATTGTCAACTTTTCTGTCTTCCCACGTTTGAGAAATTGATACTTTTTGCTACTTATTATGTAGCCAAAGGGCTTTAATAGTAAAATTCTCTGGACAAGTCCTCAGTCACTTTTGCCATCTCCTTCTCAACAAACCTTGGTATTAAGTGAGCTGTCACCTCCAAGTTCCCTTTCCTGCTTGCTAACCTTTTTCACCTGCAGACCTCCTTGTTGTCTTTCTACGCCGTGCCCTCTAAGAATGCCTGGTGCCAGAGTAGTGCCAACCTTGCCATGGAGTTGGGTGCCCAGTGTTTGCTCCCACTTGGTTGTGTGCTCTTGCCTTCTGCTGGCTGGTAGGTCTGATGACTAAGCCTGGCTTCATACGGCATTTCGGCTCTGTGTCCCCCTTAGCTGTTAATTATGAGTTACAGGCAGCTTGCCATGCTCTTCTGCCAAACTTGTCCTTCCTAACAAAATAATCCTTCAGATATGGGTGGCCACTGAAGGAAACTATTACTTTATGAATTAGTCCCTGTGCTTCATGAAAGAAAACCTAAGATTGAGTGAGCAGCTACCTCAGACTTAGCTCACAGCCAACCTATTGTCAGCCACAAACTGAAGACCTTTTTCACACAAATAGCTGCCTAGACATACACCTGTCTGCGCAACTGATTTTTTGACCTAAATGCAATCATTTGTTAAATTTGTACATGGAGCATAGAATTTAGAAGTTGGAGGGGAGGTTATGAAAACAAGTATTAGGGAAGATAAAGTAGCTAGTTTTCAAGTATGTAAAGGCTTGTGATATTGTGGTGTTAAAACAAGGAATGTGATTTGACTATAACACAGGAAAGCCAGAAAGAGCCTGAGGGGTAGAGGCGATGTCGTATTTATTGCCCTGCCAGAGAACTTGTGCAGGAGATGTTCATAATGAACAAGTGAATATATGTATTTTCTATATGTATAAGAGTTCATGCTCTTCATCAAAGAAGTTGCTGCTGTGACCGTCTTCTCTGGAGGATATTGTGAGATTCCACATGGCAGGCAAGTTGTTTTAGAGCAAATAAACTGTCAAGCTCCGTCCACTTCTAGAGCTTTGTGTTTACATGAATTATTGCACTTTTCTCTCTCATCGCTGAGGATGAAACTGATATGTATCAGGTAACTGATATTTTTCTTTCCTTCGTATGTTCAAGTATAGTCACAATTAAAGTTTTCCTTAAATGATCTTCAGAGGCTTTAAAAATTATTTCCTGGACTTGTATGCAAAATGCAGAAATACAAATTAAATCTTATTGGTCATCTGGAGATCATTTTGCCACAAATTTTGTTTTTATAGAGTGTGCCATGTATGAATGGAAGGGACACTTGCTGATAGAATCGTAAGATACCAGGTATTTAGAGCTTAAGGGAACATGGAGTACCGTTCTGTCCATTGCATATTCTTTAGGAAGGACCTACTTTTTAAGAACCTAGCTGATATTCTTGATAATTGGTCAATTAAAAAATACATATATATATATGCCATGTTATCGTCTTACCAAATATACCAGATAGACCAAGTGTGTCTCCTTATGTTAAAGGGGGATTGGGATCTCATTATTACTGCTGTTTTGTTCTTTGCTTTTTTAAAAAATAAAAATATGTCTTAGAATATTTTATTGAACTAGATCTTAGGATTTGTTATCATATTCAGATTTACCATATGTTCTCCCATGGCTGAATAAATTTTATGGATATACCACAGTTTTTTTTTAAACCAGTCCCTTTGTAATGAATACTCTGTTCCCATGGTCATTAAATTTCCTGTTTCAGTGTTCCTGTGACCATCATTGTATTACGTTATGGTGGTCCTTTCTCTTTTTTGGCCAGTTTAATCAGTTACTGCTTCATTTTAATCCACATTTAGCACAAATGGGGTTTACGCATTCATTGAGCAAATGTCTGTGGAGGCCTGCTGGAGGTGAAGCATAGCTAGCGGTGCTTGTCTGCAGGGGGGCAGCAGGCCGCGGGGAGCGGGAGTGGGGATGGGGAAGAGTTTCGAGAGTAAGGAAGACGGCAGGGCCACGTGGAGTTACAGCAGCACCTGAGATCCTAAGTGTTGTCAGCAGAGGGGCGGAAGCTGAGCTGGAGCATAGTTAATGTGCTCTCACAGTTTTCCTTGCCTGACTAGGTAATAGTTACGTTGTCAAGGTACTTTGTCCCTCATTTGTCCTTTCAGGGTTCCAGTTGATGTTAACTTTAAGCCCGTTTCACCTTTATGGAGATATTTGTAGACAAGGCGCCCATATTTATTTGCCCAGGCATTTGCCCTTCTCTAAAGATGATTCTGGACATAACACTGAGGTCTTTAGGAATCGCTGCTTCACCCTCTGCACCTGTTCTGTGCACCAGCCAGCTCTGCTGGAGAGAGGGTGACCCCCTGCCTCTGTGTCCCCCCCAGTTCCTCTTCCCTTCTCCTCCTCCATCAGCCAGATTTGGCTTTTTCACTTTTCTTCGGTGGAGGGAAGGCATGTGAATGAGATTTTAATGATTGTGGAAAGGAGTGGAAATATTATGACAATTTCTTGGCCTTAGAAAATACAACCTTCTTATCTGGGAGACATTGAGGAAACATGGCACAGAGGGACAAGCCCTGGCCTGGGGGTCAGGAAAACGGGGCTCTCTCCAGGACTGCCAGGGACTGTGATCTGAGATCAGCCTTTCCCCACTCTACCCTCAGATTTCTCGTCAGTAAAGTATTAATAAATGAGCTCTGAGCATTTACTGGAGTTTACATTTTGTCATTCTGTCTTTAAATCAATCAAGGAGAAAGCTATTTTACAAGCAAAGTATAAGACTTGCTTGCAAAACTTCAAAGAAACTTTTGGTGTTAACTAAAACAGACTGTTTTAAAGATGATTTTGTTTACCTGATATGGTATTGGGTCTGGAAACATGGCTGCTTCCATGTCTCCCTGAAGGCTTTTCCCATGATCTGAGTGTCTGGGTCGTTGCTGCATCCTCGTTTGTTGCCACCTGAGCCAGATACCACGAGCGGTTTTCTTAGTGTAGAATAGTAACACAAAGGCTGCCCAGCCTGTGCCTATTAGTGGGGTTAGAGCAACACTAATCGGCAAATCACACTGGCTCTCTGTTGCCACCAGTTTATATAGGGTCTTATCTGGAATTTGTCCATCAACCAATCTGGGAATCCCAGGGAGTGTTCCTCACGGGCCCTTGGGCTCACACTTGCCATAGATGTTAATACTTAGACACTAGTGTTGTCACGGTGCCAAAACTCCCCAGTGGTCTCTGAAGTAGTGGAAATGCTTCGTCCTTATGCTTCACTGTCTGAGAGCAGTGGTCCCCAACCATTTTGGCACCAGGGACCAATTTCATGGGAGACAATTTTTCCATGGATAGCAGGGTGGGGAATGGTTTCAGGATGGTCCAAGTGCGTTACATTTATTGTGCAGTTAAACCTCTCCGCTAATGATAATCTGTACTTACAGCTGCTCCCCAGTGCTGGCATCACTGCTTCAGCTCCACCTCAGATCATCAGGCATTAGATTCTCATAATACGTGGGTAACCTAGATCCCTCGCATGTGCAGTTTATAGTAGGGTCCGTGCTCCTATGAGAATCTGATGCTGCTGCTGATCTGACAGGAGGCGGAGCTTATGCAGCGATTGCAGCAATGGGGAGCAGCTGTAAATGCAGATGAAGCTTCGCTTGCTTGCTCACCTGCTGCCCACCTCTTGCTGTGTGGCCTGGTTCCTAATAGGCTGTGGACTAGGGTTGGGGACTGCAGGATTAGAGGGTATAGGACATTACCGTGAGCCAATGTCTTAAAAAGGTCAGACAGGGTAAATACCATGGATTAGCTTTAGCACAGACTGCATTATCTTCTGGGGTTCAGAGGAGGGGCATGTCCAGAGAATTCATAGAATGGGTCCTTGAAGGTGATTGAGGTACCTTCTGGACTGAAGCTCCTCCTAAGGAAGAAGAAACTAGGCATGACAGGATGATCCAATAGCCAAGCCTTAGTCTCAAGGAGGAAAAATGGTGTGATACATGTCATTTGATTTGTCTTTTGGCCTGACCCTATTGCTCCCATGACTGAGATCTTTGCAAGGCAAGAGTAAAACCTGGAAGAGGTAACCTGTGTAAGACTTTGGGTCACAGCAATGTCTTATGCCCTCTAAGAGAGTGAAACATACGGAAGAAGCGTTTCCGCTTCATCAGAGACTGCTGCAGAGTTTCGGCACCCTGACAACACTAGTGTCAGAGTATTGGCAAGCATGGGCCCAGGAGGAACAGCTCCTGGGATTCCCAGATTAGTTGATGGACACGTTCCAGATAAGGCCCTCTACAAACTGGTGGAGACAGAGAGGCAGTGGGATTTGGTGCTTAGTGTTAACCTAGCTCCACTAGTAGGCATCGGCTGGGCAGCCTTGACAAAATGGTTTGCATGAGTCTGTCTTACGAAAACTTCTTCCCAGATGCCCCATCAGCATTTTTGCTTTGTGTTACAATGGGATTCTTTAGTTTGCAACAGGTTTCACTGGGGACAGTGTTTACTAATAAATCAGAACACTTGTTTGAGAAAACACACCTGGTGCCCCCGGTAAAGTAAAGGAGCATCTCCTGACTGTCCCTTTTTATGAGCCTCCTACTTGGGGTCAATTAGAAATGATAATCGCACCTCACAGTATTCTTGGAGTCTTGGCCCAGAGACTCACATACACAAGACCGTGATGTTCCATATTGTGGAAATTATCCACTGAAATGACTTTCCCATCATTGTGCTCACCTACTTTTTGCAGCACTTTTTCTCCAATTTTATCAGAGCCAAAGAAATGTTTCCCATGATATGAACTGAGATTATTTTACTCTAACGATGGTTAGATTTGATCATTGGTAGATGGTAAGAGTGGATAGAGACACTTAGAAATTCTTTGAGTGATGTGTTGTATGCTTTTGATAAATAAATAAAGGCAGCAGTAGAGAAGCATATGATGTTTGTTGGGGATTGTTTTGTTTTCCCGAAAAATGAAGCAGACCAGAACCAAAGAATTGTTTCCAAACCTTTTTGAGCATCATCTTATGGGTCTTTAAAAAGACCAAACTTCATATGAATCACGGAGTGTTAGGAACCAGAGGGTGGACAGAAGAATGCAGCCAGGAGGAGACTGGTTGCACTTACTGGAATAAGGAATAAGGTTGAGGACAGATATACTCAGGACAATCAGTGGAAAGACTTTGCAGTGAAAGACACGTTTTATTAGTCATTGGAGGTTGTGGAGGAAAAATATACAAGGAGACAAACCATGTGCTCTCTCCTTTGCTGCCAGTTCTTTTTAAAAGGCTCTGAAATGGTTTATCTTTATTAATTGCAGTTATTGGTATCTTTAAAAGACTTAGAAGCACTTAAAATACCCATGTAATTTGTGTCAGATAACATTTTAAGTAAACTTTTATTGATGCATAATATGCATGTAGGAATGTATGCAAATCTTAAATGCACAGCTTGATGAATTTTCATAAACTGAACAGATGCCAGTGTAACCAGCATCCAGATCCGGAAAAGGAGCCTTCCCAGCGTCCCAGGAGCTGAGCTCCTTTCTGCCTACTGCCACCTACACCCCTCACCCCTCAGGGTGGCAACTCTCCTGGCTTCAACATCATAAATTAGATTTACCTGATTTTAAGCTTTATATAAATTGAATCATATAGAATGTACTCTTGTGTTGGGCCGCTTTCCTTCGACATTCTGTTTGTGAATTTCATACATGTCATTGCACGTGGTTGTGATTTGTTCATTCTCATTGCTGCATTTTGTGACTACCACAGTTTATTTATCCACTCTTCTGTTGGTAGATGTTTAAGTAATTTCCAGTATTTTGGCTATTATGAATGATGTTGCTTCAAATACTGTTAAACATGTCTTTTGGTGAATATATGTACCATTTCTGTTGGAAGAGAAAGTGCTGGGTCATATAGTAGGCTATATTCAAGCTTAGTCAGTGCACTAGTTTATGCTTCCATCATGAGTATCTGAAATTCCCACTTGTTTCATAGCTTTGCCAACACTCGTTTTTGTTTTCATTGGAGCCATGCTTGTGTGTATGAGGCAGTATCCTAAGTTTCCCTGATAACTAGTGAAGTCAAAGTTCCTTTTCATTTATGTATTGACCATTGATTGTTACTCATTTGTGAAATACCTATTAAGTCTTTACCCGCTTTTTTTTTTAGATTCTCTACCTTGTTTTGGATTGATTTGGAGGCATTGTTTATATACACTGGGTAAAAGTCCCTGACTGGGTATATGTGTTGCAGATAGTTTCTTCTATGCTGTGAGTTATCTTTCTCCTTTCTTTTTCTTTTTTCTGTCTTTTTTTTTTTTTTTTTTTTTTTGAGATATGGTCTCCCTCTGTTGCCTGGGATAGAGTGCAGTGGTGTCATCATACCTCACCACAGTCTGCACCTCCCAGGCTCAAGTGAGCCTCCTGCCTCAACCTCCCAAATAGCTGGCACAACAGGTGTGCACCACCACACCTGGCTAATTTTTTATTTTTTTAATTTTTTTGTAGCGGTGGGTCTCAGTATTGCCCATGCTGGTCTCAATTCCTAGGCTCAGGGGATCATCTTGCCTTGGCCTCCCAAAGTGTGAGAGACCACACCCAGCCCCTTTCTGCTTGCTAATGGTATCTTTTGATAAACAGAAGTTCTTAATTTTAATATACTCTAACATTTTTCTATGTTTTCTGATTAGTGCTTTTTGTGACCTGTTTAAGAAGTCTTTGCTTCAAAGTTGCAGAGATGTTCTATGTAAGCTTTTTTGTTTTACTTATCAGATTTAGATAAGTAATGCATCTGACACTTGGTTTTGTAACAGGTGTGATGTGGCAGTCAAATTATTTTTCCGGTATGAATGTCCATTTGACTTAGAACCGTTATCAAATCCTCACTGCATTTCAGTGTCACCTTTGCCATATCTCAGTTTACATAATTTACATTCATTTGACTCCAGTAATGGTAGCTCTTTAAAAGAATTCAAAAGTTTATAGTGCTTGTGTCTACTTTTCATGGTAAAAAATTACAAAATTTTTTATTTTAAAAAGATCGCTCATAATCTCAATACTAGCAGTCCTACAATTTACATTTTAGTTATTTTTCTTCTATTTTTATTTATATAATCCCATTTACATTGAATTTTATATTTGACTTTATTTCTAAGTAGTCTTCAAAATTCAATTTATTAGAGGCTACATAGTATTTTGTTAGCCAGTCCTCTATTGTTAGGCATTTAAGATGTTCTCATTTAGTTATGAAAAACTGTCGCCTGGTTTTGAAATTTATTGAGCCTCTTGTTTTACAAGAAGATAACAAATGAGAATAACTGTATCAATTTGGGGCTCCTATCTTTAGATATTTTCATTTATTTGTAACTGCGTCTCTATTAATTCAACCCTCCAGTACAGATTTCTTTGTTCTTTATAAAGAGGTTTGATTACAATACCAGTATCAACCAATTGTGTTTTTATAATATTATAAAATTAAAGCCCAAACTACTATAGTATAAAACCACATTAATATTAAAATGGTTTTAATATCAAAAATTCAACCTGAACTTTTATTTCATTGATCCAAGTGACAAAGAAAATGTGAAGGTTGTTTCTATATTTAGTCCATAATAACAGAACTGCTTTGAAAGTTGCTTCTTCTCACAGGGAAGTAATGGATACGCTGTGAAAAGGTATTGGCTTGAATTGAAATGACCTATATCTGCTTAAAAATTACTTAACATTCTAACATTGTTACTTTTACCTTTTAGGAATTAAATTTCTTCACTAGGTTCTAGTATCAAGCGAGCTGTATCAGTGTCATAGTACCTGTGCCACAGCAAGATGCAGGCACATGGCAATAGTCTCAAATTTCTCCAGATTCAAGGCTCAGGAATTGGAATAAATAATCATCAATAATGTGAATGAGTTTAAAAAATGCTTTAGGAACACTTACATTATCAAAAATGTGAGAAAATAAAATGTGGGATCTCTGTCTTCATCTGTTTCCCTCATGGTGTTCAGCACAGATCTGTGAATGGAAGTGGTCAGTAGATACTTAGTAAAATAAATCTAAAAAATCACAGAAAATACATGAAATATTTCTTCAACTGTTTTAAGCTTGCCCTCAAATCACAATGAATTAGATTATAATAATTCTACAGGACCCTCTAAATTCTGTAATTTCTGAATTGACTTTGTGGAAACTATTAACCATTGGAAAAGTGATCATTAGAAATGGCAAAGGACACAGGGTGGCATCAGGTGACGCAGGCCAGGTGGCCTGTGAGCAGATCTGGAGATGAGGGTCTGTTGGTGGGACTGCAGTTCAACACAGCCTTCTTAGACTGAAGGCTGTCAGACTCCTCACTCTCAGGACCTTGATTAACCTCAAGAAACTCCCAGCTCCCTGTCAGGTAGGAATCTGAGAGTCCCTCTGTGAACAGCAGGCACCATGAAATCCAAGTCTGTAGTCCAGAGGTGAGGCCAGTTTCAGTTTCTAGGGTCTAAACTGATAATGCAGATGTGATCCATTTACAGTATAAGCCTGGGTGTATTGCTCTCTGGTAATTCTAACAATGTGAGCATTCAAGGCACAGAAGCAACAAAAAGACTGTTTTCTGGGGTTTTTTTTTTAACCTCTGGCTATTTTTCAAGTTTTTTTTTTTAATCATAAAAATAGTGTATTTACTGAAACCGATTGTTTAAATACAGAAAAAATAATACGAAAATGATAGAGCCAGTCTGAGTGGCTCACGCTTTTGATCCCAGCAATTTGGGAGGCTGAGGTGGGAGGATTGCTTGAGCCCAGGAGTTCAAGACCAGCATGAGCAACATATCAAGACCCCATCTCTTAAAAAAAATGAAAATAGTTGGGCGTTGTGTCACTCACATGTAGTCCCAGCTACTCGGGAGGCTGAGGCAGGAGGATTGCTTGAGCCTAGGAGTCGGAGACTGCAATGAGCTATGATTGTGCCACTGAACTCCATCCTGAGTGACAGAGTGAGACCCAATCTCTTAAAAAAAAAAAAAAAAAAAAAAAAAAAGAAAACAAAAAGGAATCTAATCCTGCTATCCAGAGATAGACACTATTAACATGGAACATATGCCCGGCGCAGTGGCTCATGCCTGTAATCCTAGCACTCTGGGAGGCCAATATGGGAGGATTGCTTGAGGTCAGGAGTTTCAGACCAGCCTGAGCCAAAAGCAAGAGCCCCTCCGTATCACCCCCAGCTCTACAAAAATGGAAAAATTACCCAGTAGTTCCAGTAGTCCCAGCTACTCAGGAGGCTGAAGCAGGAGGATCCCTTGAACCTAGGAGTGTGAGGTTGCAGTGAGCTATGATGATGCCACTGCACTCTAGCTAGGATGATGGAGCAAGACTCTGTCTCCAAAAAAAAAAAAAAATATACATATCCTCTAGCTCTTTTTTTCTATGCATATATAAATATTTTCTCATATATTTATATATGCATTTAACATAATTTTAAAGTACACACATTTTAAAGGATGAAACATATGCATAAAGGATGAAACAGTGAATAATATAATGAACATTCATACACCCACCATCCAGATTTAACTAATTTTATGTTTTTCCATAATGGTATCAATTCTTTTTATACTCAGTGAAGTGTTTCCTATCTAACTTAAGCACTTTATAGCCCTCCCTTATTCCATCACTACTAACGCCACCTTCCCTGACAATTATCACTTTTTAAAAGTTGCTGTGTAATTTCCTCTTCCAATGATTTAAAACTTATTTGCAATTTCAGTATATGTTTGTAAGTAATATATTTTTTTTTAATTTTTAAACTTTGCATAATAGTACATAATAGTACCCTATTATCCATGACCTTGTATAATGAGCTTTTATTATACTATTTTGTATTTTCCAGATTTTTATATGTTGAGTTCATTGCATGAATTTATTGTGATTTATTTTTCCAGTTTTCTTTTGATGGATATTTAAGGGTGCATTCAAATTTTTCTTCTTTTTTTTTTTTTTGAGACAGAGTCTCGTTCTGTCGCCCAGGCTAGAGTACCATGGCGTCAGCCTAGCTCACAGCAACCTCAAACTCCTGGGCTCAAGCAATTCTCCTGCCTCAGCCTCCCAAGAAGTAGCTGGGACTACAGGCGCACGCCATGATGCCTGGCTAATTTTTCTATTTTTACTGGAGACAAGGTCTTGTTCTGGCTCAGGCTGGTCTTGAACTCATAAGCTCACATGATCCCACCTCAGCCTCCCAGAGTGCTAGGATTACAGGTGTGAGCCATGCTGCCTGGCCTCAATTTTTTGCTATTACAAACAATGTTATAGTGAATACTCTTGAACATTTTTCCTTGTGCACCTGGATGAGTTTCTCCAAGGCAGTAATTCTAAACTCGATCAAACCCAAACCTTCTTTTTATAACAAATATTTTAATATCACTGTTAGTACCCAGAAATTCAGAGATAAAATAATCTGCCTGCCTACATAATTTCAAAAACATCAGTATAGTACTTTAATGTAAACGATAAATAAAAAGGAAGTGATTTACAATAAAATAAAGTGCATTTTAGTATGTAAATGTTCCTGTCTGACTATATGAGAAGGCATAATTAAGTCAGATCTTGCAGTCACTGTGTTTCTGTGATAGTCACAGATGTAGTTTGATACAGATGTAGGGTATTGATGACTCAGATGCTGCAAGTGGCTGTTGGTGAAATGATGAACAGCTCATTTTCAGAATAAGTTCATCCTTCCTCTGATGTACATAGTAATTCCATTCCTTAAAATTTAGTGTATATTGCAAAAAATACTTTGTTATCACAATGGAATTAGATTTAAGTTCAGATTATTATTAATAAGTTTGTCCAGAAGAATATTCAAAAGCTGTACAAAAAAGGTAATTCTTTATATGGAACATTTCCACACGTTACAAGGGACTAGTCCCTGCCCACCAAATGCCAGTAGTAGGCCTCGACTAGAAATGCTCCCCGCCAATTACTCAAACACCTAGAAAGGAGCTGTACCACTGTTTGTGGTGTACCGTTGGTACACTATTGTGCCTGCTTTCGACACTGCTCTGGGATGGACAACTAAAATCAAACTGGTGAGTGGCAGAGTCTGGGCGTACTTTGCAGAGATGTTGCAGAATTATTCTTTCCCATAGTTGTCACAATGTTTGTTCTCATCTGCAGTGCACAAGACCCACATTTGCTGCACATACTTGCCAACACATAAGTTCTTCAGTTGTATTGATGTGAAATAGTATCTTATTTTAATTTGCATTAATTACCTTATTATCAATAAGATTAAGATTCTTTTTTGTATATTTTTTGACTACTTAGGGCTTCCTTTTCTTGGAACTGCTTATATTCTTTGCCTGTGTTCCCGCTGAGTGGCCTGTGTTTTCATTGATTTGTACTCATTCTTTACCTGTACTTAAAACTGTTTGTCTCTTTTGGACATTGAAAACCTCTCCTAGTCTGTAGCTTTTATCTTTGTTTATGGTATCTTTTGTTATAAAATTTTTTGTATGATATAGTGAGATTTATGAGTCTTCAATCTTAGGTATCATCTTATGATTGGTACTTTCAGTTTTTATGTTTCACATTTAGGTCTTTGATCCATATCAAATTATATTTTTCTAGGAGGTATATGATAGAGATGCAGTTGTGTTATTTTTCCATTTTGTTAGCTAATTGTTTCAGTGTTATTTACAGAATAGGCCTCCTGTCTGCCCGTTGTCCCTTCATCATTTTCACGTTCCCACGTGTGCGTTGGTCCATTTCTGGGATCTTCATTCTTTTCCATTGACCTCTTGTCTGACAGACCACCATTACTGCACTGTCTGTTCATTTTTCCCCTGAAGTTGTTCTGCTTTCTCAAGAAAGGAGTTACGAACCGACCCTTAATATTTTTCTTTAATCTGATCCAGCTAACAGAAATAGCTCACAGTTTGAGGTGCCCTTCTCTGGTTTCACCTACTCCTTCAGGTTTTCGTTAGTTTTCAATTTCTTTGATCATGTCAATCAGTGTCTTTTGTGTACCTGTGGCTGTGTTGCCATTTCATCCAGAAGTGACTCTGTTTTCTGTTTTTAGTTGGAAATATTTAGAGTTTAAAGGTAGAGGAAATCTGGTTATGATTTCCTGGTTGTGTAAAGCCATATCTTTTTCCTTTTTTTGGTCTTAAAACACATTTCTAGCATTGTTTTCAACTATACTAAGCATTTTCTGCTTCTTACTTGCTTAACTTCATACGTTTCTTCCATTTATTTAAATCATTTGATTGGTATGAAGCATGGCTTAGAGGAGCATCACTTAAAATCATGGGTTACTACACAAAGTATAAACTTAGTGGGACAGGATACAAAGCTCATAAATGGATCTGATTCTGAATATAAATTTGTACCTCATAAAGAAGTTATTACCTCTTTCCTTATCGTTAACTAGTTAATAGTATAAATAAAAAATTAAATAGACAATTCATATCGTACACCAGAAGAAATTCTAAATTTGAATAACGAATCTATTAATAAAATTACTGCTCCTATGACCATGGTGACTCCCATTACCACTACTTCTGTTTATTGTATTAGGTTAGAGCTTCATTAAATTCTTGTCCCTTAGATTGCAAATCGAATATAACAAGAATGCATGTTGACTAAGGAAACAAATTGATGGCAGTTGCAAGCTCCCAGAGAAGTGGCAATGAATGGAATGAAAATGTCTTTTCATTCCTGCGTTATGCCTCACACTGCAGCTGTCATTAATGACCTTGGTTTCTCGCTAGGACCTCCTCTGGTGCCATTTTCTGCACTTGGGCCCTCCTTCCCCATACCCCTGCATGGGTGTCTCTGTGCTCCTGTATGTCAGTTGCTCCAGGAAGCCTGTACTCTTTCAGTTTCTCTCTTCACATAAATAAAATGCGTACTTTAACAATTATAACATTCATTACATTGTATCACAATTGCCTGTTTATCTGCGTTTGTCCCTCAGGAGATTTTAAACTCTGAGGACAGGAATTGTGCTCATGTTCATTCATTCATTGAAGAAACTTTATGAAGTGCCTGCTTTGTGCCCCTACCCTTAAAACTCAAATCATGGAAAGACTAATAGGAAGTTGAATAACTGTTTATCAGTTCTTTGAAAGCACAACTTTCTGGGCTTTGAAGCGTAGACACCAAATGGAAAAAGCTCAAAAAAGTACTATAGAGAAAATATAGAAGCAAAATAAAAAGGGAAGCTATAGTCTGGAGAAAAAATGTGATGGAGTTAAAATGTTTATTTCGTGCAGAACTAATATAAATGATAGGAAAGTTATAAACCCAAAAGAGGAGCAGAGAAGTGATTTGAACTAGTAATGATCTGTTCGGTTATCCAAGCCAGAAATCTGGATTGTATTCTTGTTTTTTCTTGTCCCTTTTTCCCAACTCCCAACAAACCACCAAGACTTGACAACTCTGTCTCATTTTTAATTTCTTTACATCCCTCCATGTCCACTGCCTTCAGGATAAAGTCTAAACTTCTTGGCACCAGCCCCTCGCGTGAACTCAGTGCCCTGGGTGTTCCGGACTACTGTAGGTAGGTTCCCAGAACACTCCAGGGCTTTGTCTGTGACCTGGAATTCCCTTCCCCACCATTACATGACTAATTCTTATCAGTCCTTCACATCTATTTCTGTTCTAATAGAAAACATAGTTTTGAATATTTTAGTTAATTATGTGCTACCTCCTTTCCCTTGTGCTGGCCTCTGTAGATCCTTTCTGTCCTAGTATAACACACCAAGAGACAACCAGAAGGCTTTTTGTTTTTTTAACTACACCTTTATTTACCTTGAGTTACAGTAGCAGGCAGCACTGAGGTATCTACTCTGCTTCCAAGCCGACGGTGGGATTTCTTCTACTGTTTCAGCTGTAGACGCCCCCCGCCCCATCTGTGTATTTCCCTTAATATGAGCCAAACTGCACTAGGTCATTTTGTTATCTGGCTCCCTTAGAATCATTTCTTGGGACCAGTTTTATGCCCTGGTTCTGTGTCTTACAGTGACCTTGCAGGGACACAGTTATAGCTCTCCTCCCTCATTCAGGACACTGAAGAGCAAGTTTTCACCTATTCTCAAATGTAGACAAATAAAATAAGCCTATACATCGCAGAAAAAAAAAAGTTTGATTCTCGAGGTGTTCCTTTTTCTCCTTATTTATTATAGTCTCTTCTGAGTAAAGGGCCCAAGATGTTGAAGTAACTTGTTGAAGAACTGCTATTAGTTCCATCTGTTCCTACGAGAAGAAAAACTAATTTATGATAGTGATGTTATTGTTGCAAGAATTTTCCCTAGAGCCTTTCGTAATACCAAGAACCTAAAGGGCAGTTGATTCAATGGCCTTGTTTAGCATCTTAAACAGACTTGACCTACCTTCTAAAAACCTTAGCTGAGCAATACTGGTCCACTTTGGAGATATTAGCTAAGCAGACTTGGAAAAGGCCCATTTTATATTTATGTACCTACCTACCTGCCTATCTAGCTTTATAACAAGAGTTGTAAAGTATAAGGATTCCCTGATACTCTTTGTAGTTGAGTCAAAGAGAGCAGAATATGAGTTTCAATGAAAGATACAGAACCAGGCCATAAAATTAGAGGTGGAGGATGTGGTGTCTTTGGTATCCAAAGACAGAGGGTCTAGAGCAGAAGGTGCTCTTACAGACCAGGTGCCCTCTAGGTTCCTAGCACCCAGAGAACCTGGACTTAAAAAGAAATCCTCATCTACCTTCCAAAGTGGTGTTCATTTTTCTCACAGGCCTAAGGCTGTGTGGATGTCCATGACATAGAACTTGCATTTACTGCAAAGGTTTAAAGGAATTCATTAATTGCTGCCTTAACAGGGTAGGGCGAACAGGTCGCTGGTTCTTGGGTAATGTTAAAGTTGATTTGAAGTAAAACTTTGGCAATTAAGAGACCATATTCTAACTAGACTATTAACGTATTTCCCACAAGTTTTTTTTTTTTAATTCCAATAATGTTTTTATACCTGTAAGGAAAGAGCACTTTACACATCCAAGTTTTCCTGAAGGTAGCAATGTTGTTCTCTGTCTAGGCAGCTAACAGGCTTGTCCCCAGAAAGCAGTGTTAGTATTCACTAATGGTTTTGCCATCTTCCTGCCTGCCAGTGTAACCTCATCTTAGATTGATTCAACTTGTGCAACAGGGAATTGTTAAGAACAGGAAAAAAGTTTCCAACAGAAGGCCAATTCATCTCTCAAGCCCCACACAGCATTTGCAGTTTCATGTCATAACAGATGCTCTCCTTAATATTGTTTCTGGAATTCTTTTTAAAGGGAAACATTAGGGACACCTTGGAAAAAATTTTGGCCTGACAGTGTTTACAAAATACTGATTATTGATCAAGAGGAATTTGAAGGGAATGGTATATGCAGCCTAGCAAGGGCCTGTGTACCCAGCTGGAGAACTCCTCCTTTACCTGGCTGTTGTCTGTCAGCCCAATCTGTGAGGTAGAGCTCACCTACTACTCTATCTAATTTGACTTGTTGTATGGAGAAGAATCAGGATCAGAAAGGACTTGGATCATTTATCTTCAGTCAGCCAAAAGTTACTGGTGTTTATATAAAAACAAGCTAGAATTCTTTGTGTCTAGTAAATCGCTTTAGTTCCATATTCCTCAGCCGGTTTTCTCTCTTTTTGTTTCTTTTAAATCATATGCATTTTTTGGAATAAACATCTAAAACAACTTGTAACCTCTTTAATCCTTGAAATTTGAAAATAAATGTAGTGACTAAAAACAAATCAATGTCACACTAATTTTGGATTTTTTTTCTCCCTAAACTGTCACTCCTCCTATCCCAGAAATTCATGAGTTATTCCTTGGAGGGAATACGCCCCTCTTCCCCCAATTCCAGTTGAAAATGCTTTAGCAAATGTACTTTGTGTGAAGAAATTATTTCTCCTTAGTTGTTATAATTTTGACTAAAGCAACTAAGTGAAACTCATATGATTTAGAAAAAAGGATACAAAGCTATATGAACATTATAATAGTGTAAATTATGTGTGCCAATAAAGAAGAAAAAAGGGAAATATGTAAAGTGAAAACAGTGGCAATATTGGAATGGCATGATTATGGCTGTTGCTGTTCCTCTTTCAAGATTGTGCTTGCTGGCATTATCTTTAAAACAAAAAGTCTGTTTCAAAGTATGTTTTCTATAAGTATCAAGTTGTACACTTAATAATTATCTGATAGCATATTAAGAAATTCGCAAAGTGATTTTTAAGTCAATTAATTGTGATTCACGCAGATAAACTTAATGGTTCCTAGGTTTTAAAATTATGTTTAAAAATAAGTAAAAATGTTGACATGTCGTACAGGTAATGAAGTTTTTACTATTTTTGGAGCATTGCCTTTTTCATAAATTCTTAATTTTGACTAGGAATATTATGGTATTGACTTTTTTCTTTTCATTTCTGGGGAAATTATAATCATGTTAACAAATACGGGCATATCTAAATAGCAAGAATAGACTTGGTGATTGCAACATCAAAATGTAAACCGTGAGTTCCCAGAGACAGTGTTCAGAGTGTACTGACCGTCACAGCCTGCACCCTGGCCGCGCAGAGGAGAGACAGGCATTTGTCTTCTCACTGGAACCTGGTGCTGTGTGTGCCGGAAGGAAATGCTTGCTGCTCAGAGGTCACAAGCAGGGTGGATGAGGTTTGAAAGGGAATATTTGCTATGAGGTTTTCATAAACCCCCGGCCTCACAGACGCTGTTGTTATTTCTGGTAGACCTGGTAGAAACTTGGGCAGACCCAGGTCTTTCACATCATGGTACCAGTGAGAGACATAAACAAGAAGCTGTAGCTGGGTACAGACCTCTGTGTTTGCTGGGCCAAGAGGTGTGGTCATGAGAAATTGAGACTTTTGACCAAAGAAGTATGCTGGAGGCACGGGGAATTTAACACCCTGGTCTTTAGTCTAAAGAGGGTCCCATGCACACAAAAGGTCTGGAAATCATGCCTGGAGCCCAACAGTTAAAGGAGCTAATGGCATTTAATGTGAGGCAGAACAGGGTTAAAAGGATCTGACAGATGCCTTTGAAATCCAAAGGGTTGGTGAAAGTGGAAGAAGCACATTTTCTGTGAGCCTTTGGAAAACTGAACTAAGAACAGTGGTGTGGAAATGGTGGGAAGACAGGTTTTAGCATAAAGCAAGGAAGACTTTTTTGCACTTGAGCTATCCATTAACGTGATGAGGTGGTAAATGCTGGCTGCATTCAGGCGGAGTGTTAGAGGGGAGTTTCCACACTGTGTAGTCAGACAAGAAACCTCTGACCCGCCCCCCGCCCTCCAGGTCGTATGCTGGAAGCCTCCGTTTCAGTTTCCCTCCACCAGGCTGGGGGTGTGATTGTGTGGTGTCCCATCGCCCTGGACCTTTATGTCGGTTTTTGTCAACTGAAGGCGGCATTCCTTTCCTTAGCTGTTTCTGAGCCCATATGCAGCAGTAGATGCTGATTAAATACCCCTGCCCCTTTCTCTTATGTCAACTTTCCCTAAAGCAGGTACCCTCCCCTTCCATGTCCTTCTCAATCCTTACCTGAACCCAAAAGCACAAAAATGGCCGTTGTGTGCGTCTTAATTTGTTCTAAAATGTCTGTTCATACTCTGGGTTTGAGCTTCAGTCTGCCCCTTTATCTCTCTTTCTGGGACATTTCTCTGTTCTCATCTGCTCAAACACAGATATGCAACCTTTAGCATCTCACGCAGCCATCATCCAGGAACTTGAAGAGTGCTTGAGGGGATGGGGGCGACTAGGATTCTCTCCTAAAATTGGGGTAGTATGGACGGTGGCTTAGAGTCACATACTGCATAGCAGCATCACATTTTAAGTTTCTAAATTTCCTTTACCCATATACAAGTGGATTTGGCAAAAGAGATTATTTCGTTAGAAACTCATCTTCATCAAATTGACATATTTTTAAAAAACTAAGTGTTGTAATTAGAAATAATCAGTGTTTTCAGACAAAGGTATCTGCAAATAAATGATAATTTCTCTGGTTGAAGTAGGTATGCATTAGCCCAGTCTGATGTAAAAGGGTTCGTGCATCTGGAAAACAAAAAGCAGAATTTCTGTATTTTTGACAGCAATCAAATAGTATCTAGGTGTACAAAAAACTCAGTGTAGGTCTACCTCATTCCTAGCAACATTTTGGAAATGTTTGGCTCCATGACACATATACTGGGTTTATTGCTATTATTTTCCTACTGTAAATTCAGAATTTATCATCCTTTATTGACCCTATGTATCTTTTCCTCCCTACAGGAATCGGAGGCCTGCAAGAGTTTGTGCTGAAATCTGCAACACTGTGCAGCCTGCCATCCTGCCCACCATTTATACCTCTCAACTTTGAAGCCACTCCTATTGTGAGAGTTGCTGTTGAACCGAAACACCCGAGTAAGTAAGATGGTCTCGGTTTTAAAAGCATATGATGTTCATTATATTTTTAAAATGCATGCATGTATTTAATGCCTGATTCCTTGTGATATGTGTCAGCAGTATACAGTGAATTTTTGTTGAGGTATAGAAGCAACTCTTCAAAGGGCATCCAATCCCTGTCTTAGAAACGTGGCATGGTTAGGTACCCTTGCTGTGCACGGAGACTGCGTCTCCCTGATGGCAGAGACAGGGTCATCTCTGCGTCCCCACAACCCTGTGCCAGGGTTGTATCTCAGCAAAGCTGACGTTTTAAGTGGCTTCCTCTTAATTAAACTCTCATCCCAATCTCCTTGACTCAAAATCCATCGTCTGCCTCCTGCCTCTTCCCTCTGGGTTTGCTAGATTATCTGGACACTGAACATTTCCTGTCTGTTTGGAAACCACTTCCTGCCCCTTTCCTGCTGGCTACAGGGCACCCACATATGACTGACCGTGTAAAACCGAATCTGCAGTCTTTGGTTTATACTGTGCCCCGTCAGTCCTTTTTAACTCTTGTATTTCGCTTCCCATTGCTGTAGCTGATCCCTTATCTCTGTGACACTGCTGTTCCAGTGCCTGGTGGTGATCAGGGAAGAACCTCCAGACCATGCTCTAAGGGAGCCAAAGAACAAATGTGTAGAACAGTAGTTTTCTGTTGAGGGATGTAATGACCTCATTGCTCCTGTACCTACATATCCTTCCTCTCCCCAGAGCCAGGGCCTTCTGAAAACTCATCCCTCCCTCGATTTCTAAGACATGTCCTTAGCCAGTACGGATCCTGGGACCCCTATAGCACACACTTGGAAGACTGTGCCTGGAACCTCTGGGCTCAGTCCTAGTAAACAGCCATCTGCCTGGGCCTCAGAGACAGGATTCTTTCTGGGCTGTCACTGTGGACTGATGCAGTGCCTTGCTTGCTGTATGGATTTATCCATTTTGTGTGAAGCCTGCTTCCTCTTTGTGATCTTCTGTAGATCTTGGCCCTTCATGGTTCTGTTCTTTTGTTCTACTTGCTCGGGTGGCTCTGGCCACTGTCCCCTGCGTCCAACCCTAAGAAACACGTACAATACAAGAAAGCTGAGTTTTATTTAACTTGTGACATTTGATTCTGGCCACCGTGGCTTTTTCTTAGATGTTTCTAGTATTTCTTTGTATCTTATTTGTTAAATAGTTTTTCTCTGTTGCACTTGCCTCTAAATTTTAAAAATAGGAAATATGAATAATTGATAACTGAAGCCATAATATTTTAATAGAAATTTATAATTTGTAAAAGGTTATTTAATGGCTGTGTGCTACTCTGTGCCCCCTGTTATCCAAGCCAAGCAAAAGCCCAGCCCTAAAGTGGTGGCAGAACCAGCTTCTGTCCAGCTTTGGCTACATGAGATGAAGGATCCTTGTACCCTGCCGTATTTCCTGCCCCATAGCAGACTCACAGATTGATTTTCTTTACTTTGTGTAAATAAAGTAGTCTAATAAATAGAATTATTTAGGATTATCCATCTGAAGGCCAAAGTGCATTTACTCATATGTGTTTACATTAAATTTTTCTGAGCTTTGTAAAAAAGTAAAGTGGTTAGAAGGGGCATGTTGTTTTCTTTATAAATTTTAAAGGAGTGTTAAATTTGTTTTTCAATTAAGTATATTATTTTTTCTGGATTTACTATGCATTTCTTAATTGTATTACTGAAGGGTGCAGGGACCCCATTTGTATATTTCACTGTCTGAACTTTATACTCCTTGCTCTGCCTTCTTGGTGTTTTTTACAGTGTCAACATCTTACTTTACATTCAGGATTTCTGGGGAAGCCTCCCTAGTGCTATCCTTGTTCCTGTGAGCCCTTAGAGGGTATTTATTGTCTGTTTACTGTTTGCCCTGGTATCTCATGCTTGTTTTTGCTTTGGGGTAATAGCGCCTTTCTCCATGAATTACATGACTGATGACTGTTGGGATATCTCACCCTCTTACACCAAGACTCCCCAGCAGTGCTGCCCCGAGAGGCGCTGGGTACACCTGCTGTTACTCTTGAGTACACAGTGTGTCTCCGGGCCCTCTCTCCTTTTTCATTACGACAACTGGTTGCCTAATCCAGAAGATAACCTTTTACTCTTCTTGCAGGAAGAAGCAAATCCTGAGCATTTGTTCTTCCACTTTCCTTTCTCTTGATCTCCCAAGCAGCAGTCAAAATGTCATGGTGGCCACCCTCTGCTCCATGCCCACAGGTCTCCTCAAAACTCAACACACAGAACTACAAATGTTCCAAAGCCACTATTATTTTCATCATTATAATTGATCCTTACTGTATGCCACATGCTATATTAAGGTTTTACCTTGATCGTCTCAACAGTCCTATGCATTAGGATGCTATTTTTATCCTCATCTTCTCCTTAGAGAAGTTAATTAACTTGCCCAAGGCCCTACATTTAGTAAGTGGTGGAGTCAGGATTCAGACCTCTGCCTCAGAGACAATTCTGGATCCTCACATTTAGGAATTCAAGAAATCCTATGTATCTGAGATCAGAGTCACTGGTTTCCAGACTTCTTTCATCCTTTGTCCATGTCAGTCAAAAAAGAAAAGACTTTCTGTATCTGTGTTTGTATAGATAAATGAATTTTTATGCTGATATTTTTCAGCAGTCCCCAACCTTTTTGGCACCTGGGACCAGTTTCATGGAAGACAATGTTTCCATGGACCCAGGGTTGCGGGGGGGTGGGGGGGGGGGTGGCGAGTGACGGGGAGCAGCTGTAAATGCAGGTGAAGCTTTGCTGGCTCACTTGCCTGCTGCTGCTGTGAGGTCTGGTTCCTCACAAGCCACAGACTGGTAACGGTTCATGGCCCAGTGTTTGGGGACCACAGATCTACATGATGAAACACAAAAATAGGAATGTTTTAAAAATTGAGATTCAAATAAAATAATTATATGTATAGTTGATGGAGATACAGTATGTATATGCAGGTATATATATCATTTTATTTATGATAGTGGTTTATAATTGTATTAGTTATCTAATACTGTGCAACACATTACTCCAGAATTTAGTGAAAGAACAATAATTTTTTTTGGAGGAGGGGCAGGGACCGAGTCCTGCTCTGTGGCCATGGCTAGAGTGCAGTGGCATCATCATAACCCACTGCAACCTCAAACCCCTTTGCTAAAGTGATCCTCCTGCCATAGCCTCCCAAGAAGCTGGGACTACAGGTGTGCATAGCTATGCCCAGCTAATTTTTCTATTTTTTCTAGAGATGGGGGGTGGGTCTCACTCTTGCTCAGGCTGGTCTTGAACTCTTAACCTCAAGTGATCCGCTGCCTCAGTCTCCCAAAGTGCTAGGATTACAGGCATGGGCCACCACACCTGGCCTAATAATTTTTTTTTTTTTGAGCTGGGCATGGTGGCATGTGCCTGTTGTCCCCGCTACTTGGGAGGCCAAGGTGGGAGAATCACTTGAACCCAGAAGTTTGAGACCACCCTGGACAACACAGCAAGGCCTCTTCTCTAGTAAAAAACATTACCACTTTTCATGGTTTCTTTGGGCAGGACTTTGGAAGGGTTCAGCTTGGGGTCTTTTATGCAATTGTAGTCATATGTCACCTTGGGCTGTAGCCATCTGAAGGTTTAACTGTACTTCCAAGGTGCTTCACTTGTATGGGCTCACAATTTGGTGCTGGCTGGGGACCTGAGTTCCTTTCTACCAGGGCACCTCTACATGGTGCTGGAGTGTCCTGCAGCATAGCCTGTGATCGGCTTCAGCTGGCAGTCCAAAACACTAAGGCAGAAGCTATTATATAGTGCCTTTTGTGATCTAGCCTTGGGAGTCACACATCATCACTTCCACAGTGTTCTGTTGGTCACACAGGCCAGCCCTGACTCACTGTGAGAGGGGACAGCACAGGAGTGTGGCTGTCAGGAGGCAAGGATGGTTGGGCTCATCCTGGAGGCTGGCTGCCACAGTAATGCTTCATTGTTTCTAAACATCTTCCTGGAACGCTGTGTGATATGGCTGTTCAAAAGTCTGCTTCTAGGTTCCATTTATTGTAACACTTGATTTTAATGGCTGTTATCACTGGAAAAGGCACCTCACAAAGTTACGTAGACTAAATGGAAGAAATGAATCATTGGGCTGCCTTTACTAAATCACGGTGTCATTTTAGAATCCCATTTACCAATTATACAAAGGTTTTGATGAAATGCAGATAGTGAATATCTATTTTTCCTGATGTCAGTTTTTCTTATTCCAATTAGAAGGTGTTGATTTTTATATCTTTATTGACTGTATATTTAGAATATTTTTTAAAGTAGGAAGATCACCTTCCAAATTTTAAGAGGTTTTATACAGTTACACATGAAATGTTTGTGTTGTTTTTGGCAATGAAGTGGCAATTAGTGGTGATAGCATTTTCAAACATCTGATTTCAAAATGTTGTCTCTATGTTTCAAATTTCTTTTGAAAAAAATTTTTCTTTATTGTTAACTGTTACCTTGAAGAGACACATTTAAGTGTATGTATATACACACATATATTTTAAGTGTTTGTTCATCTCATCCTGGTGATAGCCATGGTGTTCAGTTTGTAATTTGACTGGTTGGAGAACTGACAAAAAGCTTTGCCATTTCTTTTTTTGTTGTTCCCTTGTGTTGTGCTACTAGTGTTATCAGTGGCCTCTGTGCAGGAATGCTTTTACACCAGGTTTCAAATTCTGTGAAAGTTTAGTTAACACTAGATAGTATCTGTAAATCCACTTAATTAGGCAAAAGAAAACTATAGTTGTGCTGAAAAAGAACAAATGAAGGTGTCTCTGTCAACCCTGGATACAGTGAGATCCCACTCCCTGTCTTCCCTCAGGATACCATGTCTCCCACGTGTGGCGAGGACCACCTGACCCACGAGGGTGCTCACAGCCACCCAGGCAGTGTGGGGTCCATGGCCGGCTGGCTGCCCAGCTGCCAAACCAGGCACTGCCACTTAGTTACTCTGTGACCTTGAGCACAAGTGTCTTAGCTTCTCTACACCTGTTTCCCGTCCATGAAATGACTATACCTGCCAAATAGTTAATGAGTTCATATATGGAAAGTGCTTGTCTGGCACGTTGTTAGTGCTGTAAAGTATCATCATTAAAAGATCTTTATTTCAGAAATAAATAGGTACAGAAGTTCTCTTCTCTTCCTGCCCCCAATGAATCAACTTTGGTAACACATGTTGAAAAATCACTGCATTGCAGAAAGTTTCTGTGGTTTTATTTGTTTGGCATGTTAAGTCTTTTCATGTAGAATTGAAGCAAGATTGCATAAAAATGCCTTTAAAGCCAAGGTCTCTTCACGCAGCAGTGAGAGACTTCCTCTGGCCTACCCTGGGGGAGCCGGGGCTGCAGAGTGTGTGGAACAGGTCGAGGAAAGCAGCTAAACCCGAGATGCAGATCACAGTCCCCAGCCCTGCCCTCAGCTCCCAGGAACTATAGGGGAAAAGCAGCCATGTCCCAAAAGCACACACAAAATGCAACGCAGATTTAGCTCGCTGGATGAAGTGTCATAACAGGGTATTCTAAAACCCACAGTGCTGTTCAAGCAGTTTTGCGAATAGTTTTAATATGAGGCTCTGGTGCAGTTTCTTGAATATCATATTAAAAGCTTCTTTTGCTTATTTGTTGATTTTATAAATGCTATTTGAAGAAGTGTTCTGTTACATTTCTAGGTATATAATGTGTATATTTGTAAAAAGATTTAGGCGAGTTCACAGTAATGGTAGTTTATATGTACTGAGTATTTAAAGAAGTTACGTACATTAGCTTTGGGAGTCTTGATAGGCTTCTGAGTGTCTCGTGTTCACTCTCTGCACAAATCAGTTACTAGAAGGTAGTTTTCTTGACATCACTGCATTATCTGGAAGAAAAATAAATCGTTATTTTAAGACTCTGATTCAATGTGATTTTCCCTTCAGTGGCCATGGCCATTGTCTCTAGACTGTGTCAGTCTGGGTATATTGTATTTAACCAGCGTTCCATTTTGTTAACCTAGGTGAAATGCCTCAACTCGTAAAAGGAATGAAGCTGTTAAACCAAGCTGATCCTTGTGTCCAGATTTTAATTCAGGAAACAGGCGAGCACGTTTTAGTCACAGCAGGGGAGGTCCACCTTCAACGATGCCTGGACGACTTAAAAGAAAGGTTGGGTGCAAATGATAAAGACTGAGAAATGCTAACTCCAGAATTGATGGGATGTTCAGTGTTTCCTAAACCAATTTAACTTAGACTATGGCTCATTTTTGGAGAAAAATGAAATGCCTTCAACTCAGGAACTGTTATTGGATCATAGGTTTAATTTTTAATAACTCAGAATTGGCATTCACTGCCTACACTTGAATTATCTTGCACTTTTAGCTTGAGTCATAAAATATTTTCATGTCTATGTATTTTACTTCAAGTATATATACACAGACACACAGCATATCAGGGCAACAAAACAAAATCTTGTTTTGTAGGCATAGGCTGATTAGGACAGACTTCTTATTGCTGTGGTCTCTATCGTGTAAACCTTCCTCTATGAAGGTACATGTAAGTGTCGTGAAATTGGCATCCTGAATCACTTTTTGTAAATACTGTTTTTCCTCTTTGTTCCAAAGATAATGTATGTTTATTGCAGCAATTATGAAAATACAGAAGAATAAAAGAATCAATCAGTACATACAGAAACGACCACCATTACATTTGGGTTTATAAATCCACTCTGTTTTATGCCTATTCAAATATCCTTAGATATCTGTATACTCAGCTCTGATTATTTGGTTATGATAAACCTCTGGAAGCATTATTGCTGGCTCAAAATGTATATGTATGTGTAAGGCTTATGATCCATATTTTCCTCAAGAAAGGCTGTTCCAATTTATATTATAACTAGCAGTAAATATTTGAAAGTGCCTTCTTTCCGACACTTACTTTGGAATATGTTTTAGTATTATCCACTAAGGGAGATGATAGGCACTTCCTACGACTTGGCATATCTACTCCCATTCTGCTCTGTGTGTACATGACACAAAGCTGGGCACATGTGCATCAGAAATACTCGTAGCAACAAAATTTTAATAAGCAAAAGTTGGAAATATTAAAATGGATAAATAAATTATAGTATATTCATACAATGAATTCTGTAGAATAATCTCAATGAACCAAAACTACAGCTGTGTAAAACATGGATGAATTGTACAACATAATTGAGCAAAAGAAGCCACTTGCAAAAAAAAAATTGTTTGATTCTATTTATATAAAGTTCAAAAAGCAGTCCAAACTGGTGTAGAATATAGGGGTTACATGTTTAGGTGATAAAAACAAAAACGGCAGTACGATAAAAGCTAGGAGAGTGGTTACCTTCATGGGATTAGGATAAGGCACAGTGGGACCTTCTGAGAACCAGGAACGTTCTGTTTCCCGACTTGGGTGGTAGTTTACACGGTGTTCACTTTGAGATAAGTGAGCACAGATCAGTAGATTTTTGTTTTGTGCACTGTTCTATATGACTTAAATTTCACAATTATACTTAACATTAAGAACTTGTATAAAATATTTATAGAATTTTAAAAATTCTCATAGGACAGAGCCTGCCTTTTAGTATTATATAATCTTCATTTTCAACTTCCACGCACATTTTTAGGAACGGGTTATGTACAGGAAGGGGACAGAAGGAGACTGTAGTCCCCAGGCCAGAGAAACCATCAGAGTTTTCAGCATCTAGATCTCAGGGTGGCAATAATCAGATAGGGCAGGAAGCCACAGGAAATTGCTGCGGTACTGTCTGCGGCCACTGTACTGCTTTTTGATACAACAAGCTCTGCATTGCTAGAATATAAAAAACTTTTGGTGTCCTGAGGTGCTTTGTAGGTGTGGCAGCCATACACATACTTCCTTCCACAGCATGGTGTGGTTTTAATTAATCACAGAAGTGATTCCTATAGCAGATTTCTTGGGAGCTCAGAAATTTGAAGGACTAAAGTGGCTCATAGCTCTTTTGATTTTATAATACAAGAATAAGAGGACAGCATCATAGGTACATTCTCACAGTTTCAGTAGGTTTGCAGTTGATTTTCTTCAATGTTCTAAGTATATGAGAATATTTTCTCTAAGTAATGATAATTTTTAAAGTATTTTCCTATTCCTAAGATTTATAAGTGCTTTTCTTTTTTAAAAAATCAAAAATGGATCTTGAATCTTATTGAATGCTAAAGTATCATTTTTAATGGTGGTTACATAGATTATTTGATATTTTAAATGTGATGTTTTATTTAAACAGATCTCCTAATACAAATTAATTTTTATGTAACTTGTGATAAAAACTACTTAGTATGGTGGTGAGTTATTCCTTTAGCATGCTGTTCAGTTCAGTTTTCCAGTAAGCATAATGACTGAGAGCATGGATTCTGAAGCTCTGGGAGCTTGTAACTTATCTGGAAGAAAGGCCAGTAGGAAACTAAACTGACTAGCATGTGCGAGAAGGGGCTTTCTGAATTTGGTGACAGACTGGGACACCTATAGTGTCCAGTACAGTAGTCACTACCCACATGCAGCTGTTTAAACTCAAATTAATTAAAATCAAATAAAAATTCAGTTCTTCAGTCATACTAACCACATTTAAAATGCTCAGTAGTTATGTATGGCTATTTAAGTAAAATTAAAAATTCATTTTCTCTGTTGTACATGTCACATTTCAAGTGTTCAGTAATCACAGTGAAGACACAGAACATTTTTATTACTGCAGAAAGTTCTTTTGTAAAATGCTGCTGTACACAAACTAACCTTGCTGTGAGCCCCATTATCAAAGCCAAATACTTTGTGAGGATCTGAGTAGTTATCCTGAAGTTCTGTGATTCTGTGTCTATTTAGACTTGTAATCATTGGGGTTTTCTTCTCCACACTCTTAGATTAGCAGATATTATTTTAAAGAATTCATATATCAAATCCTATTATTTTCCATGTAAAACATTCTTATCTAAATACATAGTTTATTTAGTGGTTTATTTTTCTTGAAAATGAACAAAGCAGTGAAATTCCAGTACATGCAAAGATCTCCCTGGAGGTAGTTCCCATTAGAGGTAGTCTTCAGTCTGAAAGAAAGCAGTTTTTGAATTGTGATAATAATGTAAATTATAGATCTTTCATAATATAATTCTTATGTTTCTGTGTTTTTGCAGAATCTCCATTGTATAGTATTTCTACATGGGACCTTTGATGGTATTTTGATTATAAACTTTTGTTGTTTCTCTTGAATTTATCTGTAGGTTTGCAAAGATTCATATCAGTGTATCTGAACCTATTATTCCATTCAGAGAAACAATCACCAAACCCCCAAAAGTTGACATGGTCAATGAAGAAATAGGCAAACAACAAAAAGTTGCAGTGATACACCAAACAAAGGAAGATCAAAGCAAAATCCCTGAAGGAATCCAAGTTGACTCTGATGGGCTAATCACCATAACAACTCCCAATAAACTTGCCATGCTTAGTGTTCGAGCCATGCCCCTTCCAGAAGAAGTCACTCAGATCCTGGAAGAAAATAGTGATTTGATTCGTTCTATGGAACAATTGACATCCTCTTTGAATGAGGGTAAAGATACGCAGATGATTAATCAGAAGACTCAAGAGAAAATTTTGGAATTCAAAGGCAAACTAGAGCAACACCTAACAGGGAGAAAATGGAGGAACACTGTTGACCAAATCTGGTCATTTGGCCCAAGAAAATGTGGGCCCAACATACTAGTCAATAAAAGTGAAGATTTTCAGAACTCAGTATGGCCAGGCCCAGCTGGCAAAGCTTCGAAAGAAGCCAGTAGATACCGAGATTTGGGCAACAGCATTGTGAGTGGCTTCCAGCTAGCAACCCTGTCTGGCCCCATGTGTGAGGAGCCTCTCATGGGTGTCTGTTTTGTTCTGGAAAAATGGGACCTAAGTAAATCTGAGGAACAAGAAACAAGTGATAAACAGAATCAAGAACAAAGTGATCTGGTGAAAGGGGGACAGGGAGAAGTTAAAACCTGTTCTGGTAGAGATGAAAACCAAGAGCAGCAGGATGACTGCTCAGAGCCCTCTGAGAAGAGGACAGCCCAGAAAGGGGAATCTCCACTCACTGACTGCTACGGACCTTTCTCGGGACAGCTCATCGCCACCATGAAAGAAGCGTGTCGCTATGCACTGCAGGTGAAACCTCAGCGTCTGATGGCAGCTATGTACACATGTGACATCATGGCTACGGGTGATGTTCTCGGTAAGGAATGACAGGTAAAGACAGTGAGGAATGCCCTGAATAGCGGTGAAGTCTCCTAGATCCAAAAACTTAAACTCTTATTTTGCAGAAGCTGTATCATCATCTAATTTACTAAGGAACTAAGATTTTTGGAAGCTAGGGGCCTTAAGGATTAAAATCTTGAGAGGGTAAAAACATGACTACTAAACATCTTTTCTTTTGCAGCAAATAGAATCTTTTCTATAATGGAAGTTCTGGTAAATGAGGTTAAAAATGACCATGTATGTTACCATCCAAACCTGTTCAGCATTTTTTCTCACATGAATAAGTGTATCAGTCTGAGTAACCAGAGTTGTTCTGAAAATGATCAAAGAATAAGGCAACATTCTTGTACTTATAACACAAAAGGGCTTTTGTGAATTCTGGGTTCTTTCTGAAGAAGAAAATTATTTGGGGTGTTATTCACTGCTAACGATCATATCAAATCCTCTTCCTGATTGTTTTCTGTTTGGGAGAAGCAGTGTTTATGATCTGAGGAGACCTGGAGCCCTGGCACTTGTAGCTCTTTTCGCATTTGAATGATGTTACTTCACTGAGACTTACTTTCTTCACCTATAAAGATGAGGATAATCATATAAATTGTGAAAATTAAAATGAGAACACAAATTCAGTGCCTAGAACAGTGCCTGGCACACAGTAGTTCTCTTATTCTCTTGAGATCATGGAGCTGTTTCAGTAGTAGAGAGAGCGTAAAGGAGGATTGAGCACTGGATGAGAAAGTGGATCCAATTACCAGGTCGCCTCTAGCCCTGAGGCCCTTTGAGTCAATATGTGGTTAATTACATGCCTTTTAGTAAGGTTCTTTCACTGATTAATTCCTGAAAGCAGAAATCTAAGCTTTGTTTTCTTTTTCCCAAAAAGAAATTTAGTGGGAGGGAAATCTCACTTGCATCACAGTGAGGTTTCTATGAGACGAACTGAGTGTCCGTCCACAGCTGGGTTAAACAAAACATAGATCTGCTAACTGCAAGACCACTTAAAGCCAGTGTGGGATATGGATTGAATCTTCAAATATGGCGTATATTATGTAGTGTTTCTCAACCTTACTTGAATGCAGCATGCCTATTAACATCTCATGGAATCCATAGGTTGGTTTGGAAACACCAATCTGGACCATTCCCAGATGTTACTCATTTTTATCAAGAACTTTCTTAATTTAAGAAAGGCAGAGGTACAGTTAAAATGAGGGAATTTTGATTCCTTCAAATCCTCCAAGAAGACCTACGAGCTCTTCTCTAGTCTCTCTTACCCTATCTTCTTTGAATACTTCTGTTGATGGGCAGTTCACAGCCAGTGCCATGATTAGATGGTGTCTTTCCTATATTGACCAAAAAGTCTGTCTCCTGTTAGTTTCCAATTATTTGTACCACCATTCATCTTTCTTCCATGTAGTATCATTTCTACACGTAGTTGAGGAGAGCATTAGTTTTCTAGTTTTATATCTAGGTGAAGAGTCTCCAGATGCTTCAGCTGTTTTTCGTGGTAAGATTTTTGTACTCTTTCACCATTCCAGTTGGTGTCCTTTGGACATAGTTTATTTAGTTAGCATCCCCTTAAATAAAGCAACCGTGTTGAACACAGCACCTCAGGTATCACCCAGCCAGTGCAGAACACAGGCACACTGACGCCTTAGACACAAGGCACAGCGTTCTTTTCATGGAGTTCACCGGTCGAATCTTATCATAACTCATGTAGGAAGCCAGGATCAGCCCCATTTCTTTTTTAAAAAATAAGTTATATCTTTCCACTCTGTCCCTCAAAAAGCAGGATCCAAATTTTGGTGATTGACTAGACTGTAGAAATTATGGAGTCTTATGAACTATATGTACATACGAGTAAACTGAGTCTTAATTTTTTAAAGTTATATGATATAATGAGCATTACAACAATAGTAAAGGAAAAAAATTTTAATGGCAAGAAAAAGAAGCCACAACATCACCATCTTAGCACATTGATTTCTTTTCCTTTTTTGTGTGTGTGTCCTTATCTGATGAAAAATAAAACTCAGCACGCAGTGAATCAAATGTTTTGATTAAGTTAAGGTCCTTTATGTCTATAGCCTTCCCTGATTATCAGCTTACCAGTCATATTAGAAAAAAACATAAGCTTAAGTTAATATGATTTTGTGTTAGAAAGTCCATGTTTTCTCCAAAGATTTACCTATATATGTATAAAAATGTACAAATGACTATAATTTTTCTTTAAAATTCTTTAGGAAATTAGTACATGGTTTACTAGTCTGCAGTTTATGAAATCCAGTGTTTTTATCCTCAAAAAGTTAAGTCATTATTAACCTTTTACCTGTAGTACCAGACTAATTTCTCAAAAGAAGAAACTTATTGAGCATCATGAGATATAATTCTGATCCTGGAGAAATTAACTCATTGAAGAAGGCTAGGTACTTAAGCATTGACTTCCCAGCTATCTTGAACTTCAGTGTTCTCTGTCTTACACTTGTTCTACATGCCATAGTCTGTTCACCATTCTCTTTACTGAAGAGAATGGAGGTGACACTGGTATGGAGAACCCCTGTTTACTTTCTGTCCTCTATTAACATTACATTAGTTTCTCCAAGTTGTAGGCATGTCTCCTTATTTTGAAAGTACAGTTTGAGCATCTCAAATCTGAAATTCTCCAAAATCAAAATTTTTTCAGATTTTGGATTTTCAGATTTGTGATGCTCAACTGGTATGATTCAAATATTCCATAATCTGAAAAAATCCAAACACTTGGTCCCAGGCATTTCAAATAAAGGATACTCAACCTGTACTGGAAAAGGCCCTTGGCCTTGTCTTAAGCTGTTTCATTTTGGTGGAAGAAGCTCATTCTGGCTTTGAACATCCTGGGGACGCTGCCGATCACCCTGAGCTGATAGCCCCTCTTCCGTCTATTGACTGTGTCTTCCGAAAGTAGGAGTTGGGGGAAGGGTCTCTCTTCCTTTGTCTCTCATCGAGATCATTCATGGTTGACTTTTTCAGACTCTCTTCTTACTCCCAGAAGGAATTGTATTTTAGGGTCTGTTATCCTAGAACCTGTTGTTTTTTGTTTTTTTGCTTTCCCTCTGTGTTTGAAATGATCCTTCCTAGAGTCTAGGTCCATGTAGGTCTATGCTTGTCCTTTCTCTTAAGATAATTGGAACACGTATTTCCTCCCAAAATAGTGGGAACACATATTTCCTCCCCCAAATTGCCATCTCTTCTGCATTATTCATTTCGAGTGGCATTTGTCCTTTGTTTTCTGAGAAGACAAATTTTCAGCACGACACGTGAAGCCAGAATCAGCTGTTGGCGTTTATCAGACTGAAATTCCCAGCAAACTGTTGAGTCACCCCTGTTGAGTCAGCCCTCTGTATCCATTTTCTCCTTTCTATTAGGAAATAACCACCTGGACGCTGCATGTGACCAGGCCGCCCCTTTCATCTTCATTCTGGCATCCATCACCTGGCCAGCAGACTGGGCTCTGCCACTTGCCAGGAAGAGATGCCTATTTTAGCCTTGGGGTTATTTGCCTTCTCTCTCTGGAGCAGAGGATCTCTTTGCCTTGCCTTATGCAGGTACAAATCCCACATCCAGGCCCCACTGCCTCGGTGAATCCCCATTCATTTCCGTCTGCATGGCAGTGTGTGACCAGGGGTTGGTTGGGGTGCTGCCTCTGTGCCACTGTCCCTGGCCAGCTTCCTTGATGCAGTTCTCCGAGGCCAGCTGCCCACCACACCCACTGCCTTACAGAGAAGCTGTGTTTAGATTTGATCTGAAATATCCCCTCCGAGGCTTGTTTCCTCATTGCTTTTGAGGGGCTCTGATATTGATAGCCAATCGCTAGTGTGCAAGGTCTAGCAAGATAGTCAGTTGTTGACTTGTGTTTTCCTTTTCTTTCTAAATCAAGCCCTTCAGTAGGAAAGAGAAATGAAAAGAACTTCTGGGTTCCTGAAGCCTTTTGCTTTCCTGTCTGGATGTTTAGAGATCTTCTGAGAAGACTTCAGACTTTGCTGACTGTTACTTTAATTCTCTAAGAATCGGCACAAGTTGATTTCAGGTCTTTTTTATTTAGCAAAATGAGTTTCCTTAGTCTTTTTTTAAAACTTAGTTTTTTCTACACAGATTGTTATAACAAGAAATTCTTCTATAAATGGATAGAATTGCGTATGGCTAAAGTGGAAATTTTGTAGGAAAATAATCATCTCAAAATCATTTTATCTGGGGAAATAATCCCAAGAAAATGCTCTTCTTTTAAAATCAACTTTTCTAAAAGTGTGGTTCTAGTATCATTTTTTGCCTATGAAATTTCCCTTTAATGAGCTTGATTGTACATCAGAAATGCTGTGAGTTTTTGCTTATTATTGAATTGTCTCTTTGTATTTCTTCTAATCTGTTAATCTCTTTCATTTTTGCTCTTCATTGTTTTTTTTTTATCATTGGCAGTAACCTCACGTTTAAAAAATACCTCTTTTTTATTAGACAGTACAAATTATAGTTTTAATCATAGCTATGATTACTATAGTTCTTCCTTTAATTTTTACATGTAGGAATAAATACCAACATTGTCAGAACATATGTACTTTGACATGTCGAAAACATTCTTAATAAGTATCACTGTTTACTTTTTAAAACCTTTTCTTATTTTACACTTGGGTTCTTCTTACATTTCATCAGCATTTCATAATTCAATTCAGTAAAGATTTAATGGGCTGCATGTGCCAACAGTGTGTGAAACATTCCTGCTTCCGGAGATGGCTTACGGGGACAGAGCTTAATTATGCAAAACACTGAGAAGGTAAAATACAGTTGAATTTAGCACACAAACATGTTTTCTAGTGAAATTTCATGAGAAATTGGGATTAGCAAAATTTGAAACAGTAGGTCTCTTGAAAGTGATGATACTTGAAATGGGCTTTGATAGATGGAATAATTTTGAGTTCAGCAATGTAGTATTAAATTGGCTTTCTTTGTACCACAGCACACTGAGAACTACTGCTGAGCTTTAAGTAAACTTACTTCAAGTTGGGTTTTATAGGAACTGCTGTTCAGCATTACCTCTCTAATGCTGGATGCTCGGTTGGTTGAACCCGGTGTAGACCCTTGCATTTACTCACACTGTGTCTGGCTAAATCTGAGTCCTGTGGTCTCAGCACTCAGGAGGCTGAGGGGGAAGATCGCTTGAGCTCAGGACTTCAAGTCCAGCCTGCACAACATAGCAAGACCCTGTGTTTAAAGAAAACAAACAAACTGGGATTCTTACCTAGTTATCCTGACCCTCAAAGTATTTATTGCTTGCCAGCTTCATGTCAACTTTGGATTTGGTTGTCATGCTTTCTGAATCTTTTAAGTCACTGATTATGACACACAAGCTGTGAGCAGAGCCACTAAAGACCTCCTTGCAGGGTGGGGTCAACTTGTTAACTTCAATTTCCTATAAACTTATAGCTGAAATCATTTATATGGTAGCAACCAGCCCACGTTCCCCATTATGTCCACAGCATGTTTTGTCTCCTGTTTGAAGCCCATCTGTGTCCTGTCAGCCAAATTTGCTTGATTTAGCAGTCTCGTATCTCTGTGACAAAAGGAAGAGAGGTTAGTGTGACCTGGTTTATAAGAATAAGAAGTGCCCACCAATTTCTTTGTGTGTGTATGTTTTTAATTGAAGTTATCCCTCATGTATTTTCAACAATAACAGAAATCACAAATTGAAAGAAAGGTCTTCCTCCTTGGAAATCAGCCTTTCATTTTCTGTTTTCTTTTATAATCCTTCTCCATAATATGACTTTTTGGAAAGCTGTAGCCTTATGTTAGAAGTAATTTAATATTTTTGCCTTTTAGGTTTATTATTTATTTTATAAGCATGCTTTCATTTGGCTACTTAGTATTCATAATTTTCATTCTAACCTCTGTATAATATCCTGTCAATTTGATGTGCCATATAATTTGTTTAACCATCATCCCCTAATTGGAAATTCACATTGTTTCCTCTTTGTTTATTATTAGAGAAAACATTGCTGTGGACAGCTTCTTCCTGTCCTAAGTTCTGAAAAAAAAAAAAAAATATACCTTTAATTGCCAAACTTCCAGCTTTAAAAAGATTGTAGAATCTACAGGTTTAATCTTACTACCTATTACGGAAGAAGAAAATGTATATGCAAGAATCTTTGATGCCATAAAAGAACAGGTGCAGCTCAGTGGAGCCCAAATGGTGAAGAGATTTGTTTTTGAGCTTGAGGTATCAGAGAAACCTCCATGGAGCAAGTTGTTTCTGAATGGGCCTTGAATGATGGAAGTATTGGAATACAGAGTTGGACTGAGAATATTCTAGGTTGAAGACACTGAGCTCAGAGCTGGAAAACCTTAAATGTGTACTGTGGGCAATGAGTGGTTTACTTGGCTAGAGCCACAGTCCCCAACCTTTTTGGCACCAAGGACCAGTTTTGTGGAAGACAGTTTTTCCACAGAAAGGCAAGGGGGGCGAGCAGAGCTCTGCGGACTGGTCCCCAACAGGGCCCCAGGGGGTCGGGGACCACAGGTTTAGAGCACAGGTCCTGCGCTGTGGCATTGCAGGAGCGGAAGTGATATAGGAGTGAGGTGGCTGGTCTCAGAGGGCCTTGAATACAAGCTGAGGTGTTCACAGTGTAGTCCTTAAGAGTGAGCCCCGATCAAAATTGTTTTGATTGAGTAATCCTTTTGTTGCTGGTTTTTCCTGGTAAGTTCCTCTTCCCCGGTGCCTTTCATACAGTAGGGCATTTGGGTCTTTCTTGAGTGAAGAAAAAAATGACCAAGATACGATGGACCAGATATCCAGTGGAAGGGGGATCGAAGTATTTACAGTCGGGACCACATCATCAGAAATTGTCATTGGTATGGCTACATTAATTTCTCAGTTTTAGGGGTCCCTGAATGCATCCAAGCATGGGACACACCTGTCTTGAGAGCGAAGTGTATTTGGAAGGTTTTATAATAGTATTTTCCTTTGCTTGGTGATCCTTCACTATACCCTGGTGTTAAGATGTAGTTTTAGTGGAACTAAAATTGAATGGATCAAAATTGCGTAATTAAGTACATTCAGTTTCAGTTGTAATTATTGATCCAAGCCTGCTGGCGTGACCCATGAAGGGGAGGGGCAGGTGGCTCGTCCCTGCTGGGCCTCCACTCACGGCCTGTTTGCCCCACTTTCCTCATTCTTTTTTACCTCTGTTGTTGTGTATTTACTTCCGTAGAAGACCTTAAAACTTCTGGAATGAAGTAGTGAAGATTACTTTTTCACACGTACTAGTTATTATGGTAAGATTTTTTTCCCCTGTGTATCTCAGGCAAATAATACGTAGCCTGAAGGGGGTCACTAATGAACATAATAGTTGTTCTGCTCTTTCCTCTTCTCGGAGCTTTTCAGACTGTACCTGAAATATTTTTTTCATTTCTGGGCACCAGATTCCAAGAGAGGTGGAAATAAGTCGTAGTAGTCAAGTAGGAAAGTGGCCAGGGTAGAATGGGAAGTGCAGGTCATGTCATGAAAAGATTGCCCTGGAAAAGAGAAGGCAAAATAGTTGTCTTCAAATAGATTAAAGGCTGATTGTGGAAGAGGGATTAAACTTGCCCCATATGATAAAAACTAGTACTGATGGTTAGAAACTTCAGGGGAACAGATTTGGGGTTGGAGAATTGTCTAGCTGCCAACAGCTGTCCAAACAGAATGGGCTGCCCTGGAAGGACTTGAGTTTTAGAAGATAAGCAGAGCTTAAACAAACTTTTACTGTGGTAGAACGTGGTGATTCTAAGATTGGAGAGAGTTGGTAGCGAAGGTATTGATCAGTAGCCTCAAATAGCACAGAGAAATCATGGAGAATGAGGATTGAGAAAAAGGCATTTAGGTTAGGAATATGGAAATGATTGTGTGATTTCAAGGAAGCAGTTCCTGGGGCAACCAGGAAAGCCTGAGAAGTTAAAGAGCACGAAGTGAAGAAGTGAGAAGCTACCAGTTTAAGAAATGCGGGGAAGCAGGGAAGGAGCGGATGTGGCAGCTAGCTAGGGAAGTAGACGAGGGTGAGGTGGTGCCTTTGATCACTAATGGAATTTTTAATCTGTTTTTAAGCTAAACCTACAGATGGTGATGGCCCATCAGAATTGTTAGGGTTTTATTTTTTGGTTTTTTTCCCTTAAAGCCTTATAACACGAAGAAAGGGGTTTCTACCATTTGTTTTCCTTTATCCTTCCTGAGAGCCACCACCAGGGGGAAGAATCAGAAAAGTTTAGGAGTCAGACCACTTTGCTTTGTGTCCTCAGTTCCTAGTTTAAACAATAAACACATAAAGGTGGATGGGTGGATGCACAACGAGACCTACTGCCTTGTCACTGAGGGAGACCAGGCCAGGACTCCATGCCTTGTTTATAGGGTATTGTAGCTCAGCTTAACTACAATGTCGTACATTTTTAAGGTTAATATATGGGTAGATCACTTCTGTAATGAAAATTATTTTTTAAGCACTGGGTGGAAGAGGAGGCTTCAGAGAGTATCTGCTAGCTATAGCAAGTTCTTCATGACTGTGTGTGATTTCAGTTTATCTCTGGTCCTCGCAGGGTCTGTTCTGCTCACTAGTAGGAAAGATACTTTGAGCACCCAGAGACACTCAGACAGGGGGCCAGTCAGAGAGGAACATGTTTCCTCCCGAGTGTAAGGCATAATTGTGTCTAAAGACAAAAGTGTCAGCCAAGAGAATTCGGTAGAATTCTTGTGATGTGGCACTAGAAATTGTTACCAGACATTAAGGATTCCAAACACTATCAGTTTTCAGCAAAATAAAACTCTTAATATTCATGCCACTTAAATATAATCAGTTTAAGAAAAATATGAGCAAACATTTATATATGTGTGGTTTTAATTTTTAGTGTAAAAAGGCCATTGTGCTAGTTGTTGCTTACTAGGCCCAAATAGCTTGGGTCATCATAATTATGATTGTCACATCAATCATGTCCCATAATTATTAAAATATTTTAATATATACAAAGCCCAGTCACACTTGTTTTGTTGGATTTCAAACCTAAAGACAGCTCATAGGTGAAATTGTATTGAAAGATTATTTTACAAGTCTCCTGATTCTCATGCTGTGTTGTGGGGATTGTCTTTGGGAAATGCAGTTTGTTATATTTTATTTCTAATTTTCCGTAATTATCATGCTTTATTTTTAAATAGACATTTAAATTTTCCATGCTTTTGTAAACCAAAATTATTGAGAACAAATTTAATCATTAGTGGATTATTAGAGAATATATGAGTAATCATGTCTTTGTGTGGTTCAAACCATGTGACTAGTCAATGAATTTACAAGATTTATGGCTTTGCAGGGCGAGTCTATGCTGTCTTGTCAAAGAGAGAAGGTCGAGTGCTTCAAGAAGAAATGAAAGAAGGGACGGACATGTTCATCATCAAGGCTGTGCTGCCTGTTGCTGAGAGCTTTGGTTTTGCTGATGAAATCAGGAAGAGGACGAGCGGCCTGGCCAGCCCACAGCTGGTGTTCAGCCACTGGGAGGTGAGAGTCCAAGTCCCCATTCCTCCTCCTCCTCCTCTGTGAACGTGCTTCCGACAGAACTGGCCCAGAGCAGCGAACAAAGCTGATCATGCCTTGTGGCCTTCCTGTGGCTCAGCTCAGTCAAATGGATGGGAGAAAGCAAGTGATGTTTTTCATCCAGATTGAATGATCCTGAGGTCATATGTGGCTTATAATACTCTCTCTCTCTCTCTCTCTCTCTCTCGTTCTTTTTATTTTGTGTAAAGTTTAAGATACAGGAAGCTTAATCCTTTTTTTCCCCTCTAAATATATATTTTAGATTTTTAAAGGAAATTCACAGACCTTTTGAAAGTGGAATTTCAAGGACCTGGTCTCTTCTGGGGGGAAAAAATACCCACAGCATTTAGAGGGGAGCATTATGCTTCTTGCAAGGCATAGCTTTAAGTTATTATGTATTAGATTCTTCAGTTACCTTTATGGAAATTCAAGGTTTCTGTGGCTTTCAGGTGTTGGAGAGAATGGAATGAAATGGCTCAGCGTCAGAGCACTTCCTGTCAGTGGGTAAACGCAGGTGAAAAGGCAAATTTTATCTGTAATCAAAAGGGACAACCTAACAGACGCACATTTGTGAACACTCTGTGAAAGATTGTGAATGCTGAAATTTATAAGTCCTTTAAGGTAGAGGGAAAAATAATAACAGGAGGTGGAGGTGAGGTCAGGCCACTTCCTGAACAAATCCTAAAAGGAAGAGTAGCTGTTAACCAGCTAAACAGGACATGCAGTGAGAGGGCGGGCGCCACAGGAGAAAACCTGGTGAGGAAGTTTATGTTTCAAGAAAAAGCCTAAGGTCAGGAATAGAATTTTTAAACTAAAAGATCTAAGTGGAAAGGTTTTTTTTTAACAAAGTAGTTTTTGTTGTCACTGTTTACAGGGACTCTAAATAACTTCACATTATCCACTTTTACCAGGGAGGTTTGTAGTTTAGTGGAAGAAGCTCTGACTTTGGAGTCAGATAGTCCTAGTTTCCAATAGTGATTCTGCCGCTTACTTGGACAGATTGGGGAACCGCCCTGCGCGTTTTCAGCCCTGAGAGGAGGTGTCAAGTGCGTACCCTCGTGCCTGGCGCCGTGCCCGGCCAGCACGCGCTGGTGTGGAGCTGGTTGTCCTGTGTGTGGTTCTGAGTGTCCAGCGTGTTCCCTCTGGCTTCGCTCCAGCACCGTGGCGTCGCACTGGGCTTCCCAGAAACGATCCAGGGCTTTTTCCTTCAGCTCTGTGTCCGCAAAACTCCTGGTTTAGGTCCACTGCTAAGCTGTTCTTGTTTCTCTCACTTTCTTTAGCGTGATGGGTCCCTTTCTCTAGAACACTTTAAATGGAGAATTTAAATATAGATGATAATGGAGAATGAGAATAATTGAGGGAGGACTTTATTTTTAAAATGAAATTTATAATCACGTGAATCAGTGAAGTAAAAAAGGGTGACACTCTAGAAAAACTGACTTTGGACAGGGCATATTTGATTTTACTTCAGCAAATTCATGTTGGCTAAATGGATGCAAGTGAAGTTGCTAGTCCAAAGCACTCGACTGTGTCTGCTTTTCCTCAAAATAAAAAAAAAAGTTGTACATTCTTCATGCTTGATAGAACCAAGGTTAGGTTAATGCTCTGATTTAGGTTTTTTTTACTTTTTGGTCAGTACAAACTCTGCATTTTAACGGTGATTTACTATGATTTTTTTGCATCTTTGTCTAAAAACTCAAATGATGTTTTGATGGTTTTATTGGCTTCTTGCATCTGAATAGATATCATTGCTGCATTTCATTATGTAGAAAACATTAGCTTCAGAACATTTAAGTTATTTGTTAATCCTCAAGCTTATGGGTAGTTATTTCTCATTTATCCAGAATTCTAGCTTTTTAGCTTAGGTTTTGATGTTTGGTACTCAACCTTTACTTAAGAACACAAAAAACGGATGGGTCAAAAAGACATCGTCTGAAGAATAGGAACTGTGTCAGTAGTGTAAGTATATTACTGATGTTTCTGATGATAAACATGGGTACAGAGTCCTCTATCACAGGGTTTAGTGACCAGAGGTGTGATTACAGAGCAGTGTGGCTAAATGATACTTAGCACTGGAGAGAGATTTATTCCACTTCAACTTAATGACCTTGAGAGTCAGAATACTTTCTTTATTGGTGCTGCCCTTGGTGAAAACTGCCTTTAGAACTTGCAGCTTATGCTTCTGAATATCTTAGAGATGACAGGTCATCCATCTCATGAAGATGGCCTTGACCAGCACTTGTGCAGAAACTGGGTTACAGTGTGTTTGATCAGAACAAGGAGGGTGTAGGTTAAAGTAATCACTGGGATTATCTGTAAATGCAGTTGCACAATAGGCATTCAGAGCTGTTGTAATGGCATCGTTATTGGAGGAATGATACATTTGAATTCATACATTCTATTTTTTGTTTTAAAATCTCATCATTTTACAGTCTGGTTTGTTTTGGTTTAGGAGACAAAATCTCGCTCTGTCACCCAGGCTAGAGTGCAGTGGCATGATCATAGCTCACTGCAGCCTCAAACTCCTGGGCTCAAGCAGCCCTCCTCCCTCATCCTCCGAAGTAGCTAGGACTACAGTCACATGCCACCATGCCTGGCTAATTTTTTTATTTTTTTGTAGAGATGCGGTCTTGCTATGTTGCCCAGGCTGATCTTGAACTCCTGGACTCAAGCGATCCTCCCCACCATCCCCCTCCCAAAGCACTGGGATTACAGGCATGAGCCACCAGGCCCAGCCATCAGTCTCGTCCTTGAAAGGGATTTTACAAAGTATATCTTTTAAAAAATCCATAAAGTTCCCCCCATTTCCTAATTGGCAAATATGTTAATTAGGAAGCAGGTAAGACTGCTTTTAACAAAGGGATCCCAAAATACAGTGTCTCAAATGAGGCAGAGATTATTTTTGTTTCGAGTCTGGGGAGGCAGTGCAGGGCCCACATGTGGCTCACTGTGGCGGGAGCCCAAGCTGACTGTGGCTGCTGCCTTTCTCCATGCTCGGCTTCTGCCGATCTCCAGAGCAGCTGCCTCCCCCTCCGCATTCCAGCGGTCAGAACAGGGATGAGGAAGAGTCGGGCGTGCTCCTTTCCTCTGAGGACACAAACCAGATCTTGCGCACATCACTTCATCCTCATCCCTTGCCCAGAACCAGCCATATGACCACATCTGACAAGGCCCTTCCTCACAAGGAGGCTGGGATATGTAGTTTTTTTAACTAAGTCAGAAGTCAGCAAACTATGGCTCATTACCTGCTTTGTTAAATAAAATTTTATTGGAATACAAGCAAACATCCAATTATTCGCGCATTTTCTATGCCTGCTTTCAAGAAGAGTAAGTAGCTGCGACAGAGCTCATATGGCCTGCAAGTCGAAACTGTTTACTGTATCTGGCTCCTTATAGAAAAAGTGTGTCTGTGTCCCCTGAGCCCAGCTGGCCACACGCCCACCCTCAGTATCTCCTAGCAAAGAAAAGGGGAGAACAGATGTTTAGGGACCACTAGTATAAAAACAGCAAGGTTTTATCAAGTAAGGCAATTTTTGTTGCATGGAAGCCTTGATGGTTTTCAATCTACTTTATCTCATCATTTTTTAAAAGACTAAAAATTGATCTTATACACTTAATAGGTTTTAAAAAATATCAGTTTCTGATTTAGCTATAACTTATTAAAAATCAGGCTCTTAAATAATTTTAGAGAAAAATGTTGTCAAGAAAAGTTTTGCTCTAGTTTTGTACCATCCTTCTGTCATGTCCTTGCCACCTGTCATGGTCCTATCCCCAAAAGCTTCCAATCTTTGAAAGTCTTAAAAACTATGTTATAATTAAATGTCATTGATCTGATATTTCTTGGCTGTCTTGGTTTCTCCCCCCATAGTTAGGTTTAGAAATAACACAGTTGTTGAGATCTGTCTTCTCACTCCAAGGCGTTTTTTTTCATTTGTATTCTACTACACCATATAATTTACAATCAAGAGCTTTTGAGAGAAAGTGCTTCAAAAAATAGAGAAAATAAAATTACAGGCATTTTTCCATGAAGAAACCTTTGAAGTCAGCAATCTCATAATTTCTCTTTCTATGTTTTACCCTTCTATGAAAAAGGAAGAAAAGGAGCTAATAACAGGCACAGAAAGAAAAATATTACCAACCAATGCTGTTGTACATGTATGTCAGCATAACCTCAGGATCTGCCATTTAATACTGAGATTACCCTGAGGGGTGGGATAGAGTTCACATGGGGTAAGGAAGAAGTAATTACAATAGCACTGGAGAAGTTTATTTTGGACATGGTGTTTCCCACCTGCCAGCCATAATCATAGTGAAAATTGGGCAAAAAATTAAAGTGAAATGCCCAAAACTTTCCTTCTAGGCTTTTTTTTTTTTTAAACACCTGGGGCAACGGCTTGCACTTGGTGCCTTCCTGTGGGTTAGAAGCTGGCAGACCCCGGTCTGCTGAGTTGTCAAAATCCATTCGCAGTCCGGGCAGATGAATGCTGGTGAGCCGGTGGGAAGGAGGCACCTTCTCCTTCCGTCTGACGGCGAGCCCCGCTTTGTGGCCTGGAGGGGCTCTCTGTAGAGCGCAGCGGGGACAGCCACGGGAGGTCATCTTCGTCCCACTGAGGAAACTCACAACTAACTAGCCTCCAGCAGTCGGGTGCTGTTCTCAGGGTGCGTGTGGCGTGTGGAGGCAAGTGGCTTCAGGATGTCCCCCAGAGACAACGGCAGTGGAGGTGAAAGTAGAGCGCCTGCTTGGGTCGGACACAGGACACGCGGGCAGCACGCAGGGTGGGGTAGTCTGGAGCCCAGTCGCCAAAAGGATCCCAGGGCGGGCACTGGTGAGTGCAGAGAGTGCTCCTGGGGCCTCTCGGAGGCAGACTGAGCCAGCCTCAGAGGCCTCAACCCTTCAGTCTTCTGTTTTTCCAAAACAGACTCTGGTCCTAAATTGGCCAGTCTGAGTGTGGTGTCTCTCACCTAGCACTTCTTTGATTTCTCTCTCTACAATTTGTTGCTTTCTGCTTTAACAGAATTTAAAATTTATTTACCACTACAACTTGGTGCTACTAAGAACATGTGGCTTCTTTGTATTCCAAGATGGGTCTGTCTTCCAGCTGGTGAGGGGAAGGCTCCAGGGACAGCTAATGCTAGTGACATTGCATTCCCTTACAGGATAGGTGGCTTTTTTGGGTGGCTGCCCAGGTAAATGTTTAGTTTCCTGACTTCCTTCTCTTTCCCCTCTCTAAGAAGGAGAGGGCTTCTGTGACCTCGTGGTGGGGGAAGCAAAAATGGAGCCTTACCTCCACCTGGTGCCCTCTGCGTCCTCCCTGGGCTTTGCCCCATGAAGTGGCTTGTCTGGTCTAGTCCTGTCTGGCCAGGAGGGCCAGGTGGTGGTGGCAGCCAGCCGATTTCAGGAATCTCCAATACCAGCCATCTGCCTCCAGCTACAAGATCTCTACCCACAGCTGCCTCCTTGTCCTGACCCCAGGCCACTCGGCACCTGTACATCCGTGCACCAGTGCTGGGGACTTCCGGATCAGCAGTCCCGGCCCCCCCTGTTATGACACCTTGTCAGATTTTCCTGAGAGGCTCACAGTCTGTCTGCTTGTGCAGGAGTTCGGGGACTCGGGAAGAAGGGGAGAGTTTTTTTAATAATCTGAGCTTTCTGCAGTCCAGGCAGGTGTGCAGCAGTTTATTCAGTTGACATACGTTTATCAGGTGTACACCGAGGGCAACACCCTCAAAGAAAAATAGTCACCTGTATCTTCCTGAGATCAAGCCGCAGCGAAGGCCCAGGCGGAAGGAAAAGAGGGCGTAGCACCCCTGCGGGGCCCCCAGGGAGGCCTCACTCCCAGGTGAGTCTACACCACTGCCCAGCTGGTCCGAGTTGGGCGCGCCCTGAGCATCGAATGAGGGGACATATGAAAGTTCTTAGGAGGATTCTTGTATTCGGAGGTCCTCGGTCAGTCTCACTCCGCAAGAGTGTTGGAGGCTGGAGCTCGGGACGCTTGGGTACCTCACTCAAGGCCACACAGCCGGCCAGCGACCCGGCCAGACGTAGCCTTAGAGTAGCTGGGGCAGCTGGGACCTTCAAAGTCAAATAACAGTTTCTAGTATGTGTGTCACGTGGCTTGTGGGTCCAGGCAGTCCTTCCTCTTCCAAGACCATAGATTCTGAGAGAGGAGTCCTGACTTTATATGGTCTTTGGCTCCCTCATCCCAATACTGCCTGACTCCTCCTACTGTCTCCCTTTTTCTGTTGCTAGCTCATTTGTTGATGCTGTTTTGGGTATTTTCTCCCTCTGGAAATGAGAAGTTTGCTAAGTTAGACTGCAGAGAAGCCCCCAGTACAATATACATTATAATTTAGATACGGCAGGGTCCCAGCAACCTGCCAGTACTTTGCGAATGACACCCTTAGAGATTTTGGTAATCACTTTGTAGACATATCCACTGATGACATTTGGTTCCTCACATGCTTTAACCTGAGGGCACTGGTTTGTGCTCTTACACATGGTAGCATTGGGAGGGCTGGGACAGGGTCCCCAGAGGTGACTGGGGAAGCCAAGGGACTCATCTGCTAGGCCACAGAATGCAGCAGCAGCTGCTCGAGTGGCTGTTTTTCCAGTCTCCCTAGCCTGATGGTTTCACAGAAAGCGCATGGAGGACACCACCTACCTTCTGGATTTCCCCTTCCACTGACGTGTGCTCGTGCTTGTTACCCAAGTCCTAGATTCCTGACATGGCACTATGATGGCGAGGGTGGGGCCGTGCCTTCCTGCACCCCAGGCACGGCTCCCGCCTTCAGCTGATGATCTCATCCAGTCCCCGTGCAGTCATATGAGACCGGGACTTTTACCGTTGCACCCTTGCAGGTGGGAGAACTGAGGCACAAAATGGCTTGAAATAACTTGCCCAGGATTACCCAGCTCAGTGGATGGGGAAGTCGCATTGGACTGAGCCCGCCTGGCTCCAGAGCCAGCGCTGTCAACCCTCGCACCACGGTCATGTTGGCCTCAGTGTCTGTCCCCCACGCCCCTTCTCTGGAGCTGAGCTCACACAGACTCCTGGCTCTTCCCCTCCTCGCGTTCCCTTGGCCTGTTAGGTTGCACAAGGGGCAAACATCACCACCCTCACCCCCTTCTGCTCCCAGCAAGGAAGAGCAACCAATTCCTTAAGCAGTTTGTGTTTCTTACAGAGGTTGAGAATTTTAATTCCTCCTCCCAACAGTTGACCCACAGTTATAACTTGTGGATGGGTGGCTTTTTAAAAAATTGGGATAATTTTATTCATAGGAAGTTATCAAAAAATACATACAGGGAGGCCCTGTGTACCCGTCACCCGTTCTCCGCAGCATCAGCGTCCCTCGTAACTGTACTGCAGCACCCAGCCGGGCCACAGACACTGTGGGAACCACGGAGCTTACTCACCTTCCACCCGTCACAATACGCGCGCTGGACTTGGCCAGAACCACGGGGCCGTTTGTGTCTGGATGAGTCCAGTCTTCATGGCAGTCTGCTGTCATGGGAAAAGGGCAAGCTTTGGAGCCAAGCAGAACTAGGATGTGCCAGGCGCTTTACTGCATGACGTTCATGTAGTACCTTCTTCAGTCTCCACTGCAGTCCTGTGCAGTCATGAATGTTTCCAGCTGCAGGGACCATAAAGCCGTAATAATCGTTGCTTAAGCAATTAGGTCTGGTGCAGTGGCTCAGTGACACTGACAAAAATCCAGGCTTGCTTCTGCCCCGCATATTTGTGGTGCACACATGTGTCTGGGGGTTCTATAAAATCTCATCACGTGTGTAGTTTTATGTAACTAGCGTAATCAAGATACGAATTGTTCCATCACCACGAGGCTCCCTTGTGCTCCCCCTTCGTAGCTACCCCTGCCCCTCAGCCTGGATGGGTGGCTTTTGGATGGCAGCCACCTACCCTCCTCCTGCCCAGCCCAGACCCTGAGCCTGCACTGACTCAGCCCGGCTGGTAGCATGGTGACGTTCTAACATTCTCTGCCGATGCAGGGTCAGCGTGACGGCTGGTGACTCAGAACTGAGTCTCTGGGGACCTGTGTGCCCACAGCAGTACAGTCTGCTCCCCCTGACCCAGAGGAACCCCCTCAGGTTGCCAAGCCCGCGGAACTGGGCTTCCCCCCGCTCCTCATGCTAGCTGCAGTGTCCCGGTCTGAATCTCATCCAGTCCCCCTGTCTGCTACTCCACTCACCCCAAGGGCTGGACCTTGTCCCCTCTCCTGCCCCTGTCCCCCAGCCTCCAACTGGGGCCTCACTTCAAGACACTCCTTCTGTAGCCTTGCTGTCACCACCAGAACGTTGACTTTGGCTGCTGGTGCCACTTCTGTGCTTCCCTGGCTGCTCTCACTTCCTACAGTCTGCTCTTCCCTTCAGGGGTTATTTTCTTTTTGCTAAAAGGGTATTTCTCAGTTCTTTTGTTGAGGATCTGTGAGTAGTATGTTTTTAGCCTGTGTTTAACAGAGGGTTTTTTTGGTTCACTGATAATGGTTTATTTAACTAGATAAAAACTTTCAGGCTCACACCTGGGTTCCTTCGCCCTCTGCAGCAGTCGCTGTGTTGTGGCATCTGCCGTTGACGTGCAGCCGGGTCTCAGTCTCGTTCTTCTGCAGGCAGTTGGGTTTTCCTCTGCGCCGTCTCTGTGTCCGCCTCAGCACCAGGACACAGGTGGCTGCCTCGTTCCGGCCTTTGTTCAGGAGCAAGAGCACAGCGGTGGCTCACACCTCCTGTCCGCTCCTGTCCAGCGGGTCAGAACAGAGCGTCGGGGGATGCGGTGCTCACAGATCCCAGCGTGTCAGCACCGTGGCGAGGGGCGGATTGTGTCATTGTCCCGCCCAGGACTCACGTCCTGTTCTCTGCGCTCTGATCTTAGAACTCCTGTTAGGCATACCCCGCACATACTGTATGGCTCTTGCTTTCCTTTCATACTTTATCTTTTTCTCGCTGTGCTGTATTCTGGGAAATTTCTGTAAGTCTATCTTTATAAAAAAATAATTTATTGAAGTGAAATTCATATAACATGATTGTCGTTAATCATTTTAAAGTAAACAGTCCTGTTGCATTTGACACATTCACAGTGTTATGCAGTCCCCACCTCTGAAGCATTTCCCTCGCTCTAGAGTAAAACTTCATTCTCATTAGCAGTTTCTCACCACTCCTGCCTACCCTCAATCACTTGTAACCACCCATCTGCCTTCTGTCTCTATGGATTTACCTATTCTGACATTTCATGCTTGTGGAATCAGTCATACGCTGTGTGGCCTTGTGCCTGGATTCCCTTAGCGCAGTGTTTTGGAGGCGCATCCGCACTGGAGCGTGTCCCAGTGCTTCGCTGCTTTCCACGGCTGTGTGGTACCCAGCTGTGGGTGCGCCACGTCCTGTCTGTCCACCTGCCCATCGATGCACAGTTGGGCTTGCCCACTGTTTGGCTGTTGGGAGTAAAGCTGCTGTAAACTTACATGTGCCTGTACTTGTTTGAGTCCCTGTTTTCAGTTCTTTTGGGTATGTACCTAGGAGTATGATAATTTTATGTTTAACTTTTAAGGGAGCTCCCAAACTTTTTTCCAAGTGGGTGTACCATTTTACCTTCCCACCAGCAGTGTATGAGACTTCCAATTTCTCTACATCCTCATCAACATTTCATTTTCTTTTTTTTTTTCTAATTGTTTTTATTATAGCCATCCTAGCAGGTGTGAAGTGGTATCTCATTATAGTTCGATTTGCGTTTCCCTAATGTCACATTGAGCATCTTTTCATTTGCTTGGTGGCCATTGTGTATCTTCTTTGGAGAAAGGTCTATTCAAGTCCTTTGGCAGTATTTTATTGGGTTTTGCCTTTCTGTTGAGTTGTAAGAATTCTTTATATATTTTGGATATCGAGTCTGTCTTTTAGTTCACTTAATATCTCTTCAGCAGTCTTCTCTTTAATCTGCCTACTTAGTTTCTTTGTTATTTTTATGTCCAAATTTTTTCTAGTATTTCTAGTTCTTTCTTTTTTACAACTATCTAATGTTTAGTAGATGATGTCCGCCCCCCCTTATTTGAGGATTTTTCAGTGTGCCGATGCTGACTGTAAGGTTCTTCAGGTTCCTGTGTTGCCCATCCTGGCTGGGGTACGAGTTCTCCCTCGTGTTGAGTCTGGTGCCAGCTGTCGTGGGGCTGGTTTCCTTCTGGGCTTTGTGCTCTGCGGTTCTTACTTGCGGGGCTCCTCCATGTTCTCTGTTACGCGGTGGCCTCCCTGCTAGGCCTTGCGAGTCGTCATCTCGTCTGCCCTCCCCAGCGCCGTAGTTCCCGCTGTGTCCTTCGATTGGGCTCGGCTCAGAGCCGCCATCGGTGCAGGTGGCATAGAACAGCACACTCAGCACAGCCAGGGCTGGTCTCCGGGGCTGCCCGCTCCTGCCTCGTGGCCGCAGCCCTGAGCGGATGGGGATGTTCCACCCACAGAGAAGAGTGAGTGGCGCTGGGCCCTACATGCCCGGGCAGGTGGCTTTGGGCCCAGCCTCAGTGGGCTTGAAGAGCCTGGCCCTCCCGGGTCCCATCTGCCTTGGCTCCCTATGGGCTGTGGGTGGGGCTTCCCTCTCCCCCTCTAAAAACCTCTCCCCTCCTGGTCCGCAGGAATTTCTATTCGGTTTTGAACAGTGACTATGTTAAAGTATATTTTTCTTTCATTTTATATTTTGAATTGAAAAGTGTTGTGATTTGTGCCCACATAATAACCTTTTCCCCCAATAAATTAAAAAAAGAGAAAATTTAAAAGTAAGACATGAAGTCTTTACCAATAAAGCTGACCCTGGAGAGTGTGGCCTTCATCTGTGGGCAGGCCTAGTTCTGAAGCGTGGAGTTCGGCTGGGCGGGGGAGGGCTCCTGCCAGAGGCGCAGGGTCTGCTTCTGTGACCGTGGCAGAGCAGAGGGGGTTGTTGCTTCCTGTGCATGGCTTGTTTCCAGGAACAGGAAGAAGGGGAGGCCGGGCTACCCGTGTCTGTGTCCTCTTCTCACATTGACCAGTCGGATTCCCGTGGGGAACCACGAGTAAGGCAGCAGAGAGGCCAGGACGCATTAGGCTCACGGGGCCTCGTCTCCCTGAAGGAGCCATCAGGAGTGGTTCCCCCGTCGCTGAACGGGGGCGTGCTCAGCGTGCGCATGGTCCCTGTCCTGCCCTGTCCTGGCATCAGTCCCTTGGGTGTGGAGCTCAGGAAGGTCCATGTCCAGGTTCACCAGCTCCTTGGACATCATGGCTTGGCTGCTGGCTGTCCAAGAGGGGCTGAGCCCCTCTGCGCAGTCTTGCTTTCAGGTTAACGTTCCTTCTCCAAGCTCTGCCCTTCCCCCTTCCTCTCAAAGGATGGCCTCAGAGGAAAACGTCCTCAGCAAGCCTTGCGCTGGGCTGGTCTTTCCTCACCGTCAAAGCAGCGAGCAGGCCTGGGCCAGAGAAACGAGGAAAGCAGGCTATGTGTGCCCGTCTCTGGCCAGCTCGCAGGGCGGAGGGCACTCCGTTCGAATGTTAGAGCCAAAGCTCAGAATAGTGGAGAGTATGCTCACACGTGACGGTCTTTGTTGGAGACAAAAGCAGAATTGATGAAAAGACACTAACTCTGAGATATATCTTAGCAAAAACGAGAGCTTTTAAAAATTAATACTTTCCTTCCTCAGTGTTATGAAATGACTCTATAAGCAAAGAATAATACATACGTTATAAGTTTTATTGGATCTGCTTCCATTTGTTCACATCTCCATGATTCTTCATTTTTGTTGATTACTATCCCTAGCAAGTTCTGCTCTTCATTGCCTAAATTCTTCATCAGCTACGACTGTGTAAATTGGGGAGCTCAGTGGATGAGGTTTGAAGCTGAAGTACGTTTGGCTAACCTAGCATGCTCTGTCGCCTTCTTTTACAAGATCATTCCCAGTGACCCCTTCTGGGTGCCGACCACCGAGGAGGAGTACCTGCACTTTGGGGAAAAGGCCGACTCTGAGAACCAGGCCCGGAAGTACATGAACGCGGTGCGAAAGCGGAAGGGTCTTTATGTGGAGGAAAAGATTGTGGAGCACGCGGAAAAGCAAAGAACACTCAGCAAAAATAAGTAGTTACTACTCTTGGTGGATTCTTTTCTCTGTGATGAATTAAAAAGCATCATCAAGTTTTAATATTGGGAAATTTTCTTTTTGGTGCGTTATCTCTGTGCATTCACTTTAAATAAACTTGATCCATATATATATGTGTGTGTATATATATATATATATATATTTTTTTTTTTTTTTTGAGACAGAGTCTCGCTCTATTGCTGGGCTAGAGTACAGTTCACTTTACTGTACTCACTGCAGCCACAGACTCCTAGGCTCGGCCAATCCACCTGCCTCAGCCTCCCCGGTGGCTGGAACTACAGGTGAATGCCACCATGCCCTGCCCTGCTAATTTTTAAAATTTTTTTGTAGAGACAGGGTCTTGCTATGTTGCTTAAGCTAATCTCAAACTCCTGGCTTGTAGTGATCCTCCCACCTCGACCTCCCAAAGTGCTAGGTTTACAGGCATGAGCCACCATGCCTGGCCCCGTAGACGTATTTTAAAGAGGGTGTTAGAGAATATATTTTCAAAATGCTTTTTTAATTGCTTCTGGATCAAGAGAAGAAGTTATCATAAATATTACAATGGTGATTTATACTGCCCTGTGTGTAACCCTGCAGCAGTAAGATGTGTGGTCACGGTGACCATTTTTGCTGGGGACGTGACACGCAGCCTCACAGTGGGCTGTACCCTCCGCTCTATACTGAGCAGCCGCAAATGGACTGACACCCTCTCTGCCTGTCATCGCAGTGTCACTATTCTGAGTCCATCCTCCACACACAAATCACGTGTGATTTTCTGATGGGAAACATTTCATACTTAATCATTGAATCACCATATTTAATATCATTTGGAGAGACCACGTATTTGAAAGAGCAACTCACTTTACAGCTGATCCATCTTGTGTTGTCTAACAACAGTGTCATGTTCAGTAGTTAGCCTTTAAACCTTTTGCTTTTACACTCGTAAATTTTTAGCACTTGTTTAAATAAGTGTGAGTAAAAGTTATCCCTATACCTTTTTCTTTAAAAAAAAAAATTAAATTTCTATCATTTTCTTTGCTGTTTTGTCTTAGCCTTACTGAAGGGATATTAGCCGATGTGCATGAGGTTATTGCCGTTGTTGTAAATATTCTTCCCAAGTATCAGTTGCCTCATTCCGGGTCACCCCCATTTGAGGAACAAAAGCAATTGAGTCAAAAATGATTTTATAATTTTTGATGTTGCATAACTTTATAGTCCCTTGAAAGGATTCCTTTACATGACATAAAATTACTGGACCAGACTTTGTTTTTGAAATGCTTTTAATGGGTTTTCTTAATAAGTCAGGTCATTTTTAATGCTAGTTGTAGACCAGCATTTTAAATCCTTAGAGCCCTGACATAGTTGGTCAAGTCTAACTGACCTAGACTTTGGGGAAAATGTCACTGGATAATTCACTGTTTAAATTTAACAAATAATGATATCTGAATTAATTTATGGGAGTTTTACTATCTGTTGGTTTATTTGAAAGCTTTGGTAACTAGGGAAAGCTGGGACCTTGGTTTATGGCATTCGTAAGTGACACCATTTAAACTGCGAGATGTGCCATAAAACATATTCTTAAATTCTACACTTTATCAGCAGTTTTTGCATTTAATAGAGAAAAGCAGAGCCCAGAAAGAGTGAGAGAAAGAGCTGCTCTTTCTGCAGTTCTTTTGGGCCCTACCAGGTGTGCTGTGTGGGGGAGGTGACACGTCAGGTTGACAGACTGTCTCGCCCCTCTCCAGTGCTCGGGAGATGACAGTGAGCAGTAAGATGGCCACAGAGAAGCAGGTCATGGGATACAGCTCATCTGCCATCTAAATAATCTGTCCTGTTGTGTAACTCAGGCTGAGGTCACGGAAACCCCGTCTCCGTCTGTGAGAGCAGGTGACACCGTGTCCGTGGTCTCCGTCCCAGTGCTGTGCCCAAACCCTGGCTTCAGTCTGTCGAATTCACCGGAAGCCGACCAACAGCCTGTCAGTGCCCGAGTGGAAGTGAGCGTGTTCCTGCTCTCGTGGAGGGGCTGGGTTTTTGCAGGCGTTTACAGACGGGCTTCAGAGGCAGTGAGGAAGGCCGGGCGGGTTAAGGAAGCCGCAAAACCAGGACCCGAACTCCCGGAGCATGCTTTGCATTGAGGTCCAGAGGCAGCTGTCCTTCCACTCAGGGGACAGCATAGGCAACACCAGCACGATGCCTTTTCCCAGCCAGCCCTGGAGCAGAGGTGGGTGAGGTGGGCTGGGAGGGGCCCGGGCCCCAGGCCCCTACTGGAGGATGAACTGAAAGCAGCCCAGAGCCCCCACTCTGACTGGGAGGCCCTGAGGGCTGTTTCTTGTGTCAGAGTTTCCATAGACGGGAGGGAAGCGCCCTTCTCCTGCTGCGACCCTGGAAAGGTACCTGGTGCTGCAGAGCGGAGGGAGGTCAGGGGCTCCCAGGCGTTAGTAGTCTTCTGCAGGTCAGGGGCTTTCTGTGGATATTTGATCTCCACATCTGTTGTATGAAATAGAGATAAGGAAATTCACTGGGGTCTGGTGCAAGTTAGGTCTAGAGCCCATGGTCCCGTTTCTCACTCAGCTGCATCTCTTGGTAAGCCCTGGTCCAGTGTATCACACAGGGATTCCCGTGATTGTTGTCTGATTTGTGTTAAGGTCAGAGACATCATCAACAGAACTTGAATATTCACTATAGCACAGCAGGGGAGGACTTGGGGGCATCTGTATTTACATTCTGTGCCTTGAACTTAGGTAAAGCTACTAATGTCCAGGATTCAAAATCATTATCTGGACTGGGTCAGATTTATTGGCAATAAGTTTAGAAAAACAATTGATTTCAGAAATTCGGTCAACTGATATACTTGGAGCCGAGAATAGGGACCTGAATGTGAAACATCCTTTCTCTCCTATCTTAGAAAAACCAAATAAGGCTCAGAGTGATGGACAGCTTGTCCCAGGAGCCAAAGCCCTTCAGGTGAATAGATTATTACATCCGGGAATTAGGTGGTCTTCCATTGCAAGTAGTCAAACTCATCCTTTCTTGTTAAGGCAAAGGCAAAGAGCATTTTAAACTTTCTAAGCTAGAAAAAAATTAGGGAAAATATAGACAAGAATTTAGATGAGGTTCTAAAAACAAGATTATAAATGTCAACCTGACCACGGTGAGTCCTAAGACTTTCTTTAGGCCCTACTGTTACGTGTACGAAGCCTGCAGCACAGGGGGCATCTTCTACCGTTCCAGGAACGGAGGGTGGGAAGGTTCCCCCTGCGGGTCCCAAGCCGGGTGGCGCCTGCCAGAGAAGATGGGTGAGGGGCCGGAACAGGGGTGAAGGGTCCCCCAAAAGGCTGAAATGAAAGGACCAAGGCCCTCCCAACTTGAACGTTCCTGGGTCGAGTTTGAGGGGCAGAGACGTGATCACGAATAACGGGGATGGGTTTCTTACCAACCCACAGGTCCTCTGGGCCGTCCAGTCTCCCGAGGAAATTGCAGAGAGCCAGGCAATTCCGTTCAATGCCAGGGGCCCCTCCCCTGCTCCCCCTCACCCTCGCCACCCTCCCAGGCCGGAGGGACTGGAGGTTCACCCTGTGGGTTTTGCACATCTCTGCCAGGGCTTTGGTGCTGCCCGAGACTATTTTGTATGATGCGAGTTCATGACAACAGCTGTAACAGCTCTAATTCTGCTGTCCCGGATTTCACTGTGATCTCTGAAAGAATCAACCTTTAATGTCCGATTTTAGAAGCCTTTTTATCACAGCTGCAACTTTTACCTTTTTGCAAAATCAATGATCTTAAATTTTTATTAATTTTCAAATAACCATTTGTAGAATTTTTCCAAAAAATTGTTTCATCTTTTTGAGAAAAGCATTGCGGTTGCACCACGCCGCACGGATATTGTCATGCCGTAGAGCACTGGGACCAGGAACAAGGAGGTAGCTGAGAAGCGAGAGAGCCCTGGGTTCTGCCCCTCCCGGCCCACTCGGGGCAGGTCGCCTGGTCCCTTCAAACCTCACGCACCTCGTGTGCAGGTGGGAGCTAATGCCCCGTGTGTGAGGAGTTGTTGGGAGGAGTAAATGAAATCGTCCCCGTTAGGACACAGTGCCTGGCAAATCGTGTCCAGTATAGTGAAAGCAATAATTGTTGCTGTTTTTATTTCTATTACCCTTCTTAGGCAGTGTGCGTGCACTGACAAGGTATCTGAATTCAGAGCAATTAAGGAGTCGGTTAATCTAATATGGCAAAGATTCAAACTGTGTATTTCACTTTATTTTTCCTAATGATGTCTTCCCGTCCCACTGGCCTTGAGCAGTCTGGCCCTAGGAAGGAGGATGGCAGCACACTAGAATCCCAGGTGTGATTGCTTTCCCCTTTCTCCACGGTTCGTCATCTTTCCTGCAGATCTGAGTTCACACTGCAGTTCCAGCCCCTGGTCAGATCAGGAGCTGTCTCTTCTCAAGGCAGAGTAGGTGGGACCAACCACCCCAGGACCCCCAGAGGCAGCTGGACTTTGGACAGTGACCGGTGTTGCTCAAGGGACAGCAGGTGAGCCTGCCCACCTCATGTGGGCCCCGCACGCCTGGCTGCAGCTGCCCTCACGCCTCCTGCGGCCCAGCAAGTGTCAGACAAGGGACAACTTCTTGCTTCTCTGCGTGGGCCCTCCCCAGCACACCCAGTTCCCAACCCCCTTCTGGGCCAGCTCCCTCTCCCTCTCCTCGACTCTGGAAGCAGCACTCCCGGGTCCTCTGACTGTGCCACACACCTGGAAAGTGGGCCACACTACTGTGCCCACTCCCGCCTTCTGTCTCCACCTCTGGCAAGCTCTGACTCTGACCACGGCTCTGCCAGCCCACCATTTCTCCCTTCCTTAAACCAGTTTTGGTTTCACTTTCTTTGCTCTCCAGCCTGGACCCTAATACCAGTCACTCCAGAAAGACTTTCACCAACACACCAATCTTCATCCTTCCCCACTGAGCCGCATCTGCCGAACCACCCTCACACGCCTGCTTTCCTGCCGGCGACTGTTGCCTTCACCGGAAGAGCCGAGGTTACTCAGCCCCTGCAGCTGCCTCAGCACCTCTGTACGGGGCCCCTCCTCCTCCCAAAGAGCAAGAGGGCCGAGGGAGCCTTGGAGAAAGCAGTTCCTGGAGAGACAGCGAGTGCAGGGGCCACAGTCACTGAGGAACGGCCCCAAGGAGACCCACTATGTGGGACCACGCAGGCAGCCTGGTGCCCAGTGAAATGGGGCCTGGCAGGAGGACCTTGAGCAGCGGTGGCTCCTGCTCTGGCCAGTGCATGCACAGCTGCACCTATAAGGGACAGGGGAGGACCAGAGCCTTCCAGCAAAGTGAAGCTCCGTACAGTGGCCCAGCTGGCCCTGCCCTGGCCTGAGTGGACATTCGGAGGTGACTGACACATCAGAGAGGGCGTCCCACTACACGTGCCCACCCCACCCTCAAGCTGTGCAGTCCACTGTGGGGTCCCTGCTGCTGCAGGGCAGAGAGGCTGTGGCGACCAGGGGGCAGAGGCCAGGGAGCCGCCCTAAACCACACTCAGGACCGCGAGCCGGGCTGTGCCGAGCCCACTGGCGAAGGCCCTGAGAAGTGGGGTGGTTCACAGCTGTAGCAGCTCCTAGTTTTCTCCCGTGTGGTCTCCGGGTGGGGAGACCCTTTGGAAAACCGCACCCGGCTTTGCTCCTGGGAAGCCGCCGCCTCCTCCCTGCCCGGTCCACGAGACTTGAGTGGGTTTGACCTCACCACGCCTGCATGTGACCAGGCTTGGACGGTCGTGTGTTCAAGTCCCTGGGCCTCATGGGAAAGGACATGTGGCCCAGGGTGGTCCAGTGAGTGTCAGGGCTTTTGGCAGAAAGACAGTATTTTTATTAGGGTCGTGATGCCAGTGAGAAAGCCGGGGCACCTTTGTCACATAGGTACAGCCTGCAGCAAACGGAGCCGGGAGAGACCAGTTTCTGATGATGTTGTTTTCAGCATCGGAATTCTCTTCTTTACCCCGGAACTTTCAGTTTCGTGAGGCAGTAAGTTCCCCTTTATTTGTTTAAATCAATTTGAGTTTCAGTCACAACAATGAAGATCCCTAACCAGTGTGACACCTTTGATCATGCCTCCCTCCTGCTCAGCAATGCCTGGTGTTTCCCCCCTGTCCCCGCTCCCTTGCCCTGTCTGCTCTTCATCTTCCGAAGCCTGTTGCTAGAGCTACCTCCATTAGGATGTCGCCTTCCTGTGGCTGGCCAAACTTGACCCTGTCTTTTTCTGAAGCACATATTATTTGTATCTCTTTTTTACCCAGTATGTTCGGATAAACGTGGTAGTGACTGTGTACAGATCTTACCCTGTCTACTCATTTGAAAGCTCCTTGAAGGTCAAGGTTTTTGTACCGTTCTGTGCCTTGCACATAGTAGACACTCAGCAAATCCTAGGGACGTGTAGTGGCCCAAGACTGCATGGAGTCGGGTAGAGCTGCATCAGGAATGCGACCCTCCTGGCTCCGTTCCAGGGCTCCTGGCGCCACAGGGAGTGAGCTTGTGAGAAACACGCGGTCCCAGCCCCGCCTTGGGCCTCCTGAACCATACTCGGCGGGCCCCGCGGGCTGTGTCTCAACAAGCTCAGGTCTGAGGACCACTGCTATGAAAATTTCAGTTGACATTCAGAATTACACATTTCACGTTTTAAAATATTTATTAACTACTTTGTGATTTACAGATAAAAATGCACACTTTACATCCTCAGTCTAATGTTAAGTAAAGTTTTGCAGGGCATCTTTTGGATAATTAATTTTCTTTTACTTTACAGTAGATAAAAAGAAATTCTTCAGTCTTTCCAAATGTGTACACTGTTATTTTAGGACTGGGATTCTCAAACTAAAGGTGAAAGGAAAGAACTAAAAAAAAACCTAAGAACAGAACATCCATATAGTGTGTCGTCATCGGATGGGCGTTGGGGCCGAGGCGGCGCTGTCTGCCGTCCACCGCAGGGCGGGATCGGAGGACGGAGCGTCTTCACAGGCCGGGGATCTGGGCACTTACGAATGTGCTTCTGACGACAGCGGATTGGATCAAGTGGAAGGGTTGTTTGAACACAGATCTAGATGTGTCCTTTTTTGTTTGCCCTAATTCAAAAAAGAGTGACCTTACGAGATGTCTAGTTGTGAGTTTTTAGCCCCTCCTTCTTTTATCTTTTTTTTTTTTTTTGAAGAAAGTATCCAGAAAAATCAGTGCTAGGAGAATTTTTTGTCATGTGTATCACAGGAGATCATCCAAAGTGCACACTTTTTGTTTTATAGACAACTCTTTTCAAAGACATTTTCTTTCATTAAAACAACTTCACTTTTGAGAATGCCAATTACGGGGGAATTCGTGCAGCGTTTTTTAAAATTGCTGCCACCATTGCCGCTTCAGTTTTCAAAAATAAATAGGATTTAGCATCTGGAGTGAAGTTCGATATAGAGAAAGCGATGCTCACTGGTCAGATACTTCTCTGAGAAAGGCAGAAGTGCTCTCAGGCCCGAGACTGCGCGGTACCTGGTTCTCTCTCTTTGAGCCAGTCCCCGCCCCTGAGAAGGTTTGTGTGCTTTGGGTGACACAAGGAGCTTTACTCACGTGGCTTGAGTTTGCCAGCCTGTTGGGGTCCCTGGACTGAGCCCTGTTATTGTGGGCTGGGGGAGAGGAGGGGAGGAGAAGGGAGGAGGCAGGGAGGGAGCGGGACCGCTGGGTGGTTTGCCTGGAGATGATTCCTGGACCGGCACTTCCAGGAGGAAAATGCCCATCGTCCTCTCTCAGCGACAGTGTTGCTTCCCGCAGATCGTAACCCCGGGCTCTGATGGCTTCCCCAACGTCCCCGACGTCCCCGCTTCCCTGGCGTGAGTGCAGGAAGCTGGGCTGACACAGACCTGGCCTGGCAGCTGCTTGCGATCCCTTCCCCAGAGCAGGGGATGCTCCTGAGCACACAGAACGCGGTTCCAAGCTCACCCGGTGCTGCCGCACGCGTGGCTGGTGCGCCTGGCTCTGGCGCTTTGCTGGCTTCACAGGTGGGTCCCTTCTTTGAGACCTAGAACATAATTTTGCCCCCAGGGGACATTGGGCAGCATCTGGAAACACACTGGCACCCTGCAGGTGGAGTCCAGGGATGCTGAATGTCCTGCAACACACAGGACAGTCCCCAGCAGCAAAGAAGTATCTGTGTCGAAGTGGGACGGGCAGGGCAGGGAGACTCTCATCCCGTTCGATTCCCAGGGGCGTCCGTCTGGGGCTGGCGCTGTGTCCCCATGAACAAGGAGGCTGGGGAGTGAGCCAGAGAGTCACCGGGGGCTGCAGCGTCAGGGCCTTGTGACCAGCCCTTCAGCCCTCCCCTGGGGCCTGGGCTGCTGCAGCCACGTGGGGTGTCGAGTTTGCCTCCAGCTTCTGTGGAGCACAGGGAGGAGCTGGGAACGGTTGTCACAGCCTGGCCAGGTTCACTGCCCGCTGCTCGAGAGACAGCCAGTGCCCTGAGACAGCAGGGCTTGCAGCGGAGAAAGAGCTTAAAGTCACAGCTGCCACTCGAGGAGAAGAATGGAAGTTCTCCCCGAGAATTTGGGAGAAAGGGCTTTTAAAGGTAGTTTGGCTGCCGATTGGCTGGGTTCGGGTGGAACCGTAAGTTGTAGAAACCGTCTTCTTGTGCTGAGTCGGCTCCTGGGTGGGGGTCACACGTTGAGTCAGTTCCGTGGCTGGGCCAGGGGTCGGGGCGCGTGGGCGGGTCCTGGGAGAAAGCTGAGTCTCTATGCTGTCAGCCGTGTGACTCCCGAGTAGCAATTACCAGAAAGCAAACCAGGGGACAGTGCCCGGGGTGTGTGTGTGTGTGTGTGTGTGTGTGTGTTACACACACAGACTGCCTGCATCTGTGTGGAGTCCAGCCCCTACCGCCGTCCCCACCTTGTGACCCTTTATCAACTTTACAAAGGCTCCACCGTCCTGTTTCTATCAGCCCATCCAAACCCTGTCATCACAGGGAGACCCTCTACTTGGGGTGAATTTCCTAGAGTCTGCCCCTCACTGTGGGGCAGGGAGCCCACGGGGACACCGGGGAAGCTGTGCTCCGCCAGCGGCCCCAGGGGAGAAGGCGTAATGCAGACAACCGAGAACCACCCAAAGGATGATTCAGCAGCTACATCTTTGGGGACTATGAGCCAAGGTCCTGTTTGTCCCAAGACAACGTGAAAACCACAAAATTTCCATCAAGTTAAAAAAAAAAACAGCCTTATGGCACAGTTGGTGACGTGCGCGAAGCTCACCCCACCCCAAACACGGCAGCGGCCCCCGCCTGTGTCTGGGCACCAGGGCTGGCAGCGCTGGGTCCCTGAGCTGATCAGGATCAGGGCGGCCACAGGGAAAGGACCTTGCTCCCCAAGTGTGCGACCCCACACTGCCGAGTCCTGGGACCTGGCGGGGCAGGGCCATCTGGAGTGGCGAGGACTCCCAGGTGGCTGCTCAGCGCGTGGGAAGGAAGGTACTTCCCTGTCTCTGCTCTTCCGCAGCGGCCTGCGTGTCGCCTCCTCGCGGCTGCCCTGGGCGCCCGGAGCCCTGCGGAGCCGGCGTCACCCGGGCTCTGCCGCTGTTCCTTCCTGGACTTCTCGCGGCCAGCGCAAGGCCGTTCTGAAAAAGGACTGAGGTCGCCGAAATGCAGGCGGGAGAGGCCTGTTTCTCTCTGTTCCGTGATGCTGAATCACGGTCCGAACTGAGACACTCGGGATGGTTTTCGCAACGCGCTGCTCTTGGTGAGGGCTGCAGTGGGGTCCTGAGTCCAGGAAGCCAGCTGGAGAAGACAATTGGGGACACCGGGGAAATGTTACCACGGCCTAAGTGTCAGAGGATGCTACGGTTTGAATGTCTTTGTCCCTCCGAAATTCATGTCAAAACCTAACCCCCAGCACAACGGTGGCCGTTAGGAGGGGACCGAGTCATGACAAGGAGCAGCAGCCCTCACAGGGGGCTCGGTGCAGGGACGGCCCCACCTTTGCCCTCTGCCGGCTGCCGTGGGGGGACACGGCCTTCACATGCCACCTTGGAGCAGGGAGCAGCTTTCACCCGACCACAAAACCTACGGGCACCTTGGTCTTGGCATTCCCAGCCTGCGGAACTGTCAGAAAATGACTCTGTTCTTTGCAAATTGCCCAGTCTCGGTGCTTTGTTACAGCAGCTCACACTGACTACGTAGGTGACACGAGGACAATCACCGTTAATTTCGATGGGAGTGATAGCAGCATTTTAGTTAAGCAGGGAAGTATCCATGGTTTTTAGGATGCAAATTGAAGTATTTGGAGGTAAATAATGATAACTATAATTTACTTTAAAATACTTTCTCTCCAAAAGGATAATATTCTGCACTCCTTACTTTTCCTGTATGCTAAAAATTTTCATATTGAAAAGTGAAAACCAAACCAAAGACCCTGGAAATCCTCAGTTTATTCATGTGAAAAGGAACATGCTGCTGTGACTTGGAGGCCAGGGAGGGGCGAGTGTGGCGTGGGGAGGGCCAGCCTCTGCAAACTACCTCCTCTTTAACTCAAGTCTCAGCTGCACCTAGGTCTTTGCCTCTGGGGTCCTCAGTGGAATGACACCAGCCCACACCCCTGCACCCCCTGTCTCTAGCGGCAGAGCCTGCAGGGGGTCTCCCCAGCCCCTCTGTGCCACGTGGGCCTCCTTCCTGCTGCTGAGCTCACCTGTGCAGACCCAGCCGGCCGGCTCTCTGCTCCCCTCTGGTGGAGCCCTGCCGCACTGCCCGCCCGGCCCGCAGTCATTTTCCTTCTCCCAGCCTGGCTGTATTTCTCTGTCAACGGTCAGTGTCTCTGTGGTGATTCCTGTCTGCTGTGTTTTCTTGGCTACGTGGACCTTGAGGACGTTGCCGCTGCTCCGCAGGTGTGGTGGGTCCTCACCCCTTGTTCTCCGTCGTGCGGGACACAGTGATAAATGCGTGGGAAACGGGCGGCTGGAGCTGGCACCACGAGCTGGGTTCCCAGCCACGGCAAAGAGCTTGGCCGGCAGGTCTCCCTGCGGGGCTGCGGACGTTCTTAGAATATTCCGAGTGGCCACGTTCCATGAAATGTCTGCAAATTAATCGCCAGACGTGCACACCCGCTAATGATAAAAGATTAATTCACCAAGAATTTATTGGTAACCAGCTACATTACGCAAGGCCCTGGCGCATCATGGAGCCGGGGCGATTCTGACACAGACAAGGTACTCTGGGACTCGGAGGCAGGGGGACCGTGTGCAGAGCCCCCCCGTTCGTGTCTCGAGATCCGCTCGGTGCCTCTTGCCTCCTGCACCGAGCCCCGGGAGGGTGACCCGCGAGGGCCGCGCCACTGTGCTTCCTTGCCCCGGTCCCTGGGCTCGGCCGGGGGGAGGCGGCAGCAGGACGTGGGGGGCAGGAGGGGGAGGCCGGGGGCTCCTCGCCGAGCTTTCTGCCTGCACGGCTGTCACTGGCAGCATGTGTCCTGCTCCCAAGGCCACAGCTCGAGTCGGTGACCCTCCGGTCACCACCTCTCCACTCTGCCCCCAGCCCTCAGGGCAGCTGTGACTTCTAACAATCGCTAACCTTGGGGTGCGGCCCCGTCCCCGTTTGCGTCCCTTACTCCTGCCCGCACCTTTGTAAACGGTCCCTGCTCAGTTCTCTCCAGCCCTCGTGTGTGGGTGCGCCCGACTGGCGAAGCGTGATTGAAATAATTGCCAGTGAAAGAAGGAAGTAAACGGCTCCGGGGAAGCGCACGGTGCGGAGAGAGCCGTGGCCGAGGGGTTTCCCACTTGGCATCAGGGACACCTTGGAGGCGGTGGCGCTGAGCCAGGCCTCGTGGGCAGAGCTCAGGAGCGAGGGCGAGGGTGTCCCAGGCAGGAGCAGCAGCGTGGGAACAGCAGCGGGGGAAGAGGGGAGTTGGCGTAGGATGCTGGTTCTCTAAGTGTGGTCCCCAGACCGGCAGCCTCGTGTCACCTGAAGAAACGGAAATTGTGCAGCCCCTCTCCAGACCTGCTGACCCAAAAGCTCTAGGCACGGAGCTTGGCAACTTGTGTTTTCAGCGAGTCCTCCAGGTGTCCTGATGGCTGCTCAAGTTTGAGAGCCAGCGGGGCAGGAGGAGCGGTCTGGGGAGTGGGGGAGGGAAACGGAACTGGAGAGGCGCGGGAGCCAGGTGTGCGGGCTGGGACTGCACGCCTGCCTGCGGGCGGTGAGTGCCGGGAAGGGTGTGTGCTCGTGCAGGCAGGTGGCCTGAGCAGGATGCTGTCAGAGTGACGCTGGAGGCAGAGGGACCATCGGGGTGACTGCGACTGCCCAGGAGAGGAGGCCCCGAGCAGGGGTTTCCCAGCCTCCGCACCGTGGACCTTTGGGCCTGGGTCACTGTTGGTGCCAGGCTGTTCTGTCCGTCGTGCGATGTTTATTTTGGCAGCGCCCCCAGCCTCGGCCCACTGGAAGCCAGTAGCAGCCCTCAGCTGTGCCCAGCGGAACCGTCTTCAGACGCTGTGAAATGGCACCTGGAGGGCAACTCGCCCCAGCTGGGAGGGAACCTCAGGCCTCCGTTCTGGCTGAGACTGCGGACAGAGTCCCAGGTCAGCAGGGCTGTGCGCCAGCTGTTTGGCTGCTCACGGCAGCAAAAAGCCTGCGGAGGTTCCAGGTGAGTGATCAGGCAACGGTCAAATCGAGGGCCTAATTGGAAATTGCTGATTAGAAATTAAATATTGATCTGTTTGGGCAAGCTGCTTTGGGTGACTTTCCCTGGTGGACCATTTGTGCAGGTGCCACCGTTCCTGACGGCAGCAGTGCCGAGAGCTCCGACAGTAGGGAGGGAACCAGGCCGGGCCGGACTGCAGGGACGGGCTTCGATCACATGACACAGGCTCCGCGCTCCGCCTGCTTCCCTGCCGTCTCCACCAGCGTCACACTTCCGCCAGCACCTCCTCTGTGTTGTCCTAACAGTCTTTGCTTTTTCACAGAGAGTCGCTGAACGATGCCCCTTTTGGAGAAGAGCCCCCCAGTGCCCTCAGCAAGGCACTGTCTGTGGGTGCTCAGGGCCCACGGCCACGCCCATCGCTGCAACTCCCCAGCTGTTTTAGTCAACAAAGTGCCGTAGACCGGGTGGCTTGTCAACAGCAGAGGTTAGTTCTCATCATCTGGAGGCTGGGAAGTCCACGATCAGGGCCCTGGTAGAGTGTGTGGTGAGGACCCTCTGCCTGGCTCACAGACGGGCGTCTTCCCACCGTGACCTCGTGGCAGACGGGGCAAGGGGCTCTCTGGACCCTCTGTCCTAAGGGCATGGATGCACTCGTGACAGCTCCACACACGACCGAATCACCTCCCAAACCCCCCCCCAATACCATCACCTAGGATTTCAGTAAATGAATTTGGGGGCAGGGGGGCACAAACATTCAAACCATGGCAGAGTCTCATGCTAGAAAATGGGAAGAAGAATGAAAACTCACAAAACTGCCATGGAGAATTTCAGTCTTCTGGGAAATCCATGCCTTAGGAGAGGTGGTTCTTTCATTTGACCCTGCATCAGAATCACCCGTAGAACTTACTAGACTAGAGTTCTGGTCCCCGCTCACAAAGCTGCTGGGTCCAGGATGGGGCCGGAGGCTTTGCATTTCTGACGGGCTCCCAGGGGGTACCAATGCTGCTGTCCAGGGACCCTGCTTTCAGGACGACGGCCTGAGACACAGGACAAAGTTAGGACAAGTCACGTGATGTGTTAAGCAAAGTGGAGGATTTGGCCGGGGAGACTCGGCCCAACTCTGCCCCTCGCCTGTCTCTGGGACTTAGGAGAGGTTTCAACACTCAGGGTCCCCCTCTGTCCAACGATGGGTTGGACTAAATGCTGCTTAAAATACCCGCCAGCCCTGAAGATCCCTGGCCCTGTGGCTGCCCTGCGCAGCTGTCCCCTCAGCCTGGGCCTAAGCAGCCTCTGGTGTCTCAGCGGGTGGTCCCGAGGCAGGGCCTGGGCAGGGCCTGGGGCTCCAAGGGCTCCTCAGATGTCCGAAGCCTGATTAACCCTCATCCAAGACCAGGAAGCTGCTGCCAGCTCAGGCCCTGGGAGAGTGAGCAATAGTCCCATTTCGCCAGGGGGTTAGGGGTTCCCAGAATGCAGGACTTTCAGTGCGAAAACTGGGAAAGTCGGTGGGGGGGGGTGGGGGGGGTGCGGTGGAGACAAGACAGGCTGGGCACGGTCGGATGGCTCCTGCCCCTGCCCGGAACCTGGTCCCCGGCCCTCAGGTCAGGGCTCTCTCAGGAGGGAGGGAGAAGGGGTGCTGAGAGCAATGAGCCGATCGCTGAGGGTGAACCTCAGGACCGAGGTTTAATCCTGCCAGCCTGGGCCTCCTCCGTGGCAGGACGAAGTGGGCGTGGGATGCGTGTGCCTCCTGGTCAAGCCGAGTCAGAGTCCACGTGTGACCCTGACGTGGCCACGTACAGGCCAGGGGAGCTCGGCAGCTCGCCCAGCCTCTCTGAGACCCAACTTCCTCGTCTGCAAAGCGGAGGTGACATCCCCACCTCAGGGGCTTTTCCGTGGACTAAGTGAGGTGGCACAAGTGGAAGCTTCAGCGCAGCGCCCAGCCCCTGCCGAGCACCCTTGGTTAGTACTGCCACGGTTACTGTTCCCTCCTCCCTCCCTGACAGCCGGTGGCTCCCTAGCACTCTGAGCACAAACCCCCCGAGGCCGAGGTCCCCGGGCGCCACTGGTAGCCCAGACCCTGACGCATGGGCCAGCCTGTAGGAGCAGGCCCACTGTGGCCACCCCACCCCCCGTGCCACAGAGCCACGGGTCGCTGTGAGGGCTGAGTGGACCCTGGGGACGGAGATGGGACCTCCCGGCAACACAGACGCGGGCGGGACGGTGAGAGTCTGTCGGCGTCGCAGGGCGAGGGGCAGCAGGAAGTCTGTCCCGTCTGGGAAGGGCGCGAGACCTCTGCCTTGAGCACCTGCAGCTCAGAGCGATACTGAGGGAAACTGAGGCACAGCTGAGCGTTCCCCAAGCAGAAACGCCGTTCCAAGGACGTAAGCCTCCTTCCCCTTCAGGCTGTCCAGGCTGAGGTTTCTGCAGATTCTTGCGATGGGGTATCTGTCACGTCCTAAACACCTTAGGATTGAAGCTGGGCTCTGCCACTGTGGCAGCCACACTGCCCTCGTGATGGCAGGTGACATTCGGGGAGGTCGGGGACACGCGGAGCTCCAGAGGGCACGGGGGCTGGAGGGCGGGGGCCGGGTCGCAGTGCCCTGTGTGGACGCTCCTGTGCGGCTTAACTGCGGAGCTGACGGGGCTGCTCCTCCATCTTCCTGCCTCTAGCTCCTCCCATCTGTCCCCACAGACTTGCGCGAGGCCACCACAGAGGGTGAAGGAATCCTGAGGAAATTGTCTGCTGCCGACGCCCCTGCGGACCCCCTGCAGAAGGGGCAGAGTGTGACCTGGGGCCGCCGTGGCACAGCCGGGCCACGGGCCAGCCGTGGGCTCGCAGTGGTCCGGGCCTGCTGGGCCGGCTGTGACTGGAAGACAGCTCAGCTACTTCCTCTCTTTTACATCAAAATACAGGACTGTGGCTGGGTAATTAGAACCTTTGTTTTTCCGCCTGCTGGACCGCAGAGCAGCTCTGTGCGGCCAAATTGCCCCATTCTCAGCGCGGCTTGCTCCCGGCCTGTCCAAGTTCTGAACGGCCACACATTTGTCTCTGGGATGGCACCATTCATGGGTGGTGAATGTGCGTAATCCGTGGAGCTCTCCCATTGTTTTCCTTAAATCTCCATCATGAGGCTGGAAAGAACTCAGCCTTCCCACCAGCGTCTGCCCAGCTGGGGTCCTAGGAGCAGTCAGCTGGCGGAGCTGTGCTTCCGGGGACAGAGGCGGCTTCCAGGGGACAGACACTCTGGAGCTTCCACAGGCGTCCCAGCCGGGAGGGAAGGCCTGGAAAGCAGGTCAGGTGAGAAGAGGTCCAGGGGTGGAGGTCTTGTCCCAACACCCGCGAGCGTTCGTTCTTCGGGCAGTTTGTACCTCCTGCCTCATGTTTGGGTCCTTACATGGACACAGATGTCCCCAAAGTGCGAGTGTGCAGCGTTAACCAATTATGCCAGATCCGATAAGATAAAATTACAGAATGTCAGGGTTGGAATGGCCCTTAGAGAGCAAACTGTCCCCCAAACCATGTTTGACAGAGGAGAGAAGTCCGGAGGGCAACTTGCCCGGTGTCACCCGCAGGCATCGGGAGGACCAGAGCGTGGACCGAGGCTGCGCTGCTTCAGGTCACCCGCTGTTCCCGCGAGGCAGGGAGGGGCGGGGGAGCACTGGGCTCCGTGTTCCCAAGGTCATTCCTAACTAGAGGCCCACACGTGCTTATGGACTTCAGGTCAACCCCCAAAGCTGTTGAAGGTCACCAAAGGACAGACGTCTGTGCAGCACAGAAAAGTGAGTCCACTGAAGTGACAACTGCGTATCCACTCAGACACCCTGACTTCCAGCCCAGCAGGGTTGGGAGCACGAGTCGGTCTCCACTCACACCTGGAGGGACCTGCCCAGCAGGCCAGCGTCACATGCGGCACCACGGCCTCAGGCTGGCCCGCCCCCAGTGCTGTCCCTGCCCCTCAAGTTTGGACACAACGCCTGCTCTTCCCTCTTCCTGTCCTTCCTCAACACGTCCTGCCACATCCCAGTCTCTCTGAATGTGCTCCCGGGAGGTCAGGTCACAAACACTAAACAGCTGTCCCGAGCATCACTGACTAGAGCCGTGTCGTGCTGGCGCTTTGCACACAGCATCACGTTTAATCTCCACCACGGCCCTGTCATTGTCTCCTGTTTTATAGATGAGACAATCGAGACCCAGAGAGGTGGACCTGCCCAGAGTCACCCAGCAGAGCCAGGACTTGACACAGGTCTGCCTGACCCAAACGCACATGCTTTTTTTTTTCTTATTGAGACAGAGTCTTGCTCTGTCACCCAGGCTGGAGTGCAGTGGCCTCATCACAGCTCACTGCAGCCTCGAACTCCTGGTCTCCAGGGATCCTCCTGCCTCAGCCTCCAAGTAGCTGGGGCTCCAGGTGCAGGCCACTGTGCACAGCTAATTTTTCTTTTTTTTTTTTTCTGTAGAGACGGGGTCTCGCTCTTGCTCAGGCTGGTCTCGAACTCCTGGCCTCAAACGATGCTCCTGCCTCGGCCTCCCCACCCGGCCCACAGCTTGTGCTTTTCACCGCTAACCCGTCCTGCTTCCGGGTCGTGCCCTTTTTTGCAGAAGACGTAACTTGAAAAATGAATTACAAATAGAGTATAAAGGAAATGCTATTTGGAAATTAAAACAAAACAACAAAACACGGAACTCTTCAGTCCAGGAAGAACTCACAGCTGAATTTATGAATTTTGCACACCATAGTAACCATGAAAGCTATCTATTTTAACCAAAGATGAAAACTGCACAGAAACAGAAGCAAAGGATACGAATAGGAAACTAAAGAAAAGAAGTTACATAAATGGCCCAAAATATATGGGGAAAAAGTCAAATTTTCTAACTAAAGAAACGCAAATTAAAGCAACAAAAGATTTTGGGAGATGACAGAGCCCTGTGTCGGGCAGATGGAGAATGGGCGCTCGGATGCAGGGTTACGGGAGTGTGAGTCTGAACGACCCTCATGCTTCTGAGGACAGCGCCCTGGTAAGGACACTTTTTAGCCTTAAAAATATGCATAGCCTTTACCTGTCAATTCTAGTTCTAGGGATTTAACCTCAGGAAAAGATCTTGGACGGACATAAAGAGTTATCTGTAAAAATGCTCAGTACCACATTGTTAATGGTTAATTGGCAAAATGTTGAAATTTGACAAAACAATAGGAGTTATAATTAGTAAACAGAATGTGCATACAATGGAAGCTATGCAGCTATTAAAATGATGCTATATAAGACTATTTAAAACGTGCCAAATTTTTATAATAGGTTTGTAAGTGAAAAAGTAGCTTATCAGCTGGGTACAGTGGCTCACGCCTGTAATCCTTGCCCTTTGAGAGGCTGAGGAGAGAAGATTGCTTGAGGCCAGGAGTTTGAGACTAGCCTGAGCAACATAGTGAGACCCTGTCTCTACAAAAAATAAAAAACTTAGCCGGTCATGGTAGTGTGCTCCTGTAGTCCCAGCTACTCAGAAGGCTGAGGCAGGAGCTTCCCTTGAGCTCAAGAGTTGGAGGTTGCTGTGAGCTATGACGACGCCACTGCACTCTAGCCTGGGCAACAGAGTGAGACCTTGTCGCAAAAATAAAAAAAGAAAAACAGTAGCTCACAAAATAGCCTATCTAGTGCTATCTGAATTTTCTTAAAGAATATCTGGCCTTAACCACGTGATGAATGTTACCATCACCCGCAGTGGGACAAGCCCACCTCAGGAGCATCCCGATATGACATTCGGAGAGCACAGCACCTCTTCTGGGGGCCTTGGACCCCCAAAATGCATAGCCTGAGTCTAGTCATGAGGAAATGTCAGGCAACCCCCGGTTAAAGGATGGCCTGTGAAATAACTGGCCTATATTCTTTACAAAAGCCAAGGTCATGGCAGATGAAGACAGGAGCTGTTAAAGATTAAGGGAGACTAAAGAGACATGAGAATTAAATGTGATGTGGGACCCCAGCCCGGATGCACAGCCAGGAACTAAAGTCGCTATAAAGAACATCGTTAGGACGACTGGTGTCGTTCAGATAGGGACTGTGGATTAGTTAATAGTGTCAATGCTAAATTTCCTGATTTTGAGATTGGTACCGTTTTTATGTAAGAGAACTACCTTATTCTTAGGAGCTAGACATTGAAGTTTTTAGGGGTGAAGAGACATGATGTTTCCAACTCAATGTCAAATAGTTCAGAAAGTAAATATCTGTCTAGGAGATATTAGTTTATTAATAACAACTTTATTGTAATATTCATAGTACCATTACTTAATATAGTTACTTATGATTATATTAAAATATATTACCACATACTAGTCCTTGGGAGAGAGAGAGGGAAGGAATAATAAGGCCAAGGGGCAAAGTGTGACCAGTTGGTGACTCGGGGTGACGAGCACGTGAGAGCTCCTTGTGCTCAGCCTGCAACTTCTCTGCAAGTTTAAATTACATCAAAATAAAAAGTTACCCCCAAAACAACATTAAAAACTGGACTGTGGCCGGGCGCGGTGGCTCACGCCTGTAATCCTAGCACTCTGGGAGGCCGAGGCGGGTGGATTGCTCGAGGTCAGGAGTTCGAGACCAGCCTGAGCAAGAGCGAGACCCCGTCTCTACTAAAAATAGAAACAAATTATCTGGCCAACTAAAATATATATATAGAAAAAATTAGCCGGGCATGGTGGCGCATGCCTGTAGTCCCAGCTACTCGGGAGGCTGAGGCAGTAGGATCGCTTGAGCCCAGGAGTTTGAGGTTGCTGTGAGCAAGGCTGACGCCACAGCACTCACTCTAGCCTGGGCAACACAGCGAGACTCTGTCTCAAAAAAAAAATAAAAAATAAAAACTGGACTGTTATTCACAAAAAACATCGATAAGACTTATCCTCCAGTGGTGGGACCTCGCTTGGTTTGTATTTCTGTCTTTCTGCAGATGCGTGTTTTCGGCAGCTGTCTGCAGTGCCCACGTGTCAGGGTTCACCCGACTCACGGAATAACCTGAACTCGGCAGGGCACAGGCGTGGCCCTGCGCTTTGGGAAACAGTCTCCTTGTTCGGTTCCTCGGTGGCCCCGTGGAGGTCTCAGGACACCCCCGTTCCTGGGAGGTGTTAAAAAGCCCGGTCCAGACTGAAACGTCTGACTCACACCCAGCAGAGAGATCATTCCCTGCCCTGCCCTGGGCCGGGCCTGGGCCTGGAGGAGGCGCGGCAGGACGGAGGCCGCCTCTGCCACTGTCCCGTCTGGGTGTCCAGGCTGTGGGGGGAGGAGGTGTGGCAGCAGGAGCCTGCGTCCTCCCCCGGTGCTGCTGGTGAAGGTCCCCTGCTGGCTGGGACGGCCCTGGCAGCAGGAGCCCGAGGGCTGCCGCTCACGTGAGGCCTCCAGGAGGCTGGGGGGCCTGCCCGCTACTCGTCCCCCAGACGCGGGAGAGGCACGAGGGCTCCTCAGCGTCACCACAGCCTCTCGCTGCTCTGGTCCCTCGCCCGGCAGACAGTGCCTCCCAGCCCCTACTGGAGGGCCCAGGGGTAGAAACGTCCCGTGTTGAGGGGGACCCCAGGAACTGGTGTGCGGCTGAAGGGTGGTCTGCGGGTGAAGTCCCACCTGTCACCTGTGTCCCCGTCTCCTCCCTGTAGCCTGGCTGGCCGTGCTTTGCTGCTGGGGCACCACAGGAGCTGCCGCGTGAGAGGGAACAGCCGTTTCTAAACATCAGCTTGGAGGCCTGTTGGTTTGGGGTGACGTTCGGGAGAAAGACCAGACAGGACTTGGTGACCGTGGGGGATGCGTGGGGCGCGGAGGTGGGAGGTGGGGGAGGGGGAGACCCGCCACGGAGGCGGGAAGTGCTGGGCGAGGGTCCAGGTCGGCAGCGTCGGGAGGGCAACGTCACAAAGTGTCATCTAACATTTCCCCCACACTCGGGAAAAGTGCACTTACCCAGGGGCTGGAAAATTCCTCTGCTTGTCTCTGGAGGGTTCTATGGTGACCGCGTTGGCGCTGCGCTGCCCGGCCCGCAGCGCTCCTGGGACCCGGAGAGGACGAGAGGGAAAGAGGAATCGGAAGAGGTTTCCTTTCCCTCGGCGGGACTCGAGCTCAACCCAGAGAGAGAGACTCTGGTGTGAGCAGAATGAGTCCCGGCACCTGGGGCTCCCTGTCTGTGCCCCTCGGCTTCCGGGGCTCCTTCCCTCCCCCACCCGCCAGCCGGCCCCAAGGACACGCGACAGCCTCCGCACCTAGGGGTTGAAGTCCAGAAAGCCCATGGAGCTAACAACTTCATTCTCAGGCACCTTAACCTCCGGACAGTGTTGCATGTAAAGGAACGTTTGTGGCCCGTCCACCGTGTTCCTGACTGGCGAAGCACCAGAGGAAGGCAGAGGGACTGAACCCAGCCTGAGTGAATGGAGACGGGTTCGGGCACCAAGGACAGGGAGGTCAGACCCTGCCCAGAAAGGGGACTTGCGCTTTTCACACTGTCTTCCCTTCCTGCATCTCGGATCCTCAGAGTCTCTGACTGTTCCAGGACTTTTCCAGAAGGGCTGGGCCGGGGGCGGGGCCGTGGCCGCAGGGGCTCGGCGGTTGGTGGGGCAGAGGGACGGCAGAGGCCGGTCCCAGGTGTGGCTGTGTGTCAGCAGGCCGGATGGTGGCTGGTTAGATGACAGTCTCGGGGACGGAGGAGGCAAGGCTGGGAATAGGGTTAGAGACGTCAGGAGAGCACAGTGATGATGATGATGATGATGGTGATGACGGAGGGTCAAGAGATAGTGACTTCATTCACGTGGTGAGAAATAGAGTCTCTAACGGCTTTTGAACCAAGGTGTGATGTATTATATTATTTTTGTTTCTTTTTCTTTTCTTTTTTGAGACAGGGTCTCACTCTGTCGCCTGTGCCGGAGTGCAGTGGTGTCATCATAGCTCACAGCAGCCTCCAACTCCAGGGCTCAAGGGATCCTCCTGCCTAAGCCTCTGACTAGCTGAGACTACAGGCATGTGCCGGCCACCGTGCCCGGCAAATCGATGTGTTAAAAGCTCCTTTTAAGAAAGATTGCTTTTCCGGTGATGTGTCTGAGCGATACAGGAGCCTGGGGTCGGGAGCTGCGGGGGGCTGTCCCGGGGGTGCGGGCCGGTGCTGTTCCACGGGAAGCGCTGCTGCTCCATGTCTGAACGCGGCAGGCGGAGAGGGGAACCAAGATCCTCACACTGAGAGCAGCGATCCTGTGACACTAGCACGAGGAGGTGGGAAGACTAGTGCTGTCCTTGACAGAGACGAGGTGACGAGACCAAACTGAGGTGCCTTCAACCGGGCGGGGAACCTGCGGCCTTGGGGCCACACGTGGTCCCCTGGATCCTCGAGTGCGGCCTTTTGACTGAATGCCAGTGGTACGGAACGAGTCCCTTGAATAAAGGGGTTTGCCGCGGACGTCTGGGCTCGGCCGAGGGCTGCGCTGGGGTCTGGAGGCCGCAGGAAGGGCCTCTGTGGTGGGGACCGGCCAGTTATCCCCACGCTGTGTCATCGCAGCTCTTGGTGAATTCGTGACCATGCTTCCCTAGGGTTGTTTCCTGACAGAGCAATTGGTATATGAAAGGATATCTGCACATACACCTTTCAAAGGCCCTGGCCAGCGCTTTTAGTTTCAGTGATAAATCCTGTTTGGTGGGTGTGGGGAAGACAGCATTCCCGTCTCGTCTGTGCAGCTGTAAAATGTTACGCCTTTTCTGGAGAGAAATGTAGCAATGCAGTCTTTAAAATACACCTTTATCAACGCGTTCATCTAGCAATTCCATCTGGAGTGTGTGCTACGAAATAATCAGACAAATGAGCAAAGGTAGGTTCGTTAGACTCTGAGCAGCACTGAACGGTAGAGTGAAAACTAGGGGAAAATCCTTAAGTGTCTGGTGTTAGGGGATGGATTAAATAAAATACGACACATTTATACAATTAAAAATCGTGTTGTAGATGTACATCTGTAGACACAGAGATGTTCTTGATAACGTTTGCTGCGAAAGCAGGTTGCAAAACACCGGTTTGGAGGCTGCATGGCGTTAGGATTCGCCTCCCACCCAGGGCTCAGGCCCATTGAGTTTCTGAGTCAAGGTGAGCAGGACTCTGTGGGTTCTTCCCTTCCCCCCGGCTCGACCCGCCTCCCGAGGCCTCCCCGAGGGAAGAACGGGGGTGGGGGGCTCCTCCTCCGCAGCTCTCCTTGGCCCTTTCCTGCCGGGGCCCTTCCCCGGTATTCCCGGCACAGATGTGGGATCCTTGCTGTTCCCTCCCTGTGGACATTCAGGTCCTGGAGGAGGAGAAACTGGAGGCTTCGGGTTTATGGAGCCGCAACTGGGGCTGGATGTCCCCGTGTCACCTGTAGTCCACGCTCCTGAGAGTCTCTTTGCAGGGTTCGTGGACAATTCTGCCTCTGTTTCCCTCTTACCAGGATTGATGGCAACTCAGCGGTCAGAACTGTATCCTTCGTGTTCTTACCTCTTTAGTACTTTTTCTAATCGTGGAGTTGAAATCACACTACCCCCCTTAGGCCCCACTTGGCTTCCTTCCAAATGGGGGAAGGGTTTAATGAACCCAAAATGCAGGGATAGCGGGGACTCGGGTCACTGACTGGGCTCCTTCTGCTCTTCAGCGGGGGTGAGGACACTCGTCTTTCCTCACCTGAGCCACCTGCCCTGTGCTGGCCGTACCCTACCCCGGGCCAGCCCTTCACTGAGACACGTACAAAGAATTATGCCTTCTTCCTCTTCCTTCTTTTAATTAATGAATTTTGTTATATAGAAAAATTTTAGATTTATGGAAAAATTGAGCAGATACTGCAGAGTTCCCATACACTGTCCCCATCTCCCCACATAATTTTCCCCATTATTTATTATTTACTATTTATTATTTTCTTGAGACAGAGTCTCACTTTGTTGCCCGGGCTAGAGTGAGTGCCGTGGCGTCAGCCTAGCTCACAGCAACCTCAAACTCCTGGGCTCGAGTGATCCTCCTGCCTCAGCCTCCCGAGTAGCTGGGACTCCAGGCGTGTGCCACCATGCCCGGCTAATTTTTTCTAGTTTTAGTAGAGACGGGGTCTCGCTGTTGCTCAGGCTGGTCTCGAACTCCTGTCCTCAAGCCATCCTCCCACCTCGGCCTCCAGAGTGCTGGGATCACAGGCGTGAGCCACCGCGCCCGGCCTCCCCCCACTATTACTAGTACGGTGCATGTGTTAGATTTAACACAACAATATTGGTACATTATTATCAACTAAAGTGCATAATTTATTCAGATTTCCTTCGTTTTTACCTAATGCCCCTTTTCTGTAGAGAGTCCCATATTACTTTAGTCATTATGTCTCCTCTGGCCCCTGTGGGCTGTGACAGTTTCTCAGACTTGCCCTGGGTGACCAGGACACTCCTGAGGAGGGCTGCTCAGGTATCCTATGGGTTTCCCCGTTGCAGGTCACCTGATGCTTTAAAAGTGTGTGATTGGACTGGGGTTGTGGGTTTTGAGGAAGGTCACAGGGATAAAATGCCATTTTCATCACGTCACGTGGACGGCGCGGTACCTGGCATCAACTCGGTTTTAAACGATTGATGTCAATTGTGGTCGCCCGGCTGAGGCGTGTGAGTCAGGTTTCTCCTCCGTCAGGTTACTCCTCGGGGCCCCTCTGTCCACCGCACACCTGGCAGGAAGCCGCAGGTGCAGCCCCCACGCACAGGTGAGCGGCTGTGCGTCACCTCCCGAGGGGGAGTCTTCGCAGAAACTGTTCGGAATTCTTCCGCATAGACTTGTCTCTTCTCTCACGTGTATTAACTTATTTAATCATTTGTTTAAATCAGTGTAGACTCATGGATATTTATTTTATGCTTTGGGTTATAATCCAATGAAACTTTGTTTGATCAAATTGTCCCTGCTTTGACCGGGGTGGAGGGTGGTTCTTTCAACTGGCTCCTGTGCCCCTTTGACACACCCCATCCGTGTGCGTGTGTGTGCGTGTGCATGTGGGTACGTGTGTGTGCGTGTGCGTGCGCGGCCGCTGTCTCACCTGGTGGCACTGCCGGATGCTCTCTTCTCTTCTCCCCCTCGCTTTTGGCTGTTCTTGCTCCTGGCCTCAAGTCTCTGAGGTCTGGGAAGAGTGAGAGTCTCACGGCCAGACGGCCAAGCACACGGAGTCCTCGCAAGTGGGTGACCTGTGAGCCCCACGTTTCCTGGCTGCACAGGCGAGTGTTCGTTCAGTCATTCGAGCACAACCTTGAGTAGCCACCATTGTCCTCATCTTAGAGAGACTCAGAGCCGTTAAATAACGAGGCCAGAACCACACACAGAGGAAGTGGGGAGAACAGGACTTGAGCGCAGGCCTTGCCCCGACGCGGGGCTGCTGTCCGCCTTTGAGGCGGTGGAGCCCCAGCCTCCCCCGGGGAAGCACTGCGGCAGCACCTCCTTTTTTTTCTGAGACGGAATCTTGCTCTGTCACCCGGGCTACAGTGCAGTGGCATCACCATAGCTCATGGCAGCCTCCAACTCCTGGGCTCACGCGATCCTCCTGCCTCAGCCTCCTGGATAGCTGGGACTACAGGTGTGCACACCACTCCTGGCTAAGTTTTCTATTTTTTGTAGAGTCAGGGTCTCGCTCTCGCTCAGGCTGGTCTTGAACTCCTGACCTCACAGGATCCTCCCGCCTCAGCCTCCCAGAGTGCTGGGATTACAGGTGTGAGCCACCGCACCTGCCACCTCCTTGAGGATACAGACCTCTAAGTCTTCCCTGCACCCTCCCCACACCGCCCTCCCACGTGAAACCTCCCCACGGGCGCTTGGGCACCGAGTCTTTCGGGTGATCCAGCTCCGTGCGGGAAACTCACCTCCCTGCCGGACAGCGGAGAACGGGGAACTGGACCATTTTGCAACAACAAACCACACCCCTGTGAGCAGCCGTATCATCCCTTCCCTGTGTTGGAAATTGTCTGCTGTCGGGGAGAGAGGTGTGAACCGTGTTGAGTTCACTCTGCTCACTACCACATGGCTTTTGGTGGATTTTCAATGACATTCAACAAAGGAAGGGAAAAAAATAACAGAAACCAAAACCGCTCTATTTTTATGAGAGGGTATGCATATTTATACATCAGCCTCATATTTAAGTGTTCCAGTTCGGGCTGTGGTTTAAAAAAAAAGGCACTATTTTTTCCTTTTTATAGAAACAAAGTTCACTTTGAATTGTGGCAGATTTTGTTTTTTTAAGAAAAGGCTACATTTGAACTTTAGAACTAAGAGAGTGTCTGGCCCGTGGCAACCACAGGAGCAGGGTTTCAGGGCATCCTAGCAGAACTGGGACGCGGGGCTGCACGCTGCAGCTCATGGCTCGGCGTTGTCGGCCGGGGGCCTGCGGGCCAGACCACAAGCATGTGACGAGGGACCAGATGAAAAGCCGGCTGAGTCAGACCTTTGCTTGCCTTGGCGCTGGCCCCGCAGAAGGCAGAGCCTAGAGAGTCTCGCCAGCCTCTCCCACCTCCCTCACCACAGCCAGGTCCCCTCCTGCCCACCCCCTGCCCACCCCCTGCCCGCGGCCAGGGCTCTGATCTGCTGCCAGGGCCGCCCCACTCCTCGGCCCAGGCCACAGAGTCTGACCCCGCAGAGGGCGGGTGGAGCAGAAGAGGGAGGAGGGAGAGCGGGGCTGGGCCGAGTCCCTGGGCCCAGCGGGTCCAACACGCAGGCGCCCAGCTTGTGCCCACCACGAGCGCCTTGCACTACCGCAGGCACAAGGCAGGCCCACAGGGAGGCTGGTTTTGAATCCTCCCCAGACTCTGATTGTGGGCCAGGCTTGGCTTGCACCAGTTTTGGAGGGAGGATTAACTCAGCTTTTTTGATGCGAGGGAGAAGAAAAACAAGTGGGTCTAAAACCCACGTTCCATCGACTGGCTTTCCCTCCGCCCCCCGGGCCTCGCGACCCCACGATTAGCGGCGAAGCAGGGCCTCCTCCGGGGCTTTGTCAGGCCACAGCCACGGGGATCAGATGGTTCCACGTGCCGGGCACGGTTTAGGAGCATTACAAGCCTGTATTATTTCACTCAAGCCTCACAGCAGCCCTCTGAGAAGGTGGCATCATTATCCCAAATTTGCAGATGGCAAGACTGAGGCCAGAGATTGGTTAGTAGACCTGGATTCAAGCCTTGATCTGCCCAAGTCCAAAGTCTGTGCACTAACTCATCTCTGGGTTAAACTCCCTCCTTGGGTCTGATCCAGGAGTCAGAAGACCTGGAACCTGGGTCTACCTTCGTCACTTATCGGCTGGGTCACCTTGAGTAAGACACCTTCCGTCTCTGATCCTCTGATTTATTATGGGTCAGATGGAGCCAAGTCTAGTACTTACCTCCCAGGGTGTTGTGAAGAAATGCACGTGAGAATGGTTTGTTTCCCTGCTGCAAATGGTGAGAGCCTCCGGAGGCAACGCCTTTCCCTTTAAGGCGTCTCAGTCTTTCTCGTGGAACTCGATGCTCACCAGAGAAACTGACGGGTATTTACTACGGGGACAACCACCAATTTGTCTCTGGGACAGTGGGGTGCCGCCAAAGAGGGTCTGGGACATTTCCCCGAGTTCACCTGGTTCCTCGATCCGCACACATGCAGCTGCCCAGAGCCGCGACTCCACCAGCCGAAGCCACGAAACCTCTGCGTGCCCAGCCCACGCGTCAGAACCCGGGCTCGGAGGCCCCTTGGCCATCAGCTTCCCCTGCGCACCCCCCCAGCCCCCTGTGCCCTCCTCTCCCCCAGGCCAAAAGGGCAGGGCCTTTGCTGTCTCGGGGCAAGGACAGCTCTCGGTAAAGCTGGATGGAGGACAAATGCGTGAGCCGCACCTGCAGCAGTGAGACCCACGCTCAGCGTTGCTTGCGTGTCTGGACAGACCCCAGGTCCCCTGTGCTCCCACAGGCCGTCTGTGGGGCCCCAGCTTTTCTATCAGGGCGGCCCCCAGCCATGCTCCCGCCAAGCCTGCCCTGGGCCCTGCGGCGTCGGGGGCAGGTGGTGCAGGGGTGGCCCTGGCGCGACGTGCCGGCTGGGGCGTGGTCGCCGCCTTGGGCCCGGCTCAGAGAGGCGTCCAAGCTGGTTTCCTCTACTCCTATCGCAGGGGCAGTCCCACCCCTGGCAAAGATAGACATCGAAGAAACCAGCTTAAAATCCACCCTCGTCCACCAAGACGGGACATCAGAGTGCACCACATGCGCCTTATCCAAGAAAACAGCACATTCGCTCAAAATGGAGCAGGGAGGAAAACGCGTGTCTTGCGTGCCTGGCGTCAGTCACTCAGTGCAGGGCAGAAGGGTCACGTCCCTCCTAGAGGACCCTGCTCCTTACAAACTTGCCGCAGAAGCAGAGCCGCAGCCCTGGCGCCCAGAGGGTGGTGCAGATTGGACGCGCCTAAGAGGGAGGAGGTGGCAGAGGGGCACAGCCCTCCTGCGCCTGCCTGTCCTTCGACTGGCGGGGAAATCTGCCCGAGCGCCGCAGGGGACGTTCGCTACACGCAAAAAATGCTCCCTTTTCCTGCCCCCAAGTTGGGAGCATAAACACCGGTGGGTGGAAGCGCGGCCCGGGCACATTTTGTAGGCAGAAATGTAATTCTGACGGATTCAAAACCAACCAGCCAACCAAACCCAGCAGGAGTCTCAGCAGCCAAGAACCTTCTGGGAAACTGCTGCCCCTGAATGACAGAGTCTCTTCATTTAGATGAAATTTTGTTTCTGGAGACATAATTATTGTTTTAACGGTTGGGAAGGAAATTGCCTCCCGGAAGCCTGCGCCCCTCGAAGGCGCAGTGTCTCATCCGTCTCTGCGTCATCCGTGGTGTCCAGCTGTACGAGCTGCCCTCACCACGTCCCTTCTCTTCTTCTTCACCAACAGAACCTCTGTGCTGTTGGCATTTGCAGTAAAAGCCTACAGGTCCCATTCTTCTTGTTCATAGAGATGGCAAATGAGATGTAAGCAAAACTGAGTAAAGTTTTCATTAGAGCTGTTTGACAGGGATTGATTACGATGGTAAGTATGTCTTTTTTCCTTCCCCCTGCAGACTGGAATTTAGACGTGATGGCTTGAATGCAGCAGCTGTCTTGTGATCATGAGGTGATTGAGGGTGAAAGCCACATGCTGGGAATGGTGAAGCAACAAGATAGAAGGTTTCCAATGAAATCAAGGATGCACCATGCCAGTCTTAGACTCCCAATCTCTGGGTTTCCTGTTAATTGAGAGAAAAATACCCCCATAGCTTGTTTAAACCCCTGTTCATTTGAACCCTCATAACTAGCAGCCGAAAACAATAGCTAACCAATGTACTGGCAAAGGGCCTAGCATAGAGGAGGGCTTGGCAAAAGACGAGATGAATGTGTGGTATGACCAAATGATCCATCTTGTAATAAGCCCTCCAGGCCTTGGGCTGTGCAAGGCTGATCGACTTCCCACATAGTGGCCTAGATGTCTACACTGACTTTTCATTTGCTACTTTTCCTTTTTGAACTTTTCAGGCTGTCGAGTGTCATTTCTATTGCTGTTAGTGGGTTCCTCTATCCATTGCTAGTTTGTTGCTTCTGATACGCTGTTAGTTTAGAAACCCATCGTCCCAGCTTGTTAGGATTTTGTGTTAAGTAAGAGCACAGGGGCACTGAGCGAGGGGTGGACAGGCTGGCCTTTGAATATGGGTGTGAGCTTCAGTGGCTGAACTGTTTTGTCTATTTTGGCTGCTCAGAAACCTTTTTACTTGCGTGCAGCTTTGGCCACATTTTGAACAGGCCAGTTTGCTGCCCAGCCAGCCCCACGCAGGTGAGAATGATGGACACGACATCCCAGGTGTCTAAGAGCTGGGGCACAGGGAGGCGAGTGTGACATCAGGGAAGGGAAGCAGGTGTTGTGCTGTCGTTCCTGCTGGACACGAAAGGTGGAAATGTGTTAGATGACCAGGTAGGAGGTGGGCTCTCGTCCGGTCCTCTCACTTGGGACCAGTCCTGTGTTCTCCTGGGCTTCGCTGTCCTCGCCTTGCCAGACACCCAGCCGCTCCTGCACTGAGTGTCCCCTGCCACCGTGGCCTCCGGCCTTCTGTGCCGCCCAGTGGAACGGAGGGACGCACTCACCTCAGTCCCAAGAGTGCAGAGCACTGTCCAGTCTCCTGCTGGGGAAGCGGAGCTGTGTGACTGTCACAGCCAGCAGTGCCACGCGGGCTCTGAGACAGACGTGTGCGGCCGTCTACGTGATCCGCGTTACGAGCCGACCGGTCATCAGCGAGGCTCCGCACGCCGGGCAGCCGGGGACTGTGGAGCTAGGGCTGCCGTCACCGGGAGACTTAAGGCCATGAGAGTCTTCTCTGGCTCCTTTAAAAAGTTTTGACTAAATCATCCTTTGAAAACAAAATGAAAAGAAAAGAAAAAAGAAAGAAATTCAAATGCACAGAAGAGTCTAGAAGGTGACCGCCACGTGGAAAGGAAATACTGCCGTGGGGGGAGGAGCAGAGCTGGGAGTGCGCGCAGGAGAGCGCCACGGCCGGAATGACTGGTTCCCAGGTAGAGGGGCCGGAGCGTGGTCACCGGCGTCTTGCATGCGCCCCGGCCCTGTTTGTTCCTAATTGAGACGGGCCTGGGAGAGAGGAGAGGAAGGCCCGGCCTCGGCGACAGAACGTCCAGGCCACAGCTCCGGGCCCTTTGTGCTCTGCGAGGGGAGCTGCGGGACAGCCTCATGGGGAGAAGCCCCGTGTCGGGGTACACTGGGTAAGTGGGTGCAGCTGCTCGGAGGTGGTGTCTCCCCGGCCATCTCTCCGGCATGCGGGCCATTTGTTTGTGTGTTTATGCGGTGAGCGGATCGTTATGCCACGGGTCTAGCCTCTCGTGCTCTGTGTGGGCCGTGCAGGTTAGAAGAGCGGTGTCCAGCGAAGGCGAGAGGCCGGGCCGGAGTGGGAGTGGCTGCAGGGAAAGGCACCTGCTTGCACCTGGGGCAGGGGAGGGGAGGAGACCGTTACTGCCATGGAAACAGCTGCTAAAGGGGAGGACAAGGATCCAGGCGTGTCCGCGGTTGAGACCTCCATCCGCCCCCGCCCGGCCCTCCCCGCGGGGCTGCAGGACTCCCCCAGCCGTGAGCGGCGTCGCCCGCTGCGGTTCTGGCCTCTCGTGGGCTCTTCGGACCCAGCAGGTGGGAGACCCACGTGGAGAAGAAATGAAGCACATAGGTTATTTGATTTCATGTAACTAAATTACAGGCCAGTGTCTTTGTATTTGCTTCATTTTACATTTTTTTTTAAGTCACAGAACTTTTACATGTTTGTTGCAAAACCCTTCAGCAGCCCCGAGGCACGTGCAGTGCAAGCGTCCTCCCCTCCGTGCCCGGGTGTGGGGCAGCCGCGATGGCAGCTTGAGACACAGCCTTAGAGACGGAGCGCAGGGACGCAATGCGATTCTGTGAGTCTAAAATGACAGGCATCACGGCTGTCCTGCGCGGGTACATTCCTGTTTAATCCTTTTCCTCAGCTCCCTCACGTCCCACTGCATGAGTGTTTGATAGTAAGTAATTCATTGAATGATTCCTTATCAGGAGGCCTCTGCCTTGCTTCCAGTGTTCCACTACTGTAGAAAAAGGTTCTGGAACGGACGGTGGGTCTGTCGGGAAGGTGAAGTCCTAGAAAGGAATGTGCCCCGTAACCCATCAACAGGGCCTGTCAGACTCCCTCGGGAACGCCTGCGTGCTCGCGCTCCGGAAGCAAGTTTGATGGGTAACAGGCGTGAGCTCAGGTCACCTGCTCGGCGCGGCCACGCGGGGGCTGGCGGTGTGACCTGCACGGTTGACACCGGACGCGCCCGCCTGTTTACGTCTCGGGGCCCGAGTGCCGCAGCCAGACTGTGCCGAGAAGGCCCCCCCTTCGTTGTCCTCGAAGTCTCCCCGGACACTGTCCTTGACATCTTGGAGGACCTCGCCCTCCCTGCTCGGCCGCGGCAGCCTCCGCAATACCTGGGGTGCTTCTCTGCACTTCCTCGTCTTTCCATCCCAGTGGCCGGCGTTCCTGGAAGTCGGGGCCTGAGCGCACGGCCTCACAGTCAAGTGACTGTTGCTGGCGGTTTCTGTTTTGTTTTGTTTTGTTTTATGCTTGTTTTCTGAACACTCTGAGCCTAGTAGATGTTCCAGAAATACTGATTGATTTATTCAGCCATTTTCCACAACTTGCGCACCTACCAGGACGGAAACTGCACTGAGGGTGAGAGTGTGGAAATGGAGTTGGCCGGCTGCCAGCTGAGGAGGTAACGCTGGGACTCTCCAGCCGGAAGGGATGAAAGTTGGAATCTTGTGAGCATGTGGGTTCTGGGGAGGGGTGAGGGAAGAGGTCAGGACCACAGCGAGTGGGTGGAGAGAGAGGAGGAGGATTGGCAAAGGAAAAAGGAAAGGAGCAGCCTGAAAGGAGAGATGACACCTGGGGGAAAGAGTAAGGTGCAGTCAGGGAAGACTTCCTGGAGGAGGGGACTCAAGTGTCAGGTAGGTGCAGGTTTGAATCCCAGTTCTGCCACTTAACAAGCTAGGTGACCTTGAGCTCAATATTTAATAATCAGTTTTCTTGTGATAAAATGAATACAATACACCTACCTGCTGGGGTTATCCTAAGGACTAAATGAATTTACGCATATCCCTAGCACAGTGCCCCTAACACAGAGAAAAGAGGGGAGGTACCACTTTTCCTTGCTCAGCTCCCCGTTCTGAACAATTAATTGTGTGAACAAAAATTGTTCCTCTATTCTCTCTTCTAAGGCGACTTTTGACAGATCCGCAGAGATGCCCCAGTACTCCGACAACCCTTCTCCAGACTCACACTTCAGCCCACACTGCCCTGATCGCCTCCCCTGACCCCCTTTCTTGAAACAGTGCTTGGAACTGAGTGCTGGTCTTCCATGTTCTCTGGACGTAGTTGACGAATGCAAGGGACGGGGGCCCTGTTAGCCATGCCCACTCACCTCGTATCAGTAGCAGACATCTAAAATTTTATTTTTAATATTCTAATTTTGCTGTTGCCCTGTGAGGAGCTCCTGGCCATCCGAAACTCATAGGCAACTACTACTACAAGACAGTTTTTGGAGAGCAAAAGCAGAACCTTAGATTTAAATCTACCAGATTTGTTCTGTTGGTTGAGATCCACCTCGTCATAATGTCAGTTTGATGCAATTTTCTTGACTCCTTCTCTGTCCAGAACAATCTCATCCAAAGGTAATAGTTTCTGGCCAGGTGTGGTGGCTCATGCCTGTAATCCCAGCACTCTGGGAGGCCAAGGTGGGAGGATCACTTGAGGCCAGGAGTTCGAGAGTAGCCTGGGCAACATAGCAAGACCCAGTCTCTACCAAAAAAAAAAAAAACCCCAAACCAAGATGATTTCTGAGGCTCTGCTCCCGCTGGACCCCCCAGAGTGCTCCCCCACCCTGCCCTGCTGGGATCTGCCAGCACTGAGCGAAGTGTAACAATTACTCTCTTGATGTGAATGTTCCCTTCTATTTGTTCAGCCCAAGATTGTGACCATTCTTGGCTCATGTGGCATTTTTTTTGTTGAGTAGAATTTTGAGATCTTTTTCATGTAAAATCTTTCACTCACAGAAGCCACTGCCTGGAAGATCATGGGCCGTCCTGAATTTTCATTGAGAACCAGCCACTGCCCCAGGGATCTTCTGATCTCACACGCTTTGCGGACATTAACGGGAATGGGAGGGTTCGGCCGTGTCCGAGCACAGCCGAACGGGCCAGCGGGGCTGTGGTCTCCACGGTCAGGCTCTCCGCGGTGGAGCAGACCTATAGCAGGTGACGGATGGGCAGAGCTTAGGTCAAGCCCCAGAGGCAAAAGGGTAGCACACCTGAAACGTCTGAGCAGACACCGCCCGGCAAAGAGTGTTTGGCGCCAGCAGGGGACGGTGGGCTCCGGGAGGGCTCCGCAGGCAGGCAGGCTTCCGTGGGGGTCTCGCCCCGCTCACCGACCGGTGCTTTTGGCCCCTTCTCAGCCTTGAATAAATACAGGTGATTTATCAGAGGAGAAACGGGGGTTTCCCTTCATAACTCAACAGTATAGAGCAGTGGGAATATACTGAAAGGCTTATTGTCTCGGAATGAAATGAAATCCTAGCTGCGTGGTGATAGGGTCTTGCCTTGCGTTTTGTTCTCTGAGAGGGGTTGTTGAAGCAGAAAGTGGAAGGGGTCTAGGGACAGAGGCGTCCCCTTTAACGTCCTGGGCCAAGAGCAGCCAAGCCCTGTGTATCTGGTAATGACTCAGCTGAAGCTCTCGGGGTGAGGCGTCCCTCCCTGTGACTCCACTGTGAGCTCCCCCAACTCCCCGAGCACGTGCAGGTGTGTGACACAGGGAACGGCGTCCTCCGCACGGCTGCTGAGGGAAGTGCCCTGTCACCTGTGCCGGCCAGTGTGGGAGCCACCAGCCACGCAGCTGCTGGGCACTTGAGGTGCGGCTAGTGCAATGGAGGAACTGACTTTTTAATTGCAATTAACTCAGATTTAAGTAGCCACATGTGGCTGGTGACTACTGTGTCGAACATTGCAGCTCTAGACCACAGAACTATCATTTCACTTCATTTATTCACACACTTACTGTCACCCATTTATTCTGCAAAAGTTCTCTAGGCAGCCTTCCTGTGCCAGCTGAGGGCTTGTCACCTTACAGAGAGGTCACAAGCCACAGCGCCACACTGCAGAGAACTTAGTCTTGCAGGGGCAAAGACAAAAAAGGAGACAATTTCTTTTCGGTGCAGGATGGAACGTGCAGTACCCGAGTTGTGTACAAAGTAGCGTTCAGGAAGGGAGGCGAAGTTCTCTGTCCAAAGGGCATTTGTAACGTCTTCACAAAACAGGTGATGTTGAATGTTGTGTTCAAGTAATGATTTCTGAAATCACAGACCTCAGCACTTGTGTTTAGAAGGAACAACTGCCCTCGAAGCTCTAGCTCTAGTGGGCCTCAATCTTACCCCTTGCATAGATTTTCATCAACTCCTGGCAACCACATGCTTAGAAACAACGGTCCCTGTTTCAGTAGCATCAAAAATTAATTAATTGATTAAGCTCACACCAACAGGAAGTGGTGTTTTCAACATATATCAACATTCGCACAAGTCCGTGACAGTCATCCGGTCCACTGACTTTTAGGGAAACTGAGGCACAGAGAGGCATTTAGATGAGTATGCACACCAGGCATTCCTTGGGAGGGTGCAGGTGAGCGAGGCTTCAAAACTGACGGGAGACATATGTTGCCTGAAGACAACTGGTCTGTCCTTCTTAATTTAGAAATTAGCCAAAAGCATGAGGACTTAAAAAGCAAGCATTTTTGACTCTCAAGTTGGAAGAACATTTAGTACAAAAATGAAATCTAGAATCATACTTGTGTACTGCCCAGTGTTCTGGCTTCCTAGAGAAGACTAACCTTGTCAGAACGGAATGTGGATTGAACAGCCTGGTGTCTGTACCAGGCCAAAGGGAGGAAAGGCTTCCCTGTCAACACCTGCCCTTCCCCTGGGGACACTCCTCCTTTGCTCCGTCATCAATGAGGGATCCACAGGCTCTCAACTGCCTTCTGACCTTTTATGAAGCTTAGATAACACGCCCATCAGAACCCTTGGTTTTCTTTTTCTATGTCTTAGACTGATGGGATGCGTGATTAAAGCAATACAAAGACCAGACTATGTAATTGGACATGAAAAATAAATAAGAGGAGTACAATACTGGGGAGAGAGACTAGGATATCATCATTTTCAGAGGGTATGATATCATACCTTGTTAGATGCTAGGTAAATATATCCAAAGAAGCATCTTGAATACACTTTGGTGGAGAAACTTGAAGGAAATTATTAAAAAGAGAATCACTTTTGCAAATTCAGCAAAAGTATTTTATTAAAAGGGAACAAAATACTTGAAGGATGACTAGGATCATTTTATTTTTTATTATGAAATATTTTATACACACAATTGAACATATATATAAAGAAGTTAAAAAGCAAAATAATGAAAGGAACACTCAGGACCCTGTTTAAGAAATGCAGACTCTATACAAAGAAATCAATATGTAAAATACTATTGGATGATACAAATAAAGATTTGAATAAATAAATATGCTCTGCTTTATATGGGAAAGCTACATGTTATTAAGAGATAATTTTTGTTTATGAGGCATTTTATAGACTTACTATAATCACAATAAAAAAGCTAATAGGCCTTTTAATGGAAATATACAAAATGATTCCAAAAATTTATTTTAAAAAACAAAGAGAAAACATTTAGAATAAAATGATTAAAAATTTAGTATTTAAAATATGTTGTGAAAGTTCAAAACAAATAAATATAGATCAGTGGGACAGAATAAAGTGTTCAAAAATGAACTCAGCTAAATATAAGGATGTAATATTTAACATTTTAGCACAAGAAGGCAATGAAGGATTATTCGCTAAGTGACAGAGTTTCCAGCCCGCCACTCGCCACTGCTGTGCCGCCCGGTTCCTAACAGGCCACGATCGACACCAGACTGAGGCCCAGGTTGGGGACCACAGCTTTAGAGGACCCGGAGGAAAGATGTCAGAAGAAGAAGAGTGGAGAGGGTAAGGCCAGGTGACAGGATGCATTTAATGGCAGATTTGGGGGAATATATGTGACCAGAGAGACTTGTATTTTGGGTAAAGTAAAATGAAAGCATAAAGAACTCATTCAGAGTTTTAAGAACAACATGAAATTCTTAATGTTAAAGGGAAAAGGCTGTAAAAAGTTTATTCACAGAAATGCAAATAAACCCTGTAGTTTAGAGAACAGTATCATGCCAGTATTACGTTCCTGGTTCTGACAGGGCACCGTGGTCGTAGGGGAGGCTGGTGGCAGGCGGAGCTGGGTGGAGGGTGCACGGGAGCTCTGTGGACCGTCTTCGCGACTCTTCTGTGCAGCTAACATTATTCCAAAATTAAAAGTCTAAAATAATTTTTAAAAATCAGTCACCACAAAGCAAATATATTTTGGAAATAGACACATGCAAGACACGTGTAATATGACTAAAAATCACAGATTTTGGAGTCGGACAGACCTGGTTTCTAATCCGGGCTGTGACTGATTACTAACTGCAATGTTGGGCAAATTCCCTGATTCCTCCAAGCTCTGTGCTTTCACCCCTAAAACAGGAATCCTAATGTATCCATGTCAGGGGTTCCTGGGAGACAATACCAGCAAAGCGCTTTATCATAGTGCCTGGCCCATAGGAAGGGCTCAATAAAGGTAGCTTTTATTATTCTGTTGCAGGTGATCGAACAAATGCAGAGCAAAACAAGGCTAGCGGCCGTTTCACGCCCCCTGAGTCAGCAGCAGCTGTGAGCCCCGTGCCCAGGGAGTGCGATGAAACTGGTACATTCCAAAATTGTAAACCAGCACAGCTACTCAGAGAAGCAATGTAGCAACGTAGACACAGAAGAGGCTGCAGAAATGGTCACAACCTTTCACCCAGACCTCCTCTCAGTAATTTGCAAGGTTCCAGGCAAGAGTATAAATGGAGACTCACATACCATATGTCTAAATAGTTTAAAGTTACCAATCAGGTTGCAAACTGTTAAATGAAAATATGTTCTACCCTCCTACCTTGACAAATATACCTTCACAGCCACCTAGAAGGCCAGGTTCAAGTTTAAAATTCCTAGAGGCTTCAGAGTCCCCTGTTGGGATGTGTCATCATGGGTGAGCCAGTCGCTGGCGCCAGACCCATTTTCTTCCTAACTCCTAGGCTGTCCGGCACTGGTAGCAGCCTCGGGTGAATGTGTGTGGGCACCTCAGCCCCCGTGTCCAAACTCTGTCCACTACCCACTGCCCGTCGGCCACTCCCCGGGTCCAGCTCTGTGTGCGCTGCTGGTGCCGCTGGGCCTTGGGCGGAGAGACCCAGGGGGCCGGGCTGTGCAGGCCCTCGAGATGACCGTGGGGCCACTGGGTGGGGATTTTGGGGTCCCAGGTACCCAGAGAATGGTCTGAAAGGGGGGATTGTCCGTGGGAATGTTCGTTTGGCCTGGGGACTGCTCACCGGGAGGGCAGACGCAGCCAGAGGAGGGCCAGAGGGACACTTCTTGCCTGACCCCAGCGCAGCACTGCTTTGAGCCTCTCCTTGGAATCCATCTGAAGGAAATAATTTAGCAGAACAAAAGGGTTACGAGCATGGAGGTCGTCGTCACTGCATTGTATTTGACGCTGGAGGAAACCAACCTAATGCTCGGCAGCAGGGAGGTGTTAGGGCGATGAGGGTGAAGGTGTCCAGAGCAGTAGTTCGCTGCCACTGGCTCCGGTAAACGTGACAACCGTGTAGCAACACGACAGGGCCATGTGTCTGTGCGTGTAATAAGGATGAAGGCTGGCGACTGTGTAAACATCTGCGTGCCCCGCCCCGCCGAGGCTGCATGTGGAAGCCGCCCGAAGACGTGACAGCAGCGCCCGAAGGAGCGGGGAGACGGGGAGATTTTCTCCGGAACTGTCTCTGTCCTGTGGCTGGAGAGAGGCGGGGACTTTGCGGGGACTGGCGGTTAAGGGCTGGCTGGCTGGCTGGTGCTTTGCGCACTCTGCTCAGGCGTGGGCCACAGGAACCCGTGCCCACCAGATCGCAGGCTTCCAAGGAAGCCAAAAAAGCACTGTAACAATCACGCTCCCTCGCTGCATGGGTTGAAACTGCCCTAAGTCCTCCCAGCCAGGAGCCCTTCTCTGTTCCTTCCCTTCTCCGGGTGCCAGCACACGCCAGACGCCACGCGTGCCGTGCCTGCGTTGGATGCTCGTGACCATGCTGAGGTTACTGACGTGCACGTGCACCGGGCGCGGAATCCCCCAGCAGCCCGCCCGGGTGGGGGCCAGCGTCGCGAGGCCCGGACACTGAGGAGCTGGTCCAGGTTTTCAGCGCCTGTGTGTGCCCACAGCCTGGACCTGCCCTGACACCTGGGCAACAAGGCCCTGGCCCCGCACTTTCAAGGGTCCGCTCCTCGCAGGTGTGGCCGTCCCTCTGGGGACAGACTCTGCAGGCCCAGGGAACAGACATCGCTCAAGGTTTGTGCCTGCCGTTCAGATCATGCCGTGGGTAGCCGGGACGCTGGAATTCTCTACCCAAACGCTCCGGGCCTGTTTCTAGGGCCTGCCGGGCTTCTTTGCTGAGTCCGTGCTCCCGAGGCCAGACTGCACGGAGGCCTCAGGGTGCGGAAGGGCAGCGCAGTTTTGCGGGGAGAGGGCCGGCAGAGTTTCTGAAAGACAGAGACGACAGGGTGGCGTGGAAAATTGTGCCGGAGAAACCGATCCCCCAGCCACGATGAGCAGGCTGCGGTCGGCCGTGCCCACCCCACCCGCTCCCTGGCGACAGCTAGTTGGCCCCAAGCTGAACCAGCCCAGTCGTCACTACAATAAACTTGGGAAGTTCCGGGGGTGTCTGGACAGAGGTGCAGGAGATGGCAGAGAAAGGGTCTGGGAGAGACTGAGGCAGATGAAGCGCCGGGGCGCGGGCAGCCCGGAGAGACCGCGAGCAGCTCCTGTCCTGCGGCGGCGCCCAGCCCCTGGGGGGCTCGGCTGCGTGTCCTGCCCTTGGCACAGACTCCTGGGTCCTCCCAGTGCATCTGCCTGCGGGGTGGGGGTGCGTGCGCTTTAAAGCTGGATTGAATAGTTTGCTGTTCCGCAAACCACAGATAGAGCAAAGCACAATAAAAGCACAAAGGCAGGGAAAGAATGATGCTTTTTTCTCCCAGCGCCTCTCAGGAAGGCAGGTGCTTCTCAAGAATGTTTTGACTTTTATCTTAATTTTTCACAAACATCCAGAGGAGGGGCAGGGGAACGTGCCGTGGAGCAGCAAGGCCTGGCTGTGGGCGAGGCCTGGGACAAGCAGCTCTGTGTCACCACAGCTCTGACGGGGACGGGACGGGGCGTGCTGGGCAGAGCTGGGAGATGCTGGTGCTTGTTAACCTGCACCCCTGCCCTCTGCTTTTCCAGAAGGTGTGCTGAGCTGTGCAGGACACTGTGGAGAGTTGGGGACATCTAGGCCGGACCTGTGGCAGCTGCGGGTCTCTCGATGCATCAGCTACATCCCCCTAAATTGTCCGTACCGACCATGGTTATGAACTGAATCTGACTTTCAGTGCTTGGGAGGGACCTACCTTTCCTGCTATTATACTCTTAAAATCCCTTTGCAGAGTGACACACAGCCCCTTAATTAGCATTTATGTCAGATAATATTTTAAAAATCAGAAAAAGACATTTAAAAAAAGGTTGCTGGGACCGTAGCCTGCGTGTTGCTGTTTTTGCCACGTGCTGGAGCCGAGCTGGGCCTGAGGACAGGGCTGTGGCTCAGCTCTCAGCAAAGCTGCTGCCGGAAGGGGAGCGAACACTCACTTTTTGAAACTAAACCACGTTTCAAAAGCGCCAGGGGACCAGTGTGTTTAGAAGAGCAGTGGGGTGAGTGGGGCTCTATGAGGGGACTCCAGCTTGGGCACCCTGGCTTCACCGGTTCCCTGTGGGGTCCCTGCCGCTGACAGCGAGGCGGATAAACACCCCGATGGCGACGTCCTTGGCCAGGGTGTGCGTCAGCGTCACTGGGGAGCTGCATGCAGAGCACAGCCCCCCAGCTGCGGGGGGACACGCTGGGGAAGCTCCCAGGTGATTGTGCCTGCAGCTTCCGGTTAAGAACCGTGGACGGATGGGCCTTCTGTATTCAACAGCTTGGGCTTCTACTGTCGGCTTTAAAAACGGGCCATGTTTGGGGAAACCAGCGTGTTCTGTACTATGGTGGGACTCTGTCCCCCGGAAAGAAAAAGGCGACAGGATCATCCCAGGGAAACAGAGCGGGGACCACCCGGGGCAGTGGTTTCTCCTCAGATCCGAAATGGGATCTTAATATTCGGCAAACCAGCCTTTTAATTAACTCGACATGCCAGATAACGAAGCTATTACTAAGTGAGAATTCCTTAATTGAAAGCGAGAAAATAGATTTGTTTTATATTTTCAAAATCATCTATAATGAGCATTACTGATTTCACAATCAGAAAATTTTCGTGTGCGGGGAGCAGTGTCCGGCTGTGCAGAGCTGCGGGAGGGGCTGGGGACCCGGCGCGGCGGCAGCCAGCTGTGCTCCCGCCTCACTGGCAGCCGAGCCCGATGGCGCCGACCAACCGGGGTGGCGTGGCTGACTCTGTGCGGTTGTTCGCAGGAGTTTGACCTACGAATCACGTGTGCTCTGCGTCCAGCCACAAGAACTGTGGTGTCATCTCTCAGTCGTCCATGCTGTGGACGTGCAGTTTCCCCCGCATGGAACATGGGGTCCCTCCCCCGCCCTCGCCTTCCCTCTCCCTTCAGCTTCCAGACTCCCACAGCCAACTCACGTCACCTTTCAGGTCTCCACTCAGGTGTGTTCTCTGAGGACTTCTCTGACTTCTCCTGCCTCCTGGGACCCCTCGGCCAGGGGGCTCTAGGTGGTCACTATAGCCACTGGTCGACTGTGTGGAGGTTGTGTTTCTGTGCCCGGCTCCCTGCCACTCCTAGTAGTTGACACTGAGTACCTGCGTGTGCCGGGCACTGTGCTGGCCCTGGAGAGGGGTCCTCACTGGGTCCCGGCAGCAACCTGACAGGGTAGCTTTTGCTATGGTCCCATTTCCCAGCTGAAGACTGAGGCTCTGCCTGGCTCTCCTGACGACGGGACGGTTTAGTTGTGGTGAGTCCGTCTTACTGCTGAGTTTGCGCTTTTTGCTGCCACATGGGCTAATTCAGATCCGAGACGTCCTCTCACGTTTGTGTCTTCAGTGCTCAGCCTGTGGCAGGTGCTCGACGGATAACCTGGGTGATTTCACTGCTGTGGGCCTGGCAGACCCCACTCCAGGGAAATCATTCCCCGAGGCATTAATTACCTGCCAGGCTCCCCTACCAGGACACCGGTGACACCAGCCCACGCCGCAGACACAGGGCTCTGAGGTGGCTCTTGACAATGGTGATGACAACATGGAAATACAGACAGGCGAACCTGGGTGGGCTGCTGAAAGCACTGTCAGGTGTGTGTGCGCTTTATTTACCCCAAATGCCGAGGAGATTGGAATAAATGCGACTCTGTTCCATCTAGTTGAGATGGTCGTCTTTTGTGTCATGCAAAGAATTTAAAAACTGCTGACCTCACTGACAACACTGGAACAGGGACAGTAGATTGGCTGAAAGTATCTATTGATGCTGCATTTACTAGACTTGGTCACTGTGGTGCAGTTTTGTAAGAGAATATCCCCCCCTTAGCTACGCGGACGAATTTAGGGGTAAAGGCCGTGAGGTGCACAGCTGACTCCCAGGTGTTTCAGAAAATGAATGTGTGTGCGTGTGTGTGGTTCATGTATGTGTGTGGTTCATGTGTGTGTGGTGTGTGTGGTTCATGTGTGTGTGTGTAGGTGTGCGTGTGTGGGTGTGGTTTGTGTCTGTGTGCATGCATGTGTGTGGATCGTGTGTGCATGTGTGTGGTTCGTGTGTGTGTATGTGTATGTATGCATGTGTGTGTGTGGTGTGTGCACAGAGAGGGGATCATAAAGCAGTTGGGACAAATGTAAACAGTAGATGAACCCCTGTGAATAACACACAAGTGGTCTTCATAGCACTCTTATTTTCTCTAAGTTTGAAATTATGTCAAAATGAAAAGGTAAAAGAATTGCTGACTTTGGAAAACATTAACGTGCCCCCACCCCGCAGAGAAGGTGGCATGATGGATGTTTTTCTCTGAGATCCAGCCAGCAGGGCTGGCGCGGCTGCAGTGTCTGGGGCTGAATGCGGCTTCCCTGGCGACCGGGGGCGGCTGGCTTTCTTTACCTATTGATGCATCTTGAATGTGTGTGCAGTTCAGCTGGCCCGGCTCTCTTGGAGGCAACTGGGTTTCCTTGCAGATGCGACGCTGGGAGGACAGTGGTGCCTGTGCCTCGAGAGGCCACCCGCCACGTGCTGGGACAGAGGCGCATATGGTGGCACGACTCCAGCCACAGATGTGGCTCCTGCAGGAACAGTGGGGCCTGCAGTTGCAAAGTGCCCCCTCCGGCCCGCAGGGCTGTGCGGACAGTGGCGTCTGTGTGGCTGCCAGCACCCACTGTGACGGGAACAGCGAGTCTGTCTGAGGCCTGGCATCTGCCGGGCCCTTTCACCAGGGCGACACTGTGCCCGTCCTCACCCCACGCACACAGCTCGGCATTCACATGGCGGCCTCGGAGCGCCGGAGCTTCACTTTGCACTGCGGTCACCCCACGTTCCCCCGCATCTTCTGCCCGCGATGGCGTCCTCTGCGTAGGGCCGGTACCGCATGTTTGCACGGGGTGCTCTATGTAGCTGTCACGCTACCGCCACTGAGTGTGGTGCGCTTAATATCCCCCGTCTCCCCACCGTGGAAACCGAGACACAGGTTCAGGGGTCTCTGAGGCAACACAGGGAAAAGCTGGGCAGAGATTTCCTACAAACCCGCAGCCGCGCGAACACCGCGAGAGGATCCACAGGGAACACGGTGCCAGCTGGAGGACGGGGGCCAGGACCGGCCCTGCTCCTGGCTGGGAGGTGGGGGTGGCCCCTATTGACTCTGGGCTGGGAGGTTTATCATGGAGATGGCATTTGCACACAGCCCAGCGGGAGGATAAAACTTGTGCAAAGAAAATTAGCAAGAGAGCGTTCATTTGTAACTTTTCAATACTTAGATATATGGTATGTGGGCAAACGTTAGGAATACACACGCACATATATATGTGTGTGTATGTAAACGTGTGTGCATATATGTGTAGTTGATGATTAAGAGTGAGGGAGGACTCTGACTTTGGACAGTCTGGGTCTGCTGCCATTTACCAGCTAAACTCAGTTTCCTCAGGGCAAAAATGGGGACGATAGTACCTATTTTGCTGGTTTATTGAGATTATTAAATGAGAGTAATTAGCTTAGTCCTAGAGTATAAGTGCTCCATAAATATTATAAATATTTTTTTCTGCCCTTTCCACTTCATCCATGAAAGCAGTTTCTTGTCCCATTATTTATTTCTAGGCTGGCCAGAGAGCAAGTCCTCTAAGCAATAATAAGCAAAATGCCCTTATTACAAACTTTTCTTGTACCGCGGTCCTCTCCTACACAGCTTTGTTCACGGCTGCAGTTTCACGCAGATGCGTCCTGCGGTACCATTAATGCCGCCCTCGCTTCTACACGGCAGGCAGTGCCCAGGCAGGGCCCGCGTCTCCCTCTGGCTATTTCATTCCAAGTCCCCAGCCCGGTGCTCCAGGACAGGCACTCCAAGTATTTGCTTAAAGGACGAGTACCAGGCCCAGGCTGGTGGCTCACGCCTGTAATCCTAGCACTCTGGGAGGCTGAGGAGGGAGGATCGCTTGAGCTCAGGAGTTCGAGACCAGCTAGAGCGAGACCCCGTCTCTACTAAAAATAGAAAAATTAGCCGGGCATGGGTGGCACATGCCTGTAGTCCCAGCTACTCGGGAGGCTGAGGCAGGAGGATCACTTGAGCCCAGGAGTTTGCGGTTGCAGTGAGCTATGATGACACCACTGCACTCCAGCCTGGGTGACAGAGTGAGACTCTGTCTCAAAAAATAAGTAAATAAAGGAGGAGTACCGATACTAAAGTCTTATGTGATCTTGGATCTATTCCTGAACTTAGTCACTCATATATCACCGACATTATACATTTTTTTTAACCTGGCCTGAGAACCCACTGTAAAATAATTCATCTAATATTTTAGTTCAAGTTGACTTCCTTTTAAAACGTACATACCAACTTTTCTTCCTAGCATCGTTACCCGTGGTTTCCCAGGGGCGATACAGAGTCGTCCCTTGACATTGGAGGTGGGTTTTGGTTCCAGGACCTCCAGGGATACCCACATCCCAGGATGCCCAGGTCCCTGTTATAAAGTGGCGTAGTGTTTGCATCTAACCCACCCACATTCTCCCGTATACTCTGAATCATCTCTAGATTACTTATAATACCAAATACAACATAATTGCTATATAAATACTCATGATATTGTATTGTTTTTTAATTTACGTTATTTTTATTGTTGTATTGTTTTTATTTTTTTTTAAATATTTTCAAGCCACAGTTAGTTGAATGGTTGGGTGTGGAACCTGCAGATAGGGAGGCCCAAGTGTATTAATAATATTTTATAATACAATTAAAATAAATATATAATAGTTAAACCAAACCAGGATCGTCTCTGTACTTCCCAAGGCCACCCACAGTCAGCACGCCCGGGGTTACGTACGCCACACCCGGGGAGCCCGCTGTACCATACGACCTCCCTCCTCGCAGTTTTTCAGTTTCTTCCTATAGGTCTTGCCCTACCTGATTCCCACCATTAGGGTCATGTTCAAAAAGCCCTTCGTGTGCTCCAAAATTATGGGATCAGTCCCCCACATTCCATTCGGTTCTCTCTCTGATTTCACTATTGCAACTTAACTCTTTGACCCACCTGGAGTTTATCTGGGCGTACACTGTGAGGTTAACAATAACAACAAATCCAACCTGATTTATTATTTCTAAAAAGCCCATTATATTAGCACCATTTTTGGAACAATACGGTTGCACATACATTTTAGTACAATGATAACTGTAGAAATTTTAATAAATAAAATTGCAGATTTGCTTTATTAACATAAAAAATTCTATTATTAGCTAAAATTTCAATAGCACTTTTGACATGATTTTTACCGTTTTAACTAAAATGCATGGAAAAAATTTTATCACGAAACTAAACCACATGGTAGTTCAAAGTTATTTGTGAGAATATCATAGCTGTGTTTAATGAGTTAGCATCTTGATTTTGGGGGTGATGTTTAATATAGACAAATTCTTTAGGTTGTAAGAGTATTTCTTGCTTTTTTAAAGAGTTTTGAGAGCAGAGGAGGTGTGATCATATAAAGTGTTAAAAAAGAGTACAAATTTTTTAATATTTTTCCACTCTACATTATTTATTTATTTCTGAGGCACCATCTGGCTCTGCTGCCCAGGTTGGGGTGCAGTGGCTCGACTGTAGCTCACTGCAGCCTCCAACTCGGGGGCTCAGGAGACCGCTCCATATTCTACCACTGACAAGACGGCTGCCAGGAGAACCCTCGTTCCACTAGGCTCTGTCTGCATCTGGCTGGCACCCAGGAAGGGCCCACATTGGTCACCTAAGTAGGGGCTGTTATTCCTGTTTTGCAGATGGGAAAACCAAAGCTCAGAAATGAAGTGACTAGTTGAACGTCAACAGACTACTTGAAGGAAACTCAAGTGGTCACCACTCATCGAATTCACCTGTTTACCACCCTTTGCAGGTGACTCCTGATTAAGAGTGTGTGCACCTGGGCAGTGAGGTGAGCCCTGCCACATGTGGGCAGTTTTTCGACCCACATTCTTCCCCGTGTAGCCAAAGAACAAGCCTCCTGTTGCGAAGCTCTTTAAATTTTGGAACATTACCGATTCCCCCCATCGTCATTGCCCCTGCCCAGCTATGACTGTTTCGAGCCTCTAGTCACTGAGTACTTGTGACTATGAGATTATTATTTTAATCTCACTGTCATCCTCAACTCTGAGAAATAAATATTTTTAGCCCTCTGTCTAAAAAGTCAGAGCACCTTCAATTATCTCTCTTACAGGGTGATTTTGAGTCTTTTCACAATCCTGACTTCGTATGAACACATTTCTACTTGAGAAAGTCAGTTGCAGTCTGGATTGGGGAGTCACTGGGGCCCAATGCCAGTCCCAACTCTTCCTAGAAATGAGGCCTTAGGAGAGTTAATTCACAGGCGTGATAATCTGTGTCTCGTGGTGTGCTGTGAGGATTAAATGAGAAAGCATCGCGGGGTGTTTCGTGTCGTGCCTGACCATGCCAAGGCACAATGTTTTATCTCTGTGGCGTGGACGTCTCTCTAAGAGCACACTGTACCACTGTGATTTTTGCCGCCAGCGCCTCCTCTGTCTTCCCCAAGCGGGGTTATGTCGTTCCTGGAGACACGATCTTCATCCAGAGGCATTTGGGTTTCGGTTCTGGGAAAGGACAGCAGGGAGGAAGGGTGAGGGAGACTGCCTCTAAATAGCCCGCACTACCGCCTGCTTCCTTGCTGCACACCACCTAGATTCGGGGAGCAACTCTCTCAGCAAGCTCTCAGGTCTGACACCAGCGACACTGACTGTGAGCTACCCCACGGCCACAGCGTGCCGCGCGGAAGGTGTTCACTAGCCGCAATACCAGATTTCCTTAAATTATAAAGCAACAGAGCTCATCACCCCAGAAGTCGCACGCTGGCTCTGCGACCTGGCTCCCCCGGGGTCTTCGAGGTTGACTGGGCCATTTCCCAGGCCGGCCTTCAGTTTGCTCCCTGTCAAATGAGGTTTCAGACCACGCACTCTCAAACATCCTGTGATTCTAACCTTCTGTGGTTTTCATCAGTTTTATAGGTACGGTTCAGCCTAAGACTTTGGGAAAGAAAGGAGTCAACTGTAAAAAATGCTTGAATTCCACTGATCGACTTTAAGTCTGCTCAGGAAGAAGAAACGGTACCTTCTACCTGAACACTGTGAGTTTCCAGCCTCCTTGAATTTTCATGTACCTGAGAGATTTTCCTTTTTTCTTTCTGATACTGCAGAATGGCTATTACTGATTACTAAGTGATGTTTAAATTTTAGAAGTCAAGATACTTTTAAGGGCCCATAGAAATGTATGCTAGGGTTAGCTTTAGATTTTTTTTCTTCTATTGACAGCAAGGATAGGGATAGGGTAGTGAGTGCTTTTCATTTTATTAAGGCTTTTAGCAGTATTTCATTTTTAAAACTAAGCATGCATTACTTTTAAAAAATAATTGAATAAAGATGTATGTTCAGAACTTGAAATACATCAAAAAGTAAAATGAAAATAAGTTATGATCCCACTACTTAAAGAATCACCATTGTTAAAATTTTGCTGCATTTCTTTCTATCCTATTCATTCACTGTTTCTAATGCTTATGGAGTGTTTAGTAACACATACATGCATGCACACACATGCACACACATGTGCACACACACATATTCCTTGTCTCTTTTGTTCACTCAACATAAGGAGACCATGTCCCATATTATTAAAATATTTTTAAAAATACGTGTGTGTCGTTACATGTGTTATATGTCACACACACATTAACAATACAAAGACGAAAGAAGAACATCAAAAATCAAAGTGCTCTCATGTTCCCTCACACATGTGATTTTATAATCCTGTGTGAGAAGCAGGCCTGGAAGTGTTTCCAACTTCCAGCTGGGAATGCGGAGCTCAGAGACAGGAAGGAACTCAGAGCTGGTTCAGACCACAGGCCGGGGACCACCGCCAGCTGTGTGGCCTTGGGCATGATACTGAAGCTAAGATTTGCTGGGCCTGAAGCTTATATCATTTTAGGTATTCTTAAGTAGAATAAAATCCTTACTCTTGAAAATTTTACTGTTTTCATGTGATCCTGTGAGTACACCACCAAGACCTCTCCCGGGCCTCGGAAGGGCCCTCACTCAGTGGGGAGTCCCGCAGCTCCAGCTTCATCTGCTGTGGGCAAACCTGCCTCTGCCCGGGCACTTCCACTTGTCCCATCTGTGCAGTGGGGTGACGAGAGCACTTGCCTGGGAGGAGTGCTGAGGATTAAACAAGATGCTGGAGTGCAAAGCATTTCGTAAACTGCCTGGTGCATAGTAAGTGCTTAATATTACCTGCGAGTCCTAATTTTATTCAAAATCATGTCGTTGTGGCTGGAGTCGTTTGAACTGCCTCCCAGAGACTGAGTTATTCCTGTACGCACTCAAGGAAATTACACCTTCAAGGCTTTTCGACCTGGCCCGCTCATTCAGTTAATAACCGTTTGCTGAGTTCCCGCCTCGCTGCTCCCCGTGCAGAGCCGTCTCAGTTCGCACACTCCATCCGAGTCCTCTCCGTGGGAGTCTTCTCAGGACGCTGGGCGGACTCACTATTATCTGGGCACTTGCTCTGCGCTGTGACTGGGTTTGGACACGACCAGTGTCCAAAAAAAAGGACTCCCCAGCCCTGCCCTGTCACCTTGTTCATTTCTGTGTCATCAGCACTTTCTTCTGTGCCTATAATAAAGGATGTCGGTGCTCAACATTACGATGAGTTGACTGAAAGTGTGCTTGTTGTCACAAGAGGATTTTAGTTTCTTTTGCCAGCTATTTCCTTTGCAAAAGTAGGCAAGATGTGTGCAAGATATTAGTTTGAGAACTCTGGAAACAGATACGAGGTTGTCTTATTGCTAATCTGGTTTTCTTGTGATAACTTTACCTCTTTTTACTTTATGACAACTGAAATTCACTATTATATTACCAGACCACATTCTGCAAGCTTCTCTCTCATGCTAATAAAAAAATAATATGGCCACATCCACATCAGGAAGTCCTTGGGGAACGTGTCTTGTATCAGGAAAAGTAGTTAAGCTCTGGGGTCCTAAAGGAGCCTGGGAAAGTCTAACCAGAAACTACGGGTTTAGGGTGTATTATCTGTTTAAACACAGAACTGGATTTTGCAAATTTTATGATGTCTTGGCTTATTAAAGCCATTAACTGAGAATTAAAGTTTCTGGATTGTTACTTTTATAATAGCAGTCAAGTGTCAGAAAACACCCTGACCAGTCGGTAACGGATACAAGGGAGAAGACAAGTGGCTGGGAGGAGAACTTCGACAAGAAGGCGCCTGCTGCATCTGCCTAGTACTCGGCAGTTTACGGCGAGTGACCTTCTGCCGTCACCCGCCACCTCGCTAGCACAGCCCCGGGCAGAAGGTGGGATGCACCCTGTTTTCAGACAGCACTGAAGAACAGCAGGGACCGGGAACTCAACCTGTCAGACATCATGGCTCCCACCTCACCACCTCCCATACTCTCGGGGGGCCTTCGATTTTGTGGGTGTCTTCAGAAAACCATGCTGATTTCTGTACAGGTTTTACTGACGTGTCCTAGTCTCTGGAGGTGAGCTGGGTGCAGGGAACATCACGGCTGTGTCAGGATTGGCGGCTTCCCATGAATCCCTGCGGGCAGGGTCTCAGCTTAACCTTCCTGTGGGTACGATGTGTGAGTTCACTGCACACCTGCAGTTACAGGCAAGTACAGTACCTGCCTTCCTGATCTAGCAGGGAAGAATGACATTAAGCATGTCACCTTGCCGAAGTGTTGCATTCACCTACCTGGGAACGACCCAGAGACCCCCCCAGGGACTCCTCTGAATCATCCAATCCTCTACATTTAAACAAATTTCAGAATTAACCCACGTGAAATCTCATCACTGCAGATGTGTTAGGAGGAAGGCGTTATGGCAGGTCTGAAAATACCTGTAGCCAGGCTCCCCCGCACAAGCAACCTCCATCTCCTGGGCCCGGGGAGGGGGACAGGGGCTCTCCACACCCCATTTACCTGTGCACGGTTCCCCATCAGCTGAGGAACAACTTTACCTTCACCGTGTTCTTTTCAAAAGAAACCTCTAGGCCCCATTGGAAGGCTGTTAAATTCCTAGGAACGGAGCTGAGAGGCCGGAAACCAGCCGTTGTGTTTGCAGCGTTCCTACCTGCCTCTTGCTCACAGGCCCCGCGTGGGGGTACCAGGCCGCGGCCCTCCCCAGCCAGGGCCTTCACTCATACCTCTCCGCCTCCGCAAGAATCTTCATTTTCAAATTAGTCGAACTCCAGGCCCATAAACTTGGTCAAAAGGACACAGGAACCCCCTGCTGGAGCCCTAAGGGGTGGCTTTGCAGGAGGATTGGGCGCCATCCTCCCACCGGCCTCTTCCCCATCGCACACTCCCTTTTAAGAAAGACACGCGCCAGGCTCAGGGAAGCTGACGCAAACATCCTGGGGAAACAGCCCCAGTAAGTGGCTTCTAAACCTCATTTCCCTAAGGAAGTGATCAGCACCTCTTCCCCCAGACAGCTCCAGGTGGGCAAGCGGGAAGGGATCACCTTCGTGTCATCAAAGTGAAGGCGTCTGCGGAACGGAACCGTCTGCTGATTACCAAGTGCGCCCCCATCCACGGCCACGTTTAATTTTCAGACCAGCACACGAGCGGGTAGCGCAGGGATTATTTCCCCCATCGTACAGACGAGGAACCGAGGCCTAGGGTGCTCGTTCACTCTTCCCGGGGTCCCGCAGGGAGCACTTCGGGGAGCCCCCGCTTTTGAACCCCGGGATCGCCCCGCAGCACCACGAGGTCTCGGAGAGAGACCGTGAGCGGCAGCGGCCACATGGCCTCATTGTCCCGAGCAGGCGGACGCTGGCCGGCGACTGGAAGGGCGGCCCGGCCGCTCGGCACGGCGGCCCGCGGCGGGGAGCTCGGGGCGCGGCCGGCCGGCTCCGCGAACAAAGGAGGGGAGCGCGCGCGGGGCCCGAGGGGGCGTCCGCCGGGCGCGCGGCGGGGGCGCGAGCGAAGCCCGCCCCTCAAAGCCTCCTTTCTTCTCGCGCGCGGGGGCGGGCCCCGGGCGAGCGGGAGGGGCGCGGCCCGCAGTCCCGCCGGCCGGTCCCGTCGCGCCCTCCCGCCGCCGCCGCCGCCCCCACCCCGGGAAGCGCACAAAGAGCGGCGGCCGCGAGCGCTCGCCTCCGTCGGGGCGGGGCCGCGGGCGGGGTCCGCGCGCCGCAGCGCTCGCCTTAAAGGGCCCGCCGGCTCCTCGCGCCCAGCGCGCATGCCCGGCCGCGGGGAGGGCCGGGGAGCGGCAGGCGCGCACGCCCGCGCCGCCCGCTGGCGCTGTGGCCTGCGTCCCCGCGCTGGCGGTGCGGCGCTCTTGCGCGTGTCAGAGCCCGCGGGGTCCCGGCCCGGGCGCCCGGCGTGTGCAGGACCCCGGGGCCGCGTATTCCAGAGGTCGCGGGCGGCGGCCGGCCGGGCCGCGCTGAAGCGGCCCTTTGCTTCCCGATCCGCGGTTCCAGGGCCAGTCGGGCGCGGTGCTGCCCAGGGGGACAGAAAGGCAGGCGCGGGCGCGCGCGTGGCATGTGGGCAGGCGTGTGCCTTTGTGTCTCGTGCGCTCCCGCGCAGGTGGGCAGCCCGCGCCGGGACGCTCTGCCCCTGAGCCCCAGGACCTCGCGCCCAGTTTGCCGTGTCCGGGGGCTCAGCCGCCCTTTTGGACAGACGACAGACCCTTCCTCCAGTGGTGGCTCTGGCTGCACGCATGGTTTATTTGGGGCCACTAACGGGACTTTCTGAGGACCGCTCTTTTAGAGCCGGGCCCCTGATACCAGAGTTGGGCGCGTTTTCTTTTCTCAGTCAGGCAAAGGAGGAGACTTGGGGACAGTGATTGTCCTCGGCTGCTAGGTACATACAAGTGTCCCGAGCCTGCCAGCCCCGCATTAGACAACAAAGAGAGGCGTTAGCGGCGGGGGAGGGGCGCGGCCGGGAGGACCGGGCGGGCTGCGGTGAGCGCGGGGGTGGGAGGGTGGCGCTCGTTCTCCTCTCGCTCAACCCGCGGCCTCCGCCCGCCCCCGGCCTGGCGCGCGCCAATCGCCTCCCCCAGCGATAGTGTCAGTAGCATTGTAGTGTCAGCTCCCGCCGGTGACGTTGCGCCTCCCTCGTCCCCCTCCGGAGCCGTCTGGCTGCAGAGGCTCAGTCAGGAGGCGGGGAGGAGAGGAGGAAAAAGCGCTGAGTGAGGGCGGGCGGGCGGGCGTGGAGGAGCCGGGAGGGGCTCCTTAAAGAAACGCTGCTGTCGCTCGCCTGCTCGCTTTTCGCTCGGCATTGTGGCCAGCCAGCCGGGCGCTCGGGGGGCACGCGCGGCCGCCGCTCGAGCTCTGCCCCCACCCCGCCCGCCAGCAGATCTGGGGTGGGGACCCAGGCGGGGGCTCCTGCAGCCGCTGCCCGGTGCGGACCGCAGGGAGCGACCTACTCCTCCCGGCGCGGAGAAGGGAGCGACGGGGTCCTCTGCAGCCGGCCGGCCTCCCCGCCCCTGACCACCGCTTCCCGGCTGCCTTTGTGGCCGCAGCTTCTCGCCGCCGAGCCGAGGGCCGGCGGGGGCGCGGCGCGCACGGCCGAGCGATGCCCAGCTCGCTGTTCGCAGACCTGGAGCGCAACGGCAGCGGCGGCGGAGGGGGAGGCGGCGGCGGAGGCGGCGGCGGCGGCGGCGGGGGAGAGACCCTGGATGACCAAAGAGCCCTGCAGCTCGCGCTCGACCAGCTCTCCCTGCTGGGGCTGGACAGTGACGAGGGCGCCTCTCTGTACGACAGCGAGCCGCGCAAGAAGAGCGTGAACATGACCGAGTGCGTGCCAGTGCCCAGTTCCGAGCACGTCGCCGAGATTGTGGGGCGGCAAGGTGGGTCCGGCGGGGACGGGGAGCCGGGGGACGTAGCAGGGTCCCTGACACCGCCTCGCGGGGAGGACGAGTGCAGGAGGGAGCCGCGGGGAGGGAGGAGAGCCGCGCGCTGGGCCGGCGCCCCAGACAAAGAAAGTGCAGGCAGGCTGTCGCCCAGAGCCGCGCCGCCGCCCGGGCGGGATGCACTTTCTTCCTCTGAAATCACTGCCTTCTCCCCTAGCGTCCCCCACCCAGCCCTCCGGGAGAAAGAGAATTTAAATGCAAGATGCTTGGGGGAGGGGGCCTTTGATCGGTCCTTGGGAGGAGAAGGAGGTGGAGTGAGCATCGGAGGGGAGGAGGACTCTGGATTTCTGCAAAGCGCAATGGAGCCCAGAGGAGAAACAATGGGTCCCGGGACTCGCCCCCACCCCCAGCCCCCCGCGCAGGGGAATCGCGGCCGCGGCTGCTGCCTCCCCAAACCCCTGCGCTGAGCCCGCGAGGCGGACAGCGCGCCCAGCTGGGTCCCAGCGGCGTCTCCCCAGATGGCTTTTCTGGGATTCTCGGGTTTGGCTCAGGACGACTGCAGGGAGGGCTGGGCTGCCGCTGGGCTGTTCCTCGAGCGCCCAGCGAGTGGAACCCGCTACCCAGCCCGCGGTGCAGCCCCGGGTCAGTGAGGGAGACGCCCCCTGTCCGCCCATCCCGCGTCCTGCCCGTCCGGCTGTCCCGGACGCGGGCTGTCCCTGGTCTCCGCGGTTAACCCGGGATAATGGGCGTGTCTGTCTCTCTCTCCCACTCCCTCCCTCGCGCCCCGGCTCGCAGGTTGTAAAATCAAAGCGCTGCGGGCCAAGACCAACACTTACATCAAGACCCCGGTTCGCGGGGAGGAGCCTGTCTTTGTTGTGACGGGCAGGAAGGAGGATGTGGCCATGGCTCGCAGGGAGATCATCTCCGCCGCCGAGCACTTCTCCATGATCCGCGCCTCCCGGAATAAGAACACGGCGCTCAACGGCGCGGTGCCCGGGCCGCCCAACCTGCCGGGGCAGACCACCATCCAAGTGCGGGTGCCCTACCGCGTGGTGGGGCTCGTGGTGGGGCCCAAGGGCGCCACGATCAAGCGCATCCAGCAGCAGACGCACACGTACATCGTGACGCCCAGCCGGGACAAGGAGCCCGTGTTCGAGGTGACCGGCATGCCGGAGAACGTGGACCGGGCTCGCGAGGAGATCGAGGCGCACATCGCCTTGCGTACCGGCGGCATCATTGAGCTCACAGACGAGAACGACTTCCACGCCAACGGCACCGATGTGGGCTTCGATCTGCAGCACGGGTCCGGCGGGTCCGGCCCGGGCAGCCTCTGGAGCAAGCCCACCCCCAGCATCACGCCCACCCCGGGCCGCAAGCCCTTCTCCAGCTACCGCAACGACAGCTCCAGCTCGCTGGGCAGCGCCTCCACAGACTCCTACTTCGGTGGCGGGACGAGCGGCAGCGCAGCCGCCACCCCGCGTCTGGCGGACTACAGCCCCCCCAGCCCCGCGCTCAGCTTCGCGCACAACGGGAACAACAACAACAACGGCAACGGGTACGCCTACGCCTCCGGGGAGGCCTCCGTGCCGTCCCCCGACGGCTGCCCTGAGCTGCAGCCCACTTTCGACCCGGCTCCGGCGCCCCCACCTGGGGCGCCACTTCTCTGGGCCCAGTTCGAGCGCTCTCCGGGAGGCGGACCTGCAGCCCCCGCGTCCTCCTCCTGCTCCTCCTCGGCATCTTCGTCCGCTTCGTCGTCCTCCGTCGTCTTTCCCGGGGCTGGCGCCGGCGCGCCCTCCAACGCCAACCTGGGGCTGCTGGTGCACCGCAGGCTGCACCCAGGCACCAGCTGCCCGCGCCTGTCGCCGCCCTTGCACATGGCCGCGGGGGCTGGCGAGCACCACCTGGCTCGCCGTGTGCGCAGCGACCCAGGCGGAGGCGGCCTGGCCTATGCCGCTTATGCCAACGGGCTGGGGGCGCAGCTGCCCGGCCTGCAGCCGTCGGACACGTCGGGCTCCTCCTCGTCGTCCAGCTCCTCCTCCAGCTCTTCATCCTCCTCCTCCGGGCTGCGGCGGAAGGGCAGCCGCGACTGCTCCGTGTGCTTCGAAAGCGAGGTGATCGCCGCGCTGGTGCCCTGCGGCCACAACCTCTTCTGCATGGAGTGCGCCAACCGGATCTGCGAGAAGAGCGAGCCCGAGTGCCCAGTTTGCCACGCCGCGGTCACTCAGGCCATCCGCATCTTTTCCTGAAGGCAGCGCGCGTGCGCGCACCGTGGGGGAGGGGACCCCCCATCCCCCACCCGCACCCCCATCCCCACGCCCCACCCCCGCATCCTCACTCCCCGGCGCCTGCCCCCCTCCCCGTGCCCCGCCTGCCCCCTGCCCACCCCACTCTGAGATCCGAGAGGAGCTTGGAAAGCTGTAGTATCCGCTCATTTTTAAAATTTAATTTTTAAACAAAGGAACTTGCCAGGATATCTGCAACAAGAGTACTGTAGCCTGGGAAACCTCTGAACCACCTGAAATGCATGCTCTATAAATAATAGGAACGGCGACATTCTAGTAACGATAGTTTTTACACTGTACTTAATAGGAAGCTTCCAAAAGAAGAAAACCCCACAAGTTTTCCATTTTCTTAAAGTAGAAAAAAATGAACAATAATTATTATGATGAAGATGATAATAATAGTGCTATGGGATGTGTGGACTGTTTAGTGTGTTCCCCTTTGTGGGTGGGTTCCTACGATGCTTATTCTAGAACACAGTGGATCCTTTTTGAATGTTCGTGGAAGGGCCAGGAGTTCCTGTGAAACCAGGATACTGCAGCTTTATTAAAGTTAAAAAAACTGTAACATATCTCTTATATATTAAAAACGTTTAAAAGTTTTAAAGAGAAATTGCATTAATACAGATTGAAGTATTTTATTCTTTTTTGACTTGAAAAATTATATTTCATATTGCAAAGATGTTTACAAGTATTTTAATTTAAGTTCAGTGAACTTTTTTGTAGCTGGGTTAAATCTTTTTATTTTAGTATGGCCTTATGGCAAAGAACACTGTATTATTTTAATAATCATACAATTGTGACGGAATTACAAACCATAAAATGTGTAATGTTTTGAACAGTATTCTGTTGGGATGGAGATTTTATAGGTTCAGACAAATCTTCTAGATCTGCTTCACCCAGCATATTTTCTATTCAGTGATATAAAGCATATTTTATTCTATATTATTACAAAAAATGGAAATGTATAAACATGTCAAAAGGAACTGTTGATGCTTTCTAACATTTGTATAAATAGAATTCAGTGCAAGTTACAAAGATTCTGTTGCACCACTATAGTTTTAGTATTTCTATTTTAATACATTTGTTTACCACTTGTTTATGTATATGTAGGTGACGTTACTTGAGCTTAAATGTACTTTACTGAGCAAAGTTTAAAAAACAAAGTATATTTTATTTTATGATAAAGGGCCTTTAACCTCATGGTCAAATACTAATATTATATTTGCTGAGACAAGATTTGAAATTGTATCAAGAGTTTTATTTTTCTGACATTTAAAGTTCTACATAATAAAGGTAAAACTTAAGTAATGGTGCTACTTCATTTTTTAAGTATTTCTATATAAATAAAATATTGAAGAAAATCTATCCTGTGTGGTGACTGGATTTTTTTTAGCCTCTTGGAATCTAACTATGTAAGGAATCACTTTAAGTGAGGGGTTGAAATATATAATTCCCAGGCACGTCATGTGAGAATTTCATCAATAGAATGGACTTTAGAAAAAAGCCAGCGTTGTGTTTGGTAGGATGAATAACCGGGGGTGACGGTATTTTTTTTTCTTAAGTTGCAAGTATCTACTGAATCAGGGCCTCTATTAGACATAGTAGGCAGAGTGCCTAGGGCCCATGATATTTTCGGGGCTTCAAGAAAATGTTTAATTTGTTTTCAAATTAGAAGAATAAAAAGGAAATTAAAATATTCAAAGGAAATGTTAATTTTTAGCCCCACCAAAACCTCATAAATTTTGCCTAAAACATTAATAAAACAAAACATTGAAGTATTTTTAAAGTTACATCAAAAATACAATTTAATGTGAATATTATTCCTGAGGAAGGGGCACATGAAGGCAAAAGTGTCTAGAACCCAGGAAAGTCAATTCCGCCCAGCGTGGGCCCCTGGGAGTATGGAGGGGTCTGAGGCCCTGTGTGAGACTCTGGTCTCAGCTCTAGTTTGCACTGAGAGAGTCACTTCCTTGGGGAGGAGGAAGGGATGACAGTTTTTGCTTGCAGAGGACCTTGCTGGATTTGAGCACTGGTCTTAATAGGCTTCTGCTCCCGGCAGGCTAATTGGTGTTGACAGGCTGTGGTGTTAACTGTTTGTTGTTGTTTGAAGGAAGTTTTTGTTTGCTTTTGGCAGACTACACCTGCTCCCGGCTGTGGGGCTTTGTCAAGGGAAGGAGCCATGTGCTTTCACTTGACCTGAACTCTGTCTTCCAGAGTGTTTCGGAATGACCAGACCATGTCACTGAATTTCCAGCAGACTTCCAGGCTGAGCTGCGCCTGGAGAACAGTGTCTGACCAGAGTGTGGCAGGTGTTTATTTTAATCTTAGCAGGTGACTCCAAAGAGTAGGCTGTAATATACCTTGGTGGTCCCTCTTTCCCCCTTTGTGTTGGTTTTTGTCTGCTGATTTAGTCCCTGTCTATGTAGCTCCTGGTGTGTTTGGTTTAGACCACGCTGGCCACAGGCAGTAGACAGGCCTTTGGGGTGGGAGGAGAAAAAGGAGTGGCCCTGCTTGGAAAATTTCTGGCACCATCTTCAACTCTGGAAAGTTCCCAGGCAGTGTTTACCCCCTTTGCTTCTCCCTCAAGGACTGGAGGTTAGCTGAGGCCTGGCAAGGAAAGCTGTTGTCAAGTCCAAGTCCCCCTTCCCTTCAGCTGTCTGGAAATGCCTAGAACAGAACTGAGATTGGTTTTACACTTTCTTTAGTAACGCAGCTTTGCTTTTCTGCTTTAACAGAATGATTACAGATAAGGCAGGGAAAACTGAAGACCCTTGCTTGGTTGAATTTCTCATGGATGCTTACACGTTCTTGTAAGATTTTCTTGTGGTCCGAGTGCTGCTTTGGAAAATGGAAGAGAGATCAGATTCTGAGGCTGCCCATTCACCTTTGGATGCCTGCATTTCTTTATAGTGAGAGGTTTTCTTTGTTGACGTGAAGTTTGGGGATACATTATTAATAAAATTAGGCTTCTGGAGAGGAGAAACTGCTCTCTAACATGGGTCTCCTCTGCTAAGCGCAGGCCCCTGTCACCAGGAGGGGACATGAGCACATGCTGGTGACATCAGATGACATTAACCTTTGGTCTGAGTTAAGACTTTTGTCCCATCCATCCCCCAGATCCCCCCAGTGACTATTGTGAAGGTGACCACTGGCTGTGGAGGTGACAGTCCTCAGCTGGAAAGATGAGACGTGCCACGTTTATGCCCTCCAACTGCCAGAAGCTTCCTTTCCTGCTTCTCCAGCCCTCTGAAATCCGTCTTTCTGCAACACACAGGAGCAGCTAACAGACGTCTGTTCCCCTCGTTACTGTTCCATGTTTTGTTTCTTTGTGTAGAATAGTAGTTCTCAGTGGGGTGATTTTGCAACCCCCCCCCAGCCATTTAGCAATCTCTGGAGACATTTTTGGTCATTATAAAATTGGGTAATTGTGCTGATATTTAGTGCGTAGAGGCCAGGGATGCCACTAAACATTCTACAACGCACGGGACAGCCCCCGTCAGCATGAATTATCCAGTTCAGGGTCGAGAAACTCTGACGTGGACAAAGCCAGGGCATCTTCTCTGCTGTTCATTCGTTGCCTAGAAATTGGTGGTATCATCCCAACATCCAAACGCCAGTGGTTGACCTTGGCAGTGTTCGGGATTATCCGCCACCCCCTGTAGCTCTGGTTACATCAGGAACACTGCGGGGGAAGTTAAGGCTGATGTCTGAGCAAAGGAGGTTACAACCAAGGGACTCATTCACTAAGCAGTGGTGGACTGTGCACAGCTCGAACGGGCCGAGGACTTGCCTTTCCATTCTGTCCTGTGATCCTCCCACCAGCGCACCGTGGGCAGCCCCGAGATTCTACTGTGCCTATTTGCAGTGAAACAAACACAATCCCACCCGCTTCCCCAGGCTCAGACCTGGGTTTTCTAACCCCAGCTGCTTCTCTTTCTGTCCTGTCATGTTTCCTGCAGCTCTGAGGCAAAATTCATGGAGACGTGCTCAAAATTCTCAAAATGGGTCTGTGCCAGCAGCTCTTCCCCTTCCCCTATGTCACAGGTCCCCTTATCTTACCAAAATTGGCTCCTTGGGGAAAAGCTCTGATATCTTCAGTGAATTTCAGTCACTAAGTGATGCAAAGCTTTTCTCTCTGAGTCGAATCTTTCCAAGAAATGTGAACTAATCTGTCTCCCCTCAGGGGGTTTGGGAGCTGCTGGCCGGTGCAGTGGCTGGCAGTAGTTGTCCTTAAAGCTCTACGGGGCCAGGTACCTCAGCGGGGGAGATGGAGTTTGTGCTGGATACGCTCCCTCTTTGTCATCGTGCTGTGATGCCTCCGGACACACGAGGACAGCCACCAACTTGAAGAGCACCTCATGGGCGGGGGGTGGCTCCGTGACATCAGTTCCAAAGCCTCACCACTTCATGACTGCTTTGGGACCAATTGAACAACAAACAATAGGTTAATTTTGTAACATATCCTTTCTGGGTAGACAAAAGAAAAACTATGATTTGATGAGAGTAAAATGAATGCAAAATTCTCTCTTAAAAAAAAAGCTCCATAAAAATGTCACATGAACTAATTTAGACAGTGACTAAAAGATGCCAAAAGCCCGACTGAAAAGTGAAATGTAGTCAATTATTTGGTCTCCGGAATGCCAAGTTCTTTGTTTGACTGATTTTTTTTTCTCTCCCATTGACTTCATTTTCTAGAGCATTTATTAGACTTTTAGGATCTAGGCATGGTCTAAAGGCTGCCCACCCTAAGAGTCATCTTCAGCTCTGGTTCCAGCTACGGCACACGTTTTCATGGACGGTGTGGGAGAAACAAATGGCCAGCTGTGACTCAGTTCATTCCCCTGTGGGGAGGGAGCCGGTGTCCTTGTTCTGGAGTCATCCGGCGTGCTCAGCCCCCCCTTCGGGCTCACGTGACACCTGTGCAGCCTTCCACAGCGGCACCTGCCAGGGCCTTTCACACGGCTGTTTGGGTGTCTTTTCTCCCGCCAGGCGGAGCATGTCTTGGGGGTGGGGTCTCACCCTCCGTCTCTGTGCACGGAGCCCGGCTCACAGTGAGGCCAGCACACCTGGCAAATCAGGGAAAAGCGCGTTTTGCTTGAAATAACCTACGTGCCCACAACAGGAGACTTATCATGAAGTTGTGTACCTTTCACACAACAGAGTTCCAGCTCTTCTCATAAACAAGGGGGTCGCTCTGATGCCTGTAAAGGCAGAATGCAAGGGATATAATTTTTGTTTAAAAAAAAAAAGAGTTTTTGTTAAAAAAAGAGTTTTTATGTGCATGGAAAAGTTACAGAAGGCTATCATGGTAGGCAGTCTTTCAGATGGCCCTCAACGTCCCTGCCTCCTTGTGAAACCACTTAGCCTTGAGTGTGATTTGGACTTTGTGACTTGCTTCTAATGGACAGAATGTGGCAGCCCTGTGGGGACCTCCACGTGGGGACAGACTCAGGAAGCTCTGCCTCTGGCCATGAGTACTTGAGGCTCCCAGTCCAACAGCCCACGATGACTGAGACCCATGACAGCCACTGACGTACAGCAGATCCGCCCCCGGCTGAGCCTTCAGATGAGACTGCAGCCCTGACCAGCATCCGACTGCAGCCACACCCTGGTTCCTGACCCACAGAAGCTGTGAGTTAATAATGTTTATTGTTTTCAGCTTCTAAATTTTAGAGTAATTTGTTATGCAGAAATAGAAAACTAACACATATATGCAATTAACAGTTAAACAGTTGTCATCCTTGGAGAACAAGACTAGTATCTGGGGGTGAGGACAGAAAACGGGCTGGCCACTTACTGGCTGTGTAACTTGGGAAAGTGACTAAACTTCTCTGTGCCTCCGTTTTATCCTCTATGAAATGGGGACAAAATAGCAATGCACCTCAAAGGGTTGCTCTGAGGAGCATTTAAAATAACGCCTAGCAGATTGCAAGTGCTATCGGTTTATTGCTATCAGTCCAGATGTGTGATATCATCTTCTTCATTCTATATCCTCATGACCTTTGTTTTTTTTTATTATATGATTATATTACTTTCATAGGTCACAAAAAGTTTCAAAAATTTAAAGCAGGATTTATGAGTCATGTTAGTCAATTTGGCCTGGGCCAAATCTTCTATATCAGAGCATTTTGTTGGACAACATATCTTTAAAAGTGACAAAGTGCTATTATTTTATTCTTTATAAAAAATTATACCTTTTAAAATGCTTTCGTATACATTATCTCATAGCAGCTCTGTTAGGTGTTGGATAAGATGGATATAATTATCCTCATTTTATAGCCCAAGAAACTGAGCTTAAATGCCTGGCCCAACAGAGAGTCTTTGCTCAGATAAAAACTAGGTTTCTGGACACCAAGGTCCTTGTAGAACATGCCCTCTACAGATATAGAGCAAACTCCTGCTTTTACAGAACAGCCAGAAGTGACTCCAGTGAGTTATGAAAAATTCAACATACTGTTTACTGAGAATATCCAAACCTACCACCCATGGATTTCTAGTCGGTTAAATACACTTCTCATTAAAACCATGATGGCGTTGCCTTAATATCCCTTCAGTGGCCCAGAGGCACTTCAGAATCCTCGTTATGGACATCAGTGACTGCACTGTAAGAAATTATCACTTAAGATTTCTTGATTTATAGGACTATGATATTTGGGGTTACTTCTCATGGTCGCATTTTTATAGTGGACAGCCCAGATGGATTAATTCATCCACAGTATTTGGGAACCCGGTTGTACTGCTAACTCTGCCTCCAACTTCTTTTCTGTGAGACTTTGGGAAATCACTTTACATCATTCTTCCCCGGTTTTCTCATTTGCAAAATTAGAAGGATGGATATTTTCTTGCTTTGTGAACTAGTCCAATGAGATGCTTGCATGTGAGTAGCCTAGAGAAGGTATATAAAATATAACTTCCTGCATCTACCTTTTGAATTCTTTTTTTTTTTTTTTTTTTTTTTGAGTTAGGTTCTCTCTCTGTCATCCAGGTTAGAGCGCAGTGGCATCATCATAGCTCACTGCAGCCTTGAACTCCTGGGCTCAAGCCATCCTCCCGCCTCAGCCTCCCAAATAGCTGGGACTACAGGCGCACACCACCACAGCCGGCTAATTTTTCTATTTTTTATAGAGGTGAGGTCTCGCTCTTGCTCAGGCTGGTCTTGAACTCCTGGCCTCAAGTGATCCTCCTGCCTCGGCCTCCCAAAGTGCTAGGATTACAGGTGTGAGCCACCACATCCGGCCTTGAAATTCTTATTCAATAGTTTTTAGATGAGGCCTGGAAGTCTACAGTTTAAAAGGTTCTCTATATCCATAAGTAGGGGATGATTAGTTAAAGACATAAATATATACTTTAGATGACTCTGCAGAATGTTGTTAAAAAGAATGAAGCAGCTTAATTTGTATTGATATTGAACACTCTTCAATATGTATCATTAAGAGAAAAAAATTAAAGTTCATTACAGTGTGTATGGTGTGCTGCATTTGCACTAAAACTGCACAGGCATAATCATGCGCAGAGAATGTAGCTCTGGGGAGGGAGGCTGGGGTTAGGGGTTAAGGGTCAGGGGCTGGGGAGAGAATTGCTTTTCTCTGTATAGCCTTTAACACTGTTTGGATTTTTTTTTTTTTTTCAAAAAAATGTACACATTACCTATTAAAACACATTTCTCTTGGGTTGCTAATGATGTGTCAATGTTGGTTTATCGTTGTCACAAACGCATCCTGCCGTGGACTGTTGGTGGTCCGGGAGTCAGTGTGTGTGTGTGGCGGGGGGAGACGGAACATGTGGGAACTCTGCACTTCCTGCTTAGCTTTGCCGTGGACCTAAAACTGCTTTGAATAATAAAGTCTATTAATTAAAGAAAAATTTTAGGTGCTAGGCATGGCCAGCTCACATCTGAGTGTGTGGCTAGACAGCTGGATGGGATGACATAGTGAAACTTCCCGTGCAGGTTCCGGGTGAACCGAGGAGCAGACAGACGGTAGGTTTGGAAAAGCAAGTCAGGTGGAGACTGTGGGCAGCCGGGAGGCCCTGCGGGAGTTCTGGGGGTGTCTCGCTGGCACCAGAGGACACCGTCTCATGTTGTTTTCTGGGAACCCCAAGCTGGATGGGCTGGGAAAATGCAAGGACAGGGGCCATTGGGGGCCAGCGAGGAGCCACTGTCATGATCCAGGAGGTGGCTGGTGAGGGGAGAGGCAGAAGAGTGTCTGGGATGGTGACAGGGAAGAGGAAGGCATTGTTGGGGTGACAAAGTATTAGGTTGAATCATGTGAAATTGCTGATACCGGACGCTTTTGACCTACAGTCATGGCAACCGATTACCTATAATTCAACCTCATTAAGTTGACAACGTGAGGCGGCAGAGGGCATCTCTGGGGATTGAAGATGGACCAGGAAATTTGGGGATTTAGAGCCTCGGTGGGTGGACGTTAGAGGTGATGACTAAATGTAGTGTCGTGGAATTTTAGACTGAGATGGGAGTCATAGAGCAAATGCTTTTGCTTACTATTTCCGGAATACTGTCTTGTGTGTTTTCACATAGTTGTGCCTTTGCTTGAAGGCCTTGGGAATGTGTTGAGTTTTTTTTAAAAAAATAAAGATTCAGGTGGAAGCCAAGTGAGATGGGGAACAAACCCCGCCTACCTGGAGCAGAATGAACTAATGGTGTGGGGGGCTTCTCAAGGATCTGAGATGCAGAGAGAAGCATTCACATCTGGTATGGGTGTGAATACAGAGAGGTGTCTTAAGGAAAGCTATAGCTTAGGAAGGTGAAGTTGCAGGAGACAGGCAGGACTGATTTATTGCAAAAGACATCAGTGCCCCAAGATTGAGGGCTTCAGGCCGGGGAGATAGAGGTTGGATTGGGAAGGCGGGAGATGAAATGAGATGCTTCCTGGTTTTGCGAAATCTTGGGCAAGAAGGAAGCTTAACTGTCACCTGGTTCACACAGGGCCTCTGCCGGCGCTGGATCACTTCCTCAATCCACCATTTTCCTGGAGAATTTTGAGGCCACAGAAATCATCACTCTTGTGCCTTTGGGCAGGTCTGCTTGTGAGAGAGCTCGGTTTGCCTGGAGTCAAAAGCCAAAACTCTACCCGGCAACTTTTATTTTATAGATCAAGTCAGGTTTCTTTTTCACCGGTCAACCCTTCAGAGATTTGAAGATACCAACTTTGAATCTTCGTACTTCCATGCTACCCAGCTCTAGGGCTTTAGTTTTCCTGTAAATGATGGACTCTGGGCCATTCACCTTCCCGGATGTGTTCCTCTAACCCTGCTCCAGGGACCCGCAATTTGTACTCTGTTGTAGACCGACAGGGGCGGAGCAGGGGCAGCCCCATTCCCTCCCTATGGCCCTAGGAGGCATTCCGTTTCTTGGTGGCCAGTCACTCTGCTGACCTGTATCGAAGTTAATCATGACATGAACCATAACGGCCTCGTCACACCTGCTGCCAGGGGATGGCCAGGTGTGGCGAGTGGAGGAGGCCGAGGCTCTCTGCTGGGGTTTGGCCATGAGCCAACTGGGAAGTGTCCGCAGGGCCCATGTTCTCTTTGCAAGCGCCTGAGACCTGGTTGGAGAGGAGGGGAGTGGATTGGAAAACATAAACAGACAGGAACTCCAGGAGAGGCTGCAGAAACTCTTCTTGACCTTTCTCTCGAGTCTCCTTTGAATTCCCGTAGAGATGGCGTCTGCAGATTGCCCGCCCCTTCCCGATCTTCCTCCTTCTTCCTTCTGCGCCATGACCCTCTTGATAGCCTCTACATTGCTGTCCTCCTGTAAGGGTTCCAACGCCATCCTGGAGAAGGGACAGAGAGTCCCTGAAGTTCCAACACCATCTGATGGGAGGCAGATTGTGCTGCGTATACTGCAGGCGAGAGCGTGAGTTCTGGGTCTAGAGCAGGGCATTTGCAAGACAACAAATCTTCCTCGTACCGACAGCTTCTTACAGCACAATGTCTAGATGCTAGTTTACTAATATGTCTCCCTTTATGTTTAAATTTTAAAAAAAACTGTGGTAAAATATTGTATTACAGTTTTCTAGAAAAACAGAACCACTAGGAATCATGCAGATAGACAAGAGAGGATTTATTATGGGAATTAGTTCACGTGACTGTGGAGGCCGAGAAGTCCCACGATCTGCTGTCTGCAGGCAGGGGGACCAGGGGAGCCAGGGACGTAATTCAGTCCAAGGCCAAAGGCCCAGGCACCTGGAATTCTAACGTCTGACGGCAGGGGGAGATGGGTGTCCAAACTCCGAAAGGAGGTGAACTTGCCCTTCCTTGTTCTACCTGGGCCCCCAGTCAGTTGGGTGATGCTGGTCCACACTAGTAAGGGAAGTTTTTCCTTATTCAGGGTACGGATCCAAACACTGATCTCTTGAGGAGACATTCTCACGGACTTGCTCAGAAATAATGTTTTACCAGCTATCTGGCTAAAGAGAGCTTAGTCAGGTTAACCATCATCTAAAATTAATCATCACAAATAATATATAGAATAAAAATTAACCATCCCAAATATGTATAATAAAACTAACCATCAAAAATATAGATAATAAAAGAATTTACCATTTTAATCATTTTAAGGGTACAGTTTAGTGGTATTAAGTACATTCACGTTGTTCTGCAACCGTCACCACTACTCACCTCCAGAACTTTTGTATCACCCCGAACTGAAACTCTACACCCACTAAATAACAGCTCCCGCCCCCCCGCCCCTGGTCACCACTGTTGGGCTTTCTATGTCTAAGAATGCTACTGTTCTAAGTCATGTCCCTCTTTCTAAAACTCTTACTTATTACAGACTGCCTTCACACCAGGGGAGAGTGGACAGGAAGAAGCTGGTTGAGGGGGAAGAAACTTTTGTACGTGTGCCTCGTAACATTCTGACCGTGTTAAGAAATCACACCTTGCTCCCCGCCTCTACCCGCAGGCTCGCTGAGAGCGGGTGGAGACCCTGTCCCCATAGGCCTCACGTGAGAGCCCTGGGGAAGGGCGAGACTGTTGAGGACAATGTCACCGGAAAAAAGAACTGCTCTCCAACAGGACTGCAAGTTGTATACAATTGGAAACAATTTCCTTCACGTTGGTCTCGATTATGTAAATTAAAGAGTCCATTTTCATATCCTTAGGCAAACTGTGCATTTAGAAGCAAAGACAAAGCAGGCTCATGAAGGAGAATTGAACATCACGAAAGAACCTCAATATGCTTGTATATGTCAAAGCAGGCGTGTGTGTGTGTGTGTGTGTGTGTGTGTGTGTGTGTGTAGCCTAAAAATGTTTCCCAGCTCTCCCTGGGTGTGGTTTTTACATGATCACAATCACTTACACTGAAGAGTACATAATTAGAGATTATCTGAAAATTTCCGCTGTTGGTTTACATACTTTGACACTACGAGGTGACAGGTTCATAATTTCTCTTTCTAGGAATGAGTACAGTTCTTAGAGTTCATTTATTTAATCTTTTTTGAAATTAGGTTTGGAAATCCTACAACATACAAGTTTAAACATTTGTCACCTCTGAACTTACTATTTTTTTAAAAATCTTGTGTTTCTGAGCATTTATTTTACACAACCAAAGGTTGAAGATTTTTAAGAGGTGTAGAAGCGCAGCTTCTGAAAATTAGCTTAAAATGAAATGTAGCCCAGCTGTGGGAGCTCGAGAAGAAGCCAGGGGGCCTCGAGAGGACAGCTCAGACGGCACAGCCAAGTGGACAAAGGACGTTGAAGAAAGAGGAGAATCATTGGAAATAGGCAGAAAAGTTAAACAGGTAGATGTACAGAATGCAGGTAACCAGTGAGAAGTAGTTGGGAGGAATGGCCGCAGGCAGGACTGGGCTTCCGCTGTGAGTGAGCACTGACGTGTGAGCTGCCGGGAACAGCAGCTGATGCAGGTTGAATACTCTGAATGGCGCCACGGAGCAGCTCCAGCCGGACAGCCGCCTGCCGCGTCCTCTGTCCTCTGTCACAAGGAGCACTCACCAGTCTGCACACACAGCCACAACCGGCCGGCACGTACACTCTACGGGACCGCAGTGAGCAGTGTGAACGAACACTGGGAACACATTTGACCCTCAGACTCACTAAATGTTTTATCTGAGAGGAAAAAAAGAATGGCTAACTCCATTTAAATGACATGTAGGAATAAATAAATGCGTTATTATTCTGTTAATAACCAGGAAGATCTGCTGCTAAACAGAGTATCTTCCAGTGTTAAGTAAATATCAAAGACCAACAGTTGTTGGGCTGCTTTTAAGGCCCACTTATCAGAAGTAGTATTTTAAATCCCTTTGTATGAGCACGTCGTACATCATTGTGTTATTGTCATCAAAGTTTCATTTCAATAGCTCTGTATCCATTAATACACATGTAGGGCTAAGTGCCAGTCGGATTCCAGCAATTCCACTCTAAAGAAGAGATCAAAATGCATGAAAACCTTCAATCTGCATTTTCCATTTAGGGAGAAAAATCTTCTTTCACCTGAAAATTTATGGGAAGTTTGGGACTGAGTAAATGGTGGAAGGGGTGGAATTCTGAATTTAGTGCCTAAATGTCTTGCCCTCTGCTTAGCAATGGCGGGGCTGCCAAGCAGCTCACTGTAAGAGAGTGAGCAGCCCAGGCCTCCAGGTCTTGGTGGAACTAGGCCATACATTAAATTTGGAAACCAGAATGAAGTCCCTTTCAGGGCAAACCCAATTAATCCTTTCTTAATGATGAGAACACTGAGACTCCTGCATCCACACCAATCTCCAAAACTAATCAATCACACTCAGAAACTTCTCACAATAGCGAAGTGTGCAGGATTTGGAGCACGGGACAGTAAAATCGCAAAAACGAATCATCGTGCGGCCCCGTCTTCCCGAATCAAGTCCCAGCCAGGACTCCATGCCACGGGCCGTCTGTGCACAGGTTGAAGCTATTCGGGAAGGGAGGGGCTCCCCGTGCTCAGGGGAGGAACCAAACTTCTGCCCCTTGCTGAGAAAGTATGGAGAATCGCCCTGGCTGTTCAGGGTTCTTAATGGTTAAGTTTAAATACATTTTACTGGCTGTACCTATGAGCCCACTGAACAGTCATCCAGTCGCTGAGATTTCTCCAGACGTTGGATTATATGTGACGACTGCTGAGGTCACAGGCCGGCGGGCGTGGGGCTGGCGGCAGAGCCGGGAGCCTGCCAGGCTGCATGGTGTAGGAACACATCAGTTTCAGCTAACAGAAAGCCCTCCTGTGCTCGTTTGCTAGGGCTGCCAAAGTGCCACAAACTAAGTGGCTTAAACAACAGAAATCTATTTTCTCCTGGTTCTGGAGGCGAGAAGTGTGAGGTCAGAGTGTCAGAGGGTTGTTCCCCTGAGGGCTGCGAGGGAAGGGTCTGCTCCAGGCCCCCCTCCGTGGCTCGTAGGTGGCTGTCTCCTACGTCTTCATTTTGTCTTCTCTCCGTACGTGGACATCTCCAGATTTCCCTGCTGATAAGGACACCAGTCATATTGGGTGTTGGGAAGAGGTTGTGAGTGAGGGAGACAGACGCGGGAGAGTCAGAGGAGGAGACGTGACGGTGGCCGGAGTGACGCCGCCCCTGGCTTTGAAGATGGAGGGAGGAGCCGTCAGCCAGGGAATGTGGGTGGCTCTGGAAGCTGCAAACGGCAAGGAAGGTAGTCATTCCTGAGAGCCTCCGGCAGGGACACGGTTCCTCTGACACCCGGATTCTAGCCCAGCGAAGCCCATTTTGGACTTCTGATTTCCAAAACTATACGGTAATAACTTTTTGTTATTTTGAAGCTGTGTGAGTTTGTGGTGCTTTGTTACAGAGGCAACAGGACACAACTGACACATCTATCGACTCCAAATATACGCTCCAGGACTGGGGAGATGACCACCAGGTGCATCCACTGACCCCGTGCACCAGCTGTCAGCTGGCTTCAGCCAGGACACTACTGATTGCATGATCTCTGCGAGCTCTCACTCTAAGAAAGGAGGTCATGAAGGAGTTTTGGGTCTTTAGGTATCAGGGTCAGCTCAGATCCTGTGTCCAGCAATCACTGAAGTGCCTGGGTACTGCCCTGCCCCGTGCGTGGTCACTAGAGTGCTGCCATAGGGGTTCATCACGGGGCACACTGGCCGTGGTGTGGCCGGGTTCCGTCTCCAGGGCACCTGGTCAACTCTTCAATCAATGGGCCTGAGGCCGCTGCAGGTGTCTCCTCTTAGGAGTTTACTCTGGCAGGAATCCTGTGGCCTGAGGAAGAACCCTCTGCAGGTGAGTGCCAAGAAGAATTGAAGCTAACAGGTGAGGGGCCTGTGGGCCCCTGTCCCTCACCACGTCGGGGGCGGGGGAGCGCCCCAGGGTCGCTGGTGCCAAGGCAGGCAGAGATGGCGTCTCAGAGAAAGTGCTCGGTAAGTAAGAGGGGGCAGGCGCTGGGATCAGGATATATGTTGGGGTGGGCTTCTCTTGGGGGAGATAAAAATATGCTAAAATTTGTTGTAGTGATGGTTGCAGGACTCTGTGAATATACTAAAAGCCATCGAATTGCGCATTGTAAATGGGTGCATTATATGATAGGTCAATTATGTCTCAGCAAAGCTGTTATAGAGAAGGAGAAAGGAAAGACAAGAAGTGCTTGGGGACTCGTGGGTCTGACCTCGGTGTGAGAGGTTCACGGGGAGCCGGGAGGGCGAGACGGAGAGGGCACAGCGCCCAGCAAAGCCTAGAGCCCCCGCCGCTGTAGCCTGGAGGCAAGGGGGCACGTGGGAACCCCTACCTTGGTCTGCAGTCTCTGTGCCTTCCCCTGTCTCTCCCCTCCACCCTGCACTCAGGGATTAAGTGGCTTTCAGGGAAAAACATCATCTTTTTCTGATTTAAAACATGCTGCCTTGCGTAACTTGAGATGTGGAACTGGGGTCCGCTGCCACGTCTCGTCTCTCGGGCGTCCGTCCCTCCCGCTCTCCCTTCCCTGTGGTCCTCTGCCGCCTCCCCTTCCTCCACCCTCGGGTTTATTCGTCCTGCGGTTGCACACCTTCCCCTGGCCCTGTCACTGTCCTGGCTGCCGTCCTTCCTCCTTGGCCCTCCTGCCGGACACCCTCGCCTGCCGTCCCGCACACCAGCCCGGCTCCGGGCCACCCGCCACGCGCTCACGGACTCTCCTTCCCTGTGAGTTCCCGGGTCTTGCTTTTGACGGAGCCACGGGCTCCTGGCGTCAGTGTTTGCAGATACAATTGATGCCAATCATCTGACTTCACTCGAGAGGCTAATCTGAATTTAGGAACTTTGGCTCGAGAGGAAAATGTTTAGAGAAAGGCAATTTCACTGCCTCCCCATCCGTAGATAACCCGTGGTAGCACCGTCAGGGGACAGAGAACACCTCTGTATCTCGTAGAAGCCTTCACAGAACGATAAGATTCATTCTTGCTCTTTCAATACTTTTGCTGATGTAAAATACCTTACCTTTAAAGAGGACAGTATTTCCTCTACTTAACTACAAAATTACTAAGGGAAAATCACATATTCTTGCACTGAGATAAAACTGCATTACGAAGCTTTAGTAAAACAATTTTTCCCCGAGTCTTGATGGACAGCTTCATCCCACATTCAACAAAGGACTGTTGAAATTAAAAAAAAATCAAACTGACGTGTATTGGACAAATGCAAAATGTACAAAATATGCCAACCTATATATAAACAAGGAGTGTTTCCTCCCAGGTGACTACAATTTTGTCATTAGGTTATTATGTTTATGGGTTTATTTGAAAACAAACACTGTGATCGGATAGTCCCCCAGGGACTCGGACCCAGAATTGGAACCAGGGGAGAGGAAGCGTCCGGGTCTGGGTGGCAGGAAGGTGACGAGATTTCATAAACTTCCAGGCCGCGGACAACCGCAGGGTTCCTTGAGACCAAACCCTCAGGGCACAGTTTGTCAGCCTTCCCACGGCTGACTTTGGGGACGGGTAGTCCTTTGTTGGGGGCTGTCCGGGGCACCGTGGGACATTCAGCGGCCTGCGTGGCCCGTGCCTACCAGACGCCAGTAGCATCTCTTCACCCCACATGACAACCAAGGATGTCCCCAGACCTTGCCAGGTGTTCTCTGGGGGCAAACTGCCCCTGGTAAGGAACCCGCCTTAGGGCGGAGGCAAGGGAGGGTCCAGAGGTCCCATGGGGACTTGCATCAGTGGAAGAGGAAAGATCCTCTGGGCTTCATCCTACAAAGATCCCACCTGGCCCAGGAAAGCCCCGTGGGTAGCTGAGAGGGGTCCCCTCAGGGCCGACAGCAGTGCCCGGGGGACCTGCGAGAAGCAGGCGGAGGCAGGTGGATGGAAGCGGGGACCACGTTTGTGCCGACTGAGGACCCTGCCCCGGGCAAGTGTTCGCGCTTGCGGGCGATGGCCGTGCCAACTCAACAGGCAGCACACGCGAGACCTCCGGTGGGTTCCGGGGACCCGTGAGGGTGACACAGACTCTGAGACGGCAGAGCTCCTCCCTGAGGCGGAGGAGGAGGAGGAGAGGAGCAGGCAGTGGCCCTGGCTGGAGGGGCTGACTCCTCCTGGTGCCTCTTTTCCTGCCTGCGCCCAGAGGGCAGCGGAGCCACAGGAAGCGGCACGCTGGGACCTGCAGGGGCAGGCGGGTGGGCAGGGCAGCGGCTGCACAGGCTGGAGAAACAGCCGGACGGGCGGCGGCAGGAAACGGGCTTTGGAGGGAAGGAGAAGAAGCCCCTGCTGTCAAGATGGGAAGGACTAACGCCGGAGGACAGGGGATAAGATTCATCCACTTTGAAGCAGAAATCCATAGTGGGACGTTGGTCCTGTTTTTCAAGGATCCCACCAGAGACGCCTGAATCTGGCCCACGGTCCCCTCCACAGACTGCAGGGCGGGACCGGCCCCAGGCACAGGGTCCCCAGAGGAGGCTTGGAAGAGCTGCCTTGGAGGGACACCCATGCCCAGGAGAGCTGGTGGCACCAGGGCCTTCTCTGGGAGGTAAAGTCTCCAGCACCTGAGCAGGAGTGTCACTGTTATGCAGGACGGAGACCGTGGTGAGAAATGGGTGCATGGGGCCCTGAGAACATCGGCTGTGTGTGTGTGTGTGGGGGGTGTTTAAGGGGCTGACCTTTGACTCAGTTCTCTGCCAGGTGAAGAAGCAGAACAGTCGCCAGGCCACGTGGGAATCTTACAGGGTGGGAGAAATGGGTCCGTATCCTTTTATCCAAGTGCCACCGTGTTCCCCTTTCTTCCGGGCAAGCCCCAAGCAGGGAGCAGAACCTACCTCTGAGAGCCGTGCAATGTGTTGGGGACAACCCATGATTTGGGAAGAAATTCGGGTTCACAGAGTCCAAGGCTGTTTGGCTTGAAGAAGGCTGTTTTTATTTAAGTCACTTCCCTGTATCTCCAGGGGGAAAATCCGTTAGAATTTTGCTCTCTCACTGACGCCCTGTGCCCTGCGTAGGGGACCTGCAGGACGCTGTGGCAAAGGGACAGTGCTCGCCGGGTCTGAGCGCTCCTGGTGGGAAAGGTCCGTGGGATGAGCCTGGAGGGGAGAATGTGCGAGTCACGCTGCCTCCGAGGCCCAGTGCAGGGGCCGGCAGGGAGAAAGCCTGAGCACGTGTTTGCAGATTGATCCGATGAATTAGCTAATTAATTAGGGGGTGGACGTCTCTTTGCAGTCAGTGCGCTCCCCACCGTCCCTGGAGGCAGCCTGTTTCCTCTCCCAGGGACACTGTGAGCCGCTTTGCTCCAAGCTCCCGTTCTGATTGTTCCTTGGTCACGGAGGCAAAGGTGGCCCAGAATGGGGAGGACCTTAAAGGCCAAAACCAAACCCTGAGGCGCGTGGATGGGCCCAGCCCGCCACGGAGGTGGCCAGGGAGTGTGCTGAGCATAAAGGTGGAGGTTCCGCGTGCACGTTGGCTTTATGACATCATCAGTGTTGGCTTTATGACATCATCAGTGTTGGCTTTATGACATCATCACGTTTCTGGGCTCTGCTTCCACCGGGCGCCTCCTAGGCAGCCCTAAAGGGAGCCCCAGGCGCTTCCGGGCTGGGAAGCGTTACCCGTGACTTAGAATGCTTTGTGGTTTTTGCTGGCTCTGGACGTGAAGCTGATCATGTTCGAGGTTTCCCCCACGCTTGGGATGGCTTGATTAGTTCCGGGATGTGAGGTCTGGTATGAAACAAGCCGCGCCTGAGAGAATAGCAGACAGGGGAGGCTGGCTGGGTATCGGGGCACGGGGGCCATCTGCCTCTTGGAGGAAGGGATGGGACATGCACCCTTCTCAGTTGGCCCCAGGCTAGTGGGGGGCAAAGGATGCCCGGGCTGCAGTGGCCAGATGTGCAGGACGCGCTGGGGCTTTTGGTGCCAGTGACGCGGGCCTGGGAACAGCATCTGGAGCGCGGGCAGGGCAGCCCCCCGCAGGGGTCTCTGAGGGGGCGGGGAGGAGTGGGCCTGGGCAGGCTGCAGCACCCGGCCTCTGCCCACTGCCGTGCTTGAACCTGGCCTGACAGAGAGGGGAGGGGAGAGACGGGAGACACCCGCACACCCTGAAGATCAGGGAGGAGGTCCTGACGCCCAGAGGCTCAGAGGAAGCTGACGTTGCTGGGCTGGGCACGTGCTCCCGGAGAAACGGACACTGTCTGAGGAGCATTCAGCCGCAGCGCGTCCCTTTTGTTCCCCACGGAGAGTTTGCCCTCAGTTGAAACAGCTGCTTCCGTCTTCTCTCCTGGAGTAAGGCCTGGCGCACAGTAGGCTGTTTCCTTCCTGCTGCTGGGAAGAAGGCAGTCACAGATAACACGCAGCTCTTGCAGAGAATCTCCCAGGGACGTGCGCCATTGCAAGCAGATTTCGGACCCTGTTTCGCCCACTGATCTGCGTCTACTACCTGCTCAGTGAATGAGTGGGGCGACATTGCTTTAAACAGCCCTGCAGTGTTTTGTCTTTTTCTAAATCTAGAAACCAGAAGAGAATCCTAAATTGAAATTTGGAGACTGGATGTGTGTGGCAGAGCTAGCTGGTTACCACATACTTTTCTCTTCTTGCTGAGAACACCGCTAGAGCACACTTCCCGGCCTCCTTTGCAACGAACGTGCCCCCGTGACCGAGTTCTAGCCAACAAAATGAGGGTGCGAGGGGTTTGCTTTATGTTCCGGGCTCCCATGATGCTTCCCGACCTTCTGCTCCGACCTTGGAGAAGGTAGAGCTGGAGATGGGAGGATTCTGGGCTCCTGAGTTGCCACTGGAGGACAGTCTCCCCCCATCGGAAACTCCTATTTCAGATTCACCTGAGCTGGAAATAAACTAATATTATGTAATGCCACTGAGATTTTGTGCTTTCCCTGCTACGTGCTTGCTAGTGTTACCTTACCTAACTCAGAAACTTGTACCTGGTACCTTGAGGTTTCCTGTAACAAAAACTTGAAATGTGTGGTGTTGGCTTCCTTTCTAGTCATGCAGTGAGAAAGCTGCCATCCCATGATGGAGAGATGGAGACCCATGTTATGCAGCGGCAAAACATTCCATAAAACCGTCACCTCTGAAAACTTTAAGGGCAGCCTACATGTCTCATGAAACTGTGGCTCCAGGCAAGATATGCTGGCTTTTCCTTTTTCCGTTTTGAAGTTATAATATGAGATACTGACACACTCAGGAAATCGCTGGCCAATTTGCAAACATAAATGAAAAATAGCAGACGGAAGCCAGGGCTTTTAGACTGCACGTGTGAGAAGTCAGGCCAGGGAAGACTCGTCGGTTAGACACGAGGATTTGGTGCTATGGTCGACAGCTGATGAGGGGGGTGGCCTGTGGCTTACTGTTCACAGTGGCCTTGAGGTAGCAGCGTTAGCTACAGGGTGGAGTAGAGGTGAGGAAGCCATAGAGACATTAGACTTGAAAATTACGTCTAAGAAAGAATTTGGGGTATGATTACTGGCACGTGGAACTACACTAAGATAATACATCAGAAAACTGCTAAGGTTTTGAGAGAATTGGATTGCTAAGGAAACCAGCACCCTATATTTGAAAGGTTTGGACTGAGTCTTAAAAACAACCCTCACCCCCAACCCTTGTGTCAGTGGCAGGTGGGCTGCACGGGGCGGAGCAGGTTCCCGGAGGGCACATTCACCCTACCCGCTCCAGCTGCGACCAGAGAGGGAGGGGCCAGGAAACCCACCCAGAGGGCTGAGCCGGAGCCGGGAGAGTGAAGGGGTTTCCCCTAGGGCCAGGAGAGGGGGCCAGGGAGGATTTCATCATTGCTTTGGCCCCATGGTGCTGGACGTCTCCCACTCTTCCGCTTCTGAATGGGACCTTTTATCGCGGTTTTCCTGCCCTGCTCCACCGGCTTTGATCAGTGTGGATGCCGAGGGCAGGTAATCTATCTTTTTGGCTCCTTGGTCGCTGCACCACAAGGAGCCATGTCTGGACCTGTTCATCCCCCCCAGAGCTACTACAGTGGCCGCTGTGAGCATGAGTCCGTGCTACATGTGCTAAGAAGAGAGAAACAGATACTTGGCGCCCGAGGGGCGGACTGTGGCAGACACTGCCGGTTGTTCGCCAAGCCTGCCTCCATTTTCCCTGGACTTGCAGCTACTCTATGCTGGCCGGCATCCCCTGCTGTGGGTGTGTCTGTCTGTTAAGCCAACGGAACCTGGATGAAGGTGAGAGCCACCACTCCCAGGCCTGGCCCATAATCCCCTCCCATGCCCAGTCCTGTCTTCCCTCTGCCGTGGCAACCACAGAAGCCACACGTTGAAGATGGCAGAGCCACAACAGAGAAGGAGCCTGGACCCCTGAATCACCACCTGGGAGAAAGCCACCCTCTTTTGGACTTCACATGAAAGAAATATTCTATTTGTTTCTCTGCTGAGACGTATATGTTTCAGCAGCTAGAGTCACCTGAGCTGATACAACTTTAAAGGAACAATGTGTGTTTTCACCATTCAAGGTGACTCTCTGCTCCTTTGAAAACCACGCTCACCTCCATTCACGAACAGACCCTGCATCTTTTCTGTAACTTGAAGATGTATGGACAATCATCTCTCAGGGAGTTGGCAGATTTTGCTACAGCCAGAGTTCTGGCACTTTCTCCTGACTGTGTGACTTGTGCCCGCTTCATCTGTGTGTCCCATTAGAGTACTAATAAATGACCTATTTTACTAGGTAAGTGTTTAAAGCAAATGCACTAAGGCTTGTGAAACTATTGTCAGACTCTGAAGGCACTGTGTAATTCTTTAAATATTTTTTTTTTAAGAACAAGGACTTTTTAGATACACACAAACATCATTTTATGTTTAACCATAAAGAAAAGTATTTAATCTCCTTCAGATTTACGTTTGCATCCCTGGCAGGGAATAAACGACCTCCCCACACAGGCTTGCCGTGAGGGGTAACACGCAGTGCGCCTGGCGGAGTGCCTGGCCAATCACAGACGCGTGCTGGGTGCTGGTTTGGGATTATCGGTCTCGTCTTGCTCTGTCCTATGCTGGACATTCATGATGCCGGCTTACGTGGTGGAAATGGACAGACACCGTCGTCTCTGTGTTGGGGAAAACTTGGAACTGGAAGGGGAGAACTTCGGGGCCATTTCCCTCCCTGTGGGCCTTTTCCTGCATCTCCTGGCCTGGCCCGGCACGGAGGGTGACTCCTGCCTCAGTTTCCCCTGGCCAGCTCTGGTCCTTGCCTCTCCTCTCTCGTTTTCAGCTGCGTTTTGTTGCTGTGTTTTCTCCCCTTGCCTCCCTGCCTCGTTTCCCAAGCTGCAACCTCTGCCTCGGCTTTCTCCTCTTCCCCATGTTGTTCTCATCGTCCCGCGGCCTGTCCCTCCGTCCTCCCAGCTTGCCCCCTCATTCCTTCCCCTGGAGCCACCCTGCAGCTGGGCGATGTCACAGAAGTGGCCGGAGCCCTCTGTGCCCTGGACACACTGTCTGTGACCACAGGGACTTGCTTGCAATGGGGGCAGCGGAACGTGTTTCGGGAGATGCAGTTTTAGTTTTTGTAGATAGTAGAGTGCTTGACGTGCAGTTGGTGGAGGAAGAAAAACAGCTTTTTTCAAATGACTAATTCTTCTAAGAACCTTTGCAAAAAATATTATTCCCAGTGTTTAAATATAAATCCAGCTGTCTAAAGCTATCCCTTGAAAAGAGGTACATGTTCTTTTTGTTCAGCCACGATTTGGCTTAGAAAAATCTTCTAGCTATCAATAAAAGTGAAATCCCTTTTTGTTCACCCTCCGAGGCGATTATTTCCGTCTTGTGCCGTGCGCACTAATTAGCTGACACCAGCAGCCGCAGCAGCGTCTGCCTGAGACCAAGGTGATTCCACAGCGTCGCTGTCCTCACCCGCTCACAGTCTGTTTTATAAATCTGGTTCCAATTAAATTTAATTACCAGAGCCTCTTAATGTCACCCTTTCTTCTGCATAGAGAAAATACTAAGTTTTATCCTGTTTATTTTGGAATTCAGGGAGGACTTATAATAAGTAAAGCAACCATCCTCAGTTCCTTATTCTGCTATTAAGTAGAAATTAACTTCCAATTTTCCTTCTTTCTCTCTTTAATCTCTCGGCTCATCCCGATTCTGGGTAAAACGGCTGCTTTATCATATACTTTCAATTACTTTCTCCATTTTACTCCGCTCTCGATGCTTTCTGATTGAAATCAGAAGGATGTAGAATAGGGAGTGTCTGCCCCAGGGAAGAGGTCAGCCACCGGCCACACTCTGGAGGAATTTCTGCCACGTGCAGCTCAGAGCGGACCAGCCCGGGGAGCTGGTCCCCGGTCCCCGGTCCCTCGCTGGTAGCTTCCCTGCCAAGCGGCACTGGCTGGTGAAGGACGGAGGAGACACAGCCTGGTCTGGAAGGCAGAGGGTGGCCTTGGGTCGGAGGGGAAGCCAGCCCTGGAATCCTTTCCCCACCGCACCGCCAGCCGCGGAGAGCCCCTGAGTCACACGTGTGTCCACCAAGCTGACGAGGAGCTGCGGCCCAGGATGGAGCCAGAGAACAGCCGTGCGCTGGGGGGAGGGCTGGGCCCTGCCACGGAGAGGCTGCTCTTGGCTGGACTGGAAGCTCCGTGGGAGCAGGACGGTCCGTCTCTGTCACACCTGTACCCTCCGTGCCCCACCTGCTGCATAACGGGTTTGCGGTGGATGCTCGTGGGCTTGCTATGAGATCACTGAGTCTAGAATGTGAATGTATGTCGGCCGCCTGCTGCGGTCTGCACTGTGCTGTCTCTGGGCCTGACGGGACATCCCTGGGTGGCTCTGCTGGGTTGGAGCTACTGTTTCCTGGGTCTCATTTCTTCCCACCCATCGGTTGTCTAAACTTTTAAGGGCACCGGCCACTCTACCAAGAAAAAAGGGGGTTCTATTGTCACACATCCTCCAGCGTCACTGATGGGAATCTTATATTTAATCTTATTTCTTTTTAAGTGACCTGTTTTGATTTCTCCAGAGTGTAGAGGTTTTAGGACTGTTTGCTTCATTCTTGGTGTTCTGCAATGTCACAATGACGTGCCTGGGTGTGGGTCATTCCTCGGCCACTGGGCCCCAGCACTCTGTGGGGACTTTGAAGATTGACGTTTCCCTTTAGCTGGGGGACATTTTCTTTCATGTTGGAATAGGTTTCTCCTTGTCCTAGTAGATCTGTCTGGAATTTATATTTTAATTACTTGATCTTCTGGGCTTGAAGCATACTTACATGAAAGGGCCTCTCACTTTTATCTTCTCACCCTTCTTTGAAAATTTAAAACAAATTTTGGCGATCATGCTATTAACAGGAGAAAGCTTGCTCTTGTTCATTGGCTGTTGCTTTTTGTCAGTCCCAGCAGGCCCTGGAAGGAGCAGGTGGCGGCTGAAATACCTGCTCTCATTCCCAGGAGCAGGCCCCGAAGTAGCCGGTCGGCACAGAGGGTGGCTCAGCACTGTGTGTCCCTCACCCCAGAGGCCATTCTGGAGATGCTGGCATTGGGGGAAGGACATTCTCAGCTGCTGAATCTTCTTCAAGGGGAAATTGGAGTCAAGATTCTGTCTCAGAACAATGGAGCCCAAATAGAAAAAAAAAATATTGGAGATGTGGTAGCATCAAGTGTCAGCCAAGCTGAGAAAACTAGATGCCAAAAAAGATGCGCGTGAGGAGAAAGTAGGCCAGGCAGGAACAGCCGCTGCTGAGGCAGAGACGAGAGGCAGCGAGTGACCCCCACTGAGGGGACAGGGCCTGCAGAGGACCCGCCCAGACTCTTCAGTCTGTCACAGCAAATGACAAAGAGAGGGTTGGGGTCTCTCTGGGAACAGTACCCATTCAGTGACATGCAAGACATCTCAGGGCACCATCTTCCTTATCCACCCAGATGGCACCAGCGTGTGGGGCCCAGGAGACCAGGACAGGATGAGAGGGGCACCTGGGCCCCGGAGACAGGAGAGGCTCCAGGACCTCACCTGCGTGCTGAAAGCCTCAGGAGGCCGAGGGGAGCGTGCTGTGGGTTGGAAGAGTGGCAGAGTTCCAGCGGGCAATGGGAGGCAGCAGGGCCTGGGACCCGGCAGTCCTGCTTGGGGGAAGGAGTGGCTGGGCCGAGCTTGCGCAGGGTGAGGAGCCAGCGCTGACAGAGGGCACTGGGGGATGTGAAGGGACACGGGCAATGAGTGAAATACCTTTTACCAGGTTTTTCCATGTTCCTCCTTCTCCCAAGAAATCCACACCCTGGGAGAAGATTTCCAACCACAGAAAGGAGAGGGCTGGCAAGAGCCGCAGAGCAGCTGCTGTTCATGAAGAAATGAGGTCCGAGGCAGGCAGGGCCAGAGGAGACAGTTTCTGCTTGAAGGGAGAATTTTATGGATCATGTTTTTGAGTTACAGCTAACTCTTTGAGAAGGAGACAAAGAGACGACATTCTAGCAATGGGACTGTTTCAGAATGAGAAATGGTAGGAAAATATTCTGGGTACAATCTGGGGAGAGATTGATTACATTGATTTGAAGAATTAATGGGAAAAGAACTGAGCTGATAAAGAAGTTTGCACGAGAAAGAGAGGAGCATCTTAGAAGATTCGCTAAAGAAGAGCAGGATGTATTAGTTTCCTATTGCTGCTGTAACAAATTATGTAAACTTAGTGGCTTGAAATAACAAAAGATTATTATCTCACAGTTGTGGATATCAGAAGCCCACAAATGTGCCTTTTGGGGTTAAAAGTAAGGTATTGGGAAGTCCGTGTTCCTTTGGAAGGCTCCAGAGGAGATTCTGTTCAAAAGTATGGGGACTCCTGTCTTCCTCCCCTTCCTCCTAGCTGCGCAAGTTCAGCCATCATGGAACTTTTTTGAGCTTCAGCTTTTTCATGTGTAAAATGAGACTAATAAATGCTTTTCTCCTATCTCTCTCATTAGTTTGTTTTGAGAAATAAGATAGTATTTGCAAAATTACTCTCACAACTCTAGCGCTTTACGCAGCAGAGAGGCTAAGACAGTGAGAGACGGCCCAGGAGAGAGACTTGGAGGCCAGGTCAGGAGGGGTCTTGCCTAAGGTCGTGCGAAGGAGAGTGAGCTTTGGGCATTTGTAAGTAGGAGAGTAAGATGGTCAGATTTAGACCCAGTAGGTCACTTCTGACTCGGTGAAGGCTGAATTTCAGGAGGACAGGTTGAGAGGCATGGAGACCAGAGAAGGGAACGTTATCATAACGATATTGAGGGTGAGGACTAGGACAGTGGTTCCGCATTGGGATGGACCGTGGTACGTGGTTGGATTGGACCGTGGTACGTGGTTGGGGTAGACTGTGGTACGTGGTTGGGGTGGACCGTGGTACGTGGTTGGGATGGACCGTGCTACGTGGTTGGATTGGACCGTGGTACGTGGTTGGGATGGACCGTGGTACGTGGCTGGGATGGACCGTGGTACGTGGTTGGATTGGACCGTGGTACGTGGTTGGGATGGACCGTGGTACGTGGTTGGGATGGACTGTGGTACGTGGTTGGGGTGGACAGCAGAGCAAAGGTGAACTCCGGAGGTGAAGTCCAGAGCACGTGGTGGTCGATCGACGGTGGGAGAGAGGGAGAATCAGAGTCAGTGAAAGGTGACCGAGTCTCTGGCCTGGGCATTTAGGTAGACGGCCCCTAACTCGGAGGAGGGAATGTGGCGGAGGGCAGGAGTGGGAGGTGTGAAGGAGAGTTCCACGTGGAGGCACCTCGTCTGTGGAGCGTGGGACGTGGAAGTGATCTCCCCAGTGAGCGGCCGGATATGAACATTTGAAACTTGGGGAGAATGTCAGGGCTCAAGATGCTGACTTTGGAGGCATCGGCTTGTAGATTTATTTTTTAAATCTTGAAAATGTTCCTGGGGAAGTACAAAATTTGAAGATCAGTGGGGCAAAGAGAGAACCTTTAGGAACGCTAGCATTAAGGGTGGGGTGTTAATTTTCTGATTATGCCAGCGGCCTAAAGCAACACAAACGTACTGCCTTACGGTTCTGTGGGTCAGAAGTCTGACACTGGGCTTTAGCCACACTGGGCTGCAATGGAAGTGTCCGCAGGGCCGTGTTCCTTTCCGGAGGGCCTGGGGGAGAACCCGTTCCGTGCCTTTTCCAGCGTCTAGGGGCCAGCTGCGTTCCTGCATCCGTGGCGTCCTTCCTCCGTCTGCAAAGCCGGCAGTGGCGGGCTGAGACCTTTCCACGCTGTTGTTTTTCTCTGCACCCTTTTCTTCCACTTTTAAGGACTCATGGGGTTAGATTGGGCCCATCTGGATAATTAGAACAATCTCATCATCTCAAAATCACCTGATTAGCAACTTTAACTGCATCTGAAACCCAGTTCTCTTTTGCCGTGTCAGGTAAATATTCACAGGCTTAGGTCACAGACACCTTTCCGGAGGCCACTGTTGTGCCGGCCAGAGACGGTAGGAAGAAAGGCTGCCGTTAAGGAGTCCAGGCATAGACAGGTAGGAGGGGACCCAAGGAGAGTAGTGCTGTGATTGTCCTTGAAATCAGGCCCCAAGCTAGGAAGGCGTAAGCTCAGACCAACTCCGGCTTCTCCTAACGACCCCTGCTGGGAAGGCGAGCTCTGGTCCGGCAAACTAGAAGGTCTGAGCCACAGCTCTGGGGCTTTTCCTCCTGCTTTGGGAACTTGGGTAATCTGTCCTCTGAGACATTTCTTCACCCGCACACCATGGATTGTGACTCCACTTTCCTCCAGAAGCAATGCACAGGAACCCTTAGTGAATTACGGACGGCTGTGCACACGCCAGTGATGTGCTGTGCAGGAACTTTCAAGAAAACTTCTTGAAAATGGGTTCAAGTCTATGTAAATAGTCTCTCAGGTTTAGCTTCTTCTTTCAAGCTACAAGGAAGGCTCCCCAAGTCCTGAACTCCTGGGCTGTGGCATAAAGATATGCATGAAATGAGCAGCCCACACAGGTAGGACACATACATAAACCACTTAGATGCAAAAGCTGCGGTTAGAAATTGTCCCTGCCCTCAGTGTTAACATCATCAGTTGATGAATATTAGTTTGTACAGATGGAAGGTTCTAGAAAAGATGGGAGGGTGGAAGGAGAGACCCTGAGGGAGTAGGTTAAAGAGGGCTCACATTTGAAGAATCATCACCTGGAAAAGAGAGTTGACGTTATCTGCACTCATTTAGAAGTCATATCAGAGTTTAAACCTAAATAAGTTAGATTTTGACCCTTAGAGCAGAATTCTCTGAGTAGAGCTGTGTTATATTAGCACGGAGGTATAGGCTGTAATCGTCTTTATCATCAGGATTCCTGTGGTGGGTGCTAGTTTGGACATGGTTACAATTGAGGTTCCAAATGTAAGATTCCATAATATCTTTAACTTCCAGTCGGACACTGCTATGAGATCTCCTATCAACCGCAAACTCAGTGCACCTACAACTTTTTAACTCCGGTTCATTTTTCCTACTAGGCTTCCCTGTTTCCGTCAGTGGTAGCTACAGTTTCTCAAGCCTTCAGGCTAAAACTCTCATTTTTCTCCTCTTTCTATGATGATTAATTAAACACTTACTACATACCAAATAATGAAAGAGACAAAAGGATTACCAAGATGAATAGGAGATGTCCACTCCCAGTAGTTTGGAGTCCTACATGTAACCATTGAAGCCTTCTGGTGCAACACATCCCATATGCTAGACTTAAAAATCATTTAAATACTAAGTTAGCAAGAAAGTAGAACTCTTCAGAAGCCAAAAGCAAGAAAATGCAGAAATTAAGAGTAGTCAGGGCAGAAGAAACATTAACCATTTAACTAAAAAAGCACCAATTTAAATAAAGACAAAACTGAACTACTGGACACAAATATCATTAGTCAGGATGAGGTTAATGAGTTAAAGTATACTAAAGTTTTTGATCTGTTCAAGAGGTGGGCATTGACTAACACACACTTGTACTAAGTTACATGTGTATGTTATAACTTCTAGAGAAACCACCAAAAGAATAGAAATTGTGCACGAAGCTTTCAAACTAGTAAGAGGAAAAAAATGAAATAAAAAAAGAAATTCAGCTACTTCATAAGAATGCAAAAGGAATAGTAATATTAAACAAAAAGTGAAAAAGAAAAAATAGAAAGCATAAAATAACATAAATCTTAATTCATCATTAATTCCAATAAATGTGAATGGAATAGACCATCCAGTTAAAAGATAAATACTAATAAAATATTTAAAAAACAGATCATCTATATTTTGCTTACAAGAGGCATACTTAAAATAAAATATAAAGTTGAAAGTAAAAGAATAGAAAAAAGATGTTCTGGATAAACATTAACCATATATAGGTGTAGTGATATAAGACAAAATAGATTTTCAGGCAAAAAGCATTACTAGAGACAAAGAAGATCAATACATAATAATAAAATGTTCTACTCATAAGGAAGATGTCACAGTTATAATCTTGCATGCCCATAGTAACGCAGCCTTAAAATATATAAAACAAAATTTGATAGAACTGCATGGAAAAATAAACAAATTCACCATCATAGTGGGAGATTTTAACACACTTTTCTCAGTAAAAGACAAAGCAAATTTAAAACTCAGTGAGGACACAGAAGACTTGAACAACATAATTAAGAAGTTTGATCTAGTTTGTGCATATAAAACATTCTATCCAACAGCTGCAGAACACATGGCGTGTATATGAGAATTGCCCACATACGAGTCCAATGCTGTCCAGAAGATCTTTGTACAATGATGAAAATGTTCTGTATTTGCAGTCTAATATGGTAGGCACTGACTCCATGTGGCTATTGAACAATCGAAATATGGCTAGTGCAATGAAGAAACTGAATGTTAAATTTTATTTAAATCCAATTAATTTATATTTAAGCAGACATTGTGGCTAGTGGTCACTGTATTGGGCCATGTAGCTCTAGACCGTAAAAGCAAGTGTCAGCACATTTCTAACGATAGGTACCGTAGGATCACATTCTCTGACTATAAGAAAAATTAAGTTCAAAACCAGTATCAAAAGATAACTGAAAAACCTCATCTATTTGGAGATTAGGAACAGTTCTAAATAATTCGGAATTCAAAGAGGAAAACAGAATGGAAACACAAGTGTATTTAGAATTGAACAACAACAAAAGTGCTACGTAGCAGAACTTGGGTTGCAGCAAAATTTGGTAGGAGAAAATTTAAAGCCTTAAATACTTGTACAACAAAAAAGAAAGGCTAAAAATTACTGACCTGAGTAATGACATAAGTAATTTAAAGTAAATTAGAAAAATGAAAACAAAATAAACCCCAAAAGGAAAATATTAACGGTGAGATAAAAATAATATAAATAGAAGATGAAGAGATAATAGAGTGAGCACAGTTAAAATTTGCTGTTTGAAAGGATTACTGATGTTGATAAACCTCTGGCAATACTCATCAAATAAATAAGCAGGCTGAGGCAAACAATAACGAAAGAAAAAGGCAATATAACTACATATACTGTAGAGATTAAAATCTCTCTAATGAAACATTATTATAAATAACTGTGCTCTATTTTTAAAAGCTTAGGTACAATGGAAAATTTCCTAGAAAAATATAACATCAAAATTGACCCTAGAAAAATGGGAAACATAAATTATCCAGAAACCATTAAATATAGGAATTAGTAGTTTAAAACTTTCCCCAAAAGAAATTTTTTAGGTCTAGAGGCTTTATAGTTGGGTTCTAACAAACAATTAAGGGACATATAGTTCTGATCTCACCTAAAATATTCCATAAAATAGAAAAAGATTTTCTCCCACTTATTTAATGATGCAAGTGTAACATTGACATCAAAACCAGAAAAGGACAGTAAGAAAATGGAAAACTGCAGTCAAGTCAGCTTAACTCGTGAACTAATGAACAAAAAAAGCCTAGCAAGTTGAATTGAGCAATGTGCGGAAGTGACAATATATATTGATCAAATTGGATTTATCCCAGGAAATGTAAGAATAGCTTAACATTAGAGAAGCCATTCATGCATTCCATCACATTCACTGATGAAAGCAGAAAACCATACCATCATTTCACTAGATGCCGAAAAACCATGTGAAAAATGAAACATTCACTCGTGGTGTCTTGGTCCTTTTGTGCTGCTATAAAGGCTGGGCAATTTATAAAGAAGAGAGGTTTCTTAGGCTTACGGTTCTGCAGGCTGCACGGGAAGCAGGGCGCCAGCATCTGCTGCTGGTGAGGGTCTCCGGAAGCTTCCACTCAGGGTGAAAGGGGAAAGGGACCTCGTGGGTGCAGATCACATGGTGGGTGGGGGCGGGGAGAGAGAGAGAGAGAAGGTGACAGGCTCTTTTCAACAAGCGGTCCTAGCTCAGGGAACTGAGACCGAGCACTCACTCACTCACCACTGTGGGAACCGCACCCAGCCGCTCAGGAGGGACCTGCCTCACCATCCCAACACTGCCACCAGGCCCCGCCTCCCACGCTGGGGATCAAACTTCTACATGAGACTGGGAGGGACCCAACAAACCAAATCCAAACCATAGCACATGGTGAGCATTATTTTGTTGTTAATTGACAGATAAAATCGTGTGTATTTATCATGCACAACATGATGTTTCGAAGTATATACACATTGTGGGATGGCAACTGCATTACCCCACATAGCTATCATTGTTGTGGTCAGAACACTTCGCATCCACTCTCTTCGCGTTTTTCAATAAAACGATATATCATCGTTAACTGTAGTCCCCATGCTGTACAATAATGTCTTGAACTTATTCTTCCTGACTGTCATTATGTCTCCTTTGGCCAGCATGCCCCACCCCATCCCCCACCCCCACCCACCGCAGCCTCTGCTAACCACCATTCTACTTTCCGCTCTGTCTACTAATTTTGTATTTAGTTTGTTCTTGTTTTTCTAGTTCCTTGAGGTGCAAAATTAGGTTGTTTATTTGAGATCTTTATTCTTTTTATTGTTGTAAGCTTCTCTCTTCGAACTGCTTTTTCTGTATCCTATAGATTTTGGTATATTGTGTTTTCATTTTCATTTGTCTCAAGAAATTTTTAAAGTTCCTTTTAATTTCTTTTTAAAAATTTTTTAAAAATCTATTTTATTCTTTTTAAGAGATAGAATCTTGCTCTGTTGCCCAGGGTGGAGTGCGGTGGCACAATCATAGCTCACTGCAGCCTCAAGCCCCTGGGATCAAGAGATCCTCCTGTCTCGGGCTCCTAAGTAACTGAGACTACAGGTGTGTGCCACCATGTCTGACTAATATGAATTTTTTTTTCTTTTTATAGAGATGAGGTCTTGCTATGTTACCAAGTCTTGCTATGGTCTCTAACACCTGGCCTCAAGCAATCCTCCCACCCTGGGCTTCCAAAGCCCTGGGACTACAGGTATGAGCCACTGTGCCCACCTCCCTTTTAATTTCTTCAATAACCCATTGGTTATTTGTGAATTTTTCAAAGTTCTTCCTGGTATTGATTTCTTGTTTTATACCATTGCAGTCAGAAAAGATACTTGATATGATTTCAATCCTCTTAAATTTGGTAAGACTTGTTTTGTAGCTTAACATATGATCTATCCTGGAGATCAAATGCATATGTAGTTGAGAAGATTGTATATTTTATAGCTGTTGAATGGAATGTTCTGTATGTCTCTTAGGTCCATTTGGTCTAGAGTTCAGTTTCAATCTGATATTATTTGTTGATTTTCTGTCTGTATGATCTGTTCATTGCTCAACATGCAGTGTTGAGGACCCCTACTATTATTGTACTACAGCCCACCTCTCCATTCATATCTATTAGTCTTTGCTTTATATACTTAGGTGTTCTGATGTTGGGTACATATATATTTACAATTGTTATATCCTCTTGCTGAATTGGCCCCTTTATCATTATACAATGACTGTCTCTGTCTCTTTTTATGGATTTAGACTTAAAGTCTATTTTCCTTTTTTAAAAAAAAAATTTCTGCCAAGTCATCCATTCAAGTCTATTTTATCTGGTATAAGTGTAGCTACTCATGTTCTCTGTTGGTTTCCATTTGCATGGAATATCTTTCTCCGTTTTTAGACTTTCGGTCTGTGTGTGTCCTTAGAGGTGAAATGAGTCTCTTGTAGGCAGCATACGGATGGATCATTTTTATTAATCAATTCAGCCACTCTATGTCCTTTGATTGTAGAATTTAATACATTTACATTCAAGGTAATTATTGATAGTTAAGGACTTATTACTGCCATTTTGTTAATTGTTTTCTAGTTGTTTTATAGATCCTTTCTTACTGTTTTCCTTTACGGTTAAATGATTTTCTCTAGTACTATATTTTTATTCCTTGCTTTTAATTTTTAGTGTATATATTAATATCAAAGTTTTGCTTTGTGATTACCATGAGGCTTACAGGAAAAACGTCTTATAGTTATAACTGATAATTTAAAGCTGGTAACAACTTACCTTTGATCATGAGAAAAACCCGCAACCCTCTACACTTTAATTCCATGCCCCCATTTTGTATTTTTGATGCCACAGTTTACATGTTTTTATTTTGTATATCCACCAATAAATTACTTAGTTATTATTATTACTATTGCTTATTTCAGAATATTAAGGGGGTACAAATGTTTTGGTTACATGGATACCTTTTATAATGCTCAAGTAGGGGCTTTTATTGTGCCCATCACCCGAATGGTGTCCACTGTACCCAATAGGTAGGGTTTTACTCCTCCCCTCCTTCCCCCTCCTTCTTTCTTGATTTCCACTGACCCTCACATGTCTTTGTGCCAGTGTGTGCCCATCGATTAGCTCCCAAGTATGAGAGAACATGTGGTGTTTGCTTCTCCATTCCTGAGATGCTTCACTTAAGATAATGGTCTCCAGTTCCACCCATGTTGCTACAAAGACATTATTTCTTTCCTTTTTATGGCTGAGTAGTACTCAGTGGGATGCATATACCACATTTTCTTTATCCACTCATGAATCGATGGGCACTTAGGTTGATCCACACCTTTATGATTGTAAATTGTGCTGCAATGAGCATTCGAGTGCAGGTATATTCGCCTGCTTTTGTTTGTGTGTGGGATGGTTGCTGGAGAGGCCTGTTCTGCCATCTTACTTTACCCTCCCATGGGCAAACTTGTAAAAAACTAGGAAAAGAGGGAAATTTTTTAATCTTTTAAAGAATATCTTTAAAAAATCTTCTGCAAAGATGAATATGACATAATTCCTGTCCTCATGGAGCTCACGGTCAGGGAAACATAGATACAGAGACTTTGAACCACAAAAACATTTTTTAAAGTTCTCTTAACTGGTGAGAAAATAGAAGTAACATTAATTAAATCAGTCATCACATTTTAATTTCTTTTTATATAATAATACTGCTAAAATATTCTTTTTCCATAACCTAACAGTGCAATCTTCCTGCTCTTATTGTGCCATTTTATCTGTAATTATATTCTACAGAAAAGTTTTTAAATGTTCTGCTCAAATCAAGCTGTACTATGAGTATGACACTCAGTCTACATGACATTTTGTCTTGGATTTTTCTTTTAATTTTAGGGAAATTTTGACATGACTTTAAAACCTTAAGAAATTGTAATTTATTACTAAGTACCACGTATACAGGTACACTTACCACACTGTGGCATCCCTGGACTTCAGGGAAGACAGAGACTCATGGATGGGGAGAGAAATAGAAGGAAGGTCAGGAATGGGGAGGGAGGAAATGCAAATGCAGGGGCACAAGGGAAGGATGTCTACTGGATTCTGCAACAGAAAACCTGGGTAGTTTCATGTTCTTTTGTTTAAGACTTAATTGATAAGTATAAATATCAATATCTCTCTTCTGATTCCTGAGTTTTATTTTATTCTAGAGTACACTATTCTCAGAAAATTGGATGAAGCTTACAAGATGAGTCTTTTGAACATATCACTTGACAATAAAATACTTAAAGTTTCTGAAATGGCTTTAAAATTTTCATGTTTATATTAAGTGTTTTATTGTATTTTCAAAAGTATCAGACCTCAAGTGATTTGGGAAAAAAGTCCTTTCCTTTATCACAGAGAGTTTGAGAAATATTGTAACAGGCTCCATATAAATTAAGAAATGCTCATCATAAAAAGATCCTATAAAGAGTGAAAAGACAAGCTGCACAATGGAAGAAAATGTTTACAACACATACAACTGACAAAGATCTAGCTAGTATCTAAAATGCATAAAGAACTCATTCAAGTCAATTAGAAAAAAATGGGTAAGAAATTTGAAGAGACACTTCATATAAAAAGAAATATTAATGTCCTATAAACATATTAAAAGGCCTCCATCTCATTAGTCATTAGGGAAACGAAAATTAAAACCACAGTGAGAAACCACACAGGCAATCACCAGATTGGCAGAAACTTAAAAGCTTCAAAAGCCTAAATATTGGTAGGGATCTTGAGTTACAGAAGCTTTCAGATATTTGTTGCTGTGGGAGTGAAAATTGGTTAAACTACTTGGGAAAACTCATCAATAGCTGTCAAAGTTGAACGTATTCATACCCTATAACCCAGCAATTCTTCAGGACCCAACAGAAACGTGTTACATATGTGAAGCAAATGAAAGGTACAAGGATGTTCATAAAAACATTATTATAATTGCCCTCAAGTAAAAACCACCCAGATGTCCAGGGAAGGTGGAATGAGTAAGTAAATTGTTGTATAGTCACACAATGGAACACTCGACAGAAGTTCTTCTCCAAGCATGGACCATGAACCAGAATCATCGGCATCACCGGGGAACCTGTCAGAAATGCACACTCTTGGGACCCACTTCGGCCCGCCCTAGCGAATCAGAAACTCTGGGAGTGGGGCTCAGCACGGCTTTACCACGCCTTTCCGATGAGTCTGAAGTGTATTAAAGATTGCATACAGAGTTTCTCTCTGTAGCATTCTCTCTCTGCAGAGATTAAAATGAATAAATGAGAGCTTTGGCCAAACACGAATGAGTCTCACAAACATATCCTATTGTCGCAGGGTCTTTCGTGGTTCCCCTAAGGGATCAGCAGAACACTTCATGGACTGTTCTGTACATTCAGGAATGTCCCCATGCTCTGATGGCTCTCATCCCGGTAGTCAGCCCTACCTTGGGGCCAGAGCACCACGATGAGGGGAAGCAGAGATCACTGAAGGGATCCGGGAACACAGGTGCCCTTTGGACCCAGGGGAACATTCAGAGTCTGACGTGAAGTCCACGGTCGGGCCAGGGATGACGTTGCCAGGATCCCGTTCTCGAGCCAGGGCCTCCCAGGCCTGGCTGGGGTGGAAGAGAGTCAGTTCTGACGCTGGGCACTCCCAAGGCTCAGGCTGGAGAGGTCTGTGGAAGCCAGAGATTGGTGGAGGCAGAAACTCTGGGGGGTCTGCTTGGGTTACCCCGCTCCACGTCGCTGGGATCGTTTCTGTGGTCAGTGTTGTTGCTGCTGCCAAGGCAATTTGGGCTGAGCCACACCTGTTAGAGAATTTCTCCAGCTTTGGTTGCTGGGTTTTGTTGTTCTGTTTTGTTTTTTGCAATAGTGCGTTTTGGTGCTGCCCCCATGAAGGCCACGTGCGTTCCTGAGGTTCTTGCTCCCTTCACTCCTACCCCGTTTTCTCCAAATTTTTTCTGAAGTTTTATAATCTTTTTAAAGGATCATGAGGAAGAAGTCAAAATGTTCTGAGGTATAAAAACAACCCCATTAAAGCAATGTACCTAAGTGGCTTCTGGTCCAGGGACAGAGCACGACCGGGCAGTCGTTCCTGGCTCCCAGCCCTCTCAGGCTCTGCTCTGCAAGTCACTGTCACTGCTTCTCTGTCTGTCCTTGCCAGCAGGGCTCCGCAGCTCACAGAAACCTGCCCGGTTCTCCACAGACTCCCGGAGCTGCTGCTCCAAGTTGACCCATCAGGACACTTTACGGTCTGTATGCTTGAGCTTTGGCCATCCCAGCTTTCAAGTCTCAGTTGCTAGTTGCACCAAATGCTTACACTTTCTAACACTCAGTCTCTCGAAGCTGGAGGGTTTTGCCCACGTAGGGTTCTAGCCGTGGAGGAAGGGTGGACCCCGCCTGGCACTGGGCACCTCCCAGACCCCGGGAGCCGGCTTCTCAGGCCTTGGTCCGCGGCAGCCTTGCGTTGGGTGCGCTGCGGGAAACGAGCCTAGGACGCAAATTCTAACCCCAGGTCCTCAACCCCGAATTTCATGTAGAGTTTCTCAGAAAAACAGGCAAATTGGAGTGGTGACTTCAATACATAATTTAGGCTCAAATTATGGCTCTTTCTGCAAACAAAGCTTTGCCCTAAACACATTGGCCATCACTGGGGATGGTTTGAGTCAAAAGTTCATTTCCATGATGTGTAACCAGGAAACTTTACGCCTTAACCAAGATGGTATTTATAATGTCTTAGGAAATATTTGAATATAATGTGTTCCTCAGGTAAGCATAAAATCCGAGAGAGACAGACACCTACCAAATGCTTTTATTTTATCCATTTATAGCTCAGCTTCATAAAGAAAAATATGTTTACTGCCTGCTAAGGATGTACAACCTGGTTTCTGAACACTTGCTTGCTAAATAGTATGTTAAAACTGCTTTGCATTTTCATATTGTTACATCCTGAGTCTGCATTTTAGCCTAAACCCAGATTATTCTAGATTTTTGCTTTCGTCAATGTCTAACATTTGGTTTACCTTCTTTGCTTACCCACGCATGACGAATGGTTGATGAACTTGAGGGGGATTCTCCTCAGTGTGAAACATGCTATTCATGCTACACGCTACATACAGCTTTCTAAATACACATATGTTACTAGGAGACAATTCGTAGCATAAACGTTCTGTTAGGAAAGTGGTTCGAGAGCTGAAGATCGATTAATTTACAAACGAGGTACAAAAGGGGTAGAGAGCAGTGACTACTTGCTTATTTAGTTTCCAAAGCACTAGCATAGTGCTTTGCCGGAGAGTAAACGTCAGAATTTCAGAGGAATGGACAGTGAAAATGTTGGGTGGGAGAAAGGAGGGGGTGTTGGCGGGGCACACGATTTTATAGTGCCGTTTTCTATCCATCCCTACACTTTCAGGAAATCCTTGGGGAAAAAGGGTACTGTAGTCAAACAAGTTTGGAAAATGCTACATGGTATATCTGCCTTTTGGAAATTCATAGAGTGTGCTAGCACCACAAAGACTCTGAGAAAATCTTCAGTCAAGAAAACCGGTTAACTTTGTTTACGTGGACACTAGAGTGCTCTTTTTTTCAGACATGTATTGATGCCACGCCAGGTGCGTCTGTTTGCTAAATCAGAGCTCGTTGCTTCTGCTTTTCCCCACGACCCTGGGGCCCTGGGGACAGGCTCGCGACACCAGGCAGGCGAGGCTGAGGCAAAGCCCATAAGCAAAGCCCACGCTGGTTGAAGTGGGAAGGACAGATTTAGTCTGTAAGACACGAAAGCGACGGGGAGAGGGTCCGCGTGAGCTGAATCAACTGTGCTTTACACGGAGGTGCGGGGAGGGCGCGGCGCGTGGGCTCGGTGAGTCAGGGAAGTGAAGAGACACGAAAAGCAGGAAGAGGAGTCGAGGTTGGTCCCTATGAACCCACCTGGATTTGATAACTGGGGTCATCGCCGTGGGGTCCCACCTTCCCGCGGAGGCTGGAGACGGCCCTGTCTCCAGGCCGCGTCTGGAATACACTGTCAATCCTCTGGGCAGCCTTGAGCTTCCCGGCCAGGTTCTCCAGGGTCATCCTGGAGGTGCGGCCCTGAGCAGCCGGGAATGCCGATACAGCAGTGCCGGGGCAGCATCCCCAGGCCCGGAGCCGGCCGGAGCCTGGTCAAGGGGAGGGCCGTGGTCAGTGCCAGGGGCCGCCGGTCAGAAGCGAGTGGAGAAGCCGAGACCCGCAGTCGGAATCAGGGAGGGCGGACCACGCGCCCCTCGCCCCCCTCCCTCCGGCGCCCGATCACCTCTCCCCTGCAACACTTCATCTGACGCCAGCCTCAGTTTACCTTCCTGCTTTTAGTCCCTGGTCACTTAACGTGAGAAAAACAGAAAACTAGAGAATGATGTAACGGTGAAGGTTGCTCCATGAAAATTCCACGATTCTTTGTTCTTTCCTACTGGACACCCCAGACTTAGAAATGGGAGAGGGTGAATTCACGTATCAGGTGAAGATACTTTGATTTAGATCCACTTGCATTTAGATTCACAATTCTGCTTCTGAGCGTACATGTCAAGGGACTGTGTGTGTCGTGCCCCCTTCTGCCCACACGCACACCGCTGGCCACCGTGTCGTGCTGTCACCCTCTTGCATGTGTCTCACACTTGCTTTCTCCTCGCCTCGCTCCCGTCCTCATCGTCTCCGTGATTTCTGCAGGCCCCTGAAAGGGAGCCGCGCTCCCGTCTCACCCTTTATGCAACGAGTGTTTCCCAAATAAACCTTCTTACGGTACCTGCCGTTCTTCTGCCCAAAGTCTTCTCTTTTCAGAGCCAAGTTCCGTCCCCTCAGAACGAGGTTCAGCTTCTTCCAGGACCTCGTCCCCACCTACGTACGTTTTGCTCTGACACTCCCGTCGAACAATGTCCTGAATAGTTTGCTGCTTCCCTTCCCAGCCCAGCTCTCCCCTGACCTCCCTCGAGGCCACCCGGCCGTGTTCCCTTCCCAGCCTGCTCCTCCCTGTTCTGCCCTTAAAGTCTTACTCAGTCGAGGCGCAATCTCAAACATCACCTTTTCTGTGAAGCGCCCTGGCTCTTCCAGCCAGCAGGGATCTTTGCCTCTCCCATGCTCCGTGGCACTTTTACTTTTAGTTTTAGTTGGGTATGCCTTTGTTTAGTTATTCTACCTGTATCTTACCTTCCTGGGGGAAAGAATGACATCTCATTCATCCTGTTGTCCCCACGGACCTAGCACACTGTTCTGCACACAGTGGGTATGAAATTATTTGTTCGCAAAATTAAATACAAAGAGCTGAGAAGTCTTTCTGTTTACAAGAAATATTTACACTCTGGATATTTTCCTTTAGGAATAAAATTACTCACTTTATCAGTATAAGTAACATTTCAATGCAACTATCTTAATTTAAAAGTGAGTTTTTTGAGAACAAAAAGGTCTAAAACCTGGGCAACATGATACAATAAAGTATCGTAATTTGCAATAGTTTTGCTTTTACTCTCCGTTCGAACTTGTTTTTTCTCTAAGAGGGGATAATATGGGGTTGAGAGCAGTTTCCCTGCTGCTAAGTGCCTGAAAGATGATCGGTGTAGAATTATGTTATAGTTGTCTTGAAATTAATTCTCTCTGGGAACCCCTAAAATTTAGGCTTTTAGTATGGTCCATAGACTGCTTTTTATTATTATAAAATATTGAAACAACTGTATGAACATACATCAGATATATAGGAATATATAATTACTGTATAACTATATATTACAACAGAAAAGTATTCTGAGTTTTTATCTTCAATGTATCGTGAATTAGAACAATTTCAGATATAATTTTGAAATAAGCAAAAATAGATTTTAATTTTTAAGTCCATTTAACAGAAGCTAAAAATTACTTGTATCCATCATAGGAATGGGAAGACTTTAATGGCAAACAGAGGAGCAGGTGTGTCCTGCGTGCCCGGCACATGCCGGTCCCGTGTGTCCCTAGCATGTGATGGAGGCTGTGCACCCGACTTCGGAGAGCGATGCATAATTCATCACCATCACCCTCCTCATGGAGCTGCGTTGCAGAAGGTTTTCCTTGGGCTCGGGGCTGTCTTGGCTGTTTCAGAATTTTGGTGAGCAGATTGAGTGATAATTTTAGGCTTCTAAAATCAGTCTGTGTCCCCTCAGTCACATGATGTCATAAGCAGCTGGTGTTACCTTGGCAACTTGACAGAATAAAAGTGCTGCTTTTGGTAAAACTTTGGGTCACGTGACCTAGCGCTGTAGCTGGGGAACACGACACAAAATTATTACTTACTTCACCAAAACAAACCCAGATTCGCATAAGAGAAAAACAAATCCAGAACTCCAAGTCCCATGTGAATTAATTACCCGCCTTGCCGCCATCTGAAAGCCAAGTTTGTCTGACTTGGTAATTCCAACAGGCCGCGCTCCCTGCAGTGCTCTGAGACGAGGCCCTTCCTTCCCTCGGGGCCCCCCCGCGGCCCAGGAAATGCTTCCATGTCTGGGAAGTCAGAAAGGCCAGGAGGAGAGTGGCAAAGCAAATCAACCCAGATGAATCTGGACTGTGCAGTCTTGCATCTAGAACATTCTAGTGCCCCACTCTGTGTGGACCTCCATCATTGCCTCCAACCTGTGTGATTTCGGGGGAATCAGACCCACCTCCGGGTTAGGGCCCCTCCTCTGCTGCTCCTAAGGAACATGCTCTGCAGAAACCACTTTGCCCTTCAGCGAACAGGTAAATCAGTCATCTGTAAAATATGAATAGCCAAAGATAAGTGTTTAGATGCTCACGCTACATAGCTATATAAAATGATGCAATTACTTTGCATTTAGTTTTTTTAATAAGTACCAATTTTTACAAGACATTTGAAAACAAAAAATATGAAGAAACGGAATAAATGTAACATTATCCTGTCATTTAGAGGCCATAACTATGAACATTTTAGAAGTGTTCCTTCCATTTTTATTTGTATTTATTTTTAATTTTTTAATTTTTCTATTTTGTTAGTAAAGCTCATTCTATTCACAGTTATATTTGTTTTTTTTTTTTCAGCATATTACGGGGGTACAAATGTTGAGGTTACGTATGTTGCCTTTGCCCCTCCTGAGTCAGAGATTCAAGCGTGTCCATCCCCCAGACAGTGCACACCACACCCATTAGGTGTGAATATGCCTACCCCCTCCTCCCCCTCCTGTCTGCCTGACACCCGATGAATGTTATTACTATATGTGCACTTAGGTGTTGATCAGTTAAAGCCAATTTGATGGTGAGTACATGTGGTGCTTGTTTTTCCATTCTTAGGATACTTCACTTGGTAGAATGGGCTCCAGCTCTATCCAGGATAATACAAGAGGTGCTAGATCACCATTGTTTTTTTAATGACAGTAATAAAAAAATTACAATATACTTGCAGACAGAGGAAAAGTTATTAAAAAAAGAAAGAGAAAGTAAAGAAAGAAAGAAAGAAAGAAAGAAAGAAAGAAAGAAAGAAAGAAAGAGAAAATCAAACTGTACTCAGTCTTCTCTGCGACTTTAAATGCTAAAGGCAATGGATTAATAGCTACAGAGTTTTAAGCATAAAATTATGTGACCCAAGAATTTTATTGGGCAGATCCTAAAGTAATACATAATCTCTAAGTGAGAAATAAGCAATGGTAAAAGTAGAGAAATGGGAAAGCCATGGTATAAATGAAATGACAGTGAGCCCTGAAACCAGATAAACTGAAATAAGACTAAATACTTGTCATAAATCTGATCATAAAATGGAAGGCAAATAGCAAAAATTATTCTTGCAGACGGAATAGTATACAAAAAGTAGCAGCTTAATGATAACAATCCAGAAATTTCAGGCATTTTTCAGATAAAAAATAAGAGTAGGAGTAGAATGAGATATAATTTTTAAATTTCTGTTTCTGAAATCAGTGATATTACTTCCCTGATGAGTCTGATAATTGGTGAAATATAGGTTAAAAGCATTAAGATGTTTAAATATAATTAATAATGGAAATAAAGATTACATGTATATCTTTCAAATGATTCAAAAGATAAAAACAATAAAACTATTTAATAAGGAAACAAAAAAGCTTAAAAGCAGAGCAAAAAAAGTAAGGCTTTGTAATTATTTGGGTGGAACAAATTTATTACCTGAATTTTAAGTCTTTTAAAATGACTTCCAAGATTTTGAATTTGGAAAATCACAAAAGAAAAAAGATTAGATAAGAGAACAAGAATAATCAAAATAAAAATAAACATTAAAAAAAATTTTAAAGAGATGAAAAACATCTCTGAAGTATATTATATTATATTTCAATATATGTAATAAATTCTTTCTTTTTAATACAAAAGATTTTTTAAAAAGTAAAATGTTTTAAATAACACCATAAAACATTAGAAGCAACTACACGTATTTATGAAATCTTAATAAATAGGTGGAAAAGCCATTTGAAAGCCTGAGACCTACGGGCAAGGTCTGAACACAGAAATTTTTAAGATTTCCCCAAGTTGGGGAAAAAAAAAATCACAAACAAAATTAAAAGACAATAAAAAACCAGAAAATATTTGCAACACGTATGAAAAAGAATTAAATTGAGCACCCAACTAGAGCTGGTTACAGGACCCCAAAACAACATTGCAGCATGCTCCTCCCAGCAAGCGCCACCTACTGATAGGGAGGTCAATTTGCAGCCCTTTTATTGCATTTGTGGTGGCAGATATACATTTTCCAAAATTTTAATTTCTCTTTAAAAGCCCAAATTTTATCATTGGCAACAAATGCTGCCAGTTGTCCTCAAAGTGCTATGCTTTGTTTATTTTTGAGAGAAATGTCTGCAACATGCCCACATCTGAATGACCTTAGTCAGTCAGTGAAAATGCTGTTTCATCAAAGAAGTGGCTAGTTCCACTGGAATCTCTCTGGGAGCAACCATTATATAATATTAATACTTTGCTACGTGGCATAGGGTTTTATGCCTATCTATTGGGGTATAACAAAGTACTTCCAAATTTATCAGCTTAACACAAAAATAAACATTCATGGTCTCACACGGTTTCTGGGGGTCAGGAACCCAGTGCTGGCCTCACTGGGTGGTTCTTGGCTCAAGGCTTGTAGTGAAGTTGCAGATAAGGTGTTGCTGGAGCCACAGTCAGTCATTCTAAGGGTTCGCTAGGGTGTCAAAGGTGGCCCACTTGCATGCCCAGTAAGTTGCCACTGGCTGTCGGTAGGCGGCCCTAGATCCTCACTATGGGCACCTCTGTGGGTTGTTTGAGCATCTTTATCACATGGCAGCTGGCTTCCTCAGAGGGAGTCACCTCACAGAGAAAGGTAAAAGGCACAGCATCTTTGATAAGTTAGCCTTGAAAGCCACACACTGTTGTTCTGGCAATACCCTGCTGGTTGCACAGGTCATCCCTGGTCAACGTGGGGGAAGCCTACACGAGCGTGCAGATGCTGGGAGGAGAGAATCACTGTGAAGTCCTGGAGGCTGAATGTCACAGTGTACTCATCACTCAGGATATAAAAGTCATGTTTGCAAGAGCCAAGATGCCATAAATTAATACTTTTACTGTTTCATCAAGGACATTCTTAAATAAAACTGACATTTTAAAAAACACAAGTGCATGGGAGTGAAAAATATAATGGTTATGAAGACAGGTTGGTGCCACTGTCTTGATTCGAGCTAAGGTGCTCAAGTTTTACCCACCATTGCTTTTCTGCTGTCACTGCAAATACCAACACAGTGGAAAAAGACAAATAATGTCATTGCATTAGGATGAAAATAATTTTGACTCTCTGAAAGTGTCCTGGGACCCCCCAAAGTTTGCTAACCACATTTTGAGAATTACCGATCTAAGGGAAACTTTCTTTTATTATATTTTAGATTATTATTTTCTTATATATCATGGTATGCTAGTCAGAAATCTCAATCATGTATGTGTCAGAACACTGTCCCATTATCTTCTATGTATCATTTTATCTGTCATCATTTTAGTCTTATCATCACTTCGTCTTAAATCTGGGAATGATTCTCTAGTGTTTTCCACATTACTGACTCAATTTTCTGCACTATCGGTTTTGGCATTTACTATCCCCAATAGGATTTTTATTCTTTTTATGTGTTTTTTCCATTCAGTTAATCCTTATCCTACCTCTTTTCCCTTTATTTGCCTATTTCAGCTCTGCCTTGTTGAAGCATAAAGCCTTCTATCCTGATCTACTGGCATGTACACAGAACACAATACCCAGCATGTCTTTTCGGGACTCTCCCCATTTCTTCCCAGCAAACTCAACTTACGGGGACCCCCACGTTAGATGGTACCATGGCTGTGGTCATACTCTCATGGTCACCTTGACACTGCGCCTGCATTGCTGCCCAATCTTGAGCTTGGTGCAGACGTTGTCTCGTTGGGCCAGACAGTGCGAGAAGACAGACGTGACATCTGTGTTTCCTGGCTGGGCCATGGCATGAGCGGAAGGCTGGGTTTCCAGGGAGGCAAAGTGTAGAGAAACTTTTCTCAGTTCTCCTCCCTCTGCCTCGTAGATATTGGAGATCCTTCTTAGACACTGGCATTGCCATGTCTCCTAGAACTTGGACTTTGGTGTTGCGGAACCATAGGAGTAAAATTTCATTTTTAAAAATTTTGCTCCTGAGATTGAAAGATTATAAAGATTTGTAATCTTTATAAATGGGTAGGAGAAGGGATAGGGAAAACAGATAGGATGAGGATTAAATGAAGGGAAAAAACACGTAAAAAGAGTAAAAATCCTCACGGGGGTGGTACATGCCGACTAGGCAACTATCGGGTTATAAAGGCCACGTGAGACAGTTACGGCACATTTGAAACAAGGTGGGAGTTTAGGGGCCGCGTCAGTCCTAAGCCATAGTGTAATCGGAACACTTCAGCGCATCTCATTTGTTATTTTCTTTGCTATCAGTTTTTAAAACTGGGGTCAGTTTTTAAAACCGGGTTCTGGGGTCATCGAGGGGTGAGTCGACAGTGTCTCCCTGGCTTTGGCTGGACAGTGACGTGGACTGTGGATCCGCCACTGCTAACAGGGTGCCTCAGGGAAACAGCGCAACCCTCGGTTCCTTCCCTCCGTTTCTGTATGCGTGACATGGAGCTGGTAAAGTACGGACCCTTAGGGCTCTTGTGCAAAGTGAGAGGTTTGCAGAAGTCACCCGTGGTATGTGCAGCACAGTGCTTGGGACATGGTAAATAGAGAGCACATGTTTGCTGCCATTATTATTATTTTTGATATTTACTGCGGGGAGGAATATTGGCAGAAAGCCAAGTTTGAAGGGCTGATAGCATGTTTGGTCTTAGATACGCTGAGTAGGAATCCTTGAGAAGGTCAAGTGGGGATTTGAAGTGTGCAGCTAGGCAGGGCACTCTGCAGCTCTGAGAGGGGCCCCAACGTTTTGGCCAGTGCTGAGGCCGTGTGCACAGAGACGGCCCAGAGGAGAGATGCAGGGTAATAAAACAACAGCCCAGAACTGAGTCCTTGAGGGAGAATAAAATGGGTAAGTAGAGGAAAGGCACAGCCAGAGGACTAGGATGAGGACAGCTGCTGACAGCCACGCGGCCCCAGGGAAGCCAGGCAGGAGGCTCACGTTTAGACGAGGGAGCCTCACCGCACTGAAGGCTCCACAGAGCTTTGTCCGATGAGAGCTCCGTGACATCCATGGGGTCTGCTGACACCAGTGTTGGAATGAGGGGCTAAGAAACAGCTCTAGGAAGTTTGAGAGTAAAAGGGAAGATGAGGAAAGAGAGACAATTTTTATGATGGAGAGGAAGGTAGCTCATCCTAGTAATAGAACAACACATGGCCCCTGGCTCGGTTCCTCCCAGTTATTTTTAAATTAACAGTGTGTTCTTATGTCTTGTGAGTGGCGTTGTCTTAGAGCTCAAGAATTCTGATGAATTCCTCCTTTTATGGCCTAGGAGTGTAAGAGATTCGTAGTAATAGTGACCAAAGAGAACTAATTGGTTCTGGACTGCATGGGTTTGTTGGGACCCCACCACTCCCTGGGAGTGTAGGAGTCCACAGAGATTCTCGCAAGTCCTGTTCTACCCTGAACCACCTGCCTCTGTGCCATACCTTGTGGGGGTCACGGGGCCCCGCAAGATGGAAAGGCACATGTTTCTTGTGGAGGCTTGGCACAAACACCACTGCTTAGCTAGCATTTGCCTGGATATTGTGTTCTTAGGACTGTGGAGTCCCAGGGTTGAGATTCTGTTGAAATGCGCTTTGTACATACAATCTAATGATAACTGAGGCCCCATGTGGCCCCAACTTTGTACAGTATCAATGGAAAGAATTATAAGTTCCTCAGAATAATTAAAAACTCTGCCAGCTTTTACTTAGTGTCTTGAAAAATCTCCAAGGGTGGTTTGGAGGATGGAGGGGCCAGATTCTTAACGCACAGCAACACTTAAAAATTCTTTTTTCTAAGTTTCCTTCTCTAAGTATCCTCCACATGGACTGCAGCTGTTCCCATAAAACAACACTCAACCCCAGATTCTCCTCGACATCCTGTCTCTTCCGTTGCTCTCATCTTATTTATTTCCCTGGACAGTGCCCCGTCCCGCGCAGCCATGCTCTCTACTCGTGACCCCCCAGCTGCCAAAATCCCCCTGAGCCAGGAAGTGTCATCTATCTCCCTTTGCAACTGCCTTTCTCGCAATAATCCACACTTCTTACTCCACTCCCCGGATTCTGATGAATGAAATATTTATCTTTGGTTGCCTCTGCAAAGATATATGGAGTAGGTTCCCATGTACAGGGGACCCGTGACCTATTATCTTCAAGGCCAGAGTGCAAATGCTGCCCCAGCAGCCAGGAATACATATGGCAGCCTCTCAGCTACAGGGAGGAATATTTGGGGTGAAAAAGGAAGGAAAGAACAAAGATTTTATTCACGCACTGCTGCTGTCCATTTGTGGGCCAGAGCGGGACAGTAACAGAAGTTGGGTGTAGGCCCCTGGGTCTTGATCGATTATGTACAAGGTTGCCGTGGAGATGACAGAGAAAGGGGCAGGGAGTCTCGTGACTGGGCCTTCTGGCAGCAGCGGCTTGGAATTCTGCAGGAAATGCCGTGACCTCCGCCCCACCCCACGGGTGGCCCTTGTTGCTGTGCACCTGGCAGGGCCTTGCCACCATTTGTGGGCGTGTCTCCAAATGAACACGGGTACTGCATCCGGGATCCACCTGTCGTCCAGGTAACCCAGCTGGTGGGACAGCCCTAAGGCTCCTCTCCCCTCTCTGGAGGCGCCTCTGGACGGGAGCCGCTCCTGAGAGCACAGTTTTCTCTCTCCCCGACTAGCCCAGGGTCTCATTCCCCATCGGGCTCTTTGCATCAGTGAAGGTTCAATATTATTTGACCAAATTTATTACATAGCAAGCACTGTCCTAAGCATTGTAACTTATTTAATTCATGTTAACAGGCCTATAGGGCAGGTACTGTTATTACCCACATTTTATTGGCAGGAGAATCCAAGGCACAGAGAGGTTGAGTAGGGAGCCCAAGGTCGCTCAGCCGGTAAATGACAGAGCTGGTGTTTGCACTCCCTCCCCCGTGCGTGCGCCGTTGACCACCGCTCTCCGTGGCCCGCCCAGGGCCCTCCTCACCCTCGCGTGAGGGGGAAACGGTCGCGGGGGCAGAGACTTAGGTAGTGGACACACCAGGACCCACCCATGAGGACGCGGCAGGAGTGGGTGCTGTGGCCCACGCCGGGACTCTGTGTGGTGCTTGGCTCACTGTCAATGCTCCATGGCAATGGCAGGGTTTTTCCAGAAACTGAGGCCCGCAGGAGTTAGCTGACTTGTTCGAGGTCACAGGGGGCGTTGGCCGTCCAGTGGGACAAAAAGCCGGCTCCTCGGATTGGTCTCGTGGACACGGAAGCCGTTGCTTCTCCTCACAGGGTGTTTAAATAAAGCCATTCAGCAAAACGCCACAGAATCTCCGCGTGAGCGTCTCAGTTGTAGGAACAAACTGCAGCCGCCGCGCGGTGGCTGTAATCACCGTGGCCACGCGGCCACCAACTGTAAACACGCGGCTGGGCTTTGTCGGAGCAGACAGACAGCAGCGAGCAGCACCCTGGGAGTCTTTTCAATATGTAAAGAATTCTCTGGGACTTAATGCCGCCAGAATGTCAGAAGAGTTAATGGCAGATGTGGTTGTGGAAACGTTCTGTATTTTTAGACAACCTTTAATTAAAACACTTTGTACGTCTCAGGGACCAAATCATACACTGCCACTTGAAGGCTGTCAGAAGGGAGAAAGTCTACAAAGCTTCTAAAAGCGGCTTTGCTTATTTTTATCTGAGACGGAGTGAGGGAGCGTTGCAGGGACAAAGCCACCTCCGGCTGCAGCATCGTGTGAATTCCACGCACAGGTCAAACGCGCAAACTGCTCAACACGCTCTGGTCAACGGCTGCCCTCACTGCGGTCCGGGGCTCAGTGTGAGGACAGCCAGCCAAGCCTGGGCCCCCTAAAGGGCTCGTGGCCTGTAAGACCTTCGTGATAAGTCAACGCAGTTGCCTATTTGGGATCTGAGCACCCAGCGTTAGGTGGTTTGCAAGACGCCGGCACGCAGGGCCACAGACTGCAGCGGTGGAGCAACGCGGCCTGGGGCGTTCCGGCCTGGCTGTTGGGAGCAGCTGTGCTAGAACGTGAAAATAGCGTTTTTACGGCCAAGGGATGCGCACAGCCAAACTCCCTGCACCAGACCCTTCCGGATGCCCCCCTCATCCTGTGGTGGTTTTAAAATATGTACAAATTCCTTGATTCTCTCCCCTTCAAGGGGCGGAGTCTAATTCCCGTCCCCGTGGGTGTGGGCTGGACTTCACGACACGTTATTCCGAGGGACAGAATGAAGCCCAAGTGGTGTGTGCAGCTCCCGAGACGGGGTCACAAGAGGCAAAAGAACGTCGTCTTGCTTTTTCTCTGGAATCACGCACTGTGGGGGAAGTTGGCTCTTGAGGAGCCTGACCGAGAGGCCCGTGTGACAGGACACTGCAGCCTGTGGCCAACAGCCGCGAGGAACCCAGGCCTCCTGCTGCGGATGCTCCAGTGCGTTCCAGAACCTCCTCCAGCCTTCAGGTACCTGGACCCCTGTGGCGTCCGGCAGCAACCAGGTGAGGGGTCCTGAGCCCGAGCCCCTTGGCTGCGCCACTTCGAATTTCCGAGCGTTCTGCGAGACCACGGACGTTTGTTGCCCTGAGTGATTAAGTCTGGGAGTCACTTCTTATTCAGCAATGGACAGTCAACCTGCACCCGAAACCTGGCCCGTCCCCGGCTGTTCTTGGTCCCCTGCACGACTGCGCGTCCGGGAACCTCACTGCGTGCCTGCCCCCCACGTCAGGAGTGGGGCTGCTGCTGGGCAGTCGAGGGGGCTACTGGGGGGGTCTTCATTGCTCACAGCCTTAGGGGTAACAATAATCTTTTTAAACTGTGTGTTTCGCATTTATTTTTAGGGATTTTCACCACATACCCCTGGTGGCATCCACGCCTCCTGCTTGTCTCAGTGACGTTGGCAGGACGGGCAGGGGGGCAGTGGGGACGGGGGGCAGGAGGAGCAGGGGGAGCAGCGGGGACGGGGGGCAGGGGAAGCAGGGGGTGCAGGATGAGCAGGGGGAACACTGTGTCCCGCTTGTCACAGGAGCTCGAGGAATCTTGGCCCTTCCCTTTCTCCACCGGCCTTGCCCCACTCAGCTTGGCCATGTTTTCATGGGGCTGTGATGCTCGTGGGCAGCTTGTCCCTGTTTCGACAATACCATGTGACCGTTCTGCACCTGAACCACAAAATGAGTGGCTTCTCCGGGTCCCCAGAAAGGCCCTGCTGGTGCCAATCCAGAGTCCTACGGTGCTCGGTTTTCTATTTCCCGGCATTCAGGATGCTCCCAGGGACAGGTGCAGCGGGAACCTCCACTGTGACTGTCCCCTTCCCTGTTTCCATCCCCGGCAGATGCGTGTGGGACGCAGGTCAAATGCCAAGAGCCCTGGAGGCTCTTCCACGGCGTGGGCGTAAGTTTCGTGGGAAATATTTGAGTACCAAGAAAAAATACAGTCACCCTTGGGAATGAAGAGAAGGTGTTTATTCAAAAAGAGCACATAAAGAAAGTCGAGAACTTTTTGGTAAGATATGAATAATATGAATAATACTAAAAGCAAGTGGCAAAGGATCTCAGACTGTTTTATTAATAATTCTTTGCAAAATGATTTAAATCAGCAAAATTAGTGGCAGCTGAACTGAACCAAGTGATGGAGTTTGAAGTATAAACTCAGTTTATAGCCGATTTCCTTCTGGCACAGGATCGTGTGCAGTTATCTTTGATGTTGGTTTAGATCCATCATTCCTGGCATTTAACAGAAGTAGATAGAATTTTTAAAAAAGGAACAGGTTGAACTGCAATGAAGGAGAGAAGTCAGAAGTATGAATTTGAACTATAGTAGTAAAGAAATAACTTGAGAAAGTATAGTGAAAGGATCTAAAAGTTTATTTTAATGTACGAATTTAGTTCATCGAATTTGGCTTCAGAAATTGATGTCTCTATTTCAACTTTCAACTTAGTTCTCAAAGTAGAGCAGAGTTTGATCATTTGCAAATCGGGGGCATTATAAGGAACGGTACTGCCGTCCTGCTTCCACCAGGCACAGAGAGAGCCACGAGGAGAGGATGCCGGGCTTCTTCCAGCCGGAAGGGAACTGCATTCACTGTACTCACCCAGGGGCCTCCCAGTGCCCGGGGAGGCAGCTCTGGGGAAGGTGGGCCCCTGCAGATGCTGAGCACGTGGGGGGCGCCTGGGCGTGTGGTGTGTGTTGGAGGAGCGGCATCCCCCCGGGAGAGTGACTAAACTTCACACTGATTTGGGGCAGTGTGTGGGACCATTGTCCTCATGCCAAACTAGAAATGAGGGTGCCCCGAGTATATCAAAGCACAGCCGCCCGCCCTGCCCCTGGAGGTAATGGTTGGGTATAGCGGGGTGGGACCCAGAATTTCGGTGCTTGCAAAGCTCCAAGGAGAGTTCTGATGTGCACTGGGGCTAGATCCACCGCTGCGGAGGGCAGTGGGAATTCACCGCGGGAGAGACAGCTTGGGGCACAGGAAAGGCCTCCGTCCGACCGCCTGGGCTCAGAGTCGGCCCCTGGTAGCCGTGGAGTCTGCCAGCACGCGGAGGCGGGACCAAGGGTAAGATCAGCGATTTCGTTAAAAACTCGCGTTCTAGGGTCAGGTGTAGAGCCAGGAGTTGCTTTTCCCCCATATCAGTGAGTCCCTAGAGAGAACGCAGACCCTCCAGGTGGCGACATGAACGTAAGAAAAGCTGAATCTGCCTCCTGCCTTCGCCTGCCTGGTGCGAAGATGGGAAGGGTCCTGGGGGTGTCCCCACAGCTGCTGCCCGCCCGGGACACTGGCTCTCCCTCAGGGAAGAGGTGACACCTGCCTCCCTGGGTCTCCGTGGGTGCTAGAGAAGCGGCCTGCCTCGCTGTGGCCTCAGGCCGTCCCAGGGAGCGACCCGCAGGCCCGATGGACAGAGTGGGTGGGTGCAGCCCTGGCTCTCGCTGAGAGGGGCCAGGTGTCGTGAACTTGGTCACCGCCTATTCTTTATAAATCTGTAACTGAGAGCCAACTTACGTGCTCATATTTCAAACAAAGCACTGAGGACCAAACCTGAAGGAACGTATCATAATTAGCCAGCTTTATATCTAAGACCTGTAGACGTCAACTGCTAAAATGGCAGAATCTTGGCTTATGTGAGCTCTGACAAGCTCAAACGCGGCTCGTGACAGGTGACATTTGCTTGGCGGACACTAGGGCCCAGGGAGGGGATCCGCTTGGGGCTTTCCCCGCAAGAGATCGGGCAATGTTTTATATGTGGAGCTAAACAAGTCAGTCTCGTGGAGGGAGAGAGCAGAGCAAGGGTCACTGGAGACCGGAGGGGTGGAGGGGGCCGGGGAGGCTGGTTAACGGTACAGAGTCACAGTAGCTGCCAGGAACAAGCTCTAGTGTCCCACAGCATGGTGGGGTGACTGCGGTAACAGCAATTTATCGTATGGTTCGAAGCAGCTCGGAGAAAGGATTCTGAATGTCCCTAGCACAGAAGGAAGTCAGTGTTTGAGGTGACGCACATGCCAATCACCCTGATTCCGTCATCACACGTTTACCTGCCCCCAAATATCACAGGTGCCCTAAAAAACGACGTCGGGCAATCCTGGAGACAGGAAGAGCATCTGCAAAACACGGAGCTCGGCAACGGTGGGGAAGAGCCGGCCAGAACGCGGGGTCAATAATTTGGCTGGAGGTGTCGAGAGACCATATGAGGGAGGGTGGGACAGATGAGAACAGGAAAACAGGAAAAATGGGGTTTCAAAGGATTTTGAGAATTAGGCTAAGGAGTCCGAGTGTGATCTTAGAGGCATTAAACCATCAAAGGGTCTGGGCAGGAAATGACGTTACCTCCGAAACAGTCACGCGGGGCGGAGGGGCTGCAGGCGAAGCTGGGAGCGAGGGGGGCACCGCGCGGGTGTGAGATGGGCCCGTGGTGCGGCCATGGCACCTGGGAGGGCGGAGGAGCGGACAGGGTGGCTCAGGGGCTGTGGGGAAAGGGAACCAATAAAGACTCAAGTTACTGGCTGGGCGACTGGGCCCAGGGTGTGGGTCACTAGGACAGACGACACAGGCCTGGAAGCCGACCTCGGGGCCGGGGAGGGTTCGGCTTTGGAGACACTGAGTCTGGGACCCTGGCGAGGCGGCGGGCGGGAGGCTCAGCAGCCCACGGGAGAGTCAGGGCCACGAGAGGAGAGGCCTGGGAACGAGGCCGCGGGAGCCACTTGGGTGCAGGTGGCAGGTGGAGCCACGTGGTTTGCTGGCCCCGCAGGGGCGCTGTAGGGGAGGAGCAGGAGCAGCCTGTTAGGCTCCTGGTCAGGCTCTGCGCGTGTCTCAGCCTTCACGACAGCTCCGGGAGGCGGACCAGTAACCCTCGCTGCGCAGGTGAGCAGCGTCCCGGCTGAGACTCACGGGCAGGCGGCAGCAGGGCTGAGACTCACGTCCGGGTCTGTACGACTCCGGCAACCCTCATTTTCCACCCCCAGCATTCTTTCAACTAAAAATAATTTTAAAACCAACAAAAAAAAAAAAAAAAGAAAAAAAAGGAAGGAAAAAAAACTCAGAATAAAGGCCAGGCTTCTGGATTGCGTATATTAAGATACATTGATCTTAGATTTTTGGAAAGTCCCCATGAGCACATAGGCCAAGGGGACCGTCAATTGGGAAGGGACCAATGTGTCAGGTTATTAAGTATGGAATGTCTGACTTCCTCAAGTGCCAAGTTTGACAGTTGATATCTTTGACGCTTCCTGTCTTTTTTTTTATTGTGAAGGTACATTCTCCTTCTTTCAAATGCATGTTTTGACTTGTGATTATCTTTCAAGGATTTTTTTTTGAGCAATTTTTGTGAAACCATGGATAAGTTAAAAATTCGTGTTATTTTTGAATATGAGTTCCATCGTGGAACCAGTGCAGCACATACAGCTCAAAATATCAACAGAGTGTTTGGGAAGGATGCAGCTAATGAACACACAGTACATCGATGGTTTGAGAAGTTCCATTCTGGTGATTTTAATCTTGAAAACGAGCCATGTGGGTGACCTGAGACCAAGGTGGATAATGATGAGCTGAAAGCTATAGTGGAAACGAATCCATCTTGACCTACACGTGAATTAGTGACAGGGTTTTACGTTACTATTTCAACAATATTAGATCATCTGAAACAACTGGGCAAGGTAAAGAAGCTGGATAGATGGGTTCTACATGAATTAAACCAGCATCAGAAGAGAAATCATCTCGAAGCTTGTTTTTCTTTGCTGTCATGACAGAAAGATGAACCATTTCTACACCGCATTGTTACATGTGATGAAAAATGGATTCCTTTTGACAATCGCAAGTGTTCAGCACAATGATTGGATAAAGGCGAATTGCTGAAACATAGTCCAAACCCAAATATTCATCAAAAAAAGCTAATGGTGTCTGTGTGGTGCTCCAGCGCTGGTATCATCCACTACAGCTTCGTGAAACCTGATCAACTGGTTACAGCGGGTGTCTACTGCAACCCGTTGGATAACATGATGAAGATGCTTGCGATTAAGCAGCTGAGATTGGTCAGCAGAGACAGGCCAATCCTCTTGCAAGATCACATATTGCAAAAAATGACGCTGCTCAAACTACAGCAGGTGCACTTAGAAACTCTCTCATCCACCATATTCACCAGACCTTGCACCAACTGACTGCCACTTCTTCCAGGCTTTGGACCACTTCTTGCAAGGAAAAATATTCAATCCTCAACAAGCTGTGGAAAATACCTTTTGCAATTTCATCGCCACTGGCTCCCCAGGCTTCCCCACTGCTGGCATGAACAAGCCACTGTTAAGATGGCAAAACTGTGGTGATAGTTTAGGTACCTACTTTGATTAACTGTACTGCTTCTTGTTTGAGATATAATAAACCACACTTTTGATTTGAAATCGGACATTTCATATTTAATGACCTTTAATATTAAAAAGACCGTAAACTCTAAAGTTTTTCTGATATACATGGATTTGAATTCTGACTGTACCACTTCCTAGCCATTTTAATTAAACCACCTTACTCTTAGTTTTCTCCTATGAAAATGGTGATCCCAGTCATTGTCTTGAAGGCTTCTGTAGAGGGAGCATGTACACAGTCGCTGATGTATATTAGATGCTCAATAAATGTCAGCATCCTCTCTCCTTCACTTCTCCCAACAACAGGTTGTTCAGGAGTCAAAGTATTTTCCTCCTTATTTATACTCACGCTTTGGGCCCTAGGGAAGTGATAGGAGTGAGAGCTGATCATTATAGAAACAGAGGTTTGTGTTATGGGTGTGGTAGGTAGAATAATGCCACCCCCCAGCACCACACCCCCCTCTGAAGATGTCTATGGGCTAATCCCCAGAATCTGCAACTATCTCAGGTTAAATTGCAAAGGGAATTAAGGTTGCAGATGCATTAAGGCTGCTAATCAGCTGATCTGAAGATGGGGAGATTGGAGCCAGGTGTGGTGTGCGCACCTGTGGTCCCAGCTACTTGGGAGGCTGAGGCAGGAGGATCCTTTGAGCCCAGGAGTTCAAGGCCTGCCTGGGCAGCATAGTAAGATCTCGTCTCTTAAGTAAAAGAAAAAGACAGGGAGATTATGATAAAACAGAGCGACTACCCTGGGTTATCGGGTATCTGGATGGGAGTCACAGGATCCACAGAACTGGAAAAGGCGGGCAGGAAAGAAACCCAGAAGGGAGGCAGCGTGAGAAGGACTCGGGCTGACGCTGCCGGAAGAAGGAAGAGCCAAGGACCGTGGGCACCTCCGGCAGCTGGGAAGGCGAGGAAGCGGGTTCTCCCGAGAGCCGCCGGAAGAAACACGGCCCGGCCGACGAGTCCACTGCGGCCCAGTGAGACCTCTGACTACAGAGTGGGAAGAGAACAGGTTTGTGTCGTGTTCAGTCGCTGGCACTTGTGATAGTTTGTTACAGCAGCCACAGGAAACTAGCACCATTGGGATGCTGAGAGGAGCTACAAAAATAATGCCGTCGCACCTGTTCATTAAGTGAATGAGGACTGAAGCCCAGAGAGCTGAGGGTGGCCAGTGCAGACCCCAGGAAGGAGGACGTGCGGCGTGGGGTGGGTATGCGGCTCTGCTGCCCCTAGGGGTAAGTGCCGACCGTGCCCTCGGGCCCCCTTGACACAGGGCAGCTAAAGGAGGGGGACACAGGAACCCACTCCGTGGGGTAACTCTGTGTCGTTCGTAAGAGTTTAACCCAGATAATTACCTTCAGTCGCTATCTATTTTGTTCTGGATATGCTCGTTCAGGATCTGTGTGGGTCTGAAGTTTTAAGGATCTAGGGGTGCTTTCCTCCCTGTCACCCAGCGCTCCGCAGACGCCCTGCCCCGGCCGGGCCCCCTCGGGGAGGCTCAGCCCCGGGCTCTGTCCTCCTGCCGGGCCGGCCTCGGCTTCAGCCTGCGGCAGGATGGGGGCGTGCTGAGGCCTGAGGGCCACCTGGAGACTTGGCCCACGGTCTCCAGGCCATGCTGTCACCCCCTCAGCTGTTCCGGGAGCCACCCTGGCGTCCTCCGTCCGGCGTCTGTCAGGAGCAGCTCAGTAGCCACCACTCGCTGCTGCGTATGCTCTCACAGCGGGTTGGTTTCCAAGGCCTCTTCGAAGTCAGAAATGCCTGATTTTATTCGACAGCTGTCCGGCCGTCTCCCTCACCCCGGCTGCCTGACACGGAGGCCAACACCATCCTGTGATGGGGGGTGAGGAAGGGGTCGCCCACTCCCCCGGGCCACGGACGCACGTCCTGCCCGCTCGGGGGTAGAACTTGCTGCCTGAGAATTGTTTTGACTGTGACATCATGAAAACATTGGTGCTTCTTGATGTTTTCACAATCCTGGATTCTAAGCAATAAAATTTCCTCCAAGAATATCATAATACCTCCTGCCAAAAAAAAAAAAAAAGAAAGAAAAGAAAAGAAAAAGAAAAGAAAAAAAAAGGCTTAAAGAGTAGAAGGGAGTGAAGTAATTTAATCAGATGTCACAGGAAGGAAGACTTTTTATTATATATGATTTTAATATCCAAAACAATACACTATTCGAATGTGGATTTTAAAAGCATCAAGCCAAAAACGTAAAGAGTTTCCCAGTCACTGTCCTTCCTTGTATCAATATCATGTGGGTTTTGTTTAAACTGGTTTTTGTCCTAAAGATGCTGTACGTGTCTTCCACCCGTCATTTCATTTTTGTGCCTCCATCATCCCTCTCCCGGGTGTGCAGGCGCTTTCAGAGTGAGCGTCAGTGGCTCAGTAGGAGCCAGAAAGAAAGGAGGGAAGGGGGGTTTAGACGACCCGGCGGTGAGAACTGGGGCTGATTCTGGCTGTGCAGGGCTGACGCTAGATCACCCTCTCTCGGAAATGGTTTCACCCCTCTCTTCCCCCGCCTGTGCTGCTGTGTGCCAAGGCTGAGCTGCAGCGCTGGTTTGCAGCAGAGAAGCCAGGGTGCTGCAGGCTCGCTCACCCGAGTCCTCATCATGGCATAGCGCGGGGCGAAGGGCTCTATCAGATCCTAACTTTGGGGTGATCTCGGGCTTTCGCCTCTATCCCTCGGTCCTTGGCCCAGGAGGCCATCAGTAGAGCGGTTCGGTTTCCCCGCGAGGGCGAACGGCGAGGTCTGGATCACCGCCCCGGCCCGGTCCTCTCTGTTTCCGCTTGTTAATTACGGACGCGTTCCTAAAGCTAAGCATGGAAGTGGGGTATGGCTGTAAGTGAAGTAAAGAAGGGTATTGGATATAAGATGGGCTGTTACCAGTTGAATGGTGTCCCCCCCAAAAGACTTTGAAGTCTTAACCCTCAGTACCTGTGAATGTGACCTTATTTGGAAATAGGGTCCTTGCGGATGATCCCATTAAGATGAGGTCGTTAGGGTGGGCCGTGATGCAATACGACTGGTGTCCTTAGAAAGGAGGGGAATTTGGACCCAGAGAGATATGCATAGAGGGGGACGCTGAATGCACAGGACGTCATCTACAAGCCAGGGAGCGTCTGAGGGTCCTAGAAGCTCAGAGAGAGGCGTGGGACAGACTCCCCTTCGCAGCCCAGAGGAACCATCCCTGCTAGATTTTGGACCTCTGGCCTCCGGAGTTGAGTGACAGACCATGAATTCCTCTTGTTTAAGCCACCCCAGTGTGAGGTCCTCTGCTATGGAAGCCCCAGGAAACCAGCACAAGGCGAAGGGGAGACTTGAGCAGGATTCCTCCAGGTGAGCAGGGAAAGCCTTCACAAAGCGAAGAGCTGAGGCCGAGGTGCCCAGGTGGGAGGGAGGGCGGCACGCGTGAGCCACACAGAGCCCGTGCGGCCAGACCCTGGGAACCCCGGGCAGGCGGGGCACGAAGCAGGCACGGGCAGGGACGAAACCTCCCCCACGTTCCGGTCTGAGGACAACTGGGGGCAACTCAAGAGTTTCAGTGGGGAGGGGGGAGAGTAACACGATCCCAACTGTGTTGTGTTCTGGAAAGAGCATGTCGGGAAGAGTTTTGAGACTGGACTGGGAAGAGGACGGGAAGGAGAGGCTGAAGGGAAGTAGGTTGTTTGGCGGCTGTTTCGTATCTGGTGGGTGAGCTGGGTGGTGGGGTGGGGGACAGGGCTACGGTGTAGAGGTTAACAGGGCCGGGGGTTCACTGAGTTGGGAGGCAGAGGGTCCAGCTTCCAGCCTGGGATCCTGAGAGAAGAATGGTGCCTCTAGAAGAGAAGGGGGGCAAGTTTTAGGGGAATGGGGTGATGCTGAATTTTGTTTGGACGTGTTGAATTCTAGGTGCCTTTGGGACATTGGGAAGGAGAGTTATCATTTGGGGTATGGAGTTCAAGCGGGAGTTCTGGGTTGGGGATATAGTTATCATTCAAGGTGTCAATGACACCCGGGGGTGTGGGTGGGCCAAAGGAAACCCATGGAGTGAGAAGAGTCGGGAGTGGGGGGTGGGACCATGGGGATAAGGACATCTAAGAGGTGGGCAAAGGGAGGATGAAAACAATTTCCTGTCCCTAACTTTATTATTACTGTTGTTATTATTATTATTTTGCTCGAGCAGGCTTAGGTTTCTGTCGCTGGGTGTTTGTAAACAGGGCCAGTGAAAGGCACCACTGTGCCTGGTGGGTTCTCTTCTGATTTCGGACCCCCAGGTTAACGCGTCGTCTGGAGAGCTGCTCACGCCGGCTGCAAGAGAAGGGCCCCGTGGCAGGGAAAGGCTGCCACTGCCAGGGAGAGGAACGAAGCCCCGTTATGATCTTCAGGCATTTTATAGATAATTACAGAGCTACAGTGTAGCTGTCAGGACGTCGGCTTGTAAGAGAACTGCATTGTTTTGATAAACCCTGGTCGGCGGAGTTGTGGTGCATTTACGTTGCCTGCACAGAACACATCCTGCTTTCCCCGGATTACGGGGTTTCTTAGAATGAGGGCTGACCTTGCAAAACAGACATTTCAACTTTAAGGCCTGGCTTTTTCAGGCGTTTTCCAGTGAATTCTAAATACAAGACAATTCTTTTCAGAATTCAATAGCATTAACCCTTTGAGGGAGGGGGCTGTTCTGACTTAGCCTCCCTCCCTCCGCATGGCATCTTGGAGTGTCCTATAGCGGAGGGGCTCAGTAATTTACTGAAGGCCTCACGTTTGTTCAGTGCAATGCTAAGCGCCTTCATGTAGCTTGTCTCGTTTGGTTGTCATGCTGTGTTTGCAATGGGGGTATCTTCATCTCATTTTTTTTTTCAGATGAGGAAGTGGTGTCTCGGAGAAATGGGTGACTTGTAAGTGAGAGAGCTAGGGTTCAAATCCAGCTCAGTCTCTCTCGGTCTGCTCCCTTCCCGCTTGCCATGCCTGCTCGGCAGCTTGAGTCAAGATCCATGCGGAGTCTAGCAGAGGACGCATCACAAATATAAAATGTTCCTTGCACATGAAGAGAAGTCTCTTGCAGAACAATCTGATTTCATTTGCAGTAGTCAGAGGAGATTCTGGGCACTATGTACTTTAGGAACAGATCATGTGGTGCCCATTGAAAATCCTGCCGAAATTCAGAGAAAGGAGGAATCCCTGTGGGCCACTGTAATCAAATTGACTTCCTGGAAGAAGTGAAACTTGAATTTGGTGTTAGAGGATGGAGGTAAACAGGCCATTTTACAGCAGAAGAACTCTACAGGCAAATCGAAGGATGGGGCATAGCAAAGGATTTCTGCAAGATGTTTAGGAAATTGGCTGGGCCATGGTGCAGATGAAACTGTCACCAGAGTTTGGTTAATCAGGTCAGTCGAGATTAGCTGAAGCCCAGTATGGTAGATGACAGGGAGCTACTGCAGAACTTGAACAGGGAGCGGTTTCCATCCACTCGTCCTCTCGTCTGTCCGACCCGCAAGCTCTCTAGCGGGTTGTTGGTGAGCCTGGCTGGTTGGAGGGCAGAGCTAGAACCTAAGCACCACAGGCTGAAATTCTCAGAGGAATGCGAGCACAGAAACTAGAAGGGAAAGGTTCTGAAGAAAAGAGGAAGCATTTTCTTATCTGTCTGTTGTGCTTTGCCAACCATCCTTTAGGGTTTACCTCAAACGCCGCCTCCTCCCACTGCCCCCTTGAGTGGCTGTGGTTTCTTATTCTTCAATTATATTAACAGTTACTTTTGAACATGTCTCATCCCCTCAGCTGGACTACGAGCTCAGAGAAAGCAGAAGATGGGTCTTGTTCATCTCGTAAATGTGAACAGTTTGCAAATCTCTAGATCCAATAAATAATTTTTGAGTATCTATTATGTGCCAGACACTATGCTAGCTGCCAGAGGTGCGTACATTTTTGTTGGATTGAGCTGATGTAATGAGAGAGGGCTAGATGCCTTGAAGGTGCGTCCTTACTGTAGCATCCCGTGGATTTATGCCTGCGGGGCAAGGGAGAGCTAAGCCTGCCAGGGTTAGAGCAAGCACTGAGGGGCACAGTAGTGCTGGGGAACTGGAGGATACTGGGGGGGGGTGTCAGCAGGGGAGCGAGACTAAAATGTCAGAGGAGCATTCTATGGAGGAGTGCTCAGGTCACGCTTGGAGGCACTAGCACTCGGGTTGGTGGGAGGCACATGCGGTTTTGCTCTCTTCCTGTGCTTCAGACTCCTACTCTGCAGACGTGTAAACAATGGCCACTTGCATGCTGTGGGCCAGATTGTGTTAGTGCGGTAACTGTGGAGTGGACATGAATTAGTTGCTTAGTCCTGTCAAGTTTACGGCACAGCCCTTGGTTCCTTGCCATGCTCTACTGGTGTTGAAAGCATCAGTGAGTGGTATTCCCTAAGATGGTTCGTCTCTGAACTTATTCTAGCTTACATGCTGATAAATTCTTGTTTTTTTTTTTGAGACAGGGTCTTGCTCTGTTGCCCGAAGTAGAGTGCAGTGGCACAATCATAGCTCACTGCAGCCTCGAACTCCTGGGCTCAAGGGATCCTCGTGCCTCAGCCTCCAGAGTAGCTGGAACTACAGGTGCACGCCACCACGCTTGGCTAATTTTTTCTATGTTTTTGTAGAGATGGGGTCTTGCTCTTGTCCAGGCTGGTCTTGAACTCCTGGGCTCAAGCACCCCTCTTGCCTCGGCCTCCCAAAGTGCTGGGATTACAATTCTTGTTTAATGACTGAAAAATGCCAGGAGTGTCTTTGCAGAGATAAAATAGGTAAAACAGGACAAAAAGGCATCTCTCTGGGGCAACTTTCTCATTGTGTAATGCCTTACCTCAGTTATTTTACCCATTTAAGGTTAGCTATTGAAATAATGATGGAAAAAACCAAACTTCCCAATCACTTACAGTCTGCCAAAGTTGTGAATTCTGAAATGACGTCATGGGATTGGAATGTGCTAGGATGCATGTGCCCAGCATATTATAGGTGTGCGACAGTTTAGAAACACCTCAAGACATTTACATGACTTGGAGAGTTACTTCTTGTGCTTGCATCGGCCAACATGCTTTTCTGGAAAACAGGCATGTTGGAATGGAGAATGCATGCTTCACTGTTTGAAAGCCAGACTAGTTTCACGCATTATTCTTTAAAGTTACTAATCCTGTGGATCTCACATAAGCAGATTTACATAAGTGCACCTCTGCTGGATGAGTATATTAGCTCACGCTGCATTATAAAGCCCCTTTATCTGACAGTTGCACCTGTCATGGGGTATCCTCAATTTACTTAATTGAAGATATTTTTTCTGAGGTCATTTGTTTTTCTCTCTAGGGTTAAAGGTTCTGCACAATTTTCCTCTTTTACTCACATCTGCAGAGGTTCTCAGAATGCCTACAAATGAACACTACATGCTCTGTTTTAAAGTCTTAGGTGATTTCCCCCCTGGGGCGTATACATTTACTTCTTGGGGTCTTGTAATTCACTTGAAAACGCACATTTACTCAGAGTAATAAAATTTCCTTCCCGCTATATATTCTCCTGCATTACATCATCTCATTAAGCACTAGCATGGCTCAAGCTTGGATTTCCCCCAAAGATTGTGGGAAATTTGTGACTGGCTCCATGAAATGAGCTCTTATTCTGTGACGGTCTAAAAATAGTTGTACCAAACCACAAAAACATATTGCCAGTGACTTAGATTAATGCCTTTCTTCTGTGTTCAGGAGCTATTAGTGACAGAGTGGGAAGGAGCCTCAGAGATCCTCCGGGTGAGACTTTTAGTTTACAGATAAGGAAGTTGAGTCCGTGACAAGCCAAGTGAATTGCTCGTGGTCCACGGTGAGTCCCCAGCACCTCTGGCACTGGAACCCAATCTCTGGATCCCCTGCTATGAAGAAAAAACATCCAGCTTAGATGCTTGGAAGGGAGGAGAGCAGAGGTCTGCAATCCTGCAGATTTGGATTAAAGTTTCAACTTTATCACTCAGCAGCCTTGCTGACCTTGGGAAATCTCAGCATGTTTCCGTCCACTCATCCCTAAAATGAGTGTAAGAGTGGTAGACCCCCCCCCCTGGAATTGTCACACTGAGTGACATAATATACACAAAGATATTAATTCAATTTCTGGCATATAGTTCCTCCTCAGTGATTGGTGGGTATCATTTTTACTGTTTTTTAAAGTATAAAAATATTAAGGATAGGGTAAAGGTTGAATGTTTATATTACTAAGATGAAGCCATCTGAGGGTAAAACAATTTCTTTCCATAAATAATTGTTTGTTAAAGGAATGTATGGCGTGTGTAGGGAAATCTAATCGAAGTTTTTGCTGTCGTTGTGCTATTTAGAATTGACAAGACACAGGTCAAGTTGAGTCATGCTCGAAATATCTGATCCTGCAATTAGGGAGGGGTGCCACCAGGTGGCAGTGCTTTCTTAGTCACGGTTCTGCGATTTTGGTCCCCAAATGGACAAAAAGAGCCGTCATCGGAACATGCTCCCATTCACAGCCATTTCATCACCACGTAGCCACATTTATTAAAATACTGTAACTGAAAGGACTTTGAAGTCAGACATACTTGGGTTTGAAATCCTTCTTTCACTTCCTAGATCAACCTGGGCAAGCCCTCCTGTAACTGACACCCGGATCAAGAAATAAGATGTTACCAGAGTCCTAGATACCTTTTCTGCTATTGATGGGCATTTGGCTTGTTTATGGTTTATGGCTATTAAAATAATGATACCAGTAATATTCTTATAGTGTATTTTGTTGCATGTGTGTGTGCAGTTCTTTTGGGTATGTCTATAGGGATAGAACTCATGGGCGCAGGGAGGCGTACACACAGCGTCAGTACATCGGACAAAGTTTTCTTAAGTGCCTGTATCCGTCTGTACTTCCGTCAGGTGCCTGGGAGAGCCCAGCTGCCCAGCATCTTTGCTAACAACAGGTATCATGACACTAAAGAAGTTTTTTTAATGTTCTAGCAGAGGTATAGTGGTATCGCCTTGTGTTTTGATACGTAGCTCCCTGATCCCTGATCACGTTGAGAACCTTTTCATGCATATTAGCCGTTTGGATGTGCTCTGTGTAAAGTTCCTGCCTGCGGTGCTTTCTGGATAAAAATCCTATCCTACCGCGCAGTGGCTTGCCTTTCACTCTCTTAGTGGTGTCTTTTGATAAGTAGAAAGTCTTAACTTAATGAAGTTCAATTTGCCAATCTTTTCCTTTATGCTTGTGTTTCCTGTGTGTATATTTTAAAAGAAATATTAGCCTACCCCACGGTTATGCAAATCAGTCCTATGAGGCTGGGGACAGCCAGGCACTAATTGGCTTAGGCTAATTACCTGATTAATCCCTGTGGCAGGGGAGATGGCACGACCCTGATTGGATGACCAGTCGGGATCCAGCCAGGACGCTAGTGTCAAGTCAGCTTTCCCCAAGGCACAGGGCTTGGCGAGGGGGTTGGCACTGTCAGGATGGTGGGGGGTGCTGAGCAGACAACCGCCAAAGCCCCTCGTCACCACACGCACCAAGTAGATTGGAGTCCACAGGGGAGACAAAGTTAATCACCTTTAAGTGTTTCTCTGAGGAACACTCCAGAAATTAGTATACAAACTCTGCTGTTAGATTTCATTAACTGTCTTGTTTGTCCATCCCCTGCAATTTTACCACCATCACGTTATGTGTCCGTTGTGTGTCCACCTCCCAGGCACACACACACACACACACACACACACATACACATGCACACACGTGTGTGTCCATATACACATGTCCTCCATGGTTTTCCTCACACTCGAGGGACAAATTTTCACTCTCAGTGCTACCAATCATTCCTAATAGCTTCAGGGAAGATTGCGGGTTTGATCAGTGGCCTGACGTATTGGAATTACTGCGCTAGTTTGTGGGTTATGGTGGTGAGAAACTAGAGTCTCCTAATCTACCCTCTCCCACCTTCCACTGACATAATTGTGAAAATATAGACGGGGAGTCAAATTTCCAACAGAGCTAGAAACCAGAAATATTACTTAATAACTTACTAGAAGCCAGAAGAAATTTCTACTTTGCAGAATTTAGAGGAAGCCCCAAGGAACAAAGTGAGGCCATATAGGGAAAAAGAGATCACAGGAAATTCTTTGCCCATTATAGAGTCTTTCTCTCTCTCTCTCTCTCACTCTCTCTCTCTCCTGACTCCTGGGCTACAATTCCCAATAACGTGAATGGGAAGGAGAATTTGGCAACTGGGAAAACTGAGGGAGAAGTGCAAACAGGGGACTAAGTTGTTCACTCAGTGCTTTGACAAGGAAATGCACACTGCTTCAGACTAGAAGGAGGACCAAGAAACCCTTCCTCAGGCTAAGCGACTTGCAGTCGCGGGACAGTTGGCTCCGAGTGGGCGGAGGTGTGCAGTTCACAGGAGGCAGAAAGACAGGGACGGGGACCAAGGCAAAGCCACACGCGCTTTTTATGAGCAAATGTTGCAGCTCAGAGCTCTCCCCAGTCAAAGGATTGAACACGGAAGAGAGAAAACACCGGGCTCGAGAGGCAGAGGAATGGTGTTCTTTGAAAAAAAAAATTATGATAGGAGAGAGCAGAAAATTTTAGAAAATGTCTAACTTGGGCCCAATAAACTTCAGGAAGCCAAGGATGAGATGAAAACACAATAGACTTTGATGAAAAGGGCGATGATTGTGACAAGGAAAGCTTTTAAGGAAACTACAATTTAATGACTTTTCAAATGGGTGCTAACAGATCTGGAAGTGGGAACGCACAGAAAGTGCCGAGCGCCGCATTCCTCTCAGTTTGTGCGGTTACCAGAGCTGGTTCCACATCCTGTGTCCCTCCCACCTTTGCACAGATGTTTTCAGTAGTTCAAAATTTATTTTTAAAATGTATATTTAGCCTCTTTTAGTGAAAAGAAAATTGTAAATTAGTTTCCTTCTTTACTGTTTTGGCTTTTCAAAGAGACATAGCATCAATGAATTCCAAATGTGCTATTAACATTTTTCCAAATGTTAACCAATCTGACTTCTCTGAAAATTTTTGGTCTGTGCTGCCAATTAAACCTGGTGTTTAAGCTTTAAAGTCACCTGTGTATAGAGGAACTACGTACACAGCTTTAGGCAGGGAGGAATAAATCTAATAACCAAAACAGAGTATTTTGCATAAAAAATGAAATTATAGGATCAAAATCAACATTAGAAGTAGCAAAGAAGCAATTTAACATTGCAGAAAATGCAATCAGAAATGCAGTGGTTTTCAAACTGAGCCCCTCGGAGCCCCTCGGGGTGTCCCAGAGCCGGCGTGGGGAGGGAAGGGGGTTAGGCAGTGGGGCCGAGGGCTCCTGAGCCCGACTTCAGCCACCGCAGCTGCGTTTTGATCTTCCTTAAAAAAATAATTCTTTATAATTTGGGCATCGGAAATTTTGTTTGCAGTTGTTTCTAAAGCTAAAGCTATCAGAAAACTCCTAGTGTCGAATAAAATTGAGAGCTCCCAAAATTTGGAAGGAAAGTGCAAAGAAATAAAAGCAGTGAGAAGAGATGACACGGAGCCCGTGCAGAGCTGAAGGGACGCGTGGATGACGGAGGCCTGGGGAGGAGACCAGGCAGAGGAAAGAGAAGCAGTAGTCACAAAGACCGAGAAGAAAATTTGACGCAGAAAGTGCCAAGTACAATTAATAAAAGAAAGGACGAGGCAGGAGCAGGCCGCCCCGTGTTGCAGGCTGTCTGTGGGGCTGTATCTGCCTGTGTCTCCCTACAGTCACCCCGGCAGGGAGGGAACCCACAGCACTGCATGTTATTCCTGTTCTAGCTTCTCCAGATTACTGTTTTGAAAGAAAAATTTCTTAGCCCCCAAATTTTATATTAGCAAAATTAGTCATATGTGAAAGCATCTTTTTTCCTTTTTTTGGGGGTGGGTGAAAGGCCCCAGGATGTAAAACACCTATGGACATTCTCTCCGAGACATTATTCCACAGAGCGTTGAGCTGGCCGAGAAATGAATCCAAATAAGTAGCAGTGGGGTTGCTGTGATATAGAAGTATTGACTAGGAAAACTAAAATAGTTAAATAAAATTGCTTTATATGTATTCTGTGAACTAGGTGAAACTAACAGAACAAATGTAATGTAAAAATTATAATTTCATTATAACGTTTCTAAAACTCCCAAATATTATTAACAAAAAAACTGCAAAAATGGTAGTGGAGAGTCACAGAGGAGTAAACTAAATGTGTCATCTTACAAAGGAATAGGAAAAAAGATTGTATTTTTAATTTTAAGCATTAGAGAAATATGTTTTAAAATATGATTTTCAAGTCTTAAGTATAAGATTTTTCAAGCCTTTTTAAAATTTTTTTTTATTTCAGCATATTACGGGGGTACGAATGTTTAGGTTACATATGTTGCCTTTGCCCTGCCCGAGTCAGAGCTTCAAGCGTGCCCATCCCCCAGACAGTGCGCACTGCACCCATTAGGTGTAAATATGCCCATCGCCTCCTCCCCCTCCCATCTGCCCGCCACCCGATGAATGTTGCTACTGTATGTGCACTTAAATGTTGGTCTGTAAAACTCAAGGGTAATCACTAGTATAAATTTTAAAAATTGCCAATTTTCGTATCACTACAGAAGACAAAATAAATACAACATGATGTGAAACTACAAGAAAACATGAAAAACAACAATAAAAATTTCTCCCAAACCCCAAAGCCTGAAACAAGCTGAACATAAATAAGGTCAAACATGGTATTTATGGCAGTAAACATAAATAGGTTCACACATTTATATAAAAGAAAATTAATTTTAGTCTGAGGAGAAACAGCAAACAAAATGTCATTATGTTATTTGTAAAGGACACATCTATCTAAGAAAGGAAAGAAGAAGAAAAAGAGAAAAACAGGAATATAAAACCATAATGTTGGGTTAATATGTGCGGGCAAACAAAAACGCAAAAATCAGGAATAAAAGACTACTATGTTAGTATCATATCATTAAGAGTATGGAAACATTAAACCTGATGGAAGCTGTGTGGTCCAAGTGCAGTGGTGTTTACGACAAATTGATCACAACCTATTTCAGATTCCTTTGTTTCTTCTCCACTCCCACTGCTTCACTTGACCAGCCTTAAAAAAAGTGACGGAAGGTCATTTTATTTGATAAAAAGTACAAGGCACACTACAAACACAATGGTCAGGCATATCCATGCAACGGCATGTCACTGACATCTCCCACAGGGAACGGGCCCTGGCAGAGCAGGGAATGTCTTCCAGCTGCAACGCTTATAGCCAGGAAATCCAGATGAAGGCTACGCAAGGAAAACGAGGGGAAAATGGCATTGTGGGAGGATATGGGATTGGGGATTCATTATCTCTCTGGGCTAAGGCAAACACCAGCAAATCGTTTTTTGAATGCTCTTTAAAAAATAATGGTAAATACACATAACATGACATTTACCACCTTAACCATTTTCAAGTGTGCAGGTCAGTGGCATTGAGGACATTCACATTCTTGTGCAACCATCACCACCATCTATGCCCTGCGCTCCGCATCTTGCAAAACTGAAAATCTGTATCCATTAAACAACAACCACCCACTGCCCCCTATTCCTAGCCCCTGGCAGCCACTATTCTACTCCCCGTATCTATGAATTCGACTACTCTAGGTCCCTCATATAGGTGGAACCATGTGGTATTTTTCTTTTTGTTGCTGGCTTATTTTACTTAGCATAATGTCCACAAGGTTCATTCATGTTGTAGCATATGTTAGAATTTTCTTTCTTTTTAAGGCTGAATAATATTCCACTGTATGTGTGTGCCACATTTACTACTTATTTTTTTGATGGACACCTGGGTTGCTTCCATGTTTTATCTGTTGTAAATAATGCTGCTATGAACATTGGTGTATAAATATTTCTTCAGGATCCTGCTTTCAGTACTTTTGAGTATGTATCCAGAAGTGGAATTGCTGGATCACAAAGTAATTATATTTTTGATTTTTTGAGTTTTCTAGTTTTCCTTGTGATTTTTTTTTACCAATTGGTTGTTTAAGAGTGTGTTGATTAATTTCCACAAATTTGTGAATTTTCAGTTTTCTTTTTGTTATTGATTTCTAACTTTATCTTGTGATCAGAGAAGATGTTTTAGATAATAAAGATCTTTTTCACTCTGTTGGGACTTAATATGTGGCCTAACATATGGTTTATCCCGGAGAATGTCCCATGTGCACTTGAGAAGAACATCTATTCTGTTGTTGTTGGGTAGAATTTTCTGAATATGTCTGTTAAATCTAGTAGGTTCATTGCATCATACATGTCCTCTATTTCCCTATTTATCTTCTGTCTGGTTGTTCTACCATTTTTTAGAGTGGAGTGTTGAAGTCTCCAATTGTTATTGTAGAATTGTCTGTTTCTTCTTTTAATCCTGCCAATTTTTGCTTCATGTATTTTGATTGTTATTAGGTGTACAAATATTTATAATTGCTGTATTGTCCTGATATATTGAAACTTTTATTGATATATAATGTTCTTCTTTGTCTCTTGTAACCTTTTTTGATTTAAAGTCTATTTTGTCTGATATTAGTATATCCATCCCTGGTCTCTTTTGGTTATTATTTGTATGGAATATCTTTTTCCATTCTTTCACTTTTAACCTGTTTGTGTCTTTGCCTCTAAAGCGGGTCTTTTGCAGAGAGCATATAATTGGATCATGTTCTTAAAATTCATTTTGCCAATTTCTATCTTTTGATTGGAGAATTTAATCCATTTATATTTAAAGTAATTACTGATAAGGAGGGCCTTTCTGTCTTCTTTTGTGCTTAGTGGACTTTTTGTAGTGAAACATTTTAATTCCCTTATCATTTCCTTTTGTGTATATTCTATAATTATTTTCTTTGTAGTTGTCATGGATTACATTTAACACTTAAATTATAACACTCTAAATTTATAGCAACTTAACTTCAGTAACATACAAATATTCTGCTCCTTTGTAGCTCCATCCTCACATCTTTCAGTTATTAATGCCACAAAATTATATCTTTATATTATGTGTTCAAAAATATAAACTACTATTTTTATGCATTAACCTCTTAAATTATATAGAAAACAAAATGTGGGTTACAAACCAAAGTTACAATAACATTAGCTTTTAGACTAATAATTTTTTAAAATGTTCTAGTCTCTTAAATCATATTGAAAACAAAAAATATAGTTACAAAATGCCAGCTTTTATAGTTGCCTATGCATTTACTTTTACTGAGATCTTTCTTTCTTTATCTGGCTACAAGTTATTGTCTAGTGTCCTTTTGTTTCAACCTTCAGGACTTCTTTGAGTACTTCTTGCAGGGAAGGTCTAGTGTAATGAATTCCCTCATTTTTTCGTTGACTGGGAATGCCTTGATTTCTCTCTCACTTTTGAAGGACAGTTTTGCCAGACATAGAATTCTTGGTTGACAGTTTTTTTTCTTATAGCCCTTTTATTATATCAGCCCACTACCTTCTGGTCTTCTGATTAGAAATCTGATAATCTTATTGAGGACCCTTGTGAGTGGTAATTTTTTTTCTCTCTTGCTGCTTTCAAGATTCTCTCTGTCTTTGTCTTTTGACAGCTTGATTATAATGTGTTTTTGTGTGGCCTTTTGAGTTTATCCTACTTGGAGTTTGTGGGGATTCTTAGATATTTATATTTATATCCTTTATCAAACTTGGAAAGTTTTCAGCCATTATTTTCTCAAATAATCTCTCTTCCCCTTTTTCTCTTTGTTTTCCTTCTGGGATTTTTACGATGAATATGTTCGTCTGTGTTATGGCATCCTACAGATCCTTTAGGCTCTGTTCACTTTTCTTCAATGTTTTTTCTTTTTCTCAGATTCAATAATTTCAATTGTCCTATCTTAAAGTTCACTTATACTTTCTTTTGCCTGCTCAAATCTGCCATTGACTCCCTCTAGTGAAGTTTTCATTTCAGTTATCAGACTTTTTGGCTCTAGAATTTCTTTTTGGTTTCTTTTTAGATTTTCTGTCTCTTTATTGATGTTTCCATTTTGTTTGTACATTGTATTCTTAACTTTCTATGTGTTTTCTTTAGTTCTTTGAGCATCTATAAGAGTTGTTTAGAAGCCATTGTCTAGTAGGTCTTCCATCTGGTTTTTCTTTGGGATAGTTTCTGTTTGTTTATTTTTTTCCTTTAAATACATCATGATTTCCTATTTCTCTGTATGCCTTGTGATTTTTTGTTGCAAAATGGATATTTGAGTCTAATAATGTGGTAACCTTGGAAGTCAGATTCTCTGTCTCCCCCAGAGTTTGCTGTTTTTTGTTTTTGTTTTGTTTTACTTTTTAAAAGATTGTTGTACACTGTCCTTGTGCCAAGGATCAGCCTGAGATATGAACTTAGGTTCTCTCAGGTCTTTTCTGAGCCTGTGACTTTTCCTGGTCATGTGTAGTGACTTTCTCATTTTTTCTGTTTATGGATTAATAGTTATTTTTGAATGTCCTAGTCTAACATGTCTGGCTCCTAAAAGGGGGGAAAAAAGGAAAAATAAAGGGAGAAAAAAGACACCATCCTTTTCAATCCCCTGGAAATCACTTCAGCTGGAGGGGGAGGGACTTGCAACAGGGAGGGGGACAATGCAACAATGGCTGCCCACCTGTGTGTCTGTACCCGTGTGATCAAAACCAGTAATCAGTAGTTAGGACATATATCCTCAAGTTTTAGAGGACAGATTCCTTATTGCCCATCCTGGCTCCTCAAAGCTGCTCCAGGAACATGTGGACCATGTGATGGGAGGTGAGTGTCCACTGCTGAGCTCAGAGCTGAAATTGACTGAAACTTACTACAATTTACCACCCAAACCTTCCCCTGGGAGTTTCAAGCCTTCAGTGGATTCCAGTTTTCCAAGATAGTTGCATCAGACAGATTCTGCCAGTGCAAGTGTTGTCTGGGTGGGGAGGCAGATCCTGGTACTTCCTACTCCGCCATCTTCTCAGAATCCAGCAAATCTATTCTGATGCGTTTTTGTCCTTAGACTTCTGATGACCATGTGGAGGGAAATGGTGTGGGCACGTGAAGAGAGCAAGTCTGCAATAAGGGTAGGATCGTCCATTCCAGAAGGGAATGTCTGAGGGGCCAGTTTTGTTTTTAAACTTATCTTGTTGATACAATTGATGTTTCATTCTAGCTTATTTGAAGTTTTGCACAGATAATTGTTTTGTGACATTGGAGAAATTTTGATTTGTAGCCATCAAAGCAGACTGAGATGGAAGACGTCATGATCACTCTCCATGAATATTGCAGAAGTCCTCTCTGTTTCAAGCTGGTATGTTTTCCAGCAGAGTAGTACACGTTTCTGAATACATGCTTTTCCTTCCTCTTCTTTACACTTATTAGGTTTACAACCTAATTCTGAATTCTTAAAAAAAGCCAACGTGCCAGTTCCTTCAAATCACTGATATGTTTTTTTAATAAAGGAATTACTTCCTCTTTAATTGTGAGAATTAGCCGGCCCCCTGGCAGGACTCTGCTCTGTCAGCAGAGGGGCAATGCAGGTTCTCTGGTGCCCGGACAGCCTTTTTTCAGTGCACTTGTACTTCAGGCTCAGCCAGCTTGGCTCATTAGCAGCACAGAGAAGATTTTGAGACTCAAGGTAGCTTTAAAAGCTTCGTACCTTGTAAAATCCAATTACTATTTAGAGTGAATGGTGGTGTTAAATATAGTCGTTCCTCTATAAAAGGCATAAAAGCATCCCTTAATTGGAATTGAATGCAGACTCCAAAAAATGCATCTTGATTAGAGAAAAAAGCAGATGAGACTAGCTTGCTTAGTTTCCTTAGTCTGTTGATCTATGTTTATATTTGTATCTATAGCCGCGCACAGTCACAAACATCCGTATGTGTATTGTTTGTATGGGTCACAGGCAGGATGTTTCTAGTGGTGATACAATTAGCTGATTTCTAGCAATTTCTAATTAGAGGACAGTTGCTAGCCTAGCTCCAGGTTTTGTATTTTGTGGTCTAACTCCAAATTTGAACATGATTTGGGCTCTCTGTGGAGGTAGGGTGAAGTTTTAATGTAATAAAGAACCCAGTTTTCCTTCTGGGGAAGGATGGTACACTGGACCACTTCTGTGGTCCCCAAGGCAATGTTCCCCTCCTCCCGCCCTTTTTGTGCAGGTTGGATGATGTTTCCTAGAATAGTAGCTTGATCCCAGAAAAATGGATGATGGTTAAAAAAAGAAAAAAAAAAAGAAGGAATGGATGAACATCTTTCTGGTGATGCCATCTAATTTTAGGCTGCAGGAGCTAGAAATGAGGCACCAGACTCACAGGCAGGAAGCAGGTATCAGAGAATCTGCTCATTTGCATTCTAAGATGCAGCTCAGCGCGGCACTGGCAGGCGAGGTGTGGAAAGGCCCAGAGCCCACCCGGACAGGAGTCAGAGCTTAGCAGAGCTGGGCCTGGGGCAGCCCTCACCAGGCAAGGTAACCCTGGCTGCACCCAAGGAAGGGTCAAGATGTTCTTGCCCAAACCCCACAGGGCCAGAGAATCAGCGAATTAGTAACAAATATTTTTTGAGCCTCTGTATTGCTAGGTGCAGGTAAGAGAAAAAGAAAAAAGAAACAAGAAAAGAAAATGAGAGAGATCTGGCAGTGGAAAGGGAGAAGTTTATTTAATTTCAATTTCTTTGATAAGTTTAAGTATTAAAGACTCGGAACTGGAAACTGTGTTGGGTGATTGTGATGAACAGAACAAGGCATCACCGATATTTTTCTGAATACATTTTTGTTAAGAAATAGCACTCCCACTCACTCTGCGCTGAGAAGCCACTCGTAGTTTGTCACTAGTTTTGAAAGTGGGTGTGTGTTTTCTCTTCCCTGTCCCTTCCGGGGTTCTTCTGCCCTCCCCCTCCCCTTTCCCGTGGTGCCATAATGTGCCCTGGGACACTGGTGACCAGGCAGGCTCCCCAGTCCTGGGCTTCCTTCCAGATGTCATTCTTCTTCAGAATGCTACGAGTGTTAAAGGACGTAAAAAAGACAGACAATCATCTACGATTTTGGGTGTTCCGTCTTTCTTTCTTTGTAAGACATATTTTAAAAGTACTCATCTCTACTGATGCTTTGGTCTCCTAACAAACCAATACAAGTTGACTGGAGAATATTTAGGGACGATGAGCACATTTATTTGAAATCCCACTGTCCCGATTGCTGTGATAAACCAAGCTGGAACTCCTATGGCCTGGTTCCGACCTCAGACTCGTCCGATTCTAGGACCTTCCATGGGTTCGGCTGGAGTCCAAGGAAGTGGCTCCACATGGAGGGACAGCACGACCTGGTGGCCCCTTTAGAGCCGTTTACTACTCGTGGTAGGAGCGTCTCTCTTCTGCACTGGAGGACAAGCTCCTCGGAGTCAAGCAAGAGTGTCTGCTCGTTTCCCTCCTGGACCCCAGCACTTTTACATCTTTTTGTTGTCATCTTGTTTTCCTGTTGTCCTGTTAACCGGGACCCATGGAACTCAGATGCACTGGTAACAAAGTCTCAAAGCCATCCTCATCCAACGTGCCCCAAACCAAACCTTCGACTTTTCTTTCTAAGCGTCTTTCTTCCATTGTTTCTGCCTCATCTCGTAGATCTACCAGCCACCCAGCTACACGAGCCAGAAACCCAGCAGTAGCTCCCAGCACCCTCCTCTTCCTCATCCCCGACCCCATGTCTGTTCGTGACCGTGAGCTCCCAACGTTGCTCCTGTACGCTCTCTCCAGTCCACCCACTTCTCTCCATGTTGGTCATAACCCTGGTGGTCGTCTCTCGCCTGGACCTCGGTATGATAAAGCCTTATGACTGGTCCCCCCGCCCCACCCCAGCTGGGCTCCAGGCCGCCCTCCACCCCGTGGCCGGATGCTCTTCCTAAATGTGCATCGCAGGCAGGTCATGATTATCTTGCACGTGACCCTTCGGATGCTGCCCGAGTCTCTCGGGGTAGAGATGGGACCCCAGAGTGTGGCCCTCGACGTCCCCCCAGTCTGCCTCATCTCAGACCACGGCCCCTCATTCTCTTCATTGCAATTTTTTTCCTCCTAGCATGGAAATTATCTTTTAACTGTATTAGCTATGTCTTTTTTATACCAAGGTTTAATTTTTAATATGGCTCAATCAGTTATACTTTATGGCTTCTGGAATTTTTTTGCTTCTTAAAAAGGCCTTCCTTCATCCCAAGAGTACATAAATATTCTCTTATATTTTCTCCTGCGGCTTTGGTTTTTATACATGATTTATTCCTCTATCTTTGGTTTTATGGACAATATGAGTGAGGTGGAATCCTTATGTTTTTCCACATGGATGGCCAATTTTTCCATATGGCATTTACTGACTGTCTTATGCCCCAACTCTAACCTCTCATTCTCCATGAAATATCACAAATTAAGTTCCTATACAGCTGCATTTCTGGAGTTATGGTTTTACTCCACTGCTCTCTGTTTTTTGTTTTCTGCTCACAAGAAAAGACGCACCTTACCATAATTTTACATGTTTTGAATTCTAATAGAACTAGTTCTGCCAAATTTCTCTTATTTTCAAAATTTTCTTCATTATTTATATTCCTTCTCTAGGAATTTTAGATTTCTGTAGACTGTTATAGAATTATCAAATAACTGTCAAATGCCACGTTAAATTCTGTGGAGATTTTTATTGGGACTGAATTGAACTTTCAGATTAATTTGGGAGGTCAATTCCTAACTTCACAATAAATCTTCGTACCCAAGAACATGTAACCTGCATTTGTTTCTTCATGAACGATTTGCAGTTTTCATAGATGTCTTACATTCTTGTAGCTTAATGTTCATTCTAAGTATTTACATTTCTGTTGCTTTTGAGGGGGCAGGCAATCTTCTTTGGTTATATTTTCTATTTAATTATTGCTTGCATGTGAGACAGACATAAAGGTTTTAACCATCATGTGTCTGATGTATTCCTGAGCTCTCTTGCTAGTTTAGGAGTCGTCTAAGTCTGTTTTGTGCTGCTGTAGGAGAACACCACAGACTAGCAAATACATACATCCACACACACACGTATATATGTTGTATTTTATATGTGCATATATCATACATATATAATGGCCTGATACTATCTCTTAAAAACCCCACCTCCCAATACTGTTACGCTGGCAATTCAATCTCAGCATGAGCTTTGGCAGGACAAATGCTCAGACCGCAGCAATAGCTTGTCAGTGACTAGTCTTGGACTTAGAATAAGCAATCGTATTATCTGAAAACAGTCACTGTTTTTTCTCTTCCTTTCCAATATTAATATCTTTAACATCTTTCTAAAAATTTGACTGGAGGTCAGAAAGAGTGGTGACTGGACACCCGTTAAGAAGCACTGATTGACAGGAGGCACTGAAGGGCTGCACTTTGCAGCCATTGGTGTAGAAACGGAAGCCCGGAGAGGCAGCCAGAGCTCGGCAGCTGGCCCTAGTGCGTAAATGAGCAGAGTGGTGGTGCTAGGATATCAAGTCAGGCCTTGGGAGGAGTCCTTTATTTGTAAGGGGAAAGAATGAGATCAGTTTTAGACAGGTGGAGGTGATGGCCCCATGGGACATTCCAGACGAGAGTCCAGCAGGTATCTGGGAAATTATAGATTAGAACAAGACCTTATTTTAGATAAATAGCTGCCTCTCTGCACCCACTTGGTTTTGTCCCTCATGGTGCCAAGTCTGGGTTGGCACTGGGCAGGACACCAGGTTAAGGGTTCGGGGAGGCGTGCAGGAAATATGGCTCGCTGGTGACAGAGGGAGCGCCAAGCTCGCTTGGAGCTGGGGCCTGTCGGCGAATGTGCATATGGCAGGTGTGCCCGTCAGCCAGGTCCCAGCCTCCTCAGCCCACAGAACAACTCCGGGATTTAGACGCTGGATGTGAGCTGCTCAGTGAGGATGATGATAAAGTTTGCAGCTTGTGAACTTGTATTTCTTACTTCCAAATATCCATGATGCTATCAAGTCACATTTCTTAAGGGTGAGATTATTTTCTCGAGTCAAGGAAGGGGTGGTGGGTGGCAGTGGCAGAGCAGGGAGAAGGAGCGATCGGCCAAGTCCCCAGTGCCCTTGGAGACGGGTCAGAACTTGAACATTGTAGAAAGCTGGTTCCGTCCCCTCTGACACCAGATAATGACTTGTCTGCAGGGCTGTGTTTAGACCTGGGGCTGTCACCGCGTCTGATGCGGCTCCTGTAGATCAAAGCGGAGGCCGTGCAGAGCCCTGTCACCACCCCTGTCGCCTGGGCAGAGCCCGCAGCACCGACTTCCAGGGCTCCCGCCTGGGCCTCCGCACATCATTACCCAGATTAATGAGGACAGATGGGTTTTGTATAATCAGCCCTGCTCTGCTGCCAGCCTGGTTTGGTCACCAGGTGGAATATTTCAGTAATGAATAATTACAAATATAGCAATCGCAACCAATTCTGACTTAGGAAAAAACAAGGCAGTGATGGGGTGTTAAAGTGTGGAAATACGAAGATTCTGCGTTATTTTGCATGAGGTTTGCCTGAGGTGGGTGGGCAGGTGGGTGGGCAGTTTGAGACAAGCAGGCTGCAGTTCCAGTTACTTTAATAACAGGTAACAAAGGGGGAGAATGCGGAACGTCACTCTTACTTTCCCTTAAAATCTCCCTGTCCTTTCACTGTTCTCAGCAACCCGGGCTGCACCTGGGGTTAAAACGCAGCCGCTCCCGGGAACCCACTGGGACTCGTTCACAAAGAAGATGGGGGATATTCAAGAGCTGGGCACATGAGGGCTGACGTTCCATCTGTTGAGACTGGGAGGAGGGGTGCAGGGCTGGGCTGGGACGAGAAGAGGATGGGAGAGGTGCGAGGTGGGGGTAGGGAGGGCTGCTCGCTGTGATGGGGACAGCGTGTGGTGCCGTGTCTGGCCGGGGTCATGGGAGCTGAGCAGATTCCCCAGTGATGACAAGGCTTGTTGGCACTGATGTGTAAGAAATGGGGCCAGGAATGTCTAGAGAAGCTACTGTATTTGCCAAGGTAGGTGACAATAGCGTTTAACCTTATCTATACCTTTCTGGTTGCTTGCAAATCATCTCTTCCTAGTTTTCCTTTTTGCTGTAAATTTGCCCTGGTTGAAGTAAAAGGTGGCTTCCCTGCCCGCCGGCAAACTCCTCTGCTCACTGCCCCTGTCAGACCCCAATGCACCTGTTTTCCTACCTCGCAGTCGCACGTGCTAGTGTGCAAAGGTTTCTGAAATGGATTTTTAAATGAAAAAAGAACTGTGAAGGAAAGTAGGATTAACCCCTTTAATTTTAAACAAAGCTTCTGTGTTTAACTATTCATAGCAGCACGACTTCTAATGGCCCCAAATGGAAACAACCCAAATGTCTGTCAACTGCTGAATGGATAATACAGTGTGGTCTAACCATACACTGGAATATTATTTGACAATAAAAAGGATGGAATACTGATACATGCCACAACATGAATGAACCTCAAAAACCTTACGTTAAATGAAAGAAGGGAGACACGAAAGGGTACATATGACATGATGTCAAGCTCAGGCAGATCCACAGGGACAGAAAGTAGGTTCTTGGTGCCCAGGACTGAGGCGAGGGCGAAGTGGAGAGTGACTGCTCGTGGGGCTACTCTGCAGCGGGGAAAGCGTTTTAAAGTTGATGGTGGCCCCGGTGGTACAACTCTGAGACTCTATTTTGAATTGTACATTTTGAACTGATTAATTGTATTTGTGAATTATATCTCAATAAAATGGTTACACATGCTTGTGTGTGTGTGTGTATGTGTGTTTTATATCTTGGGACATGCATAATTTTTTTCCTAAGATATACAAGAAATTGTAAACAGTGATCACCTTTGGCAAAAAGGAGTAGCCGAGGAAGGCACCTATTTTCCATTCTACACCCTTCTATGGTGTTAAAATTTTAAAGCCACTGACTTATATTTCTTTTATTTATAAATTAAAAATTAAAAATAGCTGCATTGTGTCTCTTAGTGCTGCACCTAATAATTATTAGAAATCAATTTTTTTCTAATTGTTAGTTTGTCCTCCCTTATTAGCTTGTAATGTCCTTAAGCACAAAGACCGTGCAGGAACTTCCTATAATGTCCTCAAGGGCAAGCATGTAGGTGGTGGGCACTTAGGGAACACACACTGACTCTCAGACTGTGGTTCCTCGACCCAGAGGTCTTACTGATAATGAAAGAAGATGCCACCCACTGGGAAAGACCGGAGTTTTCTTAATTGCCCAGAATTAACATTTACTGAGTATATATTATGCCCCAGGCATTGTGCTAAAATGTACTTCACATGTATCATCTTATATCACCACATATCTGGGGGTGTGTGTGTGTATATAGTGTGTGCATGTATATGTACAGTGGCACGGGAGATCTCTCTTACTGGCTCTGTTTCTCCGGAGACCCCTCACACGGTGACACGCACGTCCCTCTCTGCAGCCAGGGCAGAGGCTGACCACACAACTCCAGCTGCCAGCCCACACAAGCAAGACCCCCAGATAGACTTAGAATATAAAATGCTAAAGCATAAAACATAATTATGTGAAATATAAATATGTAAAATATAAGGCATTTGAACTGGAAAGAACACATAAAATCGCCGAATCCAGTTGTTCTCACAGTGTGACCCAGACCGGCAGCCTCGGCCGTCCTTGGGACCTTCCTGGAAATGCAGGCTCCCAGGCCCTGCCCAGACCTTCTGACTCGGAAACTCTGTGGGTTTTAAAGCTGGCGAGTGCTAAAGTTTGAGAACTACTGATCTAGTCCACTCTCTCTTTTTGGAGACTTGACCAAGGTCGTTCGGCTTGTCAGGGTTAGAGTTGAACCTGGCAGGGAGGTTCAACTGGCAGAATCTAAGTTATAGATTCTTCCCAGGCATGCACTTGCAGAGAGATTTTGCATTTTTAACAGCACACTGTTGTGGTCTGAAGGTTTGTGTCCCCCCCAAATTCCTGTGTTGAAACCCAATCCCCACCAGGACGATACAAAGAGGTGGGGCCTTCGGGAGGGCTTTGCTGCCATGAACGGGTGTAGTGCCCTTCCGGCAGGGACCCTTTCCCTGATGCAAGGACACCACACAAAGTCACCTCCTAAGAAGCAGAGAGTGAGCCCCCAAACACAGAATCTTCCAGCGCCACGATCTTGAACCTCCCAGCCCTCAAAGTGGTGAGAAATGGGCTCCCCCGTCTATGGTGATTAACGACAGCAGCCCAAATGGGCTGCAATACACACACCTCTTTTAAAATTGTGATAACTAAACCCAATACTGTGTGCAGGCTTTGCGTTAGGCTGCTAGCATCGCTCCTCAGACCCACAGGCAGCCCAGTGAGGTAGCTCGCCATCCCCGTTTCACAGACGGGAGCCAAAGCTCCTAGCAGCTGAGCAGCTCTCCCCGGTCCCCCAGCGAGTGAGCCGAGAACCGAGATCCCAATTCCAGCGCAGGTCCGGCCGCGCCACGCAGGTGAGCAGGCTGGATACGAGCTGCACACTGGCCTGGCGCCCGCGGGGGAAGCGGGCTGCACAGGAAAGGGGCCGCGGCCAGGCTTCCAGCCTGAAACTAGCTGAGGACAGCAGGGAGTGACGCTGGTCACAGTGCACGGTTTCCTGAAGCGGTGCCAGCTGCGTGAGGCTGTGCTGTGAGCAGGCCGCTGGCCCAGGCTCACCTCTCCTCTGAGGGGCACGGTGGCTATTTCTGGCCACCCCAGGAAGCCTCTGGCTGGGTCTGTTTCCTCTGACTTGTTCGAGGCTCACAGGCCAAGGGGAGCCTGGCCTGGGCTTCGTGGCCTGCTGGGTGGAGGAGGGGAGAGCGTGAACCATCAGGACTGTGAAGTTGCTGCTAGCATCTGGCCAGCTGTTGCCCATCAGCTGGAAAGCTAACCGGAGCCTCCCTGGGGGCTGGTCCCCAGAGTGTCACGGAGCAGAGGCCATACCAGCTCCTGGCTGGGGGCCAGAAGGAACTCAATATGAGCCAGCCTGCTCCTGGGGGGCCCCCACACCTGGTGCCAGGAATTACTGATTGGAGGGAGTTGTCATAGAATGACAGGAGGCCACAGCTGGAAGGGACTTCAGTGACCATACGGCCCAGTGGTTTTCAAACCTTTTACCACGGTGGAGACCTTTCTTCACATGGAATTGCAGGCAGTAAACCCGATTTTATGCGTGGGCACAGAGAGTGGAGTAATAGACACTGGAGACTCAGAGGGCTGAAGGTGGAGGGGTGCAGGGTGGGCTGAGAAGTTACCTAATGGGCGCTACGTATACTAACTGGGTGACGTTACACAAAAAGCCCAGACTTCATCACTACACAGTATATCCACATAACAAATCTGCCCATGTACCTACTAAATCAATAGAAATAATAGTAAAAGGAGATTTTTATCTTGATTCCTTTCGTCAAGCTAAACTCTGAGAGTTAAACCTGCCAACTGTTTTACCTCCACCAGGTATCTGTTCCAGCACGTTGTTAGGCCGGGCTCTCTGAGGCTGTGCTGTGGCGAGCACTCCGTGTGAGTTTGGCTTGCCACAGTGCATGCTCGTTTGAACTATGTAAATCAGTACGGGCTTTCTCAATGGCACACCTATTTCTGCACATCCCCAGTTGCCTCCAACAAACTAATAGAAGATGGCGCTCCAAGCATGAACTCTAGTCAGACAGCCTTGAATTCTGCCTACACTAGTCTTGACTGTGTGACTTTGGGCAAGTAACTTAACCTCTCTGAGCCTCACTTTCACCCTTTGTACATGAGAGAATAAAGATAATGAATAAGAAGCGCTTAGCAGAGTGCCTAGCACACAGGAAGCGTGCAGCCGACTTTGGTTTTTGGCCTGAGTGTGAAACTCACGATGAACGGGACGTGGAAGAGCAGCATCCACGGCTGGAGCGGGCGGGTGAGGGAGCGAAAAGTGAAGTTGGCCGACTTTAGGAAACGCAAACAAGAAATTGCTGTTTTTTTTTCTAAGAAGAAATTAAACAGTTGTAAAGTTGGCAGTCAGGAGACACGTCTAGCGAGGCTGGTGCAGAGAGGTCTTTGGGAGAAGCAGCTGGGAAGGGGGTGGGGGGGAGGAAGGCTGGAGGGCTGGCGGCTCCAGGAGGGTGGGGGGGCTGGGTGGTGTCCGGCGGCCGTGCAGGAAGCTTCGGGGCGCTGTCAGCTGGATGGGAGAGCGACGTCTGACCGTGAGACTCAGAAACATGTTACGTGAGGCTTCCTCTTCCTACTTCTCTGTAACAGGCAATGAAGAACTAGTGTGGAGCAGTTTAAGTGTGGGGGGTGGGGGAAGGGGGAGGGAGGGAGAGAGACCCGTTCTCCAATCCCCCCAGTCTCACAGCACACCTTCCCAGCGGGGGGCGCTAGAAAGCGGCTTTCTGCGGGTGCTCTCAGGCGCTAGACGGAAGTCGCTGCCATCACGGCCCTGGTTGGCTGCATCTACACACACCCACGATAGTAACGTGGTGACTGATGATGACAACGGCGACCTCGTAACGTGCTCTTATGCCAAACCAGGTGGTGCACGCTGTGCCCTCAGTTAACCTGCACAGCCAGCCGCGGGGCAGGTACTGCAGCCACCCCAGTGTACAGGTGAGGAAACAGAGGCCCAGAGAGCCAGGTGAGTCGTCAGCCACCCAGCGACTTTGTGACCGTGTCCGGCTCCTCTGTCCCAGGGCCCTGCCAGGCCGCGCCTTCCCTCTGGCTGTGGTCGCCGCCACGCAGGCACGGAAGCCGCCCCTGCCACTGCCGTGGGAACATGGTTCGGACTCTGCTTTGGCGTCATCACGGTGCGAACCTGAGTCCCTCGCACCCTGACATTCCGCACGGCAGGGAGCCAACACCCCCTCTGCTCTTTCCTCTTTCTTTGTCTTTTCTCTTGTTGCATTTCTCCTTTTTCCTTTGATCTTCCACAGTCAACTCCTATTTCTCCGCTGGGGCCCTTCTGCGGCCTCCGGCTCACTGTGTGAGCTACGCTTGGACTGAGCTCAAGTTATTTTCAAAAGCCCCGACTGCGATGACACGTAGCCAGGCCTCTTCCCTGGGTGCCCCGGTCACAGGTTTATTTTTATAATGAGCCTCTGCCTCTCGTCTCCACTGTGGACTTAATTGCCTGTTACACTAGAAAGAGTGCCAACCGCGCTTTGCAGAAACGGAGCGAAATCATGCCGTAATGATCTGCTAATTTCTTCCAAACTATTATTTATTTATTTGCCTACTTTTTCTTCACGGTGGTGAAAGGACGGAGAGGGGAAGAGGAGGGAGAGTTCGTTAATTCAAATGTTTTTTTAAATTGTTTTTTAGGTCATTTTCTCCCAGAGAGCCAGAGAAATTCCTGTAGAACATCATGTTTAACCATCCACCTCCTGGACATTTTAAAACCAGATCCCTCTTTTAGGACATTTGCAGCATCGAGCTTGGGGACAGGTTAGGGACACGTCCATTGCAGAAGGAGCCGACAGGAGACAAGAGGCAGGGCGGGGGGGGGCTCAGGACCAGCGTCCCCACCAGGCCAGCGGGCTCGGTGCCCGGGGCTCTCCTCTCCCCGTGGTTTCAGGAGCACGTGAAAATGTCTTCATTTCTTTTAAAATCAGAAGAAAGAAAATGAATGGAATCACATTTGTTTTTATACCAATGCGGTTGTAAAATACAATGTTTTCTATGGCTTTAGGAGGAAGGAGCCCATGCAGTCAGACGCCCAGGCCCCGTGGAAAGCATAACACCACCCACCCCGCGTTCCGTCACCGCCGAAGACTGGAGGCTCTGTCCCCTCTCTTTCCCTCCCTCCCTCTTCTGGTCCTGCTCTGGCTCCCCCTCTTTCTTTATTTCTCTTCTTCCTTCCGAAGAACCCGTGTCTAACACCCAAACAGGAGGTGTGAGCCTTTCTAAGGAGACGGACGGTTAGTGGGGCAGGAACGTGCCGTGTTGCTGTCTTGCCTTGGGTGCCTTCCGGCTGGCTGCCGAGTGACCCTCTGCTTCCGCACTGCTTTCTTTCTGAAAGTCACCAAATGACAGAAGAGAAAGGGAATGCAAACGTCATCAAGTGCCATAGTTTCCAAACCATCTTTCAGCTGTAGAGCATTTATTTAAAAAAAACCCAAAAAATTTCCATGAGAGCATTTGCAAAATGGGAGAGAGAGAGATGGGGACAGAGAGACAGAGACAGACAGAGAACCAGCCAAGCAGGAGCTGCCCAGGCGGAGGGGTGGCACCTGCCCCAGTCCCACGGAAGTCCCTGGCAGTTTTAGAACATCTAGGGCATCCTGCAGCTGGCCCTGCCCGTCACTGATCCAGGGCAGCTTCAGCTTCTCCTTTCAGGGAGGCAGAGGTGCTGGACGGTGGAGTCTTATCCAAAACCCCAGGGCTCCCTTTCAACATTCATTTTCCTAGACCAGACTTCAGAAACCTTTAATTTGGTTTGGCCGTAGAGATTCATTGATGTCTCTTTAGCAACCACAAGTTAATGCACAGTAAGATGAATTTTAGGGCAGGGTAAATACTAGATGTCCAAAATTGCACTTTTGTAAGATCCTTACCACCACACCGTGAATCAGGGGTTATTCACATTACACAGGCATGAGTCCACACGGTGCCCTTTCCATATATTTTGCTTCCTCTTTAAAAAAGACAGGGAAACGCCTGGTCCTCCCCCTCCCCCTTTTGGGCCCCCTCCTGGCCCCCTCCCACCCCACCCTTCGCACCCCTCCCGGCCTCCCCTCCGGTCCCTGTGAAGCCCAGACTCAGGGCCCATCCTCAGCACGAAATGAAGAGCCAATAACGCTTTTAAAGGCCCTTGAAAAATGTTTTCAATTATAATTCACATGACTGGGGCTCCGCTCTCTCAGAGGCTGAGCTGGCAGGCTGGTGGCAGCTGCCAGAGCCCTAAGCCAAGTGGTGCAGAGGCACGGAGTGGGTGACAGCAGAGGGAAATGGGTTCTGGGTTCTTGATAAGGCTTGATCATGAAGATAAAACCCGTCATTATAAAATTTCATTGCATAGATACAAGCAAAAAGAAAAACACACATAATTCCACCATGAACTGTAGCATTATGCCGTGTGTCTTTGCACATCCTATGTGTGTATAGGCTTATGTACATATGTACACACACACACACACACACGTATCCCCTTATATTCTGTAAACTCTGAGTTTATAGAAGTGGAAACATATTTAAATACTTTTTGTGGCCTGTTTCTCACCTTTCCTGCCTTCTTTTTGACTGTCAGCATTTTCCTATTAAATTTTCTATATCATGTTTTAATTCCTGCATAATATTCCTTACATTGGATAAACTGTAATGAATTTAATATCCTCACATTGCAAATCGCTTAGTTTATTTCTGACTGCTTTGCTGTCATAAAGGTGCAGAACGATTTACAAAGACAATTTTGTATCTTACCCTTGTCTTTGTGAAAGAATATGAAAGGACAGTTCTTTGTGCTCTGTTCTCCCCTGTTTCTACTTTCCCTCCTTTTAAGAAGGGAGCCACTCTCTTTGTCACAGGGGCATGAAGACGGTCTTTCTTCGTGCTTTTGTTTGAATAAGGCTCAGTTTGTGGAGGGATTATGCAAAGAGCAAGGGCAAAGTGGCTTTGCCTGGGAGAGGAGTTTTGGAGTCAACAAAGGGAAGGGGGACAGTGGCAGGATGGGAGTCTGGGCCTGACCATGCCCAGGGGGTGCCAGGGCCTTACTGGGAACAGCTGCAGAGGGCTGACCTTGGGCAGTGGGCTCTTAGCCTTGGCAAGTATTCCAGCTCGAGCAGGGCACAGAACCAGGGGGCGTTGCCTCTGAGAGACCACGCAGCTTGGAAAGGGAAGCCATCAGGGCCTACCATTTTGGGCTCGGTGAAAGCTTCCTAGATTCCTGGGACTAGAGACCCTAAGAAGAGAGAGGCGTCTCCACAAAGGGCCACGACTCATTTGTCATCTTCCTGGTAGGATGGTGAGGATGCTGTTGTATTCATTTTGATTTAAAGTTATGAAGTATACTGATATTTCTTGCATATCCAAATCTACACAGTAAGAAACTTGCTCCATAACTAGCATTTCAGTGAACATCTCTGCACATACCTATAGTTATTTCACTGAGATGCAATCCTAAGAGTGAAATTGCTGGGCTAAAAGAGATGTATATTTTTAAAAGACTTTTAAATCATTCTAATAAATGACTTGATTTTCACAGCCATCAGTATAATTCAGGAGTGCTCATTTTCCATGCAACAATTCCTGGTTCATATCAATGTTGAAATCCTGAAGTCTCTTGTCTTGGCAGTGGAGGAAGTTATTTACTTATTTATCTTTTGAGACAGGATCTTGTTCTGTCTCCCACGCTGGAGTGCAGTGGCCTCATCATAGCTCAGTGCAGCCTCAAACTCCTGGATTCCCGTGATCCTCCTGACTCAGCCTCCCGAGTGGCTGGGACTACAGGTGTGCACCACCATGCCCAGCTAATTTTTTTATTTGTTGTAGAGAGGGCGTCTCACTATGTTGGTTTTCCAGATAGACAGCTATGCCATCTCCAACTAGCAATAATTTGTCTCTTAATTTCCAGTACTTATTACTATTATTCTTTCTTATTTTATTTAGAAACATACAACTAATAGTAGGACAATATGCTTCCTTGCTTTCTTTTTGACCCGATGATATTCAGCATATTATTTTATAGAATGTGTTCAATGGTAGTCCATTCCTGGGGATATTAATGATGAAAGCTTCCATGGTCAAATTGTTTAGGGCTAAACATTTAAAGTTTTATTTATCACAGCCATTTTCAATACTTTTTATATTATATTCCAGCATTCTGAATAGGTTATTGTACTCAACAATAAGGATGTAGCATGCATTTTTTCTGGTTGTTTTTTTTATCATGGAACCCTTGTTTATTCCCCGAATTTGGAGAGGAAAGGGAAGGTGGGGAATGGGGAGGTGGGTGTGTGGACAGCGCATTCGCAGAGCTCTTGCTCAGCAGAACGTGTCTTTGGAAGCCCTGCTCTGTGTTTTACTTGGTAGCTAATATTGATTTGATGTATTATATGTCATGTTATAGAAGTATCATTCTATTCCTAGTTTACCTAAAGCTTTCATCAGTTACTAATCTTGATTTTTATCAAATGAATCTACCAAGCTCATCACGTGATTTTTCTCCTTTGACCTACTAATATAACTGATTCGCTTCCCAATAGCAAATCACCCTTTCGTTTCTAGAATAGACCTTACCTTGGGTGTATACTTTTGATGTCTGGATTTCATTTGCTTTATTTTTTACCTTCATATTTATTAGAGATATTGGGCTGTAATTTGTTAAACAGACTTACCTATCTGGTCACAGGTAACAGACTTATGCATGGAAGAGAGAGGAGGACTCCTGCTCTCCTTGAGAAATTTGGTCTCAGTAGGAAAATGGAAGAGGTGTATCAGGAGCTCACTCCATTTCTTCTGGGCTGGACCGGATCAGTACTGTAGGAAAGAGCTTTCTCCCGTGAGATACAACACCAATGGGAAGAAACATCCAAGCTCCTTCCTCTGCACCATGGCTGGTTTGGGGTTTGATAGTAGGGTACTGGAACTCACATAAAGTCTGTGTTTCCTGCACAGCAAGGAAAGCATTTTCTGGTAGGAGACAATTTGGAGCCTCATGTACAGGCCCAGGGCAACAGTGCAAAGGGAGGACCGCTTACATACTCTATGTCTTAACATGCAAACACTAGAAGTCAAGCTAAGACATTGCTAAATCAATATGCTCTGTCTTTTCACCATGAGGAATACACTTGCATTCGTGATGGCCTGGAAAGCCAGATTGGAATTTAGATTTGAACTGGATCTGGATGCCCTGTGTTTTGGCATCAGAACGAGCCAGTCGGGATTTGGTTTCCAGACCCCGACCTGTGGCCCAGCGCTGCTCCCCCCGCACCTGTGGGTTTGCCCTACTTCATGCGTCTGTATTTGGCCCTCCCAGCCTGCGTGTCCTGGCTCAGCCCCTTCCGGTCCCAGCCCCACTTTGGCCACCCCTTGGCCTGGGGGTTCACACACTGGTGGTGTGTGGGCTCCGGGACGCCTGGGAGGAGCGTGCTGCGGTCCTGGTGCCCAGAGTGTGGGCTAGAAGGGGAAGTGCAGGTTCCGAGACGGGGTGTTTCCTCACGGGGAGGGATGTGGCTGGAGGAGGGCTGGGAGCCGGGGGACCTGCTAAAGCTTGGGGCCAGAGCAGAGGCCCCTCTTTTCTGGGTTTGAGGGTGACACTGGTTGGGACTAGGGCAGGGGTAGGCACAGAAGGCGACGAGTGCACGGCGTGTAGCCTTCAGCGTTACGGCAGGGCTGGGCTGGGTGAGTCTCAGGCCAAAGACCCCAATAAAAGGGATCCGTGGGAGATTGCAAATAATACAGGTCTCAAAAGTGTCGTCTCCCTACTCTGAAATGTGGGATATACTGGTGGCCATTAAGATGTAGGACCACACCTGAGCCCGCCCTCCCTGCCTCCCTTCCCCCTTTCCTTCTAACCGTCAGTGTCCCCCTTCAGGTTGACAGAAACTGACTCATGGGCCACAGGGATTCAACTTGACAGGGGGTTCCAGTCCTGGCTGTTCGGCTGTGTGACTTTGGAAACCATCTCTTCTCCCAGAGCCTCAGTTTCTTCAGTTGTCAAATGGGAAGTTGCTGCTAGACATTTTGTAATCTGACGTATAGGCATTCCGGGAGGGAACCATGCCGTGATTCTGGAAATAGGAGGCCTCAACCCTTTCCTCTTCCTTTCCCTCTTGCCCATAAAGACTTCTAGCATCACGGGAAAGGACAGCAGTGGACACTGCAGATGCTGGACTGCCCACGGCCACAGTCTGCCACGTTTTGTGGTACGAGTGGGGAGGAGTATTGGACACATACTATTCTGCAGTCTGCAAACAGCTGTCAATCCTGCCTTCAGTTTTAAACCGGGCGTGAATATGAATGTCAGACCAATCCCCTCACCAGGCAAGTTGCTGTTTATCAATTAATTAAAAAGATTTCTTCCTCTGTTCTATTTCTTTATCACACTTTTAGAAGCAGGTCTTGTGTAGAAATGGGATGCATTGCAGACCCAGAACTGCACTGTATTCATGGAAGAGCAATTGCTGTCTGCCTCCTCTTACCGCTGCTGCTCCAGGGAAGATGCCAGAGAGGCTGGTGCCAAGTGGAACCTGCACCCTCCCCCGACCTGGGGCCAGCAGCCTGGGGGCATCACTGCCCAATGGCCCCAAGGAGGCAGCCTGCCCATGTGGGCCCCAGCTTTCCTTAGCTTCCCCTCAGTTAGCCGGAACATTCTCGACTCTCTCCAGATACTTATTTAAGGGAGGAAAACTTCTTCCATCCTCTTACACTCCGTGTCTGGGCCTAAGAATTAAACGGGCATAAGACTGACTAACAGGGAAAAGCACTCAAATTTTACATTTTTGTACATGCACACAGGAGTCTTCCAAAGAACAATTAAAACCTGAAGAAGCTGTTAGTCCCCAAAACTTATACCTGTTTACACAAAGAACGATAAATTGTGGGCATGTGACAAGACAAAGGGGCCGGGGCCACGGGCAGTGAGTCGTGGGAGGGACGGTGGCTGGGAAATGCAGGAGGGCAGCGCTCGGGAGATAAGGGTTATTTTACCAGTTTGTTTTCACGGGTCCCTTTCCCCTGACTCCCAGTCTCTGCTGATAAGAATTGTCCTCTTCCCGGGACAGGGACAGGGAGGGCACCTTCCTCATGGGAAATGTAGGTGTGACCTCCTTTTGGGTCGAAAGGGGGAGTCAGAGAGCCTCTCCCGCACCTGCTGTTTCTCAGTGCCTTTAGCTCACGATGATCGTCAATATGCTCAAGTGCTAGATTTTGGGGTGGCGTGTTCTGAACCCCTTCACTCCCCAGGAGGCTTGCTCTGCCAAGTCTATGCTCTTGGGGACAGTGACTATGGTAACGACCCAGGGAGCTCAATGTCCCCAGAGCAGCATGACCCAGCGGGCTTGGAAAGGTGTAGGACACCCATAAGGGGTCATCGTCACCCTGCAGTCTCCCTGTGAGACCAGGCGCTGGTGTCACAGCACCCGTGACACCTGGGACGAGTAGCAGTGATCTGCAGGAGGCGAGAAGGTGACGGGAGAGTGCCGGAGTCGGACCAACTACGGACCAATGACAGCTCTCGCCTCCTTTGTCACTTGGAGACCAATAAAGAATCCTCAAGTTTTATTCTGAACAAGAGGTTGTATCTGGAAAAGGATACACTGTCATAGACAACACGACCTCTGCTTGTGCCGGGGAGTCAGACGGAGCTCGGGTCCTGCCTGTGCTTTGCCAAGCAGCCGTGTGACGCTGGGCACGCTGCTGCCTCTCCCCGAATCGCAGTTTCCTCATCTGTAAATGGGGAGGGGAGGACTGTTGTGAGGATCACAGTATATTTAAAACACTTAGCTCAATATCTGGAACAGCAGAAGATTATCTATCACTGTCCCTTTTGGTCTGAGAGCGTGTGAATGCCCAGGGTTCTCAGACAGCAGGAATTCCCGGACATGGACGGTGCTCGACGGCTCGCAAACCTTGCCTCTGCTGAACGTCACGACACCCCTGCGGTGAGGGCTGCTGAATCCGGGGTGTGAGTGGCTTACGGGGACCATACGAGCAGGGACGCGGCAGGACCTGGAACAGATGCAGACCCAGATGTTCTCACTACTTCTGGGTCCTCATCGGCCCCTGGAAGCCACGATGGCCTGACTACATCTGTCATTTAATTTCAGATGCGTTACCAGCTTTAGATTTGAAAAAATGTTCTATTGCTCACAATGATGACAGAAGCCTGTAAAAACCAGCTGGCCAAATTAAAAAACATTACACTTATGTTTCATTACTAACATGTACCATTTTTTTGTTGTTTATTCTTTAGGGGTTGTGCATACAATTTATTCCATCCAGTCGACCCCCAGATGCGTCTGCAGTAGGAATTTTCAGGATTTGTCTGGTTCTAGTTCCCCCTTAATTCCTTAGATCAGAGGTGGAGATGCTCTGTGCTTAGTTCAATCTCACCTGGTTACAGACAAGTTTAAAAAGCACCTGTTCTACGACCGGTGTTCATCTCGATTATTCTCGGCAAACACAATTCCATCTGCATCTGAAGGACACTCCCCTGGGTCACGAAGGCGCAGGCACTCGAGGTGCTGGGAGGAACCTGGGAGGGCGTCTATCTCAGGGAGCTCATTTTCCAGCTGGGGCTGAGTCCCCGAGAGGGGACGTGAGTTTGCTAAGGACTCACGGCTGTGAGAACCCAGAGTTCCTGACTCCCGTTTCTTTGGCGTTTCCACCACAACATCCTGCGGTGTCCTCTGAGGTCTTAAGCAAGAGACGAGGAGAGACAGTGGGGCCGAGGAGCCAAAGAGAACTTCTGAGAAATGCGTAAGGGCCGGGCCAGGTGGGGAGGAGGGTGCAGAGGGAGGGACGGCAGGCCTGCTGGCAGCTGAAGTGCGGGCCGCAGCGGTCAGGAAAGAGGTGAAGGTTATTTGGAATAATCGGTGTCCAAAGTCCTGCACAGGCATGGCGAGGGCAAGTTATATTATTTTTTCTTCTTGCTAATTGTTCGTAATGGTTAGTGAATCTTTTAAGAAAAAATAATATGAAAAGCTCTTTCCCCTTCGATGTGAGTTTGCAGGGCCAAGACCTTGCTGCGTTCCCAGTCTAGCTCGTACACGGCTCGTCACAAGGACTCGGGACTCAGCACATGTCTTACAATTATAGATCGCAGCGGCCTCCGGTGTTCCTCTAAGGAGAACGACAGTTTATATTAACGTGATTAAATAAGGCCAAATGCTTTATAGCCAGATGCATTTGTTTCACTAACTGATAGCCTACGGCTGCTCTGTTATTTCATCTCCTACTGTAAATACCCCAGCCAAGACGGCTCAGAACAGTTATGAAGTATAACAGTTTTAAAGTAACCCAATTTTGAAATAAAGTCATATTGATTCTTGTTTGAACGTTAGAACACCCTGCAGATGCCCAGTGGTCATGCTGTCTGTGTCCCTGCCTGTGCCCTTCCCTTCGTGCTCAGCGACTTCCTCTTCCTCTTCCTCTTCCTCTCCTCTTCCGCCCGCTCCGGCCCCTCACCCTAGTCCCACCCGACTGCTTGCTAGCGTGTTTGGTTTCTCACTTCTGTACCTACTGTACAATATACCCTTTTGTTAAAGCACTTTTATCACATCTTGTTTTTATTATTTGCCTTAGTTTTGTCTCTTCCACTGATGAAAAGCTCTCTGAGGGCAGGTCACTTAGCTACGTATTAACTGAGCCACGTTCCCAGTACCTGGCACAGCTCCTGGATCGCAGTGGGGACGTGATACAGTCCCATAGACTCAGTGAGTGAATTCAGGTTAAAGTTGGCTGATGTTCCTTCCTCTTCCAGTGACGCAGTGACACGAGCACTCACCGAGGAGTCAGAAGCCGGGTTTGGCCTTCACGGTTTATGCCTATGATTTCAGGAAAGAGCATTTTGCCGCCACGCTGACCCGTCTTCTCAGCTGCAGATGACAGAATCTTCTCTACCTGGTCTAAGAAAATGCAATTTGTTAAGACACGGTCCTGGAGGGAGGGTGGAGACCCGTGTTCTGGGCCAGCCCCTCTGTACCCCACAGCAGCACAGGGAGTGTGGAAGAAACAGACTTCAGTTTGTGCTTCTGGAACAACTGCAGAAACCACACTGCCGGACGGCACCATGCAGGGGCCGGTGCCTGTGTGGCCGGCCAGCTCTAGAGTCCCACGCCTCGCTAAACTCTGCACAGCGAAGGGGGCGCCTGGAGCTTGCCCAGGTCTATCCGGATGGTTGGCGAGAAACCTATTCAGGACTCTACTGGAGCCTGGGAAGCGCTTTCAGCTCTTCAGGCCGTGGCTTCAGTGAGCCGCACTGTAGGTGGGTCGGTTTGGGGCCCGCGTGAGACCACCCACAGTGTCCCCACTCAGAACCTCGGATTCCTCGCGGGCGTGGAGGTGAAAAAGAAAGTTGCAAAAATTGCAGATCTTTTGCGAGCAGAGCACGGAGACCCAAAGAGCTGAGAGGTGAGAATCGTCATTCCCGTTTCACAGAGGAGGGGACTGTGGCCCAGGGGGCTGAGCCCTCGAGACCTGACTCTGCGACCCCCGATCCCGATCCCTCTACTGCATCACACGTTTGGAAACGATCACGGAGACTCCAGGAGTCACAGATCCATTGTTCCCCTTCTCTCCCCCCAAAGGCTCTGTGTGGGCCCCTCGGTGTCACAGCCAGATGCGAGTTTCCTTTGGTTGCATCGGACTCAGAAATAGTAATGTTGAAAGTTGAATTGTTTAGCAAAGGCAGGGGAGACATGGATGTGCATTTCAGTTTCTGGAGATCAATGGTTTGATGAAACCCACATAAAAGAATCACAGTTTGTAGAAATATTAACAAGAGCTTTTGGGCACAAATTATACCCTATACAATAATACAGTAGAGATTTTAAAATTGAATACTGCAATTGTTACAAGAGTACAGTTCCCCGCACACAGAAATCAGATGTAGCGGGATATTTCCAATTAATATGAGGACTAAAGAATATAGTTTGAGTGCACTGAGTTGAAAAAAAGTGCCAAAGAGATAACATTTCATACCAATAATTGATATAAGAAATAAAACATTAAATATATAGTTTAAAACGTCAAGATGACATGTAATAATTTTCAGCCTTTTTATTAAAAACGGTTTTAATTTTGACTCTGTCTTTAAAAGCTTCAACTTTAAACTATATAATACATTACTATGCTTAGGATTGAAAACTAAAATATGCTCAATGACTCATATACTGTAGCTACAGCCAAATTGTAAGGAATTAACATGGAACTTTCGCCAGTTACAGATTTTTTTCCCCTGCCGCTGTGGCATCAAACACTTGCTGAAACCCTTTCTGTTACGGCACCGTCTTGTCAAAGACATGCTTCTGCACACACATGCCAGCAACAGGTTATAGAGTCCTTGGGCGATGCCAGCCAGCTCCTCTTGGGCTGGGATCTAGAAGTCTCTGCACCTTTCACCTAGATCAGAAGTTTTATAGACATGTGTTCATTTGTCGTGGATTTAGCAGCGGAACCAATTTTGTTTTCCAAGAAGAAATCTTACGTGGAGCTCCAGGGGCTCAGGGCTGGGCCCACGGGAGACAGCTGAGGAAGGCGGTGGGGTGGAGTGACACGTTTGCGCATCTGTTCTGCTCCTTGTCACCTCTGTGACTCTTAGCAAGACAGTCACCTCTCTGGACCCCCAGCTTCCTCAGCTCTACTCATGGTGCGATTTTTAATTTTTTTTAGTTTTTATTTATTTATTTCAGAATATTATGGGGGTGCAAAAATTTTCTGATCACTGTGAGATTTTAAGAAAATCCCACAATTGCTTTGAAGCTCACCTTCTTCATCCGCAAAATAGGGACACGAGGTTGTCGTGGGGGTGGAGAGGTAGAGCCCACAAAGAGCACGGAGCCCGGCACATGTGCTAAGAATGAGACCACAGGCCACCGGCTTCCTCCTTTTTCCCTGCTGGTTTTCATTCTCTGCTTCCTCTAATCTTCATTTTTAGCCCCATCCAGGGAAAAGAATTTGGCCGTTTGGGTTTAAACTCCACACGCTCTGATCTGACCTTTCCATAACTGGCTGGCTCCGCCCAGACCTGTGCCAGTGTCCCGGACACCTGTGGGTTTTGCCTGTCCAGCATCAGGGACCCAGCTTTGGCCATCACTGCCCCGATTTTTCTTGGTCTTAACGGGATTACAAACCCGAGGCTTTGGGCAGCAGGTGCTCTCTCCTGGCCATTTAAATCCCAGAGCTTAGAGCTTTTCAGACAGGAGCCCTGTCACTAATTCTTATTAGTGCTTCAGCGCCTGGAGGCTGTTTCTGGGACCTGCACTCGGGGTGACATCACCTGAATCAGGCCTCCCGCTGTCCTTAGCCCTGAGTGTGACCATCCGAGGGCAGATCGTGTTTTCTCACAGCCCTGGCTTTTGTCACCCACCTGGCAAGGACACCACTGGGAGACCAGTTGGGGTGAAAACCGCCTCTAGGACTCTGAGCATGATCACCCTCATCCGGTGACTATTATTTCTCCTTCTAGAAAAGTCTCTCTCCATCTGCCAGTCCGTCTAGCTTTATTTTCTTTTGCACAGAAAACCCTTCCTGATTTCTCGTCTTTATTAACCTCTCCCTCCGGAGAGCCTCACTCTCGTATGACAAGCACCATCTTTCTCAAAAGAAAACTTCTGATGCTCCATGAACACACAACTTAAAAGATACGTAATCATTGGAATATTTTCACTAGATCTTTTATTATTATTAATTTTTTAAAAATAGGCAGCCTTTTGTTCTGAGCCCCACACCACGGAACCGGTCTGGGACAGTGGGGCTCCTCATGTTCTTAGAAGTTTCCGGTTATTCCCACTCTCTGCCCAGCCCCTCCCCCTTTGGTAAAATATTAGTTTCGCAGGACACCTTTTTATTTTTTATTTTTTTTAACGAGGTGCCTGCGCTCATCTCTGACCAAGCAGCGTAGTGCGTCTCTGTCCAGACTGACGCGTGATGTCATTCCTGGCAGTCGGAGGCAGCCAGGGGAACGTCAGTTTGCTCGAGTGGATGCGTTTCAAAGTCACTTTAGAAAAAAAAGTTTGTTATGGTCTCTGCTGTCATAGAAAACACACAACCTTTGCTATGACAATTTCCAAAAACATTCATATATTTCTCCTGAAATGTTAACCTTTTAATAGCTTGTATAAAACCAGTCATTAAAACATCAATGTGGAAGTGAAAGGATTCCAGTCGTTAGTCTTTTCCCACGGAGACCACTGATCAATAATCATCAATCATCATTCAACGGCGCAGTAATAATTCATTTTCTTATTATTTATTTTCACAAAGGGTTAGGGGCCATGCACACAAGCTTACACAACAAACACCAGAAGAACGGGGCAGAAAACGCATAGAAAAGCCAACTTCAGTTTGTTGATTTAAAACAAAGCAGCAAGTTGTAAAAGTGTTTTGCGAGGAGGTTTGTAGAAGACACGTGGGTTTGTGATCCCCAAGCCTGTTTCCCCTCGTCTTCCTCTGTGCAAGAGGCGGTAAAGCCAACCCGTGGCAGCGGGGCCAGCCGTAACCCGGCTCTGACCAGTAAGATGTGTTTCGCTGAGACTTTCTATTTCTTTGCTGCGGCTACTTCCGTCTGTTTCAAACACGTTCATAACTGCTCACTGAAGCATTTTTAGCATGTTTTAAAATCTTTTCCAGCTATTGCTAACGTCTCTTTCACTTCAGTGTCAGCATCTATTGATTTTCTTTCATTCATTTTGAGATATTCCTGGTTCTTGGGGTGACCAGTGATTTTTGATCGAATTCTGGACATTTTAATATTATGTTATGAGAGCCTGGGTCTTATGTAAACCTGTTTTACCTGTATTTTTTTTTTTTTTTAAACACCACTGTAGCAGGGGAAGAAGGGAGAGTGGGTGCTCCTTGTTACAGCTGGATGAAGGCAGAAGCCCGGGTTCCCCACTCAACCTCTACCTGAAGTGGGGGGGTGCCTGTCTCTTGCTGGGTGGGGGTGGGAGTTCCCGCTCCCCCCATGGTCTTTCTGACAGTGTGGATGGGGGGACGGGGGCTCACTAATGGCTGGTGATGACGAAAGTTGTGGCTCCCTACTTGGTGGCCTCTGACACTGATGAATAGTAAATATGTTTTGTCTTCCTTATGATTTTCTTAATGACATATTTTTCTCTAGGTTACATTATTGTAAAAATACAGTATATAATACACATAACATAAAAACACATCTTAATCGACTGTTTATATTATTGGTAAGGCTATTAGTAGTTAAGCAGTAATTAAGTTTCGGGGCAGTCAAAATTTATACATGGATTTTGACTGCACTAGGGGTTGGCACCTCTAACCCCCACACTATTCAGTGGTCAACTGTGTGTGTATCTGGATATCTCTCTATATATTTATATGCTGTATAAATATATATATCTTTTCACAACCTATAAAATCCTACAGATAAAAGATATTTTTACTCATAATATTGGATCTGAAATGAAGTTTTATTTTAAATATAAGGCTTGTTTATATTTATTTCCAGATCACCTATGGTGATGACTTATTGTCTTTTGAACGGAAACAATGTATGGAAGACAAATGTCCCAAAAGATGCACAGTTTTGCAAAACTCAAAGATGTCTCTGTGATATTGAACCCGTGGACGAATTAAAGATATCTGTGGTAAGGGGAGAAGAATCATGAGAAAAGAAAAGAGGAGATGAGATTCCTGGGATAATCACTACTTACTGATTCATCAACTCATGTACCAAATGAGCTTTGTGTCTCACAGAGTTTAGGCTGTAAACAACAGCAAGCGTGTAGAGATTTGTCTACCTCCTATTGTTAAAACAGAATCTAATAGTATATTACCCTAATTTGCAGACATGTTGACTAATGGTTACTGCTCTTTTGCATTACAGTGCACGTCTCAGTTCCCGTCAGGATATGTCCTTTAGGGGGATGCTAGACTGAGAACGGGGCCATCTCTGGGATTGCGCTATGAGTTGGTGGTGGCGTAGATGCTGTGCTGTGGGGGAAGGCAGTGTGGGCGAGGGTTGCTTGTGGGGTGATCCTTCTTCTGCCACTTACTAGCTGGGTAACTGGGCAAACTCTTAAATTTTCTTGGCTTCAGTTTAGTCACTTACAAAAATGCTGGGATTAGATCCCCTATAAGCTGTCTTCCACAGTGACGATAACCTTACACCAGTGGTCACATTGGAAACCCCATTTCCTACATGGCCTGTGAATGCATTAATTGGGCACCCATGTTTTAACCTATTGAGGACTCAAGTCTTCATAAGGTTGCAGGATGTCTTAGCTTGTAACTCTTTTCACTTTAGGATGAAAACAAACTTTTGGACCTTAAAATGGAGAAAGAATAGTTCCTTGCTTTTGAGATTATGTCTGGAAATGCAATGTGGAGAATTAGGAAAATATTCAGACAGCTTGATTTTAAATTTCTTTAATTTTCTGGATAATTCTTATTAGCTGCATAGTTACCACTATTTTCCACTTTTCTTGTTATATGGAAGGAAATGTGAACTTTATGCCCCAATATGAAAATCTTCCATAAAAGAAGTCCAATTTGGGATATTTCTTCCTTTTTCTGATGGCTGATAGGAGATGCTAGCATTGCTGTAAAATGTAAGAAGAGCCTTCTTGGAAAATAATTTAGTAATATGTATTGAGCCTTAAAAGTATTCATGTCTTTTGACCCCGTAAGTCCTCATCTATTAATTTATTTTAAAGACATAGTAATTAATAGTAGTTAAGTTTTTGAGTAGTCAAAAGTTATACATGAATTTTTGACTGCACTAGGATGTTGGCACCCCTAACCCCCACACTGTTCAATGGTCGACTGTGTGTATATCTGTGTATCTCTCTATATATTCATATACTGTATAAATATATATATCTTTTTATAACCTACAAAACTTATGCACAAATATGTGTATTACAGCATTGTTTTCATGGATATTGGGGTCATCTTTAACATTTAGCAGTGAGGAAATGGCTAAAAAATTATGGTACTTCAGCAGAATATTATGATGCAATAACAATGTTAACATGGATGTGTAAAACCACAGATATGCTTGTCAAGCAACAAGTGACAACAAGCAAACAGCAAACATTGAGTGCATTGGCTTATGACTATGTAAAAAAGATATGCTACCAATTAGTGGGAATTCAGGTAACATACCTTGTGCTTTATAATTATCTCGTTAAATATTCACAGTGAGCCCTAGGCCAGTCACATTATTCCCATTTTACGGTTGAGGAAACTGAAGTTTAGAAAAATTAAGTAACTTGTTCAAGTGTACAGAGCTAGGAAGCGGCAGAGCTGGGACTTGAACGCCACTCTCTGATTCTAAAGCTGTTGTTAGGTCCCGGGAGTCATGAGGCTCCCGCATGTCCACGCGGTGGAGTCTCTCCAGCACCCTCAGTTACCCTTTAGTGACGGGAGGTTGGAGATATTTCATCGTCCTCTGGGCAGGGGCCCACAGTTGAGAGGGGCGGAGCGGGACAGGGCCCAGCAGCCTGGCCAGGTGGGCTGAGCCCAGGACTGGAGGGCCTCCCCCAGCGGCTGCACAGATGGAGGAGGAGGGATCAGGACCATGGGGACCTAGCGCCCAGCTCGGGGTGGGGGTGGGGGGAGCCTGGCCTGAGGAAGACATGGGAGCAGGGCCTTGGGAAGGGGCAGGGCTCTACCTGTGTAGGCGGAAGGGCAAATGCAAATGAAAACACAGGCTCTTAGTTCTCCCTGCAGAAAATAAGGGAAGAGTAACTCCACCCCATCCCCTCCCCACCCCCCAAATTTTTGTTTTCTCTCTCAAATGTATGCAAGTTTTTTTAATGGCTAAATAAGCCTATGGCCAGTCTCAACTCAGGAAACTCAGCATTTCCTGGGAGCCATCTCTTTGAAATGTAATTGTCAAAGGACATAATGGCCCACTCTTCAGTTTCCTGGGAGGACAAGGGCCTAACTTGTCACCTGACTCCCAATTGCAAAACCCACCTCCGTGGATGGTTGGTAGCCACTTATCTGTCTAAGGGAGTGAGGTTCTGTCTTTATGATCCTTTTAGCTGGTTGTCTGGAATGCACATCGCATTCTGGTTTAAGGCTTATTCAGTCATAAAATGGGTTTCTTTCTTTTCTTAAAAAAATAATGCTTTGGTTATACAGTTTCCTATGAATTATTTTAAAGCATTATGAAAATTAATAGCTGAAACACCTAAAGGGATGGGAGAGAACGCCTCTATCTATCTTTGCAGAAACGCTTCTGAGTTGCCAGGCGGCTGAGCGGCTCGGGGTGGCGGGGCACTCCTGGCACACTCCCCGAGCCCAGATCCTCCAAGGGGGGAGAAAGTTTTCCCTGGCTTTTCTCCAAAGAGCAACAGCATTCTTTTCCCAAGAAGAGATCCAGTGACTGGCTCCATGACCACAGCAGGAACAAATTGCTATTCTTTGGAAAGCTCTTGGCCTCCAAGGATCACTGGGGAAAGGACGGTTCCAGCGTTAACACTTCAGCCAGGACGCCTTGCAGTCCTCCTTCATTCCTTTCTTCTTTTTCTAACATCTGCATGTGGATGCAATAAAAGTGTGCTGGGTCGCCGCGCGCTCGGAGGAGAGGAAGAGCCCGGGCGCTGTAATTGAGCCGTTATTACCTGCCTCTCCGGCACACATTAGCTGAATAAAACATGCAGTCAATAAAACACAACAAAACTATAAAACTGAGCCCTTTGGTGCTCTCTTATTGGGTGTTATGCAACCCAGAAACCTGTGGCCATAAAAAGGAGAATGAGGGAAACTTTGCACTTTCAAGAACAAAGACACTCGGCCCTCAGTTGAACACAGCGCGAGCTGAGCTCCAGCTGCGTCCACTGGGCACCTGGAAGCAGTTAGCTCTGAAAGCCGTGCGGCCTCGGCTGCTCAGCGCTCACAGGCCTCCGCGAGATCTCGTTAGGAACATGCACGGAAATGTGCTTTGCATTAGGAAAGCCATTGATCCTATGCACAAAGATACATTTCTTTTAAATGGTAAATGTATTAGCCATGGGCAGAGAGAGCATTTGCAGCCCTTCCGCTTTTGGGGGAAAAACCCCAGAGTTTGGAACTGTCGTAGGGTGCCAATACCTCCAGGCGGTGATTCAAGAAAGTGGTCTCTTCCGACCAGTGGAAAATTGCAAATCCGACCTCAACACTTTCCTAGTCTGGTTAAGACCAAAAGAAAATGGGAAGTTCTTATTGCCAGTGCCTTGTTAGGACTTGTTAAGTAGGCCAATGCAATTTGTCTATTTTAGGTTTTAGAAGCATTTGTTCTTCCCACAAGAGGTATTTTAAATACCTTCAGGATGAAGATTGCGATCCCAAACAATTCATTAAAACATTTTTTGGCCTAATCTTAAAGCAAAGGTGGCGGTTGGTAATGCTGATGACTGAGAGCTGGGCTCCCGCTCTGAGCCTCAGCTGTGCCCGTGCCTCGGTGCAGCCGGGGAGCTGGCGGCAGGCCTGCGGGAGCTGCTGGCTCAAGGGATGGGGGACCCCACGCTCACCCCCCAGGACGCAGCTCGCCCTGATGAGAAAGAATCAGATTGAAAGAAAGAGAATGATCTTGGCTGAGTAACAGAAACTGAGTCATCAGTGAGGAAGAGCCACCCTGAGCCTGGTGTATTTTCACCGGCGTTTGTCTCCCAACCTGGCGCCCACTGGATTCGTGTTGGAGTGGAAAACGGAGAGCCGGCTCTACTGAAGGTGACGGTTCAGGAAAAGTCTGCAGGACACTGGGGGCGGGGACAGGTACGAGGGTGCAGAATACATAGGGCGAGGGGGCTCCTCTGCACAGGCGCCGGTGCGTGCTGGGCTGCTCAGCAGAGAGGACTGTCGTGGGACGGCAAGAATGAACCCGCAGCTGGCACGTGGGAATACGCTGGGGTTTCTGTAAGTGCCTGTGAGAACTTCCCTGGGCTCTTCTAAAATTGACCGGGCATATCTGGGTGCACAAACGTACTTGTGATGTTTGTGGGGGGTCAGGGTGGACTTTGCCATGGGCTACAGTCCCATATGGGGGGAAGGAAAGAACCGTGGGCTACAGTTCTTTTTTCCTTTTTCGCATTAGTCTTGGTAAGAATTGTGAGCACTCTGAAAAGAGCCCTATTCACATTTTGCAAACGTGTCAAAATTATTGGAGCTTGGATAGATACATAGGCTATGGTGGTTATTGGACTTGTTCTGATGGATTTATCCCATTGCTAAACTTGATGCTCTAAAATGCCGCCTGCACACGGGTGCCTGCTGTACCCTAAAGCCCCAAATGATTTTAAAGGAGTAACTTCTCCATGTTTCTGTGCCGCAGCAGGTGGAGAATGTCTCTGCTACATAAGAAAGACCTTAGCATTTGTGGTATTTCACCATAAAGAGAGAGGCTGGTGCCACATACTGCCTTCCACTTCTTACACACACAAGCCATGGATCGCACTCCCTATCCGCCACCCGACCCCTTGGTGTTCACTTTGTATCACCGGCTGGAGAAAATTCCCCTGATTTTCCATGGTCCACTCTGAAGAAAAGAAAACACAGGTGTCCTTGTACATGTCAGTAAAGGGCTCCTAAAGGTCATTTTCCCCTGGTGCTTGGAGAAACTATTACCAAATGAACAAACCACTCAGTAAAAACGGTTCTGCAGCACAGACAAGCAATGGGAGTGTAACTTGTTGGCAAAACCTTTTATTCTTAAGATCCTAAACTCCCCAATCCCCAATCTACATTACACGTCTTGCAAGCCTCTCTTTCACAGTCTTAACTGCATCATTTTTCATGTGGAGAAATTTTGGTTTTGTTTGTAAACATTTTTCACCCATCTGTCTATCCCATTCATCAACCCATCTACCCATCCATCCATCCACCCACCCACACACCCACCCATCCACCCACCTCCCCATCTACCCACCCACACACCCACCCACTCATCCACCCACCTACCCATCTACCCACCCACACACCCACCCATCCATCCACCCATCTACCCATTCATCCACCCATCCACCCACCTACCCATCCACCCACCCACACACCCACCCATCCATCCACCCATCTACCCATTCATCCACCCATCTACCCATCCACCCACCCACACACCCACCCATCCATCCACCCATCTACCCATTCATCCACCCATCTACCCATCCACCCACCCATCCACCCATCCATCCACGCACCCATCCACCCACCTACCCATCCACCCATCCATCCACCCATCTACCCATCCATCCATGTTTTCTACCTTCCTTCTGTAACTGATGAACGACCCTGCATTAGTAGTTTAAGATTATATTTCTATTCTCTACTGTTTTCCGCCTTACCTGACAGAGAATCCAAATTTGTGAAACACAACTGATGCTGTTGCTGGGTGAGCAGTGTCCTAGCAAAATGAAACAGTTGCCTGAATCCTCCCCTCCTGGACTTAGACACGGGCCATGCATGGTCACGGGCCTCTTCCCTCCCTCTGCTTCCCACATTGACGCATCATGGAACAAGCTCTGCACGGTGAAAAGATCACACTTCGTCACACCCCATTGTAGTTTACAGGAATAAATGTTGACAAATGTAACCCCCAAATACGTTCAAGAGACCTCTTTATATCTAAGGGGGAGTAGTGAGAATCAAGCTTAGAATACATTACTGGACCTCTGGGGCAGGAGGTTATTCACTTATGTGACACCTGTCAGGTGCTAAGCATTGCCAATGTCTTCAGCGCTGAGCGAGATGAGTCTGATCCCTTCTAAGCACTGGACCGTAGTATTTCATTCAGCCCGCATATGCCAAGGTGCCATTACAATTCCATTTTGCCATACAGGAACTAAAGCTTAGAAAGGTTACTTAAGCAGTCTGCCCGAAAGAACACAGGAAATGCAAGAGCGAGGTTTCAAACCTGGTCTGATTTCCAGATCTGTGCTTATAGAATAAAGGAGCCAAACTCTCAGAACTATGATCCTTTGACTATCAAAACGGCCCTTTCCAACTACGGGAAACTCCCATCCACGTGAGAACAGGCTCGTAGAACAGGAGTTCCCAGGGCTAGGCTGTTACTCTAGTTTTGTCTTGACTGGACATGGCTCATCCCTGAATACCTGGGCTGTGGGGTCGGGCCAGTCCTTGTCTGGCTGTGAGCACTGAATGTTTGGTGTCGCCAGGTTTGCGGCACCATGAGCTGATCCTGGTGGGCAGCGGAAGCTCCATCCAGCACGGGTGGCCTGTGCGAGTGGCATCCCTAGGAGAATCCAGCCTCCCGGGTGTGGGTCACACACGCAGCAGCACCGTCTGGGTAGCAGCATCTAATTCCGATCTTCCAGGCAAGGCCGGCTCTCATTCTATGCATTCCTCTGCAACTTGTACATCTTCTTGTGCCAGTTAGTACGTGTAGATTTATTTGATTGTGTATTATTATTCGCTTAATCACTGCCTTCCCTGTTCTACTTCTTGAAGGCAAAGATCAGATTTTTCATATTAATTGCTGATCACTGTGCCAGGCACAGATACCAGAGAGTCAAAGCTCACAGGGTCCTCACCTCTAATGGCACTTGTAGCATAGTAGGAAACATAGGTATGAATCCAATAATCACAACAAGAATGTGAAATTTTAGCAATGACAAGGGCCATGAAAGGGGCTTCTGCTTCTGGCAGTGCAATGAACCAGAAGCCGTGAACGCCCTGCTGTGAGAATACAATTAAAGGTAGCAGGAATAACTCTACAGAGCTAGACCAGGAGCACAACAAAGGAAACTGCCGAGAGCAAAACAAATTTGGAAAGCTAGATTTCTTGAAAAAGAAATTTCCATTTAATTACTTGATCAAATTTTGTTGCTGTTAATTTCTTTGATTTTCCTCCACTTGTTTGAAAGATATACTTTAAAAAATTATTGTGGTGGTTATGACTAATTTTTTTTTTTGCTGCATATATTTTGAGGCTTTGTTACTCAGAACATTTGAATTCACAGTGGTAAAATCTTTCTGGTGCATTGAATCTTTTCTCATTACTTTTCCTTCTTTAACTCCAACCATGCCTCCCACCTGAAAGTCTCCTTTTTCTGGTAGTAGTATGGCTATGCTAGCCTTTTGGGGTTCATATTTCCATGGCAAATCTTCTTCTATCTTTTACTTTCAATCTTTCTGTAGCTTCATGATCAAGGTGCCTTTCTTGTAAGCAGCACATGATTGGATTAAAGAGATCCAGTCGGAAAAGCTTTTCCTTTTGATTGGAATGTTTAGTCCATTTACTAGACTTTTTTTGTGGTTACTCCAGGCAGCAGTCCCTAGCCTTTCTGGCATCAGGGACTGGATTCGGGGAAGACAATTTTTCCATGGATGGGGGCAGGGGTGGTGGCAGCGCAGGGAGGGTTCAAGTTCAGGTGGTGACGTGAGCAATGGGAAGGGCGGCGGTTGTAGACACAGATGAAGCTTTGCTCATTGACCCTGCTGCTCCCCTACTGCTGTGTGAACCCCCAAGTTTCCTCGAAGACAATTTTTCCACGGGGTGGGGGTGGGGGGCCGTGGAGCTCTGCGGGCCGGTCCCTGGCAGGCTGTGGACTGGTCCGAGGTGCAGGAGTTGGGGACCGCAGCTCTGGAGAAGACAGCATGAAATCCTGTATAGTAAAGTGTGATAGAAATTAGTGCTTTAATCACTTTTCTGACAATAGAATGTCCTCAGAACACTGCGGGTCTTCCCAGTGCTTCTTTCCAGGTAGGAGGTTTTCATTTATGGATGCTTTTAAGATTTCCGCTTTGGTTTGCAGCAGTTTTCCTCTCCTGTGCCTCGGTTTCTCTTCTGTTTCACTTTGTTTTAAAATTCATTTCTATAATTTTAATGGCTACTCTTGCATTTTCAATCTAAGTGTTATAAATTATTCTAACAATATCCTCTTCCTGAACACAGCAGAAACGTTAACACACTTTATCCTCCTTCAGTCTTTCGTTATTGTCGCCTGGGGCTCTTCGTTCACTTCTTTATTTTGATACAAAAATTATTATTACCGTTATTTTGCATTCAGTAGTTTGTTCAATGTCTAACTAAAATATTGATTTCTATGTACTGTCCACTATTATGTTCACACATCATTTTTCCTCCAAATTTTCTTTCATATCTGTTTAAATTCATCCTGTAGGTGATATGACATCTTTTTATATATCTGAAAATATTTTCTTATTTTGCTTTCATTTTTGGGTGATAGTTCATTAGGGCTTAAATTTCTTTCTTTCTTTTTTTTTTTTTTTGAGACAGAGTCTCGCTGTGTTGCCCGGGCTAGAGTGAGTGCCGTGGCATCAGCCTAGCTCACAGCAACCTCAGACTCCTGGGCTTAAGAGATCCTCCTGCCTCAGCCTCCCAAGTAGCTGGGACTACAGGCATGCGCCACCATGCCCGGCTAACTTTTTTTTCTATATATATTTTAGTTGGCCAGATAATTTCTTTCTATTTTTAGTAGAGACGGGGTGTCGCTCTTGCTGGTCTCGAACTCCTGACCTCGAGCGATCCACCCACCTCGGCCTTCCAGAGTGCTAGGATTACAGGCGTGAGCCACCGCGCGGCCTAAATTTCTTAATAGAGAGTTTTTTCCCTCTCTCCATCACAGATGTTCTTTAATTTCACCATAAACATCATGGTGCAAAGTCACTTGCTTGGTAGTCAGAACGTACTTCTGCTGGAATTACGCCTTTCCTCATTTCTGGAAAATTCTCCACTCTTACTCCTTTAGTTATTGATTCTCTGCTCTTCTTTTAATTCTCCTTTTCTGAGGTTCCCCATCCTCCCTGCCTCTTAAATGCTATCTCATTTTTAAAAATCTTTGTCTTTCTATGCCTGTTCTGAGGAAATTCCTTCATATTCTTTTTAAACCACAAATGCAATCTTTGGCCATATCCTGACTATTTACAAAATAATTTTAATTTCAGAGTGTTTAATGTTCAGAGATATTTAGTTACTTTTTCTTGCTTACCTGGTGTTAGTGAAGATCTCTGTATAACAGACCCTCTTGATTTCTTTGATTATCTGAAGCATGACTATTTAAATATTTTTATCAGAGTCTTCTAAAAATGCATTTTATCTAAACTGAATTCATGTCTCAATTTATTTCACTGACTTTTTCTAAGTATTAAACTTCTTCATGTGTTTTGTAATTTTGTTTTTTTTCTTGTTCAATGAGTCAACTCTATCATTTACTTCTTTTTCTGTTAACTTTTTTTTTTTTTTTTGAGACAGAGTCTCACTCCGTTGCCCAGGCTAGAGCGCAGTGGCGTCAGCCTACCTCACAGCAACCTCAAACTCCTGGGCTCCAGCGATCCTCCTGCCTCAGCCTCCCAAGTAGCCAGGACTACAGGCATCCACCAGCATGCCTGGCTAATTTTTTATATATATATATTTAGTTGTCCAGCTAATTTCTTTCTGTTTTTTTTTTTTTTTTTTTTAGTAGAGACGGGGTCTCGCTCTTGCTCAGGCTGGTCTTGAACTCCTGAGCTCAAACAATCCACCCACTTTGGCCTCCTAGAGTGCTAGGTTTACAGGCGTAAATTTTTTAAATTTAAAAAGTTTGAAACAATCTTAGGCTTATAATAGAGATGCAAATGGATACAAAGAATTTGTTCCTGGACCTTTTAAGAGTAAGTTACGAACACGCTGCCCCATCACGCCTATGCACTGCAGGGTGTGTGTCTTACAGCCATGATGTTTTCCCCATAACCACAAACAACTACAAGGATCAAGAAGTTAACACGGATACGTCGCTGCCATCTGATCAGATCCCCTATGATTTCATCAGTTGTCCCAGTTATGCTCTTTATAACTAAATGTTCCAGTCCAGACTCAGGCTTTGCATTTAGCTTCTTAGCAAATCTGAACTTATCTGAAGTCTCCTCCTTAGACTTATGTTGTGCATTTTCGGCAGGAATACGACACAAGCAACGGTGTGTTTATTTCATTGTATCCTGTCAGGTGGCACCCAGTTTGGGTTTGCTCTACTACTATGTGTCCTACAGCCACCACGTCAAGGTGGTGAATGCTGGAAGGGTCACCCTTTTACCATTGTTACTGAGAAGTATTTTGAAGAGCGGTACTTCGAAACTACGTAAATGTCACATTCTTCATCAAACTTTTAATTTATTCAGTGATTTATTTATATCAGTATAGACTTGTAGTTTCTTATTTTATTCAACTGATTGTGCTTAGTTATGCCATTTATTTTAATGCTCAGATTGTGCCAGATGTGACAGCAGGACTCCTTCAAGCTACATCTGTGTCCCCTTGATGTGTTCTCACCATTCTTTGAACATGTAGCTTCCAGCATAACATGATACTTACAGGCTTGTATTGTATTTTCCTTTCCCAGCTATGGAATTAGTCATTTCTCTGAGAAGCCCTGGTTCCCTTTCATGGAAAAGGGTATTTAGAAACCAAAATCTGAGTTCTACATTTGCTCATGGCTGTTGGGGTTTTTGTACCCAGCCCTCTCGGTAGCTAGAGCAGCTAGGGAACCTCACATATACACACATGCACACAAACACACATACACAAACATATTCATATTTATATTTATTTCTATATCTTTATATATATGTACATATACGTATGCACATACACAAGTATATGTGTGTGTGTGTGTATATGTGAGTTTATACCAATACCTCCAGCTCCAATCCAGCATTATGTGTTCATCCTGATTTTCTCTCTTTTCATATTTATAACTTTCTTCTTTGCCTGTGAGAAACCTAGCTCCCACTATCCTCAGTGTATTTATTTACATACTTGATTAATCTCCCCGTACGTAACTCATCTCCTATTGCCAGCACCACCCGGGGCCCTACACAGTCGTTGCTCTTGCTGCCTGTCCCTGTCCCTTGTGAGCAAGTCTCCTCGTCCTGTCCACACTGCAAACGTCGTGCTGGACGGGCCCCTCCCCTGTGGGTGCCCCAGCTGGCTTAGCTTCCAAAAGTCTACACCAGGTCAGGCTCCCATGTGGACACACTGTTAGCTCTTTAATTTTGTTGGAAGGCTCATTTCAAGTGGGAAGTTTAGTTTTAGCTTGGTTCCATTTTGTTTTTCATGCTCCCCTTCTATTTATCTAATGATCTTGCTATATTTCTGTGGCCCTATGTGATTTCCACCACACCGCTAGGTCCATGGTGTAGAACCAGTTAATACAATGGCTTCGAGGCTCTAGCTCAGTTGCACTACTGGAGATATGACAGGTCTAACTGCAGGGCCAGTGGGGTCTGCATCTCTATGCCTGGGGCCCAGCCCTCTGCAGCACCCCTGCTTTCTGTGAAGCGGTGGCCTTAGAGGAAAGTCACCTGCGATGTTTTTCTAGTCTCCTGTAAAATCATGGTGGGTGCCCTTGTCCAGGCCTGGACTTCATGCAGTGGGCCTGGCTCTTGTCCCAATTCTTACAGAAACCTTCATCCCTGTTACCCTCACACGAGCCAAGCTCCTAGACGTTGCTGTCTTCCACTGGATTCGAAGCCGTCCTCCACGTCATTGCTCTTCATTAGTTAGGTTTCTGCTCCACGTCTGGTCCGTGGAGGGTTTTGTTTCATGCTGAGCAGGGCACTGTCGCTTGGCTTTCCTAGTTCTACACTTTATCACCAGTAAATCGAGCTGAGCAAGTGCCTCGAAGTATTTCCCTACCACCAATCACGTGTTACCATGATCCCAAGTCCTTAACGTTGGTTTCTATTCATACTTGACGTTTAATGGATTTTAAATAATAATGTATCCCTCCTCCACACTTAAAGAATAATCATCTCTGGGAAATGGGCCAGCCATTCCGATGGTGGCAGCTGAGTGCTCTGCATCCTAGGACTACCCTGGACATCCAAGTTGTGAGAATGAGCTTAGCTTTTAAAATCTATCTGGCTGCAGCGAGCTTGTCAGGCGAGGCTGAATGTGTGGGTGGGGTCGCGTGTTCTCAGCTGTGGGAAGAAGAAAATACAAGTGTCAGCATCTGGGCTTGTGGCTGCTGTTGCTTTGGAGAAGACACGGGGACCTGTGGCTTATCTGACAAAAATGATGGCTGAATCAGACTTAGCCTTGTTCTTGTCTGCTGCATCTTTGCTTTTATTCCCCGTAGCTTCCGAATCTCTTATGTTTTAAAACCCGATCCCTGGTGGACTGTTGTTCGGAAATATTTATTACTTCCACCCCGCTCCCGCCTCCGTGGGTGGAGTGTCCTTCTGCCCTTCGACACTGGGCTTGGCTGTCATTTTCCTGGACCAGTGGAAGTGCGTGGCCGGCTCTACCAAAAGTGTAAAGTACACGTTTGCAACTGGGCTTGCTTTTTGGCATTTCTGCTTTCCCTGTAAGAACATGCCTGGGCTAGTCCGCTGGTCCCAGGAGGAGAATCAAAGACATGTGGCGGAGAGTGACACCAGCACCACCCCCGCAACCGGCCAAGCCCACATCTGCCAAAGGCCAGACAACGAGCAGTGGCGTGGGGGGCTCCCAGACGGGCAGAGCACCCAGCTGACACCAGCCTACATCATCTGGCCTCTGCTGATGCGCAGACAGGTGAGCTAACTCAGTGCTCACCTTCCTATGCCACTGGGATTTTTGTGGTTGCTTTTTACACAAAATTAACTAAAATACTGGAGGCAAACCATGCCCCTTCCACCACTGGCAACTCATCTTGCCAGACACTGGCTTGCCATTTTGGAACCTCAGTTTCCTTCTCCCAGTCTCCTGAATATCCTAGTTTTCATTATTACTCTTTTCTCTCAACATTTTTTTCTGTTTCCTGTTTGGGATACCTGCCTGCCGTTCTCACATCTGATGAGAACTGGAATCCTGCCTTGCCTCTTCCACTTCTCCCTCCTGGGGCGTGGCTATGTCCCACCCCAAGTCCCCTGGCGGGGCTACTGTCTATTGATACCCGATTTTGCGCTTACTTGAATGTCTGTTAGGCTAGATACCAATGTGTCAGGAGAAGATTTTTCTTCTCTACCCTCAACCTCTTTTTAAACTGCTTCCTGGACTTTTGTTTTATTATCTTTTTGCTTGTAATGCTTTCAATTCTTGTTATGTATTTCCCTCAAGTATCACAGTAACATTTGGAACGTATACAAAACATTCAGAAATTGCGCATGGGTTTACTGCTGTTACTATCGTAACGAGTTTTACGCCGGTGCCAGGCTGAGTCTAGCCCTTGGCCCGGCCTCTGCCTTTCTCCTCTGCTCTTTGCATGAACTTGGCCGTGACCCGCCGCTTTGTGAGCTATACCTTCAGAAGGACATGATGCGGATCAACGGTGGGGGACGGGGAGAGGGAGGGTGGGTGGAGACTGCGGGGAGGAGCGTTCAGAAAGCAGAAGCCACCAGCTCCTCGCAGAGATAAGACAGAGAAGAAGGAGAGAGGACAGTGTCTGGGCGCCTAGCAGGCGTTCTCGGGGTGCGAGACTTTGGGGGGTTTCTGGACGGCTCTCGCCTGGTGGTCTGCGAACGTGGACGCTGGGACTCGCGCTCTGCACGGCGCAGGCCTTGCTGCCGTCTGCGCCCCTCTTGGTTCACAGCTGCCTCCCCAGGCAGGACACGCGGTCACCCTCCGCCCTCCCACCTCGACACCGTCCTCCGCGGCCACTGCTTGCACTTGGGCCTTCCTAGGTCACGTAACTACACCTTATAGGCTGCCGGTCGGGGCGAATTGCTTCTGTTTGAGGCTGGTAGCAGGCATTAGGAGTCACTTCTTACAACTCTGAGTGCCAGAGGTCGCTTCTTTCCAAGGTCTGTGGGCCTCTCCTGCAGCTCTCTGCATCCTGTCTCCAAAATCCAGAGACTTGATTTATGCATTCGCTTCCTCTCCGGGCTGTCCAACATTCGCTGGCTGGGTATTTGGCTTGGCAAAGCCCGAGCGGGAGTGTGTGGCTATTTGCAGATAGTGATGCATGCTGTTCTCTCAATGGAAAATATAAATTGCTGATGGATTACCCAATGCTTCTTGCTTACTTTAAATTGAAGCATTCTATTGAACCTACCCTAAATGCAGAATTCTTATAAATAAACAATCCTTCTTGGATTTTATGACTGCGGGCTCACTGCCAAGTGGAAGCATTCCTAGTCTGTGGCATGAAAACCTAGTGGAATAGAACGGAAAAGGCAAGTGGCGGGGGGGTGGGGGGGGGAGAGAGAGAGAGAGAGATGATGGAGCTATTTTCTTGAGTGCAATCAGGCCTGCGGGTGGTTTTGCACAGCCCTGTGCATGCAGATGCCGGAGGGAGCCCTCCAGCGAGGGGAGGCTCGCTTGCCCATAGCCGCAGCAGCCCCTGCAGGTTGGAGAGAGCAAGATCTTGCCCCCCGCACAGCTGCTGCTAGATACTGTCATTCACTGTCTCCCCACCACGTTTGACGAATTGCGCCTTTCTATTTTGAATATCAATGTGTGAAGTCAAGTGTTCCGTGTTCTATACCCACTGCTGCGACAGTTCCAGGGTTTTGGATTAAATACTCCAGCACAAATCTCTTTAAACCTTTCCTAAATAAGAAATTATGTGAGTCTCTCTAATGATAGATTGTCGCTCCCGGGGAATTAAAATATTTGGCCCTGTTTGCTCTGCTGCGAGCAGAGGCGCAGGAGCCGGTCTCTAGCTGGCTGGTGTCGCTTGGTCCTGCTGAGGAGCTGCACGCTGGCCTGGCACCCTCTCTGGAGGCCCGTCCTTGTCCCTTGGCTGGCAGCTAGGTTGGGCGCGGGGCTTTTTTTCCCCTTTTCCTGCTTCCATTATTCATCTGCCAGTGGAGGGGGAGGGGTTTGCATGAAAATTACCACAAAATAAAATCTTCCCCATAAGAAAAATGAAAGAATTACTGAATCCTTTGCTTTATGGCAATTGTCACTTGTTTGCTCGAGAGAATTGCGTTTTTATTTGTTGGATAGGATGCAAATATTTTTTTTCTGTATTTTATTTTATTTTATTTTTTGAGACAGAGTCTCGCTTTGTTGCCCAGGCTAGAATGAGTGCCGTGGCATCAGCCTAGCTCACAGCAACCTCAGACTCCTGGGCTTAAGCGATCCTCCTGCCTCAGCCTCCCGAGTAGCTGGGACTACAGGCATGCGCCACCATGCCCGGCTAATTTTTTCTGTATATATTTTTAGTTGTCCAGATAATTTATTTCTATTTTTAGTAGAGACGGGGTCTCGCTCTGGCCGGTCTCGAACTCCCGACCTCGAGCGATCCACCCGCCTCGGCCTCCCAGAGGGCTAGGATTACAGGCATGAGCCACCGTGCCCGGCCAATTTTTTCTGTATTTTAGATTTGTTATTTATTTTCTCTCACAGACCTAAGGAAGATGAAATAATCTATGTTGTTGCTGTTTTTGTTATTATTTGGCTTAGGTATTAGAAATCAAATTTACTTAGGCTTTATTTTTCACTTACGCGTGAAATAATTCCTCAACGCTCTCAAGACATTTAGTGAAACACAATTGCAAATATGTTGCCTCAATATGTATAAAGGTAAATATATGATTACGTAGGAATTGTCTTAAGTTTCACAACAATCATTGGTTTATGGGCTTCCAAGAGACTGGTCTTTATACAAACCCTTATATAAATTGTAACTTCTCTCTTAATTTTGCAGACCATAGAGATGTTTTTAAATAAAGGATTAAAATGTTCAGATTGTCGTTTCAGAACAAGGACTTTGCTGGAGGGAGAACTGAGGGCTGAGACGGTGAGTGACATGAGAGCAGGAATTAGGAAGAGGGGGTGGCTTTGGAGACCGTCCCCGGAGGAAGTGGCAGGACCTACCGGGTGTAAGGGGTGAGAAAGAGCCCAGGGCCAGTCTTGGTTTCCGCCTTGGGAATGTGACATCGTAGCCACTCCCTTCCGCAGACGGGGAACAGGGAACAGGGAGGGGTGTGGCTGTCACCGTTCTGGTCAGAAAAGTGGACAGGCTCCAGCTGAGCACTGTGAGGGGGGCCTATGAGAGAGGCTGTTTGAGAGGTGCGGGCAGGTGCAGGGGGAGGCCCCGGGGACGGTGCTGGCCCTGGGGCTCCACGGGGAGGACAGGGAGCAGCTGCTGGCATCCGGAGAACGGTGTGTGGCGAGAGCTGCTGACGGCAGCTGTGACCTTCACTAGAGGAACACGGTGGCCGGACACAGCCGCCCGCACTGCCACAGCAGACGGCGGCTGAAGAATCGATGCCTCTACCTCGCTCTCCTCTCTCTTCCCACGTTTCTGTCAGGGCCGGCCATTGGCCACGCACAGCTGAGCCGGAGGCAAGGGAGCCCACTGAGGCAGCTCGCCGGGCCAGCCGCTCGGAGGGCAGAACAGGCCGGGACGAGTCACGGTGGAACTGGAGGAGCCACCAGCAGACAGCGGGAGAGGGGTCTCAGTGCGCTGTGCTGTGGGCGGGATGAATCCGTGGCACTGGCACCACCCCAGTCTGGAGCCTGCAAGGGAACATCGGGTTTGATCTGTAGCTTGGGAAGCAGTAGCCACCGTGGACACGAAGCCACAGTCACAGTGACTGGCACAGCGCACGCTCTCAGTAGCATTAGCTGGCATTGCTGATTGTATTGATAATGCTGCAGAAGTGACCAGCAGACGTGGCAATCGGGACACGGCAGGGTTGAATCCAGACTACAGAGCACGAGTCGTGAAGGAGAGGGGAGCAGCGGGTGTCGTGTGTGGACCCTGCTCTTTTAAGAACTTCGATGGTGAAGAGAGGAAGAGAAACAGAGCAGCAGCTGCAGGAAAAGGCAGGAGGGAAGGTAGGAAGAAGGTGCTGTTTTTCCCAGGCCTGGGACATAATCGAGCATGTTTATGGGGAGGGAAGAGACTGCTCGGGAGAGTCCGCCAGACACACAGGAAAGAGAAAGGCGGCCAGCGGTGGGCTGACAGCATGAAGGAAGAGGAAAAGGAGGAAGATACAGGCTTGATGATGGTGGTGATGGTGGTGACGATGATGATGGTGATGATGATGGTGATGATGATGGTGGCGAGCAGTGGTGATGGAGAGAAAGAGGAAGAGGAGGAGGAGAAGAGGAGGAAGAGACAGTATCAGAGCGCAGGTGAAACCCTCTTCCCACGACCATGCATTTATCTCCGTAGCTTCCTGGACCTCAGCCGCGCTTGCCTTGTGGGGCGACTCGCACAGCCGTGGAAGAGAGCACAGCGTCAGGTGGGGCTCTGCTTTTCCCACCGTACCTTCATCTCCAGCATCTAGTGGGCTGGTTTTGCCTTGCCGTGGAGTTAGAACAACACACCTCACGCCTCTAGGCAGTTGACACGAAGGATAATGCAAACTAATCACCATTAAAATTACACAAAGACTATTTAAACTTATCACCAAATTCATGCTTCAGGGATTTGCTAGAAAGGAAGTAAATGAGAACTCAGCTGATATCTCAAATCCCATCCTGAGGGAATTAATTCCCTGGAATCTAAATCAAGCCATTAGACTCCGCTTTTAATTTAGATCCAGCCGCTGTTTAGTTGCTAAGGCAGAAGTGGAAAAGAGAAACACATTTGAACTCAAATCCACACGCCGGGCATGTCACCTCACTGTAGAGTCCTTGTCATTCACTTTAAAAACTGAGTTGTATGTTGCTTCACTAATTGCGTTTGTGAAGATCGTGTGCAAGAAATAAAAGCCAGATTGTCTTGTGGGGCTGTTGGTGTCAAGCTGCGAAGCTGCAGCTTGATCCTTCAGAAGTGGGTGCAGCTACAATAGGAGACATGTAACGAATCGTGTGCTGTTGGCAAAATACTTGATGGGAGGAGGGAAGAACCTTCTTTTCACACTGTGCTTCTCCTGTTAGGAAACGTAACCACAAGGACCTGGGCACAGCTGGAATCTGTGTCCCCCTCCCTCTTTTCCCCCAGTTGTGACGGGAACAGAAGCAACGTGGGATTCTGCAAGTTCATGTGGCGTTCTAAGGATATGTCTTGGAAATTCTTTTAAGTCCAGAAGAGGCTGGCAAAGGTCTACTTCGGTGGTTCTTAACCAGGGGCAATTTTGCCTCCTGCCCTATCCCAGAGGACATTTGCAATGTCTGGGAACATTTCTGGTTGTTTCTACTTGGGGAACCCTACTGGCACCTAACGGGTAGAGGTGCTAAGCATCCTATAGTGCTGCGGTCCCCAACCCCAGGCTGTGGACCAGTACTGGTCGGTGGCCTGTTATGGACCTGCCTGCAGAGTTCCAGCCCCCTGTCTGTGGAAAACTTGTCTTCCATGAGGCTTAGGAACGGGGAGGGGACATAGCAAGGAGGTGAGTGGCAAAAGCCCGTGAAGCTTCGTCTGTATTTGCAGCCGCATGGCCGGCATCTCGGCCCGGCTCCGCCTCCCCCACACCCCCCACCTCCCCCGCATCCATGTAGAAATTATCTTCCATGAAACTGGTCCCTGGTGCCAAAAAGATTGGGGACTGCCGCATAGTGCACAGGACAGCCCTCACCTACAAAGAAGCGTCTAAGCCAAGTATCCATAGTGCCCGTCTATTAGGAGCCCTGGTATATTGTGCTAGAAGAGTAAAAACAGAAGCCTCCAGCATCTCCTTGGCATCCTGCCTTAGAGCACAGACCCGCTGCCGCACCCGGCAGGTGTGGGCATGAGGCACAGGGGGGCCGGCAACTCGGGCAGCCAGGAGGAGGCACAGCCAGCCCTGGGCTGGGGGACTGTCCAGCTGCTGTCACTGCCTGTGGGGGGCATCGGCCCCCTGGTATGTTCTGGAGGGTCTTGTCATCTGGAAGGCTGGATTCGGTGGCTGGAACATGGAAGTGTTGTTTTGCAGAAAGAATCTTGACTTTGGAGTCGATACGATTGGATTTGCGTCTGAGGTTCATACTAGTTGTGCGGCTCGAACGCCCCAGTTAACCTCTCTGAGCCCCCTGCCCCTCCGCAGGCCTTGAGGGGAACACATGCTGTGTGTCATGTCTAGGTCACGCTTTCCACATTTTAACATTTCTTAAATTAGGCTGCCTCTCACAATCGATGTCATGACGTCGTTTAATTGGAAGTGACTTTTTCTTAAACTGATGTATAAAATAATGACTTGATTGCAAGTTGTGGTGCGTCACCTTCAATGAAATGTGCTATGACAATACCTTATGGGCGGCGCCCAGTCAGATGCTTAGCAAACCAAGTTCACCACCCCAGTGGAGTTTGTGAGCAGAACAGCCCCTGCCCAGGGCTTTAAAAAATTGCTCCACTGCTCCTATTCACGGCTCAACCCTCCCCCTGGGGAAGGAAATGGGGTCTCGTTTCGTGTCCTAGTTGATGGTACACTCCGGCCCCTCTTCATCTGCAGTGCGTGCTCTGTGCGTGCTCCGTGCGTGTGCTCTGTGCATGCGAACACGCTCATGCACAGGAACACAGCAGCGCCACTCCCTGCAGACACATCCGGGGAGGAAACCGAGGCTCCCAGACGCACCGTCGGCCTGGTCAGGACGGGCTCGGGGGCAGGGCGACGCTGAGGCTGTGGGTGGGCAAAGGCCTTAGCACCTGGGCTGAAGCCGGGCAGAGGGCAGCAGCGCCTGGCCCGGAGCCAGAGCTGCGTGTGCGCCGGGCTGCACCCATCAAGGGTCCTGCGCTGGAAGACTGTTTCTAGTTTACCGTGAAAGAAGGTAGGGGATCGATTAAATGCTGGTTTTGAAAATGAATATGGAAATGGCCAAGCTGCATGTTGCTGTTTTACTCTATAAATTTTTGTTTGATTTCTGGACATGGCAATCGAAGTTAATAATAGCCACGCTCTGCTGTCAGAGTTGTTTACAGTGAACCTGAACGGGCTCCTGTGTTGCAGGAAGCCTGTGACTGGCACCTGTGTGCCCCTCCACGGGCTGTGTGCCGGCAGCCACCGGGCACCTGGCGGCCCCTCACGCCCGGGAGGCCCCAAAGGGCTCCTCTTAGGGTGGAATCGCTAAGTAGCACCGTGCTTTGCGCAATTCTCTGCAGCAGGGCACTTGAACACCGTCTTTAAGATCAGTAGACTCTAATCATCACTCTGTGGAAGTCCTGTACCTGCAACTGAGCCTGCCAGTATAGTGAGAACCGGACAGAATGAAGCGTCCGACCTTGTCCAAAACCTGACTCTGTCACCTGCTGTGTGACTTCGGGCGGTTTCTGTAACTTCTCTGAGCCTCAGTGTCTGCGCAATGGTGCAGCTACTGCTCTCGATCGCTGCTGCTGCAACTACCACCAGTTCACACTGAGAATCAAATGAAATAAAATGAATAAAAGCATCTAAAAAGTATAAATATTGTCCCTGTTATATGTGAGACAGAAATTCTACTGGCTGCTTATTCTCGCTTATAAAGATCTAGATTGGTTTTTCTTTTGTCCGGGTCGCTTCCCTCTGTCTTGCTCCAAATCCCTGTGTCTGTCAGTCGATGCTCCACCACGCAGTGGGAGCACGGCCAGAAGGTTCAGTCGGTGCTGTCAGCACAGCTGATCACACCGGGCAGGGATAGCGGACAGGGCCGCAATCGTGACCTTTCCAAAGGACAGCGGTGGGGAGCCCCTGCTTTCCTGGAGCCGGTTCTTAGCGACCATTCCTATCCACAAACAAACACCCTTGACCTCAGAAGAGCTTTAAGAGAACTGTCCCCTGAGCCCGCTCGAGTGCCGGCTTCGCCAGGGCCCTGACTCTCAGCGCTCTGCCCTGCCCACAGCTGGCCGAGGTTTCCTCCGGGCGGCGCTGAAAGAGCTCCAGGGCGCGGGAAGGTAACTTAATATTTCGTAGGAAACCACGAAACAGTCTGGCTCCGTGGCCTTTGTTCCTTCTCGCGTTTCGTGACTGCAGTTTTGTGCCTAGGCCGAGGAAGTCAGCTGCTGCTGATTGGTTTCAGATCTGAGTAAAAAACATGATTTTTACCTCAGTGCTTACCAAGATCGCTGGAAAATGATCCAGCAAGCGGGCTGGCCGGCGGGCGGCTGCGGAAATCGCAGCTTCTCGGCCGGGAGCCTTGTCGGTTTGTGGGCTTGGTGCAGACGGATGGAAACTCAGGGCTTGGCACCTGCGGGTCACTCTGCCGTTGGACAGACGGGGCCCAGCGCGAGAGGAGGAGGCTGGGTAGGGGCAGGTGACGTCGGGGCAAGGGCTTGCCGGGGAGCTCAGGACTGACAGTAGAGTTGCCCTTGGGCTCTTCCAGATCAGACAGGCCCACGTTTTCTCCAAACAGGAGGAGGATCTAATAAGAAACTGATTTTTTTTCCTGCCTACTTACAATAACATTTTCCTAAAAATAATTTCAGGAGGTCACCTATGAATGACTCCTTGAATTTGCAGCCTTGACAGTGTTATTAAAGTCTGAGGACTGATTTTGTTGGCCTGGGTGATGTCACTGTGCATCTTTAGGCCTCAGTTTCCCCACGTATCGAGTGTTGGGCTCTGGGTGGGGTATCTTCGATGTCTCCTTCAGTTTTTTATTAATCGTGGTAAAACACACATAATATACAATTCACATCTTAACCACTGTTTAAGTGTGCAGTTCCGTGGTGTTAAGTACCTTCACATCCCCACCGCCCGTTCCAGGACTCCTTCCGTCTTGCAAAACTGAGATTCATGCCCGTCAGAACAGCAGCTCTCCACGTGCCTCTATCCGCGGCCCGGGCAACCACCGTTGCGTTTCTGTTTCTGTGAATGTGACCGTGCCGGGCGCCTCGTCCCGGTGGAATCGCGCAGCGTTTGTCTTTCTGTGCTGGCTTCTCTCACTTAGCACAGGGGCCTCGAAGCTCATCCACGCCGTAGCGCGTGTCAGAATTCCTTTCTTTTTTAAGGCCGAATAATATCCATTGTTTGTGTACATCACATTTTGTTTATTCATTCATCCGTTCGTGGGCACTTGGGTGCTTCCACCTTTTGGCTACTGTGAATGCTGCTGTTATGGACGAGAGCGCACGGATTTCTCTTCAAGACCCCAGTTCCAGCTCTTCTGGGTGTGTGCCCTGGAGTGGAGTTGCTGGGTCACGTGATAATTCCAGTTTTAGTTTCTGAGAGGCCGCTGTACGTCTACGCAGCAGCGGCCCCGTCTCGCACCCCCACTCCCAGGGCACCGGGCTCCACCTTCTCCACAGCCTTGTCAGCAGCCCTTACTTTCCGTTTTTTTGATAGTTGCTATTCTAACAGGTGTGAAGTGGAAAGTCCCCCGCAGTTTTAAAGGTTGGGTCATCCTGCGACTTCTCCTTCTCCCTCTACCCTTTCTGTTGCCAACAAACTGACTCTCGGGGGAGAGTAAAGCCTTTCTCCTCATCTGTGCGGTTTTCACAGCATCGTCACCTTAAAAGCCCAACCAGAAATGGACGCTCTCTGTTTTAACTTTATTGTTTTTTCTTTCTCTGGGTTCTCAGATGGAAATGGTTTAAACGTGCTCAGTTATTTATTCAGCAAACACCTGAGTGTTTACTATGTGCAAGAAACCGTGCTGGCCGCTGTGAATATCGCTGAGATAAGCCTGCGGTGGCTCTGCCCTGAGGAGCTGCCCGTGGGTGGGGACGGTGAGTCAGGGAAGTTCCTGTCTATCTGGTTTGGGGGCTGGACGTGCCCCGAAGCCAGGGATGCCGCGGGTGGCTCTCACCTTCGGGAGGGCGCCAGCATCCGTCTGAGAGTACTGCCCCAGCAGACGTGTCCACCCGTCCGAGCCCCCGGGCCTTCTGCCTCCGTTTCAGGGCCAGCATCCGGCCTCCGGGCCTCTTCTTCTTCCAGCTGCCCAGCTGCGCACAAATGACCCCGAGGCCCAAGGCCGCGGCTCCTGTGCGCTTTCTGGAAGACTCTCTCTACCACGTTCTTAATTACGACAGATTAAGATAATAATCTTAACAGCAACCCGGTCAGCCCTGAACATTTGTTTTACGCTTTACGGAATTGATGGGACACGGCTCGCTCCCCACCCCCTGATCCTCACTTACCCCCTGAGATGGGCTGAGCAGGCGGGATGCGCTCGTTTGTCTTGAAAAGACCCAGACCCACCGAGCCAAGGGCAGGAAGGTCTGAGCTGAGTCCTGGAACTCAGTCCACCCACCGTCCTTGAGGGGGGAGATACCTTGTAGGGTCGTTTTAGGTAGCGGCAAAAAGCCACAGCCCAGCTGTTTTCCTAAAGGCAGTTTTCTTAGTTAAGCAAGCGCCCCCCACAAACCCACTGGCGTGCACTCCGAGACCGCAGCTCCGCCACCCAGGGGGAAGGGAGCGGCGGCTACACGGGACTCCCGGCCGGGAGACACACTCAGGAGACCTCGCCAGGGTCCCCCTGTCTCTGCGCCTCGGTTTCTTCCCGGACGAACGGGCTGTGACTCCAGGGACCCGTTTGTGAAGGAGCCACACGGAAGAGGTGTCTGCACTTCCACCCCTGGCCCCTCTTCCCTCGCCTCCCTCACTGCTGAGCAGAAACGGGGCAGTCGGAATTCCCGGGACTGATTCAGTTTTTATATGGCTTTGTCTGCCACCGCATCTCTCCTCTTTCCTATCGATAGAGCACTTTCCCGTGATCGCAGTTATCTGCTCCTAAAAATAATTACCAAGTCCACGTGTCCTCCAAGTAAGCAACTCCCACGGTATGTGGGCTGTCTGCTCAGCCCTCTTTGGGGAAATTACTGGTCTTTTTCATCTTGGTTTACTCTTAACTGGAGGAGAACGTTCATACCGCCGTTGCGCACAGAGCCAGAAAAGAACTGGCCATTTCCCCCCGCATATTACAGTCATAACGAATAGTTCACATGTGACATCATGGTCTTTCCTGCGCCAAGACACTGTGGAATCACACTGAAAATGCTACATTAGCTTAGAAAATGAAGGAAAACAAAAATGAATTGGACTCGCCAGCACACAAGTTTATGTTTCAGTGTGAGGCCCCAACGCAGAGAGCCTCTGCCAAGGGCTACGTGACCGTTTCCCAGATGGGTGCTCACCCTGCCCCACCCTGCCGAGCCCACCACCGGGGTCCTGTTTGGGCCTGAGGCTGAAGGGACACTTTCTGATCAGCCAATGCCTAAAACTGAGATTTTTGGATGTTATTTTCATTCCCATAGAAAAGCAAAAAGGAAGGCCAAATGCATTCCAAATGCCCTCAAGTCTTCCGTATTCAAATCCGTTGCAGGAAACCTAGTTTTTCTTCTTCCGATCTGGTCTCAAGAAAACTGAGGGAGCAGAGAATAGAGGTGATTCCATGGCCTCATCGCTGCACTTCCAAATACCTCTGGAAACGCAGGGGAAAGACCCCGAATTCTGCAAAGGACCCTTTGGTGTCCTGGCCCCAGTAGCCGGGGAGAGGACAAGCCCGCTCCTTCCTGAGCTGCCAAACTTGAGCAGGCGGGTACCGTGTGGACGGCGTCCTTCCTAGGGTCCGGCCCGTGCTGTAGTCAGGTCCCCAGAGGCTCTGTCCCCCGTGGGGGCACCGCGAGGGACTGGGAGCACAGGACAGCTCCAGCCACAGAAGGGCCAAGGCCAGAGAGGAGACCGGAGCTCCGGAGCCTGGTCCGGGTGGAGGCGTGGTGAGGGCAGAGGCAGGAATAGGGACGAGGAGGGGGCAGTAGGAACACCACCTGTGTCGGACAGAAAGGGCTGGAGTCAGACACGTCCTCTGTGACCCGTGGGACCGACTGGCCGTGGAATGACACAGCGTCTGGGAGGAGGAGGTGACAGCAGAAAGACTCGCGCACGACTTGCGGGTGATTCTGTCGATGCCGTGTGAGTCCTTCCTCTGTCCCCTCTCTAATCCTTCACCGCCGACTCGTGCCTCGGGGGAGGCAGCTGCTGTCCCTTGTCAGGCGTGTGGAGGTGAGCGGAGGGGCTGGTAGCACGTCTGGGTCCACCCGGGACAGCCACGGAGCGCTGCGTGACCGAGCTGAGCCAGACGCAGGGCTGGTCCTCACTGCCAGCTGCCTGCGCCGCCGCAAGGCTTAGAATGAAGCTTCCGGAAGAACTTTTGGTTATCTTGAGGGAAAAGGGGACTCCGCGGCATCTTGGTTCCACCCACAGGTGACACTGGTCCTTCCGAGCTCTGGGTGAGGAGCACAGACCTGGGGGGAAGCCCCAGACACACCCGGACACACTCACACACCCGCACACACACTCACACACCTGCACACACACCCATACCCACACACTCACACTCATACCCCCACACACTCACACACACACATCCACACACACCCATACCCCCCACACACACCCATACCCACACCCACACACACACCCACACCCACACACACACACACACCCATACCCACATGCTCACACACACACCCGCACACACTCACACACCTGCACACACACCCATACCCACACACTCACACACACACATCCACACACACACACACTCACACACTCAAACACACACCCACAGTCACACACACCCACACACACAAACACACCCACACAAACCCACACACACCCACACACACTCACACATACCCACACACACCTGAACACAAACACACCTGCACTATTATGTTACAGTTTGAATTTGGGCTGTAGACTTGTTCTGGCTTGTACCGTGTTGAAATACAGAATTAGTAGTCAATGTTTAATAATTGGGCAGTTTTGCATAAAAACCCACACTTCTGGGGTCCCTAGAAAAGATCCGATGCCGCAGTGGATTTGGGGCTGGAGCTGAGGAACAGCTGCTCCCTCGTGAGGAGCACGAGCTCTGCCACGCTGCCCCGTCGTCACCCAGCTGCTTCCTTCCTGCTGTCACCTGTGGGTCCCTGAGTGCGTGTCCAGCTTACAGTCCCCGGAACAAGCTCGCCACCTTTCTGGCTCCTTCTTGTTTTGAACAACAGATGAGAACAGTGAGGCCTGAGACGGGAAGTGACTTGTGTGTGGTGGCCAGGCAGAGACTCCAGCCTCGACTCCCGACTCCCGGTGTCCCCCCCCAGGAGTCCGGCAGCCTGAAACATCAGCATCTCCCCCGCCCGGAGCTGCCGTGTAGTTAGTTCACACGTACACGCTCAGGGGAACATTATCTGATCACGGCAGAATGTGGAGACACTGGAAACTGAAAATTGAATTTTGAGTGAAGAAGTAAGGGAAAGGAAAAAAAAATAGAGGAAAAGAAAACAAGAGAAAACCAAGGATCAAATATGTTTTACATTTTAGGAGCTTTAATTAAAAGTCTAAAAATGCTTATTCTTAGAGAAAGATAAGAAATCACTTTTGAAGGGAATAGACCATAGCACAAATCACTAAATTAACATACCGTGTACTGTGGAATGCTACAATAATTAGATGTTGGCTGAATCAAAATAACCTCAAAGTTGAGGAATGTAACGAACAGAGCTATTAAAACTATGATGTGAGGTAACCAGGACTCACATTTTGTTTTGGTTTTATCTGCAAAATAAAGTTCCTTCAAATGTCTTACAGTGTAGGTGGTTTAATGGATTAACACTCTTTGCTTTCTGCCTTTGCTAAAGGATAAAAATTGGTTTACTGTAGGCTGATCCATACAGCCTGGAGCCGGGGCATCGCACCAGGCCTTGGAGAGACGGACTCCCCTTGTGATCCGCTCTGTGCCAGGGATCTGCACGAAGCAGTCGCCCACAAAAAATAGGTACTGAGATTTGAATTCATAGCATGTACTTAAAATGAATTTTATCATTTTGAATCCATAGAATAAAAGCATTATAATATTTTAGATCTGGAAGGGATAGTTTAAGTCATCCCCTTCAGGTGAAGAGACGGATCCAAAGGGAAAGGGAATTTTTCTCAAGTCACGCAGTGAAATGCAGTCGGAACTAGGAACTAGTTCTCTGCATACCAAGGACATACTTGAAAATCTCTGAATCTTTTTAACGGAGTTTTTATTTTTTAATGTAGTCAAGGCATTTTACAAAAACGGGGCTCTACGCATTGTGTGTGTGAGCTGCTTTTCCTCACCGGCCACAAATGTCTCCTCCACAGAAATGTCAATGGCTCCATCGGATGCCACCGTGTGACTGATCCACAAACCCTCACTGATCTCTGATTGTCCCACATTTAGAGTTTTCCAATTTTCACCATTAAAATAGCCAACTGTTTGTACCTACCTGGGATAATTTCTTTAGACTATTTACCCGAAAGTCAAATTATCAATTAAATTCTAAGTCTTTAGATACATTACTGATAAATTAATCTCTATAAGAATTATCCCAATTTATATTTTTACCTCCAGGGTAAGATGACACCATTATTGTGCTAGGAAACAAAGTTAAACAGTTGCTTAAATGTTAAATTGCTCAGAGCTTTAACATGTTAATACATATTGGTGATTAACCGAGAAAGGGTCCATTAGTAAAAGTTTTCCCAACCATGTAAAGATGGAATTTTCCTGTCCCTCTCAAAGTGTGTGTGTTGCATCTGAACACTGGGGATTCACTCATCTTTCACAACAAACAATTTGGAAATATTGCCTTGGATGTATTTTCTTGCTTTCATTTTAGCTTTTGGAATTTGATGTAGGTTTATTCATTGTTTAAATTATTTCCTTCTTTTAAATAATGAAAACATTTAAGACTATAGATATTCTGAGTACAATTTTAGCCACCAGTTCTGATATGTAATGTTTTCACTGTGTCACTGCTGTTATTTTACACACAACATGAAATTCTAATTTAGATTTTTGTCCCATAGATTTTTTTTAAAAAAAATTTTAAATGATTGCTTTCCAAATATTAATTACTAATTTTGCATCATTATGGGAAGAGAATGAATATTATATAGTTTTTACTCTGGGAAAGTTATTGCAGTTTTCATTTTGCCCTCGAAGATAATTTTTTAAGTCAATAATCCATATTTACTTGGAAGGGATTAACATAGTAAGTTATAAAGTTTGTTATTTTCTACAAACAACACTTAAAATTTTATTATTCAGCTTCTTTACTTCCTCTTGTTTTAATCTATATCTGTTTAAAAGAGGAATTTTGTTTCCCTTTCTGATTTTAGCTTGTCGGTTTATATTTCTGATTTTAAAATTCCACATGCTTTGATAATATTTGATACATAAAAATTCATGATACTTGCATGTTCGTTCTGCATGGTATCTTGCTTCTGCACAAAATTTGGAATTCTAATTCATCTAACGTGGTCCCTTCTTTCCTTTGTTTTCTGTGTCTCCGTGTCATCTCACGTCCCCTCCTCCTTTAGGAAGATAAGCATTGTGGGTCTATGTGTGTGTTTATTTGAAATTCAATGTAAGTAAATAGACAAGACGTACACTTGTTAGAGCATTGGAACCGCACAAAATTATGCAAAGTAAGTCTCTCCCCTGGAGATAACCATGCTACTCGTTCCTTTTATATTTGTTTCCATGCTTATGCAAATGACAAGCGCACACACGTTTTTAGAAAACTGATTGTTTGCACACTCCACGCTCTGTTTTGTACTTTGGTTTTTTCACTTAACTCGGGAGCTGGAGAATATTCCGTCTCTTTCCATATAGTTCTGTCTTTATCATTCCTGAAGAGTCTTCCGCTGTGAAGACATATAAATTATTCATCCACTGCCATCCCGATGGGCATTCAGGTTTTAAGCTCAGTATGTGCAAAGCCGCTGTCCTTGTCATCTTCCCTCTCCCAAACGACCAAGCCTTTTCTTCGTGGTGTTCCCTGCGTTTGAACGTGGCATCGCGTCCTTCTGTTCGGTTGTTTAGACTGGAAGCCCTTTAAGGACATCCTGGATTCCACCTTCTGCCCTCTCCACAGGTAACCAGCCACGCAGCTCTGTTGACTCCGTTGCCCAAAGACCACTCAAGTCTGTCCTCACATTTCCACGCCCTGCCGTGACAGCCGCCACTGTCACTCTTCCAGATGCCCCTCTTCATCCTTCTCTTTGCCACCGTGTCAAACTGACCACTGCAGAACGCGACTGTGGTACAACATGGCCCGTGTGAGGCCCCCGCTGGCGTGCTGTTGCGGTAGGCGGGATGTCACCGGCTGTTGTTCAGACGGTCTGCGACAATGGGCCGCTGCCTTCTCTGTTGCTTCGCACTTGCCGTTGCCTCTGCCTTTAGTGGTTTTCCCTGGAACCTCCTCGTAGGCTGGTAAATTTCTGTTCATCTACCAAGTCTCAGTTTAAACAAAACACTCCCTAGAGCAGCGGTCCCCAATCTTTTTGGCACCAGGGACCAGTTTCATGGAAGACAATTTTTTCCAGGGACCTGGATGGGGGAATGGTTTCGGGGTGACTCAAGCACATTACATTTATTGTGCACTTTATTTCTATTATTATTACCTTGTAATATGTAATGAAATAACTGTACAGCCCCCCACAAGGCAGAATTGGTGGGAGCCCCGAGTGGCTGTGAATACAGGTGAAGCTTCGCGTGCCCGCCCGCCGCTCCCCCCCTGCCGTGAGGCCAGTTCCTGACAGGCCACCGACCGGTACCCGTCCTTGGCCAGGGGTTGGGGACCGCAGCTCTGGGGACACTCTGACCGCATCACTCTGATCTCTGCTGCTGCTGCCGCCGGGTGATCCCATCTCTTTCTCTGGCTCCCCCTACGTCCCTCTCACAGGCACCGTGTGGTGACAGGCCCAGACAGTCCCTGCAGCCTTCCCGCCTCGTCCTCCCCACCCTGAGCGCATCTGCAAGTCCCCTTCACCACGCAAAGCGCAAAGTGGCGCACTGACATATCAGAACGTGGATGCCTTCAGGGCCCTTGTTCTGCCTAAAAACTGTGTTTAATATTCGGTTTGGGAATGTCGTGGGGGAGAGCAACTTATTTTATAAACATTTTTATCCCCAAAGTGCTTAAAAATCTGGCACTTTAAGAGGGTTAGATTCCTTTATCGGGAAAATTGCCTTTTGGGAAGTTGGTGATGCTGGAAAAATAAGGCAGTGGCCGTGGCCCTGAAGACAAATAAACATCTCAAATGTAAAACCCGTCTCCAACGAGCCACCAACAGGAGCCTGCACCTGGCCGGGTGGAAGTCACGGCTCTGTCGCCACAGGCCCTCAGGTGAGCCGCCTGGGGATGGGGCTCCGGGAAGCGAGGCCACTTCAAGCTCTGGGATTCTACAACTTCAGGTCCAGCCCTTTCTTGCCCTGCTTGTTCTCAAATGGCTAAATAATTAGCTTTTTGCAAAATGATCAACAACTGAAATTTCGTAACAGCTACACACCATCAGAGTAGCAGAGGCTTCATTAAAGCTTTTAAAAAATTGCTCAACCCCTTCCCGATTCTCTACGAAGTACAGCAGAATCAAACCACTAAGAGTGACCACTGGGCCTCCATTGTCCACAAGTATGAGCTCACGCAGCCTCTGCTTGCTCACTGACGGAAGTTTGTTTTGCCTCTGAGTTGGCTTTTGCGGTCCTCCCATCAGTTCATACACATAGTGCTAGTTTCCTTAAACCTGGACCCTTTTTAATGACTCTTTTCATGCTATAGAATAGTGATATGTAACTGGCAAATTGTAACAATTACCTGAATTGGAAATGCAATTAACCATGTCTGTTCTTTTTGGCAGGATTAAAGAGCATTTTAGAGACTTCGTATTGACCGGGTTTCTCACTTGGGGCAAAAGGCTTCAGGATTTACTGATGTGTCGATTGCATCCTTCACTTGTCTCTGATGTCAGCACTTTGCTGAAGATTTGCTGGGCAGTTAGCTACCGTGGCGACTGTGCAGGCCCCTTGGCCACGACTGTATCACACATCCACGTTGGTTGCATGGAACATTCTGCTTACAGAAATGGCTCGATCAAGCTCATTTCAAAATAATTGAAAATGGATGAGCAAAACATAACCTACCAAATTAAAAAAAAAGCCTGCCATAAAAGACAACTTGCAAGTTATGACAATTACCTGCTCTTCCGGTTTTATTTTTTTTTATTGGGGTGGGGGTACAAGGAGGGAATATCCATCCCCACTCCCAGCTGCTGAGTAAGCAGGAGGAAGGTTGGGATGAGATCTCGCAGGGCTGAGCTAGCCCTGTGCACGGCCACGCTTGTCTCTGGCAGCCCGTCCATCTGTTCGGCCGATTTTCTGCAGAGCTCAACTCATGTTCCCCACCGCAGTGGCCTCAAACTTGAATGTGCGTAAGAAGCCCTGGGAGAACTGTTAAATACAGATTCCTGGGCCTAACCGTGAGAGATCTGGAGTAAGGGCCTGGCATTTGCATTTTTAAATAGTTCCCAGGAAGTCTGATGCTACGGGTCTGTGGACCACGCCTCCAGCAAGGCCGCTCCGCTGCGGAGCCAGATAAGCACAGAGTGGATAAAGCAGCGCCCTGCAGTCTTAGCAATTTCCTCTTCTGCTTTGCTGTTCATCTTGTTGTGTGTGTCTCTCTGTTCTCTCAAAAGAGGAAGGGACTTTCTGGTCTGAAGTTAATTTGAAAAAGTGAGAAGACGTTCCCCCAAAGTGAAACAGGAAGCCCAGTCGATATATATACCTCAACCGATATTTTCTGAGCCTCGGACAGCGTTACCCTGGATGCTGCATTGACCGTAGAGAAGGATGACAAATGACAGCGTCCCTGCCCTGCGGGCCATCAGATTGGGGAGTGCAGAGTGCGCACACGTGTGTGTGGAGCGTGACTTTGTCTCTCTCCATGGGGCAGTTAATGCTCGATCAGGGGTCAGGCCAGGGGAATTCCTGCCGTCATTTTCCTGGGAAACGTCCTTCGGTCCCCACCCTTCTCATCAATGGGAAGTATAGATTTTGTCTTTCAGAGTAGCCTGGTATCCTGAAGGCTGAAGTCAAGATGATTGTGTTCCATCCCTGGGTTTGATGCTGACTGTCTCTGTGACCTCTGGCCACTCCTGCCCGTTTAGGGTCTGACTTCCCCTGTCTCTGTGATGAGCCCACCCTAGTTCTAATGGCCACACTCATGGTCCACAACCAAGACCTCGTCAGTAGCTGGAGGTTCTGGGGGAGGTGGGATTAATTAACCGTACGTATTTTTATTATCAATGTCTACCTGCAGGGGTAGTAAATTTCTATTACTGCAAGTATTCTGGCATGCTCTGCGTTCTCTGCACAGCCCATTAGGAGATGCGTCAAAACTTTTTGTCCTATTACTGGTGAAGGTGGTACCTGCCAGACTTTTCTTCTATTATTTTCTCTTTGTAATTGATAAGTAGCATATGGGGAAATCCTTTGAAATTCTATAGATATTTCATTACTCAGCAAACTTCCATCACTAGTGTTGTTATCCATTAATGATTCTTGCATGAAACAAATGCTACCATGAGAGTTGCCAAATGATGATTTTCTAGAGCATAACTCTTAAGAGTTTAGTCTTTTGAATGAACTTAAAAACAACTTTGTTAAATACTTGCACAAAAAAACCTTAGTAGAATTATTAGCTCAGGCTATAACCAAATGCCATAGATGGGGGGGCTTACACAACAGAAATTTACTTGCTCGGTTCTGGAGGCTGGAGTATTGCAGGGTGCCAGCATGGTTGGGGTTTGGTGAGGGTCCTCTCCCTGGCTTGTAGGTGGTGCCTTCTCACTCTGTCGTCAAATGGCAAGAGGCTTGGGGGGCGAGAGGGAGAGAGAAAGGAAGAGGAGAGAGAATGAAAATCTTTCTTCCCATTCTTATAAGGACACAGTCCTACTGGATTAGGGCCCCGTCCTCATTTAACCTTAGTTACCTCCTAAAAGTCCCAGTAGTCACATTGAGGATTAGAGCTTTAACATATGGATATTTTGGGGGTGCAGGAACACAATTCACTCCATACCATTGGGATTGAGAGTGGAAAAGTGGAATTATACTATCTTTATAAAGTTATTTTGGGAAATTGAGATCTTTGTGATATGGAAACTTTCCTTCTAGGAACATGGCATATGTCTTAATTTTTTCATGTCATATTTTGTTATTTAATAAAGATCTGTGGTTTCCTTCATTTGTGCACAGCATGTGTACTGTTATGTTTATTTCTAGGCATTTTATACTTTTTATGGCCATTCCAAAGGGAATTTAGTTTTCATTATGCTTTCTAGCTAAATAGTTCTGGAATACAGGAAAACTTTTTTTCATGCACTATTGATTTCATAGTTGCTAATTTGTTTTAATAATTTTCCAACTGATTTCCCTGAACTACTCAGGGAAATTGTTTTTTTACTTTCAAATAGTGTTAATTTGATTGGTTTCTTTCTTATATTTTATCCACTTGTTTTCTTTTTCATTCCTTAGTCTTGTGTTATTTAATCACTCCAGCTTCCAGAACAACACGCTGAACAGCTGTGATGGACGTGGTTCCCTAGACGTAGTCCTGACGCTGATGACGAATTCGCTGGGGTTCCGGCACAGGTGAGCACAGTGGAGTTCGGCACAGGTGAGCACAGCGGGGTCCGGCACAGGTGAGCACAGCGGAGTCCGGCACAGGTGAGCACAGCGGGGTCCGGCACAGGTGAGCACAGTGGGGTCCCGGCACAGGTGAGCACAGCGGAGTCCGGCACAGGTGAGCACAGTGCAGGGCAGGGTCAAGGCTCAGTGGTTGAGAGATGGACCCTGGAGCCAAAAAGTACCTGCGTCCTAATCCCAGCTCCTCCACTGATTAGCCGTGAACTTGGGCAGGTTACTGAAGGTCGTTCTTGATCACTTCACCTGTGGAGACGTTAACACTATGTTCCTCATGGATTTGTTGGAAAACCTAAAAACATTTACATGTTAAAATACTTAAATAAAAACCAACATCTAATAATTCCTCTATTAAATGCTTGCCCTATTTGTAAATATGATGTTGTCTGTTAGCTTGAAATATTTTTATCATTTTAACAAAATACCACATTTTTCCTGGTTAACTAAGAGCTTCTACAGGAGTGGATGTTTAATATTATGAGATGTCTTTTCCTCTCTTTGATATGATGAACCATAAAAATAGATTTCCTAATATTGAACCGTTTCTTTTAATGTAATAGAATAAACTACCTTAACATGGTGTGAAAACCACTCTGATGTATGTAATTCTTCTGATGTGGTAAATAAACTAAACAGTAAAGATGATATTTTAAAAATCAATTCTAGTAAGTATCTAAATTGTATGGTGACATGCCAAGTGCTGAATAAGTGATGCTTCACTACTCACTAAACGGGCATTAGTGATACACAAGCATGCAAAACACTCCTCATGACTACTGGGCAAATTCCTAAGCCTGAACTATCCACTGATGTGTGTCTGTATTTGAGATTTATGCATGGGTGGCAAGGACGAGAATTCACAGTAATTGTGTGCTTACAGTTTTTCAGGTACTGTGCCCAGTCCCTTCCGTGCCTCACCCTATTCACTCTAACAGAAAACCCAAGGTCAGTTTCTGGCACATTCCACACTCCCGAGCTAGTTAGGTGGCATTCAAGCCCAGCTTTGCCGGACTCTGAAGCTTGTTGGTCCACCCTCCCATGCTATTTTAGAACAGATGTGTGGCTACTCCTGACACATGTTCTCTGTGTCCTATGCTAGGCTTACATTGTCTGCATTTTGCTTGTGTTTTAAGACGATTGTAGTGGTACGTCAGCTTTCTCTCATGGTTGCTTTTTTTTTGGGCTGTTTCCAAATCTGACTTAACCTTGACTAAACGGTCACTCCTGATTATCAACTCTCGGAATGAGAAGTCACCATGTTTACCAACAGAGTTTCAGAAGAAAGTATTTTCTTGGGCTCAACTCTACTTTTAGCCTCTGTCAGCCTCCTCTGCAAAATCGATTCATCAATAAACAGAACTAAAGTAACATTAAGAGAAGGCTGTTAAGCCTAATTTTATATGATTTCATATATACTGAAGAGCCTTTGATGATGGTCTTGCCCTTATATTTATGTAGAACATTATAATGTGTGAAGCTCGTTCATTCGTATATTTTTTAACTAAAGTGACCCTTGTTGGGGACCTGCAATGGGCCGGGTGTGGTGCTGGGTCTTGTGGAATCAAAGATCAATGAGATACGGTCACAGTCCTCGAGAGCTCCTTGTCTAGCAGCAGAACGTCACACGACGATATAAATCACCGTATAACGAAGGAAATGCTACAGCCAAGATGTAAATAAGTGGGCGTAGACCGTACTTCAATGACAGGAAACAGTGGAATGAGGGTGATAAGCTTTTGAGTTTAAAATGCTGCGATCCAAAGCTTCTATTCACAGCCAAATTTATGGTTTATGAGTAGAAGTAAAAGAAAAACATTGTCAGATTTGTGAGCTCTCAGAAAATATACTGCCCCCGTATTCTTCCCAAAAACTTTACTTAAAAATATATACCAGGCAACTGTGAGATAAATCAAAATAAAGAACTCAAGCATGGAGAAGTCATGGCACAAAAGGAATAGAAGAAAATCCTAAAATATTTTAAAGATGAATTAAATCTAAATAATTGCCGTAGGTGTGGTTACAAAAGAGAATTTAAATCTCACAGGTAATTCTTCAAAGAAAAGGTTCACGATATAGTGAAAAGAATTTGTCATCAAGAATCTGGGTTTAAAAATTCTTAATTATAATATGTAGAATAAGGAGAGGTTGGGTGAGAAATCATAAAAGTTATTATGTATTATAATTTCTTCAACTTTCCTGGTCATAATCTATACTGCACTGTAGTCAGTATATAGAAAATAAACTTTAATACAAATACTTGTAAAGTTTTAAAACTTTTTTCCAAATTGCTAAATGAGAAAAAAAATCAATAAAAATATGGCAAAAGGAACAACGAACAAGCATAAAAATAAGAAAATATAATATGGATGGAAGAAGTAAGGCCACCTACATCGGTTATGAAAATAAATGTAATTGGGTTGAACACTTCTATTAAAATATAAATTAAAATATATAGTACAATAGTCTTAAATCAACTAAAATATGGAATTCAACTTTATGTTCTTTTTAAGAGACACACACTTAAAAACAAAGTATTCAAAATCTAAAAATAAAAAGAATAAGAATTTGCCTTACATAGGAAAATAAACCAAAGGGAATGAATTAACAAATTGCATTCCAACAGGTATTAAAAGAACAACATAACTATTTCTAGGTAAAATTCATCTCAGAAATGAAAAGATGGTTTAACATTAGGAAATCTATTCATAAAATTAATTTTCTTGGTAGATTAGAAAATTTAAAAACCCTATATAATCATTTCACTACCCTAAAATGCAATTGATATAAGATTAGATAACTATTCCTTGTAAAATATTTTTCATCAACTAGAAATTGAAAGGTAACTTACGTATCATGTTTAACATTGAAACACTAGAAAATTTCCATCAAAGTAAAAAAAAAGTAGAAAAAAATGTAGATTTGGCAGTTTAACATATGTATGGGCCCAAGTCCCAATTCCACCCTTACTAGTTTTCGACCTTGATTTCTCCAAGGTCTCATATTTTTATATCTGCAAAATTATGATAAAATAATAATAGTCCTGTAAAACGGTGTAAATAACAAATATAAAACAATTATAAATGATAATAATCATGTTAGTGAGATAATAGCTACCACAATGAAAGCCGGCTGTGTTAGGAACGGAATTAGTATTTTACAGGAATTTGGTCTCTACCACAACTCTATGGTGTAGGTATGTCATTAGTCCCATTTTGCCGACAGGCAACTGAGAATATGAAAGGTGTGAACTCAACTGAAGCGAAGCTGTCGGCACAGCTCACGGTCCCGGTCACGTCCCGTCTCACCCAGGAAGCTGGAGCGACAGGTCTGCAGCCGTAGCCGGGCGAGGACGCTGCCCTAACTGGAAGTGCCCGCAGGGCTGGGCAGGTAGGAGTCCCGCCGCCGAGACCCACTGCAGCAGGAAGTGGCTGTGGGACGGACTCCCCAGGGTGGAAGGAATCGGCTCTTTCAAAATCAGGCAACATGACCCAAAGTTAATTCTCAAAAACTTAATTTGTCGAAATTCAATTCATCAAATGACCAACTTATTAAATTTCTTAAATTTATCAACTGTAGTTTTACAGTTTAAAAGCCTCAAAAGGACTGTTCTAGTAGCTTTGGCAGAAATGTTCATTTTGGGCTACTGATTACGTACTAAGAGCTTTGGCAGAAATGTTCATTTTGGGCTACTGATTACGTACTAAGATTTTCTCATCATGAACTGATCTAAAATTGTTCTGCCCCCTGAGAAACTAGGAAGCAAATTCTACAATTCTGAAAGGTTAGCCAGAGAGAAATCACTATAAAACATTTTTTCACCTAAAATACTCTTGTTCTGTAACTTAAACTTCTGTATTTCGAATGTAAAAAGTTCTTTGTTACTTCTGATTTCTGTCTGATGCTTTTGAATGCATTTTTCTATTTTTAAAAGCTTTCCAGCATTTTAATTATTCTTTTGCTAATCCCTCAAGTCAGCCTTGTATATATTTCTAGCAATTAAAATTTTAAAGATAAACTAAATGAAAAATGCTAAAGAAATCAGAATTAACCAAAAACATGTTGCTAAAATGTTGAACTCTTCATTTTTAATAAGGAATAATTAGACTGTGTTGACTTGTTAGTAGTTTGCAGAGAAATCAGACATAAAATATTAAAGCCCTTCAAGTCGGGGGAAAGAGAATGAGAATTCTCAAAGAAAATACTGCAGTGGCTTGTACGCTTGTACCTCAAATTTCACATCTATTACCTAGAAATATGAAATTAAACATCCTCAAAATGCTAAAAGGTTTGTAAAAACAACAACAAAAAGGCATTAAAGGGGCTTTTCAAATTGACCCTTAATACAACAGTATTAACTGAAAAATGTGCATATAAAATGCTGAAAGTTGGGTTTTGCTAATGAAATAGTTAATGTTTAGAAAATCATATTTCATTATTGGTACTAAACACGGAACATTCTTAAGCTGTTAAATGCCCACTGTTAAGGAGGTTCAGAGCATTCTCGATAAGTAGGGGTGCAGCCAACACAGCAAATTATTTGGCCAACTGTCTTCACCAAATGGGCGGATCAGGGAATGACTTTCAGGGGAACAGAAGTGGACGTTCGCCACTGTGGGGACAGAAAGTGGAAGCCAGGCCCCCGTGGCCCTGAGCTCCCCCGTGCGGGAGGAAAACGGCGTCACCTGCTGGGGGAGGGGGCAGGTTGGCCCGTACGGGGCCCATCAACTCGGGAAGGTCGGAGGACTGCTGTGGCGTGTGGGGCAGGCAGCTGGTGACACGCGATGGCACAGCTTAGCGGGACTGAGGGCCCAGCTGAGATCAAGGCCTAGCGATGACCATGCTCAGGCCCTCTCTCCACGTCCTGCTGGCGTCTGCCCAGCTGTCATCCTGAGCACCCGAGTACAATAGCGTCCTTCGTCCCTCCCACTTCCTGGCCAGCTCGCTCTGTTCTCAGCGGCACCAGCCTCTGCTGTTTCTCTCCCGCCCTAGAACGCAGGCGCGTGAAATCGGTACTGTGTTGTCTTCACGGCTGCATTTCCAGTGCCCGGAGGGGTGTGGGGCACTAGGAATGTGTTCAACCAACGTTTGTTGAGTGACTAAACAAACATGTGTGAATCACAGAGAAGCTCCCGACAGCCCCTGGCCTGTCTCCATCCCTTACTCCCGTCTTCTGCTGCGTCCCGTTCTCCAGCCTCACTGACATTCATTCATTGTCCCCTAGGACACCTATTCGTGTTCCTTCCCGGCCGTGTGGGTTCTATCTCCTGCTCCCCCTGCATTGCCCACGCTGTGGACCCCTCCCATCACCCGACCCCTCCGGAGTCTCTTCCCCGGGGACAGCAGGTCTCAGCGCCCCCCACCGTGTGGCGTGTTTCTCCATAGCACTGGCACGGAACACCCCGGAACGAGTGTCTACTCGCACGACTCTGTCGGCCCCATGCCACGTGCCTTCTCACGTCACAACTGTGCCGTGATCATCCTCCCTCCCCCAACACCTGTCCCGGGGCCCCCGTTAGGATCCGTTGAGTAAATGAGTCTGTGACTCGGAGGCAGGTGGGGTTTGTTTGTCCCCTGGGATCCCAGGAACGAGACACTCAGGAACCGACCGTCCGCAGCCCAGCCAGGCCCCGGGGACGACAGATGATGCAGAAAATGGCACTTCCCAGCCACCTGGGACTCACCCACCGAGGCGACCTGGGCTGAGCACCTGTGAGGCGCACACCCCCGTCCTGCGCCAGGTGAGCCAGAGCCACCAGTGATGGCCGGGAGCGTCCCCTGGGACTCTGCTGCCACCTCGCCATTCACAGACCGGGGAGGAGCCCCGAGGAGAGCAAAGGGCTGTGCCGCGTTCCACCCCTGGGCTCCACCTGCCTCCCAGTAACACGGCAGAGGGTGCGTTCCCAAGAGGGGGAGGGACACAGGTGCACAAGGCAACCAAAACAGGAAGTCATCCAAGGATGGCGCCCCGCCGCACGTGGCAGAGGTGGGCCGCCACGTTTTTACTCTTAGCTTCACTCACGAGTGGCACCTGGAGACTATTGGCTCCGGCCCTGGTTGGTTCTCTCCCACGGGGAGGTGGCCCGGGAGGGAGGCGAGGCTGGGCACTCCTCCCAAGGGTTGGCTGCCGCTGCTGCTGGGCCCGACGGCCCCCGGGTGTCGTCCCCCAGGCGGGGGCGGGGGTGCATCGCCAGACTGAAGGCACACAGCACGCATGTCAGGGTGTCTCAGCCCCCTCCACCGATTGTGTCAGGACACCCTGTTCATTGAAGGGACACACGGGGAAAGTTGCCTAATTTACCCTCTGTTGGATGGGAGCAGACGGAGTAGTCAAGGCAAATGCAAAAGTAGTTTCTGCCTCGGCCTCGGTAACTGGGGAGGTGAATACGTTTCTAAAGACAGAATTGGGAAAGTCATCCTACATCCTGTTTTGGAGAGGAAGAAGAACCTGGACTCCAGGACTCTCTGGATGGGCGGGCTCTGCGATTCTCTTCTTGGGCACCACCATCCCGGAGCAGGATCCGTCTGTGAAAACGCGTGGAAATCATCACAGTCAAACGTCTCCGGGACTCATTGGCCGAACAATAAAGGAGGAGATGGCTTTGGGCGTTCATTGAACTGTGACTGACACCACAGTCTCCCCACCTCCCCCAAACACAGTTTTTGGCTGTTGGATACTTTGGGAGCTGAGCTGGTCACCCCTGTCATTTTCATCGGACTGAATCCACTTTAAAATGGAATCAGTGTTGTTTGCACAGCTTGAGGGCCACTGTCTATTTTTTCTCACTAGAATACCAGCCTCACCAAAGAGAGTTTAAATTTTAGAACAAAAATCCCATGGGAAATGACTCTTGGGGGGGGGGACATGCAAATGTGCCGGTGACCCATATACGGAGCACATGAGCCCATCAGATTGCTTTTGTCACTTGAAACGTGGGGAAAAACGGAAAGATAAAATTGCATTTTGTATGATGTGCTCCAAAAAGCACTAAAATTTTTCCAGGGCTGCTTGCTAAAAGATTGTTCATTAGGGGTATTTTCCTTTGTCTTTGTGGCTTTGCCAAATGACACATTTAAACTGGATGTGCTTATTCATGGACAAATTAAAGTGTGAAATTATTGTGTTTAATGTTTTATTTTAGGGTTTTCAAACTACATGATCCTTTCACAACACACAGAAGCTTTAGAAAAACAGAAGTGGTGGCATTCAGTGGCCGAGCAAACAATCCGCACGCGTGACGTGCCGCGGCCACTCTCCTTGCGGCTGCACAGACAGGAGGTTTGCAGGGCTTAGTTCGGGACTAATAAAGTCCACGAGTGGAAGGGAATTGAGGAGGGGCGGGCGCTGGTTCTCGAGGTCTGCGCTGGGAGCAGGCACACTGGAAACGCGGGCTTCGTTTCTTTGGCAACACTGGGCTTGGTGGTCCTGGGCTGACCATGCTGCATCCTTCCGTCTGCGAGCGTGCCTGGAACCTGTGTCCCCAAGTTAAGGTGGTATAACTGGATACGGCCCTGACTGTAATTCTTTCTGGGAGTGGGAGTGTGTTCGATGTATGTCAAGAGGCTCAAAGAAACCTAAAAGACTCGGAAGACCCCCAGGCACAGCGGGGCTGGCAGAAAGTCCAGGCAACGGAGATCGTGTGGCAGGAAGGAAACCAAGGTTTAGAAAACTCACGGGAGAAGGTTGCCGGCACAGAAAGTGCAGGAATGAGCAAAGAGTTATTATGTGACTCAGGACACTGTCAGACTCAAGCGATAAAGATCCGCTTCATACTAGCTCAGAAAAACCAAGTGGGTGGTGGTGGGAGACGGTGTTTACCGGGAAGTGGGGGAAGGTCTGTGACAGCAAAGAGAAGGCACCGGGACTCACCTGCTCCTCCTGCCTCCGCCTCGTCTGGGTTTGTCCTCACTTCCAACCAGCTTCCTCCTGGTGGCTGAGAAAACGGTCACCTGCCTTGTGCTGCTAATCCCTGGAATTCCCGGTCCGCCCGCAGTGGGGAGGACTAGCCATGGTCTCCGGCCATTTCCACGACCTCCTGGGCCGTGGCGCTCGGGGTGCGGTGCCCGACACGTCCACGCATGGTCTCACGTGCACCAGGTGTGCTGGGAGGAGACGAGGGCACGTACCTGGCAGCTCCACAGGAATTACTGGGGCTTGCGGGGGCCGGAGGGATCCTCTGGGGAAACAAGGTTCTGTGAGGGGCACGCAGGAACCGGAGACCCGGCTGGCAGACAGAAGCAATAGTTGTCACGAGCCACCCCCCTGTGCCTCTTCCGTCCTCAACCAGTCACCTGACAGCTCAGGTCCGTGGTCCCCGCTGCCCCGATGGCAGGGCTATGTTTTGCCTCAGGGCTAAAGCCAGACAGGACTAGGCTCTGGGCCCTCAGGGAGTAAGGAATTGCAGAGGCAGATGCAGAAGTCCCCGTGTCCACCTCACTGAAGAGGAAGCAACCCTAGAACATGACGTTCCTGAGGTGACTGAGCCTTAGAACCTAACAAGCCTTCGAACTAGAGTCTGTAAGAATTTTATAGAAATACATGATAAAAGAAAGCTGTTGCCAAGAGGTCAGAGGGCCGTCTCGGTGAGGTTTCATGGCGGGTGTTCCTGGTGGCAGGGTCTGGCCCTGCCTCGATGTCTCTCTTAGACTCTTAGACGACGACCAGCAGGAACTTGGCGGGGACTGTCCCTCTGACTGGTTGCAGACCAGCTCCACTCCGAGCAGGCGGCTCAGGGCCTTGGGGTCCCCAGAAGAAGGCATCAGCTGGGGAAATTCCTAGCACTGGAAGGTCACGCCAGGAACGCCAGGACCTGGGCTGGGTCAGACCCCATCTGTGGGTGCCAGGCCAGGTCCCCATTGGGCCCAGGATTGAGTGGGACTCAGCCCCCGCCCCAGAGACCAACAGGAAGAGGATGAGGTGCCAGGAGGCCTCTGGGACAGTAGCATCGAGGTAGGAACAGGGACTAAGAGTCAGAGGGTCTCACTTCTCTGGGGCAGTGCCTGAGCTTTGAGCTTTCCCCAGCCCAGTGCCACGCAGAAGCTGCAAGGCCGTGTCCCTCCTGCTTTGTCACTGCAGTACCTGCTTAGGGTCACCTCGAGCAGGCAGTGGCTGGGATTTCGTATCTCAGGGGCCAGATTGGACCTGCAGGATCGTCTTCCCAGACCCGGCAGCAACTTCCCTTCCCCAGCTGTGTTCAGCGGCTCCCACTGCAGTGAAGTCGCTGCAGCTATTCAAGCCCGCGCCGGCTGTGGGCACTCCTCAGTTTCCGCTTGGAAGGTTCGTACTTCTGGAGTCTAACTTCTCTGCCTCCTTCCCACATTGTTTTCTGTCAACCACCTTTCATTGTCCTTAATTAACCTGGAGGTATTGATGCTGAGTACACAGGTTGTTTCTGAAACGGAATTTTACTTTTTTTCTGCCCCTTCTAGGAAAGGTTAGGGCAGCCAGGAATATGTAGGTCATGTTTCCAATTATGGAACACCAGTAATGCTATTTTTCCTTGTGCATTAATAAAAATAGAAAGGAACAGGGAAGCTGAGCCATCTGCAGGAAGCCGGCAGTCCCCGACATGGCTGCTGCCACCACCAGTTGTCAGCACCAGCCGGGCCAGCTCACGTGACCAGACGGAGCGTGCCCGGCAGCGGGAGGATGCGTGGCAGCAGTCGCTGGGTGGCACTACCCATAGGGAGGTTAAAAGTGCTCCTTGCCCTCAGAGCTGCGAGACGTAAGACGCCCAAGCGGTCAGGACATATGTGGCAAAAATGAGAATTGTGGTCTTAGCCCATAAAATAGGGCAATGCCAGTGTTTTTTTTTTTTTTTAGAGACAGAGTCTCCCTCTGTCACCCGGGGTTGAGTGCTATGGTGTCATCCTAGCTCACAGCAACCTCAAACTCCTGGGCTCAAGTGATCCTCCTGCCTCAGCCTCCCGAGTAGCGGGAAAAACGGGCATGTGCCACCAAGTCCGGCTATTTTTTTCTATCTTTAGTTGCCCAGCTACTTTTTTCTATTTTTTTTTTTTCTTTTCGGTAGAGATGGGGTGTCAGGCTGGTCTCAAACTCCTGAGCTAAAGCGATCCTCCTGCCTCGGCCTCCCAGAGTGCTGGGATTACAGGTGTGAGCCGCCGCGCCCGGCCGGTTCTGAACTTGTGAATTCCTGGAGAGCAGATGCTTGAAGGTGGGCAAGGTGAGGACAGTGTTCTAGGTGGAGGAGAGGAATTTGAGACTCCCATGTGGAACAGCGCTTTATCTGTGACATGTGGGTACTTGTAGGTCGGCACGCCGTGGCTTCAGCTTCAGTGTGAGTGGAGGAGCCTGTGAGGCTGGAAACGGACGGAGTGGCCTGCACAGGACGAGTCTGGAGCGTCCTGCCGAGGACTTTGTCAGGAGATGCTGGGCAGTGGCTGAAGGGGACAGTGCACGGCCTGCAGTTAGGATTTACAGGTGCGGGTGGGAGGTGGTCAGGCCGAGCTAACACCCTGACACAGAAGATGCAGTGGAGCCCGTGGGAGGTTTTAGGCAGGAACTTCTGTTGGAAGGAGCACCGGGGGTGGGTGATTGTGGATGCCTCTCTCCCTAGAAACACGCTGAAAACGTCCTTACTGTCCCCCTGCCCCCCTGCCATGTACCTGTACTCCAGGAATAGCAGCTTCACTTGGAGGAGATGTTCACGATGTTTAACCCAATGCAGTGACTCACTGACCCGGTTTCCACGCCAGGGAACTTTCAGACTCGGCGGGAGAGTGCACATGGTAGGAAGTCCTGCTCATGGCGAGTGACACTGTCTCCCCGGCGCTGACGGTAGCTGATGCCGTGGGCACTGTGTCCCGTCAGACCTCGCAGCCGTGGACTCCGCCCAACTCGGCAGGCCGCAGCGCTACGGGATTAACCGCCTCAGGCGCAGCCCTCGATTAATGGCTGATGGAGTCACCGCGTGACACCCTCTCTGGACCCCTCCCAAATGGGGATAGCACGGAGCCACCTGTTCCCACTCCTTCCCAGAGTTCTTCAGCAAGATCAAGCCTTAGGCGCCCGCAGCGGCAGCCGGCTGTATGACAGCTGTCTTCACAACGTCCCACATCTCCGCTGCCCCGCAGGTTTGCTGGCGTCGTCGCTCACGCTGCTTTCACTGTGACCCTTCTTTGTCCCAGGTGAACCCAACTAAAGCAGATACGATGTAACTAGCCTCAGCTCTGCTCTCTGGAGGAAATGTGCTGGGAAAGGAGTTCCAGGCCAGCCTGTTTTGCTAGGAGCAGCCGCAGAAGTCACTGGGTATCTGCTTAGAAATGCAAAAGTTCAAGTGCATCCCCAGACCAACCAGTCAGAACCTCTGAGGGTGGGGCTGTGATCTATGTGTCACCAACCCTCTGGGTGATTCTGGCTCAGCAAGTCTGACAACCTCTGCTCTAGGGAATTCTGGTTCAGAGAAGGTTAAAGGCACATTTCCAGAACCTTCAACTGTCCCTCCTTCTTTCAGTTGCCCCCTTCCAGCTGTATCCCAGTTCTCCAGCGTCACTCACACCCATGTTAGAGATCTCCGGGCAGGTCAGCCCCCCGGACTGTAAGTCTGAGAGGAAACACCGCTGTTGACCCTGCGCTGAGCTTCAAGCTCTCTCAGCCACATTCTTTCAGACCCTTCCAGGATTCATCCCCTGAGCCCTCTGCAGCGACGGTGACAGCTGCAACAGTAACAATGTGTGGCAGGAGGACTGTCATTGCCACATATTGTCTGTGTCACTCCGGAAGATACTGTCGGGGGAAGCTAACGGGCCGACGGGCTGGCGTCATGGAGAAGGATGCGCGTTCTCAGGTGCGTGTTAGTTACTCGCCCCGCCTCCAGCTCCGCCACCGAAGCAGCCACACCCCAGGCTTGCGGGAAGAACCTGCAGATGCCACCAGGCCTCGTACCAGTCACTCCACAATCTCCCCAAAGTCAGTGCCAGCTTTCATCCAACAGGGTACGACTACTGCCAAGCTCTCGGCCCTTGGTTCTGTCCCCTCTCCAGCCTTCTCTGCTGACCTCTGTCATTGCTTGACAGACTTGAGGTCCTTCTACGTGCCACTCTGCTAGTTCTTGGTGGCTCACGTTGCCTTCAGTGTGAATTATCTGCTCTACCTTAAATCCTAGAAAAACCCACTTGGTCCTGCGCCCTCCCGTCCATCCTGGGTATCTAGACGGCACTCGCTACCCGGGCCGTGAGCCGGTGCGGTCAGCAGAGTGGTGCTGAGCCCGCGGCCCGCGGCAGACGGCGCCGGGCTTGGCAGGCAGCGGGTTTCCAGGAAGCGGCCGGGTCCCATTTGTTCTGCAGGTGTGGGGCGTGGGGTTGAGAAACAGTCTTGATTTCACACTCTCTGCGCCATCTCCTCCCTCAGCCCGGCTGCGTATTCCCACTCGCGGTCCCTCATCTCCTGCGGCCCCAGGACCGGGCGGAGCCCACGGGCAGGGTGGAACGGAGGGTTTGGAGAAGGAGGCACAGGCCAGGCGTGTGGCAGGAGAGGCGCAAAGCACGGGGCCATTACAGAAATTCAGAAGTGGAGCCCTGAGCCCGCCTGTATCCAGGGACTCAGGTTCCTGCAGAAGTAGGGCTGGGTGGGGCCGTCAGCCCATAACAATGTGGAAATTACTGGAAGCAGATGCCAAGGAACCTGATGCTGCTGTCTCCCAACCAACGCATCGCTGGGTGACTTACGGGCAGGGCGACGTCTGTGCTCAGCCAGGGCCAAGAATCACGTCCATGCCCTCTGCTCCAGGCTGACCTCACGGGACACCTTGCGTGACATGACCGCAGGTTCTCTCACCTGGTCACTTTCTTCTGGACTCAATCGTTTATCATCCTGTGCTCTTACACTGTGGCTCTGGCATGGAGCAAACACTTCACGCTGATGCCGAAGACGCAGGAGGAGACACTGTCGGGTTGCTTTAGCCATCGCATCGCGTTCTCGGCTCTTACTGACTTATTTAAGCTACACGTGGCTCCTTCGTTTTCTCCTTCTCAACTGCAGGGAAAAAAGGGTGTCCAGCAACCATCTGCAGGCTTCTACTGATAACATCAACCTTGTTCCTCCTCGTCATCATCACAGGCCGCCTCCCCTTGGAAGTCCCCCGAGCGAGGTAGATTAAACATCTCCCTCCTTCCTCTCGGTCTTTTGCTTTCATTGTTTTGTTTATCTTCTTATTTCAACTGTGATTTTCCGATTCTCGGCTTCTCCTAGAGGGAGGGAAATTATGTTTCGTCCTCAGGGACAGCACGTGGCAGAGAGAAATAGCTTAATCAAAGTCGAGTAAATGAAAAAAAAAAATTTTAGAAATGTATCTTGATCTCTAATTATTTTTCTTTTTATAATGATACCTGGGAAAAAGACGCTCTGATTTTTTCCAGCGGATGTGGACTTCGCTGACGACACTCCCTCCTGTCTGGGTTTTGCATCCTCTGTCACAGGTTCTTCCTCCAGCGTCACCGGCTTTTCCGTCTTCAGTAATTAAAAAAGTCTGCCAAGGCCAGGAGTTTCAGACCATCCTGGGCAACATAGTGAGACCCCCTCTTTACAGAAAAATTTTTAAAAATTAGCTGGGCATGGTGGCATATGCTTGTAGACCCAGCTACTCAGGAGGCTGAGGCAGGAGGATCCCTTGAACCCAGGAGTTTGAGGCTGCAGTGAGCCATGGTGAGGCCACTGCACTCCAGTCTTGGTGACAGAGTGAGACCCTGTCTCTTAAAAAAACCATGAAAGTCCACAGATATCTACCATAGTGCAGGAAGGTTAAAAGGACCTTGTTTGACTTGTTCTGTGCCTGGGCTGACTCCCAGCGTCCTGACTTCCACTCACAGGCGAGCTTTTCACAGAAAAGCCTCCAAGTTTTCCCCCACACCTCCAGCCTAGATCCCATCCCCTTTCTCTTGTGTCACCAAATCCTGCCAGTGAGGTCTCTGTGGCCAAAGCACTGGGCGGGGGCTTCTCAAAGACACGTGGGCGGGTGGCTGGGATGACACTTGAGACTCTTTCTAACCCCCAATGCTACGACCGTGTAGGCCATTGCCCTGAGGCCTGGTTAGACGCCGGTTTGAACCTATTTCTGATGCCCAGACTGAAAGATTAGGAGAAGACGAATTGGCCTAAGACAGTTATCACGTGGGCCTCCGTAATGCTTTGTGTAATGATGCAAAGATTTGCAACCAAAGCGATGCCCTTCCATTGCTAATAGAGCAGCCTGGCCGGACTGAAAAAGAGGAGGCCCGAGTTAGGGGGTGGGACCAGGTCGGCGTTCTTTCACACCACTGACGTCCCGGCACGGTGCCCCCTTTGATGCTCACTTCTTCTTTTTCTAGAAACGAACTGTTTTTTCCCCTCACTCCATCTCTGAGTAGATCAGTCAAAATACTGAAGGGAGGGGGAGGAGAGGGGACGGGGTCTTGAGAAAGACGTTGGGAAAATGGCATACAATTATTCTCATAAATACAAAATGAGTAATTGTTAGAACACAGACATTTACACTAAATGGATGGCAAAGTACTGGAATATATTATAAAGTGTCTGTTTTAATATCTGTATCTTGGTGGTTGCTAGGTTACGCTGGTACTTTTAATAACATAAAGGGAGCTAGAAATACTTGTAGACACTTTTTCCATTGAAAATATTACTGGCAAGAAAAGGGACATATTGCTGGCTAGTGCAGGGGGATATTATAAGCTTTCTGTCGCTCATTAAAATGCATCTTAGTTGTTTGTATTATTAGTGGTTCAGTTTGGAGTTTTTCTGCAGAACAGTTAAACCCTGCGATGGTCAGACTTACGATTTGATGGGTCTGGGTGGTACATACCTCTCTCTCTCCCTGAGCCATAGCTACATTTAATTCCACTCGATCTTGCTCTATTCCATTCCATTTGATCCAAAAGACCTTTACTGAGCACCTACTAGGTACTAAGCACTGTCCACACACTTGGAAGTTAGGGATTTTAAATAAGACAGGAATTGGATTTCTTACTGCCAGTCAGGAAAGCATAGAATTCTTTTTTTTGAAAACATAGCAAGTCATGTTTCTTTCTTTCTGCTTAAGAACATATACTTCCTTTTCATTGCCTGTGAATCAGAGACTGTGGTCCTTAGTGGAAAGGTGAGCCCACTCTGGATTTGCGTTAGGTAAAGCCACATTAAGCAGTTAATTCAAATACAATGCTATTATCACTCTAATTGGGTCTAGATAAATCTCATGGGGGCGCAAGGTCGGTGATTAATTTTAACTTGGAGGACAGCAACAGGAAAAAAAACTCTCAAAACTTCAAAGAGGTGGTGATATTTGAGTTGAGACTTGAGAGAAGATAAGGATTTTGAGGTGGGAACAGTGGGAAGGGCATTTCCAGCAGAGAGATGAGGGTGTAACATCTCGGAAATGTGAACACCTTTTCTACAATCGCTAATATTTATCGATTGCATACTCAGTGCTTTGCCTGTATTAACTCACTTAATCCTATAACGACCTTCTGAGGCAGATATCATTACTGTCTCATTTTCAGACTGTGGCAAGTGCTAAGTGTGGTTAATTAACTAGATCGAGGTCACACCGTCAGGGTATGTGATGAACCGGGGATTCCAACCCATGCAAACTGCCTTTGGAGCCTGAACTCCCGTTCCTTACTCCACCCCTCCCTGGGGAAGGTCGTCATTGTGATTGGCATGAGTGGGAAGGAAGGGGTCAGGCTGGTAGGTAGCGTAGGGCTAGACTGTGCTGGGCCTTACGTGACGTGTCTAAAGTGTTTGTGCTTTACCCTTAATATAACAGGGAGCTGATGAAGTACTCCAAGCAGGAGGGTGACAGGTCCTGAATCCAGAATTTAGAATGATAATTCTGGTGACAGTATGTGGGCTGGACGTAGGTTGGAGTTGCAGCTGGAGATTTAAAAACCTAGTTGAGAGACCATCTTGAAGGTTCCGGTGAGACAACTCAGCCTGATAAATACATTTTGAGCACCGAGAGAGTGGCTCACAGCAGCTCAGCTCCTCCCAAAACAACATTCAATCACTGATCTTTTTATAATCACGAAGCTTGCTAATTCCATTTGTTTCTGGCCACCGTCCGAAATTTGAGCCCTTGGGTCCCCTTTTCCATATGATTGTGTTCCTGCTTCTCCAGGCTTCCTTCCTTGACGTTTCACTGTGGATCGTTCCAGTCCTGAACCTCATGCCCCCTGGAGCTCCTGCTGTCATGGGGACACATCCTGAAACTCCCGTCTCCTCGGCACATGCTTACTCCACCTGTCGCCCTACCCAAAGCTCAGACTGCTCCACCGTGGGCTCCAAGTAACGGAGCTGGCGGGAGAGGGTGTGCTCCGCTGGTGCTCCGCCTCTTCTGCCACATTCTGAGCAAAACTCCATTTTCACATAAAGCCACATCGTTCCTTGGTGCTATCACTTACTCGCCATAAAATTAATCTAAGACTATGGCATCCACCCCAAGCCCCTTGTAACCCTGGGAACCTCACCCCTCTGGAGAATACGTCACTAACACGTTCGTTTTAGAGTTCTGTGACCACCTCATTTCCAGTGGCCTTGACCTTCTTACTTAATAATCTATTTATAGCCTTGGCTACCTTGGATCCTGCCATCATCCGGAAAGATTCCACTTCTAATATCTGGGTGGGTTTTCCTCAAATAGAAATTGGGGTGTGCTGTGTGCAGCATACTGCTTCAAGGACGTTGCAGACTCATCCCAGCAATTTCATCTGCATTTCTTTCCCCCTTTGTTTGCCTGCTTGGTGGTTGTGTTGCTTAATGATACCCCGCATTCTTAGTGACCCCTCCAGATCTGTCCTTCTGATCTTTGGAGGTTTGTAGTCTCCTGTGGCATTGAAGACGTAGCTGAGTTGTCTTATTCTTCCTGTTTGCCAAGTGGAATCTACGGATGCTGTCGAGCTGTGTGCATCACTGTTGGATTGTGCGGGAGACACTTTGGGTCCCTGGCACTGAGGTGTCCAGAGGGCTTTGGCTCAGAAGAAGGATTTAGAACACTGGTGTGAGGCCCATTGGCTTATCAAGAACCGACAAGATCAATGGCTGAGACCACTGAGGATAATCACTTCCGCTGTGGGTGACGTTGGCAGTGGTGGCCTTGCTCCTCCTAGCCCCACTGGTAACGGCCGGAACATGAGTGTGGATGGTGGGCGGGTGTGGCCGTGGGAGTGGGGGACAGGCTGGAAGGTCGCTGCGAGTCCAGAGACTTTGGGCAGAGGAACGGACCCACTTAGCCTGAGCGCCCACCGCTAGGGTTAGGTGCTCGTGGGAAGGAGCTTGAATCTCAAATCGCAACATTGCCCTCTGACCTCACTCTTTCCATTTCCACATGCTTCGCTCCCACTTTGCGGCTGAAATCTCCAAAAACCTGCTCTTTGGCCACACACTCACTCCCTGTGCTTCTGCTCCCCTCCCCCAACCTCGCATCACCTTCTCCTTTGCTCCCCGTCCAGCCCTGAGCCCTCACTCCCCCAAGTCCTTGCTGCTGGCAGTCCTGCAGTTTCCACCCTTCCACCATCTCCGCGCTGTGGGGCTCAGTCTTAAATTATTCCAGTCACCCACCTTTGACCCTTCATATTAGTGGGCAAGCATCAATGGAGAGAAAAATTGCCGAAAAGCACAGATTTCTGTTTCGCAAGCCTCCTCTGCACACATGGTCACGTCCTGCTCCCGTCACAAGCGGCGGCCACTGCAGCCCCTCCCCGCCTGCTCCGGATGCCCCCGTGCAAGCTCCCCCAGCAGGTGGCTTCCTGGGGACTTGACAGTCAGCAGAGTCACACCCTCCCGTCTTCTCCCTCACGCCAACCCTCCCTCTCTGCTCAGCCAGAGGGGATCCTCTCCTGTCCGCGAGCGACAGACAGCTACTTCTCTGTTGCAGGGACCCCACGCCCTCCGGCGTGTCTGACCTGGGATTCCTCCCATCTGACACATCCCTCTGCGGTTCACCAACACGTGCCCGTCTCTCTCATCCGAAAAGAAACAGAAAGGAAACGGCACTCACCTTCAGGGGACCCTGGATCTGCCACTCATACAGCTGCGTCTCAGAACTGTCACCTGCTCGCAAGCGTAGTTCACACCCCCTGTTCCTCGCTGGCTTGGGCTCCATGCAGGAGGTCACTTCCCTCGGCTGGCAGACTTGCTCCTCTCGGCTGCGGAGGGGCACGGACCAGGCAGCCTCTGCGGCCCCAGCTCCCTGTCTCGCTCGGGCCCTGGGCTGGTCTCCGAGCGTCTCCACAGCTCACTGACAAAAGTTCTTTTAAAATGGATCACGCCGGGAAAATCTCAGGCAAGAATCCTGGGAAACAGATTGAAAACAAACATCCAAAACACACCAGTTAAATCGGAAAATAACCCGTTTGGGCTGGGGACCGTTCTTGGCAGTTAATCGTTTGCCCTCCCGGAAGGGAAGGGCCGCGTCGGGCGCCATGTGACGCGCCCCCCGGGCACCTGCGGGCTCTCACGGGAAGGGGCTCGTACAACCCCCCAGGAAGCCTCGCTGCAGCCTGAGTGCTGCCGTCCCGGGGCTGTTTCGAAGTGAAGTGTCTGTCGACACTTGTTTCTGGAAAACAATCTTCTTTATTTTCTTCTCAAGATGAATGAACATGAGTTGTCGAAAGTTTGGAGGAAATGATCTGAAATGAAGCAGTTCTGCTTCCTTCATCTGGAAAGAGATTTTCCTCCACAAGCGCTTATCGAAAAGCCATCAATACCGATGCGTGTAGCACTCTGAGACGTCGAGTGCTTTTCCGCTTGTGCTTTCCAGCCCCAGCCGGCGCTCTCCCTCAGCGTTTGATCTGGAGACCGAAGTTCTCCCGGCATCACAGGACCCCCTGTGGGCCTCGGGGGCTTCCCAGCTCAGAAACTCACACGAGCAGCGGCGGGTTCAGTGCCAATCGGGCATTCTCCGCCCGGACTCTCGCTATGCGGCCCATGGACGGCAGGCTTAGAGCATCTCTCTGGGCACGGAGTCACCCTTTTGTGCGGGTTTGGAAACACCGTCCCAGCCGCATTTTCAGGGTCTGACAGCTCTATTTAATTAGGCAGCTTCTCTCCACCCCCTCTGTCTCCGTCTGTCTGTCTCTCCCCGTGTGTCCCTCTGCTCTCTCCTCACTCCCAGCTGTCTCATGCTTACCTCATCCCAGCCCTGCTCCTAAAACTGGGTCTCCGTTTGTCTCAGCGAGCGCTTCCCCAGCGGCACGTGTGACGGCTTGCACGGAAGGAGGAAGCTGTGTGACAAAAACACGGAATCAGAGAGCAGGAGAAAGAAGAATTCGGACAGCTCGGGTCTGAGGGAGCGTGAAGTTGACCCTGGAGTGACTCTACTCACGCCTGGATCTTCCACTTGTCCTTGCCGGGGCCATTACCGTCTTTGCCAGGACCTAGACACTGCCACCAGAGGCCACCTAGAGTGGAGAGGGGCCTGTTTGCTTGTGTGATGTGTCTGCAGCCGCGGTGGGCTCAGGGAAGGAGGTGACAAAACAGAGCATAGTAGCATAGTTCCTCTGCTTCCTCCTCCACCCCATGGTACAACGTGGCACTTCATTCTGTGACTAGACCAACGCGTACTTATCTTTTCTACTGTTGATTGGCACTTGGGATTTTATTTTTATTTAATTTCTGTTTTCAGATTTTGAACTGAATAGATGCATGTGTATGAGACTTCACTGCAGGTGTGGAGATGAGGCAGTTCAGTGTACTTGAGGGAAAACCCATTTCAAATTAGATACTAAGTGTGGTTTTTTAAAACACTTACAAGTTTCATCAAAAGACTTTTGTAAGAATGTTGGTAGCCGTGGTATTTATAGTTGCTTCTACTGGAACAAACTGTGACTTCCGGGGTGACGTGAGTCCAGTTGCCATTGTCAGGGACAGCGAGTGGCTCCTACCTTCTTTCTCTTGGGGCTGCCAGGTTCAGCAGAGGAAAATACAGAAAGCTCAGTTAAATTAAAATTTCAGATCAACAACCAATCAAATCTTTAGTATAAATATGTCCCGTGCAATCTTTGGGACATGCCCAGTGCTAGAGACATTTCGGTTGGAGCCGTGAAAGGCGCCGGGTGTGACGCATGCAGGGCGCTAGGACTCTGTGAAGAGGCAGCAAAGTCTCCACTTTGATTTTGCATCTTGAAAAAGATAGGATTTTTTTTTTCATTTGGTCACAGAATAAATCACATTCTGTGAACAAACACAAACAAGCAGAGCGCTGACTCTGTGACTGATCTCACAGGTTCTGACAGCTCCGTGGCTTCTCCGCAGCTGCCAGCGGCCCCTGGAACCGCGGCTGGAGCGTGGTCGGAGCCCTGGGTCGGTGGCCCCGGGCTGCATTCCACCCTCCTCCTCTCCTGCAAGGTCTTCCCTTTGCAGTCTGGCGTTCACGGCCTGCCCAGCCGGCGTCCGCCCGCTCTGGCAATCGCCTGTTTCAGTTCGGTGCTGGTCCCTCCTCAGTGCTGCTCCAAAAGAAACGCATTTTTTCCCAAACGTGACACGCGTGTGCATTGAGAAGCGCGTTCTTAGAGGGTGACTATCCCTCCCTTCGTAACAGCTGGATGAGCGTGGACACAAACCCTCCAACAGCTGACACGATGCCCTCCCCGATGGGCTTTTATTTACAAGACGGAAATAGCTTCGATATTTCTGATCGTGAAAGTGATACGTGTTTATTGTAGACAGTTCAGGAAAAGGAACACGGAATAAAATTAAAACTATGACTATCTGTCAGCCAGAGACATTCACCACTTACTTTTTGGACCGTAACTTTTCAGATAGTTTACTAAGCAGACACACACACACACACACACACACACACACACACACACACACGCATGTACTCATACACCCCATTTGTTGTGATTTTATTTTAAAAAATAGTGTATTACTCATGTTAGCTAAGTTTTACTGTAGCAATAAATTAACTCCGGATTCTCAGTGGCTTAATAAAACAAAGATTTATTTCTATTCATGATACTTCTCCAACGCAGGTTGGCGGGGTCTACACAGGATGCAGGAAGCCAGGATAGCAGACTCCCGTGTCCTCGAGGCACAGGCCGGGCCACACGGCCTTCCCGGTTGCTGCGGCGGGAAGGGAGGCCGCAGAGTTCAGCCGCAGCTTTGCGCCTCCTCAGCCCAGAGGTCACACCAGCCACTCTGCACACGCGCCCATGGCCAGAGCCAGTCACGTGGCCCCTCCGTCCCCAGTGGGACTGCAAGCCTGGCTTTCTGCACGCCCCAAGGAGGGGAGGGTTTTGCATGTTGGTAAACACCAGTCATATCTCACACACATGGGTTCATGTTACACATGTTAATTTACAGTCCATCGTTTTCAGCTCACAGTTCATCATGGGGATCTTTCCATGGGTATCATTATTATTTTTAGCAGCTGCACAGTATTTGATTCTAAAGTCACACCGTATTTTACTGAAATAATCCCTTATTAATGATTGAGGTTAGGTTGGTTTAATTTTTTTCTAATGAAAACAATGTTGTAAAGAACACTCTTAAACATAGTCCTTGCACATTTTGCTGGATTTTTTTTCCTAGTGTGAATTTTTCAAAATGAAAGTTCCTGGTCAAAGAATATGTACATTTTTAAAAATTTTGTAACATATCGACAAAAAGCTCTTCAGAAAAGATGAGCTAATCGGACCCTGAGCACAGTGGTCAAAGTGCTCATCTTGCCACACTGTTCCCGGACTGCGTATTAAAATTCTCTGTTAATATAATCGGTAGAAAATGGTACTTATTTTAAATGTTCTGCTTCTTTGATTCTGATGAGAAAAAAATTTAAATGTGTTTATTAGATCTTTGAGTAATTTATTTTGTGAATTATCACCTTGGAGTGATTGTTCCTTTTACTTATTAATTAGTGAGAGCTCCTTATGTTTTAAGTATATCAACCCTTTATAAAATATATTACAAATATTTTCCCGATATTTTTTGCACTATAACTTTTCATGGGATTTTTAATTGTAAAGAAAATTTTAACTTCTGAATTATCATATTTACTATTTTTTCATTGTATGTGTCTCAGTGGCATAATTACCATGATTATAAAAAATTACCTACATTATCACTCATTGTTTTAATTAAAAAAATTTAAACCTTTAGAATATCTGCCTCAGTTCTCCACCTGCTCATCCCACCGGCCGCCCCGTTAGCCCCTGGCAACCCCTGATGTTCTCCCTGTCTCTGTAGTTCTGTCTTTTCCAGACTGTCACAAACTCGGAATCACGCAGTATGCAGCCTTTTCACCTCGGTTTCTTTCACTTAGTAACACGCATTTACGTTTCTTCCATGTCTTTTCATGACTTGATTGCTCATTTCTCTTTAGCGCTGAATAATATTCCACGGTCTGGACGTGCCACAGTTTATCCATTTATTCTCCTTCCGAAGGACATCTTGGCTGCTTCCGAGTCTGGGCAGTTATGAGTACAGCTGCTGCAGACATCTGTGTGCAGGCTCTATGTGGACCTAGTTTTCCAGTCAGGGGACTCTCAGTCACCTTCATCTCATAAAAGAGAGCACATGGCTCAGAGATGACAAGAGACCTGTGCCAGGCGGCACAGTGGAGACGCCGCTCCAGGACTAGTGTCCATTCTGGGAGATGGTGATGCTGTCACTTCTGCACTAACGACCAGTAGCTAATTAGCAACAATCCGAGCGAAGGCCGAGAGTTTGGAGAAAAGCAGACGCCGTGAAGAATAGACTCAGCACCTTTGCTGACTTCACTTCACCATGTTTATCTCCCACGCACACGCCACTCAGCACGCCTCATATAGGTTTAATGAGGACATTCTATTAACGTGGCGGGATTGATTTTTAAGGAAGCATTAGGAACAGCAAAACGTGACTCCCGTGAGGTAGTGACCGGGCTCCATTATCCCGACACACTCACTCTGGCCGAGCATTCGCGGCTGAAGAGCAACAGGACGTCAGTGTATTTGTGAAAACCTGCGTCTGAGAGCGAGGCCTGGGCCCGCTGCGGTTACGAGCACGTGTCCCTGTGAATGACCGGGGGTGTCCGGGTGCTGCGTGTCGGTGGGGACGGCGTGGACTGCCGTGGCTGCGGGGCAGGCGAACGAGAAGACAGGCGGAGGGGCAGCGTCCCGGGGCAGGGCCCGGCGCCAGGGTGGGTGCGGCCGTACCGCGAGGGCGGCACCGGCGGTTCTCATCTGTGCCCTCGCGGTAGGAGCAGTGCCTTTGAAACCCCCAGGCAGGCGTCGTGCAAGAGAAACAAGAGGGGAGGCTGTGTCCCGGCACAGCCGGGGAACCACGTTTTCCTGAGGCCCATTTGAAGGTATCGGCAAGAATAGGGGCACGGAGCCCCCGGGGAGGAGGGGAGATGCAGGGGAGCGTTTGGGGCTCTCAGCTGGGCCACGGCTCACCGCTGAGCGCTGCGCCCCCGGGGCCTGGTGTTCTGTCTGAATGAGGAAACTGGGAGAACTCAGAGGGGCATAAAGGGTTTTCGTGGCCCCACAGTTGGCCGCTGCTGGGGTGCTGGAGTGTCTGCCCAGGGTCACAGGCCAACAGATTTGCTTGAAGGAGAGAAAGTGAGAGAGGACAGGTGAAAGCCTGGGGCGGGGCCCACCCAGCTCCTAGGAGGAGGCTCCGCAGCCTGAGCCACAGCGCCCTGAGCTGCTCCCGTGGCCCCGCTGACAGTTGGCACCGTGGCACCTCTGCGTTTCCAGCCCCAGAGGCGTCTGCGGTGAACCGGGCAAACGTCTGTTCACCCAGCCCACTCCTGCAGGTGCTGCTCTTGGGGACAGGAATCCTGGTGGGAACGGGGTGAATGGACGTGTGGAGCAGGGGCCTGCGAAGCTCCGGCTGTCAGGCCGCTGTCTCCTGTTCCCAGTTTGTTCTCTTTGTGACCTGCGTGTGCACCTGGCTTCACCCTGTCTGGGCTTGTAACTAGGAGTCGGATCTTTAAGTAGAATTCTACGGCTACGCCTGCCCCGCTAAGCAAAGCCGATTTAGGGATTGCTTCCAAAACGCTGTACCCTCCTCGTCCAAGCACACTCAACCTTGCGCCAAGCAGCACCTGCATTTCTGTGCAGACTTCACCCGCACGGGAGGCTCCAGACTGCATACCGGAGGGATGAAAGATATTTTTGATTCTAGTTGTACAAAGGAAGTGGGGAGAGGAGTTTAATATTCCTGCCAGAATTCCCTCTGTAAGACCAAATTTCTGCTTTTTTTTTTTTTAAATACAGAGTTGGACTCACTCCACCTAAACAATAAATAATGAAATGGCCACGTTAATTGCTGTTGAAAAGGAGGAACTGAGATTCACTTTGATGTGGAGTTAATAGGACTTATTCCTGCTCCTATTTCCTCCCCACAGATCAAACGGCACCACCCGCCTCAGCCTCTTCTGACACTTGCCTGTTTTACGCATTGTGCTTTCGAACCAGAGGACTCAGAATCAGATATCCACTTCCTCAGGCTACTTTAGGTAGGAATTAAAAAGGTATTAGGGGAACTGGCTCCCTTTTGTTTTTAAGTGTGTCGTGAGTGATGGAAGCAAACCGCTTCCTTTGTGCACATCTCCCTAGCAGCCTGCGGGAAGCTCACGATTACTGTGGCGGAAGCTGGGACGGTGGCAGACGATCTAAACCACGATTAGACTAAACGATGCCACCCTCCTCGCATTACGAGCTTAAGCGCACTGGCCTGCACTGCCAGGCTGGGGAGAGAGCAGCGTGGCTCTACCTGCGAGCACAAGGCTGAGCTGCGCGCTGGGCAAACACGGATGGAGCAGCCCCCCCCCCCCCGTGCCAGGGGCCGTGGGAGGTCTAAGGAAAGTGGAGATGAATTAGACTCCGTCCCTGCCCTCAAGGAATTCACAGTCTTGAGTCCAAAAAACGTAGCTAAGACATTCCAACGCAGCTTTACAGATGCTTAATCACAGGGTGGGAAGAACTAGGGGAGCTCGAGTTCCGCCTTGACCATCACAGACGCTGTGTCTCGAAGCCTCGGTAGAAATTCTAAGATCACAGAGACGGGGAAGGGACGCAGGAGTTGTGGAGACAGCAAAAGGCCAGGGGTCTGAGAGAGCGAGGGACATGTGGGGGAACAGAGAGTGGCTTTCCTTGGCCCAGGGGAGGGGGCTGCTGAGTGTAGACTCCAGGACGGGGAGAAAGGGAAGGAGCCTAAGGGTCTTGCAAGTCACATCGAGGGGTCAGGTCTGGGGTTTTTTTTTTTTCCTTATAAAAGTAGACACCTATCAAAGGATTTTGAGAAAGAAAATGCTTACAGTTAATGATCACGTGTGAGTTACAAAACTAGCCGTGGTATCAGTGCAGAGATTAGCTTGGAGATCAGTGTGTACTGAGTGTCGCCCGCCCAAGGCAGGGAGACGAGCTGGGGGCTGTGGTCTGGACGAGGACTGCAGGAAATTCAAAATGGCAGCACAGCCGGGAACAGAGATGAGGGGTCAGAGTCTAGCAGTATTCTGGAGATGTCTGGGAAAAGCAGAGGTTCATTAGAAAACCTGAGTTTAGTAACTAGGTCTAGTGCTTACTGGGTGACTGATATTGGGTAAGACAATCTAAGATTAAGTTTTCTGGAGTTCTAAAATAGGAATAATGATAATAATACCCATTTCAAAGATTGGGTATTGCGTGGTGGCCATGAGCATGCCCTGCACAGACCACCGGCGACAGGGAGCTTTGTAGACCGAGGGCCTCGGCTGCGGGGCTCCAACGTCCACTGCTGAGTCTGTGCCCAGACCACTTCCTGCAGGTACGCCAGCCAGCCACTGAGCCGGGCAGGGACAGCAAGGCCACTCATCAGAGACTCGACACCTTTGACACCTGACCTGGGCTTGGACTCTCCAACTGCCTTGATGAACCTCCATTGGGCTGCGCAGGACGATTCCACCCACCTCTCTCCCTCCCTCCCTCCGTCACCCGGGGGACCTGCAGCACGGTCTCCCAGACTCACCTCGCCGGCGGTTTTCCTCGTAAAATCCTTGCACATTTAATCTGTTTCAGTGTCTGCCCCACAGAGGACACGGATTGGCACAGATTGAGACGGTGACTTGTAAACCTTAAGTTTTACTTACAGTGACTCAAATATCCAGCCATGGATGAATGGGTAAACAAAATGTAATGTTTCCATGAAATGGAACATTCCTCAGCCATAGGAAGGAAGAACGTACTGACACCTGCCATAATGTGGATGAACCTTGAAATTGCGAGGACTTACTGTTACAGGGACCTTAGAAGTCAGGCAGGAAGCACCAGTGACAACTCGCAAGAGGACAACTCATCGCATATTGTGTGATTCCATTTATAAGAAATATGCAGAATAGGCAAGTCCACGGGGACAGAGAGTGGATTAGTGGTTGCAGGGGCTGAAGTTTGAGGGGAGGGAAGGGAGCAACTGCTTAGGGATATAAAGTGTATTCTGGGGATTGGAAGTTTATTGGGAAGTTGACTTTCGTTCAGGAACTAGACGGTGGGGATGGTTATGCAACATTGTGAATGTGCTAAATACCACGGATTTGTGCATCTTGAGATGGTTAAATGGTAAGTTTCATGTTATGTTTGTTACCCCAATCAAAAACCCTGTGAGGTATTAGGGATATTATTGTAACAGAAATAGTTCTTCATCACCACGCTTGTCCACCTCCTGGTGTTCCTCAAACCTCTCCTGCCTGCTTCTCCTCCCACCGACCCACTGAAACTCCTTTGCTAAATTTCCAAATCTACCGCACATTTCCCAGCGCTTATCTTACCTAGGGTCCCTGCTGCCTTTGACGCTGTCAGCCCCTCCCTCTTTCTTGAAATTGTCTGTCCTCCTAGGTGACACGCTTCGTTCCTGTGTGTCTTTTGGGATCCCCAGACGGTTTTGCCCACCGTCGTCTTCTTTCTCGATCCATTTTCAAACAAGTACCTGCAACCTAACGTCCCCGTCCAAGTTCCAGCCCTGAAGAGTGTCGGCCTCCTCCCGGCCCCTCCACCCCAACGTGTGTGGAACTCACTCGGGTCTCTCTCTGGGTTTCCTGTCGCAGGAAATGTCACCGACAAGCACCCAGGTCTGAAACCAGAAACGCCAGGTTTCACTGCTGACTCTGCCCTCCCTGTCAGTGCCCAGATCTCATGGGCCAGAGGTCCTGCCAATGTGATCCCTGCACATGGCACAGGTCCACCCCCCGCGACCCCTTCCTACTGCTTCCCTTGGAATCCTCACCGAAGGATCAGCAGCAGCCTTCTCACTGGTCTTCACACCTCCTTCTCATTGCCAAAATAATTTTTCTAAAATGGGAATCTGACTCTGTAACTCCCTGGCCCAACCTACTCCGATATGGCCTCACCTTAACTGATTACATCTGCAGTGACCCAATTCCCAGGTACTAGGAGTTAGGATTGCAACTTACGAATCTGGGGGGACACAATCCAGCCCATAACACTGACGAGAGACGGGTGGGTCACAGGTTCACCCGACTAATAGCCAGAAGGGGCAGCTACACCTTCGAAACGGGGAGTTATTCCTCTTCTCCTGTCTGAAGCAATTCAGATCAAAGAGGAGAAATGAGAAAGAGACCAGCTTTGTAGCTACACCCCAAACTCCTAACGCTGTAAGTTCTGATATCATCTCAATTTCCTTTTAACTTCCCAAGTGCTGTTTAATCTCAGATTCCAGATGCCGATTCACTATGCTTCTATTCAAATTTTTATATGCCCAGTCTGGGGTGGGGGGGTGGATGCAAATTCTCATTTGTAACAACCAACTACACTAAAAAGCCTTTTACAGATGTGATTATTTCATTATTTGACTCTGAGTAATAAGGCTAGCTGGAAGAGATTGGGGGGACTGGTGGTTTAGTGAAGGGTTAAAAATAACAAATAACTTCTAGAATAGCAACTCTGAAGTGGGTCTACTAGGGATGCTAAGAAGAAATATCTGGGTTTGTCTCTCCACGCCCCGCTAGTCCCTCTTTGTTTTTCCTCATCTTCAAGGAGTACGACTAACTTCCACTTACATCATCTTGATGCAGGGTTTTCAGCCTTGGCCCTATTGACATTTTGGGCTGAATAGTTCTTTGTTGCGGGAGCTGTCCCGTCCATCGGAGGACGTTTAGTGGCATCCCTGGCCTCTATCCACTAGGTGCTGGTGCGTCTCCAGACATTGCCAATGTCCCCTGGAGGGTAAAGTCATTCCCAGTTGACAACCGCTGTCTTAAAGTATGCAAAAGCACTTTGTAACTCTAAAATGCTATGCAGATGTGTGGAATTACCTCATTTATTACTTCCAACAGCTGAGTGGTTTGCAGATGGGGAAGTAGGGGGCGTTGTTTAAATCAGTCATCCCCAACCTTTTGGCACCAGGGACCGTTTTCATGGAAGACAGTTTTTCCACGGACCAGGGAACAGGGGATGGTTTTGGGATGATTCAAGCTCATTACATTTATTGTGCACTTTATTTCTGTTATTACATTGTAATATATAATGAGATAATTATACAACTCACCACAGGCTGGGGACCCCTGGTGTAAACGACCTGCTTCAGATCCCACTGCAGATCCATCTCAGCCTGATGCTCCTGAGATTACACTGCAATCGCAAGCTTCTGTTCCAAAGGATTTTAGCCGTTCTCTCAGATAGGAAAGGGTTTTGTCCCCGAGTCACCAGCAGAGGACATCTCTGAGGTCTAGCTGTGCTACTTATTCCTGGGCTTGATAGGACATGAAGCCCACGCTGGCTGGCTTTTCACCTAAATGCTGCTAGAAATGAGCTCATATTTTTGCATACAGTTCTCATCAGACAACAAAGTGAGTGTGCTTGTTTGCAAAGGAGACGTGTGCAGATCCTTCCTGGTGAGTGGTTTATTTCGGGTTAAGTTCTCTTTGCAGAGGTATGCATAGCCACTGAGGTTTGGAACCCTGTGTTTAAATGGCATAAAATACAATGTGTGAATGAGATACCTCCCACCCCCTACCCGCCGCCCCCCCCAGCCACGTCTCCTCCACGGACACAAGGACTGATCTTATTCTGCGGCCGACTGTGGGCGGCTTAGTTAATCTGATTAAGTGAAGCCAGTGCCTCCTGATTTCCTAGTCCTGCTCTCCCTTCTCCATCAAGAAATGGCTTTAATGGCCCAACAAAGGGCTCAGCCTGGTGTCCTGTGAATTCGAGATAATGTCCCACATTGGGTTACCCGAACTCTCCTGCCAGCAGAGCTGATGCCATCTGCCCATTTATTGACAGCCTTGTCAGCAAAAATCTGGAGTCTGAGGCTTGGCAGGCAGCCAACCTCCTCCCCACTGTCTCTCCAGCGTCTCGGTAACAGATGTTGTGCCTCGTGCCTGGCGCTGCTGTTGGCAAATCGCTCCATGCTCACGTTATTCATCGGGGCGTGGAGGGAGGGCAGGGAGGGATACGAGTTTTCCAGGAAGGAATTTATATTCCTTTCCAGGTTCTCTGTTTGCAGATTTAAAAAAAAAATTGAAACTGAGTTTTAAAAATGTGAAATAATCAGTTTATTGTTCAACAGTGACAAAAATCATCCAAACCATGTAACTATCCAGGTGCCAAACCTCCAGCCACGCAGGTGACGTGGAGGTGGGCACCTGCCGCCGCCATCCCGTGTCTCCGGCCTTGGAAGCTGCCTTTCCCGACACACAGCAGCCGAGCTGGGAGGATTCTTTTCACAAATGATACCCACTCGTGGTGCGTGCTTAGCCCTCGTTGGTGGCGGTCAGTCGGGGTGTTAAGAGTGAAGCGTGATTCAGTGCAGACACAATGGTATGCCCTTGATAGAAGAGATTTTTCTGGCCGTACCTTTACTTTTAAAGGAGGAAACAGGAAAAAAGAGATAACTTTCAAGAAACGAAACAGGGCTTTGCACACGTGTCCCGACCGGCCGTTCCAGGTTGGATGTCTCCATTTGAAGGGCCTTGTGAAGGCAGCTTTATCACAAGGCTTTTCCCCTTAGGTGTAAGGCTCTCACCCATGGGTTCACGTGGGCTCCGTGTCTGTCCATTCAGCCACAACAAAAGGAGTCTTGGACGGGGATTGCAAATCAGCACAGAAGGAACTATGCCACACGGACACCCAGGAAGGGGCCCAGTCACCGGGGAGGCGGGGGAAAGACAGGTGGCCCTGGTGGGGGCCCCCGCAGCTCCCTGAGCCAGGGAGGAGCGCGCTTAGGGTGTTGCCTTGCTGAGTCCCCTCTCTGTGCACACTGAGAAGGCAAAGCTCCCGGACGGGAATCAGAGAATTCACCCAGTCCGGGAGAGGACCGCTCCCTCCGCACAGGAAACGGGTCTGCCCAAAGCTATCCAGGAGGCAGCTGGGCACTGGGCGGCACCAGCAGGCCGAGCCACAGAGCCGTGCAAGCTGCTCTCCTGTGCACGGTGCCACCCTGAGCTGCCCCAGGACGGACGTCACTGTTTCTTAATGGGCTGGTCTCAAGCATAAATAAGACAATAAAAGCCTCATGCAAATGAGTGCAAACTACCTGGGATGGTAAGCCCCCAAATCGATTGGAGAACGCGTAATTTACATTTTCGGTTCTAGCACTGAAGCAGTAGCTCCTCTAATGAGCACTTCCCGCGTCTGTATTGAGCTTCACAGTTTAAACGTTTCTTTCATCCGCGTTTTCTTATCCAGCAGAAGGCTTTCTTCCTGGCCCACATCTAGGCGCGGCTGTCCGTTCTGGCACTTCAGGTTAGGACGATGGCCGGGCTCTGTGTCCTCTCATGGTTATAAGGTCTAGGAGCATGGTGGCTGCGGGCTGTGAGACTGGGACAGAACTGCACGGCACGGCCAGCGCTGGTGATCTGGGGAGACACGGCTCTGAGAGGCGGACTGAGCAGTCGGAGGGGCTGGACGTCACAGCGAGGTGGCCCTTTCACTTGACAGATGAGGACCTGGCTCTGGGCCAAAACGGCTGCAGGACGGCATTGCCCTGTGTCTAACCCCACACTGGGGCCCCAGGACGCCAGACAGGGAGGCCTTGAAGGGCCGAATAGGAGGGGATCGGTCACTCTAAGGGAACCGGCGACCCTGGGCGGCTGATTCCAGAGCAGGGAAGGGCTCTCGGCCTGGCCAAGAGGCTCAGGCCCCAACAGCACCCTTTTAATCTGCCTCCCACGTGTCCACGGGCCCCAGGTGAGTGGTGAAATCTAGGAGGGCACCTTTGCCGCAGGTGGAGCGAGCAGACACGGGCTGGGCTAGGAACTGGGCCAGGGCAGCTTTGTCCCTCCAGCCCTCAAGAGTTTTGGGAAAGGGCTTCCGGGAAGACAGACAGCCGTGTCCAGGCCTGCGTGTCCTTGCCTTTCTTTCCCCGCGGGCAAGCTGGGCAGCAGGGTTTCTGCTGCCTTCACCACTGGAGCCTCTGCGCCCGCCTCTGCCCCATCTCGCGAGCCCCTGGCAGCTGCTGGGGCGCCCGCCTCTCTCCGCACGGCCAGGCTGCGGGGACAGAGACAAAGGCCGCTTGGAGCCTGCGCGCACACGGGCGCCAAGAACACGGGCTGCGGTTTTATCAGTGCCCCTCGGTGCCGGGCGGGCAGCCTCCGCTCCGGAGCCTGGCCTGGCACCGCCGGCGCAGACACCGGGAGGCTGCTGGGCAGCGGGAGGCGCAGTCGTGCAAGGGGGCCGCCCCAGGGCGGAAGGTGCTGCCCGCACCAGCTGCAACCGCAGCCTTCCTCCCTCTCTGCCTCCTGGTCTCCAGCTGAACACCCGCCGTGCTCGTGCTAGAGGCTGCGGGGTTGCAGAGGAACGAGGGGAGCAGGTGTGGGGGCGCGGGCTGCGCTTGGCCCGCTGCTGCAAGCTCAGAGCTGCAGGCGCGGAGTCACCGGCAGTTCATTCTTTGTTCAGCGCCCAGCCGGGCTCATCTTTCTGCACCTTAATACCTGCTCCGGGAAGCAGGGGTTGCCTGGCAGGCGGCCAACGCCCCTCCTCGCCTCTCCTTCCCTCCTGCGTCCTCGCCTAAGCAGGACGGGCGGGGCCGTGCCACCACATCGCTGCCCGTGCACCGGGACCCTCACTTCGTCCTCAGTGGTGAGCTGCCAGCTGGTTCCCTGCAGGGAACATGGTCCCACCCGCACCCCAAACCCATGATCTCCGGGGACCTGGCATTTAAAGCTAATAAGTGAAACAGCCCAGGTGCAACACGATTTGAAGCCAAGGGGACTTTGGTGACTGTCCCACTGAAAGGGACACTGCTAGCCTTGTCCATCTTTCCAATTTTCAAGAAAAGCCAGAAGTTCCAATTTTTTTATAAAATCTTTTTAATTTTTACATATTGGCAACAAACCTATATTTTAAAATACTACGTCCACCAAGCAAACCCCCTCTGCAGGGTATGCGGGGCCGGGACTGTCAGTGTGTGATTTCTGCCCTAAACGTGTGGAAATGAGGCCATCAACCCCGTCTTGGACCTGGCTGTGTTTTTCCCGCTGACTCTATCCCTTCTGGATGGTTCTGAGCTCCTCTGAGGGTTCTGTTTGGTTTATGTCCTCAGTGGAGTGGGGGCGGGTGGAGTACTGTGGTCTCTCAGCACAGCAGTAACCAGAAAGGAACTAGATTGTGAATAAAGAAACTTTTCCAGGTCTGCATTGCCAGGATTCAATGTTTGATCTAAGTGTATCAGTTTTTCATGCTGTGTAACAACTTACCACAAAATTGGAGGCTTAAAGCAACAGATTCATTGTTGCGCGGTGTCTGTGGTGAGGAGTGTGGCGTGGGTTCGCTGAGCCGCTGTTCCGGGTTTCACCACGTCTTGGCCAGGGCTGTGCTCTCATCTGAGGCCGGGATTCTCTCACAAGCTCACGCAGGTTATTGGCAAAACTCAGCTCCTCGTGGCTGTGGGACTGAGGCCCCTTAGAGACATGGCCATGTTCTGCCACGTGGCCCTGTCCACAGCATGGCAGGCACTTCCCAAGGCCAGCAGGTGCTCACTCCTGCTTTGACTCTCCCACTTCATTTACAGGCCCACCCGATTAGGTGAGGCCCACCTCGCATCATCTCCTTTTGATTAATGTAAATTCTTAATAACTTAATTATCTCTGAAAAATTCTTACTCTTTTTCCACATGACCTAACCAGACCACCATGGTGAAATCCACCATATTCATCGTCCCACCCACACTCGAGGGAGAGGGTTCTTCAGGATGGGAACCTTCAGGGCCATGTCAGCATTCTGCCTACCACACCAGAAAAAAAACGCCTCTTCTTGCTGATTTTTAATTATCCATTAAATTAAGGCTATGCTAGGTGATATTTTTACATCAACTTTTTAAATCTAAAATGCAACAGATTGATCTCAAAGGATGCTTTGGATCATAATAACTATTATATCTCCTACTGGAAGAGCCACAGAGACAAGATAGGGATCTGGAGTTAACTCTGAAACAAAGCTAATGTCTCATTCAATAATTTACTTTTTTTTTTTTTTTAGGTTTTGGCCAGATGAAATTTAAGGGACATAGAAGTCCACACATGCCCAGGCATTTGGACATCACCTGGGTTGTACAGAACCAGGTCATTAAGATTTGGTTTTTTGCTGACAGCGATTGGGCTGGATTATAAACTTGATTGCTTCTGGGGCAGTGCTTGTTTAATGGCAGGGAAAGCTTCTCAGGAGGATGTTGGGGTACCGTCCTAAAAGATGAGGTTCTCTCATTGTGCATCTTGTCCTTTGGATGGAGCGATGGAGGCTTCAGACACCAGATCTCTTGTCCCGACCCTGCTTTTTGCCGTCAGCTCTCTCCCCTGCCCTTCCCTTCTCTCCGCCACTCAGAGGGACGTACGTGCTTCCGCTCCAGCAAAAGCCTTTCTCTTCACTGCTCAGAACATCTTCAGATCATGGAATGTCAAGTCAGGAGGGCGAAGGTGGTACTGCCTGCCTCCGGGGAAGAAAGGACAGGCCAATGTCAGCATCCTCAGAGGATGTTCTCCAAGCCGTGGCTCACATGCACTAAAGAACAGCCAATCTGTCAGCAACCAAGTTTCTCCCCCCAAAACACAGAAGCTTATTTCTTAAGAGTTAGGCAAGTTTGGGGTTGCTGCTCTCCGCCGTTTAGCAGCAGAAGGAGCAAAAGCCTTGCTTAAGCCTTTTGCCAATTTATGTGGAATACTGATCTTTCAATACTCCTGTTTCTAAAAGGAAGTGCTAAGGTTTAGAAAAGCCCATCACTCTAATCCCCAAACTGGCATGAAGACATTTAATGGTAGGGAAAGAAAGAGTTTGGGAATATTTGAGAAGTGCTTGCTAACTACATTAAAACACACACACACACACACACACACACACACACACACACATCTTTTTTGGAATCTTAAAAAATATAAAACTGGCTGTTCTTTACTTCCACTGTATTTGTCTGTACCTTCTCCAGAGTTTCTTGGGAATTACATGTCATTTTTATAGAACAAACTACATGATGGGCTCTTTCATGTTGATCAGGAAAATATCCCACGTTAAGAAAAACAAATGAAATTGAAAACACAAAACAAAAATCAACCACAAATACAACAACAAAGCAAAACCCTTTATTTCCTCCCAAACTCTCATCTTGTCTTCTGTCCCGAGGAGCCTTAGACCCGGCGCAGTGGTTGATATTGGCAGAAGATCTTTGCTGAGAAGCTTTTGACGTGGATGAAATCAGAGGATATGAGTAAGTGGGCTGAATCTTCTCCAGGCACAAGTTAAATAGTTTCACTGTGTTCCCTCTAGTAAGTTTTGCATAAAGTCTCAGCATTTTAAGGACAGAAGACATATACTTCATCAGGTGGAGTGTTATCATTTAGGGGAGAGGCCCTGTCTCCTGGTGAACTGAGCACTGGACAGCAAGTTGGCAAAATTACATTCTGGTTTCAGGTATCTCACCAACTTGCTGCAGGCTTCACTCTGGACAATCCCTGGCCTCATTTTCCACATCTGCAAAAGGAAGGGAGCTGGATTTGATCATCAACTTTCAAACTTCACTTCTTAGTACCTCAGGGTTCTATGGAGGTGATCGAAGGCCCACAGGGGAGCAAGAGGGTCAGGGGAGAGGGGTCAGTGGCAGATGATACTTTATTTCAGCAGGCGCTCTACTCCTTCCCATAGCAGGGGTTCATTTCCCACTCCACTGATGCCGGGAATGGCCCTAGGATTTGCTCTGCCCAGTGGCACCTGTGTGGAAGTGACAGCATGCCAGTTCTGAGCAGAGGCTTTAGCAGGTGCCCCATGTTTCCACTTTCACCTCTTGCACTCCTGCTCCCTGGCATGAGAACGTCAAGTCCCAGGTAGGAGATGCTGCTTCAGCCTGGTCCTGCATGGGAATGCAGGTGGAGCAGCTCTAAACTATCCCCTAACCTGGGACAGCGCCAGAGCAGCCATGCACGGACCTGTGGAACATTTGTGGTTGTGGCTGGTAGAACTCTGGGGTTGTCTGTTACACAGCACTGTTCCCACAAAAGCTGACTGATCCAGGGCCCAAATGGGCCGCCTCTAGGTCTGCTACTTTACCTTCAACCAGTGCGGCTCTGCTCTTCACTGTTCTGCATCCAGCTTCTCCGTAAGGCTTCCTGAGAATGGAATAATTCTGAGGCTAAACACCCAGACAGAACATCAGTTGCCTTCGATTACTTTTTTCTAAGGGTTTTTATTAACTTGTGATTTTAATATTTTGTCATTTTTAACACACACATGTCTAATCATGCTTACTTTTCATTTTTACTGTTGAAAATAAGCAATAAAATAAAATCAAGACTTCAGCAAATTAAGATAATTATAATTGTAAATAAAAAGTATCTCTAGTATTTTATATTCTCATTTTTATCATTAATCTCCAGAAAGTAAATTGGCAAAGCCATTTAGGTATCATTTCAGCCAGGTATTCCGTGACAGATAGATAACGGTTTAAATACTTCTTCTAGCTCTGATATTTTAAAAGCCGGCAAGTTGTTATTTGGTCAAGAAGGGGTTTTCCATGGGTTTGAGGGGCAGAACAGGGCTGGTCACGTGCTCAGTGTGCCGTGAACTCTGACCCTGAAGGCGGCGCACTTTCACACTTCCCAGACCTGGCAGTCACGTGACGGGGCTACAGCCTGGCCGCAATGCCTGTCCCCGCCCCACTGGGCCGGGTCCCCCGCAGACCCTGCGCGTGGGCAGACAGGAACGCAGTGGGCTTCGCCACCCATCATTTCCCCTCGAAAGTGAACGGCCCTGGGTCCGGTTTAATCAGGGTCCCGAAAGACGAGCAGCAACCACATCTAGGGAACAAATGGAGGCCCAGGTGTTAAAGGTGATGCCGGGTTCAGGTGTTACCTTTCCCAGGAATTTAACCTGCTTAGAATGTGGCATTGCTTAGTCCGAAGAAGTGAGCAGCGGTGGGTGCGCCCGACCCCGCAGGGGCCTGCGAAGGGGCTGTGATCCGATCTTTGCGGCAATTTGAAGACCAGAAGGGGGGGCCTGCGGCCGGTCCCAGCCAGTTCCTGCCCTTCTCCCTCCCGGGGTCGCGCTCCTGCGATACTCAAGCTCTGCGACCCTTAACTTCCTCGAAAACGACCTCAGTTTCTTCATCAGTGAAAAGAACATGCTGAATTAATTTTTTTCTTCTCTATTTCCTTCCATGCCTCTCTTGAGCTTATTCTTTTTTTAAAGTCTATACTTAAATTATTTCAATTACAAGACATTTTGAAAATATATACACACACATATATGCAAAGAATTATTTAACAGATTCCATGCATCCATCAGTCACGTCGAACAGATGTTAATTTATTTGTTCATATTTGTTCTGAGTCTTTTATATTTAAGTCACAATTTTGAAAATGTTAAAATATGAGAAAAGGAGCCTCTTAAAATCAAGGAACTACGATAAGTTAAGGAGGAAATAAAATATACATTATTAATAAACAATTATGAGAAGATAATATTACCTATGAAAACCAACGGAAGAGTGCCCAGTTTATAATCAGGAAGAAAGAACCCAGCTGCTGCGGTTCTTTACCAGGACACAGAGAAAAAAACTCCAGGAAAGCAAAAGCACCAGGAAGCCTCCATGGGAAAGATAATAAAATAATGAATGGAGATAAAATTAGACATAAACCAATCAGGAAAAAGATAGCACATGTTCTAGGAAGATATTGTATAAAATAGAATTAACTCCCCCAGAGTATCAGAAAATATGGACATCTGCCTCGCTGGGAAGCTTCGATGCCAAGTCCCAAGAAGGAGAACCCCAGAGGAAACCCACGGCTGAGCGAGTTCGTGACACTCATGTATGTTCAGTGTCACTTTACTGAATTCAGAACACATTGAAGAATACTGTGGCCACGCAGGGATAAATCTACAAATGAAAGCTAGCTTATTAGGAAATCTATTAATAAATGTATAAGAATAGCTAATATAAGAAAAACAATCCTTGCAAGACATTTTCAAAGTGTATTTGACATCACCTGGGTGAACCTAGAGGACATTGTGCTAAATGAGATAAACCAGTCACAAAAGATAAATACCGTGTGATTCCACTTGTAAGAGTATTTAGAGTAGCGAAAATCACAGAGACAGAAAGTAGAACGGTGGTTGCCAGGGACACAGGGGACGGGAAAATGAGTTACTGTCTAATGGGTCCAGAGCTTCAGTTTTGCAAGATAAAGAGAGTTCTGGAGACTGGCTGCACAGCAGTATGAATGGATAGTACTTAACACTGCTGAACTGCACACTCAACAATGGCAAAGTTAGCAAATTTTATGTTATGTGTATTTTGGCATAATTTTTTTATTTATTTATTTTATTTATTTATTTTTTTTGAGACAGAGTCTCGTTCTGTTGCCCGGGCTAGAGTGAGTGCCGTGGCGTCAGCCTAGCTCACAGCAACCTCAAACTCCTGGGCTTAAGCGATCCTACTGCCTCAGCCTCCCGGGTAGCTGGGACTACAGGCATGCGCCACCATGCCCGGCTAATTTTTTCTATATATATTTTTAGTTGGCCAGATAATTTCTTTCTATTTTTAGTAGAGACAGGGTCTTGCTCTTGCTCAGGCTGGTCTCGAATTCCTGAGCTCAAACAATCCGCCCGCCTCGGCCTCCCAGAATGCTAGAATTACAGGCGTGAGCCACCGCGCCCGGCTGATTTTGGCATAATTTTAAAAATCAGAAAGATAAACCAGCTGCCAGTTTTTATTTAAACTAAAAAAAAAAAGCATATAACATCAATTTCTGACCCAAATCTACACAAAATGCAAGAATTTCCTAAGTATAGTTAATTTGGTTTTGCTAGAGGTCCTAACCAATCTGCTATGAAAATAGTAGTTTGTCTTACATTTGATGGTTTCACAGAAATCAGAAAAAAAGTGGTAATACATGTTTAATAGGTTTTTTCTATGAAGAATTGAAAGCAGAGTTACTTTTTTTTGGTCTAATTTTTTACTGACAAGCGTCTGTTTATTACTTTTTATCAAAAAAAATGGAATATCTATTATTTCTGTTTCTTAAATATATTCCAATTTATTTGTTGACCAAAACAAAATCTTTAAGCATCCTTGTGTGCTGTCTGCTTTAAAAATGTTGATTTCTATTTATATCTATTAACTATACTTTAGTAATTGTATCATTTAAATTCTTCCTACCTCTTTTTTGTTTATTTTTGCCTCCTTATTCCCATAAACTGAAATTGGTGCATTTAAGTAATTCACTATAATTACCTATTTTTTCTTTTTCTTCTAATAGTTTTTCCATTTGTAACCCATATTACTGTTGTAAAAATGTTTAGCACTGTTATTTCTTGAGTATGAATCTTGTCTTCACCGACCTGAGATGACCCTCTTTTGCAGGGTGGGGGGCAAGACCAAGGGAGCTTTTGGGCCATTGCGTGGAACTGTCAGAGCAGTGGCCTGGAGAGACACCTCTGCCACCCCGAGAGAAAACCAGTGGGAGAGTCACTTGTTCCTCGGACAGATTATTCCCTACCTGACTGTGTGCCCCCAACACAGATTTATTTTCCTGAACCAGATGTGCTGCCCAGGCAGGTGGGCACCTTGCCTCTTTAAGGCAGAGGGACACTCACTCAACCTGGCAGGGGAAGCACGGAGAAAGAGACTTGCTATGACCACAGCACGCACAGCAAACACGGAGAACTGTCCTCAGCACACAGTTGAGTGAAACTGATTGGAGACCAAGGTCCTCCCTGGCCAGGATGTGCCCACGGGCTCCCGACCGCAACATGGCTGGCCTTACACATCCCGGCTGGGGCCCGCTAACAGCAAGCCACAAAGTGTGGGTCACTCAGCCTTCTCCATGATTTCTGGGCAAACAGCAGTCCAAGGTGGATCTTTCCTTTCATCACTCAAGAATAAACCAACAGTTAAAAATAGGTTTTGGATGTGAAAGGAATCTGCAGTGCCTAGTTCAAGATGGTGATTTGATCTAGCCTTTACTTCCTTATCCTTTCGTCTTCCTATTAGAATAATGAAAGAAGTATAAAGGGTGGAAAATCTATATAAAAGTTGGAAAATAAGAAAGAAACATAAAACTTACAGACACTTTGAGGAATTTCTTATTTGGTACTATCTCCAAGCCTTCAAGAAACTCCAACCAGACAGTGGTGCAACCAACGCAAAGTGGACGACGGCCCTGTCAGAATAAACAGATCAATCCCTCTGCAGCCCCGAGAGGCAGGGCCTTGAGCTGGGAGCCACGGAGCAGTCAGTAAGGCAAGGCCAACACCATGAGTGGCCGTGGGGCGTGGACTCGTGTTGGCAAACACAGCTACCGACCACAGTGCTCCCTTCTAGACACCAAGGGGCGGGGTGGGGTGCAAAATAAAGGGAGGGCAATGCCACAACGAGAGGAGGGGCAATGCCACCACTCATTTTTGGCCACCATTCCAGAAACTTTAAAAAATGGCCCAGCAGTGAGGTCTGGTCTCTGCTGTGCCATACAAAAGAGGCCCCTGTTAGCTTTTCTGAGCCTGTGTCTCCTTCAGATAAACAAGATTTGCTCTTTAAAGTGCCGTGTTTCTATTTTTGGGGTTATTTGTCCTTGCAATTTGGGGAACACAGTTATTCATTTTTGACCCCAGATATCCTTTCCATGTTTATTCATTTTGTTTTCTTCAATTTCAACCTCCTGATCTTTGTTGAGAGCCAAGTGGCTTTTTATTTATATGGAAATAAATGATCTTTTTACCCATGGAAGCATTAGTCATCCTGCCTCCTCATTTAAAAACTCTCTTCTCTTGAGAAGGTGCCAGAATCGAGGGCGCACTCACTCATTCCTCCAGGGATCGCTGTCGGGGTTGCTTTCCTAGTCATCGTTTTCTTAAATCAAAGCCTGATGCTTCGCAGCCGTGATCTTGGGCAGAACGCGGGCCTGAGGGACGGCTCACCGCATGGCGCTGCCTTTCCAGACGTCACTCACAACAGTATCACATGCACCACGGTGGGCGAGTTTCACCCCCCAGTGGAGACCGGGAAACGCAGAGGCGAGCTGACCTTCAGCAAATACTAACAGCAGCTGCGCGGAAGCGCGCGTCGAGGAATGATAGCCAAGCGCTTGTCTTTACCAAAACCCCCAATTATGTAAAACTTGAAAATCCATTCGCATTTTTAAGTGAGCACATTCATCTCCCAATGAATGAAAAAAGTTGTCATGGATTTAGGGAGAGAGAATAACAAACTCCTGACTTTCTTTGTCCCTTAAGAGCTAGATGAAGGAGCATGCTGGTCACATTGGCTCCCTGGGCGCAGACCTGCGAGGGGCACTAAACACCAGCCCCGTGGCAGACAGGCCCTGGTGTGTCCCCACACGCGAGTCTGTAGTCACTTCCCCTCATGTCGGTGGCACTGAGATTTGCCCCTAACCATGGAATGTGGGAAAGTGGTGAGATGTCATTGCTGTCATCACCCCACGTGTGTGCACATATACAAGAGACTCTACTGCCCGCTTTGCACCGGTGAGCGCCCATGGGTGGGGTCTGCGGTGAAGCCAGGTGGCAAGGAGCTGCCAGCAGCCTCCAGGCCCTGAGAGACCCGACAGTGAACGAGGAAGCAGCAACCTCAGGCCTCCAGCATGAGACGAGTCCCACTGACAGCCTGATCCTGCTCGAAGGGGACCTTTCCCTGCTGGAGCCTCTGAGGAGACCCCGCCCTGGCTGCCACCGGAACTGCCACCCATGAGACCCTGAAGTAGAGAATCCAGTTAAGCTGTGTCTGGATTTCCAACCTACAGAAAACCGCGAGGTAATAAAAACGTGTCGTTTGAGCCTCTGAGTTTGCGGTGATTCGTCATGCAGCAGCAGCAAACGGATGCGACTCTGGGACGCGCGACAGAGACAGAGAGAACTGTGCGCACCAGCGTCTGTCCAAGGAGAGTAACACCTGCAGCCGGAACTCCTGCTGCCACGAGCGGCGTGGGCGGGGGCAGACTCTCAGCAGCAAGTTCACTTACTGTCGTGTCCGTGGAGCAGCCTCCGTCACTGGGGGCTTTGGTGGAGCGGCCTGTGCGACTCTGCGTCAGCACCTAGTGCTAAGAGCAGCAGGTGAGCCCTGCGTGTTGCCGGCCAGTCGCAGACTCCACCACCTTCCCCTGCAGTGCTCCAACTCCAGATAAACATATGCAAAACAAATATTCAAAGAATGTTATTTCTGGGCTAGGTGCAGTGGCTCACACCTGTAATCCTAACACTTTGGGAGGCCAAGGTGGGAGGATTGCTTGAGGCCAGGAGTTTGAGGCTGCAGTGAGCTATGATGACGCCACTGCACTCCAGCCCAGGCAACAGAGCAAGACCCTGCCCCACCCCCCAAAAAAGAATATTATTTCTGAAGGGTGAGAACGTATTGGTCTCCCTGGGGCACCCACGTGTTCTGGGCTTGCTTCATGTCTATCATTGAGGTCACAGGGCACACTCAGGAACACTCCTCAAGTTGAGAACAGAGGACTCAATAGGGCCCATCCAGTTCATGTCGGGGTCTCACTCTCTGGTGGTGGGCTGGGTGGAGGAAAGCTCACATATCCAGAGGAGACCTTCCAGTCTGTTCCAAGACCAGGGCTCTGGGAACCTCCTGGCATGTGTTATTTCTCGAACGGGGGCCTTGTCTCCACGCTAACCTTTTCCCCCGGGGCTCTGAGAAGGTGCTGCGCTATTTTCTTCTTGTTGGCTTCAGAAAACAGGAGTGGTTTAATTGTAAGGTACTGAGGCTGATTGGTTTTCATGAAAGTGCAGAGTATTCTCTTTCTCCAAAAAACACTGAAGCATGTGCAATACTTCCAACAGCCACCTTCTCTTAGCCTGTCTGGGGTGAGGCAAAGGCTAATGTAACATTGTAGGCACAGTTTCCAAAAACAGCTGCTTCTCACCAACCTGGAATTCTTATCACATTCATTTTTAGTGTTTTATTTTAAATTGCAACAGTAATACATACTTGTAATGACATAATTCCATAATATGTGAAAGTCCCATTCATACCCTACACTCTGGATGAATCCCACTGCGGTATCCGGAGGTAGCCACCATTAAAGTTCAGTGTGTGTGCGTGCACATGTGTGTACATGTGTGTGTACACACACTCAGGGAGAGGCTTTATTTGTAGAATTGAAGCCATCCTTTATATTTATTACTCTGCAACTTCTTCATCGCTTAACAAAATGTCTCAGATGTCCCATTGCCAATTCATATAAATCTACTCATTCTATTTAATAGCTGCAGAATATTCCACTCTAAGAATGTATCCAGCTGGGCACAGTGGCTCATGCTTGTAAGCCCAGTATTTTGGGAGGCCAAGGTGGGAGGATCATTTGAGACCAGGAGTTCAATATAAGCCTGGGCAATGTAGTGAGAGCCTGTCTCTACCAAAAAATAAAAAAAATTACTGGGGCATGGTGGCGCACACCTGTGGTTCCAGCTACCCAGCTGAGGCAAGAAGATTGCTTGAACACAGGAGTTTGAGGCCACAGTGAGCAATGATCAGGCCACCGAACTCCAGCCTGGATGACAGAGTGAGGCTCTGTCTCTAAAAGAAAAAAAGTATCAACATTTACTTAATAATGTCTTTTTACTGGACATTTAGGTTTTTTCTAATTTTCCCTTAATACAGAAATGGAGACTATCTATATTAATATATATACATGTATTCTTTTTTTTTTTTTTTTTGAGGCAGGATCTTGCTCTGTTGCCTGGGCTGGAGTGCAGTGGCGTCATCATAGCTCACAGCAACCTCAAACTGCTGGGCTCAAGCGATCCTCCTGCCTCAGCCTCCCGAGTAGCTGGGACTATAGGCCGGTGCCACCAAGCCTGGCTAATCTTTTTATTTTTAGTAGAGATGGGGTCTTACTCTTGCTCAGGGGGTCTCAAACTCCTGACCTCAAGTGATCCTCTCGCCTCAGCCTCCCAAAGTGTTAGGATTACAAGTGTGAGCCATTGTGTCCGGCTGAGAATCTTTGTATATTTTTATGGACAAATTCAAATATTTCTTTAGGATAGAGTCTGTAGTTGACTTGTTGGGTCCATAGGGTACACATATTTTAAATTTTGATAGATAACTGATAATTGCCTTCTGTGGAGACTACACTAACAAACAGTCGTGTGCTGTGAAATGGTGGTTTGGTTGACAACAGGCGGCATGCATGAGAGTGGTCTCATAAGACTACAATGCTGTATTTTTACTGGACTTGTTCTGTGTTTAGGTATGTTTAGGCACACAAATACCGCTGTGTTACAGTTGTCTGCAGTATTTGGGACAGCAACGTGCTGTGCAGGTTTGCAGCCTGGAAGCGGTAGGCAGTACCACGTGGCCCAGGCCATGCCACCTCGGCTTGTGCGCTCTGTGATGTCTGCACAATGACGAAGTTGCCTAAGGACACATTTCTCAGAACATATCCCTGTCATTAAGCGGCACATGGCTATACACACATGCAGAGCATGAAGGTACCCATTTTCCCACATGCTTGACAACGCTGGATATTATACATCTTTTCCAGTTTGGACAAGAAGGATGAAAAATGAAATCAGCAAGTTGGCTTCTGTCTCCCCGGCCTTCCCTTCTTGTGTTTCTCAACTGTGTGGCAAACTTTCTGTTCCTTCTCTCTCTTGCTGCACGTGAAATAGGTCTTATATCATTCTTGAATGAATTTATATTTAAATTCTGTCACTAGATTTCCCAATTCTGAGTCATTCTTATATTCTGGGGGATGCAATATTCTTTCAATTTGCAATTTGATTGGGTAACATTTTAGTTAGAATATTCACAGACATAAATGAAGTCATTTACAATCTTCCTTTTTTAGTTATTCTTGTCTGGCTTTGTTATAAGGGTTTTACTAGGCCAGTAAAATAAATCAGAGAATGTTCCAATTTTTCCTGTGCTCTGAAACACACAATATTACTTAGATATTTTCTGTTCGTAGAAAGTTTTATAGAACTTTCTGGTGAAACTCTCTGACCTGTGTGCCTTTAAGGCACAGAATTTGAAATGAGGACAAAGCTTTTATCCTCCAATTATGGATAAAGACAGTTAAGAATATGAAATTAAACGGACACTTTGACAACCGCCAGACGTATCCCAGCACACAAACACAAGAATTACAATCCATCAACAGGCAACACGTAATATTCCTCCAATTTGCACCAGTGGGAGGAACTAGGGCAGAAACTTCACAGAAGTCGTCGTGAGGCTGAAAGGAGAAGTAGCCGAGCTGGGCTGACCACAGACTTTCTGAAGGAGGTTAAAGTCTTTCAACCACAGAGACTTCTGGAAGTTCTGTTCCGCTGGGTTCTGTGCAGCTTAACTTCGCAGGTTCGATTTAGGATTTTTAAGCAGGGCTGACTGTGTCATGAAAAACTTCTTCCTGGAGGACTCACAAATGGCGGTTTCATTTTACTTTGCAAATATGCAAAGAGTTGAACACAGGATAGCTATTCAGTAAAAGCTGATTTTCTTCTCCCACACTTATAAAAAGTTTTCATTTCATCTGAATAGATTCACTTCTCTTCTTCACAAAAGGAAAGGTAGCAGGTAGTGGTGGTATTTAACTTAGTAGCTGGGAATGAACACCAGCTGTGTGAACTTCAGTTGCAATCACAATTCCACAGTCCCAACTAAATCTGGATGTAAAAAATAAAATTATTTTGTAACGGCACATCAAATCCCGTCAGCCAAACCTCATCCTTAGAGCAGACTGGATTTTCAGTTGGCTTCCATATCGATCTAAGACTCTTTTCCATAGGATTTGGCGATTTAGAATCCCCCCAAGAGGTGGGGCAAGCACGCCTCACCCAGGATTTTCAAAAATGATCAACCTTTTACTAGCAGAAATGTCAGCTTTGGCACCAAGTTCAGAGCAATTCTCATTACATCACACATAAAACAAAATCCTTTGTTTTACTTTCACAGATCATTCCGTACATTTTTTCCATGTTTTGGCATAATTCACTGGTTCTAATATAAAGCAAGCCTCATGCTTCATCTTAATTCAATAACCCGAAGACCATTGTTTTAAGGATGGCTGGGTTAAAATTAGCACACGCAGAGTGGGGTTTCGAGATGCCAGACGTGTTGAATGTGAACATATTTCAGACAGATTTACTGTATCTAGATGTTTGATATCACATGGAAACGGACTTGCTGTGACCAGAATCCCTCGGTAGTGGCTATAGGTGGCTGCAGGTAAACATGGCGTCTATGAACTCTTCATTGGAAATTGCACACACGTGTCAGACAGCTCTAGTTGTGCACCAGTTTCCACTCTTCCTTTCTTCCTCACTAACATAATGCCAACCTAGTTCAGAGTGGTGATGTATGAAGGTAAAATGCTCATTTTCCCAATCTGCATGGAAGCTAGGGATGACTACGAGATAGGGTTCCAGATAATTAGACACAGGCAGATGTCTGCTGAGGATTTCTGGAAAATGTTTCTGTTTTCTTCTTTTCTTTTTCATATTCTTTCTGTTTTCCTTGCCTCCATTTCTGTTTATTTTCCTACCTGGAACACAGTATTAAGGCTGGGGTTGCAGCAGCCCTCTTTTGACTATGAGGTAACAGCAGGAGCCATGCGCTAAAGATGGCACAGTGGAAGGAGGGATAGTGCTTGGGACATTGATTGCCTCCTCGGAATTATTTACTATGTGAGAAAAATAAACCATTATTTGTTTGAGCCGCTAGAGTTAAGTTGCTATTATTTGCAGTTGAACACAATTCAGATTGACATTACATAGATAGTTTTTCTTTTTCTTAATTGATAATGGTTATCTCCCCATTTTGCCTCTTTTGGGAGAAAGATTTGGGTCCATTTGAAGAACAGAGATAGAAAGTGCTGACACTTACTTTCCTCGTTCTGAGCTTACAGTCTCTTTCAGAGCTAACGTTCCCTGTCGGTGTATGCAGGGTCGTCTGGAGAAGGAACTCGATGCAGGTTTTTAAAGCCAGTGGAAAGGCAGGGTGCAGGCGACTCTGGGTCCCCGGTTGTAGGTTTGCGCATGGAAGTTACACTGTGTGCACAGCCACACTGCAGGAACTGCGACTCTCGGAGACACCAGAAGGTCACCTCTCACGTCCAACGGCTTCCACCTCCATGAAGAGGATCCTTCAGATTCAGGACTGCCCAGGACTCACTCACGGTACATTTGCTGTTCTCAGAGCCCACAGTAGAGCAAACCACTCGATGGAGTAGGGTGTCAGGACGTGCGCAGATGAGGAGAGGTTCATGCCATCGGCTGTCTGTGCTGCGCTCCTGGCTTTGCCGGAGATTCAGTCTCCCCGATGAGGGAGAATGTCGTGGCCAGTTAGCCAAGCAATACTGGCCCTGACACAGAGATCCAAACAAGTTCATCCTCTATTGATACAACTGAGACTAGAATCAATGACCATCTTGTGACCAGAGTAGATCTTGGTCACTTAGGGCCACATTTGTGTTCAACTTCGTCTCTGGGAGAGTTAAAGTAGTAAGCTGTTTCTTGTTTTCTAAATGATTTTTTTAACTGCAAAAGCAATAAAGAGCATTGCAATTCAGCAAACCCTGAGAACATAACACACCTCTTCTTCTAATCCTACTGCCTCAAATGCCAGAAACTCGACCTACTCCCTGGGGGATTACCAAGGTCTCTCACTTCTATTCTTTTGACTTCTGCAATTGCACTTGAATCCTTCATGGCTTGTTAATGTCCCTGTCCTATGAGGAATGTAGGGACAAGGAGGAAAGAAAGTGACCCAAAGAGTCAAACCTGCTTCTTGGTCCAAGAGTTGGGTAAAGAATTGCAGGAAATGTTATAAGTAGATCACTCTGATTCACGGTTCACCACACCCTCCCATCTCATCTATTTCCATGGAAAATAAAAAATTGTTTACAAAAACAAATTTGAGGGACAGGAGGAATGTTGACAATGTTAGTCATTGATGTGTCTTAACCATGTGGCTTTAATAGAACTACTGTAACAAAAGCTTTCAAATACTTTATCATAGGAAAAACAAAACCTGCACTAACCAAAATAGTTTTGTTTTGATTAGTTGTGTTAAAATATTTATAGAAAGAGAAAAATGTTGGAGCCCACAGAATTTCTGGCTAAAGCCAAGAGTTTCAGGTGGAAGGGCAAGGAGGTGAGCTAATGTCACCTTGTCCAAAGAAATGGCCATGTGTCCCTGTCTGGGTGAACCTCTGCAAGGTGAGAGATGAGGACATGGGCCAAGGCCCCCTGGGTCAAGCCTGCTAAGGCTTCTGCAGAGAGGACTGTGGAAAGACTATAAATCTGAGTTCTAAAGGGGTGAAAGATTGTGCCAGGGATAAAATTGTTGAGAATAGCCTCGGTGAGAGTCACCAAGACACGAGACACGATACGCCACAGGCTGGGGTAGGTGGGGCAAGGCCAGCAGCTGGCAGGGAGAGCGTGTCTGGTGCACAAGTCCATTGCTCAGGGAGACAGAAAAAGCACAGGTGACTGCATCTGGTGGCCAGAGAGGTGGAACAGACCTGGCTAGAGATACAAACAGAGCCAACACGTGGGATTAAGTACAAGAAAAAGAAACAAGGTTAGCTTAAACCAGGAGCCAGCAAACGTCTTCTATAAAGGGCCAGAGAGCACACGTTTGTGCTCTGATGGCCATGAGGCCTCGACCACAGCTACCCGGCTCAGCCTTTGTGGCACAAAAGCAGCCATAGACAATGGGCATAGCTAATAAAACTTTACTCATGGAACTGTAATTTAAATTTCACATAATTTTCATGTGTCATAAAATAATCTTTTTTTCTCAAACACTTAAAAATGTGTGCTTAGCTCATAGGCTGTACAGAACCAGGCAGCAGCCAGGGCTGCAGTTTGCCAACTCTGTATTAAACAAATGAAAGCAGAGCTGGGGGTACGGGGCAGCGGGGTAAGAAGTGGGTGCAAAGGGCACGTCAAGATTTTGGATAAGATTCTAGGGGACCCACCTCCCCAGTTCCGACAGGCTTCTCCCCAGCCCAGGCAGGAGTCAGTGTGCTAAGTAGGTGCATCGTGTTTGGGGTAGCAGTTAGTCTTAGTTGCTGGAATAAACATAGCATCTTGGTCCTTTAACAGAAATATCCCTCCTTATAAGCATAGAATAGAATGAAAATATTTGCTTTTTGTTTTAAAAGAAGGAACCATATCAAACAAAAATAAATGTTTCGCTGTTATTGCCCCTACTGTCTTAGTTTTCGTGGAATGAGACCCGGCTATCAGCCATGCCACCGCCGTAGGCGCCGTCACTCCCTTGGCTGCCACCAACAGCCCAGTTCCTTGGGAGAGTGTTTCTAAGCTTTAGAGTATTAGCCCTGAAGTCCACACCTTCACTGAGCGGCGTTAGACCTCCAGCGAGGAGACTGTGTTCAGAGCCCTGGTTCTCTCCTTCAGAGCCGGCGTGCTACACTGCAGGCTTCCCCGCGGCAGCCGCCACGGTCGCTCTTCAAGGAGCATCTCTGACGACGCTTCTCCCTGGGAGTCAGTCCTTCCTGTTCAGACGAGGCACTGAGATAACTGAATTTGATTGAAAACGATTCCTATTGCTGATTAGCTGATTTGGGAGCTTCCTTGACTTAGCTCCTCAAGGTGGCCTCTGCTTTGTCACTGGGACATTGCTTGGGACACAGGACAGGCTCAGCTAACATTGGCTGATTGGGTGAATGAATGAATGAGCAGTTAAAGTCATGCCCGTCAGTGGACAATAAACAGATGTGAAACAGAGGGTAATCCTGGCAGCTGGGCTGTAGGTGTCTGTGCTTCTAGAATTCTGAGTAATGACATAGGCAAGTAGCTGGAGTGCAGGTGTCCTGGTTAGTGAGCCCTGGTCGTTCCCTTCCTGTCAGGAGCTCTGGGTCTGTGGCTGTGGCCGGGGATCGCTTGCCGGGGACCACACAGCTGCGGTTATCACCGGAGCCAGTTCTCGCCCGCAATGTGCTCTGCTGAGTGTCCACTTCGACATGTGCAGTGGCAGGAAGGGAATCGAGGATGTTTTCGTGGTTATGTGACATGCTGGAGAGTGCTTGTGGGCGTGATCGGTCGTCAGGAATGAAGCGCTGTGACAACCGGGGAACCGCGGTGCTTTGTTCATCTCCTGCCCCAGATTAGACCCGAGGAAAGCGGGGAAGATGCGACGCCCTGCCCGATGTGGTGAGAAGGAGTCACTGCCACTCCGTTAACTTGGTTCATTGCTTTGTGTCTTTTTTATAAACACCTGGCGTGAAACCAATGAGACTCTTCTCTCCGGTTTCTGCCCTAACAAGAGAACTGGGAGACGAAGGTAGTAAGCAATTCCTTCACAGAAGAGCAGGGTTGTAAGTTTAGGGAGACAGATAGAAGCCAGGAGTTCCAGGTGGAATGAACAGGAGGAAGTAAGCTAGAGTCACACTGTCAAAGGAAATGGTCATGTATCTCCACTTGGGTCACACGTGTTTGGATGTCATAATGTTTACCTGGTGGCCCTAGCCGAAGGCCTCCGTGTGGGGCCTTCTTCTTGGGGAAGAGGGGCCTGGACTCTGGGGCAGGTGGAACGAGCGTGTGTGTGTGTGTGTGTGTGTGTGTGTGTGTGTGTGGGTGTGGGTGTGTGGGTGTGTGTGGGTGTGGGTGTGTGTGTGTGTGTGGGTGTGTGTGTGGGGGGTGTGTGTGTGTGTGTGGGTATGTGTGTGTGTGTGTGGGTGTGTGGGTGTGTGGGTGTGGGTGTGGGTGACGCACAGGCAGCTGCCCTGGCTCCGGCACGCTGGGGCCCAGACAGGCCAACGCATTTCTTTGTTCAGTCGTCACGGGAGGAATAGTAATTGCACACGTGGCCACTGAAATCTGCTCCCCGGCCTGGCCTGAGCTCGGCTGGGATTCTTCAGATTGGCACCGGGGCAACTGCTTTTCCACTGCGGAAGCGTCAGAGCATTGAGGATCAGCTCGTAATCCTTCCTTGGCCCGCGACTCCCAGGGTCGCTGCGAGCCATGATCGCGGAATGGAGGTGCAGGCGGTGCATGCGGCCGCGGCAGTTCTTTTACAAGCTTGTGCAGAATGTCAGGAAAATTTTATTTTGCATTTTTATGGGCAACGTGAAGAATGCTTTGTAAATACCTTGAAACTGAAAGAAAAATAACCCCAACTGAAAAGACACACACACACACACACACACACACACACACACGCACACATCAACTCTGAGAAGGCTTATTCTTGTTAATCACAAGCATCAGGTATCCAGCAATCAAGCAATTTCCTGGCAAGAAATACCGCAAGACTAGTCTCAGGGTTTTACAAATGTTGACTAGCCCGTGAACCACGGCCCGCACCAAACCTTCGCTGAGGCCGGCGTGGCAGTTTCACATGCTCTGTGGGAACTGCTTTGCTCTGCAGGGAAATCCGGGAACAAACAGCCATAGGGTAACTGGAGTCTAAACAGAAAATGGAAACGTGGGAACTGTGGCCGGGAAGAAACTAAACATTTGATAGATGTTAATAATGACTCCAAGGATATCTGGCTTCTCTATCAGCCGACCTGGAATAAGATGAGATGACCCGTGTGCTGGGCTCACGACCACGTACAAAAGAAAGACCAGCCCAAGGGGCTGAGCTCGGTGGGCTCAGTGACCAGGCAGAGCCTCAAGAAAGCTGCGGTTGCGCTACGTTCACCGTCACGGAGCAGACAGCCCGCGCCAGGGTAGGTTTGCCTGTGTCAGCATCTCACACTCACAAGGTGCTGCAGAAGCCACCAAGTCACAGCAGCGAACCAGCGCACTTCCTGGAACCTGTGCATGGGAACTGGGAAGGGCCTCACAGGCCACCCCCCTCCATTCCTTGGGGGCAGATGTCCTCTCCTTTTAAAAGCAGCTCCACCCTCGGCTCCAGCTTTCCACTGAGGACTGTCGGGGGCAGGATGCTCATCGCCGAAGAAGCCCTTCGGTCAGTTCTGAGTCCTACAACCTCCTTTTTTAAGCCTCGCTGTTATTTTCACCATTTCCCTTGTTCATCTTCTAAGCCTCACAAAGCAGCTCAAATTCCTAATCCCCAGGGCGGCCCTGATTGTTAAAGGTGGCTCTAGGTGGTCTCTAATTGTTAAACAGAAAACATTAAACAATGTGGCCCAACAAAGTCCAAACCCCAGCGATGGTAATAGCTGTGACCTCATGTCGGGCCACTTCCCAGTCCTGGGTGGACCCTAGGCCAATGACTGTGTCACCAGCAAGTAGTGACAGTTTGTCTCTCCTTTTCCCATATTCACACCTCTGGTTTCATTGCGTTACTGCACTGGGCGACCCGTCAGTGTGCCTGTCATTCTGTCCCCAAAGGCACGTGGCACCTTCACGGCTTCCGTCCTGGTCCAGGCCCCCGCGCTGGTTTCCTGAGGCCTCCCTGACACAGTCCTGCAGACGGCCACTCACATCCAGAAGTTCGTGTTTTTGCAGTTGTGGAGGCTGCAAGTCCGCGTCAAGGTGCAGGCAGGGTCGGGTCCGTCCGAGGGCCGGGAGGGGAGGACATGTGCCGGGGCTGTCTTCCATGTCTGCACGTCATCCCTCTGCGTGCACGTCTCTGAATGTCTTCCTCTCGTAAGGACAGTCACGCCGAATTAGCTCCCGCTCTCGCAGCCTTACTCTGACTTGATGACCCCTCCGAAGACCTACTGACAAATACATCCGCGCTCTGTGGTCCTGGAGGCCAGGACTTCACCGTGTGAGTTTGGGAGCGTGCGGTCCGGTCCACAGCAGCCCCCCGACCCCCTGCAGATGCCCGGCGGCTCCACCCTGCACCCGTGTCGCCCACGGGCTCCTCAATCCAGTCTCCAGAGAGTAGCCGCGACTTTCCTACATTGGGACTGGTATTGTGTCATTGCTCTGCCTCGTCTTTCCTCCGCTGTCTAATGTATTTAGGACCCAGGCTCTCGTCGGCCACCCAGGCCCCTGACGGTCTGATCCCTCCTCGCCTTCAGCGACTCCACCGGCGTCTCCCCGCTCACCTCCCTGCTCACCGAGCCCCAGCCACAGCCATCGCCCAGCCGTTACCCTGCGACCTTGCCTGGCCTTCCAGCCTTCGCTGACACATCTTCCTCCACCCGAAACACGCTCTGCTCCTCCCTCCCACAGCCAGACCCTTCTCATTCCCGGTCTCAGCCTCCGTATCTCAGCGAGGACTTTCCCACCTTCCTATCTGAAGACAGTCTCGCCTCTGCTTCATCTGTCTTCTGTTTGTTGTCATCACAGTCTTCGGAATCACTCGCAGCTGTTTTGTGTTTACATGATTTTGTCTTTCTTTGAGGCTCGCTTACTGTGGAACCTTCTACGTCTTCCAGCGTGCCATGTGCAGTCGGCATTCAGACAGTGTTGGGTGAATTGTTAGGTATTTAATACCGTGCTGAATGCTAATGACACGGCGACTAGTCTCATTGTCAACTCTACAGGGATGCATCTAATGTTCTGCCATTTGGTTCTATTGTACATATAATGTTTATTGTAGGTTTCTGGTAAAGATCTTTAATAGACTCTTCAGGTTCCCTAACCAACATCCTTACTTCTTTCTAATAAAGCTCTGATTTTGTTTGGGTAACCCGTGCTCTTGCATAAGACCCTGTTTCCTCTCAGTAAGTACTGGTAATCTCACCCACTGCCAGTGATTTGTCCAGGAATGAGCTTCTGGTGACATTCTGGCTAACGAGACCAAGTTTTTTAGGGAAGGTTCCCGGTTTTAAAAGGAGACTGCAGGAGAGAACAATCCTTTCCCAGGGCACACTGCTATTTTTGCTGAGTAATGCCGTGACTGTGAGGCAGGCTGGCCAGTGTGTGCCAACACCACGAGGATGTCAGAGGGGAAACGGGAGAGAAACTTCATCCTTGATGACTTTGACTTTGACTATCTCTGGAAGCACTTACAACTTCTTTCTTATTGTTTAGGGCTGACGAGCAGGACATTTCTAACACAGCTAAAACATATTTTTTGCAATATTGCTTATCAGGTTATCAAAGTTTTCTTTTCTGTCTAGTTTGCTAGTTCGTTTTTTTCTTCTTATAGGAATAGGTCCAGACATTCTTCTCCATCATCCTTTGAGATGGAAGTGTCACTTTCCTCCTTTCATCTGTTCACGTGGTAAATGCCTGCAATGTGTCTCCTAGTGCTGAAACCTGGCCTTCCTAGGATGGGCCGGGCTTGACTGTGAAGCAGTGTTCATTTAATACTTGACTAGACTCAGACACAGATTTACCAGAATTCAGTGTATTTTATCTCTTTTAAAAAGCTGGGATTTTTGTTTGTTTATGTTGCATTGATGTGTAACCTTATCCCATCTTCTTGAAATATTAACTGTAACTACCTTCCCAGATAGACTGGTCTCCTGATCGTCCTTCTCCTCGCCAGATGCGTCTCTGCAGCCCCGTGCTGGTTCCTCCCCGCTGAACGTTGCGTCTTCCCGGGGCGTCGTCTGCGGACCCTTCCCTCCGGCTCACACCCCCGCGCTCCCCGCAGGGTCCGCGCCATGGCGGTTCCGCATGCGGGGCGTGGTCTGATGGGCTTGGAACACGGTCCCGGTTCGAAGGGACAGCTGCGTGACCACGGAAGCTAAAATTTGTCTGTGTCTCTGTTTTCTGGACAAAGAGTAACTGTATCTACTTCAAGGAACTTTGGGGAGGATGAATTGAGTTAATACATGTGAAGCCCCAGAACAGCGCCTAGAACATGCTCGGCGTTGTATACACATTAGCTATCGTCTATCGTCACTAATACTCGGTTCCGCGCTTTAAATACCACGGGCAAGCTCCCCGGTGTCCCCCCGGTGAATGGCACGACCGTGCATGCTGTTGGCACAGCGGCCTGGGCAGGGCGTCCTCTCTCTCCGCTGGCGTCTCTCTGCACTCAGCGATCGCGGCCCGCGGCAGCCTCAGTGGGTGCTGGGCACAGGGCAATCCTTGAATGCCTCTGTTTCTATAACTCCTGAACACAGTGCCATCATTTCTAAAATGCTTAAAACTTCAGTTTCAATAGCAGCGTCATATGCCTATGATCATGAAGGCTGGGAAAGAAAAGGTAATCAATAATAGAATGGAAAACAGTATACATTTTAATTTAAAGTGCAAAAATAACGGAATCCAGAGTTACTTGATTATAAGTAAAAGAAAAAAGAGAATGCATTTAGGGACAATGAGAAACAAACATAGAAGAAGATGGAAGAAGTAAAATTGAGTAGCTCATTTATTGCATTACGTATAGTGGGTTGAATTTTTTAATTGAAAAAATAAAATTAGTAACAACATATTGACTTCTTAATTTATTAAAATTAGCCTTTTGTGTTTGGAAATTCAAAGGCTAAAGAACGAGTTTCAAAGAAACTCTGATACATGCTACAACATGGATGAACTCTCAGGAAATCACACTAAGCAAAATAAGCCATTCACAAAAAGACGTGCACTGTATCATTCCACCCATAGGAGCTACCTCAAACCATCAAATTCGCAGAGGCAGAAAGTGTAATAGAATGTTGGTTGACAAAGGCAGGAAGAGGAGGAAATGAGGAGTTTTTGTTTAATGGGTACGAAGTTTCAGTTTTGCAAGAGGAAAAGCGTCTGGAGACCGAGGGTGAGGCTGCCCGGCAGTGTGAGTGTAGTCAGTAACACAGAGGCACATGCTTTAAAATGGGTAAGATGGTAAATGTTATGTGTTTTATCTCAATTAAAAATAAATAATACTTTTTTAAAAAAAACATAATAACCCAGGAACAGCAAATTTGGGGAGAATACTATTAATATATTCAACTTGTTAACAAATTTAAAACATAGAGGAAATAGTTGATCTCCCAGTAAAATAAGTTCAGTAACATGAACTCTAAAAGAAGTATGAAACACCCAGTATCATTTGAGAGATTTAAAAATTAATTAAGTTTTTACCTTTTTAAAAGACGGCACAACTGTATGGGTTCACAGCTGAATCTTACCATACCTTGATCTAAACCAATCGTTCCATGCTATTTAAACTGTCCCAGACCATAGACCAGCTTCTCAATTTTGGTGGCAGATGGGAATCAGTATTTGATGCCTGGGTCCTACCTTCGGAGATTTCTATAAAGGAATCAGAAGCATGGCCTGTGCATTAGGATTTTTTTAAAAATTCCCTGTGTGATGTTGATATACAGCCAACATTAAGAATCACAGTTATCTGAACTCTTTCAACACCAAAACCTGACTTTAAAAATAGATCAAAAAGAGAAAACTCTAATCATCAGGGAAATGCAAATCAAAACCACAATGAGAGACCACTTATTCCCAGTGAGAATGGCCTTTATCAAAAAGTCCCAAAACAACAAATGTTGGCGTGGATGAGGAGAGATAGGAACTCTCATGCACTGCTGGTGGGACTGCAAACGAGAAAACCATAGACCACTTTTACTTACGGCTACAGTTGCATAAAGTCAAATTAAGTATTTTTAAATAAAATTTTATAACTTATCAAAAGAATAATGCAATATGACAAAGCAAAGCCAACGACAGGATGCAAGGGCAATTCAATATCAGAAAATAGATCCACATAACTCATTACATCAGTAACTTTAAGAAGAAAACCCCTATAATCGTAACATTAAACTCTAAAAAGATATTTGACAAAATTCATTGGATTCCTCCATTCCCCAGTAAAATTCTAAGTGAAATAGAAATCGAAGGAAATTATTTCAATATAATGAAGACTGTTTACCCAACACCAAATTCAAATGTTTTCTAAATGGTAAAAAATTAAAATAACTTTAGTTATAACCAAGAATTAGACGAGAATACCCACAGTCACCATTATTATTTAATGTCAGAAAAAAGTTTAGCCAGTGAAATAATAACAGAAAATAAAATAACTGACATTAATATTGGAAAATAAGAGATAAAATTAAATTCTCTTTATGCTGATATAATTTTAACCAGAAGATACAAGACCTGCAAGTACTACTAGAAAGGCAAGTAAAGGGTATATATTGAAAATTCCCAGCACAGCTTCAAATGACTCAAAGAATAAGAAGAGTTCTTCAAATTCACTAGTAGTCAATAAAATGAAAATTGAATTAATAACAGTGAACTAGCACAATGTACTCACAGGCTAATAACAGTAAATAAAATGATCTATAACTGTTGCTGGTAGAAACCTACTCTTACACACTGCTGGTGGCAAGGTAAACTGTTAATCTTTTTTTGGAAAGCAATCTGACATCTCTTAAAATAATGTATAGCTTTTGACCCAGAAATTCACCCCTGGGAAAATTTTCTTTAGAAACAAAAGCCACAGTACATAAGACTTGACACATAGATATTTATTACAGCATCGTTAATAGGGGCAAAAATGAGAAAGAAATGTAATGCCCATCAAAAGATTGAATTAGATGCATACCAGTTGATTTGGAAAACAATCCATGAGGTATTTCTAGGTAACAAAAGGAAAATATATCATATGATTCAATTATTGTAAAATAAAGAATAACTCCCTCCAAACAAAAAAACCTGTGCATTTGGGTATGAGAATAGAATTATGTGTATATATAGAACCATATATATGTGTAAGATTAAGCAAGTGTATAAACTTAAATGTTGTAAATTAAGTATATATAAGACTAAGTACATGGATGTATTTGTACCCAGAATAAGGGACATATGTGTGTAATTAAGGATAGCGATATGTATACGTATTAGTAAATATACATATATGTTTATGTATGCAAAGGACTAGGTGTGTGTCTATGTGTATAGAAATAAGGAGGTGTTGATTTATACTGGAGCAATAACGTATGATTAGACTACGGGTGTGATTGGATGTATACGTACACTCATGTGGATGGAGGTAAGATCGGGACTGCATACAAAGTTCGGGAAGACCTGAGGTTGGGTTGTCGTGTGGTTGCCCATGGGAACGGAGTTAAGGATGTACATCCTTATGAGGCTGGGGACCTGAATTAGGGAAGGATGACAGGCATAAATCTGGATCCAAATCTGAATCTGAATGAGATTAGCATCCATTTCCTACACAATTATGTATAGGATTTTATAGCAGTAGCTCCTTAGGATTATGAATACAGATTTTGTAGCTGTATGGGGTTATTAATTGGATTTTTTTATATGTACCTGAATAGAATTTTGATTCCATGTCTAAGATTATGGTTAACTTTATTTAACTATGTAAATTTGTATGTACAGGAATATATTAATATAAATGTATCTATCTTTTGCATCATAAAATTATGCAAAATGTGTCTCTCCATATTTTTTATAGCTAGTAGTTTGTAAATATATCTGTGTAGAATATCCTGTGTGGGCCTGTGTAAATATACATCTATTTATACAGGAAAATATAGACATAAATACATGAGTCTACTCCTGTAGAGGTTTATGTAAGTATATCTGCAAATGGCTTATTTGCAAAGTGGATTATGCAAAATGGCATTTTGTTAAGATTATGTAAATACATCCATGCTTTTCGAGGGTAACGCGAATATTTCTTTCTCTGATTCCATATCAGGTTATTTAGTGAATTCTGTATTTATACCAAATTATGTAGATTATCTGGATTTATAGAACACCAATACAGTAGCCTATACATGCATGAGTGTCGGTTTAGCATCACAAAAATGTTGCTATATCAGTAATTATCTCCGTTCCAGTATATAAATATATATTCATAAGATTATGTAAATCAGTTAATATGTATAACATTATGTTTAGGATTATGTAATCACCTATGTTACTATGGCATTATTTAAAATGCTACCTTCTGTTCTTTTACAGGACCATGAAATGTCCATGTGTCACAACTGGAATAGAAGAAGTAAGAGTATGGGGTACAGAGCTCCCATATGTAGCTGGGATTATGTATAAATATATACATATATACACATGTACATACTATATAGTCTGGCACTACATAGAATTGTGTCTAGACCTAGAACTTATTTAGAATTATACAAATGTATCTACATATCTGGTTGTGCAAGATTATGTACATGTATTTGTATATATGTTTGTAAATACATTTGTATATGTGTAGTATCTGTTATTTCTAAAAATGTGTCAAGGTACTGATATCTGTATATGATTATACAAGTATCATATAAGTCAATTTCTTTTTCTCTTTGAGGATAAGATATAGGTCTGCAGTAAATGTTTATGAAAATACAACTCTATTTTTATATATGTAGTATTATGTAAATATATCTTCCTAGGAGTAGGTAAAGGTATTTTAATTTAAATCCCTTTAAGATAAGGTACATGTGTCTCTTCAATTTATTTTTAATTTTAAATTTATTTTAGATTTTTTCTCAAGATGGGCACACACGAATGTGCGTGTCTGTACGAATATGTACCTGTATGAAAGCATAAGTGAAACTTTATAGTATTTAAATATTTTGATATTATAAATATGTGATACTTACAGAATTACATATTTAACATACATATGTAATGAAATGTAGTAATTACAGGAATATCTGTGGAATCACAACACAGCATACAAAATTAGAATATTACTAGAACCACATGCTCTTTCCATTTATGGTCTCTGTGCATCACCCAGATCTAACCACAATTCTAGATTTTAAAAAATAATTTCTTTCCTTTGTAAAATAGTATTGTTTCATATATATACGTCCCCAAATAATATATTGTTTATTTTTCTTGTTTTTAAGTTACCTAATTTTGTGGTCTTCTGTACCTTTTTTCACTAAAAAATTATATTTAAAAATTTACCTGTGTTGTTAATGTACCTGTAATGCATTTATTTATTTTCACCACTTATAATATTCTATTATATGAGTATATAATGATTTATTACTTCTGTAAACAAAGTGGCTGTATTAATCAAACAAAAACAAACTTCCACAGTCTGTATGAGTTTCTTTTAATTCACATCCCTACCAACACTTGAAATTGTCAGAATTTTTAACTTTATGACATCATTCTTCTGATTGCCAGTGAAATTGAGCATCTTCTCATTTTTCTTTTAATTGACCACTTGTGATTCCTTTTCCGTGAAATTCTTGCTCAGGTCTTCTGCCCACTTTCCTGTTGCCTTGCCATTTAATGTTGACTGCGGACCGGCTGCGTCACCTGGAACTTGTTAGAAGCTCAGGCTCTCAGACCCCATCTCAGAATCAGCTTCTTCAGTTTAACACGATTCCCAGGTAACTCGGATGTTTATTAAAGTATGAGAAGCAATGCTCCAGTGGGTTTGTTGGTCATTTTTTGTATTCATGTTTAGGATTCTCTCTTCTGGTTAGGCATTCAAGTTTGATATGTGGCAAATATAGTTTTCCCTTCTATGACTTATTTCTTGACTCTAATTATGACATCTTTTGATAAATAAAAGTTTTTATTGTTACTGTGGTTGAATTTATTAACTATTTTCAAGGTTAATTCCTTAGTTTCTTGTTTAGCATTTCGCTATCCTAAGATCATAAAAATATTTTTCTGTATCTTGAAAGTGTTAAGTTTTTTTCCCTTTACATTTAAGCTTAAATCCAATAGAAATTGATATTTGTGTATGCGATAAAGTTAGAATCTGATTTCTTTTTCTCTCACATGGGTAATCAATTCCCTTACAGCCATGGATTGACTGGTCCACCATTTCCTTAGCTATCTGTAATGGACCTCAGATGGTGCCAGACTCCCCTGCATGTGTGGTCTTGTTTCTGGTTTCATTATTATGTCTGCTGGTCAATTTCTCCATCTCCGTAGCACATGACTATAGCTTTATAGGTCTTTTATCTGGTACAGCAATTTCCTCCACTTCATTCTCCCCATTCAGGATCTACTCTTGTGACTAGTTTTAAAAAATCAGTTTGGCAAGTTCCTTGAAAGTTGTTGATATTTAGATTGACATGGCATTAAGTCTATAGGTTAATTTGAAGATAATTGACATCTTTATGATTCTGAAATTTTGTATCCATGAACATGGGATAGAAACATGGTCATCTTTAACGTCTTTCAGTAGAATTTAATAAGTGCTTTCATACAAATCTTGTATATATCTTGTTAAATTTATTCTTAGGAGATATACATGTATATATTGCTACTGAAAATGATATTTTAAATTCACATTTTAAAATTGTTGTGGTCCACAGAATCTGCAATGAATTTTTGTATATTGATCTTATGGACCATTTTTGATAAGTGCCCTTGTATCAATTCTAACAATTTATCTGCTGATTTGGGGGGATTTTATATGTAGACTGTCAGAGTTTCTGACTAATGAATTTTGCTTCTTTCATCCCAAATCCTTTTTATGCATTTATTTTAAAACTACATATGTATGTAAGTGTGTATCGCTCTCTCTGTTTGTTTGATTACATGTGTGGATGGGTATGTGTGTTGCTCTACCTTTTTGTTCTAAACATGGCACACAGCGGGCCTTTGCATAGATGTGGTGGCAATGGACATCCTTATCTTGCTCCCATTTTAAGGATATTACTAACATTTTAGCAGTAAGTATGATATTTTGATGTAGTTTTTGGCTTTTTGTTTTATAGAAACCCTTTAATGGGTGTAAAGAGTATTCTTTCTACGCCTGGTGTGCTAAGGATTTTTATCATGCTTGGATCTTGACTTTAGCAAATGCTTTTTGGTGTCTATTGGGATGATCATATTTTTCCCTTATTCAATCTGTTTCTCTGATTAAATTACTTATTTTTTCTTTATTTTTTATCTTGGAAACTTTTAAATGTCTATGAAAATAGCAAAGTAGAGTGAACCCTCAGGTATCCATCACCTAGTGACAACCAGTATCAATATTTTGTAAATCTTGTTTCAATTGTTTCCTCTTAAGGCAGAGGTCATGCCATCTCAGCCATCAATATTTTAGAATCTATCTGAAGGACATTTTTGTTCTGTTTTGTTGCTGTTTTTTCATCTATAAAAATATTCCTTTCTTTTTTTATGTCATTGACTTGTAGAAACTGGGTCAGGGGTTTGACTGTTTGCCTCTTTGTATTATCACTTAATTTGTTTCTCTTACGTATTTCCTGTGAATTGACCGTAAGATATAAGGTTCTAGGTTTAATTTTGTCAGGAATCCTTCCCAGGCGTACTGTGCAGCCCATCGTTCTGCTTCAAGTGGAGCCAAAATTGATCAGTGGGTTAAGATGGTGTCGGCCTCATCCTTCCATTAGAACCTTCCCATCAATCTTTCACCTAATAGTTTTAGTAGCTATTGATGATCATTGCTAAGATCCATTATTTCATTAGGAGTTGCACAATGGTGATTTTCTAATTGTGCCATTCTTTCTGCATTTGCATGTATAGATTTTTCCGGCAAGAAACCACTTGAGTTACTGAAATAACCTCAACTGTCTGATTATATTTTATCTTCCTATGTGTTACTGAATTCATTTTTCTTAGAATGTTTGCATTTATATTTATGTATGAAATTGGCCTATTTCTTTATAATGCTATTCTTTTTTGCAAGGCATCAATTTTATGCTTATTTCATAGAATGAATTAGGAATATTCCTTTTTTGTCAATTCTCTAGAATAGTTTGTGTAAGGTTGGAATAATCTTTCCTTAAAGAGCTGGGGCTTGCCTGGAAAACATTTGAACCTGGTATTCTCTTTGTAATAAGTTAACTACCAATTTCACTTCTGTGATGCAAAAGGAACTATCAGTCTTTCTATTTCTTCTTGGTTCCAGTTTTGTAAGTTAATTTTTGTAAGTTAATTTGGGCCTTCTTTCTGTTTTCTTGGTCATTATCACCAGTTATGTCAAATGTATTAGATTTCTCAAAACCAACTTTTGGCTTTGATGATCCTTTTTATTACATTTAATTTACTTTCTTTTCATTAAGTTTCTTTTTTTCTAATTTCATGAATTTATGCTTCATTAATTTCCATCCTTTCTTATTTTCAAAAATTAACATTTTAGGCCATAAATTGGCCTCAAAATAAAGCTGTTACTCTACTCCCCATGTTTGAAATGTAGTATTTTAATTGTCATTCAGTTCTAGATATTTTTAAGTTCCCATGTTTATTTCTTCTTTGACCCAAGAATGCTTAAGAAATGTACTTTAAGTTTTCAAATATATAAGGACTTATTCCTTGTTTCTTTATTTGGTACTGACTCCAGAATGCAGAGGGCAGGACCCGAGTGGCACCAGGGCTTTGTATTTTGTGGAAACGCACTCCACAACCCAGCATGTGACCAGTTTTTGTAAATGTCTTCATTTGACAAAAATGTATATTTTTATTACTTCTGTACCTTCTATAAATCTATTTTTCTACTAATTCTATCAGTAATTGAGAGAGGTGTGTTCAAATATCTCATTAAGATGGAGGGTTTGTCAAATTCTCCCCATAGTTTTATTCATCTTTGCTTTCTATTTTTGAGGCTACATTATGAGATACATAACACATTGAGAACTGTTGAATCTTCTTGTGAATTAAAACGTTTATCACTATGTAGGAAATCACCCTGTCCTCAGTAATCTTTCTGTCTTAAAATCCATTTGTCTGATTGGCAACTACGTTAACGTTCAGTTACCGCAACTTTCCTTTGGTCTCTCGTCATCGGGTACCACGTCCTACCTTCGAGCTTCACGTTTCGTGAGTCTTTATCTTCTGCGTGTGCTGATCTGACAGTCTTTGCCTTTTAAATGATGAGCCTAATTCATTTACATTTGTCATTATTTTTATTGATATAGTTGTACATTTCTATCACTTCATATTTCTCGTATTTGGATCTATGATTTTTTTCCTTCTCTTGTCTTGACTTTCAATCTGTTTCAGGTTTTATTTCTTACTCTATTTTCCCTCATTCAACTGGGCTGAATATTATGTTTTTTGCTTCTAGCTGTAATAGTTATCCTTAAGATTACACTATGAATAATTAAGTCTAAAATTAACCTCTATATAAAAGGCATAATTTGAGGACAACATGTTGTCATTCCTGTATCAATCAACTGAGGTTGTTATTCTGTGATAACAAGCAACCTCAAAAATCTTTGTTTTAAAATCTCCAAAGTTTATTTTTTCTCAAACTACATGTCTGTCATGATTTGGCGAGGGACTATGTCGTGTCTCCTTCCCTCACTTCAGTTCAGGCTGATGGAACAGCTTCTGCCTGAGACACTGTGGTCTCACAGAAGAGGAAAAGAAGATGCTGGCAAGAGGGGATGACACAGAAACAATACATGTCCCATCACGTGGCACGTTGTGCTCCTGTTTACTTGCCAGAGGAAGTCAGGTGGCTAAGCCTGACATCAACAAGGCTGAATATATAATTCTTTTACGAGGAGGCTCTGCGGATACTTTCAAGATGACACAGTCTAACAGACCCACTTGCCCCTCCTCACACAAAATCCACTCGTCACCCTTCTCCCAGGAGGAGCAAACTCTCATGCGATCACTGCACTAGGCTCGATGTTTAGGATCCCGTAGTGCTTTCTCCCTCGTGCCCTCTCTGGCTCGAGAGTTCTTTGAAGTAAAAGGGCACATTGTGCAACCCAGACTCGGCAAACGACAGCGGGACAAAAGCTGACAACCACCACGAACACCCACATTCAGGCAGGGTGAGGGTCACGGCCACTGTCTTCCAGAGCAGATCTGAAACCGGGTGCACGATGTCCACGGACCCCCTCTGGGGTGGGCAACGTTCCTTCTTTGGGCCCAGGTGCTGCTCCAAGTCCTCCGAGCCCTTCCGCTCCGTCCTGGGGGCGGACTCTGCCTTTCCGTTGCTCCTCTTGACTCGTCTGAAGAAAGCGCTGGAGAACCCGTCCTCCCGGGAGGCCGAGCCTCCTTCCCTGCCTGCGTGTGCGCAGGGCTGGGGCAGTGGTGTTCTCAGTTTTGATCAGAGTCTTTTAGTTAACGCTGGGGGCCCCATGGTGATAACACTCACTAAAAATCTAGCTGCCTGTATGTGTTTGATTCCTGTCAGCTCCATATGCCAACAGCCACACGGAAAATTAATTTTTGGATGTGAATATCTTAAGCCCAGTGGACTTTTGTGGAAGAACTACACCCCACACACATTTTGTGAAGCCATTACGTCCAGCCTAGGTGACTTACTGGGGGTGACCTTGTTCAGAGGTTCTAACACCCAAGTTACCAGGGCTAGGATATTGTGAGCTAGCTCCAAGGCTTAATTTTCTTAAACTTTTCATTTGAAAAATTCCACATATCTACACATTAGTTAGAATAGTATAATTTCCAGGTATTCTTTCTTTTACACCAGTTATTAATATTATGCCACATTTATGTTCTCTGTCTCTTTTTAGATTTTTTTCTTTCTTTCTGGCTTGTCTTAGACACACACACAATCATTATTGCTAAACCATTTGAGAGTAAGTTACAGTGATGATATTGAATCCTAAATATTTCAGCATGCAATGAAGACATACTTTTATATAACCACACCATAATAAGCAAATTCAGACAATTTACCATTGATAAAACATTCTTATCTAATATATAGTCCATATTCAAATGTATCCAATTATCCCCATAGTGCTCTTTCTTCATTTCTCTAATTCGGGGTCACAGATTGCTGGCATTCAGTTGTCACGTATCTTTAGTGTCCTTTGTCTTTCATGGCGTTGGTATTCCTGAAGAGTACGGGTCGATTGTTTGCTGAATATTCGTCTGTTTGGGGTTGTCTGCTTGTTTAGCCCTGGTCATGTTTAGTCCACGCGTCCTTATAGCAATGCCGCACACATGGTGTTGGGTCCTGCTCAGTGGCCTGTCTCAGAGTGTGACGTGGGTCCACTGCTCCTGCATAAGGCTCCATATTCATGGCCTTTGTTGTTCAAAGGATTGCTGATGAGTAACAGTCGCACCTTTCAATTTGCCATCCTCGAATTTCTGGACTTTCATTTCTTTAATCTCTGCAAGCTGGTAATTCTTCTATGGGCTCATCTCTTTACTCCCATACCTTGTCAAACGCAGCCGATAACAACCAAGACGGCTGCCAGCGTTCTGCTTCCCATCACTCTGCCTGAAGTCATCAGTTCTATGGTATATTATCATTTTTTTGAGTTATAAGAGAAAAGTGTACCAGACGTTTCACCACAGTGTAATGTGAGTTGCCGTCTCTCAGCCCCAACACAGCACTCTCCGTGGTCTGGTCCTAAAGCCAGGGCCACCCATCTTCCGTGCTGCTGTGACGGCAGCACCTGCTCAGAGGAGCACTCTGTCAGTCGCCTTCGGCTAAGACACGCTGTCATGTGAAATGGAAAATCATACGTGCTCTTTACGGATTTTCCAATAGCCTAAAGACCACAGAAATAACAGGAGGACACCCTGATAGATCCTATGACAGAGTTTAGTGTCTACATCATTATATTAAACAAGTCCACTAGTAGGAATCTATCCTATGAGAAATATGTGAATATATGCACAAAAATGCTTACTTTAGCATTGCTTATAATAGTAAAAAACTGAAAACCACCTAAGTGGCACTCCATACGGGGCTGTTAGATTATGGTGCTGTCATACTGTGAGGTACTTTTGCAGCCATTAAACAACATGAGATATCTCTGTATGTTCTGCAGTATCAGCATCTCCAAAACGAGTGTTCGATGGAAATACATGAATGAATGGAAACATATAAAACCTATAATTCCATTTGTATAAAAACAAGAACAAATCACAGCGTTTTGTGTCGTATAGGCACATATAGAATGTAAATGTATGGAACAGGATCTGAAAAGATACACAGCAAACTGTTAAAAATGTTTGCTCTGAAGAGAAACGTGGGAGGTGGGAGTGTAGGGTGATCAAGGGGGACCTTGGCATTTTATCCTTTTAGCTCTATTGTTTAAGTGTTTATAAGATACATTGTTTTATTACTTATGTACATTCATACATTGGATAAATAATTGGTAAGTAAAGGGCACGAGGGAAATTCTCAGGCCGTTGGATGCTGAGAAGACGGAGAAGCAGGGAGCAGGAACAGCACCTGCGACCGCCGTCCTCAGCCACCTCGGTGGCTCTCAGGGGTCGAAGGTCCTAACTCACTGTGTACACCTGGGGAGCAGGAGGACGGCAGAAGTAAAGAACAAAGATCGATTACTCTCTTAGAGCCAGGGAGTGGGTACCTGTGGGATGTCATGAATCTCCCGGCCGTAGGGATCGTGCGGAGCCATCCGAGCCGTGATGAAAGTCTGAAGTAGAAGACATTTAATCCAGATTTTTTTTATCTGTAAGTTTCTTGGACAGCCCTACTTTCAGTTTCTGATGGATTGTCCCTCGAAGCCACCGCATATATTTTGAAATGCGTAGTTCCTACGATTGAGCCTTGGCTCCTAGAGAGACTCACAGGAACATTTGGGTCTTGACTATTGATTTATTCTGCTTCTAAATATACTCCTGGTGCCAAATTCCTTAAGAGTCCTGCAACAAGAAAACGTCAGCCACTCCTAAATCACCCAGACTTCGCGAGAGGAGTGCTAGCTCTCAAGATCTGCCCTAGAGTTCTAGCCCAACTACTTACTTTCCTAAGTTCTCGGGAAGGTAATGAGATGCCCCAGAGTGTTGGGTTTTAAATAATTCAGTTCCCTTTTTCTGGAGGGAAGCAGACATCATCTGTCCCACATCCATGCATGCTTGAGTGGCCAAAGCAACTCAGACGGCCGTGTTCAACAGCAAGTGGTGTGGGAAGCGTAGTTCTCTTGCACAAACGGAAGGGAAAAACAATCAGAAATGCTGATGAGCACTAGTGACGTTTATCACAGCGAGACCCCCTCCCCTCTGATTGGAAGCGTTATAGGGGATTCCCGAGACCCTGTGGCTTTTTCAAGTCTTGGGCTAAATTATATGATGATATCTAATACTGTACTGGTTAGATAGAGACTGGCGAAGGTCGAGGTGTGGGCTGGGAGGGTTGACTCCGTTACGGCTGCTGTAACCAAGTGCCGTACGCCGGGCAGCTTATAAACAGCAGGAGTTACTTTTTCACAGTCTGGAGGCTGGAAGTCCAAGATCAGGGAGCCAACGCAGTCGGGTCCTGGTGAGCGGCTGCTTCCAGGTTGCAGACAGCTGCCTTCTGGTTGTATCTGCATGTGGGAGAAACAGCGAGAGAGCTTTTGGGGGTCTCTTTTGTAAGGGCACGAGTCCCCTTCATGAGAGCTCCACTTTCATGACCTAATGATCTCCCAGAGACCCCATCTCCTAATACCATCCCACTGGGGACTGAGATGTCAATGCATAAATATGACAAACGTTCAGTCCATAGCGAGGGTGATACTTCAATCCCAAGACCCAGGACTACCGTGATTGCAGCTGACTTCTCTGCCTTCAGGACGATTTCAGTCCTGCACCAGCCCTTGGTCCTCTTGCAGAGAGAGGGTTCCAGGGACACGGGTGGCCGGCTCCGTTTTGTGCCCTTTCTCTCTGGGTTATGGCGTAGGGATCAACGTATTCGTCTACTCCAGGTTCACTGAGACTTCGGGAATAATGGCATGAACATCCCTCCTCGTGATTCATGCACTTGGCTGTCTCGCATGTGCCTGAGCTCAGGTGGTGTCAGATGTGCTTTTTGTGTGTCTGTGGTGTGATATAAATAGGGATAGACGTACAGACAAAGAAGAGATAGAGAGAGAGAGAGATGGAGACGGAGATGGAGCTGTTTTCCTCATAAGCGCGTCTCACTGTGAGGTAATCATCCTTCAGGCATTTGAGGACCTCTCCATGCTTTAAAAGTGATGTCAGAACATAGCAGAGTTTACACCCCATCCTTTTAATTAGCATCTCTGCTGTCTAATGTTCATTTCAGAGACGCGGCTTCTCAGCACTGGACTGTATTTTTGTAAAGACCAGAGCTAACTCCCCTCTGCATAAACCATAATCCTTCCCAGATGGTGGGGGTGAAGTTTTGTCCAGAAGAGATGATCATCTGTCACCATGGATTTAACTACTTGTCTCACGTTGTTCCAGTTAGAGCGACAAGTCCAACCTCTGTAACTCCCTAGTGCCTTCCTTGTCACTTGTGTGGCTAGTTTGCAGGAGCAACTGATTATTGCTATCAGGAAAGATGGAAATATACTAGCCAAATTTAACAAAATATGTGTTTAATTGGTGAATAGTGTTGCAAAGGAGTAATTTAATTTGGTAAAATACACTGCTTTATTTTGGATCTGTGAATCTTGTCAAGTATCACTTGTCACAGAAGATCAAATTTCTTATTGTACTATGAAGAAAATGAATATTATAAAAAAACACAACTTCACATTTGGTAATAGTTCCTTATCCTAGAATCCCCCCCGCACCCCAGCTGAATGGTCTTCATTTTCGTTTCTGAAACTGAGACTTAAATTTCCCACTGAGCACTAAGAAAGGTTTGTGATTTTTAAAACATGTATTTATTTGTTTTAGTAAAAGTGCCAAATTTTTCCAAAGGTATGTAATAAAGTGATGGTAAATTTCAAAGCACACACAATTTTAAGATCTTAAAAACAAAGTTATCATATAAGTGAAATTAAACATGAACATATTTACTTGATCACTATATGAGTCTTCGAACTGCATTGTGCCTTTTTAAATTGTATGAATTTGTTTTCAGTTTAGAAGTTCTGTTTTATAGGAATTTTTTTAATGTAAGGCAGTTTATGATTTTTAAAATCAATATTTCATTTATGATTCATGTTTTGCTCAAGTGGATAATGTAATGCCTTAATGGCTGGAAATGGATTGTGGCAGGCAGGTCAGAAAGCAATTGCTACCATTAATAATACACGTGCCACAAGGTAACTGACAGACAGTGAGTGGGCGACTCTGGAATGTTCCTGGAGGGGGTTGGTGTATGGGCTGTACACAAAAATAGCAGCTGATTTTAAGAATGGCATATGTCAGAGAAGCACACATATTTGTGCGAATATTATGAAGTCTTTGCCTTTAGCAAATAGTTTTTCCACTCATTCAAAAATGGTAGGCAGTTAATTATAGAAGAACTGCCTATGATTAGAGAAATCAGGAAAAATAAAATGTGCTAGAAGCCCTAATTGCAGGAGGCGCTGGGCATGACATTCCTTTGCTAGATGATTCATCATTTATATTTTCCTAGTTTCCTATTCACAATTCATGCACTTGAATATTTACCTTTTGACAAAGCTACAGAGCTTTGGAGCAATGTTTGCTGATGGATCGGGAAAGCAAGGTTTCATTCTCAAATTCGTGCAGCCCATGTACGTATGACTGCATTTGCTCCTCATGACAATCCTGGAAGGCAGGTGGGACAGTCAGTGTCATGCTCATTTTACAGATGAAAAAACTGAGGACTGGCACAGTACAATGATTAGTGCAAAGTCTTAGTGAAGAACTAATAAGTGATTGACATGGAGTACAATCTTAAGTTCTCTCACTCCAAATCCATATTTCCCTCTATTCTTTGACGCAATAACATGGGCTGGGGTTCGTAATGAGAGAAAGAGAAAGAGATGGAAATATTCTGTCATCAGTATGATGCCCTTTATTTAGAAATTCCATTTATTTTTTTTTTCAGTGATGTGTGCTGGAACCAGCTCATCCTGTCTTGCAAGAGCTGATTTTGTGCATCTCTTCCCACACCCGCGCTCAGAGATGCCACGTTGGCAGTTGAAATTGGCCGTGGTGAAAGCACTTACACCATAGGAATTGGCAAATGCTACAAATCAGGGCTTTTGTCTGGAGAGCAGTTGAAAACATTTACTAGCACAACACTATCGTTAATGCAATTTTTATTTTCATACCGGTAATTATTGGACCTTTTAAAGTCTGCATCTTTGCTAAAAATTAAGGCCAAAAGTCAAGACACTATCTTGATTTATCTTAATCATATTGTGAGAAAGGGTGAGAGGAAGCTCAGAGAGTGTGGTCACCCCTTTTCCTTGCTGTGACACTCTGGGAGTGCATGTTACTTCCCTGGACTGAACAGTGATGTGGAAAGGCTCATGGAACTGAGCTGTGTGGAGTGAGTTACCGATACGTGCTCGGGAAAGGACTCTTCCCTTCCGAACTCACTCTAGTTAATGCATCGGTTTCCGAGCACATCCTTGATCTTGCCCACCAAGCATTACAAATATTTAAGTATACACACACGCACATGTGTACATATATGTATATATACACACATGTATGTATTAAATATACTATTACATATATACACACATTGGGTTGAATGTGTATATAATTTTATATATAAGTATGTGTTTGTAAATTACATACATTACTAATAAATTTTAATTATACATTAAATACATTTTTTCTCTACCACGACTTTATTTTTTAAAGACTAAAGATGTATGAATCAACATTATACATTATATAATTCATATAATGTATATAATGCCCCTGTCATGTTATTCTTTCTGCCATGTCACTTCCTCTGCCATGAACTCGGGAGTCACAGAGTCTTTACATGACAGGAGTGATGAATATTAAACCATCCCTGCTCTGCGCTCCATTTAACAAAACCTCCAGATAATTCCAGGAGTGGAGCTGTTACCTAAAATTCAAACAGGTCCAAGTATTCATAAAAGTCCCAAGTTAAGTCGAAACAGCTCTTTGAAGCTCAGTCAGAGATGTAGAAGAAGGTGTAGAGCCAACCAGTGATCTGCACCCAAGTCTCATCCTCCTGGGATTTTTATGCAAACATGCTCATCACCTCCAGCCTCTACTGTCAGCACCAAACATGCCTCCGAGGACGTGCTGTGGATGGAAGTGTCGGAAGTCATCCCGGCCCTCATTCAATGGCCTGGATAGGACAGTGGTTTAGAGCAGGGATCTGTAAAGGCCGGATGGTAAATATTTTAAGCTTTGTGAGCCATATACAGTCTCCGTCAGGTATCATCCAAAGTTTGTTTTACAAGTCTGCAAGAATGTAAAAAACACTCTTAGCTTGTGGTCGTACAAGAACCAGAGTCTGCCTGCCCGTGGTTTAGAATACAAGCTCTGGAGCCAGACGGCCTGGGTTCGAACACTGACCCTGCCAACCACAAGCTTTGCTGCCTCTGGTGAGGTGCTTACCTCTCTGTGCCTCAGCAAACCGGGGGGGTCATGTCAATGTCTCCTTCGTGGGTCTTGTGAGGAGTCAGTGAGTGATGCCTATGAGATCCTTAGGACGGCAATGGGATCATTGCCAAATGTAAGCCTAGCCCTCATCAATAGACTTGGGAGGACGGGCCAAGCCTGGTTTGTTTTCCCAGAATCATTTGGGACCCCCAGCTGGAGAGGGGAGGACGGCCACTGCAAAACGTCAACCCACTGTGCCTTCCCTGTGGCTTGTTGTACACAGGGAGGGACGAAGTCTGTGATGCTGTGTGCTTAGAGCATTAAAATAGTTCCCACATGCAAAGTGGGATAAAAATAGCTCTTACCTTACAGAGTTGTTTTGCAGAGTAAATGGAATGATGAATATGAATTTGCTCATTATAATGTATAGCTCTATTTATTATTATGGGAGATACCTGATTATAATTACTAATTAGACAAGAGTTTTTGGCAGAGCCTTTTCTGGGTGATACCCCTGATGTAATATATTTTAAACAAGTTTAATCGGTTCATGTTTCCTCCTGTTCTTACGCAGGCTCTGTTCTCCCACGGAGGGAGAGCGGGTTGGATTTGCTCCGTAGCCCAGCACTGAGCACAGGGCCAAGCACGTTGCTGTAGCTGTACAATTTTTTTTAGCTGCAATAGCTTTATTTTTAAGGGATCATATGAACATTTAGGATGTATATGTTTGCTTGTGCTTTCTTTCTTTACGTGATGTTTTTCTGTCACAAAGGACTTCCAACTCAAGATGGCTGTAAGAATAAACAATGCTGAACGTCCAATAGTGCCAATAATAACCGCAAAAATACATGCAAACAAACTAAACCACCTCTGCTTACGCTGGAGAATGAGGCGAGACTTCCTTGGTGGGTAAGAGCCTACAAGGACTCCTAAGAGGGTGAAAACACACGGAGCGGACTGGGAAAGGGACCCCTGGCTAACGTGCTTAGGGCGGCGCTGTCGGGATAGGTGGGCCGGCTCTGGGGGTGCTGCAAGCCCCGGCACAGGTACTAGGAGGGCGGGGAGAGGGGCGGTCCAGGGCAGTCATCGGGGTGCCCATTTGGGACACCACAGAAAAGCAGCAAGGGCTGTCTGTGTCCTGTTTCACATCTAGGGTCCGGCGCACACAACAGGCCGCTGGCGTCTGAGACGAGACAGTAGGTGCACAGCCCCTGCATGCAGAGACACCAGCGGGAAGCACGTCGGACACACAGACCCAAATAAAGCACAAGCACAGACCACGGCGTCAGAGGCTGGGAACGGGGTGGGGTGGCGGGGGGACACAGGGAGGATGGTTACTGGGTACAAAAATACAGTTAAATAGAAGGAATAAGATACAGGGTTTGGTAGCACAATAGGGTGACAATAGTTAACAATACTTTATTGTAAATTCCAAAGTATCTAAAAGAGTGGAGTGGGAATGTTCCTAACACAGAGGTGACAAATGCTTGAGGGGATGGGTGCCCTGCTTATCCCCGTTGATCATTACGCATTGTATGCTTGTACCAAAACACCCCATGGACCCCACACATACAACTATTATGTACCCATAATATTTAAAAATTAAAAACTTAAAAGAATAAAAAGAAAGTTAACCATCCACAGGTCCTCTCTGAATGAGTTATGAAAGGATGTACTTCAGCAAAGCAAAGCTAATATTCAGAACTTATAAAGATAGTTGTTTCAAAAAGAAACAAATACCCCTAATGGAAAAACGGACAAAAGTCAGGAAGAGATAATCCTGTTCCTAATAGATAAAATACTAATAAATATATGAAAAGATACTCAACTTCACTAATAATGAAGGAATGCAAGTTAGAACAAAGAAATTCAATTTTTCACCATTCAGAGTAAAACTTTTGTCCTATCAAATATTGACGACATTGGAAAGAAACCGATACTCTTATTTACTGCCTTTGTAAGTGTAAATTTTTGTAGGCACTCCACAGTACAATTTTGGCAGCGTCTATTAGAATGAAAAACATATATTCTCTGACTCAACAATTTCCTTTCTCAGTTTCTACCATAGGGACACACGCGTCCGTGCCCCACATGAAAGTATAAGCATGTTCATGGCAGCAGTGCTGGCTACCAGCAGCCCTGGAAATGGACATGAAAACTGGAAGGACGCACCGTTGTCACACTTACAAAAAAATGACAGGTCTCCAGGTACCAGTGTGGAAAGGTCAGCAAAACACACTGGTGAGTGAGAAATATGCACTTCTCAGAACAGGAAGTATAGTACAACAAACTTTAAGTATAAAATCAACCCCCACAAGCAAAATACAAAGATATCTTCATATTTGTGCATATCTCTATATATATTTGTGTGCATACACACACACACATACACACACACACGCACGCACACACACACACGGGGCGGGGAGAGAGGGAGAGAGACTGATTTAAAGTAAAATAACAGTATGTTTTGATACACACCAAACATGTAGAGTGGTCTCCTCCAGAAGGGGGACTCAGATTTTGAGTGGTTTCGATAGCAACTTTATTTTCTGTATTTGATATATTTTTTAAAACAAGAATGTATGTTTTCCTTTTGAATTAAAAAATAAATAACTTTAAAAGTGTAATACAGGCTCAAAATAGAAAACTGAGAAGCACAGAAAACCGCACAGGAAAGAACAAACTCTACCCTACGGGGTGGGAATGGAGGTGAGCCTCGCAGCCTTTTGCTGTAGACCCTTCCAGGCGTTTCCGCAGAGGCAGAGGTTCAGCTGGCAGGATCGGCCTGCAGCAGAATGCCTGATTTTGGGGGTGAAAAATATATCACTAACCTACTGTTAGTGAATATATGTAGAAGAAATTGGCATCCGTGAACTCTGAGAACTCAGGGACCTCGTGTGGATCACTGACACCTTGTGGAGAAACAGACAATAGGGACACAGCTGCAAAACGTTCCAGTGTTGGAACTTGGAGAGTGGACGAGGAATTGGATGGATTGGTTCAGAGGAGCCAAATGGCAGAACAGCCCCTGCCCCCAGCATCGTATCCACGCCCTGTTTGTACTAACAACAGCACGATGCGAAACCCTGGATACGAGGGGAGCGCCCCACCCCGGAGGGGGCTTGGCAGAGTTTTGGCAGCGGACAGAATGAGTTCTAGGGGAAAGAATTGGAATTCTAAATACAATGGTTAATTCTAAGCCCTACATATGTGGGAATTTGGGTCAATTTTGGTTTTGTATTTCCTAGGGAAAAATATGTGTATTTGAATATATTTTCAAATTTATTATTATAAAGTTTTTCATAGTATCCTCTTATAATTTTCAAACACTTTATTTATCCATGTGTCAGGTTCTTTTGTTTTTTGGGTTTTTTTTTTTTTTGGTTTTTAACATTATTTTTGCCTTGTCCTGCTTGATCCTATTTGCACAGGTTTATCTGTTTTATTAGTCATTTCAAAGAACAAGCTTTTGGTTTTGCTGATTAAATCATTTTGGGGGATCTTTACCATTCATTTCAGTTTTTAGCTCAATATTTTCTTCTTCTTTCGAATTTCTTTGGGCTTATTTTCTTGCATTTCCCTGCCCACTAATGAGATTTTGGATTTCCTCTTCTCTGCATAGCCTGTGTGTTGCCTGGAGGCAGCAGATCATGTGGTTAATAAAACATATTGGATGAATGAAAAAGGCCCCGGCCCCTGCAAGGAAAGAAAGAAGGTGGAGACTCTTCGTGGACAGGAGGAGGAGGAGGGGCAGGAGCAGGAGGAGGGGCAGGAGGAGGAAGAGGAGGAAGAGGAGGAAAAGGAGGAGGAGGAAGAGGTCAGAGAGACCGGGCACCACGTTGTCTTCCAGGTGACTGTTTGCAGAGGGCAGGGCTCATCCGAGATCCCAGCTATGCAGAGTGGCGCTCACAGGGAAGTAACTAGATCCCTGCAGTCTACCCTGCTACCAGGAAGAGGAAAATATCTGTGGCTTACACGCTAAGGCTCTCCTGTCCCTAAGCTGTCCAGAGTCATCTCACTATTGATTGTCTCAATTTAATTTTTATAATGTTTACTGGTAATGCTATTGTATTAAGAGAAAAATAAAATCTTTGAAAGCTGCAGATATGAGACCCAGAGATCCAGGAGGTCAAGTTAATAATTTTAGTTACCAAGAGATTCATCCTCAGTCAATTCCGATGTGTTATCCTCTGAGAACTTGATCAAGGTTTGGCCACAGTTAACTCACTTTCCAAGTGCCCATTTCTACCCTCCCTCCGGGAGCCACTGTGCCCATCGCCTCCCCTCTCTGCGTTAGGAGGCTGGGACTCTCCCCCAAGAAAGGCACAGAGCGAACAAAGATAGAAGATCTCAAAGACACGTGGCCATTTCAAATAGGAAAGAAAAATTTGCATCCAACAGGCAAAATATTCTCACTCACTGTGAATGTGATCTGCCGACTTTGAATTCCTTCCCCCAAGGGACTGAATGAAGCCTTTTCTCTAACCGTGCAGCAGGAGGCGGTTTCCTGTGCACCCTCGGGAAGAGTCCCCTCCGCCCGCCCTGCTACCTGTTTCTTCAATCAGCCTGTTGCTCAATGGGCTGGTTTTTACATTCGTGTGTTTTTACAGCACACAATGGTTTCCTCAGTGACACAACACACTCGGTGCCAATAAACCTTCTTCTAGTTAATGTAAAGCATATTTGAGCACAAGAATGATTGCATTTTCATGGCTAAAAATAAGCACTTGTTTTTAATTTTCCATGGGAATGCTGCCTCTGCACAAGAGGCCACCTCCTACCTGGCGAACCCTTTATGCTAAAGTCATCACTGTGTGGCTGGAAAGGTGAAATGCAAGTTTTCATTATGTAACGTAAAGGGAGAAACCCATAGGCAAATAAATCTCTCTTTAGTTCTACCATATCCTTATATGTGCATAGTGCTTTAAAAACCAGACTATATCAAATATACTTTAACAGAGGAGCAAGTCCTGCCATCGTCAATCAAAGTGGAAAGGCAATAGCTATTTCTATAGTAATAACCACAGCTAGGATTATCTCATTTAGTCCTGATAACAGCATTATGAAGTAGGTGACATTATACCCACCAAAGGAAGTGAGTCACTTCTTACTTTTCCCTGGACACTGCAGGCTCACTATACGGCATCAGCTGTACTCATTGGAGGAATTTTCCTCCAGATGTTGTTTGTGAATGTTAAGGTGTCTTGTCATAGCTGCAAACCACTGATCAAGTCCAGAAGGGCATTATAAACCATCCTACGGTTTTTCTTATTGTTGTATAAATAAAATTCCTTTCAAGATGAAATCATATGGGTTTTCTTTATGCTTTTTGAGGGCTGAGATATAGCTGTGGGGTGGAGCCCAAACAGGAAGAAGGTTTCTCCTCCAAATGATGTGGTCATAAAGACTCGAAAAAGATTCAAAGAAGAAGAATGCCGAGAGAAACAGTGGTTAAAAGTGAGGAAACCTGAGTCGGACAAGCCTGGTTCAAAGTCGTTATTCAACAAATATAAGCTATCACTGAAACCGCCCTTACGAGTTAATAAAAAGGGTGCAAGGCGAGAACTGTGGCAAGGGCCTAGCTAAAAATAAGGCACAGGCCTGGCTACAAATAAGGGTAATTAGCCACTGTCCCCGTTTGCTCCTCTATAATTGGCACTCTGGAGCCACAGAGCTGATGGTCACAGAGATCCTTAGCTCTCTCCCTAGATAACATCACCTTTTTGAAACCTAGGGGTAGTTTCTGAGGTACCTTCCAGGTCCCGCATCCCAGTGGAACGGCCGACCCACCCAGACCAGCGGCCCACACGGAGGAACTGACCCGACTGGTCTTGTGACCCCCACCCAAGGACCTGGTCAGCAAAGAAGACAATTTCTACAACCCTACGGTTCCGCCCCAAGCCCAGCCAATTAGCAGATTCCATTACCTACACCAAACTGTCTTTAAAACTCTGCCTCCCAAATTCCCAGGGAGGAGGATTTGAGAGACTTTCTTCCGTCTCCCCACTCAGCACTCTATGGAATAGATTTTCTCCATTGCAACCCCGACCGGCTCCGCCCCTTGGCTCTGCTCTGTGCAGCGGGAAGCGAACCTGGCTGGGCGGCAACATGACCATCGTCTTGGCCTTCGTCATCCAAATGTGTCCTGTATATCTTCTACTAAGCCCAAACGCCTAATGCTCCACACCATCAAGTGATGTGAAGGTGATGCCTGGCAAGGCAATATCTAACACAGAAGGAAAGGACATTGACATCTACTAATGCCTATTGCCAGAAACTTCAAGTGCATCATCCAATCGAATACTTTCAATGTTCTTAGAAGGTAAGCGTTGACTTAACTTTTCATTTTAGTAAAATGAGGCTGAGAGAGGTGAAATCTCTTGCTGAAGGTATCATTACTATCACGGGGAAAGACCACTGTAGCTGAGGACTCAGTGCCTTTCGAGATACGAACTGGAACTGAAGGTTACTAGGGTCCTTACCAGTTACCCAAATGGGATATAGTAACACTGAACACTGAACGTTTAAGATGCCATGAAACCTCTCACTGAGCCCCCGCAATGACCCTGTGGATAGGTACGACTGTTGTTGTTATGATCTCTGCATTAGCAATGAGGATATCAACTGTCCTATCAAGAAATTATCAAAGTCACAGGGCCGGCAAGTTGCAGCGTTGGGACTGGAATCCCAGTCTCTCTACCCCAGGGTTGTGTTCACGCCCACAGTGTCATTCTGCCTCATGTATCACTTTGTCAGGCAACATAGGTGGCATATTTGGGGAAAGCAGCCACCTAAAAGTGAGATCAGAAAACAAGTGACCCTCAAGCAACTGCTTCACTGCAGTTAGCCGGGGAGTGTGACTAGCTGAGGGCGAAGGAGAGCTCTGCTTGGTCACATCACCGCACACAGTTAGGTCCAGGTGGTGGAGACTCATGAACATTTTACCGTTACATAAAATACTACTTATTTCTTTGGATCCTACCTCAACTCCAAACAAAGGTTTAGGGTGCATATTTGAAAATTAACAGGAGTTCACTTTTGGACAAGGAGAAAAGAGAAAATAAAATTAAAATGGTAAATTCAATTTCCTGCAATCTCACAACTTTATGCAAAGACAATGGCTCTCTGAAACACACAATAAAACCTTCAAACATTCCAGAAATATCTTTAAAAATATAAATCTTACTGTTTTTACTTTCTTTTTATAAAACAGTACATGTTCTGGCTGGTGCAGGGGCCCATGCCTGTAATCTCAGCAGTTTGGGAGGCCGAGGCGGGAAGATTGCTCGAGGCCAGGAGTTTGATACCAGCCTGGGCAATGTAGGGAGACCTCATTTCTACAAAAAATTTAAAAAATTAGGCAGGCGTGGTAGTGCGTGCCTGTAGTCCCAGCCACTCGGGAGGCCGAGTTGGGAGAATCACTTGAGCCCAGAAGTTCACGATAGCAGTAAGTTATGATCGCGCCACTGCACTCCAGCCTGGGCAACAGCGCAAGACCTTGTGTCTAAAAAAGAAAAAAAAAAAGAGTACACGTTCATTATGGAAAATTTAGAAAAAGACAGAACAAAATTAAGCAGAAAAAAATGAGAAATCACTTATCTCCATACAGCCTACAGAAACTGGGTAATATGTTATTGTGCTGCCTTCCAGCCTTATTTGTATGTAGTTTTATTTTTGAATACCTTGTTTGCTGTCATGTTGCACACAAAGTGTTGTACCTAATTTTCCCCTTTAACTTTATATTTTTGTCTCTATATTTACCTCTTTTGTCTCTATATTTACCTCTTACTATAAACTCTTCATCACAGCTCATTGAAAGCTCGTTAATAATCCATGGAACAGACATATAGCAACTTAACCAATTCTTATCCCATTGATGAGATTTGTAGGTTATTTCTGATTTTTCCCCTTTGTAAGTAGTTCAGTGAACTTTTTTCGATTATATATCAGTTTATTTGGATAGCTATTATTTCAAATGATATGATTATTTGATGTATTTTGCCAAATAACAATTTGGAAGCTCAGGGCACTATACTCTCCCCGCAATTCTACAATAACTTTACCAAAAGCACAGTTTTCATCAAGACAGATCTGTACGTAGATTCACAAAATACTGTTGTTTTCCTGTCAGTGGTTCTGTGGTCAGCTCTGAATGAAGGTGCGATGGTTGATAAGAAACAGATTGAGTTTGCATCTGTGAATTAGTTAGCAGCAAGACCCCAGGTATTTGGTTCTGAATAAAATAAGGATGCATTTCTTTTGCATTTACTGACAATATAAGTTTCTGTTGTCTGGTATGTTAAAATATTTCTAATCCACCAGTAAGAAAGGTCTCACACAAACATACACACACACACTCTCTCTCTCTTTTAGAAATGTGCAATAAAAATTCCATAGAGTCCTCTCATTTTACTTATTGCTATTTTATCCAATTTTATTAGAGTTTCCAGAAAAAAAATATTTTAGAAATTTCTCCCAGCTAGGGGTTAAATGAGAAACACCCTTTCAAAAGTCAATTACCAGTAGCCCTGACTGTTTGCTATAACCTCTTTATCCTTTACAACTCTTTTAAAAAATAATACAAGGGATGCAAGTTTATTGTAAAAAACAAAAACAAGCATTAATAAAGGGGAAGTAACCCATAATATTACAATTCAGAAATAAGCAGTCAAAATTGTATTGAAAATTCCACATGTTTTTATGAGTATCTAATTATATGTTTGATTTTTAAGTATAACCATTCTATGTATCATATTTTGTTAACAGCTTTTTTCATTTAAGAGTATGTGCTGGTATGAAAATGTATCAATGTGCTTAAGTGGATTTTGTAGCATAAGTCATTGGGTACATAACACAATGTACGGACATTCCATGATTCCATTTTATCCCTCGCCTGTGGTTGGGCAGAGACTTGCAGTTTTTATTTACTTCTAATGTTGCATTAAACAACTTCATTCCTAAATTTTTGCTACATCTTGGATTATTTGCTCAGAAAAAAATTTCTTAAAATACAAACACTTTTTAAAAGAGGAGCCACATTAAAAAAAACAACAATATTTAAAAATCTAGTATCTGTTATAGAAAATTAACAAATAGAAATAACCAAGAAGAAAAATATTGGAATCAATAATAATAATTCTAGCATATGTACATAACCATGTCTGGGTTTATTTTTTTTCATACCTTTTCCATGCATATCTATTAAACTATATATAAATGCATTTAATATAATTTTTATACAATCTCTCTATATATTTTAGATATATATTTTTATATATCTACCTACAAAAATATATTTTTCAAGAGGCTTATTACATAGTGAATAATTGTAAAAACTTGTTGAATTAATGAATAAGTGAATAAAAATAGGGTGATTTTGTAGATGCTAGATTGTAAACCACTATTTTTACTTTAAAAATATCTTTAGCATCTATTCATATTGATAACTTTTGCCTACAACATTTCAATAATGATTTAATAGAACTTATAGTGTGCAAATAAAACCATTTTGGAAATGATATAACCATACAATTAAGTAACACCATGCCAAAAATGAATTATTGGAAAATTTAGAGTTTTAACTGTATTTACTATAAAATAAAAAGAAATTAAAATAATTGGAATCAGTACTCCATACAAGAAGTCAGAGAATATATAATAAAATAAATATATGAAAAAATAAGCAAGGAATTAATAGCAACATAGAATTTAATAAATTGGAAAATCAACTAATTTAGAGTCTACACAAACAAGAGGTGGATCTTTGAAAAACAAAACAAAAGAATATAACCAAAAAAGTGAATTAAAGAATTAGAAGAACACAACCATTCTAAGTTCTGATTTCTAATACAAAAACTAAAATTAAGCACAAATATACAACATTAGTGAGGGAGCTATCACCCCAGATACAAATAGGATTACAAAATTATAAGAGACTACCACAGGGAAATCTATGCTAATGGATTTGATAATTGTGATGAAACATAAAATTTTCAAGGAAATTACCATGAGCTAAACTTTATTTATGAGGAAGAGGAAAATCTGAATGGACCAATGATCTTGCAAACTTGAAAAACTCATCATGGAACTAACTCTTTAATAACAATAATAATAATAATAATAAAGCCAGACACAGGCAGTTTTGCAGGTGCAGTGTTTCAGCTGTTCAAAGAATGAGTGCTTTCCCTGCTATCTCAACTCCTTAACAGAAGAGAAAAATAAGCACATCATCATTTTATGAAGCTAGCACCAGCCTCGCAGAGAAATCTGACAAAGATAACCCAAAGAAGAAAATCACGCAGTTTAATTTATGAATGTAAACACACAAACTATAGATGAAATATTATTTGGATTCAAACACTAAATTAAAACAATAATACATAATGACCAATATGTTTTACTTCATGATTTTAACGAGGATTTTACATTGCAGAATGTGTTCAACACAGGGTATGCATTATAATTGACATTGTTTTGCATTATTCTAGAAGTAACAATGGTGCTAAGATACTGAGAGATCCTAGATTCATTTGGAAACCTCTTTTTTATGCGATTGTCATAGACTCTTGAGATCCCACATGAAGAAGTAAAGATCACTCAAGTGAGTTCTCTGGATTCAAACACGTCTCAGTTGGTGTTAAAGTTACAAGTAGCACATGTATTTTAAGCTAACTTGATAATTCCCATCTTGTTTGTAATATGAGCTGTGTTTTGTAAATGATGGAGGAAGAATATTAACTACACTTCATTGAGAGAGAATTTTTGTTTTTCTTCAGTAAGTTTTGTCAAAAACAATACTTGAGGCAAGTTTTGGTTCTTATAATGGTGGGAAAGCTTTCTTAGACTAATCCTCCCTTCCACAGATAACAATGATAAACTCTGGACAAAATATCTTTTAAAAACCAATTATTTGAGGCTGGGCGTGATGGTTCACGCCTGTAATCCTGGCAGGGGAGGCCAAGACGGGAGGATTGTATGAGCTCAGGAGTTCAAGACCAGCCTAAGCAAGAGCAAGACCCCATCTTTACTAAAAATAGAAAAAATTTCCAGGCATGGTGGCGCATGCCTGTAGTCCCAGCTACTTGGGAGGCTGGGGCAGGAGGATTGCTTGAGCCCAGGAGTTTGAGGTTGCTGTGAGCTAGGCTGATCCCACAACACTCTAGTCTGGGCAACAGAGCAAGACTCTGTCTCAAAAACAAATAAATTAATTAATTAAAAATCAATTATTTAAAGACATTGGAGAGTGATGAAACATGAAAAGAAAAAACCTGCAGGGTATTGCACACCTTGAAATACATGAACCCAGCTCACTGGATGTGAACATTTTCAGATGGCTTTTCCCCTGGGGGTACTTCCCAGTTCATGTGGTATTTCAACAAGTATTATTAGCTTGTGGTGTCAAAAGATGAAGTTTGGAGACACCAGAGTGGCTCAAATTTAAGTAGGGGAATCCCAGAAAGGAGGGGGCCTCAGAAAAGTCCCCAAATCTGCTTATAGTCACCCCTGTAAGCCTCAGCCAAGCCTAAACTGCACATGCACAGGAGAGACTCTAAGGAGCCCAGAAGCAACAACAGCTGGGAGGCTGAAAGAACTGAGCAGAATGTCACCTGCCGCCTGCCACGGGACAGCCAGTTTGCTCATCATCAAGAAATAAGCCAGTCAACATAAGCTGACCTTAAGATCACTCAGGTGTTGGAATAGCAACAAAGAAAATAAAATACCTAGGAATATATTTAACCAAGGAGAGGAAAGACCTCCACAGGGAGAACTACAAAACATTGAGGAAGGAAATAGCAGAGGATGTAAGCAAATGGAAAAACAGATCATGCTAATGGATCAGCAGAATCAACATTGTTAAAATGTTTATACTACCCAAAGTGATCTACAGATTCACTGCAATCCCCATTAAAATGCCAACATCATTTTTTGCAGATCTAGAGAAAATAATTTTATGCTTTGTATGGAATGAGAAAAGAGCCCAAATAGCCAAAGCAACCTTAAGCAAAATGAACCAATCAGGAGGCATCACTTTACCAGACTTGAAGCTATATTACAAAGCTATAGTAACCAAAACAGCATGGTACTGGCATAAGAACAGAGGCAAAGGCCAATGGATCAGAACAGAGAACCCAGGTATAAAACCATCCTGATGTTGCCATCTGATCTTTGACAAAGCAGATAGCAATATACACTGGGGAAAAGAATCCCCATTCAATAAATGATGCTGGAAAAATTGGATTGCCACATGTATAAGACTGAAACAGGATCTGCACCTCTCTCACTACTCACAAAAATTGATACACAATGGATAAGAGACTTAAACCTAAAGGTGTGAAACCATAAGAATTCTAGAAAAAGAGGTTGGAAAAACTCTTACAGATATCAGCCTAGGCAAAGAATTTATGAAAAAGACCCCAAAGGCAATCACAGCAGCAACAAAAATAAATAAATAGGGCCTGATCAAATTTAAAAGCTTCTGGCCCAGCCAAGGAATCAATCAATAGAGCAAATAGACAACCTACAGAATGGTAGAAAATATTTGCATGCTAGACATCTGATAAAGGGCTGATAACCAGAATCTACAAAGAACTCAAGGAAATCAGCAAGAAACAATCAAACAACTCCATTTAAAAAAGTTGGTAAAAGACATGAACAGCAGCTTTTCAAAAGAAGACAGACTAATGGCCAATAAACATATGAAAAAATGCTCAACATCTCTAATCACCAGGGAAATGCAAATCAAAACCACAATGAGAAATCACCTAACTCCATGAGAATGGGTTTTATCAAAAAGTCCCCAAACAACAGACGTTGGTGTGGATGCGGAGAGAAAGGAACACTTATACACTGCTGGTGGGACTGCAAAATAGTTTAACCTCTATGGAAAGTAGTATGGAGATATCAACACCTCAAAGAACTAAAAGTAGACTTACCATTTGATCCAGCAATCTCACTATTGGGTATTTACCCAAAGGAAAAAAAGACATTTTATAAAAAAGACATTTTCACTTGAATGTTTATAGCGGCACAATTCACAACTGCAAAGATGTGGAAACAACCCAAGTGCCCATCAATACATGAGTGGAATAATAAAATGTGATATATGTACACCGTGGAGTACTACTCAGCCAGAAAAAAACTGGTGAACTGATACCTTTTGTAACAACCTGGATGGAACTGGAGACCATCCTCCTAAGTGAAGTATCACAAGAATGGGAAAAAAAACACCACATACACTTACTATTAAATTGGAACTAAATGATCATCACTCGTGTGCACACATGGTAGTAAAATTCAATGGAAATCAAGCAGGTGGAATGGGAGGAGGGGATAGGTAAATTCATACCTAGTGGATACAATGTACTCTATCTGGGTGAGGGACACATTTATAACTTTGACTCAAACTGTACAAAAGTAATTCATGTAACCAAAACATTCCTACCGCTGTAATATTCTGAAATTTAAAAATAAAATCACTCAGATGTTAGAACCAACAGACCAAGGACCTTAAAGTAGCTATTTTAAATATGTTGAAGGATTTTGATTTGGGTTGAATTTAATATATCAATGTTGGAAGACAATACTGTATATTCCAATCCATAAACATGGTAAATCTTGCAATTTATTTAGGTGTAAGCTCATGGCTTTCAGTAGAGACATATAGAAACATATTTATGTATATATACATCAACATACACACATATGTGTGTATAAATTCCCAAGCTCTGTCCACTGAAAGGGCCTAGAAGCTATGACAGGCAAGAAGTAATAGGCATACCCACCACTGAACCTTGGTTTCTAAATATCATTTGCTATGATTAGTTACCAGGAATAGTTGGAGAAAAGGCTGATTCCAGAGTTGAGCAAGGAAATTACATAATGAGTCTAAAATGTTGACTTGTGACAAAAAGTGAGGAAATGCTGCTCAAAGTATCAAAAGCATATACAGACTAGCTTGAAGGAGTCCCTACTTCCCAAATCTGGTAATTTGAACATCAAAACAAACAAACATAACAATGTATTTTAATTCATTCTGTTAAATAAGAATCCATGAGTCCATGGATTTCGATATTTAGGTATTTAGATAGCTAGTTAGCTAGCTAGATAAATGGAGAAGAACTGTGGTGAAAATAACGAAAGAAACAGTTGTCTCTGCAGGAGAGACTGGCTGGAAAGAGGCACAGGGGAACTTCCTGGGCTGGTGGAAATATCTGTCTTGGATGTAGAATGAGAAATAATAAATAGAGAAGGAATGGTGAATTCAGAAAATCATCAATGATGCAAAATGTAATTGATTAAAATGTGATAATTAACAGGGTATTTATGAAGAAGTTTCTCATTTATCACAAGGTAAAACTAATGGAGAAATCTAGAAGATACCAGTTAGCGTCACTATTGGGACGAGCCACTCAGTATCCTCCTGATCTGATGTGCCGATAAGGACAAAACGTAATTGCTGTGATATGCTTGTCTAATTGTGATGAAACATTACACAAACCCAAACTGAGAGAAATGTACAAAACAACTGAACTGTGCCCTGTAAAACTGTCACTCACGAGAGACAAGGAAAGACTGAGGAACGTCCGGGTGAAAGAGGACTTACATGACAGACCTGGCAGCTGCACGCAGTGTGTAACCTTGGACTGGATCCTGCATTTGAAAAAGAAAAAACTGTAAAGGATATTTTGGGGACAATTGATAAATTTGCCCTGTGGACTTTGTATTAATAAATAATGACGTTATATCATTACTACATTTCTTAGTTTTGATAAACGTACACCAGTAACGTAAATGACTGCTCTTAAGAGTTACATGCTAAACTATTTAGCGGTGAAGGCCCAAAGTTTCATCATTTCACTAATGGTTTAGAAAAGAATAACATGTATGAACATGCGTGATAATAATAATAGGAAGGTAGATAAAATGAAAAAGCAATAGGGTGAAATGTAAACTATTGATGAATCCGAGTAAAGGGAGAACATAAATTCTTTGTGCTATTTTTTGAAACTTTTGTGTAAGTTTAAAATTATAACAAAATAAAAAGTTATAAAATTTTGTTTTAGACAATTGACATTTTTAATGAAGTTAAATATATACCTATCCTGTGATCTAAGAATTCCAGTTTTAGATATTTACCCAAGAGAATGAAACATGTTCACAGACAGACTTGTACAGAAATATTCACTGTAGCTGTGTTCAATGTTCCCCAATAGAGGGATGGATAAACAAATTTGCTATATTTATATAATGGAACACTATTTTGCAATAAAAAAGAATGAGCTACTGATACATGAGACGATGTGGTTGAATTTCAAAAACAATGTTTAAAAAAAGAAGCCAAAACCAAATATGACATACCGTATAATTCCATTATATGAAATTCTACGACAGGCAGAACTTGTCTGTAGTGGTAACAATTAGAGCAGTGGTTGCCTATGGGGGAACGGAGATTGAAGAAAGTGTGGAAGAACTTTCTGGAGTGATGGAAATGTTCTACATCATGATAGGGGTGTGGTTACGTGAGAGTATGCAACTCACAGAATTGTATAATTAAAGTCTGTGCATTTCAGTAGGTGTAAATTTTACCTCAATTTTGAAAAGTACTTTGGAAATATAGCAAATAACAACAGCCATCCTAAAGTCATTATATATTATTAAGATATTACTATTAATAGATAACTCTAGTTGCTGAATTTTTGATATTTCAGAATTTCAAAGACGTTCTAACTCCTAATACTAAGGATGGTCCCCAGAGCATTAAAAGGAAAGAAAAAGGCACAATTATAGTAATTTGACACGATTCCTGGAAAATAACAAAGAAGCCATTGAAAAACAGTGACAATTAAGAAGGCCAGTTATAAAATGAAGTTTTAAGAAAGTCATACCTCTGCTATAAAATAGAAGCTATCAAGATATGAAGGAGAAATATCTTAATAACACAAAAAATATAAAAATATTTAGCAATAAATTTAAAGGAAATATATAGAATGTATTTGAAAGAAACTGCTTCTGAGTGAAAAGAACCACTGTTGCAAAAACACTAATTCTCCCTAAATTAACATAGAAAATACCTTTCTAATCAAAATCTCAATGTGATTTTCCTTTGACCTTTACACAATTATTATGTACATCAATAAAGGTACAATGAACTTGTCTCTGGAAAATGTAGACCAAGAGAACAAAATACGAACCCAGAAACAATTCTAACTAGATATTTGGATTTAGAGAAGGATAATTTTGCTATTTCAATAACTGCAAACTGAAGAAAGGATAGAACTATTTCAATATATGTTGCTGGAACAACTGGCTATTTAAGAAGAAAATCATAAATTGAGATTTCTACAATCTACCTTACCACTAAATAAAGTCCAGACGACTAAAAATAAAAGATAATACTATAAAAACATCAGAAGAAGAGGCGAAGATTTCTATAATTTTTGGACTAGTAAAAACTATTATATCAAAAATAGAAATAATGTTTTCTGATACAACCTAAACATTGATAGATTTGAATATATAAAAATTATATTTCTGTAGGTAAAAATATAATTAAGTGCAAAAACCCAACAAGCTGGAAAAAATTTGTAACGCATATAATAGGCAAAGTATGTTAATGTTTCTAATACACAAAGAAGTTTTCCAAATCAGTAAGATTTTCCGTCTAGAACCTGGTTTCTCACCCTTGATGGACATTTTGGGCCCGATTGTTCTTTGTTTGGAGGGGCTGTGCTGTGCACCTCAGCAGCATCTTGGCTTCTATCCACCAGATACCAGGAACACCCTCCCTACCCCCCGCCCTTGTGACAAGTAAAAATGCCTCCAGACATGGCCAAACATCCCCTGGGAGGCAACGGCACTCCTAGCTGAGAGGCACTGGTCTACAAGGAAAATTTCATGTTTCTTCTCTGGAGGTGGGATTGGCAGGGTAGGGGTGGGGGGAGGTAGATTTTGCAAAAGGACTCCTCAATCTGTCTCCCAGGTTTATCTAAGCCTTACAGTTCTAAGGGTGTTAGTGTAGTTACATTCACCGCAACAACAAAGGTTTAATAGGTTCTTGCGCCTTCTTGTTCAGACAAGAACTCCATCTGCAAATATCTTGCCAGGACTACAGGGAGTGCCCAGGGCAGGAGTCACAGAGGTACCCAGCCTGTCCGCTTCTGCAGGACCCTGCTGCTGCCCCCGCTGCACTTCCGTCCTCTGTGCTCCCCTGCCAGCTGCCGTTGGGTGGGCTCATGGAGCCCTGTGGTTCCTTCCCACGTGCAGCAGCCCCCAGCCAGGCACCTGCCACCACGAGTCAGCGAAGCCCCACAGTCCCAAACTCCACAGAGGTCTGTAATGAAGTGGGACTTAGAGTCTTTCTCTGAGGCTATTTCAGGCTGCCAGCAGGGGCTGTCTGTCTGTGCTGGGATCCTCGCGTCCTACAACCGCACAGTATTTTTGGTGAAAGCCTCTTTAAGCCTCATTCATGATCTCTTGCCCTCTGGAGTGCAGAGGAGCCCAGACCAGGAGAGTGGCAGGTTCGTGACAAACTCCTGCTCACTCACACTTGCCTCGTCCTGTGTCCAGGGAGGGCTTCCCACTGGCTCAGGTGCACCTGTCTGCTTCATCTCCCGTCTAGAGGTTTCTCAGGAGAACCTGCCCACCCAGCCCACCTGACAAGCTAAGAGGGGTTTGTCCCAAAGGGCAAAGCTGGCAGGAGTAGAGTATATGAAACCGCAACAGTAATGTGCAACCCAGAAGGATAAAATAATAACGATAACAGTCCGTGATGACAGAAACAAGCAAATGAATAAGTAAATAGGTAAATAGAAATAAAAGAGAAGAAAAAGTCCATTGCACAGTAGAATGCCAACTAACAAATAAAGAAGAGACGGTGGGAAAATGTTGAAGTGGCTCATCTCACGGATGAGACCACAAAGTCTTTTTTCTTTTTGCTAATCAGTATTTTCTAATTATTATTTTACAATGAATAATTGCTTATGTAATAAAAATGCAAACAGTCACCTGTGGTCAGTCTTCTGTAAGGATATCCTCCTATCTGAGTCCCTCGTGGGAGATGTTTGTCTCCTACTTTTATGCTACCTACCCACACAAAGCGTGACCCAAGCCATGTGCCACCCCACTGCCACCGTTCCTGCTTGGGTTGAATTCTGGCAACATAACTTGGACCAAAAACAAACAAAAAACCTGAAAGTAGACAACGACCTTAAAGATGTCAAAAGGAAGCTAATACCGAGAAGAAACCTAATTCCTAAAGTCAGAAGGATGTCCTGGTCGTGTCACCTGAGAGCATCGTCTTTCCCAGTCTGGACAAAGCCACCATCACTTGGCCACAGTATTGGCGATTTTCTTCTGTTGTAGGTCCTGAGCTGCCATTGGGCCGCCTGTAGCCACAATTCTGTAGCTACAATAAGGATGTGTGTGAGGTGCTGAGGGAGGAGGAGGATGGACCGAGAAGGTGCCACCTGGGTGAGAGCAAGAGCATGTCCAAATGCACCACCTGCAAGTAGTGCAGGGTAGTTACTGGCAGGGCCCGTCTTTGTGGGACTGAGGGAGATGATTCTGGAAAGGTAGGCAGTGGCTACAACATGAAGGACCTAGGGGACTATGCCCTGTATGTGATGGGAAGTCAAGGAAGGATTTTAAGAGGAGGAGCAAAGAGAGCTCAGCCTGGTGACAGATGGAGGGCTAGACTTGCCTAAGGCCAGAGACAGAGCCAAGATGAGAACTCAGCTCATTACAGTTCCATATCGCTTATCTTGCTTTTGTGCTTTGCAGTGTGTGTGTGTGTGTGTGTGTGTGTGTGTGTGTGTGTGTGTGTGGAGGCGGGAGGGGAGAGGTTGGCAAAGGTTGAGACATTGTATTAACTAATTAATTCAACAACATTTTGCTGAGAGCACGCTGTGGCCTTGGTGCTGGGATGAGCACACTTCCAAGGTGATGCAAACAGTGCAGAAGTGCCTGAATGCCTGGGGAGGGTGTCCGTTTCTGGCTCGTTGGTTTTGATTATTCCTCAGCCACACAGACATGCAAAGAGGTGAGCTCACATATTCCACAGGCATGACCAGAGACGACGGCTCCGATGCTCTGAAGGAAACACTGTCGGTGCGAGCGCAGAGCTGCGTGGTCCTGTAATGGTCCCGGGAAGAGCTTAGACCATGTTTTTAAAAACCATAAACCACAATTAAGGCTAAATCAGAAAGAAAACAGAAAGCTTTCTTCACCTGGTCTGTCCCTGGTCTCATGTTTTCTAGATGGCCCGGGAAGCCTCTGCACGCCTTTCTCAACTCAGGACTTTGTGGAAGTAGAATTGCTCCTGTTGGCAGGATTCTGCTGAGAACTGAATTTTCTGCCATTTTCATTACTCTTCTCAGTGTTCCACAGTTCTGTTTTTTACAGCCGGATTTCCATTTCATACTGGTTGTGGCTACACTACAAGTAACATCTATGTCCAAAAGGCTGGAAATTTAACATTTTTGGCTGTGAGATGTTTGCTGTACTTCACCGATGAGGGCAAGGGTTATGCTGGTTTTTCCCCAAATCTCCCACAGTGCCCAGCACAGAACACAACGCAGAGTAGGCGCTTTATTTTTGGCACTGCCATATGTCTCGCAGCAGCAGGACGCCCCAGGCAATGGCTGCAGAAACGGGTGCACTGAGACAGGACTTGGCCAAGACAGGAGAGACCCCCGCCTGGACTTGTTTTATAACAAAACGGAATTGAGAAGGAAGCCCCAGCTCTGTCCAATAACACCACTCTGTCGTTCAGGCTAGTGGGGGCTCTGAATCATATTTAAAGTGCTTAGATAAGGAAAAAAAAATTGTGCATGAGAGCAAATTGATAGCTCTCACAGTAAGAATGTGGTTGCTACGGCGACCCGCTGGGATAAGCTGAGATCCGCACAGCCACCATATTAGTTGAGACCTCGGTTACATAAAGAGCTCTATTCACCTACGGAAAATGTGCTTGACAATATTTAATGTAATTTGCTTAATTCATAAGGAAGTACAATTGCAAAATCTTTTATTAGTTATAATATTATAACTCTGCAATGGTATGATTTTGGACTATTATAATACTTTCCCAGAACTGGCTCCAGGGGAAATATTTTTATTACCTCGTAAAGAAACCTGATTTTTGGACCAAGGTATTTATACAGAACATTTTAATATAACTATTTTTCAATAGGTACAGAAAATTATATACACTTATATAGTAACAAAACGTATACAAAGACCATAAAAATAGAAGTGCAGATTCCAAATAGTTTACCATTAAAATTAAGCAGATGTCTCTCCATCTCAATTAAAATGAGTATCAGTATAGTAGATCTCAGTTTGCAAGTGGAGTAATAAAATATCCCTGCATGGAAACAACAGCTTAGTATACTCTTGCGTTTTATCTTAATACTCCTTACATTCACGAGCAAGTCTATTTATTTATTATACTAACAGTTATGTTCCAACCAAAATGATCTAGATCCATAGGTTCAAAGGTGAATAGAACACAGTCCTCACCCTTGAATAATTCGTGTTGTAATGAGTGCAATCAGGAGAAATTAACATGTGTACAGTGCCTGTTATCTCAGTCTCCTTGGCCCAGGGCACGGTCAATCCTGTTACAAAGACGAAGAAAGTGGAACTGGGAGATCTTAAATTACTTGTCCAAGGAAAAATTTATAAGGTGGAAGAATCCATATAAAAATCCATAACTGAAAACATACAACTCATTAAAAATCAAAGTACAAAAATGCCGATATTCATTAATAAGGAAGAAACTGAGACATTTATTCACATGATATATACTCTTCTGTCTACTACTTCTCTTTCATTCCCTAACAACCTCACTCCCAACCTGGGCTTTGGGACTAGATGTGCTTCTGCGTGAGTTATCTTTGGCATTCAAGAAATAGAATGGCAGAGTGACTTCTACTGGACGAAGCCTCCTACAGATAACAACTATAAAAGCTGGAAAATTTTTAAATACAACTTCTTGTGGGTCCTGGAAAGATACCGGAAACAGGTAGAAATTGTAGGAGAGTGGATGTTTGGAAAGAGGGGATGGAACTGGGTGTTTTCCATTTTTCTTTTTTTACTGCATTTTCCCTATGGGCAGATTCCAGGCAGCACCATGTGTGGCTGCTAAAACTTGGATACAAACCCACAGTCTTAGAATAGAATCTCTTATTCTCAATGGCTGGAAAACCAGAAGGAAAGAGATTACAGAAGATCAGAGATTTACTTCAAAGGACAGAGCCAGAGAAAAGGAGTGACAATTTTTTTTTTATTATTAAACCCTTGAACTATTTATGTACAGGATGACTCCAATAATCACGGCTGAGAATAAAATTACAAAAGGTAGATTTTTAACTGCCTCTCGCCCAAGGGAGAATGAGTTTGAGTTTAGATAAATTAAATGCAAACAAAGAAAAATATCAAAGCACTGTGGAGGAGCATAACAGACTATATCATTCACCGTATTCAGTATATTGTACAAAATTACTAGATGTATAAGGAAACAGGGAAATATGACTCCTACGGAAAGAAAAGTCCATTGATGGAGAATGAACCTGAGGGAGCAGGTGTTGGAGTTATCAGACGAGAATTTTAAAGCAGCTATATTATAACTATACTCAAGGAGATAAAGGAAAATATGCTTATAATGAATCAACAAACAGGAAATCTCAGCGAGTCAGTAGAAATTATTCAAAAATATAAAGAAGATCTTGCTGAATTCAAAAATCCAACTTCCCAGCCTTCCCAAAACCTGTGTTAAGGGTGAGGTAGCTGGGGAAGGAGTGGGAGAAGTTGGAGAGAATAGTGTAATTTTTAAGTAAATGCTTCGGTTTCTTCCTCATTAATGAATACAGGTGTTGGAGATGTTTTCAGTCATGGATTTTTATTTACCCATTTCATCATGTCTCTCCTAATAAAAGACTCTCAAATTAAAAATGTGTGTAACTATACAATTCTTTGCTGAAGGCTTAGAAAAATTTAAGGCAATTTTTTATGGGCCTTCTCATCTAGACAAAAGAGCTTTTAAGAGTCTTAGAGGAATATCTCATATACACTCTTGGGCTATCAGAATGGTCACATCTGTTGTTCAGTAGCTCCCTTGCTTGAAAATCAGTAGGGAGTGGCTGGCCTTGAAAAGGTCTGTGGGTGCAGTTTTCAGCCAATGGACAGAGCCTCAGTAGGATTCTTAAGAAACATTTATTTTGTTAAAAGAAAAGTATAACACCATAAGTCTTGACAATTTGGACTAAAAGGGACAGAGGTATTCACAATGGGTGGAAAACAGGCTGAAAAAGCTACTCAGATGCAAAAACACCAGGCCTTTTCTTATGAAAAACAAGGATGAATCAGAGAGAGACAGCAAAAGCTAATAGAACAGAGAATATAGTCCCAAGGAAATCTCTCCCAGAGAAGGTGACTGAGCCTTAATAAGGATACTGGAATACGAACACAGCTGGTTTTCAGAAATGCTCTGTATCAGTGATGGCTATGTGCTTTCTGGTTTCTTCTTTTTGAATGACAATGTCTATTGCAGCTTTCCTGTCCTGACTCATGATTGTATATTGGGTTTTCAAGTGAGCAGAAGATGTGTCTCTTTAGCTCACAGGTCTTCAGATCGAGATGAGCTCTCCTCAAGGGACTTTACTCTCATCTGGACTAATTTGGATGTCCAGATCTCAGATTTCAAGTCTGAGCCTGATATCTTAGTGGGATGAGACTCTTAGGGTCCTGGGAGGTGGGAATGACCTGGATCATTAGGGTGGAATGTAGCAAACTGATACTGTGATGGTCTCAAGTCACCCTTACTGCATGGTATTCACACTCTGGGCTTGGCTATGTGACCAGCTTTGGTCAACAGGGAATTAGCACACCTGATACAAGCAGAAACTTGGCATGCACTTATGCATTGGGATTTGTCCTCTTGGAACACTCCTTTTTGGAACCCAGCCACCATACTGTTAGGAAGCCCAAGCTAGTCAGGAAGAAAAGCTATAGGGAAAGGGAGATATACCAAGCCACCTCAAATATGGTAGCAGTCATGGTGCAGAAGCTATTGTAAATGCTCCATCCCCATGGATACAACACAGAAAAGAGATGAGCCATGCCTTCCATGCCTTACCCAAATTGAAAAATTGTGAGTAAATAATTGTGTTTTTTACTTATATGAGAGTAGACATTATGCAGCTATACATAATGGGAAAAAATATTTCTGAATTGAATTTAACAGTAGTGTAAAAATTTTGACTAACCTATCTATCATGCGTAAGGTAGAATAAAGTGATTCAGTGATAGATTAATTACTAAATAAATAAATCAATAGCTATTGATATAATGAATCGCACAGTTCAATTAGAAAAAAAATGCATGGTGATATGAAAAGACAATAACTCTTTGAATAAAAGTCAATCCTCAATACACTTAAAAAAAAACTAGGGTAGCAGACGCTTTCGGTGCCCTGATGAGATTTTCTTTACTAAAACATCAACAAGTCTCCCAGGAGCTGTGTTAACCGCTAAAAGCTCACAGCTACAACTTCTCCAGAAAATGACACTCTGCAGAACAGAAACTGCCTTCCCCTGGGTTTTGCTTTCCTGCTCGCGTGGCCTGCAGCCCCTGGACGGCTGACCCAGGGCCAGGAAAGGCCCACATCCTCGCCCTCCTGGGGCTGAGCCTGGGTACAGTTTGTGCTCAGGCTCAAGTGCTACTCTGGTTGCGACCACTTCTCTATCCCCATTCTCTGCCCTCCCTGCTTGCCTCGCCCATTTTGTTTTCCTGCAATCGCTTCCCTAGAAGATTACATGAACCCAAATCTCTAGCTTGAGCAACATTTCTGGGATTTGAGCAATATAAGGAAAGTAGCAGTTATAAGGTCTGTGGAATTTGGCAGCTACTGTGAAACACCACTGATACTTTGAAGAGAGAAAATGGCAAGCTTGTCGCAATCAATCGCCAGTTCAAGGTCAAGTGTAAAAGCCTCTTTGGGCTTTCTTTCTTTCAGGGCCTCTTTGGCAGCTTTCAGAGCAATCCTCGTCTTCCACGGCTGTGGTGGAGATGGGAACCACGCTGAGGAACAGCATCATAACCGAACTGTAGGGCTGACAAGACATCAGAGAACGCTGAATTCCCAGTCCTGGGAAGTTCCCAACACCAGAGTCAGGGCCTGAGAGAAGGAATGGGACCTGGAGATTTGGGACGTGGCTATTTGGATAGGTGCACGTAAGAGCCTCAAGATGCAGATTCGCAGATTCGCAGATTCCCTGGCACTCTCTGAGGACGAAGAAGTATTTCGCTGTTCCCCACCTCTTGCTTGAAGAATATGACGAAGCCTCAAATGACACAGTTCCCCTCTAAGGCAATACTTACCTTCCGTAGGGTCTCACCGCCCACCCAGCCTCCAGACCAATACCTAGGGCTATTTCCCAGCCTAAGGCCACTGAACTAGTGATGGTGGATGTAAGGTATACACTCAGACCATGCACTCCAGAGCCCGTGCTCTTAACCATTTTCCTATACTGTCTTTGTCTTCCGACGAAGCACCGGTAATCACTTAGAATTATGTTGTCCCATATGGTAGCTACTAGCACATGTGGCTGTTTAAATTTACATCAATTAAAATGAAACAGTATGAAAATTCAGTTCTTCAGTGACACTAACCCCATTTCAAGTGTTCAGTGACCACAGGTGGCTAGTGTTGGCCACGTCAGTAAGTATGATTATAGAATGTTTCCATTATTACAGAAAGTTCCATCAGACAGCACTGACTTAGAACATATAATGGCAAAAACACAATCATACTCAATTATATTAGCAACAAAATAAAATGTACTTACCAAAAAACTTAAAAATAAACTTAAAAATAAACAAAGCCCATATGGAAAAAAAGTCAAAGCTTTATTAGGTAACACAAAAGAATAACCGCAAAGCCATACTGCGTGCCTAGGTGTGAGGGTCAACATGGCAAAGAAGTCTGTTTTTCCAATTTACTTTACACATATTCTAAGTAGCATCAGAATAGGATTTTACTTTTCATTACACTTTGACACAATGATTCTAAAATTACTCCAGTGTGGAGAAAATATTGCTAGTGAAGAATGAAAGGAGATTTTCATTTCTAGGAATATAATTCACTGTATTCATTTCTTAGGGCTGCTATAACAAACTACCAAAAACTTTGTGGCTTAAAACCAGAAATTTATTCCCTCATAGTCAGAGACTCCAGAAGTGCGAAGCCCAGCAGGGCGGTGCTCCCCTGGGCCTGGGTCACCTCGCTCCATTCTCTGCTTCTGTCTTCACGTTGCTTCTCCTCTTTGTGTCTGTCCACTCTCCACAACACCAACAAACTCCCCAGTAACCTGCCTCCCTCTTATAAAGACACGTAGAATTAGATTTATGATCCACTCCAATAATCTAGAATAAATTCCTCCTTTCAAAGTCCTTAACTTAATAACATATTTTGCCATATAAGGTAATCTTTACTCTTTCACCAATCAGGCAATACTCACAGGTTCTGGGGATTAGGACATGGACATATCTCTTGGGGGGGTGACCATCCAGCCCACTACATTTACATGATAAAATATGAATATTCAAAATAGCATGAATCAAAGGAATCTAGACACTGGAGGAAATGAAAAAAGGGGTGAGGTAGGAGAGGTAGGCGGGGGCCAGTGGGCATAGTATACAATTTTTAGCCTCACAAGCATTCACATGTTTAAAGTATTGAATTTTTCCTTTGTCTTTTGTAATCACTCAAGATTTCATTTTTAATGAAATATCCAAAGTTGACAATGACATGGGAAAAGGGTGTTATTGTACTGCTGGTAGAAGTACACATATAGACATTAATAAAGCCACCCTGGGAGGCATTTTGGAAGTATTAGCCAAAAGTCCTAAAAGGCACGTACCCTTTGACCCAGCCACGTAGCCTAAGGAAATAATCAAAGATATTTGCAGACATGTGTAGACAAAGGCAATCGTAACTCAGTTATTTTCAAAAGTAAAACTGGGGTCAAACACAAATGCCTAACAATGGGGAACTGCTTATCTAAGCAATGGGACATTCACATAATGATATAGTGAGGAATATTTAATAACAGGAGAAGTTTATATTTCTAGGTGGAAAAAGAGCAGGCTTCAAAACAATGTACAAGAAGATCTAATCGGTATAGGTTCTATGCTTGTGTAGTTAGGTATTGTGTGTGTGGGTGTGTAAAACATATACATAGAACCAAAGAAAGATATATTAAAATGTTAACAATACAATATTTTACTCATGGAATTAGTACATTTAATAATTCATTGTATTTTTTAAAACAAAATGTGTTGTCTGTGTAATGATAAAATTTGATGAATGTATGACTTAAAATTAAAAACTCATTAAGCAGTCTTCTGCAGAAAATAAAATTTAAATCACCCCAAACCAGACATCAGATAAGAACAAAGCGTTCTTAATCTATTCTCTGTCATTTGCTTTGAATCAATTTGGTCTTTATGAAACAATTTTGAAAAATTAACAGTGAGGCACAAATATTTGTATTAAAATTTAAGCCAAGATACAGGATAAAACATGTGCAGACGCTAAGAATCATCACTGTGTAAAACTACTAATATAATTTCAACTGGAAGAATGTATCAGAAAACAAAAAGGTGAATAGTGTTATTAGTGGGGGTGGTGCAATTATTTTGTAAAACTTTTCTTTTTGTTTTATTGATTCTGTATGAGGCTTTGTAATGTGTGCAAAGGAAGTTCAAGTCCTAGTGTTTCACCCTTGCCTTTTGCTACCTGTTTCCACGGTAACAATTCCTGGACACCCAGAATTGGCCATAACCTCTCTGTTCACTTTGGAGCAGAGAAAAGTGCCTGCTTTTTCCCCATTGCAATTCTCTTCCACTCAGTTTTTTTTAAGCTGGAAAAAGAAAATTATAAACACCTGTGAGGCATAAAATCTCCTGACTCTGCAAAAATACATATTTATTATTATTTTTCCGATCAAGAAAGTTTTCTTTTTGCCTGAGCTGTTTTCCTTGCCCAATTCAGTCGTATCAGAGCTCAGAGCCAGTGTCCAAGGCCCTGAGCAGGGACTTGGCTCTGTCATAATGGCCGTAGTCAATTTCCAACAGGTTAAGCACCTCCTTGTGTATCAGACTTTTAGTGGAGCCAGCAGGTTTCCTCCAACACACTTTTCAAAACATTCACATAAAAGGATAGTTTGTGTATATCCTTGTGCTTGACTTTACTTGGACAATATCCTTTAAACATAATTTCATGCTAGGCCTAGTTAATATTTATGCCTTGCTGTTTTTGTTAAGGGTTGTAGTTTTATGTAGAAAAAGAACAGTGGGTGGGCAGGCTCTCGCCTTGCTGCATGTGCCCAGCTGAGTTAGGGCAGCTCTCTCAACTCCGCCAGACTCTTTTTCCAAAAGCAGATGTGTGTCCCTCTCTTATATGACTCCCCAGTCTCCACATCTTGCCTACCCTTCTCCCATACCTTCTTCATAAGAAAGTTTAAATCATAGATAATCACCAATCTTTAACTGATCAAAGATCACATTGTATCCTGCATTGTTTCTTGAAAACAAATACAAAGGATGAGTTATTTCAATGTTAATTCACACATAGAAAATGGCAATAGTATAGCTAATTATAGCTCTGAAAAGTTCAAAGTTTGCTTTTATAGAGTCTAGATAATTTGGAAGACTGAATTTATACGTACATACACCCCCCCAAGAGATTATTTAAATATATTAAATTCCAAGAGAGGAGACTGGACCACTATTTTGAATACAGATAGTACACCCTGTACGATAAGCAAGGCTCACGAAACTATAGGCACAACTTGTAATAAAGAAAACAACATATTAGTGAGAACTTTCTGAGATTTTTCTTAGTTACAAGTCACAACCTTGAGTAATCCATTAACGTTCTCTGGGCCTCTGTCTTCTCCTCTGCAAAATTGAACTATTACGTCGAAGTTCTCTTTATTGTAATGGCATGCTCAGGCACCCACTTCTATATTTGTAACGAGGTCATAATAACAATTTGGGAGTTGACAGATATGCAAAAAGGGAGCAACACAAAATACATTTTGGAAACCACTGAATTCAACAGTGTGTACTCCCTTCTGGGACATCTATCCAGAGCAAGAACACCATATAGGTGCGATCTATATATTTAAAACATTTCTTGGAATTTTTGAAAGCTTTCCTGCTACAAACAGCCATGGTGGTGGAGAAATAAAATAAATACAATGGTTACAGAAAACTTGAAGCTTCTTATGTTTCATCTCTTGGACTGGAAGCTGTGGACATTTTCATAGTCCCTGAGTTGCCTGAACCACAGTTTCTGCAGTGGCAACAGCAAAACCAGAATCACACGGTGAGGAGAACCCCGGGTGAGATCCATGTCCCTGCCTGTATTCCCATCCGATACTAGAGGATATTTGTCTGGTGCTAGGCAGCAGGTGCATGACTACAGTGTATGGATTAGTCATTCTTGATACATGCTTCTGCTGCTTTCATAATGTTTAGATTTTAAACAATGATGATTCACATATGCTAGAAAGGTATATTGACACTTTTTTTAAAACATAGGCACTTACGTATGCCCATTTCAAAAATTAACATTAGTGTACATTCTCCCAGAATATGCATTCATTTTCTGGGAGAAAATAGGCAAATGTTATTGGAACAGGGAAGAAAAAGGTGGCTCCTAAGTCAAAGAGTCAAGTGGGAAGAGGAAAAGGCTGGAAGAATTATTTCACTATTTATCAGGAAGCGTGGGTCATCTCCTGATGTTTTATTATTATTATTATTTTGACCTCGGAAAGCATTGCAGGGACTCAATGGACATTTTGTAATCGCCCCCTAATGTCCCTAATGATAAGGATCAGGTGAGGACTTTACAGAATGATGCCAAGATAAAAATCTCCCCAAAGCTGTGGGCATATTTCTATCTGTGTCGTATTTAGATCCACTTAAACTTTCTGGGTCTGATTTTTTTCATCTGAAAACCTGAAACACAAATAATTTTTCCACCTTCCTGTCTGGGTTTTCATGAGAATTGAATGTTCCTGAAAGGGCTCTGTATGCAAAATGAGAAGTATTATGTGAAATCCACAAAGGGAAAACCTCTGCATGACAAAGAGCATTGTCCCCTATTTTATTCCATGACCTCATAAGAAATTGTGGTTTTCTTGGTGCATTTGTGGTTATTTAGAAAGACAGTGAAAAAATGAAAAATTTTAAAACTAGGGAAGACTTTAAAGATTTCTTGTAGAATCCCTTTATTGCAATATAAATGTCCTGCTGTCCACAGGGAGAGTGCCACTTGCTGATGGTCAACACTTGGACGCAGACCAAAGCACCAAAAATCAATTTTCTAAGACTCAAAATTGGTCAAAAGCAAATTTTCAGAATGATCCATTCGCTTCATCATCATTTTGCCAAATTATTAAACCCAACACCTGCAACCCTGCCCCTGCCCAACCCGTACGAATCAACTCTTCTGTCCCTCTAGGCGTCTCTGCTGCTGCTTCGGCTTCTAGTGTCAAATGGCTACAACAAACTATCCTAGATTTTGCTCAAGGAATCTTAGTTTTTGGTGAATAGGTGATTTTTAGCAAATTTATTTATTTTTAGAAAATTGGCTTGGAACTTATAAGTTCCTTTTTTTGTCTTTAAAACATATACTTTTAATAAAATATCTGCAAACAGCACTCATTACAAAATTAGGAAGCAGCTGTAGAAGAGCTGACTTTCAAGGTAAAGATTTTGTTTCATTTGGGAGAAAGGGCAGTGGTTTGAGAAAGGCCTGCCGTCTTTTCTTGGTTCCTAGGCACAAAGACCAAAGAAACATACACGTCAAGTCTCAGTTTTCAGCCCCTTTTGACCAAGGCTTTTCTCCCCTTGGAAAAGATGTCACACCAGTTGTGCAAAAAAAAAAAAAAAGTGAACTGCCTTTATTATCTGTGTCTTTTTAAACTTCAGACACACTTTCCACATCCATAGTGACTTAATGGAGTCTAACAACCAATTAATGGCTTTAAAACCAGCAGGGATCCTGTTCTGCCCCGTAACCTGAAATGAATTATTGATAGATGCTTTCAGCCCTGTGTCCTGTCAGATATTTCAAAGTCAATGTCAGCCTGTGCATTTTCTCATTCAGTCTCTACTAAGGTCAAGATTTGTGAAGCAATCCTCTTCCAAAAGGAAGAAAATAAAAAAATAAAAAAGCAGCTCCCTGCAAAGTGTGGGGTTAGACACAATTGGGCTACCTTTAAACCAAGTCCCTTTGAGATATTAGCAACCTCGAAGTGTATTAGGGGACTGGTGGAATTATTCCCGCAAAGCTGGTGGAACACTGCACATTTAGAAGGCGAATGACATTAATAAGCACTTTTATAACAATAACTTTCCCTTAAATTTGTGTTTTCTTTCATCTGAGTCTTAGAACAATCCTGTGAGGTGGGCTGGGCAAGTGTCATTATTCGCACCCAACATGGAGAAAAAAAATTCCCTAAAACCTAGAGTTCTATGAGCTTTTCCCTCCCTGCTTTTCTATTCCCATCTCCTCCTCTCCTCCTCCTCCTCCTTTTTACATTTGTGTAATAGTGGCACAATTTTTATAGCTCTGCTTGACAACAAGACAGCTCTTAAAAGGTGACTTTTAATGACTCAGATTTTAATGTCATTCTGCTATGGCAATTTCTGAATTAGCTGTTTCTTAGCAAAATAATTAGTACATCATTAAAGTGTTCCTTTAAAATCCTTTAAACTAACCGATGGCTTAAGAATAATAACACAATAAAATATAATGGGTAAATATGTGATAAAATAACCTTTAGAAAACTTCCAAATAAAAGGCACTTAGAGTCATTAAAATATTTTATATGCACAGTTTAAAACTTTGAAAAGTCTCTTATTAATGCAATCTCTTAAAAACGAACAAAAATTAATCCTTGCTGAATACCCATATGTATATATACTTCCTACATATATGTTATTATAGTGTTTTATTTTGCTATTAACAATTAACTGTGTTCATAATATTTCTTCTGGGATGCTACATAGCTTACATGATTATTATTTTAACCGATAAATATGATTCCATTTAGAACATTTCCCAAATTAATTATTGATTTCTTTATTGTTGGCCATATAGGCTCTAACCAACTTTTCTCTACAATAAGTGAAGCAGCAGAGGATGTTTTCACATATATACGTGTTCGTTTACTTGAATGGTTTTTCTTGATATCTAACAGGAGTGTTATTACTGAACTAAAGGATAAGAATATTTTTCTGGCTTTGGGTATGTATTTCTACACTGATCTCTAAAATTCTAATATATGGTAACCCCAGCAATGTATTATCAATGCCACTTCAATATCACCAGCATCAGTTGTTATCCCGTTTATGTGTTTTGGAACGACACATATCACACAGTATGCAGCAGCCTTAATCTACACAAATATGAGAACATATCAAAGAACCATTAATAGAACAATGTGATATTGACACATGAAAAAATAGAGCATGAACAGAAAACCAAGTCCACAAATAGAGCAAAAGCTACAATGGATTTTAATATTTCATGTGTGGCAGATCTAAAATAATTAAGAAAAAAGATTGCTTATTCAATGAAGAAAATATGAAAATAATAGAATAACTTGAAAGAATAAATTAAGAGGAGTATATTTCAAATATTAAAAGACATAAAGAAAAGGATATAAACACAACTATCTATCTCTCTACTTATTTATGTTTCTATCTACCTGTGTTAGTCTTTTTCTGTTGCTTATAACAGAATATCGAAAACTAAGTAACTTATAAAGAAATCACATTTCTTTCTTACAGCTCTGGAGGCTGGACTTTGGACTTTTGAGGGGGGAGTTTATAGATAAGCAGGGGAAGGAGGCTAGAATCACCCACATGGGAACGCTTTAGGGTTAGACACATCAGTATAAACTCATGCAGATAGTTGCATATAGCAAAATGTATAGATATGTGTATATACATAGGGTAATATACACATATATCTCCTTGTTCTGTAAGCTGAGCAGGCACGAAAGAAATAATGCCACAACAGGAACAAGCTCCCCCTCACCTTGCTTTGTAAACCATTCTCCAGTGAAAGAAAACAGGGCTCCTGGGAGAAATGGCTGATTCTCCTTTTCTGGAGACAGGACTGGAACAGGAAATAGACAAGATAGGCTTAGAGCATCTGTCAGTGCTAGAAAACAAGGAAATGCTCAAAAAATGCCTACAATGGTGGGAGTATGCCAAAGAGACACAGGAGCCAGCTGAAAGAGCCGCCAGTGGGCAAAGCTGGATTCGAGTAACAGATTATTCCAACATCAGCGAGGGGCTGACTATAGTCACCTGGTGCTGTCTCACCAACAAGGAAGGACCATGGCAAAGAACAAACAGCTAAGATTTGCCTGGAGTGTTGCAGGAAGAGCCCCGGGGGCACCGGAGTGCAGCAGGGGGCGAGACCCTCCTGCGGTGATTGGAAGTCCAGGAGGGTGGCATGGAGATAGAGGCATTCGGCCTCTGCAGCCCCGTCTCCCCGACATGGACCAGACTGACCCAGGACAGGAGGGACTTCCTGTTGTGAGGACAAGGTGAGCAGAAGATCCCCACCAGCCCCCAGTGCCACCACAAACCCCTACAGTCCTTACTACAGGAGAGTCCCACAGTCCTCGCAAGCCTTGAGCCCAGTTTAACAGCTGCTGGGAACTCACACAGTTGCACCGCCCCAGGTCAGGGGCACAAAGTGTGCACTCCACACCCCCTCTGCCCCCTGCGTGCCAAGCTGCGGCAGCGCCACGCCATGCCATCCTCAGACCAGAGCCACCTCTAAAGGGCATGCCCTCTGGGGCCAGTAGCCACTACACTTCCCCAGCACTGGCGCTCTGTCTTCACTATATGAAGCCCACACGGGTGGCTGAATGCCAGGCTACCAGGGGCACAGAGCTAGGGCCCAGGATTGGCTGTGACTCTGGTCCTGTACAGCAGGGAAACCACCCCTTGCCACTGCACTTCCAGCTGGAGTAACGCTCTGCCAGTACCACTCAGGGCGCACCTATCCTCCAGCTAGCCAAACTACTGCGCTCCCTCCCCCAAGCATGAGAGGCTCCTGAGCCTTAGAGGAGCTGATGTGCCCCTGGGCCATGTGCCTGCACTTGGAACCTAAGAAACAGTCCTGCAGCACCCCCATCCCCTGCAGACACGCCCTGGCTGTCCCAATAGCTCTGCACCCCCTCACAGAGGCCTGAGAAACAGCCCCGGTGGCTGCCCCGGCAGGCACATCACTGAGCCAGCCAACCAGCCTGGCACCTGCATCCCAGACCTGAGAAACAGCCTTGTGCCCACTCTTGGCAGACAGATTCTCAGGCCAGCCAAGCAGCTCTGTGCCTGTGTCCTGAGCTGGAGAAACAGTCCCATGGGCCACTCCCAGCACACATGCACCCAGGTCAGCCCAGAAGCCATGTGACCACATCCTGGGCCTGAGAAACAGCAGCTGTGCATCCACATACCAGGCCTGAGAAATAGCCCCAGGGGCCATCCCTGGCAGGTGTGCCCCAAGCCAGCTGAGCATCAGCGTGCCCATGTTCCCAGCCAGAGTAACAGCCCCACAGCTCCAGCCTCAGCAAGCCAGACCCCAAGCTGGCTGACCCACCATGTACACATACCCCCAATGACATGAGAAATAGCCCGGCAAGCCCACCCTTGGCAAAGTGGCACCACCACTGCCACAAACTCTCTCAGCCTAAGTCACTGAGAAACTCACAAACACCTCTAGTGTGAAGCACAACTGAGAAAACTCCGCGGAGACTGCACTACTGCTCCCACCTAGAACCAAGTCCAGCACACCCCACGGACCTGCCGCCTCGCCACCCATTCATACAAACACCGTTTCCTTATGAAATCTGCTCCATAAAGTGGGAGAGATGACTTTTCCAAGAGACGTAGAGAAAGCAACACAGGGACACGTAAACCATGAGAAAGCAAGGAAGCATGTCACCACTGAAGGAAAACAATAATTCCCCAGTAACAGACCCTAATCATGAGAAAATACATAAATGTTGGAAAAGGAATTCAAAATAATAATCTTAAGGAAACTCAGTGAGATACAAGAGAATACAGGAAAAAAAACTTCAATGAAATCAGGAAAACAATTCATGATTTGAAAATGAGAGCTTCAACAATAGATTAGACCAAGCAGAAGAAATAATTTCTGAACTTGAACACAGATCTTCTGAAATAACACAGGCTGACAAAAAGAAGGAAATGGAATAAAAAAAGCCCTCAGGATTTATGGGACAATGCTAAGCCAACAAATATTTGTATTATGGGAGTTCCAGAAGGAGAAGAAAAGGAAAAAGATGAGAAAAACATATTTAATGAAATAATAGTGGAAAACACTTCAAAAGTCTTGGGAGAGAGATGGACATCTTGGTCCAGGAGACTCAAAGAATCCCAGATGGATTTAACCCAAGAAGGTCTTCTCTGAGGCACATTAGACTCAAATTTTCAAAAGACAAAGAAAATTTCAAAGAACCAAGAGTAAAGCATGGTATCACATACAAGGGAGTCCCCACTAAACTAACATTTCTCAGCAGGAACTTTACAGGTTGAGGGAGAATGGGATGATATATTTAAAGTGCGAAAAGAAAAAAAAAACCCTATTATTCAAGTTTATTATACCCAGAAATTACCTGTAATTTCTTGAAAGATAAATGAGGGTGATAAGAAGTTATTTTCAGCTTCACAGGACTGAAAGCCTTTGCTACTCAATGCCCAACACTTACAAAAATATTAAAAAGTGTTCTTCAGCAAAAAGAAAATGAATTTCACAGGAAAGAATGGCATGGATGAAACAATGTATTCTAGAAATTGGTTACTATTTTGATAAACCTAAACAATATAAGTTTATAGAAAATGCCATAGAAAGTGCTAATTTTGTGGAATTTATTTTTAAAAGAGGAAATTAAATGCTAAGCAGTGATAACATGTCAACAGTAAAGGAAAATTGTGGTTAAATTGCCCCTGTCTTGTCTGGCAGGGGGAGAGATGTACTGATTAACTTTTGACTTCATTATGTTAAAAATACCTATTAAAAATTGAGTAATCACTAAAAAATAGAATAGAATGAATAAATACCAAACCAGTAAAGAAAATGGAATGAAGCAAACTTGGTAATAATGCTTATATCACACTATGTGCCAGGTGTTTTTCTAGTATGTGTGTGTGTTGTGTATACATTTAATTAATCCAACAGAGTAGTGGAAGATGGGAAGGAAGAAAAAGAAAGCACAGATAAAATATGACAATTGCAAAACAAAACAAGATGGTGAAAATAAGCCGTTATGTCAGCAATACAGTAAGTACAAACAGACTGAATTTCTAAGGTACAGATCCTCAGACCAAAGGAAAAATTCAGACACAGGCTGTTTTAAAAAAAATACAACCTAAGGCAAAATGACAGAGTTTTAAAATAATGAAATGGAAAAAGACATACTAACCTGGCAATGAGAGTATCAGATGAAAAAGATTTTGAGACAACAACATGAATAGATCTATAAAGGAAGCATTCATAATGGTAAGAAGATAAAACCATCACAAAAACAAATGTATCTAACAATATAGCCTCAAAATTTATGAATCAAAAATTTAACCTAATGGTTACTTTTAGTAGCAATTGTTAAATTTTAAAATATTAAATTGTTACATAAAGATCAAATATATTCAAGTTGTACAATGTGGTGAATGGATACCTGTACACATTGTGCAACAATTACCACAATCAAATTAGTGAACACATCCATTGCCTGCTGCATCTTAGATCCTCAGAACTGGCTCGTCTTGTAACTAAACGTTTATGCCCTTTGACCAGTATCTTCCAATTTCCTCCACCCCTCCCAGCCCCTGGCAACCACCATTCTACTTTCTGCTTCTATGACTTGACTTAGCTTTTAGGAAGAAAAATCCTCAATTCTACAATTAAAGAGGAAAATATTTTAACAAAGCCTCTCTAGAGTAATCAAGCAGCCAAAAGTTAGTAAGGTCAGAGAAAAGTTGAGCGGCATACGTAACAGGCTTGAGCATAGATACGTGAGCAAAGAAATAAGGAAAATATACACTGTTAAAGCTCACATAAAACATTCATAAAAGTCTCTACCTATCACACCGAAAAGAAGTTTCAACGAAAACCAAAGAACTGATACTGAATAGACAAAATCCTCTGACTATAAACAATTAAATCAGCAAAACACAAAAACCAACTCAGTCCCAATAAGTATATTGTTTTAAAACTAACAAAACTCAATCCCATATAGCGATGTTAGCTGAGGTATCCTGGGTGCTGTGCTAAACAAGTGTTCAACACGTGATGGTGCAAACATGGCGGAAGCTGACTTCACACTCAGTGAAGTCTCCAAAGGGGTGTTCCTGTTGGGTGAGCGGCTCATTTTCTCTCGCGCGCTTCATTTGTCTTCACAGCTTCATCTCCGCGGTCTCTGAGCTTGTCTGCGTCAAGCCAGTGGAAGGCAAAAGGGCCCGGAGGGTCAAATATGGGCCTTGTTTTCATGGTGGCGCCCCGACCTGGGAACCACGTCTATAGTCCCTCAACAGCCGACTGGAAAGAGAAACTGTGGTGTTCGCACAAAGCACGGCAAGGAGAAGGCATGCTCTGCAGAGACAGAGCAGTATGCATGCGTTTTACAAACAGAGCCTTGAGCAAACAGGTCAGGCACAAGAAGAGTGTATCTTGTCCTACTCACTTTATATGAGGCATGAAAACAGGTAAACGCACTTTTGCTGTTCGAAGTGAGAATACAGGGCTGCCCCTTGGGGAGGAGGAGACGGTAAGAGGAAAAGGTGGGAGGGTTTTCGGAGGTGCTGGTGTGGTTCTCTCTGTAGTGCACTGAGAACAAGGGCATATTCACTTTGTGAACATTCAGAGATATCGTGGACATTATTGAGGAAATTTTATGTATTTCTATTACATTTCAATAAAAGGTTTTCTTAGAAGTTAAAATAACAACGAGGTCTAGACAACTTTAAGGTGAGTTTAAAAAAACCCTCAAGGAATAGATAATCTTATTTCATACATTAAAGATTGAAAGAAAAAATGGGATCCTTTCAATAGATACAGGAAATTGTTTGGCTAAATTCAACACATATCAATGGCCAGAACAAAACAAAACAAAATCTCTCAGCAAATTAATAGGAAGGAAACTCTCTTAACTGAATAGAGAACTTTTAACTAAAAATCTATAGTAAACATCTTCCTTCATGGTGAAGTAGCAGACACATTTACATCGTAGACTAGAACAATCTGGGACAGAGATGTCCATTATCACCAATTCTGTTTCACATTGACTTTGAGGTGTGAGTCAGTGAAGAAAAAAAATTAAATAGAAATAAGGACTGGAAAGAAAGAAATGAGACTACTTCTCAGACAGCGACACTCTAACCTTCCTCTGAATGGCAGTGTGGTGTGGGGGCCAAGGCCCGGGGCCCCCTGAAGGTTCTCTGAAAAATCACCGACAAGAGGTATTAAGTAGATTGACGAATAGGAGAACTGGCATATGAATTTATTTAACGTGTATACACGGGAGCCTTCAGAATGAAGGCCCAAACATATAGGTGCAATTGTCCACTTTTACACTTAGGTTTAACAGAGTACGGACAGCCGTGTGGAGGTGTGACCGGACCAAAAGGGTGTGAGTGACGCTGACAGACTGTGTGGGGTCTGTCCAGATTCTTCTTGGCCTGTCTGAGCAGCATCCTTCCTTGGGTGTGGGGCAGGGCCCCCTCTGGAATGGGGGTCTTGGGTCCACAGTCACATGAGTTAGGTCAGATGATTTCTTTACGGCCAGTTATTACACAGAATATTTTCAGGTTTTATGACTGGCTTTGGGGGACACGGGTTCTGGTTTCTGTGACCTGCCTTTGGGAAGAGGGATTCTAATTTCTATGGCCAGCCTCAGAGGAGCATGGAACCGAGAGACAAGGGGACAAGAGAAGGTCAGAGAAAAACTTTTGCTTCTGGGGCCTCCATTTTACATTCTTTGACCAATATGTGTTGGGCTACTGTTGTCTGAGCCCAACATTAGCCTGGTACAGTGGAGCGTGGTATAGTGTAGTACAGTGCAGCACAGCAGCATGGAAGAATCAAGCCCAGTGGAGTACACAGTACTCAAGAGTATGAGCTCTAGAACCGGCCGGCTGGATTTGTATCCCAGCTTCACTTACTAGCTGTGTGACTCTGGGCAAGTTACTTTACCTCTCTGGACTTCACTTGTAAAATGGAGATAGTAACTACACACTTAACAGGGTTGTTGTAAGGGTTGTTGTTGAAATAAGTTCATACATGAACAGCATATACTCAGTTTGCAATAAACCTTATTATCCAGTATTATAGCTTTAAATATGTACCCTCTGTTTTTTGTTGCTATTGTCTAAATACTAACCCTATATTTGCTTCTTCTATTAATATATCCCATCTTCCTCTTGTTTTACTTTCAGAGACTTTTGTGATTTTGGCCCTACCAGAGCCTTTCTTCTATTTCCTTGTGCAGTCAGAGGTTGCTAGTACTGGGTTTGGTGACTGAGAGCTCAGAGGGGTTAGCACTGGCCGTGCTGCGTATTAATAAATTGGTTTCTTACCTTATCAAAGGGCACATACATTTTTTATGAAGAGGGAACACAACAAATATCTTAAAACAAAAATTCAAATAAACTATTCCTCTTGGTTTACAATCAACCTACTGAATGTAGATAATTGATTGACTCAGTTAAGATCTGGTAAATATTACAATGTTGACTTTGATCTTTGCAGTATAATTCACGCATCATTTTAATTTCAGAAAATAACATTACTCACATCTAGAGCATATGAGGGACGGCGTTCCTAGTGCAAGGGACCACAGCGATGCTGAGGTGAGTGTAATATGGCCCCAGCCCTCAGCGCTTATCATGCGAGAGGAAAATGGAAAAGACGGCGTAAAGCAACGCGCTGTCCGCTGTCTAGTGGGTTCTGTGGCGGCGCGTCCTAACTCGCAGCCTGGCTCCCTCCTCAGACTCTGAGGGCTGTTCACATGTGCAGTGGCTCTACAGACGCATGAAACGTCACCTCTGAGCTTGAATGACACGTCCGCCAGCAGGTAGACAGGGCTTTCTACTTGGGTTAGGGCAAGCATGTCACTGAGCAAGTGTTCCCTCCCTCGAGGAGAGTGGAGCCCAGGATTTGGCACTTAGCCACGCAGAGACCCGAGACCCTTAAACGGGGCCGTACAGGGTGTCTTCCCGGAGGTCTCCGTACAGAGGAAAACTTTTGTAATGAATATGTTGTAAATGAAGCTACATGTAGCTACAGTTTCCCATTTTCCCTATGTATGGCAAGTGTGGGGACACCCTGTATTATAGACACTTACATTGATATTACTTATTTTTCAAATTACTGGGAGGTTTTGTTTGTTTTCTTCCATGTTCGGCACTCGGGATTTCTTTTTAAGTCCAGAAAACAACCCAGTGCTAAGAAGGGGTGAGAGGACAAAGTGCACAGGCCCCGCACAACCCCCGCCCCCGCAGGCTGGTTGTCGGCAGAGTCTCTGGGAGGGAGAGTCGGAGCGGGAGCACCGCTGCCAGGTGTTGGCTCCCGAGGAGCCCTGCAGGGGGGCTGGGACGCTGCCAGCAGGAGGTGCAGTCCTGGCCTTCAGGTCAGGAAAGGGTCTGGGCGTCCTGGCAGATGGGGCAGAGCCCTCTGTGCCAGCGTAGACAGCACAGGGGCACTTTCAGGCAGCAGCAGTGGCGGGGGGTGGGGGGTGGAGGTGGCAGTGCCCGGTGGACATGGGCACCCCCAGCGGGAGCCGCTAATGGCACACCTGCGCGTCGCATGCCCCGTCCCGCCCCGCCAGCGCCGGGCAGGCTGTCCTGGACAGAGCCGGTGCTTACGACTGACTCAGAGGCAGGTACACTCGCAACAATGACCAAACGCTGGGAGCCAGTGAGTACCTTGCGGGGGGATTAACGAAGGTGAGCAAGGAGCAATGCCATCCAGGGGACAGTCAGGAGGCTCCGGAACAGACATGCCAGCGCTCTCCAGGAGACACCAGCAGGTATCGCGCCCACGGACAACCACTTAGACAGCTCAAGGCTAGAGATAAACAGCAGAAAGCAGCCAGAGCCCACATGAATAAGCTGATGTGTAAACCAAATAAAGTCCCCAGAATGTGACACCAAGGGACAGAGAGATAGAAACTACATCAAAAAGAAGTTACATGGAAGTCAGATACAAAAGTTTCAATATCTGCTTAATAGGAGTTCCTGAAAGAAAGAAACAGGGAAATGGAGGAAGAAATATTCAAAGCAATAGCAGAATTTCATCTCCAGGACAGCTTTGATGAACCTCAGTTCTCTGGCGTTGTGCTAATCAGCCCAAGGACCTGCCACGGGACGCTGATTTGCATAAGGACCTGCCACGGGATGCTGATTTGCATAGTGCCGCAAGCATCCCTGTGTTTGTTTACCAAACTGTAGGTCACTTTGAAGCAGAGGGAGCTTTCCAAGGAAGCTTGTACCAGGCTGGAAGGGCAGAGTGCAGCTGGGAAGGGGTGCGGATGCTGGGCCAGGGTGCTGGCCCGAGCCTGCGTCCTACTGTGTGCTGAGAGGGGCACGCCCCGCAAATGTTTAGCACCTGCCACATGCCGGGCTCTCCTCCAGGCAGGCGAGACGGTGGTTAATTGGATCAACGCCTTGCCCTCGTGGAGTTTCCAGTCTAGTTGGAGTGACAGGCAGTAAACAAATGTGTGTGTGTGGTGTAATTTCAAGCTATGATATATGTCATAAAAAGGAAGCAGGTGAAGTTAGGGGTTGGGGAGCAAATTGTGATGGTCTTTCAGTTGGAGGAAGCAACGTCTGAGGACATACCTGGAGCCCAGGGAAGGGCGGCGGGGTGGTGGTCTGAGGAGGAGTGTTCCAGAAAGCGAGGACAGCAGGTGCACAGGCTGTGGGGTGGGAGCAAGCGCAGCGCTTTGAGGAATGGTCAGAGGCTCCTGGTCTGGGTTCCTCAGTTCTGGGAATGTGGATAATCCTGGCACCTATCTCTTCAGGCCCCATAAGGATTAAACGGCAAAATCCATGCAAAGCAAATAGCACACTTGCCAGCACATAAAAAATTCTAATAAATGTGAACTTTCATCCTCATTATCTTTAAGAGCTTTTTGCCTTGAATAGGTTATAAATTAGTCCTGAGCAGCATACTACTCCTCTATGCTTAATTTCTCCGAGGCTGCCTTGTTAAGAATATGCAGATCGTGTTGTTAATATGCTCCTTTCTCTCCAGGGAGCTGCTCTTCAGACTCTGCTGACTGACAGCGGCACTAGCCCTTGGGGCTCGTGGGGTTAGGGCTACCTGAAATGTAGTCGTCCTAGGAAACCGCTCAACGGTAGGGCTTGGCCTCGTTTCCATACTTTTAGCTTTGCTCACAGGATTTACTTCTCTTCTGGAAGACTCTGGCCTGAGTATTAGGAGACACAGACTTGAATCCTAACTCTTCAACTCTCTGCTCCATCCTAGATTTCCTCAATTGCGAAACAAACGAGAGTTTTCAGTGGCATGGTGCATGGGGGCACCCAGGTGTATTGCATTATCATTGATTGTGCGTGGGGGGCCCAGGTGTGTCGTGTTATCATTGGTTGTGTGTTCTGGGGCACCCAGGTGTATTGCATTATCATTGATTGTGCGTGGGGGGCCCAGGTGTGTCCTGTTATCATTGGTTGTGTGTTCTGGGGGCACCCAGGTGTATTGCATTATCATTGATTGTGCATGGGGGCACACAGGTATATTGCATTAGCACTGATTGCGTGTGGGGGCCCAGGTGTGTTGCGTTATCATTGATTGTGCGTGGGGGGCAGGGGTGTTGCGTTATCACTGATTGCACGTGGGGGCCCAGGTGTGTTGCGTTATCGATTGTGCGTGGGGGGCAGGGGTGTTGCGTTATCACTGATTGCACGTGGGGGCCCAGGTGTGTTGCGTTATCATTGATTGTGCGTGGGGGGCAGGGGTGCCGTGTTATCACTGATTGTGCATGGGGGCCCAGGTGTGTTGCAGTATCTTTGTGTGTTCGTCTCAATTTTTCATGCTGAGGGTCAAATACTGATGCTGTGAGAGAATGAATTTTCTAAGATAAAACCTGATGTTTACTGAGTGCCCACTGTATGAGAGGTGCCTTGCATCTAACCCCCACAGCAACCTCATAAGTAGGGGTTACTATTGCTCTTGAGTTGCAGTGGGAAACTGGGGCTCAGACAGATTGGGAATATTGGTCCAAAGGGAATTACGTGGTGAGTAAATGGCAGAGGTAAGACCCACACCTGTATCTCCCCTCTCCCTGTTTTTCCACAACCCGGGCTGCCTCTCCCGTGCATTGCCTGTCTGTTGGGAGACATTCCACTATGCAGGTGGAGAGAGTCCGTGTTCACGAGGGCATTGCATGTTTGATTTGTGATTCCCAAGCCGTTCCCTTTGAAATGGAACCACAGACGCCTCTAAAGGATATTTCAACTGCCTTATCAGTGAGCACACTGGGAAGAGGTGTTTGTGGTGTCTGCCCTTAATGCTGTATTTTGAGGAAATGTCTCTTCCTTTATGAAAGGCCGGCCCCCTTTCATCTGTGCTCTGATTCAGACCTCCTCCCACCTCCCCAGGAGACTGGTCTTTCCGCCAGCATCTAAACATGATCCAGTCCCTTGTCTTTAAGGAGCAATCCTCTCCCACCCCAGGCTTCATTGCCTCCTTGGTTGGGGTCCTGCCTTTATCTCTGCACAGATGATCCACTGCCTCCTCCTCTCCCAATCACTCCTCAGTCCACTCAGAGAGGTTTTCCTGCCTCTGTTCTCCATTCAGGAAAGGAAGGAAGGGAGGAGGGCAAGCTGCAAAGCCTGTTCTTGCTGAGATCACTGTCAGCTCTACTTTACTAACCCGTGTAGCCTTTGACACTGCCTCTTGGAGCACCTTGAGCAGCCCTTGGCTTACTCAGCCACCTCCCCTTCCTGAAACACTCCCATCCTGGGCTTCGGGGACCGCACTGTATCCTGCTGCCACTTAGTCCTGGCTGTTCCTTCCCAACTTTGCCAGTTCCTCTGATTCTAAAGAGCCTCCAAATAATCATGCTAAATCTTCATTATTATCCTATGTCCTATGAGTTGTGTCACTATCTCTATTTTGTAGGATAAAAAACTGGGACTCAGAGATGTAAACTAATGTATTCAAGGTAACACAGTTAGAAGAATTAAATATCGTGCACTTGTCTGATTCTAAAGCTTCTATCCTCGATCCCTCCAAAGGTCAGGCCCCTGAGCTTGAGGGTCGAGTCGTGTGTTTGTATGACTGTCCGAACAACATTCCTTTTCATCGCGGTTTAATTTCAAATCCAGCTCTACCACTTTCTAGTTCCACAGCTTCCTTACTTTAGGGTGAGAAACAAATTGTTCAATCTCTCTAAACCTCAGTTTCCTCGACTGTACAGTGGGGATAATTGCAGTTCTTGCGTCACAACACACGCAAACATTGCGCAGGTGCCCACCTGCCCTCAGTTCCACTCAGCGCTGGTGTGTGGGACGAGGGTGACGCAAAGCAGGAGGAGGGGTGGGGTTGGGGCTTGGCATCTCTAGGGGCCCTTTGGTCACCGAGGTGGTGTGAGGTCCCACGGGAAATGGGCCTTGCTGGAAGGTAGTGCCCTGATGATACAGGTAATGTGGCCCGAAAGGTGACATTCCTTCTAGAATTAAATTGGACAACACACTTCCACTTGCTGTTTCTCATGAAAGGCCATAACGCGGCAGAGTGGTGCACCGGGGCCAAGCTGAGGTCACAGTCCTTTCTGTGGAACTCTTGTCAAGGGAACCCAGCAACAGGTCAGGCGCAGAGCTGCCCACCCAGATCAAAGTTCAGAGACTGCGCCCGCCGTGCCCGCTCTGTGTGTCAGTCACAGCGGCAGCACCGCCTGCTTCTCTCCAAGGGCCTTTGAGTTCGCGGTTGGGGGCGCGGAGGGGAGGCCCTCGAGAGGCCAGAAGTCCAGTCTGGAGGGACATCTCCTCCTTGCCGCCACCAGGGTTGGAGCGACCCAGTGGTGTTGCTCCTCTCCGACAGGCCAGCGTTTGTGACGGGCTGCAATTAAAGAGCTCACCAGCCTCCTCGGAAACCTGAGAGACTTGGTCCTTGGTCGGGGGGCACCTCATTTCCTCCAGGGCAGCCAAGCGTGAACAGACTCCACATTGTGTCTGGGTGACAGATAGGTCGGTCACCAAAGAAAGAGGACTGTCCCCTCCTTCCTCATCAATCCCCCCACACTGAGTGAGGGCAGCCTCTGTCCACGGGGCAGACAGGCTCTCAGACCTAACAATTAGAACCACTCAGCCCCGGGGTGTCTCTGTCAGGGGGCGTTAGAATGCTAGACTTTCAAAGCTAAAGACAGGAAGGCATGAAAACCTATGGAGTATTTAGTTCCAACCTCCACTCCCATTTTGCAGATGAGAAAACCAAGGCTCAGGGAAGTTATTAACAGTTGCTGCAGGTCACATGGCAATAGTTTGTGGTACTAAAATTGACACTGCCACTCTCCTCACTCACCTGAGGTCCTTCAGGGCAGAAGCAGGTGACCCACTTGACAGGATTCCTTTCCCCTGCCTGAGCCCAGGGTACCTGGGAGAGGGAGTGCATGTGTGTGCACGCGTGTAGAAGCTCAGTGGGAGCCCAGTGGGGAGGCTCCATCCTTCAATGTCAAGAGGAAGTTTGGATTTGGTTGTCTGGGTTCTCTAGACCTCGGGAGCCATTGCTTTACTTTGGTCTGGGGTGGCAGCCTGGAGCTGGCATTTGCATACCAGCTCTGAGTGTGTGTATAAAATGGACATAAGCAAAGGGCTGGCATCAGAAAAATCCGTTTCAAAGGCCAACATGAAGCTGTAATTAAGGTGGTACAAACAAGAGATTGTTGTTGGCAATGGTGGCCAAGAGATTGAAGAGAGATTAGGAACCTATAATTACTAATGATAAGTCTTGGTTTGCCTGTGTATGCAAGGTGGCAAGAAAAGAGCAAGCCACAGATAACTGCACCCAAGGAGCTGGGAGGGGGTCACCCTGCCCCTGAGGACTAGAGCCCAGTGCATGGCTCTGCAGCACACTGGACACATTCCAGCCGCTACTCACAGGTCCCCCTGTCCCTCCAGCCTGTGCGTTTTCCCAGGGCAGGTGCCAAACCATCTTATTCTTGTACACCACAATGAAAGAGCCTGCCGTGCAGTCGCTGTCCAGATGAATGGGGACAGGGTGGGTGACTCACATAAGTTTAATTTTCAATATTTGTATTCACTCTTTAGATACTTCACTTAAGAACAAACACCACATGTACTTGCTGTTAAACTGGAACTATCCGATGGGCACATGTGTGCACAGGGACGTGTAACTCAATAGAAATCAAACAGCAGGGGCGGGGTAGAGGGGAGGGAACAGCGAAAATATACATAACAGGTAAATGAACACTAGCCGGGGGACGGGCACACTTTTGCCCCCCACTCAAACAGTGCAAAAGTGATCCTTGTAGCCAAAACCATGAATTTTCTTAAAAAAGTAAAATATATATATATATATATATTTGTATTCAAAGTAGAGACAGTGTGTCGCTCCAGGCAGGTTCAGCAGGCAGGTGGAAATTCAGGAGAGAAATCAGTGTGTTGATAAAACACAGGCTATATTTGGAATTGTGGTTATACGAGGTTTTCCAGAGAAAAGACACTGCGGGAGAATGGACTACCCTGCAGGGAAAGAGCAGGCAAAGCCATAGGTAACTGAAGAAGAAAAGGGGCATGAAACTGAGGAAAGCAGGAAGAAAATCAGAAACAGGAGCGTCACTATTTGGAAAAGGACAGTGGATGGAAGAGTGTTGCTGGGGGAGGTACACCTGAAATGTATCGACGTTTTAAAGAAACGTTTTGCACTGTGCTTGCGATGGGCTTCTCTCATGAATCTTCAAAATTGTATTTTAGACTCCAAAAATGTCGTTATACCATGCTGCAAGGCTTGACCAGAGACCATCTTATTATGCTTGGTCTCCTATAGGGAAAATCTTTAGTTGGCAAAATACTCCGCCCTGAGGAGCACCTGGGAAGCAAAGGTGTAGCTGCCGCAAGAGTGAAGCGGACAGCACCCAGGTCCCACACCGACCCCAGGCCCTGTGCATGCTCAGTGTGCATGTGGACATTTTCAGAGCACATATGGCTTTCCCCTCACCTCTCCATAGCAAGCCTCACGGCCAGTCAACCCAGAAATAGAAAAACACGAGGCAGGGACCCGGATGTTGTCAGCCTGGCTCCTCTGAGGGATCAGGCAGAGACAGGCTGCATGTGGCTGGCCAGAGGGCAGCGAAGTGAAACCTATTTCCTCCTGCAAAACTCAGGGCCACACTCTTCCTGCCTTCATGTTTGTACTCATCCCAAATGCACAACAAAGGCAGCTTCAGGAGACAGGCCTCTGTTTGGACAACAAAAAGATCTTTAGATTAGATCTATCTGAGCTTGGGAAGGCAGGTGGACTTAAGCCTTTGAAAAGCAGGAACTGAGATGCATGGGTTGGTGTTCTGATAACTGAAAATTTAAATATATAAGGAAACTCATTTTCATACTGACAGACTGGAGAAGGGAAGGAGGAGTTTAGAAAACTCAGGGAGAGTGTCAAAGAACACCAAAGGAAAGGATCAATAGTGTTCACAACGGGATGGGATGAAAAACCATTTGTAACCTCCAGGGTTTTCACTCCCCGAATCATCTCTATCCAAGGAAAACCCACCCAAATTGGCTGTACCCCTGAGAGCAGGACCAGGGCCAGGAACTAAAACTGTTGTCTAAAGAGAGAGCTAAATGCACATCTGGGTTTCCCTCTGGCTGAAGTCACCTTTCTCTGGAGTTTTACTATATGGCACCTGCCCTCTAAGTACAGGAAATGTTAGCAAAAGGGAAAAGAGCTCCTCATGCTAAGGCACGACTGGAATAATGGCTGGGATCGAGGGAGTGGCCGGCTGATACTCAAAAGAGGGCAAGGTAAGAAAGTAGCATAGCCTGAGGAAAGCCAGAAACCTGTAGTTGAGAGTTGAGTACAAGTTAAGAGATAGAAAAAGAGGGAGAGAGATGTAATGGAGACTTAGCCCACAATTAAACAGAAAATACTGGTGAAACGTTCCTTATAAATAAAAATAGGATAAGAAAGGGCAGGGAAATAGGCGTAGCAGTGATATAGAACCATGACGGGGGCCAGCGGTAAATCTAGAACCATTAACGAAAAGATGAGATAAACATTGTGTAGGAAAAGTGAAGGAAGAAAGGAGATATATGGGAAGATATCTGATACAAAATTCAGGGTGCTGGGAAAAAACGGTTACAACAGGAAGTGAACTGAACAGAAAACGGAGCACAAAGTTGTGAACAAACAGATGTCTAGTTTGCAGACCTGAATGATGACAGACTCCAAAGACAATTATTAAGCACAGAACTTGTAGTCAAAGGCAAACCGAGAGGACTTCCAGCAGCAGGAGGCACAGTAAGAAATGCCTAGTGAGAGAGTGCGGAGGGTCTGGCAGGGGGGCAGGCTGTGCACGAGAGCATCTCTGGACAAAGAGCCGCTAGAAAAGGATTCATGGAACTTACTTCACATTCAATAAGGATCTGACAGCCCTTGGGCGCAGTTCTCTCTGGGAGAGCTCTGCAGCCCACGATCCAGCATCTAATCCGGAGAGAGATGCTCGTGGTGCTGCCTGCAGATCCACCTCTGTTCAGAGACAACACGGACTCTTTCTTCCAGAGTGGCCTGACCTGGGCCACAGTTACCACTGAAACTTATGAAGACACAGGGATCAGAAACTCATTCAAATGTCAGTGCCTTGCCATGGTTGGGGTTGTACACGTCACAAACGGAAATATTACCTTCCCTGAGTTGCGAAAGTCGTCTACAACACATGTGGAACTCCTGATCGTGGGCACACACCCTCACTGAGTGTCTGGCCCACGGGATCCTAGCCTCTCTCTTGTCTCATGGAGGTGGCCAAGGTCAAAAACATGGACGTTGTTCTTGGACATAAGAAAAACTTAGAGGGCTTTACCTTTGTGGAAAACCATTAGAAATGCTGACCCATGAAACGTTGCCCCAGAGGACCTCTGCTCCTTTCCATCTGGGGGAAGGCGGCGATAGGTGTTCAGTGCCAGGCTGTCACACACAGTGCCACCTCCTGGCCAGCCTGGCCTGCAGGTGTCTCAGCAGGGAAGGATGGTGACCATGCTCCTCTGTAAACTCCAGCTGACCGCCTCGCAGCTGAGGACACGAGGCTCTTGGCTGGTTTCCGATTAGATTATATTGTGGAGAGAACTATCCTTTTCTAACAAAAGCCAAGGGAAGCCCTTGGAGAAAGTTTTAACCCCCCGTGCATCTCAGCAAAGGGCGCACTGTGCTGATTAGTTTCTATCTGAGCTCCTACACCCCCGACCCCGACCTCAGCTGAGAGCTGTCCTCTCCTCTCCTCTGCCACCCTCTGCCTTGCTCTGTGACTCAGGAGACCGACCCTACCTGACTGTATCATCCAGGCTCCCTGGTCCCCTGGCTTCTGGTGGGATCAGTGGGAGGCACCGCTGAGACTGCAGGGCCAGAGGACAGAGAAGGTGACAGCTGTGTGTCTTTCCATGATGGCAGCCTTGGCCTGAGCTCCTGCTCCCCAGTTCTTTGATACCATCAGCCAACCCCACCCTACCCCATGCTCCTTTAGGCCTGGAACAGCAACAGCTTCCTGCACTGGTCAGTTCCTGGGTGCCCCAGCATTCCCTTGGTTCTCTCCCACATTCTGTCTTCGTTACAGTCAAGCTAGGTTCTCTCCCACATTCTGTCTTCGTTACAGTCAAGCTATCTGGTCCTGCTACAACCGTGACTCGTTGGCCTTTACCCCATGAAGCTAAGACGCTCGTTTGGGCTGCTCTAGCAAAAATGCCACGGATGGAGTAGCTTAAATAGCAAACATTTGCTTCTTACAGTTCTGGAGGCGGAGCAGTCCAAGGTCAAAGTGCTGGCTGACTTGGTACCTGGGGAGAGCCCGACTCCTGGTTCATCGACGGCATCTCCCTGCTGCGTCCTCACATGAGGGGAGGGTGAGGGAGCTCTCTGGGGTCTCTTTTGTAAGGGCACTAATCACATGAGGGTTCTACCCTCATGACCTGACCACCTCCCAAAGGCTCTCCCTCCCAATCCCATCACACTGGGGATTAGGACTTCGACAGGTGAATTGGAGGGTGAGGGGAGAGTCACAAATATTCAGACCGTGCCACCTTGGACAGGGAAGACAACGGAGAACACCCTGCACGCTTCAAAGGGAGTTTCTATTCTCGCAGATGGGTTTTGTTTGGAATTCGATTACATGTGCTGGAAAATGGATGCTCTGCCGCTTTTCTCACTAGAAGGGCTGTGAAAGGGTGAAAAGATAAGGACAGAGAAAAACTTCAGAAGATTTACTTTAAATCTTATATAATTATCGGGCTCCGGATTTCTCTAAAAGCAGGGAGGCAGCTGTAGGATGCCTTCCTTTGTTCTTTTTATCCCTGGGATCACTACGACCCTTATCAAAAAGAACATATTCAAAGAAATCCATTTAATCTCTTTGCTTTGACACTAATTTCTAAAGAGAAATAAGAAAGTTTGAAGGAAAGAAACATCCGTCACTAAACTGAGGTATGGGAATTCTATTGATTTCAACTTAAATCTTAGATCTTATAGATATTTTTTGAAGGAATTGTTTAATGATAATTTTATAGGGCATAACAAATTATAACTGTATGGTTGGGACAGCGGTTTGGATGTGTCATAATTGCAGGCATATTATGCTGTTATGAATTTTAGAAATTTCATACCCTCCTCCCCATCACCCCAATTTTTTTCTTAAATTTTCTTCTACTCATTGTTGGCATGCACATTTATTTTTGGCAGGCTGTGGGCTATCTTTGTGTACATATGTATTTCTAGTCTGATTTTCTTCGCAAAATCTTATTTCATCAGAAGTTTTTCGTATCATTTACTTGTGATTTTTAATAGCTACATAATATTCTACCAGATATTGTTTGTCCAGCTAATACTCATTTATGGGTATTTAGATTATTTTCAATAAGCAGGCTGTGATGGTTAATTTTGTGTGTCAGCCTGGCTGGGCCACAGTGCCAATCTTTGGCCAAACATTATTATGGATGTTTTTGTCATGGGTTTTAGGTGAAATTTATATTTAAATCGGTGTCATTTGAGTAAAGCAGGTGATGCTCCATAATGTGGGTGGGGCTCATTCAATCAGTTGAGGCTTAAATAGAATAAAAGACTGGCCTTTCCTGAGCAAGAGGGAATCCGCAGCAGGCCGCCTTTGGACTTGAACTGCAACGTCAGCCCTTCTCCGGTGTCCAGGCTATCAGCCCACCCTGCAGGCTCTGCACTTGCCAACCTCCATAATCACAGGAGCCAAGTCCTTATAGTAAAAAATCTTTCTGTGTTTTCACATCCTGTGGGTTCTATTTCTCTGGAAAATCCTGACTAACACACAGGTCATCCCTAGAAGTAAGCCCTTTAGAAAGCAAGTAGAATCATACTTGCTGCACGTGAGCATTTGAAAAATGCTTTTCTGTTTCTTGGTTAGAAACACCAAGGAATGCTACTTCAGGTACTCATTCTCGTGTACATAGAGAAGTAAATGTTTGTGGTTTATAGAATCCACCAGAATTTAGTTTGGAAGTTTTATATTACAACATAATATCATATAATAATCAAACATTTTCTTTCTTTTCATATTCTGTTTTCAACTTTGCTTTTTTCTGGTAATAAATTATTAAAATGTAATTAGTGTTCTCAAGTACTACTATGAGTTGACTGTAATGAGACAGAAGAAATGAATGGTTCTATCTGTGGGTTGTCCTCATGAATTTCTAGATATCTGGTAATCAGAGTTTGGTTGAAGGTATAGTGGGAGAAGAGGCAGATAAAATTGGTTAATAATGTAAAGAAATACAGTTTTGGGAAAGCACATTATAGAAACAGTATAAATAGCAGAGCAGAGCTGATGCCTTGCAGTTCAGCCTTGCACAGGAGGAAGGACTGCGCTTCATTCTGACAGTGGGAGGGAAACCGAGATCTGGCTGGGTGAGGGGAAGGGGGGGAAACCAGAACAAGACCCTGCTACCGCCTGATGTGCTCTGAGATTTTGGGTAGAACGGAGACCAGGCTGGAACTTGGACAAACAGCCATAGCAGACTTGGAGTTTTCCTTTACAGCAAAGCAGAACTAACTCTAACATCAAGCTTTTCCTCATTTAACATACAGTTCTGCAACTTGAAAGCCAATGAGTTAGATGTTGTCCATACCAGGGATGGTTAAAGAAGCTAAGAAGATTTAAACAGGAAAAACTCAGAACTGACAAGACAGCTGTCTTCAAATATCTGAAGATGCACCATATGGAAGGGAAGATGCATTTCTGACCAATGGACAGAATTAACAGGGAGACAGATTTTGGCTCAATAGAAGGGACATTTTCTAATCATTATAACTGTCACATAGTGAGATGGATAATCTGGGGAATGTTGAGACCCCTACACACTGGACGTGTTCAGCCTGGTGTACCATCTGTCAGAGACGCCACCAAACCAGATGACTCACTTTTAAAAATAACACTTTGTAATAATTATTAGAGTAGAATATGTCCACAGGAGGCTATTTGAAAAATAAAGTATTAAGAAGAAGAGAGGAATCATCCTTAACCCCAGCACCTATAGTTGACCACTATTAACAGTTTGATGTGTTTCCACTTGATAATTTTTTCTGTGTAGATAAAACTCTGCATTTGTACTTTGCAAAAGCATATATATATGGCCTATGCAGTATAAGTTTTCACAAAATACACATTTACTGCAAATATAGCTGTGGAGCTTTCTTTTTTCTTCTAAAGTGTGTGAGATTTTTCTATGTTTTAAAATAATCTTCAGAAACATGATTTAATGTTGTGTGTGACTTAGTCCTATGACTGGATGTGTCTGGTGCTATTGTTCATACAAATAATGTTCCAGTGAACATCTTGAACATCTTCATACATACACATATATATGTATATGCACACACATACATATGCACATGTATATGTACATGTTTATATACATATACACACATATATGTACAGGTTTATACACATATATACGTGTGTATATGTATATATGTGTGTGTGTGCATTTTCTTGGGGAAAAAAATCTTAGGCACGGAAATATAGGGGCAGAGAACATCAACATTTTTGAATAATTTGATATGGGATAGGTCTCCAGAAAAAAAGCATCAATCTACAATCTCTTTTGTAAACTGTGCCAGCCTGGCGAGGCTGGAGACCCAGTTGTTGGAGCAAGCACTGGTCTAAATGCTGCTGTGCAGGTAGGTGTGTCGTAGATGTGCTTAACGTCTACAAGCAGTGGATTTTAAGTAAAGGTTATAACCACGTGAAAACAAGTTTCCAGAGAAGAAGGAATTCTGCCTCAAGACAGCAGGAACAAATCCTGCCTGAATTTCCAGCCTGTTGGCCAGCCCTGCCGATTTCAGATTTGCCAGTTCTTACACCCACATGAACTGACCTCTTAAAACCCCTTACAGACACACACACACACACACACACACACACACACACACACACACACACACAGAGATATCTGAGTTCTGTTTCTCTGGGAAACTGATACACCAGTAATGTTACCTTTTAACATTTAAATAATTTTGTTAAATCCATCTCATATCAACTATAAATGTTTAAACAAATATATTTTACAATTTAATTGTTTGGTACCATTGCTTTCAGACTACATCCTTCCCACATCTGAGTCTTTAATTTTTGTTTGCTGCTCATGACTTAGGTTGTGCTGCTTCCCTGAGTGACGGCTCATGAAGAATACATGGAGAGGATGTTATTCATGCTATAAAACATCTTCATAGTTACCTCACACACGCCACTCACAGTGCTCCTCCGCTAACAGCCTGTACATGGGAAGATTTTCTAAATTTTAGGGAAATGTTCTTCTATTACTTCTTTAATCATTTCACCATCTGCTCTATTTTCCTCTTTTGGGTTCCCACTATATTTTTAGTGGGCTGGTCGCAAGCAAGTTTGAATGAGATTAAACTTGTGAAGTGAGCTGATTTGAAGATTTTTGGTGGTTTGGAGCTTGGGAAAGGAGAGAAAAGAGATAAAGATAATCAAGGGGGTGGGAGGACATAAATAGCCAGGTCAGCCCCACGACCTGGATCGAGGCCCCTCATGCCTCTGCATGGGACGGGGAGGGGAGTCCCAGGGACAGCACAGGACTGGCCACGGCCACCCTGGGCTTCCTGGACTCGTCTTCTCTGACTGGTGTATTTTCTTTCTCCTTCTTATTCATCTTTTCATTTTTCTCTTTGGAGTTCTGGGAGTATATTTTAACATGTTTTTTTTTAATTGATTGGCTCAGTTTTATGCATTATTTAGTCTGCTGTTCCGATCTTAGCTTTTATTTGAAAGCTATCTTTCCAGATTTCAGATTTTTCTTTTTCATAGATGCATTTTTTAAATTTCATTCAAACTAGGATTTAAAATGTTCTCATTTTTCTCACTTCTTATAGTAAATCTACTTCATGGGCATAATTTGCATGATTACTCACATGAGTCACCCCCTTCCCCTTTTCTTAACCACCGAGCATTTTCATATCTCATGTGGGCTTTTTCCTGTTGGGTTGTTCTTGGAGATTTTAATGATATGTAGTAAGTGTAAGCTCTGCTAGGGCAGGAAGCAGAAGCTGCTTTGTTTATCATCATGAACCTTGCCGCTGGAATGTCACTTTCCACATAGTTAAGGTGGATAAACAGGGTGGTCATAGTTGAGCTACCTTCATTGCAAATGTACATAATATGCAACTATATTTACTTCTAGTTTTTTATATTAAATTAATTTTTCAAACATTATAAACCATGTCAATCAGTAATATACTGCCTTTTATAATCTGAGGACAAAAATAATTTTACCTTTAACCATAGATAACTTCTCAAAATACCGTATGTTAAATACTTTACATTTTGTCTCCGTTATTTGTAATGTTATCTTTATATTAAATCTGTTTTAATAGTTTGTATGCTTGTTCTTGAGCCAGTGTTCATTTAACTGCCAGAGCTTTACATTTTAATATTTGAATTGGCAATCTTCCCTCATTATATATTTTATTCAAAAAGTTTATTCAAAAATGTCTTGAATCTTCTTTCAATCCATGCTTCAACACAAATATTAGAATTCTTTTTTGAGACAAAATTATGTGAATTTTGATAGAAATTATGCTAGTTACAGATTTATTTTTTGACAGAACATCAGAAGTCTATAGGTAATAATTACTGAATTTTATGGGAAGAAGATTGCAACCTAGATATTATTTTCAATGAATATCATCTTTCAAGGATGACAGCAACTCAGAAACATTTTCAAATATGCAAGGGTTCAAAAACATAGCATCCAGGTATTTTTGTCATAAGACTCCCTGAGATGTAGACACTGATGGCTAATTCTATGTGTCAGCATGGCTGGGCTGTGCTGCCCAGACATTTGGTTAAACATTATTCTGGATGCTTTTGTGAGGGTGCTGTTGGATGAGATTTACATTTTTGGGTAAACCAGGTTGTCCTCTGTAATGTGGGTGGGTCTCATCCAATCAGTTGAGGGCTTAAATAGAACAAGAAGAGAAGAAGTTCTACCAGCAGACTGCCCTTGAACTTGAACTGCAACATCAACTCTTCTTGGGGTTCCAGTCTCCTGGCACACCTCGCAGATTTAGGACTTTCCAATTTCAATAATTGCATTAGCCAATTACTTAAAATAAATCTCTCTCTGTCTCTATACATATCCTATTGAGTCTGTTTCTTTGAAGAACCCTGACTAATACAGGCAAAATCTACAGGGAGGGAACAAAATTAAGAGTTCAAGAATCAGGGTGAGAGTGGGAATATGGTAGGGGAATAGGCAGACAATATTGGGTAATAATTTAAAGAAACTGGAATTGGGAGAGAAAATTAAGGAAGTGATATAAAGAAAATAGAACAGGGGTAGATGCCTTGCAGTTCAGCCTTGAACAAGACAAAAGCACTGCATTTCACTCTGATAGTAGAACTGACATGAGAATGCATTTAAACAGATGCATAAATAAAAATAGTAGTGAAGCAAATGGAAATACTGAATGAATATATATATTTTTTAAATGATGTTTGAATAGAGAACCCGTCACATACGAACCGCAATTTATTAGTTGTGATTGGAATTTAAAACTTCAGAGTATATAGCAAAGACAAAGAGGTAGAACAGAGGTACGTGGGAAATTAGAAGCATGATCAATCACCACTCTTAAATAAGAGAAATGCAAAAATATAGATAAACCAGCTAAAAATCTTTTTTGAAAATTTTGAATCACTGGTGAATATAAAAATAAAATGTAAAATTTCTAAAACACTAGCAAAGAAAAAAGTTCACACAGAAGAAAATGGAAAACACATTGTTAAACACTTAGGAAATAAAAGTAAAAGGAAACGTAGAACCAGATAATAAAAGCATAGGAGATGATAAGTTTGAAAATGATATATCTCAGTTATATAGCTGCATTAAATGGGTGAGGGCTTCCCATTAAAAGACAAATTCTTTCCTATATAGTAGAAAAATATATACCAGCTAATTACACACAGTTTGTGAGAAAGATATCTAAAACAAAGAAGCAGAAGATGTGAAAAACAAAAGGATAATAGGGATATGTTAAACACGTGAACACCAAAGAAAGAAACCATAGCAATGTAGAATTTAACACAAAAAGTATTATATAAGACAAAGATGGTCATTTTACGTTAATGTAGGTTAACTTACTACATAAAAAGAAAAGGAAGGTGGGTGGATTAATAAGCTATGAAAAACCCCAGAGGAGACCTCCAGTGGAGTGAAGAGGCAACGTGGAAGGAAGGTGCCCCGAGACACAGAACAGGGCTGACAGGTAGAGGATTTCACTGGAGGAGAATTTGGGGGGGGTCCCTTCTCTCTCAGATACACCCCTGAGCAAACACTCGCCATGGGAGGGAGAGAAACAGCAGGACATGGTCCACACTCCACAAAGCCAAGGCGACCACAACGAAAGGAGATAAATGTTGGAGAATTTCAAAGCCTGGGAAAGGGCAGACAGAGATGGGAAGGTACGTGACAGGGACGGATGGGATAGAACAAGGGCACAGTCACACTCAGCGACTGTCACCTCTGAGGCACATCACCCAAACTCTCCTCCCTGAGAGTTGTGCCCCTGGGTGCACGTGACCCGTCGAGACAACTGTTATCTTCAGTACAACAAATTCAGGGAGGAAAATGTCAAGATATCGGAAGCAATCTGCATATAAAAAAGATCATAATCTGCGAAGCGTTATAGAGAAGAGAAAAGCAGCAATAGAAAATAAATATAGAAATTAGTCTTAAATGGAGAATTTGGGCATCGTGAAACAGAAACAAGCAGTTTTAGAAAAAGCATTACAAATACTGGATACGAAAAATGTAAGAATTAGAATCAAGAACATAATGGGTGGGTGAATAACAACAAAGGTGTGGCTGATGAACAAGTTAGTAAGCAGAAGAACACGTTACAGTTCTGTCTCAGAGGCTGTTAGGAAAGAATAGAGCAATAAGAAATAGTCAGAGAAAAGCTTAGAGAGATGGAGGATCAAAGTAAAAACATCAATGTCTGTACAATACAATTCTAAAAAGGAGAGAAAAATGGAAGCAAAAAAGAAATGGTTGCAAAAATAATTACCAAGAAATTTTCAACTTTAGAAAAGCTTGAAAAAACCCTTAGATTGAAAAGGATAATTGGGAAGGGGGAAAAATTATAAATTTAAAAAGATTTAAGAGATACATAAGACAAATAATGTTTGATTATGTTTGTATTCTATTTTTTGGAAAAAACTACAAAAAAAACTGAAAGAATTTGAAAAATCTGAAATACAGACTAGACATTAAGTGATATTAAAGAATTTTTTTTTTTTTTGAGACAGGTTCTTGCTCTGTTGCCCTGGCTAGAGTGTAGTGGCATCATCGTGGCTCACTGTAACCTCAAACTCCTGAGCTCAAGCGATCCTCCTGCCTCACCCTCCTGAGTAGCTGGGACAACAGGTAATTAAAAAAATATATATTTTTTTATATTGTAGAGATGGAGCCTTGTTATATTGCCCAGGCTAGTTTCAAACTCCTGGCCTCAAGTTATCCTCCTGCTTCAGCCTCCCAAAGTGCTGGGATTACAGTGTGAGCCATCACACCTGGCCTTGTTGATATATTTTTAGATGTGATAAAGGTTTCATTAGTGTGTTAAAAAGGTCAATGCTTTTCATTTAGATGTGCTGAATTTATTATGAATGAAGAGTCGTGGTGCTTGGGATTTGCTTAAGCTGATGACGTAGTGGTAGCAGCGGTGGGGTGGAAGAGGAGTGTAAATGAAAGAAAATTGGTCATTTATCGATATTTGTCACACGGAGTGATGAACACATGGGAATTCATTATAATATTGTCTCTACCTTATGTATGTGGAAAAATGCTATAAGAAATCATTAAAAAATAAATTTAATTTTAAAAAAAGAATTGTCTTGTAGAGTGAATGGCAGGGTAGGTAAGAAGCACCCAGAGACACTCACACACGACCTAGTCATGTTGCAGTGACATTTTAGAGGGTCAGAGTCAAATGGAAAAATCTAAAAGATTCCAGAGAGAAAATGTAGATCACCTACAACAGAAAAAAGACAGATCGGCCTCACATTTATCAATAGCAACACCAAATATCAGAAGGCAATGGAATGTATTTTTAAATTGTAGAAAGACAATAACTTAGAGAAGAGAATCAAATAGCAAACTAAATTATTAATATATTTTTTTTTTTTGAGACAGAGTCTCACTCTGTTGCCCAGGCTAGAGTGCCGTGGCGTCAGCCTACCTCACAGCAACTTCAAACTTCTGGGCTCAAGCAATCCTGCTGCCTCAGCCTCCTGAGTAGCTGGGACTACAGGCATGTGCCACCATGCCCGGATAATTTTTTCTACATATTTTTTAATTGTCCAGATCATTTCTTTCTATTTTTAGTAGAGATGGGGTCTCCCTCTTGCTCAAGCTGGTCTTGAACTCCTGACCTCGAGCGATCTTCCCACCTCGGCCTCCCAGAGTGCTAGGATTACAGGCATGAGCCACCATGCCCGGCCTAAATTATCTTTTAAATGTAAAGACAAAATAAAGATATTTTCAGACCAAAAAAAGTTAGAAAATTTCCCAAAGACCCTCCTTGAAAACTCACTGGAGGAATATATTAACAAAAATAATAATAAATTGGAAACCCATGAGATTCCTGTAAAGAAAAAGTAAGTTTACTCTTATTTAAGTAAATAATTATCCCATCCTGCCAAGTTAATTACGATAATTAATCAATAAAATTAAAATAGCAATGTGGGTTTCGGCTTGGTGTGGGAATAAGTAGAAAGGACAGAAACCAGAGGGGGAGGAAAGTTTCCTAATGTGTTTTTTGTGTTTGTTTTGGAAACATATATCAATAAGCCTTAAAAACAGGGAAAAATAAGTATAAATTTAAATAAGTTATGAGAAAGCACCAGAAAGATAGGAATATGTAGTTTTGAAGCCAAGGAAAAAACAGAAAAACATAAAAGAAATAAATGAAAGTATAATGACAGAAATAAATATTAGGTGACAGAAGTTTTAATTCACCGTTGATTACCATAAATGCAATTGGCTCAACTTATATTTCAAAAGAGAGATTCTTCAAATGGAAGAAAATAGGAATTAGCATTATGTTTTCTTCCAGAAGCAGGCTAAAAACAAAAAGATGCACAAAGATTGAAAATAATAAGATGGAAAACAGTATCTCATGCAAATGTGAACCAAAAGAAACCCAGGCAATGGCTTTAATGGGACACAAAAATAATTGTATTCAAAATCACCATCAGGGACAAAAAGAGACATTGAATACTATGAAAAGACAATAAGTACATGCTGATGACATAATAAGCATGAACACATATTTATCTAACAATATGGTCTCAAAATGTATATAACAATTATAGAAATGTATAGATAGAGAAACATAAGAAATTATAATCATATGTATCCTATACCCAACTCAGAAACTGATGAACCAAGCAGAATTTTTAACAGTAAATTTATTGAGGATTTTAATAACATAATTAATAAGTTTGAATGGAAGAGAGAATTTTTGAAAATTCTAAATGTATGAAAATCTCAAATCCCTCTGGTGTGATTAAAAAAAAAACAAACACGAAACCTAGCAAATTAAAAAAAGAAGAGAACATCTTTAACATGCTGATGGGTATTCACTACCCCGCTTAAAAAATGGCAACAAACAACATACAAAGGACCTACAACAAGCATCATCTTAAATGAGAAAATACTATAAAAGCACTCCGTTTAAAATCAGGAACTAAACAAAGATTAACACTTTCACCACTTTTTTCTTCAACATTGTAGTAGAGGGCACAGCCAGCACAGTAAGAGAAGAAAAAGAAAATAAAAACATTCAGGATTAGAAAGAAGGAAATAAAATTGTTCTTATTTATAGACAATATGATTGTCTATATAGAACTCACTCAAAAAACCCTACAGGTTATTAGAAATAATAGGAGACTTTTGCAAGGTAGCTAGGCATAAGATTAATATTAAAAATTAATTGCATCTTTGTAATGGCAACAAACAAATGGAAAATGTAATTTATATAGAACACTATTTACAAAAGCAACACAAATGATAAAATGCTTAGTAACGAATCTTAACAAAGTATGGAAGTGACCTGCACACATTAATGATAAAGTTTACTGAAAGACATTAAGAAGACAAATATAAATGAAATGGAGAAACATTTCATGCTCATGGATAGGAAGATTTTATGTCAAGATGATATTAATTTTCCCTAAATTAATCTATAGAGTTAACATAACTCCAATTAATAGAGTTTTTTCATGGAACGTGACAGGCTGATACTAAATTGCCAGACACATGTGGAAAAGGTGAAGGAGAGGGGACGTGCTTGACCAGAAAGCAGGACCTATCATGCGGCTGTGGCATCTGGAACAGGGTGTCACCACGCGGGGGTGGACAGATCACCCGATGGAATGGGACAGAGAGCCCAGAAACAAAGCCTACACATGGAACTTGGATGCACGACAAAGGTAGTACAACCCATCACTGGGAAAGGGAGTGACTGTTCAATAAAGGGAGATGGAAAACATGTTTATTCACACAGAAGAAAATTAAGTTGTATCCTTAGTTTAAGTGAAAAACAAAATCAACTCCAAAGGGAATAAAAGCTTAAATGTCAAAGGAAGGTGGAAAAATTTCAGCAGAAAATATAGATGAATTTCTTTTTGCCCTTCGGGTTGGGAAGGATTTCTTGAACAGGAACAAGAAGTGTTAAATATGAAGAAAAATTGCTAAATGGGACGATCTTAAAATCTTACAAAAACAAAAAGATGTTACACACTGGGAGGAGGTATTTGTCACATATATTTAGAAAAAGCTAGATCAATAATTATTGCTGGGAAAAAATGGCTCATTGAATGAAGGAAAATCATCTGCCATCCCTACCACATTATATATGCAAATTTCAACTCTGGATGGATTAATAAAAACTATAAAGGTTTCTTTCTTTCTTTATTTTAGGTTTAGAAGTCAAATGTCTTCTTAAACGTCCAAAGGCACAAAACTTTATAAGGCAAAGTGTAAGCAATGACTAAATCAAAATTAAGAATATCTGCTTAGTAAAGGACACCAAAGACAAAGTTAACAGATAGCTGACATACAGGGAGAATATATTCACTCAACAAGAGAAACCACAAGAAACACAACAGGAAAATGGATAAAGGATATGAGATGACAATTCACGGAAGAGACTTTAACTGCTAATATGGAGATGCTTAGTATGACTGGTAATTTCATTAATCAGTGAGATTCCACTTTACTCCCACCAGATTAGTTAAACAAGAAAGTTGAATGACATTTTTTGTTGGAAAAGATACTGAAAACAACGGCTCTCTTCCTGCTGGTGGGAGCCATTTGGCCACACTTAGTGAAATTACAGGTACATAATAATGCGCCAGTCTCTTTCCTGAGTGTATGACATTGCCCAGTGCTTCTCAGGTAGGGTGATGTAGCCCCCCCATCACCCCCAGGGGACATTTAGCAATGTCTGGAAACATTTCTGGTTGCCACAATTGCGGGGGATGCTACTGGCTTCAACTGGGTAGAGGCCAAAGATGCAGCTAAACATCCCACAAGGTACAGGACAGCCCTCAACAGCTTATAATGACCCAGCCCCAGATGTCCGAGGCTGAGAAACCCTGCCCCAAAGAAACTCTTACACAGGTGTGGAAAGGGGCTCATACAAGGTATTCATCACAGCATTGTTTGTGGGAGTGGGGACCTGGAACAGATCAGGGTCTAATTTGAGATAAAATGGAATGTAAAACGTGCTGGACACACACTAAAGTGTGCAGCAGATGGAAGCAGCAGAAAAGGAACACACCATAATAGGGACAGACCTTAAAAGATGGTGTTAAGTAAACAAAGGTGAGAAATAAAAGTAAATCTATAGTTCAGTAAGATTTATATAAATATAAAATACACACATACAAAGCAGCATTATATTTTATAAGGATATATCATTTGAAAGGACACTAGCCGATGTGTTTGAGAGAGCACTGTATCCTTGGAGGAAGAAAGGAATGAATGGGCATGTGGGAAAATAAAATAGATTAAAGCAAATTAACTTAAAGAAAGATTGGGGTCTGGCTTGAACTAATAATGACGGTGTGTCACAAATGAAGAAATGTTACTAATCTGACTCCTTCAAACCAAGGTAAGACAAACAAACAACCAATATATATTTTACCAATTTTTTGCTCTATGGAGAATATATGTTTTTTTCCAAGTGCCCGTGAAACATTTATTAAAAATTAATGTATTGTTATCAGGAAAAAAACAGAACACATTTTCAAAAAATTAGAATTTATAAAGACCACACGCATGGACATTAAGAATTTCAAAGAAATAGGTTAAATAGAAATCTCATTTGCTTTTAAATTCAAAAGCACTTTCAAGTAGTTCTTGGATCACAAACCAAGAAATGAAAACAAAAGCAATCACAGACGCACAGGCTATGCAGACAAAGGAGATTTTGCGTCAAAACTTACTAGATGTTTTTGGAGTTTTAGTCAATGTGAAATTCGCAAGACCTCCGCCTTTTTTATTACCAAACAAGAAAGAATACAAATACATGATCTAAGCATTCACCTCAAAACGTTAGTAGAAGCACATCAAAATACACCCAAAGAAAGTAGAAGAATACATGCTGACCAATGCAATATGAAAGCATCAGAAAACAGAGAAAGATCTGGTTCTTGGAAGTTAGAAAAGATGATGAAGAAGAAAAGGAAATAGCAGACGGAGCCCTGGCAGACAGAGCCAGCAATAACACAAGGGGAAAACACCTGTCCGAGCTGTCCAGCCAGAGACACAGACTCCCTTCTCACGTCTTCAACAGGAGCCCCAGGGGAGGAAGGTCCTAGTCCCTGTTCAGTGCTTTGGCCGCAGGAAGGGCATTATAAAGCGTTGGGGGGTGATCAGACTCGGCATGAGAAATCAGCTCAGACTCCCACGTGGTTTCCCTGTTTGGCTGGACTCCTGAGCTGAGCACCTACTGAGCAAGCTCAGCCTCCCAGCCTCATCTCTCTCTAGAGTCCCTGCTTCCGATTTCCTGCTCTGGGTGAAGACAGTGCCAACCACACCTAGTTTTCTGCTGGCTGTGGTCCGGCTTGCCCCATTCCCTTTGAGTTCCAACTGTCGTTTCAGAGCAGACTGCCGCCTGTGACGCACACCCATTGATACGGCCTCTCAACCTGACTGCCTGTCAACTGCATTTCTGCCAGGACGTCCTCTGCTCTCTCCTCGTGACAGACGCCAACTTTCTCAGGAGGAGAAACGTGGAGTTGTCCTGCAGTCTGGTCCCACCGGCAGCATCCCTAACCAAACTCCCCTGCAGACTGTTGCACGTAAATGGCATTCTCCCCTCCCTGGCGCTGGTGCAGGTTCCCTCCATTTATACCCGACTGTGGTCCTTTCCATCAGTGCTCGGGAGCAGTAAGGGAAATTAGGTGCCTCAGGTTGAGTCACCTTGTTACTCGTGGGCAACGCAATCTTTAACTTGTGCCCCTGAGGGAGCCAAAACATATGGCTTCCTACAGGTTAACAGATACCCTTTTGTTTAATTACATCCACAGCAGACAACTCTATGTTCAAGGATAAAAAGAAAATTTGCCATTGATTTTCTTAAAAAAAATAATAACTTGCCTATTTAACTAAAAAAATAATATTCTCATTGTAAAAAACCAATAATGCAGAGATATTCTGAGGAAAGAGTCTGTAATCTTCTACCACCTACACTCTAATTTCACCGACTCCTTTCCCCGTAAGGTAACAAATGTGAACAATCTGCAGTGCACGTTCCCCTCATTTCCTCTCCGGCTGTTCATGTTGGTTTGTGTTAATCAATTTAAATACATAGGCCTTCATATTTGTGGACTGACAGACACCCACAGCTCCCTGTCTGAAGTCTCTTTGATCCACAGTAAATCTTGGTGCAGAGTAGGGAGTAAAGACCCCACAGAATGTGTGACCATGCAACCAACTGAACCACAGGAGTGCGTCCCAAGGAGCCTGTGCCTCTGCAGTTTTAATGCAGAATTTCCAGCTAGCAAGAAGGATTAGCTGGGCTGGTGGCTCGAAATGTTTTGTGCTAGGAAACTGATCAGGTCAGAAGATTTTTGAGTAAAACCTACTTTTCCACTACCGATAGCTCTCAGAAAAAACACTTTCACGAAATACTAAGGAAAAATAGTAAAGTTTTCTATGAGATACTAACAAGGTGACATCACATCAGTAATAAATCACAAGCAAAATATTCACTGTTAAAAAATAGCCGCATGTTGGACATTTATACTGCTGGCGTGACCCCTGCAGGTGACCAAGGTCTCCTTGCGACGCTCCAGGGAGACACGGAAGGGCAGAACTCTGCAGCTGGAACCAGATTTCACATGCTGTCCTCACTCCTGCTGCTCTGATCGCTCCCGCGCAATCGCCTCAATTCGGGCTTGATATTTGCTGAAGCTTACGTGTTCCCCACGGCACGAAACCAAATTACAGAAAGATGGCTTCACGCCATGCTGGCTTGGACAGGTACAAATATTCGAAAGGCCCCTCTGTGTGTCTGTTCCTTGCACATGGAATGGATATGAGCTCATGGGGCTTGGAAATGTCAGTGAATAGAATTGTCTGATCACCCAAAGGACTGGCGTCGTGGGTGTGTTTAGAAGCGGAGAGGTGCAGTGTGACTTATCAGCAAAGGGAGTGTCCATGGCAACCAGCCCCAGGTTTCCTTGGAGATATTCTGCTTTGGCGGGAAGCCAATGCCAGAAGTACATTGGAATGGAGTCCAGGAAAGAACAATGACACAACCTTTGCACAGGGACAGCTCACCCAAGACATGTACCTCACACTATAAACGAACATGAGGCTCCAGATATAAAAGTGTGCAGCAAACGCATCAAAGCCGAGGGTTCTAAAAACCCTCAAAAAGGAGAGAATTGAAACAGGATCCATACTGGCTCTAATCTCAGCTAAGCAAAGGAAGCTATGCGATTAAAAGTTTTAAGCCATTCCTTCACTGATCACAATTTGTCAATTAAATAAAAAAAAGGATTTTTAAAAAATAAAAACATGGAATAGGAACACAGAATTGAAAAGCCAAAAAGAAATGAACATGATAATCTTGATGTGATAGATTCTGCTAGTTTTTCTTCTTTTCTAAGGAAGAGAACCTTTTGCATCTAGTGTGTATTTTATTTTTTTTGCGTTAGGTAGTTTCTACATTTTTGATAAAACAGCTGATGTATGCCGATACTGGAGCCTCACTCGTGTTTTTAGTCTTCACACCCACAGGGAGCTCGGGGAGGTCACAGCAAATTCTGCCTTTTGCGTCTTGGGGCACCAGTTTAGGGCGGAGCTGCTGTGGTGCTCGGGCCCTTCCTAGCATCGTAAGGAAACTCCTTAGTGTTTAACCTGTCCCCACAGAGTCCAGCTGTGAGTTCATTGCAGAATTGATTCAGGGAATTTCATGGCTTTCAACGCAGGAACACTGTGGACTGCAGTGGGAAAAGTTCCACGTTAGGAATCGGGAGATTTAAGTTTGAGTCCAGGTCAGGCTATTGTGATCTGAGCAAATCACTTTCCTTTTACTGTCTCATTGTTTAATCCATGCATATGAAATTCTCCAACAAGCAAGAGTGCAGTAAAAGAAAGTAGAGGGGTAGTTGCCCGGGGCCTGGGGCGGGGAGGAGACGGGCTGTAAAGGATCAGGAGGAAACTGTTCAGGTGATGGAAACGCTCCATGCCTGACTGCGGCGATGGGGACTTGGCTACACACACCTGAACCTGTGCCGCTCTTCAGCTTCCTTTGTCCCTGACGTTTCAGTCTTTTTCCTTCTAGCCCCTGGACCAACTGGGAAAGCACTTGCCACTGCTCTCACATTCTTACCACGGGCCTCCAAAGGTATCCCTGGCTGCCCTTCCCGAACCTCCGGCCGCTGGAACACCTTCCCATTACGGGTCTCTTTCAGGGCCAGCGCTGAGCACAGGTGTGTGGCAATAGCAGGTCACTGCCGGTTTCTACCCACATACAGAGCCTTCGTCCGTGAACCAGGCTAGGCCTTTTCTTTCTTCATCAGTTCACCATATGTGGCCACAGGTACAAACTGAGAGGCATTAGTAAACAGTGACATGGGATTCTGGGTTACCTTCCTTGTGCCCTCAGATGCTGTTGGGACCCAGACTAATTGCTCCATTCTTGGTGAGCAGTGGCTGGGCACTGCATCTCTACCAGGCTCTGTAGTGCACCAACAGCTCTCAGCAAATAGGGTGCAATTTTGCAGCCGATGACATGACCTTGCTCCAGAACTCTAGGAATCTCTGTTGTTATTTTCCTGATGAATCTGGCCATAAACTCCACATGGCTTCTTTTTCTAGCACAGATTCTTTTAATACTAAAGGCTGCCAGGTCTCATGGCCAAGCAGCCGGCCAACTAGCACTGCAGCCTGGAACTGGTGAACAAGCTCTCTCCTGCCCTGGGTCCCAGTTGAAGCTGGCAGCCTTCCTTGTACCTTGGTAAAGAGATTAGAGCCCTGTTCCATGTTTGGAATAGCTGCTTCCAGTTACTGAAGAGGTCTAACAGCAGTTATGCTTCTTTTATGTGGTGAGAACTTGGAGTAAGGGACAAGTTACTGTATCTCCAAGTTGTCATCACATGAAACTTGCTCCACTCCACCAACCCCTCAATCCTTCACTGCTGGGCAGCTCCTAAGTCCACATAGGCTCCACTGTCCCCCTCTGGAGCACAAGTGTCCTACCAGCACAGCAGAGTGTCCGCCACCTCTCGTTCACCAGGTATTGCATTAACATGAGGTCATCCATTACTCGTGCACCAAAGTGATATTCCAGGAAGTGTCTGGAGTGAGACAGAGAGTGAGATAAAGTAGCCAAGGGGTAAGAGCATCAATGTATATTTTCTTCTGTCTCAAGTGAATGTGACTGTGTCTGATCTTCCTTTCTGAGAGGGGTGGACAACTACACTTGCACTGCCTGGCAAAGGCCTCCCATCTTGCACGGCCACTGCACGCAGGGCGACTGTTAGGTTGAGTCTGCAGTCTCCACTGCCATCCTCCAGGACATGTCTGGTGACTGCAGGGGAAACTGGCTAATTAAATGGAGATAGGTTTGTCATAACCATTCCTGCACCTATCATTGTTCAAGGGTGAAAAGGTTGCATTAAATATTAGAAAAAGAAAAAGATGGAAAATTAATGAGCTACAAGTCCAAGCTAAAAAAGGGGAAAGGATAACAGAATATAAACCCGAAGGAAGAAGAAGGAAGTGCTGAAAATAAAAATAAAAGTAAAAATATACGAAATAAGAAACAAAGATAGAATAGAGAAGATGATTAAAGTCAAAGGCTAGTTTTAAAAAGACAAAAACAAAAAACAAAACTAAGACAAAGCTCTGGCAAACCTGATGAAGGGAAAGAAAGCTAAGGCACTAACAAATAATATTATAAATGCAAAAGAACACTAAGTGTAGATTAAGCAGGAAAAAAAGGAAAGGTGCTTACTATCAAAGACAGGCCAACATATCATAAAACTTTAAATGAATAGAAATGTAACTTACCAAATCAAATAGAAAGGCTGAATAATTTAAAAGCTGTGAAATAAATTGGAATAGTAATTTCGTATCTTTATACACACACACACACACACATACACACACACACACACACATAATATGCCAGATCCAGGTAGTTTATAGGCACGTGGTAACAAACTATGAAGAAACAGATTGTCCTAACCCTAGAGATTCTTCTTGATGAGGAGGAAAGAAGGAATACATCCAAATTCACTCAATGAGGGTAGCATAACTTTGACATCAAAAGGAGCATAAAAGACCCACTTCACTCAGGAATGTATGTGTTAAAATCCCAAAGAAAATAATAACAGACTTAAACCAACAGTAGGGGAAATGATATTATGCCATAAGAAAATGGAATCTGCCTCCAAAACACAGAATGGTTTGATATTTTAGAAATCTTTAATTGTCATTCACTGCATTAACGCACTAGATGAGAAAAGCCACATCCTAGAGATGTGAGACTCCTCTTACAGGTGACGTGGGCTCAACCTGACTGCAGTTTTCTTAGAAATTTGCTTTAAGTTGAGGCTCTTCCTACCCAACCCTTCCCTCTGCACTGCAGTCTGATGGCTTTCCCTACTCTCTTCTTCATGGACTTTTAATGGAAATGATCCTTAGTGTGTTCCGAAAAGACAGAAGATTTGAGCAAATGGGCAGATGAAGTGTCACCTAAGCATTTCAATACGAAGCATAAGAAGTCAGTGAAAGTGAAGTCTTGGAGCTGCTAGAAAGAGGATTGTCAAGTGAGTTCAGTCCTTGCATGCTTATGAGAAAGCGTGTCCAGGACACAAGCTGAAGGGTTACTTCAGAAAGGATACAGGAAAACCCACTCTCTGAGACTGGAGGAAAGTGTCAGAATATACACAGTGCATTCAGCAGACACTCACTGAACACTGACCAGGGGTGAGACAAGGGTGTTCAGTGGGGAACCACGCAAAGCTGCTCCCCACACCCATGGAACCCGCTGTCTAGAGGTGTAAACTCCACTGGACAAACACATACAGATGGATGAAATAGTGCCAGTTACTAAAAACTCCATGAAGAAAAGATCCAAGGTGCAGTGAGAGAGGACGATGGCGTAGTTCTAATTTAGAAAAAGGAGACAGGGAAGGTTTTCAATGAAAAGACATTTGAGCTGGGAGCTAATGGTGGCTAAGAGCTGATGAGTAAGGGAGGTATCACCCAGGTACAGCAAACCTTGCTTGAGGACTGAACCAGAGGGCGGGCTGATTAAATCAAGGAAGTGCAAATGGTAAATCTGCCTAAAGCACAGTGAGGGAGTGAGAGCATCATCGGGTGAGTACAAGGAGGAGGGTCTGTCTCCAAAGGCCTCATAAACCCAAGAACTTAGGTTTATTCAAGGTGCAATGGAAAGAAAATGCAAAATAGTTTTAAGAAGAAAGTGACATTATTTCAAACAGATCTCTCTGGCTGTTGTCTGGAGAATGGGCTGTAACAGAGGCAAGGGCACAAGTGGGGAGACCCTTAGGCTGTTGTGGCAGTTGAGCTGAGAGACGATGGTGGCTTATACTGACGGAGGGAAGTGGAGTAGTTCCAGGCATTTTAAGGAGGTGGAACAAAAAGGAGTTAGTGACAAATGGAATGTTAGTAAAGAGATAGAAGAGACATTACAAAGAATAACTCCTAGATTTCTACCTGGAGCAACAGAGATGCTGTTTACCAAAATCAGGAAAACAGCAAGAGAAGAGAGTTAGGTTGGAGAAGATGGGGAGAGAGGGGCAGGGGTAGCATGATGAGAAAGTTCCAGGTGGGGACATGTTATGAGTGAGGTGTCATGAGGAAGCCAGACCTCTAGTGGGCAATTTGGAGTGGAATTCGGGGAGCAGATGAGGAATTTTGGGTGGATAAAGAGGTACTCTGAAGCAGATATGGTGAATATCTTAACAGAGTGAGATTATTCTATTTAGAAAAAAGAGGAGGGGCATTGGGATCTGGGACACGAGAGCAGGGGAAGAGGCTCTGGGGAGTGTGCCGTGAAACCCCAGGTGAGAACCGAGCGACAATGCAGATGAAAGTAGCACTAGGCCAGGACATGTGCTGCACCCAGCCCCTCCCTGCACTCATATCTGTGCGAACTTGAGCCAGTGTTTGTGCCGTGTGAGTATTCCAGGGGGCCTGTGGTCCAGTTCCTCTTCATAGGCCTGGAGCCCCTTGTCATTTATGTGCATTCCATGCTTTGTTTTTTCTCATAGGGATAAGAGAAGAAAACAAATTGTGATTGTGAACTATTACTTTTGACTTACGTCCCATATGAGCTGTGTACACTGTTTTCAGCAAGATCACTTTTACCTTTTAGGCACAAATGTACAGGAAAAAACTGACACAATTTCTGGAAGAAACTTTGTTCAAAAAATGCACCAGCTTACTCTTTACTATAGATACTAAGCAAGAACAGAGGACCTGCCTGTTCATCTCGCCTTAAGGGAACAGTGTTCTGACTGAATGGCATCACTGACAATTATTGGTAATGGTGTTCTGATTGGATGGCATAACTGCCAATCATTTTCACCTTGGCAGGGGTAGGAGGAAAAGAACCTCTCCCATCTGGATTAAGATGATCTAAATCCTCAGTAGCTGTCCTGTACACAAAAGAAGAGGGTTTTGTTCTGTTCAGATATAAGAAATAAGAATTAATACCATAGGCAAATGCTGGCCAAATATTCAGGCAGAGAGTATCTGACTATTCTGTAAGATGTGTGTGCTTCTGTGTGCATGTGTGTGTGTGTGTGTGTGTGTGTGTGTGTGTGTGTGTAGAAAATAAATGAGCAGTTGTATAGTCATTTGACTGGTCTCTAAACTTCCTGGCATCTTGAAATTTTGCCTTATTGCTCATTAAAATATTCAAATATGTCTAGCCTACAGAGAGAAGTCCCCTCTGATCTTGTCAAGCACCAAATATAATGAAGCATTCATAGAGTAGGGCATCGTTCCAAATTTTCTCGTGGTTAACCACACATGTGAAGGATTAGGCTACTCAGAGTTTAAGGGTATGCCTTTAAATGGCCCAAAGGAATACTACATAATTCAAGCCTGCTTCATTGGTATGCTGGTAAATGCTTAACAGTCAACTCTCAAGGGGGAAAAAATGCTGTGATTAGTAGCATTTGCCAATTTCCATGGTGTAAAACTTCCACCATGGCTGATTTTAAGCTACTGAGGGTTTAACAAATGGCTTGCAAAATTTCTGAAAATTTGACCTTCAAACTGGCACGAGATAGCTACAGTATACCGCTGCAGACAGGTTTCCAAGTGATTGCTGAGTTAATAGTAGTGTGTTCTAAATGCAGACAAATCAACCTGATGCAGTTGGAAATAAACATCCTCTTAGAGCTGAGGTTTAAGTCCAAAACTTAAGTAACCTTTCTTAGAACAGGATTCCACAAAAGGTCCAAAGTTTGTAAAGAGCATTCTATTTTGGTTAACATTTTATTTTGTAACATGAAAGTACTAGCATGTTCATTACAAAACAATTGGAAAATGCAGAAAATAATGTTCTCTAGAAGCCCATAGCAATGTCCCTTGGGAAATAATTTGAAAGTCACTGACAGAGTTCAAGAAATGAGCCAGTACTTGGGAAATCTGATACAAAATCTCTAATCTGTCCCATACTTTGCAAATTGATCTTGCCTTGTCTTGAGTATTATTTTGCCTCTGATATTAGGATAAAAACCTTTGTGCCTCGTGGAAATATATCTGAGTCCCTGTGGCGGCATTCTGTGTGACTGGGAGAAAAGGGGATCTCTCCTGGGATCTCTCCTGGGATCCTTTCCTCATCATTCTTACAGAAACCTATTTAAAAGAAGTTCCTCCAGCTGATGAACAATGAAACTGGTGCCATATAGATGTAGGTTCAAATCACTATTAGTATGATTATGCAAATTAATATTTAAGATACACGTAATTCACTTATTCAGTAAAAAAATGTTTTGGAGATAAAATGGTCATTAAAGCACAGGCTCCGCCCACATGGAATTTAGAGACTGGTGGAGGAAAGAGACAGCATATGATTATGCATAAATAAATGTATAGTTATAAATTATAGTAATGGCTGTATAGTACATGCAGCGCTGTGCTGCAGAAGTGATGCTTGCCTTGAGATATGCAAAGTGAGTGGGGATTATTAATAATTAGGAGAGGAGGATGAAAGGGAAGAATATTCCAAGCAGCGGGAGCTGCTTATACCAGACCTTGAGCTGGGAAGGTCGGTGGTGTCTGCAGAACTGGTGGCTAGCTCGCGGAGAGCAGCTCGGGGGGCACTGCTGGAGGGCAGGCAGGCGCCAGGTCACGAGGGCCTTGGAATGGAAGGTGCAAATGCCAAAATTAAGTTGACATTAATCTCCGTCATCTAGCGTTACAGGTTATGGCATGAACACTGCTCTGGAAAGCAGGAGGTGACGATGAAGGGAGTAAAATTCTGCTTAATGCCTCACTTGTAAAGGGGTATCAGTAGATACTATTTCATTGGGGACATTAATTTCAAAGTGTGTCTTTAAAATTTTGATAACTAATAGTATCCACTTTAGAATAGAAATAAAATTCATAGTTTTCAAATACTGAAAGAAGAAAAGAAGAGGAATTGATGAACAAAATGTTATGAAAAGAAATAAGTTAGAAAGCAACCACACTTACCTTCTTTCTGACTTAAGCTATTGTATCTTTACATAGACACATTTTTAAAATAGTAAATAAATATACATTTAAAGATATATCTTAAATAGATACATTCCTTGGTATGACATTTAAAAAATTACATGTAGCAGAAATCTGCTGCTTTCGTCTTATTGCTCGAAGGATTGCTGCTTTTGTGTTTACTTTGGTCAGCCTAATAACTACATGACATGGTGACTGCCTTTTCACATTGAGTCTCCCAGGAGTTCTGTGTGCTTCTTGTATCTGGATGTCTAGATTTCTGGCCAGGTCAGGCAATATTTTCCTCCAGTATTCCATGAAATAAGTTTTCCAGTCTTTGTGTATTTTCTTCTTCTCTCTCTGGGATGCCTATGATTCTTATATTTGACTTCTTTACATAATCCCACATTTCTTGTATGTTTTGTTCTTGTCTCTTGTTTCTGTGTTCTTTTTCTTCGTCTGATTTGTTTAGCACATAGGCATTATGTTCAAGCTCTGAGATTCCTTCCTCTTCATGATCCATTCTGTTCTTGAGGCTTTCCACTGTGTTTTGTATTTCCCTAAATGTGTCTTTCATTTCCAGAATTTTGTTTGGTTTTTTTTTGTAATATTTCAATTTCTTTAGAGAATTTTTCATTCATTTCCTGTACTGTTCTTGTAGCTTCTTTGTGTTGGGTTTCCATTTTCTCTTCAATTCCATTGAGTTTTCTTACAATCCATATTCAGAATTCTTCCTCTGTCAATTTAATCATGTAAGTTAAACATCGTGTAAGTTGATATCCATTGATGGAGATGGAATGTTTTCTTTTAGGGGTGACTTTTCTCTCTGATCTTTTATGTTTCCTGCATTCTTTCTCATCAGGCTACTTTGTTGAGAACTGGGGGTCCTGGGGCTGGTGTATGGCCTTATCTCCAAGTCCCCAAAGGGACGTTCCTGGACAGTGCTGGGGAGAAGTGCGCTGGTCCTGTATTGCCTTAGAGGTGTTTTAGCAAGTTGAGTTACCTCTGACCTGTTGTCTTCACCTCTTCCAAAGGAGATTAGAGACTTTGGTCCCTTTGCTTAAGTTCCCAGGTGGTGAATCTTGGTTTTAAATTCAGGAAGAGTGAATACTTTTTTGTCAATTGATATTTTTCTATGATTTACTAATGTGACTATTAACTGTGTTAATACATTTTATGACATTAATTCAACTTTTCATTACTGTAATAAAGCCTACTGGTGACTTTGTTTTCATACACGTTCTGCTATGACCATAAACACTTACCATTTTACTGAAGATTCCAGCCAAGATAACAAATAAGAAATAAATAAAAATGTGTAATTATTAATACAGATCATGAGAGTATGTAACTGAAAAAGCCAAAATGATCAACTAAAAACCCTTCAAACATTCCTATAAGAGCGGTCAGAAAAGTACCCAATTATAGATGTTTTAAACCAATCATTCTCCTTGGTACTAGCAGTACCCACTGAGAAAAGTTTAAGAAAAAAAAAAAATCCATTTTCGACAGCAACTTTAACTATCAAATAGCCAGTGATCAACCAGAAATGTGATTGGTCTCTATGAATGAAACTGCCCAACTTTACAGAGATAGATAAACTTGAATAAATGAGGAGAAATTATATCATTATGACTGGAAATGATTAACTTGCAAAGATGTTAGTCATCCAACTGAAACTAAAAAGTAATTACACAAAAAAATTGAATCGGTTCCAGAAAGAAGAAGACAGAGTTTGTCTGGTGTATGGTGTAATATTTATGCAAGAATTTCTCTATTTCTTTTTCTTTCACATTGTGGGATGAAGAGATCTGCTGGATTTTTAATAAATAGTTTGGAGACAATTAGATAACCACATATTCACCCCAGTTAGATCTGAACCTCAACTCATGCACTAAAACCATCTTAAATGGCTTAAGGAGATAAATATAAAACTGGAATCATAAACAAAGGAGGAGAAATGATAAGCTGATGCTGATATGTGAAGGGCTTTCTTGATAGCAATAGCAGGAAGTATTTCAGAAACACTGGTTGATTTGATTATATGAAAACCAAATCTTTCATACATTTAAAGGTATAATATAAACAATTTAAAGACAAACAGAAATTGGGAGAAATATTAAATACATATGCAATAAATGATTAGCTTCTTAAATGTGTGAGCAAATTTAAAAATCATTGAAAATGTCAACATCCCTTTGCAAAGTCATAAACAGGAAATTTGGACAAGGAGAAAACCAATGGTAGCAAATATATATCTGGGCAAATATTCAACATAACTGACTAAAATATGCAAATCAATACAACAAAAAGATATTATTTTTCACTAATCAAATTGACAATTATTCAAATTGGTGTAGGTTTAGGCAAATTAATGTATTAACATTCTCACTCATAGATCTATAATTACAAATTTGTACAGTTTCCAGATAAGAGATGATGGTGACTTGAGTGGTGGAATTTTGTACATATTTTGAAGAAAGAACTGACGTAACTGGCTGAAAAAAAAATCAGAAGAGTCAGCAGACTCCAGATATTTGGTTTGGCCGGCTGGAAGCCTGATGCTGCCACAGGCCATGGTGGGAAGCATCAGGCGTCAGTAATGTGCGTGTTAGGTCTGAGATGTCGACTGAACATCCAAGAGGAAGCTGGCTCTGTGGGTCTGTGTATGTATGCAGGGAATGTTACCAGCCCACAGATGTAAATTCTAGAATTTTCTGCATAGAATGGTATTGAAAATCCAGCAACTAGATGAGCGTGTAAAGACAGCAGAATAGAAGTACAAGGACTGAGCCTTGGAGCACTCCCACATTTGAGGTCAGGAAATGAGGAATGAGTTAGGAGGTGAACTCAGAAATCAAATAAGGACACTGTATCAGGAGGAAGGAATGAGTAATTGTGTCTAATTCTGCTGATAAGTCAAAAAGAGAAAGGCCAAGAAGTTACCCTGGTATTTAGTAATGTGGAAGTAAGTCACTGGTGACCTTGGTAAGAACGAACGCTCAGGTGCTGCTAATCAGAAGCCTGTCTAGATCAATGCCATTAGGGGAAGAGTGATGGCTCGAAGTCCATGGTTCTCAAAGCACAGTCCCAGGACCAGCAGCATCAGCCTCTCCAGGGACCTTGTTAGATATGCAAATTCTCAAGCTACACCCCAACCCCTAGCTCAGAAGCTCTAAAGGCGCAGGCCCAGCAATCTGTGTTTAACATGCCCTAGGAGTGATTCTGACGCAGGCTTAAGTTTGAGAACCACTGCTCCAGGAAATGGGATTATTGCAGATTTTTTATTTCATTCTTCTTTCTTTTTTCCTATTAACAATATATATTTTTGCCTTGAATGTGAATTATCATGATATCCTCCATTTTTAAAGGATGTAATATCATTCATCGGGGTTGAAATTACTGAATGATCCTATTGAAATATCGGTATGTTCTTGTTGATCCATTATCGTTGTAGAAGAGCTATGTTATTGAAAATAGTTAATTGAATATTTTATAAAAATAACGACACGACATAAGGCTGAAAGACTTTATCACATCACCACCTAAAATGTTACAGAATTCATCTTTTTGTCAGCACTCCATAAATACTGCTTTACTAAACAAGGATTGGTGTATCCAGCAAACTTTAAAGTCATTAGGAAGAAAGGCAAACATAATTTGTAAAAGCCTTTTCTATCCTCTGTGTGCAGTGATATAAGTTACTAGTCAGATGGACTGTTCACAAGGTGATCGGTAGCATAGCCTTAGCTGGTGAGTTTTGAAAGGAGGACAAATGCTACACTCTTCTCATTGAGGTAAGGTACAGAATTAGGCCTCTTACACTTTGGATATTACATCACATTTTGGTTTTGTAGTCTATTCATCTTGGGCTTCTAAAAAGCCATCCAGAAGCTCTGCTTTTTATTACATAAACCATATGGGAATGTTAAAACCCCAAGACATCATTTCTGGGCTTCATTCCAACTTCTCCACTCCCAAAGAGAAATAATAAGGAAGAACTAGCTTTCATTTTAGCAAACATTTGTTTTCCCCAACATAAAAAAAAAAAAAAACGATTTGGAATAACTACTTCAGATTCTTCTTTTGTAAGGTTTTACTGTTTGTTAGAATTAAATTTGGCTACAACAAGGAAAAAATATGCAAACCCAAAATATCTTAAGCAAGGTAGCAATTGATTTCCTTTTCACATAAAACAAGCGAGAGAGTCCAGTGCTGGCACAACACTTCTGGGTGCAAGATCCCTGCTCCTCTGTCCCTGCCCTGCTGGCCACAGTCCCCATTCCCATGAACTCCTTGTGTTCCAAAATGTCTGCTGCAATTCCAGCCATCACAACTCTATTCTAGCCCAAAGAGGACAGAACAGAAGGATAATGCACATCCCCTGTTTGAGAATGCTTCCCACAGCCAGGCATACCATTCCCACTTAGATCCTGTTGTCGGAACTTATTCATGTGGCCCCACAGGGCTGCCATGGAGGCTGGGAAATTTAGCTTCTATTCAACGTGACGACAACCCAGCTAAAACTTGGGACAAGGGAAAACAAATGGACTAGGAGAAGGGGAATTAGATGTTGGGGGACACCTAATAACCTCTGCCGTAACTGCCATCTAATTCTTTTTATTTACTGATAGAAAATATTCAGGAAAAGTGCTTGCTATTTTCCTACAGAAAGTGAAATATGGTAAAAGCTTATTGGACTAGAAATCAAAAGAGCAAAGTTTTAGTCTTGGTTATATCACTATAACCAAATTGTGTGACCCTGAAGAATTACAGAAGAGTTGTGTGAAACAAGGCAAAGAATATTCATACTTTCTGGAGACAGAAAAGTTGGATTTGAGTTTTGACTCCGTGACTTACAGATGTGTGAGTTAGGTTTCCCCATTTGTAAAGTAAGGACAATACATTTACCTGCATAACTCTGGGGAGGATTAGATGATTGGTGTATATAGCAGGCTCATATTAACAATTATAATTTAATCAATAGTTTCTTTGCTTCTCTGAGCTTCTACTTTATCATTAATGGAATTATAATACAGCAAATTATAAAACATTTGTATAATAAACTTGAAAGTACTTGTAAATAAGAACCGCAAGGTCAGAGATCTTCAATAAAATCAAACCCTAATGAAAGACAGACAATGAAATTAGACTTCAGCGTATGCCTGTTTTCCTTTTTTTTTTTTTTTTTGATATGAGATCTCACCATGTTGCCCCCACTGTCTCAAACTCCTAGACTCAAGCGATCCTCCAGCCTCAGCCTCCCAAGTAGCCGGGAGCACAGTGTGAGCCACCTCACCTAACTGTTTTCCTTCTGAAGAAGAAATCTCGTCCCATTGCTATCGACACAGTGGGAAGAATTCTCAGCTGTTGCTTTTAGTTCTTAGTTTAGTTTGTAGGTTTTGTTTTTAGTTCTCTCTGGTCATTTTCTTGGGGTAAGTAAAAGTCATTCTCAGCTTAATACAGTTTGAGAAAGTCAATAAATAAATAAATAAACACTAGCCCCAGTCAGGTGTATGAGTGGAAAATCTATCAGATTAGGAGAAAATCTCAGATCATTTAATATTTCTTGGTCCTAGATTCTTCATTTGTTACATCAGCAAAAATAAAAATCACGGTACCCCATACTTATGAAGCATTTTATTTGAAACTTTCATTTAGTAATACTTATCCTTGTAACCTCAGAAACATGTTTAAAAGAGACATTTGATGAAACTACCCTGAAAAATTTGTATCATTTTCACAATAATTGAGGATTAGAGACTTAAAAAAATTCTTTTGGTGCAAAACACAATTTAGAGGAAAATTATAGTCCTCAGATATCAACTTGTCAGAATAGAATATGAGGTAAATGTATTTAACAGTTTTAAACACAAAAGAGAGTATTAAAAATAAAAAAAATAAAGGAAATAATTCTACAGAGAAAACTCTAGGCCTCGCTACTTTTATTTGCAACCAACCTCTACTGAATATTAAATGACTTGTTATTTTCAAACTTACATAAACTATTTCAGAAGATAAAAAAGAAGGAACATTCTTCAACTATTTTTTGAGATTAGCATAACCAAATCTGAGAGGGATAAAATAAAAAAGGAAAATTGCAGGCCTGCTTCACTTATAAACATAGATACAAAAATTCTAAACAAACTATTAGCAAATTATATATACCTGATGTACTAAAAATAAACAGAGCATTGCCATATTGATTTTTTTCCAGGAATGCAAAGTTGGATTAACATAAAAATATCTATCTTAAGAAAGTGATGTAATTCACTATCTTGGGAAATGTAATTTACTCCATAGAGGAAAGGAAAAAAATCCATATGATCATTTTAAATGACGCAGAGAAATAAAGCATCAATAACAGTAAACATCAGGTCCTGGTTTAAATAGAAAAAAACAAAAACAAAAACAACAAAAAGCACTCTTAGCAATTTAGGACTAAAAGAAAACTTCCTTACCCTGATAAAGAACACGAACAACCACAGCAACAAAACTGATAGTTAACATCACTGTTAATGAGAAAACTTAAAAACATTTTCTTTAAAATCAGAGGAAACAAAACACTCACCCCCATTTCTACTCAAAACTGCACTGGCCACGGTAAGAGAAGGAAGAGAAATAGAGAGTGCAGCAATTAGAGAGTACGAAAATAAATCATCGCTGTTAATACAAGACATGATTATTTCACAAAAGCCCTTTGGAATCACTAGACTATTAGTAAGATTTAAAAAGTCAACTATGTTAGAATTAGAACTTCTGTTGATCGAAGACTTCATAAGATAAATTTTTAAAAGTTACAAATAGGGAGAATATATATGTTTGCAAAACATATGACAATGATTAAAGTTCATAATAAAATAATAGATCAATAAGAAAAAGAATCTAATTTAAAAACTGAGTGAGTTACATAGATATTTCATAAAAGAGGAAACATGAATGGCTGGTAAACATATTATAAGATATTCACCTTATTAGTGCTCGGTAGATAGGTAGGATCTCCGGCTCTTCTCGGGATAAGGGCATCCTGCTTTGGTGCTGTCTGGAGCAATTGCTCCACCTGGGAAGAAGGGTAAGGGCAGGCACTCGGTTTTGGTGCTGCCCCACCCTTAATCCTATCCCAAGCAACTGCTGCACTTGGGGAAGGAGGGAATGCTTTATCAGTCTGTGAATTCCCCAGCCCAGGCAGGACAGGATTTAGAAAGTGACCTAGAGTAACCTTAAGGGTAATTATTATGCCATTAGCTCGAATCTGCATTGTGGTTCAGAGAGGGAGCTCGTATATGCAGATGGAATTTTCAGGACACTTTTTGATCATTTGATAACATCCCACACTTCCCAAGAGCCTGCCCCTAGACTGGGCTAATAAAAGGAAACCAATTTGAGAATTCAGTGAGAGTGGGTCAGTCAATGAGTCAGAGGGTGAGTCGGTCTGTCCCTCTCCACTCCTGGAGACAGATCTGTTTTGTTCTACAATAAAGAGCTGCTCTGTGAAACTGCTTCCCGCCTAGGGTTACTCCACTTTATTGGCCCTGCTGCTGGTGATTTTTCCAAGATAATAGTCTGGACTTGACACTTTAGCATGTCTGGTCATTCTTTGGCCAAGAGCACACCAAGAACCGAGGGCAGACTGCCACTCTGACATTAGTAAAGGGAACACAAATTTAAATCACAACAAGATACCACTTTACATCGAACAAATTGTCCAAAATCTTAAGGCTGGACATACCACAAGAGCCACCAGGCTCAGACAATGGAAGTGCTGTCAGTTTGAGCAAATTTGGCGTGATCTAGCGAAGGTGATGGTGAAGTACACTGAGATCACGCAATTCCTCTCTCAGAGTTAAGTATCCTTGATAAAATCTTCCACATACAAAGGAGACATGTTTAAGAAAGCCATCTTCCTGTTTTTATTGTAGCAAAAATAATTAGACACACTCTTAATGTTTGACAGGAAAATGGATAAATTTTGGTATATTCATAAAATGGGACATTAAGATAGTGAAAATGAGGTGTTTCAGCTGCATGGATCAAAATGGATTATGTTCACAAAGCGTTAAAAGGAAGTCACAGAAGAATATATACTCTATGTACCATAAGTAGATGTATGAAGATATCTATATAGAGTTCAAAAATATGCAGAACTAAAGTATACTGTTTACCAATACAAACCTATGTGTTAAATTTAAAGAAAGGCAAAAGAATTACAAACACAAGATCTGGGACGGAGTTAACTCTGAGCAGGCTGTGGTATCAAGGATACGTAGGAGAGCTCAAAAGTACCCATAATGTCCTAGTTCCTTACCTATGTTAGTGTTCATGTATCCTCTGTACCTTCTACATACCTGTACATATGATTTGACATACACAATATTTCAAAATAAAAATTGTGCATGATATAGAATGAGTTGAATGCATATTGCTACTTTGTCCATACAATCAGTATTTACTAAGAGTTGTTTTAGGTATTGAACTAAATCTTATTTGAATCTCATCTGTTGAGTTCGGCGCTACATCCCCTGCATTGAAAAGCATCTCCCAAAGAGAGGTCCTTGTGTTTTTGTACAGACTGGTTTCAGAAGATAACAGGTGATTATCTTCATCCTTCCGCTTTCTCATGAAAATGCTCCAATCTGATTTCTTCCAGAGCCAGCCTCCCTATGCAGCCAGACAACCCCCTTTGAAGGCATTATTCCCACTGCAGAATCACCTGTAGGACCAGCTGTGGGACTCTCCCTCGTCCTCTCCTTGTCCCTTGCATCTGTCCTGCACTGCGGCTGCTTCCACATCTCTCTCAACCCTTCAAGCTCAAATCTGACCCCAAAACAAAATTCTCCCAAACTACATAATCAACTTAGTCTTCCCATGCTTTCTCAATTTTTCCTTTTCATGCAAGCTGTTTTCCCTCCCGTTTCAAATGGAAATGGAGTAAACTGGCCTTTTTCCTGCCACAGACTCAGCTCTGCCTACGTGGTTCTCAGATTCCGCCTCAACCAAAGCGCAGAAACGGAAGCAAGAAGACCCAGAAATCGAAAGGGCCACATCGCCAAAACCAAAATTGTTCTTTAATAGGATTTTCTTTTAGGAAAAGTTTGAAATACCTATATTAATAATTTAATACTTTTTCTTTTATCTCAATCATATCAATGTCCTTTTGGGTGAAAGCGCATTCACGGTATGGTGTTAAGAATGTGGCCTTTAGAACTTGTCAGACTGGGATTAAATCTACATTTGGGTAAATTGCTGAATGTCTTGGCTCCTCATTTTCCTCTCCTGTTAGACTGGGATATAAACATCTACTTACTAGGCTGTTGTGAAACAAAACACGGTGATGCTTGCAGAGCATCTTGTGAGAAGTCCTGACCCTCGGAGGGCACTCAGTGACAGGTGGCATGATTGCATACTCAGTATTCTTCCAGAAGCATTAGGGGGAAGAAGAATGGGTAAATACACGTGGTCCCTCCACGATCTAACATTTTTATATGAGGTGCTCACACACGCATGCATGGGTGCACACATGACATAGCAAGCTATACAGTGGTGTGCAGTTACCTGTCAACTTGTAGTGAGGACTGTACAAAGAATAGCCACAGGGGAAAAGGCTGGGAGAGTCAGGGAGAGCTTTGAATGTGCACAGTTTTCTTGGACAGAGGGTAAGATAAATGGGGGCCTCATCTGCAGCCTGATTAGATCATTTCATTCGTTCATTCATTCAGTGTCTTCAATTACTTCAACTGGTGCAGAAGGAACCCATTGAGTATGGGAAGTAATTAGAACACTGTTTCCCTATATCGTCTTTGTTCCTTCCTCTCCACCACTAGCTCTGAGGTAGAAGGGACTACGTATCCACAAGGAAAACAGGCGGCTGGTGCTCTACTGTGCGGCTACAACTGCTGTCACAGCTCTGAGCAGCGTGCTGTTCTCCACTGTCACCCGCCAGTACTTCTGTATCTACTCCGAGACAGCAGCTACCAGAAACACCCGGGAGAGAAGCAGAGGAAGGACTAGCTGGAGGTCCTTGCGTCCTACGAGGAGCATTCCCCACACGCAACACGCAGGAGGTGAAGGAAACAGGGAAACGTGGTGGGAATGCCTCCCTCCCGAAATGTACCACATATGATGCCAGGCTTCAATCACTGCCTTGTCCAGTGCGTCCCTGTGACTGCGTATTCTGATTATCAATGGTCTTTTCATCTGCTCAGTTGATTAGGAGGAAGCTCAGTCTTTTCCAGGAGTCGCCTCCCAATTTCATTTCATTGAGAGGCAGCAGAGCGTGTGGCTAAGGGCGTGACAATGGGGCTCAAAGTCCAGGTTTAAATGCTTGTTCTGCCCTCACTAACTCTGTAACTTTGAGCAAGATGGATCAGTTCTCTGCCTCAGTTTCTTCATGTGTCCATGGGGATAATCATGGTGTGTCCGTGTCACGGGATTATTGTGAGGAGTAAATGAGTTAGTATCCCAAAGTGCTTAGAATAGGTGAGCATTAGGAAAGGTGCTTGTGGGTAGAATTATCAGGAGTCAGCGAGGGAGAAGGCAGCTCTCCCTCCCAGTCACAGCTCTGGGCTCCAGTTCTGCCGCCCTTTGTTGTGACATTATCTGGTTGCCCTTTCAATCCTATGACCACTCTTGTTTTGCCACCCAGTGTCACCAACTTCCCTAGAACTGCTGACCTCTTCCTGTCCACACACCACTGCCACGTCACTGCCTACCTTGACTGTAGGATTTTGAGTGTCAAGGGAAAGTCATTTGGGTTAGAAGAAGAGTGTGTCTCAGGCCAGCAGGGTCACACGAGGGGAGAGCTAACAATTACTGGGACTTGGACTGGGAACTGCTCCTAGCAACGTGCCTCTCAGGGGTAGATCTGAAAAGGAAATTCAAACTGGACCCAGGTAGACAGATAGTGGGGACCTGGCACACTGTGGCCCCACACTGGCCATCGGCAGGGAGGAGAAATGGGGAAGTGGTATCAACACAGGGCCTGGCATAGCACAAAGCAAAACGGCTTAGACCCCAAGCAGCAAGAAATAGAACATATAAGTACAAAATTCAAGGAAACCCTCCTGGTTTCACGGAATTGAAGTGAAAGAACCTATGCTGGGAACAAAATCAATATAAAGAATTTCTCACAGAGATCATCCTGAAAATATGATTTTTAAAAATTTGAATAATAATGAGAAAATTTGGTGAGCTTCCTAGCAGAATACAAGTTATATTAAAAGGAACAAAAATTGGGAAAATATGTGCAAGACTGAATGCCAGAGAACAGTAAGGCAATATCTTAAGATTTGAGAGAAAAAAACCCTGAGACCCCAAAGTTTTTACTAGTCCAACTGTCCTTTCCTTGTCAAAAAAAGAGATACTCCTAAATATGCAAAAACTTAGAAAATTTATTGTCCATATACCTTCATAAAAAGTGTACTGGAAGACACGAGGCAGTCAAATGAGATATAAATAAAAACTAAAGAAGAGGAGCATGATGGTTTAGACTGACTTGAAGGTTTTCCTTGTTAAGGAATACTACAGTTGTTTTTTTTAAGTAATTAGTTAATTATTATTAAAACAAGAGCAAATGTGTCAAATATTGAAATAATTATATTGTAGGAAATTTTTTTTTAATTTTTAGTTGACCTGTAATAATTGTACATTTTATGGGAAACAGTGTTATTTCCTTATATGTATACAATGTGTAATGACCAAATTAGAGTAATTAACATATTCATCACCTCAAACATTTATCCTTTGTTTGTGTTGGGAATATTCAAAATCCTCTCTTCTTGAAAATATACAATAAATAATTGCTAACTGTATTCACCCTACAGTGCTACAGAACACTAGAATTTAGTCTTCTTATCTAGCTATAATTTTGTACCCATTAAATAACTTCTTCTGATCCTCCCTCTCCCCTTCCCTTCCCAGCCTCTAATAACAATTCTACTCTCTACCTCTATGAGCTTAACGTTTTTAGCTCCCACCTATGATTGAGAACATATGGTATTTATCCCTCCGTGCTTCGCTTATTTCACTTACTATGCCCTCCAGGATCATCCATGTAGCAAATGACATAATTTCATTCTTGTGGAAGCTGAATAGCATTCCACAGTGTGTATATACCACGTTTTCTTTATCCATTCATTTGTTATAGACACTTAAGTTGATTCCATATCTTGGCTATTGTGAATCATGCTGCAATAAACATGGAGTGCAGATGTCTCTTCAATATAGTGATTTCTTTTCCTTCGGATAAATTCCTAATAGAGGCATTACTGGGTCATATATCAGTTGTATCTTTAGTTTTTTGAGAAACCTCCATACTGTTTTCCATAATGGCTATACTAATTTACATTCCCACCAACAATATATATATTTTTTGTCTTTTTGATAATAGTCATTTTAACTGGAGTGAGATGATATCTCATTGTGGTTTTGATTTGCATTCCCTAATGCTTGGTGATGTTGAGTATTTTTTCATATACCTGTTGGCCATTTGTATGTCTTCTTTTGAGAAATGTCTATTCAGATCCTTTGCCCCTTTTTGTATTAGGTTATTTGTTATGTTGCTGTTGAATTGTTTGAGTTCCTTGTATATTCTGGATATTAGTCCCTTGTTGGATAAATAGTTTGCAAATATTTTCTCTCATTCTACAGGTTGTCTCTTCATGCTGTGGATTGTTTCCTTTGTGGTACAGAAGCTTTTCAGTTTGGTACAATCCCTTTCATCTATTTTGGTTTTGTTGTCCGTGCTTTTGAGGTCTTAGCCACAAAATCTTTGCCTAGACTGATGTCTAGAAGCATTTCCTCTATGTTTTCTTCTAGTAGTTTTATAGTTTTGGGTCATACACTTAAGTTTTTAATACATTTTGAGTTAATTTTATAATCAAGATTTTATAATTAATTATTCTTAAAACAATAACAAATATAGCAAATGTTGTAATAATTCTATCTTAAGAAAATTATTTTTAACAATAAAAAGCAATGATGTTGGACAATGTATATGACCTAAACTTATGTACCCCCATGATGAGCTGAAATAAAAAAAAAAAAAAAAAAAGCAATGATGCATAGAGAGACTGAAATCCTTGTATTCTACACATATAAAACCCATAAAAAACACATAAATATCCTGTGTCATTTTGAAAGAGCTAGAAACAAATGAATGGTGGCAGATATTGAACCTACATCAGGCCTCTTCTTTTACCTAGTACTTACTGATATCCCTTATAACTATAGTTAAAAATCAGTGAGCGTATTTTTCTTTCAATTATATAACTTACATGAAAAGTAAACATAATAAATGTTTACTGTGGGAGGTGGGAACCTGGCTGAGTTGCTATTTTCCCTTTGTGATTTTTATTTCCCCCCAACTTTTCTACCCAAACTAATACATATTACAGTGAATACATTCTATGTTGGTGTTCATAAAAATTATATTAAAATCAATATATGCAATTATATATATGCCATATGATTAGAACCATGTAAACAGTACTAAAAATAATGGTGAGAGTAAATACAACAGTTTAACAACATTTACCTCTGGTTTGTAGCACTATGGGGGACTGTTTTAATCTCCCACTACTTTTACTGTATTTCCCAAATGTTCTATGATGAGTACATGATACTTTTATAGTGGGAAATAAAGCAACAATAAAATAAAATAAGTCCGGGGAGCCCGGCCCATCATGGCAGAGCAGGATAGAGCAAAGAGAACTGTTCCAGTTTTGAAGCTGACAGAAGCTCTCAAGGAATTTCCAGGAGCCCTCTACCTTAATCCTCCCCTGGCTGTGACATCTCCAGGCTTCCTCCTGCTGCTGCTGAGATCACTTTGTATATGTATGTGTGTGAGTGTATGTGTGTGCATGTATATATATATTTTACATCAACAGTATATGAATATAACCTCATCACAAACATTCAGACATTACAGAGAAAGCTAAAATCTCTTATCTCCATCCTCAATCCTGTAATCCAGAGGTTTGTTTGATGATCATACTTTCAATCAAAAGTTTGATGATTATACAAAATGTGAATTTGCCAGAGTGTTCACCATCACCGGAGCTCACGTTAAAATCCCAACTTATTCGGACCTTTTTACCTACAATTATAACGTATCTGTTCATATAGAATTTTATAATATTGATTTATGTTCATGTGTTTGCATAAGTGGTATTTTAACTTATGCATTGTGCACGCAATGCTATCTCACGGAGAACTCTCTGTGGCCATCCACGTAACTCTATATTTTTACCTGGTGTGAGTAGCAAGGATGTGAACGATAGTTTTGTTTTGCTTTTTTAATTTAAAATTTTTTTTAACTTTAGGCATTCTATAATTGGTGCCAGTTTTTCATTGCCACGAAACCCATCTAACAGCGAACATGTTTCCTGAGCACATTTAAAGGGGTTCTCTGTGGAGATATTGAGAACTGATGGGATGCAAGGCATATGTATTTTAATTTAAAAGATATTGCTTTCCAGTGTCGTCCCACAGCCTTCTCATTAGCAGTGTTGAAAAAATACCCATATCTTTTCCCACACTTCATATTATTAAACTTATTGCATTTTGCCAATGTCATTCTGTGGGATGAAGAACTATTTCATTGCCATTTCAATTTGCATTTCCCTGATTATCGGTGAGGCTGCATCTCTATCTTTGGTCTTTTAGAGTTTTCATCTCTCTTATCTTACCTCTCAATCTGCGACAACCACCTTAACCCGTTTCCCAGGTGGGCACCACCAGCTCTCCCACCCAGATGCTGTGAAAAGAGAAAATGGGTAAGAACTTTTGAGGTAACTTTTATTCGGCTGTTCATAGCACAGCAGAGAATCACGTAGGGCTATTGCATTCCAACCTGCCCTTTCTTGGCCACTTCCTCAGTAGTTACCTCTTGCAGTAGAAAATTCACTGGAGTACAGTACTCAGTAACAGTACTCGGTAACAGTACTCGGTAATGGTGCTCAGATGCTACTTCCTGCACCTACGCCTTTGGTGAGTTTCTCACACTTTTTGGCTTCAGAGTCATCATTTATTCAGAAGAGTTGGTATTACTAATACCTGTTAATCTAGTTTACAGGTATACATGAGTCCCCCACATGTTTCAGTGCATCCCCAGTGAAATTCCAACTGCTTGGTTCAGTTCCAACTCAGATGAACTTTTGCTTTCTCATCCCACTGCCACACACATTTTCCAAGTTCCCCACCGGACGTCAGGGGCCCTTACAAATGTCTACGGCTATTGGTGGATGAGTGATCCACAGGCAACTGGTCAGCAAGGGGCTCTGCACTTGAGCCCGCTCAGCGCTAAGTCCATTCTATTCCACTTCTTGGTCTTCCTGAAAGGAGACCCCTCCTCACCTTCCTAGTTCAAAGACCGTGTTCTTTTCACTCCTTCTGTCTTGTCCAAGTTACCTTCTACCTCCTTCCTTTTCCTTCTTATCTCTGTTCTTATACAGTCTTTAAAAAATTGGCTCTGTGATTAGACCTTTGCTTCTGGTTTTATGCTGGACGGTGGTGGGGGAAGAGTCAAAAAGGGAGGGAAATACACAGAAAACACACACACGCTTTGGGTTGTAACCACAACCCTATTGCACAGGGTTGGTGTAAAGAATCAAATGCAATATATATGAGCATGTTTTGTAAACCATAGAGCCCTGTACAATTAAAAATATCATCAACAATGAAATTTTACAGATGAAAAAATATCTTTCATTATTTTCATCCTCCAAGCAAGATTAGCCATTCCTTTTGCCAGCCAGTATGAGCCTCACACTCCTGCAGTCCTGCACACAGGCTGGGAAACTGGACGGAGCCATGCTGCACCTGCCCATATCTCACAGTCACCCTGAGAGTGGGACCATTCTCCCTTCTCGTCACTGCTCCCCTACAATGAGAAGCCCACCCCACTACAGCTTGCTGTCACCAGGGCAAAGCTGTGAGATGCATTCTGGTCTAAGCGAGCGCCTTTCATTTTGGAAATCTAAATGGCTCTGGTCTAAGGATGAAATATGTGCTGCTGAGTAACTACAAATGATAACACACGATCCTTGTCAAATGACTCCACCCTCCCAGAAGGCTCTTTGATAACAGGAAGTGTACGGTTTCCATGTGCTCTTCTGGCTTGAACATCCACGTGCTCTGCCCCCAGGCCTTTGAGGGCAAAAGTTCAGTCCCAGCTCAGCCTGGTTCAGTGGAAGCCACAGGCCAAGAAGTTAGTTTCTCCTGTCATTTCTGTTCTGGTTTCTCAACACAGTTGCATGTTCGTGGATGAATGTCCCTCTTCCCCTCAGATCAGTTCACTCTCTCGGAAGGGGGGCAAAGAGCCCTGGGCTGGGCAGTAGGGGACCCAGTTCTGGTCTTGACTCCACCACCTGCAAGAAGCCGCGTAGCTGGAGGCCTCACTTCCCCCACGAGGTCAGGGATGGACAGCACAAGGCATTAGAGCACAGATTGCTCTGTGGGCCTCAGTTTCTTGGTAAGATAAGGACAAAGGAGCAGGTATGTTGAAATTTTGCAGATGTTAAGTAGTGTAGAGGTGCAAAACATTTAAAATAGTATCTCATGTGTGTTCAGTCCTTATTAACTTCAGTTTCTACATCTGTAAAAACTGAGAAAACAGGGCTGGATAATTCTGTGAGGTCTTATTCTGGCCAATAGCCAGGACTGAGTTTTGCAAACTAGAGATATTAATATTAGCGATTTTACATGAAGTCAGGCTTTCTTCCTCCCCGTCAAATACACTTGACTATGCTCTGGACATACTCATCTTGTCTGTGTAACAGTGAGCAGGCAGCCTCAAAGGTGGTAAAAACATGCTCAGTTAACAGCAAATAACTCTGTCCAAGAGAATCAAGAAAAGCAACACAGATTTTGATCTGAGTTGGGAAGAAGTAAGGGTAATTTGGGAGGAAAACAAAGCCAAAGATAGGGAGGCAGGGAGAGGATGCTCTCGGGTTGGGGGAGCACAGTATGTGTGAGGCTAACACGCCTGCGGGAGGGGCTTCGGGGGGTTCCAGGGATTGGGCTGGAGAGAGGAGCAGAGTCCAAGTTCTGAATGGTCTTAAATCCATGTGAAGAATTTGAACTTTATACTATCAGGAAGCAAAGCCAAAAGAAATCTTTAAGCAGAGGACAGATCTTGCCAAGTTTACTTTCCAGGGTTATAACTCTAGAATCAGGGTGTTAGAACAACTGAAGTGGGAAGACTGGAGGCGCTGAGGCTGGTTGGGAGGTTGATGAGAGAGATGAGAGCTGAGACTCAAGCAAGAGCCGAGCAAGGTCAGAGTTGAGATTAGATTAAGGAACCACTTTTCAGGTGCACGTGACAGGATTTGGGAACTGCATGTGGAAGAAGGGGAGTGTGGGGTCCTTTCTAACTTAGAATAATCAAGAGTAGGAGCAAGTCTGAAAGGAGCTTCATTTGTGATGCGGCAGCCTTCAGGTGTCCGTGGGACACTCTGTGTAAATACTTTTGTCACCTACACATGCCAGGCACTATGCTGTATTCTAAAGATAAACTATAAACAACAGGGCCCCTGCCTTTGTGCAGAATGCCTTCTAGTGAGGGAGGCAGACCATAAATGGATTAAGTAGATAAGCCAAATAATAATAGTTTGTGATGAATACATTGGGTGAAACAAAGAGAATAATAAGAAAAAAGTAAATGGTACAAAATTAAAAATTCAAGTTTGGTGTTCATGGGAGACACCAAAGCTAGTTTGTCTGAGCAACAAAATAAACAATGTGGTATTATGACATGACCCAGAGTACAAAATAAATATTCATGAGTCCACACTAACATAAATAAATGATTGAATAAATAAATAAATTGGAGAGAATAGACAAATCTCCCATGCAGAAGACTCCTAATAATTTGGGTAAATACTCCAGCCTTGAGACATGCAGCACACTCCCCCTCCTTCATACGGGAAGATTTCAGATGAGGCCAAACCTCTCACCAAGAACAAATGTAAACTTCAGCATGGGCTGCACGTAGAGACTTCCTCTGAAGGGAACAGGATGAACAGAGTGAAAAAGGGTGACCTTACGGTGGAGAAGCCTGACAAACACTAGCTTTTGCCAGGTGACCAAGCTAAACATCATCAGTGATAGATTATGTTGGCAGTATGTTTTCTTGATATGATACGATGATAATGCATGTTACCTCTGCAGTCTTTCTCCAAAACACTCACACCACCAGTCTAATCATCACGAAATCATCACAGAAAGCCCAAGTGAGGGACATTCTACAAAATACCTGACCAGTACTCCTCAGGACTGTGAAAGTCACCAAAAACAAGGAAAATCTGGCAAAATGTCACCGGCAAGAAGAGCCTGAGGAGACAAGATGACTAAACGTAATGGAGTGTCCTGGACAGGATCCTGGAACAGAAAGAGGACACTGGGTAAAAATTAAGGGAATCCAAAGGACGAAGTTTAGTTAAAAATCATGTATGAATATTGGTTCATTAGTTGTGTCAAATGTACCACACCAGTGTAAGATATTAACAGTAGGGGAAACTGAGTAACTGGGATCATCCTTGCGGAAGAACTTCTCTCCTCTGTATTACCATGCCTTTCAGTGTAGCCCTGTGGTGAAATCTGTATTTCCTTTCAAAGAAGAGAATTTTGCACGTGTCACTTTGGGGAGCTGTGTTTGGTACAGGGACCTAAATCTAAAAGTTTGCTACCAACTCATGCCAAGGTGGTGGAACTGTCTCAAATAAAACAGAGTTAAGGTGGAAAACTTCCTGGTATAGAAGCATCCTGACTTCTTGTTCAACTTGAGCATTTTTTAAGCAACAGAGAAGAGTCTGGCAGTTATATTTAAGGTTAAGTTCACTAAACTGAGTCAAATTTTAGAACAAAAATGACATAATACACTCAACACTCCATTATCTATTCTCAGATAACCCCAAAATCTTTTATATGGAATGCATTTTTCATCTTTGGCAGCAGATTTTTCTTCATAATTATGTTTGGCTTTGAATAAGATTTCAATTAGTTTACGGCAGAAGATAGTGGTAGTGCCAAAATGCTCCTTCCTGCAAGCTTCTTTAGAATACTATAAGGTCACTGAAAAACAAAACATTTTTCAACAGCAGCACTGAAAGAAATGATGTTACCTTCTGAAAATCCTGGCATAACTCCCTCTCGTAATTCATACAGCAGAGAAAACATCTGTAAACGGACAGTCCAGCCAGCAGGCTCGACATCTTCCCACGTTCACCCATCAGGACCCGCCCTCTCGGTAAACACTCTCTCCAGGGTCATTAAAAGTGTGGGCTTCGGAAAACGACTAGCTGAGTTCTGATCCCAATTCTCAACTGAGAAGCTGTGTGACCTTGGGATAAGTTATCTTCTCTTTACCTCATTCTTCAAATATGGAAAGTGCAATTTTTCTAGGAATTTTAAAACATAGCAGCAAGAATTCTGCTTCCAGCTATAACGGAAGATCATATGAGGCCAAACCTCTCACGTACAAATGTAACTTTCAGGTACTGTATGATACAAAAACAAATAAACAACAAAATAGCTGCTTGGAGGCACTGGAAAACAACTAAAACCTGCACAATTTCAGGAGCCAGACAGCAAAAAGAAGGGAATACACTGAGGTGAGCAGGTCTTTCTTTTCTACTTTTTTACTTTCCTAAGAATTAATTTTATTGAGGTATAAATTACATACAATAAAATGCATAGATGTTAAGTGTGCATTAAACGAGTTTTGACAGCTGTATACAGTGGAGCAACTTCCATCACACTGAAGATACAGAACACTTTCATCGTCCAAAAAAGGTCCCTTGTGCCCTTTGCTGTCAATCCCAACCGACCTACACTGCCCTGGTGACCCATGGTCCGATGTCTATCACCGAAACTTAATTTCAGCTGTTGTAGAACTTCATATAAATGAAATCATCAGTATGTAACATACTGTATCTGGCTTCCTTCACGTAGTGTGTTGTTTATTGTAAGATTCATCCATATTTTGGGGTTTATCAGTACAGTTCATTCCCCTTGGTGACAATTCATGTGTTTTGAAGGTCTGTTTTCAGGGATTGCACCTATGGGATCATTACATCTATTTTACAAACTAAGCCTCTTATTATTATGACAGCATTTCTTGTCTTGAATTCTAGTTTTCTGTTACTAATACGGCTACATGAGCTTTCTTATGCTTATTCTTTGCATAGTGTGTCTTCTATCCTTTGACTTTGAACCTTCAGTTTAAAGTGTGTCTCTTTGTAAACAATTTGGAGTTGGATCTTGCTTTTCATTCAATCTAAAAATCTATATCCTTTAATGAGTGTTAAATTCATTCACATTTAATGTAATTATCAAAACAGTTGGACATACATCTATCATTTTGTTATTTATTTCCTATTAGTTCTTTTTATTTTTTTTTCCTTATTTCACAAATGCATGTTTAGTATTTTTGTCTATCTTTCCTGTTGGTTATTTAACTTCTTTCTACTTTTTTAAGTAGTTGCTCTCAGGGTCATAATAGATACATAATTCATGGTCTGCCTGGAATTAATTTATTCTTTATGTGCATTGTAGGAACCTACAACAATATAATTCCATTTACCTTCTCTCTTGTCCTGTATGCTATTATCTAAAGAATTTTATTTCTATGTGTTATTAAATAAAAATACATTGTTTTATTTTTATTTAAACAGTAAATTGACCCTCAGAGGATTTATGAAAAGGAAAAATATTATTTAAAATTACCCTAATATTAATATTTACTATGTCTAGTGCTATTTATTCCTTCCTGAAGATCTGAGTTTTCATGTGGTAGCATTTCTTTTGTGCTACATTTGTTCTTAAGTATTTTGTGGTTTCTTTTAATATATTATTGCAAATATGTCTTTTTAAATTTAATTTTCCAATTATTTGCCACTGCTGTATGGGGGTATTATTGATTGTTAATATTGTTAACAGTAAACTTATTAAATTCATTTGTCAATTTTAAAATTTTATCTGCAGACTGTCTTGTATTTTCTTCATCACAATCATATTGTCTATGAACAATAACAGTTTTATTTATCCTTCCAAATACTTATGACTTTTATTCTTCCCTTGACTTATTGCCCTGGTACGTGTTAAAGTACAGTAATGAATAAAGATAGAGTTAGTCAGTATCCATGTTTCTTTCTTGCTCTTTTTGGGAAAGATCTCAATATTTGATCATTAAGTTGACATTGGGTGAGAACTTATTGTAGATACTCTTTACCAGATAAAGGAAATTTCTTCCCATTTTTAGTTTGCTAAGACTTTTCTTTTTATTGTGAATTAGAATTATGACTATAACATACCCATGTTATTTTTAGTATCTCTATTCTCATTAAACATAATTACAGAGAGAAATTTATGCTTGTATTTTTGGGTTTCTTTTTGTACTAGTTACTATAACTATTATGAAAATCACTTACGTTATTGAAAATAACAGCCCAATCTCTCTCATGAACACAGACAGAATATTAGCAAATTGAATGCAGCATTATATTAATATATCACAGTCAAGTGAGATTAGTTCCAAAAATACAAGTTTGGTTTAACATTTGAAAATCAGGTAATGAAATTCATCACCTTAAGAATAAAAAAGAAAAAGCATGTGGTTATTTCAAAAGGTACAGATGAAACGTGCTAATTTTAACAAAAAATATACAAAATGTGTACACTAAAAACTACAATGTGCTATTGATTTTAAACAAAGAGAAAGATATGCCATATCCATTGCTTAGAAGAGTAAATATAAAGATGTTAATTTGCCCAAGTTGATTTATAGATTTAATACAATATCAATCAAAATCCCACTGAGTTTATTTATTTATTGTTTATTGATACAAAATAGATGTACATATTTTGGGGGTACATGTAATTATTTGGTACATTCATACAATGTGTAAATATCAAATCAGGGTAGTTGAGATTGCCGTCACCTTAAATATTTATCTCTCATTATGCTAGGAACATTTGAATTATTCTCTTCTAGCTATTTCAAAATGTACAATAGATTGTTGTTAACTACTGATTATTGTCATCCTACTGATCTATTGAACATTAGGTCTTATTTCTTTTATCTAACCATATATTTATACCCATTAATCAACCTCTCTTCATCTCTCCCTCCTTCCTACCCTCCCAGCCTCTTGTAGCCACCAATCTACTCTCTGCTATCATAAGATCTGCTCTTTCAGTTCCCACATATAAGTGAGAACATACAACATTGGTCTTGCTGTGCCTGGTTTATTTCAATTAACATAAAAATTTCCAGTTCTCTTCATGTTGCTGCAAATGACAGAATTTCTGTCATTTTATGGCTAAATAATATTCCATTGTGTATATATACCACATTTTCTTTATCCATTCATCTACTGATTGTTACTTCGGTTCATTCCCTATTTTGGCTATTGTGAATAGTGCTTAAATAAACATGGGAGGGTAGATAACTCTTTGACATACTGATTTTCTTTCTAATGTGTATATACCCAGAGTGGAATTGGTATATGACGTGATAGTTTTACTTCTAGTTTTTTTTTAGTAAAATAGTAGCTTTATTAATTTATAGTCCCACCAACGGTGTATGAGAGTTCCTCTTTCTCCACATTCTTGTCAGTATCCATTATTCCTTGTCTTTTTTGAAAAAAGTCATTTTCTCATCATAGTTTTGATTTGCATTTCTCTGATGCTTACTGATATTGAACATTTTTTCATATGCCTATTGGCCATGAAACGTCTATTCAGATCTTTTGCCTTTTGTTAAAATTGGATTATTTGGTTTTTACTATTGAGTTGTTTGGGTTGCTTATATATTCTGGTTATTAATCACTTGTCAGATGGATAGTTTGCAAATATTTCCTCCCATTCTGGAGACTGTCTCTTCACATTGCTGATTGTGTCCTTTGCTGTGCAAATGCTTTTATATTCATGTGATCCCATTTGCCTAGTTTTGCTTTTGTTGCCTGTACTTTCGCTTTTATCGCCTGTGCATTTGCCCAGACCAATGTCCTGGACCATTTCCCCAATGTTTCATCTACTAATTTCATAGCTTCAGATCTTACATTAAGTTTTTAATCCACTTTGATTTGATTTTTGTTTATGGTGAGAGATAAGGGTCTAGTTTCATTCCTCTGCGTATGGTTATTGAGTTTCCCGGCACCATTTATTGAATAGACTCTGCCTTCCCCATTGTGTTTTTGGCTTCTTGGCACCTTTGTCAAAATTGAGTTGGGTGTAAATGTGTGGATAAATATTTGGGTTCTCTATTCTGTTCCATTGGTCTGTGTGTCTGTTTTTATGCCAGTACCATGCCAATTTGGTAATTATAGTTTCACAGTATATTTTGAAGTCAGGCACTGTGATGCCTCTAGCTTTGTTATTTTTGCTCAGGACTGCTTTGGCTATCCAGGGTCTTTTGTGGATCCATATACATTTTAGCATTGTTTCTTCTATTCTGTTTAGAATTTCATTGGTATTTTGTTAGGGATTGCATTGAGTCTGTAAGTTGCTTTGGGTAGTATTAACATTTTAACAAGATTAATCCTTCCAATCTATGAGCATGGAACATCTTTCCGTTTTTGTGTGTGGGTCCTCTTCAATTTCTTTCACCAGCATTTTACAGTTTTCATTGAATAGATCTTTCACTTCTTTGGTTAAACTGATTCCTAGGTATTTTATATTCTTTGTAGCTACTGTAAGTAGAATTGCTTCCTTGACTTCTTTTTCACATTGTTCATTGTTGGTGTATAAAAATGCTACTGATTTTTGTATCCTGCAAATTTGTTTATCAGCTATAGCACTTTTTTGGTGGAGTCTTTAGGTTTTTCTAAATATTATATTGTGTCATCTGCAAACAAGGCTAATTTGACTGCTTTTCCGATTTGGATGCCCTTTATTTCTTTCTCTTGCCTAGTTGTTCTGGCCAGGACTTCTAGTATTATGCTGAATAATAGCAGTGAAAGTGGGCATCCTTGTCTCATTCCAGATCTTAGAGAAAAGGCTTATGATTTTTCCCTGTTACTATTATGTTAGCTCTGAGTTTGTCATAGATGGCCTTTGTTATTTTGAGGTATGTTCCTTCTATATCCCCTTTGTTGAGGGTTTTTATTATAAAGGGATGTTGAATTTTATCAAATGCTTTCTGATCATCTATTGAAATGATCGTATGGTTTTTGTTATTGGTTCTCTTCATGCAATGTATGATGTTTATTAACTTGCATATGCTGAACCATCTTTGCATCCATGGGATAAATCCCACTTAATCATGGTAAGTGATCTTTTTAATTTGCTGTTAAATTGCATTGACTGGTATTTTGTTGAGGATTTTTACATCTATGTTCATCAGTGATGTTGGCCTATAGTTTTCTTTTGTTGTTGTGTGTCCTTGTCTGGTTTTGGTATCAGGGTAATGTTGGCTTTATGAGTTTGGAAGTACTCCCTCTTCTTCAGTTTTTTAAAGAGTTTGAGTACAATTTGTATTTTTTGTTCTTTAAATGTTTGGTAGAATTCAGCAGTGACTCCATCAGGTCCTGGGCTTTTCTTTGATGGGAGACTTTTTGTTATGGGTTCAATTTTGTTACTCTTTATTTGTTTGTTGAGGCTTTCTATTTCTTCATAGTTTAATTTGGTAGGTTGTATGCATCCAGAAATTTATCAATTTCTTGTAAGTTTTCCAATTTGCTGGCATATAGTTGTTCATAATAACCTACCATTATTCTTTTTATTTCTGTGGTCTCAGTTGTTATGTTCCCTTTTTCACCTCTAATTTTATTTATTTGGGTCATCTGTTTTTTCTTGATTAGTCTAGCTAAAAGTTTTTCAATTTTGTTTGTCTTTTTAAGAAACCAACTTTTTATTTCATTGATCCTCCATTTTTTTTTAATCAATTTCATTTATTTCTGCTCTGACATTTGTTCCTTCTTTCCTTCTTCTAATTTGGAGTCTGGTTTGTTCTTGCTTTTCTAGTTCCTTGAGGTATATTGTTAGGTTGTTTATGTGAAGTCTTTCTACTTTTTTGAAGTAGGTATTTATGGCTATAAAATTCTCTGTTAGTACTACTTTTAATGCATTCTATGGATTTTGGTACATTTTATCCCCACCTTCATTTTCATTTGTTTTAAGAAATGTTTTCATTTTCTTCTTAATTTCTTCTTTGGTCCACTGGTCATTCAGGAGCATGTTGTTTAATTTCCGTGTGTTCGTGTAGTTTCTGAATTCTCTCTTGTTATTGATGTCTAGTTTTATTCCATTGTGCTCAGAAAAGATAACTGATATAATTTTTAGATTTTTGAACCTGTTTAGACTTGTTTTGTGGCTTAACATATGGTCTATTCTGTGCTGATGAAAAGAATCTGTATTCTGTAGCAGCTGGGCAAAATGTTCTATAATATCCATTAAGCCTATTTGGTCTAGTGTGTAGTTGATGGTATTTCTTTGTTGACTTGCTGTTGGGATGATCAGTCCATTACTGAGATTTGGATGTTGAAGTCTCCTACTATTATTGTATTGCAGTCTGTATCTTCCTTTAGATCTATTAATATTTGTTTTATATACTTGGGTGCTCAGGTGTTGGGTACACAGATATTTATAATTGTTATATCCTCTTGCTGAATTGCATTGAATATATTTTTCTATACCTTCACTTTAAGCCTGTGCATCTTTTTAGGTGAAGTAGGTTTCTTGAAGGCAGCATATAGTTAAGTCTTTTTTCCTTAAATATTCAGCCAATCTGTCTTTTGATTGGAGAACTGAGTCCATATACATTTGGTGTTATTACTGATAAGTAAGAACTTATTACTGCCATTTGTTGCTTGTTTTCTGGTTGTTTTGTAACTCCTTTCTTTCTTATTTCTTTTTTTACTACTTTCCTTTGTTAAGTGATTTTCTCTGATTGAATGTTTCAATTTATTGCTTTTTATTTTTAGTGAATCCATTATAGGTTTTTGTATCATAATTATCAAGAGGCTTATAAGAAACATCTTATAGATATCACACCTTTTTGTAAAGAGATGAAAGCTTATATTAGATCACAGTGAAAACAATAGAAACAAAGAAAAAACTAATAAAAAACCTTTTACACTTATCTTCATCTGCCTCTCCACATTTTGACTTTTTGTTGTCTCAGTTTACACATTTTTATATTGCTTATCTCTGAACAGGTTTCTTTAGCTAAAATTGATTTTAATATATTTATTATCTTTTAGGCTTCATGCTAGAATTATGAGTGGATTTCACACTATGGTTACAGTATTAGAATATTCTTGGTTTGTGTCTGTGTACATACTTTTACCAGTGGGTTTTGTATTTTCAAATGTTTTCTTTTTGCATGTTAGTGTTTTTTGTTTTAGATTTAAAAATACGCTTTTGCATTTTTTGCAAGATGGGTCTGGTGGTGGTGAGTTCTCTCAGCTTTTGTTTGTCTGGGTGGCTTTATCTCTCCTTCATATTGAAGGATAGCTTTGCTGGATACAGTATTCTCCAATGGCAGTTTTTTGGTTTATTTTTTTTTTTTCCTTTCAATATTTAAAAAAGGTCATCCCACTCTCTCCTGGCTGGTATGGTTATCATTTAGAAGTCTGTTGCCAGATGAATTAGAGCTCCTTTATATGTTATTTGCTTCTTTTCTCTTGCTGCTTTGAGGATCCTCTCTTTGTTTTTGACTTATGAGTGTTTGATTATTATATGCCTTAGGGTAGTCTTATTTGGGTTGAATCTCTCTGGTATTCACTGATCTTCCTATACCTGGATATTTAGCTCTTTCTCAAGTTTTGGAAAGTTTTCTGCTATCATTTCTTTGAATAAGTTTTCCACCTCTTACTCTTGCTCAACTCTCTCTTGAACACCAATAATTCTTAGATTTGGTTTTTTGAGGTAATCTTCTGTATCTTAGGAGCAATCTTCATTCCTTTTCATTCTATTTTCTCCTATCACTGTGTATTTTCAAATATCCTGTCTTCCAGCTCACTGATTCTTTCCTCTGCTTGATCCATTGTGTTGTTGAAAGCCTCTAATGAACTTTTTCAGTTCAGTAAATGTATTTCTCAGTTCCAAGATTTCTATTTGCTTTTTTTTATTATGTCAATCTCTTTGTTATATTTCTCTGATAAATTTATGAATAGTTTTTCTGCGTTATTTTGGTGACCACTGAGTTTTCTTAAAACTGCTATTTTGAATTCTTGTTCAGAGAGCTCACATATTACTATGTCCTCAGGGTCAGTCACTGGTTCCTTGCATTGTCCATTTGGGGAGGTCATGTTTCCTTGTTTCCTATTGTTTTTTGTGAATATGCATCTATGTCTTTGCATTGAAAATTTTCTTTTTTATTCCAGCCTTCTCTGCCTGGCTTGTTTTGGTTCTTATTGGATATGCTTGCTTATGGAGTCTTTGTAATTTATGTGTTGAATTTCTTTTTTATTTTTTCACTAGGTTGCTGCCTTTTTGGCACTAGATGGTGCCTGAAGCCCAGATTTGCCTCAGCTATAGTAAAAAAATGTAGTGCTGCCTGTCCCAGGATAGGTTCCAAAGAGGATATCCCAGCAATGTGGGAAGGCCAGCGAGGAGGTCATGCCCCGGGGAACCTATGGAACATAGCTCCTGCAGCATGGTCTAGCTGAATAGCCACTCCTATTTGGCATCTCCTTTGACTGAGTTGCACAGCAGAGTTTCTAGGGCTGAAGGTGGTGGTCTAGCCCCCTCTTTTTGCTTCTTTCTGTCCACAGAGGTATCTCTCCTTTCACACATTCTCAGTGTTTCCTGTGGGTTGAGGCAGGGACAGGTATCCTGCAAGCAAACTCAAGAATGGTGGGGAAGCTGGTTGTCCACCTCGATCTCACTTTTTCCAGTGTAGAAACCATGAGTTAGGGGGAAATTTTTCATGTTCTTGGTGTGGGCAGATTGGGGAGAGGGGCATCGTGGACATGGAAGCCTGAGTCTCTTACCATCCGCTTAGAGTTTTTTCGATTCTCTGTGGCCCCAGGAACTGCCACCTCCTCCTATTTGAGTTCTGAGATATTGCTGATGACAATCTTGGGGCTGTATGTTTGTTTTTGGTTTTCTGTTCAGGAAAGTGAAGCCAGCTTGCTTCTACACTGCTATTTTGGAACGGGAACTAGCCTACTCTTTTGTGTAGTAATTGAAAATGGATTATTAAAATGTATATGGAATTATAAACAATTGAGAATAGTTAAAGTATTAAAGTATATAGTTAACTATTCTCAAATGATTGAGAATAGTTAAAAGAACAACAAAGTTAGAAAATGTACACTAGCAAATAGGAAGACTTATAGACCACAATAGCAAAGGCAGTGTGGAATTGGGACACATATGGATGATAGACCAATGACATAGATTAGAGAGTCCAGAACAAGACCAAATGCATATCTGATCACTTGCTTTATGACAAAGATGGCACAGTGCAGCTGAGCTGGTGCTCAGTATAGAGTGCTTATTTGCTCAGATATCCATACATAAAACATCAAAACTTGACCCTGCTTTCCTTCACAATAATTAATTCAGATGAATTGTAGATAAACCAATAATCCTTTTAATCAAATAGCACTAATAGACAAAGACTTCTTGAATAAGGCACAAAAAAGTGCTATTCACAAAAGAAAAAAAATAATTAGTTAAACTGCATTAAAATTAAGAACTTTCATGCATCATAAAACATCATTAAGGAAGTAAAAAGATAAGCCACATTAGATATTTACAGTACATATATTTGAAAATAACTTGCATTCAGAATATGAACATGCAAAAATTAATAAGAAAAAAGGACAATCCAAAAGGAATAAAAAGGGAATAAAATGTTGAACAGACACTTAATGCTACAGGTATTGGAAGGGCCAATAGGTACGTGAAAAAATGCTCATTATCTGACACCAGGGAAATTCCAAGTAAAACCACTGTGAGATGCCACTGTGCATCTGCCAGAATGCTGCAACGCCAGGATGTCTGTAATGAAAAAGGCGGAAACTCCTTAGTGTTGGTGATGATGTGGAACAACTGGAACAACTGGAATTCTCATACATTTGCTGGGAATATAAATCGCAACCGTTGGAAAACTGTTTGGCAATAGCAGTTAGAGCTGAACAATGCATTCTGTATGACCTAGAAATTCCACTCCTAGGAATAGACCCAATATAAATTTATATTATGTATGAACTCCAAGACATGTATAAAAACATTCATAGCAGTGTTATTTGTAAGAGCCCCAAATTGGAAATGATTTAATGTTTATTAATAGTAGAATGGATAAATAAGATGTGATATATTTGTACTGAAGAGTAAAAGAACTACTGCCACATGCAACATGGATTTCATAAAAATAATGAGTGTCTAATCCAGACAAATAATACATACTATATGATGCCCTTCATAAAAATTTCAAAAACTGGCAAAATTAACCTACAGTGATAGATGTTAGAATATTGGTTATCTTTGGCCATGAGGTAATGACAGGAGGAGGCCTGAAGAGGCTTCTAGGATACTGATAATATGATAATATTCTGTTGTTTCATGGATATGTTCACTTTGTAAAAATTCATCAGGCTGCACACTTCTGATTTTTGCATTTCTGCATATTAATTTCACTAAAAAAAATTTTAAACCACAACACAAGGCACCAGTTGATGCCTTGGCAACTTTAAAAATATGAAAAATTAATAAGATTTGTGAGCTTTTGGTGATATTGATACTCTCATATATTACCAGTAGCAGTATAAACATCTGTGAGTTTTTTTGTTTTTTTTTTTGCAATGAGGTAGCATTATGCTGCCCAGGCTGGTCTCAGACTCGTAGGCTCAAGCAATCCTCCTACCTGAGCCTCCTGAATAGCTGAGATTACAGGTGCACAACACCATGCCTGGCTTGAATTTCTATGATATTTGAAATATAATTTTGCAGTTAAGTAAAATCAAATCCTAGTGAGGGTCTACTACATCCTAGTTATTAGATTGTGTGCTTTCATTTTCAATTACTCTTTATCATCACAACAAGTATTATTAAGGACTAGTAGGTAGGTGAGCTGGAATTCTCACCTAGCACTGCTGTAACTGGAGATACCTCTGAGAAAGTAATGATACCACACCATTGTTTTTTGTGGCTGAGGAGAACTCCATGGTATACATATACCACATTTTATTAATCCACTCATGAATTGATGGGCACTTGGGTTGTTTCCACATCTTTGCAATTATGAATTGTGCTGCTATAAACACTCTAGTGCAGATGTCTTTTTTATAGAATGTCTTTTTTCCTTTGGGTAGATGCCCAGTAATGGGATTGCTGGATCAAATGGTAGTTCTACTTTTAGCTCTTTGAAGTATCTCCATATTACTTTCCACAGACGTTGTACTAGTTTGCAGTCCCACCAGCAGCGTATGAGTATTCCTATCTCTCCACATCCACGCCAACATTTGTTGTTTTGGGACTTTTTGATAAAAGCCATTTTCACTGGAGATAAGTGATATCTCATTGTGGTTTTGATTTGCATTTCCCTGCTGATTAGAGATGTTGAGCATGTTTTCATATGTTTGTTGGCCATTAGTCTGTCTTCTTTTGAAAAGTTTTTGTTCATGTCCTTTGCCCAGTTTTTAATGGGATTGTTTGATTTTTTCTTGTTGATTTTCCTGAGTTCTATATAGATTCTAATTATCAGCCCTTTATCAAATGTGTAGCATGTGGATATTTTCTCCCATTCTGTAGGTTGTCTGTTTGCTCTCGTGATAGTTTCTTTGGCTGTGCCGAAGCTTTTTAATTTAATCAGGTCCCATTTATTTATTTTTGTTGTTGCTGTGATTGCCTTTGGGGTCTTCTTCATAAAAGGTAATTATGATTTTTATATTAGTTGGCTCTTCGAAGTCCATATAAGAGACACTGCTGAATGACTGAATTTTTCAGCAACACAGAAAATGCATAGAATATAATATTCAGTGAAAAGCAAAACATATTTTGCTGAAACTATTAACTATGAAAAAGTTATGTGTGCATATGTGAAAACATGGCAGAGAAATTCCCACACATGATAATATATTATGACAGTGGGGACTTGGGAAAATTTTCTTAATTCTTTTCTCTTCTTTTATTGCTGTTAAAATGGTAATTGTGCAGTATATTAAAATGTAACAATAAGAAACCAAGTGGTAAGCAAGAATGAGTAGCTCAGTTTATCAGGGGTAAGGCAGTTCTTTTCAGGACATTTAATTTAATGCGGACTTGCTGGGGATAATGGAATATAAGTGTTTTAGAGAATAAAAGAATCTTTGGGGAACCAGAAATAGTAAGTGGTTCTTCCAAGATTTCCTAGCAGATTTCTGGCAATCAGGACTAGCTATTTTGACTACAATTAAAAGTATTTACAAATTGGGCAGTTTAACAATAGTGATGCAGAAAAATAAAAACAAAGCAACAATTATCAACAAAAGTAAAACTTGGCTAGGGTTAGATCATAAAATTGATAATTCCCTTTTAACTAATATAAGTAAGTAACATATAGCCATATCACACTTACTTTAGAGTGGACTGTATTATATTTATAGGAAGACTCTCCTGGCATTCCTGGCATTCTTAATTTTCCACTATGTGTACGTGCATTGTTAATAATGCCATGATTTGCTCAAATGTGTACTTTAGTGTCTACCCAATTCTTCAAGTCCAGAAAATGTTCACTATACATACTCCTTTTCCTCATGTTGGCCTTTATTAGTTTTATTTTTTTTTAAACTCAAACACAAGGCATCATTTTATCAGTCATCAACAAAATTATTTCCACTTGCTTTGGTTCCTGGCTATTTAAGAAAAAAAAAACCAAAAACCTCCTCTCTGCCTGCAATTATGTTTAATGAGAATAGGAGATGCTAAAAAAATAATATGAATGTATTAAGGAGATCACTTTAATTTATAGTAGCAGTTATCCTTTGCTGGATTAAAAGGGAGTCTGGGCGAACCCTCATTAGAAAAGCAGTGGACACACTGAAAAGAAAGTTCCAGAGCATTTTTAAAAGGGTGATTAACAGTTAGATTTCCATGCTCTGTGCCAGTGGGCACGGAGGGAGGAGGGCGGGCTAGGGCGTACGGTGGCTAGACAGACCATTAAATTGGTATTAAACACTTTTCCATATGAAGGAAGTGTCCTCCTGCCAAAAGCCAGGAGCTGAGAGATCAATTTCCATGCAAATGCCGCCGTGAGAGACCTGGGTAAACTTGGAAAGCTTAAGAGGTCACAGGGGTGAGGACCCAGGACGCTGAGCGTGTCTGGCTTCACTTCCTTGCAGACTCGTGGAACTTGGCGCAAAGCAGTGAGATGAGGGGCCTATATAAACACACAGCCCCACTGACTATTTTTTTCCATAGAATTAACTCAACCAGAAATATATTACAAAAATAGAACAAAGCTGGCTTCCATCAGTTTCCACCGCACCAGCCCATAAAGGATTTCTTGTACCTTGTCCAAAGCAAAGTGGGGGAATGACAGCTCAGGGCCCAGCCTGCTCAGCGGTGTTTCCTCTGCTGACCACCGCCTGACCTCCTTCCAGAGCTGCTCCGCAACAAAGACCCCATTGAGGGAAATGCAGCCCATATGGCGCAGGAGGGTCTCCCAGACTGACTTCCTCCACTAAAATCCTCAAAGCGACTCATTTGCAAAATCTTCCTAATAAGTACCACGTGGATTCCTGGATACCCCTGGGATCTTAGTAAGAATTTCCTGGTGGCACTCAGACCCTGACCTGTCTTAACTAACCCCAGCTAGGAAGTAGCAGCATCAGTATGAAATAAAGACTGTTACATACATTCCGGAGTCTTTTAAAAATTGGTCCCCAGCCCCTTTCACATTTATACTTCTGGTAAATGCATTACGCTTAGTGTGAAAATTATAGGCTTTGGAATGGGACAGACCTGAGCAATTCCACTGATTATTGGATGGTGACCTGAAACAAGTTGTGTAAACTCTTCTGGTCTCGGTTTCTTTATTAGAAGAATGAGAATAACGCCCGCTTATTTGTTAAGAGAATTAAATGAGAGAAATAAGTCTACTATCTGGCATATGAGAATTCAACAATTCTGAGCTTCCTTCTCTCTCCCACACAGACTCTGACCTGGATTTAACATGAATGCCCAGTGTATCCGGGAAGATGAGGCAGTGGCATCATTTGGGGATTATAAATAATGGTCTGAAACCGGGCCCCAAAATTCCTTCCACAACAGCATTATACCTTTGGTCTCAGGCTGCATGACCAACCCCAAACTGTCTTTTGGGTAGAAGGTGAGAGTGCTTTATGGGAAGGTTAACTCAAAAAAGCCAAAGTAAAACCATGATGTGCTAAAACCAGGGAAATGCTTAGAAGAGAGAGACACTGGTAGTATCATAAAATAAATAACTTCCGCCCAGAGCATAGCTTTTCACACTGAACTCTACCCAGACCTGTTGTCTTCTCACAAAAGACAGAGTGGTTTTATAGCCACATAAAATCCCTGCTGCTGCCAGAGCTCAGCTCAGAGGGACACAAAATGTGAATTAAAGAGCATGCAGAGCAGAGCAGGGACATGGCCTAGGTGGAGACACCTGTCTGTGTTAAACAGGTACCTAGCGTTTATTTCTAAATGTGCACAAAGCAAACCCTAAGGTTTGCAGAAATCTGTCAAGTGTCCAGCTAAAAAAAACAAAAACAAAAACAAAAACAGGGAAGCTGAGAAATAGAAAGTTTGTGAAGAGTCTGCACTTTATGAGAATAAATCTTGGGCTACTGACAACAGAGAAACAGAGTCATTTTTGTTTGCTGTTTGTTTGTTTTCAAATACCAGAAGGTTACCGTTCCAATGACAATAGGAACATGAATGTCGGGGAAACAAAGGACATTCCATAGATAATGCAGAATTAAAAAGACTAAGGAAGGATAGGACTCAGTCTGGGCCAAAGCAAAAACATTTCTCTCCACCACATCTGGATCACAAATTTGCCAATTCCCTAAGGACAAGGGGTTGAGAGCTAATACCAGGACTGTATTTTGTGTTATTTGTCGTCTGTTGAAAACTCGTGCTGTAATTAACTCTTCAAGTAAGCTGTGTATATAGTTCAGTCCATAATGAGGGTGCTGTTACTCTCACCTAGGCTTTATGGTATTCTGATGCAAAGAACTCCTTCCAGAATTGTGTAAGATCTTTATCTGAAGTCAGTAGGCATAAGAGAGCATTTAAGTCAGAGTCCTTGTGTTGGGAGCTGGAGACAGAGCCTCAGACATAACACGCTTGCACCGTGGGAATGTGAACTGCACTGTCCACAAAGCCTCAAAATATCTCCAAGATATAGTGCCTTCTTGAGTGTATTCTTATGGGGAAAAAAAAAATCACTGTTTTTAAAAACTGTATTCCAGAATCCTTCTATGCGAGCATTTAGATCAATAAAAGCAGCAATGTAACAACATCGAAAGGTGAAGACTGGAAGGTTGCTGCGTCTGTGAGAACGCTAACACCCACACCTTACCACTGCAGGGAGTCCATCAACACCATCTAAAATTGAAATATGTGATAAAAAAAAATGATTCCAACCACTGTTCTAGGGATGATGATGGGATTAGGAGACACTGCAGTGCAACTCCTAGCTACAAACAAGGGTCTTTTGTTCCTTTATTTGATCACTTTTTTAGCAAGCTTATGGTTTAGATTAGCCATCCCCCACTTACTGTTGGCGAATTTTTTTGTTGTAACACATTCACATTCATTTTTGATGTGTTATGAGACAGTTTTTTTCTTTATTTAGGTTTGTTACATCATCTTATCTTGGAATTCACCAGTTTTTTGTTTGTTTTTAATTTTTTTGTATATTTGGCAATAGTCTGAGCCACATGTGTTGAGTTGTCTGTTGAGCTAAACTCTCCTACTCTGTGCATCAGTGATATCACTGGAGCTCTATGCATCAGCCAAAGGGAACGAGCTGTGTCCAGCACAACTTGGTGCCCATGACGGAGGCCAGCCTGGCAGGGGTGATCTCTATGAGATAATGGAACATTAGCCTAATGAGTCCCAAGTGAACAAAAGGAAATTGGCTTATCCAGGCTTGGGTGGTAGCCCACATGTCCTGCATCCCACTTTTGCATAAGGTTGCTTGCTGAACCCAGGAGACAACCTCTCTTGATAGGCCACACTCCTTATAATAAAATTTATCCAGAGAAATTCTGATTTTAATTCCAATATTCCATGTCCAAATTATATATTCTATGTTTGTGCTTATGAACACAAGCTTCTCAAGATATAAAGAACAACAAATAAACAAATGACAATGAAAATCACAACAGTAACCACCTCTCCTACCTTTCCCAAAGTTAGGAGATCAATGTCCAAAGTTTTATTGAGGAAAATTTCTGAACAACAATAATGTTATAATCCTAGTATATTTTTTAAAAGTACTTGGCTTGTTTGTAGTATAAAAAAGTACTTGACTTGTATTTTCATTAGTTGCTCTAAAAATTGTCAGAAGGTATGAAAAAAAGTGAAAGACTGAGAACTTTTTCCAAAACTGAGGGGAAAAGGAAAAGAAAATTTTAAACAATGATGAAGCAAGAGAAAAGCAATTATCACTCAATAGCTGGTGGGTTGAGTACGTTGGTATAACTTTGGGAACGGAAAATTCAGCAATACTTGTCAAAATTGAAAATGCATATATCCTTTGACCTGATAGTTCTATAGCTAGAAATATGAAGTATTCTTACAAGTAAATGCACAAGAATATATATACAAAGTTGATTACTACAGCATTATTTGTAACATTAAAAACCTAAAAAAATACCCAAATTTCTAATAGATGCATGGTTGGCACAATCATGATACACTCACATTATGAATTATGCAACTACTACAGAGAAACAAGTTCAGAAAGGGAAAGAGCTCCAAGAAAAAGTTGTCAGGAGATAAATACATAATAGAAAATTACATATAGATGATCCCATTTATGACAAAATTTAAGAGAAGCATGCAAGGATATAATTAACAACAATAATAATCAGCATTTATTAATAGTTTACTATAAGCCAGGGCTGTTCAAAGGACATTATGTGAATTGTATCCATCAATCCTTACAAAAACTTCACGAAGCAGTTGCCGCTATTATCCTTGTTTTACAGATTAAAAAAATGAAGCACGGAGAAAAAAGTAACTTGTTGAAGGTAACACAGTCACTAAGTGAAAAAGAGGGTCCTCAAAATGTCCACTCAACTATTAGGGAAAGAGAATAGAAGAATAAAGATAGAACTCCACTTTACTCCACTTATTTTGTATTATTTAACTTTTTAATGAGAGCAAGTAGTCATGTGTTACCTAATAAAATATTTTTAATCATTTGACAGGAAGTGGCATATAAAATAATTCCAGGAATTATAATATACTTGGAACCTATATGAATCAATTTACCACCTCTGGGAACGAATAAAGTCACATCTCCTTTATTTTTTGGATCATTAATGGGAGGTCTACTGCCGTCCTCTGTAGGCACCCCAGGAATACAGGACCGTACTGAGTCCAACAGTGCCTAACTCCAGGCAAAGAGAGAGGAGAGTAAGAACAGCCCACAGTGTTGTAACTTCCTGCTGAACTCTGGCCCCAAAGGTCTGGAGGGATTTTGTCCTTTCCTGCAACCAACAGAATTATAGACAGGCGGGAGTAACTGAAGTATATTCTAATGGACCATTTATTCATGGTGCATTGGTCACGCTGAGGCCATACTCTGGGCTTTGCAGAAAACTAATATGATTTCCAATTATAGGAGTACTCAGCCAGTCACACATGGCACACTAAGCACAGAGTTGTGATCATGTGCATTGCTTTGTTTTTAAATTAATTTGTTTCTTTGTATTTTTTTAAATCCTCCATCCTTGGCATACATGTTGTGGAATTTGTTCCAGGTGTAGAATACAAATAATAGTTCTTCTAAATACCTTATCTGTGTGACACTGTCTGTAATAAAGACAAAGGATTCCTAGGCTTAGAGGTGGGAAGAGGGACATACAAAAGTGTAGAACCCATAGTGCCAAAAATAAAAATCTGCTGATGCCTGGGAGAGAGTACTAATAAATACAACAAATACAGGCATTTGAGATTTCATTAAACTCTCCTATACCTCTTCATTTTTACAAGCCAAAATAAAGACTTCCTTCCTCCAGCTGAGCCCTACCATTTGAATCTATTTTTTCATCTTATTTTTTAAAAACTAATACCATTGTTAATTTGTTAATTGGAATTAGTTTTAGGACTAAATTTTATCTTTTTAGAAGCACTTCACTCCATACAGATACTTATTAGTTAGGTGTGACACTATCCCAAAACTCAACAAAGAATGTCAAAAAATGCAACCAAAGTAATAATGATCACTAGAGAAATATGCCAAATACTACAATGCTTAAAAGTATTTCCTGGTTCATGTTAAGTTTTTTTTAAGCCCATATAATTTTCCCAATATTTTCAGTATATCACAAGAACCAACCAATAAATAAGTATGTCAGCTTACAGTCAGGTCATGGTGTGTGGAAACAAAGAAGTAAAATATGGTCTTTAAGAAAAACTAAAATGAAGACTAAAAATGTAGTATTCATTACTTCCAAATAATGAGACAAAATAAAAGACTAAATATATAAAAATCTGTCAAAAAAGGAGGAAAAGAATGAAACAGCAAAGAAAACAAATCTATTAAAGAAAATTACAAGTAGAACATGCTAATTATTCCCTCTCAAAGATTTACCTTTCAAAACCAAACCCCACGCGATTCCAGAAATATTTGCTGAGCAATCTCATTGTGCTAGACCTCAGAGATACATACAGTGGCGAGTAGGACAGACAAGATCAAATAACGGGGAGGCAAAGACACCAGGCAAATCCAAACAAAGTCGTGTGGACAGTATCAATAACAAAGTAGCAATTGAGGCAAAAATAAGTTAACAGAACAAAAGATACATGTTTCTAATTGTTAAAAAAATACAATACATAGTAAGTATAGGTAAAGAATCACATACACAAGAAAACCCAAGTAGCATAGACACAGAATATATTAAACAAAATTCACACAACAAAAAGTTCACATTTGTTTGTAGAAAAGGCAACACACCCATTAGTCTTTCTATTTATCAAGTACACAAAACGTTGGTGTTTCACTTATAACTCTTTTTCCTACAAATGGTAGAAAGCGCAACCACGCTGATTCCAGATAAAGGGAGAGTGATCAGTTCACACAAGGAAAACTCCAGTGGTAGCCTGAGGTCAGGGGCTGACCATGAACCAGAACCTGGTTTCTGACTGTCTCTTTGCCACACAGTTTTCCATGTTGAGTCTGTTTTAGACAGCCTCTTCCTGCATGGTCTCAAGGTGGCCAATTCCAGATCCCGTGGGAAAGGGGAGTCTTCCCTGATAAACACCCTAGAATGGAGACTTGTTGGTCCTGACTGGCACATCTTGAAACAATCCTTTATGGGGAGGGGGTGGAATACACTGGCTGGCTTAGGCAGGGGTCACATGCTCCAGGCTTGGAGCTGGGGAAGAGACCAACTTCATCAGAAGGATCTAGACTAAGGGTGGACGTGACAGGAGCACTGGGACCCTGTTCAATACCCATTCTTCTGACCTTCCTTCTTCCCAACTGAAACTCCCGTATCCTTGCAAGTATATCAATATACCCTGCTTTGAAAACAAAAGCAAAAAGAGAACTCGGACATATCCCAGCATTCCTCGCAGAGGAGTACAGTCCACCAGACATGCATGGAAGTTTTTGAGTGAGCCTTCGGGAAAACTGTCCCCAAGCTCTGACTCAGCTGTTCTCCTTCCTTCTGTTTTCTGGAATATGTTGGTTTTGGCCACAGAGCCCATCATGAAACCAGAAGGTGATTTTGAAGGTGGAGACTGTGCTAACATGACCTAGTAGAAAGCTAGATTCTGGACTGTCTATCTCCAGACTTCTTTTATTGTGATAATCAAAATAACTAACTTCTCTCTTAACTGAGCCACTGTAATTCATTTGTTTTTTCCTGTTTTTGTTTTTTGTTGTTGTTTGTTTGTTTCTGAAGGACAGAGTCTCCTTCTGTCGCCCAACTGGAGTGCAGTGGTGCAATCACAGAACACTGAAGCTTCAAACCCCTGGCCTCAAGCAATCCTCCCGCCTTGGCTTCCCAAAGCACCGGGATTACAAGTGTGAGCCACAGAGCCCAGCCCATTTGTTTCTGATAAGTGCATCTAAATCTAGCAAGATGCAGAGGGAGAACATTGCTCCTTCCAGAGTTGAATCAAGTTTCTGGGCAGGCAGTGGTTATGCGAGGCAAGGGGATTGACATGAAACAGACAGGAGAGAGTTTCTGGAGCAAATCAAATGTTCTATAGTTTGTTTTAAATGGTGGTTGCATGGGTGTTTACAAATGTGAAAATCCATCAATCTGAACGTTTAAGATCCAGGTATTCTATTGTATATTATTAATAATTGTATCTCAATTAAAAGCAATGAGGTTCTATAACATCAGTTAGAGAAAGTGGATGCTGGGCAACAGAAACAAACAAAAAATCCTCTACAATAAGAAAATAGAAGAATTTTGAAATGTAATTAATAAAATTGAAATATATTTATATAGGCTTTAGTTCTTATAATCAGAGAACCAAAATTGTACATTCTTTTTAAGTCCCTATGAAACATGTACAAAATCAATTACATGTTAGGTCACAAAGAAAACCTCAATAATGGAAATTATAAAGATTACATTCTGTGGCCATAGAGTGATAAGCAGATATATTTAAATCCAAAAAAAGAATAAAACAAATATTGTATAATGAAACCACAAGAAAATTTAAATATGAAATTCATCTAAAGGTCTCCTGGGTCAAAGAATAAATAAGATTGTTTTCTAAATAATCTAAAATTAAAACAACTAGAGCTCTACATATCAATGAAAAAAATCACATATTGTAATTTTAGCTTAATAGTAAAAGCCAAAGCTATACTTAAAGGAAAATGTATAGCTTAAATTGCTTAAATACCAACTGGTTAGGAAAAAGACAATAAAAATTTAAGAATTTAACTAACAGAAAAAAGAACAACATAATAAACCCAATTAAGGCATGAGAGAATTCTTATTAAATTTACAATAAGAAATTAATGAATCTGAAAAGAAGAAAAATGGTAGAATTGATTAAAATACTAACCATTTTTTATACTACTTCAAGAACTATATAATGTCAATGATGAAGACATACACATTTTCTACTTTAGGAGTTGGCAAACGCATCATCACATTAAACATTTTCTGGCTCCTACCTCATTCCTTTCAGAAGATAACTTTTTGAACTGTTTACATTACCTTTTCTTCTAAACAGTTGGTGATTTTTCCGAAATGTTACACAATGACTGCATAACTCTTTAATCCACATCTTCTAAATCTATTTGAAGGTTTTGGCCAAATCGATCATTCTTTCTGCCAGGTACCCTGATACAAAAAAAAGATATATTTACTGGACAGAACAAACGGAAAGGAAAATTGTACCAATTTCTACTTTCTTCCAGCCCTGATTCCGGGGAAGGGCGCTCTCCTGGTCTAACAGGCACCTTCCCTCAGGACGGATATAGTTGGAAAAGGTTGTGTCATAAGTGACCCTACTTGCTCGCCCTGTGTGCTCGCCAGAGCCCCACCAGACAGAGAGAAAGTTTGATTTTGACATCAGCACATTATCTGAAAGAAAGGTACACAAACTGTCAACAGTCTCATTCTCTACCAGGGCCAGACTGTTCAAGACGGTTCTATCCATCAAAGGAGGACCTGGGCCTGAGAGGGTCCTCTCCCCAAAGGCTGTTACATTAGGAGGGGTTGTTCTTTTGGGCCTATTTTCTCCTGAGCCCTTCCAGGGGAAAAAGAGATCTAATTAATAGTGGCAATTACGTTGAAGAGAAATCATTATTCTTGACAGCTCTCAGTGAGAAACTCAAAATTATCTCTGATTCATTTCAGTTTAGGTTAAAACTTACTCTGTAGTGCCCTTAAAGTCCTTACTGAACTTAAGTGTTGGCATAAAAGCATCTAAGGGTGCATTAGCCATAGCAAGGGTCTATGGAGAACGGTCTACACTCATCCCGAAACCTGCTTTTTTTTTTCCTCTTCTTTTCCTTAACATTCACCTTGGGGTGGGAGGTCACAAACAGAACTTTAAGAATTTGCCTTTATTACTATTTTAGTTACTAACTTGTTTTTCTTTAAGTAGTCCAAAAGTATTGTCATTTTAATTAGTATTTAGAAAAACACTAACTTTTTTACTTTATGTAGTCCCCAAATATTCCTGTACGTAATGCTATATTTGGCCATTTCAGTCCTTTACTCCCAAACCAAGCCCTAAGCTTATTTCGTCTCTGAAATGTCACTCCCGTATCCCATGCTGTAGGCTACCCTATCCCTCAGCTCCTCTAGTCCTCACTTCCCGCGACTGGCCTGTCACCCCCGCAGGGCCTCTCCTCCCTCCGACACTCACTCCATCCATCCATTTGCGCTCCAGCCTCCCAGCCTGTCTCTGCAGCCATCACTTGATCTGTCCTCTCCCACTGCTGGAAGTGCTCTCGCACACCCGGAATCACCCATTCGGGCGCAGTCAGCCTCCCAACCCACTCTCTCCTCTCACACCCGGGCTGCTAAGTGAACGTCACCTGGTTACGGAGACCGCCACCTCCCGCACCCAAGGCCCTCAGCCTCTGCCACGTTCTCAGTGCAACGGTGTGTGTACCTTGGCCCATTTTTGCTCATTCTCGGTCAATCTCCTCTCTGCAGCTCTCATAATCCCTCATCCTGCTCCCCTAACCCACCTCATCCACCTTGCCCACTCTGCTCTGAGGGCCAAAACCGCACCCACCCCAAATCCACATCCACCCCAAATCCACGTGTTCAAGCCCTAAGCCCCAGTGTGACTCTATTGGGAGATAACAGTCTTTAAACAGGCAATTAAGGTTGAACAAGGTTGCGAGGGCTCTAATCCAGCCGGACTGGTGTCGTGATCAAAGGGAGAGGCAGCTTGTGTTGGCTCATGGAGGAAAGGCCACGTGAGCACAGAGAGAGAGGAAAGGCCACATGAGGACAGAGAGAGAGGAAAGGCCACGTGAGGACAGAGAGAGAGAAGAAAGGCCACATGAGGACAGAGAGAGGGGAAAGGCCACGTGAGCACAGAGAGAGAGAGGAAAGGCCACGTGAGGACAGAGAGAAAGGAAAGGCCACATGAGGGCAGAGAGAGGAAAGGCCACGTGAGGACAGAGAGAGAGAGGAAAGGCCACGTGAGGACAGAGAGAGAGGAAAGGCCACGTGAGGACAGGGAGAGAGGAAAGGCCACGTGGCGACAGGGAGAGAAAGTCACCACCTGCCAGCCAAGGAGAGCGGGCTCAGGAGAAACCAACCGTGTCAGCACCTGAGCGGGGATTTCTAGCCTCCAGAACCGGAAGAAACTAAGTTCTGTTATTCCGGCCGCCCGGCCTGCGGTACTTGTGGCGGCCTTAGCTGACCGAGGTGCCCACAGCGAGGATTCACCTCCACCCCGCAGGGAGGACGAGGTTTTCAGACAGGAGCTCGGCCCACTTCCCGCCCTCCTGGAGAAGCAGCTGAGTTCCGGCCGCTCCGCAGCCACTTCCGGCCCGCGGGAGGAAATGCCCGCCCCCCTTCCGGCCGGTCCCGGCGGCTCCCGCGGTGGCTTGGAGGGAAAGTCGGCGGGAACGGCCGGAAGCACGTGTCCCTGCCGGGGGCTCCTTGAGGCGTCCGTTCCTTCAGGGCCCCCGCAGCGTCCCGAGGAGGCGCAGCGCCGAGCTCCCGTAGGAAGGACGGAACTGAAGGCGGCGGTCGATCTTTACCGCGGCCTTCAGTTGCGTTGTCCGAACGCTCTTTCTTCGCCCGCACGACTTGGAAAGTGAGCGTCTAAGTTTGGCGCCTGAGGTAGCGCGTTCGGCTCGGCGGCTTCCCTGGCGTCGCGGTCCTGTCAGCCCTTCCCAGCCGCCCGTGGGCTGCAGGACTCCAGGCCAGTGTCCTGGGGTCCCTGCGTTCCTGGCGGCCACCGCAGGCCTGTCGGCACGTCGACGCCTCTACCGTTGGTGGATGAACGAGCGACGTTCCTGCATCTGCTGTCTCTTCGGCTCCCAAGGGACACAGGGCGGACGGGCGGTCACCGTGTCTGGCGTCCTGTCACTCACGCCGGCGCAGGCGCAGGAGCAGATGGCGGAGGCTGCGGAGCGTCGCGCTCCTCCCGCGGCGCCTCAGGTGAGACGGTCGCTCCGAAATGCACGCGAGGGGCTTTTCTTTTTTGCTCTCTCTCCTCCTCCGGCGAACGGCCTTGACAAAAACAAACTCCCTCGCGAGCACAGTGAGCTTTGTTTTAACTAAACGAGTGCGAGTCCTCGTAGCTGCATCAGTCCTGTTTCCCCGTCTGGGTTATTATCTCATTTCCCGTCCAGTTCTGCGACTTCTCCTGTCACCAGTGTCAAATTTTCCGAGCCGTGACTCGTCTTTTTCTTGGTCATTAAAGTTATGCCAGCTTTGCTGAAGTCTCCAGTGAGCTATTATAAATCTTAAGGATAAACAAGATGTGTCTCCACAGCTTGTCACCTACGCTGTCCCCAGTTCTGGAGCTTACCTTGTGGTTTAGCAATGACACCGTTTTACCGGGACTCTTGAACGAGCTTGCGTCCCACGGCGTCATTGGTTGCACGGATGGCTGCGTTCATCGGGAAACCCGTGTTTCCGCTCCTTGCGGTGATTTGCTTCCCAGAAAGTTTCCTAGGTTCCATTGTTCTTGAACTCCCCTTTTGAAGTGAATTCATATGTCGCATCAATCTCTTTAGTTTTCTGGTCAAAAAATTCATTCACATTGATATTTGGGAAAATTTTTCTTTCCTCGACGGCCATAATTTCTCAGTCTAATTTTGCTTTCCTTACATATCCCGTATCCCCCTGGGCAGTTTCAGGCTGGCCCCGTTCCTATGAGGCAACTGTTTCCAGTTCTACTTTGGTGACGCCAAGCATTTCCTTGCTCCATTCCTCGAAAGCTGTTCATGACAATATCAGCGATAAACAGCAGGGTCATCTAACGAGCTACTGTATTTGGCATCCACTGCCTGACCTATTCTTCACACTGAAAATCGTCTTGAAAAACACACTGGCTTAAGGAAAAGGAGTAGAAACTGCTCAGCAATCATCAGAGCAACTCTGCCATGAACAACTCTGTTCCTTGGCTTGAGCTCTGAAAAGCCCAGACTGTTAACCTACTTGATATTGTCACCCTAGTCCCAGCCCGGTAGCAACGGCTCCCCCACTTCAATTTCTATGTCCTACATGCATGTCGGTCCTGGCTCTAGTTCCAAACTTTCCATGCAACGTCCTGCGAATGTTTTCAAATGTCTCCTCTCAGCTTTCCTTCTACTTAATTAATTCTTACCCTCATCAACTCCTGAGCCTTCAACAATGTGCCAAGCCTGCTGTATTCCTTTGGATTCCTTCCTCTCCCCTTCCAAACCAACAGGCGGGTCTCATCTTGGCCATCTTTCTTCAATCCAATAGCTAGTTCACATTTTGCAGTCTCAGCTGTGTCCCTGGTGTTTCTGTCCTCAGTGTAGATTCTAGAGAAGCAGTACCTCCACCTGGCTGGCCATCAGGGCCTTGTAGGTAGTCTTTAAAAATAAGGGAAGAGAGAAAGATAGTGAGCAAGAGATAAATATATAGATAGAAAGCAATTTTACCAGGTTTAGTTCTATTTAATTGGTTTTAGTTTCCAATATCAAATTTTTTATACTATAGTAGTCTGATCTTTAAATTCGCTTCAATTCTTTAGAAAGGTTATCTTCTGAAATAAAATTTTCACGTGAAATGCTTGATGTATTTTGTGAGCCCTTACCTAGCTGGAGATATCTCTCCACTCTCATCAGAAATAAGTATATGAAAGATCTTGGGTGGGTATACTGAAATATACCTATAATTGTCCTATTTTATTTCTAAAATTGTCATTACAGTACAGAAAAGGTGGGGCAGCCTAATTTATGTGACTGTGTAAGTAACAATTTGTTTTAATTCTGCCTTGATACTTGTTGGAATTTTACTTTGTACTTTAAAAGTATCTTTGTACTTTAAAAATTGTTTCACCTGAAATCAAGAGAACCTTCCTTCCAATTGAATTGCCTGGAATGTGAACAGTATTGTTTTTATTTTTTCTTTCTTTCTAAATTTCTTCTGTATCTTCAGTTATGTCCCTGGTTTTATTCCTAAAATTGATGATGCATTTTTTTAGGCCAGAGGTTTAACAGTTTTATTACTCTTTTCACAGAAACAGCTCTCAATTTGTCTTCTTTTAAAAACCTTTTCTATTTTGTCTTCTTTTAAAACCCTTTTCTATTTTAACTATTTCTTTTTAATCTTGGTCATTTTTTATTTTCTACTTTCTTTGGGTATTAGTACCTGTGCTTTTTCCTTCCGTTCTCTTGAGATGAATTCTTATTCATTTTCTTTAATTCATAAAACATGTCTCCTATCTTGTCTTTGTGTAGTTTTTATCTTCCAGCTATTCTAGCATCCATCTCCTTTAGAAATGACCTTCCATCGGTTGGCACTGTTGCTGTCATTTGTATTTAGAACTTTCTATCTTGTGGTTTCCCATCTTAACTGTATCCGCTGAAATCTAAGAGTTACAAACTTTTTTCTACTTTATTCATTTAATTGTTCCCTATATTATCTCAGTCTTTTACTGCCTCCAACAATTATTTTAATGTAGAGGTTATTGTGGTTTGTGATCATCCTCACCCCATCCACTTATTTATGTTTTTTTTTTTTTCTCTCTCATCTTGTTATCTTTTCATTTTGGAGAATCTCTGCTTAAATTGTTTTCACAATCCCAAAAGTTTCCAGAACTCTTCTTTTGGCTATTTCAAATTAGCACTCTTTCTCCATATCTTCTAAACATGTTTTCCTTTTCCTTGTTCTTCTAGATATTTTCCTTTTCCTTTTTCTGCTAGATATTTTCACCAGCCCCTTGTCGATTTCATCCTCTTTGTTTATCCACAGATATTAAGATAATTTTGTTTTCAGACTTGGAAAGAGTCTATTAACAGACCATCTCAGTGGATTTCATGACATATTTTTTTTTTGAAACAGAATCTTACTCTGTTGCCCAGGCTAGAGTGCTGTGGCATCAGCCTAGCTCACAGCAACCTCAAACTCCTGGGCTCAAGCAATCCTTCTGCCTCAGCCTCCCAAGTAGCTGGTACTACAGGCTTGCGCCACCATGCCCAGCTAATTTTTTCTATATATTTTTAGTTGTCGAGATAATTTCTTTATATTTTTTAGTAGAGACGGGGTCTCACTCTTGCTCAGGCTGGTCTCGAACTCCTGACCTGGAGTGATCCTCCTGCCTCGGCCTCCCAGAGTGCTAGGATTACAGGCATGAGCCACCACACCTGGCCTGCACATGACATTTTAGTCCTCATTTCCAACCTTCTAATTCCCGCTTTCCAGGAGATCCTTGGCTGATGTGTTGCTCATGAAGGTGGCTAGGAGTCTTTGCAATTTTGAATCAAGGAAATCATAAAAATCCATGATTCCTCATATGAACGTCTGCTGGCAGGTTCCCAATGTCAGTCCTCTCCTACAACAATTTATTAGAAAGAAATTGTCCTCCCAGTGTATGCATAGCCTGTTTTCCTTGCTGCCTAATTGTTTGCTGGGATGTTGGAAAATAGCCACTGTGAGAAGGCAGGTCCCATGGAACAGAGGTCTGAGTGCCTCACAGATGATCACCAATGAGTGATATAAAAGTTTTGTTTTGTTTTGTTTCTTTACGGAACAACTCTTGGTTTTGTAGAAGGTAAATTGAGTTTGTTTCTTTTTAAAACATACATTTTCGGTTTCAAGAAACAAAAGCAAATTGTACCATGAGAGAAAAGGTAGCGAAGTTACTCAGTTCAACTCCATGTGCTTTATTGTTGGTGCTCAGTTTTCCCAGATATGCACAAGAAGCCCTGAGCAGCTGCTCTGGGGACGGCCACCCCGAAGGCTTTCTGCACTGTGGTCCCTCGTATGCTGCCTCTTCTCCATGCATTCTGCTCTCTCTTTCTGATTCCTATGTATGAATGCTGGATCTTTCACGTCAAATACCTGTACCTCTTATTTCTTTTCTCATCATTTTCATTTCTTTATTTTTGTCTCCTGAGTTCTTGGAGAATTTAATGATGATGTCATGTAATTCATTGATTTATTTTTTTGGATTTCACAAAAAGCAGATTGTGTTTAATGTTTATGGCAAGTATTAAAGCATGTGCTTATCTGACTCTCTTAGGTACTTTTTAATCCCACGTAGTGCTCCAGGGCTGGTAATCATGGTACCAAACTCCAATCCCAGACACAGCAACATAATTTGACAATCATAGTGCTACATCCCAGGAGGTACAGTGATATTTTCAAATATGGATGTGTGACTTTTTCCCAGGACAATCAGAATTTTCCCTAGGATAGTTTTGGGAGAATTTGAGGTTTTTCTTTTCCTTTAGAATTATGAGCTAAAAGCAAATAGTCCTAGCTTCTGATGACTATCTTGCCAGGTACAACTTTGAAAGTCTGTATACCGTAAGGAAGATTGAGAGGCAAAGACAAGTAGAGTTGCAGAATAGATGAAGCTGATCATAGCATTTGAGCTCCAGAACTAAGCCATGCCAGAAGCTAAGCTTATTCTCCAGTAATATCCAGTTATATGAACCAAAAAATTCTTTAGGTTAATCTTTTTTTTTTTTTTTTCGAGGTAGAGTCTCACTCTGTCACCAGGGCTAGAGTGCCGTGGCATCACCCCACCTCCCAGCAACCTCAAAGTCCTGTGCTCAAGTAATCCTCCTGCCTCAGCCTCCTGAGTAGCTGGGACTACAGGCATGCACCACCACGCCCGGCTAGTTTTTTCTATTTTTGGTAGAGATGGGATCTCACCCTTGCTCAGGCTGGTCTCAAACTCCTGAGCTCAAGCGATCCTCCTGCCTCGGCCTCCCAGAATACTAGGATGACAGGTGTGAGCCACCATGCCCCGCCTCATTAGGTTAATCTATTCTATGCCATGAAACCAAGAACACTAATTATTTCATCCAATTTGCCATTACTGCCTATGATATTCTTTAATTAAGTGATGCATTTTCTGTTTCCAGTGTGAGCACTGTACTGATCCTATATTCCTCCTTTGCCATGATTCCATGAAATTTCATCAATGAAATTTCATAAATAAAATGAGAGATTTTTCTTTCAGCTTATATTCTTCCAAAAAAGAAAATATTCCCCTGAGATACAAATGGCAATTTCCTTTATTATTGAATCTCTTCAAAGTTCTGTTCATAAACATGATTTGATGTTGTTCATTTAAAAAATAATAAATATTATGTATTGAGGTCAATACAGTTTTCCCCCCACAGATTGTACATACATATTCTTATTTTTATCTTTCAGACTTAGATGACAGAAATGGTGGGGGCAGTTCAATCAGATGAAAGTTTGTAAGATTAGGGATCTAATAACTGATAGAATAAAAAAGGTTTACTACCACAGGAATCACAAGAGGTAGTTTTAATTATTTTCTCAAGTTTTTTATTTTAATTTGTTTGTTATGGTTGCCCAAAGTTACACTACTCTCACTTCTCAAGCTACCCAAGTCCCTTCCTGTTAACTGATTATTCTCCAGCCTTACTTAGCATGTTTTCTATACCAAATATTAGCTAACATTGGCCATAACCAATGCAGCCCTGTTTGCATGGAGTCTGGTACTGGGTATCAGATTAGCATACTTTCCCTACCTATCTGGTCAGAGGCCATCATTATGGACAGTCCTGGCTGCCCTAAGGAGGGGCATTAGTGGACACCTCCTAGGAGCTGCCACCTATTCACAGTTCACACCTGTAACCATAAATGTAAGTGGTTGGTCCTCCTTGAGTCCATCCTTGATCACACTGTATTTTGATGAAATGTCTTATTTCTGATTTACACATTATACCTTTTCTTAGAATTGAGTAGTTCCCTATTATTATATTTTAATGATATTGAGAAGATGAAGATGATGAAGAAGAAGAAATATTTCAATTTTAATTTTAGAAAATAATATTAGCTGAATGGATATGCACAGATTGCTGTCTTAAACCTGAAGTGGTGTGATTCAGTTTCTTATGAGTAGTTTTTTATGAGTAGTTTTGCCAAAATTATAAAATGTAACAACACAACTTATTTGAAAGATTGTTGTGAGTCACCTCCTTTTCTCATAATCTAAGCCCTGCCTTCAAAAACTAGGTCTTCTAGCAGTTTAGATAAAATAATTTCTCTTCTTTATCTTCCCTTCTATTATTCTACTATTTGCAGACAATTACTTATATATTAGTCACAAGTGCTCCATCACACAATGTGACATAATTGGCAACTCACTGAAGACATGGGAATTTCCTCTTGTCTGCAGAGTAATAGTTTCTTATAATAAGAAACATATGTGAGGATTTTTTTAAACTATGTCTAGACTTGGGATCTTTCCCAGGAGAGCTTCCAGGTGTTTATCTAAGCATAACAGGCCAAATTACTACATTTTAGAGGCTGGGAAACAGGAATGGCATAACAAAAGCATAAATGTAACTGGACAGCCTCATAATTCTAAAATGAATTTGGAAATTGGAGAACCTTGAATGAAATTAATATGCTGGAACCGTGAGGTTGAATTTAATGTGAATGTCTATTTGTTAGTCATCAACTGATGCTATTGTTCTCAGCTCTCTTTTCACATCTGGCTCTTCCTTGTCACTTGTTAAATGTAAATTTTCCTGTCTAACTTAGTGCAAATGTTCATAGCAGGCCTGTGGTCTCAAATCTCAAATCATTTAATATAATTGCGCCAATGAAATGTTAAACTCAAATTCAAGATACCCACTCACAACCTGATTCAGAAAACCCAAATAGTGCCTACGCTAATTCGTTATGGAAAATTTATTCCTGAACGTCTCTTTTCCTTTTCAGATGGATAAACCAAATTCTTCAAGATTCTCAAAAAGAAACTTTGCTGTGGCAGTCCTTTACCTATTGTCTTTTACCCAAAGCCACTTCTCTGTTCTGCATCTGTAATTCTGGGTCTTGGAGCTCACTGCTGTGCCAGGTGACTTTAAGTTAGGTTCTGCTATGGGGATGACCCAGGGGATCTTGGAGGACAAGAGGAGGAAGAGAACTTCTTTTTCTTTTCCACATACGGTTCTTGCTAGTGTCACTGCAGTAGTGGCACCCCTTCCCAGCAGCAAAAGTCAGTTCTAGATTCCAGCTTCTTTCAACACTCCCTCATCGTCATCATGGACCTTCATCATTGTAGACCTTCAAGTAATTTCAGCTTCACTAAAGGATGTCCCCTTCCCAAAGGCCTGAGTTCCAGCTCAGTGGGGCCCTGCCTACAAAGTTCTATATTCTGATAACCCCAAATTCTTTCCTGTTTTCAGGCCTATAGGTGGTAATTGCTTCTGTGTGTGTGTGTATCTGTCTGTGTCCATGTGTGTTTCTGTGTTCCCTAAATGTTTCCTCTTTGCTCTTTTAATACTCCAACTCCAGCGTAACCAATTCCCTATAGTAAATTCCCTCAGTTGAGATACCTATTAAAATTTCTACTTTCATGACTAAACCCTAAATATTACATTATTAGTACTAGTCCCAGGAAACAGACCTTCAAGGATGGGATACTAGTTTTCAGCTATTGTTCCTTAAAATACTTTGCCTCCAATACCAATTTGTGAGGACTACTAGAAGATTGCTCTCACCTAGTAGAAACAATAGTATATACTGTTCTTCCGAGTATACCAGGTCTGTCCAGAAAGTATCCAGCCATGTAATATGAAAAGCAGAGACATTTACTGAAGAAGATACAAGAAACATTGTATATAGGACAATGATGCCTCAGTCCCCTTCAAAGTAGGCGCCTTGGCACTTCACACAGTTCTCCCAGCGTCCTTAACATGACCCATACACGTTCAAAATTCTCAGGTGTTCTGCTTGTTGCAGGCCTTGCAGAACATGGATCACTTTCAACAGATTCTGAACCATCTTTGAAGTGTTTGTACCACACTTTTATTTGTGCTGCACTCACTGCATTGTCCTTGAAAGCCTTCTGAATCATCCGGATAGTTTCCGCGGAGGAATGTTCAAGCTTAACACAAAATTTGATGCAGATTCGTTGCTCTACTCTCTCAGTAATCATTTTGAATGCGACAGCCACACAGTGCACATGCTCACTCAGGGGCGTCTAGTCCCCCACTGACTAGTACAGTGAAGTTGTCGTTGTTCACGCGTGTGCAGCCCAGTCCACTCTCCTTGGCTGCCAGCTTACATCCATGTCGCTCTGACTGTTCTCATTATATTGACAATGGCTGGATACTTTCCAGACAGACCTCATATATTCAGTCTTGCCTCAAATCGATGTTGATTCCCCTATCTCTGCCGTGATGTAGTCCTCAGAGATCCTAATTATCTTGACACTCCACAAACATCACACTCCACAAACGTCACTGCTATGGTGACATCACTCTGATTGTACCTGATGAACAGCAGTAACATGCAAGCCAGAGGGTGAAAAGTAAGACCCCTAAAAATGTAGGTGCCTGTCATCTCAGTGAAGTTACTGGAAGAAATTCAAAGCACCTCATGTGAAAATACTGTTGTAAGCTTCAGCAGGAGAATCACAGTGAAGATTGTTACAGTTCTGGATCAAAGCTATGCCCTCTTTTGCAGACTCAAGAGCTAGAATTACTTGTTCAGTTCCATGTATGGACATCCTTGGAATTCCAGGAGCTGTCTTGTCATATGGGAATCTTTCCACTACCCTTCCTCCAAAGAAGGGTTTTCCTTATAGGTGTTTTTTCATAGCCCAGATGAGTGTGTCCCTTGCTCTGCTAACAGATTGGAATAGAAGCTGCATACCTATAAGAAAGGATTTGTCTTGATGAGGAACTGGTACTTTGCCAAGTCCCCGCAAGTGGGCATATCCCTTTGCAACTCCACACATTCTCCATCAGGACTTGGTTGAAACTGATTCAGTATAAATAACAAAATATGCAACGCAGCTTCCCTCTGGTGCATATAGTTTTCTTTCTTTCTTTCTTTCTTTTTTTTTTGAGACAGAGTATCATTTTGTTGCTCTGGCTAGAGTGAGTGCGGTGGCGTCAGCCTAGCTCACAGCAACCTCAAACTCCTGGGCTTAAGCAATCCTACTGCCTCAGCCTCCCAAGTAGCTGGGACTACAGGCATGTGCCACCATGCCTGGCTAATTTTTTCTATATATATTTTTAGTTGGCCAAATAATTTCTTTCTATTTTTTTTTTTAGTAGAGACGGGGGTCTCACTCTTGCTCAGGCTAGTCTCGAACTCCTGACCTTGAGCGATCCACCCGCCTCGGCCTCCCAGAGTGCTAGGATTACAGGCGTGAGCCACTGCGCCTGGCCAAAGTGCATATAGTTTTCTTATCCCAACTTTTTCTGGTGCTTTTGTAGGGCTTTTCCTACTTGGAATTTTCATCTATAATTTAATGGAAACTTTAAGATGGAATCTGAACCGTTTTAATTCAAACTGCCATCTTCCCCAAAGCTGGTGTGTGTAATTTTTTTAATGAAAGGAAAGGCATATTTTCAAATCGTGTTGCATTATGTTATCATCTGCCGATGATATTTTTGCTGGATTGTGTAAAATCACTAGAAATTAGTATAACAGAGTCAAATTAGATGAAAGCTGTTTTTGAAGCAGATATATAAAGTCTCAAGATGTGGGCATCCACTTGCCTCTCTCTTGAGAAGGCAATGAGCACTGAAAATATTACTTCTTTTACTTTTTAAAAGAGAACCACCAATAACTAAAAATAATTGGGAAGGATCATGTAAATGCAAAATCCAAACATTCTATAAAACCACTGTTCCAATTTCTTCCTAGAAATACTAAAGATGAAAAGTTTTGGTTTTTTGTCACCGTTTCCCTTGGGTGACCTTAAACAAGTTACCACGGCCCTCTAGGTCAATAGTCGCATTGTTAAAATAAAACAAAGGCTCTTTTGGATCAAGAACTATTTCTGAGAGTTTGTTCCATTTGAGGATAGTTTCTTCTCAGAACTAATATCATCTATAGCATTTGAAATAGATGGATAGTACATTGATTATTTCTAAAGATCAATGGATTGATAAATCAGTAATCCCTAACCTAGCATCTACATGCCCCCATCAATGTTCCACATACTTTGAAAAGTACAAAAAAGTCTATAAGAAAACACTTGACTCTAAGACTATTCCAGTCTAGGTAGCAAGAAACAACAGACAACTAGGGACAAAGGTAAGACATGTAAGTTTAAGAGCCACACATATGATGTGGATTGTCCAGTTCTCACGTCTTGTTTCCTGCAGGACGCTGCTGCAGCGTCTCTCTTCCATTTAAAACCCTTTGGTTACAGCAACTCCTCTTGCTATATCCATGCCCCTTCGTACGTGCTGGGAGGTAGTTCTGCTGTTCTGATAGCCCTTGGGGAATCAGGGCATTCTGCGAAGCTCTTTTTGGGCTTGCCCGGACAAACACAAGCTTCTCAGTGCCCGGTGAGCCGTCTCGCTGTCAAAGAGACTCACCCAGGTAGAGCCAGGACATGGGGCTTCGTTCACAGAAGTGCACGACCACCTAAGCCCTAACTTCTCCTAAACTCTTTTCTTACCCCCACAACATGGGGAGTATTTTCTAAGTTCAGCGTGTGGAGAGTTATGCTGTGACTCATCAAATATTCTCTATGCCAGTAATTTGTAAATTGTTTCTGGTCACAAACACTTACCAATAAAAAGGCATACTCTGCCAAAATACATATGTTCATTCATACCACATCACTGTTACTGGTTGCTATCTCAAGGAATTATATATTATTTATATATACATATATATTATATATATGCTATGAGGTTTATTGTTCATGGTGGTAGATTTAAATCTGTATTTCCAATAGTTTTAATAATTTCAAAATAGTTTGGCTGATTTTTTTTTCAAATCTGATTAGATTGCAGTTTTTAAACCCATGAGGTAGCTGACAACTCATCCTGGGAGTAGGAGATGTGTCAGCTCTGCTATTTTCTTCTTTCTCGCTTGTCCATATTTTTTAGTACTATTTTTGAACCAGAATTTCCTTTCAAAAATCTTTTAAAGCTACTTCTCATTTTTGAAGGTTGATTCTGTTAAATTTAAGAAATGTAATCCAAAAACCCCTAAACCGGTACATAGAAAATATAATACACACATTTAGAAAGAAAGAATGAGAGTGATCAGTGCCTACCGATATAAATTGGAACTAACCGATGAGCACACATGTGCATAGAGGAAAGTGAAACTCAACGGAAATCAATTTGTGGGGAGGGGGAAGGAGAGGACAGGCGAAAACTCACTGAATGGGTACAATGAACAATATCTAGGTGATGGGTACTCTTGTAACCATCATTCAGGCATTATAAAAGTGATTCATGCAACCAAAATACCAAAACTATTTGTACCCCATAATACTTTGAAATAAAAAATAAGATTTTAGAAGATGTCTTAAGTAGAAGACAAAACAATATAAAAACTCTATCATCTGAAAATTCTAACACAATCACCTAAGTAATTCTAAGAGGAAATTAAAACCAATTTACAGACTATATAGAAAATAACAATAATTAAAACTTTATATTAGAATCAATAGCATAAAGCTATTGTCAGAGGAAGATTCATGGTTTTAAATGGTCTGTTAATAAATAGATGTAATTTATTAAAATGTATTATTTAAGTATCTAATTTAAGAAATTAGTAAAGGAACAATAAAATAAAGCTAAAGAAATCATAAGGAGGGGATGATGTAGACACATGAAGAAAAAAACTAAAGAACCCATTTATAATTCTGTGTTAAGTAAAATTTGAGAATTTCCATGGTAACTTCCTAATAAAATATAAATGGTTAAAATCTACCCTAAGAGAGAAATTATAAACATTTCCTAAGAATTACCCAGGCCCAAAGGAACAAATATTTTCACAGAAGAGTTACAGCAAAGTTAAAATGTTTTCTACACCTCCTGCAGGGGCAGCAGTTGGGGTTTTAGGAAGAATCTCAGATAACAAGAGTAGCCACCTGTCTTATTTCAACGTTCTTTTGGAGGATAAGGTTGTTGCATTATTAAGAGAGAAGATGGTTCTTTAAATTCCAATTTAATAACTCTTCTCTTCTAAATAGAATAACCTATATTCTGATTTTCCAAGATAGTTCTTTTTTTTCCAGAGATAATCTGAGTTTTCTAGAAGTAGCTAGATTTCAATATGTAATGATGACACAAATCTAATCATAAATCATTGAACATTGAAACTCTTTAATAAATGACAATTGACAAGTTGTGGCGAGCACATGATTTTAAAAATTAATATATGCATGATGTTCAGGTACAGGTATGCTATTTTAATAGCTAAAACTCACAGGGCTTGTGTTAGTGCCTTGAGCTAAGTAATTGTGGCCACAGGTCAGAAAAGATATGGACACAAAGTAATATCAACAAGGAACATTTCCACATGCTGTATTATAAGATTACTTTGCCAGAATTCAGAGATACTTGAAAGGTTTGAAAATATATCATTATATCTTTAACTTTCATGTCAAAATGACTATAAATGATAATTTTTAAAAAGATTTACTTTTTAAAAGCTTTGCCAGAAGAATTGCATTTGTTAAAAGAGACATGACAATTTGTCTTTTCACTTATGAGATAAGCATGACTCAAGGCAGGAAGTATGACTTAAAATATATTAAATCTAAGGAACTCAATTAGCTGTTGAGTCTGTAGTGTCTAGTGCTTCAGTGAATAAATTTCTTGAGATAAGATCATGTACAATGAGGTTTGTTGCAAAGAATGTGGGTAACTGTACACCACACACTGCAAAACTCAATCAGTTACAGATCTTTCTGTTGTACTAAGTGGTGTGCTGATAAATGTATATTAACCAGCTCTCCAAAAGAAATTTCTTTGATTTATAGAATTTGCCAGTGTTTATGGTGTAAATACCCACATGGTTGATTAAAACCTACCAACTTGATGTCACCAGAAAGAGATGTACAAAATCAGCTCTCATGAGCTGGTCTGAGTTACCTCCAGCGCACCACTAATTCTAGGTAAATTTTCACATTCTTTAAACTGTAATTTTCATGAATTCAAATAAAACACAAAGTTGTCGTAAAATATGTTCTTGCTCCATAAGCTCAAAATATTTTACTTTAGGAATTGGATGGCATTTCATGTCTAACAATTGTGAAACAAAACATTCATCTAGTCACAAAAGTCAATATATTAGTTTAAAAAGTTAATGTGGAAGATCTTAAACACTGGCAGGACAACCCTGCCCGTCAATAACACACTTGACCTTCTAAAAATTAATGTAGATACAATTTTCGTAATATTTTTATAATTTTAATAGAAGTAAAGATACTGGAATCATTTTGTGCTTTGTCAAAATGTAGAACACACTAATTGTCTTATTTGATACTAAATTTACAATCTAGTGCTCAATCTTGAAAGAATATTAAAATTTTGCATATGAGAATTTCAACGTTATTTTAAAGCACTTCTTTAAATTGACACTTTTTTCCAAAATCCCATATCTGGCTTGTAATTTGATGCTTACTCAATGCTACAATTATTTTTCATATTACTTTTTCAAAAAAATGGTGGGGCACCACTTATTAGTGCCACTGCCTTATGAGAATTACTTGTACCAATATTCAGAGTAAAGACCAAAAAATTTAAGCTTTCCTAACTTAACATTCTCTAATTCAGGAAGGAAATTGCTGAGAAAAAAGTATGTATTACATTTTGGGTTAGGTTCAGCAGGTAAATGAGAGTTAGATTTTTGAGTCTTCTTGAGTTCGTGCTATGACTACAAATCCCTGAGAGACCAGGGGGATATTGTGTGAAAATCCATGTGCCTTATGAATGCTGCTTGTTCGCAAATGTTGGAAGTTGTTTTCTGTCTTGTTGAGATCTGTACGTATTTAATGTCACAAATGGTATCCTTATTCAAGCTTGAGTAAATCGGGAGCTACCGCTGTGGTCCTTGGAAGGCAAATTTGAAAGCCCCTGTTCATTCTATAGGATTCAGTTGAAGGCATGAACTTCAATGGACTTTACCTGCAGTAAAAAAAAAAAAAAGGAATTTTTAAAGTACTCTTCTTGTATTTCATTTACTCATCCATCTGTAAATACATTCATTATTCATATATTCATTCCCTCAGTAAACAGTTCCTGAGTCACTACTATCTGCTAGACAAAGTGCCAGGGCAGGGAATGAAGGTGGGGGCCGGAGGGACACAATTCCTGTCCTCGTGCTCCATGCAGCCCAGCCAGGAAGGGACCCAGCAAACAAACAATTGCAACCGTGATGATTGCCTGAAAGAGGAAGTGCGTAGCCCTAAGGGGACATGCAACAGTGGGGTTGGGCATTTTCTTGGTGGAGGAAGGACGACCTCATTGGAGAAGTCATACATAAGCTGCTACAGGAAGGATGATGCTTTTATATGAAATTCGTTTTTTTAAACCCTTAATGAGAACTTCCCAGTGAAATTGGACAAGAGCAAAGTGAGCATTGCAGAAGGGTCCTCATAATTTTCATGATAACATATGTACATGATATTCTACAGATAAAGGACATGTGTGAATTTTCCCTCGAATTAGCAAATAGAAATTCTGTTCTTGACAGGTGATTTCTGCTGATTAACAACTCTCAGAAGTCAGAGGAGCCATCAGTGACGATTTAAGCCATTTTATAAAATCTGTTTCAATAATTCAACTAAATTGCTCAGAGACTCTTAAAAGGATTCTTTTAAAAAATTAAAAGAATAAAGATTTGTTGGACAAGATGGATTCTTCCAATAACATTGTCACCAAATTCAGAAATAGGTGAATAAAGGAACTGATAAGGTGAATACAATGAACTTTCTTATTACCAAAGTATGTTTTAATTTTAAAAATTGGAAATGCAGATAAGCACAAAGAAGATTGAAATCACCCGACTTCCCACTCATAGATAACCTCTGTCCACATTCCACTGTAGCGCGGATGTCCAGCCTTTGTGTGCCTGTATTTGTTACAGAAAGATTAAATACAACAAGCAACGTCACTGGAGAGAAAAGAGTAAGAGTTTTGGCTTCATTACTTTCCATTTTCAAGAATTTGTACAAGTTATTTCACCTTCTCTGCCGCACTTGCCTCATCTGTAAAATGGGGCTAGAAGTCATCGTTGCATAGTAGAGTTGTGGCTAAACTGACCATTTTCATTCGCGTCCATTGGTACAGTGGAGTACGCCCTCAAACATGGGTGCTGTTTGTCTTCTCTCTCAGTGGTTTTCAAACTGCTGGTTGTCATGAAATTGATTAGGTGTCATAATCAGCATTAGAAAGGAACACGTGAGGGAAGAGAATAGGAATTTCATAAAACTCTTCTTAAATGAAAAATATGAAATATTATTAATAGAGTGTCTGGGTTTTGTGAAACTCTATTTCAGCCATGTGTATATGGGGTCAAGGACTTGTACTAATGTCTTCTGACTGTGGACTCCGGTCAACAACGCGTGAGACCACTGCTCAGAATCACAACACAGCCACTGCCTGGGAACCTGCTTTGCTCTCTCAACAAGACACCATGGACACTCTTCTGTGTAGTTCAGTATTCTTCCACACAGTCTTAATGCTGTACTTACTTATTGTATTTACTCACATGAATAGAGCTTGACTTTTTAAATAAATCTCCTAATATTTTGGCCCAATCAGAGAATTCTTTTCAATACCAAGCAGTTCGAATTATGTGCAGATTCTGTAGTCTTTTAAAAGGCAATTCATCAAGTGCACTGCTACACGTGATTTACATTGTATACTTTGGAAAATACCCTGTTTAAATAACTTTACAAATCAAAAAAATTTATACCATTTACTTTTCGATTTTTACTCTGGAGACTCACAGTGAATAGGATGCTTGAGGGGGGAAAACAAAAGTTTTGGGTGAGCTTTGTTTAACTATTCCACCTGGCATAGCTGAGAAAGAAATTGGGATGCAGTGCTTTATGCCAGAGCACGTTGATTTATTGCAGCCTCTCCACTTACATTTCATGGTTTTTGCAAGGGACATGTGAATACAGTTACATAGCAAGGTCAGCCTGGCTTCAGTGTTTCTTTGCTTTCTTCCCCCTTCTCTTTGTTTTCTTTTTTCTTTTTCCTTTCTTTCTGTGTGTGCATGCGCGAGTGCCTGTGTGTGTGTGTGTGTGTGTGTGCGCATATGTGCGTGTTTGCTTCTTCTAAGGTCATAGTACAAAACCTGAGGCAGCCAACACCGTGGTTAAATGCATGGGCCTTTGTGTTTGATAGGAGCCCATAGAAAGCTCTGAATAACTTTCAGTGTGCATGATTTCTCTCCTTTACTAGAGGAGACTTAAAACCTTTTTGTCCTTCACAGCTCTTGGTTCCTAATGAGTGTTCTATAAATATTTATTAAACTGAACCGTCATCATTGGCCAGAGCTATTTGTTTAGCAAAGCTTGACATCCATACGTTTATGAGAGTATGCATTTCAGATGGGCAAAGGTAAGTACGGCAGTGAAATCATTTCATTTATTCATTCAAAAAGGTTTATTGAACTTGTACCTTTTCTGGGCACTTGTATCCTGGGCAACAGAGACAGAGAAGTGAGCAAAATGAACAACCACATCCCTCTCGGACCCTGATGCTTCCAGAGATATAGACAATGAGCAGATACGTATATATTAGATGGCTGGCGGTGGTAATCGTGAACCGGCATGTTGAACAAACACCAATTTCTATTATCTCTCCCTCTCTTTTAAAATATATTCGGAGAGGAGGGTGTCACCCTGCCCCTTGAAGAACATTCCAGCAGGCTAAAGATTTTTCTGCTTACACTCAGGCAAATCAAGCAAACAATGAGCTAATAAATAAAATCTTTCGATTCCTTGTGGTCACAGATATAATCTTAATTTAGTTGTTGAATGCCTACTCTTATAGAAAAACCAAAACAAACTTGAATCCAAGCTTGAATCTCTGGCCCCTGTCAGAGGCAGGCCAGTTGCAATGGGGGGTGGGGCAGCCTTCTTCCCTCTTTCCCTGGGGGTCCCCCCAGCTCCTAACTTCAGTTCCAGGCCCTGAGAGCTGGAGAGAGCTCACCACTGGTCATACCTCCTGGGCCTGGTGGCTGGATGGTTCCAGCCAAGTCTGCCGCTCAGTGTGTGTTTGCGGGTTAATCTGTGACCCTCTGCTGCCCCTCAGCCCCTGATTCTCAGGCACTCCTTCCTCCTAGGCAGGGCTTCCGAGGGCTGCTGCTGTCCCCACCGTCTCTCTGTCCACACCTCCACCGCGAACAGTCGTCGTTTGTTCTGATAAAGCCTGGAGTGCAGTGGGATCCCAAAGCCTGGGGCCACCTCAGATTTCTCAGGCAGGAGGCAAGTGTCTGCCCACCAGGCATCATCCCCTCGCCACTTCCTCTGTCACTGAGGCTCGAGGTCAGAAGGGAGAACGCACAGCACAGTTAGTTACACACCCGCCTTGAAGGCAGGGGACAGGCCTTCTCCAGAACCTTCTCTGACCCCTTTGTGTACTCTTGATATGGCAGAATCGGGGAGCTATGTTACTATGTGTTCTTCCCAAATTCAACCAAAGGTGTGGGATGGTGGGATGGCTTCACGTTCGCCATCCACTCACCTCCGTTAAAACTGAGATGGGAAGCACCCGTCTCCACCGCTTACAGGGCTGGAGGAAAAGCAAACTGGGGGGACAGGGGAGTGTGGGGTGGAGGCAGGGTGCTGCTTTACGTGGGGTGGTCAGAGGAGTCCGCTCTGAGAAGGTGAGAAGGAGCAGAGAGCCTCACTGGCGTGAGGACATGAGCCTGTGGCTGTTGCTGGGAGGAACACGCCAGACAGAGTGAGTCACCAGTGCAGGGGTCTGAGGCAGAAGCATGTGGTCTGAGACGGACAGGAGGCTGGAGGCTGGAGCAAGGGAAGAGAAGGGAGGTGGGCGGTGAGTTGCAGGAAGACGGTACACGCGCTGCCCTGGAGGCCACGGCCGTATTCTTTGAATTTTGTTTGAGTGACAAGAGAACCCTTATCTTTTCACTCTAAATGGCAGGAAAAAACACGAGAGGAACTGTCACTGTAATTGAGTGTACCACTTTGGCCATAGGCTTGGTTGACCAGTTGATAACTAAGACTCTTTCAGCATTCTTGTTAACACACACGAGATTTATGACACAGTAAATGAATAAACAAACACTGTTAAGTTCAAGGGATTTGCTCTGTGGATTTTTTCTCATTAAAAGCCGATCTTGACGGGAGATTCATCATACTAATTTTATGTGCTCTGTTCTTAAATATGGGCCAGTACCTTTCTACTCCTCAGCCCTCTCCCTTCTCTGAACATCTGAATTCAGGCGAAATGAATTTGGAGTGACTGAAAGGCAATACTTGGGTGACTGTGAGAGTGACCGAGGTGACGTATCAGTGAGCTGAGTGTGGGGACGCCCCACCCAGCACGCGTGTGGAGCAGGCGCTGGGGCTGCCCCCCTGAGCCACTGCTCAGTCTTCTGGAGAGCCCAGGGCGCTGCTGCCACCTGGCCCACCCCAAGCCTGGCTCTGAGAGCAGACAGGCCATGCACGGGCTCAGGGACACCCATCAGCTGGGGAAGCCACAGTGGGGCTGGGTTGGACTCCAGGTAGGTGGAGGAGAATTACACATGGGGAAACCGTGTGTCATCTCTTCCGGGACAGGGAGGAGCCCCATTGCAGCTGCAGGGAGAGCCTGAGAAGGAAAGAGAAGACTGGAGAGAATGGCAGGGGCGGGTTATGGCGGTCCATGTGTTGGTACAACACATACACCCGCACCTTAGTCACTGGAGGTAGCAGCTGGTAGATATGGCAGGAAGTCTCTTCTGCGTTTCCTTACGAAGGCAGCAGCGTGAGACAGAGGAGAGAGCCAGGACTTTGTGTACACATCAGGATCACCTGGAAGCTTTGATGTCTGGTCCCCGTGCCCAGAGCTGCTGACTTAATAGGCCTGGGGTGCAAGCTGAGGGTGCACGTTCTGGGGAGCTACTCAGCCTGTCCTAAGGTGCAGCCAGGGTTGAGATCCACAAATCCAGAGCCTGAAGGCTGTTTAGCCTTTTGCTTCCCAGCTGTGTGCTTGAGGGCGTGTCCCCGTGAGGCACCGCTGGCCCAGTGCATAAGGCCCACGATACTTTCAGGGACTCTCATGAATGTTTTCATCATTTTTCTAATCTGGAAGACAAAGGTGAATGTGATCCCACCTGGGGTGTATTTGTCTTTATACTGATGCAATTGCAAAATACAATTTCTAGCATTTGCTAAAGGTGGAGGGAGCTCATCATGTGTCTAAGGCCCATGAAAGTCATGATGCAGCCCCAGCTGGGCCTCCCCTGCCCGTCTGTAAAATGGGGGCAGTAAGGAGTTGTCCCCCCATGGCTGCTGTGAGGACACAGAGGGGCTACTTGTCTTCCTACTTTGCACATGCTGACTGCTCTCTGACGTTATTTCCCCTTCATTGCTTTGAAGCTTCATAAAAATCTTTTCTTCTTACAAAATCTTCCTTGTATCCTCACTAGAACGAGGGAGGCTTGAGCACCGTGGACCGTATCTCGCAGGTATTTGCGGGAGATGGAAAGCAAACGCTGTGCAGCCGTGCTGACCACAGCGCTTTGCCCGGTGCAGGTGTTCAACCAGCACTGCTGGTTTTGCACGGAGTGGGAGGCAGGCAGGCGAGCGCCGCGAGAGACCAGATATTCGCAGCACGTGCGCTGCTGCAGGTCTGTTCCACGCTGGGGAAGGAAGTGCTCTCAGAGAGCATCTTTCCGTGGTTTCCAAACCTGTGGGTCACCGAGGCCTCCTGGGGAACCTCACGCCAGTCTCCTGAACTGGATGTTGTCTGCATGTGCACAGCACGTGTATCGATCCCCAGACGAGGGGGAGAGCCCGCCTGGCAGGGGAAGTGCTGCCTGTGCATGTCCCTCGTGCCAGATACCCTCTGTGTGCTTCTCCAAGTCCACTTCCAATCGTTCTCCACCCTGCTCCGTGCCTCACAGACAGACTCTTAGAAACTGTGCCGATGGGCTCCCTTGTCCTCTGGCTTCTGACTGGGGTTGCCTGTGGGGGGCACTGGCAGGAGACAGGCAGTGAGAGGAGAGGGAGGTGAGTGTATGTGTTTCTCTCTCTCCTTGCCCACTGTTTGGTGCTGGCTGTGATCTCCTGTCTGAGGCCCTCTCCCACAGCAGGAGCTCACTTCAGGTTCTGGGAGAGAACCTTCCAGGCAGCTGAAAACCCAAGGACACTTTGCCATCCCTCCTTTGGTCTCTGTAATCTACTCGCACCTTTGTACATAGGCCCTTCCCTGAACTCTTCAGTTGCCGCTTCTGCAGTACGGCCACGTCTTTCCCACTGGCCCTGGATCCTTTCCTCCCACACGGTGAATTCTGTGCAGGTAATCCTGCCGTCTTAATGCATCACCTCTGGAATCTGGAAACTGCAAAGTAATAGCAACATTGATGTTCTGTTTATTACAGTTTACTCTCTGGGTGGTTTTTTAAAAAAATTATGCTTTGCTTTCGTGTATTACTAATGTCTGCTTTATCTCCATGCAAATATAGGAGATTGTTTTTATTAGCATTGTTTTAGTTTTAAGAACCTGAAGCCCCACAAAAGAAAGGGAACTTGCTCCAGGTCATGCTCCCAAGCCGAGGCCCTCTCCCAGGCCCAGCGTTCTTGGCGAATTCACCCGAATTCCTCAACACCCCAGAGTGGAGGCAGCCGTCATATTTAGCACCTGGAATTTACTTTTCACAAGTTGGCTAGCTGTGGCTTCTGGATTATAGACTCCTCAAGTGCACTCTAGCCTTTCTTTAACTTCTGGAGAGAGCTTTGGGGAAATATTTTTTTCTCTGTGATTGATGGGCCAAAACTCCCTGCCATGAATCTAGGGGCAGCACGTTTTCTTCCCATTGTTGCTGAGGCAGCACTGTAAAACATAATGTATGGCCCTATCAGAGTGGGCATTTTCCAGGAAAAATGCCTGCTTCTACTTAAGTTTTATGGGGATCTCCACTTAACATCTCCTCTGGAGCACACACACGGCTTCTCTGAGTCTTTCCCAGAGACGCCCAACGGACCAAAAGCTACATTATCTACTCTGACAGAGGAAGGGGGAGACGAGGCTCTTTGTAAAAAGGAAATGACACACTTCTCTTCTTTAACTGTTTGCTGGCACACATTAGTGTGCATGTGTGTACCTGGAAGTAATTATAACATGTTCCATTCCAGGAATCATGGAGAAACCCAGATACGGAGATGAGACTTGGAAAAAGGGACCCTTTTCATTTTGAGAAAGAAAAATTGGACCTGCAGCAGGACTTGCTGTCTCCTTTTTGTAAGTCATTTAACTTGTTCTGGGCCTCAGTTTCCTCACTTGAAGCTTGTGATAATAATATCCTCTTAGTGGGAAATTAGAAGGACATGTCAGAAAATAGATGTCAATACGGTGTACAAACCTAAACTATCTTCTTGTGACTTTTTGGACCACATGATTTAAAAACATTTTGTGTGGAGTTTGCATCTTTAATATGGGTCAAACAGATGTGGTCCCTTGGGCACATCTCTATGTGTCCCTTGTAACTATATTACCTGGGGTGAGGACACAATCCTCACTCCTCCCTGTCACCTGGGGTCCCGACTGGACAGAGCACACAGATTTGCACCAAGGCGCAGCAGCGCTGGGGTCAGCCTGGGTGGGGTTTGAATCCCAGCTCCACTCTCCTGGCTGTGAGGCCAGGGTGTGGGACGTAACTTGCAGAACCCGGTGGAACTGCGGAGGCTTTTGTTCAAAATCTGTTAAGAATTCAAAGAGGCAAGAGCAGAGCATTAAAACAATCATGCAGGGGCCTCTTCCGAGTGTGGAGCCCTGTGCAACTTCACGTGCCCTTGTGGCTGACCTTGAGGAGTTCATTTAACTTCTCTAGGCCTTTGTTTTCTCATCCGCACAAAGAAAGGAGAGTGACTGTCTGGCAGGCTGTGTGAGGATGGTGCTAACGCGTCCAAAGGGCACAGCGCGGCCGGCAGGCAGAGCTACTCTGCCACTCGCAGTCCCTAACGCCGTCATTGGCGTAGGGAGCAGGAATGACACTGCTCCATCTCCAGTCGTTTCTTGCATGAATCACTTCCACTAGCACAGTGGGCAAGGACTTGGGTAGGGTAAAAATCTAGATCCAGGTGGAGTGAGGCTGGGGTAACTATTGTTACCAAATGTTGATTATTATGAACTATTATGATTGAGACCAAAACTAACAGAAAAAAAATCCTCTTGAAAACAAGTTGGAGTGTACATAGAGTTAAACAAAGAAGCAAGACATAACTATTCTGGGCATTCCAGGCCAAATCCAGCTCACCGCTTGCTTTTACAAATGAAATTTTATTGGACCACAGCCACATCTGTTCACTTACGTATTGTTCAGGGCTGCCTTCATGCCACAGTGGTAGAGTGCAGTACCAAAACACACACCATTTAGCCCACAAGTCCTAAAACGATTACAGTCCAGACCTTTGCAGAACAAGTTTGCCGAGCCCTGATGAATGCAGTCTGCACACTTGTTGTGTGTAGAGTAAGGTATTAGATGGGAATAAGTGTGCTTTGTAAAGAAACTAACACTTCACAAATGCAAGAATTGATTGGGCCTCAATGCTGACCTGCTGCAGTGTTGGGTTATAAGGCTGCCTGAAGCTTGAAAAAAATTAAGAAACACACAGGATGTAATGATGTGGTCACCCAGTCAATACTTTGCTGGTGCCAATTATAGGCAAAGCGCCTTGGTAACTGTCACTTCAAGGACAGAGTTAGGCTTGCCAAATAGCTGGTGGGAAAAAAAAAGGAAAAATAAAAGAAATAAAAAAACTTATTCTTTCATCAAAAAAAAAAAAATCAAACCTTCTCGATTTAATTTAGCCACCCCAGCTATTATGTAGTTAAAATCTCAGCTGTGCTTTTCCAAGGGTGGGGATGGGGGTGGGATTCCAGCACTCTGGGAAAGCTGCCAGCCCCTGGCACTGGAGCCCTGGAGTTTTGGGGTGGCAATAAAGAGACCCACGTTCTCCCCCGTCACAAAAGGTTAAGTTTCCAAGTCAAATCTTAGGAGTATGCACGTGTTACATGTTGTTGCTCAGCTGTAGAAATGCTAAGAGCCTTAATGAAGGTATTAACATGGGTTTTCTCACCCCCGCCACATGCTGCCCTGTCGAGATCAGGGAGGAGGCTCTGCCGCGCACATGCGAGAGCCAGACTGCCTGAGCGAGCCAGTCTGCTGCCCCGCTCTTGGCATTTCTCCACCATTGTTCCGACGGGCAGGGTGCCCCGGGAGACTGGCTGCAGGGAGGCTGTGGCCGGGCTGATGCTCAAAGCGCAGCAAATTCGCCTGTGTCTTATCACCTGGCCAGTGGCACTTTCACGTGCAAATCTGGCCCCTTCACCATCCTCCATTCTGCCAGATTTGAATAACGGGCTCCAAAGCAGCTCCTGTTGCTGGCTGAGGTACACCTTCCTCCTAAGCGGGGTTCACATTTCCTCCCAGGCACAAAGCCATGGGCTGAAACCTCCTTTCATCCTGAGATGAGGCTGTGCTGACTGGTGGTTAGAGCTCTCTTCTGGGTCTCTGCCAACACATGCAAATAAACTGATTACATTCAGTGAGAGCAAGAAGGACAATTGAACTGGTAAAACATCTCGCTTTCTTGTGTCAACCACGATCGTCTGTTTTATTTAAAAATAACACCTCTCTCTAAGACGACGTAGACACTAAACCACCTTGTTACATTTCTGATTATTGTAAGAAATCTCCACTTCTTAAGAGAGAGGTTCTGATCTCAGTGGACCCACTCTCAGCTCTCTTTCAAGTTCAGGTGATGATAGCCAACGCCTGTTCCTCTTACGAGGGTATTAGGAAAATGCATGAGCTCATGCCTCTGAAGAGAGTTCTAGAAAAGGAGCTCAGAACCTGTTATCGCCTCCCCTTGTTCTCTGCTTTTTCCTGACCTCTTTTTTCCCCCTCTACTTTTGCTCATAGAATTCTACTCCTTGTGAGAAGAAAGTTCCCTGTGGCAATCTCAGCATCTACCCCACATCTTTCCTGGGGGCATGTTCATTATAAGCCGCCGCCGTGTACCAAAAAATGGTGTGCAGTAACCAGCACTCTCTGTTTACCTTGGAAATAAGGAATTTTTGTTCTTAGAATGCAGCCAGCACATGCATTATTGAAATGTTACATAACCATAAAAATCCAGGTCATATCTCCCTGTGGGATAATCTCCAGCTTCTCTGTAATATCACTGTGTGCTTGCCAACCCTTTTCAGGTGTGGATTCTTTGCAAAAAGTCTGCTCTTTCCTCCCTCTTATTCCCCCAACATTTCTGCTTCTCTGCAAAATTTCCCTTTTGTGTGTCACTTCCTTTGACAATCTTTCCAGCGGAACCAGCTTCTTCCGCATTCTGCGGAACTTCCCCTCTCCCGGTTCCCTGGGAAGGGTGCCCTTTCAGAGGAGGGTCCCCCATTTCCTCCTCTGGCAGCCACATGCCTCTGTGTCCCTCCTCCCTCACCTCCTCTGCTGATGAAAAGCCGTCTTACACACTTTCTCCAAAGCCGATCCACCTGGCATGCCCTTGATTCCAACAGGGACATGACCAAACACATCTTGCCTCGTGTTCTTGGCATGTTAACCTATTTCTCCCCACTGAATTGTCCACCCAGCCTACAGATATGCTCCAGACACGCACTGTCATCCGTGTTGTCATCTACACACACATCCACACCCATATCAAGACCTTTTGGAAGTTCATAAAATTGATTTAGGAAAACAGAATGAAGATAGATATACTAGAAAATTAAGGAGTTACACTTGCGGTTGATACTACTACTAGATATAACAATATGTTTTAAAGTAGTCACAATTGAAATTGTCATGCCAGTAAAACAATCACATGGCCCACCAAAACTCTCAATAAATTGTGCTGAATGAATAAATAAATGTCTATAATTATATAATATAAAAATTAGAAAAAGAATAAAAACCACTAATGTGTTATTTTAAAACCATTAAATCTTGAATAAAATTAGCTCCACATCTCATAGCATATGAAATAAATTTAAAATATACTAAAGAGCTAAATTGTAAGAATTATAGAAACTATAGAAACCAAAATATTTTCAAAACTTCCCAGAAAATCAAATCAGTCATCAGATTTCTAGAAACAATTGAAAAGTCCCAAAATTAAAGCTCAATGAATTACACTTATAAGTGGAAAATATTTCATATGAGAAACATAAAAAATTAAAGGAGAATTAAAATAATTGAATATAAAAACATTAACAAGAACAAATATGACAAAGAGAAAATATACATATGAAACAAATTTTTTATTTCTTAACATATGAGAGAATTTTTTTTCCAATTGCAAACCAATAGTTTATTTGCCAATATTTTTATATTTTTCTTATTAATTTGTAGAAGCTTTTAGTGCATTATATATACTAAATCTTTGTCATATATTTTACAAATATATTTTTTATGTTTTTTAATTGTTTTAAAAATTACTTTATGATTCTTTATATGTTTATGAAGTATAAATCTATCAGTCATTTTGTTTGTAATTTCTGGCTTTAGTGTTACGCATAGAAAGGCCTTTCCTATCTCACAGTTATATAAATTCACTTATGTTTTACATTTTTATCTAACCTACTTTTAATTTTTTTAACAGTTTTGTTTTGTTTTGTTTTAAGATAGAAGTCAGATTTTGCTGAATTCTTCCCCCTACATTATGGTCCTGACATTACTTTTTGACTAACCCATCTTTGACCCACCAATATGGAATTCCACCTTTAACATTTTAGGCAGATACACACACAAACACACATACATGCACTAGTCTGATTTTTAGAATTTTTATTCTGATCAGTTGATTTTGGAGCTGGCTCCAAGTTGTTTAGATTTTTTGAAGCTTACTACTAAATTTTAACACCCAGCAGAGTAAGTTTTACCTTTGTATGGACATTCTTGCATGCTTACTTTTCAGATGAACTTGAGGCTTGTTTAGTGAAATTCTTCCAAATATTCCTTCAGAATTTTGGGTGAGATAATGCTAAATTTATGAATTAAATTGGGGGGAGAATTAAAAAGAATTGGACATGGTTATGTGCTGCCTGTGAGTGTATAAATGGCTCCTGCCTTTCTGGAGTTCTACTTGGCAGTGTAGATCAAGAAATCTAAAAATTTGAACACCCTGAGATCCAGAAATTCCAGTTTTCATCATCAATCTATGTAAATAATTAAGGATGTACTCAATAGGTATCTATAATTATCTTAATTATAGTTTGTCATGTGAAAATACTGGTAATACATAAATGCCCAGTGGCTTGAATAAACCATGTTGTACTCATATAATGAAATTCAATAGAAAGGTATTAAATAATAGCATGAATAACTGTTCACCTAGGAAGTAAGTTTAAAACAGCATTATGATTCTGTTCTGTCGGAAACTATATTACATATGACTAAATAAACCTATCACACGTAGAGAGGATCAGCTGATCAGTGTCTAACAGCTGGCTCTCTGGGAAGAAAAAGCCTGATTGTGGCCTTCGCTGTTTTCTGTGACGTAAATACACCCACCATGGCTGACTTCAAGGTGCTAACCCCGCGTCACTGAGTGCAGACTTGGGAAGAAGTGTGTTTAGTCAGCTCTGACCTGTCACCAACACCCCACTGGGAGAGTAAGGAGCAACACAGAGGGAGAGATACACAACCACAGTAACCTAAGGGAGGGGGAAAACTATGTGGCCCCAGAGTGGGGGTGCGTTTGAGTCCTCGAGGGTGAGTCCAGTCAGATAACCAGAGAGGTCCAGAATGATCAGGGATTCCATGGAGGGCCAGGAAAGAGTGTGCATGAGAGAGTGCAAGAGTAGGGAAGGAAAGCAGGGATGAGCAGCAGCAGAAGGTCGTCCCCAAAGTCCAAAAGTGGGTAAGAAAAGATCAGGTGCAGCAATATCTAACACAGAACTGTAATCAGTTGGGTTTCTGTAATGTAGAGTCATTTGTCTCCAGAATCCCTTTAAAGTCTGCCTATAGTCTAATGTGCGTGTGTGTGTGTGTGTGTGTGTGTGTGTGTGTGTGTGTGTGTGTGCGTGTGTGTGTAGAGTGCAAGTTTGAGCAGGGTGGTGACATGAGATCAAATTTACATATTAAAAATATGTTAATCCTCTGCTGGTGTGGGCAGGAGAGACTACTGAGAGGAAAGAGTGGCAGCAGCAGCCAGAGAAAAGATGTCGGTGGCTGCACTGGGGTGAGCGTGTGGGGTGGTCAGAAGCAGCGGTATTAGTGATGCATTTGCGAGGCACTGCCGCCGGGATTTGCGTGACTCTCCTGCAGCCAGACTGGCACCATTTTGCAGGCTAGTGGCCAAGCATCCTGATTTAGGTTGCTTTAAGTGAACTGTTCTTTGTGGCAGTAATTATATTTTATTATCCCTGTGGTGTGCAGCACATGCCCACTATAAAGTGCACTAAAAGGGCCAGGCCAGCCCCTTGGGAGGCACAGCTTTGACTGTGTCACTCCCCTGCTCAACAGCCCTCCACTGCTCCCAGTGGCTTCCTGTGAGATCCACGCTTCGTGAACTGGCCCCAACCTACTTTTTCAGTGCATCTTAGAGGACCTCCTTTCAAGACATCATGTGCCTCAGTCAAGCCAACTAACCCTGTTCCCATTATACATACCCTGCTTTGGCAGACTATGTGGCTGCCAAAAAAGTCACTGTCCCTTCCTACTTGGCCATCCCTGATGGAGAATTATGCTTCCTACCCCACTGGCACAAGGCTTGCCCTGGTGACTTGGCTTCCCCCAGTGAAATCAGGGCCAAAGCTTAAAGAGCCGTCCATGGTTCTGTCCTCATTTTTCCCTCTTCCCAGAGGCCATCTTGTCCCCAGTGGACAGAAGCCCCTGGTGACACCAACAACTGAGTTGGAAGATTCAAGCAAGGGCCCTGACGCATCTTGAGGAGAAAGACTAACTGAGGAGTGCGCTTCTGGAAACCCGGAAACCTCGGGTTTCATGCTGCCCTGCGGTCCCACTGCGCTGACAAGCAGGTCAGGGGCAGTGTGGTTCCGCCCAGGGATGTGCAGGGTGGGGAGGGGCTGCTTTGCGCCCTCGCGGGCAGCGCTAGAGCGGTTGTCCTGGGAAGGGGAAGAACTGGCCACAGGGAAGGCGTCACGCTTCTCTCCTCCTGTGGTGTGTGCTGCACGGTTCACAGGACACACCCAGCTTAGAGACAGTGTCCTGTCACCCCCGCCATGGGGTGAGCTTCCCCAGGGCAGGACTTACACTGTCCCCTGCATCCTTCTTCTCTGTGCCTGCAGATGCCTCCAATAGTCGCTGGGCAGAGCTCCAAATCCTGGGCAGTCCAGTGAAGGAGGGTGACTGTTAGGAGTAGATTCTCCAGCCAGACTTCCTGATTCCTAATCCTGCCTCTGACACTAAGCAGCTGTGTGCCCCTGAGCAATCTGCTTTCCCTCTCTGAGCCTCACCTCCCAGCTGTAAAATGAGCTAATAGCAATAGTACCAACCTCATCCTGCTGGGGAAAGGATTAAATGGACTAATACCTGTAACGCCCCTTAGAACAGCGCCTGAAAACCCCTTCTGCTTTCTTAGTGCTGGATACATAGATGCTCCCTTCTCATAAAGACTAATTATCCAGCTTTTCCAAGTTTGATGAAGGTTTCTGTTTTCTAATATCTCATAAGTAGCACAGGGCTAGAGAATCGTTTCTGATTAGATAGGATCAGATTAGAATTATTATGTGAAGTACTAGGGACAGACCTAAGACCAAGGCTCTGAGATTAGTTTATTCGTTTATTATTCAGCAGATACATTTATTGAGCGCCTCTGTACTAGTCTCTTGGATTATGGCAATGAACAAAATAAAAATCCCTACTCTTGCGAAGACATTTTATTGTGGGATCTGGGTGAAGATGATGAATGAAGTAAGTAGAATAAACATCCATTCTGCACAAGACATGGACAAGAGCAAATAAGAAAAATAAATCAGGAAAAGGGAAGAGGGGTGTGGATTTGGATGAGTGTGGCCAGCCGTTGAAAGACCTGCTGAGAGAGACAGATCTTTAAGGCAGATTGTGTCCAGCAACCGTGTGTACACCCTGGACAGCCAAGGATTCTAAGACCACGTCTGCCCCCTTCTGCAGCCACCGGCCTCAGGTGACGCAAAGCAAATCCCTGTCTCCACCTGTTGCACACACCCAGGCTAAGCGTTTGGCTTGGAAATCCTTGTAAAGACACAGCTGCCGGACCAGGGTAAGCAAACTGAAGGGACCAAACCTACATTTGCCGAATTTCGTTTTGAAAAGACGTCTTAATTAGAAGCTGCAATGGCTGAGAGTGCCCTGCCCAAAGGACAGTGAGAATGATTCCTGGGAGGTAAAGAGAGAGCCTGTGCAGAGATTGCAGGTGACCTCTCCTGCCAAAGCCTTCACGTGGAAGTCCCAGGGTGTGCAGGAGGAGCAGAATAATTGCACAAGCGGACTCCTGCCAGGAAGAACACAAGCCCCTACATGTGCTTTCGGCTTCTAGTATGAATATGAATAAAACCTGCTGCTATGATTTGATAGTTTCTGGGTTTATTTATCTCTTCTGCAAATCTCACTCCGATCTCAGTTTTAGAACCTCTGTCATTTGCCGTTAGGACCAAGTGCTTATAGGCGAGGAGCCCGGCTGCATGTGGGGAGATGTGAAGGACGGGCTTGCTTAGGCTGTGCCGCGCATGTAGCTCTCTCTCCTGAGCCCTTGATTCCACCAGCACACGTCTCTGGGCCCTGGGGACAGAGGGGAGAGGAGGAAAGGTTCCCTGTCACTGTGCTGGGGAGGTGTGACACTGCGGCTCCCAGAGCAAGAGGAGCCCCCAGGGAACCACTGCCCACCGCCTACTGCACCAAAACCTTCCGGCCACACCTTGCTCAGGAGCCGTGCATGGGCCACACACGCTGTGAAGCTAAACTCCTCGCCCCTGTTCACGACGTGGCTGAGGAACAATATCCGCCACACTGGGGCAGACAACAGTGGGCTTTTCTCTACGGAGGGTGGTGAGCAAAGTGTACCAATTTGACTGCGATGCCCTACGTTGAATTACTTTCACGTGAACCAGCAGTGCTGTCCTGACCTGCCTGAATCAAGGCCCAGCCAAGTGGGGAGAAAATATTGAGAAAACACAAAATTATATTTTGAGCATAGGCTGCTTTTTTGCAGGTTGTACCTTTAAAGCTGATAACCAGCCATTGCTTCTGTTAACAGTAAGGTGGTAGTCACAGGTAAAGAAGGTAAGAGCATCTAAGAGGGTGTGTAGACAAAGACACTGCATTGGAGGCGTTGGAACAGATCACCCATGTGTAAGAAACTCAAGTGGGCTTTTTGTTGTTTTTTAAGTTTTTTGGGGGGCAGGGGTGGTCAGATCTGTTATACATGGAAGTTCCAATCTTGCCTAACATAGGACAAGAAATCAAACTCATTGTTATTCTTTATAGGTTCTTCTTCAGGACAGTAACTGTGTGGGGGGCTCCCGCTTTCTCTAGCCAGTCAAGTGAAACAAAACCTCTGGAGAACTCTAACACGCTTCCCAGGATGACACCCTGTTGTCAAGGATTAAGATAACACACAAAATCACACACATCACACACATGTCACATGTCATAATATCACACACATCTGTTGGTATTTCGTGGGCATCCTGTCAGACAGCCCACCTGGGCGTATGTTCTCCCTCACATGCACACAGATGACTGTTCGAAGGTGTCCCTGTGTACAGCTGCTCTGTAAGTCGCTTACGGCACGAACAACACGTCACAAACCCTCTTACCACACGATGATTATTACATTTTATTAAGGTTCCCGCATAGACCCTATATATTTGAGTTCCATTTTGAAAGACACATAGATTATTTCTAATTTTTAACTATTAAACACAATTCTGCGGGGACCAGCCTTTCATACACGCTTCTCACACCCGCGTGCTCACGTGCTTGGGGAGCTCCGTGCAGGGTGACTGTGGGACGCAGGCGCTTCCCCTTTGCACCCTGATGCGCGGTGCCCAACTGCAGAAGACAGTGTGTGACGGTTTCCATGTCCGCACACGGCACAGGAGAGAGCCTGCCTGCCCACACTTTCTCACGCTGGCACCCAGGGCCCTGAGGGGCTGAGCAGAGCCCAGGGACGGCGCAGAGCCGGCTGGCGCTGGCAGGTTGTGCAGGTTTCCCCTGCCCCCCTTGCCCTCCCCTGTTCACCGCCCACCTCGCGCTCCGCTGCAGCCTCACGCCATCACTCTTGTTTCTGCCGCACCCTCCTCACCCTGCCCAGTGCGTTGGTCGTTCTGCCCCTTCCCCTGCCATTGCTCTGTCTTCAGCTCTGTCACGATCTCCTCCCTCCAGGCCACCAGGTCAAGGAAGACCCATGACTGTCTCCTCAGACACCCCAGCCTCTTCCCACCGCCCTCAGTCTATTTTCCCCTGAGGTCCCACCACTCTCTCTATATATTTAACAATATTTATATCCTGGCTTTATCTTCTTCATGAAAACTCCTTGAGGGCAGATAGCTGTCTCATGGATCTTTGTGCTCTACAGCAACTCCTCCCAGTGCGAGGGGACCAATAAGTATTCCACAAGTTGTCTTGCGGGATGCTCCAATCACCAGCAGCCCCACCAGGGTGGCAGAGCAAAGAGAGCATCTGACAGCTTCTCAGCCGCCTTCCTGATATTTTTGGCAGGACGAGGCGGGAGGTTTGGGTTGGGGAGGATACGGTGAAATGCAATCTAGGGCAGGTGGAAGCCTGTTCTCACTTTCTTCCATTTTCCACGCCCACATAAATAATTCTCCACATCTCTAAAATTTCCAGATCCCTGGTCCCCCCTGGAGATTAGGTTTAGGCTTGCTTTGTGGTGTGCCCTGGGATTCTAGAACCACCTGAATTGACAGCACTGGGCATAGGACGGCTCCCCATCGGCTGGCATGGCCAAGTTTCCCACAGTGCTGGCACATCACGCATTCTTCCGGACATCTTCTTTAAAACCACAAATAAAGATAACCGCTCAAGTTCGTGCAGATGTCTCTGCCCATATTTAAGGGACAAGAGAAGAAGAAAATAGTCAGTAAATGAAGCAAGACCTACTATATCCTCACCTGAGATATAAAACTGCAGCCAGGAAGCTTTCAATGATCAGACCAATCTGGAACTCCTGAGGCCGGTGGGAAAAATGTCAAAGCCGACACCAGAGGTCCTGCCTCTACCTGAACTCCTGGGGCTGGCGCGGGTGGCTGTACCTGCTGGTGGAGGCACACTGTGGCCTCCGCACGTCATGCAGGGCTAAGGGCTCCCCTGCTTACACTGTTGTCCTCTAACAGGACTGGGGGAGGGAGAGTTCTAGGCTAACAATTTTGCACACCTGATTCTGCCTGCTGCTGGCGCTCACATTTGACTATGCAAATGCTGTCCCCTAGTGGAGATTTATAATGATGACAGCATAATCTCAAACCACACAGATTTGTATGAGGAAGGGATCTTGGAGTCCCATCAACCCTCCCTTCTCATTGTTGAGGAAACTGAGGCCCCGGCGGAAAAAATGATTGTCCCAAAGTCACAGGCTGAGTGGCATAACATCTCTCGTCACAGTTAATGAAAATGTTCTGGAAAAACTACACCTTTCTAGGGAGAAAAACACTCTAGCAAAAGCCACTGACTGGCCTTTGGTCTGCTGTACTCAGAATTATGCCTTTGAGATTTTTTTGGTCTTTCCTTTGTGTTTACGATAAGGACTTTAGGTACAACTTCTATTCGTGGCGTTTTTCATTTTGCTCTTTACATGCACAGTGAATTTTTATAAGAATTATTTATCATTTTTACAAAAGCCATAGAAGTTTTTGAAAATTAAATCATAGCAAGAAAAAGAAAAAAGTCACTTAAAACATTTAATTTGTGGGAAAAAATTGTTCTTTAGTGTTTAAAATCTAGTCTGTTACGTCATCTGAAGCCAAAAATATTTAAGTCGATACTAACTTTACTTATATATTTTCTTTTTCCTTTTTAATTTATTTCCTATCACATCCAAAGAAGCGGGAGCTGCTTGGCCCTCACAACAGTCTCCCCTTCCCCAGCCCAGGTGTGCAGGTTTCTCAGCCTTCAGCCGGCAGGTGCGGCAGCGTTTACCTGGTTCTCCTTCCCCTCACCCAGCCAGCTTTGTTTATTTCACTGGTGAATCTAGTCCGTTTCCTGCCATATTTGTATTCGTTTCCTCCATTGTATTTCTCCCACCTTTTTGTTGTTTTTCCTCTTTTCACCCTCTTTTGAATTTGAGTTGTTTTCCTTCCTTCCTCATAGAAATTCTGGAAATTCCAGGTTACCAGACATGGCCAAGGCAGGTGTCAGCCCCAGTCATGCTTATCCCACCACGGTCCCATTGTCACATGGCTTCTGGGCCCAAAACACCCCCTCACTGTCCTGCAAGCCACAGCATGCTTTAGAAAAGAATGTTTTATTCATTTTTTTGTTTGGTTGTTTTAAACCCAGCATTTTAGGTGTGCCACTATTTTGTCAGAAAACTTTACCATTTCTCTCTATTCTCTCTTTCATTCATTTATTCGCTCACTCATTCAACAAATCCTGAGCATGAAATAAGTGCCAGTGTTGTTTCGAACGAGTCATCCTGTAGGTACTATTTTGTGATCTGCTTTTGTTTGCTTACTATATCGTGGACACATTTTCTGGTCAATATTCAATTTAATTTAAAATAATTTTCATGACTTTATAGCATTTGTTTTCATTTATATTGATGATACATCTAATTCTCGACTATCAGACACTAAGATTATTACAAAAAGTGTCTATTATGGTAAGCTTTGTGATGAACATCTTCGTAGAAAGACCTTTATGCACCAATGTGACTGTTTCCATAGGATTAATTTTTTCGCGTGGAATTTGTGTCTCAGAAGATAAAATAAAAGACTAAAAGGATGAGAATTGAATATGCTTGAGTAATGCACATTAAATAAACCAGAGGATAATTATATTATTTGAATGGAGATACTTTCTAAGAAAAATTCTAAATAAAGGAAAGCTAAAGAAAAAAATCTGTCAATGACTATGTAAAAATTAAAAATGTCTGTAGGTAAAAAGCAAAAATTAAATGGCAAGCAATAAAATGGAAATATATTTGCAATGCAGAATAGGGGTTAGCAATGATAGCTTGAGGGCCAAATCCTGCCAGTCTCCTGCTTTTAAAATAAACTTTTATTGCAACATAGCCACATCCATTCATTGCTGTATTGTCCCTGCTGCTCTGACACAAGAATGGCAGAGTTGGGTGCTTATGACAGAGACCAAGCGGCTCACAAATCCTTAAGTATTTATAATTAGTCAGTTACCAAAAAGAAAAGTTTGCAACCACTGATATAGATGATAGAAGTTTACCAGGCTTAATATGTAAAAACTCATGCAAATTAGCTCGAAAGCACACTTGCGTGAAAAAACATCGACTCAGTATCTGCTCTGTACTGGATCCTAATGTTGGGGTGCAGTGGGAACGAGACAGTCCCTGCCCCCATGGAGCTGGCAGGTCATATAAACATGTTAGCAAATGAACACAATTCTGTAGTTCCACAAAGCGACGAGTGCTGTAAAGAAGCTAAAAAACGACAATAACAGTGTCGGGTTTGGGACCTGGAACAACGTCCTTGGCTGGAAAATAATCTTGTCTGTGGTCCTCAGGGAAGGCCACTCAGTGCAGTTAATATTTAGGCGTAGAATCCTCACAATCTGGATTAATTTGTAGTGTTTACAGCAAGTATTATTGATACCACAGAAAAAAGTTAGGCATTGGTATTGTGGTGTGCATCCTTCTAGAGTTGTATCCATTAATCTGAAACAGTAATGCACCTACTGACTATCGGTAAACGAGAAGTAATTATATTCTACAGAGCGCCATATAACTTGTTATACTTAAGTATACTTCTACACTAAATTTAGTGGTTGTTCTACAAGTTATTTAGCAGATCTGCTATGATTGAATAATTTGCTTTTTTTCTTTTGATTATTGTCTCTTCACAATGTATGAAAGACTGTGTGCAAAACAGCCTCATAGTTAACTCTTGACCTAATTATTTCCATGGGAAAACCTCCTAGAGGTAGAATTGCTAGATCAAAGAAAATGCACATATATAAGGCTTTTGAGACACATGGAGAAATTGAGTTTGAGACAGTGCACAGCTATTTGCGTTTCCTCTGGGAATGGATAAGATTGCCCATTTCCCTTAGTGCTGTGAAAGCATCCAAATTATTTCCAGTGTGATGTGAGCAAATGTTATATTTCATATTTTAGTTTCTATGATTTTTGTTCAAGTCAAATATTTATTCATATATTTATTTGTATTTCACCTTTTAAGAAACTTCTCTTTAAATTTTTTGCCCATTTGTCCATTGTTTTTTCATATTTTTATTGATTTGGAAGTGCTCTTTACATGTTAAAGATGATAACCCCTTAGCCAGTTTGTTATTTACCTTTAAATTCTACTTATGATGTTTTTTGACAACAAAATAATTTTGGTCCAATTGATCTAATCCACTTTTCTTTGTGATTTCTGCCTTTGATGTCATTCATAAAAAGAACTTCCCTTATTAGCCTGTGTTTTCATCCACTACTTTCATAGTTTTATTTCACTAAGTTAAATCTTTTATACATTTAGTATCTAATTTGGTATAATGGGTAAGCTGGAGGTCCATATTCTTTCTCTCCCAGATAGTGGCCAATTGACTCATGGCATCTACTGAATATCTTTCCTCTTTCTCAAGAATTTGAATCCACAGCTTTACCATCTGCTCGGTTTGCCTATTTACTAGACTGCTTTCTGGGATTTTAATTCTGTTTCTATGCTGATTTCATACTGGTTAAATTATTGTAACTTTATCTTCTGTTTTAATATTGTACATAAAGACCTTTTATTATCCTTTTATTACTCTTTTGAATTGTTTAAAATTATTTTTCTTTGAGATAGCTTTGTTTTATATTCAATTTCCAAAATAATTCACTTAAAATTTTTTAAATTATATTTAAATTATAGATTTATTTGGGATGGATTGAGAATATTATATTATCTTCTCAAGCAAAATTTTCATTTATCCTGAATTTTTTCCCCTTCCTCAATAATGATTTCTTTTTTTTCATATAAGTTGTGCATATTTTCTGTCAATATGACTATAAGAATTTTTGTGCTTCTATTATGAATGGAATCATTCTTCATTGTTCTTTTTCATTGCATATTACTGGCATATAGAAAATGTATTCTTTTGTACTTTACACATTTCTTTGCATTTATTTGATAGCTTTCTTTTCACTGAAATTATTCATCAGTTCTAATTTTATAATTATTTTCCATTTTCTGTATAAATGATAACCACCATCTATAAAAAGGTAATTTTTCATCTATTGAATATTTCATCATATTCATTTCGTTTGTCTGATCACAAGAGACTAAAATTCCAAACCCATGTTAAGTAACAATCGTAAGAGTAGATATTTATAACATGTTCTTAATTTTAATGGGGATTCTTTGTGTAATCTACTATTGAGTGTGAGGTTGACTCAATTTGAGATGGACATTATTTATACTATGAAAAAACTGTCTTTCCATTCCTACTTTATCAAGAGCTTCTAACCAAAATAAATGCTGAATTTTAACAAATGTTTTTGGGGAGGGGTGGTAGCCCCGACCAAGCTAACTATATCGATGTTCACCTGCGACCTTTCTTCTTGCATCATGCTCAAGTGCTCCTGTCTTCATAACATAAAACCTACTTCATCATGATTTCTTTTCTTTTATAGACCCTATGTGATAGCATTTTATTTAGATTTTTCCTTATTATCATTTTAACACTTAAATTTGTAATCCATTTGGAATTTACTATAAGATATGAAGTAGAAATAAACTTTGTTTTTTTACAGACATATTTAACCAGTTGTCCATGCACCAGCTAATGCATCACCAAACATCCAAACGCCACACTTGTCGTGGAATAACGCCACTTGATTGTTTTAGTCAGCTCAGGCTTTCGCAACAAAACACTGTGTACGGAATGCTTCAAACCACAGAAATTTATTTTCTCCTGGTTCTGGAGGCTGGAAGTCCGAGGTTGGGATGCCACAGTCAGGTTTGGGGAGGGCTCTCCCTGGCCGGCAGGAGGCACCTTCTCTCTGTGTGCTCAGCGGCAGGGAGAGTGAGAGAGCTCCTGCTCTGCCTCACCCTACGAAGGACTCCAGTCCTGTCGAATTAGGGCCCCACCCTTACGACTTCATTTTACCTTAATTACCTCCTGAAGACTATCTCCAGATACAGTCACACAGGGTTAGGGCTGCAACATAAACATTGTGAAGGGGACACAGTTCAGTCCATTGCGATGATGAGCCTGGACACAGGACAGAGAACTGAGTTAACCAGACTCAGTACACGACATGCTACTTATTGTCACTGGCCTCTGCAAGGAGACTCTGATTCTCCTTTTTTCTTACTTTTCATGCCAATTCCCCACTCTTAGAGACATGCAAGTTAATGTGTTTAATTTCTATGATATATATATTAATTACAAATCTCTCCTGTTACTTTCATTATTAACATTGATTTGGAATTTCAGTCGCTTGTGATCAATGAAAATATATGAGATAAAATATTTAGTAAGTGAAAAAATTACTGATTTTGTGTATGATGTTATTATTTACATGTTTGGGGTGTGTGTGTTTGTATCAAAAACATATGTGTGTATATGTACATATATATCAAAGACATTACCTAAATTGAAGACATATATGTCAAAGACATTATATAGCTTTACAAAATGCTAGAGTAATTGCATATGAAAGTGCTTCTCATTAATTTACACAAGTGCTATGTTGTAGATCTTATGATGTTCCTTACTTTTAAAATCAACACTGTTAAAAAGATCTTTCTGTTTTAATAAATCTACAATAAAAGATAAAATATATGGGGGTTAGGGCTGAGCATATAGCATCATGATGATTATTGCCATCCAAAAAAAAGGCAAAGAAAAAGGAAATTTAAAAAGGAAATAAAGGAGAGGTACATACTAACTTAGGATAAAAAATTTAGACCTGAAGTATGTAGTATGATAGCCATTAGCTACATGTAGCTTTTTAAATTTAAATAAAATAAAATTTAAAATCCAGTTCCTGGATCACACTGACCACATTTCAAGTGTTTAATAGCCACATAAGGCGAGTAGCTACTGTATTGAACAGTACAGACGTAAGAAATTCCATCATTGCAGAACACGCTATTGGAGAGCGCTTTAAGCAGATGATATCAATCCTGTGGGGAGGGGAGGAAAAAGAGCGGTGGAGAAAAGATGTTTCCTGTTCAGAGATACAAGGGCTTCTGAATATCATCTCAAATTCTAAGAAATAGAGATTTTTCTAAAGTTTCTAGATGGAGTTCCCAAAGTTCCAATTCCAAGGAAACACTTGGGGATGTCACTAACTCAATGGATACTTGCTCCGTTGTGCTAGACACTTCTAAGTGAGGGACGCACAGCGCCACGTGGTCCTGCTCCCACGGAGCTGGCATTGTGACGGTCCACGGTGGAAGACGGTGATCAGGAAGAAAAGTGGGGAGGCCTTCTAGCATGCACGGGGAGAAGGGTTTGACTTTGGATGGGGTGGGGAAAGCCTCTCTAGGCATATGGCGTTTCATCAAGCCTGCAGAGAGAAAGGAAAGTGTCATTAAGATGTGAGGGGGAGAAAGGCCAGGTGCAAAGCGGGGAGGCACAAATGCCTAACACGGCAAAGATGCGGTGGGGCATGAGAGGTGCATGACCTTAAGGCAAAGTGAGTGTTGGGGGAGCCCTCAGAGGAACCTGTCTGGCAGCAGTGGAGCGTGAAGAATATTTCTCTGTTAGATCAGAGTTTCTCAAACTCAGACTACTAATGTTTTGAGTCACATAATTCTTTGTTGGGGGTGGGGGCAGGGAGTGTGCATTTTAGGCTGTTTCGCAACACCCCTGGCCTGCGCCCACTAGATTCCAGCAGCATCCCCCTAGCTGTCACAACCAAAATTATTTCCAAATATGCCCTGGAGACCCAGTCACCCCTGGATGAGAATCACTGTCCTGGACCATGCTGTTCTTTAACGGTCAGTTTCCAAACGCTGATGGACACGTGCCACTCTGTGATTCCAACTGGCGTAACCACGGTAACAGCCGGTTGCGTGCTCTCCCTACAGCCCATAGCTGACTGTGTTTCCCCACTTTAACTACCTGCAGCTGGAGGGGCAATGGCATCACATGCTGGTACTGACCAGTGAATTTTGGCTGGTAGCCTTCTGTTTTATCAGAAACACGGAGAATTTACCCAAGTGGCTTGAGTCAGAGACCCTAATCCACATTCTCGTGAAGCCAGCCTGGGTTCTTCCTTGGCGGCATTGTAACCAACCTCGAGCCAGATGATGTGCAGCTGTGCACAAGGGCAGGAGGAGACCAGGGTTTAGGGGGATCCGCTCTCTGGCTGAGCCCCTCTCCGGCGGACGGGCCCCGTTGCGGCACGTGTTCTTTCCACTGAAGCCAATAATCCTTCACGTAATTTGCACACGGTGAGGGCTTTCACCAAACCCATGGAAAAGAAAAATCAACGTAGGGGGCTGAAAGGACCAAATATGTGACGAAATGATATTTTTGAAATATTTATAGGTGTGTTCCTGCCCTGCCAATATCTCCTCCACCTTTGTCTTTCACCCCCCCATGCCTCCTATCCAAGACCCAGATTATTCCGGTGGTCATTTCTGACACAGACTGTGACGGCTAAACCAAGAGGAAAGGGCAGCTGCTCTCTGGTTTTGAATATCAAAAGCAAGGTCTTGAGAGAAGAGGGAAAGAAGGAAAAATTACATGGAAAGACTAAGGGAAAAACCAGGAATGTATGGGGAAGACACTGCTCCTGCCCCGTCCCCACCCTCCACACACACACTCACACACACTCATTCTCACACACACACCCCACACACATACACACACTCTCAGACACACACACTCACACACTCTCACCCACACACACATCCACACACACACTCACACACACACTCACATGCCCCCCACACACTCTCTCTCACACACATTCACACGCACACTCACACACACTCACACACTCTCACACACGCACACACACAGTCTCCCTGGGTTAGATGGAGGAGGGACGCTAAGAGAGAAGTGATGGGAGGGAGGGAAACTTGGGGTCCTGGAAAAGGGGTCGAGCTGACAGCAGGAATAGGTCATTCCACTGCCTGCCTGGCCTCTGCCTGAGCAGGAGCCCCACCCACTGTGAGAGGTCATGTCCACTGCTTTGTCAAAAGGTGTCCCTCTGACAGCGGCCAGCACTTTGCCCCTCGGTTATCCGGCAGTAAGGATGCCCTTCGGCACCTGCCGCCAGCACCCCCGGCACCATCCCAGGGCACTTATTCGTCCATCGGTGCCCATGACCTTGGTCACCAAGTTGGGGAGGCTGGGGAGAGGTGGAGGAGAGCTCCAGAACTCGGTTACAAGAATGTCATCTAGGGCAAGAAGTGGGAGTGAACGCTCCTTCCAGAGGGCCCGGATGGCTACTCAGCCTGCCGTCTGTGCCCCGCCAAGTGGAAGCAGAGCGTGACTCCTCACTTCCAGTTTGCACCAGGCATCTTCTGAGGCGCAAGTGGATATTCAACCTGCCCCTCCGGTTGCCCACTATGTCCGCTGTTCCCAGTCTAAGCCACTGTGGACTCGAGGTCTCCAGAGACAGCAGGGTGGTCAGTGCCCTCCTCAGTCTGGTTCTGTGCATGTGTATCCTACAGAATTCCCCTAATGTTTCTGGGGTGCGGGTGACGTTTTTCCTTTTTACGTCCTCGCAGTGTTTTTTCCTCTCCAGTTTTTATATTTCTTGGTCATTTCAATGGAAATTTGGAAGGGATGGGCTTTACCCAGTTGGACTAAATTCTTTCTCTTGAAACTCAACTGTGCACTATCTTTCTCTTTCCAACGTCATCTCAACTCTACTACAGCTTGTAGAAAGTCTTTGAAGGATCTGGAATTTGAGTGATGCTATAGACTTTGCCTTATCTATGGTCATTTCAAGGGGAATATATAAGAGGAATACATTTTTGAATATATGACCTTAAATTGCCTTGTTTTCATTGGATTCAGTAGATTCCTTTTAAATTCTAGCTCCAAGTTGGCCGACTGTACAGGATCTCTGCTCTGGGATTATCTCTGGTATTTTAGGTGTGGCTCATTGATGCTCTCTGGAGAATTTTGACATTGACGAAGGAAGGAAGGAAGGAAGGAAGGAAGGAAGGGAGGGAGGGAGGGAGGGAGGGGCATTCTCTTGCATAACGCCAATGCATACAGCTGTCTTCTTAATGTTCTCCAGTGCCAGGAGTAGACAGCAAACTGGGTTATTTCTCCTTTTGTACCCCTTTCAATTCTTTAATTTTCCTCATGGGCACTTTACATGAAAGAAACTGTAGATAGTTAAGGACGCATTTTAGGATCTTTTCCCCTGCCAAATTTGCTTGCAAATTTTGCTCCTGCTAGAGGATAAAATGGAACACTTTTGACACTGCCAGTATTCCTGACTGCAGGATCGCTTGAGATACTACTTTTCGACTTAGCAATCCTGAAAGTTGCTCTCTGTGATTTGATATAGACCTTTTCCAATTTGCTCTCTCTCTCTTTTTCACTTTTAACACATTTCCATGCAATATACAAATGCCAGTGTGCAAATCATCCAAAATTATTCACATCCTAAAATAAAGTTCCTTTTCTTTCCCAGTGAAATTGTAAAGCTGAAAATAAAGTTTGGGGGGGTGGGGGGGACCCAGATTTATGGTTTTCATTTGTCTAAAATGCCTGTGTTTCAAGTGGTGGTTTTGTAGTGTGCCCTACTGGGTACACCAGCCACCTTGACCCAGCAGTGACATGCCGGGGTGGCCTGAGCTCTACTAAGCACGGTTGCTAGGGTTGCTACTCTGATATTCTTTTTCAAACTCTGACAACAACAGGCCCAAAAGGGAACGGAAGAGATTCCTAGGGAGTTTGAGAGGTTAAGGGATTGGGAAGCTAAACAGGGCTGACTGCTGTTATAAGGGTGTGGGAGATGGGGACACCCAGGCAGACTGAGAAGGCTGCCTTCTAGGAGGTTCTCATTCCCACCCAAGTATTTCAGAACCTAGGGTGTATACCAGAGGCCCAAACCTGGAAGAAGTAAAAGGTAAAAGCAAGAGGTCAGAGGTTATAGCTGTCTGACCCCAAAACCCCACCCAATGCTAGGAGAGCCCTTTGCAAGGCCAGCTCAGCCACAGGCCTGGCGGAGCGGGAGTAACGAGCCCCGCTGCCTTCACGTGGCCCCTGCCTTTCCTCTCCTTTCTTCAATCCTACAGCTTCTAAAATTCGTCATCATGTGGCTTATTTCAGGGTCAGTTAACTGTTGTTGAGAGCTAACCTCAGCCAGGCACCGTGCGAACTGCTTCATATTCATGGCCTTATTTGGTCCTCAGAAACCCCCCAGTTAGAAACCATTATTATCCCCTCTTACAAGTCAGGAAACCGGGAGCCGGAAGATTCCAAGCTTGCTCAGGGCCACACCACCAGTTAGTGGCAACCTCTAGCCTGTACTGCTTACCACTAAGGTTTTGGTTTCTTAATGTTGGACTGATAACATTTCTTTTAAAGTGCCTTAATTTATTTTATCTCATTTGAATCTTTTCAGCTTTTGAGATTTCATAATCCTTTTTATCTCTTTCACTATCATTTTGTATTTCTATTTGTCCCTTAAATATTTTATGTCTTTTTATTACCTACCTTTTAATAATTTAGCATTGACATAATTTTTATGTTCTTTTTTTTTTTAAAATGTCCTTTTTTTTACTTCAGAGTATTACGGGGGTAGAAATGTTTAGGTTACATACATTGCCTTTGCACCACCCAAGTCAGAGCTACAAGTGTGCCCAACCCCCAGACATTGAGCACCACACTCAGGAGGTGTAAATTTACCCATCCATTCCTCCCCTCCCACCTGCCGACGCCCTGTGAATGTTACTACCATATGTGCATGTTAGTGTTGATCAGTTAACCAATTTGATGGTGAGTACATGTGGTGCTTTTTTTCCTTTCTTGTGATACTTCTTCACTTAGTAGAATGGGCTCCAGCTCCATCCAGCATAATATAAGAGGTGCTAGATTACCACTGTTTTTTGTGGCTGAGTAGAACTCCATGTTATACATATACCACATTTTATTAATCCACTCGTGGATTGATGGGCACTTGGGTTGTTTCCACATCTTTGCAATTGTGAATTGTGCTGCTATGAACATCCAAGTGTAGATGTCTTTTTTATAGAATGTCTTTTTTTCCTTTGGGTAGATGCCCAGTAGTGGGATTGCTGGATCATATTTTTGTGTTCTTTGATGTCTGAGCTTTAATTTCCAGTAATGAGCACTTTTCCTGGCACATAGAAAGATCCAAATTAATATTTGTTGAATAATGAGTGAGCTTCTAGCTTTCATATTTTTGATTTGTTAATCTGCTTTATATTTCCCTTTATTTTCTTTTAGGTTTTATTATTCACCTTTTTGTGATTTAATTTTGACTTAGGTAACTGTACGTTCTGAGCTAGTGGTTTTATTTATTATGATTGTTTTAATTTTTCCTTTACTTGTTAATATGTTTTAAACTTTTTATTTTACCTTTTAAAGTCTTGATTTATATTTCTTTTGCTTCCTTTAATCTCATTATATTTAACATATAAATTCTTAAGTTTCTATTTTTCTTAAACTTTCAGTTTCTTTCTTTTACTATGTTGTCATACTGTCTCATCTTTTTATTTACTTACTAATTTCTGATCAATCATTTTAATTATTTTACTGTAGATATAGCTTTAAAAGTTATGATTTGGGAGAGGGTGGAAGGCCAGAAATAAATTTTCCTCATGTTCTCCTCCAAAGATTCTCCCATTCCACTGAATTTTCCTGGTACAAATAGTAAAAAAAAAAAAAAAAAGCTTGCAATAGAGAGAACAACTAGACAACAAACACTCACGTACCAGCATGAACGTTAAATCTATTTAATAGCCAGAATGGGCTCAGGCACATGCACCAACCCACCAGAGCAGATGCTGGCTGCCCACCGCCTGCAGGACTGTGTACTGGCTACCGATCCGTGGAGGTGGAACTCATCTCAGTGTAAGGAGGATGAGACTCCCATCTTTTCCCATTTACCTTCAGGGCTTCCCAGTGGGAATTTGGGGTTCATTATTTTTTTTACTTTTCTTCATAGTTTTACCACATGCATATTCTTAACAACGTGTTATTTAGTTTTAGCATTTTAAAAACAGCTTTTTGTAGTTGAATTTATACCCAAGCATTATTTTATGACTAACTACCTTTAATTGACCAAAATTATGTCCTAAGCATCCTTGTTGCTGCCTATAGCTTATATATTTCCAATGCTGTATAGTGTTCCATTGTGTGAATATAGTACAATAGACTTACCCATTCTATTTGTAATGTGGATGTTCCTCAGTTTTTGTTTTTTTTTTTTTTTTTACCAAGCTACGAACATTTTGATTCTTATCTCCTGGTGCACATTTGCAAGGGCTTCTTTAAGTTAGATGTCTAGAAATGGAAAAAGCAGGTCTCAAGGAATGTGCATCTTCAATGTCGGTAGAGATGCCAAACTATTCAAACCCTGTTATACCAACTTACATTTCCTTGAGCAGAATTATAGGGTTTCCCATTTCCCTCACATTCCTGTCATCATTTGATAGAGTAATTTTCTCAATCTGGCGGGTGGGAAATGAGCTGCCACTGTGGTTTTGGTTTGCCTTTCTGAATCACAGATGACACTGGGCATCTTTTCTGTGATTTGCTGGCTGTTCATTTTCCTCTTCCACAAGACGCTTGTTCAGGACTCTTTCCCTGTTTTTCAGTTGAGCCATTTTTCTTTTCCTAATTAATTGATTAAAATGATTTACACATTCTGGTCATTATTCATTGTCTTTTCACTTTATTTGTGGTCCTTTTGTTAAGCATAAATTCTTAATTTAATGTAGTAAAATTTATCAATCTTGTCGCTGGAGTGTGCTTTATGTGTCTTGCTTAAGAATTCCATCTACATGCCAGAATCATAAACATTTTCTCCTATATTTTTTCCATAAGTTTTATAGATTTGTCTTCCACATTTAAGAACTTATTTACCTATCCAAGAACTAACTTTTGGCCTTGCTCCTCTTCTCTATTGTGTCTACTTCATTAATCTCTCCTTTTAACTGGTGTAGACACTGATAATCCTAAACACATTTAGGTAGAAATGAGCATATGCACAAATAGAAATTCCTTAAATTTCACAGTAACCATTCATTTAGAGGATGCAAAAAGGCTTTTCTTAGAGAACACTGGAGTGAACAAGAAGTCACGGGAAACACCCAAGGCGCAGAAGGAGCAGGAGAGGAGGCCGCCAGCTCTGTGGGACTAGCTGGGAGCTGCAGCGGCTCCCTGTCCCAAGGAAAGGGTCGGTGAGAGACCCCTGTAGCGCACACCTCACCACGACTGCTGCAGTCCTCAGGAGACCCCCCCCCCGCCCTGTGGACCCTGAGACAGTATGGGCAGCAGCCTGGGGGCCCTGCAGTCACTGCTGGGTCACAAGCCCATCCCCTGAGCCCTCAGCACCTGCAGCACAGTGCCACTGCGGGTACCCAGGGTCTGCCGGACTGCAGCCCACTCTGGGACTCAAAGGCCTCTTCATCTCCACATCCCAGGAGTCCCCACTGACACCCGCTGGCATCCATCAGACAGCTGCCCCAGCACAGCTGGAAAATAGTTTATGAGAGACCCTTCCTAACACCCCAGGCAAATATGGTAATATAACCATGAGTAAAAAAAAAAAAACCAGAATAAATCAACATGTCAAATGAGTTGAGTGTGTCAGGTGCTAACCACTACACGTGAGATTGCCTGTTTCAGGTGCCTCCCCAGTTGGAAACAGAGATGTGAAGGGGACCCTGTGAAGTGCCTCTAATAACTCATACCTTGCTGAAATTTTCAGAAGTGAAACCTTAGGTCCATCGTACCAAAGCAAATAAGTGTAGCCCCCAGTGGAGGGACCAGCCTTTAGGTGATCTACAGTATCTGTTTGAGAAAAAGAAAAGAAATAAAAATGAAAACATAAATAAATTGTATTTTAATTTCAGATTCCACTTGTTCGTTGCTGGTATGAAGGAAAGCAATTGACTTTTGTATATGAAGCTCATTACCTTCACCCTTGCTATAATTGCTTATTAGTTTCAGAAGTTTTTTGGGCAGTTCTTTTGGATTTTCTACATAAATGATTGTGTCATCTGTGAATAAAGAAAGTTGTATTTCTTCCTTCTCAATCTGTGTATGTTTTATTCTGTTTTCCTGTGTCATTGCTTTAGACAGTACTTCTAGTATGATCTTGCAAAGGAGTGGGGAGCGGAGACGTCTTTGTCTTCTTCATCTTGGCAGAAAAGCTTTGAGTTCCTCATCATCAAGTATGATGTCAGTTGTAGGATTTTTGTAGATATCCTTTATTAAGTTGAGGAACTTTCCATTTATTCCCTGTTTACTGAGAGTTTTTTTAAAATCATAAATTGGTGTCAGATTTTGTCGAATGCTTTTTATGCATCTATTGATGTTATCAAGTGATTTTTTTAGCCTGTTGATGTGAATGGATTACATGAATTGATTTTTAAATGTTTAACCAGCCTTGTATACCTTCATTAAATCACACTTGGTCATGGCATATAATTCATTTCATATGTTGTTGGATTGGATTGGATAATATTTTGTGGAAGATATTTGGGTATATGTTCGTGGGATATGTTGGTCTGTAGGGTTTTGTTTTGTTTTTTTCTTGTAATGTTTTTGTGTGGTTTTCCTATTAGGATAGTGCTGACCCCATGGAATGACCACATAGAAAGTGTTCCCTCTGCTTCTGCTTCTATCCTCTGAAAGAGATTATAGAGAAGTGCTGTACTTTTTTCCTTAAGTATTCGGTAGAATTCACTGGTGAACTCATCTAGGCCTGGTGCTTTCTGTTTTGGGGGGTTATTAGTTATGGCTCCTTTTTTTAATCTTGCATTTTCATCACATTTTCAAATTTAATTTTAAATGTTATATATAATATACTTATATGGTTTCTAAAAGCTTGTTTATTAACTCTCCATGCACTTTGATGAATAATCTACTCCTGTGGCTTCTATTTGATGATCAAATAGTGACCACTGTTTGATATTCTCAAATATAAATCCTGTTTCCAGACCATTAGCCTACCGACTTTGGGATGTTTTCAGTAGCTTATTGACAAATAAAACTTGCGTTTAAGAACATGGGAGGTATTAAGCCAGAATGTCTATGATCATAATTCATCTAAAACCAATTTGGATGGAATAGAATTAAAAGGAAGGAAAGAGAATATGGCAAGGGTAAGTGCTGTTTGGTTGATATGTGTGTTAATATGTCTATTAATATGCATTTTTACCGTAAACTGTACTTACTTACTGCAGTCTTTGAACAACAACAAAAACCAGGATTTCTTTTTAAATGATGCTTGTTAAAGGCATTTGTGGTAACTCTATCCCTCCTTCTAGTGATTTATTCAAGAATGGAATGAGTAATCCAATTTTGGCTGATAATATTCTAGGGAGGTTCTTCATTCTTGAGAGGGATGAAAGGCTCATGTCTCTGCCTCTGCTGGTTTGAATAATGAAGTCTTGTGCATTATAAGAGCTGTCTTGGGGCAATGAGGGAACTCAACCTCTGGACAAAGAGAGGTGCTGAGATAATCAGAGATAAGTGGAGCTCTGTTCCCGTCATTCCTAAAGCCTACTCCACCTCAGGATTTCCAACAAGAAAGCCAATAAAATTTCTATTTTTTAAGCCATTTGCTACAGAAAGCATTCAATTTGGAACTCGAGGTCAATATGTGGTTCAATGAGATAATGCACATGGAAGTGCTTTCGTAACTGTGGACCTGTGTGCACCTGCCACCGGCAGTACTATAATCCTATGACAGGGGATTGAACGGTGACAGGAAAGGAATCATCCAACTGAAGCCACCTCACTGAATTTTGTCACAATGTAATGCATACGTAAGTTGATTATCATGTAGTCTATCTAAATTGGGGAGACCACGTGGCACAGACCGGGGGATCCAGTGTCCCTCTGATGACAGCTCTCTGAGCTCTATGGGGGGTCAGAGACTCCACCTCCCTGCTGAGGGAGTCCTGTGCTGTGTCTTTCCTGAGAAAACTATAATATCCTGTAAACTTTGGAAAAATTACCATGTTTAATTCCATTAATATATCTAGTCTTCAAATAGTTGTATGAAATTCAATTTTTGGAGAGTAAAATCTCTCCAATGCATTTTCTCTTTCTGGTGGATGAGGAAATCAGAATGTGTCGTGGGCACACTTCTTCCTGAGCCTGCACCATCTGTGTGTTGTTGAACATATTTTCAGAGGAGAAATTGGGACAAACGTAAATGGCGGTTCCCCAAAGTGAGTTTTTCCATCCAGTCTGACGGCTCTATACCAGCACCACTAAATCTCATTCTTCCTGGAGTCAGCCAAACTTCTAGCCTGTTAGTATGTACTTCCAACTTTATTAGCAAGGGTGACATACAAAGGCCCTTCAGAAGCAGCAAAATCAATGGCTTGGCTTTGTCCTGACTCTTGGTGGCTGACAAAAATGGACACTGACTAATTATGTTTCTACTGCATGCACTTCTTGGAAACTTAGGCAAGGGTGTGTCAGATTTATAAGGGCTATTAAAAAGAGTGAGTGCATGTTTTCGTCTGCATACATAGCTTATGCTAATGGAATACATTTTCCATGTGTGCTTATAAAAACAAGCAGGTTGAATTGTGTTTATGGAACGGATAAAATCCGGGCATCACATATGTGGCATTTTTCCTCTTCTGCAATTTCAAGTTTGTAATCTAAAACACAGAACTACTTAACAATGACTATAAAAGCATGCTACATCGCAAATATAATTGCTTTTACATTTCATCTGTTATTTGCTAGCATGACCTTTTTTATATGTGACTGTCTCACCAAATGACTTCCAAATGAGTATTTAAAGCCACCATGTACCATTAACTGTGGGCTCTCGATTTGGTGCAGTCAGGAGCTATTAGAAAGTCTTCTACATCAGCGCTTCTCAGACTCTATAGACAATTTCCCCCAATTCATCACTGACTCGTTATTTGGAAAATATAACAAAAGTGAATGATTAGAAAAATAAAATTTAAAAAGTATGAAATAAACCCTGGTTTTAAAAACTTTTTAGATGAAGCAGACATAAAATTGCTCATTGTGTCAGATTGCTATAAAAGTTCTAAGACTCTCAATTGCTATATTTATCACAGTGAACACCCATGACAAATAGTTCACAGAGTCACTCGGTTCACAGACCCCACTTTGAGTGGCACTGCCCTAGATAACGACTGATGAAAGAGCAGGTGCAACTTTCAAGTTTCCATTTTGTTAGAGATGCTTAGAAAGTTAATAAAAGTGTACTCTGTCTTTGTCCAAACTGCACGGGTTTGTGGGATCTGAGAATGTGCCCTTGACTCCATTTCTGAGATGGGTTTCTGTGAAATCCAACTTAAATTCCACTCTGGTTCTGCTGCAAGTCAACCCTTGCCTGAATCCTGTGGGTTTCTGTGCCCTCAGGATGACGCCGAGGTGGCTACTCTGGCATAAGTGATCCTGGCCTCACCAATCTCCCAGCACCTCTGCCTCTCTCCCAACTCTTTCAGAAAACAGGGTCGTGTCAGCAACACTCAGAAGCCAACATGAAGTGGCTCTTACCAGGCAAAGATGGGAACATTTGAGCAACTGTAAGAATAACTGCAATAGATGAAAACATGCCAAATATATTTAAATCCATGTGTTTGTAACAATATTTTTAAAAAATATTGGTCATCTTTAAAAGATGCTAGGGAACTCATTAGTATGAAAGTGGATGAAGCAGGGGAACACACAAGCATTTATCCTGTCTTTGCTATCCAAACTTTACCTTAGGACAAATAATTGATGAAGGAAAGTTTTCTTTATACAATTATTTCTATTAATACTTATAAAGAATTTCTCCAGTTTGCAACCCCTAATGGAATAATGGCTAAGTTTTAGTAACAATTTGGAGAATAAAAGTGAGCTGTGATTTTTCAAAATCATTAAAGAACTGAAAGGAAAGAAAACATAGCCCATTAGCAAAGGGGTAGCAATAAAAGAGACAGTAATAAAGCATCAAAACAGTAAGTATTAAAAATGACAAAACACATCAACTCTGAAAATACACACATAAGTCTGAAAACCCACCATTAAATGACAAAGTTCTCTTGAGTGGACAAGAAAACAAATTTGACCTATGTGTTTTTTAAAGAGGTATTTTAAAGCAAAATCCTAGAATATTTAAAAATTAAAAACAATAGGCAAAGATATAGCCAGTAAGCACAAAAACAGTGAGAGGTGGCAGAGTCAAAGACACAAACATAGCAAAGAGAAGAGAGACATAAACATCTATGGGCAAAATAAAATGGTATTGAATTGTATATGTAGAATATTAGGTATAGAAATAGAAATTGATAGAGCCACAATGGTGGTGGGGGACATAAAAAAAAGAGATGCATCTACTATGGTTTATTTCATTAACACCACCTTATAAGATAACTTTTAAAAATATATGAAATGTTTCAGTGTTTTCCAGTTCTTTTCTTTTAATTGTGATAAAATACACGTGACATAAAATGTACCATCGTAACCCTTTGTAAGTGTACAGTTCACAGGGTTAAGTACAATCACATTGTTGTGCAACCAGTCTCCAGAACGCTCTTTGTTTTGCGAAACTGAAACTCTGTACCCATTAAACAACTCCTTGTTCCTCCCTTCCCCTAGCGCCTGACAACCACCATTCTACTTCCTGTTTCTACAAATTTGACTACTCTAGGCTCCTCCCGTAAGTGGAATCACGCAGTATTTGTCTCTTTGTGGCTGGCTGTTTCACTCAGCATAAGGTTCTCAAGGTCACCGTGTGGTAGCTCTCCATGGCTCACATCACTGCCCGTGGAAAAATTGTCTTTCATGAAACTGGTTCCTGGTGCCAAAAGGGCTGAGGACCGCTGTAGCATATGCCAGAATTTCCTTCCTTTTTAAGGCTGAATAATATTCCCGTGTGTGTCAACCACATTTCCTTTATCCATTCATCCATCAGGGGACACTTGAGTGCTTCCACCTTGTGGCTCTTGTGAGTAATGCTATGAACATGTGCAGGCTTTATAAAATATTTGATTGAAAATCGATATCAGAGGAAGCAAGGTGGGACAGGTGTTGAACTGGCCACTGTGCACAAGGAGTCATTTAGTCCTCTTAGTGTCCCCAGGAGACAGATCTTCAATTCATGAATGCAAAATTGAAAATTCGTATGACTTTGCATACAGCAAGAACAGCAAGCAGAGCTGGGTTGGAACTCAGGTTTGTCTGCCTTCAAATTTTAAACTCAAATAATCAAATATCCAAGAAGAACATGGGAGAGATGTTTGTTTTTAACTGCAACATAAAAGGAAATGAGCATTCATTTAATTTATTTGTATTTGCCAGTGGTGACCTTGCTTATCCTTACACTTTCACCTCTTTGTTTTGAGAAACACAACTTCCGTCATCTTTTTAAGTCTGTTCTTAGCAGAGCTTCTCTGGCTTCCTTCTGTGCCCCCCTGCACAAACGTGTACAGCTCACACCCCGGGTTACTGACTCCCAGCCACCCTCACCAAGAATCACTGGATACAGAGGAAAGCGTCCAATTGCCCATCTGTAAAATGGAAATAAAATAAAGTTGCTCCAATAATTGAAAGAAGTGATATGTAAAAATCACTTCGTGTAATGCCTGAAACACGCACATGCTCAGTGCTGCTAATGGCTATTAGAAGTAGCTTAGGATTCAAACAAAAAGTTTCTACCTACACATTTTTTGCACTCTACTAAAACAAACTTATTTTGACTCTTTATTACTCATTTTTAAATGAGTGCCATTTACTCCTACCCATTTTTTTCCTATTTGCAAGTTCCTCAAAATTAGCAAGTTTTTTCAGCATTATCCTCCATTTCATTCTCACGCACTCTAAGGAACACGGCATGAATGAGACTGTATGAAAACAAAAGGTAATATATGTAAATGTCATTTCATTTGAGTACCTTTAGCTCTAAGTCATCACTTCTAATGGCCCCTTAGTTTCCCCTGTATCATAATTGATTTAATCACTTTATTCATGGATATTGATTCATTGCCATTTTTCATTGTCATAAAAAGTAATACATTGCATAGTCTATATAACAATGACATGCACAACATGACCTTATTTTTAAAATATCCGGCACATAATATACACATACACAGATATCTAAAAAGAGATAATCCAAATGATGGGGCTTGTCTTTCCCACATTTGTACTTTTCTCATTTGCTTGTTTTGGGCAACAAATACATATGGATTTTAGAAACAGGAAAAAAGTATTTTTCATTTTGGAAAAAACGGGAGAACATTGCAATCCCATACAAGAGAAAGGCTACAACCTTCGGAGATGCAGATCTAATTGAAAATCAATTCTTTGTTGGGTGAATGTGCATTCAATTAGCTGCTTATTTGAGAGAAAAATGTGATAAGTGCCCATGTTAATTGTGATATTTATCAAAAAAGGACTAATTTGAGATTGATTATCAAACACCAACGTGTGTACTATTTCATTGACTCTAAGATGTCTTCAATTGTAAGTTGCACCATTATTTTGTGTACCACTAAGAAATAAGAAAAATTTCCAAATAAACCATGACAAGCGATTTAAAGGTAGGTACTGCTTTTAAAATACTCAGATAACATAATGTTATAATAGATACAGTTAACAAAAAGATCCTCCATTCACTTCTTTTTCTATTCCATGGATACAACATCGTTAACAATTTGATATATATTCTATTGGATTCTCTGTTCATACATATGAGAATATAAATGCATCTCTCAATATTTAGATGTGTTAATATGCTTATCCCTGTTGTGTTTCCTTTTATATGACTTCTTCCTTTTCTCCCATGGAGGTTTAAGATTGTTGTAGAAAGAAAAATGACAAATAAATATGTAGTTGGTGGAGTAGGATTCCAGAATAGGATTTTTGAGTCCTTAGCAATATAACGATTTAAAAAGCCCAGGTTTATTAAGAGATAAAATTCTCTAAAATTTCCTTTTGAAAGTTGATCTTATAAAGGTGGAGAGTAGAATGATAGATCCTAGGAGTGGGAAAAGTGGGTGGGTGAAGGGAGGTAGGTTAGTGGGTACAAACATACAGGTAGATAAAAGGTCTAAGTTCTATTATTTGATGCAGAGTAGACTGCAGTTAACAAAAATGTATTGTATATTTCCAAGTAGCTAAAAGAGAGGACTTGAATTGTTCCCAACACATAAAAATGTTAAATACTCAAGGTGATGGATACCTCGAATACCCTGACTTGATTATTACACATTCTATGTGTGTAAAAAAAAATCACATATACCTTATAAATATGTAAAACATTATGTATTAATTTACTGTAAAAATTAAAAAATAAGTAAAATTTCTAAATATTAAAATTTCATTAACATAATTGGTCTGACTTTATAATTTTAAGATAACCACGGGAACAGATAGGAAGAGGAAACGTAGATCTCTTCCTTTGTATTTCCAAGGTCAAAGAGGTAGGGTAGCAAGGTCAGATTCCTGCTTATGCCTCCCCTGAATCATTTTTCTGGGACAGAACCATGAGGGACAGGTCAAACATTATTCTCATAGAATGAGGTGTTCAAGAAAATTGAGGTGACTGTCTCATTTCCATAGCCTGTACTCCTGTGAGCCTATATTTGCCATAGAATCACATCCAAAATTCCATGGGAGCATTAACCAGCACTGGATAGCAGAGCAAAGCCTGCACATGGTGTTGTGTGGAGCAAGCAGTTGCCATGTGAACTAGTTTAGGGATGTTGCAAAGGAGACAAGAACTGCAGTGCTGGGGAATTTTGTGAAAAAATGCAAATGACCAGTGTGGTGGTGGAAGGCCCAAAATTGAGGTCCAGTATTACATGCGGCCTTGGCAGCTAGGGAAGACTGGGAGAGCCTCAAGTGGCCTCCCTGCAAGTTCCTCTCCCCATTCCACTCCCACAGAGAAGGTCCCAACCGAACAACCCTGTGATCAGGAGGCCCAGGCACAGTTCCTGCTTACCCCTGAGTGGCAGGTTGTGGTTCCCTGCCAGGCTGCAGAATTACTCAACAAGTCAGTCTTATCCTCCCATCCTCCCATGGGAGCCAGAGGGCACCCTACTCTGTTAACACTCCAAAGCCTGCCTCCCACAGCCCCTGTTCACTCTGTTCCTGAGTTCAACCCCCATGTGGACTTGTGTGGCGTGTGGATCCTCCCCCCACTGTGGTGTGCGAGAATAGGTGATTAATCAATCACTGTAAACCTCATCTGTCCAGTGTTGAGTGTGTTCAGCCATTGCTATAACCCTGGGGCAGGACGGCAATACTCCATGGGATGTTGGGAATATCAGGGGTTGGGTGAACATAAGGTGTTGCAAACCACACAGCCCCCTGTCTTTAGCAGTGAGGGCTGGCAAAGTAGCCAAGCCGAGCAATTCCTGTTTTTCCTTTAAAGAAAAACCAGTTTAATGCAACTCCAGTCACACTCCCAGGTACTGGGGAAGGGGCGAGGGGAGAGAAAGCAGGATGAGAGACAATGTAGGGAGGTTGGATGCAATAGTTAGAAAAAAAATAACAGCTAATTTTGACTTTTTTTAAAAAAAAAAAGACAAAAGTATAGAAATTTACAAAATGAAGAATTGGGAAAGTGATTAAAAGCAAATATAAATCAAAAATAAAATAAAAGAAAAATAAAGGATAAGGCCGGTAATATAGTATCAGGCAAAAAAGAATTCAAGAAACGAACTGAATGAGACATGGAAGATGATTTTAATTCTCTAAGAGATACACTGGAAAGTGAAAATGTGACACTTATGAGCCTTTGAATTCAATGCAATCGCTTCCAAGTCCTCCCTCCTTGAGAAAATTCTCCAATCATCCCGATCAGAGCTGTGGTGTCTCCCAAACTCCGACCACATGGTCACAGACAGTCCCTCAGGGTTGATCCCACAGACGGCTGATTGTAATTGGTGTGATTTTCACTAGTTTACACCCAAGTATTGGAGAAGACCCTCATTTTCATCACCATTTACTGACAACAGGTGTCAAACAAGGTATGTAGGGTTTTTTTGGAATGAGATTACACTAGGTAGAATCAAGCAAGCAATTCATCGATCAATCTTTGCATAGGATAAACCCAGGATCCGTGGCTTCTACATTATTTTCCTGAGTAGAAAGGAAATAATGAGCAGGAATTGTCGTGTCTGCAACTCACTTCCCAGTTACGAGGATACACCATCAGGTCAGGACGCTGCGGAGATGAATCAGAGGAAGTCAAAGGGAGATGCAAACAAAGAAATATCTCAGATTCACCAGGGGATCGGGGAGGTGTGAGCGGCTGGATCGCCTGTGTACAAGACACATTGTCCTCAGTCATCGCCACGAACGTAGTCCTCCTCTGCATTATTGAACGTGTCCACATGTTTGTTATTGCTAACAACAGTGAGGGAAATTGCTGCAGGGACTAACCCTGAAAAGGAATGTTTAAAAAGCCTTATCTAGGTTAGGTGGTGATTTAGTTTTCAGTAGAGAAAACCCAGAGCAGTGGGAGACTCCTGCTGGGCTTTTCATCTATATTCTCCCTTGCATTGATTCAAGCATCTCTAAGAGTTATTTCAAGAACCATTTTCACACATTCACTGATTTTGTTTCTTTTTTTAAGCCTTCTGGAAGCAAAACCCAAGCTGTCGATTGCAGCCATGGAGATGAACAGAGATCTGAAAGCCATCATTTTGAAGTTTTCTTCTCTTTTAACTATTCTTAACAGGATGAAGCTACCCTGACTACATGGTAAAATCACCTGGAGAGCTTTTCAAAAATCCCAGATGCTCAGGACACATCCAGTGCCAATTAACTCTGAATCCTGTGAGGCGTGCACCAGGCGTGTTAAAGGTAGGTGGTTCCTGGCAGCAGCATGGTCTCAGGACCCAGATACATGGATATTTTTTAGGTCATCATTATAAGCCCTTAGAATAGCTTTCACATCTTCTGCAAATATTATCCATTGAATCTTCACCATGAGCTATGTGGTGGGTCAGGGTTCAAATGAGCTTGTAAATGGCAGACACTGGTGTATAATCCACTGACCTGAATCCAAGAAAAAAGTAGATCGTCCTGAACTGGATTCTCTTCCAGCTTCACCAGTGACTCAAGCACTCATTACAGAATTCCCACGGAAGGGAAGGGCTGGGTACATATCAAAGATTGGGGAGCAGTGGTGAAGGCTACACTTCACACCCAAGGAGGCAAGTGGCTTGGGTGAGCACTGAATGGTCAGTACAATCAGATTTCTTCATCAACGCATATGATCTGGAATATGGAAGAACACTCGCAGGTTCTCAACTCACCCCAGGGTCAGACAATGTCTCTGTAATGTGTATCATTACATCGTATGATGAAGCAATATGAACTTGATATCATGTCGGCCATTTTTTTAGTAGTCACATAACATTGTTAGTTTTATGAAGGTTCTGGAAGTGGAAATTACCTGAATAGGACATCCACGACCTCACTTATGGTCTGCATTGATTCAATTAATGTGACTGGCCAGGCAGGTGGAACTTTTCTGCATAATCGCGTGCTAAGTTGTAGAACAGAGCAGTGTTCCCAGATAGAGGAAGTCGTTTCACTGGGTCGGTATTGAGATTGAAACCAATCAGCAACATTGATGAATCCTAAATTCACAACATTGAGACATGAGTGGAACAGTGAACTAGCGACCTCTGAAAACCCTCCATAAAATCAATGAGAACACTGACAAAAATGAATGAAATTAATTTTTCATACCTCTAGAAATCATGAAAACTAACACCAATGCTTCCCAAAATCTTCCAAAAACCAAAAAAGAGAGGAACACCTCTCAACACATTCTCTGAGGCTAGTACTACCCTGAGGGCAAAACTGTAGTACACAGACATCACACGAAGAGAAAACTATAGACCAATATCTCTTATGTATACAGATGCAAAAATCCTCAACAGCAAGATACCAACAAATTGAATCAGACAACATGTAAAAGGATTTATCCAAGGGAGGTTTATCCCATTTTAATGTATCCAAAGACAATATTAAGACAGTAATACTTTGTAAATTGACCTACATAGTCAATGCAATCTCTATCAGACTCCCAGCTGGTTGTTTTGTTTTTAATTGACAGGTTGAATATAAAATTCATATTGAACTTCAAGGGACCCAGAAGAGCTCAAATGATCTTAAAAATACAGGAACAAATTTGTAGGACTAATAATACTCCCATATTTCAAAACTTACTAGAAAGCTACAGTAAACAAAACTGTGTGCAACTGGCATAAGAATAAATACAGAGCTCAGTGGAATAGAAAAGAGAATGCAACAATATATCCTTACATTTATGGCAAATTGATTTTTGACAAGGTTGCCAAGAAAATATGATGGGGAAAATTTCAATAATTGCAAATCATATATCCGACAAGGGATTAGTATTTAGAACATATAAAGAACTCTTATAGTGCAACAATAAAAAAACAAGCAACCCAATTAAAAAGTGGAAAAAGGATTCAAATAGACATTTATCCAAAGAAGAAATACAAATAGCCAACAAGCACCTGAAAAGATGCTCAACATCACTCATCATTAGGGAAATGCATGCTAAAACCCACAGTGAGACACCACTTCACACCCACCAGGACGGCTATAAGCGAAAAGATGGACAGTAGCATGTGTTAGCACAGACGTGGAGAAACTGGAACCATCACACGCTGCTGGTATGAGTGTAAAGTGGTCCAGTTACTTTGCAAAATACTTTGGCAGTTTTTCAAATGGCTAAACATAGAGTTACTACATGATCCATCACTTCTACCATATACCTAAGAGAAATGCATGTATGTGTATACAACAAATGAACACAAATGTTCATAGCAGCATTACTTCTGATAGTCAGAGGGTAGAAACAACCAAAATCGCCACCACCTGATGAATGGTCACTGTACTAAAAGCTACTGAATTGTGTGCTCTAAAAGCATGAAGTTTATGATATATGCATTATTTCTCAGTTTTTTAAAAGAAATGAAAAAATCATGTTGAGTAAAAGAAGCCAAACACAAAAATTCCATTTATATAAAGTTCAAAGGCAAAGCTATAGTGTTCAAAGACACATACTTAGGTGGTAAAACTATAATACATCTTTTAATGATTGTTACTAAGGCCAGGATAATGATCACCTCGGGGGTTAAGAAGAGATTTTTGGTTTGGAGGAAGTACATGAGGAGAACTAAGGTGGTACCGATAATGCTTCATTTTTTGGTGTGGAGGATGGTAATCTGGTTGTTAATTTGATAATAATTCCATAAGCTGCCATTTATGTAATGTGTATTTTTACATTATGTGCTGTATTTCACAATATTCACTTTAATTTGCTTGTGAAAGCCCATGAGTTAGATGCACTACCGTGACCTAATCATTCCCACACTGTTGACATTTCTATTGCTTCCAATTTTTTGTTATTTTAACAACATTACAATTAACATTTTTGTACAAAAAAAAATCTTTCCATTTTTTTTTTTATTATTAACTTGGGGTAGATTTCCATATGTGGGAATAGAAAGTCAAAGAATTCAAATATTTTGCCATTAATACTATGAACCTCTCAGAAATAGTTTTTCTTTTTATATGTTACATGTGGCTTATTTCAGCCCAATGTTCCAGTTTTCCAAGGCCTTTCTGAATTCTGATTCTGTCCTGTTAGCTGTCCTCTGTGCTTCCGAGATGTCCCCATCTTCCTCTCCAGCAGTCTCACCCGTCCCTCTCGGCAAGCCCAGGGTGGGCAGTGAGCTTGTTCTGTTCCCGCATAGTTTGGGGACCCTGCTAAGAGCCCTTCTGACAAGGAAAGGACTCCTGGACCGGAGACACATAGCCTGCACCTGCCAGACAGCCCCTGCCCCGCGATGCATTCTGCACGCCGTGATGCAGCGCCATCCCCACTGTCAAATAACAGCGCTCAGACAGTTCTAGACATGACTCTCATACTAAAAGAGATTGAACACGTGTCAAGTATTTTATTCAATTCCTTAATTAATGAAGGAACCAGTAGGATGGTAAAACTAGTTCAAAGAACAATTCCAGGAATGAAGATTGATAGAGTTAGCCCAAAAATGCTGAAATGGATTTGCTAATGGATATAAAACTATATAGTATCCCACAGGGTGACAAAATAGTAACCTTTGGAATTATCTTCTTCCCAGGCAGAAATCTACAAATAAACATGTAACTTCACGTTGTGGGGTTATTATCAGGTGCTAACAATCAAAGTCCAACTCAGGTATATTCTGCTACGGAATGACATAATCCTTAGGGAAAGGATTATAAAACCATGCCCCCATATAATGTGGAAAGAACATTCTGTCATCCTTTGGCTTTATTCCCAAGTGTTGGATAACTTTTCCAACATCACATGTGGCCTTGAAAAATCACTGGATTTATCTTTTGCTATTTTGAAAATCCTGGAAAACTGGGGTAGATTGTGCTGTAAAATCCAAGTCACTACATAGAAATGTATTTTTTTTTCTTCCCAAGACCAACTCAATTCTGTCTTTCATTATCTGAAAGTTCACAAAAAGTCAGTTCTCTTTTGCTTTCTGAAGTCACTGATGTTTTGCAAGATATAAGAAACTTCTCATCTTCAAGTGTTCGTGGCTAGGGCATATGCCCGTGAGTTTCTTAAAATTCATTCAGATGATTGATCTAGGTACTCGTGTGCATTTTTCTTAAAAAGAGAACAAAGTTCTACGACCACAGAGGGTCAAGAAACACTGTGCAGCGGGGCTCCTGCAGCTAGTCCTTCCATGCAGTCAGCTGCTGCATTGCAAGGTGCCTTTGCCTCTTCCTCATGCGTGTTCTACCACCTGCTTTAGAATCTCTGGATAAACCCTGCCTCCAGTCACACCCTCCTGTCCACCAGCCCGTGAACAGCTGTGTCCCTCTTAGGAGACAAGAGGTACCCACAGCCCTGCAGAGCACCAATGCACACACACAGTAATGCTGCTAAAAAGGTAAAGGCACACAAAGCTGCCAAATCCGTGGCTGTTACATTTTGCAAAAACAAAAGCCAAAAAGCTCTGCTGTTGATGAAGCGCTGCTCATTTGTTAACATAATTCCTTTTGCTCTATATTTTATTTGCAGCCTGTCTTTATTAAGATTTCAGATATACTCTAATGTATCATTTACATTATGTGAATGTGTGTTTAGCACAAAGCTATTAGATTTCCTGTGCAATCTGTAAAATAAAAGTTCAAAACCCACTGGAAGGCAGGAACAATCTGTCAGCTTGTCGTAGGTGCAATAAGCCATGTTGTCATTTGGTCCGTCCAAAACAGATGCATCAAACAAAGCCATGATAGGCCACTTTCAACTCACAAATTTCATTCCAATTAAAGACTAGGGCTCCTAGCTGCAGCATGGATTGTGCCTATAATAAGCTTTGTATTTAAATACATCCTGAGACATGATTTTTGCCAGGATTCTTTTTTCTTATTTGAATAAGAGGGACATTATAGGGGGCTAAATGATAGGGGATAGAAAAGAGAAAAGGAACAAAAAGTGAGATTTCAATCAGTCTCCAATGATGAATAAATAATATTTCATAAAATGGCAATAGTAACAATAGGTGCAATTTACTGAACACTTAGTATGTGACAAACATTTTACTATTAATATAAGCCTTATAGATATTTGTTCATTCACTTATTTAACAAATACCTCTTGAAAGATTATTGTGTCAAGCACTGTCTTATGTGCCCTAGAACATAAAATATAAGTCCTCTGCGCTCATGGTGTTTATCTGCTAAAGAGAGGAGAGCCACAAATATAGAAATAAATGCAAATGCTGTACACACACACACACACACACACACACACACACACGAGTACACACACATTTGCATATATAATTTTAACTTGAAATGTGCCTTAAAGGAAATAGGCTGAAGGAATACAGAGGTGGTTGGGTTGTACCGGGGAAGGGCTGATTTGGCCGGAAGCCAAAGGCTTCTCTCGTAGGTCCCATGAGGAGCCCGGGAGGAGCTTTCTGGACACAGGAAATAGCAAGTGCAAAGGCGTTGAGACTGAATGGAGTTTGGCAGGTGTGCAAGATCCAGAAAGGAGACCAGTGATCAGGTTGGATGAGGAGGAGAATGGGGAGAAACGAAGAGACCACTGAAGGTTTAGGTGGGGCGTGGAAGCAGGGAGGCAGGGGAGCAGGCTGCTGGTGCGTGCGGTGGGAGACGGTGGTGGTGATGGGTTTGTCAGCCTGCGCGATGAGAAACTGCAGGATGCTGCTTACAGTGTTGAGGCGGTGTGATTAGGATTTGGTGATGTATTACATATGGGGTCTGAGGTCAAGGGAGGAGCAGAGATGAACACCAAGGCAAAAAAGAACCCCTGCCCTCCCTATCCCTCTTCTCACCATGGCAAAGTTGGCACCAGATATCAAAAATTCACCATAGCAGCCAAACAAATGTCCCAGCCCTATGTAAAACATGTTCAACTTCATGAATAATCAAGCAGTGAACTTTCCTATCAGAAAACTCATTTTGGTTTAGCCAATTGGCAAAGATTTTTAAATTATCTATATTAGGATTATCAAGGATGGCTAAAGGGCTGCCTTCAGGTCCCAGTAGTGGAATGTAAATGGATCCAAACAATCAATAGGGAAATTTAAAATTTTATTTTTAGTAGCCATCATACGCTTTTGCCATCAATTCTACCTCTTGGAAAACATCCTAAGGTCATAACCAAATATGGGGCTATATTTATGTTCAAAAACATTAGTTCAATGATAATGAAAGAAAATTAGAAATAGTGTAAATATCCAGTGACAGAGAAATGGTTAAATATATTACAGTACAGCTATTTATATTGTCATTAAAATCATATTTTGGGATAATTTTTGTCATTATAAAATCATGATGCAAATAAAATTGAGTTCAAAAATATGATTAAAAACTCTACATGCATAAACATGCATATGTAACAGGGAGTAGAAATCTAAAAGGTTAATAATGGTTTTCTCAGAGAGGTCAGATGATAATTATTTTCAAAATCTCAACAATGAACGTGTATGACTTTTATAATCAATAAATAGAATTATACAACTTGTGCAAACCGTAAGACCAGGGAACGTTCTGGGATCCAATATGTGCCCCGTGTGTCAAGATAGGACGGTTGCTTTTAAACCATGCCTGGCAATATCCTGGAGCCCTGAGGAAAATGCCACTTGCTGCCTAATTCCACCTCCTTAAGCTTAGCAATGTTGGGAGGGTTCTCCAGGGAGTCCCTTAGAGTCACTTTTGAGTTTGGATTTTCTTTTTCATTTGACTTATTACAAATTGTTTTAGTTCAGGTTGCTATGACAAATTACCATAGACTGGGAGGCTTAAACAACAAACATTTATTCCTAACAGTTCTAGAGGCTGAGAATCTGCAGCCACGGCGCTGCAGATCCAGTGTGTGCTAAGGTCCTCTCTCTGGTTGGCAGGTGATGCCTCTCGTATCCACACAGGGCAGGGAGAGGGCAAGAGAAAGTGCTCTTGGGTCCCTTTTATACGCATGAGATCAGCACTCCACCCTCATGACCTAATTACCTCCCAAAGCCTTCCCTGCAAAAGTCTTCCTGGTGGGGGTTAAGATTTCAACATGTGGATTCCGGCACTGCAGACATTCGGTCCTTAACACGTTTTGATTAGTCTCTCCTTCGTCCCGTCTTGGCTGCACAAAGCTGTGCTGGAATTTCTTGCAGTTGGAGGCATATTTCTCTGTACATGGAGGCATGTTTCCTTCTGCTGGTAAGATGCTTCCTCTTCGTCACGCTCCCTTCATGATGTCAGTGGGAACATGTGAAAGGTGGGGCCCATTTGCTGAGCCCACGTCACTTTCCCGTGGTACTTTTAGAGGCCCAGCCTGTCCCCTCCCACATTTGCCATGGTCCCTTACACGTCAGCAGGAGGAAGACAGAAGAGGGACCTTCTAGGTCACAGAGACTCAAGAACAGCAGATGTCATTTTAGTGGGATCCAGCACAATTGTTCCTGTCACTCTCTGCTGTTATCAAACCAAATCAGGGCATCCTATTCTCAAAATATGTAAAAACTTGGAAAATAAATGAAACCAAACATACACTAAGAAACTTCTGTGGTCACAGTGGCCATATATAGCCAGTTACAAAAGCACAAGCAGATGATTAATTGGTGCCCAAACACAGATGGAAACCACATTTTCCACCATTTTGCATGCAAATCGGACTTAAAGCTCCATGAATACAAAGTCAGCAGATTTTCCAAAGATTATCGCGTCCAATGAGTGCCATCATCCTTATATCAATTCTCAAATTTTATTTCATTTTGTTTTATTAAAGTCTTTAACAAAAAACTTTTCTTGTACAATCATTATATCACCGTGGTTCTTATGTGGCTTTTGGAGGAAAAACAATACTACAAAAAGGTAGTTGCTGAAAGGTAATTTAATCAGCATTCTCATAAATCACACAGTTTTTCTGTCTGATTTGCATGGAGAGAAAAGTCTTAGGGCAGAAAGAGTGTCTTCCATATTTTAATTTGATTTCCAGGCCTAATTACATTGTGCTTAAATGTAACACACTTGTGACTTTACAAGGACGATAGTGCTGTGGAATGAATAAAACTTTGCAAACTTCTAATGTTTTTGCTGGAAATTAACCTCCCACTGTAATCCAAGGATGCAGGCATCACAGGGAACTTATTTTGATCATATGTTAAACAAAAGGTTTAATGTCAAGTTGACAAATTGACTACAGACTCTTTGAAAAAATTAATAATGGAAAGTACAGCTAGAAAAATTATCAAATATTAGCAATAGTATTTAAAAATTGCTCCTTTCTGTCAATTCTCCCAAGTAGCAAGCGCATACCTTCTCCCTAAACTCATCAGTTCTATAAAAAAAGTCTTTTAAATCCTGTCAGTTTTTTCCTTGAAATGCTTTGCACACTTTTCCAGTCCTTTTCATTACCAAATTCTAGACCAAATCTTAATACCTGTTTTTGTCAAGCCTGAAATAGTACAGTATCTTGTATTTCTTCTCTCTACTCTCACCTACTGACTTATTCAATACTTAAGTTGTCACTTTTATTATATAAATTACCTAATTAAAATATTCATAATTATCTCAACAATCAAACCCAAGCTCTTTAGACTGGTAAGAAAATAAAAATGGCAACAGTAATATTAATAATGGCTAATTTTTACTGAGTAGTTTTTTTTATTTTCCAATACTTTTCTAAATATTTTACATGGATTTAACCCATTAGTTCTTACAACTCCATGAGGTAGGTAAGATTATGAATCCATTTGTCAGACGTGGAGGTGGAGGGCAAAGAGGTTGAGTTGACTCTACTCCCAGGGGCCAGTATGGTGGAAGTTTCAGGCACGGAGATTTCGCCCAGGGCAGAGGGAGAGCCCGGGGGCCTGGGCTAAAGCTGAGAAGTGAAACAGAAGGGGTGACCCCCACCCCTGGTGGTCAGAACAACGTGCTGTCCAGGTAGGTCATTTGAGTGGCTGTTGGGTGGGAGCCACCAGACAGTGTCAGAGAGCCATGGGGAGTCTTCACCATAAACAATGAGTGTTGAGATTTATGAGTCAAAGAGCCCGGAGCGGACGGTGTCAGGAACAGGCTGAAGCTACAGTAGATCTGGCGCATTCCAAGAACAGAAGGAGAGGGTCCGTGTCCATTCTTGCTCTTACTGGACGGTGCTGGGACAGAGCCTCAAGAAAAGGGGGAATAAAAATGGTTCTGTTTAATCCAAAATTATCTAAATTAGGTAAATGATAATTATGCTAACTCTTCTTCAAGTTCCACCTCTTCCGTAACAGTTTCTCTGGATAGTTTGCCAATGTGCTAATACTCTTCTCATCCATACAACATTATGATTATTACCTACAAATGTTAAACTGTGATTTACCATTTGATATTTTATGTATGTATGTATGTATCTATTTGTCTATGTCACTCCTAGTTCTAAGGCATAAATAATAGTAAATCACAGTTTTATCATTTGTAGATTAGGTAAATAATTATTTATTGCAACAATGCTGCATTTCCATACCACTAAAACTTTAAAAAACAATTTTACATATATAGTTTACCTGTTGATACACTATTCACTGTCTCGTGCCTAGAGCAGTTCATTGTAAAAATTACAGACTCCATGTGTCATTTGTGAATGAATAAGGAAAAGAGAGCGTGTTCTTGTTCGGTTATTCTGTGATTTTAAATGTCTCAATTTAATGCCTCCATTTTACCTGCCTAAAATAATTTATATGTTTTAATGAATATCTGAGAAGAATTATTTCAGGTTTGAAGTACTTTTTAAGGATTTGAGTCCATTTGTTAAATTTAGCTTTCTAACATGACAGTAAAGAGACAAGCCCTTTATTCCTCAACGAAATCTCACAGTTTCGAGGCTGAGATAGCAGTTAAAGAATTCCCATTTCCTTCACTTTTGGTAACCGTGAGCGATGTGAGCTTAGTTTAACCCGACTGCTTGAGCACTGTAGCATTAGTTAGTTCTGGCACGTGGGATCCTCTCTCGTGTAATTAGTGTCACAGAGGGCGACCGAGCAGACGCAGGACAGCAGACGTGGTCTCAGATTTCTGCGACCAGGGGGAAGTGTCTGAACCCCGCGCTACACGGCATCGGGAATCAGCATCTCACTTTCTTGGTATTGGCCACGTTCTGAAACATGAAAGGGGCCAGGAGGAAGTCCCCTGCTGCAATCGCTCTGAGAGTCAGAGCTACGAGGGGTCAAGTGCCTCAGCCATTTCGGAGTCTCGGGTTAACATTAGAGCCAACTGCTCAGCAGAAAAAGGCAGATTAGCAGAGCAAAGCCGTTTCTCGCCTCTCCCAGACTCTGCCTTGGCAGGAGGATATAGGATGACTATTTTTGAAATCACACCCAAAGAAATAAGGTATAAGGAGCTAAAGAGCAAACGGCATCCTTAAAGCACAGTTGACTCCCTTTCTGTCTTGGGGTGTGGACACTGAGGTGGCTAATTGTTCAGTGAGACGACGTAAGGAAACCACCTGGACATCTGGAACTGGTGCTTAATCAGTGAGCACACCGGCCTGCTCGGGCTTCCGTAACAAGCCCCACAGGCCGGGCGGCTCACACAGCAGGAATTTGTCTTCTCACAGTTCTGGAGGCTGGAAGTTCACGACCGAGGTGCCAGCAGAGTTGATTTCTTGTGAGGTCGCTCTTCCCGGCTCGCAGATGGCGTCCTTTCTCCGTGCCCTCACAGAGCCTCTCCTTTGTGTGCACGGACAGAGAGACCTGGAATCTCCTCCCTTCTTAGAAGCACACCTGTCCTGTTGGATTAGTGCCCCACCCTCGTGACCTCATTTAGCGTTAATTACCTTCTCAAGGGTCCTATCTTCAGGTACAGTCATATTGTGGATTAGGGCTGCAACATGAATTTGGGGGGCGTGGGGGCACAATTTAGTCCCTCACAGTGAGCACACGTGACTTTGCTTGCGTGTGAAGTTTGTTAGGCTGCCATAGCAAATGCCGCAGCATGGAGGCTTACACAACATATATTTATTTTCCCACAGTTCTGAAGGCTGGAAGTCCAAGCCTAAGGTGCTGCCAGGTTTGTTTTCTTCTGGGGCCTCCACCCTTGGCTCGCAGACGGCCACCCTCTCACTGTGTCCCCACACGGTCACTTCTAAGGGTCTAAGCTGGAGAATGCTGTCCATTTTCCATCTAAACCAGACTGGACTTAGACAAAAGGCTTTAGTGTGGACATTTTCAAATATGCACAAAAGTAGAGGGAGGAGTAAAATTACTTCCCAAGTACCCATCACCCGTTTTTAACAATTAATACTATTTTATTAGTTGTGTTTTGTCTCTCCTTTTCTTTTTTTTCTGGAATATTTCAAAAGCAAACTTGAAATACCATATCATTTCACCAAAATATACTCCATGTGCATCTCTAACAGATATGGAGATTGCTTTTTAATTTACTCACAATGCCACTGTTACATGTAACAGGATATAATGTAATTATAACTGATTTTTTGATACCCTGGAACGAGGCTGCTTTTGTGGTTGGAAGTGGCTGGGAACCTGGGGCATCTGCCCATAGTTCCATCCAAAGATGGAAAAAGGCCACGTGACTAAGTGGTTTGGAGATGGGGTAGGAGGGAACAAAGTTGTTCCCAGACTGTGCCAAGTTCAGCACAGCCAACAAACCAGTTGTTCGTGTTGGATCAAAATGTAGACTCCGCACTATTCATAATGAGTCTGGCACAGTTTAATAGGTACAGTTTTGAACTTGGGTCAAAGGTGGTGTTCTCTAGCAATGGGGTTTGCTTCGAGACATTGCTTTGCCAAAGACCTCCTTTTCCACAGTAACTCACACCACTCTAGGAGATATCATTTAAAATGGGCAACTTGTTATATATGTTATTGTTCAATTCTTGTTCACCTCAGTTTTTTCATCTATAAAATGGGGATAAAATTAGTATCTACCAGATAGGGTTGTGTGAGATGAAATGAAAAACAAAATGTATGTAAGAATGTAGTACGGTAATAAGTGCTCAATTTATCCATTCATTCATTCAACAAAAATGTAATTGATTACTTTTGGTCTAGCAGGCTCTACACCGGGAGCCGGGAACATGGCACTGGGCTGGAACCGACAGTCTCTGCCTTCCACACGCTTACATCGCAGTGGAGGTGACCAGATAGTGAATCACCCAGTTCATCACGTAGTTACAGTTGGAATCAGGTTGCTGAAGGAGGAGCATGTAGTGAGATGACAAAGGAACCCGAGGGAACCTGAAAGCCTGAGAGAGCTTTCTGGAGGTGCTGACAGGTGATCTTTTCCAGCCCGTCTGGAAGTCTGTTAGAGATAATGCAATTTGCAATATATATGCCTGTGAACACCGAAAGAGTCGAAGGCATTCATTCCCCCTCCTGGACTGGGGAGTTGGTGGATGTCCCGTGCAGTTGTGCAACCTTAAATTGTACCAATCTTATTCTGCTCTTTTTGAGCCAGGACCTACTTATTCTCAGAGAAACTGTGCACCCGCATGTACCACTGCCCATCAGCAGGACTCCTGGGCCCGTGGGTTCTCTTGTTCATCATTTATTTAGAAATGTTCCACTGTGTATTACCGGAGAGAAGATACTGTTTTCGATTACCTGTAATCCCCTCTTGTTACACACTATCTTTTCCTAAGGCATAATTCAGTTATTTATGTTAATATAATATTCTCTGGTAATGGCTTTGATCCCAAATCTTATTTTTTAATCAAAGTTCATAACCAGAAGAAAACAGAGAAAGTCATTCATTTGTTCATTCAGTCCATACTGACCCTGCTACGATGTGCCACATGCTCTTGGGGAGGTGGGGACACAGGAGAGCCTTCCTGCTTCCACGACAGCTCCAGGGGAGGCAGACAGTTCAGCATATAATGAGACAATCTTATTTTGATAAGTGCAGAGAGGAGAGAAGAGAGAGCGGAGTCATTGTAGATGGGATGGTGAGGAGAGACCTGTCCGAGGAGGTGACATTGACTGAGAGATGACACAAATAGCCCTGGGACAAACCAGGAAAAGAGCTGTCATGTTCCCACTTGCACCCAGGGCTCCGGCCCCAGCAAGTGTCTCAGTGTTGCAGAAATAAACCAGGAGTTGTAGGCTTAAGGTGCTGAAACTACTGCCTGGGTGCTGGGACATGCCCTAGGCCGCACTCGTGCCATCCTTGTGGGAGGCTAGCTACGCGAGGTGGTGGGGACAGAGAGGAGGGTGTCTCTTTGGTTTCTTTTGGTAGAAGCTGTGTCTGAAAGACAAGCTAACAGCCGGCTGAAGATGGTGAGGTGGGTGGTGACTGCTGGTTAGAACTTTATCCTGCCCACTCCCCTGCCAGCTGGGCCATGCCACTCATTCATTTGTTTAGGGACAAAGTGTATGCAAGTCTCTGGTTGCATGGAGATGCCACAAAATTCACCTTGTATTTAGTGAATGATCTTTCAGACTTTTTGCAAACAGTTCGACTACTGCCAACAGTTTTCAACATGGTCTTTTTCTGTGGCTTTAAGAGAGAACATAGCAGGACTTGCTATCTTAAAAAGAATGAACCACGAAGTCTCAGATTGTGTCACTATTTTATTTCCCAGCTTTTCCAGCAGATATCTTTGCATATCCGACTACATCGCAGCAAGAGCTTTCACAAGCAGTTCTGTAGTAACACATCTTTGAGCACTTACCCAAATCTGTTTCAGAGACAGCCAAGGGAACCACCCTCTCTAGGGCCCTGCAAACATGCAAGGCCTGTGTGTTTACATGACAGGTTTTCACAACTGCATACCTGCAACACCATGGAGTGCAAGGCGCCTCCCTTCCTTCGGGAGAATGTGACTTAGTACCACAGGGCGGTTTCCCTCGGCCTGCCTGTCTCTCCTCGGCACACAAAGTCTCCTTGGAGGCAGAATTCTATTTTTCTCAGTTCTCTGGTGCCATCTGGTGGTTTGACGTTAGAGTCACATCCAATCATTTAATTCTGCAAACAGGTCCAGCTGTGTGGCTCAAGTAGCTGATTCCTGACTTAAGACTCTTCATCTGCGTGCATATCAATGATGGGAAGGCCCAGGTGAGAAACAATTTAAGTACTTTTGACCAGGCGTCCTTGCTAATGTGAAATCAAACAGCAGTGTCCACTGTGAGCTTAATGAGTTAAGGGGTGGGAAAGGGTGAGCTATGCAGATGGGCTGTCTACGTGGAAAGGACTCGTCAGGCAGCTCTTCAGCTCTTCACTTCACTTACATTGAGTACACTCAAGGTCAAGTCGTGTTAGCCCAAGTCCAAGTGTTAGGAGGACAACAGGAAAATATTCAGAGCCTCTTTATTTAAGGGCAGCAGCTGCCCCACTTACACACTGTAACCTTAAACAGGTTATCAAAACTCTGTCTTCTCCATTGTCTTCTTTACAAGACGGGTTTAATATTCTGTACCCTGTAGGCTTATTATGAGAATTAAATGGCATAGTGTATGTACAAGCGCTTACCACAGAGCCTCAAGTGCAGCTCAGCAATAACTAAGATTTATTAGGTGGGGCCAGACCCTTCAGAGGATCTCCCCAACGCCCCATGAATTAAGGGATTGTCCAGTCTGGATGGTCGAAGTAGGCTCTGTTCCAGTGAAAATGACGAGGCCCGTGTGGAGAGTACTTCCAGAAAGGTTCAGTGTTTCCTTGACCACAGTCTCCACGCGTGGGGTATCGCCAAGGCATGAGGTCAGGCTGGACGTAGGCAGATGGCTTTGCCTCCGAAAGCAAATTGTCTGAGTTCGTATTTGCCACTGGAAATCATGCCGGTGCGATTCTAGTAAGATCCAACACAATCTGATCTCTCCCAGGGAGAATTATTTTTATGCTCTACAATCCAGTTGGGGACATTATACAAGCACATTCATAATTCAGGTTTATTATGGAGAATTCCATTTTAGATGCACAAGTAAAAATTTCTGGACACACGTGGGGAGCGCAGTGTGGCTAAAATCACCGAATGTGGGTGGAGGGGAGAAGGGCCTGCGGCCCCCAGTATGCTGCCTGTCGAAGACGTGATGAAGTAAGGTGGGATCCAAGAACGTGCTGCACTGGGCACTTGTTTTACTTAAATTCACATTAACACAAATTATCTTCTGAAACAAGGAAACATTCTTGTTACCTTAGTAATTGTTATTCTTGTAATGTCAGTAGTACCCTCTGATAATTATGCAGCATTTTATAGTTTCAAAGAATTTTCACATATAAGGACAACATCAGAGGGTTTTTAAAAGTACATATTAAGTGAGTTAATAATATAAGCCAAGCACCTTGGGCAATACTTAGTACATAGTGCTATGTAAATATTTATTATTATATTATTATGAAAGGCAAAAGGTCTCTATTAACTTGGATCTAAAAAGAACTTCTTCATAGTCTTTTGCAACCTACAGACGTGATTTTATTTTTTAATTTTTATTTTTAAAGTTTTTTTAGCCCCCCCCACAGTGCTCAGTCATGATGTGATTTTAAAACATAGCCAATATGAGGTTCTCTCTTCAGTGAGGAAAATAAATTATTGCTTTGAGAAAATTAAGCTCTTGTTTGTCCCATAGTTGAACATTGATACATCCTCATATCACATTCTTAACATTAAAAATTGTGGTCCTTAATTGATAAATTCAAGCTACTTAAGATACTGACTATTTTGCTGAACTATACTACAAAATAAGTGTAACTGAATTTATGGAACCATCTAAACTAAATAAGGTGCAACACAAATGGTTTTGTTTTTCTCCTGTCTTTGCTTTCAGACTTGATTAGTTGCAGTTCTCTCTTCCATCTCTTACAGATGCTCTGGGCAAACCCCACAGCTTTTTGGTCACTTTCAGACACTAAAGTGATATTTAAAAGCACACTCTGGTCCGGTCACTGTAAACGTCACTTGCTCGCCAACCCCATATTCCCGCTCTGTGCCCCCCAAACCAGGCATCTGGCGGGAGACTGGAGCGTGGTGTCTGCTCCCTCACGTCCTCTCCCCTCTCCTTTAGAGTCCACCTCGGGACAGAAGAGAAGGACTTAGGGAAGAGGGGGAAAGATGTTTATATTTAACTGGTGCTATTGGGGTTCTCCCGCCACGGATTCACTCTGTGCAGGAGGCTGGCTATTTGGGGGGCACGTGCATGTTCTTTAGGAGACTCGTAGGTGGCTTCCCCATGCACATTTGCTTCACTTGGAAGAGTCACTCCAGCCCAACCCCTCAGTGAGCCCCTCCTCCGCTCGCCAGCTCCTGCCCCAGATGGACACCCTGGTCCTTGCATTGCCTGGCCGCCTCCCACCCGCTCCAGCCTGACCTGCAGCCCTCTTGGTCCAAGTACCATCCAAGGAGCTCAGCCTGGACCCTCGCATGGTGTCCACCGGAAAGGCGGGAAACCTGCCACGCCAGATACGGGGAGCAGAGGGTGCCCCCACAGCCCTCTGCCTACCCACCGTCTCCCTCCTCCCTTTCCCTTGCTCACGTGGACACAGAGGCAGGGAGAAGCAAGTTCGCTGCCCACACCAATGTCCAGCCAGGGATCGAGGTGCTCACTGCCCCCCACTTTCACAGACATCACTGAACGTCCAAATCTTTGTAAGTGACTCTCAGAGCACTTCTGCTGTTGCCTGGGCAGCGAAGGAGAAGAAGAAACCTTGGCTCCAGCTCTGAGGGGCCCTTTCCCGGCTCCTGCCTGCACAGACTGAGAGCTGTGGTGAGCCAGCAGTAGCCAGGCAGCTCTTCTGTCGCTCAGCGTAGCCTGGGCAGCTCTTTTTGGAATATGACAACACTTCACGCTTTCTGTTTTCAGCTCAAGGGCTTCATCTTAAAATTGTCAGAGGACAGAAAAAGTCCTATGCACATTTTGTCACACTGGTATCATGGGTGTCATAAAAACTTTTTAAAGCTCTTCCTTTGTCTCAAAAACCTTTTCTCTTGGCAGCCAGGGTGATTCAACGGGGAAAAGCAGAATCTTGTCCTTGCTGCCAATTTCTTGGTGCTATTTCCTAAAAATACATATTCTCTGTAGGCATGATTTGATTATACTTAAAATTTTTACAATTTTTGTGAACACTGAATCAAGGTCAAGGGCTCTATTTTTGGTAAATTACAGCTTTTTTTTAAAATACAAGTTATACATACTTGGATTGGCATTCAAGTACAAGTTGTATTTGAGTAGTAATGGCCATCTTCACTACATATTTACTTTTCTTAGTTTGAAATAGAATTTACAAAATACTCTGCTTTGATAAACAGAAAAACAAGCCATCAAGAACTTCTCATGCATGCCCTGTGGACTTGCCCAGTCGAGTGCCAGCGACCTATTGGGGGTCTCATTGCAACAAACAATAGCTGCTAGAACACACACGTAATGTCAAAGCATAATTTTCCCAAAAGTTAAAAACATTACTCTCATACAAATGCAAAGTGAAGGTGTGTCAAAGAGCCATTTGACTCATTAATGAGGAAACCAGCCGCAGGCACAGGATGACTGAAAGAAAAATTGGAGGGATGATACAGTCCATTAGGAAAGGAATACTGAAATAAACTTGCTAAGTGAGAGGTGTAGCTAGTTGCTGTTTTGCATCTCCATTGGGCAAACATCTACAAATTAACATGCAACTTCACAGAGCCTTGGCCTAAATCACTAGGTGACAGTAAATCAAACAAAAGTCCACCTTCTAGAAAACGAAATCATCCCTGTACAGGTCTGCCGGGCAATGCCCCCGAGTAAGGCCTGGAAAGGACAAGCCGCCCCTTTCCTTTATTTCCACTCTGGAGAATTCTTAAGTAATAGTATTTGCTTTAATACATACCATGTGGCATCCAATAGGATAATCTGACTAAAAAGTGCAACAATTAATTTTCCCAGGTACAATATTTATCACTGATTTTGTGGCTAACACTACAAGCTTCTAGTTAGTGGTATAACTTGTAGTTCTTTTAGCTGTGAGGATTGTAACTTTAAAAGGTGATGGTTTCCTCCTCTTTCTCCTCCTCCTCCTTATCCTTCTGTTTTAATATGCTTCTTTATTTTGGAGTGGGCTTAGACTTACAGAAAAATTAGGGAAATGGTACAGAGAGTTCTTATATACTCCGTACACAGTTTCCTTTGTTAGTAAAATCTTACATTAACATAGTACATTTGTCACAATTAATGAATCAATATTGATATATTATTATTAACTAAAGTCCATACTTTATTTAGATTTCCTTAGTTTTTTGCCTAATGCCCCTTTTCTCTCCCAGGCTCCCAGCCAGGGTACGGTATTGCATGTAGTTGTTCTGTCTCCTTAGAATCCTCTCAGCTGTGAGAGTCTCAAACTTTCCTCGGTTTTGATGACCTTGACACTTTTGGTGGGTATCCGTCAGGTATTTTGTAGACTATTCGTCAGTTGGAATTCGTCTAATATTTTGCTCATGATTAGACTGGAATTACGGGTTTGGGGGGAAGATCAGAGGTCACCGACCATCCTTCCCACAGCATGCCCAGGCTGCACGCCGTCAACATGACGGGTCATTGCCGACGTTCACCTTGACCCCCCAGCTGAGACAGAGTTTGTCAGGTTTCTCTGCTGTGAAGTTCTCTTTTCCCTCACTTTCCATACTGTAGTCTTGGGAAGGAAGTCACTACGTGCAGCCCACAGGTAAGGAGGGGGTGTTACGCTCACTTTTCTTGAATGCAAGTATCTGTATCCGTCAGGGTTCTCCAGAGAAGCAGAACCAATAGTACGTGTGTGTACACAGAGAGAGATTTATGACAAGGAACTGGCTCATGCGATTCTGAAGGCTGGCATGGCAGAGCTCTGCAGCACGGGTCAGCAGGCTCAAGACCCAGGGGACCCGACGGGGCAGGTGCCGCCCAAGGGCAGCCTCCTAGGGAGCTCCTTCTGCTTAAGGAGGCCGGCACCATTGCTCTGTTCAGGCCTCAGCTGGTTAGATGAGACCCACCCGCACTACGGAGGACAGTCTGCTCTACTCAGAGTCCACTGATTTAAATGTTAATCTCATCTAAAACGTCCTCCCAGCTGACATGTAAAATTAACCATCACAGAATCTACCTACGTAAGTTGTTTGGAATTTTTCTGCACTGCAGATTTGGCTATTCTCTATTTATTATTTATGTAATCATTTATATCAGTTCAGACTCATGTATATTTATTTCATATAATGGGTTACAATTCAATGCCACTGTGTTTATTTTGTTGCTAGATTATTCCACCTTTGGCCATTGGAGCTTCCTGTTGGTTCCTGTGTCCCTTGACATATCCTTACCCAGTGGGTTTTTTGGGCACTTAATTTTATTTCTGGCACTCCAGGCTGCTCCAGGATCATCTTGTCTATTTCCTCCTCCAGCCCTACCACCACCTGTGTTGCAAGGAGCCCTGCCCCGTGTGTGGGAGAGTGGTGTTAGAAACCAGGCTACCAGTTCGAGGTGTGCTGTCGCTACTTGGGCATCATACGTGGCTTCTAGTTCTTCTCAGCTGACAAAACTAAGAGATCTACTATACACATGCATGCTAATTCATGAATATACACATCTCTATAAATATTTATATAGTATCTTAATCTAGATATGAGTTCATTCTGATATCTCTGATGCTCATCAATTACCCGTGGATCATTCTAGCCTCTTCCCCTTGCTGGTCTGTGACTCCCTAGTGAGAAACCCGGCTCCCACCCTCCATCATACTCCACTACTACATCTTCACTTTTTACTCTAAAATACATTGATTTTATGCAAAAATACTATGCTCATTCTATAAAAACTCGTTTGGCTCACCAAAAATATGCAACATTTTGTTTTGAGGATTTCACAAACCCTTGAAAGATTTCATAGGGCTGTTTGGAAAAACCTCATAACAGAACTCAGTGGGACTCGTAGATGAATGGAGCGATGGTACCAATGAAGTCCAGTTCTCAGATGTCATTGTTCTTTACTCCTGTGTGAGTGTGGAATCATCACTCTTGCGTCTTTGCTTCTCCCAGCGTATACAGATTCACCTCCTTTCTTTGCACAGGTGTCCTATCGATTACTTATGTCTATATCTACTACACTTTCCGAATTGTAGTATTTTCATCAAACTTTTAATCACTACATTCTTCAATAAGTCACTTTTGATATAATTTGTTGTAAATTGGCTTTATAATACATCACGATAATTTTATGGTTTTAATATCAACTTTATCAAGGCATCATTTACATACGATAAATTGCATTCATTTTAAGAGCATAGTTTAATGAGTTTTGACAAGTGTGCACTTTCATGTAACCGTCATGATAAGCAAGATACAGAATGATTCCTTCATCCCCCAGAGTTCCCAGGATCGTGGGCCTCTTGGCAATCAAGCCCTCCCAACCCCCGGTTACTGTCAGCATAGATCAGTTTTGACACAGTAATTTAAGGGTGCAAATCACAAGTGACAGAACACAAATGACATGGGAAACTTGGGGACTGTTAGCTGACTGATAGCTGTTACAAACTTACCAATGCAGTTCTTGGAGCGTGTATCCAACCATTACGATATAATCATTGAGACTGCAATGGAATTTTAAAATCATAGTTAACAGTACATTTCACATATGATTGTTTCATCATGTTTATCTCTAAAAATGCCAAACCACACATGGATCACTTGACGTATCATGAACAATTTGTATACTACATTTGGGGAAATGTAACTCTAGGAGGCCCTTGGCTTCGAAAAGTCAATGGCATCGACTCCTCTAATGAAATACAAGATGGCGCCCAGGGCAGGGGGAGGCAGCACAGGTACGTATACGTCTTTTTCTATGGAGAAGCCGTAACACTCATCACAAAGATGTTAAGGTGGTTTGAGAATTGAACAGGTGTCAGTCTAGTACAATTCATCTCAAACTTCAGTGTAGTTAATACCCTCTCTTCCAGGCATATGCGTGGACTTTGTCCCCAGAGGGTGTGACTCAGTAGGTGGTAGGGCCCAAGGATCCATCCTAAACAAACACCCCAGATGGTTCTGATGCGAGTGACCCACCGACCTCACACTGAGAGATGCTACCACAGATCGTCGTCAAGACCTCTCTGTCTAAAAAATCCGATTTCACAAAATTCAGCCACAACTGGACATCCTTTATCTGACGCAAGATGTCGGAGCTTCTGACAGGTGTGTCCTTATCTGATGTGACATTGAGCTCACTGACCTTTAAAGTCCTTTTCCATTTGAAGCATCTGTTCGTTCCGTGTCGCACAGCTTGTGAGCACTCCTTACCCTGGACCACTGGCGTGCCTGGAAAGAAATGAGTTGACACATGGAGACACTGCTGTCCTCCCCAGGAACAATCTGTCACTCCACAGTGCCAGAACAAGAGGGACAAGAGAGTGAGAAAAGGGAGAGAGATTTGCTTTTCAGGACAGCAACGATGGCAGAGGATTCTCTCTTGGACATCCCAGAACCCAGGTGGAAGCTGAGGGCACAACCAGATGATGTGCTGCCCGCTATCACCCCGCAAAAGAGTCCGGCCCTGAGCCCTTGAAGTCATGGCAGCTTCCAAAAATGCACGTTCAGAGACGACGTCCGCACGCTGCCAGAAGGAGGCTGTCCTGCACAAAAGTAGCTCGCATCACACTCCTAGCACTGGAAATGGCCCACAGAGAATATGGCACAAATAATGACAGGGGCCCTCCAGCAAGGGGGCCCTGCAAGAAAAGCCAAGACAGTTGGGAATTACGGTATTGTGGAGGTTACTATTTGCTGCGTAAGAAGGCTGAACTAATCTCAGATGAGCTGTCTTCTAGAAAACACCCACAGTGAGCAGAAAGGATCAAGGACGGTCAACCCTTCCCCACAATGGTGCCCTCAGGATGTTCCATTTTAAAAATACTCCTCGGAGTCAGCATGCTTTTTGAACAGAGCACATTGAATTTAAATTTAAACTTAACAAAATAATAATGAAGGATTTTCTGGACAATAACAATCAATACTCAGAAATTACTTTTGTTCGTTCTGTCTTTTGTATCAAATTGTTTTACCATTTCAATTTGTTTAAAAAAGAATCTCCAAGTAACTCATGCTCATAATTTAAAAAGTCAAATACATCTGCAATCCTTGCCCTTTGGGAGGCAAAGGCAGGAGGATTGCTTGAGGCCAGGAGTCTAAGACCAGCCTAAGCAACATAGCGAGGCCTGATCTCTACCCCCCCAAAAAAGGGAAAAATTAGCCGGGCGTATTGGTTCGTGCCTAAAGTCCCAGCTACTCGGGAGGCTGAGGCAGGAGGATCACCTGAGCCCATGAGTTTGAGGTTGCTGTGAGCTATGTTCATGTCGCAACAGAGCAAGACCCTGTCTAAAAAAAAAAAACAAACCGTCAAACAGTATCACAAGGTTTACAAACAAAAAAAGACTGCAATCCTTTGGCCTCCTTTTTGCTACTCCTCAGGATAGTTAACACAAAGAAAAATGTTCTTTCTGCAACCATGGGCTTAGGGGTAGAGGCCCCTGAGTAGGTCTGAGTGTGTTCAAGTGCCCATTCCTGAGCAGATCACTGCGGTCAGGTGGGTGGTCACAGCAATGGGCTCACACCAGTCAGAGTCCACCCTGGACCTGGAGGAAGGCCACTCTCCATCACCTCTCACAGCTGCTGTTCAACGATGGCCGTGGTGGAAGGGACACTAGACAGATGGGACAGACCCCTGTGCTGCCAGCCACACTGTCTCCAGCCCCCTTCGCTGGGAGCAGTGGCAGACCAAGTAACAGCCTCCAAAGATATCCAGGTCCTAATCCCTGGAACCTGTGAATGGTATCTTGTAGGGCAAACCGACTTCGCAGGTGTGATTAAATTAAAGGCCTTGAGATGGGGAGATTATTCTGGATTATTGAGGCATCCTTATGAGTGAGGCAGAGGGAGATTTGACACCAAAGAATAAGTCGATGTGGGGTTTGAAGCAAGAGGCTGCATTTCTGCCTTTGGAGGTGGAGGAAGGGCCACAGGCAGGGAAAGATCAAAGAGAGGCCCCCTCTGGAGTCGTGGGATGAATCAGTGTCTTGCATGGTGCCTTGTGCAAGCTGGGATCACCCTCCAAATGGCTGTGAATGAAAACATATCCTGCCACATTTCAGGTAAGAAGGTGTGTTTCGGTTTCTTGTAGAAATCGTTGATTTCTAAGCTGTTCCTCTGAGTTGGCTTTTAGTCCCTGATGTTCGTAGATATTAAGAGTGACTGCAGAACCGGATTTAGCCATGAGATGGAGACTTTATCCTAGTGTTGGAAAGCAGGCCAGCTCCTGGAATTTCTGCACTTAAAATTTCAGCATGAAATACCTCAATTAATTTCCAGTCTTGCCTCTGACCTCATGTACAAGATAGAAAACCTGAGTTCCAGAGAGGTCACAGGATTAGTTTTCAAAGGAATCGAACCTAGAACCCAGTTTCCTAATTCCCATTCTGGCATTCTTCAGAAAGTATCACTTTGTTTCATGTCTTCTTTGATATGTTATTTCTCTTGCACTCTGTGAACACATTTTTTAATGTAAATGTTTTTTGTCTTCTCTTGCTTTCCATCACTTCCCACTGTTATATAATATGTCATGCAGAGAACTTACTTAAAATCATTTTGTAGTGCTACCTGCATTGGGCTATGCCTTGCTATCCTCACAAGAGAAGGCGAAAACTCAAGTTTAAACAACTAGCGTTCATCTGTAGCTGCCACTGACGCTGAGCTGCCTGATTGGGGTACTTGGACGAATAGGACGTGGTCTCCGAATAGGACGTGGTCTCCGTCCTCAAGGAGCTCTGAGTTGCAGGGAGGAGGCTGAGAAGCAAAGGAGAAGATTTCTGTAAGGGAAGTGCACTGCTCTTTCTACCAGCAGGGAAGAGGCGGATGTCACATCCAACTGGAGGCCTGGGTGATTCATAGGGAAAAGATGACATTTGGAACAGACCATGAAGGACAGGTGAAAGGGTCTACATAGGCAGACAGATAGCTTGAGCAAAGCATGCATGCAGGGAAGGAAGCAGGAGTTTGGGGAGTGAGAGTTCTGTTAGTGGGGAAATGCTTGTTTACGCAGCGGTAACAGATTACTCCAAAGGGTCAGTGGCTTAACAAAGGCTCATTTCTCACTCATGCTCATGTCTAACAGGTGTCAGCAGAGCTTTACTCTGCAGTCACTCCGGGACCCAGGTGGAGGTAGGTACCATCATCCTGCAGCTCCATTATCTGGATCACACAAATTTCATTGCCATAGTTGAGAAAGTAAAACTAAAATATTGTGCATGGATTTCCACTGCTTCTGCCAGAAGAGGCATGTATCACTCCCACTCATATATTTTTGGCCAGAACTAGTCACATGGCTCTAACATAAGGGTTGCACCTGGCCTATTTGGTGCACGTTACCTTCTCTGCCACGGGAACATTCCAAAATCCACCACAATTCAGAATATTTATAGGAACGTACTTTGGATCTTAATGTAGAAAGCCTTTCAAGTTTTGGTGAAAAACAAATTATTTGCCCCACTTCTGAGAACATCGGGACTCTGTTTTAAGTGTAGAGAACATCTCATGTTTACCACCGAGCCAGGCTTTCTCAAGACTCACATACAGAGAGCAAAAAGCCTTTCCATTGCTGGGCCTGAGATTTTTAGTTAATTCTGCAAAGGGCTCCAGGCAAGAATGACTTCCAAGGAAGGGCCACTCTCCCAGACTTTGTCTCATCTATTCATTTTAATGATATCCTTCAAAAGCAGACATTTTTAATTTTGAAGTCTAATTTATCATTTTTTTAATTCTATGGATCATGCTTTTGGTGTTACATTTAAGAAATCTTTGCCTAACCCCAAATCACAAAGATTTTCTGTTTTCTTCTAACAGTTTTAAAGTTTTTGGTTTTATGTTAGGTCTATGATCTATTTTGAATAAATTTTTTTATATTACAAGGTATAGGTCAAGGTTCATCTTTTGGTATGTGGGTGTCCAATTTTTCTAGCACCATGTGCTGAAAAATTATCCTTTCTTCATTAAACATTATTTACACGTTTGTTGAAAATTGATTGACTATATACTACTTCTGGACTCTGTATTCAGTTCCATTGATCTATGTGTCTTTCATTTCTTTAACACCACGTTGTCTTGGTTAGTGAAACTTTATAGTAAATCTTGAAACCATATAGTGTGAGTCCTCTGGTTTCATCTTTTATTTTCAAAGTTATTTTGTCTATTCTTTTTCCTTTGCCTTCTCATGTAAATTTTAAGATCAGCTTGTTGATTTCTACAAAACATCATATGGGATTTTGATTGAGATTGGATTGAATACATGAATTAGAACAAGAATTACCACTTAAACAATATTGGGTCTTCACTCCATGAACATAGTATATCTCCACATTTATCTGGTTTCTTTGATTCCTTTCATCAGTGTTTCATAGTTTTCTATCATTTGCAATGGAGACTATCAATTAATATAGCATGATTGAATGATTTCAAGCAGATGTCCAGCAATTCAGGAGGAGAAGGAGTTTATGCATGTGTTAGGGTTCATTTTGAGTTACAGTTTTGTAGGAAAGATGTCCAGAAAGGCAGAGTGCCAGCTGATCAAGGATACTTATAAAAGGTGAATTTAAGAAATCAGTCATGGGGTCCAGTGTAAGCAGGAAAGGTAATGAGGACAGAAAGAGGCAGATATCTAGAAAATTAAGAGCTGGAATGTGTCATTGTGGTGAAGGAGTAAGCGTGAAGAGAGGAATGGTGTGATAGCTGTGACAGGTCATATAAAAGGCCAAGAATAGTGGGGTATGACTCATAAGGAGAGAGCACTGATGTGACGAAAGGACTAAGTGAGGACTTGGGAGCAGATGGACGGCTGTGAATGTCAGTGAGTTGCATGTATGCCCAGTTCCAATGACTTCTGACGCCAACCACCAGAGTTGGGCTCAACTTTATAAGCTAAGGCACAGTCCTCCACAAGGCTCCACAAACCACAGACACCAGCCATACATTCAGGGGTTCACAGGCCACTCTTACTTCTGACAGCCAGCTACACATTTGGGGGCTCCAGTGACCCCCTCAGATTCAATAATTCATGAGAAGGACTCACAGAACTCAAGAAAGTGCTATACTATTGTTGCAGTTTCACATAGCAAAAGGATGCAACAGAACCAGGCAAAGGGAGAAAGACACAGACAGGATGAGGTCTGGGAGTCTCCAAAACAAAGTTTCTGTTGTCCTGTCCCCATGGAGTCAGGATATACAACCCTCCTGGCATATCAATAGGTGGCATTATGCAGAATATTACCAACCAGGGAAGCCCAACTGAGCTCTGGTGTCCAGAGTTTTTGCTGGAGTTTCACTACACAGGCGTGACTGATGGGATTATTGCCAAGTGGTTGAATTCAATCTCCATCCCCCTCTGCTCCCTGGAGATCGAGCTAATATCACCAGGCCCAAAGCCCCACCCTCTAATCACAGGGTTGGTCTTTCTGGCAGGACCAGCCCCTGTCCTGAGCCATCCCTTTAGCTAAACTATCCAGTGTGGTCCTAGGTGCTCACCACGAATAACAAAGTCCTACCCCTCAGGGAAATTCCAAAGGTTTAGATGCCACCTCCCAGGAAGTGATACTGCACATCAGTTAGAATAACAAGGATCTGGACCAGGGTTGGCTGTGGGAGGTGCCAATTTTCAATTATATCACAATTATAAGAGTAAGTGTGCATCATAAAGTCAGAGTGAGTGACCAACAAAGGGCCCAGAGCGGGGGCGGGGAACAGGCGCTGACGCAGGTGAAGTCCGGAAGTGTGAGAGGACAGTGGAGGAGAATCCCGTCCTCTGGCTCCAGGGATTGGGATCCTTGGGCTCTCCCAAAAGCTGTCACCTTCTGTGTTCCTATGTGGCCCCCTGGCCTGTACATCCCCATTCTGGGTCCCCCGCTTTTCCTTTAACATTCACATTAAAGCATCCTTTGCATCTACTCAGCCCAGATGGGGAAGTCCTTTGTCCTATTCCTATGGTGTTGAGCTGAAGACAATAGGCAGGACTTTTCTGCACCTGCTCTTTGTCCTGGGCTAGGTCAAAGAAGGGCGTTACCTCTGTCCTCATCTTATCAGACAAAAGCCAGGAAAAGGAGTTCATTGACTTGCCGTTTATGACAACTCCCTTAGAACTACAAACTATAGAATGAAGGAGCACCTGGGAGACCCGGCACTCTGTTACAAACCACGTAATCTTTGATTCTCATGCAGATAAATCCCTGACCAAGCCATGTGACAGCCCTCGATGTGCCTGAGCTGGAGACAAGTCTCCTGTGACACAGAGATGAAGGGGGTTTTCGTGGAAAATCGGTTGTGCCCTGCAGATCCCATGGATGTCCGCTGGGGAGTCAGAATTCCAGTATGGATTTATAAGAGCTCTGTTCCAAAAGAAGCTTGGTTTGTGTTGACTCATTATGTTCATTTGAAAGGGGTTCTCATGATCGCTGTTCTCTGGGAGCTAATGATCTCACTGAAATGAGCCAGGGCTGTAATTCACAGCCTATTTCTCTCCACTCTGCACAGCAGACACTGAGGGCCAGCGTGGGAGACACTTGGCCAGACTCCCGCCCATCTCTCTGCAGCAGGGCTGGCAGACGGGGTAATCACATTTGCTTCATTTTCCATACAGTTTATAGAAAGCTCATTAGGCAGCAGGAAAGAACAGAGATCAGAATAGGTGAGATTCCACGGAAAGGTTATGCTGGCCATTGGGATCAGACAAAACCACAAAGTTCTGCTTCAAGGACTTACGGAAAGGGGCGAAACAAGGCTGTCATCCTCTCAGGACTGTCATTCCTCGGGGCCAGTGTTCTTCAAGACTTTTATTACAAAACTGAGATGGACCATCAATCATAGCAGTGAAGACTGAGTAAATACGTTATCATTATACTGTATATATTATGCACTGTAGCTCCGGCCTGTGGGAGGTAGCACTGAATTCGGCTGAAGTCCAACACCATCAAGGTTGATGCCTGGTTCCCATCGCAGTCCAGTGATGCCCCCGGGAAGCTCTCCTCCAGGTAGCGACGAGAAACCCAGCTCACTTCCGTCCTGTGCTTCCACCTTCTCAGCCCACAACCCCCGTCGTTACTTCCAAGGGGGACAAGATATGTGAAGGGTTAGACCAGCTCTTGACTGTCTCCGCCTGTACAGGACACATTTCCTTGGGCTAATATGTCACTGAAACTAGTCACAGGACCTGGCTGAATTGTGAAGGTGCTGGGAAGTACAATGTTCCCGTGTGTCCAGGAAGAAGAGGACAACCAGGTACAGGTGAACCCAGTTGCCCCTTCCTGGTTGCCTCGTAAGTGTCCTTGTCATCTCTGTTATACAGAGCTGTGCTCGTACGGTTCACAGACGATGGGGATGTGCTCTGAGAACGCATCATCGGGTGATCTAACACCATGGTGTGAACTTACACAAACCTAGACGGTGTAGCCTGCTGCACCCAGGCTAGACGGTACAGCCTGTGCTCCGCAGCTCCTGCTACTGTGTTACTGTGCTGAGTCCTGCAGGCAACTGTAGCGCAGTACCGAGTGTTTGTGCATCTAGACATACCCCAACATAGGAACGGTACAGAAAAATATGGAATCTCGTGGGACCACCATCAGACACGCAGTCCACTCTTGACTTAAACGTCGTCATGAGGCACATGACCATGTTTATGTCAGTATGGATTCATAGATATTTATTTTTTACTTTGGGTTTTATTCCAATGCTACATGTTTTGTTGTTGCTCAAATTATTCCAGCTTTGGCCACTGGGAGCCCTTTGAGTTGGTTCCTGTGTTCTTTTGACTTACACCATCCATAGTGGACTTTTCTGAGCACCTTTTTGCTTTCTGGCACTACAAGATGCTCCAGGCTCATCCTGTATATTTCTTGCCCCAGTGCTAGAAGAAGTAGATGATTTTTTTAAATTGGAGAATGGTATTAGCAACCAAGATCTGGGTGCCAGGTGTGCTCACTTCTACTTGGGTATTGTTGCTTCTAGAGTCACACACACGTAAGTGACATCTGTAAACATTATATGTAGACATGTACATGCGTGCTTCTGTGTGCACCTGTGCTAAGCTAAACGTGAGCTTGTGCTGATGTCTCCAACTCTAACCCATTACCCACAGCTCATTCCAGCCTCCTCCCCTTGCTTCTCTGTAACCTCCCTCCCAACAGTGAGACACCTGGCGCCCACGATCTTTCGTCCACTTGCTTAATTGTTCAATCCCAGTATATGGACAGCAATTTCAGAATTGTTAGCCCATACTCCTAAACAGCTTCTTCAACTACAGGCTTTTTGTTTTGTTTTTTTGTCTATTTGTTTTTACTTTAGTTTTACAGCATCTAATCAAGTCCAAACGTACTTAGATCAGCATCTTCCCCCATCCCCGTCAGTGAGGTTTTTCTGTTTATTTACAACACATTCAGATTCTTTTGTCTCATTCTGCCTTCCATCCTGGAATGCCTTGACTTCCCAAAAACTTTCTTTACACGTGCATATATTAAGGCTTACTCTTTGTGCCAAACATTTCTATGGGTTTTGACAAATGCATATTGTCATGCATGCACCATTACAGTGTCATACAGAACAGTTTCGCTGCCCTAAAGAAACTTCCTGTGCTCCAGTTATCCCCTCCCTCTCCACCCCCAGCCCACAGCCAAGCCCTTGGCAACCACAGATCTGTTACCATCTCTATATGTTTGCCTTTTCCAGAATGTCATATAAAATCAGACAGTATGTAGCCTTTTAAGACTGGCTTGTTTCTGGCATCCAACTGGAGAGAACAAACAAAAACAAACAAAGAAACAAACCAAACAAACAAAGGCTGGCTTCTTCCCTCACCAGTGTGGACTGGGATAAAGCCTATTGGGATGACAGGAAGGAGCTAGGGGAGAAAGAAAGGGAGCGGTCCCTGCAGGCAAGAGACGCCTGCACTCAGGGGAACGGCATTGCCGCTCCACAGAGAGCTTGCTCATCCCGTTGAAGCTTCAAGCACAACCTCTGGACGCGGCCGGAGACTTTGCCCTCCCTCTTCTCTGTTATTCCAGTAGCATCTGGAGATGCCTCATCAGAGAGTCTCTGTGTCCAAAGCAATTTCCCGTGATTCCAGGAATCTTCCAGCAGGTGAGGCTGGAAAGGGGTCGGCTAGTGGAGCTCGGGTCTCAGCCTGGGTGACTGAGGCGGGAGGAGCCAGGGAAATAGAGGCACAGAGGGAGGGCAGGCGGGGTGGAGAGACGGCTCCGCTTGGACTTGCTGAGGTTGACGGTGCAGAGAGGGCAGACGAGGGATGACCTCAGGGGAGAATGCCAAGACCTAGCCGGGCAAACAGGAGAGAATGGCCTGGCCTGGCGGGAGGGCAGGCAGTGGGGTGAGGCCACGGCAGCTTTCTACCTTGAATGCCGCCTGCGACCCTCACTGTACTTTCAGACGGTAACTCACCTTTCCAGACTCAAACTGAGCAACACCCCGCCCCTCCCTCCTTCGACCCTCCCCCAGCTCCAGACACCCACCCAACACAGCAGTCTCCCCACTTCATTGCAGTCCTTGCCTTGTCTGCCAGTCATCCTCCCCAGGACCACGTTGCTTTAGGGAGAGGATCAAGGATTTTTTTCATTTCATTCCCTAAGGAGGCGCACAAGGTCAGGCAGCGAACTCTTGCTGAGAGAATGAATGAATGAGTGCACTAATTCATCCCTTTCCAATCTGAACATTCGTACGTGCTCCCTGTCTTGGCCATGCAGCTTTTCCCAGAACAGGCCAAGTTTGGGAATTCTGCCTTGGCCTTGATTTTAGGCTGAGTTGGAGGGCACAGAGCAGAAAGGCTGTGGGCAGCAGAAGAGGAGTAGAAATGTTAGAGATGAGGATGCCAAGAGATTTCTGCAGAAAAACCAAAAGAAGAGAGAACATAGGCTCCAGTTACACAGCTTTCAGAATAAACAAATCCTACATTTCAGCAAACAAAACCTTGTTTTTTCCCTTCCACTTCTCTGTTGACAGCCGTCTCTATTTTATGGCCATTTGGAGATCATTTGAAGTCCATCCCATAATTGTTTTCTTGCTAAGCTTCCTTTATGCAGAAAAAAATGATAATGCAGTTAGGATGCTTTCAAAAGTCCCAGAGGAAATTAATTTGTTTACAGGATTGTGTATCGTATGGCTAAAGCAACAAAGAGAAACAGACAGTCCTTTCTCAGCTGAGCTAACCACGGCCGCGTGGGGTCACTGGGCAGGCGACGTGGGCAGGGTCCCAGGGAGCTCCAGCAGGGGCCTCCCAGACCCTTGTCCTGGCTCTCAAAATCTCCTCCCCCTGCAGCCGTTCTCAGTCACAGCAGCCAGGTCTCTGCCCTGGGATTCTGTTGCTTTCGTGGGGCCAATGTGTGCAGCACAGACCGACACTTCTGTGTATGCTTCCCAGGATGGGGGGGCGGTCTTCAGAAAAAACAGCCCTCATGCAACTTTCTCGCCACTTTGCAACCACCCCAGTGGTTTGCTGGCACTTGGGTCTGACGCCTGTGCTTTACCTCAATCTGAGCTTTACGTTGGAAGTGACCCAGGTGGCACCTGAGGGTTAAAAATTGGGACACAGAATTGAAACAAAATAAACTGAAATCAAAGATAGGCCTGTAGCATCTAGCGGGTGCACCATAATATAAAATTTCCAAGTGTCAGCATTTAACTGAACATTTTTATTCTGGATAACATATGCCAAGTCTGGATTATCACAGTTTCCAAATTAGCAGGGTAGAAATTTAATTAGACTCTATCATAACCAGTGACAGTTTGTCTTCCTTTTTTAATCTCATGAAAGATACCACTTAACAAATTTCATCCTTCCTGCCGTGGGGCTGGCACCACATGTTCAGTGACACAGTGCGGCTCCCTGGGCCTGGGCAAGTCGCTGCCCTCCTCCGTGGCCGGCTGCAAGAAACTCAAACCCCCGCGTTAAAGTCTGTGTGTGTGCTTGCCTACTGTTTGCGCTTGCTTATTAGAAGGGGGAAGGCATTTTCAGACTTTTGTTTGTATTTGTATCTGGATTAAAGACCACCATAGTGTCTCTTTTGTGTAGGTAATAAATATATTTGCAACATATTTGCAAATTCTCTACATGGATCAGGCCAGTTCTCAAAAAATTTCAAAGCATTCTCACTAAGCTTTCACCATGCTGATGTTCAGGTAATGTTAATAATGATGATAATGGCTATCACATATGTCATATGAAATCACTAAACTCAAACCGTTTTAGCTATCGTCTAGTCTAGCCATGTGGGACCTAACTAATACTGCTGTTATAGACACAGCAATAAAACACCGTTGTCAGTTTTTAGGCTCCTACTATGCCCAGGCACTGTGCTAGGCCCATCATATGCAATATTCCTTACAGCAACCTTGCAAGGTTATTTCCATTTCACAGGTGAGAAAATAAAAGCTCAGGGACAGTCAGTGACACCTCCAAAGCGACCCAGCTGGCAGGCAGCAGAGCTGGTATCTGATGCCTTGACCCCAGCATCTGTGCTCACTGCACCACGCCAGGCAGATTGTTTGGGTTGATAAATTAGATTCTTAGGAGAAACAGAACAAGTGATAGACTCAATTTTTATTTATTCACCCAAGTAGAGTAAATTCTTTCTTTTTTAAAGAAAAAATATAATATGTAAACTGTTTTTTGTTTGTATTATTGTTTGTTTGTTTTCACCTCCATGTAAAAGTGTAGTGCTGTACCAGGCAGACAAGCAAGGTGTAATAAGTATGTATTTAACGTCCTGTGGACGTGGGTGCTACAGAGCAACATAAAGTATGACAGGAAGCCAATGAGGGCTGGTGGTTTGCGCCTGCGGACAAGATGGCCAAAGAAACTGATAAGGCAATATTTGAAAAGAGACTTGAAGGAGGAAAGGCAGGGGGCCACAGAACGTGTGGGGAAAGAGCATTTAAACCAGGGCACGAGACACGTGCAAAGGCCCTGAGGCCACAGGCTTGGTGCATTTGGGCACAGCCAGACGGCCAGTGCGGCCAGAGCAGAGTGAGCAGGAGTCAGACTGTGGAAGAGCTTAGGGAGGCAGCCAGGGCCCGGCTCTTGTCCTTGTAGGTCTTGGTAAGGATTTGGCTTTTACTGTGACTGAGAGCCGGCACTGGAGGTTTCTAGAAGAGAAAAGTGACCTGATTTGACTTACATTTTTGCAAAGAACTTTCTAGCTGCTGTGAGGAGAATAGGGTGTGTTTGGGAGGCAAATAGTCTTTGGAGTTTGTCAAAAGAAACCCAACAATGATTAGGAGGCTATTGAGAGGGCCATTCCCCTCAGAGCTTGGTTCTCATTGTTCTGATGCCCGAGGACAAGTGGCCAATGAGGTGACAGATAGGATAGCAGTGGTGGTTGCACAACAGTGTGAAAGTTCTTACTGTCTCTGACCGGTATGCCTCAAAATGGTTAAATGTAAATTTATGTTATGGATATTTTACCACAATAAAGAAAAATCACTGGGGAATTAGGTTGCGTGGCTGTGGGGGATCAAAACAAGAGTGGCCATTCCAAACAGGAAGCCCCCGGCACGGGTGTTTTGTGCTGACTCTGACTCCTTTTGATGTAGGGATGTCTTGTCCCTGTTGTGGGAAAGTCCCTCAGAGATAGACGAAGCCACCTCGAAGTGCTGGGGATGAGACCACGTGAGACTAAAGGATGCACCAAGAGAACCGTCCCCTGGCACGGAAAGGGAGAAGTAAATAGAATAAACACCAAATTCTTCTTTTTAGAGGGCACCCAGCCTCCCCCCCCCAACTCCATCAGCCCACCAAGCCAGGATACAGCACCCGCTGCGGCAAACATCCGAGAGGCGGAGGCCAACAGCGCCCTTGGGCAGGTGAGGAAGCCGGAGCACACTCACCACAGCATGAGGGGGCAAACACCAGACGGGCACAGACCGCTCGTTCTTCAAGGAGCACGAATAGAAAAAGTTAACTTGGGGCCTAACTAAAAATTCTGCAATATGAAAAAGGAAATGAATGTAGCATGCAAGAGGTAAAGAAAATGTGCATTTTAGAAAAATATTTACTACAGAAAACAAAACACAAATTTTAGGCTCCATGTGCTGCTTCTGCTCGATGAGATAAAATCAAATAGTTCTCTCTGAAATAAGAGATGCAAATTGAGATTAGAAAGCATAGAAAGTTTATAAAGGAAACTGGAAGAAAAGTGTAAGTGGAAACTGATCTGGTGAAATGAAAACTGGGATGAGCAGAATCCGAAGAAATATGGCAAGGGTGCTGCACGCCCCTCAGTACCTTGAATAAAAGGCTGAGGTCAAGGACTATAAAAAATAAGGGACAAAAAAAACAAAAACAAGTAAACAACATCAAAAAAAAAAAAACAAAGGAAGGATGTCAGTTATATAACATATTTCAATGACCTTCTTTAAGATCCATTACCGGCAAACCAAACTGTGTAATACTAACCGGCAGTAGGACCTCAATGATCTAATCACAGTCCCCACGTCGCCATTTGCCCTTTCTGAGAAAGTGTGGTGCCTGGGAAGTCCGCAAGTCCCAGCAGAGCAGTGGAGCCATCTCCTAACCCAAGAGACAAAACCCAAAGGTGAGAGTGGCCATGGGGAACTGCTTCAGTCAGGGCCCACCTGGAGAAGCAGAACCAATGGGTCGGATTTGTAACAGGGATTCGAACCTACACAATTGTGGGTGCTAGTTGTGGAATCTCCGCAAAGGTGTTGCTTTTGCATGGGATATTGGGCTGCAGTTTTGCTCTATGTCACCTGGACTGACAGTCAGGACTGTGAAAGGGAGGAAATAGAGGACAAAAGGGATTTCCCCATTTCCCCCCAAAATGACCGGAACCCAAAAGGACAAACGAGAACCTACCTCCCTCTCTCACCACCTCCAGCCTCAAAGACGCAGACGACCTGCAGGGGAGGTTGGTGCCTTTCACCTGGGAGCTGCACACACACCTGGCCTGGGGCTCGCAGAAGCTGCAGGGAAGGAGGTCTGGTGGGAGCAGAGGCCCACGCCACAGGGCCAGCTAGCAGGGGAGGTGGGTGCGAGCCACAGCCCTGGGGACCTTCACCCACCTGCAGAGCATACCGATGGCAGCTCCTTCTCCTCCACCTTCCAGATCTCACACAAGTCTCTTCTCCGGCCAACTGCAGGCCAGAACCACACAGAGAGGGGACACTGGGAAACGCATGTCTAGCTTAGCTGTGTGGGCACAGTACAAAGCCCCTCAAAAGTATGAAGATTCTTTATTTCGATTCTTGTTCTGAATACAGAACCGCACAGAGAGGGGACACTGGGAAACATGTCTAGCTTAGCTGTGTGGGCACAGTACAAAGCCCCTCAAAAGCATGAAGATTCTTTATTTGGATTCTTGTTCTGACTGCAGATCGGCGACATTCACTCATGTCTGCCGAGGAGACTCTGTCTTGCGGGGCTCACCCCACAGAGGGACATGCCCCTGCTCCTTCCTGTCTGCAGGGGGCTCCCCAACCCTCCCACCCCCAAGGCTGCCTGACCTATCAACAGAAAGGAAATGGGACAGCCACAACCACACTGTGGAAGCTGCTGAAATGAGAGTGAGGTTGGAGACAAAAGGTGACGCAGATGTTGTTGGCAAAGGGATCCAGCTATGCCTTCATCAGGCTATGAGTCTCTAAACAAGCAGTATAAAATTACAACATAACATCCTGGACGATGTGCGAAGATCACCATGGCTTCTATGTCTACAGTGAGATTTCAGACAAGAATAGAATTTATACACGAAGCCTCTTTCTGGGCACACACAGGCCCAAACAGAGCTCTCCTTGTTCGAAAATGAGCAAACATGGGGGCGGGGTGCAGTGGGGATTGGACCTACGAAAATATGCTTCACCCCAAGGAAGGAGATAAAGTACTAAAAGGGACAAAGGTAGGGGGAGGGGTAATTTAATTTTTTTTAAAGTCTTGCTTTGAGGAACTAAATAAATTTTAGGGGAGCAATTGGTTTGTACTTCAAGGAAAAGAATTTAAAAGGTCTTTATAAAACAAGAAACTAAGTGGTATGTCGAAAATATGTGTTAATGACTTTGTGGTAATCATGACACAATGTATCCACACATCAGTTCGCCACACTGTACACCCTAAACATATCCGATCTTTATTTGATAGTTAAGTATTCTAAAATAAAAAATATAAGCTGAAAAGAGATGTCAGTAAGTATTGAAGGAAAAGATAATTTTCCTAAAAGAAGAGATTTTAAAATAGCACACTGAAACTAAACCAAAACCAAGAAAAACTTCATGTTTTGGTGGTGCGTCAACGTATCCTAAACAGTGTTCTGTCCGGAATCTGCTGTGCTCTGGTCGCCCGGCCGACCCAGATGCGGCGCGGCTCCATCTGCTGCTGGAGACGCAGCGTTTCCGCCAGGGCTCGGAGGAAATTCTGTGAGGAGGTCGTTCTTCCTCGGACACAACGCTGGCTGTGCTTTCCAACGTTCGGGAAAATACAAACAGTCTAAAAATCAAGGCCAACTACTAAATGATCATTTGACAAGGAACTGGACTGCTTTCCTTTATGTCACTTTTGTAGAAAGTTCAAAATTTATGTGTTTAGACAGAATCATATATGAAAAAGAATTCCATTCTTTGTGGGAGGATGACAGCAGGCAGGACAGGGCGGCTGTGTCCTTCTATCCCAATTGTAACCTCTCTTATGCTCAGTTCCTCTTTAAAGGATTCTGCGGTGGTGGTGACCTGTCTTCACTAATGCAGGGGCAGGGGTGGCAGAGGAAAGCCCCCCCCCCCCAGCCCACTGTGCATCTCTCACTACTTGAGTGACAGAGTACAGACTCTCACGTGACCCCAAGGGGAAATCTCAGATGTCTGTTCAGTTTCAAACTTATTTGCCACTATTGATTTCAGGAGGAATTCTAAAAAAGAAAGAAACATTATTCTCATGTCTCGACAAATTCAGGTGTTACTCAGATAATTGGACAATCTGTTCTTGAGCATCTTCCTGGAAAAACACTCTCCAGACCCGAAACATATTTCTAAACTTCAAACAAGAGCTTATAGAGTTACTAACACAATATGACAGGGATGTGACTGTATCCCAGAAATGGGAAAGTCTGTCTTGCAATTTCCAGAGCTAAAAACTTGGTAACTAAGAAAAGGGAGCATGGCATTGCCCGCAGGACACCCTGCACTGGCCAATGCGCTTTAGGGCATGCCCAGGGATATTAACGTCTCCAAACACAATTTACTTAGCAGGAAAAAAAAATTCTTTAATCAATGTCACGGGAAATAAATGTTTCTGTTCCTATAAGCTAAGCCATTGCATGATCTCTTCTGGGATTTATAACTAAATTTTATTATTATTTTTTTTTACCTGAAAGGAATTCGTGTTATACAATTAGGTCTTCCCTTGTGACCTCTCTTCTTTCCCTCACTTTCTTCCTTTTCCTACCCCACAGATCCTGTAAGTAGTTGGTCTAGGAAATAACAGTTTTAGCCGATTTTGACATTGTTTGGAACCTTTCTGATTTTTTTTTAGCATTTCAATTATAGGTGCTTGAGAGATTTTTAGTCATTTTATCTATCTATATACAAATTCTGGCTTAATTTTAAATTATCCAGCACATCTAAAGCCTCTAATCAAATTGTCAGAGGAAATCAAATGCGTGTGGAGTAATGAACCCGCTTGCATCCAGAAAGCAACGTCCTCTGCACTTCCTCTCTGCCCGGCCCTGGGGAGCCCAGAGGAGCCGCAGTCTAGGGGGTGTGTGGGGAGTGCAGGGTCCCTCCTGCTGGGGAGCACAGGGACAGCAGCTTCACCTTGAGCACATCACCCGAATGAGTGCCAGGGGCACTTAGAAGGAACTGGTAAAAATCAGACCAAGGGAAACATAAAGAGCCCACAGGCAAATGTGAGTTTTTAGTTAAAAACTCATTTTACCAGCCAGGCATGGTGGCTAATGGCTGTAATCCCAGCACTCTGGGAGGCCGAGGTGGGTGGATCGTTTGAGCTCGGGAGTTCGAGACCAGCCTGAGCAAGAGCGAGACCCCGTCTCTACTAAAACAATAGAAAGAAATTATCTGGACAACTAAAAATATATAGAAAAAATTAGCCAGGCATGGTGGCGCATGCCTGTAGTCCCAGCTGCTTGGGAGGCTGAGGCAGAAGGATTGCTTGAGCCCAGGAGTTTGAGGTTGCTGTGAGCTAGGCTGACGCCACGGCACTCTAGCCTGGGCAACAGAGTGAGACTCTGTCTCAAAAAAAAAAAAAAAAAAAAAAAAACACCTCATTATTACCAGTAATAACAAAAGCACAATATATCAATATAAATGGAAAAGGAGCAACATTCATTTCAAAACATGCTGAATTTTCTTAAACAATATTCCCTGTGATCCAGTAATTTTACTTCTGGAAAACTAGTTTTACAGAAATGATGCTAAGGTAGAAAGAAGTTGACTGCAAAAAATTGTATGTGGGAGGACAAATGGATGTTTGAGAAATGGGCAGAGTTGAATGTTCCATGCTCTAAACAGACTATTCCTCTCCATGGCCTCTTGGTAAAAAGGCCTCATGGAAATTAAAAAATAATAGAAATTGCTTTAGATATAAAATCAATGGAAAGTAAGAGAAATGCATACGTATAGTAAAATTGCAAAATATATAAATAAAAAATAAAACATGCACTTGGTAAAAAGCTAGAAATGTTGCCAGTTAATATCATTAAGCAATATTGTTCAGGTGGTTTTTCCTATTTCTAATTTTCCTACTGTTTCCATTTTTTATTTAATGATTATGCATGAGTTTTGAAATAAAAATGTTTAGAAATCTATATTTCTTTAAAATTAGGTTTAAAAACTGGCATGATTGATTCATATCAAAAATAACAATTATTTCTATTTAATTATTCCATTTAATTTATGATTTGGATGCTAGTAATAGAGTTACATATCTTTTGATCAACCTATCTTATTTCACCCACACTGCCAAGCAGAATTACCTGAGTAGATATGAAAAAAAAAGGTTTGGGTTTGCAATAATTTGTTTTAATTAATCCCTGTAGTACCTCAAAATGTGCTACTATCTTTCCCTACCCTCCCCCACAAAAATATATACAACAGCAAAGTAGAAACAAAAACACTCAAAATATTTATCTGCATGAGGTTAATGTAAAATACTTTGTCTTTTTGAATAAATGTCTCAAAATAAGGCAGGGGAATGTAGGAAAAAGCAGGATTAAAAAAAATATCTTTGAAATGTTCAGAAATAGCCCAACTAAGCAAAGGTCTCTGAAAGAATGCAGAAACTCTCTGTGGAGGTAGAAACAGTCCTATCGTATATGCCCTTTGTCCATTTGATAAGCACATATTTTATCTAGTGTTACCGGGTAGAGCGTCAGGCCAAATGGCAGAGAGATGACCTGGTCTCAGGGCCCCGTGTCCATCTCGGACCCGAGGCCAGCTCTGCACACAGGTGCTTTCTTCTCACACCCTGAGCCCCGGATCTGAACACCCGCCTAGTAGCCCCTGAACCCAGACTCCCGGGCCAGGCTCTTGCTTGCATTTGGTGGCTCTGTACGTGGGAAGAGCTATGTAACGACTGGCCGATGAACCAGTGGAGGACGGAACCAATAAATGAAGTCTCTCTCCTAAGCCCGACACCTGGAGGTGCTGACGGATTTTCTTTCTGCTCTGCTGTCTGGGGCTCACCCCGTCATTTATTCACCCATTTGTCGGGTCCTCAGGGTGCACGAGGTAGAGTGTTCTGCAGAGAGGGCTGTTTCCATTCCAGTCCTGCACCTGCCCATCCAGTGAAAGGTACAGTTAACTCACTACAGTGAAGCCATTTCTCGCGTTAAGGAGCAAATACATAGAGGTTTATACTGTAGGCGAGTCTCAGACCTGAGAAGGTCTTTGGTGAAGACTCCCAGGGCAGGCAAGTAATGAGAGCCTGTGCCGAGGGGACAGGGTACCCCCTGCCTGTGGCTGGGAAGGGAGGGGAGCTGCTGGCCTTTTCCCAAGGACTAGGGTAGGCTAGGCGGCCTGGTTCACAGTGGGCAATCTATTTCCAGAATGTCTAGGCGAGAGTCTAATCTCTGTCAGATTCTTACTTTCTTACCACAAAGCTCTAGGAAGCTTCTTAATCTCTTCTAGCCCCAGTCCTATAGGGTCATTGTGCTGATTGTTGTGACCGCACATAGTAAGCGTAAAATGAGATAAAGTGTTAATTTGATTATTATTAATACCAAGCTGAAATATTTAGGGTTGCTGTGTCATTCTTTCTACAACCTACTTTCAAACCATGTAGGGGAAAGAGTACCTAGACAGAAACAAAGCAATCGCAGCAAAATGAGACAGTCGGTGAATCTAGGTTAAGAGGTACAGATATCCCTGGTGCTAGTTCATCAACGTTTCTGCAGGTTTCACTTTTTTCAAGGTAGAAAAAAGGTGAGAAAAAATGAGTAAAAACAAATAAAACATGGTGATTGTGCCTGTCCCGGACTCTGCTGTGTGAAAATGGGTACAATCTCTACTTTGTCTAAGCCTCTTTCTTGAGAGGTACAGATGCCTGTCTCGTACTGTTTTGTGAACACCAGCCATGGTCGTAGATGCAAAGTGCTTTACATAGAGCCGCAGGGTCCTGTGTGGGCACAGGGGCTTACAGACGTGATTATCTGGGCAGCACCAGTGATCCTGAGGTCCCTGGGCCAAGCCTCCCACCTCTGGCCGTCCAGACTCCAGCCAATCTGTGCTGCCACAGCCACTTCGACGTTGCATATGCATGACTGGCCTCCCGGCTCTGCCCTGCGCCCGGCAGCGGTGCAGGCATGCAGGCTGGCTCCTGAGAACTGCACGGCAGAGCAGCCGCAGCGCCTGTTCAGAAACCTCAGCCGGAACAGAGCCTCGCCTGCCGACTTCCCTGCGCCCGGGCCAGCTGGTCACTGGCAGCAGGTCAGCTCTCATGAAACCCGCTAAGGCGTCCCAGCGCTACAGGAGCATCCGGAGAAATGCCAGCCAGTGTTACCTCTACCAGGAGTCCCTGCTGCTCAGGTGAGCCGGTCACACCCATCAGCTGGGCAGGGGAGACAGGTGTATGAGGAAGGGACAAAGTCCCTGTCCTGCTTGTTTCGCCTTCAGAATAGACACAGAAACTCACGCCTCCAGGTTCTTGGGCAACTGGGGTGGCAACCTCAGCGGGGTGCACAGAGGGAGCTGGCTCTCCCTGCTACATCTTGACTGAGAGATCAGCACCCAAGAGCCCGTATCCCAGCCGGCTCTCCGCCGGTCAGACCCACAGATGCGCTCTGTCTGTGTGCTCTGTTTACTCAGGCAGCAATGTCAAGAGAGCAGATGACATATCTAGCATAATAAATAGGGTGTTTGCTGGAAAAGGCTTCAGTCTAGTTAGAAGTGGATGAGAGTTTGTTAAATATTTATGAAGAATATTTATAAGGTCTATTAAAACCTCCACTTAATTTAGAGAAATTGGGGGAAAAATTCTCTTTTGAGTAAGTAAAAGCAATCTGATTAGAGAACAAAGGAAATGTTTTCTCTTACTTCTGATAGCCTTAGAAGAATACTCTTATCCCCTCCCAAGAAGTTGTGTTAGGATTAGCATACTAATTGCTACTGGGAATAAATGTTGCTACATGTTGGAAAATTGTTCTTGAGAGTATTTCACTGAAATATTTTGCCCGTGTGAATTTGTTGAGCTAATTTCTTGCTCGTAGAAACTGCTGCCTGGTTCTGCCTCTGTTATCTCAGGCTTAAAACGAATTGAAGCAAAGGGCAGGGGGGCGGTCTCCGGGTGACAGAAGTCTGTCTAGTTTGTATTTATTTTACCTCAGAGTTGGGGAAGAAGGAGAAGCCTCTAAAATTAGCTGATTATTTCAATGAGCCTGAAAAACAAATTGCTTTGCCCACCGAAACTGCTGCTGTTCAGGAATCGAATAGCACATGAGCACCCTTTGTCCCCTCTTGTGTCTTCTGGTAACATCGTTCACCCTGAGAAATCACTCTCTCTGCTGACCCACTGGAAGTAACAGAATCCAATAACTGCGTTTCAGTGGGCTGCTAACATTGCCAGATTCTCTCTCTGCCTCCGCGGACCCTCCCCTTACACACACACACACACACACGCACACACGCACATGCATACACATACATACACACATGCACACACGCACGCATGCACACACTTCATGCAGATGACCCTGGGGCAGTGCGATGCTGAACTAGCCCAGGACGAGAGGATGATCTTAGCGGGAAGCGATTCTACTAATCCTATTTCCTCCATAATGCCCTTATCCATTCAGCAACTTGGACGACAGCTTTAATGCTGATGAAACAGGGGACAGCAATGATCCAGAACAAATCTTCCAGAATATACAATTCCAGAAAGATCTCATGGCAAACATTCGCTGCAGACCCTGGACCATGGGGCAGAAGCTGAGGGCATTGAGGTAAGGGCCTCCATGGCAAATATTGATTATTGCAAATGTGCCTTCCGATAAACTGTCTGCCCTGCCCACGGGGACAAGATAAAGACCCAAGTGAATGGGTTTGGTCACTCCCAACTTGGCTTAGAGAAGCCACGAAGATGTCCGAGGGGTCTAGCTGATCTGGACAGCCAGTTCCTCCGTGTGTGTGTATGTGTGTGTGTGTGTGTGTGTGTGTGTGTGTGTGTGTGTGTGTGTGTGTGTTGGTGAGGAGTTTTTCATCTTCTACCTCCTTTCCAAACACTAGATTTTTTTTTTTTTGAGACAGTCTTGCTCTGTCTCCCAGGCTAAACTGCTGTGGCATCAGGCTCACTCACAGCAACCTCAAACTCCTGGGCTCGAGCAATCCTCCTGCCTCAGCCTCCTGAGTTGCTGGGACTACAGGCACACACCGCCATGCCTGGCTAATTTTTCTACTTTTAGTAAAGATGGGGTCCCACTCTTGCTCAGGCTGGTCTTGAACTCCTGACCTCAAGAGATCCCCCACCTCGGCCTCCTGGAGTGCTAAGATTACAGGCATGAGCCATGGGCCTGGCCCAAACACTAGATTTTAACATTGTCTCCAAACTCACTAAAGACAGGGCAACAAGCCAGAATGAAAAAAGATGCTCATTGTAGCTGCCTGGCTATTACCTCCCTCTGGGGGAAAGAAATCTCTATGACGAGCCAGATTACTTTGATACTTAGTGTCTTATTAGAGAGTCTGTCTATACAAGAGTTAAGTACTAAAGATTTGAAGACAGATTGCCTGAATTTGGATGCTACCTCTACCAATCTCTAGCCGTGTGATATTGGGTAATTTTCTTAATTTCTCTAAATACGAGCTCCTTTCTCTTTAAAGTTGACATGATGGTGAGGAATAGCCCTTACTTCCTGCACCAGGATTTCCAACAATGTCAGCTGCTGTTAAAAACTCAAAAGCTCTGAATCAGACTGTGGGCGAGAGCCCAGCATTGCTAACGTACATTCAGTTAATCTTCTGGGTACTTAAATTTGAGATCCGCGACTGCAGCTTGCGGAAGGATGACTGTGGGTGCCCAGCACTGTGTCTGGCGCAGCAGTCACGCGGGAAGACGGAATGAGGCATGATTAGGATGCAGGATCGGAGCACCGGGAGTTAGCAGAATGGCCGTCGTGACCTGCACCCCTGAGCTGCTGGTTCCCGCGGAGCGGACCTTCCCGGTAAAGCAGACCCTACGCCCATCGGCAGGCACTGCCGTGGGGACAGAACCTCCGCTGGTCCTTGCTGCTGACTGCCCTCTGTGGGGCCAGGCAGATGTCCCTGTCTCTCCACACCTGCTGCCTACCGTGCTGTCCTCTTTCTTCCAGTCGTTCCTTCCTTAGATTTCCATTCCGGGAACTGTTCTTCCAGAACGGCCGGGCTGCCCCTCTGGGGGCTGCGGCGATAGCTAAGGTCATCCACAGTTTGCACCCTCAGAAGTCCTCAGTTAATTCTCCTTTATCTGCCTTCCATGTCTGTTACCAGCTGTCATCATTCCCATTTCTTTAAGAATGGCGTTATGTCCGTTTCTCAGATGAGAAGACTGATACTCAGAGATATTAAGGGCCTAACCCAAGCTGCACACACCTTCGGAGTGCTAGAATTAGGCTGTAAACCTAGGCTTTCTGGCCCCCAGTCCAGTGTTCTCTGTATTGAAACATAGGAATTTTACCCAAGTAATTATTGGAGCAATTAATCTAAAAAAAAAGGCATATGTTCTATCAGGACTTTTAAAAATCATTCAGAAATGATGATTAGTTATTATCTGAATAATGGGAGGTTAAACCTGTTTACCTGGAGGGCAAAGCAGAGCGAATGATGACTTTTCTGCCAAGGCACTTCAGAAACAAAAGAACAGATGAGGCCTTCCGCCTGGCCCTGACTCAGAGCACCAAGACAGCCACGCCGGCCGTGCGCCCGCGGTCGGCCTCTCAGGAAGCAGCTTGCCCTCCGAGCACCTCCGTCTGTCATCCCCTTGTCACACACACCTCCTCTGCATCACCTTGAGAAGCCACTGGAGCAATGCTTCGCTAATTGGACCTGCTGAGGCTCATCCTGGCGCCTCTGTGGAAAGTGCAGGAGGCACTGAACCCCGACTGCTTGGGAGTCCAGGGGGCATGGCCCGACACAGATACAAGCAGGGCAAGCTAGCCCTGAGCCTGTGGCAAAAACCACCTGTCTGGGAGGACATGGCACACATGTTTCCCCCACAGGGAAACGGCTGGTCACCCCTCTGTCGTAGCACCCACCCAGCCCCCTCTCTCTTGGTCATTGTCTGTTTAGGTCTCTCGCATCTCTGCTAGGTAGTGAAGTCCTCTAGGACAGCAACTCTTATTCTAGGCACCTCTGTATTCTACTATGCTTGACTCAAAATAGATGTGCAGAAAATGTTTTCAGGAAAAATAAATAAATACACAAATAAATGAATTGTTACTTGACTTTGATAGGCTTTTATTTTTTAGGTACCGGTAGCATGCAGCCCTATTAAGGTGGTCCCCAACAAGGCAGTCATGGTTCGGGGTGGGGCACCAGCCCTCGCACTGACCTGCACTTCTGTTTCTAACCAGAACGAAGCCAATGCACCACTGGGCTGTGAAGATGGGGATGTGGCAATGGAGGGAGGGGGAGAGAAGTCCAAAACGAAGCACTCTGGTTAGGTCATGTTTTGAAGAGATGCCCCTGTCTGTGGACAAGGGAGCTGGCTTGTTCCTTGTGTCTCCTAAGGAAAGACCCAGAGCCAGTGGGTGTTGCTGGGAGGTTACTGGGATGCACGTACAAAAACACCCCCACAAGTGAATGTGTTGAACGAGCAAACTGGCTGATTCAGAAGAACCAAGTTCTCGATGCTGAGCATGTTCATCCAGAGGGTAGCCGACCATTCAATAATGAGGATCTCTGCGTGGGGGTGGTGTAGGATTCGTTCCCCTTGAAGGTGACATTCATCTCTCTAGCTAGGAGTCTTTGACTTCAGTCTGTCCTGTGGCACTAACATTTATTTTCTAATCCTGTCGTTCATTTAGGTGTGGATTTAACTGTCTATCCCAATGAATTCAGCCCATTTTTAAGAACTGAACATTCAGGCAGGCATATCAGGCCAACTCCACAAAGCAATCTGTCAGCGTGTTTGTTTGGGCTGAATCAGGTTGTTCATAGCTACGCAGACATGGCTTTCTTGTTCACGCTGACCACACACCACCCTTTGATCAGAGCAGATTCTCTGAAGCCAGGTCTGGTTTGCGCTTTTAAAGAACTGACTGCAAGGGGAAGGTTGCTCAGCGGAGAGCTGAGATGCAAGTTCCTGTCACCAGGATTTCCAAAGCTAGTGATTCCCAGCCAGCCACCAGAATCAGGGAAGGGCTTTAAGAAACTCAGTTGTAACTCATTTTGGGATGAATTCATCATTTTGGATTAACTCATCCATTTAAATGTTAAAGAAAAATTTTAAAGGAGTTTTCTCCTTACCGAAAGTTAGAAAATGAACCATTTACATGACTCCATCCTCCCACAGCATCTTGTCCTGCATCTTTTGGCAGCATGTTCCTGTTGCATTTTCACATATTTTGCGAAAATTTTAAGTGTGATGAAATTGCGTTCACTGTCATGTTTTTCTTCTCTCAGACGGGCAAAGGAGATTGTGCTGAAGTTTGAAGGGCGGCTGACCAGGACCCGAGGCTACCAGGCAGCAGGTGCAGAGGTGAGGAGCACACGTGGGTCCTGCCACCTGCCTGGAGGAAGGAAAATAACTTCAGGGGCACCTAGTAAGGTAGATGCGGAACTGGAGCTAGGACTCCGCTTTCTGGCTTCTGCGCAGTGTATCTTAGACCTCAGGACTTTACAATGGGCCAGAGACTCAAATGTTTTCCACCACAAAACCCGTGCCAGAGGGCGTGGGAGCACCCCTTCCTCTGGATGCTGCTGGGGTTGAATGATCAGAAAGCCTTGGTTTTTCTCTCTACGCTCTAGGAGAGGGGTGGGGAACTTTTTCATGTCAGAAGCTGCATTAATTTTAGCTGTAATCAAATAAGGCCACATTCAAGAAACTTCAGTTGGATAGATATACTTAAAATGTACATTATTTTATAACAATCTAACTACTATGTAGTTAATAATTTCAAAAATGAAAAATATTGGTTAATGTTAAACTAACACTTTAATGACTTCATTGTGTCTGCTTTCTGTTGGAAAGCATTTGAATATTTGGTTTGAATATTTGAATATAGGAGGTCCGCAGTTTCAGCTGATCCTCTAGATGGGTATCCATCATTTGTGACCTCAAGGGGGTCTTGATCTGGGATAGGTACGAGAATGCAGATTCACAGCAACAGTGGTTAAAAAGCAAGAAAGCCTTTTTCTGACATGTTGCGGAAGGCGTGGGTATTCTACTGCATTTTTCCTTATTTCAATTGGCTCTTTCTTAGCATCAATAATGACTTTAAAATGTCATCTACTGAGAGCTCAGTCAATTCCATCTGTAGTTTCTTAGGTGCCTTGGTGATATCAGCTAAGTGAGGCTGAAATGCTAATTTGAGCGTGATGTCATGATGCTCAAAGTCAGTGAAACTTTCACTGTATTCCCCCATTAATAATAGGTGTATAACAGCTGCATATTCTTCATATGATTTGCATATGTTGTCCTGCTCATCAATGATCTTTGCTAATTGGGGAAAATGTCCAGCTGATATTTCCTTTTGAAGAAGAAGTGTTTTGAAAAAATACAGCCTTTTTTCAAAATGCTTGGATTTTTTGCCACATATCACTTATAGACTTAGTTGTACCATGCAAAGAAATATTCAAGTCATTTTATTTGACATGATATCACACAGAAATGCTGCATTCCTATAGAAATCTTCTTTTAATAATTCACATTGCTGATTCTTTTCTTCACAAAATTTAACTATCTGTTCTCACAGAGATAAAATTTTGGCTAACACCTGTCTCTGCAATAGCCAACCCACTTTGGAATGATATAGCAAATCCACACGAATACCCCATTGTTCAACTTTAGCATGTCATAAAATTTGACAATGCTGTGTTGCATTTGCATGAATATAGTTAACAATACTTATAACTTGTTGCAAAGTGTCACTTAAAATAGTAGCTTTAGCACAGAGATTATGCTGATGCAAGATACAACGAAAGGAAGTGAGAGCATCTGGATCTGTTGATACTATTTTTTTATCTGTGAAATAGACCCTTCATGTTTTCCTGTCATGGAAGGTGCACCGTCTGTACATACACTCACTAAATTTACCAATTTGGTCCAACTTCATGGCATTTATCTGGAAAATTGTTGAAGATATCTATTCCCTGCGTTCTGTTCACAAGACTGTCTGAAGCAAGTAACTCTTTGTAGCAAAGAAAATCTTCTGTTATGACCTGAATGAAGTATAAAACATGTACCAAGTCAGTAGTATTAGTTGATTCATCCAAAGCTATTGAATAATATATATTTTCCTTTTGAAGTACTGCATGAAGTTGCTCTGCTGAGTTGAAGGCTAATTCATGCTGCTGATGAGTTATGGTTCTCCTTGAAAGAGGCAGTTGTTTGTACTATGAAACGTTATCTGGATCTAAGCATCCTACAACTTTGACAGTACATTCTTTCACAATTCCTACATCACTGAATGGCATCTCTTTTTTCCTGAGTATATGAACTACTTTATAAGTTGCTCCAGTGGCATTATTTCCAGGTCTTATTGCTGCTTGAAAGAATTTTCTTTGCTTTTGCTTTTCATCTTTTAATTTTTGCAATACAACCTTTCGCACCTCTTCCTCTAATTTAAAATATTCGTGATCCTTCTGAGTATTATAATGCTGATGAGCACTGAATTTCTTTAATGTTGATATTGCAGTATCACAAAGCAATCAAATCATCTTATCTTTAGCAGAAACAAGATAATATTCCAATTCCCCATCCTCATTTAAAAAATCTGTTTCCTTCCTTCAGCATTCTCTTGGTCTTCTTTGACATGATGGGCTGTTCAGCAGACAGAATTAAAAAATACTGTCGTGCTGTGCAACTATTCACAAATTCCACTTCAGATAGAAACATAGTGCACTGTTGTCAAAAGCTGATAACAGACTGGTGTACTCAACCCCCATGAACTCTTGCCAACCAGCCTCATGGGGTAGTGGCCCCAGTCGGCGGGGGGAGTTAGAACTAAACTGTGAGTGTAGCAGCCGGTCAATTTAGCCTGTATGGCTTACTAATGTTTTAATTGTGCCAGTCAATCTGGGAGGATTATTTCGTTGAAACTTATTTTATTCTTTGGCACTTTAAATACATTCATTTTAGAAATAAAGTAAAAATGTAAAAGATGAACAAAAATGTATTAATAAAAATAAAATGATTTGTTCTGTAAAATTTGGATTCAGTCAAAAGGCTGCACTTGAGGATGTAGAAGGCCGCAGGGTCCCCACTCCTGCTCCTGGAGATGAGCCAGGTGAACACTGTTAAGGCAGTGCCAGGTGGGATGTGATGAACATTATAAGAGAGAGCAACAATTATTTCTGGGGAGTTTACAGATAGGAGAATTTATTCCTCACTACAGAGAATCTGTGTTCATGGGAGTGGCAATATTTGAGCTGGCTCTCAAATCATGAGCAGAAGATGAACAATTCCAATGTCTGATAAAATTCATTATTTTCATTTGCAAGCAGCAGTTCTGGCCTTAGCAGATACATCCAGAATGACATTATCAGACATGTCTGTATCAGGACTGTGTGCTGTCTTATAGTTCAGAATGTTATAATTACATTTGTAATCCTTCTTTCTGCAATGATATCATTTACTTCCAACACAAGCCCAGATTGTGTGTTAAAATGCACAATCTGCCAGCTTTGTTGGGGAGCAGAGCCAGTGTCAGGGCACATTTTGCTTCATTCTCCTTTGAGAAAAAAATTTGTTTTGAACTTTTAGCAATTACATCTTAAACCCACAATAGAAACTTCCAGACCTTAAGAGGCTAGGAAACTATCTCTGTGTCAGGATGCAAGACACACAGTGGGGGTTGTGGGTGGGTTCTCATTCTCAGGATGGGCTCTAGACTCTTGATCCTTAAGCAAGGATGTGATTTTAATCACCTGGGGAGTTTGTTAGTTATGTGGATTTTCAGGCCCCACCCTCAGAGCTACCTTAAGTCTACGGCGGGTCAAATATCTTGAGTACTTTCCACTGTTCCCAGTCCCTGCCTCACGGATAGGATGAGTAAGCTAAGCTGCGACCCGAGAATATGAGCCTCAACACAGACACCACGGCTCAGAGCCCGAAGCAGGTGTCTGCTCACCTGGTCAGGGGCACAGAGAGGACAAGGGGGCTACTTTGGTCCTAGAGTTGCTTAAAGGCCTAGAAAGCCACAAATAAAGGTAGCAGAGTGTGTGTCTAGGGGTCCACCCTCTGTGCAGGACCCTGGTACCACACAGCCATTGCCCTCTTCACCAATGTGAAGGTCTCTAATCCTGCCCTCTCCTTCCTAGCTCTGGCGGAAATTTGCTCGTCTTGCCTGTAACTTCGTGGTCATCTTCATTCCCTGGGAAATGCGGATAAAGAAAATTGAGAGTAAGTATTTGCACTTGGAGGAGGGGGTGGGATGCAGGGCTGTGGCCAATCCATAGCCTAAGGAGGGCCTGGCGTGTCCTGGTCCTTCACTGCTGCCCAGGGCACTCCCGCAGCTGGGGCGCCAGGCTCCAGTGGGACAGCAGAGGGAAGACACAATGCCCGTCCCCACCGCCTCCCAGGACGGGAACAGTCCCACGCACACTGTTCCACATTGCGCTGTTCTCCCAGCTCTCTCCTGTATCAGACACAGCCCTGTCTCCAAACGATCACGTGGAGCCCGCCAGGATGAGTGAGAGGGCAACATGGCACTGCAAAATGCAAATACAGAAACCGCATCTCCACAGATGTTAGTGTGATCATTTGAAAAATACATGCTAAAAACTCAATCAATCACAGCCACACTCACACTTACAAACACACACACACAATGCCAGGAAAAAACAGTAAGTTTGAAATAAAGAAAACTGTAAAATTGGACCATGGGATGTACAAGTCTTTTGAAGAGACGTGGGAAAATTCAATATTTGAAAGATGTTGATTTTCCCAAAATCAATTTACAAGTTTAATGCAATTCCAATAAAAATCCAAATGTATTGTTTTTAGTATTCAACAAAATGATCATAAAACTCACATGGAAGAAAAACATCCAAGAGACTAATCAAAAAAAATTTTAAAGGAAAAATGCAAATAAGGTTGCATAATCAAGACATTAAAATACATTCTAAAAGCTACAACAATTGAAACACTGTGGCATAGTGCAGGAACCGACTGACAATTCAAAAAATAAGCAAGAAGTTCAGGAACAGAGAAGAACACACACAGGCCTTTGCTGTATGATAATTATTAGTCAGCCTAGGTTATTCCATAAATATTGCTCAAACAATTGATTTGATTGCTTAAAGAGCAAGTTTAATTCCTTCACTTTAAAATTCTATTAAATATTTAAAACATTAATACAATAGGAAATGTTCAAGTATACAATAGGAAACCATGAAAGAATTTAAGACAATATAGATGATGTCATCAGAGAATGGAGACCTAACCATAAAAGTGAAGGAAGAAATTGTTGAGGAAAGTGCTATTGTATTTAATTATTTTAAAAATTATATACGTAAAAAATAAAGCTAAGAGTTAGATGACCAATTGGGAAAAACATTTTCAATATTTAAATAGAATTAAGCACTTTCATACCCTGCTGTTGGAAATGTAAATTGGGACAGAATTTCTAGAGGAAAGTTATATGCTCCCAAAGTCTTCAAAATGTTTACATCCTCTGGTAAATGCTTCTATTTCCTAAAATCCAGAGAAAACAGCAACAGAACCACAGCAAGCTCAGTGACCAAGGCTGTTGGTGCCCCACTCGGGTCCCATTTACCTGGCAGGTCCACCTTTCCTTCGGCTGCTCTGAGTGTGGACTGCTGCCTTCTCTGGAGAACTGCCCTTGGCCTACCTGCTCCCAGGTGTGAGGCACATGTCACCCCCACCCCCTCACCCCCACCTAGTGCCTGGAGCCAACAACTTATCTACAAGGGGGCGTTCAAGTCTGACCCTGAGCTCCAAGAGGGACCCACCCTGTGGTGCAGTTCAGGCCCCAGAGCTGCTCGTGGGATCCGACCATACCAGACTGCAGCAGAGACGCTCCCTTGTTTAGCTCCCTCCCTGCCCTACCCAACTGGCCACCCTCCCTCCTGAGAGCACGTCCTCCATCAATCACGCCCAGCTGCATCCCTTCCTCAAGCTCTGCTTCTAGGAAACCTTGCCTTAGGCAAAAATTACTTATTATGGAACTGCTCACTCTACTGAAAACTGGAAACTTCCTGAAGTCAAGTTGTGGGGGATGGGTTAAATAAATTATGGAAAATTCATTTGATACAACCACATTTTTGGCAAGAGAAAATATTTGTAATATATTGGTAACTGAAGATGCATGCTATAGAGAGATGCCAATTTTATACAAAAAAGTTATAAATATAGAATAATAATGGAAGGTTACACTAAAAGTTTAATAGAAACTAATTCTAGTAGTGATTTTAATGCAGTGATCTTGGAATAGGTAAATGTTTTTGTTATCCTTGTGATGTTTTGTGTTTTTCTACTTATGACAAACATAAACTAGATTGGAAATAAGAATTCAAGAGATGTTATTTTTTTTTAAGTACAACACAAATACACCTGCTCCAGAATGTTGTGAAATTCTCACCTACATCCTCAGCTGACTTCTGTGCTCCTGGATTTTCTCAATAGATACAAATTTGTCTTTACTATGCTTTTTATTTTGGAATAAGTTTAGATGTATAGAAACGTCACAAAGAGAGGTCCCCACTACCATTCACCAAGTTTTCCCTCTTGTTAACAACTAGCAAAGTGTTTTTTATCTTGAAATTAAGGTCAAAGGGCCCTGAGAAAAATTCTTAGACTTTTCAAAATGATGCAAAATAGAAAATAAATATATCAAATTCTCAAAAGATGCTGACACTTCTTCACATACATGAAATATTGAAAATTTGATAAGACCCTTTTAGGTGAATATGTCATTGGGGAAATGATTATCAAATAGTATTTCAGGCAAATTTGGGATTTTTTTCTGCGTATAGAACTAGTAGGTGTTTGTGGGCATCTTGATCCATCTGAACTGGCGTTTCGGAAGGAATCCGCTGATTGGGGCGATGACGACATCCTCACTCTGCATCCGGCTGATGGAGGACGGATGACCGTGACTTTGTGGAGGGTTTCTCACACTGAGGACCTTTCGTACATTGGTCTCACGACCTCGTCTTTCTGCAGGTCATTTTGGGTCTGGCGTTGCCTCCTACTTCATATTCTTGAGATGGCTGTTTGGAATTAACATCGTGCTGGCCGCGATGACAGGTGCTTTCATTGTTCTTCCAGAGGTGAGCACGGGCTCAGGAGAGAAAGAAGTGCCACTGGTTAAGAAGATGGCAAAGCGGTAGCGTACAATGATCGCCCTCCCAGTCCTTGCGGGGAGGGCACTGTGTGTGTTGAGACAGGGCTCGGCGACGTTGCTGTAAATCCCGTGGAGTAAATATGTGAGGCTTTCTGGCCCGTCTGTCGCCACACCCCAACCCGCCACATAGTGCAAAAGTGGCCACAGGCAATACATCAGCCAATGAGTGTGGCCGTGTTCCAATGCAATTTTATCTGTGAGTGTTAAAATTTGAACTTTATATAATTGTATGTGTCACAAAATATTATTCTTTTGATTTTTCCCCCCAACCATTTAAAAATGCAAAAATCATTCTTAGCTCTTGGGCCACACAAAAAGAGCTGATGGGCTGGGTTTGGCCTGTGGGCCACTTTGCCAACCCAGTGCTATTATAAAATAAAATCCATTTTTCAACGAAACTTCATCTTCACACAGTAAATGGGCCATGTCCCATCTATCATAGAAATCTAGGGACTTCAATAACCCACCCACAGAAGCTGCGTCCAGCCCAGAGACAACACACCCAGGTAGACCGTGAAGAGTCAGAAAGAAAACCCCCTACCTGTGATGGACGCCCCACCAGTGAGAAGGAGGCAGAAGCCACCCCCGCGATCTCCTGTGTGTGGCATCGTCACAGGCACATGGAGAGTGACCTCCCTCTTCTCCTGGTGCCCCCACCCGAAGAGCGCATGACGCCCTCTCCTCTCTCCGCAGCTGATGGCGGGCCAGCCCTTCGGCAGCACAGCCAGGAAGACCATCCCCAAGGAGCAGGTGGCCTCCGCCCCAGACCTGGACACCGTCTGGTCCCTGGGGGTGAGGCTGACACTTGCCACACTCTCGCCTTGAGGGAGGGGTGAAGGGGCCACAGTCCCGGGACCTGGGGATCAGAAGTGACACTGGGCATTCTCTTTGCAGGGCTACCTGCAGTACTCAGTCCTCTTCTATGGCTACTACGGCAGGGAGCGGAGGATCGGGAGAGCAGGCTACCGGCTGCCCTTGGCGTACTTCCTGGTGGGGATGGCCGTGTTTGCGTACAGCTTCATCATTCTTCTGAAAAAGTACGACAGCTTAATTTCTCAAACTACGTTTCGAGAATCATGACATGTGTGATCTCATTTAAGCTTGTCAATAATTCCGTAAAGTTAAGGCATAAAACTAACTGTACCCATTTGACAGATGAGGAGACTGAGGCTAAAGGTATGTTCGTTTTTAACCAAAACTTACCGAACACGTCCTGCCTCATGCTAGGATCTGCATTGGGTCTGGAGAGACAAGAATCCTATAAACTAAGCAGTTAATGTACTTTGAGACAATGTAGTGGCTGCACTAATGGAGGGAGAAACAGTGTGACCTCGGTGACCAGAGGTTGCAGAAAGCAAAACATCCTCCTTTGTAAGTTTGCCTGAGACCTAGACACAGTTCTGCAAAGGCCAGGCTCGCCTGTGCTATGGTGCAGTGACGCCTGCACTTTGTCATTGGGAGGAGTTGCCTGGCTGGGGTCAGCAGTGCCGCCCCACCCCACTGTAAGACCTGCAGCCACTCACCGTCCCTCCCTGGGCTTCGTCTGTAACCTGTGCGGGGGGTTCAGGGAATCCCGTTTCCCTCCCAGCTTAACCTGTGCTTCCGTGCGGGAGCCGGTACATGCAGACTGATGGGGGGCTCCAAGCCCCAGAACCAGCCTGTCCCCAGCCCCATCTTGGCTCACCTGCCGCTTCTGTCTGAGTAGGACACCCCCCTTCTCTGCTGCATTCACGTGGCGTGTTAGCAAAGTGCAGATAGAAGAGCTTGGCATAAAAAAAAAAAAAACAGACAACAAACTAATAAACAAACAAAACCTGAGGAGGTGCACAGTGACTTAGGGGCCTTCGATTCCCCCAGAGCTGTCCAGCTTAGCTCCTAGCGGCCCCACCTGGGAGACTCAGGCCCTTTCCTAGATGTTACGATTTAACACACTGACTGCCACGTGAGTTGTATTTAACTCGGGGTAGTTTTGAGCCCAGAGCTGTGTGAAGCAAAACCCTGCAGCTGGTTCATGAAAATCTTACTTGTTGATGTTCTTATTGTTACAGTTATTATTGACAATTTAATTCTAAAAATGTGGATTGCGTTGCATATAACTCACACACCGATAACAATAAAAAAAACAATGCATTAGAAAGGATCGTTTTGTTTTAATAAAACACCGAGGCCCCGGGAAAAATTTTTTTTTCTGGTGTGGCAGTCAGCGTGCAGAGAGACAAATCAGAGCGAACTTGAGAACAAGTCTGGACGGAGGGTGAAAAGCTCATGACGGGGACATTCTCTATGGAGCAGGAAGTTTCCGCTGAAGAGGGACCCTGATTCCACCTTCAAATATCTAAAGGAATGTCACATGCTAGAGGGACCCGGCATGTTCCGTGGGGCCCCAAGGGGTAGAGTTCCTGTGGGCAGGAGCCCCAAGACTTAAGGATTTTATTTCATAATCACAGTCACCTAGAGACAGGAACAGCTGGCCCCAGGGGACACACACCTGCAGTGGCCTGCTGGCCACCGCAGTGGCGGGACTCCATGGCACAGTGGGCCACTGTGGTTTTCACACTGCTCAGAGTGCTGGCTGAAGGCACAAGTGTGGGCTGAAATCCAGCCGGTGCCCGGCAGTGACCTGAGAAGCTGCGTCCACCCAGCGGGGCAGCTCTTCCTAAGTCACACCAAGGCCCCGTGGGGCGAGCCACAGCCCCCATGGGCGGTCTCCTTCCTGCGGCTCCTGTGACCCCTCCTGGCTCCTCTTTCGCAGGATGGCTAAGAACTCCCGCACCAGCCTGGCCAGCGCCTCCAGAGAAAACTACACCTTCTGCTGGCGGGTGTTTTGTGCCTGGGATTACCTCATCGGAAACCCAGAGGCTGCGGAGAGCAAGACGGCTGCCATCGTGAACAGCATCAGGGTGAGCGAGTGACCTGTGCAGGCCGCGGGGTGGCCACTGGGGGTCTGGGCTCTGAGGCCACGTGCCAGTCAGGGCTGGCCTCTGCGGGCAGGCAGCACCGTCCCCCTGCCAGGTGCTCATGGTCCAGGGCAGCTGTGTACAAAGCGAGCTGAGCATGCCCCAGGAAATGCACCATATGATCCCATGGAGTGCAGGAAGAACATTCTGGAACTTCTATTTGTTTTTAAATTTTTATTCCATCCTTTTAAATTTTCAGTTTGTATATGTTTGATAATTTACACAATGGATTATTACTGTGTTGCATGTACATAACCTGAAAAGGAATAAATACATAAATGTGGGGACTATAGATTTTATTTTTAACTTAGAAGACAATGCAGTCCAAAGCTTTCAGGGACTTGGGTCTCCTGAACTACACAGTCAGCTAACTGGTGCCCTATTTTGAGGGGAAAAAAAGGGTATTTAGATAATTTGACTCATCATACCCATACCATGTCCATTCCCTCTTCCCAATCCCCAATTTCCTTTTGTTAATTACTTATTAGATAATTGATATTAAATTCATTTGTATCAGTAGAATCTTACAGAATAAAGTCTTAGACATAGGAGATATGAGTTAAACTACTGGATACATTATTTCTGATGATTTATGATTTATGATTAACACATTGACTGCCACACACACACACACACACACACACACACACACACACACACACACAACCAGAAACTTTTCCTTGGGGCCACAGTGTTTTATTACAAAAATAGAATGAAAACTTCGAGTGTAACTTAAAGGTAAACATAAATAGAAAATGAAATGTATTGACTTCTATTCATTTAATCCACGTTTTCAGAATTAAATTGTTTTTGAATTAAGTATAACAATAAAACATCAACAAGTAAGATTTCACACATGCTTCCTGTAGCCCCGGGGGTAAGACTCGAGTGAGCTAAATACAGGTCTCGTGGCAGTTAATGTGTTAGTGATACTGCTAAGCTTTAACGCCGTGTGTGTTTTTCCTTGAAGGAGGCCATCCTGGAAGAACAGGAAAAGAAGAAAAGCAAAAACCTGTAGGTATTAATACTCTCCGCCTTCAATTCATTGATAAGTTTTGTTTACATTTGGTACAAAAATTACAAGATTATCTATATCTTATTTTCACAATTGCCAGGCAGCTCCTCTTTCTTCTCAATGTCCGTTATTCTAGTAATGTGCTCTGAGGGAACTGGTGCCTTCTGTAGTGGCATTTAGGAGTCCTCCGCCTGCAGACCCTGCGACAGGGGAGAGGTCTGAAGCTGACCGGTTTCCTAGTCTTTTACTTAGATGATAAGGGAGGTATTTTGAATACCAACTTCTAGTTTGCTAAATGAAGCAACTATATGAATGTTGTTAGGACTCATTTTATTTAGAAGCAAGTCTCTGGAGTCATAAGACACAGATGTTAATCTGGCTGTGTTCACAAGCCGTCCCCCCAGGCGACTCCCGAGTTTTGAGGTTCTTCTCAGATCTCAAGAGCTACGCAGGTGAGGGGAGGCCGTTCTGTCAGAGCTGGTGAGGCCACTCCCAGAAAGGGCAATGGCCCTGTCCTCACAGGGACAGACCTGTCTGCTCCTCCCACACCCTTGCTGGGTCTTTGGCCCTCACGATTCGTTTCCGCAGTGTGGAAAGCCCCTTCAGAGGACTCGTGTAGACAAGGACATGGGACTGAGGAAACACACCGAGAGGCAGCAAGGGGAGCTGAGTTGGGAAGGGCTGTCCGCAGGCAGTCAGAGAGCGGACTCTAGCCCTCCTTGTCATTAGTATCCACGAAACACCCTTGACCTTGTGAGCCTGCACCCCTCACCTGTAAAGTGAAAAGGTGGGATTCTGCCCTCTGATTCTTTATCTGTAGGTCTCCTCCACCAGAGTTGGTCATAATAATAACACAATGTGCCATGTTTTTATTTTTACCAAGCAAGGTGACATTTATCATTTAGTTTGGGAGTGAGTTTCCTCATTGTACAGAGGAAGGGCCAAGACACACGTAGAGGGAGGAACCTGCCCAGGGTCCCCAGCAGGGGACATCTCATGGAGGAGATGGCACAGCTCTCGGCCACACCTTCCTCCAGCCCCGCTGCCGGGCAGAGCTGTGCAGGCTGCCACCAGGTACAGCGCGTACCCCTTGCTGGTGTCCACGCCTGGTGCCCCAGGGAGCCCCTGAGGCTGCAGCGTGGGGTCCACAGGGTTCTAGGCAACACACATGTGGGTGCAAACGAGGCTGGGCATGATGCTGGGTGTTCGTGCTCGTGGAGTCCCCTGGACACAGGGAGTGGGATAAATGTCTTTCTATTTCACACTGGGCAGACAGTTCTGAGAGGCATTTCATGGGCCCCTCGGAAGGTCCGCAGTTGCCTCTGCGCAGCCAACTCCGGCACGTGTTCTGGATGGCTCCCCTCTCCTGCTCCCCTCCCCCAGACCTACACCTCCGCTTTCTGAGGTCACGTCTCAGACGAACTATTCACACCTGCAGAAAGGCCTGGGGTTCTCTTTCCAGGTACACCAAGCTGAGGCAGGCTCCAAAGTTGGCAGAAGAAGATACCTTAAAAATAAAACAATTGAGGTCAGACAGTGAGTTGTCCTCCGGTGTTAGAAACAATGGACATGTTTCAGATAAAACTGGAAACATATATGTAAATGCTAGAATCGCCATTGATTCAGAGATCTGCCCATACTAAGAGGCGTGCAGCAAGGGAGACCCAATGAGAAAGAGATGAGCCCCATGTCCTATCTTGTGGTCATTTAGTTGCTCCTTTATTTACTCATTCATCTAGCAAATATCCATTAAGTGCCTGCATGTGCTAAGCCTGTCCTAAGAGCTGAGGATACAGCAGTGAAAAAGACTAAAATGTTTGAGAGCTTACTTCTGGAGGGAAGACAGCTGAGAAACTACCAGGGAAATACAATCACCCCTCTCATAGCAACAGGGTCACGGTCAGAGAAACGCCTTTAGGCAACATCATTGTTGTGGGAACATCACGGAGTGCAGTCACAGAACCTAAATGGCATAGCCTGCTGCACACCTAGGCTATGTGGTACAGCCTGCTGCTTCTCAGCTACAAACCTGTACAGCATGTTACTGCACTGAATGCTGTGGCAACTGTAATGCAACGCTGAGCGTTTATGTATCTAAATATATCTAAACATAGAAAGGTCTAGTCAAAACATGGCATAAAAGACAAAAGACGCTCTACCTGTGCAGGGCACTACCAGGAACGGAGCTTGCAGGACTGGAAGTTGCCCTGGGTGAGTCGGTGAGTGAATGTGGCGGCCTCGGACATCACTGCGCACTGCCGTGGGCTTGACAAACACCGCACACTTAGGCTACACTGAATTGACTTTTTAAAGTTTCTTTCTTCAATAACAAATTAACCTTAGTTCCTTAGCTTACTGTCACTTTTTTACTTTAAAAACTTTTAAATTTTTTAAAACTTTTTGACTCTTTTGTAATAACACTTAGCTTAAAACACAAACACTTTGTAGAGCTGCACAAAGATATTTTCTTTCTTTATATCCATATTCTATAAGCTTTTATCTATTTTTATTTCATTTTTTTACTTTTTAAACTTTTTGTTAAAAACAAGACACAAGCACACACATTAGCCTAGGCCCACACAGGGTCAGGATCATCAGTACACCGTCTTCCACCTCCACATCTTGTCCCACTGGAAGGACTTCGGGGACAATAACACACAGGGAGCTGACGTGTGTGTCATCTCCTGTGATAACTATGCCTTCTTCTGCAATTCCTCCTGAGGGACCCGCCTGAGGCGGTTTTACAGTTAACTTTTTTCAAATAAGTACAAGGAGTACACTGGAAAACAATGATCAAAAGTATAGTAAATACGAAACCAGCGGCACGGCGCCTTACTATCAGTACTATGTACTGCATGGAATTGTACGTGCTGTCATTTCGTATGACTGGCAGCACGGTAGGTTTGCCCACACCAGCGTCACCACCAATACGTGAGTACTTTGTTGCACTGCGATGTCACCAGGCAGTAGAGACTCTCCAGCTGCATTATAATCTGCTGGGACCACCATCACCTGTGCAGTCTGCTGTTGACCCAAACATGGTCACGTGGCACGTGACTGTGCATGGCACAAGGACGGGTTCATTACGTGGAATGACAGGCAGGATCATTCGTCCTTCCTCCCTCCCACCCCTCCCCTCCATCCCTCCTTCCCTCCCTCCCTCTCTCTTTCTGCTGAACACGTTTACTTGAACTCCTGTATCTTAAATGCACCAACTGCAGGACTCCAATGTTAAGTAGCAAAGAACTGAAACCCAGGTACCTGGACACTAAACCCAGTGTGGTTTGTTTATCTGTTTAAAGCCTCTTTGATGCTGGCCCCTTGCATTCATGATGCATTGTCGATCTCTTAGGAGATGAGGGATTCCGGGGGACAAGGAAAGAGCACTGACTCTTCAGAGCAGAGAATCAATCCCCTTAGTGGACGTGCTCCAGCCCCCAGGTGTGTGCTCTGAGCACACCTGCCTCTCCCCCAGGGCAGTGACCATCTGCCTGAGGATCATCGCCAACATCCTGGTACTGCTGTCGCTGGCTGGGAGCATCTACCTCATCTACTTCGTGGTGGACCGGTCCCAGAAGCTGGAGCAGTCCAAGAAGGAGCTGACGCTTTGGGAGAAGAACGAGGTACCCACTGCCATTACCCGCAGCACCCTCCAGAAGAGACGCAGAAGTAGCCTAGCTCTCTGTTTTTTAAGTGCATAAGGTAGTAATATGTCTAGGGAAAAACTCCAGTCCTCTCATCCTAGGGCAGGGACTATAAGGGCTTTGAGCCAGAGTGGCAGCACCACGTCCTGGCTAAGTGATTTTATTGGTCTTCACTGGGAAAGATTTTGATTCAGAAACACCTTGGAGCATTCGCACTGTCTTCCACCATGAGTCCTGCCTTTGCCACATCTGTTTTTCCCATCTGTGCTCCCACAACGCAACATGACCCGCTGACTGGCATTAACCTCCACCCTGGATTCCATCGTGTGGATCCAAGTTGACCGGGGACCAGTTCGTGAACACTTGGCTGGTTTCTGTGTATCTAAATTACAAATAACGCTTCCAGGACCAGCTCCACACAAATGGCTTGTTTTTTAAACAATCTTTTACCCCCTTGTGTGAATATTCCCATAAATAGAAAATTACCAAGTGGAAGGTTATGGACAGTTTAAGAATTCTTAGAATTTGTGATAGGACCATTGTCCTGAAAGGTTGGCCCAATTGACCTGTAAAGATTTAAAAGGCAGAAATAGCACGGAAACCACTTCTCAGATCATTTCTGTGAAAATTGTTACCATCCTTTGGGATTTAAAAAGCAGAGTGTGTAGGCGAGAAGTGGTCATCAGTTTATCCTGTGCATATTCATCAACATACATAATTGATCAAAATCTGAGACTGCACAGGTGACCTTTTCTCAAGCCTCTTTCTACTTTATGTCTACTGAACGGGTTATGTACATGTGTGTTTGTGCGTTCGCAGATAGATGGATAGTTTTTACAAGATGTATCAGAGATTATTTCTTATTTTACCTCACACGTCTGTGTACCAGCTAAAACTCCTCTGTCTTTTGTTCTAAGCACAGAGAAACAAGAGCCAGGCATGACTCTCTAGATAATTAACCTTCCATGGACAGAAAGAATATTAAATTACCTCTCTGTCTTCCCTTTGCTATTCATAATAGTTTCAGTTATTTCCATCTTCCACCCAAGGTCACGGAAGCATAAATAGAATGAGACGGTAATTGGAAAATGTGGCAGAAATGCCAGTGAATTGCAAATGGCATGTATTCGTGTCCTCAGAACAGTTAGGGAGAGTTCCTTAAAAATACATGTAAAGTTATGATGAAGTGGCAGCAGTCATTTGGCAAAAGCTGATTGGCCATGATTCGGGGAGGTGTCCGTGTGGAGCTGTTGACGCGGTGATACGCACTGGCCCAACAGCAGGCCGAGAGGCCACACGTCGGTGATTAGGTTGGGGTGGGGACTCTGGGGAATGCGGGGTCTGGCACTTACTCTCTTGGTAGGTGAGTGTGGTGGTCTCCCTGGTCACCATGCTAGCACCATCTGCCTTTGACCTCATCGCCGCCTTGGAGATGTACCACCCGCGGACCACGCTGCGCTTCCAGCTGGCCAGGTATGACAGCCCCACCAGGAGAGGCCACGGTGGCTCAGCCATCTGCCACCCACGATGGGAATGCTGGCACCTCAGGAGCCAGGACTGGCTTCTTTCCCCGACACTTAGCACAGGACTCACCTGTGGACGCAGCTCAAGAACAGCAGGTTCCAGGAGGGAAGAGAGGGGGGTGGGGGGCAGGGGAAGAGGGAAGAGGGGATGGAGGGGGAGAAAGAAGAGTGCAAAGGGAAGAACAGGCAGAAACGCCAGATAGAAAAGAGGACCAAGAAGATGACGGTGGGTGTCTCTGGTTGTCCTCGCTGTTGAGTTCTCTCCGTGGTTTGTCTGGGTGGCCAGAGAGACCCAGGTTGTCGTCCCTGACCTGAGAGGAACAGTAGCTGCTTTGCTAGTAACTCCCAGAAGCAGAGACCCAAAGGGTTCTCAGGCCGTGCAGGGCGGCCCGTGGCTGCGACAGCAGGTGGTGGCGACAGGGTGGTGGGTCGGAGGGGACATCGGGTTCCCCTGCAGGAGCCGGAGCAGCCGCGCTCAGGTCCAGCATTGGCATTGTCACCGTGTTCCTGAAGCATCCGCATCTCCCCCTGGAGCGTGTCTCCTCATCTGTCAACTAAACCACCGCAGCAGGGCCAGGCGCGTCTTGTTAAGCAGCAGCGACAGCAGGAGGCGCGGAGAGCCCTGCTCACTCCCTGCCCCCCTCGCCCCGTCTGGGCTGGTGTCACCTTCTTCCCTTGTGACACCTAGTAACACTCTACAGAACTAGCTTTCCACAATGACTTTGGGAAGATTTGCTCTCACCGAGGAGTCGGCAAACATCTGAGAAGGAGCAGGTAGTAAACGTCAGAGGTGTCACGGGTCACAGTCTCTGTCACGACTACTCAACTCGAGGTCATGGCTTGGAAGTAGCCACAGGCGACACGAAAACAAAAGGGTGTGGCCGTGTGTGGCTGTGTCCAACACACCTTCACTGACAAAACAGGCAAGGGGACGGCTTGGCTTGAAGGTCATACTTTCCCACCTCTGAGCTGTCCTTTCAAAGACAGAAAAACATGACCAAAAAGAGCAAGGGGTTGGCCAGAGCCACACAGCCCTGCGCAGATCCGAACAAGGCTTGAGCCCTGGCTCACCCCCTGGTTCCTTGTGCTCCGCTCACACCTCTGGTGACCTGGGAGGGAGAGGTGCCTTCCTCAGCTCCTTCCTCGCCAGCGGGCACTGAGGAGGATCGATTCTGTTATTGCATTTGGTCTAAAGGCAATCCTATTACACAGATTGGCTTCATTATTCATGCTCAAAACTAGAGAAACAGAGGCATCCGGAGACTGCCCCAGACAAGCGAGGGCTAATTCCAGTAATAGGAGTGGGATTTACTATCTTAGTTCCATTAACTTACCGGCAGACTGTGTCACCTTTTATCCAAGTGAAAACCAGCGCGATGGTAATACCAAGACGGCAGGACATGAGGTTTATCCAATCCTTCCTCCCGCCGGCACTTACCGCCTGACGCTGAGGGGCCTCCCCTGGCTTCGTACTGCAAATGCAGCATTGAAATCTCCCGCATTATGTGGAAGGGAAGCCCTTCACAGTTCCGGAGGGAAGCCATCGTGAGTCACAGTGCTGTCCCCTGCGGCGCTCCCTCCCCTGTTCTCTGCCCACTGCCTGCACATGGGTCACCTCCACACCAGCAGGCCTGTGGCCAACTCATGGCTGCAATCTGGAGTCTTTTCCTCAAGATACAGATGTTTTCCCACCAACTGACCGTAGCTTCATGATTCTCAAGGCGCCAGTTGTCCCACTGACGCATCTACACACCTGCCGTTTTCCTTTCTCGTCTGACTCCCCCAGACAGGTTTCCAGCAAGACCCAAGGCTGCATCCTGGGAGGTTCCATGATGTGTTTCCAAAACCGTTCATGGCTGGGAAACTGGCACCGAGTCTTTGATCACTGGCTGATCCAGATTGTCGCTGGCAGATTCCAGCAACATCCCAGGGAGCTGTTGTGAGGATCGAATGAGATAATTCGTGGAACACCACTTTACAGACCAGAAAGCATGACACAAAGACACACTTTACATTACAATTTAGAGCCCACTTCCTACACTCACACGCTTTGTGCCATCCTGGCATTTCTAGAGTGCTGACCCAAAGACACACGCAGGTGGAGTACCCTGGAGAGGCTGCAAAAAGACAATCCCAGACGCCCCCAGACCTACTGAAGCAGGAGGATTCCAGAATTCTGTATTTTCTTAAATGCACTCAAGGTGATTCTCAAGGAAGCCACATGTGGCAACCACTGTCTCGGTATATGCGTATGGTCTCTAGAACCACATGGCGGGTCTAGAACCGTGGACTTGTGTGTGGTTCTTGCTCTCAGGGTGGGCTTGTGGCTTGCAGGGTCCTTGTGCTGTACCTGGGGAATCTCTACAGTCTGATCATTGCCCTCCTGGACAAAGTTAACAGCATGAGCATCGAGGTGAGTGCCACCTGGACAGCCAACCCCCCACCTCCACCCTGCCCTCCCCAGCCCCACCAGGGTCTTCATCGTGGTCCCCACCCCACTGCTGAGTCTGCGTTCCACACCTCTCGCTCAAAACTCATCTCAGCTGTGAGGATGGAAACATTAACCCACTTCCCAGGTAAAGAAACTCGGGCCACGGTTCATGGCTAGTAGGTGGCAGTGCCAGGACGAGAACTCGGGGCTTCTTGACCCTTTGTAGCAAATCACCCATTTTCTTGAATCCCATCCAAAAAAGCTATCGACGGCTATTGCAAGTGATCCCAGGAGGAGCGGCAGGCCCTGGGCCTCACACAGTCAGGAGGGAAAAATCATCTCATGGGGGACAGAGCAGAGTGGGCCCCGCCAGCACAGCCCGGCAGGAGCACCCGCTCCCAGCCTAGGTAGCCTTGGCATCAGCTCAACCTGCTCCACCCGCGAGGCCGTCCCCAGGTGGGGAGGAGGAGCTTTCTCATGGTGGCCTGCCAGGGCACGCCACACTAGCGTCCAATTTTAAGACTTAGGGGCAGAAGAGGCCACAGAGAGCAGTTTTCTGCATCAGAGCCCTGAGGTTCCACAGACCTGGGTCCTTACCCGCCACTCACTAGCAGCGCAACCTCGAGCATCAGGCTTGAACTCATGAGTTTCAATCTCATCTGAGCAGGGGGTCATAGTCCTTACCTCTCCCTCTTGGAGGATGAGAAGAGATAAAAGGTGTGAGCTGAAGCAGTTTCCGACACCTACTGGGGACCAATAAATACTGCCTGTTACATCTCTGTGTTCCGTTACTGGGGCCAAGTCTAGTCCAGCGGCTGTCGAGAGAGAGAGGGAGAGAGAGAGGGGGTGGGGAGAGACAGAGAGAGAATGAATGAACGAATGACTGTTCCCAAGCAATACAATGTTACCTTTAGTGTCCACCATGGGTTCTTGTTTATAGATACGTGAGCAACCTTTTTTCTTCCTCCTTCCCTCCCTCCCTCCCTCCACAGGAAGCTGCTACCAAAAGTAACACAAGCAACTGGCTGGACTCCAGCACTTTCCTTGCCACCAGGGCAGCCCCTGCAGAGGAGCCATGGTCCACACCCGGGCCCCGAGTGGGGCTCAGGAGAAACAGCACGTGGGCCTTGGACGGGACCAGCCTTCCGACCCGCGCCGCGCCCCTGGTGAAGGCCAACAGCACCACGCTGGACACGCAGAGTCCGCAAGACCAGTGCTGGGAAACATACGTCGGCCAGGTGGGTCCCTCACCCTTACAAAGCCCTTCGCATCCAACCCGTCACGTAACCCCAGCAGCTCCCTGCGGTGTCACCGTCCCTGTTTACAGAAAAGGGAAGTTCAGGGAGGTTTGGTTTTCCAGCTCTGACAGTCACTAATAATAATCAGTGCAAAGACCCATGCAGCATTCCTACGTGCTGGGCCCTGTTCTAAGTGCTTAGTCCTCATCAGAGTCCTGTTATTGTCACCCTCGTGGGCACAGATGAGGAAACTAAGGCACGAGTGGTCCAGTCCATTGCCCAGGGACACACACAGAAATGAGCGGAGGGAAGACCTGAACCCAGGTGTCTGCTCCAGGTCTGGGCCTTGCGCAGAGCACCTCACCCCAGGGCGCTACCCCAGGGCAGCGGGTCATGGGCCTTGCGGAGCCTCCCGCGGCTCAGAACCACAGACCTTCGATTCTTTCCTAGTTTCGTGTAACGCTGGCTTCAGATGTCAAAATTCAGATTAGCCAACATTTACCGAGCATCGATTATGTGCCAGAATCCCATCCTTCCGCCCGCTGCCCCTTCTAAAGATGCGACATGAAGATGCCCCTGGAGGGCCCCCCCCCCCGCCCGGCTCAGGCCCCCGGGGGGGAACAGAGGCCAGGAGGCCGCTGCAGGAAGGGCGGCCGGGGGAGGGCGGGCGTGGTGGCACCCAGGGACCCCTGTGTTCCAGGAGATGCTGAAGCTCTCCGTCATCGACATGCTCTTCACCGTGGCCAGCATCCTGCTCATAGACTTCTTCCGGGGACTTTTCGTTCGGTACTTAAGTGACTACTGGTGCTGGGACCTGGAAAACAAGTTTGTAAGTAAAATGCTGTGTTCGCTGGGGAAACCGATACGGCCAAATCCGTCCTTTCCTGATGCCGAGACTGGGAAACAGTCAGGGGAGCACGCGGAAAGAAAGTATGTGAGGGGAGAGGGGAAGGGTGTACAAGGCTGTCTGTGCCCCCTTCTTAGAATTCCCTGTTTGCTGATGGCCCAAGGGCCCTGGGAGATCAGTGCCCGTAAGAGCAAAGAATTCCCCACCTGCGGGTATAATGAACTGACTGGTTTACGCAAAGAACTTCGGAACTGTTTCTAATGCAGAGGTTCTTTTTCTCTTGTAGCCCGAATATGGCGAATTCAAAATAGCTGAGAACGTGCTACATTTAGTCTACAACCAAGGAATGATTTGGTAGGTATCCAAGCTGCTGCTTTGCTTACATCTCATCTGGGCCAAGAGTTTGAATTTTCTTCGTCTGGATGGGACATGATGGTAATAAATACAGTCCTAAGTGTTAAGAAAGGCTATTTCCAAGGGGAACTATTTCTCATGTAATTTTATTAATCATTTTGTAGGAATTTTGCAGAAAGAAAATAATCCATCTTTAAGCTCCTGTTGGTCACAGCCAAAAAAAAAGTCTGCACAGGAACCAGTAGAATAAGCCGCTGGGGAGGACTGTGGGGGGCAGGTGGGAAGAGAAGCTGCTTCCCCGCCCCCCCCCCCCCCCGGGGGGGCAGGAGTGGTTTCAGTCCCAGCCGGGGACCTGGGCCTGTCCGCCCCCGACTCTCCCTGCTGTGACTCCTTATTTTCCCCTGGACACAGCCATGCCCCAGACTGACGGCCCCGCCCTGGGGGACGCCCGAAGCTTGGGACATGTGTTCACCACGGGCACCTCCCAGGCCCAGGCGGTTGTTCCCCGAGACCCTGAGGAGCTGAAGGGGCGTCCGGCACACATGCGTGTGTGTCCGCAGGGCTCGGTGGAGAGCTCCGTGCTGAGCCCCACATTGCGCTATCTGTTAAAACACAAGCAAGCAAAGGAAACCCGTGGGTGTTCCATACGTGCAGAGACTCAATCTCTCCTCATGACCACTCAGTAAAGTGAATGGGAATTGAGATGTATGAAGTAATGTTCTTCCAATCAAATTCTATGTTCTTGTAGTCCAGCGAATTTTACAAAATATCTTTACTAACACAGTATTAAAAATAATATGTGACATGTATTTAATATGTGTTAGGTATCAGGCACTTCTCTACCTGTAGTAAATGATTTAATCCTTAGAGTAACCCTATGAGGTAACTGGGCCTATTTTCCCCATTTTAAAAATGAGGAAACTGAGGCAGAGAGAAGCTACATATCTTGCCTAACATCAAACAGGCCCTGACCTTTCTGCCTACCATGAGCAACCAAACTTTTTAAAAAAGATTTTTGTTTAATGAACATATCCTTACATCTATGCTTATTCTCCTACTACTGAATGCAAATTCCACAAGTATTACATTGAATGCATATCCAGGATAAACTGATGTAGACTGAAGTCAGAAACCTGGGTTTTGTTCCCTATTTGACGTTTCTGTATAGGGTGACAGCTCCCCTAGGCTGGCCGGGTGGTTGCCTGTGGCCCCAGCTCTTTCACTCTCAAATGTGTCCCAGCTTGGATGGTGCAGGGTCACCCTTTTATTAGCAACATGTTTGTGGGCAAATCACTTAAGTTTCCCTGACCTGCTTTCCTTGTCTACCAACTTTGGGTCCTTATCCCTCCCTTTCACAGCTGAAGAAGATTAAATGAGCTAAAATATGTGAGGATGCTTAGCACAATGTCCAGTAACAGCGGGTGCTCAACATAGCTGATTAAACCCGAAAGTCAGTGATTTATTAGCACAGCCCTCACCACAGACAGGCAAAATCCACAGCTTCCCCGAGCGTAGTCATCCGTCCTTTGCCTTCTCTGCAGAGGAGGCCTTTCCTTTGCTCGAGTGTGAAGAGAGACACACACATCAGGCCTCTGCAAGGACTGATGGACATTTGCAAGAGGATATTTTAAAATGGGATCACCACCCGACTTGTCTTCTCACCGGAAGGTGGAGGGTTGTGGTCGCAGCACTGCAGGGGGCTTCTCCAGTTCCTTAAGCATAGGGTGTGAACCCCCAAATCTCAGAGCCGTGCTCCTCCCTGGGCTCCCAGCCCTCGAAAATGCACAGGAAGAGAACATGTGCAATCTGACCTTCTCCCTGGTTCCAGGATGGGGGCCTTCTTCTCCCCCTGTCTCCCCGCATTCAACGTCCTCAAACTCATCGGGCTCATGTACCTGAGGAGCTGGGCTGTGCTGACCTGCAACGTGCCCCACCAGCAAGTGTTCCGAGCCTCCAGGTGGGTGAGCGAAAGGTCACTTCACACGGGGACTCAGAACTTATGCCACCCACGTGGGCCCGGTCCAGTGCTGGTGGGAGGACTTTTCAGTTTGCCAAGAGTCAGGACGACAGTGTCTGGGTGGTTCTCTGGGCACACTCATCCTTAGCACCTGGCTGTGCAGTTGAGCGCGGCACACAGCATTTGGTTTCTTCACAGATCCAACAACTTCTACCTGGCCATGCTGCTGTTCATGCTCTTCCTGTGCATGCTGCCCACCATTTTCGCCATCGTTCGCTACAAGCCTTCCCTGAACTGCGGGCCCTTCAGGTAGGTCGCTTTGGTCCTGGCGGCTCTGCCTGCAGCTGTGACAGCTGCGGGGAACTGAGTCTCACTGCACTGAACTCTCCCCCGGCTCACAGAGCAGGTAAGACACCCGGAAAGGCTGCAAACCTGCATCCTTTGAGTCCAAGACCAGTGCTCTGGCCCTGATGTCACCTGAGGAATGTCACGCGGTGGCCTCTAGGCATCCAGCCAGGTCTTGATGTCTTGCAGCATCCTTCTGCCAAGAGCATTAACGTCTGGAGGGATGTTTTCTGTTTCACAGTGGACAGGAGAAAATTTATGACATCGTGTCAGAAACGATTGAGAAGGACTTTCCCGCGTGGTTCGGCTCCGTGGTTGGACACATCAGCAGCCCTGTGGTCATCCTGCCGGCGGTGCTGCTGCTGTTGTGAGTACCAGCCCGCCAGCTCTGCAGGCACGTGCATGTGTCTGGCAGACAGGAACACGTCGCTCTCCAATAACTATATAAAATTTATTAGTTCCTCCAAAAATCACTTACGAAGCCTAGTGTTTAAGCAGGGACTCTGAGTCCCACAGCAGAGTCACACGAAGCACAGTGCTGTGGAGACAGCGCCACTGGGCCCCAGCGGGGCTGGGAGGGAGGCTCCACTGCCACCCGGGTGTTTACTGATCCACCAACAGCATGTGATCGATGCCTGTGACCCCTACAATGGGTTTGAACGCCGTTACTATGGTTACCTTATTCTCCAGAAAGGTAAATACTCCTGCAAAGGAGCTTCATAACCCAGCTGAGTAGCTTTGGCTCGTTTTGGCTTAAAGGAAAAAAATAAAATAAAAGCCAGTGGATGCCGTCCTCACAGCGGGACACACTGCGAATGCCTCTCCCGTTTTTGCCCTTTCCTAGCGCGGTCTCCAGGGCAGAGCCCTGGGTCAGAGGGTGCTGTGGGAAGGGAGAAGAAGGGAACAGCCCCTTCCTGCTCACTGGCTTGAGGACTCGCTGGTACATTTTGTCCTTGGTGGAGGGTCGGTGGGCAGCCACATCCAAAGCCAGGAGCTGGCAGCGGCGCTCACTGTCCCACTGTTCTGTCCTAGCCTGCTCATCTACTACCTCCAGAGCATCGCGCGGTCTCTGAAGCTCAGCAACCACCAGCTCAGAATGCAGATCCAAAACGCAAGTATCACGTGAACCCTGCTGTGGTGACCGAGACCGGGCCAGCTCGGGAATGCAAGTGGGGTCACGTCTGCAAGTTACTGTGACTCTGGGCCACCCACTGTGGCCCAAGGCCACCGCCACCAAGATCTCCTAGGATTGTTTCTAAGAACACCCAGGATGGTTCACATGTGCCAGGAACAATCTGCTCCTGTTTTCCCTCCTCTCCAAGGGCCCCTCCAGTGGCCACATGAAGCCCTCCGTGTGCCAGGCACTTCTGCAGGCCCTAGGAAAGGGCCCGTCCCACTCCTTGTCCGTGTGGACATCTGAGCCCAACAGCACTGTTTGTACCCAAAGACCCGCCCCTTTCAGCCTGTAGACTCTGACTGTCATTGTCCTTCTCCCACCCTGGGTGCCAAGGCCAAATCGGAGCAGTCAGGACAGCAGACACTGCCCAAACCTTCCAGTTTCTCCTGGATTGGGCGAGGCCAGGGAGGCACCAAGGTGCAGAATGGAAGGAGGCTGTCTCGGGGCCTGCCCACCCTGCCCTTCCACAACCCCGACAATGAGTGCCTCCTCACCCTGTGCACCCCAGATCCTCGACTGCCTCAGCCGGCCCCAGACCTCCACACAAAAAAACTCCTTCCACCTTTCTCAGTTAAAAAATAAACCCAGACTCCCATGACTATCAATTCATACAAAGAAACACAAACTAGTGTCATAAAAAGTCAAATCAGAAATACATTTATAGCTGCAAAGGGCATTTTGGTGGAAGCACACATCTCCAGCTTTGCTGATTCATAGTCTTTTATTCATGACTCAGGCCAACTAGAATAGAAACACGGTCTGTCAATTAGCTGTCCCTAAACAAAACCCGTCAGGCATGAAACTTTAGCTCTCAGGGATCTGCATTTATTCACTCAAATGACAGCCTCGAGCCCAGAGCATGGTGTCCTCAGGGGACAAAGGTAGTTCGGTGGCGGTCCACAGTAAGAGCTATGGCACATAAACCTCCCCCCCAAAATAATATTTGTTACTGCTTCCTTCTGAATCCAAAACAAACATGATTTCATTTACATTTTAGGCAAGATCAGAAGATAAGAAAAAGGTTGCCCAAATGGTCGAAGGTAAGTATTAAAAAATGCAGAGACCTGATGTCTCAGTGAGTGGCCATTTAGAAGTCTAGCAGTTTAAGGTAGTTTGAGGAACTCTACCAATAAAAATTCCTCATAACCTGTGGTTTTTCATAATTAACTAGGCACCATAAAACAAAATCTAGGGAAATAAGTGTTGGTTTAAATCTTCAATTTTTGCATCATATCCAGGCTTGTGAATAACCCCCAAATATGTCTAAAATCAGAAGGAAGTTTTGAGGTAGGAGAGAAAAAGAAGCACATGAACCTGGAAAAGACCCCTAAGGACATCTTTCTCAGGCTCACGTCTGTGTACTTCCCCTGGGTGGCCCATGGCTTCCTTGCAAGATCCCCTCCCAGGACCCTGCCCCGGGGGTCCGGCTTCTTAGGTCCCCAAGCCACACCCACTGACTCTCTGAGAGCACACCTTCCCTTCTCGTGGTCTGCAGCGGCACCTGGGCAAACTCGTCCCATCCAGGCTCATTAGGGGAGAAAGAATGACAGCATGGAGTGGCCTGGAGAGAGGACAGTGGGCAGGTGCAGCTCAAAGGTCCGCTTTCTGGACCCACGCACAGAGTGCACCGGCAGCCGAAGGCTCGTCAGGCACCATGGAACTGGCGCAGACCGAGCATGGGCCCAGCAAGGCTCGGGGCCACCCTCTCAGTGCTGCGCTACTGGACGGGACCTGCCCCCTCCAGGGCAAGGCCTGAGTGGGAGCCCTGAGGCCTGAGGGTCTTGCTTGCCCCGCCAGCTTTTCAGAGAAGCCTGTAAACCGCAGTGACTAAGGACAATGACGGTGGCTCACGCTATGAACCCCGCTGTGTCAGGGGTTATCTGTGGATCAAGCATAGTTTAGTTCCGTCATCTTCCAAACCCGGGCTCCACCTGGGCTTTCTCAGGACAACAGTAGCATCACCCAGGTTCGTCTTCCAGCTTAAGGCCACATCTTTGCTTTAGAATGTCATGTGAACTGTTCCCCCAAAACTACCATTGTAGTATAAGCTTTATTATATCCCCGGTGTAGATGAGGAGCCGGAGCCCCAGAGCTGTCAGACTCCTGCTCCCCCATGGGCGTGTCCGTCCCGTGGTGCCCCGCACAGCCTGGGTGCGTTTGGCTTCACCTGCACCCTTTCCGGGATGAAATGATTTCGGTGACGGAATGCTTACTGCCCATGGCTTAGGCGTATTTGCAAGTGCAACCAATTGATTGTGGACCAGCCGTTGGAAGTCACGGACCTCTCAGAGCCCCCTCAGCTGAGTGTGTCACCTGCACGAGATCATCTCCTCACAGTCCTCCCTCTCCCTGCAGCCCGAATCCAGACCCAGGAGGAAAGCGCCAAAAGGCTTCCAAAGGACAGCGATCGCGTCAGCCAGCTGTCCTCGGCACAGTCGGCCACACCCCAAAACAATGGCAATGTGGTCAGCTTCGACTCGGTGAGCAGCAAGAGCAGCAGGATGGAGACGGTCGCCCAGTCCGTGCCCCAGAGTCCCAGACCGGGGCCCAGGGCTCCCAGCTCCCCTCTTCCCGGAGTCTCCAAATCCAGGCCGGGGCGCGAGGCTCGCAGGTGAGGCTCCCCTGCAGCGCGGAGGGACACCTGGCCTCCTGGAACCGCTGCGGCCCGGGCCCGAGGCCACAGCATGTGTGGGCTAAAGAGCTCTTGGGGTCTGAAGGCCTCCGCAGTTTCAGGAGGCCAAGGCCGCACATTCTAATTCTTCCAGAAGGCCACGGGGGCCAGGAGGCAGTGGGGAAGGGGGTGTCAAAGTTTATCACACAGGACAAATTCTTCCTCCCAGGCTACCTGCCATGAACCTGTAAGCCAACATTCCGGCCAAACCGGGATAAACATTCCGTAGCCTACGTGCGGAAAATTCCTTCTTAACTGTCTATCTTTACTCGTTAGTTCCAGACTGGCCACGTCACTGGCAAGGTCTCCATGCTTTAGCCCCTGCTGGTCGGGTTCTCGGCAAGGTCATCCCTGCACTGTGTGGGCTCAACTGTTTCAGTCCTGTGCGAAAGAAAGGCTGAAAAAAAGAAAGTAGAGTCCTGCTTCCTTTAAGGAGGTTGGGCGCCGGGAAGGATGGAGGAGACGGAGCCGCCCTGGCCCGGACTCACTCGGAGGAGGATGTGTTCATACCTGGTCTGAATGGAGCACGGTGAAAGCCACATAGATAAAATGCAGGGGCTCATTTTGGGGGTGTTTTTTACAGGCAATCACTAATTAGCAAAGAACTTGAAATCTTGCTATCTGAGTTTTTTTCCCGGCTCTGTGGGGTCTTGGCAGGGAGGAGGGATAGCACTGTGCCCCCGAATGTTTCTGCGCACACGATCCGCAGCACTCACATTAGCCGTTGTTACCAGGCCTGGCGACGACGGTGAGGGCACCGTGCCCTCGCGCCCGCAGTGCTCAGGTGCGAGGATCCGGGACCCTGGCCGTGGCTGCTGAGCCACCGTTGTCTTGCAGGTACCCACGCGGTCTCTACGCCAGCACGGGGGACCTTCGCAAGGGCAGATCGCGCACACCTGTGACGTTCTCAAAGCACAGGGAGGACGTCCACTCAGAGCCTCTTTTCCGGAAAGACTTTCGGCAAATTGACGCTTCCCTCCAGGGACCCGGGGACTCGGCCTTGGTGGCACAGGGTCCCAGGCCCCCCAGTCCCAGATACTATATCATTAGCGAACGGGACTCTCACCAGAAAAACCATCCAACTTTCTGGCCAGAAAGACATTTCAAGATTGATGCCGCAGGTGACATCGTGGAGGTGTACCCCAGAAACGTGCGACCACATGTGTCCTGGGTACCCCCCCAGCCCCGCTCTCCACAGCTGAGTGAGGAAGAGGAGGAGAGGCCGAGGAGAGATTTGACCAAACGATCTTTCCCCCTGCGCTCCCTCACGGACCTCCACCGGGCTCCTTATTTTTACATGGGTGAGAGGTCGGAGAGCCAGACCCAAGCTCCGGAGCACCAGGGAAGGGTGCACTACCAGTCCTGGAATGACGGTCTCGGGGGTCAGCCAGACAGGCCCATGTATGTGCACAGACGGCCACGCTCCCGCAACTTCCGATACCCACAGCACCCTCTGAAGCCCAGGGTCAAGCCCAGGTTCGAGCCACCTGTCACAGAGTCTGATTCCATGTCGGCAGCGTCCAGCAGTGACCAGCAGAACAGCAGCACCGACCAGTACCTGCAAGTCACCCACAGCCAGGGCCGGTTCCCGAGGGCTGTGGGCCCACCCAGCAGGAGGAAGGCCGAGTCGGGGCCGGAGCTGGCGCTGGATCTAGACAACTTGATCTGTTCTAACGTCTAGGCCTCCCTGGCGTCCCAGGCGCAGAGCTCAGGCCCCTGCTGGCTGGCTGGGCCGGCACATGGCCTCTCCCCCTGGGGAGCGAGGAACACGTGTGGGTGAGACCTGTGGGCATGTCAGGGCACATCCCTCGGGGGCTGCCCAAGGCCTCAGGAGTCCCAGGGCCACAACCGCAAGCAAGGGGTGGTGCCTGTGGGTCCCCTCGCTTCCAGCACACAGAAGCCATCAGGCCATTATTTCAAGAAAACTGAAGTTCTTTGCCTCCTCTCCGTGGGCATGAGTCACAGGCCAGCCAGACATCTCATCCAGACTGCGGAGGCCTCGCCCGCGACGTCTGTGCTTGTCCCTGGTGGTATGAGTGAGCTGCTGGATTGCGATGCTCTCTTTCGACACACGAAAGTCAGCCCTCCCTGATAAGCACCTGGGACTCACGAGGCTGCCAGTAAGGATGTCGCAATGCTCGGTTGTAGGAGTCATCAGTTCAGCAATGGCAAGGGCGACTGGAATGTACTGAGAGCTCGTTTGGCTCTGTCTGCTGCTCTGTCTGTATTCATTAGCCAGGACACTCAGGCTGGAAGTAACCCGAGGTTTCCCCCAAGGTTTGTTGGTCTGTTTAAAGGAAAAACAAAACCTGGGGGCCAAGCCGGCCTCGGCCCAGCTGCAGCCCAGGGATCAGACACCAGGAACGTGGCTCCCACTTCTCTGCTCTGCTCCTCCTGTGTCCTGACCTCATTTTCTCCTACACCAAGGGCTGCCTCCATGCGTGGGGGGCAGGAATTCACAGCCACAGAAGGTGCCGGGCTCGCACCGCCCGGCCACATGCCCAGAGTGGGCAGCAGCACGGCCCTCCCGTCTCCACGACCCCTTCGCCTCCATCGGCTGACAGCCTCTGGTCCCTTTACAGACACTACACAGGATTTGGGCGGCAGTTTGTGCTCAGTCTCCCATGGTAACCAGGAGTGCGCCCTATTCATGTTTCCGTGATCACTCTTGTCACTCTAAACTGTGTCTTCTTGACATTTCTGCCTCCTTCGCCAGACTGCCTTAGAGCAGGGATGGTGTTTCATTCATTTCCGCATCCCCAGTAACGACACATCACAGACACCGTAATCACTTTCTACTGATGCATAACAGATTTTGTGGCTTAGAAGAACACACAGTTATCATCTCACAGGTTCTGTGGGTGAGGAGTCCGGGCCCAGCTGAGCTAGGTCCTGCACTCAGGGTCTCACAGGCCTGTGCCCAGGCATCAGCCAGAGTTGGCACCTTATCCGAGGCTCGAGTCCTCCTCCAAGCTCCTGTGATTGTTGGCAGAAGTCGTTGCCCTGCCTTTCCAGGATGGAGGCCTCAGCCCACGTTTCCCTGCCCACGATTCCCTGCCCACAGCCCCTCCACGGCATGGCTGCTTCTGCCTCCAAAGCCAGCAAGCCAGAGTCTCCTCAGTGTCAGGCCTCTCTCTCCAGGGAAGGCCTCAACCCTCTTTTAAAAAGGGATCACCTGATTAGGTCAGGCCCACATGGAAAATCTCCCTTTTGATTAACTCAGAGTTAACTGATTGGGATCTTAATTACATCTTCAAAATCACTTCGCCTTTACCATGTCTGGGAGTAGAGTCTCAGCATCCTCCCAGGTGCCTGCATACTCAAGGGGCGGAGACGACGCGGGGCACGTGTAACGGGATGGCGCCCTTGGAGGCCCGCCACAAACACTGAATCAATGTTAGCTGAATGTGAACGGGTGGACGAATGAATGGACGGACTGTGCTAGTCAATGAATCACGAACGGCGTGGTCACAGGATTATATTCCGAGATTTATCACCAGTTCTAATCAGAAGCAAAGTTCAGTATAAATAGTGCCATTCTAAAACCACACACATATTAACACGCTTCCCCAAGTTTGTGCAAAGGAGTGCACATATTTTCAAATGACTCAGGACTGCATGTTCTGCAGAGCCGTGGGCACAGCCTTGGGTGACAGAAGCACGCACAGGGTCCATAAAGAGGGTTCTCTCCCCTGGGCCTGGTTCTGGGACTGTGGCCTTGAGCTTCCTGGGACATCGAGACATATTTTGGAAAAGGCTGGCCCTGCTCTAGGCACCCGTGGGAGTGGGGAGGCACCGCACTGGCACCTGGGGACAAGCAGGCCCGGAGACGCTCCCGAGGAAGCGTGGGAGCTGCTCGTGCACAGCCGGGTGGGACGCGCGAGTGTTGCCTCTCAGTGCGCGACACAGCTCACCCGCCCCTGCCGCTTGCTGTGGGTTAGTTATGTCTTCAACCTGGAGAAACTTAAAAGACACAGAATAGTGCAAATGCTAGTGTGACCAGCACCAATATTCCCCCTGTGAGGGTCAACAACTGTTGAAACAGAAATTTTATTTTATTCCCACCTACCCATTTTAGTAGTGGTAGTAAAGAAAATATTATATTAGAGATATAATCAAAGCCCACTCTCATCCTCACGCTAAGTCCCATTCCCCCCACACTACCAAGGGTTTGGAGCATATCCATTGGGTCTGTTGCTCATAGTTACGTATGTTGTGTGTGTGTGTGTGTGTGTGTGTGTGTAAATATATAAGCATCCATAAGCAGTATGTGAGCACATTTTACTTATGTACATACTGCACGTTTCATTGCACGTGTTTATGTTTCTGAGATCTATCTAAGAAATGCATTGATCAGACTCACCTATTGTAACTGCTGGATAGTATTTCATCATATGAATAAACTACGTAATAGTTATCGATTTTCTACTGATGGACATTGAAATCATTTCTACTTCTCTGCTCCTAATGTACTAAACATTTTCACGTGTCTTCTATGGCCCTTGTGCCAGTGTACTCAGAAGTGGATATTGGTTCTCCTAAAAGGGAAGCCCTAGCTCACGGGGGCCGAGCATGCCCATTGTCACGGATCCAGACCCCCACGCACACTCGCTCCGCAGCAGGTGAGACCGCCGTTTTTCCCACGGCCTCACCAATGCTTGATATTCATCCTCATTTTCTCAACCTGCAAAATACAGGTGGTCGTCTCTGCCTCCTGGTGCCGTGGTACCACTGCGGGGGACAAGTGGTCCAGTACAGGAGAAGCGCAAAGGAGAGCGCTGGCAAGAAGTGCTGAGTAACCGTGAGCTGTAGCTAAGTAAACAATAGACAGATGCCTGTGCAGGTATGTAGATCTGCACAGCGCCAGCTGAGCTAACTTAGTCACATGCACATGACTCTTCATTGGCGGCTAGGTGGGGAACAGACACTTGCTCTATTCAGGGTCTTTAAAGATTGGAGCACTTGGCACTCGGCCCGTCCCCTCTACAGTTTATTCACAGTTGGGTTAGAAGCTACTGGGCTTCCTACCCTCATATACACCGATTTAAAATTCAACTTGAACTTCAGGTCTGATGTGAACAACCGGGTGACCCAGAGGCCTATGGACCTTGAGGGATCAGTGCATCTCCAGGGCTGTCCTCCCTCCCTCCCCTCCTTCCCCTCGGTTCTGACCTGCAGCCTCCAGCACATGGCAGAACAAGTCACTGCCCCAGCGCCCACAGCTTCCCATGGGCAGCTGCCTCCTGCCCTCCTCCCACCAGCTGCTTGCACCCTGTGCCGCCTCCCGCCGCAAAACGCAGCAGCGCCTGCTCCAAAGCTGCCCGACCCCACCCTCTCCTGTTGCCAGGTTGTCACAGGCCGTGGGGACAAACAGTTTGCCTCTTCAAATATTTTGTATACCCAGGACTTCCTACTTCCTGGGAGCAAAGATTAAAGGCTTTTATAAGTGCTAAAAATATTTTTAAGCCCATGCTCCATGCTCTGTCTTGACAAGTGCAATAATCTCTGAATGTTTGATGGTTAAGAAAAGTCACTTTCTACAGCAAGGTTTACCTTCCTTCAGCTTCATTTTCACAGTGTTTTATGCCCTCTAAAATTCTAATAGACCCCGGCCTGAGAGGGTCTCAAGTTAGAGCTTTATAGAAATATTCCACATTGAATTTTTAATGAGGCCTTTTTTAAATTTATAATGTCCTACACGTAAGTAAAATAATTAAACAGTATATGATGATTTAAAATGAAATGTCCTTTGGCATTACTCTCCACTGTTAACAGTTTATTCTATACTTTTCTAAAAGTGTATATTCTAGGCCAGGCACAGTGGCTCACACCTGTAATTCTAGCACTTTGAGAGGCCAAGGCTGGAAGATCGCTTGAGGCCATGAGTTCGAGACCAGCCTGGGCAACATAGAGACAGCCCATCTCTACAAAAAATTTAAAAATTAGCTGGGTGTGGTGGTGCATGCCTGTAGTCCTAGCTACTCAGGAGGCTGAGGCAGGAGGATTGCTTAAGTCTAGGAGTTCAAGACCAGCTTTAGCAAGAGTGAGATCCTGTCTCTACAAAAACATAGAAAAAATTAGCCAGGTGAGGTGGCACGTGCCTGTAGTACTAGCTACTTGGGAGGCTGAGGCAGGAGGATCACTTGAGTCCAGGAGTTTGAGGTTTCAGTGAGCTATGATGAGGCCACTGCACTCTAGCCTGGGTGATAGAGCAAGACTCTGTCTCAAAAAAAAAAAAAATTAAAAAGTGAATATTCTAAACATATATATGCAATATACATCTACATAAACATATAAACAAATACAAGCAAGTCTCTAGTTATTTTCCTTTCTTACTCAAACGTAAATGCATATATAATAAAACATATATATGATATTATATATAAATGTTTACTGTATGCCAAGCTCCCTTCTAATTGCTATTCATTTATTAAATCATTTGACCCACATGTCAACCCTATGAGTTGGTGCTACTATTTTGCTCACTTTCCAAAAGAGACACTAAGGTCTGGAATGATGAATTACTTGCCAAGGTCATGGCCAGTACGTGGAGCTGCTGGGATTTGAACCCAGGCAATCTGACTTGAGCACTGGCTTTCTTACCCACAGTGCTGTTGCCCTTCAAATGGCATTTTTTGACAATATATATATGTGTGTGTGTGTGTGTGTGTGTGTGTGTGTGTGCATAAAATGAGCATCTCCCTGTCGGTACATATCTAAAACATTTTATTGGGAGAAGGTAAGAAATTAATTAATATTTAGCTAAGTTTTAACTCTCATTCATTTTCTTTACAGAGAGTAAACCACTCTTGGTTAGAATAGTTTGCTCCTATCAACTCGCATTGCCAGATTCAGCCTGTGCCCCGGTGCAGCTGAACATTCCTGGCTCCAGCCCCAGCTTCCTTCACCTTTGCTACGTTATTTTCACGGCTACATAATATTCCACTGAATGGATAGCCTGTAAGTTTGTTGTGATATATTGATGAATAGGTTGCCTCCAGTTGTAAGATCAATGTTATATTACGCATCTTTCTGTAGGAGTTGCTGCGTCAAAGAACAAGGAGAGTAACATTTTAATATATGCTGTTATTTTTCTCCCAGAAGTTTGAGTAAATTTAAACTCTCATCCACAATGTCTAAAAACAACTATTTCTCCACACTCTCACCAATACAGGGTATTAACAAACCTCTTCCTGTTTGTCCATTAGACAGATGAAAAAGTCTCTCCTTGTTTTACTTTTGTACTCTCTAACTATGAGTGAAGTTCTGCATCTTTTTATATCTTTATTAACCATGTTAATTTATTCTTCCACAAAGTGGAAAATCCATGTCTAATGCATTCTTTTTGTCTACAGGGTTGTCTGAAAATTTCTTTCCTTTTTATTTTTAAGTATTATGGGCACATAATCGTTGTATATCTTTATAGGGTACGAGTGATGTTTTGATACAGGCATACAATGTTTATTAATCTAATCAGGGTAAGTGGGGTATCCGTCACCACAGGCATTTAACATCTCTTTGTGTCAGGAACATTCCAGTTCCACGCTTTCGTTTATTTTGAAGTATACCATAACTTATCATTGATTACAGTCACTTTGTTGTGCCAAAATACTTTTAAGTATTGTTTATTCCTTGTTCTATATTTTAAAGAGGGGCTTTGAAACAGGACATTTATGGTTCCAGTTGTGAGAATCTCCCCTGTTGTGTCTGTGCTGGGCTCAGTGGTGTTCCGCAGGGGTTACTTAATGACAGCACCCTGGGACTGCAGGCCTTGTCCCCGTGCTGCTCAGCCTAGATTTGGGAGCCCTGCGTGGGTACCTGGCCCCTACGTCCGGTTGCAGTCTTGTCCGTTCTGGTTCTTGGTGAGCTCTGGGCTCAAGAATGACCGGACACACGCAAAGCAAGGCTAGCGAGAAAGGAAGTTTATCGAGGAAGGACAAGGCTGATTCACAGAGCCAGGTACTGAACAGGCCTGTTGCATTATAACAAAGGGGCCTGAAAGTTCTTAACGCTTTGCAAGAGCATTTTATTCAGTAAGAAAACTTGCTTTTGGTTAAAATACGTCCTAGTTTTTTCTCAGATTACTATCTAGCTTTTTTGTGATATTTCAATGTTCTTCATTTTTTAAATGTGGTTAACTTGTCAGTCTTTCTTTCATGGCTCCTACAGGCCCTTATGTGCATCACTCACTTGCTTCTCCCTGGGACGCGGGGACGTTCATCATCGTCCCATTTCTCCTGGGAGAGAGCACACCCTCAGGGAGGCTCTGTGACCTGCCCCAAGCACACCGTGAATAACCTGTGACACTGGCGTGGACCTGGCGCTCCCGGCCTCTAACCGGCCCCATCCGGCCTCCCCCACCGCCTGGCAGCCCCGTCTAACGGGGACTTGGAAATGGTCATTTTGTTCGCACCGCTCCTCCAGACACTCCCTCAAAACTTGGAAGGAAACCAATGAACACAAAATGAACAAAAACAAGCACATAAACACACAGATGTGAGCATTGAGCTCTTTATTCAGTTGCTTAGGGCGCTGACGGAGGAAAACTGCGGCTGTCTCCCGCTCGCTCCCCGCGACAAAGCCCACCAGATGCAGAGGACTCAGGGACCTCTCAGCCAGGCCCGTCCTGTCCAGACGTGGGACAGGAGCACCGTCTTCGGGGCCGCCAGCTCAGTCCGGAACCGAGCTCGCCCTGTCCCCCAGGCCTCTCCCTTCCCCGTCGCAGGTGAGCGGCCAGGTGGCCCGGCCAAGGGGGAAGTCGTGACGCGCCTCCTCCTGGACCCTCCATGTTCCGGTCCGGCGCCGAGACCCCACGTTCCACGTCCGGAACACTCTTCTCCGGCCCCGCTGTCCCCACCCGGCCCCACGTGTCCCACGGTGGCCGCAGCTCCTCACTGGCCCCACTCTCCGGGCGCGCTCCCCTCCCGCCGCAGCAGCACCCTCGAGGGTCGTTTCCGGGGCAAACCGCACCCTGCCCGCCGGCGGGACGGGAGTCCACGCTGCTCACGCGCCCACCACGCCGTCCGTGACCCGCCCAGCTGGTCTCTGCCACCGGCCATCTGAGTCGCGGCGCTCCAGGGCCCCTCCCAGGCCCGAACCCGAGCGGGCCGGACGCGGCAGGACAGGACCTTGCTCGGGCGCCCGGGACCGCCCCTGCGCTGTCGCGCCAGCTGGGCCGGGCTCTGGCGCCTGCGGCCCGGCCAATCTCAGGGCGGGGCGGGGTTCGTCGGAGAGCTCGGACCAATGCGGGCCCGGGGCGGGGCCAGAGGACGGGGATGGACCAATGCCGGATGGGGGCGGAGACAGGGGCGGGGCTCCGGCTCTCGGGTCTCCGGAGCTTCGCGCCGCCGCCGCCACCGTGCGCGCCGCCCGCGACCCCGCAGCCCGCGCTCCCCGCGCCATGGACCCGGCGCTGGCCGCTGAGATGGGCGAGGCTGTGGCGCGGACGATGCTCCAGTACCGGCGAGACGCGTCGGGGTGGGAGACGTGCCGGGAAGGCGTGAGTGGGGAGCTGGGCGGGAGGGGTCCCCGAAGCCCACAGGCTCCTCCTCTGCCCGCCGTTCCTGCACCTCAAAATCCCAGACGCTGTTCTGTGCACCCCAGTATCCCGGGGCAAAGTGAAAGGGATTCCACGGGGGTGTTTTCTTACCAAAAACCTGGGCCCGCTGTGCTCACGGTGACCCCGGGGGTCAGGGTCTGTCCCTTTCACTGAGTGACTTGCCCAGGTCGCCTGGCTGGTGAAGGGTGGTTGGGTCGAATCCGAAGCACCAGATCCCGAAGCGTTTGCTCTGTTCCTTGTAGCACGAACCCCTCTCTTCCTCGTCCCTGGAGGGTGGCGTGGGAACAGTTTTGCTTACTTGACACTTATGATTTTTAAGAAATAGCCCTAAATTTGCTCGCAAAGAAGGAAGCAAAATGTGTGGCGGCTTTTAAGGTGATTGGAAAGCCACCCACAGCTCTTGGAGTCAGCCATGGCGTTCTGTCGTGGGGGGCTTTGCCCGGCACAGGTTGGGGCGGCCTCTGGCCCCTCGTCTGTAGAGCAGAGGACTGAGCCAGTGACTCGGGAGCACGTCTAGCCCTAAACTTGCGTGGTTCTGTGCCTTTTGACAGAGCGGAGTTTCAGTCTCCTGGAGGCCGTCTGCGGAGTTTCCAGGGAACCTGTAAGTGCCTGCCTGGCTCAAACCTTGTGGGAGACGTCACGCCCTTCCTGGTGTCTCCACGAATCTGCTTCCTGTAAGATTCCAATCAGCCCTAGCAACCTGTGATCAACTTGCCAATTATCTTCCTGAAAAGCACTAACTTCTGTTTTTCACTCAGTCATTCCCAGCAGACCACATTCTTGTGAAAGCTTGCCCTCCCTTCCCCGAGGCCTGGGGATGGGGGCAGTAAGTTTTGGCCCCGCGTCCGCAAGCCTGTCCTAAACAGACGTGGCATGGCCCACCCCCTAGCCCTTAGTTTCAATCCCAAGATGAACAAGTTCGACTGATGCCTTGGGATCAAATTCCTTTTCGTGCTCCAGGTACCGAGGAGAAGGCGTTGTGTGGGGGACCCCGGAGGAGGTGTGGGACTGTGTGAAGCCAGCTGCTGGGGGCCTGCGAGAGAAGTGGGATGAGAATGTGACCAGTTTTGAAATTATCCAGAGCATCACTGATGTAAGTTTTTCTAAGCGTGTTATCCCTGGACAGTGTCTGGGTCCTGCTGCAGTCACCTGTGTCCCCTCTGGAGGGGGCCTGTCGCCCCTTTTGGCAAAGGGCGGTTCCCTGCAAACACAGGCTGCCCACTGCAGGCCACACTCAAGCCCAGCCTCGGCCCAGGTGCAGGGAGGAAGCAGCAGGACTCGGAGAGGCAGGGAAGCCCTAGACAGAGCCAGGACCACGTAGCAGCTGATGAGGAAGTACAGGTGACCCTGGGCTCTGAGGATGCTGCGCGGTCCCGGATTTGGCCCATCGGCTCCAGTGTGAAATGTTGTCCCTTGATGGGGCCGTGTTCAGGAACTGAGAGTGCCCCGGTGGATGGATCGGGATTCTCTGCCAGCTGTGGGCTGCGCCACGCAGACCAGCACTGTCCAGCAGAACTTTCTGTGAGAAGGATTTGAAGGTGGTTAGTTTAGGGAAATGAATTGTTAATTCTATTTAATTTTAATTCATCTAAATGTAAATTTAAAATAGCCCCATGGAGCTGGTGGCTACCGTCTTAGACAGTGGGGGTCTAGATGCGTCTGTCCCCGTGTCCTCTGTGGCTTTAAGATCCCACCTCATTTTGATTATGGAAATTCAGGGGGGAAAAAAAGTCATAACCAAAACTAGTAAGAAAGTTCCCTTGCTGAGCTGTTCGATCTGAATGGTGTCTTGATTTCGACATCTGTGGACGGGCCCCTCTCTCGGGTGTGTAGCAGATGGCACTGTGAGGCCTCGAGCAGTAGCTGTCACCTGGTAAACCTGAGTCTGGACCGGCGGGAGCCAGGCCCAGCCTTGACCAAGGACTCACATCGTTGTTGTGTCTTAGTTCAGTATCGCAGGAATTTATGCCACTGTTTCCCGAAGGCTGGGGCACACATTCCTGGGGTACAAAAGGTGATTTTAGGTTCATAACAGCCAAAGCTGAAATTGAATCGCACAGTGAGGAGGTTCCCCTGTTTCGATTCGTTAGTCTCTTTGGTAGCTTGAAAGAGAGTCTGAGGTGCCTTTGAGGCCTGTTCAGCACTTGCCAACCTGCTGTGCACGAAGGAGACAGCGGCCCCAGGCTCGGAACGAGAACCCAGCAGTCCCTCGTGTGTGTATTTTGCAGTTGCCTATAACTTACGCCAAGTGATTCTTTTTTCCATTGCTAAGTTAAATAACTTCCTTGTAAAACTAATTTACCTAAGTTTTTAAAAGTAAGCACATTTAGAGAACAATATTAAGTGAACAATAGGATAGAAGATACCAGAGATAGCAAAAAAAAGAAAAGGTAATATGCAGATAATCATACACAAATGATTGAAGTTGAGGAGACATGGGTTGATGCCCTTCAAAACGTCACGCAAGAGCCAGATATAGAATTTCCTTCTCAAAGGTAAAGGTGGCTGCATCTTTTAGTATGTTTGCACTCCTGTGTCTCAAAACGGTGGGGCATGGGAGAGAATGAAAGGCCTAGAAAACTGTGTGACACCTGGGCTGCTCCATGACAAGCGCTGTCATTATTGAGTCACTTTACACTACGTGACAAGCTCAGAGCGCTTCAACCGAAACCCCGGGGGCAGGAACCAGTTTGACGGAGGCAGAGGTGTGCCCAGGTGTGCCCACGTGCACACAGGTAACAGGTGGCTCCGGGGAGTCGAGAGCTGGCTGGTGACCCCAGACCCCCAGGCTCCCCACCTCCACTGGCGCCACCTCCCAGAGGAGCCAGAGAACCTCCTTCTGACCCTGTCTGCATCCCAGCTCCGCCTCTGGGTCCTGATGACCCGACCCCTAAGAGGCCCCGGGAGTGACGTGTTTTTCTCATTGCTGCTTTGCAAGCACCTCACTCACTCAGGGAGCCAGCACGGCAGGTGGCTGGTGTTCACCTGCGCTGACTTCTGGTTTCCCCGTGGTGGAAGCTGCACTTCCCCCCGTGGTCAGCTTGCCCGTGGGGCTGGGTGGCTGATGCCGGTGGGGTCTCTCCTCTCCTCTGGGCGCTCTGGTTTGTCCGTGGGGAAGCACGCCTGTCCCCTGTGTGGGCTGCTGCACCGGGCAGCACCGGACCTGGATCCCTGGCACCCACTCCCTGGGGGCCGGGCCAGTGTCGGTCCAAAGTGGCCCCGTACCCTGCCCTACCCCAGTTAGTCTCCAAACTTCCTGCTTATGTCCCTCCAGCAGATTTCTGAGAAATGATGTACCAGCCCACATGTCCAGCTGACAGGTAACTTCACTGGCAGCTGAATCTTCCTAAGTTGCAATGTATGTCATTTGTGACTTGTAATTAGTCTGTCAACCTTGAACAATGACATCATTCTTTTAGATGTATCTAAATAATATATGAATTTTAATTTACTGTCACCCGTTTTAAAAATACATGAGCAAATTTTTCCTTGTCAGAAATTGTATATAATTATTTTCCTTGAACTTAAATTTCCATTCCACGAAGTCCTCTGAATTTTATCCCTAATATGATACCTGTTTATTCTTGAAAGTCATCATCTTGCATCATAAACATGCATATAAATGGAAATTAATTTTTAAAAAAATCATTTATTTCCTATGACCATACGACTCTAATTGTTTAAAAAAAATTGAGGTATGATTGTAATTCATTAAAACAACATGATTACATTATGAATTTTGACGAAGAGATGTTAAACCCAAAAAGTAAAATATTTTGCACCTATGGATGAGATGAATGAGAACTGTTTTTTTCTAATTAATTCATGTGTCCGTGAAAAAGATACGACTTCCTGCTAGAAAGATACAACTTTCCTCAGACCTAACTGTAAAAAGGAGAGAAAGCGCTGACTTCTGGTGAGCTCAGGCTACAAAAACAGCAAAGAAGAAATTGACAAATGGTAGTTCCTTATCATTCAGTGAAATGGTGAAAATGTGTAGAAAAGCCCCTTCCTTGCAGATTGGCATTTTTTAGCATGATTTTTGACAGATCTCAAATATTGTAGTTCTAAACTTCTAAAATAGTAGATAAATAGATGGATAGGTGTGTGGATGGATGGATGGATAGATGGATGATTGGGTGGATGGATGGATGGATGGATGATTGGGTGGATGGACAGATGGATGGATGGATGATTGGATGGATGGATGGATGATTGGGTGGATGGATGGATGGATTGGGTGAATTGGATAGATGGATGATTGGGTGGGTGGATGGATGGATGGTTGGATGATTGGGTGGATGGATGATTGGGTGGGTGGATGGATGGATGGATGGATGGTTGGATGATTGGGTGGATGGATGGATGATTGGGTGGATGGATGGATGATTGGGTGGGTGGGTGGATGGATGGATGGATGGGATTCAGAGCCACACCATGAGTTTGTTACATGTATGACATGGGCTGCTACCTTCAATATGTTTTTCCAAAGTCCTCTTCATCTTGGTCTCCAAATACTATCCCTCAGGAAAGATGCATTGAGTGTAGTAATCGGGTGAAAACAGTATATTTATTATTTTTTTAAATTTCATCGCTGCTACTATTCCTACCATAGAGTATCAGAATTTAGAAATGGTAAAATTGCCTTGTGTCTAACACCAAGCTTTGGAATATGTTTAAGAAAGGGAAAAACACGAAATTGTAAAACCAGCGTGTACTGAGTGCCTTGATTAAATATTGCAATCAGCATTCGTAATTGTCCCTTCGGTACCCTGGGGGATTTTACACCCTGGGTAAATTCATGGGAGGATGATTCTAGATGGGTGGTGGTCTGCCCTGCTTTTCTTCAAGTGCGAAGAGACCCAGCATGCAAGTGCAGCCTGTTCCCAGGCGGGTCATTTTAGGAAGGACACATGGCGTGGAGTCATCTGGAAGCTGATCCGCAGTGCACCACTGGAAAGTGCTGGGTGCCCCGGGCATGGCATGCCTGCTTGAAGACTAATTCCCCAAGGCCAAAGGTGTCCCTGCCAAAAGGTTTCTCAGCAACTCCTGTGCGGAGTCTGACTACCTGAGGGCAGAGGCAAAGAGGGAGAGGCCTTTACCAATTTCTTCCCACCTGCCCCCAGACTTCTCCCAGGACTGTCCCACCACAGGCCTGTCCTGTACTTCCCCACTGTCACCTTGAGGGTACCTGGGCCCTGCTCTCCCGCAGGAAGTGGGTAGTGGGATAGGCACAGGGCAGGTTTGGGGTGTCCCTGGTTGGTTTACAAAGTGAGAGAGTGGACTGCTGGGACATCCTAGATTGGGTGAGGGGGAGCGTGCGCCCTCCCAGGGCCAGGACCAGGGTGAAACCAGAGAGCTGGGCAGCTCAGCACTGGGGGGGCTGAGCAAGTGCAGGGTCGGCCTTAGGAAGGAGCGGCCTCCCTTGGGTCTCCCTGGAGCCTGCCCCCCCAGATCCCATCTCCACCGTGCACTTTGTGCTGAATTCCTTAATCTTCTGAGGTCTCAGTTTCCTCATCTGTCAGATGGCTTGCTGATGCCTATTTCTCAGGCTTGAGGGACAGCTGAGAGCTCGTTCCAGCCAGGCTCTTACTCCATAAGTGGCAGCTCTTAGGGTCTGTTGTGAGGCGTAAGCTCAGCGTGGCCCTGACGTGCAGCTGGACAGCCACGGCCAGCCCTCGACTTCCCAGACAGTGTGTTTCCGTCACGCTCGGCTCTCCCTGAGAAGCCCCACTGTGGACCCTGCAGTTCACGGTGCCACCCTACTGTCACCACCCTACTGCCAGTGCCACTCCTTTCCCGAGCCTGGGGCGGGACGGGGCAGGGAGGTGTCTGGCCCACAGGAGCAGCCGCGCCCTTTGCTTTGGCAGACGCTGTTTGTGAGCAGGACCTGCACCCCCTCGGCCGCCATGAAGCTCATTTCCCCCAGAGACTTCGTGGACCTGGTGCTGGTCAGGAAGTACGAGGACGGGACCATCAGCTCCAACGGTGAGTGCGGCCTCCCCGGGGTGCTGGGCTCCCTCTCCCGCACCCCCTGCTCCTCATGGAAGGCCAGGCAGCTCGAAAGCATGCTCCTTCTCTGCGCCTGCCTTCCCTTGTCGGGTTTGGGGGGTTCTGTGCCCTGGGGGTCTGAGGCCAGAGACTCCACATGCCAATAATTCTAGTTTAAGCCACAGATTTTGTCAGCACCCCTTTCATTCCTGCTGAGGCTCACGGTTTGTGCCGTAGACACGCTGGGTAGTCGGGTGGCACAAGGCTTAGTGTGCAGCGATTCACTGTGTCCCTGGGAGCCTCTTCCTGAGGGTCGGGGCACTGTCCACTCCCTCCCTGCCCAGCGGGGAGCACAGCTCCTGCCCGCATGGGCCCTGCCCCCCACGGCCCCTGCCCCCCACGGCCCCTGCCCCCCACAGCCCCTGCCCCCCACGGCCCCTGCCCCCCACAGCCCCTGCCCCCCACGGCCCCTGCCCCCCACAGCCCCTGCCCCCCATGGCCCCTGCCCCTGCCCACACGGCCCCTGCCCCCCACGGCCCCTGCCCCCACAGCCCCTGCCCCCCACGGCCCCTGCCCCCACAGCCCCTGCCCCTGCCCCCACGGCCCCTACTGTGCCTCTGGGTCTTCCATGTGGGGGAGTTGGCTACATCCACACCTCTCTGGCTGAAATTTGAGAGGGGTACCTGCCTTCTCCCACCCCCAAACATTGCATAATGGATTGTTCTTTCTGCTCATATGCTGGCAGGCTTGGGAAAGCTGTCTGCTGGAGTGTGCGCATGTATATGTATGAGTGAGTGTGCAAGTGTGTGTGTCTGCGTGTGTGTGTGTCTGCAAGTGTGAGTGTACAAGTGTGTGAGTGTGTGTGCAAGTGTGAGACTGTCAGTGTGAGAGTCTGAGTATGTGTATGAGAGTGAATGTGAGTGTGAGAGTGTGTGAGAGTGTGCGAGTGTAAGTGAGTGAGTGTGAGTGTGGGAGTGTAAGGGCCGTGGGGTGGGGGTAAAAGGGACCTCACGGCCGTGCAGCGTCAGTCCCTTGCCGACTCCAGGCTGCAGGGTGGCCCTGCGTTCCCCGTGGCACCCAGTGGCCGTGGCCGGTGCTCTGACGCTGCGGCTCACTGGCCGTCTGTGCTGTGTTTCAGCCACCCACGTGGAGCATCCGTCATGGCCCCCGAAGCCAGGCTTTGTGAGAGGATTTAACCATCCCTGCGGCTGCTTCTGTGAGCCTCTGCCAGGGTAAGGAGCATTTCCCGCAGTGGGGGACGAGCCTCAGACCCAGCGTGGCTTCCCCGAGGGACATCTGTGCAAAGGGGCACTTTGTGATCACAAGCGTGAAAACGCCTGACGGCTCTAGGCCTTGATGCTCGATACCGTCCACGTGTGCGTGTCGGTGGCGCGAGGCGCGGAAGCACCTGGCGCCTGGGGAGGACTTGTGGGAGTGTCGTTCTGACAGCCGGGCTGCAGCAGCAGGAAGCCTTACTGCGAACGTGAACTGTTTCCCGTCAAGCGGATGACAGCAGGCAGAGCCAATACTTACGTTAAAAGCCCCACATTAGCTGGGTTTCGTGGGACCCCCATGACCCCATCTGCAAGTCCACGTCATCCCCTCTGCTACCTGGCATGGGGCACGATGGCCCTCGGTATATCTGCCCGCATTTCTGCCCCAAGAGGAAAGGGCTCTGGCTCTCGTTCTGTGAACTCCTCCCCGTCAGACCTGGCACCATTTGGGGTGGGCCCTGGCACCCGCCCGCCAGGTGGGAGGACAAGGACACAAGGCAGAGGTGTAGTGACCTCGCCCCAGCCAGGGGACCAGGGGCACCCGTGTATCAAGGGGACTAAACTGAGTGCAGGTAGGGTGTGTGTGTGTGTGTGTGTGTGTGTGCGCGCGCGCGCCGCGCGCTGGAGCACAGCTATGCTATTTTCAAACTCAAAATATTATTATGTTTAAGAAAACTCATTCACAGCACGGTTTAAAAGCCAGCTTCGCAAGGGTGTTACTCAGAGGTGCTGGGTGTGGGCCTACCAAGACCCTGCAGCACCGAGGCCGCTCCCTGGGACGGTGCTGCCAGCATGGCCCTGTCCCTTCCTGGCGTCCGTACGGGGCCTGCAGGACACACCAGGGCACACCCACAGCTGGAATTTCTCTCATTGTCAACTTGGGTGGTTCCCAGGATAAACCAGTGGCCTTCAGGTGATTCATTACGCACAGGGTTCCTGGTAAAACCTGGCCGTGACGGTGGGGACACGAGCTCAGCGCTGAGGCTGACCCGCAGCGTGGCCCCAGGATTGCCCTTTAGCTCTGAGCTCCACCCCAGTGTCCCCTGAGCATTCTGGGAACACAGGCCTGTTCTAGACGCTGCAGACTCGACACTAACAATAACAACAGCAGCAAATGCTTACACGGCACTGGTGTGTGCCGGGCACTTTATATAAATTAACCCATTCTCATTTTTATAAAACCCCAAGGCACTGTTATTATCCCCACTTTTTTAGATAAGGACACTGGGCACAGAGAGGTTAAGTAACTCACCCAAGATCACACAGCTAGGAAATAAAAGAGCCAGGATCTAAACGCGGCCGTCTGGCTCCGGATTCTGCTCCTGGCCCGGATGCGGACTTCTCTCCCCAGAGCTTGGAGCTCAGACTCCGGTGGGGGCAGGAGAGACAGGACACAGATGCCGGTAGCTCTGTCAGGCGGCCACACTCCTAGCGACCAGACGTCAAATGCTGTGGAGCGAACTGGAGCCAGGGAGGGTGGGAGTGAGTCATCTGGGGGGTCTCCCCGACAGGGCAGGTGAGCAGCGCAGAAACTGGGGGCGCCTTGGGCCTGTCCGCAGAGGGGCGACCCTGGCGGAGGAACGAGCAGGGCCACGTCCCTGATGGGGGCAGGGCCCACGTCCCTGATGAGGGCAGGGGTCACGTCCCTGATGGGGGCAGGGGTCACGTCCCTGATGGGGGCAGGGCCCACGTCCCTGATGGGGGCAGGGGTCACGTCCCTGATGGGGGCAGGGCCCACGTCCCTGATGGGGGCAGGGCCCACGTCCCTGATGGGGGCAGGGGTCACGTCCCTGATGGGGGCAGGGGTCACGTCCCTGATGGGGGCAGGGGCGGCGCCCAGGGAACGGCAGAGGGAGGCCGGGGCGCGGCGGCTGCTCCCCTGCGGGAAGACGGGACGTCCCCGCGGGAGGGTTCGAGCAGGTCACTCTCTGGCCCCGGACTTGGCCGCCGCGGTGGCCCTGGACTGGGGGCCGGCGAGAGCACAGGCAGTGGGGACGCGCCAGGCCGGGGCGGGGCGGAGCCTGCGTGCAGCCGCGGCGTCGTGACGTCATTACGCGCTCGCTCTGTGCGCAGGGCGAGGGCCGAGCTGTCCGCGAGATCCCGTGACGTCCTATCACAAACGTAGCGGTGCCGTTATCCCGCCTTGTCCTCTGAGCCCGCATTTGCCCTTTCTGTCATTGTCACATGATGCGACATGCAAGAGCCGCCACTCACCACGGCCCCCGTGTGTCGCCCCCTCCCGCGTGGCCTCGCACGCGTTTTGCCTCCCGCAAAGCCCGGTGCCCCCCCCCCCGGGGGAACACGTCACTGACTCGGATGCCCCTCACCCGCGCATGTCCCCAAGCCGGAGAGGACGCGGCTGGGAGGCGGCGAGGCTGCAGGCGGCCCGGCACGGGGGTCGGGGGACAGGGCGGGCGGCGCCGCCGGGCCCTGCGGTGCGAGGAGGCCCCCGGCTGCGGAGGTCCCAGCCGCCGCCTGGGCTGCACAGCTGGGAGGGGGCGGGAGGGGCTGTAAAGGGTCTCCAGTTCCGAGCCTGTCGCCTGCGTGATGCCAGGACATACCTGATGGGCAGGTGCGGTGCCACCGGGGCTCCTGATGAGGCTTTGGGGCTGTCGACAGCCCCGTTCCAGTAAGATGCCAGGAGGCCTCCGCAAAGCCGCACTGCCTTTGCTGCCCTGGCCATAGAGAACGTGGTGACAGTGAAGGCCCCGCATGTCCCTACCCGGTTGTGTCCTGTCTCCACCTACGTGCACCCCTTGCCAAATCCGATTCTGCCGGTGGCCTGGCCCCTCATCGCCCTCACACCAGAGGTCGAGCCCAGGCCAGCTGGGTGCCGCAGGCCACGCCGAGGTTGGTGGCAGGACACGGCCTCTCGCCTCCCAGCCCGGGCTCTGTGCCCGGCACCCTGCCCCTCCCCGCTCTGGGCACCTGCCACTCCCGGGCAAAGTCCCCTCACGTGTGCTCAAGTTATTATTTGTCGGTTCCCTAAACCAGCAGTTCTCAAAAACCCGGCCTAAGGTTTCACAACACCCTAGAGTATGACTGAGGGCTTTTGCTCAGGCGGGTTGTAGCTGTTGTTATTTAATGTCTTTACAGTAACCACTGAGAAACCCTTTAAATATTTATTTTAATATCATAATAAAAATGTATTACATATTAACACAAATAGCATTTTTATGGGAAGTAACTATATCTTTCAAAACAAAAAATAGTGAAAAGAGTGGCAAGGCTTTTACATTTTTGCCAATTTCTTCGAGTCAGGTTTGTTAGAAGTTCGTATCGGCCTCTGCATTCGGTCTGTGGCGATGTCGCACATCACGTGGCCTCTGGAAATCTCCAGTGTGTGGTTACAAAAGAATGAAACGGAAAAAACTCATGTTAGTGTTGTTGTGAAAATAGCTTTGACCTTGCAGACCCCTTGAAAGGGCCCAGACCCCCCGGGGGGTGTCAGACCCTACACGGAGGCAGCGCCCATTGGCTCCTCTCGGGCCCGGCACAGAGTGAGTTCCCCGAACGCATTTGCCGGAAGAATCAGGGAGCAGAAAGCCGCCTCTCGGGGCTGGGTGTGGGGAGTCCTGCCCGGCGGCTGCGGAGTGCGTCCTCGCGTGGACGTGTTTCCGTCCTGAACACAAGCGGGGCCGGAGGGGACCCCGGCAGTGCACCGGGCGGGGATTGGGTGTGATCGCTATGGACGGGCCGTTTCTGCCAGGCCGGGCTCCCCTAGCCCGTCTGTGCCCGTCCCGGTCCCTCTGCCGCAGACACGTGACCCAGCTCTGCTGTCACTTCACAGGGAGCCCAGCAAGACCAAGCTGATCACGTTCTTCCAGACCGACCTCAGCGGCTTCCTCCCGCGGAACGTGGTGGACTCCTTCTTCCCCCGCAGCATGGCCGGGTTCTACGCCAACCTGCAGAAGATGGTGAAGACCTTCCACCACTGACGCCGTCACTTGTGTCACTTGTTGGCCCAGAACTCCCGTGAGTCACTGAGGAGCTCCTACTGCCGGGACACCAGAGCGCCGGGCACACCCGAAACCCGCTGGGGGCGGCGATTCTCTGGGAACGGCAGCCAGAGGCAGCTGCCCACCCTCTGCCTCCGTCCCCACCAGGGCTGGCGTGGCCCCGGCCGCCGGACTGCAAGTCGCCCGAGTACCGCGTGACGCCAGAGCCTCCCGGTGCCAGCCACTCTCAGAGACACGTGTCCCTGTCCGCCACAGAGAACCGTTACCAGCACTGAAAACCAGTCCTCGATGTCTTTTCAGCACCTAGAGCCCCCTCAGACCCAGGCCCCAGACCCCTAAATTTATTTTTCTGATATAGACCCCCCGTATGTCTTTAGCATTGCACACGATTTTTCCTCTTAGAAAGATGTCAACTTGGGAAGTGATGGTTTAAAAATGGGATAGGCATTAAGGAAAAATAATTTTAATATTCCTTTTGTGTATCTTCTGTTTGAATTGGTGGTTTTTCCCTCTCTGTCCCCTCTGTGAGTTGACCTTCCCGTTCCGGTGAACCCAGCCAGTGGGGACCCATCCCAGGCCACATCTGCAGCCTCGAGGCTGACTCCCCTTTGGAAGTGACCGAACTGAGCGAGCGTTCGTGTCTACACGGGCAACGCGGAGGAAAGAGCCTCCTTTTCCTCCCCTTGGGCATTTGCCTGCCTTGTCCTCCGTCACGAGGCCGAGGCGGGAGTTCTCGGCCCGCAGGCCTGGCCGGGCCGCGCTGCTGTCGGAAGGATGACCCGCAGGCCGTCCTGCAGCAGCCCCAGCTCCACTCCTCGTTCCAGACCCGGCGGCAAGACCGCTCCACCCAGGGGCCCAGCCCACGCGGTGCGTCATCCGAGCGAGGGGCCATGGCGGCCCCACGACTTCCTTTTTCTCTCCAGTCTGGCTGCACAATCCGGAGAGGGACCCTCCAGCGTTCCCGGGCAACCTCACCTGCGCTTCCAGCGCCTGCCTTGTAAGAGAGGTCTCGTGAGTCTGACCAGGGTCCCGTCGTTTTGCAGCGACCCGGCTACCGTTTCCTGTGCAGGAGATTCGAGTCCTCAGCCTTTGCCCCTCGGAAAGGAAAGCATTTCCCTTGTGTTACATGGTAACCGCTTCCCCACCTTGGAGTCCTGGGGTGATGTCTCTCAACTGTCCCAAGATGTGAGCAAATTTTAAAACACGGCAGGTCAGCGTCAAGGGGCTGGGAAGCTTCCTCTTTCTGTGTTCTAGAAAAACTGCGCATCCCACAGCCGTGCCAGTAAGACCATCCAGCCACCCCCCTTTTCTCAGCAAGAAACCTCATCAGATTCTTGAACTGACTTAGAATTCACTCATCCACTCAGCCGGTGCCTGCCGGGCCCCCGCTCCGTGCCAAGCGCAGTTCTCTATCAGCTCCTCCTCAGCTGGTCCCCGAGCCCGGCCGGTTCTGGGTGCCCAGCCGAGAGCTGTCACGGCTCCCCTGTGAGCACCAGAGCCTGGAAGGTCATGGCCTTACCCAGATGGGGCAGCCTCGTGCAGGTGGAAGGCCGGCCCGCCGGCGACACGCCTCCCTGGGCCCGCCCTGCTCCCGCACGTGACTGCGGCGTCGGGTCAGGCTGGGTTCAGTCCTGCGTGAGCAGCCAGAAAACAAGCCCATGGCCCAAGCCCTGGCGCTAGAAACTGCACTCCTGAATGGACACATGACATCTCTGCTTTGACTCTTGTCTGGGGGACAGTACGAGGCACGCATGCCAATCCCAGCGTGGCCTGCTGCAACGTGGGCTCGAGCGGGAATGTGTGACCCGGTAAAGTGCTGGGCGAGGCCGGAGGGCGGCCTGGGAGAGCCGGTGCCGTCCGCGGGGACGGTTAGCTGTGCTGTGCGGTGTTTGAGGACGGCTGGAAACATCCAAAGGCGGCGTTTCCCCTGCCTGTGTGGGCTCTGAGGGGGTCGGCTGAGCGGGAGGTGGCCTCCTGCTGGCTTCTGACCCGAACCTCTTCCGCCTGGAGGCCGGAAACCTGGGCTCCGGTAGCTGTGCCCTCGGGGCCCCTCTCAGCTGGCGAAGGGGGGTGGGGACGTCTAATGTGGGCCGGAGACAGGAGCAGGCCCTGGGAGGACCCTGGGCCCACCTGGGTCTGAGCCCAGCCTGCAGGTGACCTCTGCCCTGTCCACCCACTCGCCTGGCCTGATCTCCTAGGGGGTCTTTCTTGGGGGCCCAGCTCTGCCCTGTCCCCCCTTCCAGTCTTGCTGGAGACCCTTCCCCTTACCAGGGCTTCCCCAGGCTCATCACATGGCTGCTGGATGGGACTGTGACAATTCCTGGCTTGTAGGGACGTCACCGTGTGCACAGGCAGGGCGGAGCAGGCAGGGTGCCGTCTGTCTCGCACAGCCCCCTCGCCCAGCCTGCACAGGGACACGGCAGCCCCAGGGAGTGGCTGTGGGGTTGGGTCACACCTGCCGGTTACCGCGTCATCTCCAGTGTCTGTTAAACGCAGACAGCTGGCACAGCGGCTGTCGCAGGGGTCTGGTCTCCCTGCCGACCCTGCGTGACACAACCAGGGCGGGACGAGCAAGGCGGGACACAGGCTACTCTCAGCTGTCGTGTCCCAGGAGGAAGAGCAAGCCGACACCCACGCTCGTGGGTCCCCAAAGGGGTTTGCGTGAAGCCTAGGACCCCAGGTGGGTTTTCCGAGTCCGCTGCCAGGAAACGGGCGCTCACCTTCCTGTGGACCCTGGCAAAGCCACCAGATGAGGATGACGTGGTCCCGTTGGTGTATTCTGGGACAGCTACTGTGTCATCCATGGTTGGTGGCAGGTCTCCCGTCCTTCACAGGAGCAGGGTGGGGAGGGGCCGACACCTGGCCAGGCCAGTCGAGGGTGCTGGTTGTTGCTGATACAAAGTCACATTTCCTCGTCCTGCGCTTGGCAACCAGGCGTTAGGAAATGACCAAACCAAATGTCCCTTTGGTCAGGCACTCGGGTCTTTTCCCTGCAATGCTCCGCACTTAAAGCCTGTAGGCCTGTTACTGTCCCCAAACCACAGACCGGGCTCAGTCCCTGCCTGTCACTCACCAGCTGGGCAAGCCACTCGCTGTCCCTGGGCACCAGCACAGAACCGCACACTTCGGAAGCCGCTGCGCTCGCTACAGACCATGCCCGCCTCGGCCTGAGCAGTGCTGGGCACGCGGCAGGCGAGTGGCAGCGACTTTCCTCTGACCCTGTGGTGTTCGCGCCGGTCCATCCTCTCGGCACACCTGCCCCGCTGAGCCGGGAGCCTCCGGGGGGTTTCGTGCTCAGTGGCCCTGCTGCCTGGCCCCGCCCCGAGCATCACTTCTCCAACTCAGATACGGACAACCTGGCAAATGTTTTGTGTGACATTGTGTTTTCCAAAAGTGGCCCCCAACTATGTCCCTTCCCCTTGAACCCGGGCAGGTTTGTGCCGGCTCTACCGACAGAGGACAGAGACCGCTGCTCTGCCGCTCACGAGGCCGGGCATGAGCGGGTACGGCTTCCGCCTGGCTCTCGCGCCCCCGGGCTGCCGGCCTGGGAACCCGGACGCCACGCTGTGTGGAAGCCTGGCCACGGGAGAGGCCACCTGTGAGCACTCAGGCAGCAGCCACCTCCACTGCCAGACGCGAGAGCGGGTGACGTTCGCGGTCCCAGCCCTTGCGTGACTGCAGCGGACGCAAGGTGGAGCAGAGATGAGCTGCCCCTTCTGAGCTCTGTCCAGCTCGCAGATTCTTGAGAAAAACAAACAAATGTTGTGGTTTGGGGTGAAACGTCGCACAGTGACAGTACTCGGAACATTTGCAAAGCAGGACATGGACTGTATGTCAAATCGCTACACGTCCATTTTATTAATGGTGCCACAGTATTTTCATCAAGCCCTCTCTGTACATAGTCTACAGTTTGTGTCGGCCACCCCAGCGTGACTCTGCCCTCACTTTTGGGACAACCCTCTTGCTGGGTGGTGTCCCAGAAGGCCTGGCCTGGGCAGCAGCCACAGGGAAGCGCCCTTGCTTGCCCCCCTGGGTGGGGTGGGCGAGACCCTGAGAACCCGCAGTGACGGGAGATGCGTGCTGTTGGCTTTGGCTTCTGGTGTCCTGCCTAGAGGTCTCCAGCGGCCGTGGTCCCCTTGGACTGGAGGCCCGTCCTCCTGATGACAAGTGTGACGGGCCCATCAGGCAATCCCTTGATGATGTTCCAGGCTTCAAACCGGGTGAGGCCCTGCGTGGCGGTGCCAGCCACGTGCAGGATTTCGTCTCCTGGCTGGACCGTCTCCTTCTGTTCCGAGGCTGCCCCTGAAATGAGGGAGAGGACGGTAACGGTCTCCACGGCGACAGAGGAACAAGGAAAGTTACTCCCTGTCCTCAGTCTGCAAGGAGCCAGGGCAGCCTGACAGGGAACGGGGTGCTCACCCCTCGGGAGCTGGCCTGTCGGTGGCTGTAAAACAAGGCAGCTCATGACATCGCGACTCCGAGTTGGGGCACCGGCTCCAGCCCACTGTGGCCCTCGGAGAGGAACAGCTCATGCCGTCCCCAGACCTCGGCCGCTCATGCCACAGCCTGACTGCAGAGCTGTCCACGGTTCACAGAGGACTCCAGGGAACTGGGTCCTCCCCAGGCCCCTGCTGGACACTGGCCCGACATCCCACCCCCCTCCGCCTTTGCTCTTCCCACCTGGCCAGGGCGTCGGTGCTAGGTGGTGTGGGAAGGGTACCCGTGACATTTGCATGGAAACCTTCACGGGGACTCTGGCTTTGAATGGCCCGGAGAAGGACTCTGTGTTGATATAAAAAGGAAACCATCACGTCTGGCTCTCCCCTGTCAAAGCTGCAGGTGGAGACGGCTGTGTTTTACTATTTACATTGCAAGAAAATCCCCCACCCCTCTGACAGAAGGGTCTTGACAGATACCGAGTCGGAGCGGAAGACAGGGATGATAATGAGGATGCAGCTGAAGTGAGCTGGGCAAGCAGCAGCATGGTGCTCACGCTTTGCATTTCGGGCAGTGACCCTGTGAGGTTAGGTATGACAGTTAACCGTATCCTCCGGGTCGGAACCCGGACTTCCTGGCTCCAGCACCCACACCTCTCGGTACCGCACCGCCCTGCAGCTTGTCGGCTCACCCACGAAGCCAGCGGGCCCAGGAGTGACTTTACCAGATGACCTTGCCCAAGGTCGTGCTGCTGAATGGCAGAACTAACACTAGAATCAGGTCTCTTGACTTGGAACCCCCTGCTCATTCCAAATCAACCTTCAGAAACTAGAAATATCATTCCCAGAACTAGAGTTAACCTGGGTTCCGGGGGAGCTGCCACGAAGCCCTACTCTACCCTCTGGGTCTCCGCAGCTGCAGCAGAACTTGCTGGAACAAAACCAGTCGGCCACGGGAGCTCGTGCGGGGCAGGCAGGGCGCAGAGCTGGGAGGGCCTTTGGACCTCGATACCAGGGGTCCTGGACACACACCCGGACCTCATACCTCTCAGGCCCGGAAGGGAATCGTCACTCGGCACATTAGAGGCAGAGCCGGGACTGGAACCCAGAACTCAAGACCCCCATCCTGCGCCCTCTCTGCACAGCCCTTGCCCTGTGCCTGGAGGGCTCCCAGGCTGAGGAGCAGCAGAGGGTCGGGGGTGGTTGTACATGGTAGCTACAGCCATTCGTGATTTTCACGGAAAGATCCAAGACCCCCATGTCAGATCGGCGGTGCCCCCATCCCTGATAAACAGAACATCAGATTTTACATATGGCAGGAGCTGACAGGCCCAGGACTAGGGCAAGGCGTGGGAGGCTGAGCTGTGCAGTGCAAAGACCCTGCCTTTATTTAAACTCTGATATTTTGTCCATCCTGGCTTTTTAAAATTAATTTGGATGTTTTAAGATATTGCGTTGAAGTAGTATTGCTCTGGATTACTGAGCATCTCGGCACCCCTTCAATTTTGCACCCCAGTCCTGGCCCTGCCAACCTGAGCCAAGCCCAGGCTCAGTCGCTTAAGTGGACCCAGTGGGCCGGATGCTGTGGCTCACGCCTGTAATCCCAGCACTTTGGGAGGCTGAGGCGGGAGGATCCCTTGAGCTAAGGAGTTCAAGACCAGCCTGAGCAAGAGCAAGACCCCGTCTCTACTAAAAATAGAAAAAATAGCCAGGCATGGTGGCGCATGCCTGTAGTCCCAGCTACTCGGGAGGCTGAGGCAGGAGAATCGCTTAAGCCCAGGAGTCTGAGGTTGCTGTGAGCTAGGCTGACGCCACGGCACTCACTCTAGCCCAGGCAACAGAGCAAGACTCTGTCTCAAAAAAAAAAAAAAAGGGACCCGGTGACACTGAGGGATTGGGTGGGGAGGGTGTCTGAGCAGAGGAGAAAAGGTAGAAAGAGCAGAACTGAACCCCAAAAGGCCCAGCATGCCACCCAAGAGCACACGGGGCTGTGAGGAACCAACATGGCCCAGCAGGTGCTCGGAAGCCGCCGGGGCCGCCCCGCGCCCACGGCCGAGAGAGTGAAGAGCGCGCCACACCTTTGAAAATCCTGTTCACGGTCAGGGGCTTGTCCCCGTGCAGGGAGCCCTTCCCTCCTTCCAGGCTGAAGCCCAGCCCCGCAGACGTCTTCTCCAGGGTCACCGTGCAGACTGTGGCCTCTGCTGCTGGGAAACACAGGGGCTCAGTCAGGGCTCCTCCCGCTCAGGGACACGGACGCCCCCGGGGCCTCAAGCCAGCCCGCGGCTGCCGCCCGCTGCGCCTGTGCGCGTGCACAACCACACACAGACACGCCTCGCGGGCGGCGAACTAGGCAGGCCGCATGCTCTTGGGCGCAAATGGCCGAGCAGCCCGCCAGGCTGGCCCCGTATGGCCAAGGGTGATGTGGCCCGTGGCCTTCCGCTGAGCTGGGAGAACTTACTAGACTCTACAGACACATCGCTGGCTGCGGAGGCCGAGGCCGCAGACTCAGTGGAGCAGTTCAGGTCCGGCGTGGCCTCCGGGGCCGGCTTCCTCGTGACAATCACAGCTTGCCTCGGGTCCCGGGCTTGCCGAAGGATGGCCAGGGCGTCGTTGTGCGTGGTCCCTTTGAGGGACTTGCCGTTGATGGAAAGCACCTCGTTGCCCTTCTGGATGGTCCCTTCCTGCGAGGCCAAGCCACCTGGAAACACCCTGTGAACCTGCGCAGAGCAGAGCCAGTCAGGACCCAGGTGACCAAGTCACCTCCACACTCTCGCTGGGGAGGGGCCGAACCAGTCGCCCCTGAGGATTCTCAGGCCAAAGAGAATAGAAGCCAACTGTGTCCTAGACTGGAGCTGCGGGCACACGGGCTAGATTCCCTCCTCCTCTTCCCGACGCAGAGACACCAAACGATGACAGACAAGCCCCAGCACCCTCCAGCACCGCACCTAGGCTGAGCCCCACCCTCCTGCTCATTCTTGCATGTCTCACGGTAGTTTTCCTGAAGCACTGACCGGTCCTACGGCCTATCAGTGGGTGCTGTGTAAGAAAAAGTTTCCAAGATCAAGGAAACCTGGGGAATACCGGGTCAAACAAAAACTCTGAAAATGTCTACTTTGTAAAAAGTCATCGGAGATGCTGCAATGCGAATTTGCATGCCGGCTCTGACAACAGCAGAATCAATACAGGGATCCCCAGGAGTGTCCACAGGGGACTCTTTTCTCATGGAGAAATTCTCAGGTCCCATTTTCTGTAGAACGTATTTTGAGAAATGCCATCCTAGGCAGTCTGGAAATTTTTATCATTTTTTAATTTTTATTTTATTTAGAGACAGGGTCCCATGCTGTTTCCCAGACTAGAGTGCAGTGGCATCATCATAGCTCACTGCAGCCTCGAACTCCTAGGCTCAAACCATCCTCCTGCCTTAGCCTTCCGAATAGCTAGGACTATAGGCACCACCACACCTGACTAATTTTTAAAATATTTTGTAGAGATGGGGTCTTGCTATGTTGCCCAGGCTGGTCTTGAACTCTTGGGCTCAAGCGATCCTCCCACCTTGGCCTCCTGAGTAGCTGGGATTACAGGTGTGAGCCACTGTGCCCAGCCTCAGTCTAGACATTTTTAAAGCTCCTCCCTGATCCCTTTTCTGCAAGATATGTGGGATAAAAACAAAAGATCTCATGTCTTTGCTTCAGCCTCTTTAATGGGGTAAATTATAATTAAGAGGATTGAATGAAAGCAGGCATGGGCAGCCACTAACATGTGCTACATGTTTTGCTTTTACAATGTGAACAAGGGTCTTTGTTTCTCTAAATTGCTTTGGTGTTAGAAAAATTCAGTGTGGTCAGAGGTGGTTAGAATGCCCGGGCTGTGAGACCCAAGCACAGAGCAGAGGCTCCTTCGGGAACCCCAGGGCCTTTCTCTGTAAAAGAAGTATAAATGCTACCAATTTTTCAACCCAAGGTGTGGGGAAGTGAATTTTGACCGCAGTTCCTGAGTGCCCAGCAGGGAACTTGGCCACGGGCGGGGCCCTACTTTAGTTCCTTTTTCATGAACCTGGAACAGGCGAGAAACGCTCAAACACAGAAGAAGAAAGAGGAAGTTTTTGTGCGTGTGCTCAGCCCACATCCTGCTTTGTGCTGGTCGCTGAGTGGCGACAGGGTCGCGGGGGTGGCCGGCCAGATGAGCTGGCGAGAACTCGCTGCTCAGTGCCCAGAAAGACCCCGGCGCGGCGAGCTTGCCTCCCTTCCCTTCAGCTAGCAGGTGAACCACCACCGTCAGCAACACTGTTTCAGTCCTCGGCCATGTGCTCAGCGGCAGGAACACCTACTGGCTTTATGGGCTTCTGCTGCGGTGGAGAACTTAAGGGGAAATCGGGGAAGTCACAGCTGACACATGAGAGACCCTGAAGTGACCGACGGGGATTGTGCCAAGTCACCACTGCAAGGGGGTGTGGCACGTTTAGTGCCGACACTTGGAACTGGAGGATTGGTTTTCAGCGGGGCAAGGAAATTCAAATGAGCCCAGCACAGCCCACAGAGCACGCGCTGAGACAGCATAGACACGGTGACAACGGCGCACTCGGCCTCGGGAGACGGAGCAGCCGGCCACGCAGCTCCACCCGGCTGGGGGGAGCAGGAACCACCTGGGCCAGGGACAGCTGCTCAGACCGGCTGATCCAGAGCGGGGGGCCCACAGGAGCAGGTGCACCTGACTCGGGTCTGCTGCCCCCCACCGGCCCCGCCCTGGTTGGCACTCAGTGGGCGGGGTGGGACCGTGGGTGCGGAAGCCCCCAGCACTGTGCCTAGCGGTCTGTGAACGGGTTCACTGACCATTTCTCCTCTCCAGCGTGGGCTTCGTCCCTCTCAACCAGCCATCGAGTCAGCTCCCCAGCTGTCCAAGGTGACATTCTCCCAGTGCAGGGGCCAAAACCAGGAAAGCGCCTCCCTGCCAGGCCCTGCCCTCCCGAGCTCCCCTCTGTCCGGCTGCAGGGCGCTGACCGCCAGGCGTCAGTCCTGCCTCGCAAAGCTGTCCCTGTGCCCACCAGTCACTCTTGTCTACGTCTTAGTGACCAGCAGACCACTGGTCTGTATCTCCAAAGGAAGAGACATGACGTTGAGTAAAATTTGGTTTGAATTTTTTAAACATACCCCAGCACCTTAAAAAATGCAAGCATTGGGGCTTCAACCTCAAAAAAAAATTTGGATTCCAAAGTTCTGGTGTGAAGCTGAGAGAGCTCTAGTTTTTTTAAAGCTCCACAAATGATTCGGGTTTCTTTTGCTATATTACAGTCGTTTTAGGTTTGCAGAGAAATCTTCATTAACACATGGACTGCCACGCTAGGAAAAAAAATATTTTTCCCCAGGGCCATGGTGTTTTATTAAAATAAAACGATCCTTTCTAATGCGTTATTTTTATTGTTTTCTCGTGTGAGTTACATGCAGCACAAGCCACATTTTTAGACTTAAATTGTCAAATTAATTGTAGCAATAAGAACATCAACAAGTAAGATGTTCACAAACCGACTGCAGGGTTTTGCTTCGGGGTCAAAACCAGCCTGAGTTAAATGCAGCTCACGTGGCAGTCAGTGTGTTGAGGATCGTGATGAGTTGAATATGGGGTCACGCAGGTGACCACCCTCTGCTCCTGGGAAAGGACGGGCCTGGTGGCTCCCCTCTGAGATCCTGTCCCAACCCCCTGCCCAGCGCCAGGCCCCTCCCGGCAGGTGCGTCCCCCGGAGCCATGGACGTGCCTACGGGGCCACTCACCGTGATCACCTTGTTTTCCAGGTCCGCGCCTCCTGCCAAGCTGAACCCGAGGCCGGCACCCTCCTCCTTGTGCAAGACGGTGACGTGGATGCTGTCCAACTGCTGCAGAGAAAACGCGAGCATTAAAAACGCTCAGCCCACACACCTCCGGCTGCGCTCAGACAGCACACGGGAAGTGAGACTTTCAGAGTGACTGGACTGCAGCGCAGGGACCCCTGGGGTCAGTCGTCCTAGCCGGGCAGCGGAAACAATGGCAGCCCCGAGGCACCGGGGCAGAGATCTCCTCCCAGCACTGTCTAGGACGGCAGGGCTCCCACGGGCGTCCCCCGGAGACTCACCCTGGGGCGGCAGCCCCGGGACGTGGAAATGGCACGGAACTTAAACTTGGAGATAGAAAACCTAAGGCTCTGCGACCTTGGGCCTCCCCTTCCTTGTTTACAAATGGTCAGAAAGATGCACAGAGTCAGTGTCCTGAGAGTGCTTTAAATGCTAAAAAGCTCCTTTAAGAAAGGTCTTCCTGTGGCCAGTGCTGAGAGTCCCACCACCAGGGCAGGGACACGACCTGGGGCTGGTGGCCGCCACCTTCTCAGGCCCCGGGAACATGGGGCTGCTCGAGCTGCCTCCCCCGGCCCAGGTGAGGTGACCGCACAGCCACGGAAATGCTTACGCAGGAAACCTACCTTTAATGTTGCCTCGTCCAGAACCTTCACCTCCTCGATAAGTTTTTTCAGTTCCTGGGAGCTCAGCAGGGAGATGACCGACTGGCTGGGCTGCGGGGGGCAGGGGTCCCCGCCATCGGCTTCCTTGGGCTCAGTGAGCCCCTCCGTGTACTCCCTCAGCTCGGAGAGGCTTTGCGGGGAGAAACCAGGCGCGGTGTGAGCGTCCGTGTCGGTAAAGGTAACGCATGGTACCACGGCTGCACCCCGGCCGCGGCGCTGAGCCCTCACGTGCACGCTGTTACCTGACCAACACATCGGCAGGGGCACTGGCAGCCCCGCAGCGCAGAACAGCAAGGAAACCCATCAGTGCAGAGCTGCTCGGATTACAGAGGGGAAACCAAGCCCCTCCCTCCAGCAGAGCCCCCGGGGCACCTCCGCCAGCCCAGTTCCGCAAAGCGGGTCTCGTCCACTCCTAGTGTCAGCTGAGGGGACACTGTCAGCCGGAGAACCTGCTCCTAGTTAGTGTCCGTGCCGGAGCTGGGACTAGGTCCCGGCACCACGACTTCCCAGCCAGGGGCTGAGTCCACGTGTAGAATGCAAGTGAATCCCTTTGGGCACCAGTGAGAATTCCCAGGGGAAAATCTGCTGACTTTGGCCTTTCTGAGTAACCCGGAGACATCTCAGATTGTACCATCGGCCTTCCAAGTCCCCAGGGGGCCAGTCCCGTCCCCACCTCCCAGCCCTCCTGCGACCAGAGGTTGTGGAAACTCCTCCTTAATATAGAAGGCAGAGAGGCCGAGGGGGAAGGATCGCTTAAGGCCAGGAGTTCAAGACCAGCCTTGACAACATAGCAAGACTCTGTCTCTACAAAAAGTTTAAAAAAGTAGCTGGGTGTGGTGGCACCCTTGTGGTCCCAGCTACTCAGGAGGCTGAGGCAGGACCATCACCTGAGTCCAGAAATCCAAGGCTGCAGTGAGCTATGATGGCGCCACTGCAGTCCAGCCTGGGTGACAGAGCGAGACCCTGTCTCTTAAAAAACACACACAGAAGGCAGCGGTGTGGCACCTGCACACACACACACACACACACACACACACACACGCACGCACCACCCTGCAGACACACACACACACACACACACATGCACGCACCACCCTGCAGACACACACACGCACCACTCTGCAGACACACGCACACACACACGCACCACTCTGCAGACACACACACACGCACACGCACACACATGCATGCACCACCCTGCAGACACACACACGCACCACTCTGCAGACACACGCACACACACACACATACACATGCACCACTCTGCAGACACACGCACACACACACGCACCACTCTGCAGACACACACACACACGCACACACACACACACATGCATGCACCACCCTGCAGACACACACACGCACCACTCTGCAGACACACGCACACACACACACATACACATGCACCACTCTGCAGACACATGCACACACACACGCACCACTCTGCAGACACACACACACACATGCACACATACACATGCACCACTCTGCAGACACACACACACACGCACACGCACACCACTCTGCAGACACACACGCACACACACACACTCACCACTCTGCAGACACACATACACACACACACGCACCACTCTGCAGACACACAAGCACACGCACACACACACGCACCACTCTGCAGACACACACACACACACACGCACCACTCTGCAGACACGCACACACACACATGCACCACTCTGCAGACACACATGCACACACACACACACCACTCTGCAGACACACAAGCACACGCACACACACCACTCTGCAGACACACAAGCACACGCACACACACACGCACCACTCTGCAGACACACACACACACATGCACACACACGCATGCACCACTCTGCAGACACGCACACACACACATGCACCACTCTGCAGACACACATGCACACACACACCACTCTGCAGACACACAAGCACACGCACACACACACGCACCACTCTGCAGACACACACACACACATGCACACACACGCATGCACACACACGCACCACTCTGCAGACAGGTGCACACACGTGAGAGGAGGCACAACCCTGTAGCCAGGGGCTCTGGGAGGCTGCGAGCGCCGTGCGGAGCTGCACAGCAAGGACAGGCAGAGACACTCACTTGAGCGAGAAGCCTGTGTCCGAGGCCACGGTTTCAGCGGAGCCGTTTGCAGTGGGGTCCTCGTGGGACGGGGGCGAGGGAGACGCGCCCTCCCTGGGCCCGCAGGGCGTCTGGCCGCAGGAGACGGCGGAGGGAAGGCACAGCAGGGACTTCATGACGGCGGACGACACGCGGCTGCTGATGGAGTAGAGTTTGCTGGTCTCCTCGTCCAGGGGCCGCGTCTCGCAGGAGTGGGCCCGGGTCAGGGGGAAGCTCCGTGCGCGCTGGCTGGCCATCTTGAGGACGGGGGCGCGGGCGTCCTCCAGCGGTGCTGACAGCAGCCTCAAGAGGGGGTCGGGGCCCGGGCCACCGGGCAGGGCTTTCTGGCTGGGCTGCGGCCCTGGGGGAGGGGACCCAGGCACACCCGGGTCTCCGGCCTCCGAGGCTGCAGGGGACCCCGGGGGCAGCGGCTCCCGCTCAGGCTGCGGGCGCTCAGGAGTGGGGGCGGCCCCCCGCCCCGGGAAGCCAGAAAACCGCCCTCCCTCCTGCCTGCCAGGAGCCGTCGCTGCCTCCCCCGGGCCGGGCTGGAGGCTGTGCCTCTGGGCTCCTTTGTCCGGCAGCTGAGAGGAGCCGAAGGTCTCGAAGGAACTGATTCTCTGCCTGATGGAGGAGCCGGCCGGCGCGCGCGGCCCTGGCGGCTCCCTGGGAGCGGGCGTCGGCTGGGCGGAGGACGCCGCCTCGGGCAGCCTGCGCGGGTCCGGAGCGCGACTCCTCAAACCCTTCAGGCTTTGGCGAAACCAGGCTGGCTTGGGGGCCACAGGAGGCCCCTTCTTCCCAGCGCTGCCGTCGGCCGGCTTGTGAACTTTGGGAGCACCGTTGGCCGTGTCGCGCTTCAGCGGGGTCCCGTCCGGGTGGCCCCGCGTCCCCTCTTCTTCACCCAGGCTGCCGCTGGGCCGCAGCGGCACGTGGCCATGGTTCTCGCTCATCATGGGGCTAAATAAGTTTTTGATGCAGTCGGAAATTCTAATCCAGGGGTCTTCGGCTGCGGCGTCAAAGCTACAGTCCATCCGAGCCTGCCTCCTGAGCAGGGGGTGTCTTCCTGGGGACGTGTGGGTCCCTAGACAGCAGAAACAAGGCCAAAGCTGCGCGTTACATCCTACTGCGGTTTTCCATCCTCCTCAAGTCTAGTGTCAAAGCTGAACAGCGAGAAGGTTCCAGAGGCGGAGAGCAGCAGTGGGGGACGCCCAGAGGGGTGAGTGCCCGGTGCTACACTTGACCGAGGTGCCAACACCCACCCCCAGGTGTGTGGCAATTCACCGCACTAGGGGCCTCCCGGATAACTCACTGAACACGCAGAAGTCGAGCGATTCTCTTATGCTCTAAACTTCTGAGACACAGGCCAGGACGGGCAGCCCTGTTTGGCTCGGCCCGGTGATGTGACTGAAAACCAAGGTGGGCGCACACCGCCCGGGTGGCCCCAGCTTCCCACCGCCCCTCACGCCCCCCGGCTGCCCTTCACGGTCCACATTTCATTCACGCCTCCGCCTGGCCCGGAAGCACGGAGTCTGCCCCCTCCCGGCACACAGGTCACGCTCGGCAAAGCAGGGTCCCCTCCCGAGAGAGCTGGCGAGAAGGCTGCAGGTGGAAGGAAGTTCTGTGACAATGTTCTCAACCCTGGCCACACGTTGGGATCTGGGGGCCCTAGAAACACTGACACCCACCCCCACGCTCTGATCAAACGCACCCAGGATGCAGCCTGGGCGCTGGGACCCCAGCGTGCGACCCGCCCGTGCCAGCGGGACCTCCAGCGCCCGGCCAGGTCCAGCCCCCCACTGCCGGCGGCACACGCAGGCCTTTCCCAGCAGCCGGCACGGAACCCGCATCCCCCTGCATGAGCAGGAGCGACTGTCCCCGACTCTTCCCCAGGGACAGGGAGAGTGTGTGCTCTGGGGCTCGCTGCCACAGGAATGCCACCCAGTTTACGGACGGGGATCCCTCCTGTCCTCGTGTGAACGTCTGCCCCATGCAGAGCCTCAGGCTGTTATGACATCAAAGGGACCCCCCTCCCCCCGGGACCAGAAGGCCTGGGTGGTGACTGCGACTGCAGGACGCGGGGAGTGCATGCAGCCCTCAGCCTCTTCCCGCGTCTGTGAACGGCTCGGCTGCAGCGGCTGCTGCGAGGATCAGCCGGCAGAGGTGGCGCGGGCAAGCCCTCTGCAGACCGGGCTGCGGGGCCCCCGCCAGTGTAACCTTGAGGCTCTTGCTGGCGTGTTCCGCAATGGAGTTGCCTAAGGGACTGACCAGTGAGTACGGGCTCCTGCTCTGGGGGAGACACACTAGATCCGTTGTGCTTCTCAAACACGCACACGGTTCGCGGCCGACCTATTTGCTTCTCTGCCACTATTAGGGGCTCCTCGGAGGCAGGACCTGGGCCATCCCTCCCCTTCGCTCTCTCCCAGCACCTGGCACCGGGCAATGCACGCTTGCTGATGAGTCACATGTTGGGATTCTACGTGACCCTCCGCACCTTGCTGATGAGTGAGTCAAGTCTCAGAAAAGCAAAGTACGTGCCCAGAGTCGTGGCTAATGATGGGCAGACCCCCGATTTCCTCACTCCAAATCTTACGCTCTTTCTGGCAAGCCACCAAATATCCGAGTCCTGTCTTTGCATTGCTGGACACGCCCTGTGGACACACCCTTGCTGTCCGCCTCATGGAGGGGTGGCCAGCAACAAAAGCCTATCCATGCTTTTTTGGCCCTGCCTTCTCGGCCTGGAAATACTGAATGCGGGGACGCTAGAACGCGGGCACCCTAGGGGCAGCTGCCGGGGCAGCTGCCGGGACGGCTGGGTAGGGTGTCCTGGGACCTCTTCCGGGGGCCACTCTCCAGCTGGCCATCTGGACTGGCCACCACCTCAGCGTCACAATCCAGCCAGGAGGCTCCCACCCTGGACGGCACGTGCCCAGTGCTGTGTCCCACGCCCGGGACTCCCGTGGATGCCCGGCCCCCGGCCAGCCACGCTCTCACCTCATTCCTCCCGGAAGACCTCGACTGCAGCTTACCTGGGCCGGCTCTCCTGCGCCCTGCCTCGCCCTCCGTGGAGGACGCGCTCTGGGGGCTGACCGGTCCCGGACAGCCTGCAGCGGCGTGAGGGGCTGTCCCCGCTGTGTCTTCCTGTGGCAGCGGCAGTGGCAGCAGCTCTCTGGCTTCCTGTGGTGTAAACAGGAAGCGAGACCGTGTCAAAACGGTGGCCTCCAGCCGCGAGAAGGCGAGACACGCTCCGCCTGGGGCTCAGAGCGGATACGAGCTGCCCTCGATGCGAAGCTCATCCGCAGCCTCACTCGGAGGGTCCTTCCCTCCACGTCGCGTCCCGCACCCAGAGCCTCGCCCGACTTCCAACACCCCGTGTCCGGAACACGTGCTCGTGCTGTGGACACGCGTGGGCATCCTGGCTCCTAGGCGGGAACGAGAGGCTGGGATGTGGGAGGGGCTGGCGCTGCCTCAGTCGCCCCCGCACCCCGGGAACTACCTGCCCAGGTACCGGGCAGCGGAGAAACACGGCGGCAAAGAGACCCCCGCCCACTGTTCCCCACCTGTCAGTCACTGTCAAGTGTAGTGGGTACGCGTGCCCCAAAGGGTGAAGAGCACCCAGCACCTGTGCCACCCCTCCCGTCTGTGGCACCCAGGGTGACGTCATTAATCTGTCATAGAACTGATTTCCCCGCTGAGCCTGGATGCCGTCTTGGGGACCCTCCCACAGCAGCCTCGGGGAGACCAGGCACCGGGCACTGTGCAAGGCACCGATCAAGTCTCGACTGCGGTGTGGTCAGGGCCGGAGGACGCAGAGGGACCTGCTCCGTCCCAGGGGTGGAGAAGGCTTCGCTAGAGAAGTGCTTTTTGTCTGGCTCTTACACAAAGAGTAAGAATTTTCCAGGCAGAAGAAGAATGTTCTAGAGACACAAACCAACCAAGCAGGAGGCCCGACCAGAAAACAAGGACGAGTGGCAGATGTCGTCAACAAGGCACCCCCTACATTTGACTCTCTGCAAGAGGAACCCCTGGCCGTGCCGCGGTGGCCCCTGCGTCCTGTTCACTCCAGCGTCACACAGCGACAGCCCACTGACCCGGCTGCAGGCTTCCCTCCAGGGAGGAAGGGAGGAAGGAGGAACAAACACATCATTTGGGACTAAAAAAGAAATGGCAAGCGTCCGTGGCCAGAGATTTAACATCGACGTAGACAATAAAGTTCTTTGGGAAGGACAGGCCTGCGAAAGTGAGAAGTGTGTTTGCAGAGCACCAGCTCAGCCCTCGCTCCCCGCTGCAAACCGAGCTTTGGGCGGCACGTCGGAAACACTGAGAGATCAAGCAGCTCAGAGGAATCGCTGGAAATCTTGAGCTAGTCCTTTGAAAAAGCAAGGCTAGGCCACGGCATCAGAAGCTTAAAATAAGAGGTGGGTGGTCTCCAAGACCCTCACTACAGGGGAGAAATGACACGTGGATGAAACCTAATTTCACCCAGCCGGGAGCACCAGGCCGGGAGCACTCAGCCGGGAGCACCTGGCCTGGAGCTCTGTGAGTCGACATTTGTCCCCATCCACGAGTCCTCAGCACTTGCACGGACAGGCACGTTTGGAACCTGCCACAGAAGTCAAAGCAGCTGCACATCTTGCAACAGACATGAATGTGTTTTGTCTTTTACTCAACACAACTGACGGTACATCCTCTTCATGGGAGGTTTTCAAAATTAGCCCCTGACATAGATTTGACTTCACACAAATTCTTCTCTGACTGGTGTTGCTGGCACAGCGCTTGGTGGGTGAGGGAGGAAGAGGGAGGAAGCAGAGAGGGACAGAGATGTGGACTTAGCAGAGAGAAGACTTTTTTTTAACGTAGGTGACAGTTTGAGCTGATTTTCTGTAGGGAAAGAATTCGTTTCTTGTTAAAGACAATATCCCAAAGGTGGTTTTGGTTGCGAAATCCCTTGAGTTAAAGTAGATGGGAAAGATTTGGGGGTCTTCCACAGCAGCTTGGGAAGGAACCCCGGAGAGAAACAGGGAGAGACGGTGGTGCACACCAGGACCAAGGAGGAAAACACTCAGTGTGATGTCCCCAGGGAGGTCGAGGAAGTGTTAAGATGAGTGACATCCAGCCAACTGCCTCCCGTTCATGCTATCGTCCTTTCTCTGCACCCCCAGTGCCCGTGCGATGTGCTGTGTCGGTTGTGCCTTGTGGAGAGGTGGTGGGAGGGGACAAAGCCCAGGAGACAGAGGAGGGCAGCTGCGGAACTGTCACTGTCCCCCATGGCAGGGCCCCTGGGGGAGGAGGCAGGAGGGCTGCTCCTGAGACAGCTCCCTGCCCTGGGGACAGTCCCTGCCTGGCCTCCCTGAGCAGGCCAGGCCCTCCTGCAGCTGCCCGATGTCTGGGCCCCAGGCCGGAAGGAAAAGGAAACGCAGAGGAGGAGGTGGGGGCCGATCTGCCTCCACAGCCAGGTCCTGCCGGCGGCAGCTACGCTTCCTTTCTCCTAACCTGGCTTCCTCCCCTCACTTCTCCCTCCTACTCAGCACCTCCCTCCCCAGCCACTTGGGTCTCTCGGCCCTGCTGGCCTTTGTGGACCTGGTTACAGATGGTTCTAGGGATTTCCAGAGGCCCACGCCCTGCCTGAGTGGCAGCCCGTGACCCCCAGCGCCGTGAACCTGGGCAGGCGTCTCGGCTCCCTCCCGGCGTGACGGGTCCCTCTCTATGGGTCTAAGTCGGGAGGAACAGAGAGGGTGTGCACAGAAGCACTGGGCACAGCACCCGGCTGGGGCGGCTGCGGCAGCTGCCTGGCCCTCTGCAGGGTGGGCGGGGGCTGAGGGACAGGAGTCCGGGGTGACGGACGAAACTCGGGCTCCGTAGGCGCTTCCCGTCAGTGGCCGCGTTTAGGCTCAGACAGGTCGGGTTTAAGGAAGCGGGAGGCTCGGCTGACCAGGGCAGAAACAGCACATTTGTCACAGTTGCGCCACTCCACCCACTGAAGGGACAGGGTGGCTGGCTCTCGTCCCCTTTTAGTTATTTAGGCAACTGTCCCCCCGCGAGCAGCGTGCCGGTATAGAGACCGCCGTTGCCGCACCCGCGAGCGTGGGTGTTTTTCCACCGCGGTGGGTGTGAATCAGGACCGAAGGGGACTTGGATCCCAGTGTGTTACGGATGGGCACCCAGGAGCCAGCGGGCAGGACTGGATTTGCCACCCTTCAAAGCTGCCTTTCCACAGTGGAAAGGCAACTGAGTCCTAAGCGTCAGGGTCCCCGTGGCGGGACAGGAGAAACCTTCGCCCTGCCCTGCTCGCTCTGCAGCGATGCCCGGGGGCAGCGGCGGGTGGCGCAGAAAACACCGCACACGCGGGCACTCCTCTTACCTGGCCGCAGGTGGGCAGGGTGTGCCCAGAAGGGCATAGAGAGTTCTCTCTCTCTTCCACACTCTTCTGAGGGGCGCTGTCGCTTTTGAAGTATTTTCTGGGCGGAGGCTTGGGCTTGGAGGACGTGGGCTTTCTCACCAAAATCTCGAAGGATTTCTTCAGTCGCAGTGGCGGGTGGCCCTGCCGGCTCCCAGGGAGGGGCGGGCTCTCCTGGGGGGGCCGGGGGGAGGCGGTGGCGGGAAGCAGCCCTGGCTCCCGCCCTGGGGGTGGGCTGGGGCCCTGGGTGCTGCCGTCCAGGTCAGCGATGCCACTGCTAGGACTGCCCCCCGGGGACCCCGACACGTAGCTGCTGTCGCTGCTGGAGCGGACCATGACCTTCTGGGCTCTGCGGTGTGGGGGCGCCGAGTTCTTCTCTCGCTCCTTCTCCAGGGTGGGCCGCCCGTGCCAGCTGCTCTCCAGCCTTTTGACACCTGCGTGGGAAGCACACGTGAACCTCCAGTGCCGGGCGTGGAAGACAGGGACACCTGTGGCCTTGCGGGGACCTGTGGCCTTGCGGGCACTGCTGCTGGCAGCACGTGGCACTCCGCTGTCCGCTTCCCACCTGGGCTGCTCTGGGCGTGGCTATCCTGACCTGGGGCTGGGAGAGTCATGCGACAGGTATGGAGCTATGCCACCCAGACCACCCACTGAGGACGGGCTTGGCGTCCCGGCTGTGGGGAGCGCCGGCGGCAGCTGCTCTCAGCTTTCGGCCCCTCCCGGGACTGTGGCGCTGCAGGGAGCCGCCTCGCCCAGTGCAGCCCAGGGCCGATGGAGACGGCCTGGAGTCCCAGCCATTTCTGCCCACTGGGCAACTGTGCCGGCCACGGTGGCTGCAGGGATCTGCCGGTGGAAGCTCTCGGTGTGAGTCTCAGCTGCCCTCCTCCCCTGCCCCAGCTCCCTCCCCGCCCTCCCACAGGTGCGGACTCCCAGGACACTTCCTAAGGGACACAGCGCAGGCCATCGGGGACCCCGCAACACTCCCGTCTGCACCTGTAAAACAGGGGTGATGATTCCAGGGTCGCCGCACACAAAGAGAGCAGTGACCTGGGAAGGCACCTTGAACCTTACACCAAAAGGGTTTTACAGCGGACGATGAGGCAAGGGCAGGAACCAATTTCTCAGCCGGAGCCCCTCTGTCCCTCCCCTCCAGCCTTGCGGGCTCCCTGCTGGAGCTTCCGGCTCCAGGGCCCCCACATGCTCACGAGGCCCTTCTCTCTGTGGGTACCTGGCAGAGTCCCTTTCCTAAACCCCAGCCCCAGGGGTGGGAGTAGATTGAGGCCTAGTCTCTTGCTCAGATTCCAGCTCAGTCTCGAGAGGCGGGGAGAGCCAGGGGCCCCTTGACAGGCACCTCAGACCTTAGCGGAGGACCCAGGCCACCCACACTCCCTATTCACACTCCCTCTCAAGAAAAAGTTTTCTTTGGCCTTTTCCTGGTCAGCAAGTAACGCAGCCTCCTTAGAGAAAACTCAGCCACAGGAAGGAAGCAGTGAAAGTGCAGATTCACCTGTGGTCCTGTCTGTCAGCCAGAGACGCTCCTGTCAGACTGTGCTGCGTGTCTCTGTCGTGTTTCCCCAGCGTGTGTGCATGGTGTGTGGGGAGAAACAGCCGACCGCAGTGGAATAAAATTCTAGGTTCTGTTCTTTTCTCCGGACGTTTTCCAGGTCATTTAAGCTCCTTGTCAGTGTCAGTGCTAACGGCTGCATGTTGGTCTGTCATCTGGATGTTCCATGATGACTTGGCCATGCCCAGGGGCTGGCCCTGGGCAACAAGCCAGGGGCTTCACGTCCCAGACCCTCTGTGCACTAGTGGTGTGGCCTCTGGGGGCCTCACTCTTTCCTACAAAAGGTGCGTCAAAATTAGCTGTGAAATGATGCACGAGCCAGCACAGCGCCTGGCGCTGTAAGAACTCAGTCCACGTTAGGTGTCAGGTGCACAGACCGGCCCACAGACCGAGCAAGCTCCAACGCCTGCAGGGCAGTGTGGGCACGGCACCCGGCATCACACAGAGGCGGCGGCAGGCACCACAGGGAGAGCACTTTCCACGCCAACAATTCAAATTCAGATGCTTTTAAAACCCTTGTGTCCTCAAAACAAAGCAAAACTGTGGGCCAGCTTAGCTGGAGGCTGCCAGCTTTCGACATTCGTCTACGTAGCACGTGGGTCTATGACGACTGCTCCTACTATTCCTCGGGCAGAAGGTGAGCTAATGGCTAAATCCTACGCTTTCTGGGAAGGCAAGGATATTTCAGATCAAAGTTCGCCATTTTCTTACCTTCCAGGCTCCACTGATGCCTCTCCTTCCCAAACTTGATGTTCTCCACAGCCTGGGCCACGGCGTCTTTGAGCTGCTGTTCAGAGACCTAGAAAATGTCAGTCACCTCCTCACACACACAGCGGACACTGGTGCGCCAGGCTCCCGGGCTGTCCAGCCCCCAAGCCAGGCCCTGGGATTCCAGCTTCTATCCTTCCAAACTGCGCTAAAAACAGCCGGAAAATTCTACTTCCAGAAACACCCTGGACACCAATGGCTCTTCGAGGTAAGGTCCAAAGCCTATCAGTAAAGGAATTCCCAAGGTGGCTTCTCTCAACTCCCCAACCTTCTCCCCACCACTGGCTGCAAAACTCCAGGCGAGGTCACCACCTGGTAGTTTGCCTCTGTGAGCTGTTCCACTCTTGGCAGTGCCGTCACCACGGCGTCACCATCAGTAGCAATGCCACAACCATCACGATGACCGTCACGCTGCCTGTGTCGTGCCTCACGGGCCGTTGCCACTTTAGAGGAGAGTGAGTCAAACAGACGTGTGTTCTGCCCAGTTGTGAACACCTGGACAAGCCACTCAGCCTTCTAAGCCTCAATTCTTCTTTCGTAAAATAGTAACGACAAAGCCCACTTCACAGTGAGGGCACGGGGCTTAAAACAAATACATCATTTAACACCGAAAGCACAGGAAACAAAAGAAACAGTAGATACATTGAACTATGTCAAAATTTAAAAATTCTGAGCCTCAAAGGACACAATCAACAGAGTGAAAAGGCAATTCACAGAATGGGAGAAAATATTTGCAAATCACATATCTGATAAAGGGTTAGGGTCTAGACTATATAAGAACTCCTGCGACTCAACAACAGCAACAAAATCCAACCTCATTAAAAACCGGGCACAGGATTTGAATAGACACTTCCCCAGAGAAGACATGCAAATGCCAACAAGCCCATGAGAAGATGCCCGGCACCACTGATCGTCCGGTAAACGCAAATCACAACCACAACGAGATGCCACTTCACACCCACCAGGATGGCGACAAAACAGGAAAATAACAAGTGCGACAAGGATCTGGAGAAACAGGAACCTTGCACGCTGTTGATGGGAAGCAAAGTGGTGCAGCTGCCCTGGAAAACAGTGTGAAGGGTCCCAAAATATTAAAAACAGAATTATCATATGACCCAGCGATTCCACTCTGCCTATAAACCCCAAAAGAACTGAAAGCAGCATCTGAAAGAGTCATCTGCCCTCCGTGTTCACTGCAGCGTTACTCACAGGCGTCGAAAGGCAGGAGCGACTCACGTACTCCTCGACTGGAGACACAACGTGGTGGACACGCATGCAACGGACTAGCATTCAGCCTTAAAGAGGAATGAGATTCTGACACCTGCTACACATGGATGAACCCTGAGCACGTGCGAAGTGAAGCCAGCCAGTCACAAAAGGACAAATGCTACGACTCCACTTACATGAGGCACGTAGAGTTGTCGAAAACCCAAGAGGCAGAAGAAGATGGTGGCTGGCAGGGGTGGGGGGAGGCGAAAACAGGGAGTTGAACGAGTGCAGGGTTCAGTTCTGCAAGACGAAAAGACTTCTGGGGATGGATGGGGGCGATGGTTGCACAACAGTGAGATTGTCCTTAATGCCACTGAGCTGAACACTTAAAAAAAGTTAAGATGGTAAACTTTACATTGTGTATTTTACTCAATAAGAAAATAATAAATCCATTAAAGTTCTGGGCACAATGCCTGGCAGATGGCAAACTCTCGACAGAGGACATGGATTTGCCAGCCGGAGACCCCTGGGGGTCAGAGGAATGTCCCAGGGTCTCTGTCCGTGAGCAGGGACTGGGCGTGAGTCAGGCGCCCCGATGCTGAGCCCGCGGTCTTGTCTCCGCCTGCCACCTGTGCCGCGGGCCGCCCCTGCCTGGTGCCCGTGCCTTTCCGCAGCTCCAAACCCTGCCTGTCCTGGCTCCCTGGTCCGAGCAGCGGGGACCCCGGCTCCCTCACTCCCGAGGCCCTCAGCCCTCGGCTCCGCGGGCTCCCTGTGCGTGTCCGTCTCTCCAGCCACAGCACCCGCCCGCACCCCGGCTCCCACTGCTCTGCTCTTTTGTCCCAGTCCTAAGGGCGGCAAGGGCCACTGAGGGACTGGTCAGGACCTTCCTGTCCTTCTGCTGCCCAGAGATCTAGGCCAAGCGCTGTTCACCGTAAGCGGGAAGTGCGCTTGCGCCTGGTGTGTTTGGCTTCAGTGTGCAGCGGCTGCCCGGGGCCGGGTGCGAGTCTCGCAACACCAGCTACGTGTCAATCTTCCCGTCATTCCATTTCCCGCCCAATTTTTGCTGGGGTTTTAGGAGTCAGCGAGTTAAGAGCACAGGCTTTAGCAGGTTTAAATCGTAGCTTCTGAGTAGCACCACCACCGGGCAAGTTCCTTTTCCTTCCTGAGCCTCAGTTTCCTCATCTGTAAACTGGAGGGAAAAGCCACAGTGACTGCAGGGAGCTGCACCACTCAACGCAGCTGTGGTGTCGTGTCTTTGGCAGACGCGCCCGGCACACACGAGGGCTTGAATAAACAGTGATCGTCACTCCAAGTTCCCTGAAGTGCTCTCACCAATGTCATGGCGTCAACCCCCGAGCCCAGCTCCAGCCGGGGTCTCACCGAGTCACTGTCAGCCCTAAGCTGCCTACTGGGCAGCCCCCGCTGACACCCCATGGGCACCTCCGTCTCATTATGTCCCACACTGAGATCATCTCGTCCCTCCCAGTCCTCCTTCTCTCTCCTCCTCTCTCTTCCATCACTCACTCCTCAACCCAAACAGTCACCCTGGCTACTCCCTCTCTCGCCCCAGGGCCACCCAGCCACCAGCCCAAGCATCGCCTCCTGTTGCCCCTTCTCTAATCTCTTCCCAGGGCCCCTGTGAGCGCAAGCCCTCACCACCTGCTTCCTTCCTCTCTCACACCCCGCCCACTCTATCCTGTCCTCTGCAGTCAAAGGCTAAAACAATGAACAGGCTACACCTACAGCTACAGACCTGCCCTAGCTCCCTGCTGCACACAGGATAAATGCAAACTCCTCAGCATCCTGCTGAAAGCCCTTTGCAACGTCACCCCAACGCCTGGCCTGCCTCTGTCCCCATCGCTCTCACCCCCAGCACCCACCCACAGCCCCACAGAACCTGCCCTCTCCCCCGAGTCGGGCCCCTTCCTGACTCCGTAACTTCGAGCTTTGTGTTCCTGCTGCCTGGAATGACCCGCCTCAAATTCTGTGTCTGTAGAAAACTGGCCTCTGGTATTTCTTGCTTTATAAGCCCTTCCCTGCGGGGTCCCTGTGTTCCCACCGCTCTGCCGGCATTTCCATGTCGGTCTCTCCACGGTCTCTCACCATGGACGAGTCTGCCTCTCTAGCCCCAGTGCCAGCTCCAGACGTGGCCACGGTGGGTGCCCACGAGATGCGTCTTGCATCTGGTGGCCGGGACCCCAGGTCTCTATCTTCCTGCCCTAGAACTTGTAGCTCAGCTTCCCTAAGTTAAGCCAATGGCCTTTGATGAATGGGAGTTTGTTAAAGGAGCTCCGCTGCAGACCTTTGTTCCCACGGAAACTTGGAACAGGTTCTTAGGAACTCAGGCCCAAACCCAGCCAGCGACATCTCTGTCTCCATCCGTTTCTGTTCCGATTTTGCTATTGAAAGAGCGAGCCTGGGACGTGGAGGCTCTCCCAGCGGGTAGCGCGTGTTACCTGTGGGTCTGGGTGGCGGCTGACGGTGATGGGGACTGGACCGGGGTCACAGTGACTCAGGATCGCATAGACGTCGTTGAGTGTCATGCAGTGCACAGGGGAATCGTTGATTTCCACAATCTCATCGCCACACCTGCAGAAGCACCAACGGGAAGATGTCCGCAAGCGAAACGCTTTGGCATTTGGGTGGTCACTGCCCCGGGCCCGCTCCTGGCTGGGCTGTTTGATGAGATCTAAAAGTCACATCATGGAGTGGACCTCCCCAGCCGCCGGACCGGCACTCAGAACAGGGCAGACCAAGGCAGCAGGTCCCACGCCCTCGCGCACGACCGCAGGGTGGCAGATGCCTCGCACCCGCAGTCAGTCGACATTAATGGAAGTTCCTCTGTAACTTCCCTCCTCTTTTTCCCATTTAACTACACCCAGGCAAGATGGAGGGTGTGGCTTAAGCAATTAGCCAATCAGCCACGATTTCATCTATCACATCTCTTCGGGCCTCAGCGCTCCCATGAGCAGCAGTTAGGAGGCAGGATTGGCTCTAACACGGCACACATGGGGTGTCGGGTGTGGGGCCTAACATCCTGCAGGTGCTGGGAGGTAAAGGAAGATCACTGCGGGAGAGCAGTGGGGGAGGTTCCTCCACAAAGCAACAAGCAGAGAGGCGATGGAGGTCATTCCGGTTGTGAGGTGAAGGGAGTGGACGGCAACCCAAACAGAAAAACAAGTAAGGTAGAAAAGACATCGAGCATCTGCGCAACCCAATCCCCTTCCCTCCAGATGGGGAAACTGAGGCACAGAGCGTGAGATGATTTCCAGCTCAGGAATTGAGAAAATGTTTCTGCAAAGGATCAGAGAGTAATTGTTTAAGGTTCTGCACACTTTGCGATCCCAGCCCTGTCGCCACCCCCCAGCTCTGCCGTCGTAGGCTGCCAGCCGCAGGCACGGGCCTCGTGTGAACCAACACGCAAGCAGGTGACAGGCTGCAGCCTGCAGAGCCCGGGCCCCGCTGGCTGCCGGCCCGGCCAGGACTGCGACTCCCTGTTCCTCCTGCAGGGCCTGCTGCTTCCTCTCCTGTGTTCCTGCCCAGTGGCCCCGTCCCTCTTGCTAAGGGAGTACACGTTTTTATGGATGTCACAAACTGAAGATCACCGTCATATAGCACCAGATGCCACAGAAAGCAGAAGCTTCCTGAAGCTCCCTCCTAGCTGCTGCAGGTCTAGGAGGGAGGCACTTCTGTCTGAGGGACCAGGCCTAGGGAATCACTCGGCTACAGGACTAGTGTACTAGGGACCAGGTACCAGTACAGCGGCTCAGCCAATCAGCTGTCACTGTCCCACAGGTGACAGCGGCAAATCCCTTCCTAGTGCAGAAGCGCCACCAAGACACCCTCGTGGGCGGGACTTGCCCTTCCATGTCCTGCAATTATAGGAGACCCTTCAAAAACACGGCCAAACTCTCCTGGATTAGCAAGACCCAAACCCGGTGAGAAACGATGGATTTGCACCACACAGGAACGCTGGAGCTGAGTACGACGTCGGGACACTATAGGAGAGTCACAAGCTGTAACAAGCTAAACTGGAATAAAGTGGGTTTTTTAAACCAAATTCAGATCACTTATTAAAAAGAAAATTTAGATTTGTGCTTCTCTTGGAAGTTATTTGTAAAGAAATATATCTGGAGTCCCTGAAAATATTTCATTTACGCCAACAAGTAACTGTATGTATGCTACTCATTTTTTAGATTAAGCTGCATTTTCCATTTAGAGCTCACAAGCAAACCTCATCGCGCTCCCATTCACGTCGCTGTGAATTCTACACGAGCTAAATCTGAATTAAAGCGTGTTGATCTCATGTTCCCTGACGTGGACTGGTATCCTGAGACGAAGCTCCTGAGGCTGTGGCCTGCACACGGAGTCACGGGGTGCTGCCGGGGTGCAGGGCTGGGGCGTCCAAGACGCTGTGTTTCTAAGGAGCTCACGCCACGCGCAAGCTGCAGGTCCAGGGACCACGTGGTGCGGGGCGAGGCTCTGAGCCCGGCCGGATCACTCCAGGTATCTCAGCCCACACCAAGCCCGATACTCTAAGGTGCTTCTTCCCTCGTAGGTCAGGGGTCGACTCAAACACAGAAGTGCAGACATACCGGAGTCGGCCGTCCAGGTGCGCCACAGAGCCCGGGGACAGCGTGTGCACGAAGATGCCCGAGATGCACTGGACGTAGGGGACACTGCACAGGCCGATGCCCAGGCCCACGCCGGCCTCTGCAGGGGGGGAGACACATGATGAGCTTTCTTGGCGCCACGGTTGGTCAGTGGTGTCTACTCGTTACGGCTTTTGTCCCCCCACATTCCCGGAGGGTGGGCTGTGCGCAGGCTCTAGGGTCAGGACCCAGGCCCAGGCAGAGCAGGGAGAGTGCGGTCACGTGGGGGAAGGCTAGGAGGGGTGGAGGGACGGAGGGAGATGGGGAGGGAGACAGGGAGGGAGGGAGGGAGGTATCAGAGGGTGATAGTATCGTGTGGACAATCACTGGGGAACGTGCTGGCCAGCGGGGACGGCCACCTCAGGTCTCAGAAAAGACAACGTTCAGGCTGAGACAGGAACGGCAAGTGCAGGGGGATGAGGAGCTGGGCGGAGCGTCCCAGAAGCAGGAAGAGCCAGTGCAAAGGCCCTGAGGCAAAAGCAGGCGCCAGGCTGCAGGACAGGAAAGACCAGGGGCTCACAGTCCACAGGGAGCCTGGGGAGGGGACTCGAGAGACACCAGGGCAGATTAAACAGGACGTTGTAACTGAGGGATTCCCCCGGCCCTGCGAAGGGAGGCCGTAGCAGAGCTGTGAGCAAGGGACTGACAGGACCTAACTCCTGCTTTGCCCGACGTCTGGCTGCTGCGTGGACAGGGCTGTGCGTGGTTGGGGACCGAGACCAGGGGACGGAAGAGGCTGCTTCGGAGCAAGACAGGGGTGGCTGGGCCCGCGGCTCGCGGATGGAGAAAAGCAGGCGGACTATGTTGTGAAGACAGACTTGCCGAGGGTGAAATGTAAGAATTTAATAACTAAAATCAAAACAACCCAGAGGGTGTTTAGGCTGGAGAGGGTGGGTACAGATGCGGTTTACACGGCAGCGGGGGAGCTGCAGGGGCCGGGCTCTGAGGACGAGGCTCGGGTGCCCAGTGCACGTGAGAGCAGATGTTTGCCCGCGTGGACCTGGAACCCAGCCGAGAAGCCAGGGCGGAAGTTACAGGTGCGAATGCTGCAGCACCCGGGTGGCCTGAGGGCTGGGGACTGGACGGGACCCCCTGAGTGGGGGGCGGCCTGGGGCTCTCCAACGTGGAAAGGCCTGGAAGACGAGGCGCAGCCAGCAAGGAGGACGGCATGCAGCGGGGCAAGGCCCTAAGGTGTCCTTTGGCCGCCTCCCCACCCGTCCTCCCAGCAGCCCGCGAGGGACGCCAGCGCAGCTGTTGGCAGTCTGCATAGTGGGTGGGAATTATGGCTGTGATACGGCCCGCGAGCAAGGTCAGAGCCCTTCCCAGGGCCCAGGTTTCCGACCAGAGCAAGAGTTTCCCAGCCCGGTGAGCGCCCAGTGGCCCGGGGTGCTCATTTAAAATGTAGATCTCTGGGCCTCCGCCAAACGCTGTTGAAACCCAATCTGCAGGGTCGAGGCTGAGAAGCTGCATTACATAAAATGATAAAAAACCCTCGGGGAACAGCAGGCTGAGGCTGCGTCTCTCCCTTCTCTGTCTGCCCCGATGCAGCTGGTGGGGCCAGGCCGGCCCTGACCTGTCGGCCACTAGCGTGTACGCCAGGGCCCTGCCAGGCTGTGGGCACACAGAGCCATGGGCCGCAGGCGCTTCCCCACCAGCAGGGAATTAGCTACACGGCCTGTCCTCCCGCCTCCACGGCACCTCTCCACCTGTCCTCCTCCCATTCTCTGGCCCAAATGGCTGCAAGTGGTTTCCAGCCTCCACTTCTGTCACACTACAGGCCATTCTCCGAGAAACCTAGGGGACACTCTTTAAAACATAAGCTGATGTGTCATTTCCCTGCTTAGAAACCCTTAATGGGCTTCCAGCTGTGATCACAAGAGAATCGAGCCTCTGAGAGGGTCTGTCTGCCTCTGCCCAGCGCTCCGACCTCTCCTCTCACCCCGTCTGCCCCGCCCGGCCGTGCCGCCCTCTCTCTGCCCCTAGGATTCTGCCGGGCCCTCCGCTGGAGCCCAGCTCTGTGCCGCATTGCCTCCTCTTCCTCCTGCAGGTGCCAGCTCGGCACTCCTGGCAGAGAGGGGCTCCCAAGCCTGCTGCAGGTGGCAGCGCAGCTGGGGTGGCAAAGGGAATGGCTGCTGACCCCGACCGTCAGAGCTAGCAGGGCCCTCCGTTCTCCTGCTGCGGGTGAGAACCAGAGGCCCAGGGAGGGCAGTCACCTGCCCAGGGTCTCTTCGCATGTCGGCTGCAGAGCTGCAACTCCTGGTCCACTGTGTCCCTGTGGGGGTGTCATTTGCGTGTGATTTGTGTCTGCTCTGTTTTGTTTTGTTCCAGTCACTGCAGCGGCACACACGGACTGGGTTTTAAAAGTATGTCTCGAGCTTCTCTAAGCAGAGGACTAGACCCGCTGCCAAGCCCGGCCAAGCGATAGCCGTAAAACCTGCCGAAGACAACACGCTGCCCGGCTCCCGGGCTGACCCCAGGAGGGCAGCCAGGTGACTCAGCCGGCGCTGGGGACCCAGGCAGCAGGCAGAGGAGGGCGGCGGCGCCCCCGGTCGCAGCACCCCTACCTTTCTGCAGGGACACCTCCACCATGATCCTGTAGTTGGGCCTGGCGGCGCCTGCGGCAGCCATGGGACTCTCCAAGGCGAAGCAGCTGCTGGAGCTCAGAGAGCGGCACAGCGGGGGAGACAGGTGGCTGCACAGGGAGGGCGGCGACGTCAGGCGGGTTCTCACCGTGAGGGTGAGCAGCCCCTTCTTGGCTTGCTGAAAGGAGAGGGAGACGGCTCTAGCACCCGCGGCAATCGGAGGGGACACCGGCCTCCAGGAGAACAGCGGTGAGATGCTCTCTAAGGAAATGCAGCTGTGTGCGTGTGCAGCACACAAACGTGCACATATTCATACGTGTTACGTACTGCATGTATGACATGTTTGTGTACACACACACATGCTATGCACATGCCAGATAGATGGCTGAATAGAGAGATAGAGACTTGGGTGGAACTAACTGGACGGAGACTCTAAATATCAGTAATTATCACAAAATATCTTTTAGTGACTGCCTTAAAAGAGATTTGTAAATATGTCGATATAAATACATATAAATATGTGGAATGTTTTCAAGAAGTTTTATAAATCTTAAGTAGTTTAAAAGCCCCCTACAACAGTCCTGATCACACTATTGTTTTCTGAGTAAGGTCTGCTTTTAACACTGCACCAAGGCTGGCACCAGCGAGGTGCCCGTGTAAAGGATCCCCGAGTTTGAATTTGTGGGTTGGATACCGAGGGTTTGGTTCCTTTGCCTGAAATCCCTGGAGTTTGGCACATGTTGAAAAGAAACAGTCACCTTGAACTTCTGCAAAGCGTCCTGATGTGTTAGTCCAGACATCGATTCACCATTGAGTTCCAGAATTTCGTCACCTGTTGGGAGAGGAACTGCAGCTGGGAGGAGTATTGCCCAATCACAGGGCATTACCCTCACCCTGAACTCGGTCCCCCCACTGCCCAGCTTTCTGTATGAGGCACAAGCGCAGGGAAGGACACTTTTGCATTTGGTGCCGTCCCCCTGCAAGGCGGGCAGGGCAGCAACGACGGGCCTTCCCTGGCACCTCCTGTCTTCCCGGGTGAAACCGGGGTTCTTGGCCAGGCACACGGGCCCCAGCCTGCTCTGGCCCCTGCCCACCTCTCTGCTTCCCCGCCTTCCCTCCTGCCTCGCTGACCCTCACGTCTTGCTCCCACGCACCATTTTCTGATGCAACAAGACCGGCGTTTTCCACAACGGTCTTTACATTTAAATGCCTGTTCCATGATGTTTTCTCCACTAAAACATTCAGCTCCTACCTTCTTCTCCTGTCTCTTCTCAGTCTTTCAGCCCCTGCTACCTTTATCTCCTTTGTACACTCAGGGCGTCCTGTACCTATGGCTGTCACTGCACATGTCACCTGGAAGGTGAACAGTGATCTGCAAAAGTCACTCCTGGCCAGGCTGGCAGCTTGCTGGGGTCGGGGGCTCTGTCTTATCATTAGTAGGTGATACAGTCTCTGGGCCAGTGCTGGGTGAGGTCTGCAAAGTGCTAGTAGATGTGGGTCGGATGTGATGCGTACGCACGGCAACATAGACCTCATTCTAGAGTAGAATACAGGGAGCTCAGAGAAGCCCCAAGCCACAGGGTAAAGAGAATTAGGACTTGGCTCTTTTGACTCCAAGTTCTTTCTCACAACACTGTACTTCTAGGTGAATAGTTTTTTCTCTATCCAGAAATCCTTTTTATGTGGCTATAAAACCACTTCTCCATCTCTTTCAATTTATCCAGTACACAAACAGGGAGAACGTTCTCTGTATTCGACACCGTACTGGGCCACTCAGATGTGAACACTATTTTCACACTGATCTCTGGGCTTATTACTGATGGATCTGCTGTCACCTAAGCATAGTTCCACTGAATATCATCCACCCTTTTTTTCTGGTTGCTTTTAAGACTTTTTTCCTTTGTCTTTGAAATTCTGCAATTTCACTACGATGAGCTCCGGTGGAATGAAATTCTTTGTGCTTCCTCAAGTTGAAGTTTTAGGCCTTAAATCAATTCTGAAAAATTCTGAGCCACTATCTCTTTGCATATCGTCTCTCTCTTTCAGTCTATTCTTTTTTTCTAAAATTCCTATCAGGTATATTTGGAACCTTTTTAACTCATCCTTCATTTTTCTTTTGTGCTCATCTTTCTCTTCCTTGTTGTTCATGTGGCCTACTGTATAATTTCCAGTTCACTAATTTTTCTTACGACTGCATCTAATCTTTGTTAAACCCATCCATTGAGGTTTTTATTTCAATGACTATGATTTTTTTTCTTTTTATTTCTGGGAGGTTTTTTTCCCCACATCCACGTAATTTTTTCATTGTGTTCTGGTCTTATTGTTTATATTCCTTCTTTTATCTTTTAAAAATGATCTTAAACACAATAATTCTATAGCTTCTTTTAGATTATTCTGTTATCTTAAGTTTCTGAGGGCCAGTACTGCTTTCTGTCATTTCTGACGACCCTCCTGAATAGTGGACGTTTCCTGATGGAGTATGTAATCTCCATTGTAAACTCACTTTTCAGGATATTCGGCTTTCCTGTGGGGTTTCCATATATACCAGCAGACACCTCAAGGGTTTCACTGGTTTGGGATTTCTCAGCTTAGGGATTCCTGTGCTCTACAAGAACTACCAATGTGACCTGCGTGCCCACATGTGACACAGGCTTTGGTCTCATTTTCTTGTGAGAGATTTTTTGCCCACTCGGGAACCCTGGGCAAAGTTAGGCGTCCCTGCTGCTTCCCTGGGGCTGCAGCCTTTCAGGAGGGGCAGCTCTTTCAGCAGTGAGGCCGCATGCAGGTTCCCAGGCCTCACACGGACCCACGCCCTGGCCCCAGGCCCCATGCGGACATTCAAATCCTCGCCCCTGGCCCTTCGGGTCTACAGGAAACCTGGCAGCCCTCTGGCCCACCACTGCATCGGCCCCTGAGTCTTCACACTTGGGTTTCACGTTGTTCCCTTGTTTTCTAGCAGCTGGACATTTCCATTTCTTGCGTTCGAGTTCAGATGTGCTATTTTCTTTGACATATCCACGTGTTGGAGACAGGGTGGAGAGAGTATTCAGATCAATTCATCTGTTCGATTGCTGGAACCAAAGTGAAAAATGAACCAGTCCTTGTCTTTGTGAGACTCCAAGTGTGGGAGTCAAAATAGACACATTTAAAAAAAATAATCAAAATATAATTAAATGTGTGCTGAAAGAAGGATAGAAAAAGAAATATTTCAGAATGTCCATTCCTTTAGACAAGAGGTCTCGCTGTTGTCCAGGCTGGTCTTGAACTCCTGGGCTCAAGTGGTCCTCCCACCTCGACCTCCCAAAGTGCCAGGATTACAGGCGTGAGCCACCGCGTCCGGCCTAGAATGTCCTTCTTAATTACATGAGGGGCCGAGCCTCTATTCAAGTATTAGAATGTCCGTCTTGATCGGGCCACGCAGCCCAGCTCTGGGATCCTTGGACTGTCCTTTCTTTATCTGATCATATCTGGTGAAAGCTGAATGACTTAAGTTTTGCCAAATCAATCTTACACAATCACTTTTGGGAAAGAGAGTAAAAACGAAACATCAGCGTACAACAAACTTCTGCTGCAACTAAATATACCTGCCATGCACTCAAGGGAGGATTCAAAACTTTTGAAAGAAATTACAAAAGATGATTTGGTCAGTTTTTGAGGCTAGCATCAGGGATTGCATATAAGCTGAATGTCTTGGCTCACTGAAATTCTCTATTTTTTGCTTGTAATTAATACTAACTAAGGGGGATAATACTCAGAAAAAAATAAAAGGCTGTCTTGGGCACACTCACATTCAGGAAACAAAACAGAGCACGAGACTCTCTTTTCTTGCCACCAGAACCGCTCCCCCCTTTGCTCCAACACAAGACAATAACAAAGGACGGCAGCTGCTCTGGGTGCTGGTCCCGCTGCTCCTTGCTCTCGGGCTCTTCCCCACCTGCCTCGTGAGTCAGCTGCTCCCCTGGAGCCATCCCAGGGCCACCTCCCCCTACTCCCGTCTCCCTCATCCACTCGCAGCCGCAGCCACTGTCCCCGCACTGGTCACCCAGCTCTGACTGCCGGCCCCCCACGTTTTCATGCCCCTGCTGGGCAGCGCCCCCCTGTGGTCACCCTGGGATGTGCCCCTCCCTTCCGGGGCTCGAACCCACTGTGCCACCTCTCCTTGGTCTCTGCCACTTCTCTCATCTGTTCCTCTCTCCCTCAGGGCCACCGCCCGGGGCAGGTCCTCAGAGCTGAGGCTCTCACAGCAGCCTGTGGACTGGTCTCGCCAGCCCATGCAAGCCCACGCTGCGTCCCGAGTCACCCAAACCTGGTCACAGCGGGTCCCTCCCAGACTGTAAAACCTTCAAAGGCTCCCCACTGCCCACACGGTAAGACTCGCACGCACAGCCCTGCCCAGTGCTGGGGCCGGCAAACGTTTTCTGTAAAGAGCCAGACGGTAAATATTTTACGTCTCTGTCACACGTGCTCGACTCTGCCGTGGGAGCACGGAGCAGCCCTCAGCAACAGGTACACGGAGGAGCACGCCTGTGTCCCAGGAAAGCGTTTTCATGGACACGGACATTTACATTTCCTTTAATTTTCACGTGTCACAAACAAATCAAAAACACTTTCAATTTTTCAACCATTTAGAAATGTAAAAACGCGTCTTTGTGAGCTGTATAAAACCCTGCCCTAAACCAGTGAGGCCCGTGGAGCGGTGAGGCTGCGGTACAGCTCTCAGAAACACCCCACAGAGGACTGAGAACGCCGTGCTGTCACTTCTCTGTAGCCACCCTGAGTGTGACCCGTCCCTGGCCCGCGGTGGCCACCCGCCCCATGCATGACTCCCCGCCCCTGAGTGGACCCTGATCTCCTGGGGCCAAGCCACTGCCCGATAATCCAGACCTGGCTCTGGGCGGGCGGGGCTGGGGGTGCGGAGGAAACCCAGGCCCTCCAGGACAAGACGACGGCGGCTCTGTCCCCAGGCCCCTCACTACCAGCTGGCTGGGCTCCCGCCTTGTGAAGGAGTGAACGAGTTGCAGGGGTGGCTGAGAGGACAGGGTTGTCGCAGGGGTGGGGGACCCCAGCTGGCAGACCATGAGCTTGTCCGAGGGGGACCACGGCTGACTCCTGTCCCTACGCCCGGGGCCCAGAGCTCCGTGGGCCCTTGGGGAATGTTCACCCGACTCATCTGCCGGAAGCCTGGACCCGCTTCCCACTGGCTGTGGGTTAGGCCGGGCAAGGAGTACGGAGAAGGGATGATAGTGGGTCCCGGCGACCGAGAGGACCCTGGGCAGAGAGGGACAGAGAGGGACAGAGAGGGACAGGTGGGGGGGCGGGGAACAGACCCTCGGACCCCGGCCCAGGCTGGCTCCAGGCCGGCTACAGGGCAGTGGCGCCAGGCCCGAGCGACCAAGCACGCGGCCACGTGCCAGTCTTGGGGAGCCCCTGGGGGATGGGCCCCCACCCCGCAGAGCCCGGAATCATGCAGGCCGGATTCGGAAAGCTCAGAAACACTCTGCATCCCCCATGCCGTCCACAGCCCAGCGACTCCGGGTCCTGCTTCCGACTCCTCCACCGCGTCCGAGAAGGGCTGGGAAATGTACCTTCCTGTAGCCTCCCGTCGGCCGCCGCGGCTCCCCCTGCAAAGATGGTTTTGACGTAAATCCCAATGGGACCATAAATGCTGTCCTGTCCCCCAACGATGCTGAAGCCCAGGCCCTGGGGGAAGAAGAGAAGGGCGGGTTTAGGACCGGGCCATATTTCCTGAGGCTGCCTCAGCCTAACAAGGGGGCCGGGAGGAAGGGAAGGTGCCCGTGTCACAGACCTCAGGGCTTGACGGAGGAGCCACCAGGGCAGTACCGTGAGGCCTGCTGGGAGGGCGGCGCCCGGGGCTTCCGCAGGGTCTGGCGTCCCGCACAGGGGAGTCGGGACGGAGACCAGTGCCCTGGCGCTGCCCCCCCCAGTGGGCGACTCCAGACTAATCCCTTCCTGCCTGCGAGCCGGGTGTGTGGGGCCCACCCTGCCAAGCTCACAGGCAGCAGTCAGACCCCCCTCACACCACACAACAAGTTATGTTAGATAGGTTAAAGAAATCAATCCTTCCCTATTCCAGCACCTGGGTTGCTTGGGCTGGTCTGAGAACATTTATGGCAAGTGCCTGTGTCTGTCCCAGTTATTTCTGTGTGCGGGTCAATCCCATGCATGAGGCAGTGTGCTTTGGGGGCAGCACAAAGAAACATCCGAGATGCCCCGTTACCACCGACGTTTTTTTTTTTTTTTTGAGACAGGGTCTTGCTCTGTTGCCCAGGCTGGAGTACGGTGGCGTCATCATAGCTCACTGCAGCCTCGAACTGGGCTCAAGCGATCCTTCTGCCTCAGCCTCCCAAGTAGCTGGGACTACAGGCGTGTGCCACCCCTGGCTAATCTTTCTCTAAATTTTTTGTAGAGATGGCAGGTTCACTATGTTGCCCAGGCTGGTCTCAAACTCCTGGCCTCAAGTTATTCTCCCACCTTGGCCTCCCAAAACGTTAGGATTGAGGCCTGGCCTCCACCCACACTTTCGTTTCTGCCTTCGATGTTTCTCGGTTGTGCAGCAGAGGGCAGTGTGATGCTTCCCCACTCCGAGGGAGCTCGAGTGAGTTCGGCCTCTTCCAGGGGTTCCAACCGAGAGCAAAGCGTCATAGACCATCGAATTAGCCACATGTAGCAGGGAGCGTATATTTTTGAAAATTTATATCTGAGTTCATGCTTTATTACGCCAACATCTGAATGGTGGAGGTAAAATCAGGATCCAGAAGTCTATGTAAACAATTTGGATTTATGTATCAGGTAAAGTTTAGTCCTGGAAAATGTCATGCCAGGAATAAATCAGGAAACAACTCTGAAGGTGTTAAGGCAGTTGGTGAGGCATGGTCTCCTCTGGAAGAAAATGGTCACTTTGTCTAATTAGAGAAATGTGTGTTTCTTGAACTCAGCTGGTTCTGAGTTTAAAAGGACGACCCTCTTCTGTGTTTGCCCCTCTGACGCCCCACCGCCCCAGCAGCCCCACCCCACCCTCCCGGGACACGCAGCCCAGAGTCCGGCGCTGCTCCGGGGCTTCTCGCCGGCAGCTTCCTCACCTTCGCCTGCCCCTTCATGAGCACGATGTTGGCGATGACCGAGGCCTGGAGGCCCCCGGACGGCTGCACGAGCTGCGCGGTGCTCAGCGACCGTGTGGGTCTTGCGGTGCCCTGCGAGGAGGAGGAGCCGCGTGAGGTCGGGGGAGGCCCCGCCAAGCAGAGGACGCAGACCCCTCCCTCCCAGGGCCCTGGCTAAGGACAAGGACAGGCCTTGGTGGGAGGGGCTTGTCTGGCTCCAGGAGCCAACTTTGCTGAGCCCCCTGTCCCTGCGGCCACAGCCAGAGGCTCTCGAGGGCTGAGGAGGTAGGTGCGGGATGACGTCACAGACCACTCTGTCCCCAAGGTGCATCCCCATAACCAAGGTCTCCAGCAGAGGTTGGGAAGCCAACTGCCAAGAATGCCCCCTCAGACTGCGTTCAACTCAAGACACGTTTGCTGAGAGCCCCCGTGCCAGGCGGGGGGTGGTGGGCCGGGGAGCAGGAGCCCAAAGACCAAACCCAGCAGGGGAATTCTGGCTGGGCAGGCAGGTGATTCAGCGCCTGCATGTGAGGAGCCACGTGGGCCGCGTGGACGGACGGTCCCTGTGCAGGCAGCCGCCCTGGTGAGGGACGACAGAGCCTGGTGGTCAGAGCTTGGACACTGGGGCCGGCTGCCGGGGTCCTCCTGGCTCTATCCATTCTCAGCTGGTGATGCTGGGGAAGTGACTTAGCCCTCTGTGCCTCGGTTTCCTCAACTGTAAAATCATGGTACTCATAGATCTACCGGTTCAAATCCTGGTCCCCTAGCTTTTGAGACGTGTGAACTCAGACAGCTACTTACCCTGCCAAGCCTCCGTGTCCTACGGTAAAATGAGGCTGACAGTACATTTCTTTCTAAGCTTGCTTTAAGAATTGGAGACAATGTTGGTAAAAACGAGCCCCTGTGTCACAGGGGTTAAAAGCACAGGCTTTGGAGTCATCCAGGTCTGACTTCAAGTCCCAGACCTGTTTCCTTGCTCCATTCCTTCACTTGCCCGAGCCCCAGCTCCTCCTTCAACCCCTGGGGGTCATGTGCGGAGGAAAGGAAGGTTCCACACGTGGCCACGGCTCAGTGTCCACCTGGGGGCGATTGCCGCACGTCGGCTCCCGGGCGGAGACGGGGCAGCAGGTGCGAGTGCCTGGCCCCAGGGTGGCCCCGTCCCCAGAGAGGCCAGACCGAGCGAGGCCCCTGCCCTGCGGTCCCGGGGACACGGGCTGCTCGGAAGGCCCCTCGGCACGGCTCACGGGGGACCCTCCTTGTCCCCGACCCCGGCCCCCCCTCTCACCGCAGTCCTCCCCGCCGGGCAGTCCAGCTGCTGCGACAGGGACTTCCTGTCGCTGCAGAGCGAGTAGGGCGGCCGGGCTGCGGCAGCCTCGCACTCCGCTGTCACTGTCGCTGGGAAGTCCGTCTCTCCCGCGCGGTGGGGATTCACGCCTAGACCGGGAGAACAGCAGCAGTTACCGGTGCTCTGGGGACGCGGAGCTCAGGGGGACACCGCCAGCCCCGCGCACGGCAGCCCCTCGCCAGCCAGTGTGGCCGCGGCAACTCGGCTTGCGGTGGAGACAGGGCGCCGCGGGCGACACGGGCGGGCGGTGCTGTCACCGTCTCCTCCTCGCGGCTTCTAGTGTCTCCCACACGGCACGCGGCGCTGGGCTCTCGGGAAGCCGCACTGCGCGCCGTGCACAAGGGGAACAATTGGGAAAATGTAGTCTCAAGTATTAATTGATTGATTAATTTACTTGATTAATTAATTCAAACTTAAAGGAAACCAGAAATAGAAATAAAAATTGAATAAATCTTTCAAATCACTATAGCAAGAGGCAGAACATAAAGACATGGAAAGTAACCACAGAAATAAAAAGAGAGATTTAAAAGCACCTATTGCCTATATCGCTGATGTCAATGGCGTGAGCTCTCCTTAAACAAATTTTCTTTCAAGGAGGTAACTGCATATCATTTGCAAGAGATAAATAAAATAAACAAAAAAGGTAAAATAAAAGGATGGGTAGGAACTGATTATAAATAAGTGATGCTAGAATCATTCTCTAGTCATTTAGAAAGAAAAAAAATCTATCTAGATTCTTACTTCATATCAAATACCAAATAACAGATATACCAAGTTTGAGGAACAAAAAAAAAAAAAAAACAAATCTTTTACAAATTAGAAGAAAAATATAGCCACATACTTAATAGTTCTCTGATGGTGGAATAAACTTTCACAAAGAAAAGGTCAATACATTTGATTATATAAGGATTAAAAAACCTTCATGTAAAAACCAAATTAAAAACAACAAATCGGAGAAAGTATTTTCAACAAATGTGACAGTCAAATATTAATTTAACCAAGAGGCTTTTTATAAATTAATAAGACAATGGCCGTCCCAATAGAAAAGTGGACAAACTCTCCAAAAACAAATAAATAACTGAAGGAACATTAAATTTCACCTGCACAGGGAGGTTCTCTGTTCCGCCTATTTTATCAGTGTGTCAGGCAGGGTTTGGGCAGAAACAAAAGGTGCGCTCAGCTGGGACTCTCAGGAAAGTTGAATGAAGGGGCCATTTATAGAGGGTGACCGGGCAGCCGGGGAACCTGCTGTCACCCCTGGCCTGCGGGGAAGGGAGCCCCATGAGCACTGGGACCCCAGGCCACAGAGAACCGGCCGCGTGGAGGCAGCCAGGAGGCAGCGGGAAGAAACCTCTTGGCCAACCTCTCCCCCGCCAGTCTTTTGTTTATTCCTCTCATTGGCTGAGCCCATCTGGAAACCAGAGGGCCAGAGAGCCCTGGGGACACTGTCTGCAAGGGCCAGCTTCCAGGGTGCAAGCCAGGCTGGCTCGGGGGCATGCACCAGTGCAGCCATCCGAGGCCCTGGGACCAGAAGAATCCCCACTTGGCTTCATGCTCTGCCGTCACCATTTTGAAATGAGGTCTCACATTTTCACGTTACACTGAGCCCTGCAGATCGTACAGCTGGTCTTGGGTGTGAGGCCAGGCAGGAAAACATAGGGAATGGGCGGAGGAAGAAGGAATACAGAAAAACATATGTAGCAATGTTTAAAAAAAATATATAATTCAGGGGTGGGGTAGCTCACGCCTGTAATCCCCATACTTTGGGAGGCCAAGGTGGGAGGACTGCTTGAGCCTAGGAGTTCAAGATTGGACTGGGCAACATAGCAAGATTCCCTCTCTACAAAAAATTTAAAAATTAGCCAGGTGCAGTGGTGCCTGTAGTCACAGCTATTGGGGAGGCTGAGGTGGGAGGATCCCTTGAGCCCAGGAGTTGAGGCTGCAGTGAGCTGTGATTACACTACTGTACTCCAGCCTGGGCAACAGACAGAGACCCTGTCTTAAAAAAAAAATCATAATTCAATGTGGGTTATGATTGAAAAAGCAGGTATCCATATACATTGTTGAAGGAATATTCACTACTGAAATCGGGCGGTACGGATCAAAAGCCTTAAACCATACCGACCTTTTAACCCAAAATGCCATTTCTAGGAAATTATGCTAAAAGAAAAAAAAGCAAAAATTTATAATAAAAAGAGCCCTTCAAAAATAGAAAATTATTAATTTAAGGAAGGTGGATCCTACAGCAGAATAATACGGGGCGTAGGGACTTTAAGAGACTTGCCCGGGGTCACGCAGATCGTTAGTTCCGGGAAGCAGGGTCCAGGCCAAGTCCCTGTGCATGCGACCTCCTAGCCCTGCGCTGGTCCACGGCCTGCCACGCTCCCGTGAGACCACCACAGACTCAACCAAACCCCTCGCACAAGCTCAGCACCTCGGTCGGGTTAGTGGAAAACTGAGAACGGTTTAGGGAGTCGGTTAACTTGATTATTTACATTCACACAATGAAATTCCATGTATCCACTCAAAACAGTGTTCACAAAATTTTCCAATGACATGAGGTAAAGTTTTATATATAATAAATCTCTATATGAATAAATATATATACATAGGGTGTGTGTGAGTTTTCCATTGGCACACGTAGGCATAGAAGGGAAATCACTGACAACGTGAACATAGACTGTCCCTAACATTACCATTTGGTGTGATTTTAATTCCTTCACGCCTTTCTGCATTCTCCGCATTTTCCTGACTTTGTATTAGCCATATGCTATTTGCAACAACCAAGCACCATGAGATCCTTTGACCTCAGCCCCAGTTGTGTTAACAGACAGGTGAGGGAGGCCGGGGGAGAGAGAGGGCTGCCCAGGACCAAGGGGCATGTCAGGTGGGCGGGAAGACAGCCCCTGTGTCTCAGCCCACGGGGCGCTGGCAGCCCACCCAGGAGAGGGGCCGACTGGGCCGCGCAGACGGGTGACGGCCAGTGGGGACGCGGCGCATGGCGGCCGGGGGAGCCACCCTCTCGCCCACACTCCCAACACTCGGGAGCACCTCGCCCTGTTCCTGAAACACCCGGGGGTGACACTCACTGGTGGAGTTGCTGCGTGTCCTCTGGTGGCAGGCCTTAGGAAACAGGAAGGTGCTACTTGGCGCTTCCAGTTTTCCAGACTTTTCTCGGGAGGAAGTTGTGGAAGATTCCTGCAAAACAATTTCCACCTCTTACTAGCAAGTTAGTTCGAACAGAAAAACACACTCGGCAAAACGGGATTTTGAAGCCAACCGTGGCAGCACTGGCTGGACCTGCCCTGTCCCCCACTGAGCGACAGGCACCCCCAGGGCAAGGGTGGGGAATTGCGGCCGTCCCTGCAGGCACAGACGTGCATCCACTTCATAAAAACGCTGAATGAACACACATGACACAGAAATTGAGTGGACCTGTCAGGTCTGTGTCAGGGAAGACAGCCGCGAACAGGGCAGACCAGAACACTGGCTTGGAGACATGGCGTCGAGCGAAGGAAGAGGGACAACACGCACGCGCAGAAATAACGGGGAATGACACAGGTGCCGTGAGGAAGGAAGCAGGGAGTGACACGAATGGGCCTGGGAGGTTTTAGAGAGAAGGATCAAGTAAGTGACATCGCTCTGGCACAGCCGGCGCACAGTAGGCACTTCCGAACGTCTGCTGGATGGATACTATATACGTGAATTTCTTAATATCGAACCATTCATGCATTCTTGAGAGTTTTATGGTTTTATTAATTGTATCGCTGATTTCTTTTTTTTATTATTTGTTTTTTGAGACAGGGCCTCCCTCTGCCGCAGGGGCTGGGGTGCAGTGGTGGGATCATGGCTCACTGCAGCCTCGAACCCCCAAGCTGAAGCCATCCTCCTGCCTCAGCCTCCTAAGTAGCTAGGACTACAGGCACCCAACACTGCACCTGGCTGACTTTTTACTTTTTTATTTTTTGTAGAGACAGGGGTCTCTGTTGCTCAGGCTGGTCTGGACTCCTGGCCTCAGGGGATGCTCCCACCCTGGCCTCCCGAAGTGCTGAGATTACAGGTGTGAGCCACCGTGTCCAGCCTATATTGCTGACTTCTATATGCAAAGATTTAATTTAGGGCCTTTAAAACGCATATCCCTAAGTTAAATCTGCTGATGGTTCTCTGATTCTTTTTCTGCCTTCCCACCTTGCCATAGTGATTGATTTTCTTTGCTGCTTATTTATACTAATGATTTAGAAATGTCTTTTATAATATTCAGTCTATAAGCAGTATATTAAACATACTTGAGCCCATTTCCCTATCTGAGTCAATTGTGAAACAGAAAATATGACTCTTCCTCACGTAAGCTCAGAATTTGAGACTTTTATTTTCCTTCCATTCCTCACCCGGGATTTTAGGGATAGAAGGCCCAGGAATGGAGGTTGAGAGGAGGAGGAGGGTACTAATTTTTACTTTTCTTTCTGGTGTCCTTTTATATTATTATTCTGTTTCATAATTTATTAACCACAATGATCTCGACTGCATTCTTGAGTTATATTGACTGTATTACTACTATAATCATGAAGAGTTTGGGGTGCGTGTTCTTTCTGGAAAGCTCTCTGAACATCTGCATGTCTGAGAATGTCTTTCTGTGGTTGTTGCATTTGAGTGATTGGCTGAGAGCAGCATCTTTGGATACTGGTTACTCCACCTGGAAAAGAGCAGGGGTCCCCACCTTTCTGGCACCAGGGACCAGTTTCATGGAAGACAAGTTTCCCACGGATGGGGGGGGCGGTTGGAGGAGGCAGAGGTCAGGCAGTGACGCGAGTCCCAGTTCCTAACAGGCCTTGGGCTGGTACCGGGCCACTGCCTGGGGTTTGGGGACCGTACCCTAGATGGCTTCGTGCTTTCTGGGGCCTAGTGTTCCAGGGCAGAATTGCTGGGGCACCCGGCACTCTTGCAACCGACATGACTGCCGTGGTTAGAAGCCAGGCTGGGCAAACCTGGGTAATTCCCCGGCCAAGCGTGGTGCATTTGCCAGAGGAGGGAGGATCTGCCTTTGCCTCTCACCAGTGCCCAGGAACCCACCCTCAGCTCCAGCTCCTGCCACTGTGAGCTGGGGGGTTCTGGGGGGCTCTGCTGGCATCTGCCCCCTCATCCCCCTGGCGTTTCTCTCCCGTGTGGTGAATGGCAGGCTAATGAGCCCCTCCCTCAGTCCGACCTCACCTGCACTGCGTCATGCAGAAAGTTCTCCTGGGTTCCAGAATGTGTTGGCCCCTTCCCATGGGTTCCTGCTCTGACCTGCATTTCTCCCTATTTGTATGTTCCCTTTGGATTTTGACAGACGTTTCTAACAAGTGGAGGAGTTAATCAAGCCTACTCTGTAGCCACCTGGAGCCGGAAGTCCACTCATAGTCTTTTTTCAAAAACCTGCATCCAGTTCTGAAACAAAGGGATCCTGCAAAAAACCACATATCAATCATATCTCTTTTATTTCTTGCAAAAGTCAATGTTAAAATCAGAGAACGCTGAAATCCAGGACTCCTGGGCGCTCATGTTCACGGTGGGCAGCAGATGCCGCTACGCCAACCCGAGCGACATGATCTGACCAGAGGGAGAGCAGCGATCATGCAGAAGGTGATTTAGCTCAGCTGAATGCCTGAGCCTCTGTGTTTCCAGAACTTAGCATAATGACTAGTTCTTTGAACTCACTGCTTCATACAATACAATATTCAAAAGCTAGTCCTTAATTACAATAGCCTCGAGGTCACATCCTGATTCTAATTTCAAGACTTCCCTCTGGCGCTGTTTCCACTGCTCCACGCACGCCAGGGAGACTGTGCGCGCAAACAACAGAATGTGGTCTCAGCAACGTTTTTGGGTCCACTGAACATAGAGGAGCCTAGAAACACGGCCAGTAGGTCTGCTTGTCCAAGGGCAAGCCTCATTTGCAAAGTGCCTTGAAACGGATGTCTTTCCCGAAATAACTAGTAAGGGAAAACAAGTAAGTTAACGAAGTGCACACAGCACATGGAATTCTAAGCACCTTTAAACATGTTTATAAAGAGTGTTTGTGGCATCGGCATGCCCGTGTTAACATGGTAAGTTAAAAAAGATACCATGTTATGGATAGAGTCTAACTGCAATCATGTAGAACACACATAGAAAAAAGGCTGAAAATAAACACACCAAAACAGTAACACCCACTGGACAGACGTTTGTCAGTCGCTTGCCCTGTCCTAGGCACGTGCCAAGTACCGAGGACGGCAGCGGACGGGGACACCAGGTCCTGCCCCCACGGGTTAGCAAGAGTGTGTTTCGAGATGGGACCACGGATACTTTTTCACACTTTTCTGTATTTGCCGTATTTTCCACAATGAACATTATTACATGTACAATCAGACGGAAAACACATGATTAAATTTACATCTGTTTCAATTATCACATCACTAGACGTAAAGTATGTTTATTGTTAAATTTCCTTCTTTTCATGCTCTTTATAAAGTCCTGAGCCCAAAACATGATTTAGCAACTGCTTGGCCCGTGAAGCCGGCTGACGGCAGGAGAATCTTAGGCAGTGGGACCTCTTGTTCCCCTAGATTAGCAGGGAAAATGTAATGCCACGTTGAAGGGAGGGCTTTCTCTGGGGGGTTCGAGCTGGCCGTAGAAGGCCTTATCTAGAAGTTGAACCAACCGGACCCACTGCTTGGCCCCTCGGGTGTCCACACTGTAGCACTCAGCCTGCTGGCGTGGAGCCCAGGGACAGCCATCCCAGCGTCCCCACGCAGGGCAGCGGAGCCTCTTGTGCACACACGAGGCTGTGCGAATGAATCCTTCCTGGTCCTTCACGGGTCTGTGTCTTCCAGGCAAAACTGTCTCCGACACAGGTGACAGGTGGCCGTTCCCTTCCCCCCACCAGGCAGCCAGTCTCCAAACTGGCCGCAGTGAGTTGTGTCTAAGCAGGCTACTGTCAAGCTCCGGAGGAATTGTGTAAAATCGCTTCACCTGACCATGGCCAGGGTTGAACTGCTCGCTGGACGGCTGCTCCAGGAGAAAATGGAAATGCACTATCGAGACCCCACATGAGTTAAGCAGCAATTTCCCATCGAACATGTATGAAACCACACGGCTCCCGGAAGTTCCACAGAGACAATGCACACGTGTTCAGACCTTCCGTGTTCATCCATGCTCAGGGTCCACTTCAAGGTATTGCTCATTCTGTTTAATCCTTAAAAGCCCCAAGCTAAACGGTCTTCACCAGCCATGAGCAGTGGGACAGGGCAGGCAAGGAGTCACGAGACCAGCAGCGTGAAATCTCTCATGACTCCGAACTTGTCCCTTAATTTTGGGGGCTCAGTTTCCTCTTTTGCAAGCTGAGAGGGTGAACTCAACAGCGTCTACAGCCACATTCAGCCCTTTACTTTTGAATGTAACTGAGGGTTGTTTGAAGGGCTGCAGGGCTATCACCCTCTCTGAAATGATCACATGTCCCTTGGCTCCCGGGGAGCCTGGTCCCTCTCTGGCCTGCTGTGTCCTGGGTGGAGTGGCTTCTCATCAAAGGAGTCTCTGTAGGGGCCCCGCAAACGTTTGTGCAGTCTGACTCCCTCCCTACACAGAGAACAGAACTCCTCTGTTCTTGCTCCCAAGGTGGGGCTGCTCTCGACGCCGCCGATCTGTCACTGAGGTCAGGGACTGGCAAAGTCACGTCTAAACACATTTGCCCGTTCTCCTCCGAGACCGCGGCCGGGCAGCAGTGCTGTGGGTGGGGTGCCCGCCATTACCTGGGCGGCCGTCTCTACGTCTCCGAGTCCCCGGGGTGACTGAGCGAGGAAAGGAGGCAACGTCCAGACAGCTCTTTAAAGTGTTTTTTCCAAAGTTAGGGTCAGTCATGCAGCTGCCAGGGCTGAACAGCCCACTCCAAGAAACGGGAAAACCCCAAGATGGATTGCAACTGGGGAGCCAACCCACCGTGCAGATGCAGAGTTTGGGGCACCGTCCCACAGCAGGACGAGTCTGGTGCCCGAGCTGCCCCCCGGGGCTCGAGAGGCTGCACTGCGCCCTCAGGAGCGTTCGCTCTGCTGCAGCCCCGGCTGCCACCGCCGGCGAGACTGACAGAAACTTCGGAGTTTGCTGACCACTCTCCTCTGCTGTATAAACCTTTTCGTTTTCTCTTTGAACTGAGAGGCCATAGCGGCTCCAGTCTAAGAGAACCACAAAGTATAATTCGATGGTCCTCCTGATTGAGGCTTATTTCCTGTGGTAGAGTGGGTCACGCAGCTCCAGGCTTTGATCTTTAAGTCATGAGGATAAACAAGGAGGCCTGGCAGATTGGTTCTGGGGCGGCTACGTGGTCATGTGGGACGATGAGGCCACACACCTCCCGGCATGGGGGGGAAGGCTGGAACCCGGAGAGCTGGGAGGGCTCCGGCCCTCTCACTCCTCATCCCCTGCACGCTCACAGTCACCAAGCCCTACAACTGCGCCTTCTCCAACTCCCCCAACACATCCAGTCCCACTGCCTGTGCCACAGTTCCTGGTGTGTGTTTCAGACTGCACGATTGCAATGCCCGGGGCTGCGGGCTCCAGTCCTGGGCCGTGGCCTGTTGGGAACCAGGCTGTGCATCACCGCCTGAGCTCCTCCTCCCTCCCCGCCCCACATCTGTGGAACAATTGTCTTCCGTGAGACTTAGGGACTCGCCAGAGGTGAGCGGTGGGTGGTGGGTGAGCGAGCAAAGCTTCGTCTGTATTTACAGCCGTTCCCCATCACTCACATCACCGCCTGAGCTCCACGGCACCCACCCCCCTGTTTTTTCCAATTCATGGAAAAGTTGTCTTCCATGAAACTAGTCCCTGGTGCCAAAAAGGTTGAGGACCACTGTCCCAGGGAGTCTAGGAAAACTATTGTAAAACAGAATAATTCCAACAAATGGTGCTGCAACAAACCAGATATCCACATGCGACAGAGCAGAGGTGGACCCCTTGCCCACGCCCTACACAGAAAGTAACTCAAATGGCTCTAGATCTACATGTAAGAGCTAAACTACAAAACCCTTAGAGAAAATACAGGGGTAAATCATTACGACCTTGGGTTAGGGAAAGCCTTCTAGATAAGATATCAAAGCACAAATGACAAAAGAAAACATAGATAAATGAGTTTCATGGAAATGTAAAACTTTTGTGCTTCAAAGGACGCCATCAAGAAAGTGAAAAAAAAATTTCAGGATCTGTAAAAATGTGGTAAAAAAAAAAAAAAGAAAAGAAAACCAAACTACAGAATTAGAGAAAATATTTACAAATCATATGCTGAACAAAGGGCTTGTATATCTAGAATATAAAAAGAACTGTTATTACTCAATGGTAAAAAGACAACCCAAAATTTTAAAATAGACAAAGAATCTGCATAGATATTTTACCAAAGAAGATACTCAGGAAGCCTAGAACACATAACAAGGTACCCAACAGCATTAGCCGTTCCGGAAATGCGGATGGAAACCGCTGGGAGCTACCACTTCACAGGACCAGGACGGCTACGATCATGCCCACTTAGCACCCAGGAGGGCGTGAGAAATGGGACCCTCCTGCACTGACGTGGAAATGTGAGACCACGCGGGGACTCTGGAGAACAGCTTGGTAGTCTTTCAAAAAGTCAGATACACAGTTACCGTATGATCCAGCAATTCCACTTTTTAAGCATATACCCAAGAGAAAGGAAAACACACAACTACACAAAAACCTGTATGAAAAAGTTCAAAGCAACATTGTTCATAATATCCAAACAACAGAAGCAATCCAGGCACTCTTAACTGACGCATGGACGAATAAACGTTGTGTATCCATACAGTGGGATACTATTTGTCAATCAAAAGGAATGAAGTACGGATACATGCTACAGCACTGAACAAAAGAAGCCAGTCACAAAAGACTACATATTGTATGATTCTATTATATTAAATGTCCAGAATAAGCAAATCTATAGAGATGGAAAGTGGACAGTGGATGACTAAGTGTGGGGCAGCAGTGAGGGGCACGGGGAGTGACAGTTAATGGCCATAAGGTTTCTTTTTGGGGTGACAAAATGTCTTAAAATTAGACAGCGGCATGGTTGTCCAACTGCGTGCGTGTGCTAATATTATACTGCAGTGGCTGAATTGTATGGTACACAAGTTGTGTCTTAATAAAACCACTAAAAATGGAATATCCATTCATCCATTCCTAATTTCTCTGCCTCCAATCTTTTCTCCCTTAAATTCCTCTGCACTTGGCTGCCAGCATGATTTTATAAAAATGCAAATGCAACCCATGAGACTTCCTGATTAAATCGCTAATGAATCTGTCTCTGACGGACTGGAGACCAAATCCAAACCCCCCCGGCAGGCCATTCAGTGCCCTTCCGCCACCTCCCGGACTGACCCAAACCTCCGTCACACCCAGTCTGGCGCAGCTCCTGCCAGGCAACCCTGGTGTGTTCAGCCCTGTCTACGCAGTTACGCATCCCAGCCTCCCCTCATCCTTCCAGAGTCGATTCCGGTACCCCAACCTTTGCAGTGATGTCCCCAGACAAAATCGCTGTCCCCCTCTGCCAGCCAGGCCCGAGGCAGGCTTCCGGTCTCGGTGGCATCTGCAGCTGTGTTGTTCTAATTCCCGCCAGAACCGGCCTCCTGTGCTTCTCTTCTTGACCCTTTACATGTTTGTTTGTCCAAACACATTATAGAATTATGTCGTTTAGTTAAAAAATTATTCCTGTTAATACTCTGGGGGAGCTCCCCTAAATTTAAAAACTATTCTGGGGAATATTAAAACAACTGGCTCTTTTTCTCCAAAAACAGCATCTATATTTCTATTTGTTTAATAGAAATGGCCCTCAGTGGAGCTTCCGGTCGTATGAGGCCCAGTGGGATTTTGAAAGCCGTGAGTGAAATCGCGTGTGCAGTGACCAGCGTGAACCCTGGGGATCCCACCCATCCACACGCCGTGCCACGCTGCCTCCCAGACAGTCCTCACTTCTGTCACTTCCCTTCGTATCCTAGAAACTCATTATAGATGATACTTGGACAAAATACACAAAGACGCTTGTACAAAGATGTTCAGCATCATGTTGTTTGAAACAGAAAACACAGAGGGGGGGCGTCCAACGATGAGGAGTGACTGAAGGTGTATGACAGGAGACTTCTGTGTCTGGTAGTTACTTTGATCCTTGTGTTAAAACCAAGTAGCCCGGGTGCCGTGGAGCTCTCCTGTCATCCCAGCACTTTGGGAGGCCAAAGTGGGAGGATCGCTTAAGGCCAGGAATTTGAGACCAACCTGGGCAACATAGTGAGACCCTCATCTCTACAAAAAATTTTTAAAAATTAGTTGGGCGTGGTGGAGTGTACCTGTAGTCCCAGCTACTTGGGAGGCAGAGGCAGGAGGATCTCTTGAGCCCAGGAGTTTGAGGCTATAATGAGCAGTGAGCTATGATCACACCACTGTACTCCAGCCTGGGCAATAGAGCACGATCCTGTCTCAACAACAAAAGAAGAAAAACAAGTAAAAGTGTTGGATATGATGCAGATGCATCCATGAAATAGCAAATGAGTAAGGAATACCCAGAGGCCAAATAGCGCATAAAAGCTGTACCACAACTTTCCTGAGAAATAAGCAGGCCCCGGAAGCCGGCCGTTGCTCTGAGATAATTTGATAAACTGGCGGAATTTGAACTTCGTCTTTCATAGCCTTATGGGATGTAGGAAGCAGACTAGAAATTCCAGTTCCTTCCTGACCTGAGGAGTTTAATAAGACACTTCTCTTGCATGAAGAGGGAGCCTCAAAAGATTATAAGTTCATTTTAAGTGTGAACTGGAAATAAATCCATCCCACTCCTCAGGAAATGCAGGAAAACTATCAGTCTGGAAAAGGCCCCTCGGATAGAAAAGGGAAACCCCCCCTGAGAAATAATAATCACCAGCTGGTCCTCACAAGAGTTGGCAGCCCTAATCCACACCACATGGATGTCTGCAAAACCTTCCAGACCAGAATTCAGTTTAAAATGATTTTAGGGTGGTGGTGCCCGACCACCTGGCGGAAACCAATGTGAACCTTCTCTGGAAAAACCAGCTTTGACTCAGGTCACAAAGATCCCACAAAGTTCTAAGACATATAAACTCTTCGGACAAAAAGTCAAAACAAAACATAAAACACACACTGAAACAAGGCACCATGAGAGAACCACAAGGAGCAATGCACACCAAAATCAGACCCGCAAAGACGTCCAGTTGTGGAGTGAGCAGGCACAGGACACAAAATAAATATATTATGTAGCTTTAAAAAAGAAAACAGAAGTAGGCCAGGCGCAGTGGCTCATACCTGTAATCCTAGCACTGTGGGAGGCTGAGGAGGGAGGATCGCTTCAGCTCAAGAGTTCGAGACCAGCCTGAGCAAGAGCAAAACCCGGTCTCCACTAAAAAAATAAAAATAAAAATAAAAAATTTGAAAAAAGAAGTGATTGAAAAATTTAGGGAGAGAGAAAATACAAAAGTTTCCCAGCAGACTTGAAAAAGAACCAAGAAATTTAAAAAACAAAAGTAAATAGAGGGATGAAGAGTGTTTTAGACATCACTGAAGAGAGAATGAGAGAATTGGAATATATATCTGAAAAAAATACTCAGATGGCAACATAAAGAGAAGAAAATATGAAAGACAGGTTAAGAAATATCGTACAGTGGCTCACACCTGTAATCCCAGCACTTTGGGAGGCTGAGGTGGAAGGATCACTTGAGGCCAGAGTTTGAGACCAGCCTGGGCAACAGCAAGACCTAGTCTCTACAAAAAATTTTAAAATTGCCGGGTACAGTGGTGTGTGCCTGTAGCCCTAGCTGCTCAGGAGGCTGAGGCAGGGGGTAGCTTCTGCCTGGGTGTTAGAGGTTGCAGTGAGCTGTGATCATGCCGCTGTATTAAGCACGAGCAACAGAGCGAGAGCCTGTCTCACCAAAAAAAAAAAAAGTAAGAAACATGTAAGATAAAGTGACAAAGCCTAGCATCTAATCAAAGTTCCAGAAAGAGGGAACAGAAATAATGAGGAAGAAACACACTTCATGGGATAGCGTCTGAGAATTTTTTAGTCCTTATGAAAGACATCAATTCATAAAACCCAACGAATCCCAAATAAGATAAATTAAAAAAACTGCATACCTCAGCAGTTCTTAGTGAAACTGCAGAACATCAAACATACAGCAGATCTTAAGAACAGGAGCCAGAAAAAAAAGATAGACTATTTTCAAAAGCACAACAATTAAAGGTGACTTCTCAACAGCAACTGTATCAGTCAAACAACAGTGTAATAATTAATTCAATGTAACCATCAACACAGAATTGTGTATCAGTTAACTATCTCTAAAGAATGGCTACAGTAAAAGCCTTTTCATTCAGGGAGGAAAAATCCCCGAGGGAGTTTGCCACCAACATTCAGTCACTAAAAGAAATTTCAAGAGTGTTTTTAGGAAGAAGACACATGACCCCAGTTGAAGGCCTGTGAGGCAACGGATAGTGATCAAAGAGTTAATATTTACATTTAGATAAATCTAAGCAATAAGTGACTATCTGAAATAATAATAATAATACTTTGTGGTTTTTAAATAAAAATAAATCTAATTTACCTGCTAACAACAGGATATGAGCCAGAAAAGGGTACTATTGGAGTGAAAATATTCAATACTTTTGCTATTGCTCAGGAGAGTAAAAGTATGAAATAATAAATTTCACACTTTGAAAACCTGAATGTGTCTGTCAAACTTTCTGAGGTAGCCATAAAATAAGAGAAATGGAGTTATAAACAGAATCGATAGAGGAGGAGAAAGGGAATAAGAAGATATAATCAATAAAAAGACAGAAAGAGAAAAAATAAAAGTAGAATAAATATTAAAAATAAAATAATTTTACACATGTGGGTGTAGGTGAGTAATTTAAAAGAATCTAAATGATCCACCTAAGAGGCAAAGATTATCGGGATGGATTTACTATGTAAGTCTAACCATAAACCATGTAAGAAGTATACATCTAAAATTTAAGAATACAAAAAGTTCAAAAAGTAAAAATCATATACACACACATACATGCATACGTATATATATGTAGCTAAAAACAAAAGAATAAAAACTAGATAGAAGATGGGTAGATGATAGATATAAATACATCAGACAAATGTTGATTAAAATAAAGCTGGTGCCACTTTATAGACAAAGTATATTTAAACAAAAAGAATTAATAGAGATACAGTCACTATACAATTATAACTGCTTTAAATCATAAAGAAGATATAAAGTTTCTAAATTTATTTGCGGCATATAACATAGCCTCATAATGCTGACATAAGTAAAAGAAAAATTTAGCATGAGTTTTTTTTCTTTTTTAAGAGATGGGGTCTTGCTCTGTCCCCGAGGCTGGAGTGCAGTGGTGCAGTCATAGCTCACTGTAAACTTGAACTCCTGAGCTCAAGTGATCCTCCCGCCTCAGCCTCTCAAATAGCTAGGACTGTAAACATGTACCACCGCGCCTGCTAATTTTTTAATATTTTGTAGAGTAGGAGTCTCACTATGTTGCCCAGGCTGGACTTGAACTCCTGGCCTCAAGGAATCCTCCTGCCTCAGCCTCCCAAGGTGTGGAGATTGCAGCTATAAGCTACTGCACCCAGCTAGCATGAGCTTTTTAACTGACTCCTTAAGAAACTGATAGATTGAGAAGACAAAAATCAGAAAGGGTAATGGGAGAACACAATGTCTCTTCAAACATAAACAAAACCTTACGGAAATAACCGTATACTTACTGGGTCATCAAAGAATTCTCAACAATTTCACAGAACTGGAATGACACACTGCATGCTTTCTGACAACAACACAATTAATTATAAGGCACTTAAAATATTAAGTGTGGAAACTAAGTATGCCAATATAGTTCACACCATGAAGGAGACCACAGGGCGGGGGAAGAAACAGGATTTCAAGGACCTCCATCCTCCCTCACAAACAGAGACAGGGAATCTGCCCACACACATGGCTCACCACGGCTACAGCCTACAGACAACTAGCAGCTGAGAAAACCACCGCACGAAGGATATCTGTAAACAAGGCATCCGACCGGAACCTAGATTGCCGACAAAGCACCCAGAAGCAAAGCCAAAGGTTCTTAACCAACATATGCTACAGACACTCCTTCGGAAGTGGTGGGGGGAGCCCCCATCTAAACAAAAGAAAATCAAAAATAAGTAGTGACAGCTGCCCGAGATAAGAAGGACTCAGCAAAAGAACTCTGGAAATAGGAAAAATCAGAGTGAAATGACACCCTCAAAAGGACCACCAGCTCTCTAGCAATGGATGCCAACCAAAATGAAAATACTGAAATGACACATCAAGAATTCCAAATATGGATGGTAAGTAAGCTCAATGAAATATAAGAGAAAATGGAAAACCAACTCAAAGAAACCAGAAAAACAATTCGGGGAATGAATGAAAAATTCACTTAAGAGATCTACATATTTTTAAAAAAACACAAATAGAACTTCTGGAAATGAAAATTTCATTTAAGGAAATACAAACCACAGTGGAAAGTTTTAAGAATAGACTAGACCAGGTGGGAGAAATAAGCTCAGAGCTTGAAGATAACTCTTTTGAATTCTACCAGTCGGTCGGTCAAAACTAAAGAACAGAGAATGAAGATGTATGAACAAAGCCTACAAGAAATATGTGATTATGTAAAATGGTGAAATACAGGAATCATAGGCATCCCTGAGGGTGAAGAAGAAAATGCACAAGGGTTGGAAACCTATTTGAGGGTATAATTGAGGAAAACTGCCTGATCTTGCTATAGATTCAGACATCCAGGTATAAGCTCAATGAACTACTACAAAACGATATCACATGAATGAATTTCTGCAACATAATACTGAGTAACAGAAACAAGTTTACTGAAGAGGAATTGCTGTGCCTTTGCATTTGTATCATGTTCAAAAATAAGCAGAACTGAGACTTCCAATTCCAGGACAAGATGGCATAGACTCACTTTCCTCCTCTCTGCTAACTACAACTAAACACCCTGACAATGATTCACCAGAAGGCTGCTTTCAGCCACGTCCTTCTACATGGAAGAGAAAAAAACAACAACAAAAAGGCTTCTGAAAGAATTGTCTAGGGACCTCAGGATTTGAGGAACAACATGGGGAGCTCCCTGGGTTTTCTTTCTAGCACACACCCAAGACTAGGGGCTGGGGAGCCCTGCAACCCAGGATTGCCGGCAGGCAAAGACAATGGAAAACAAGCCCCAGCCTCTGTACCCAACCTGGGAACCAGCGTGTGGCCTCACACGCCTGCCCTGGCGGCAGCCCCAGACTGACCCAGCCCTCGCTCGACCACCAGGGCTCCCGCAGGTGGCCGGTCCGCCTGCAGAGGTGGCATCGGCCGAGTGCTTCATTTCCCTGCCCTCCACTTGGTGGCAAAAGAGACCCAGGCCCTGCAGCTTCTGCCACTGCCCACCCTGGGCAGCAGATGCCCACCCAGGGTACCAGGCAGCCCGGGAAGGTCTTTCCGCTGCAGGAGCCTTACCTGCGGGGACGGAGCGAGAACGTGGGTAGAAAGTGAAGCAGACCGGAACAGTGTCACAAGGACTCCGGAAACCAAAATGTCATTATGAAAAATGTCCGTAAGATGGGCCAGAGCCACATGCTAAAGCTACACAGAGGCTGCCTCCTCAAACAGAAGATTTCAATCAGGTTAAGAATCTCCTCACATAATAATCAAACTGTCCAAGATACAATTGAAAATCACTTTCAACGTCAAGAACTTGGAATCTACAATTCAAATGATAAAAGACAAGCAACTGTTGCCAATATTGAGACAAATCAGATGCTGGAATTATTTGGCAAGTATTTTAGAGCAGCCCTCATAAAACTGCTGCAACAATGATTTACAAATTCTCTTGACGCAAATGAAAAATTAGAAAACATTAACAAAGAAATAGAAGTTATAGACCTGAATACAATAAACCCAAAGAAATCAACACCCAGATAAATCATAATTAAACTTCTGAAAGCTAATAACAAAGAAAAAACTCCTTAAAACAACACCCTTGCCAAAGACACATGATCTACAAAAAAACACTAATCCAAATAACAGCAGATTTCACATCTAAAAACACAAATATCAGAAGGAAGAGCACATTTTTCAAGTGCAGAAAAATTCATGTCACCCATAAATCCTGTATCTGTTGAAATTGCCCTTGAGGAATAAAGAGAAAATGAAGATATTTTCAGATGAATAAAAACTTAGAAAATGTATTGCTAGCAGATCTACCCTTAAAGAATGGTTAACAGAAACTCTCCCAATAGAATATGATAAAATGTCTGGCATCTTTGGAAAGGAAAGAACAGTAGAATGGGTAAAAATAAAAGTAAGCATAATAGTATAATATTTTCCCTTGTGAGTTTCTTTAATTATATTCTATGGTTGCATCAAAAGTGATAACAGCACCTGATGTGCTGCTCAGTGGATACAGAGTAAATAATTTAAGATGACATTATTTAAGAAATGAGGAGGGTAAAGGGACCTAAATATAAATGACATTTCTACGCTTTACTCAAGTAAAATGTCAGTACCAATAGGCTGTGTGAGAAGTTGTGTATACTTATAGTACTATATACAACAACCACTATGAAAACTATAAAAAGTGATATGCTCAAAAGCATTATAAATAAATCAAAGCAGAACTCTAAAAAATGTTCAGGTACAGGAGAACAAGAGAAAAGAAATGGAGGAATATCAAATAGAGGGAACAAAAAGAAAACAAATAATAAAAGGACAGACTTAAGCCCTAACATATTAATTATTATTTTAAATGTAAATGGTCTAAATATACCAATTAAAATACACAGATTGGCAGAGCAGATAAAAATTTAAAATGATCCAACTATATGCTGTCACAAGAAACTCACATGAAACAATGACGTAAGTAGATTGAAAGTGAACAGATTAAAAAAAGCTATTATTTTAATAATAATAAATAATAAACTATGATACATCCATGTGATGGACTGTCACTCAGCCTTAAACACTTTTGCAGACATCCTTCTAAACTGGTGGTAGAAGCACTAATTAATACAGCAAATTCTTTCTACCTGCAGCTAGTTCCCATTCTGGGGCAGAAATGTGTCATTTTCTGATTGTCGTTTCAAGTCGGGAAGGTGGAAACCAAGGGTGCAGGGCAAGGGGAGCACCAGGAACAGCTCTGTGGCAGATGCTCCACGGAAGCTGAGCCCAGGAGGATGGCTGACGTTGGGGCTCACGAAGATGGGAGTGAGGAAGGTCTGCAGGCGAGGGCAGCAAGCAGGGAAAGGTCTGGAGGCAGCAGCAGTGGGCTGTGTGGGAAGAACCGGGAGAACCCGTGCAAGTGGGTTGCAAGGTGCAGTGAAGGGCCGCGTTGGGAAACAGACTAGAGAGGGAGAGGGTTTACTCGTTCTTCCCAATCCCCCTTGTTCTCCTCCTTCCCACGAAACTCCTCTTCACTAACCAAATGATGTCCGGCCAGAACCAGTGAGATTCAGAAGACCAACTTGTTTCCCAGCTTCCAGGAAAATCGCTCCGACCGTCCCCGGCAACGGAAACAGCAATGAGAAAGCGTCAAGGACACAGTCAGCAAATGAACGGTGATCACACCTGCGGGCCGCCCCTCCCCGCTTCCGGCACACGGGCCACCCTGCCTCCCTCCACACCCTCCCACGCACTCGGGGGTGCAGCTGGCTCCGTGGGGGTCCTGGCGCCCGGCCCTTCCCGCCCAGTGACAGCTCTCAGCGTCCCGAGCTGCTCCTCTGTGGCAGGAAGAGGCAGGTGGCCAGGGGACCGGGTTCCCGCTCGCCAGGGAAGCCCGGGCCTCCAGGCCACAGGCCGCGCGGCTCAGAGGCAGCCCAGCACGGAACGTGTCTGCTCCGGGGGGCCACAACCACCTCCCTGCCCCACAGCGCAGGCCGGAGAGTCACACGGTGGATCGGACCTCATCACGGCCCAGTCACGCACATGATGGTGACTCTGCCTAACAAATAGTTTGAATTTTTAAAGAAAAGCAGGATTTTCCACGCATGGAAGCCATTCTCATGTGGGTGGAAGCCATCCTATATCCTTTTAGGAGGGCAGCTCGGAGGGGGGATCTCCCACACGCTGGGTCTCATCTGCCGCTGTCCTTTTCCCGGATGCTGTACCCCGCGACCCCAGGTCCCAGCCGGTGGGAGTGCCCAAAGCAACGACCAGTGGAAAGCCACGCGCTGGCTCAGAATGCAGGCACAAGCCTGAGCCTTGTCAGTAGACTTTCTGCCTTAAGGGTGGTCTCATTACACCCACTTATGCAACCACTGTTTCCACAAATATTTATAGCGCCGCTACTGTGTGCCAGTTCCCAGTCTCACCCCATCTGTGTCCCACAGTGACATAACAAGAGGACCAGCTCCAGGGTGAGTAAACATAGGGCTTCAGGTCTGTGTGGTGACCTGCTAATTTTCAGCTGGACAGAAACAGAGACAAATGTCGGTGGGCGCATCAGATTCCACCAGGAGAGCTTGCGCCCCCAACTCCCTCCCTCCCCGGGTCTACACCAGCAGGAACGATCACATCGCCGGTGTGCACAGCTCGAGGCTGAAGGGGGGTCAGGGTGACCGTTTGCTAGGCATAGGGGACAGTGACTAGGGGATTGCAGGTGTCCACATGTGTGCATGCGGCCCTCTGTGGTGAGGGGCGGGGCAGTGCTGGCTTGGTGAGGGAAAGGGGCCGTGGCCGGGCTGGCGCCCAGGAGCTGCACAGTGACTCTCCCTGCACCACCGTCCAGCGTGGGGCTCTGCGAGTCCAAGAACTCAGTTGAACTTGGCCGTCCAAGTTCTTAGGAAGGTGTATATGTCAAGGTACAAGGGTAGAACATGTATTTTTAACATATTTCTGCTTCGATTTCTAACTTTTTAGATATTTGACCTGTGGATCTCACTTGGACTTTAGCCCCGGGTCCCCCACGTGAGGGGCAGGCCTGCGGCAGGCAGAAGGGACAGGGACGTGATCTCAGCCAGAAACGCCAAGGCAGGCAGGAGGGAAGAACAGCAGAAAGGCTAAGCGTGCGAATTACCATAGTGATATGTCCTGGAGTTTTCAATATATGCAGAATTAAAATGCATGACAAGAATATAAAAAAAATGGGAAGGTGTAAGTGACATTGTGTGTTCTAAGGTCTTAGCCTTGTCTGGGAACTGGTCAAAACCACTGATTTTTATGAGACTAATATTAAGAACGTATATTGGACATTTTAATGACTAAAGTAATAGTGAAAAATTATAACTAACAAGCTAATCAAAGATGAAATGGAGTAGGAAAAAATCTGTTAATGCAGATCCTTGACTCACGAAAGAGACGGCACCGCTGTGCAGTGCGGCCAGGACGGGCTTTTCAAGCCCTGGCGCTGAGTCGACTGGTCGACTGGACATGCATATAGGAGAAAAGTTAGCCCCCGACTCACAACATACACAAAAATTGATTTCATACGAATTAAAAATCCTAATGGGAAAGATAACAAGTATGATGGTTGTAGTTTTTTGTAGATACTATTTTTTTTTAGAGAAAACCTAGAAGAAACATGAAAAAATATCTTTATGACCTTGGGATAGACAATGATTTCCTTAAAAAGGATCCACTGTAAATCTGGGGCCAGGCTTGACTTGGGGGGTGAAGGAGTGTCCCCTTCTCACTCCTGCCACCTGTGCCGTCTCCCCGGCCTCCACTGTCCCCTCTGCATTCTGGCCTCCCACCCCTCGCCCCACAGCCCTCCTGACACTCCAGGGGGAAGCACTACCTCGTCCTGCGTCCCTGTGTACTGACCTTCTGGAGGGGTGGGCAGGAGGGACTGCACCATGACCCAAGCTCAGTCGCTGTTTCTGAGTTGCCTAGATTCTGTAGCAATTTGGCCGGAAGCCTCTAGGGAGTTCCGCAGTAAAGGGCATAAATCCCATTATCACTGCATGTTCCAAGGAAACGAAAGGTAAACTAGAAATCTCTTTATGATACTAACTCCCCTCCCACCCACCCTCTGCAGAGACCTTTCCTTAAAGAAGGTGAACAAGCAAAGCCATTCAGGTTGGGGGAGGGCATAAGGGACAAGATCGATTATGCATACACCTGTCCTCTAGACCGCAAGTTCCCTGGGGCTATGGTGTCAAATTTGTTTGTCCCCAGATGATGGCTCCTAACAGGTGCTTGCTGATGTTTGAAGAAACAGAAGGAATGAGGAAGAAAGAGAGGAAAGGGGGAAGAGGCAGTTTGGGTGAGCCTCAGTTCCATCCGACTGGGCTTCCTTCCCGTTGGCCTCAACATCCTACTTACAGGGCATTTAAAAATACTCCTCCCAACGGAAAAAGACAGCGAGGCTGGAGTAGCCCGAGAATCCCTGTTTCCTCCTTTCAAAGTTATAGGTCTGACAAATCGAATCTGTCTTTGCTTCTTAGTTTAGGAAGCCTGGCTTTTAACAGTCTTCCATTTAGATCCACCGTCATCCACCCCCAGGGTCCAGGAGCCCCGGAACAAGAGCCCTGTCTCTGAGATGCACCGTGCACATTCCGGTTCTGCGCCTCGTGCCGGCTCTGCACACCCTGGGGCAGAAATGTACTCAGTCCTGGCTGTGCCAAATACAACCTATCTATAATAATTAGGCTTTTTTTTTTAAGCTGGCTGTTTATATAACTTCCTCTTCTTTAATTTTCATATTGGGCGTTTCTAGAGGAGAGGCTGATGTCACAGGGCCTCATTCCAGATGTTGTTTTGAAATCGGCGTAACCATGGCACTGCTGGAGCCTGAGAACGCTGTCTGGGCCAACTGAGTCACGCCTGGGTGCAGGGCCGCTCTGGCATGAGGAGGCCGGGGAGGGGGGGGGGACGGGGGGGGAGGCAGCCCAGGGCAGGGACCAGAGTGTCCCTGCGGGAATGGAGAAGTGGGTGTGTGTGTTTTTGAGGACTCGGAGGCGCCTCGGCAAGGGCTGTGGGGACCAGCTGTCACTTCTGACCCTTCTGACGGGACAGCTCAGACAACCGAAACCCTCACTTGCTAGAACCCATTCACGGATCTTTAAGGGGCACCTGTGCTCCTTGAAAAGGAACAAAAAGATCTCGGGTTCTGAGCTAGAAAATACCCCCGTCTGCCGTCCCAGTTCACCTTTCCTCAAACCCAACTCACTGCGCTTGCCGCCCCTCCCTCCACCCCACGCTCTCCCCAGCACCGCGCCCTGGCACCTGCCGCCACCCTTCCCACCTCTGCCCACCGCCAGCTTCTTTCCCGGAACATCCGCTTCCAACAGCCACCTCCCACCCCCTTGGCACACCGCGATGACCCTGACAAACGCGTGCCCCACCCTGAGTGCATCAGAAATAAGAATGATCCGGTTTGTCCTGGTCTCCATCATGAGCTTCCGAGCATCATCCAAGCTCCAACTCCTGACACCATCTGGCACACTGCGGGGACGCCGTGGGTGTTGCTGTTGTCACTAACTACTTAAAGACCCGGAATCGGTGTCCCTACACTCAAGTAGAAATCACGATGATAATATCATCAGGCAATTGCCACGTACATTGCTCTGATTTTCGTGGATTTTCTCATAGAAACGCCTTTATCCTCGTGAAACCCGTAAGAGGCACACACATGATGAACGTTCTCCATTTCACAGGCGAGAAAACAGAGGCCCAGGGAGGTAAAGTGAATTGTCCACCGTCACACAGCTCGTAGATGACAAAGTCAGAACCTCCCGCAGTCAGACAAATGAGCCCACACCCCAACTACTGCACCCCCAGAAATAATAGTGCTGCTATTATTATTTTACTAGTATATGATATCAAATTATATATTATTATAATACCTTCCTCATAGGGTTTTGGGGGCAAACAGATAAGAACAGTGAAAACATTTTTTAAGCCGACGTAGGGTTGCACATGTAAATCGCAAAGAGATGAGAAAGTGAAGTATGTCCCTACCCCTCCCAGACCCTCCCCACGCCCACCCCTGCCCCTTGATCCAGCCTCCCCGGGTACTCGGCACGGACGGACATGCTCCAGACACGCTGTGCCCGCTGGCCCCAGTGAGCACCCGGCTTCCTCCCCTCCATCTCGTTGCTTGTGCACCCCCCTCCGCCCAGAACTGTCTCCCACCGGCCTCTGCTTAGTACAATCCTGTGCCCTAAGGGGACGACTCACCTTTTTCCTGATCATTCCTCCATCCCCTACCTCTTCCTGTATCAGGATATGGCGGTACCTTCTTTCCCCCCAAGCCTGGCAGGTGAAGTCGGCCCCTCTCGCTCTCTTACACTCTGCGTCCCTTCATCAGCAAACCTGCCGGCTCTGCCTAGAAAATGGTGCCCTGCCCCGGCCACGCTCAGCCCTCTGCCACTGCCACCCCAGTCCAAGCTGCGTCACGTCTGGCCAGGCTATTGCCATATTCCCCCCACTGGTCCCCACAGTCGTTCTCCGCTCGGCGGTCAGAGTGCTCCTTCTAGAACGCAGGCCGATCACATCACTCTCCTGCTCACAATCCTCCATGGCTTCCCATCCTTCTTAGAATGAAATTCCAAGACCTTGCCTAGGTCCTTGCTCTGGCCCCTGGCTACCGCCTTGGCTTTGTCTCCCGCCGCCCTCCCCGTCCTCACTTCCCTGGCGCGCTGGTCTCCTCGCTGCCCCCCAAGCACACTCTTTCTTTCACGTCTTTGCATGTGCTGTTCCCTCTGCCTGGAACGCCGTGCCCCCGATGGTCACGTGACTCATTCCCCCACTTCATTCTGGCCCTGCTCAAACGTCAGGTCTTTAGAGAAGGCTTCATGATCACCTTGGCAAAAAGGGCGGTAGCCCCATCCCTCTCCGTCCCCTCGTCCTGCCTAATGTTCCTCATAGCCCTTTGGTGTTCACACCTGTATCCCCCAACCAGAACACCGGGTGCGTGAGGGCAGGGGCAGAGCCGGTCTGCTCACTCCCCATGCCTGGCACAGACGGTGCTTCATGGGCAGAAGGAAGGAAGGAGGGAAGGAAGGAAGGAAAGAATGATGCCACCTCAGATAGGGGTTCCCTTCTTCCTTTGAGCCTCTTACAGCCCCCTACACCCCTCTTGGAGTATATTTTTTACTCTAAGGAAGTTCTTTGAGGGCAGGGACTGGATCCCCACCGTGCCTGGCACATAATTGGTGCTCAATAAATGCCTGTGCAGTTAAATAGATGCACGTGAATAATACATTCTAGGAGAAGATTATCCGCTGGAGCCCTGAAATAATTTTTGAATTTCATTTATCTGAGCCGTAATCCAGATCAGTTCATACTGTCATTAATAGATCTGACTCTCGGTTGGGGGGCTGCATATTTCCCACATTACTCCTGGCCCACTGGGAGCCTGGCCAGCCTGCCCCACGCCCATGGGGCCGCTGGCTTCTCCTTCCACCCTCGCAGGTGAGCTCAGAACGTATCAATACAAGTCACGTCACGGTGACAGAGTCGCCTGGACTGGGTGGGCCCTCAGGAACGCTGTTTGTGCCAGGGGATTACTGGGGCTCCCAACAGGGGCCCTGCCCCCCTAACACGTTACACCAGGTCACATGATGCTGTCTATTGTGTGAGCCTCAAGTAGCGATTTTCCTGCTGAAAGAGGCGCGTTGTGCGGAGGTGCGAGACCCCTTTCAAAGGTACTGAAGCGGCCTCCCTGCGTGCGGCTCCCCGCTCGGCAGTGGGCCGTCACCGAGTGAGCAGGGCTGACCCCAAGGTTCGGCGCCACTGGACTCTAGACAGGGGACGGCGTGAGAGCTAAACCCTTTCATCAGCCCTTTCATGACCCCTGCAACATCCGCTCACTGTGAAGACAAAAGAACGAAATACGCTGTAACAGAGAAGAGAACATTCCGAATTTCTGCAGGTCCGCAAACACTACTCAGTCGCCCTCCCCCATGTGTGGCTCCACCTGCCGCCTTCAGCACCACACCTGTGACGGGCCTGGCAGGGGACGCCGGGGACAGGTTCGCGGTGGGCGCTCGGGGCACCAACCCCGCACGCTGCGCTCCCGGCCCTGCAAGTCTGCGCGACGCGTGACTCGACCTGCCGGGGCCTCGCCCCACGGCGCCTGGCTAGAGACGAGAACTCCCCCGTGTGCTGACTGCTGCTTCTGGCATTTTCCATCGGGGATCTAGGTTCAGTTTACCTTAGACCGACACAGTATCTCCCTGCGTCTCCCAAGCTCTAGTGTCAGCCGAGCCTGCTTCGCCACCGCGCTCACGGTCACGGTCCCCGGGGGCCCAGCTCCGCTGCTTCCTCGCTCTCGCTCAGAATGACAGCCCTGTGGCTCCCTGGCCTGAATAAACGGGTTCGGACGCGAGTTCACAGCACCAGCCCCGTCCCCCGCGCCCGTCCCGCGCGTACCTTCGCGAAGAGCAGCCGCCGGCCCGGCCTGCCCCGGTCACTCCCCGCCGGCGCCGGCGCGAGGTCGGCGATGCCTCCGGGCGCGGCCTCGGCCGTGTCCGCCAGCTGCACGGGCGAGTGGAACATTCCCTCCGTGCCCGGGGCCAGGCAGGTCTCAAAGGGGTCAGGGCACTTCTCGTCGGGGCTGGAGCCGTCGTCACCGGTCTTGGCGTGGCAGAGGATCAGGGACCGGGAGATGGACCGGAACTTCGCGGACCTTCTGCTCTTGCCAGAGCGGCTGCGCGGCTCCATCCGCAGCGGGGAAGCGAAGCTGCCCTTCCTCCTGTCCGGGTCCCGGGCCCGGGGCTGGCGGGCGGCGACGGGAGCGGGCTTGGCTGCCACCTCATGAGCCCCTGGAGGAAAGAGGAAACGGGAGAAGCCAAGTGACTCGCTGTGGACGGACGGTGGACGTGAGCCCCAGACCTGGCCTCGGTGCCCGGCGCCCGGGAAGCAGGACGGATGGACAGACCGTCCTTCGGGGTCACGGCCCCTCCAGTTTGGGGACCAGGTGGGGCTCCGTGACCCGAGCGGGCGACACGCAGCCCGTCCCCAGGCGCATGCAGGCCCAGTCCCAGAGCTTCTCTCGTCCACTCTCATTCTGCAGACAGGGACCCCCAAGTGCAGACGGGACAGGTAAACCCAAGTGCTGGCGGAAGAGCCAGTGATCAGGCGCAGGAGGGAGGTTAAGGGTCAGAGAGACCAGTGCTCTGTGCGGTCTTTAAAATTGGAGGCCATTCTTCAAACCGAAGTCTGCCGGGAACTCCAGCCCGTAGAGCAGACCAAAGGGGAAAAGGAAGACTAAGCTCTGCCTGCCTGTCCCCTGCAACTCCGGCAGCACCTCCAGAGAAATGCCAGCACCGTGTCACTCAGGCCGAGGACCCCTGACGTCTGTGTCTCCGTTCGTAGGTGAAGAGCCCAGGACTAGGAAGGTTGGGGGTCTTGCTAACACCAACCTGCCAGAGTTGATGTGGACACAGAAGGTGAACTTGGCAAGTGCCCACCAAAGGGCTGAGCTTGTAGCAGGCTCTTGGCAAACGTGTGCCCTTCCCGCAGCCCGAGGTCACCCCTGGCCAGAATCATAGCCCATCCTAGGGGCTCCTGCCCTGCAGCCTGTCCTCCCTGGATCAAACTCTCACAGCCTGGGGGCCAAACGCTGGCCCTCGATCAGGCCACCAGCATCACCGTCAGCCCAGCTCGGCTGCACCAGGAAGCGCCTCCCACGATTCAGTTTCCATGAGGCAGGTGGCGAAGGGGCCCTGGCGCTGCATCCAAAGAAGCTCTGACTCAGGCCCAAGCCACAGAACGAGGCCTGTTGCCAGAACAACAAATTCTGGGACGCTCTTGGCCCGTTGGTACTGCTGTTCGTGCACATCCAACATTGAGTAAGGAAAAGCAGAGATCTTCCAAAATTTTATTACATTGAAACTCTTCCACATATCCTTCCAAAAAAGAATGTCTGCTTAAAAGAACATTATTTTTTAAAACTCAACTTGCACAGATTTATCATTTTCTGTATTAGCCCTTTAATTTTATCAATTTATTCACCATCTACAGCAACAAACAGCAATGAACTAAAATGCATGAACTTCTGAAAGCCTACTACATATATACATAAAATCAGGCTCTATGCTTGATGCTTAGTATAAATTAACGCATTATTCATCCATTTCCTCAGGCATCCTCGTGCAGCATCCCAAAGTTCTATACTCTCTGTCCTTCCACCTCAAATGATAGTAAAACCCCAACCACAGATGCCTCAAACCCTCTGCAGAGTTCCACACTTGAATGCAGGTCTCTGAGCCCTGAAGGAGACACCCTCACTCCTGAACAGATTGGTGCCATGAAACATTTGTGGCCACCAACTGGGTCTCCAGCTCTAGCCAAGATAGAGATACTGTTACATAACTAGCTTGATCACACATTCTTAACAATGTCTATTTCGAAATTTAACTGTGGTGTACCAGGCATTTTTCTAATTGCTTTACCATTTGGTTCTCCTAAACTCTAGTGTCGGCTCCAAAATAATAGCCTTGTTTTACAGAAGAGATGTGTGAGGCACAGAGAGGTTGGGTGACTTTCTCAAGATCACACAGCTAGGATTCAGTGAAAGCAATCAAACCATGCAGTCTGACTCTAGAGCCTGCACCCTTTAGCCTGGCTCTACACTGCCAGTGATTATTGCCTCTCACCTTGAACTCAGCTCTTTTTCCAAATGCTACTAATTTTTTAAACAGCACCCAATCCATCCACACCCTGGGAAACTCTCACTAGCAAACTATCCATCCATACCCTGAATCAACAACCCCTGTATTTACTTGTTCTCTCCTGGATGACAAGGACCGAGGCCAGGAGATCTCTTCCTGTGTTCTAGATCTTTATCCTCAGCATGTAAAAACACTCAACTTTTTCTGTATTCCAAAAACCATGCGTTGACTCCGTGTCCTCCCCTTGTCACCTGCCTTTCTTTTATCCCTTTCACATCTTCGAGAGCAAATGTCCTACACTCTGCACTTCCGCTCATGCTGACCTCCTCTTTGAGCCTCAGCCGGAGTCCACCTCCTTTCCCTAAAACCATGGAAACCCTGTTTTATCAGCTCTGCCTTCTACATGCCCCAAAGCCCAGAGGGTGTGATCTGCTTGGTTAAAACCTGCTTTGTTTGGAGAGGATTTGTTAACCGGGATATCAATGCTTAAATCTACTGGCTGAAGAATACATAGAGTTCAAGCTTTTAGAGTAGGTGTTTTTTTCTCATTATTGTCTTTTCTTCAGGATGTCCCCTTTCAAATATGATCTGTGACAGCTCTCGTTCTGCCGCCATGCCCCAACATGGGAGTGTCTTTGCATCCTGACAATTGAACTTCCCAGAACTAGTGACTCTCAACACCAGCATCACGACAAATATTAAAGTATCCAAACCTCTTCCCATTTTGATCGTCACATAAGGATTTCCTATAGTTCACCTGGGATCAACTCATGGGGCAGGAAGAGTGTGTGTGTGTGTGTGTGTGTGTGTTGGTCACAGCTAACACTGGTCAATTTCGCATTTGAAAATTTGAAAGATGATCAGTATTATGTTAAAATCTTTCTGGGAATCAATACTGTGAAAATGACTATGTTGTCCAAAGCAATCTGCAGATTCAATGTGATTCCTACCAACGCCCAAATAGAACCAAAAATACCAAGGTCATTTTTCACAGAATTACAAAAAAAAAAACAGGCCAGGCACAGAGGCTCACACCTACAATCCCAGCACTTTCCCCCAAGGTGGGAAGATTACTCGAGACCAGGAGTTCAAGACCAGCCTGGGCCATGGTGAGACCTTGACCCTACAAAAAAATTTACAAGTTAGCTGGGCATAGCGGTATGTACCTATAGTCCCATGTACTCAGGAGGCTGAGACAGCAGGGCTTCTTGAGCCCAGGAGTGTGAGACACCACTGCACTCTAGCCTGGGCAGCAGAGTGAGAACCTGTCTCAAAAGAAAAAGAAAAAGAAAAAACAATTATAAAATTCATATGGGAGCCCAAATAGCCAAAATAATCCTATCCAAAAAGAACAAATCCAGAGGTGTCACATTACCCAACTGTAAATTATACTATAAGGCTATAGTAACCAAAACAGCATGGTAGTGACACAAAAGCAGACATATAGATCAATGGAACGGAATAGAGAACCCAGAAATAAAACCATCCGCCTACAACCAATTGATCTTCAACAAAGCAGACAATAATATACACTGGGGAAAAGGTACACTATTCGGTAAATGCTGCTGGGAAAATTGGATAGCCACATGCAGAAGAATGAAACTGGATCCCTGTCTCTCACCATATACAAAAATTAACTCAATATGGATTAAAGATTTAAATGTAAGACTGGAAACCATAAAAATCCTAGAAGAAAACCCAGGGAAAACTCTTCTGGACATTGGCCTAGGCAAAGAATTTATGACTAAGACCCCAAAAGCAAATGCAACAAAAACAAAAACAGACTCATGGGACTTAATTAAACTAAACAGCTTCTGCACAGCAAAACAGTAACTAGTCCACCTACAGAATGGGAGAAAATATTCTCAAACAATGTATCCAACAAAAGACTAATACCCAGAATCTGCTAGGAACTTGAACAACTCAGCAAGAAAAAAAACAAACAGCCCCATTAAAAAGTGGGCAAATAACATGAACAGGGATTTTTCAAAAGAAAATATACAAATGGCCAAAAAAACATATGAAAAAATGCTCAATATCACTAATCATCAGACAAATGCAAATTAAAACCATAATGAGATACCATCTCACTCTAACTAGAATGGCCATTAATAAAAAGTCAAAAAACAGGCCAGGTACAGTGGCTCACGCCTGTAATCCGAGCACTTCAGAAGGCCAAGATAGGAGGATCACTAGAGGCCAGGAGTTCAAGACCAGCCTGGGCAAGATAATGAGACCCTTGTCTCTACAAAAACAAAAAAAGTAAAAATAAATAAATAAATGAATGAATAGATGTTGCGCAAATGCAGTGAAAAGGGAACACTGTTAGTGACCATGTAAATTAGTATAACTTCTATGGTGATCAGTATGGAAATTTCTCAAAGAACTAAAAGTAGACCTACCATTCGATCCTGCAATCCCACTATCTACCCAAAGGGAAAGAAATCATTATCAAAAACATAACTGCCCTCGTATGTTTGTCACAGCACAATTCACAATAGCAAAGATAACGAATGAACCTAAGTGTCCATCAACTGATAAGTGGATAAATAAAATGTGGTGTGTGTGTGTGTGTGTGTGTGTGTGTGTGTGCGCACACATGCATACATACACATGTACCATGGAGTACTACTCAGCCATAAGAAATAATGAAATAATGTCCTTTGCAGCAACGTGGATGGAACTGGAGGCCATTGTCCCAAGTGAAGTAACTCAGGAACAGGAAAATAAAGGCCACATGTTCTCACTTATAAGTGGGAGCTAAACTATGGCTATAGAAGTACAAACAGAGTGATATAACCAACAATGAAAACTGAAAGACAGGGAGGGTGGGAGGGGGTGAGGGATGGAAAATTACCTGTGAACGACAAGGTGCACTTTTTGGGTGACAGGTGTAAAAGCCCAGACTGTATCACTACACAATATGTACGTGTAATGGAATTCAACCTGTACCCCCTAATTCTATTAAAAGTTTAAAAAAAAAAGACCTAAACATTGCAGGGTAGAAAGAAAGAGCGATCCCGTTGAAGCTCCTGTCTGCTGTTTAATTAAACTATTATATGCAGTAAAATAAAGTAAGCATCAGTTAAATTACAAGTAAAAAAAGTCCTTCTGTACCTTTGCTGGTACTTAAGAGGGAGGATATAAATTTGGGGTTGCTGAGGGCCACCCTGCAGAGAGGGATGCCTGGGAGGGAAGCCAACACAGATGGTGCAGAACTCGCAGAGATGGGAGAGAGGCGGAGAGAAAGAAGAGAGAAAGGAAGGAGGACAGAGAGAAAATGTGAGAAGAAATGAATCCAAATGTTATCATATGAGCATCCAGATCCAGCCATGCCTGAAGCCACCCATACCTATGCAGTTATGCCAACCAATGGACACCTCTTGCTTTAAAAAAAACAAAAATCCACCTGAAGTAATGGTTCTTCTCTCTGCTGCACCGGCATAAAGTATGGAAAACAGTGGCTCCCAAGCACCAAGAGGGCCATTGAAACCGTCATTTATCCCACCCCAAGTCTAGGACAGAAGCCAGTCGTCCCCAGGCAAGGCCTGGACTCTGCCCCACCTCAGAGCCAGGCTCTGGTGTGACAGCCTCTTGCATTCTTGTCCCATCAAGTACTGCCACAGTCTGCATGGGTTCCCGGAACACAAACTCAATTCCCTTTCTCCAGCACATCCTTTCCCAACCTGCAGTGACTGTCCCAGCAATGGCAAGGCCACCCCCTGGGCATTTTCCAGGACAAAAATAAAAATTAAAAGCAACATGAGAGGACCGTTGGGACTAGGTGCAAGGCTGTGCACTCGGGCGTGGGGAGGTTGGCTGCGTGCAGGAACCAAATTCCTTGGTGGAAACTGTGCTGATCCCAGTGGGCCATTTGCTGGAGTGTCTGACGAATGCTGTCAGCTTTGAAAACCAAGATTTTCTCGAGGGAACCGCCTCTTCGTGGCCCGGGCCCTCACGTGGCGTGGCAGGGGCCGTGGGAGGGGAGTTGGCCGTGCACCGGGGCGAGGCGTTAACCCTTTGGTTGAGAGCAAACACCGTCCTCATGTTGAGCCCTGTCGTTACGGAAGATGCGAACAGGGAAGAGAACCGTGGCAAAAGGGCCACGGTGGGGAACCGAGCTGGACTTGCGTGGGAGACCGCCTTTCCCCGGGCCTGGCACCCACAGCGACCAGGGAGAATAACTGAAAACACGGCGCTGAGATCACGTGGTTCGGCTCAGCCTCAGTAATTGAGCTCAGGACATTGGAACCAGCTCTTGCTCCCTAATGGAACCAAATGTCAGCAGAGCTGGGGGGCGAGCCCGGGCCCGTCCCGCAGTCCAGCTGCCTTCGAAAGGCCGGAACTAATGAGCTTTCCCCTATTTCTCCCCAGGCTCCACGGCAGCCTGCCAAACTCGTCCCAGATTTTCTCCTCCCAGGGTGGATCCCCCACAAGACAGCTTTGCGGGTCTTCTCCAAAGGCTTCCGGGGGAAGCACAGCGAAGTCTTCCAACATGGCTAAGCTAACAGGGTCGGCCGCTTTCACCTCCCAACAGAAAGACTTCAAGGATCCGCTTCTCCCCACAAAGCTGCTCTCTGACTCCCTGGAGCGTCCCCGCCCCGAAACTGCGGTGGTATTTGCTCCTTACGAATGTCTTCCCCAGAGTCCCAGAGCTGGAAGGGGGCTCCCCACCGCAGCACACGCAAGGACCTCGTGCCCACCGGGGGACGAGGACTGACTCATGATCTGATCGCAGTTACTCAGTGTATGTTCTGACCGTGGCAGAGCTGTCATCTATATAGAAAATGCAGGCCCAGAAGGACAAAGCTGAATTGCAAAGAAATGGATAATGCTTCTTTAAAGGAGCTTGGAAAACTTCAACAATCTGTGCTGGGAGCAGGGTCGGTCTGTCCCTCCCTTCCTCCCTCCCTTCCTTCCTTCTTCCCTTCCCTCCTCCCTTCCCTCCTCCCTTCCTTTTCCCTGTTTTCACTGAGCGAGCACTTGCTGGGAAGCTGTTGGTGGCTGCTGTGACAGGCAGAGCTGACCTCCGGAGAAAAGGCCACAGTGTTTCCATCTGGATGAAATGGCACGCAGCTCACTGGAGAACTTCGAGAGGGTAAATATGGAGAAACGGGAACTAGTCAATAAAATGTGTTTTGAATTTCTGAATTCTCCGGCAGTGTCTCTATCAAAGGCAATTTTTAAAGTGTGGTCACTCCAGCCCGGGGGTAATTTTTGTCTTGAACTGAGGAATGACTCAGTGATAAGAAACGAAGGGAAGAAATGAATGGTTACTTTTCCTTCTAAGAGAGTGGCCGGGACTGGTCTGCGTATGTCTGTACACGTTGTACACAGGACTAGAAAGACATGGCACAGCGCCTCTGCCTCAGTTTCCCAACCGGTAGAGTGAGTAGCTTGTGCTGAAGTTAGTTTTACACCTGTCATCTTTCTTTTGCTACACTGTTACCTCCTGGGGAGGAAAGACTATATGTACCTCAACAATTTTTTGTCCCCAGAGCTTAGCTGGGGCTTGGCACCGAGTGAGGGCTTTCGCGTGTTCAATGAACAAGGGGCCAGCGAGAATCTCAAAGACACCTTCCACCTGACTTCTCCTGCACCAGTGTGACATGAATATTCCCAGGGAAACCAAACCACCTAGGGTCACAGAATGCAGGACTCCACTGACCAACTGACATCACAGTGACAAGGATCCTCAGTGAGCTGACTTCAGAGTGGAAGACAAGTCAGAACCATCAGGAAAGAAATTCATGCTCCACAGAAAAGTCCTTCAGACCTCAAGAGAAGCCCCTCGCGTGGGCCCCTGGCGTGGCTGGAGCCGGGGACGGCCTCAGTAAGGCCCAGGCCCCTGGACACAGGCCAAGTCAGGACAGGGATTCCCCTCAGCGCGCGTCGCCTCCAAGATGGGACAGGCTGCACGTGTAATTGATCTCAAGAAGGACCTAGATCAATAAAGGACATCCACCATCATTGCTCTGCAGACTGGCTGAGGCACGTTCCTCGTGAAGTCCCAGAGCCCAGCGCCGGGCCTCCCAGGGGGACACGCTCGATCAATGTCCCTGCAGAACGACACGAATAGTCCACGGCACGACCCGGCACAGAGGGCATCCACACTGCACCGTCACAGTCGGGAGGAGGAGGGACAAGCAGGAGGGCAGGCACACGGCCACCAGCTTAGATACTGGGGCTGACCCTGGTCTGAAGCCACATCTGCCACCTACCATCTGGGCGGCATGAGCAAAGCATCTACCACCTTTAGTCACCCGTGACATACGGATGACAATGCCAGCCTCCGTGAGGACTAAAGAAAACAATTCAGAGAAGTGTTTGCCATATTGACTCGCACATAGCATGGACTTAAAAAAAAAACCAGTTTGCTCAGAAAATAGCAAAAGAGTAGAAGCAAACTAAATGTACATGACTGGGTTTGTTAAATATATTCTGTACATTCATACAATGGAATATTATGCAGCCAATCACAGGAATAAAACAGATCTACATACGCGGATGTGGGATGAGGTCTGCAACCCAGTGCAAAGCTGAGAAACACCACAAAATAGCTGCAGAGACTAGTTTTATTTACAAAACAATTTACTTACGTAAATAAAACCAAACTATTAACAATTTTTGGAAGGTACAGCGAGGTGCTGAGGATATATTTACAAGGGGCCTTTCCTTTTATTAATACCTAATTTCCTACACTTGATTTAGTTTTTACAACAATTGTGTATCACAGTTACGATCAGAAAAATGAAGATTTTCTAGTTGGGGGAATAAAATAGAAATTTATGTCTAACTTTTGTCAACTAGTAGTTCTGAAATAATTTTTTCAGATTCTAAAATACCTGGTTGACATTTTTTGGTTGAGATTGCCCTGCCTTTACAGACAAATTTGGGGAGAAAGTCTTCCCATCCAGGAACTTTATTTAAATTGCTGTTTTGTTTTAATATTTGTTCAAATTTTCTTTTCAAACCTTCAATCAAATTTTATATTCTTCTTTAAATAGGCCCCAAATATCTCTAATTACACTCATCTATGAACATTTTTGTTCCTATTTTGAATTGAATCATTTGTAAAATATAACTTCTGATTGGTTATTATTGTTATATATACAGAAGTTTTGACTCTTGCACGTTTATTTCATAACTGGCAACCTTATAGAGCTGTAATTAATTCTAATAACTGTTCGGTAGCTAATTTTGAGTTTCCAATCATGTAATCCCTAAACATTAATAAACTTGCTCCATTTAGAAGTATTTGTGTCACTTATTTTATTTTATTTCCTAATTATACTGACTGAAGCTTCTAGAACATAAGTAAGTAATGAGGACAGTACGGGACTCCCGAGTCTTTTTCCGATATTAATGGAAGTTGCTCTGCGTTTCCTAGTACCCAGGATAGTGACGGTACATTAAGACAAAAGTATTTATAACATTAAGGAAATACATTTTACTAAGAGTAACCTCAGAAGCATCTTCTCCAAGGGTGAGTTTCTATTAATGGGTTTTTTAGCTCTTGGGCACTGTGGTGTCTCCCTCCCCTTCTGACTCGTCCACCTGGAGAAATGTCAGTGTCTTTGTGGCTTTCTTACAATCCAGCCACTCACACTGCTCTAAGCCCCAGTAGGTCACAGTATGCACCTCTTTTAATAGACAACTGGATTTAATTCGCTAATATTTTATTTAGGGTTTTTTATATCCATATTCACAAATGGAAATCATCTGCCGTCTGATTTTGGAATGTCCCAGTTTGCAGCTTTGCGCGCAGCAGCGGGGGTGGGGGGGTGGGGTGCACGCCTCTCCCCAGCGGGCAACGCAGTTCAATTGTCTAAAGCACATCTCGGCCATACAGGCTCGAAATATTTCTTCCATAAAATCTTTCGATCCTGGATCACTCTTAGGTGGTTCTTTGAAACTTTTTACATTACTGCCTTGGTTGTGGGTCTTTTACTTTGGTAATTTTGGTCACTTACATTGTCATAGAAGTACCCTGTCATCCAGGTTTTTCAAATGTATCAGTATAAAGTTGTCCTGCACAGACCCACAATTTTTTTTTTCTTTGAGACAGAGTCTCACTCTGTTGCCCGGGCTAGAGTGAGTGCTGTGGCGTCAGCCTAGCTCACAGCAACCTCAAACTCCTGGGCTCAAGCGATCCTACTGCCTCAGCCTCCCGTGTAGCTGGGACTACAGGCATGCGCTGCCATGCCCGGCTAATTTTTTCTATATATATTTTTAGTTGTCCAGATAATTTTTATTTCTATTTTTAGTAGAGACACGGTCTTGCTCAGGCTGGTCTCAAACTCCTGACCTCGAGCGATCCACCCGCCTCGGCCTCCCAGAGGGCTAGGATTACAGGCGTGAGCCACCGCACCCGGCCCACAATTTTTAAAATGTTCCCTGGAAGTCTGTGCATGTGCCCTGTCTCTCCTAACCAGCATCCTTCTGTGGCCTTCCTCCTCCTCCTTCCTGCTGAGCCAAACACGCTGCAGGCGGCTGGCTCCACAGGTCCTCGCGAAGCGCTCGTTCTTAGAAGTAGTGAGAACATCGGCTGCTCTCTTGAGTTTGCTTTCCAACGTATTTGTTTCTGCTTTAGTTACTCTTTTCCTTCCTGTTTTTCTTTATATTTGTTTTATTCTATTTTTCTATCTCAAGAGTTTAATAATTAGGTCTGGTGTGGTGGCTCATGCCTGTAATCCTAGCACTCTGGGGAGGCCAAGGCAGGAGGATCACTTGAGGTCAGGAGTTCAAGACCAGCCTGAGCAAGAGCGAGACCCCGTCTCTACTAAAAGCAGAAAAATCAGCCTGGCATGGTGGTGCACGCCTGTAGTCCCAGCTACTTGGGAGGCTGAGGCAGGAGGATCGCTTAAGCCCAGGAGTTTGAGGTTCCAGTGAGCTGTGATGATGCCACTGCACTCTACCCTGGGTGACAGAGCAAGATCCTATTTCAAAAAAAGGAGAAAAAAAAGAGGGTTTAATATTTAGTTACCTCGAATGCATTCTTTCCATTTTAGGAATGACAGCGTATCTGTACCAGTTACATGCTCTAATTTTAAAGCCCAAATAGACATAGGTTTCAATTCTGGGCCAGTTGTTTACCCTGTCTGACCTTGAGAAAATCTACTTAAACTTTTTGTGACTTGGGTTTTTTTTAAAATCTGTAAAATACGGATGATTATAGTAGCTACCTCCTAGAAACAGTGTGATAATAAACTGACATAGTAGACATAAATCTCTCAGTGCTGTTTGTCAGGTGGTCCTTATTGCCACTACTGTCATCATCATCGTCATTATTTAAGGCCAGAAATTCTCTTCTGATTATCCTTTTTGCCATAACCCATCACTTTTGAAATATGATGTTCAATTTTGTTATTTCAGAAATGGTCTGTAATTATAGTTTTGATTTCCAATGTAAACTCAGTTCTTCAGAAGATGTTTGTTGTTATTGTTAATTTCATGTGGTTAAATTTCCCAGATTTAGTCTTGTTGTTCTTGCAATTTTTTTATTAGAAAATTCCAGTTCAACTGCATCGTGGCCAGAGGATGTGTCTTGGTTGCTTCTATTTGTTGAAATTTATTGAGGTTTACTCTGTAAGCCAGGATGTGATGTGACTTAAATGTTTTTAGTGGTACACATTTGAAAAGCAAGACTATTCTCTTTTTTGGAGTTTTAAAGATGTATATATTCAAATGTGATCTTAAAATACAGTCGTGTGCTGCATAACAACGTCATGGTCAGCCAAGGACAGCATAGATGGCAGCCAGTGAGACCATAAGATGATAATACTGTGTCTTTACTGTACCTTTCCTATGTTTAGATGTTTAGATACACAAACACTAACCGTTGCATTACAGTTGCCTACAGAATCCAGCGCCATAGCATGCTGTAGGTCTGCAGCCCAGGAGAAATAAGCTACACCTTGCAGCCTAGGTATGCAGTAGGCTGTACCCATCTCGGTCTGTGTAAGTACATTCTAGGATGCTCACACTGCAACTAAATTACCTCCCAACGCATTTCTCAGAACTTATCCCCATTGTTAAGCAACATGTGACTATACGTATATGTAAATATATATTCAATCGTGTAAGTCATAGCATTCAAAACCTCAAGCTCTTTATGTATATTTTGTCTAATTAATCCGAAAAATCTTACGGTGGTATGCATTAACATCTGACACCATATTTGTAGTATATTTCCAAAATCCTTTCATTTTACATATTCCAATGACTTTATTGGTTACGTAAAATCTTCCAATTTTCACATTTTCACTGAATGTTCCTTTAACCATTTTGTAAAAAGTACTTCTTGATCTATTTAATAGTTGCCTCAATTTTTATTTTGCCTGATAAAATTAACATTGGTTTTTTTTATTTATTTATTTTTTGTTTGTTTGTTTTTTTGAGACAGAGTCTCACTCTGTTGCCCAGGCTAGAGTGCCGTGGCATCAGCCTAGCTCACTGCAACCTCAAACTCCTGGGCTCAAGCGATCCTCCTGCCTCAGCCTCCCAAGTAGCTGAGACTACAGGTGCCATCACACCTGGCTAATTTTTCTATTTTTTGTCGAGACAGGGTCTTTCTCTTGCTTAGGCTGGTCTCGAACTCCTGAGCTCAAGCGATCCTCCTCCCACCTCTGCCTCCCAGAGTGCTAGGATAAAATTAACCTTGACACCTCACTTTCTTTTATAATAATTTGCGTTTACACAATATTTTCCCATCCCTTTATTTTTAACTTTATGTAAGTTAGTTTTAAATGTGTCTCTTGAGAGTGGGGTATAATTGGATGAGGAGGGAGAGTCTGTTTCTTTAAATTTTTTCCTTCCCTTTTGGAAATTGAATCTGAGAGTTTGCTTTCCTTTAATATGTAACCTTATTACATACCATGATTGATCTTTCTTCTGACATGTTTTGTTTTGCTCTCTTATTATGTCTCCTTATTTTTTCCTTTCCTTGCCTTCCAGTCAAGTTATTCACGTTTTTTTTCCCTTCTTAATGAATCAGAGGTTATACGTTTTATTTTACACTACTGTGGGCTATGTGAAGAATCTCTGAAAGTGAAATGAGCCTATATTTTTCCTCTTATTCCATTCTAAGAATGCCCCGGTATCTGATGCTTCTTCCCTATGCAAGGTGAGGTGCTAGGGACGCTCGGAGAAATTGACTGGGGAACATTACATATCATGTCTTTCAAGATTCTTTTTATTATATGAGCAGGTGGCTATTCACACTGAATTTCACTTAAATATTAGAAAATACTGGCCAGGCGCGGTGGCTCACGCCTGTAGTCCCAGTTACTCGGGAGGCTGAGGCAGGAGGATCCCTTGAGTTGAGGCTGCTGTGAGCGAGGCTGATGCTATGGCACTCCAGCCACAGTGGGTTTCAATTCAAATCGCTCCCTCCCTCCTTGTCACCTCCACACCCCCAGCCACTGCTGGGACCCAGGCAGGGGGAGAGCGTTGCCCAAAAAGCAGGTCTCAAGATCCCGGCCTGTCTTCTGCCCAAATAACTCTGCCTTAACTGCTTATATACAAGTTTTCATAAGACATTTTAACTCCAAAAAAAGGTTTCCATGAATAAAAAGAAATCAGAACATAACTGTTACAGATGACCGCAGCCCAAAAGAGTTTTTTAACCCTGTGGATGTGTGACCATCCTTGGGTCTAGGACTCTGAGTGTGTGCAGAGGCATGTCACACGGCCCCTGAGAACATGGACTTGGGAGTCAGACAGGCCGGTTCGGGTCCTGGGAGTGTCCCCTGTGAGCTAAGTGCTCCTAGGCAGGTCACCTCACCTCTCAGGGTGGGGAAACTCCCTGAGCTCCGGGTGGGTGTAAGGCTGACATGAGATGACACGCAGAGACTCAGCGTGTGCCCAGGAAAGGGCTGGGTACCAAGGATTATCGATAAGCCTCACGGGGGGTGAGCAAACGGACGGCAGGGTCTTTGCGCCACAGTCTGACCCACTTGACGGCTCAGACCTCATCATCTCCGCACAGGGGAGGTGCCCGTACTGCTAATGCGGACGACACGGAACTGCAGGACACAGACGGAGAACAGACAGGAGGGAAGGGCCGGGAAGCCTGGAGGAAGAGCGAGGGGGGCCACGCAGACAGCAGCTCCCAGGCTGCTTCCAGAAGCCCTGCGGGGGCTCGGACAGCCCCCGGGACGAAGGGGTCATCTTCGTGTGGCTCGGCCTGAAATGGGACAATTGCACCTGCCAAGGGCAGGAGGAGTGGGCCCTTCCCCGTGTCCTCAGGGGACCTCACGCTCCCGCTCGGTTGCCTCATTCTCCGACTGCGGAAAGCAAACAGGCTAACGGACCAAACTGGCACAGGAGTTAGCCGCGGGAACGGCACCCAAAGTGAGCGGAGTGGCCGGCAGAGAACACTCTCCCTGTGGTCAGAGTGTGCAAAGCTGCCGCCTGCCGTGCCCACCCCGGCCGGGCGTCCCAGCCTCTCCGCCTCCCGCCGCCTTCCAGCCTGCAGCTCCTTCCACACCTCCAGGATGACGCGAAATCCCGGACCAGATGCGCCCGGCACTGCAGAGCCAGGACAAGTGACACCCGCTGCCCACCCCAACCTCCTGAAGCTGCTTCCTCCCGTGCCTAACTGTGCAGCAGGGTGGCACGCTGATTCCTGCCCAGGTGACCCTGCCTTCTGCTCCTGCCCTGACCCCTGCACCACGTCCCAATGTGAAATTAAGTCCTGCCAACCGAGACCCTCCCCCTTCAGGTCGGAGAGGCCAGCCTCCTGCCTCAGGTAACGGCCACCTGGACAGAGCAGCTGCCCGCGGGACATTCACTCACCTGGCGCCCACCTACCTCCCTACGCACAGCCCCCTGGGGCTGCCACCTCCCTCGCTTTTCTCTGCAACTGCCCGGCAGGGACCGCAGCACCCTGTATCCCCGGACAGCCTGTGGCTCCGGCCTGGGTCCGAGCCGGGAGGAACGAGAGACAGACACTCCGCTCTCACGCAGAGGACAGCCTTGAGTCCGGTCCCAGGCGCCGATGGTGGGAAGCCGGGAGTCGGACGCGGCATTCGCCACCTGCTCTGGACAGGTGACTCGGGGCAAGTGTGTCCGACCTGGCACAGATTTGCTCAAAGGTTCCCGACCGGAGCCATCTGACTTCTCCGCGTGAAAAGGCTTGGTCCAGAAGGGGTGCTGCCAGCGCTGAGAGGCTCGGCCCCCGAGCAGAGCCACCATCTGCTGGGCCCGCGGAGGACACGCAGCAGGCAGACCCAGCCCAGAGCCGCAGAACCACAGCGAGGCTCCTGGTCCCAGCCCTGGCTTCTTTGGAAAACGTGGAAGTGACCAGGAGAGCAGAACGTCACCAACACTACTCGGTGCCAACACTGTGCCTGGCATGCTGGTAGATGCCTTCCACAAACGTCATCGCACACTCCTGCCATCGATCCAGTACATACTCATTTACAGGCCAGGAAAGCCACTGCACACAAGTTCACTGAGCACCTCCTGTGTGCTATGCTTGGTGACCTTGGGTCATAGCCACTCACTTGCTCAGCATAGTCAAGCAACTTCCCCGAGGTTGCACAGCTAGCAAGTTATGGAGCCAGGAGTCTGATCAAAATCCACCTGACTCCAAGGCCCAGGGCCTTCCCATGGCATCTCGTTTCCTGTCTGCACCAGACACCCCAGAAAAAACAAACTGGCTCTCAGAAGCTTGCGTAACTCGGTGGTTCTCGAGTCTGGTCCTCAGCTAGCAGCATGACCGTCATCTGCTAGAAACGCAATTCTCAGGCTCCAGGAGACCTGCTGAGGCAGTAACTGTGGGGGTGGGGCCGGCGCTCTGTTCTCACCGGCCCCCCAGGTGCCGGGGTGCACGCTAGAGTTTGAGGACTAATGACTAAGCACGCTGCAGACCACAGCGTGAGGCAGTGAGACACTGCTGCGTGTCCCAGCCGCACCGTAGTCACGCGGCCAGAGCCCCTCCCCCGCACAGTTCTTTGGAGAGCCTGACCTCGGGGTGGCATTTAGCCCATCTGCCCCCAGAGGGCATCCAACCCGTCTCTCCTAAGCGCAGCCTCTGTGAGCCGCCCGTGCGTGCCCGGTGGGGACTTCGCATGGTCCTCTGCTCTGAAGAACGGAATGTTTGGCAACGCTCAGCACGAATGTTTCAGGGTTTCCCGGGGGCTTTAATGAGGGTGTAGGTGCCGCCGTGGGACGCCCTGAAATTCCATGTGAGGCTGTGAAGGTCCAGCCACTCTGGAGAACCCAGGCCCAGGGTCACAAGGGGGCTGCAGGGGCGACAAAGCTGCCTTTGTCAGCGGGCGCGGGACGGCCACGCTGCAGGGCTGAGTCTGGAGTGCAGCGGAGGAGTTTCTACATTGCAGGAGCATTCGTGACCGTTTGGACAGAACAAGCACTTGGCTTAATTCGCAGCTCTAGGACAGAGGAAAAACCCCGGGAGATGCACGTTGCCTGGCCAGTAATAGTGACAGCCACCATTTGCCCAGCGCCTGCGTGGCCAGACACGATGCCAGCGACCAGCACACAGTGTCTATCTCCGAATGAACCTGCAGGGCTGGTGCCGTAATCACCCCTCTTTCTTACGAGGAAGGGAGGAAAAGGGATTGCGGGCGGCCAAACTACTTCCCCAAGGCACGGAGCCAGCATGTGAATTCATCCACGGTTATCCCAACAGCAAAGTCCAGGCAGTCCTTGTCCTTGTCACAGAAGCTGAATAGACACTGCCAAGCCGGGCAGCCGGGCTCCCACCCAGCCCATTGCACCCCTCCCACGGGCGGCTGAGAAAGGGTTAAACGCCGCGGCGGGAAGGGGCGGCCAGTCTTGGGCGGGGCTGTTTTCGGGCCAAGGTGAGGATGGTTTGCACAGCAGCCCTGGCAACACGAAAGCCCAGGTATTACTGAGAGCCACACCCGGGAGGGGGGATGTTTCCACTCTGCAAGACCTTGGCAGGGATGTGTGTGGGGTTCGGGCTCTTGCCATTTACAAGGGTGCGGAGGCAGCTGAGTCCCTCGTCTCTCCTGGCTCCTACAGGACGCCAAGGTGCCCCAGCCGGGGAGCCCGGCCCCTCGGGCTGGCTGCAGGCTGGGCAGGGCGGAGCCCGAGGGGTCGGGGTCAGCCGTGCCAGGCAGCCACTCACCCCCCGAGCTCTGCCCACGCAGGCATCTGAGCAACGCGCCTCCCGCCTCGCATCAGAAAGCAGCATTTCTAAAGATGAAGAAATCCCTACTTTCTTCTCTCAATTTGTTATTGTCATGACGTGACTCACTCAATAAGTAAAAATGCTCAGTCCTGCCCAAGGTGGCAGGCTCGTCTCCCCTGTGCTTGAAGTTCCTCCAGATGCTTCCTGCTTGCTCCCCACGTCACACGACCTGTCCCTTCTCACCGAGGGCTCGCCACCCCTGCTTCCCAGCTCTCCTGTGTCTGTTGAAGCTTGGCTCAGAGTCACCTCCTCCAGGAAGCCTTCCCTGACACCCCGTCCCAACTCACACCTTAAATCAGGAGCGCTCTTCTGTGCTCTCGAAGCTCCTGTACACTCCGCGCTCATCTCTTGCCTTAGCCCGTAACTGCGAGTTCCGTGCTGCCAGGGCCCGCGTCACGTCTCTCTCTGTGGCCCTGGCCCAGCAGTACCTGGCACAAAGTGGCCGCTAAGCAGCTGTGAGAGGAAGGGATGAGACGAGGAAGAGAACGGGAGGAAAAGGCAGGGGAGGAGGGAGAAGGAAGGCGGCGGGAGGGATCCTTGTCGGCTGCATTGACACGGAGACCACACAGACAGACGCACGGGCACAGCTGTCGCTGCGGCCCGCGTGTGCGTGTGCATGAGCACCCTGTCGCCACGGAGGGCAGGGCGTGTGTTGGAGAGAGCACTGGTCCCGGAGTCCAGCAGCCTCAGATCTTATCCGCGGGTGCTGCTAACTGGCTGTGTGACGGGGGAGAAGCCATTCCGCCTTCTGAGCGTCAGATGATATTTTGAAAAAAATAGAATTGAAAGCAAGCCAAAGAGTCAAATTAACTGGGCAGTGGTTGGATGAATTATAGCACAGGAGTCTGATGCGAGGTGCTGAGGCCGTCAAGAGAGGCGGCCCCGTAACTTGGTAGGGCTCAAGAGGCCGCTCGTGACCCACACTGAGCGGGGACATCGGCCCGCAGAGCGGCCCATGTGCACACGAGGATCACGGCTCCTCTCCGGCCACGGAGCAGCAAGCTCAGACAGGCTCCAGCACGGGCCCAGCCCCGCCCCGCTGGCCACCCACAGCCCAGGACCCAGGCACGTGGCTCCTACTCCCCGGCAGAAGGGCCGGGCCGCTGTGGAGGTCGCGGGGCCTGACTACACCAAAGACGCCGATCACCGTGCCGCATGCCTGTGCCGAGGAAGAGCTGGGACGGCTCTCAGAGGCCATGTCTGGTCCAGCACCTTCCACCCACTTTGGAGAGAGGGACACTGAGTCCCGGGTGTGGAAAGGGGCTTAGCCAAGGCCACACCGCTGTGTAAGAATCTAACTGGACAGGTGTGCGTGCGTGCTAATGCCCAGCCTTCTCACCGCAGAACTCAGAGGAAAGGTCACATTTGTTGAGCAGGTGCAGGTGTCACCCCGAGAGGCTGCACCCCAGCACTGCGGCACTCATGCCCACACCCACAGAAGAGCTGCCCGTGACAGCTCACAGCCGAGTCCCTCCCCAGGAATGGCCCTCAGCCCTGCCCAGGGTCACGCCCCAGTTCCAGGGCAGGCCGCGGGCAGCGACTGGCCGTTGCAGGGGTGCAAGACCCCGTGGGACCAGCTGGCCCCGCGGAGGCCTGCGTGGCAGCCGCGTCCCGGCTCGGTCTCTCCACGCGCCGGTTCTGCCGCCCCCGGCACAGGTGCCGTCCCAGAGCGCGCTCCGCTCCGTGACCTCCTTACGCACAGACCTCTGGCTCAGCGTCCGTTACCTGGGAAGCCTAGCCGGGGCGACGCAGCCAGGGGCAGGAAGGGCTAAGACCACCCTGTGAGTAAGAGTGAGTAAAACACTTTCACCAAACATGGAGCACCTACTGAATGCCAGGTCAAGTCCTGCCCTCGAAGACGCCCAGGGTGATTGACTGCGTCCCTGCGGTCTACCTGAGGGGACCGTCCGGATGCTCAGCCCACCCACTCCCCAGAGAGGGGCCGCGGCCACACTGGGCCTTCCGTTGCTGTCTCCATCCCTAAGCCCTGCGTGTCCGTGACGCTGCTGTGTCCACGCAGGGCAGCAGCTGGCCCTGAGCTCCGGCATGTTCCCTGCCGGTGTGTGTGCCCTTCAGGGCAGCTCACACGCTTGGTCTACCTTCTGCCGTCCTGTGAGGGCGCAGGCGTGGCGGCTGTTTTGCAGAGGAGGAAAGTGGCCACAGCAAGGTTAACACCTTTCCCGAGATCGCGACCTGCGGCCCCAGAGCCCCAGACCCGCCCCGCCTTCTTCAGCGTCCAGAGGGCGCTTCAGGGAACCTAAGCGAACGGACCCAGGCTTCTAGCCCTGTCTTCCCGGAGCTGGGAGAGTCAGACTGGCCTGCTCTCCTGTTTAAAGAAAACCATGTGTTTGCTCTCTGCTGCCAAAGTTGCAACAGAGCCGCCGTTTCGCCTGTGTTGACTGTAAAAGTTGAACAGAGGGTTAAACCCTCTGCCCTGGTGCCTGCCTTGCGGAAGGCTGTGATGAGCGATGCCCTCACCGGAGGGCAGGGAGTGCGGCCAGGGTGCCCGGACGGCCCCCCAGTCCTCGGACCTGAGCCCCCCTCTCCTGCAGGGGCTGAGCAGCTCCCTCTTCCGCTCCCCTGCCCTGAACCCCGAGCCGGCCGGTGAGGACCCTGACAGCCACAGTGTGTAGACACTGGCACCCCTGCGAGAGGAAGTGAGGGCACGTGGGGAGACGCTGCCCTGGCAGGGCTGATCCGTCGCCTGTGGGCGTCCCCAGTACACCCTCCCCGCCCTGCCAAGCGTGGGGCGCACGCAGCCAGCCCCCGAGAGCACAGGCAGCCAGGCGCCGCGTCCCCCTGCCCCGCACACGTGGGCACACACGCTCGCACGTGGGCACACACAGATCCACACACCCACTCACATACTGCACTGCATAACCGAAACCACGCTCCCAGCAAGGGCCCCCCACCTCCCCCGAGACGGGAAGCGGCTCCACTCACCGTTCTCCCTCCTCGGGAAGACTTTCTTCTGCAGACTCATCCCCACGGGGCTCTGAGGACGAGGGAGCCGTGGAAGTTCCCCCAAACCGCACTGGGACCCCGTGGGGGGATCCGCAGCAGCTTCTATGCCTGAGCGTGTGAATATGAGTTAAAACTACAAAGTGACTCCTCATTAGAACTGTTTTTTCCTCGGCAGGGAGGGAGAAGAAAAAAAAATCCCTTTCCCTCTGCCAGAAAATCCTTAACGTTTCACAACGGCGCTTCCAACTCCTACCCTCCTTGAGCAGAAAGTGTGTGTGAAGGCGATGCTATTTCACTGAATCAAGCCCTCAGATCATGAGCTCTTTCCTGCACCACAAACAGAAATGTAAAACCTCAAACTTTCCTTTGGACTTGGAGCCCGTTGCGCGAGGGCAGCACACAGCTCCCTCTGAGGTCTGATGTATGGAAAATGCGCTGCCTGTTGGGATCGTCCCAAGCACAGGAATCTCTCCCCCCGCCACCCCACTTTTTGTTTCTAATGAGTCCTGGTGTGTTTATGCAATTGCATGGGACAAACACAACACCTAAAACCCTCGCCCGAAGTTGCAGTGATTCATTTTCTCCCTCGCACACACCACACACAAACACAGCGCCTGTGTGATCCAAGTGAAAACGCCTTTCATAAACCCTGCAGAGCTGGGCAGAGCCCCTGCTGTGAATGCAGCCTGTGTCCCCACAGGGCCCGGGCTCGGGGGAAGGTGGAGGCCGCTTCAACCCACACAGACAGAAGGCGCCTGACTCCCGCCCCTGTCGGGACAAACGGATGAAAGAAAAGGGACTTGAGCCCGGGGTAATGGAGCCACGAAGGGTTCCCAGCCTACTCTGCCCTGTCGCCCCTGCCGGCCTTCTTGCCCCGGGAGACTTTATTTTTGGACTTAGACAAGATGTGCTGTTATTGTAAATGACCAGTTCAACGTCTGGGTTGAGTAAATCCTCGGATTGCCACCGAAAAGACCAAAAGAACATACGATAAGTGGGGAAACAGAGGCGAAACGGGAAAAGAGTGATGCCCACTCTTCTGGCTGAGAGTGTGACATTTTCGGCACGTAGCAAGGTGAGATTGGGTTGAGGGGAAAGCCTGCTCCGTGTGGTAAAGAGAGGAAAACTCTCCAGGGAAACAAGCGAGACCGACTGTGGTCTCGTCCCTGAGTTACCTGTCACCGGCCCTTGACTCATGTCACCACCCCACCACTCAGGGCTCCAAAGAGCGGCAGCCCCCAATGTGCCATCGCTCTGCTCAATCCTCCCCCAAGTCGCCGTGACGACCCTACTCACTCCGCACTGACACACCTGAGGGCTGCGGTCCCCACCCCCGGGCTGCGGACCAGTACCGGCCGGTGGCCTGTTAGGGACCGGGCCACACAGCAGGCCGGGAGTGGCCGCCCAGTGAGCGAAGCTTCATCTGCATTTGCAGCCGCTCCCCCTCGCTCGCATCCCCACGTAAGCTCTGCTTCCCCCCACCCCACACCCCACCCACCGCTGCCCTCCGTGAAAACTTGTCTTCCATGAAACCAGTCCCTGGTGCCACAGAGCTCGGGGACCGCTGCTTTAGACAGTCCTTTCCCAAGGCGTGCTGCAATGCAGGCCGCCAGCAAGACTGCTGTCAGCACCTGCAGTCAGAACAGCTCCCCGAGTCCCTGTCACCCCAGGGTGAGGGTCTGGGATCCAGTTCTCCCGCCCTCAGCCCCTCGTACTCCGATTAACCACGCCATGGCCCAGGCCCCGAAACTGCAGGGTGCCATGGCTGTGCCATGGGCACCGCAGGGCCAGACTGGCAGTGCCTGTTGGTGGTGCCCCCTGCAGCAGCAGTGGGAAGGGGCTGCACAAACCGGGAATCCTCCGCGGAAACCAAGTGGATGTGATGAAGCAAGACCTACCGCCGTAGCACGATGTCCGCATCGCATTGCTGCGTGAATAAAACGGCTTACAGAAACAGGGTGGAGAGTATGATCCACATACATAAAACATGATAAATTTGGAGAAATAAAATTGAGTTGCTGGCCGGGCGCGGTGGCTCACGCCTGTAATCCTAGCACTCTGGGAGGCCGAGGCGGGAGGATCGCTCAAGCTCAGGAGTTTAAGACAGGCCTGAGCAAGAATAAGACGCCATCTCTACTAAAAATAGAAAATTAGCCAGACAACTAAAAATCTATATAGAAAAAATTAACCAGGCATGGTGGTGCACGCCTATAGTCCCAGTTACTTGGGAGGCTGAGGCAGAAGGATTGCTTGAGCCCAGGAGTTTGAGGTTGCTGTGAGCTGGGCTGACGCCACGGCACTCTAGCCCGGGAAACAGAGTGAGACTCTGTCTCAAAAAAAAAAAAAAAAAAAAATTAAGTTGTTGCTTTTTTTATTTTTGACCGTTAGTGTCCCAATATCCCTGTGGCTTTTCACTGTCCATTCTGTTGCCTTCACAATTCCCCTGAATGGCAAGAGCTTTCCATTCATACCAGCTATAGGATGATAGAAAACTTTTTTTAAATAAAAAAAACTTGTTTAAGTGAGGGCATTGGCTTTAGAATTCCTAAGTCGACTTTGCGAAGTCGAGAGGGAAGACTGTAGTCTTGAAAGCCACGGCTTCTGAGTGTGTGGATCAAGCCTTTGAAAAGGGAATGATTGTGGGGTGTGATGGGCAGGAAAATGGTGGCTTGAAAGGTGACCACGTCCTGCTCCCAGGAACCTGTGACCGCGTTATGCTACCTGACAAGGCGGAATTAAGGCTGCAGGTGGAATTAAGGTAGCTAATCAGCTCACCTCGAAACGAAGGGGTCATCCTGGACGACCCTGGCAGGCCCGGTGTGACCACAGCACCTTCAAGGAGGAAGAGGAAGGCGGAAGAGGAGGGGAGTCGGAATCGCTCTCACCTGAGACTCTGCCGCGGGCTGTAAGGGTGCCGGAAGGAGCCACAAGCCTGAACGCAGGGGACCTCCAGAGGGTACGAAAGCAAGGACGCGCCCTCCCCCTCCAGCCAGGAAGGCCACCTGCCGACACCTGGGCTTTCGCCACTGAGACCCACTTCGGACCTCTGACCTCCAGAACTGTAAGATGGTAACTTTGTGTTGTTTACACCACTACGTTTCGTGGAAACAAATACATTTGGATTTGTTTTTCTTTTGTTTGTTTCTTTGATGCCAAAACCTTGGCTTTGACTATAAAGAGAAAACCCTGCAGGACTCAAAACACAGAATTTCCATCATAAACCATGGATTTGGGAAGAACACAGGACAGTATCGGATCAGCTTTATCTTATTCAAAAGGAAATAAAAGTTTCTGATTCAAGCAGCAGAGACAGGAAAAAAAAAAAAAGAAAGGAAAAAAAAGGGGGAAAAAGAGACCAAACTCTGCCTACCTGGAGGGGGCACGGGGCTCCAAGGCCACAGGCGGGGCCTGAGCAGGATCTTCCCGCCCTGCCCCGCCGAGGTCGGCTCAGGAGACGGGCAGTGCCTGCCGGAAGTGAAAGGGCCCGGAGACCCGCGTCCCACTTGCTGCCGGGCATTCTTGGGGCAACGAGCCTCACTGGGGCGTCCTAAGCCTGGAGGAGGAAGGTCCACCTGGGACAGAGCCTCTGGGACACTCCCCTGAGTGTGTCGGCAAGGGTGGCCGCATAGCCAAAGTGTCCTGTGCCTCGAAGACGTCCCCAGCACGGCCCACGTGTGCCGCTGCCCCAGGAGCTCCTGACAGCTGGCTGCAGAGGACGCAGGGTGACCTTCCTGGGTCAGAGAACCGGACGCCCCGGCAGCCAGCGTGGCGGGGATGGCACCCCCCGGGGTGGGACAAAGGAGAGGGGGCCAGGCCACATCCGCAGCAAATGCCACCAGAGAGGCAGCTGTGGGGCGCGTGCGCCTTCCCAACGCCATGACACACAGCAGCCGGCGGGGACCGTCCCCACTTGACTGAGCAGTTACCTGGAGGAGACTGAGTCACCAATTAGCAGTGACTGAATATGCTTTGAATTGATGAAATTAATGTTCCATCATCCACAAAATGGAGGCTTGGGAGTCACATTCAATCACAGAGAAATAAGAAAGGTTGCATGTTTATACATAATTGTTTTCTGTCAATAGCCTGTCGGCTACATGCCAAGGTTTGCACAGAGATCATCTCTGGCAAGTGGGATTATGACTGCTTTTGATTTCTTTTTTCCTGTATTTCCTAATTTTTTTTTTTTTGTCAGAAGAAACAGGTTTGTTTCTTGGGAAAAAGGGGGGAAATACTTATATACATATGTATATATGGGAAGCCCTAGTCTCTGGGAGACCAGAACTACGCCTGTACGTGGAGACTGTATTCTCAACAGGGAGGACATCTGGTCTTATTCACTGATTTATCTCAAGTGCCTAGGATGGTGCCTGGCACATAGCAGATGCTCAAGAAATGCTTGGTGAATGGTTCCGTCGACCAATTCACATGCCTAGATGGCAGCTTCCAGTGTGGATGCCAACAGTTTCCATCTTGTTCCGTGTATCCTGGGGGCATTTCTGGAGTTTGCAGGGGTGTGGAAACTACGCTAGAGCTGCAGGTGCATTGCTTTGGGCCCTGTGGCTCGGGGGTCTCATGCACCTGTGTCTGAGAAGACCCTTGACCCTGACTTGTGAGCTTCCAGCCACCACTGGCCCCAAGTCACCGAGCTTCCTTGCACAACTCCTTCCTCTGAATGTGTCCCCTTCCGGGGTGAGTGGGTGGGGGTAAGATGGCACAACCCGTTATAATCGCAAGTTAGAAGAGCTAGAATGGGGGAGGGTCCCTCATTTGGGACCAAAGGGATACTGGGAAGCTAATGGTAAAAACAAAAGCTAAGGAAGGGGCCGGATCGCCTGACGATCTTCTTGCCGTTTCCTCTACTCTTCCCATACACAAACCGGAACCCTCGCCGCCCTGCGGAGGATACGAAGGAAGTCCCACCTCTCTCCAGTCAAACCGCCTGGGGAGAGACGTGACTTCAACCCCCCACGTTCCAATCTCTGTCCTCCAGGCGTCCGGCTGTGCCCCCACCAGCAGCACCTCAGGGCTGTGGACACAGACACCCCGGTTGACAGCGGGCTCTGCCCAGCCCCGAGCCCGGCAGCCAGGGTGTTGGGCTCCGAGGGCTTGTCCTGTCCGGCCAGGCCCACAGCAACCCGGGGGCGACAGCAGATCTGCTGGGCCTGGAGTGAGCTCTGTCTGCCCAGGTCTCCTCCTCCTGTGCCGGCCTGTCCGTTCCCCGGGGGGCCTGGAGCCCGCCCAGAGCCTGCCCTTCTGCTTGTTCCATCCGGTTTAGCGGCCTCTGGTGTGCAGAGTGCTCCGTGCAGCTGCCTCTGCTCCAGAGCTGCCACTGCCCCAGCAGAGCCGGCAGACAGCCCAGCCCAGCTGATGCCACTCCCGCTACGCGGCGGGCTCCTGGCGCTCCTCGGGCCAGCACCACAGCCGCCCGGACCCGTTCCCACAGCCACTTCCTCCTGTTCCCACTCCTGGATCTCTGAGTCCCCAGCTGATGTCGCCAAATCACACTGAACACTTGAGAAAGGGCTGAGCCACTGCTGCGGGCGCCGGCCCAAGGTCACAACCTCTCCGACTTTGCTTCTTTGCGCTCCAGCATGGCTCAGGGACCCGCCGTGCCCTCCAGGCTGTGTCACCGGCAGAGGTCAGCACCGTCTCCCACACCCTCGGCCACTTCCCACCGTTAGAGCTGCCACACCACGTGGAGTGACATGTGATAGTCTGCATGACAAGGGCTGCAAGGGGGTCGGGGTGGCTTAGTGACAGCCAGCGAACTGTTTCTCAGTCTCATGTGTGACCATGAACCCAGATGTCTGCCGCTCCGAGGACGGCAAATGCACCCAAAGCTCAACGTTCTTTTTCAACCAGCTCATTAGTTTGAAAACATTCACTGCCTCAGTCGCTTATTTTTGCACTTAGAAAGTTACACATATAACCTCTTATGCCAATTTGTGGAATTTAAAATGCTTCATAATTTTTAAACATTTACGTTAAGGACAAATTGAGCCTCACACGACATTCGAAGAAGGATGAAAGCACAGCCTGGCTCTCTAACCTGGGGGACGCGGTCATCCCAAATCTCTGCAAAAAGCCCTAAAATCCCGTCTGGAAACCACAGAGCCTGCTCAGCATTAACAGTGGTTAATGACGACGGTCTGTACTCACGTGCCTCACGCGTCACAAAGCCCTGCCGTGTCACCTACACACGTCACCGGCTAACCCTCGTGGTTTCCCCATTTCACAGATGGGGCAGCAGAGGCTCAGGGAGGTGAGGGGCTCGCCTGAGGCCACAGAGCGAAGAAGACAGTGGAGATGGAACTTACGCCCCGTGGTCTCACGTAATGAGCAGAAGAGCCAGTTACAGTTTCTCAGCCGAGAATCGTGCGCTGTGTCAGCGAAAGCCCTCCCTGGCCACCTGTCCCCAGCGGGCAAGGCGGGCTCGGGGCCACTCCACGGCCTGGTGAGCGTAGCCACGGAACCACGGACGCTGGGGCTGGGAGGCACAGGATGAGCTGCTCCGCAATGGTGCTCACCTTGAAGGGGACCAGATCTCTCTTCAAACATCTCATGTGGGGCACCCACAGCTAACGCAAGTGAACGTGAAGCTGTTGAGTCTCTGGCCGGGGCCCCCAGCACCCGCCTGGGCTCTGCCACGCACATCAGGCAAAGCCGTGTCCCAAGGCAGCTCTCACACACACGGGGACACCAAAGCCCAGAAGAAGATGTGACTCGCTCAGGGACAAAGAGTTACGGAAGGAGGGAGAGTCCTAAGGCGGCTGATGCCAATCACTCCTCTGCCGCCAGGACTCATCCCAGCTGGCCCTGTCCGGGGCTGCTGAGTGGAGCGCGCTCCGTGTCCTGCCGTGACCGCGCTCTGCACGCTAAGCCTGGAAAAGCAAGCCCAGAAACGCCCTGTCGGGGCCTCCCTTGCTCCCAGGCAGGGAGACCTTTCGCAACTCAGACGTGGATGGAGCTCGATTCATCCACCGTTCACGCACTGTGTGTACTTTGGAAAGCACATTCGCGATACCTTATCTCACCTTATATTTTTTATTTTTTTTTTTGAGACAGAGTCTCGCTTTGTTGCCCAGGCTAGAATGAGTGCCGTGGCGTCAGCCTAGCTCACAGCAACCTCAGACTCCTCGGCCTAAGCGATCCTCCTGCCTCAGCCTCCTGAGTAGCTGGGACTACAGGCATGCGCCACTATGCCCGGCTAATTTTTTCTATATAGATTTTTAGTTGGCCATATAATTACTTTCTATTTTTAGTAGAGATGGGTTCTCGCTCTTGCTGAGGTTGGTCTCTAACTCCTGACCTCGAGCGATCCACCCGCCTTGGCCTCCCAGAGTGCTAGGATTACAGGTGTGAGCCTACTGCGCCCGGCCTCACCTTTTATTTTTAATTATCATAAAATATTTTCTACAGACCCAAAGGTATAGAGTCTCGTTTTATTCTAAAAGCTTTTTATTGTTTCAATACAAAAGTTTTTGTGTGTGTGTGTGTGTGTGTGTGTGCATCGTCATGTCTTTGTTCTGTCTCGGGAGGGTATGCAGGTAACAAGCCCACCACTGCAGGGTTCAGTGGGTTCTGTCTTCCTGCCCTCAGTCAGCTCAGCCGTGGAATCTCCTCAGCGGGTCTGGCTGGGGGAACCTGGAGGAGGCAGAGGCCTGGCTGGGATGCTGAGACGGGGGTGGGGACAAAGGACTGTTGTCTGAATCCCACCTCTCCAGGGGAAACTGGATGTGCTTGGATGGACGTCAACCAGAAGGAGCCAATGGTCACCCAAGGCCAGGTCTCCTCTCCGAGACCGTTCCAAGGACAGAGTGTTGGCACAACAGGCCAGAGCTCAGTTCTCAAGGGAGGACTGAGAGTCAAGTTGCAGAGACCAGACTCAGCCTGTGTCCAAAGGCAGAGCAGAAGGACATTTGGGAGCTAAGAATGTGGCGTGGATGGCGTGGACTGCGTGACTCCTGGGCCAGGCGTGGGCTCGGGGGTAGAGGTCTCGCAATGAAACAGACTGGACTCACGGGGGGGTGGCGCTAAGCTTAGCCTCAAAGACATTTCACTCTTTCCAGGACACCTTCCAGCTCCTCCCGGGCTGTGTCACCTTCTCCCTTCCTTGACCCTGGCCACAGAGCCCGCAGAAGGTCCCGGAGCCTCCCCGGCGCCAGCCCCACCGTAGCCTCGGCGCCCTCGCGGGCCACTGTCTCCGTGCCCACCCGTCTGCAGTGCACAGGGCCCGGCTGCTGCTCTGGGGCCTTGTTCCACCTGTCTTCTCTTCCCCGCCCAGTCTCTGCCTCCCCTCCCTCCCTCGGCCTCGAGACCTCAGTCTGCGCCCCTCTGGGCCCTTTTCAAGGCCCCGTTTGCAGCCGACGCTCCTGCGCTGCCGAGGAACCGAGGCGAGGCCACCAGTGCCGAGACGGAGCCCCTGCCCTGGGGCCTCCTGCTGCCGTCCTGCCGCTCCTCCCCCGCTGCTGCTGTCCCACTGGCCGTCCCTCCCCCACCCGGTCTCTGCAGGGCCTGGGCCACACCTGCTGTCACCGTGCTCTGCCTCCCGGGTCGTGGCCGCTCCCTCACACAGACAAAACCAACCACTCACCTAGTAGGCAGAGAGGTTGCCCTGCCCCGAGTCGCACCACGAGGGGGTCACCTCGCTGAGATCCTGCCTGATGCCGCCTCTCTCCCTGAGACCACAGTGGGAACAGCTGTCACACAATCGATGCTCAGACGCCCCCATGCTGTCCTCATTTCTCAGACACCCTGGATTTCAATTCTGTACCAGGAAGAACCTTCATTCCTTCCCAAGATGCGTTCGGCAGTCAGCAAAGCACACCTGGGTGCCGGCTGTGTTGTCAGCAGCTCTCTGGGGGGATGGGCGGGCAGGGCAGGGGCCCTCGGTGGGCCAGGTGGGCGCGGCCAGCCCTGGGAGATGTGGGGGCACAGTCAGGCCGCAGCCCCTGCTGTGCCAGGTCACAGACTCTGACCCGACAGGTGGGCTGGCCCACGCTCGGGTGAGTGAGCACATGGGGGAGGGCTGGGCACGCCCGAGCCGCAGGAGCCCGCACTGGGTACGGGGACGGGAAGCGGGAGGGCGAGCTCCAGGCACCGCCGCACCATATCCTGGGGGTATGTCCGAGGCCGCCCATGTCTTCTCTCCGAGCACCAGGAGTCTACGCCCACCACCCACGCCAAACACTGCACGCCATCCCCGACTTCGTCTCCTTTGTCCAACTTTCACTCGCATCCTGGAGGTCATGTATCCTATGACTCGCGTCCTGGAGGTCCTGTATCCTAAACATCCCCCAAACCCATTGACTTCTCTGCCGCCTCTTGGTTCAGGCTCTCACGCTGTCCTGCGAGGATAATCCGGAGTCTCCTACTTTTTCTACCTTTAGCTCGTCTTGCTCTTCTCAGACTCACCCTCTCCCACAGCCGTAGGAACCTGCCCTGTATATTTTCCACGTAAACCCTCCGGTGAGATCCCAGCCTTGGGAAGACAAGAGGGTCGGTCTTCGGGAACTGGCCCCCGTGCACCCCGCGGCCCAGCCGATCCTCGGCTGCCTCAGACGTGCCACCCACCGATGCGGAGATCGTGCTGTGTGTCCCTCCCTGCTTTCCCACACCCATCCCCTCGCCTCCTGTCCCTTACCCTGTGACTCTCAGCTCGCTCAAGGCTCACCCTTCTAGAACCTTCCTGTGAATGCTTGCCTGGCCAATGCAGTCCCTGCCCCTTTCCATGCTGCTGGCATATTTCTAACTCTGTGCTTTTCCTAGAATTATCGGTTTCCACGTCCGTCTTCCCCTCTAGGGTGTGGGTGCACTGAGGGCAAGATCTAGGCCTTACCCACCTCTGCGTCCCTGATCTAACTCAGCATCTGGCACTTGGGGAACTCGAAAGGGTCTAAACGAATTAAACAGCGGCATTGGTGACTGAATGATTTTCACTTCCGGTTACTAAGCTAGTAAACGCAGGGAGAGAGGCTGGAATGAGGAGGAAGGTGATGAGTTCGGTTTGGACACATGGAGTTTGGGGCATCCGTGGGCTGCAGAGAGTGGAGTCGCCACGTGGACACACGGACGCAGGCGCTGAGGTCAGGAGAGGGATCCCAGAGGGGAGAGAAATGTGAGCATCGGCAGGGTATAGAAGGTAGCTGAAGTCAAAGACTCAGATTTGAGATAACCTACAAAGCATCATAAGAACATGGATGAGGAGTAAAGCTTGGAAAACCCCAACACTTAGGGAACATGCAATGCAGGAGACATGTAGCATCTAAACAGAGAAGATACTAAAGAAGGATGAAAATTAAGAAAGTTCCAACACAGAAGCCAAGGGAAAAGGAGGATTCATTCTGCATGTTGTTTAGTCTTCGCTGGCTTGGGGACAAAATAAATAAACCCAGAAACTTCTGGCAAATTCATCTGGCCTCACTTCTCTCTTGAAAAAAATGGCTTTCGGCATTCCCTTGAGTTGAATGGCTGTCATTTCTAGGGTGCTAAGGCAGAGTGTTTGGGAAAGAGCAGACAGACGTAGCTACACTGAGGTTCTGTTCAGCGATTCCATTGACTTCCCAAACCCGGCGCTAATTTGTACAGCCCATAGTCCACTTCCCATAATGTGAAATCCCTGTGTGTTTGAGCAGAAATGTAATCCATGTGTTCATGATTCATTTGCACTTTATGTAACCAAATGTGGGGCTGTAGCTGTTTGATGTCCAGGAGAACATCTGAGAGTCTTTGCAGCCAGAACTCGCGGGTTGCCAAGGAAATTAAGAAGAGAAAAAGCTCAGCCAGCCCCATCCCTAATCCAAAGCAGTCAACAGGAAATGAATAGGTACCGTGTGAACGGCCGAGACGGCCAACCTGCCGATTGTCAGATCAGAGCCGTGTTCCGTGTCTCAGCTGCAGCCCCTCGACGCTGCACCAGCCACAAACAGGCAGTGCCTGGAAGTGCCTTGTCGTTTATGTGACAAATCGGATACTGTGGACATTTAGATTATTTCTAATTTTGATATTATAAATTAAGCTAAGACAAAAATATCTGTTGATAAATTTTTGCCCACATCTCTTACTATTTCCAGGGGATAAATTTTTTTTTTTTTTTTTTTTGAGACAGAGTCTCACTTTGTTGCCCTCGCTAGAGTGAGTGCCGTGGCGTCAGCCTAGTTCACAGCAACCTCAGACTCCCGGGCTTAAGCGATCCTCCTGCCTCAGCCTCCCGAGTAGCTGGGACTACAGGCATGCACCACCATGCCCAGCTAATTTTTTCTATATATATTTTAGTTGGCCAGTTAATTTGTTTCTATGTTTAGTAGAGACAGGGTCTCGCTCTTGCTCAGGCTGGTCTCAAACTCCTGACCTTGAGCGATCCACCCGCCTCGGCCTCCCAGAGTGCTAGGATTACAGGCGTGGGCCACCGCGCCCAGGGGATAAATTTCCAGAAAAAGAATCACTGAATCAAAGGGGATAAATTGTACTTCAAAAAAAATTGCACTTCAAAAAAATTTGCACTAGATTACCCTCCTCTAGGCAGCGAATGAGCTTGTCTTTCTTGTCATACCTTCCCACACATGGAACGAGATCAACAAAATAATCCAATAGAATATTCTGAAGTTATTAAAAGTCTTATTTTCAAAGACTATTTTACATAGTATGGGAAACTATTAACATAAATATAAAATTATATTACTGAATATAAATTGTATGTAAGCATAAACTCAATTTTATTTAAATTATGACATACGTGTAACGTTTATTGCATCAGTCATTCCTAGCGGGTGACTCAGGGATCCAGGCTGTCTCCACCTTGTGTCACCACCTTCTCAACATGACACTCACGTTCCACATCAGCGGATTAGAAAGCACAGAGACTTATCCCAGGGCTTGTCGGTGGCTCAGGCCAGAGGGACACATGTCGTTTTCACTCGTGATCTATTGCCCAAAACTGTCTTCTGACCATGCGCAGCTACCAGGCAGCGAGGAAGAGAGCATGGCTATGTAGTGAGCGTTCCATGTCTCCGGCACATTCTGGCCACCAAATATTCCTTTTCTTTTCTCCCACCTTCCTCCACAAAACAAAACGAAACGAAAGCACTCACTCTTACTCCGTGGGAGACAGCATGAAGGCCCATCGAGTCAAGGCACCCAGCTCCCAAGCTCTGAATCCCCAGCACGCACGCCGCGGTCTCTGCATCGCGTTGGGCGTGGGTCCTCTCGGTCCAGAGGACAGTTGTTCTAGAACAGGAGTCAACAACTTTTTCTCAGAAGGCATTAGGCTCGTGGGCCCTGGCGTATCGGTCACACCCATCCAGCTCTGCCACGGTAGCACAAAAGGCAGGCACAGGACAGTATGTAAATGGCGGGCTTGGCTTTGTTCCAATCGAGCTTTATTTACAGAAACAGGCAGAAGACATATTTTGCCGCTGAGCAAGGGTTTGCCAACAGCTAATCTAAAAGGTCAGGTTACCTGCCTTCCACACACCTAGTATTCAGGGGGGGACAGAGACGGGGCGGAGGCCACCAACACTCCCGTCCAAAGGGGAGAATCTCGGCAACACCAGCAGCCTTAGGGTCACAGAAACTCGGAGCCACCGGGCAGCTGCTGCGAAGGCTCCGACCGGGCGGGCGGGGACGTTCCCTGACCCTCTCTGGCGGGCACTCCCTTCCCCTGCTCTCCAGGACACGTTTTGGGAGGCTCTTCTCTTTCCCTTTTCCCTTCTGCCTCCTGAGCCACGTCTGCGTCTGCGGGGCTTTGGCAGACGCGTCCTCCCTGGGGGCTGCCGGGCTGTCTCCGCCTATTGGCCTCGGGGTGTCCCAAGAGCGGTTACAGGTCCCCAGCGATCACAGGCCTCTCAGGCCAGAGGCACGGGGAGAGGGATGTTTTGCTCTGTTTCGCTGGCACTGTGACTCTCAAAGTGTCACCGTCAATTCCTCCTCCAGGAGCCGCACCCGCTGTTCTCTCTGGACTTGGCGTCCAGACCTGCCTATTTCTCTATTCCACGTCCCGGGCTCTCTCTCCCGGCACGGCGGGGGCTCCCGGGAGGGACCTGGAGCAACGGGTGTAAAGGTCACAGCCCTGATCTAATATTTGCTCTGAGACAGCGTAGCCAGAGGGACATTTTAGCAATAGGTGTGACACCGGGCAGCACACCTTTAACCTGGCGTTTGCCTGTGGCCTCCCTTGATCCCTTTACTCAGCCTTTCTCAGCCAGCGGCGGTCACTTTCAACTTTGCTTTCTGGCCTTTCTCCGTCCTCTTTTATTACTCTTAGAAACAAGTCGGTTGTTTTCCTTGCTCATCTGGTCCTTGTAGCGTCTTGGGAAACACAGTAACAACCGGCACCTACCACCGAGGTTCTTTTTCTAACCTCTTCCCGCAGAGCTGCAAATTCTTCAGGAAGCAAACGCGCCTCCCGGTCCCTGCATTCGAGTCCCACAGATGTTCAGCGCGGACAGCAGGGGCTGCGGCTCCTCAGTCTCTGACTCGGTTTCCTCACTGCGTTGCCCAACCAATCTGTCAACGCACACGTTTTAGTTTCCACTGGAGCACCCCACTTGTACTGCCGATCTCTAAACGAGTTAGACTAAGGCAGGATATACTAGGGTCACAAACCGATCCCAGCGTTCAGGCCTTTAGCACAAGGCCCTAGCGTGCTCGCAGAGAGTTTAACAACTCTGGCGGCTCGTATGGCGCGTAAAACGTACGTGGAGGAGAGACACTGAGAAGGAGCAACGTGGGTGCTTGCCTCATCTTCCTCAACTCTCCACAGCGAGCGTTCATTACTTTCTAATCAGAAGAAAACTACAAACACTGAGTTTAATAGGTAATTCAGCTGGTTGGGAGGAATGATCCTTAACCATTCAACTCACTGTATCCTTTGAAATCCATGCTCTCCGAATGGGCCTTTCAAGGTGACACGTGGCTCATGGGCCCTTCTCTCTCCTTGTGACGGACGTTCAGCCCTGTCCCTAAGGCCGCAGCATCAGAACAAGGACTGGTGGTTTTAGAAGAAGGAAAGAGAAGTTTATGAATTTGCCAGCAAATGAGGAGGTTTGCAGACTCCATCTCAAAGTATCAACGTCCTGTCTTTGAGCAGAAATGCGGAGCTTTCTGCAGGGCAGGTTTTCAGCTTCAGCGCATCGCTGTTCAGCTGTGCTTGGCGGTCTCTGATTCAGCCCACCTTCGGCTAAGAGTCCCCTGCCCTCCACCCGGACACTCCCTTGAGCCGTCTCCTGTGGGACAAAGAGCCAAGGACTCTCCCTGCCCCTCCCAACCGCTGGCCTGAGGCTGGGATGTAGGTTTAGTTCTCAGAACAGGTGAGGAGGTTTTGAAGAGACAGAGACCATCTTTACCTTTTATCAAGCCACTCTGTTACATCCGGGGATGCGATTCACTCTGAGGCCTTCCTGATTCCAGAAGCATCCTTGAGTCTCTTTCTCTGTTGGCTCACGTTCCTATTTGTGTGATTCTAGCATTTGGATATGGTATGCTCTTTTAAAATACATTAATGCGCTTTTCTCTTTTGCATCTGTTTCCATCCTTTTCCTGGGCAGCCTGAGGCACACGCCTGCCTGGAGATGGGGGGGACAGGGGGACAGGCACCAGTAAGGGGGGGGGGGTCACAGCATGTCGTTCCGCCTTTGGGGCTCTCTAGCCACACCAGTCCTATGGTCCTATAAATTAGATTTGTTGCAAGAGAGAAAGCCAATTGATTTTCTTTTTGTTTTTTTGTTGTTGTTTTTTTTTAGACAGAATCTTGCTCTGTCACCCAGCCTAGAGTGCTGTGGTGTCAGCCTAGCTCACAGCAACTTCAAACTCCTGGGCTCAAGCCGTCCTCCCACCTCGGGCTCCCAGAGTGCTGGGATTACAGGCATGCGCCACCGTGCCCGGCCCCCCGTTGGCTTCCTTACCCCCATGTCTCCCTAGCTTATGAGGAGGCAGCCCTGCATGCTAAATTTCATGATTTATTCCATAATAAAAAGAAAATGCCTTTGGCCTGGGAGGGAGACCGGGCAGCCTCAGCTGCCAGCCCGAGGGAGAGGGCATGACACAGAGTACAGCCCCTGCCTCTGGTCCCGAATGATAAGACAGGAGGAGAGATCAGGAGACTAGTAAGGGCCGGGCACGGTGGCTCACGCCTGTAAATCCTAGCACTCTGGGAGGCCGAGGCAGGTGGATCGCTCGAGGTCAGGAGTTTGAGACCAGCCTGAGCAAGAGCGAGACCCCGTCTCTACTAAAAATAGAAATAAATTATCTGGCCAACTAAAAATATATATACAAAAAATTAGCCGGGCGTGGTGGCACATGCCTGTAGTCCCAGCTACTCGGGAGGCTGAGGCAGGAGGATCGCTTAAGCCTAGGAGTTTGAGGTTGCTGTGAGCTAGGCTGACGCCAGGGCACTCACTCTAGCCCGGGCAACAGAGCGAGACTCTGTCTCAAAAAAAAAAAAAAAAAAAGACTAGTAAGAGGCGGGAAAGGGGTATAATGTGTTGATCCTGACATTTTAGGGGCGTTTAGGGAAATGCTCTTGCTCAGTTCAAGCTGGACTCGCCTTTCAGGTATAACCGCAAGGAGCTCAGACCCACACAGCCTGGACGGAAACCGCCTCAAGGTAAACACAGGTACAGCAGGATTAGGGACGAGAAAAGATTTTCTGGAGAAAACGGATGGTGTGCTGTGTCCCCGCACCATGCCTGGGGGACAGGAACGTTCCCTGCACCTCAGTGAAGAGCAAAGCGCTGCAGGGAGGTCACCGGGAGGGGACGCTGCTTAGCTACCTCTGCAGGTGAGCAGACCCGCAGGGCGCGGACTCCAGCCGGGAAGGCTGAAGCCAGAGGGAGAAATGAGGAAATGCTGAGTTTCTGCTTTGACGGCAGGGAGAAAGAGAGGCGGCCGCACGGGGCTGAATCCGCACTCCCAGAGTTATGGGGCTCGCGCCTGTTTCCTGTGAGCCAGAGGTGGGGCCACGTGACGGAGACGTGGGGCGTGTTAGGTGCTGTCTGCGTGGTGTCCTTGGAAGGGGAGACGGACCCCATCAGCAGGAGCCCACAAGTGCCGGTGCTCCGGGGCTGAGAGTGAGCAAGGAGTTGCACGGGAGACCCCCCTGCCCCGCCTTCAACAGGAAGCCTAGCGAGGGTCCCCCAGGGCGGGAGGCATCCCCGGGGACTCCCCAAAACTCTTGAGGTGGACAGTGACCCTGGCCATCTGCCAGGACCAGAGAGCACAGAAGCTGGTCTTCCAGAGGCGCCATCAGGAAAGAACTTGGCCAATCTCCTAATCCATTTTCCTGCCCTCAAGCTCCAGCCCCAAAAGGGTCGGTGAGGTGGGGGGGGGGGGGGGCACCCGTGGCAGGGCCCGGCCGGCAGGGAGCAAAGCTGCAGGAGGAGGGGAGGCTCCACAGCGAGTCCAGAATTTCACTGCAACGTGGAAAGTAACGTTGTCGTTGCTGAACTGAGTCTGCCTTCAGCAACATGGATGGTCCAAGGCGACTTTAGCACCCGGGGGACTGGCGAGCCGAGTGTTCCTCCCGGGGTCGGGGTGGAAGTCGCCGCACTGAGCAGGGCGGGGCGGGGGGGGGGGGACCTCCGTTGGGGGAAGAAGGAGCTTCGCGCGTCCATCCCCTGCTTGTCCTGTGTTTGGGCTCCGTGAGGAGGACAGAGCGGAGGAGAGTCAGGGAGAAGGCGGAAAGGAGACAGCAAGAGAGAGAAGGGACAGAGGGAGAAAGGAGAGGGTGATGGGAGAGGGACAGGGAAGAGGGCAGAAGGTGAAGAAGGGAGACAGAGAAAAGGGAGGAGGAAGAGTAAACTGACTGATAGGTCTGTGCCCCCAGCTGTCCCTCCTCTTTGATTATCATTTGCCACTTGCCACAGGCACCACCCGCATCCGCCCAAATGCCCTCGAGGCTTCCTACCGCAGGCCCTGCACCCGCCCCGCACGGGGGAAAGGCCAGGAGTTCAGGTCCCCAGGGCAGCTCTCAGCCAGCGACCCACGGGAGATGAGGAACCAGCCTCCCCCCTGCTGGCCCCCGTGGTCCACCCCCATCTCTCAGTTCCACGGTGGGACGCAGTCCCAGCTGCCCCCGATGTCCCCTGCTCGATAAACCACCTTCTACTGGCTTCCTCTCCCCTCTTCATGTCTCCGCCCAGATGAGCCGCTCACGCACACACACACACACACACACACACTCGTCTCCCGGGGACTCCAACCTCCCCGCTTCCCGTCTGCAGCCGTCCCTGGCAGGCCTCTCTCTTCTGTTGAATGTCCCCAACCCGGAGCTCTGTCCCTCCGGGGGTGGCCGTAAGAGGAAGGGGGAGGATGTAAAACCAAGAGGCTCTCCTGCCACCTCCCCCCACCCCCCCGACAGAGGAAGAGACCAGACCCCGGCTCGGGGACCCCGCCAGCCGAGCGGGCTGGGTGGTGTCCTGCTGCGGCTGTCACAGCCCTGGCAGTGCGGTCCCAGGGTGGTGCTGCTTCCTGCCCGTCTGCTGGGAGCACATTCAGGAGACATGAGCAGATGTTTGGCAGATGTTCAACCGTGCTCACCTCAGCCAACAACAACACAGTGCAGAGACGCCGCGGGGAGAGGAAGGAGGGTGGAGACCGGCTTAGCAGCTAGGGACAGCCACAGGGGACACCATCTCCAGCTCCCTCTGGGTGTGATGGAGGCAGGGTGCTCGTGTGTGACGCACATGCAGCGAGCCTGGGACACACGGTGCCAGGATTTGGGGTGGAGCCCTGGGTGGGTCGGCCTGTCCCGCCCAGCTCCCCAGACAGAGGCCACAACCCCAGTGCCAGCCTGGCCGCATGGGGAGCCTGGACAACTGCAGGAACCTGGTTCTTTCAGAAAGGGAAGGGTTGGGGCAGGACTGGTCCCCCGCTGCACACACGGGGCGTCTCAAACGCCCTTTCCAGAGGGACTGGATGTTTCTCCCTCTTGCTCAGCACAGGGCTCTGGGGCCTCTACCCCTGACAGAGCTGGGGCGTGAAGCCAACCCCAGGCACCCTCCACCCGGGCTTCAGGGACGCGGCTGGTGACCGAGTTTCCAGGAGTCCCGAGGTGGCCTGTGGGTGCTCTGGGAAGGAGGCACCACCTTTTTTTTCCATGCATTTGTTTATTTTTAAATACTTAATGAAAAATAAAGATTGTATAAATTCAAGGTGTACGATGTGATGATTTGATCTACATGTGCATCGTATAATGATTATCACGATCACATTAATTGAAACATCCATCGCCACCCATGCCGTACGCGAGATCCCTAGAACCCGTTGGTCCTATGACTCACAGTCTGTACCCTTTGACCAGTAATGACGTAGCTCACAGGTTATATGTGAGAATGAAACCTGTCGGTACATGTAAAAAGTGCTCCGAAGAGCACCTGGCACATAATAACTGCTCAATAAATGTTGGCCATGATAATGATGACGTCCCAGCACAAGTTGGGACACGTTTTCCTGTCCTCGGGGACCGTTACCGTCAAGCATGGCAGCCCTGCAGTTCAGAGTGGCAAGTGCTGGTGACAGAAGCACCTACTCACGCCCGACCCTGCCCGGTGGCTGCTCCGCCCGAGCTTGCGCTTGCCTGTGAGATGAGGAGAAGGAAGAACCGACGTTTAGCAGTTCGGGCCCCGCACTGGGCTGAGCGTGGGGGACACAGAGATTAGACTGTAGCCTATGAGTGCATGGAGTGGCGAAGAGGTGCAATGTCCTCCTCAGGCCACACGGCGGGAAGTGACTGGGTCCAGGCGGAGCTGTCCACCCCCAGAGCCGGAGCTCGGAATCGTCATCTCCTCCTGCCTCTCCCCAGTACATGGTCTCGATTCACGGACTCTTCCAGACACCCGGAGAGGAAGCTAGTGCCCGGCGGAGAAAACCGGCTTGCTGAGGTCAAAGGTGGAGTCGAGGCAGGGCGGCAGCAGGGAGGGCGTGGAGACCGCGCAGCACACGGACTCCCGGACCTGCGGCTCAGGGTGCGACTTCCCGGGGGGCTCCAGGCTGCAGACGGAAGGTCTGCAAAGAGTCCCGCAGAGGCTGTGTTCTAACCTGAACTTCCCTTGGCACAAACCCTCGGAATGCTGTGTTAAGCAGGTTTTACACATGCCTAACACAACATTTTTTAAGGAAGCCAAAAAAAAAAAAAATTAACTGATACCCTGGCCATGGAGGTTTTATGGTTTTTCCTCTCTTAAAATGTGCATTTTGAAAACTGGAAATGCCCTCGTGTTTTGACATTAAGCTCAGCAGCTGAGCAGTGACAAGTGTTGACTAGTTGGCATTATTAACATTGACATCTTGTGGCTACTTGGAAAACTACAGGACCAAACCAGCAGGGCGGAAACCAGGTCTCCTTCCAGATTTCAAGCCTCAGGGATCCTAACCCAGTTCTGCTCCCCAAGGTACTTAGGCAACTGTGAGGTTCCGGATCTGGGCAGCCGCTGTCATCCGTGGGTGGGGTTCTCCTGGGACCCGCCTCTGTCTTCCCGATGGCCTTAGCTGTGTCCCTCCCCCTACCTGGGACAATTTCCTCACCTTGTCCAGGTGAGCAAGCCCGGCGCCCCCTCTATAAAAGGTATGGATCCGTGCATTTGTTGATTCACTCATCCGGTTAACAGATATTCCCCAGGAAATGGGGCGACAGCAATGAGCAAGTCTGAGCCCAGAGTGCGGCGGGAATTGAACAAGGAAGTGAGTGTCATTGCCCCCTGCGGCTTCGCGAGGTGCCCCTGCCCCACGCAGCAGTGACGCCGAGATGACAGGGAGACCTGAGAGCCCTCTCGGGTCAGAAGTGCTCGCTCTCCAGTCACTATCGTACTTCATCTGCCGTGAGACGTGCAGGCTGTGCTTCTCGTAGCTTAACCTCCCTGCAGTCAGCGTGTGCATCGAAACAATGCGCTTCACGGTTGCTGCCGGCCAGGCGGCAGGCCCGTGTGCACACCTGGTCGGTGGCGCTAATTCCTGGTGGCGTTAAAGCCCTTCGGGGGCCCAGTCAAGAAGCCCCTGGAGGGTTGTTCAAGGAAGAACATGATTCCCAAGGCCGTCTGAAGGCTTCCAGGGACACCTTACGGTAGGCGCAAGAACGCGCCAGAATTGTCGCAGACGTTTCAGACTGTTAAAAAGTGTCTTTCCCCAGACGGAGCCGAACCTACCTGCCTCTGGGCCCTGGTTTTGCCCGTCAGAGTCCCCCAGGCAAACCCCACTCTGCTCTCGGCCAAGCCAGGGGTTTCGACCGAGGCTGCACATGAAAATAAACTGGCAGGCTTTAAAAATCACTAATTCCTGGTCTCCCAGTCAACTAAACAAGACCCTCTGGGGGGCCCAAGCACAGTATTTCCTTAAGTCCCAGCCCAGGCATTCTGGTGGAAGGGCCCAAGTGCAGCCTGGCGCTGGGCCTTGTCCTTGTTCTCCCAGCGGGTCTGACGTGTGGCCAGGCTGAGACTTTCCTGACCTCCCCGAGGAACCCGCTTCCTCCCTCACTGCCTAAGGCACCGGGTCTCCGCCATGCCTGCACGTGGGAACTGTCCAAAGGACACGGCAAAGCCCGGTGCCCAGGCCACACCCCAGGCCAGGAAATCAGGACTTCCGGCTGGGCCGGGCGTCAGCAATGGTCACAGTTCCCAGGGGGAACCCCCTGCACGGCCGCGTGTGGAACCCCTGCCCCGGACCCCGCAGTGCGTGGTGGAAAATGCCTGCCCCTCCTGGGGAGGGTCCACCTGCCCTGGCTGGAGCCGCTTTGTCTGAAGCCTCACAGGAACTCAGTGAAGAATGAATAGATGAGCAAACAAGTGGAAGGATATTTATTTTGTCTGGAACTTTCTGATCACAGGGGTGCCACAACTAACGGCAGGTAGAGGTTCTGACTTCCTTGGTCAGAGGCAGAGACACAAGCAGGGTGGTTTCCAAGAGGGGAGGGGAATCTTTAATTCCAAGGTGAGGCCACAGCTTGCGGCTCCGCACTGCTGATGTTTTAGCGCATTGTGCAGAGCTACGGCAGCGTAGCTCTGACAGCTTTATTCATAGACATTATGTCATAACTTCACATAATGTCTTTAAACACTGAGCTTTAAGAAGTAACACACAGTCCTTGCAGAAGCTGCTACTAGGAAGGATCTAAGTGGAGGGGGCTGAGTTCTTCAATGTGGTTATCGACAAAGGGCCACTGTGTGTCATTTTCCAAAGCTGTTTATTCCCAGACCTGGGGAGTCTAGCCCCAGACTCCCCCCACAAGTTCAATAATCTTAACACAGCCTTAGTTCTAATACAGCTCTCAGAGAGCGCTATACCTTACTTCAAAATTGCTTGAGGCGTGAGCAAGGTTAAAGTTCTTTTAAAGCTACATTTGAGGAGAGCAGAGCCCGAGAGGACACACGTGTGCTGGCGTGTCACTGCGTGTTCAGGCCCATGGCCTGCTCCACGGCTCGCGTGTCCTCGGCCGGCGGTCTGGGCAGGCCCAGCATGGTGGGCGAGTCGTTCCTGGGGTTCCTGGTCACCAGCATCCAGTGGTTCTTCGGCTTTTCAACTCGGTGTGAATCCAGGTGCGTGTGAGCCGCGACCTCTGCTTCCTTCCCAAAGTAGGTCCTGCAGCAAGAGAGGGCGGGTGGGCTCTGGCTTGCGACTGAGCGGCAGCCCCCGGTGGGCTGTGTACTTCGTCGCAGAAGCCCCGGGAGAAGCAGGGTGCTTGGAGGGCCTTGGGGACCTTGAACGGCTAAACTGTGTCTCGGTTCCTCACTGTCTAACGTGGGACATGTTTGTGGGAAGGTTTCGGGCCGTCTGGGCAGGGGTCGGGCAGGTGGTCCCGCTTGCCCAGGCAGCCCTGTGGGAGGAGGAGGGACTGAGTTGCAGACGGGGGACCTGGCGGGACTCCCGCAGCGTCGAGTTCCACGTGACACTGCTGCCTCAGCAAAGGACGAAACCGAGCTCCTTTGCTTGTCTTCGCGGCCCCAGCCCCGAACCGGCCCCTGGTTGCGCCCTCAGCAGGTACCTGAGGAAGAGGTGGCGGTGGGCCGCCAGGCCGCGGTTCGTGTGGCAGTGATTGATGAGGACTCTGGCGTTTGCCTTCGCAGATAAAGAAAACGTGCCATTAGCATTCTGAACTAAGGCCTCCAGTTTCCTAAAAGCAAAAATTCGGAAGTATACTATGTATTGATTTAAATTTAGTAAAAAATATATATAAACGTATATATTCATGGTCATGCATGATATAACGTTTCAGTTGACGAAGAACTGCACGTATGAGCATGAGATTATCATATTGTGTTTTTACTATTCCTTTTCTATGGTCAGATACAGAAATACTCAGCAGCGTGCTACAGTTGCCTGCAGCGCTCAGAACAGTCACATGCTGTACAGGCTGGTGGCCTGGGAGCCACAGGCTGCGCCGTCTAGCCTGGGTGTGCAGTGGGCGACACTATCTAGGTTTATGTAAGTCACTCTGTGATGTTCACACAAGGACAAAATCACCTAATGACACACTTCTCAGAATGTATCCGCATTGTCTGTAGCATCAGTGGAGCCCACAGCAACCTCAAACTCCTGGGCTCAAGCGATCCTCCTGCCTCAGCCTCCCCCTGAAGAGCTGCGACTACAGGTGCCACGATGCTCAGCTAATTTTTCTATTTTTAGTAGAGACGAGGTCTCGCTCTTGCTCAGGCTGGTCTTAAACTCCTGAGCTCAAGTGATCCTCCTGCCTCGGCCTCCAGAGTGCTAGGATTACAGGCCTGAGCCACTGCACCTGGCCCCGAATTCTTTAAAACTTAGCATTTACCAGAAACCTGAAAGAAAACAGGGTCAAGGAAGCGGTATCCCAATCCTTCCGATCTCGCCTCGGTGGTTCCCGGGGCAGGGCCTGGGCGGCCCCACTGAGCGGGCAGGGCTGAGACTCCGCTGCAGGACCCGCCACGGGGCAAGTCCGTGCCCTCCCCACTCGGGCGGGAGTAAACCGCGGCATCCTAGCAGGGACACCCAGGTCTCCCGGCGCTGCCCTCACCGGGACGGGGAAGCCTTCGTGCTCCAGGCGGAGCTGCGGGTCGGGCGAGGCAGCCTGCCAGCAGCTCCTGTAGGAGACCTCGTCTGTCAGGTATACCTCCTGGAGCCAAGACTTCCTGGACGACTTCAGAAGAGTCCTGTGGTCGCTCGTTAAGTACAGCTGGCAACGACAGAAGCAGGTGAAGCAAGTCAGAGCCGTGCGGAACGCGGGGGAGAGAAGCACCCAGCTGGCGGACAGCAAGCTCGAAAGCAGTTTGCAAAACCCTGTTCTTGCTGATTGTCTGAGAAACCTCAATTTCCCTCTGCCTTAGAGGTGCCATCTCGGAACACACACACGCACCTCAAACTGCTTTTCCGCCCTCCGAGTGCCAAACCCAGTCCTTCCGCTTCCCACGCCCGTCCCCGCTCTCCCCTTCCTCTTTTTCAAGGCAAAGGACTTGGATCGATATTTCATTTCTTTCTAATGCTGCTGCATGAAACTTGTATGAAATAGCATGATGACGTCCCAAGCGATGTCAGCACAGCTGACAGTCATTTGTGAGCCTCCAAGGGGACCACACTTCTCTGAAGTGGATGCCCACGCTGGGGCTTTGTGTCAGCTGCCAGGCCGCCCGTGACCTTGCCACAAACCACCCATCCTGCTGAAGGGTCCGGGTGTCAGCTGCTCATCAGCTCTCTACTGGGTCACCTGGCCTGGACGTGCAGGGGGCATCTGCTAGTTCTGACAGGTTTCCAACAAGCACCTTTCACACCAAGGCTGTGCGTGAGCCACTGTGGGGACAGCAGAAATGAGTTACTGTCCCCAAGCGGTTCCCACCTAGCAGAAGCTGGCGTGGCGCACAGAAATGGGATGCACCTGCGGGCACCTGTAAGGCGAAGGCTGTCGGGCAGAGCCGCAGTGAGGGGCAGGAGAGTGAGGTGGACACAGGGCACTCTCCTGGATGCTCGGGAAGGGCACAGGGTGCCAGGGAGCTGGAGGGGTGAGCACAGGCCGGCCGGGGTCCACTGCACGGCATGTTACAGAGGGCCTTGAGCGCCACGGTGAACAGCCAGAACTTCATGCAGGGGGATGGGGGACCCACTGCTGACTTCAGTAAGGACGGGAGGTGACCAGACCTGAGCTTCTAAAAGACCAATCTGGCAGCCCGCCATCCAGCATGGTCCGGTGTCAGGATGGACTGAAGGGCCAGGCCTGGGGTCCCGACTGCGGAGCTGCGTGGGGAGGAGGCAGCCCAGACACATTGCGAAGGGAGAGCAGCAATGGGGGACGGAGAAGGGACCTGGTGATGAGCCGGACATTGGGTGGGAAAGGGGGACGGGCCACGGCACACTGTAGCTTTGCCCTAGGTGACGGGAGAGCCACAGTGCCTTTGAGAGCAGCAAGAAGCCACAGCTTAAAATGACAAAGAACATTTGCCTCAAACCACAAGCTGCTTTGTTCATGTAAAGAAAATCCACGATAAAATCAGAAACTAGCCCAGAAGGCTGCTATCACCAGATTTTTTATGAACACCCTGGCAGTGCTTGCTAATTCAAAGACAGGAAGAGGGCGAGGTGGCTCACGCCTGTAATCCTAGCACTCTGGGAGGCGGGAGGATGGCTTGAGCTCAGGAGTTTGAGACCAGCCTGAGCATGAGGAAGACTAAAAACAGAAAGAAATTAACCAAACAACTGAAAAAAAGTAGAAAAAATTAGCTGGGCATAGTGACGCACACCTGTAGTCCCAGCTACTCGGGAGGCTGAGGCAGGAGGATCGCTTGAGCCCAGGAGTGTGAGGTTGCTGTGAGCTATGATGACGCCACTGTACTCTAGCCCAGGTGACAGAGCAAGGCTCTGCCTCAAAAGAAAAAAAAAAAAATACTTTCTCTCATCCAAGTACTAACCAGGCCCAGCCCTACTTAGATTCTGAGATCAGAAGAAATCAGGCGTGTTCTGGGTGGTTTGGCCGTAGACTATTATAGTAATACTTTCTAACTCTCAAGGCTCCTAGACGTAAGCAAACTTAAGCATCTCATATTGTTCTTCTCCTATATTAGGCAAAAGTTTCATAATCAAAAATTTACATTTAAAAACTGTCAGATAATACACCTTGCTAGCGTAGGTAACATTTGACAGGTGGCCAATGGTCATGAATTAATCCAATCACGTTTGTCTTTTGCCAGCTGTGCAACAAAATGGTTTTCTTCCCTTACTCTTTAGCTTTTAGGGGTGTATTTTTTGTACTTTGTGAAGCTAGAAGGAAAGACTTGGGCCAAAATTGCCTGTGAAAGGTGCCAGCTGAAACCAGAATGTAGTCAGAGGTGGAGCCCCGGGTCTGCGGAGTTCTCGTCCACTTCTGTGCATAGTTAGCAGCCTAGTTTTGGAAACAAAAAAGGCTGATACAAAGTAGACATGCAAAGTGATGACTCACCATCTTGTTTTCAAACCCTCCTGTTATCCCGAGGTGAAAGTCCTGCCCGTACCTGAGGACTTGACCACTGGAATCTCTGTCTGTGCTGTCAGCGGAGAATAAATACAATGTAAACTCTCTGTATTAGAATCATCCCACAGCTTTACGTTTTTAATGTATGCAATTTTGATTACAATCAACTTTCTTGATAATGTATGTTTACATACCATAACTGAATTAAATAACTAAATAAAAGGTCTTTCCTTTTGGCCTTAAAATCTAGCTGGCACCGTAGTCCCTGCCCTGCACCATAGCCAGTCACAGAGCTTCCCCACTTTGTGGGTCTTTGGCTGGAGTGGACTGAACATGTCGTGCCAATATGTACTAAGAAATTCTGGTCAAGTGCTATGACATCTTTAGAGAGAACCAAGGTTAACACATTGTAGACATTTAATACAATTTTCTCTCTTAGTCCTTTAGGAAACAGAAGTTATGGTTAATTTTTAGTTGTCTTAACACAAATTACCTGTATTCAAAAGAAATCTAAATTAAGAACTTAAGACACCAGCTATATCCTTGTAATACGAACATGACTATCATGAAATAGCAATAGTTTTTAATTGTCATTATATCTCTGTTCATTCTCTAAGGATTTAATTGCTTATTTTCAAAATCTCAAGCACATATTTTTGAGTTGGGGGGGGTCTCACTACGTTACTGAGGCTGGCCTTGAACTCCTGGCCTCAAGCTATCCACTCGCCTTATCCTCCCAAAGTGCTAAGATTACAGGCATGAGCTAATGCACCTGGCCTTCAAGTACATTTTTAATGAACAGTTAATTTTAAAATAGAAAATCCCATCTAGTGCTACCTTGTATTAAACTATATATTTTTGTTGTAAAAATAACATAGCAACATTAAGGACAATGAAAGCACTCAAATGAGCTCAAAGCATGCTGAAATGTTACAGGGAGAAGCCACTTTACTTCCAAGCAGAATATGAATTTAATTCCCCAGATCCAATACTTATGAATGAAACATTTGGAATCGAACACAAACTCCCAATTATCTGCTGTCTAAGGTAAAAAGGGACTGTGAAGCCCCTCGAAGGTAATTCTCAGGGTAAGCTGGCAAGACGAGAGACAGGAAATGTTCAGAGAACCTCTGCCTCCAGTCGACCACCCCGTCCCAGTGCCTCCTTACACCACACCTACTCAAAATAGGTGTTTGTGATGAAAATGAGCTGAAAAATTAAAGTATTTCTACCTCAAAATGATAAAAGTGTTTCTGCCGACCGGGATCTTGGTTGGAACCGCACTCAGACCACAGGGCACCTCTAGTTCCTCGCTCAGATGGGCTTGGATCTCATCTGGAGTCATGCTCAGCGCCAGGTCCCCGCCCAGGGACACGTCAGCTTCTGTCTCGGGATAGTCGGGGTTCACAAGCATCACTTTGTCACCGAAATGAACATATCCGTCTTCAGATACGGAGAGCTGCATCTGCAATTTTAACCGGAGTTTCTTACACAAACCGTGCAATCCCACAGCAGCGGGTGCCGAGGCCGCCCCCAGGTGTACCTTCCTTGCTTCTCAGACTAGGACCCGCAGGTGAGGACTGCACTTGGATTCCCCCAAATCCTTAGTTCATTCTTCCTTTCCCTTTTGCCTTGCCAAGGCAAAGCCTCCAATAATCCCACTTGACATCAAATGAAGCTGGAGTTAGAGTTGACTCCATTATTAATCTATTCAACATTCACTGAAAATTTCCTGAGCATCAACTAAGGGGCCTTTCACTTATTTATGTATTCATTCATTCATTTCTTTATTTGGAAAATGCAAGTAAACATAATTTAGAGCAGAGCTCCCTTAGGTTTCTAACATCTTAAGGAATTTTTTTTTTTTTTTTTGTGAGACAGAGTCTTGCTCTCTGCCTGGGCTAGAGTGCCGTGGCATCAGCCTAGCTCACAGCAACCTCAAACTCCTGGGCTCAAGAGATCCTCCTGCCTCAGCCTCCCAAGTAGCTGGGACTACAGGCATTCATCACCACGCCTGGCTAATTTTTCTATATATTTTAAATTGTCCAGCTAATTTCTTTCTATTTTTAGCAGAGATGGGGGTCTCGCTCTTGCTCAGGCTGGTCTTGAACGCCTGGCCTCAAGCGATCCTCCCGCCTCGGCCTCCCAGAGTCCTAGGGTTACAGGCGTGAGCCACTGCACCCAGCCCAGTCTTAAGGAATTTAAAACACTGTGGCTTTCAGATTTTACAAAAACAACTGTTATTTTCCAAATGGCAGCTCATTTATGAGATTTTTTTCTTGCCTAACATATATTCGCACTCAATTGGACAGAATTTTGGAATCAATGTTTGAATGTGAAGTTACCGGTCTCAGAAGGTTCTTTTTCAGTCTTCTGCTTCTCTGTATGAGAAGTTCTCCCTCATCCCGCTTCTTTAAGAAGTCTTTCAGGCGCTCCTGGTTGAAGACAAAAATCCATGTAATCCTAAAGGTCAACAGCAGCCCTGAAGGGCACAGATTACTGAGAATTTTAAGTCAGAAACTCCTCAAGTTGAAAAATCAAAATTTGAGCATAGGAAAAGAAATGTGAGCATAACAATGGGAACGGTGGAAACATTTTTGGCATGACTTTAATGCTCTTATTTCATTGTAGAGGTTTAGAAAATTGAAAAAGGCACCGGAAAAAAAAAAAAAAAGAGAGAAAGAAAGAGAAGGAAAGCAAAGCAACATCACCTGTAGGAAACATTACTCCAGCTGCAGGCAGCATCTGGAGGCCTCTCCCCGCTGAGCTTTCCCTTGAGTGTCCGATAATCGATAATCGATCATCGATATGGGAAAGCCCACCCTCCCCCACTGGACCGTGCGGGACGCCGCCTTGCTAGGACCGCGGGGCAGTGCGGGGCAGTGAGTGACGCCAGCGGAAGGACGCTGCGTGCGCTGGGGAGGGCGTACGGGGGGGGGGGCAGCCCCTCGCCAGCCCAGCTGGGGACCCTGAGACTCTAAGCGACAGGACGGGGCAGCCCGGGGCTCTGGGCCAAGGGGAGCGCAGGCACCGCGCGAGCGAAGGGACCCACGGAAAGGGGAGTCAGCGCTCTCAGAGCGCAGGGCCGTGAGCCCCGCGTTTGCGGGACCGCAGGTGACACCCCCGGGGCTCTCGGAGGAGGGGGGGCCGTCGGGGTCACAGGGGAGGCCGGAGCGCCGGGAGGAGCCGCCCAGGGCAGGTTGGGGGTCCCCGCTGCCGGCGCCCTGCGCACCTCCTCCAGGTACACGTCCTCGTTCCAGTTGCCCATCCGGACCCGCGGGCTGTACAGGTTCTGCGCCATCCTGCCGTGCAGGGAGCGGTCTCCGAGGCAAGGCCACCCGTTAGCGTGTCCCGTCGCCATGACGACGCGGCTCCTGGCAACCGGTCAAGGTTCACTGGCCAATGGGTGACCGCACACCCGCGGCCCGGGCCAGGGCTGTCACCCCCGCCCGCCCCACGTCCCCCTCGGGTCTCCTCAAGCGCAAAGCAGGCCAGGGGCAAACTTGAGCTGAAGCCTGCCTGCTTCCTAGAGAGAAAGGTCAAACTTCCTTTTTCACTAGAATCTAAAGGGAAAATGCTGTCCAGTGCCACCTGCCCGGTAAGGCGGCAATTTCACCCCAGCCCCAAACAATACGTGATCAGTACAGAAATCTGCAAACCAAGCAGCATAGAAAGAAGAAGGGACCAACCCCCCAGGCCTGGCTCGTAAGAACAAACCGGGTCAGCGCTGCCTGCGCGTCCCGGGTGGTCGGTGCTTAGGGACTCGGCAGCGCTGCTGCTCCCTCCTCTGTCCCCAGTAACAGGACAAGCCTGGGACTGGCAAGGACTCTCGGTAAAACCAGAGTAAGTTGTAGCCAGAATTTCCTAGCCAAAATATTGTTTTATGGGCCAGAGAAATAGTTAGTTACCGTGGGACACCTGGCGCAGATGCTGGCTGGCGCATTCATTCCTTCACCTGTATTTGGTGTCCGCTAAGACAGGACAGAGAGGGACGACGGGAGCCTCCCTCCCTTCTGCAGACCTGTCTACAAGAGAAGACAGTTCGTGCAGCCAAATCGCTATTCCAGGGAGACTGTAATAAGTGCAATTAAAGATGTGCTGATGAAAGGCCAGGGCGGTTTATGGAAGGATCCTTCGTGCCTGGAGGGATGGTGAGGGTGAGAATTGGACGACCCTGGGGTGGTGCGGGCGGATGCTTTGGGGCTGACTTGGAAGGGTCTGACTGGCAGCCGCGGCAGAAACGGAACCCTCTTGCACAGGTGAACCCACTCTCTGCCGGTGCATCGCCACGTTCTAGGCCCTTCGGAAGGACAAACAGGACAAGGAACTTGGGTTAGATGTTATCCCACTAACGGCATTTGGTAAATTAAGAAACTGAGACTCAAAGAAGCCAGCAGCTTATCTAAGTTTAAACTGATAAAGGACCCCCCCAGATTTTCTGACTCCAAAGTTATATTTTTTGCTAAGTGTTTTCATATTTCCCATGAAGTCAGGAATAAGACAAGGCAGCTCTAGTCTCCACATTTTTAATAAGGATCTAACGGTCTGTCGTTTGGTAATTCCTTGCTCTCATACAGCTTTGCTCCCAGTGACCCCCTCTGTGCTATTATTGACAAGTATATTACAGTTCTGTGTGTTATAAATAAAACAATACGATTATGTACATATTGTTTTATACAATTGCCTTTTACATCAGTAAGAAGAAATACGCAATTACACTCTTTGGTAATTACATCCGTAATTATCTTTCTTGATGCTCTTTGTTCTCTCACATGGGTGCAGATTACTGCCCGGTGTCATTTGTTTTCAACATGAAGAACTTTCTTTGGTATTTCTTCTAAATCAGGTCTGCTAGCAACACATTCTCAATTTAAAATGTTTATTTATTTGCTTGTTTGTTTATTTTTGGAGACAGGGTCTCACCCTGTTGTCTGGGCTGGAGTGCAGTGGCATCATCATAACTCACTGCAGCCTCAAACCCGTGGGCTCAAGCCATCCTCCTGCCTCAGCCTCCCAAGCAGCTGGGACTACAGGCCCCACCACACCTAGCTGATTTTTTTGTTTTCTGCAGAGATGGGGTCTTGCTATGTTGCCCAGGCTGGCACTTTATCATTATTATTTTCACATAAGTTTGAATACGCTAGAAAACGTATTTGCTATTTTGTTTTTGTTCTCTGATGATGCTCTTGGAAAAAATTTACTTGGAGTCTTTTGTCCTTGTGAAACATCTGGCAAGAAAAGAAAAGCCAAGGAAATATTTGGAAATAATCGTTTTTAGAAAAAAGAAGTGGGACAAAGTTCAAATATTAGGAAAGAGAAATGAGTCATTATCTTATATGTGAGTGACTTCCAGGGTTCTGAAACTTTAAAAGTCCTCATTGGATGATGATTATAAGGCATCACAGTACAGTAAAGAAAAAAAACAGATCGAAGCTTCTTTCACTTAGCTCATCCAAGCATTTTTGTCTCTGAGCCCCAAGTATCTTCATTAATAAAAATGGGTTGAGGATATTACTGCTAACTCTGAAAAGTGTTTCCAAAATAATCTCTAATATGTTAATAGGTGTGAAGGGGGAAAGAGTTCCATTGTCAAATAAACTTGAGAAATGCTGAGTTAGACAGGATGTTTTATTGCAGGCCTTCTCAGAGCATTGAGTGTAATAGCACGCACTATAAATCTACAAAAGGATGGTAAGGCAGACAGCGCTTCCCCAGCTAATTTCAACACAGAATCCTTTTCTTAAGAATCAGTGTTTAAAACTAATATTTTAAGGAGCAATGATTCAGAGACTTTGTAAGGCTTAGGTGGGGATGAAGAGGTAGAAATGAATATGAAAATAATCAAAGTTATATTATCAAATCTTAGAAAAATGACCATGCAATGGGGCAATCCCTTCAACTGTTCACTGAACCAAGCCACACACCGCGCCAGCGTCCTGGTGCAGAGGTAAGAGAGTCACCGCCCCTGCCTTCCCGCAGCGTCGGGAGAAGACCGCTCTGAACAGGTAATGGCACGTGCGAGGCGTGTTGCCCATGGGTCCGAACACGGAAGACTTCCCTGAACGGATATCAGCGAATGTTTTCCCACTAAGTCATGGTCCTGTGACGAAGTAGGCAGGGTACTGAGCTTAGTCCTATTCTAACCAGACCCCATGTCATTTGCTAACACGTCCTCTGATCGGGGGCATCTATTCCCGTCCTCTCCGAAGAACGGGGGTGGTGTCTGACCAGAAAGGGCCTCCTGGTCTTGTCCGTCCCCCCCCTTCTTCCCCTGCTTGCATCTGACCCCTGGGGAGACAGCGCCACCCCTGCAGTGCTCCTTTATCCTCCCACCGGGCGTGGCCGGAGCCGGCCCTCCCCCAGCAGGTCCCCTCCCACCGCCCTTGACCACAGTGGTCCGTCCTCAGTCCCCTCTCCACAGCTGTCTACCTGGGGGACACGCTTGCGTGAACTCTGAAGTCCTGATAGCAGAAATTTTCTACCATTTGCATTTTTCACTGGCATCTGAGAAGAGAGGACCCTTTTAAAAGGAAGCTTTTTTGTTCTACTCAACACCCTCATTCCGGAGGCGTCCCGCCCGTTGCCTGAAGGTTAATCACATTTTCACAGGGCTGTCCTAAAAACCGACAGGACAGGGTTCAGAAGCCTCCGGAGAGCTGAGCCGCAAAGGCTCCTGGGGGGTGGAGTGCCGGGAGGGCGTGGGGGCCCGGGCCCCTTCTCCACACCGCACCCCTGCATCGCTTGGTCTGCAACCTGTGTAACGCCCGGCATCGTAAACTGGCAACTGTGCTTCCTGAGTGCTGTGAGTGCTCTAGAAAATTAACTGAGCCCAAAGAGGGGGTCGTGGGAGCCCCAGCTTGACGCTGGCCCAGCAGTTCTGGAGGCCCAGACTGGGAGCTGATGTCTGGGGCCGTGGGTAGCTTTGGGGACTGATCCCTGTGGGATCCGACGCCATAGTCAGTTGATAGTGTTGAGGCTGAATTAGAGGACACCCACGTGGCCCTGGGGGGAGCCCCCACATTTGGTCACAGAGCCATCTTCTGTGTTGATGACTGTTGTGCTATGAGAACAGAGGGGAAAACACAGTTTCTGGAATTTTTCCCAAAGCAATTTCAAACTCCCCCCCCCCCTTTTTAAGTAGGGACCTCTCCTTTAAACAAAAGCGACACAACGCAATGACGTAAAACAAATATGAGTAGATAAGAAAGACTGGTCTCATAGTTCACTTAAATGGCCAATTGGGGCAAAACTTCCACCTTGCCCCCCCCCCCGCCCCGCCCCGGCCCCAGCCCAGAGGACCCTGAGAATCTGTAAACATGGTCTGAAACCCACTGATCCATCTGTCCCTTCTAATTGTAGAGGTGAGAAAACTGAAGCCCAGAGTGGGACTGGACCTCTGGGGGCCGCGGGCCCCTCCGGAGGAAGAGCAGGGGCTGGAGGCGACGCCACTTGCTTCTCAGGCCGGGGCTGTTTTGACCTCCCAGTCCTCACCCACGCCAACCTGTGGGGTTAGACACCCATCCGTTCAGCGCTGACCCGTGTGTCTTGTCCCCTGGTCAAAACAAAGTTGTGGTGTTCACGGCTTCAGAAAAATATAAATGGAAGCATTTCACACATCCAAGGAAAGACTCAGAATGTAACAACGATGAACATACTTGGTCTCTTTCTCCTTATTTATTTATTTATTTATTTATTTTTTTGGCAATCTAAAAGTCAGTAATTATAAGTGTCCTGAAAGCAACGCAGTTATTCAAAGATGTACAACAGGGCAACGTTAAGATAGGAGCCAGTTCCGGGGACTTCAAGGTGCTGGACAAGGGCCCTGGGAAGAGACCCGTGTGACACGGTTCCCCAGCCAGCAGCTGCTCCGGGTCCCTCGGTCCGGGGGGAGGGAGGGGGCGCCTTCCGCTCACAGGGTGAGGGAGCAGAGGCCAGGGGCGGACATGAGAGATGCCCACGTTAGCCCTGGAGCGAGAGCTGAACCCACTGCAGACACTGCAGAAGAGAGAAGGAGGGAAACCGAGGGCAGACGCAGCCTCCTCCTGTGATCCTGCTGTCCGCGGGTCTCACACCACTTCCGCACACGGCTGTCTCGTCTGAGTGAAACGATTCTGCATTACACGACCAGCGCTGAGACCTAAGTCACAGGCTTTGGAGTCAGACATTCTCAGTGCCGAAGGCAGAACTGACCACTTACTGCTGCGTGACCCTCAGGAAAAGTCACGACCTCTCTGTGACTCAGTTTCCCCAGAAAAATGGGGAAATAATACCACCCACCTCATGTGATTAGTGTGATACATAAGTAAGATAATGTATGTAACGCGTTGGCACAGCACTTAGGACATAGTAAGCACTCCGGAGATACCACTGCTTAGTGTTATGAAAAGATTGACATCAGACCAGGAACAAGAGCCAGTTTTCTGCTCACATTTCTCCAGACACCTCGCTCAGCAGATGTTTGCAGCTTTTATATAATCACATCGGGCTGTTCCTCATGCTCATTAGTAATGTTTTATCCAGAAGAGTTTAGAAGGACAAGGTCTTTCCTGATCTTTCTTTGTTTTTCTTTTTCTTTTGTTTTCTTTTTTTCTTTCTTTTTTAAAGACTTGCTATACTCAGGCTAGAGTACAGTGGTGTGATCACAGCTCACTGTAACCTCTAACTCTCTAACAACTGGGCTCAAGCGATCCTCCTGCCTCAGCCTCCCGAGTAGCTGGGGCTACAGGCAAACGCCACCACACCTGGCTCATTTTTTTTATTTTTGTAGAGATGGGATCTCACTACTTTGCCCAGGCTGGTCTAGAATTCCTGACCTCAAGCGATCCTCCTACCCCGGCATCCCAAAGTGCTGGGATTACAAACGTGAGCCACCTCACTGGCCCTGACCTTTCTTTAGAAGAGTTTGATTTCATAATTGGGCAATTGTGCCCTCGTGTGGCAAGTCATGGGGACAGCTTTTTATCTGTAACTAGGAAAATGATGTGGGCTGTCTCCGGCTCAGTTCAGAAGACCCCAGTGCACAAGTGGGTCTCTGCTTCCAAACAGAGCTGCTGAGCTGGGCTTCTAGAAATGGTGACTCACCCGCTCTCACCGTGGTCAACACGAGGGCAAAAGCCAGTCAGATGTCAAAAGCCTTTCACATTGGTGTCCGCTTGTCATAGTCTTTGCTTCCTTTCCTGTCAATGACACTGTTTCACGTTGTGTTTTAAGAGTATCAAAGTTGTTGAGGTTTCCCTCCATAGTGCCTTTACTGACCTGGCTGTTTCCTCTTTTTGAATTTAGTTTCCTAAGACGCTTCTCCCCGAAATTTCTACTCATCCATCAAGACCATCTTCAAAGGCCACCTCCCTCAACACCATCCCCAAATCCGACCAAGCTAGCTGCTGCTCTCTGTGCATTTTCTCTGCAAATCCCTGCTATGAGCAACCTCTCTTATCAATGAGCCATTCGGATGAGTGTAAACAGACCCCACGAAGTCAGGGTCTGTCTGGCTGGCATGGCCTCAGCCCTGGGGACAGGCTGGCGCACAGGTGTGTGCTGAAGCACAGGTTGCACCTGAGAATTCTTCCATCGCAGATTCCTCCTTTTCAGCTGTCCCAGGACCACCTGGGGTATAATACATGCAATCTTACCCACGGTCACAGTCACGTTAGTCACTGAAAATACAACACTCCCCGCTCACCAAACACTGAGCCTGCGCTGATGCTTGAACTTGGCGATCTTCCATCTGCTGCAGCCTTCGGACGCCTGTCACCTGGATGTCACGTGTGCCTTGAAGTGCTGATACTCATGAGCTGCTGCATCGGGCAGTCTCAGTTTCCCCAGAATTACGGCTGGGTAGATAGTATTCCTTCTCCTCCTTCTCAATCTCAGAGCACCTTGGATGCAGGCAGGAAACCCTCTCCGATGTGTCCCAGATGAATTGCTGTCCCTCCGCTTCCCAGTCAGCCTCACCAGTGACGCCGTGAGCGCGTCACACTCCTGCCTTCTGAACACCCGCGAGCATTCCCAGCCGCACAGCAGGCTCCGCGCACAGCCGCACGCCCAGGCACTCTCCTCCACCCGACTCTGAGGACAAAGGTGACGAGGGTTTTCTGATAAACGGATTCTTCTGCTCCTGTGGCCTGAGTGCCCTGGGCCAGGCTGAACGGATGGAGGCACCGTATCCCGATCTAGTCTGAAAATGACGCTGACCACCGCAGACCCTGCCGGGGGGCGGAGCACATCCTGTTGGAGGCGCCATTCCCTTTGCCAAGCGTCCATGCCGTGGGGTTACAGACCCCGCTTCGACTGCAGCACCAGAGCAGACGGCCCCCGATGCACCTGCCGTCTGCCTTCCCGAGGCATTTGGTCCCCAAGCAAGACAAAACCACTGTGCAACTTGCAGACGTTTCCTTTCTCTCCCCGACGCATCGCTCAAGAAAAGTCTATTTGTTCTCTGAACATTTTTTGTTTTGCCTAAATACCTATGTTCACTTGGTAGTCGTTTATTAAATAAAAGTTTCTGCAGCCTCAAAATGAGCTACTGGTGAGTCTCAGGAAATCCCTTGGGGACGCCAACCCTCGATGTCTCAGGGGTTGGTCACTGCTTCTCCATTGCGGGACCAACCTCCTAGCAGGCACTGGACGGGAGACGTCGAAATGATAAAAGTGCGTGCCTGTTGTGTCGCCAGCCAGTGATGCCAGCAGCTGTGAGCAGCCGGAGGAGAGGCAGAGCGGATTCTCTGTCACAGCCGCCCGCAGAATCAACTCCGGCGAAAACTTACTGTCGGATTGGCAGTGTTTCTGTGAGAAGAATAACAACACAGGTACAGACTTTAAGCCCGAGGGTGCGTATCAAGCTGAAGCTGAAAATAGTCACAAAGAAAACTAAAATAGCCTAGACATAGATCCCTCCAAGACGGGTGCAAGTGGATTACAGTAAGTATCTCCAGTGAACTATCACACGGCCCTTCAAAATAGCAGCGGGTGTCTACATTTAGTTACATCAGGGATGTCCCTGCGCGCTGGGGTAAATGGTGTCTCCCCAAAATCCACGTTCACCTTACTTGGAGTAGGGTCTCTGCGGATGCAGTCAGGCTAAGATGAAGTCATGCTGTACTAGGAGGGGCACTAATGATAACAGCCAGTGCCTGGTGTTCTTACAAAAAGAAGGAAATTTGGACGCAGACACACTGAGAAAATACCATGTGAAGACGGAGCCAGACTGGGGTGAGGCATCTCCAAGCCACGGAGCAGCAGGGAGGGGCGGGCAACACATTCTCTCTCAGAGCCCTCGCAAGGAACCCACCCTGAGAAACCTGGATAGCAGATGTCCGGCTTCCAGAACTGTTAAACAATAAATTTCAATTATTTTAAGCCACCTAGTTTGTGGCAATTTGTTACCGCAGCCCTAGAAAACTACTACACCAAGTAAACAGCAAACTGGCTCATATCATGTACAGTATGTTGTTATGGATGGAAAATTTTATACCCGTGCATAGAAGCCTGGAGTGATGCCTGGAAGAATGTTTGTCAGATTGGTATTGGTGTCAATCTCTGAGTAGTGGGATTTGGGATGATTTTTCCAAACTCCCAGATTGGAATAGTGTAGGACTTGGATATAGGCATTGGGAAAGAATTATTTTATATATTTATTCAGTGTGTGAACTCCAAAGCGAATTTTTCTAGAACCTCCCAAATAAGGTCAGAACGATGCCTTGGATACCACACATCACCTTGGTGCAGCGTAAGCCCCACCTGTGGAGAGACACCTTCCCTGGGGCTTCCGTAGCAGATGAGACCCTGCCGTCCCGAAAGCAGCTGGCGGAACTTCAGCCGCCTCCGTTCCTTGCCGGGGTGTCAGCTGGCCGACCGAGTGCGGCCCAGGAAGCAGTCCCACTGCCTCAGCTTCCTGGTCTCCACCGTCGTCCCTGCACTGCTAAGACTGGGGGCGGAGGGGGGGACTTGGCTAAGGGTTCCCGCCTGTGGATGCCTCCTGGCAGCATGCGATTGTGCCAGGCCCCGTTTTCATGCTGAATTCTGCTACTTTCTCTGGCTTGCAGAAAAATTTCTGATTCTCATTACTCAATTAGGAGCCTGCTCATTTTTTACTAGTGGAAAAGAAATTAACAACTGGCTCCATCACTTAGTAGCTGTGTGACTCTGAGCAGGTCTTTTCTACTCTCTCAACCTTTCGATGCTCCGCGCCTGCAGAATTTCCCCAGTGCACTCACCCCCATAGATCAAATTCTTCCTTCCCAAATTAATGCCCAAGTTACGGATCCAACACCAACCGCATTTCCTGCCTTGCCACCTGTCCTGGCATCTAAGCCCTGGATCTTGACGTATCTGCAAGCAAAGCCAGTGTCCCTTTGGGTACGTCTGCAAAGGATACCAGCCTGCCCTCTCCAGAAGCAATCCAAATATCTATAAAACCTCTGTCACCCAGTTCTTGGGTTTATGTAACACCTCACACAGATCACCTCCTCCTCAAATTCCCCGCAAGAGGTCTTGTGCAGGAACTGGCCTAGAAAACTTGAACGCGGTCTAGTCCCGACACCTTCTGAGACCCAGCCCTCACCAGGCAGCTCAGGTGCCAAGATCGCAGACACTATTTTCCTGGCCCTCTCCGTGTGTGGCAATATCCTAGCACCGTTACTATTTGTGCCGAGCAAATTGATACTTCTTGGCACCGTTCTCCTAACAGTTTGGCTGACATGTGATGGAGCCGTTCTTGGCTCAGTTCTAGGGCGTGATGAGATTCAATAACAATTAAATGCCAATCTCAGTTCAGTCTCGGTGCCAACCTCAGATGGCACTTGCCATGTCCAAGGTGTGCTCAGAGAGTTACCTTTTGCCCCGGAAGACGGCGGTGGTACAGTCTGCAACAGCGTTGTGAGGTCAGTTGGTCAGGCACATGCTTAGAGAGCCTGGGGGGACAGCTCCAGGGGACTTGTCCCTGTTGCTGGAGGCTGGACCTCAGGCTGATGGGCATAAAATGCGCTGCTGTGGGTCTTGTGGTGTTAATGTGCTCACGCACTTCCGTACCGGCTGGCAGATGGCTATTACCAAAGCTGCCCGGGTACCCCCCTCACCACCATAACCTCCCCAGCCCCTCTCTCAGATCACGCGGGCACACGCATCTTTCCTTAAAAACACTATGCAGTTGAGCTGTGAGTCAAACAAAGAGCTCAGCAGTAGGAAGGCTGCATTATAAAAGGACTGAAAAGAAGTCCTGAAATACTGTAAACACAGAACTAAGATGAAATAACTGTCAGGAACGTGGCTACAAAAGGATGCAGATGTTAATTCTTGAAAAAAAGATACATTATATTAACAATGAGTGTGAAACTTTGTCAAAGACCCCGGACTATGCCCAAACCAGGGTTGCAGACGGGCAGAGAAGGCAGAGGACCCTTCCTGAGTGCCCGCAGTGTCTGAACTGCTCACTGGCGTGGTCTGACTCAGTCAACACACGGCTCTGAGGGAATCGTCCTCCCATTTTGTAGGGGACGAAACTGATGGATGTAAAGAAAAGGAAAACCTTTGGAAATGTGCATGAGGAGAAGATTTGCATACCTTTAGGTCTGATAAAATAGATTTTTGAAAAAATAAGGCCTTCAAAAATTTAAAGGATATATGAATAAGCTTGACTTGGTCTATATTTAGCGGCGCTGCCTTCGGCTTCCTTGTCTATAAAAGGGCTGGGACTTCCCTCCTGCCCGGCGCTCGGGCACTGGGAGGGTCCCCGCCCCGGCGGCGCTCGGGCACTGGGAGGGTCCCTCCGCTGCACACACGCCCTGCGGTCGGGGTGTCTGTCGACTTTTGGAAGCTCCAGCGCGTAACATCCAAGCGCTAAGACGTCGTCCCAGAATTCTGGATTCAATCCAAGGAAGGAACCCAAATTCCCCTCTGCCCTCAGTCGCAGAAGTGGCCTGCGCCTGCATCCCAGTGTCCTGGAATGTTCTGGGCGGGGCTGCTGGGACCGGCCCAGGTCCCGGGTCAGCCTGGAAGTCTGGCAGGAAGAAGTCCTCATTGACACACGGTGAGAGCGGCTGCCCCTGTGCTGTTCTCAGCCGGTCACCCTGTCCTCTCCATCCCCGGCATGTCCCCTTCGGGGCACAGGACTGGGCAGGGCTCCTCCTGTGTCTGCCCCTGGAGATAAGACCCTGTGGCCCGCAGCCTCCCACCCGGAGACAAGCGTCCTATCTGGGAGGAAGCCGCACACCCCTCGGCCCCCGGGAGCGTCTCCCACCCTCCCTGAGGTGGGAAGTGACCACACCCACCCTCCCCGCCCCGCCCCGGGGGACTCCAGCGTTTGCCAGCCCAGAGCTGGAAAGATAAACATCCCTGCTGATCCCTCACTCCCTCATTGTTCCTCCCCAGCCGCAGAAAGGAACGGAACCGGGCTGCGGAAACCGTCCTCTGCAGGGTCGTTAGGCGAACCCTTGCTCCAGTTACGCCCACGGCTCCTCCCTTTCCTCCTCACCCACACCCACCCCTGAAGGAAAAAAGGAAACCACTTTGGTTCTCATCTCCAAGGTGGTCTTCACTGGCTTGGCCCTGGGAACCAGGGATAAAACTTAACGCAGTGAAATTGGTACAAGATTTGGGGCCGGGGACTTGTCCACTTGCAGGCTGTGCCACTCGCAGCGAGTTGCTTAACTGCTCTGTAGCCGGTGACCTGCTCCCCGACAGGGAGTAATTATGCTTCCCCAGCCTGCTTCGTAGCGTATTTGAACAAAAGGATACAGTGAATCCAAATTCCTTTCTTTTTAATTATTATTTTTTTTTTCTAAAGACAGGGTCCCACCGTTGGAGGCTGGAGTGCGGCAGCACAATCCTGGCTCACTGCAGCCTCCAACTCCTGGGCTCAAGGGATCCTCCCTCCTCAGCCTCCCCGGGGCTGGGACTACAGGCGTGCGCCACTGCACCCAGCTTTGAACCCAAGGTCTGTTTATAAATTGCAAAGTACGTATCACTGAAAAAGAATCTTATCCTTAGCCCTCATTGACTCCTTCATGTATCATACCTACCAGCCAAACTCAATTCCTACTGTTTTTGCAGATGTGGAAGAGGATTTCTTTCTTTCCCGCATAAGTCTTTGTTCAATCTGTTTTCTTAGTCAGAGGTGTTCTTCCTCCTCTGTCTCTGCCTTCAAAATCCTTCCCGTCCTTCCCAGTCCAGTTGAAATTTCCTTCCATCCACGAAGCCTTCCCCATTCTGTTATCTCTTTTCAGAATCACTCTCTCTTCTTCTGAACCCCTCTAGCTTTTTCTTTGTCCCCCGATTTCGGCGTCAACCCTGTTCCGCCTTGGATTCGTGTCTGTCCTACAACAGCACATTCCCCCGTAGCCCACCCATGAGCAGTGCACGGGCAGCGCCTTTCCTGCCTGCACCCCGGGGCCTGGCATGTGGCCTGGGGCAGTGACGGGAGGAAGGGACGAGAAGGGGCCACCTATGTCATCGTACTTGTTTGTGTGCATGGATTTAATTGGGGGACATTCACACCTCACTGTTTCCCAAAAGAGTCCAAGGAAACATGAAAAACAGAACTCGACTCAAAGAAGAACGAGCCAGAGCAAAAGAGAACAATATGTTGTAAGGCACCTGGGATGAGTTGTTTACTACAGTTGAACGCTGATTTATCTCTAGGTTTCCTGGACGAAAGGGAAACACGCTGGCTCATATACTTGTCATTGTGCAGTAAGTTTGGAATCAGACTGGAAAGAGAAATTTTTCCTGGCACTGTGTTCAAGGAGGAATTTACCAAGTGGATCCTTGTATAACAGACTTGAGATAACACCACGGTCACCATCTCCAACTGGGGTTTTGCAAAAGGACGCAGAGGTCTGCAGACGGGCAGTTCTCCTGTTCCACTGCGGCTCACAGAGAAAGGAGTTCTGCAAGGCAACGAGGCCGCACGGCCCACATCCGGGGCTTCCCTTACATTGTGAGAGAATCTTGGGAACCTAGAAGAAAGAAAAGTGGGTGTGAGTCTGTTTTTTTTTTTTTTTTTAGTAGAGATGAAGTCTCGCTCTTGCTCAGGCTGGTCTCGAACTCCTGACCTCAAGGGATCCTCCTGCCTCGGCCTCCCAGAGCATTAGGATTACAGGCGTGAGCCACCGCGCCCGGCCTGCACCATCTTTAAGAGGAAGAATATAAAATCACCAAAATAAAATTAGGTGTGAAGTGACATTTTCAAGTGAGGGAAAAAAAATCAAAACAAATCACACATGTTTCAAAAGCCGTAAATGCCACAAATTCACAAAATTGGGGGGAAAAAATCTTAACTTTTACTAATTAACTGCCCGACACCCCTCTGTAACACTTTTCCCGACGTTATTGGCTGCACACTTGTGGATCTTTTTATTATATGGTGACAATTATCAGCATCATTTCCTGTGGCAAGAATAGAAGCTAACTCAATCTTTCCCCTGGCCTGGTTGATCAAAAATTGTGTATTACTATACTATTAATAGTTTATAAAAGTTCCTTTCTGTTTCATAGCTCATGATTAGTACTATCATGTTGAGTTTTAGAGTTTTAAAATTTGAGAAACCCTCGGTCAAATTTCTTTTGTCTATGAGAGCAATTCATCTTTCTAAGCCGATGCTGCTTTTATTATAAATTTAAACTGTAATTTCTTTTCCTAATTTGGACAGATCACTTGGAGCTTGCTTTGTGTTACAGCTGCGTGCAGGAAACGATCGAAGCTGAGTCTGAGTCTATTTCCAGCCTTGTTTCTGCACCGATCCCCACCTGCTCCCTGCCCCGGCCGTGGGCCGTGTTCACCTGGACCCCAGCTATGTGAGCACACGGCACGGATGATTCAGACAGCGGTGGGAGGCATGTTCCCAAAAACCATTCCTACGTGGGAATGGGAAGCAGAGACTTGACTCTACGTGGAAGTGACTATGAATGACAAATGTGTCCCACCAAACCCAAGCTATTAATAGATTTATCTCTAAGTCAGTTCCAGATTCCAAATATACCTGCAGCCACCCCAGGGCCAACTGCCGCCGGGGAAGCAATGGCAGGGAAGCCAAATGGGAAGAGGTGGTGGTCTCAGTCACATGTGGCTAAAAACGCCTGATTTACTCAAACTGCACAGAAACACACGACCGTGTGGACACGTTCCTGGGCTCCCCCTGGGACCGTGTGAGGGAGGGGACCCAAGACCTGGGCTTCCATCTCGGCACCTGTGCGTCACCCTGAATTCATTCATGCATTAGTGTGACAGAGTGAGAATTTTTAGTTACCTTAATTGCGATAGGAAGTCGTGTGGGACTTTTTTATTGCACCTGGAAATTATGCTGAGGAAAAATAGACTTTGCGTTCCCAATAATTCTCCTCCCCGCTCCGGAGATGATTAAGAGGAAGCTGAGCCGCTTCCCCAACCTCCCGTCCAGCCTGTGTATTCAGCCCCTGTCGGGGGTGCTGGGGGGGCTTGAGGAGTCATTGAATCATAAGTCACAGAACTGTTTGGGAAGTTCTGGGGGGTTTGCACCCCAATACCAAGTGACAGGTGACCCAAGAGAGCCGCTCGCAGTGACTGGGTGGTTTGAACCAAGGGGAAACCAAGGTCTCACTCCAGGTGGAATGGTCGCGTGGTGCGGAGCAGGCGGTGCCAGGCTGCCACGCCGGGTGGGCCAGGGGAGAGATGCGGAGAGACAGACGTGGCAGGTGGCACGTGGGTAGCAGGTGGCAGTGTGACTTCCCACCGTGTGAAAGGTCAAGGATTAGCCAGGACTGAGCTCTCTTGCAGGTGTGCCCCTCAAAAGCAGGTGAGGGGCCCTCAGCAGGCAAGCTCAGAAGCAGACCCTCAGGGCGGAGCTGGCAGGAGGAACAAGAGGTCAGGGCGGGCCAGACGGGCTCTCCCCGCTCCGGGAACCGCGCAGCTCAGAGGCCCCTCTCCAAGGGCTGCTGCGCGGATGGCGGGGCGGACAAGCAGCGTGGTGACATAGAGGACGGTCGAGGCAGCACCAGTTCCCAGCACCACAGAAAGGAGCGTGACCCAGAGGAGGGGAGAAAGGACGAGAGAAACCCAGTCCCGCAAGCCCTGGGTCCCTCCCGCTGAGACCAGGACGAGTAAGGAGCAAGGAAGCCTCAAACCACGTGATCATGGAGCTGAAACCGACCTTGGCGTGTCCCTGGGGTGCCGCGAAGGACAAGGAGCGGGAGACCTGTCACAGAGAGGCTGAAGGCAGAGAGGAAGATGGTTTCTTTTTAAACCTCCACAGGAAGCTCAGACTGTTCAATAAGAGATTCACACGCTTGGAGAATTAGGGAACACGGGTCGCAAGTGTGCTGTGTGGCCAGAACCATCCTTCAAACGGCTTCTCTGTTCTCTCCCACGCCCCACGGACGTGCTGGCGTGACGCTGCCACTGGTGCCCTTTGGTCTGGTGAATCCCGCAGTCGGTGGGAAAGCGTTTCTCTCCAGATCCCTGTGTTATTAATCAGAGTGATAGTCATAAAAATATTACGTAAGAAAACAGCTGCCTTTAACTTTTAGGATATATAAGCCTTCCGGGCATAAAGGCAAGCTCCTATTTGCAATTATTTTTCTACTTTTGGCATTCTCTTGCACAGCTCAGCGCTGAGAGGCCACATGGTTCAGTGAAAGGGACAAGGGTTCCACGTCCCGTTGGCTGGCACACCTGGGCTCCAGGTCGCGTCGGTCGTCAAGAGTAAACGTTCCCCTTTCGGGGCCACCCCCTCCCGAGTCTGGAGAAGGGCACGACTTCTCCAGGGTTTCGAGAAGCAGGAAGCAGGCCCGGGGGCAAACCCGGGTCTTCTGACTCCAGATGAGCTCTGTGTCACCGCGGGGGTTCTGGCAGCACTGTGACGTGTGTCTCCCATTTTCCATTTGGTGACACGGTCTTTTCACTGCTGCATCCTCAGCACCTGTCAGTGTCCCTGGCACTGAGTAGGAGCCGGGGACATGTGAAAGGAACAAGTACAAAGCCGTGGCTGTGCCGCCAGGAACTGTGAGCCTCAGCATTTCCTTAAGAATCTCCCGTGACACCTGGCGAACAGCCTCACCTAACCTCCCAAATACGAGTTTTCAACGGAAGTAGAAAAAACCAGAAAGCGAAGTGCGATGTCTCTCGCAGTGCGGTTGGCCAGGGCCAGCAACAGTGTCACTACTGAAATGCGCTCTCAACGTGCCACTTTGTACCCACATGTTACGGGGAAGGAAAAATTTGCCTTAAAACCTGGCTGTAATTTGAGCCATTTTTGCTTATTTGTTTTGTAAGGAGAAAATGATTCTCTTTCTGCTTGTGAAAACCCATGGATGAGTCTTCTTAAGCTGCGAAAGCTGAGCCTAAATAGAAGACGAGCCGCACAACACACTACAGGAATGCGGGGCTTGCTCTTACGGACGGCAGGCTGTGCGGTTGCCCAGGACGCGGGGAAGAGGGAGAGGAAGCCCCGTCTGCACGGCTGCGTCCTGGCTACGCGGTGCCTGGTCGTGAGGCCGTCCAGGTGGGGACGGGCAGTTACTGCCTCTGCTGAGCCTCCTCTTTTTTTGTTTTATTTGTTTATTTTTTTTCTTTTTTTGAGACAGGGTCTCACTCTGTCACCCAGGCTGGAGTGCAGTGGCATCATCATAGCTCACAGCAGCCCAGACTCCTGGGCTCAAGCAATCCTCCTGCCTCAGCCTCCCGAGTAGCTGGGACTACAGGCATGAGCCACCACGCCCAGAAAATTTTTTAAATTTTTGGTAGACATGGGGCCTCGCTGTGTGGCTGAGGCTGGTCTCCGCCTCCCGGCCTCCAGTGATCTTCCCGCCGCGGCCTCCCAAAGCGCTGGGATTACAGGTGTGAGCCACCGGGTCCAGACTCCGCTGAGCTGTTTTTCACCCTCCGTCCATGATTCCCGAGTCTTTAGCAAATGTCCTGCATACACACAGGTGTCATCAGTGCTTTGAGAAATGCACGTGACCAGGGTCTGTGCTCACTCTGCTTTCCTGGTCTCTGCATGTCCCCGTGTCCCCTCCGCCCCCTCACCTGCACACCTCATCCCTCCCTGGAGGTTCCAGGCTCACAAGTTCATACCAAAAGCCTGACAAGAGGGGATGTGTGCACCCGTATCTCGAAGTCCATTCTGATGGGACCAGCCCCAGGTCACACGCCTGCCCCTGAAGCAGTCCCTGTAGCCAGGGGACAAGCCCGTCCCTCCCACACAGGGCGCTGGGGTTGTTTTCTGAGAGCTCTTTCAGAACAAGTTATCTGTTAGTTATCTACTTTATCTAATGCCCTACTCTAAAACTTAGCAGCTCAAAATAACACATTTATTATGTCATAGTTTCTGAGGGTTAGGAATCTGGGCGGGGCTTAGCCGGGTCCCAGCTCAGGGTTCCTCTTGTGACTGCAGTCACCGCCAGCGCCAGCGGGAGCTGACACCGCTGCTCGAGGATCTGCCTCGAGGCTTGTGTGCCTGGGTCCTGGCTAAGCCTCGGTTCCTCACGGCAGGGGCCTCTGCGGAGGGCCACCCCCCGCACCGCAGCTAGCACTTCCCAGTGTAATGACAGAGAGGGAGGGAGGGAGCAGGCCCCAGGCAGATGGAAGACACAGTGTCTTGGAGCCTAAATTCAGAAGAACCTACCATCACCCCTGCCCTATGCTACTGGTGCAGTGTGAGGGGCGCAGAGTGTGTTCAGCGGGGGCGGCCGTTGGGGGCCCCCTGGAGACGGCTCCACACCCCCCAAATGGCCTGGAGAGGACCAGGCTCATCGCATCCCAGTTTTGCCAGGACTGTCCCAGTTCCAAAGCTGCAGGGCCCCGCCTGGGAGCTCCTCTGGGTCCCAGGCAAACTGGAGTGGGCAGCAGCCCGAGGATTTTAGGATGTCAGGAGGACTCATGGGAGATTTGCCACGGGACGATAGATATTAGCTCATATGACCTCCCCACTCCTCCCAGCAGGGGACTGAGACACACAGGGGAGAGTGACTGGCCCAGGGTCAGGCAGTGAGGACGGAGCAGAGGCCAGGCGGGTCCCGGGTCCCCGCTTCCCAATCCAGCGCCTTCCCAGACTCCACACGTGCGTCTGTGCCGAGCGCCAGCTCCTCCCGGGAGAGCCAGGGTGCTCACAGGACTTCAGTAAACGGACACTTGGGACCCCACCACGTCATCCTGTTTGCTCTCACACGTCACCAAAGTGAAACCACAGCCCAGACAAGCGGTGAGAGGCCGGGTGCGGCGGCTCACGCCTGTAATCCCAGCACTTGGGGAGGCCAAGGCAGGGCGATCACGTGAGGTCAGGAGTTCAAGACCAGCCTGAGCAACATAGGAAGACCCCATCTCTATAAAAAATAATAATAATAAATTTAAATATCAAAAAGTTTAAAAACTCTTTAGACAGGCCATTTAACTTCTCGGAGTGTGCCCACCACTGCACACACATGGGTGAAGGCCAGATGTCTCCAATTTCAGTTTTCCTGGGTCTCTCGTTCCTCTGATATTCAGGGTGAACAGCCTGAGTTCCCAGACCCTGGCCCAGGGGAAAGCAGCCAGGAACCTGCCCAACAGTTCCTGCCACCTCCTGCCATCTCCTGCTTCTCTCCACTGAGTCCATAAGCATTTTATGGAGCATCCACTACATGCCAGGAACTCCTCACGCAGTGGACAAGACAAACGAAGGACTCCACAGCTTGGTCTCCTCTCTCTCCCTGGGGCTGGCCTAGGAAGCCCCGAGCTCTTCAACAAGAGTGTGGGGAACCCTGTGGGGCCCCTGCCACTCACCCCTGCTCCCCAGGCTACGCAGGGGGCTTCGTCGTCCGTCCTCAGCCCCACCTCACCCGGCGTCTCCTCAGCAGAAAGGCATCTCTCCTTGTGCAGTGTGCCACTGTCCCAGCAGGCAGGGTGAGCGCAGACAGTCGTGTCTGCGTGGAGATGGCTGTCGCCTTATCGGCTCGGGATCTTGGCAGCGCCAGTGAACCGCCATGAGACCACGAAAGCAGGCTGAGCTTTACGAAAACACAGAGTAACTCACGTGTCTACAGAGGCGCCCGGGCACGTTCCCAGAGCCTGATGCTGTCGTTTTCCCATGTCCGGCGCTCAGCTCTCCCCTCCCCTGACCTGCGGGGGCACCGCGGGCCGGGCCAGCCAGGATACACTGAGCCGGGGGCTGCTTTGCGGGGGAACAGCCTGGCGGGAGCGTGTGACCTGGGAAGGGTGACCCCTGGCCCCAGACGGTGATTAGTGAGGCCGGTTCTGTCCCCTAACACAAAGAAACAAAACCTTCCAGATACTGCGGTGGCTGAACGTCACGTCCGATGGGGCGCAGCAGTGCTCCTGGCTCACGAGGGAGGGTGGGACGCCCCTCCAGAGACACGGACAGGGGTTCCCTTCTGCAAAGGGAGCCTGGGCTTGGTTTCCCTCCACTCGGGATTCCGGTTCCAGTGGCACCTTGAAAAGGCCGAGGCCAGAGGAAACTGCAGAGAACGCTTTGGCTTCGGACCTCATTAAACACTGATTTCTTTTCCCTTTGCTTCAGTAGATAATTATATTGCCAATAAATACAGCCCGGTGTGTCCTCTGCCAAAAACTGGATTAGACAGTATTTTCATAAAGGAAAAAAATTATATTTAGGAAAAGGAAATTTCACATTTCATGTAAAATGGGAGCCCACTGAGTGCGGAAAACTGGGCCTCAAGCCACGAGGGAGGTGGAGGTGAGGACGGCACCGTCGCTGTGCACAGGTGGCCGAGAGTGGAGGAAAACGGCGCCCTGGTCAAGTGCCGGCAGAGCAGGGACAAACAGCTGGGTCTGCAGGTGTCTGGGGCCGGGTCCCAGGTGGAGGGGCAGGTGCCGCCGTGCGGGAGAGCAGCCTGAGGTTGACATCAGGAAAGTCCTTGGAAGGGTTTGAAGAAATGAGAGAAAGCCCCGTCCAGTGACCTCTCTGCTCAAGAGAAACCGTTCAGTTCACTGTGATCACGTTTAACAATGGTGGCCGGGCGCGGTGGCTCACGCCTGTCATCCTGGCACTCTGGGAGGCCGAGGCGGGAGGATCCATTGAGCTCAGGAGTTCGAGACCAGCCTGAGCAAGAGCGAGACCCCGTCTCTACTAAAAATAGAAAGAAATTATCTGGACAACTAAAAATACATACAAAAAATTAGCCAGGCGTGGTGGCACATGCCTGTAGTCCCAGCTACTCGGGAGGCTGAGGCAGGAGGATCGCTTGAGCCCAGGAGTCTGAGGTTGCTGTGAGCTAGGCTGACGCCACGGCACTCTAGCCAGGGTGACAGAGAGAGACTCTGTCTCAAAAAAAAAAAAAAAATTAAAAAAAATTAAAAAAAAATTAGAGTTAATGTGCCCAGTAGAGAGATACTTCGACAAATCGTTCTACATCCACGTGAAGGGATACCATGCACCGTGAAAGGTGCATTTCCAAAAGACTCGATGATGACCCGCAAAACTGGCGCCCTGTAAAGTACAGAAAGCAGGACCCTCACCTGGGCATCAATGTGCTTCCAACTTCGTGTGTGTGCACCTCTGTGCAGACGTCATGCTTAGAAAGCATTTGCATGAGAGAAACCAGAGTATCACATAAAATAATATCATCCCAGGTCTTAAAAATATCTATGCATACAGAAAACTGGAAGGTCTATTCGTTAAAATAGTAACATCATCTCTGAATTGGTGGAAATTAAAAGATGTTCGCTTTTCCTTTTAGAAAGTGTGTGGGTGAGTTGGGGAGGGAGGAAGACACTGAACAACTTCCTAAAACCCACGGCTTCACTGTGAGTCACAGGAAAGCACCTGAGACTTTCAAGGATGACACAGGCCCAGGGCTCAGGGCACCTGACCTTGACCACCTACGCCCATCCTTTTTAAACCTCTGCGGAGGCTGTAGCCACTTCTGAGTGGGTTCCAGGTGGGTAGCACAGGCCGCTCCGTGGCCACAGCTGGAAGGAGGGCAGCGCCCACGCCCAGCCCGAGGCCCCAGGTCGGGGCTCCTCCCCGGAGCTCTCCAGCCCCCTGGCCACAGTGGAGCGGGGCCTTCTCTTCCTCCTTGGCCTTCCAGATTCCTGTGTCCCTGCTCTCCTGTCCCCACAGGCCACACATCTTCCTGACCTCAGCCCACCTCTGGGCCTTGGCAGTCCGAACTTGCCTGATAATTCCTTGTTTACCCACTTCCGTTTGGAAGGCTTGATCTTGGGCTCTGGAATGTTATCCCACTTGTCAGATTCTGCTCTTTTTATCTAAATGTGGGTCAGAAAAAGAAAACAAGCGTTTTGCACACCCGCCAATCACAACGATTCTTTAACTCCATGCATTGTTTACAAGAGACCAGGGACAAACAGGTAGGATAACCAACTCGTTTCAGCCTGCCTGGGCCGTCCTGGTTTTTAGCACAGAAAGTTCCAAATCCTGGTAACCCATCTGTCCCAGGAAAACCAGGACAACCCTAGGGAGGATCCCAAATCTTCTGGCAGTAATATAGGGTGTGCTCTCTGGTGCTCAGAAGGGCTTGTCGATTAACTGGACGAAGGCCTGGATGTCAGGGGGATTATGAAAAACTAATTTTATCTGGCAGTTAGATAACGATTTAACCTAAATATTTAAATACTATCAAAAGCAAATAGAGGCTGAGCGCGGTGGCTCACACCTGTAATCCTAGCACTCTGGGAGGCTGAGGTGGGTGGATTGCTCAAGGTCAGGAGTTCGAGACCAGGCTGAGCAGGAGAGAGACTCCGTCTCTACTAAAAATAGAAAGAAATTATATTGACAGCTAAAAAATATATATAGAGAGAAAAATCAGCTGGAAATGATGGCGCATGCCTGTAGTCCCAGCTACTCGGGAGGCTGAGGCCGGAGGATCACTTGAGCCCAGGAGTTTGAGGTTGCTGTGAGCTAGGCTGACGCCACGGCACTCTAGCCCGGGCAACAGAGTGAGACTCTGTCTCAAAAAAAAAAAGTAAATGGAGCATTTCTCTCAACAGCAGCCTAGACTTCACAGTGTCCGAGAGCCAAAGAGGTCTGTGAAATGTGCTGGATTTGCCGTAGGGCTATTGCTCCCTTTCTCTCGCGGCATCCTCCAACGAGGATTCAACTGGTCGTGTGTCTCGTATCTGAGCGGTCGGAATAGCTCTGTTTTGCTCACATAGCAGGCTGCTATTTTTTGTTTTTATTCACTAAATTCTACAATTAATGCTATTTCCCTTCTTATATTACTTGCTAAAAGCCAAACTTGCATTCAAACCCTCGAGTAAAGCATGCAAGATATATGGAACATATTCTAGGCGTTAACTTGGCCCGTAGCTTTATTTTATTTTTCTTAGCCTTATTTTCCCTTCTGATTTCTTACATTAGACCAAAAAGTTGCATGATATTTAGTAGTTCATTCTACAGGTAATCACCGAACAGGCACCGTTTCGGGTGCTAGCGAGAGAACAACAAACAAAACCAAGTCATGGCTCTCATGGAGCCGACATTCTGGTGAGGAAAGTCAGACCAAAAAGAATCAAAAAACCAAACCAAGAGTAAATACGTCAGGGGGTCTCCAGTGCCGTGAGGACAGGTGAGGGGTGGAGAGCGAAGGTCTCTGCAGAGACACCAGTGGCAGAGTGAGAGGCGGCTGCACCTGAGTGGTCCGGGAAGCCCCTAGATAAGGGGACAAATGGGCAGAGACACAAAGGACTTGAACGAGTGACTGTGAGGCTGTGGGGGGGGGCGCTGCTCTAGGCAGAGGGAGCTGCACGTGCAAAGGCCCTGGGGCAGAAGACTGTCGGCACATTCAGCACTGACCAAGACTGCAGTTTGGCTGCCGGGTGAGTGAGCAGGACAGTCGGTAGGACCCGAGGTCAGAGAGAAGAGCCAGACCAGGGACAGTGTTGCAGACCCTGGAAAGGACTTTGAGTCGTACTGCGAGGAGACAGGAGCCGTCAGAGGGTTTTAAGCGAGAAATGACATATCTGACGTGTATCACAAGAACCGCCTGGCTGTCGTGTTGACAAGGGACCGTAGGGGAGCGAGGACAGAAGCCGCAGACCAGAAAGGAGGCCATAGACGGTGCGTGCAGGAGGTGCGAGGGATGGCCGCGGGGCAGGCCGCGAGCAGCGGTGGATTTGGGGCACGTTTTGAAGGTGAGACCAGCAGGAAATGCTAAGGGCTGGGATGCAGGGTGTGAGCAGGAGAGAGAGGACGAGGATAACTCTGAGAGACCGGAAAGGGCTTTGAGGAGGGTGGCACGACACGGCGTAACGCACCGGGCCTCAGCCCTGGCTGCCCACCGGCCTCGCCTGCAAAAAGCTACCGGTGCTGGAGCAACTGGCTTTACCGGGTTGGGGTGGGCCCCGCCCTGGTGCTGCTCGAGTGACGGGGGAGGGAACCCCGGGAAGAGCACAGCAGGTGCAGGGGAGGAACACACCGCCTGGTTCGAGCCCCCACCCTGCCACTTCCCAGAACGAGACTCTGGGCAAGTCCCCTGCAGCTCTGAGCCCTGGGCCCTCCAACTGCAGAACAAGAGTAACAAACACATCTCTTTCGGGCTCCAGTGGGGAGAGTAACGGATAGTGACGCAGGTGAAAGCACACCGTAGGTATTCGAAACGGGAGTTGCTATTAATAGTTGCATATTTTTAGAATGAGATAAGACAAAATAGATGCAAATGATACAGACGAGAGCCTGTGTGACACTCCGCCGTCCCCAGATTGCTCAGACTGTCCTGTGATCAGTGACTGCTTCCCCACCACTGACCAAGGCCCACGTGCCGGGAAGCAGGTCAGGAGAATCAGGCAGTGGGGGCACTCTCCTCCCGGGTCCCCCAGTTAGAGGGCGTCTGTCAGGGGGTGCCACGTCCACACCTCCCCCCCACCAAGGCTCTGGAAGCCGCTGGTGAGGGCACGAGCCCTGTCCCCGTCCACAGGGCCTGGGGTCTAGGGGTCCCAAGTAAAGATGCGGGTGCCGCGGAGGGAGCCGCAGGGTGCCAAGCCCCGGCCGGCGCGGAGGACCAGGAGTGGCTCTGAGAAGTGGGTCCTTCCTCGCGGCTCCTCTGCCCACAGCAGCCTGACACACAGCCACACGCACACTCTGGGGACAGCCTTCCTGGCCGCGGAACTCTGAATGAGCCTCTCCTTCTGATACCTGATTCTCGCAAGCATCCACTTTAAGAACCGTTTTTGTAAAAGTCAAATATTGAAAATTAAAACTAGAGACCACAGTCACTGAAGCAATGAGTCACGCCGAAATTCTAATTCAGAGAATCTGCTCTAAAATCTTCCATGACAAAGCAAAGGCTAAATTCTGTAGGGCTCAGAGGTGCGGGGCCAAGGTGACAGGTGCAGCCACAGTTAAAGGGCCGCTTGTGTCCGCTCCCTGAGGAGCGGATCAGCTTCCCAGGAGTCGGGAGGCACCGCACGCCCTCCGAATCCACGTCAAGTGCGTTTCGTAGAGAGAGGAACTTATCAGCTCAGCAACCAAATTGTGGGGGAGGCAGGGATGGGGCCAGCTTCAGAAATGACTGGAGCCCTGGGCTCTCTCTGCCTTTCGGGGGCCACGGCTTGCACCCCCGGCACCCGGCATTGAGAAAAGCCGGATCTTCCTCCCAGCTCCCGCGCGGAAAATCCCAGAAGAGGACTTTGATTTCCCTGCCTGAGTCACTGCACATCCTTTTGGCTGGGAGGTCAAGTGCTGTCACCAGGGAACAAGGAAAAGCGCTGAGCAGACAAAAGTGATGGATGTCACTGCTCCCTGAAAACGAGGTCCTCCAACTGCACTTCCTGGCTGTCGTGTCCACAGCAGCACGAGGTCTGGGCTGATAAATACCCAGTTGCCGTACTGCCGTTCCCCCTCGCAGATGCGTGATCCTCGCTCACCCAGGCACGAATCTACGCAACCGAATCACTTTTGACAAAATACTAAGAATTCAGAAGGCTGAATTTTAACCTAAGAAAAATTTTCAGGTGGTTATAGGATAACTGAAAGTCTTTGCTGTCCATCACCCTACAAGCCAGCGTTCCCTCTCTGATTCTAGACGTATCCCGGGAGCATCCCCACCGTGAAAAACATCTATGATAACGTGTTGCCCCCACCCTGACTTCTACAAACCCAGCCTTCCTTAACCCGGGAAACCGCAAACTTCCAAAAGTGGGGATAACGGGGAAAGAAGGAAGATGCCAGAATGAAGCCACTAAATCCCAACCCGCCCTGTGTCCCCCGAGCGGTGTGGGTGGGGGAGTGAGGGGCTGGGGGGGAAGCCGGGGACTCTCACCAGTATCCTCCGACCGGAGCGATGTTGGTCTCAGTGGTGACAGTGTGTCCTGGGCAACACGTGTGACGAAACCCCCTTGCCAGTAGGGGGGGATGCTCATCCCAGTCACGCAGCACCAGTGGGCGGGAAAGAGGTCCGAGGGCTGCAAGAACAGGCTCAGCGTTCACAGCTGAGCCGGGAAAGTGACAGGAAAGTCGAAGACGAACCTCCCACCCCAGGAAGAACATACGCACCCTCCTGCTTGTGGGAGAGCCCCGGGGTGGTCCCCCTGGGATGGTCCAGAAACCACCTTGCAGATTGGAGCCAAGGCCAGGCCCTCAGCCGAGGCTGCACCCAAACTCCCCTCGCGTGAGCCCAGGAGTTTGAGCCTGCAGCGAGCCATGATCACAGCTGTGAGTAGCCACTGCACCCTAGCCTGGGCAACACAGCAAGACCCCATCTCTGTAAAAATAAATGAATGAAATAAAAAAGAAAAGGGTGAGGCCCTCCCCATGAATCGCAAATGACGGAGGATGTCTGTGTGCCTCTACACACCAGCGTCCATGCACACGCCTCCCTCCTCTCGCACTGGCGAGAGCCTGCGACCAGTGTGGTGAGAGGCACGACTCCAGTCACGTGGCTGCGTGTGTGTCCAGCACTGTCCTTGCCCCACAAGACCAGGGTCCCCTCCTTGCTTTAGGGGACTGACTGTGGACTCCAGCTGGGCCTTTAGTGCCCCTGGCAGTGGAGCGGTTTCCGTGGCTCTGCGTCCTCGCTCTCCGAGCCGAATGGTTTGAGCACCAGCCGTGCCAGATAAACACGCGGTGTGACCACTGCGGTGGGGACAGGACGGGCGCTCCCACCGCCCTCTGACGGCTCACCTGCTCCCAGGTCAGCGTGCTGGTCACCGCCTGCTTCCCTGACTTCCTGCTCAACACGAGGAAACTTCTCCGTCTGGGGCTGCCCAGAGACGCCCAGGCCCCACACGGCTCCTCCGCCTGCTGCCCGGCCTGAGGTGGGAGGAAAGGTTGGTCCAAATTCTCTCTAGAAGCTGGAGGTCCCTGCCAGCTTTTTCTTCTAGAAATGCAAGGAATTCTGCTCCCTTGTAGGTGAGCATCAGAGCCCATCTAAGAAGCTTCCAGGATGGTATTAGAAGGGATTCAAAATGCTCCTCTCTGGAGGGGCGATGGCCTAGAAATGAAGGAACCTGAGTTCTGGCCTGGCTCTGCCGCTGGCTCTGCAGCTGTTGAGAAGCTCTTTGCCTTTTGCGGCCTCAGTGCTTCCTTTTGTACAGTGGGGACGAGGGACAAGAACGCCCCTCAACTCTCCTGGACTTAACGTTGAGAGATCTAACGTGATTAGCAAGGAGGACGAGAGCCTTCTCTTGCAGGATTTGTGGAGTGAATAGCGTCATCTGTCCCCGGGGCTCCAGCCTCCCTGGGGCAGCGGGGTGGGCCCCACCATCAGGAAAACATTTCTTGGCCATTTTTCCCTACTAAGTCAGTGATGAGGGAGCTACTGGGAAGCAGTCCCACAAACTTTTCATGGCCCCCAGCATCTGTTAATTCCCGGGTGCCAAATTCGGTCTTGACTCTCAGAGGAAGCTGTGACTTTGTTTACCCAGGAGTTCTACTCTGGAGGCCGCCTGTGGAGCCCTCGGGCACGGGGCCTGTGCCCCGTATCCGAGCCGAGCGCCTTCCTAGTGCGTCTGCCCCGCAGGACGCCGGGTGGGGGGAGACAGGCCCATCTCCGCGCACGGCGCTCGGCACTGCAGCCCTGGAAGGCCGGGCTCGCGGGACAAGCGGGACAAGGAGAGGCCAGTTTGCTCCTTTCACAGGAAATGGGTGAAGCCCGGCCTGAAATTATTACTCAGACGTTTTGTGCTGCGAAGGAAATGTCTTCTGATAGCACAAAGCTATTGGTTTCCTGTTGTGAACCGAGACTCCTGGCTTGCCCAGGAACGGACAGGAAGGGAGAGGGTGGCCGTCCTTTGGAAGTCCTTGTTTAATGGGAACGCCAGCTCAGGGGCTCCCGGGACACTGCACACGGCCAGAGGGAGGTCGGAGGTTGGGGGAGGCCGCACGAGTTAGGGAGGTGGCGTGAGGAGTGAGAGCGTGGGGCGAGGACCCGTGCGGCGCTTCAGCTCCACGGGCATCCGTCGGGCAGTTCTACCCGCCGGGCACTGCGCTCCGTGGCAGGTACACCAGGTGGCCTGGGCAGCTGTCGCCTGGACAGTCCAGAGGTCGAAACTGCTGCAAAAACAGTTTCTGAGTCATCGGACGAGGGCTCAGACGGGGTTGTGCCTGAGCACTACGGCAACACGTCACGGGACTTCGGAGCCATCCTGCCACCGCCCTCTCGCCCAGCGCCCCTGGTTGATAACGAGGGTCAGAGCAAGAAGCAGAACTTGCAAGACGGGGGCAGTGACCAGTGAGCGTTAACTGTGTTCTCAGCGCTTTCCACACCTTGCTCCTTCCATCGGCACAACAGCCCGGGGATACAGGTCCTGCGGGGCTTAGGAAGGTTGGTGACTTGCTGCGGGTCACAGTTCATAGGTTGCAACTCTGGATCCTGGCACCCCCTTTCCATCCCTCCTCCCTGCTCCAAAAACTCCCTCCTCCACTATGTCTGGGGTGACAGGGTTTGCTGCGAGCCCCGAGTCCGACCCGAGTCACTCTGGGCAGGAGCCCCCTCTTGCTCTGTCTGCCAGGGCACCCAGGGACTGTTCCGTCCTGTCTCCAGCCCTAGGGGTGATGGTTTGTGGGCACCCCAGTCCCTAGGTTTGCCCCCTCTCTGCGGTCTACCCCCCTTGCCTCCTCCCTGTGTCTGGTCGGCAGCTGCTACTCTAAGGATCCTCTGCTCGCCCCACGAGCCCTTCTCCCCTCCCTGCCCGCCGGCAAGACCCGCGACCTGCAGAGACATGCAGAGAGTGGACGGAGGCCTTGGCCCTGACCGCTGCCGTGGCTCCACACGGCACGCTCGTCCTGGTCCCTTGGTGTTTGTGTGCCGCGCACCGCGTCAGACTGCTGCACGGGACACATTCTCTATCGGACGGAAAGAACACAACAACCCAGATTTGTTTCTTAACCCTTGGTATACTGCGTGCGTATGTTCATTCAATGCTGATGAGATTTTCAGTAAGTGTTTGCCAAGGGCTGACACTGTGCTAGGCACAAGGGAGTCAGGACGGAAAGTAATAGAATATTCCCGTGTTCAGGGAGGCGGCACTCAGTCCACGGTGGACCTGCTCATGGGAGACACGAGAGTAGGTCGACGCATCCGCACGCGACTCCGGGTCGCCTCTCCCTCGTCTTCCTCCGTTGCAGAGACTGAGGAGCCAAGTACTTGTTTATCTAATCTCTCTTCTAGATACAGACGGCCATGGATCTGCTTCCAGGACTAGGTGGGTTTTCAAAAAAAAAAAAAAAAACAGAAAGAGCAATAAAAGAAAAATGGCTATGTAAAATACCATTCAGGTCAATGAAATATAACCAAAAATCTGTCGAGTGTTCTGGAAAATATTTTGTTATTACATGAAAAGAGGGGCAGATACAGACGCAGCTTTTCTGCTTCCTGCCCGGAGTGCAGACACGCAGCAACCCCCGCGTGATCTCGGGCGAGAGCCAGATGCGGACGGCGGGGCGGTAGCTGAAGTCCCCGAGCTCCCGATGACATCATCGAGTGCCATTCCCAGGTATGACCTGCCTGCTTCTGCGCGTCTTATTATGAGAAAAATGACCCCAGCTTGTTTAAGCCACCGTTGTACTCAGGACCCCATGGCTTGAATAGATTCTGACATTCTCCTTCATGAACAACAGCAGCTACGCAAGCAGTGCCGTGTTACGAGGCAAGAAAAGAAAATTACGGGCGCAAAGAAGAGAAACACCCCCAGAGAGGGGCAGGGTTTGAGCTGACCCTGACGGACCCACGGGGATCCCTGAGACGCAGAGGCAGGAGGGGCCCAGGCGGGAGGAACAGCAGGTGCAGACGCGAGGCCTCCAGAGTGCGGCGTGGAAACCACCAGAACCCGGAGCGCAGATCACGAGTGGGGGTGGGGTGGGGTCAGAGGGAGAAGTCCAAGGGCAAACTCGGAAATCTGCTTAGACTTGATCTGCGGAGCCATGGGGGTTGGTTCCGTGAGAGCCGTACAGCAGGCAGATAAAGAGGGGCTTGTGGTTTGGAAAGAGAGCTCTGGGGGGAGAGCAGGACGGATGAGAGACAACGGGGCAGAATGGGGGTTGTGGGGGGTCATCGGAAACTCACGGGTGACAGACACTGAGACCTGAACTAAGGCGATGGCTGTAGGGCTCCAAAGAAGGAAGGGATTTGTAACATAAATGTTGGGATCTCATCTAAAATTGCATGGAACTACACACACACACACACACACACACACACACACACACACACACGAAGGCAGGTGAAAACCATAAAAACTGAATAAAGTCTGGAGACTGGTTGACAGTGTTGTGCCAATGTCACTGTCCTGGTTTTGACGTTGTCCTGTAGTTGAGTAAGATGGCAGCCCTGGGGAAGCCAGATGAGGGGTAGTATGCACGGTACTTTATGTAGTATTTCAGCAACTTCCTCTGCGTCTATAGCTATTTCAAAATGAAGAGCTTAAAAGGTCTTAAAGGTTAAAAAAATTCTGTAAGAATCTAGGCTTTTAAAAGAAAACAGATTATGCAGAGAGGATCACAAGTCAAGCTGGTCCCTCCGGAGCTAAATGCCAAGCAGACAATAGAGCAGTCTTCCCAAACCAGTGGCACTCACAAAATTTTGAGAATGAATCAAAATTAAGATGTCAAGAATGGGGAAGACACAGTTTGCAACTGCTAAAAGTGAGCGATGAACCCATTTAAACATTGAGCTGTCTTTTGGGATTGTTTTCTATTTACTCTTAAAATATTTTGAAAATGTAAAAATTTCTTAAAGATATTAATACGTGCTGTAAAAATACATGCAGACAGACATAAATGTTGAGTTATTTTTTCCCTGCTCCTCTCACTCCCAGGCCACTGTGTACTTCCTGGGCCAGTGCTCTTCCCTTCCCTTTCCGAGAATGGACGTTGTCCCTGGCCACCGGCTCTAGGGGCAGATCTGAGCTCACGCTGGCCCGGACGGCCTGTGTCCTGAGCCACCAGAGCCTCTGCCTCCGTTGGCCCCACCTCAGTCTCTGAAGGAGCCCACACCCACTCCAGGGCTGCCCCTTTGTACTGCTCTGTCTGAGGACTCTGCCTGTGTCACCCGTGGCCACACCACGCGGTCTCTCCTAATGACCCAGCATCATCCCTTTCGTCAGCTGCGAGTCTCTGCTTCCTGATCTTCCATCCTAAACCTCCCAGTGGAATGACTTGTCCCCGCCAGCTGGGACATGCGATTCCTACCCTACAGTTTCAGATCAGAAGAAGTAATTCCAGGACAGCGTTTCCCCAACTGTGCCTTACAAAATACTAGTATCCCATGAGATATTAATAGGTAGCTGGAAAAAAAGTTCCACCATTAAACTAAAACAAAGTTCAAGAGGCTTATTTTTATGGCAAATCAACTCAGAGTTTTTAATAGGCTAATATTTATTGTGAATACTGCGCCCGCACTAATGTGAGGACCTTTATTTGTGGAAATCCTGGTTCACTGCTCAGATCATCTAGACATTTATAGAACTGTAGTCTGGGGAAATGCTGTTCTAGGGTGAGCTGTCCCCGAGGAGCAATAGAGCCCTGCCTCTGTGCAGAGCTCTCCTCTCCCTGCCTCTTCCCAAGCCGTGCCAGCAAACGAAAAACGGCTGTGATCCAGGAGGAGGAGTTTGTCCTTCTGTGCAAGAACAGGAGAAGGAAGCCACCCGGCCCCGGCCCGTGAGGAGCTGGCAGCGAGACGCCGAACTCCCAGGGAGGACGGACAGGAGGGAGGCGGAGGAGGCAGGAAAGGGCACAGGCTCAGCCCGAGATCACTTGAGGTCAGGAGTTCGAAAGCAGCCTGTCGCTCAAGCCCAGGAGTCTGAGGTTACCGTGAGCTGGGCTGATGCCACATGACACTCTAGCCCGGGTGACAGAGCAGGATGCGGATCTGATCATGTGATCCGTGTCCCCTACTGCAAGACGGGGCACCAGGGCTGCTCCTCATTAGGTGACGGTGAGCACTGACTTGGGAGCCCCGTGAGGACCGGCAGATGGAGCTGGGCAGCCCCACACCTGGAACACGAGAGGGTCAAACAGCACATCGAGTGGCGCTGGGTAAGCCCTCCGTGAAAACGAGCTATTCTAATTTCTAAGTATGCGATCACTCCCAATAACACCTATGTTATTTCCCAGTCCTTCCTAAGTCATCAACTTAATAGACTCATTTCCAAAAGAGAAGTGGGAAATGGATGCTTCTAGAAGTGTGCCAGGAGTTAACCTTACCTCACTGTGAGGTTCTGGATCCCCTTCTCTGCTGCCCGTAGGAAAGAACTCAGAGCAGCCTCCACCACGTCCGATTTCCAGCTGGACCCTTCCCTTCCCGCCGCCCTTGGTTTCTGGGAGATTCCCGCACGGCCTCTGCTTCACAGCTGTGCCTCCTCTCAGGACCTGGGACCTAATTCGCCTGGGCCCGAAGACGCGAATCCAGTGGCAGAAGCCAGCCCAGCCCAGCCCCTCGCTTTCCGTGTCCACGCACTCGACACACGTGTGGGCAGCGGCCCGGCCAGGGCGCCGGCAGGTGCTGGCGAGAGCTCGTGTCCAGTGTCTCACTCAGCAGCTCACGCCGCTCGCTCCCCCTCTTAGGTTGAAGATTATTCCCCTTGCTGGGAAAATGGAAACAGAGTAGGAGTCCAGCAGTTCTGCTTCCCCTTTGTCTCCTGGCAATTTTACTTCATTTCCTCCAGACAATGTGTCTTCCCTTCTCCTGTTCTTGATCTGTGCAGAGCCTGAGAAGCCCCTTCTGAAGAGTTCAGCGTTTTCCCCAAGCCGCTGCCCTCCCCGGGCCATCCCTGCTGGCAGCCCCGCTTTCTTCTTTTATTCGTGGCCAAGTCCGTGGCCGGGGGCAGCTTTCACGAAGCCCCACTCGTTTCCTGAATGCCCCCGACCTCCCCGTTCTCCCTGTGCAGCACGTCAGTCAGGGTAAGCTGGGTTTTGCTGCAGTAACAAACGCCTCCCGGGGCTTCCAGCAACAGGAGCGATGGTTTAATTCTCGCTCACTCAGCCAGTGGCGACTCAGCAGACAGGCTGACAGAGGGTCACCGTCCCGTACCGCACCACGGGTCGGCTGGCCTTCTCGGGCAGCACACCAGGGCCAGAGGGCCTTCAAGGGTCTCACACAAGCAGGTAAACGCTTCTCACGGTCTTTGGCCAGAACTCACCACGTGGCTCTGGCCGACTGCGAGGGTGGTGGGGAAGTGATTTCCAGAACATGAGTGAGCACAGGACGTCCAGACCACAGGCTGAGTCACAGTCACATGATGAGAAGTCCATTTTCACCCCCTCCCAGTCCTTAAGCAGTGTGGACCCTTGAGAGCGTCTGACTCCAGCCTGACACCTCTTTCTTGCCGACTCCCCTTCTAACCGCTGCGCCCTAACATGGCAGAAAGAGGGGGCAGGGACCACACTCATTCTGACAACACCCGTTGTAACTCCTGTGCTGACAGCATTGATCCATTCAGGAGGGTAGAGCCCTCAAACCCTGATCGTGTCTCCTAAACATCCCCCCTCTCTGCACCGTTACATTAGGGACTAAATTTCCAGTACACGAATTTTAAGGGACGCATTCAAACCGCAGCAGGGGGCCCAGACTCCAGAGTAGGACCTGGAAGTCCACATTTCCAACAGGCTCCCAGGTGACTTTGGTGCTCTGGCCTCTGGACCCACCTTGGGTAACAAAACTTTCGAGGACAACATGGCCCTGAGAGTAAGTTCCCTGCAAATTAGGAGAGATCTTGGGGAGGAATTTTGAATTTCATGGACCACAGAATTGGTAGAGGTTTGAGCTAATTTTACATAGCTCTTGTGGGGTAGCGGGGCCTCAAGCTAACATCTGGGCTACATAAGTATTTAGTTGTACAGAACACAACTTTTTTTTTTAATTTTTTTTTTTTTTTTTCAGATGCAAAGGAGTCTGAAAACTCCTTTTTTGGTCTGCAGGCAAAAGCCTCCCTGGAGAAAGAAGACCCTCCTCCTGCCCCGCTCCCTCCAGAGCCCGCCCTGCGCTGCCCGGCTCTGTCTTGCCCAGATGTGCAGGCCCCGGTTAGCCACCCGCTGTGGCAGGCCGGCCGATCCCCTGCAGCCCTGCCCCGCCACATGCTCTCCGAAATGTTAAAATTACAGCAATTACGTGAATTGCCGACAGGGATGGAACTGTAAGAAATGGATTAGTACAATAGAGCACATGTCGTAAACCCAGGGGAAAGCCCAGCACTTTGGGAAAAAACAAAAATAAAAAAATGTATATTTTGCACATATCCCATAAAGGGGGGACAAGGAGACCTAGCCTAGGGGAACCCCCAGTGAGCGTCTAGGAGACCTACGGTGGCTGTCGCAGTTCTTTCCTGGGATGGGTTGCAGCCCCCTCTTTGACAGCCCCCCTGACTTACTGCTCAAGGGTAAAAGTGGCTTTGAGCTGCGTCTCAAAAGCAAACAGGATGTTGCTACAACTTTCGTGATATTACATTTGAGCTCATCTCTAACCGGTCAAGAGCTGCAGCCCTAACCCCACCTACCAACTTGTTTCATGGCTGCCACTTAAAATTCAGCTATTAAAACCCAAGCTCCTGTTTGGCAGTGTCTGTGTACGCTGAACACGTGCATGCCCTCTGACCCGGCCAGTCTGCTGCTCGGCGCACAGCCAAGAGACAGACACGCGTGTGTGCTGTGAGCATACCTTCGCAGGCGTGCTCGGAGCAGCCCTGTGCCTGACGGTGCTGAACTGGGAACAACTGAAGTGTCTCCCGGCAGCAGACGAGGTGAGTGAGTTGTGCTGTGTGTATACAGTGGAGTCTTCTCCAGTGTTAGGAATGGATGCACTGTAAGTGTACACAGCAGGGATAAATTCCACAACACGGTAAGTGGAAGACAAAAGGCATCTAAGGTATCAGAAGTCAGGATAGTGTGTCCGCAGCAGGAGTGGAGACTGCAAAGGAAGGGACGGCAGGGAGGGGTGTCTGTGGTGCTGGCCGTACCCAGATCTGGGTGCTGGTGACACCAGTGTTCGCTGTGTGAAGACTCACCAAGGTGTGTGCGCGTGATTTGTGCACTTGTCCTGTACGTAAGTTATATCTGAATTAAAAGTTTACTTTAGGCCGGGCTCGGTAGCTCACGCCTGTAATCCCAGCACTTCACAAGGCCAAGGTGGGAAGATTGCTTGTGGTCAGGAGTTTGAGACCAGCCTGGGCAACATAGTGAGACCCCATCTCTATAAAAAAGAAAATAAATTAGCCCAAGCACACACCTGTAATCCTATCTACTCAAAAGGCTAAGGCAGGAGGATCGCTTGAGGCCAGGAGTTCAAGATCAGCCTGGACAACATAGCAAGACTCTATCTCTACAGAAAACAAAAATAAAGAAATTAGCTGGGCATGGTGGCACATGCCTGTAGTCCCAGCTACTCGGGAGGCTGAGGCAGGAGGATCGCTTGAGCCCAGGAGTTTGAGGTTGCAGTGAGCTACGATCACACCACTGCACTCCAGCCTGGGCAATAGAGCAAGACCCTGTCCCTAAAAATATATAACAAAATGAAACTAATAAAGGTTACTTTAAAAAGAAAAGGCTTAACATTGCCCTCTGAATCAAAGCATCTTTTCTGTCAGTGACTTCGCAGCAGCACTTGGAGGCGTCCCTCCCCCCTTCCCCCGCCTCTGCCACCCGGCTCCGGGGACTCCATCCCGCTGCGCCTCCCAGTCCCGGCCTCAACCCCCAGACCCATGATGATCTCCACCTGCGGCCTCCCTGCTTCCTGCCTCTCCCGCCTTGCCCTGTGTCTCTGCTGTCACCGCGACCTGCCTTTAGACTTGCAGTCCCCACGCCGCGCCCACCACCGAGTGGGAGGTTAAACCCAGCTCCTCCGCGCGGCACTCGGGCCGCCCCTACTACCATTCAGGCTGCAGGCCCTTCCGACTTCATCCGCTCCCTGCCCCCCTCGTGCGCCGTTCCCCGCCACGCGGTTCCCTCTTCCCAGCCCCTCCTGCGCTGGCCGCCGGCCCCTCAGTCTCGCTCGTTCCCACAAGGACCAGCCCAGATTTCCTTAGCCGTCCTGGTGGGACCCTGCCTTCAGCCTCCTCCAGTCGCTCTCTCCCCACGCCTAGCCTGAATCGTTCGGGGTTGGCTTTCCGTGGCCGTGTCCCCGTGAAAGGAGCTGGAGAGAAAAGAATGTGCCGGGTATTTGTTTTTTACCCATGCGTAGGCGCCGAACCTGTCCCCGCTTAAAACCTCCTCTGGCCCCCAGATGGAGATCACTCAGACACCCAGTCTGACCCCGAACTTCAAAGTGCACAAAAAGCAAACTCGGCAGAAAGGACGCGCCCACTGACCACCAAAGATGACCCGGCGGGAGCGTTTCCTCCGGCGACACCACAGAGAAGCTGAGTAGCACGTGGGGTTCACTAAATGCCACGGCTACGATCTCAGGGGTTTTAAGGTCAGCTGACACCCATTGCTGTACTTTCCCCTCCTCTTGGGTGAAAAAGCCTCCCTGAACAGAGCCCACCTTCTCAGAGAATCGAGGCTGGAGTCCCTGTCCCGGCAGTTCCTGGCCCGCTGGCCTGGGCTGGGGCTGCTGGGCTCTTCCCCCTCCAGGCAGCGGAGGACGCAGGACGGACGGAGGCAGTGCCGGCAGGGCCACTGCCCGGGCCACCAGGGAGGCTCCCTTGCAGCCCTGGCGTGAAGGGGAGCAGCTGAGCAGGAGCAGGTGGTGACGACCCGCCACACCGGGAGCCACCTGCACTTCCCACCCTGCGCGGCCGACCCTCCTGGCCACGGAAGTCCGACAGTCACTCACAAGCCAGAAAAGGCCAACCAGCGAAACGGGGTTCGAGGATGCAAAGGCTGGGGTCCAGACAGAGCTGGGCACCGGTTCCAGCCCTGCTACCCCCCTGCTGTCTGACCTCGGACAAGTTGCCTAAAGTCTCCTCTGTAAAACGGTGACAAAACTGCCTGTTTCATGAAGGTGTCATAGAACGTAGGTAGAGTTTGTAGCAAGGGGCAGGGACTCCACGGACAGCCGCTGTGTTTCATGGGCTGCGGGGAGCAGCTGCCGTCTCGGGTCTATTAACCCCCCACGTGGCAACTTCCCTCACGTGTTTCCTTCCCTGTGAGAGGCCCGGGAGGCCCAGGGGAAGCTGAGATTAGAGCTGGCCCAGGGGCAGGTTCCCAGACAGGGTTCGTCTGCTCCTGACCTCACGCCCCTCGCACTGCCTCGTTGTCTAAACTCCCCCCAGCTACCGGGCGCCCAGCACCCTCCTTCACAAGCAGCAGCCGTTGGTGAAGATGAAGACTGCGAGTCATTCACATGCCGGCGGCAAACTGGCGATCCGCTACCCTGAGGGATGAAGGCCGCTGTGGACTCAGGGGTGGGCCGAGGCCGGTGGAGGCTCCCCTGAGAGGCCCTGAGAGCAACGTCCTCACGAGCGTGGGCTCTGGGACCAGGCTGCCCGCCTCAAACCCATCTCCACCACTCACCAGCTGGGATCTGGGAAAATCTACTTGACCTCTCTGGGCCTCGGTTTCCTCATCTGTACAATGGGCACGGTGATCCCAGATTGTCACGAGGACCCGATGAGTCAGCATGTCCACCCGGCCCTCTGTAGCTGTAGGTCCCACATTCGTGGTTTCAACGAACTATGGACCAAAAATATTTAAAAGAAAAAACTGTGTCTGCACCAAACATGTGCAGACTTTTTATCTTGTCGTTATTCCCCACACAATGCGGCCTAACCACCACTTACGTAGCATTTCCGTTGCACTTGGTGTCGTGAGTCACCCAGGTGTGACTGAAGGCACATGGGAGGGTGTGCGCACGTTATGTGCAAATACTGCACCATTTGTTTCAGGAACTCGAGCATCTGAGGACTTTAGTGCCTCGGGGTCCCGGAGTCCCCCCACATGGACACGGAAGGGCAGCCCTGTAAGTGCACAGGGACATGCCCGGAGCAGAGTGAGTTGTTAGTAGTCATACCAGGTGTCGGGTATTATCAGGAAAGGCTGGGGCGAAGGACACTGAATCACAAGGAAGATGATGCCAAACACAGATTTCTCCCATTTCCACACTCAGGGGCCTGGCCAGAGCCGCTGTGTCCTGTACTGCCCACAGCCCAGACGCATTTGGGGGGACAACAATGTGGGGGTTGCCTGAGGATCCTAAGCGGCAGTTCTAGCACATTCTCCACAGGCAAAATGCAATGGAGGCTCCAAGCTGCCAGCTTTTGTCAACTGTTGTGTGAGTCCAGGCCTTACCTGGTGCATCCTAAAGCATCCCTACGGCAACCGGAAACTGGGGTGGCGGGAGGAGATGCAAGTTTGTGGCAAGAGAGGAAAAGGCCCGGGCAGGCGTCGTGGAAGTGGGGCGGGGGGAAGGAGGGCTGCTGCTTCATAAACACAGCACCTGAGATTAGAGCTCTTACGACAATCATCCTTCTAAATAAATCCCATAAAATACCCTTATTAGACCTTGACCTCAGCCCTTAGACTCAAAAGACTTAAAGAGTTAGCTTTTTGGTGGTTGTGTTTCTTTGCAGTTTTGGCCAGGACCTGACTTTCTATGGGGCAACACCCAGAAAGCAGCTCCTGTCTCCTCTTGGAGCCTCAAGTTCCCCATCTGTAAAATGGGGATAGAAACACTACCCAGAGTCGTACAAGTTTTAAAAGAAATAATGTATGTAGTGGAGTTAGAGGTATCTCACGAAGAGCCGGTGACACCTGTATCGTTTGCATTAATATTTATTTCCGATGCCAAATACATTGCTCCTCGTATCAAATCTGCTTTCAAGAGCTCTTTCTCAGCAAGTCCTTGCTGTAAGCCCGGCCCCTGCTCCTTCGTCACTGATGTGGTTGGTACGAAGGTGTCATCCTGGAGTCCCAGGGCAGAAGCAGACCCTGGGCCACCCACGGCCTTCCGGCAAATCCCCAAAGAGACTGTCCCAGATTGCTCGGCATAATTAGACACCTAAAAAAGGAAAAGTGCACACACGCGATGACTCACACCTTTTACCTCTTTAAGGGGCACAGAACGGCCCCACTAGAAATAACCGAGCCCGATGACCTCATTTAAAACGATGAAGACCGAGGCCCGGAGAGGGCAGCTGGCCCAGAGTCATGCAGGGAGGTGGCCGCGAGCCCCTTTGACTGCCAGAGGGCGCTGGGTGCTGTCCAGGAGGTGGTGCACCAGAACACGGGACGGTTTGGGGATCCCCTTGTAGAGATGTCATTAGTTCTCTTTCCCGCTGGGATTAGGGTTTCTTATTCCCCACCCAGACTCTGAGTTACTTGAAGGCAAGTACCAAGTTCAGTGATTTCTCCAGCAATGCCCTGTACAGTACTTACCAAGTATGCATTACCAGTTGTACAGACAGTTTCTGTACAATAACAGATGACTTAAAATAAGGCTGTTCATTTATTCCTAGAAATCTATCCAAGGAAATTATCAGAAACATGGTGGAGGGGCATTTGTAAGGATGCTCACGCAAGCACTACTCGTAATGGTGACCCTCTGACAAAGCAGCAACCGCAGTGTCTAACTATGAGGTGATGACCAATCACATTACAGCGTACCCACGTCATAGTATTGAAATTGTATTTTATTTTATTTTTATTTATTTTTTTGAGACAGGGTCTCACTCTGGTGCCTGGGCTAGAGTGCCGTGGCATCAGCCTAGCTCACAGCAACCTCCAACTCCTGGGCTCAAGCGATCCTCCTGCCTCAGCCTCCCGAGTAGCTGGGATGCCAGGCACATGCCACCACATCCAGCTAATTTTTCTACTTTTTGTAGAGACGGGATCTTGCTCTTGCTCAGGCTGGTCTCGAACTCCTGAGCTCAAACAATCCTCCTGCCTTGGCCTCCAGAGTGCCGGGATTACAGGCGTGAGCCACTGCGCCCAGCATGAAAATGTGTTTTAATAACATTTTAATTAATTTTAACAAAATGGGAAAATGTTAATTAAAAAAAAGTTTCAAAAAATTCCTTTTAAACAACCACGTTAAAGAATACGTGTAGAAAAACAACACTTGTATTCCTGTGTAACAACACAAACGGAGTGAGCCAAGGCCCAGGGACGATCCCACCGCATCAGGGAAGTATCAATAAGGCAGAAAAACTTACTGCTTCCCAAACGCCATGTGCGCCTTCATATTCCCAGCCACCTTGCAATTGGGGCACACCGCTGTTTCTGACCAGTCCCCCGTGACACACAGCACTTCCGTGTCACTTTAGGCCGAGTCCCTGAAGAACCAGCACGCTAGCGCTTCCCTGCTGCGGGAAGAGAGGTCATGCCCTCCGGATGGTGTAGACCTCACCGGCCTGGGCACTTGAATGGTGGTGTAGACCAGAGGGCCCGCCCCCACCCGCTCCTCCCCAAACTGCGCTGGACGTGTAGCATGAGAAAGACACTTTCGTGCTTCAGCCACTACAATTTTCGGGTTAAATGTGCCACTTAGTCCAGTGGCTCTCAAAACTGTGCTACTCATGGCAATCACAGGGGGCCCTTTTAGGAATTCCAGTGTCCTTCTGAAGCAAGGACCAGAGACGAAAGGAAGAGATGGGAGGGGAGGGGAGGGAAGGGGATGGGAGGGGAGGGGAGGGAAGGGAACGGGAGGGGAGGGGAGGGGAGGGGAGAGGAGAGGAGAAAAGAGAAAAGAAAAGAAAAGGAAAGAAAAAAGTATTAAGAAAAAAAGAATCCCAGTGTCCAAGCATCTGGAGGTAGGTAGCAAAGAAGCATCTCTGGGATTCTTTTTTTCTTAAATTTTCATATTTTTCTTTTTCTTTTTCTTTTCTTTTTTTTTTTTTTTTTTGTCTCTGGTCCTTGATTCAGAAAGACACTGGGATTCTTGAATCCACTCATATTTCCTCAAGCTGGTTAAACTGAAGATAAATTTATTAACAAAATTAAGTCCTGGTTTTATTATCACAAGGGATGCGCCCGCTCTTCTTTGCTAGTATTTCCTTTGGAAAGTATTTTCACATAAACTTTAAAAAAGTGACTGCACTAACTCAAACACATATTACGGGGAAAACACTTGAGGACTCAAAGTATTTTCACGGAGAGTCAAGGTCAGTTGTTCTCAGACTCTAAGAATTCTGAGTACAGTAAATAAAAAAAAAAAAAATGTCGGAGTGACCAAAATAAGGTTCATGGTCAATTTTGCAATATAAGAATAGTTTTAAAAGTTACAACGACCTTCATTATTTCCATGACATGCCCTTTTAACAACAAAGGAAGGATACAGTCTCAGAATTTAAAAGGTCCATGAAAGTACCATTAGTAACTCACGTTTCATGTCCTCTTTTCCCCTTTTGCTCAGATTGGGGAAATCTCTGTTGCAGGCAGGCTCTGGTCCTCGGCCAGCGTCCTGGAACCACTGATCTAGGTGACAATTAAGGCCAACGCCCTGTTCCCCAGGACATTATGTAATATCTAAAGGCTTCCAAATTGTGCCAGAAGCTGAAACTTCTAAGCACGGCTGTAACTTTCAGCACCTCATTGTTGCAGCTCACAAATCCCACTTCACCCCGTGTGCCGTGGAGGCCTGAAGGCTTCGTGTCTGCAGAAGAATCCACGCGTTTCCCCAGGTCGGGGCGCGCTGCCAATGCAGTAACAGTAAGGCCCGTTTACAGCGACAGAAGTCACGCCTGGTTGAATCCAACCCCCCACCACACACACACACACACACACACACACACACACACACGACCCCACTGCCACGCCCAGGGACAGAGAACTTCCCTCCCAGGGGACAAGTCACCAAGCATAACCCCAGTCATTTCTGTGGTCAGTTTCAAGCTCCGGGCTGAGCGGACTGTCCCGGAGCCAAGTATGACATCGTCCCTCTCGGGCGGGGGAGGGGAGACTCGAGGTTGCGGCTCACAGGCGAGATTAGAGCGTGGAGGGCAGGGAGAGGCCGCGTGATTCAAAGTGTGCAGAGCCCAGATTTCTGTCCCAACATGTTCTGTCCCAAAAAACACTGCCACAGGCCCGTTCCTCTGGGCCCCGCCGGAGTTGAGGGTTTCAGTGACAGCTGCTGAAAAGCGTACTGTTCCGTGAGCACTGGGTCACTGAGTCCTCCTCCAGCACTGGGCGCAGGGCCACACCTGTGTCGCTGGCGCCTGGCCCAGCCTAGGCTTCTGGGAGCTGCGGCTGACACGGCTCAGGTGTGCCCAGACTGGCAGCGGACGGGGACTCGGGCGTATTCAGGTGGACCCGTGTGACGGGAAAGAGGGCACTAGGCTGAGAACGGGCTTTCCCGGGGGAGGTGACTAAAGGCAGGGCTGTTTGGGGAAGGCTGGTGAGCCTGCCCTCAGCTGCTGCGAGCTCATCTCCAGGGACGGGGACACGGGCACCTAGGATAGGAAATATCTGGGGATGGTTTGGGGAGAGGGCAGGGAGGTCCAGAGACTTCGCCTCTCACAATCGCCCTTTTGTCCTGTGACCTGTGATTCCTCCTTGTGCTCGGAGACAGGACCCCAGACTGTGTCTCTGAGCCCCGTGCCAACTTTGTGCCTGTGTGTAAAGCTGGAGCATGAAAGTCATTATTCTTTTCACTTGGTCCTCACAGGATTCCTTTCAGAGCTGGAAACCACAGTCCGAGAGAAGCCGGGGTCACTGGCGACCACTGCACCGGGCCCACACTGCAGCTGCCCCACTGGTGGCAAAGCCAGCTTCCAGCTGTGCCCGGCGTCCCCAGCCCATGCAGTGTGCTTACAGCTCGTGCCACAGCTGGCACCACCAGCAAGGGGACACTGGCAGTTCATCCCAGTGTCTGTGGAAACCAGCAGTGGTCACGCGTTGCGGGGACTCTTCCTGTCTGCTCACTACTCCACGGAAACGGGAATTTCAGCGCTGGTGGCAGTTGTTCAGAACGAGGGCAGTTGTGGAAAGAAGTTGCTAAATAATTAAGTAGATGTAATACCTGTGTTTTAAATAATCTCTTTAATTTTGATAAGATAATCATAATCTTTTATTTTCAGATAGCATCAACAATCAAATGCCAAAAAAAATGTAAGGAAACTATTCACAGGGTAGGTGCAATTGGAAATTCAACTCAAGGGCCGAATGCCAGTTTGCTGTTGACCCCTGAGTTCCCCTGCTGGCCCTGGCATAGCTCCCCCTCTTCCTCCCTGAGGCTCCAGCTTCTCCCCTTCACGCTAGGCACCCGGGCAGCAAAGCAGGGCACGGAGCTGCAGAGGGCACGGCCCCCAAAGCCCTGCCCAGGCACCTGTTACAACCGAAACCTGGTTATGGAGAGTCGGAGTCCCTTTTGTATTGTGACAATTATGGGACTAGATCCAGGACTCCCTCCCGCAGTCAACCCTCACGCTGGCTTCCAGGACTCCCCAGGGAATACGGTTCTAAGTCTGTTTGTGGGAAAACACTCCCTTCTCAGGGCCACACATCATTTCCAGACTCCTCCTGGACTCAGTTCCACCCTGAGGCGAGGGACAAGAATCGTCACCAGGGTGGCACCCAGTTCTACAGCTCACGGGCCAGAGCCCACACTTGGCCATGGCCCTGAAGAACCTAGACCAGCTGAGGGAGAGTCTGGTCCATCTGCGGCCTTGGAGTCCACCAAATCCTGGGAGGGTCTCCAAAGGACCAGGCGCGTCCAGGCAGCCCTGTTCTGCAGCACAGACCGAGGCTGCTAGTCTTCGGGCTCCAGGAGGAATCTAGGCTCAAGGGGTCACCGCGTGTTTAGAGGGATGGGAAAGACACTTCACGTACAGAGGCCAGCGGACGCAAAAGCAGAGACAAGAGCAACAGCACGTGGGCAGGGCTGCGCTCCGTGACGCTGGGACAGAGGCTGGGGCCGGGGTGATGGGAGATGACTCCCAGCCTGATAGGGACCAGTCCAGTGGCCTGCTGTCTGTACTCGATAAACGTGCTGGAACTTTCCGTGAAGTTTCAGTCTGGGGTCTAGATTTGCTACACGAAAGGCACGACCAATGGGAAGAGGTGACGAAAGCATCATGCCTAAATTGGCCCGGAGACCCAGGCTGCTGCTAGGGATGCACTAGGCCCTCCAGCTGAGGGCCAGGGAGGCCTAGGCTAGGATGATGGCAGCACAGCGTGGGGGACAAACAGACGCCAAAGCCACGAGAAAGGAGCATTTGAAAGAACTTGGTAACTAACCACAGGGAACCTAGACAAAGGGAAAAGTTAATGAAATATTAACTGGTGGGGCTCTTCATTTCGAGAAGCTTGACATGACTCACATATGCTACATTTGTTCACGCAGAAATGTTTATTCAGGGCCTACTGTGTGTCAGGCAACTGTACCAGTGACCGAAGATGAGACAGTGACGCTGCCACCAGCTGATGATCATAGTTGGGAAAAGGGACAAACAAACAGAGAATGACAACAACTTGGTAAGTGAGCACTAACATGGAAACGCACAGGCGCTACAGGGACCCGGGCCGAGGAGTGGGCAGTGTGAAGAGGAGGAGAGGTGGGAGCACTCGTGCGGGGGGAGCACCCATGCGGGGGGAGCATTCATGCATGGGGAGCACCCACGCTGGGGGAGTACCCATGCTGGGGGAGCACCCATGCAGGGGGGAGCACCCACGGGGGGGTAGTACCCGAGCAGGGGAGAGACAGCCTGTGCAACAGCTCAGCGGTGGAAAGAGAGGTCGGCACTGGCAGGATTCCGAAAGTGCCGCTTGGGTGGAGGGTCCTTTGCAAGGAAGCCCTGGGAGACCAGACCTGCCAGAAAGGCCTCAACAAGGGGTCTGGCTTTTATCCCGAAGTTCACGAGAGAACATGGATGTGTTGCAAGTGGGTGGATAACAAAGACATTCGAGCTTTAGAAACCCAAGTGGACGTTGCTTGACAAAGCAGAGGTGGATCCTCCTCAAGCGCCCTTTAGGCTCCCAGGACCACGCAGCGGGGGAAAGCCACCTGTCCGCGGCATCAGTGCCACCTGCATAGTTACGAGGGGGCTGTGGGCGTCCAGGGCCCGCTGCAAATGGCGAGGGGGGCTCAGACCAAAGGTTTACACGAGGCTCAGGAGGAAACCCACAGGAATCACCACCGGTGAGTTGAAACTAGCAGAGCTGGGGGGCATTTCACCGCAGTGAGCAGAGGGGCTCCGTCCTGAAGATTCCTGCGCGGTAGCCAAGGGGCCAAGAATGCCGGGCCCTGTCAGACCTTGCGGCTCATCCGCATCTCCCCACCGCCAGCCCCGGGGCCCTGGGCCAGTGCCCTCCCTTCAGCATCCCCCTCTGCACCAGGACAACTTCTCACACCGCACAGGGCTGCTTTAAGGAATGAGACACACAACGTAAAGGCCCCAGCTGACATAGGTGAGAGCCCAAAAAATGCCAGCTATTATTTTTCTTTCCTTAAACAAACACTTACTGAGCAGCCCAGTCACCTGCCAGGGTGACAGAGATGAAGGCACCGCTGACGCCGTGGCGGCTCCCGGCGGTCAGCCAGCCAGACGCGCTCGCGGCCAGAGGCTTCCGCAGCGCCTCGCCTCCGTCCTGGGTCGTCCCCGGCGAGGGCCGGCGGCCAGGCCCCGGACCCCCGGCGAGCACGTGGTCCCACCACCTCACCCCGCGCTGCTGATGCCAGGCCAGGCCAGGGGCCCGAACGAAGGGGCAAAAGCTGTTCTGCTGCTTACAGAGCAGCCCCGCCCGGGAACAGCCTTAGCCTCTGCATCGACACCCCCTCAGAATTAAAGAGCAGAAAAGAAAAGGATCCCTGGGCCTTGGAATAAAGCCCACTCTCTAAGGCACCTGCAAGCGCTAACTAAAATCTACCCTCCAGCTGCACAGAAAATAAATTCAATGAAATTCCCAATTAATATAAGTGGTCACTTGGCACTGGGCGTAGGAAAGAAGGGTTCCCACGTCGACACCCTGCTCCCCCGTCACCGGGATAGACCGACCTGACCTGATCAAATCTAGGGACCACGAAGGCCTCAAATAGCCAAAGACCTAGACTAGAGGATCCTTGGGAACATAACTGTGGAGCTTACCCTGGTCTCTTAGATTCCCTTTGCCCTCCCATCACGTGAGCTATGTGCCAAGTTCATCTCCACACGCCCAGCACCGAGGGGTGGGTTCAGCACCCTCATCTGCACGGTCCGTCTTAAGAAATGTCTGTTGGACACTGTGGAAAAATCCAGGGTGAGGCTCCTGGTGTCCTGACATCCCCAGGAGACTCCAACTAACGTCCTGTTCTCTGTGTGGCGTTTGTGAACATTCTCTTCCCAGCCACAAAAAAAAAAAAAAAAAAGTAATGTAGGAAGAACAATTTAGGTTAGGCAATTATTATGAAGTCCTTCAAACAATCTCAGCGAACTCCCAACAGACACCACAGAATTCACTTCTGAAGCTATTTTTAAGATGGTAGAAAAATCTAAAGTCTCTCAGCCCTGAAGCTTGACAACCCATGGAAGTGCTCGTGGACACATTCTCGTGCAAAAAGATCAAATAGGCTCATTTTTTTTTTAATATTTAAAACTTTTTCCTTGTAGCATTTAAAGTGAATAACTTTCTTATGTCCAAGAAGGGATCGACACCCATGATGCCGAAACCATTTGTCAGACCCAGAGAAGATGCTCAGGGGTGTCACGGCAATGCCTCCTTGCTTCTCCTCAGTCTTCCAAACCATGAGCGCTTGGTGTGCTCATGTACTCCCAAGTTTGTGTTTTCTCCGGAGTTACATAAATGCATCACAAAAAAATGGTGTACCTGGAAAATGTCTCCATGGGAAGACAAAGAGCATCTCAAATTGACTTTTTTTCTCCTTTTCTTTTCTTGAGACAGGATCTTATTCTGTTGCCCGGGCTAGAGTGCACTGGCATCATCACAGCTCACCGCAGCCTCAAACTCCCAGGCTTAAAGCAATCCTCCTCCCTCAGCCTCTTGTGTAGCTGGGACTGCAGGTGCATGCCACCACACCTGGCTAATTTTTCTGTTTTTTTTGAAGAGATGGGGTCTTGCTATGTTGCTCAGGCTCGTCTCTAACTCCTGGCCTCAGGCAATCCTCCCACCTCAGCCTCCCAAAGTGCTAGGATTACAGGCTGAGCCACCACACCTGACTTTGAAATTGATTTTATTGAGGAAGACAAAGGACAGGGTTTCTATGATTGTCTCTAGCAGCAATTCTGTGACTTTGAGTCACTCCTCTTAAATAAAGTAACACAGAGAACGTGCCTGTTACGTCCCAGACACCTAGTAAATGTTTGCTAAATCAAAACTTTTACTATCAGCCTTGCTAGACCTGGCACTGTTCTAGTCCCAACTAATGACATAGTGTCATTATCAGCAACTTGACCCTAGGTGACAATGGGCTAATGCGCTCATCTGTTATTAACGTGGATCTGTCAGGTGTTCTGTGGCTGCCAGGAAGAAGCAAAAGGTCCTAGTGAAGTCAGGAATTGCCAGCGTTCCTGGAACCTTGGTGAGCAAGACGCTTCGCTCGAGCTCCAGGAGAGAGGGATGAGGGGACTGGAACACCTGAGCCACGTGTAAGGAGGCCTCTTTAAAATCACTTCCCAACTCTTCTGCTGATGGTTGCACCTTAGTTATGTGGATAATCTAGGTGGAAAAATTCCCATTTTGTCTTGAATTATGAGAGTCATTATCGCTGAGCCAAATTAAATATAACAAACCATCTTGGCCAGGCGAGGTGGCTCAGGCCTGTAATCCTAGCAGTTTGGGAGGCCGAGGCAGAGGATCACCTGAGGCTGGGAGTTCGAGACCAGCCTGGGCAACATAGGGAGACCTCCATCTCTCTAAAAAATATATATACATTAGCCAGGCATGGTGGCATGCACCTGTAGTCCTAGCTACACGGGAGGCTGAGGCGGGAGGATCGCTTGAGCCCAGGGGTTCCAGGTTCCAGCGAGCTGTGATGGCACCACTGCACTCCAGCCTCAGTGACAAAGTGAGACCCTGTCTCTTAAAACAAACAAACAAAAAAGTCAGTACATGAAGTCATTTTTAAATTATGCTAACAAATCTTAATTGGCATTCAAATCTTACCCAAAGTTTGACATGTCTGAGTGATGTGGTTTTAAAATTTTAAGACATCCACTGTGTTAGAGTATCTGGATAGGTTTGAAACCACACAGAACACTTCTTAGAGGAAGACTGAGAAGACAGGGCTGTGCTCGTGATTTGGGACGTCCTCGAGGATGCCACAACGCACTTGCTGTGTCAGATTACTGGATGGGTAAAGGCAACATTATTAGGAGAGAATGACTTTAATATAAAGATTTTTCAGATCATACTTTTGATGACTTTATGAAGTAGATAGGACTAGTCTCATAAAGCTCAACACAAGGCCTTGCACCTCATGGGAATTCATTCTAAATATTTGATTTAATTTTTACAACAGGAAAACAGAGGCACAAATATTTAGAAGACAGGCACAGTGAGTAATACCTGCCTACTTCATGAGATTGCTCCAAGGACACAGTTACATAATACACCGAAAAGCACGTTATAAACTAAAAAGATCTGAATAAACTTAATAAATGCCTAGGTTCCCACAGTAAAGACTAAAGCTATGATTCAGTCATGGCCACCACATTCATCTCCTAAGAGTACTTCTCAGAGGCTGCTGTGACAGATACCACCTGGCCCGCTCAAAGAGCAGGTTCTCCTCGGGTAGGTCTGGGCCTGGGCCAGGGCACAGGCTCTGTGTCCACCAAGCCCTGGTGACAGCAAGGCTGGGGCCACCCTGGGGGGGGCTCTGTGTCCACCAAGTCCTGGTGACAGCAAGGCTGGGGCCACCCTGGGGGGGGCTCTGTGTCCACCAAGCCCTGGTGACAGCAAGGCTGGGGCCACCCTGGGGGGGGCTCTGTGTCCACCAAGTCCTGGTGACAGCAAGGCTGGGGCCACCCTGGGGTGGGGCTCTGTGTCCACCAAGTCCTGGTGACGGCAAGGCTGGGACCACCCTCGGGGGGATTAAATGCTAAAAGATCATCCCAATTGTTGGTGCACGGCCAATCTCACGGGGTATATTTCCTGAGTGTATCACAGGCTTTGGTTAACCTTAGTGAGTTTCGGAATAAGTCTGTATACATTTGGTTGTGAATACTACTTTACAAACTCAATAGCAAAGTGCTCTTTCTTGGCAGCCAAAGAGCTAAAGCGCTGAGTGTTAATTAGCTTCTCTGCTATTTCCAGTTTTCAGGACAAGAGTCAACAACGCGTAAAAACAGAGGAAGCTATTTTGTGCAGAGCATCCCCACACGGTGGTGGGAGGTGGGAAAGCACTCTGTGCTTGCAAACACACCCAGACACACACACACTCCTCCAAAAGAAAAGCCCGGATTCTCAGAGATTCCAAATTCACAGGAGACCAACTTGTCTTCTGTAATCTGAAGAAAAAGTCTCACAACATCCGGAAGAAAACACCTGAGCTAACGAGCAACTTGCAGAAGTGCCGCCGCCTCCTGGCGCAGGAGCACCCCGGACACAGACCTGGGAGGGAACAGAAAAACCGGCAGACCCCGCGGGGCAGTGTTTTCCAATGTCATCAGAATCACTTGACAAAACACAGACTGTCACTCCCCCAGGAGTTCCTGACAGAACCGGCCTAAGGTGGCCCCAGACGGTGGTGCACGCGCCGGGCTTCGGGCAGCAGAGCTTGGACAGCCACCTGTTGAGGAGGGGTCCTGCCTCGCTCCTCGCGGCTGCACCCCAGCATCTAGCGCACTGTCTGGTACACACAGGTGGCCCCCAATAACCATTTGCCAAATGAATGACCATTATAACCTTCGTTTCCAAGAACAATTTTACTACTTGATTATGCACATGTCCTGCCAAGTATCCCATACACACATTCATTTCAAAAAACAAACAATTGCACACATGCCAGGCACTGGAGCCCCTTAATCTTAAGGGACTTGCAGTTAAATTAAGTTGACCCCAATCGCAGACACTAGTATCACACTTTTTCCTTATTGCTATCTGGACAGGTAGATCTCAAAGGCTTCTGCCACTGAAGTGGAAGACAACTCACCTATCCAAGGGACCCCAGAGAAAAGTCCTGCTTACTCAAAATGGATCAATTCATTTCACACATATTCCAAAAACAACACACAAAAAAATGAAATCAAGATGAGAATTTCCCTGGAGAGAACACAAATATCTGTGTTTACATCAAAACCCGGAGATCTCTGGTGTGCTCTCCTTAAAGGCTCTTGCAGTTGCTGGAAAGCAGGGGGAAGCCCAGGGAGCAGCCCCAGGTGAAAATGCTACTAAATCTTCAAGGATTTCTTCTCCAAATCCTTCCACGCTCACTGAGCAAGGCTCGGAAAGGGCTTTGGCAGCCGTTTTTCAAATCCTCTGCCTGATCTGCATGTTACCATAGTCACATTCATTCGGAAAAACAGGTGTTTCAGTTAAAATTAGCTGTTTCAAACTGCCAAATATTTTAGATCCCTATTCCAGCTTTTAAAAAAAAAAAGTGTTTGTAAAATAACCAATTGGATAGATTTAACTGATGCTTCCAGAATTATAAAGATGAGGATGGGGGTGGGGGAGAACAAAAAGAAAATACACACACACATACACACACACACACACACACGTAATTTTTGCATTTCCTAACATTTCTTAACATCAACCAGAATGAATATTAAAGGCTAAAGATAGAGCTGTGCTTTTTTTCTGGTTAAGTCAAGTCTTATGTTTGAAAGCCTTGTTTTTGTCCCATTTTCTGGGTTGGCTGTCATAAATAATGTCTTTTGTTCAGAGAACTTGGCCATAATTATTTCCTCTTCTCATGACCATTCAAAGGAAGAAGGTTTTCAGCATGTCCCGGTCAGGATGGTGTGTAGTACGCTGTGTAAGGAACTTGCCCCCAGAAGCCAGCAGAACCCAAGTACTGATGTCTTGAATTCACTCTGTTGCCATTTAATTTAAATTTTTTTTTTAAAAAAATCAGGCCACTCTGATTTTATTCCTGGAACCAGTATCTCTACTGACCTTATTAAACCCTATTATGAAATAGGTCTGAGATGCTGCTTTTTTAAAATCATGGTCTATTTAAAAAACAAGTTTAGCAACCTGGAACACTGGAATAAAGTTAAAATGTCAGAGGCCTGTGCTCACATCCCTTCCTAGCCCAGAGATGCAGACACACTAACACTGTGCCCCTCACTCTGGCTTTCTGAACCCTCCTGGGGAAAAAGTACAAGCAGAATTCATTTCCAGACACCTGCTGGGAAAAAACCCTGAACCTTTATCTCATAAACAGAGCGGGGAAGAAGAGGTTAAAATACCATTTTTCTTAAAGTTTGAAACTTTTATCAACTTCAGAGGATAGAGATTTTGCTTATTACATGACAAAACCTTTAATACACAGAAACATTGAGAGCAACTATCATTTGGCTAACAAGTTTCAAAATTAATCTGGTGACTAGTTTACTTCATCTAAATAGATAGGGAAAGTGATTTTTTTTTTGGCTTGAATTATCCCTTAAATTGCTTGTGCAAGAAATGAGTCCAGGGAAAAATTGGCAATTCTTTTTTTCTTAATCAAATACCAAATTTACAGATTTCTCTCCCTTATTTTGCTTTGTGTTTGTTCCTTTTTGTTTGCTCTTCCTGATTTGCATCGGCTAAATGAACCACGTATGTGAACTGTCAGTGCTTGTGTAAATCCAGTAAAAATAAAAATTTCTACATGCATGCAGAGTTGTCGCTGACACACGAGTTAGGACCCCACCCCCAGTTCTTCCTGAACCTACCCAGACTTTACAAAAGGGCAGGGGGAGAGGAATAAACATTCTCAAGGTCATTTTCCTCTTCTAAAGACTTAAAAAACTTAAACTTACCAGGACCTAAGACAGAAAAAAACTGTTCCCTTGACTGTTTCCTAAAAAATATATGTACCTACCACTTTAAGACCTTTTCAAACTTCAAATTCAGGGCAGTCAAACAGTCCTCATCTCACCCCATACGGGCTTTAAGACATTTTACACATTGAATTTCATGTTCCTGTAATAAATACAGCCATTCAAGCAAGTAAAACAGTCAGTATGACTTTCTTCTCTCTCTAATGTGTTGCAGTGAAAAATTCTTTCTTTTCAGATTTGTGGGAACTACAGAGGTTTAAGCATAACAAATCCCAAGAAAAATGTAAACTGAACAAATTTAAAGCATGTATGCGCTTTTACCCATGTGGCCCTCCCAGGCTTCAAGCACTGTAAATAAATCTGTTGTGCTTTTAGTGGGAAAAGGTTCAAAATTTAACCAGGTTCAGCAAAACTATACATCCCACCACCACCACTAGACAAAAAAAAATTCCTTAAAATGTCTGCAGAAATGACAAACTACCTTACTGTAACTCCAAATATCAATCAACACAGCATTCTGCTAACATACCATCAACCACAGCACATCTGAGATCAAGGTCACAAAACTAGGCGCTTTGCCTGCAATTATGCTGTGGCTCTAGAAAGTTCTTAACACTTTCCAGGACACCTCTTTCTCTATTAAACAGTCTAGGACACTCTGTGTTTCCTAAAACCATGAGGATCTCGTCTGAATAGCCCTGCCTACATAGAGGATGCTAAGTACTCTTGATACGCAGTACTCTTACAGCTCCGAACCTAGACAGTTCAGCTAGGGAGGCTGGCACACCACACGGTGTTCGGAAGTGCTTTAGCCTGAAAATGACAGGCAGTATACAAACCTGACTTCACTCGGCCTGAACTCCTCCTGTTCACTACGAAGGAAAGATGAGCCACGACTAAGGAAGCTAAATTACTGTCCAGGAGAAATCAGAGGTGAGACAAACCACCCCCCCTACAGCTCGTCCCAAGCCCTGTGCATAATCCAATGACATCTGTGTCACCTGCCTTTAAAAACAGAATGTTACACACAGTCCTCTTTTCTTGCAATACTAGGCTGCTCAAAGGAGTAATTCTTGAGGGAAAAGCAGGAAGGGCTGGGAATTGGGGACCCACTTCCCTCCTACTGAAGGGTCTTTCCATAGACTCCTTCCATACATGCAGCATGCAAAATCACAATTATTGACAAAACAATTGCAAAAGCCATCTGAGAAACATAACATTTTAATAGATGAAATAAATACTCCAGTACATGCAAGGTAAAAACTTGACGTTGGGGGAAAAAAAAATCACTCTATAGTGTAAATTAAAAAATAAAACACACGCTCACAGTAGCTTTCCCCCCATTTGCAAATCACATGGCAAATTCATACTCTTTCCACACCAAGTATACTCCTAATTCAACACAGTTGCTTAAAAAAAAATAACGACATACAAAAAAGGTAGCTACATCCACGTCTAAGGAGTGAAAACTGAGGTAACCTTTCTTTTAATTAAAAGAAGACAGAAACAAAACCAAGAAAGAAATGAACCCATGACCTCCTTCCTGCCTCATGGATAATAAAATTTAGTTGAGAAATTCGGGAAGATGGGCTTGGGTGGGGGCGGGAGCAACACCACAGCCAGCAGATCATACACCTTCCCCCTCCCAGTCCCCGCTGCGGGGCTCGGGCCTTCGGGCTTGTCACCTGTGTGCACAGCCCTGCCTGGGGCTGGCGGCCACTCGGGCCTTCGGGCGTGTCACCTGTGCGCACAGCCCTGCCTGGGGCTGGCGGCCACCCGGGCCTTCGGGCGTGTCACCTGTGCGCACAGCCCTGCCTGGGGCTGGCGGCCACCCGGGCCTTCGGGCGTGTCACCTGTGCGCACAGCCCCGCCCCCCGGGCTTCCTCTCGAGCGCTGAGCGGGGCGCAGGCGTGGGCTTCACCTGTGAGCTCTTTGGTATAAACGCAGAGGGGCAGCAGAACCTTCCCTTGGCCTGGGGGGAAGAGGGGGACGGGGCGCTAATTCACAGAATTGGAATTCACTGGCGGTAAAGTCCGGGGCGAAGACCTCTCCCGTAAAGCCTGAGATAACAGGGTGCAGCCCTCGGACACGGCGCAGGCCGAGCTCCGCAGCCGCTCCCTGTGGTCCGACGTCCTGGCGCCCCCGTCGGGGTGCTGCGCCAGGTCCCTGAGGCACTGGGTCAGGAGCACGCAGGCCGACACCACGCTCATGGCGCCGCCCAGGATGGCCGTCTGCGCCGCCTTGCCCTCGGCGCTCACGGCCGCCGCGCGGCCCAGGAACTGCGGCTCGGTGGCGAAGCCGACCAGCGCGCCCACCGCCTGCACCAGCGGCCCGCTGAAGAGCGCGCAGCGGCTGCGGGCCAGCTCGCTGGGCGCCGCCTTCACCTCGCGCACGCAGGCCAGCAGCGCCGACGCGCTCGTGCTCATGCACTTGACGCCCAGCTTGAACTGCTCGCGCGAGAAGCGGTCGCGCGACCGGTCGCTGGCCAGGGCGCACGCGTCCGTCAGGAACTTGAGGTTGCGCGACAGGCCCTGCGACACCTCCAGCAGCAGCTGTGGCGTCAGGTCGGCCAGCGGCGTGGCGCGCAGCACGGCGCAGCCCTGTTCCACCTCGTGCCGGCAGCGTGTCACGCGGGTAGCGGTCCACGAGGCCCGGCTGCGCGGGCTGCGCCCCCGGCGTGGCCACGGCCGCCAGGTAGGCCGCGTGGGCCGAGCACTCGGTCAGCGACACCACCAGGTCGCCCAGTTCCGCCAGGCTGTCCCCCGCCTCCCCGAAGCGGCCCATGTTGAGCTGGCTCTGCACGTCGTGGGTGAGGATGGAGAGCCCCTTGGTGCGCGCGATGATGGTGTCCCGGCACTGCTCGAAGGACTCGGCGCCCGCGCCGGCGGCGGCGGCGCCCTCGAAGAGCACGGGCCGCGCCTCGCTCGACAGCAGCAGCAGGTCGGCCACCAGCTGCATCTTGGCCTTGCAGTGGTCGCACACGGACACCAGCCTCTTCCGCGGCTGCGAGCCGGCCCCGCCGACGGCGCTTGCGGGAGCCGGAGAAGCCGCCTCGCCAGTGGGCTTCCCCGCGCTGCCGCTAGCCATCGCGCCCGGGGGGCACTGGCATGCCGCTGGGGAGCCCGCTACCACCACCGCCGTCCCGGCGGCCGTCGCGACAGTGCTGGCCCGGGCCGCGGTGCCTTCCCCGCACCATCATGCCATCCACCGCCGCGGGCAGAGGGCGCTGGGCTGCGGCGCGGCGTCGGCCCGCGAGCCACGGGGCGCGGGAGGCTCCTCGGGACGCGGGGAGCGGCTTCGGCGTCGGGCCTGCCGGAAGCATGAACCGGGGCAGGGCGAACTCACGGTCCTCGCTCCTCGTCGCCGCGCTGCCAGGAAAGTCCCTTGCGCTGGGCCGCCGCCGCCTTTCTGGGCATGACCCGGCGCGGCCGCCGGAGCGGAGGGCGGGGCGGGCGGCTGGGAGTTGTCCTTCCTTCCTTCCTTCCTTTCTTTGAAACCGAAATCCCTTCCTCGGGAGCCGCGCGGCGGCCGCCCCGGCCGGCTGTCCTGCAGGAGCCGCTCGAGGCCACCTCCGTCCCGTGCGCACGTGGGCTTCAGGCGGCGCGACCCCGCGACGGCGGCCCGGGCTGGCTCTGCGGGACGCGCGGCCGCCCCGCGCGCATCTCCCGCCTGCCGCTCTCGGGACGCGGCGCCGGCGGCAGGGCCGAGGGTGTGGCCGGCGCTGTCGCGGCCGCGCAGTCGGAGTCGGGCGGGAGGCTGCTCTGATTGCGCACAGCGGCCGCCCCGCTAGCGCTGTCGCCCGCCCACCGCGCCCGGGCGTGCCCGGCACCGCGCGGCCCGTTCCCGCCTCTCGGGCTCACGGCGCGCAGCACGGGCCCGCGGCCGCATGCCCTCCCGGAACGCGCGCCCGGCGGCCGGCCGCTGGCTGTCGGCGCGAGTCCGTCCCCGTCGCCTCTGCGTCGCGGGCTCGCAGCGGCTGAGCTCCCCCGGGGCCCCGGGCCCCGCGCATCGGACCCGCACGCCTCCGGCGCACTCAGAAGGTCCCCGCGACGCCGCGGCGGCCGGCTCTGGCCGCGGCCCCTGCCATTTGCAGCAGCACCAACTTCCGAGCGCGCGGGAGGACCGAGGGGAGGGCGGGGGCGGCAGGCCCGGGAAAGCGCCGCTTCCTCCGCGCGGCGCCGCTCGGCTTCCCTCTTCCCGTCCGCGCCGCGCCCGGCTCGCCGCCGCCGCCCGGAGCCTATAGAAGCCTTTTGTGTGGCGTCACCGCCTCTCGTTTAAATCCCGCTTCCTCCTCTCGCCCTTCCCCCGCCCCCTGCGCCGCTCCCGGATGCTTGCGCGGTGCGCTGCTCCTCCCCCGGGAAGCCGGGGCTGCGCGGGCGCCGCCTCCCCGCCGCCGCGGGCCGAGCCGGGGCACTGGGCCGGGCACCCGCCCGGGCCGGGGGCTCCGCGCGCACCGAGAGGACCCGGGCGCAGCCCGCGCTGGCCTTACGTAAGCTCCCGGCCGGCCCGGGGGACTCTCCGCCTCCTCCCCGCGAGAGAGCAAATCCGAAGGGTGACCCGCCCTCCGGGCCAAAGGGAGAAGGACACTCGGTGCCATCCCCCGGTAACTTGCTGGGGGCCTGTTCTCGGGTCGCAGGACTTGGACCGGTCTTCCAAGCGCTTCCCCTGCCCTTTGTTGTGCCTGGTCCTCTCCACCGCGGGTTGCTGAGGGCGGCCGGCGACACGGAGACAGGAAAGGAGTCCTGGACGCGGGTCCGGGGGGCCAGGTGCGCGCCGCTCCCTCCCTTAAAGCGTGCCTTATGCGGTTAGCGCGGGCCTGACCAGGTCCCGGGTCACAATTCCCCCGCTAGTGGGGAGCTGTGACTTGCAAGTTCTCTCCCGAGTACCCCGCTTTCCCCTCTCGAAATCCGGCGCTGTGCGCTGGCTGCGTGACTCGTAAAGGGTCGCTGTTAGAATTGCTATGGGCTTTGACCAGCACCGTTTGCCCCCAGTCACTTCTACTTCTTCGTTTTCATACGGAGTAACAGCGACCACGGTTGAGTAAGAGAGACGGCGGCCTTTGGAGCAAGCATCACCATTCCACCGGGAAACTGCCGGGCGGGAAGACAGCAGGTGGCTGGGCGAGGACCACCCCCTCCGCCACCACCAGCTTGTCCTTCAGGAAGTGGTCGGTTGGACACCCGGGCTTCCTCCCAGCATCTGCCAGGCCTCCCAGTCTTCAAACAGGCCTCCAGGTAGGTGCCCAGCCCCACCAAGCTGGTGGCTCAGCCACGTGTTCGTCCCCCTGTCCATTCCTAGGACCCCAGGTCACCTTTTCCCAGCCAGTTATAATTGTTACTTATAACTGAGATGAATTGCAATTTATTGTCCAAACTCAGACAGTTCTGAGAGTGAACTGTGACACATGCTGTTAATACATTAACCAGGAACGTCACCCTACTTACAGCAGAAAGTGTTCTTAGATATCTTCTGGAATCTAGATGAACCCACTTATAATATTTTGCAGACAGAGGTCAATAAAACTGACAACTTTGGAAACAGGCAGTGATTCTGTAGGGCTAATCCCCTTTATCCTACAAGGGAAAATAGTCGGGTAATCAGGCTCCTTCCATGGTAACCTAGGAATTGCATCCTGGTCTTTCTGAGCTCCAAAAACTTACTACGAGGGAGAAGTCAAACCTTTCCTCTACGCCCAGTTTATTCAGGAAACAGCTCTGGGATCGGGATTTCTATCCAAAGCCATGTGGTGCCCCTGGAGTCGTATTTTCCTTTCTTGTGTATATGCGGTTTGTTTTGTTACTGTTGCTGGAACCCACCCCGACAGTGAGCTGTGCCACACACAGACTGTCGCACTCTCTGCAGTGAGGTTTCGTTTGGCTTTAAAGATTGGTAGGATTTGCTACTACTGCTGTGGACTCAAAAAAAAAAAAAAGAAAGAAGAAAAATTGGTAGGATTGTTTTCTTGGCCTTCTCTGCTTCGTTTTTCGGAGAGGGCAGCTCCTCCTAAACTGACCCTTCCAGATACTACCTCCGACTTCCTTTAGATTCATCTTGACTTTCTGCTGTTGTTCATTCACTCCACAAACGCTGTGCACCTGGGTGTGCTGGATGCCAAAGTTCCATAGTACCCTGAGGCCTCCACTCTAGAACATCACAGTCCAGGGAGGGCAACAGATTCATAAACAAGGAATCCCAGTTTCAGCTTTGGTATGGTGAAGAAATCACAGTGGAGACAGTGCAGCCTACCAAACATGTTAGCTGCAGGTGGGCAGGGTCCCGTGATTTGTCCTCTGCTGTGAAATGTGTGTCACTGCCAGGCCAGCTGTGAAAAGCCAATCTGTAGTTCTCTTACCCTGCTGTAACTACGGCAGGAGACTGCAGTTTGGGGAGCCCGTAAGCCGAGGTGACTGTGGAGTGATTCTCTTGACCTGTGTTGGGTATGTAACAAGCACAAAATAAACTTCTGTTGTGTCAGACCATTGGGATTTGAGCGTTATTTGCTGCTGTAGCATATTTTAGTCTAATTTGATTAATAGAGGAGGGCATGTTTGTGTCTCACCCTAGAGTCACTGGAGTAAGGGTTTTTTATTTTTTATTTATTTTTATTTTTTTTAGAAAACTGCACCTATTACCTGTTCGGACCCTCTTTTAAAATTAAAATAAATGTGAACCAAAGTCTTGCACAAGGTATTTGCTGTGGTCTAACCCCCCAAATTCATATGCTGAAACTTAGTTGCCAGCGTGGCGGTATTAAGAGGCGGGGCCTTTAAGAGGTGGTTAAATCGTGACAGTGGAGCTTTCATGGATGGGATTAGTGACCTTATGAAAGAGGTGTGAGGGGATGGTTCACCTCTTCCTTTGGTCCTTGGGTCATGTGAGGATGCAGCAACAGGGTGTCACCTACAAGAAATGGACCGTCGGCAGACACAGATCTTGGACACCTTGATCTTGGACTTCCCAGCCTCCAGAACTGTAAGCAATAGATTTCTATTAGTTTATAAATTACCCTGTTTACAGTATTTTGTTATAGCGCATGAACGGACTGAGACAATATTTTTTATTAAAATGGATGTTGCGTGAGAGAAGAATGCTGAAAACGTGTGGACTGAGGACGGGCTGGGGGAAGGTAAACGGAGCGGACGGGAGGGAGCTGGGGCTGTGCAGACTGTGGCCTGGCCCCCCGCAGAGGGCATCCTCGGTGCTGGCCCAAGCCCGTGCAGAGCAGGCATTTGATAAGTGAGTGGGCAAGATGCAGAGAGAACTGAGTGAGGATTTGGGCAGGCAAAGGTGGAACCGACGGAGCTGGGGCAGGTAGGATTGGGGAAACATCCTCTCCCTTTTCTGCCTGTTTTAGAAGGTGCAGAGAAAAGTATGGGCACTCTGCTTTGTTTTTGTTTTTTCAATTGTAAAATATGAAATGTACCATCTTAACCACTTTTAAGTATACAGCTCAGTGGTATTAAGTATATTGCTGTGCAACCATCACCACTGTCTAGCTTTAGAAATTTGTCATCTTCCCAACCGAAACTCTGTCCCTGTTAACAACAGCTCCCCATCCAACCCCTCCCCCAGCCCTGGCAACCACCCTTCTCCTCTCTCTGTGGGTCTGACTGCTGCAGGGACCTCGTGCAAATGGAATCATACGGTATTTGTCCTTTTGTATCTGGTTTATTTCACTGAGCATAATGTCTTTTTGTATCTGGTTTGTTTCACTGAGCATAATGTCTTTACGGTTGTAGTGTGTCAGAATTTCCTTTTTTTTTTTTAAAAATAGACGGGGTCTCATTCTGCCACCCAGGCTGGAGTGCAATAGAGTTTCCTTACTTTTTAAGGCTGAATGATATTCCATTGTAAGCACTCTGATTTTTTATTTTTTTGAGATGGGGGTCTCGCTCTTGCTCAGGCTGGTCTTGAACTCGTGACCTCAAGTGATCCTCCCACCTTGGCCTCCCAGAGTGCTGGGATTACAGGCATGAGCCACCGCGCCCGGCCCTTCTCTGGGTTTTGATGCCAACTTTTATGCTGCACCCCTGACTGGGCCAACACCAAGCTGTGTTTTGTGTGCAGTGCCCCCTGGTGGTCGATAGGGGCGTTCTTTGGCCTAATGTACCTTCCCTGTGGAGCAATGTCCCGCTGTTTTGTTTTTCTGTGCACACAAATTCGGTGAGCATTAGTGTGTTTGTGCATCTCTCCCATTTAAAACACAACTGATATATATGTCGAGAAAAACAGAAAATATAGAGACAAGGTTAAAATAATTTGAAATCTCACTGCTTAGGGATAGCCATTATATACATATTTACAGCTATTTTCCTATATATAAATATACATATCTATATAACTTTAATATCATTTTTATCCCTTAATAATATAAAGCGAACATCTTTAGTAGCAACAAATACACATCTATGATATCATATGTAATGACTGCATCGTTTTCCATTGTGTGAGTGGACTGTATCTTGCAGTCTGTAGATGTAGGTTTTACAGTCTGCTGTTTTTTTAATACGTTATTTTATTACTTTTCCTTCCAAAACCAATATACAACAGGATACAGTCTGCTATTTTTGAAACACTTGTGTGGTTCCTGTCTTCCCTCTTACGGAGAGTGTTAGGTAGGATTGTCACGGGGGTAAATGAAGAAACACATGCAAAGTGTTTGGAAGAGTCCCTGCCGCATCCCCCGTGCTCAGTGTTACTGTCACTTCTGTTGCTTTCATTGTCTATTTCCTCAGAGTCAGCAGGTGGAAGCGGAATTGCTAATCAGATTGTGCACAGTTTGGGAGGTTTTGATATATTTCACCTAATTTTCATGCAGAAAAACTCTACCTCCCGGAAGTGAATGAGAAGGCCTATTTCTTCAGCCTTGCCAAGGATGTACTCCCTTTATTTTTATCCAAGACCAACTGATAGGTAAACAATGAACCTTGTTTGAATGTGCATTTTTTTGATACCTAGCGAGATTCTGGCCTTTTTTTGTGTGTCATAGATGAATTGGCCATTAATATTTATTCTATTTATGTTTATTCATTTATATTCATTCTATATTTGTACTTGTTTATAGCCAGTCCCATTTTTCACTGAGGTGTTCATCTTTTTCTTTCTGATTTGTAAGCTATTTTTGTATATACCATGTTGCAGTTTTTCTCCCAATTTATTGCCTTTTAGCTTTTTTTCACGGTGTTTGGGAAACACAAGTTTTGATTGTTATGTTTAACTCTATGAGTCCTGCTCTCCTGTTCACAGATGAGGGTGGTGATGATCAGGACCGGACACCTGCCCAGGCTGGGCCAATCACATTCTCTACTGAAAATGTGAAACTGTAATCAAAAGGCAACCAGCCAGTTAGTTGCAACAAAACGTTAACAACTAAAGCAAGTGATTCATGTCTTTCTATGTAATTAAAAATTTTAGAGACTGTAAATTTAGGGGCACATAAAACCTAGAAAGTATGCAGTGCCTGTTCTTGCATTAGACTAAAAAGCAGCAAAAGTCAAAATTGGTAAATAGTCAGTGCCTCCCCCATTCCTACCTCAGCTCCACTCCCAGACCCCCCCTCCCCTACCTTCCCACGGTTTAGTCATTAAAGGGTTCAGGTTTGGCGTAACAGGGACTCCCCTTCAGGTCACAGGCCTCAGTTCTGATTAATTGGTAATTGTGCTATTCCAGCTTTTCAACATCTTGAGTATCACCCCTGCCTGATTCCGAACAGTGCCAGAAAGTCTTGCTTTACTGTCCTCTGTTGTGGAATGATGCATGCCAGCAGCCTGGGTTAGGACACTAATTAGATCTGAGATTCAATGTTACCATACACAGTCGCTGAACCACTTAGAGGTGGGGTTGGTAGTAACCTCAGGGCAGAGAGAGGCTAGTGGCTTCATTTAGGCCGTGAGCACACAGTCTCTTTCACTTCTTTCTTCTCTTCCCCAGCCCTACACTGCACTGCCTCAGCCCGGTTCAGACTCTTTTCCCATCTCACTGCTCCTGGCTCCAGACTCTTTTCAATCCATTTTCCACGTGGCTCCCAGTCTCACTATCCCGAGTGCCTCACTGATGAGCCCAGATGGTGCCAGGACGGAAGAAAGGCACCAGGGGAGACTGGACCTTGTCATCCAGTACACCTGGGCTCACATTCGTGCCTGGCTGCCGCACTAGCCATGTGGCCTCAGACCAGTTATGTAATTCCAAAACGAGGGTTTCCTCTTACTTAAAATAGGGATATTATCGTCCCTTCAGGCCCTGGTCTCCCATAATCTGCTTGAAGTTTACTGTGTACTTATCTCCTCTGCTAGTCCAAAAGCAGGAATTCTGGTATATTAATCTTTCTGTCAGTGCCTCACCTCCTTCTTGATTAACAGTAGGTCCTTGGTAAATAAATTCCTCCAGAGTGAAGTCCCAAATACCAAAATAAGTGTCAAATATCAAAATGTTGAAACTGCAATCGATCCAGATGTTTTCACATCAGCGGAGCATATGCTAAACTGATTTCCTGCTTAGATGAAAGTCAGTAGCCCTGGGACTTTTTACACAATCCCAGCAATTTCTGTAAAACTCTCAATGACTTTTATAATCTATAACTAGTTACTGTGGCCAAGAATCCCAGCACTTTTGCCCCTTAACTTGGAAGCTGGCAAATGAGTTACCAGGGTGACCCCTCCCAACAGAGCACATGATCAGCCACAGCTGTGCATGTTTTTTAGTATGACTGCACCAGGCTAGGGCTCCAAGCCACTGGGTGGAGCAGTGTGCTCCGGGGAGAAAGCTTATGACATTTCCCTTGTGATTTCAGGGGTGGGGGGGAAACCTTTATGAGCTGTTTCTGTTCAAGGTCAATAGGAAATGGCATAGCATAGGGTGTTTACATAGAGATGCATGAATGTGTGGACTATCAACTACCACGGGGGGGAGACAATTTAAACTGCATTCCTCCTAAGAGCGAGGAAGGCAGACATTGCTGGCTAGTTGCTTACTCAACCTCCACTTTTTTTTTTCCCCTTGATAACAGAATCCCAGTTTTACTTGAGGTGACGATGTACACAGCTAGGAGACAAGTTCTCAGCCTCCCCTGGAGGGCTAGGCTTCAGCCAATGACATGTAAATAGAAGCGTTGTGTGCAACGTTCACGTAGGCTGCTTGAAAGACGTTGACTCCATTTGGAAGGTGTGCTCTGTTTGGCCGGCCGCCTTCCTCCTTCCTCTGGTGGAATGTCATCTCAATGGCTGGAGCCCCAGCAGCCATCCTGGAACGTCCGGTGACCCTGGAAGCCACAGGCCAGTACAGGGAGCAGGACAAGAAAGGGGCTGGGTACCAGGTGGCCGAGGAGCCGCCGTGTCTGCTCCTGTAATCAACGGCGGGAAGGAATCGCCGCCCAGCCATTCGCAACCCGTGGGATCTTGAACAAAACCAGCGCGATTCGTCCTCGTGAAGGATCATCGGAGCCTCCAGTGTTGGCTGGAGTCAAACACTGAAGCTATTTTTAAAAAATGAACGACAGTGACTTAAAAATTTCGGAGTTTTGGCGACGACGGCGATACTGAAGGTTGGCTGAAGCGAATCCGAGCCCGACCCGTCCCGGACTTGCGGAAACGCCGCCGTCCGCAGAGGCGGGCGCGGGCGCGGGCGCGGGGCCAGTGGGCGTCGCCGGGGCCGGGGCCGCGCCGCCCCCCGCTTCGGGGCAGTTCGCAGGCGAGAAGCAGGTCTCGCGGGAGCGGCTGGCGGTCCCCGCAGGGCCCGGGGGAGCTCGGGACCCGGCCTGTGCGTTCCGGAGACGGAAACTGGGACGGACCCAGCCCGGGCGGACCGCGGGGCGGGGCCAAGGTAGCGGGGCGGGGCTCTCAGAGTTGGGGGGGGGCTAGGGAAATGAGACGGGGCGGGGCCACGAAGTCAGCGTCCGCGGGGCGGGGCCGGCGTGGCGGGGACCCGGCGAAGATGGCGGCCTCCGTGTGGGCGCGCGCGGCCCTGCTGCTGCTCTGCGCCTCCGACCTGCTGCCGCCGCCGCCGCCGCGCGGGGCCTGCGCGGCCGAGGGCCCGGCCGGGACGCCTGGCGAGGCTGTCCCCCCGCCCCGGAAGAAGAAGAAGGACATTCGCGACTACAATGACGCGGACATGGCGCGGCTTCTGGAACAGTGGGAGGTCGGTGCGCGCCCCGGCTCTGCTCTGTCCCCGACCCTGCTCCCGCTGACCTGCCCGTCCCGTCTCGGCCCTCTGACCCCTAACCTCGCTGCTCCGCCAAGTCCCTACTGACCCTCTCACGCCCCGCCGGCCCTCCGAGTCCCCCTGACCCCTCACGCCCCGCCGACCCTCCGTGTCCCCCCGACCCCTCACGCCCCGCCGACCCTCCGTGTCCCCCCGACCCCTCACGCCCCGCCGACCCTCTCCCCAGCCCTCTCGTCCCAGTGTCCTCTTCCACCTGCCACCGCCCCGCGGGCCACTCCTGTCACGGGCAGCACCTCCGCCCCGCTGTCCCCCAGGGCCCGGGTCGCCGAGCCCTGCGGGCGGGGAGACCTCCCCTGCTCCCCCGAGGAGCGTTTCCTCCTCCCCCCTTTGTCTGGGGTGGTGGCCGGGTGAGCGGGTTGCAGGACGGGTCTTTCCTGAGGTTAGCTCAGCTGTGACGGTTCTCTTGGCTTCGAAGTCAGTGGGATTTCAGACTCCCATTTTGGTGTATGTCCCTGCTGGGAATTTTGTAGTTTTGTGGATGGATTTATTTTATGGGGGGGGGGGGATAAGTGGCTAAGATGGAACTTACACTTTTCTGGTTTGTGACTTGGATGCTGTAGAGTGTGCAATTTCAGGGAGTGTGTAATCAGCTTTTAAGGGAAAGTTCAGTGGACCAAAACCACGTTGCTGCCCTTTTCCCTCCCCAAGGTGGTTATACTGTCCTGGCTGATTTGAACAGTGGTGTAACCTTGGGCAGGTCATGTCTCCTTTCTGGGCTTGTTTCCTTATCTGCAAAAGGAGGAGGTTTCACTGGATGAGACCTAAGATTCCTTACAACACTGATGTTTTGTTATTTTGTAATTATCTCTCTGTGTGTTGTGGGGAGGGGCTAAAGACCTCAAAGCATGAGTTTAAAATACCCCCTGATGCATTTGACTAGAAGAAAGCAGGCTTGTGTTTTCATGTGTTTTATCAGCAGCTGGTGGAAAGATTGGGGAAGATTTGCGTGTGAAGAGGGAACTTGCCTATCCGTTTTCCATCTCCCTTGCAATCTCGCTGTCTGTTTTTGGTCTGCCAGAGTGAGAACATCATCTTATGAGAAATCCTACCCTGTAAATACTTAGACCCTGAGCTGGGTGAAGAGGGTGTTGCAGAGATGAACAAGAACTCCATTAGGAACAGCAGATAATTAAAATAACCCTAATACGTAGCTGGGCATGGTGGCACGCACGCACCTGTAGTCCCAGCTCCGGAGGCTGAGGCAGGGGGATCACTTGAGCCCAGGAGTTTGAGGTTGCAGTGAGCTGTGATGACACCACTGCACTCTACCAGGACAGTGGATTGAGCCTTTGTCTCAAAAACCATAATACAAAGTAGAAATTGCTGGGTGCTGTGAAAATCTCAAGGGCTTCAGGAGGGAAGTGGCACTTCAGATGGGCCAAGGAAAATGCGGGAGAAAGGCACCTCACACGTGAGCTGAGGATGAGGCGTGGGAACTGGGCGGGAGAGCGGGAAGAGCGCGGAGGTTAACAGCCCAGGTGCCGGAGTTACAGTGCCTGGGTTCAAACCACTGAAACTTGTGGATTTGGACTAGCAAAGAACTCTGTGCCTTAGTTTCTTCATCTGCGAAACAGAAGTGTTAGTACCCACCTCAGAGTAGTTACAAGGATGAACTGAGAACATGGAAAGAACCCAGACTAGTACAGCTCAGTAGTCATTAGCTATGCTGAATAATTTGGGTTAGCTGGAACAGACTGTCTGAAGCAAAGTAGTGAGAAGTGAGGGTGGAAAGGTTGGTGGGAGCCAGGCCTTAAATGCTGCGGGGTCCGTACTTCATTTAGGACATATGTCGGCCTGATGAGTATGAAAGTTTTGTTGCCCGAATATTCCGTACTGGAATGTTTATAACCTTGTCTCACAACATGCCCACTTGTTTGAGTGCCATGCCACGGGAAGACCTGATTTTTATGGCTGAAATCGTAGCACAGATGGGATTTTTTGCTCTTCCTGTTTTCATTCCGCAGCTGTTAAGCATCCCTGGGTTACTGCATTACCTTCATGGCAGAGAATCTGAAGGCCTGGAAAACACATTATCTCATTTAATCCATTTACCCCATCGAAGAGGGAGGTACTTATCCCTGTTTTCTAAATGACATTAAGGCACAGAGAGGTTAAATAACTTGCTCCAGGCCACACAGCAAGCCAGCTGAGTTTCAAAATTCTGTCACTTGACTTTAGAGCCTGGTCTTTGAATTGTTTTATTGCAGTGCCCTGCACATGGTGAACAGAAGCACAAATGAAAGATGAGGAAGACCTGGTTTAAGCTAGAAGCTGCAGGATTGGAATGGAAGGGAGAAATGTGAGAGATTTTATGCTCTTAACAGGACTTGGTAGTTGTTTGATTGTGTGAACAGGAGGGTTACAGCATATGTAGTAAAAGGACAGAGCTTGAACCCAGCCAGTTGTTTGGCACTCCGTTCACATCCCAGTTTGCGGGGTGCCACGCAGACTAAATGAGCTGATGCTGGGGACAGTGCACAGATGTGAGCACCCCTCCCCCGTGGCAGTGATTCCTTGTGGGACAGCATCTCCATCTCTGTGGGTGCTTTTCTGTAGCGAGCAGTTCTTCCTCCCCCAGGGGCAATCCCTAAATCCATACGCCCATCCTTCCAGATCCTTCCCGGGTAGCGTGAGGATCGGAGCTTCAATGGCAGGCTGTACCTCACATGTGTGGAAAGAAGGTAGGAACTTTCTCATTGTGTTAGAACTAATGCTGAGTCCCAGTTGGTGCAGAAAAACAACCAAAGGTGGTTATTTCATTTTACGTTATGCTAACCAGGTGTGATGGAAGGGGCAGATGGGGGAATTTGGAGCCAGAAATGTGGGTTTGCACTTCATTGCTATCTTTTCTAGCATGTGAGTAAATTGAGTAAATTATCGTATTTACCCTCTCTGGGTCTCATCTTCCTCGTATTATTAATTGAAGATCGGATAGGATTGTTCTGAAGGATGAAGATAATGTCTAAAAAGTGTCTTTGAGGTAGTGGCCACTCAGTAGGTGGTAGTTAGCATCAAGGACAACGGGAGGAAGAAAAGGATTTGCAGAAAGGGGGGCTCAGCTTTGCAGCTGTTGACCTTGACAGACAGCTCTGCGGAAGTTAAGCCAGTTGAAAATGGAAGACTGGCCCAGAGGTCAGGCTGGGCCGGGTCAGGGCAGGGCCTGGCTTGGAGGCCCAGGTCCCGGCCCTGCCTGGGGGTAAGAATTGCATTGTTTTCAGCACAGAGAAAATGATAAGAACAGATTAGATTACTCAGCAATGCAGTGGGACCAAGAGTAGAACCGAATAGTTACCTACATCTAGGGCACTATTTTTTTCATATTTTAATTAACACATAATAATTGTATGTATTTATGGGGTACAGAGTGGTATTTTGATACATAAGTATACACAAGGTGTAATGATGAATTTAGAATAATTAGCATATTTGTCACCTCAAACATTTATCATTTCTTTGTGTTGAGGACATTCAAAATTCTGTTGTAGCTGTTTGAAAATATATGATAAATTATTGTTAGCTATAGTCACCCTACAGAGCGCTAGGACTTATTCCTCCTACCTAGCTGTAATTTTGTATCTGTTAACCATTCTCTCCTGTCCCTCTCTCCTCCCCAGCCCCCAGTAACCACAGCTGTATTCTCTACTTCTGTGAGCACGACTTTTTTGGGTCCCACATATGGGTGAGAACATGTGGCATTTGTCGTTCTGTGCCTGGCTTATTTCACTTAACATCCTACAGGCTCATTAGGGTGCTGTTTTTCAGTTGTGTTTTCTATAACTGAAACACACACAAAGACCTATAAGATGGAAATTAAAGTTTCTTGGAACAGTTTTTACCCATACTGTATGCACTAGACTTATGATTATTTAATTATATTTTCATTAAAAAAGAAATGCTGCTTGTGACTTGCTGAGTTAATTTCATGATCATTAGTGAAATCAGTTTGAAAAACAAAGGATATTGAACCAATGAGAAGTCTTGGAGTGTTTTAACGAGACTGTAACAGATGTTACGGAGAAGCAGGACAGAATGAAAACAGAAACTGCCTGTGAATTTGGCAACTAGGAGCTCCTTGGTGACTCTGAGAGTGTAATTTCCGTGGGGTGACTGAGGCCAGACTGCAGGGGCCTAATGAGCGAGCAGTGTGACAGCAGCGTGTACAGCACTGAGCCCTGCTGGCCTTTAAGTCACTAAGTCCCCAGACAAATCTCAGGAGAGGGGTACCATTAGCTTACCTTCCCATTGTAGGCAAGGAAAGCTATTTTCCGAGGTGCTGCGTGACTTACCCAGGGCCACACAGTGGCGGAGCCGGGAGCTGAACCCCAATCCCTCTGACAGCACAGCCCGCCTTCCTGTCTGCAGGTCCCTGCCAGCGGCTCTTCCAAAGCAAAATGAGGAAGAAACAGGTCAGTTGGGAGGGTGGCAGAGTTGAGAAAGTTGGTGTGTGATGTGTGGTCACACTCCAGGAGCCTCCGAGATCTTCGCTCTGCCTCTTGCTCTGTGGATGAGCAGACAGGCTCGAGGAGTGTCACAGCTGGTGCGTGACCCGGCGCCGGTCCCAGGGCTTACATCGGTGTGGCTCCTCTTCCAGCGCTGCTGTGGAATTCTTCTGTTCTCACTTCTTACTAAAAATATTTTTGTGCAGTACATTGTTACTGGTGTCCTGAGCTTTGGCCCGTCAGAGGTTTGTCAAGAGGACGAAGGAAGTGTGACGTGGCGGCTTTTTGTTTCATTTGAAGTTGGGTTTTTGTTAACAGCTTTGTTGAGATACAATTTGCGTGCCATGTGCGGTTCACACGTTCAGAGTATAATCTCAGTGGTTTCTCGCGTGTTCAGTGAGTTGTGCAGCCACCATCTCAATCAATTTTAGCATGTTTTTATCACACCAAAACGAAACCCTCCATCGGCCCTCCTGCTTTTTCTCCCAACCCCCCGGCAGCCCGAATGACTAACACGTACTTTCTGTCTCAACAGATGTGTTTATTCTGGACATTTCCTAAACAGAGAATTGTAGAACGTGTGTCTTTCGTGTCTGGCGTCAAGCATGTGTTCAGGGCTCCTCCGTGTTGTAGCATCAGTGCTTCATGTCTCTCTGTTGCTCAAGTTAGGCTTTTCTCCAAGGAACCTGGTTCCGTGATTCTTTTAAATATTTTTTATCTGTCTGTCCGTCTGTATTCTCTTTACTGGTTGGTATTCTGCTGTTAGTAATTTATTCATTTGTTTATATTAGTATGGATTCCATGGCTCTTATTTTATTTGGGGGATTATAAGTCATTACTACTATTTATTTTGATGTTCAGATTATTCCAGATTCAGCCCAAGAGAGCTGCTTGAAGTTGGCTTCTCTGTCATTTTGACATATTACATGATTCCTTTTTTCTTTTTCTTTTCAAAGACAGGATCTCGCTCTGTCACCCAGGCTGAGTGCAGTGGTGTCAACATAGCTCGTTGTAGCCTTGAACCCTGGGCTTAAGCCATCCTCCTGCCTCAGCCTCCAGAGTAGCTGGGACTTATGGCACACGCCACCACACCCAGCTAATTTTATTTTTTAAATTTTTTTGAGAAAACTGAGTCTCTCTATGTTACCCAGGCTGGTCTTGAACTCCCGGCCTCAAGTGATCCTCCTGCCTCCCAAAGTGCTGGGTTTACAAGGGTGAGCCACCATACCCAGCCTGTCCACGATTCTTTGAGCACTTTCTCACTTTGTGATGCAAGAAGATATTCTGGGCTCATCGTCTATAGTCCTTGCTCTAATTAGCCTTTTTTCCCAGAAACCCAGTTTCTTTTAAATATTTTCTCTCTCTACCTGTCTATTAATCTATTAAAAACCATAAGTTTTGTCCTGATGCCTACAATTTCGGCCTAATACCACAGGGTACATTCTTCCCCCTTTCATATTTGTAACTTTCTTCTCAAAAGTGAGGAACCTGGCTCTCATCCTCAAAATATTGACTCCTTGGCTCAAGCCTCGCCGTCACAGAAGATAGCGTCAGGATCGCTAGCTCATACCGCTGCAGAAAGCAGACCTGCTAACTGGAGTGGGATGTGTTTGTACAGTGCCTGTTATTTAGGTGGATGGATACGTATCAAATGCACTTTTTTTTGGTCCTCCTAGTGAATCACTGAAGCAGACTTTAAGTGTACAGTGCAGTGACTTTTGACAAATGGATACATCTGTGTAATCCACGTCCCTGTCAAAATGCACACTATTTCCAGCACCCCAGAAAAGTTCTCGTGTCCTTTCTCAGCCAGTCCCTCCTCCTAACCCCCCATAGGCAGCCACTGTTCCAGCTTCTGTCTCCCTAGACTAGTTATGCCTATTCTTAGCTTTAAATAAATGAGATTGTATATCTGATTTCGTGGCTGACTTCTGTCACTCAATATTTTTGAGACTTGTTGCGTGTATCAGTGTTTGTTCTTCTGCGTTGCTGTGAAGCGTTCCATCGTGTGACCTTACCACAGTGTGGCCAATTTTACAATCCCCATAGTGAGCAGATTCTTGGAGAGTGAAAAAGCTCTAGAAACCCATCCCGCGGTGGCGCCTGTGTTTGGTGACCTGGAGTGAGGGGTGGTAGCACTGCCTGCAACTTAGGCTTTGCTTGAAAGTCAAGTAGAGGAGGAAAACCCTGAGTTTTCCTTTCTCCGTTACAACTTAGGTCGTGTACCTGCACCTGACACCGTACGCAGACGTTTTCACCTGTGGCGGTTGAGAAGCAAGTTTCTGATGACAAGTTTGATGCTTTCCCCCCACCCTGACAGAAAGACGACGACATAGAAGAAGGAGACCTTCCAGAGCACAAGAGACCCCCTGCACCAGTCGACTTCTCAAAGATAGACCCGGGCAAGCCTGAAAGCATACTGAAAATGACCAAAAAGGGGAAGACGCTCATGATGTTTGTCACTGTGTCAGGAAGCCCCACCGAGAAGGAGACAGAGGAGGTCACGAGCCTCTGGCAGGGCAGTCTGTTCAACGCGAACTACGACGTCCAGAGGTAACGCTGCCCCTCGGCTCTGGCCGCGGCAGGCCTCCTCCCTGGCAGTGCCTGCCTGGGCCTGGGCCTGGGCCTTCCCAGCCGTAGCTGCTTTTAATTGGTTTATTTAACTTTTTCCCTTTAGAGAAGAGCATTCATTATTGGTCAAAGCCAGTAAGTTTGTTTGTTTTTATTATCTGATTTGCTCCTGAAGTTTTATTTATCTTTATATCTTTAGCTTTTATTTCATGAATAAAAGGTTGTCTAGCATAGCCTTTTGGAGGGACAAATTAGTGACAGTTTGCTTCCTTTAGAAGTTTCTGCTCAGTGGAGAATGCTTGTGTATATAGCTGTGTTCACACGTAAAGTCTGGACCATACTCTCAACAGATAACTTGTTTAATGCCATCTGTCAGGAGCCCGGTTTTCACGGCTCAGTATGGTTCTGAGACACAATGTTAAGGCTAGCAGATTGCTTTCATTAGCTTAACACATTAACTGCCATGTGAGTTGTATTTAACTCACACCAGTTTTGAATCTGGGGCCTCGTGAAGCAAAATATGGGCAAAACCCTGCAGTTGGCTCATGAAAATGTCATTTGTTAATGTTCTGATTGTTACAATTAATATTGATAATTTAATTCTAAAAATGTGGATTAAATGAATAGTTGTTTTCCAAGTTTTTATTCTATTTTGTAATAAAACACTGTGGCCCCAAGGAAAAATTTTTCCTTGTAGTGTGGCAATCACTGTGTTAAATAGGCACTTAAAGAGGACAAATAAAGGTCTTGGTGGTTTGGAAGTACCACTCAGTGGAATGGTGGGAATGTTATAAATGGGAGGGTGACAATGTGGTGTAGTCCCTCAGGAACAGAGGAGTCGGGCCCACTGGCCACCTAGCGGTCCACCCCGACCCCAGTCTCTTCCTCTTTGCTCCTTGGCATCTGTCGAGTGTGGGCGAGCTGGGCTGCTTGCTGTTAACCTCTGGGGTTAGGATTTTTCTGTGCAGTAGCCAAGTGTCTTCTTAAGCTCTTCAAGGGCCTCTTATCATGACCCACTCTAAGGCAGTGGTTTTCAGCCTTTATCAGCATGAGTCTTGCTGCATAAAACTTTAACTGGACACTTTAGAATATAAAACGGATACGAATGGAAGCCGCCTTCTCGCCTCCCCGGCAGCGGCCCTTGTGCTATCTCTGCAGTTTCCTGAAGAGCTTTTCTCAATGTTCTCTTTTAACATGAGCGTCCATTTATACCACAGAGGAGCAGCCAGCATCTGTGTATGTTGATCTGAGCTGGGTGTTTAATAGTTCGGTGAGTTACTGTTTTCACACATTTGATATCAGTAGCTACTAGGCCTTGGAGAATGCAGCGTTTTGTTCTGTATTCATGTAGAATGTGAGATGAACTGTTTTTCTCGGTGAGCCACAGAATGGCTCTGACCCGTGAGCCCCTCCTAGCGTGTGCTAACTGTGACCGCATCTCTGTCCAGGTTCATCGTGGGATCAGACCGCGCCATCTTCATGCTGCGTGACGGGAGCTACGCCTGGGAGATCAAGGACTTTTTGGTCAGTCAAGACAGGTGTGCAGATGTCACTCTGGAGGGACAGGTGTACCCTGGCAAAGGAGGAGGAAGCAAAGAGAAAAATAAAACAAAGCAAGACAAGGGCAAAAAGAAGAAGGAAGGAGATCCGAGACCCCGGGCTTCCAAGGAAGACAATCGAGCCGGGAGCAGGAGGGAGGAGCTGTGAGGGGCAGCGAGGTGCTCTGCAGAGGGACACACGGAGCCTCTTGCCGGGCTCGGGCGGGGGTGGGCACAGGAAACCACACACCGGATGACATTCTGATTTCTTCTAGAAATGGTCTGTCTCGTTGTCAGTACGAGAATTACTATTTAAAAGCCTTCAAATAAGAAGACAGATTTTCTGATTAGTAGTGTCGGGCACTGACATGTTTACTATGGAAACGCCTTACAGGGGCTTCTCCCATTGAAACTTGGCGAGTCGTTGACTACTGAGGGTCCACGCCCCTCCTCCACGCTCTGAGCGGGGGCCTGCTGTGTGTGTGCTTTTTGCTGTCTGTTAACTAAGAGGATAGCAGATTCTAATCAGACAAGTTTTTAAAACTGTTCATTGAATGAGACTCTTCTGCCACAAACATCATTTTCATTGCTGTGGAGGTAGGACGTGCTATGGTGGCGCTGCAGTGAGCTCTGACACCACATATATATATATCTCTCTCTCCAGGAAGCCAGGGTGTGTGAACCCAGAGTCTCTGCAGGCAGGGCAGAGCAGAAGATAGTATCGCTTGCAAATCCTGAGTAGTTAACTTCGAACTTCTTTGACCTGAATCGCACTTACCAGTTGAAGAGAACTTTTCGTGTGCCTGTCAGGTTTTATGTGGTCAGTAAAACCTGTTTTGTTTCCTTATTTGGGAAAGAGCAATGCTGGTGTCGAGGGTTCGTGGGTTCCACTTAATGTGACAGTTTTAGCATGCATGGAGAATCAGCTGTGTCCCTGCAGGGTGTGGCAGAAGACTTGATAACCTCATTTATTTCTAAGCATTTTTCTTTGATAAAGTGCCTAAATTTGTGGTGTTTTGTATGGTACTAACATGATGTGCTACTATTAATGTCTGATTTTGCTGTTCATGTGTTGGAGCCGAATGAGGGAACATTTATATACAGGTATCATTTTTAAGAACTAAAATTCTTTGGAAAAAACTCAATTGTGATTTTAAGAAATTAAAAACAGCACATGCACAGGGCTAGAAAATGTCAGTGTTAAAGAACGGTGCAAAGGGAAGAGTACAGCCCTCCCCTGCTGCCAGTACCTCGTCCCAGTGGAAGCTGCGTTAATAGTTTGATCTCCTCCCCCCCCCCCCCCAAAAAAAAGTACATTTGCTGGTTTACAGTGATGTGTGTTTTGGCTTCGTAGCATCTGTTCCCCGCACTACAGTAGCCACTCACATTTCCTCCAACAAACCGCACCCCCTGCACTCTCAGCGCTGTGGGTGGGACATGTGCCCTGCAGTCCCCAGCCTCCGGGCCACACCCACGTCAGGGACCAAGCCTGTGTGACTAGGCCTCAGCAGACCTAGTCCTAGCGTGAGTTTGCTGGAGCCGGAAGGTGTGTCTCGTTCCCGTGCGCGGGGTGATGTGGAGAGGAGGAGAGCTGGGACGAGAGCTGCTGTTTGAGAGGAGCCAGCACAGCCGCGAGCGCACCTGGTGGAGCCCTGGCTCAGGCTGGTCTCAAACTCCTGACCTCGAGTGATCCTCCTGCCCTGCTGGGTTGGTGGAATCGTATCTCCTTGGGGTGACCAGAGGCCTTCCCTGAGGACTGGGCGAGGGAAATAGAGGCCAGGAAACAGTCCTTGCCTGCGCCCTGTGGCTGGACGTGCAGAGGGAGGGGCTGCGGGGGGTGGGGAGGCTGGAGAAGTGAGGGCGTCGTGGGGCCTTGCGGAGCTCTGGAATACCCTGGTGGACGTCAAGCTGCAGTGGGGTGGGTGTGACGACAGTCCCGTTTGCACGGGCTGCACAGGAGACGTGACCGGAAGGGGCACCAGTGGGTGTGGCACGTGAGCCGGGAGAGTTCCAGTAGCCGAGGCCGTAACGGATGGTGGCGTGGTCGATTAGCAGGGTAGCCATGAGGTTTGAACCGCTGTTGACCAGCATAGCCTCTGCGGATGGACACATGGGTTCATAGCTTTTTTGCTAGTATATTCAATGCTGCGGTGAACATTTTTGTACTAAATATTTTGGTCAGCTTTTGTGTATATCTGAAAGGTAAATTCCTAGCAGTGGAATTGTTAGAACAAACAATTTAACATTGGTGTATGTTGCCAGGTTGCTTTCCCATGTGGTTTTGCCATCTTACTCTTGTCAGCAGTAGATCTGTCCTTCCCAGCACTGGGCCTCACACCTGCCGATTTGATAGATTTAAAAACCCATATCTTCCCCAGCGTGTGGCTCATTCCTGTAATCATAGCACTTTGAGAGGCTGAGGCAGGAGGATTGCTTGAGTTCAGGTGTTTGAGACCCTGGGCAATATAGCAAGACCCTGTCTCTACAAAAAATTAAAAAATTAGCTGGGCGTGGTGCTGTGTACCTGTAGTATCAGCTACTCAGGAGGCTGAGGCAGGAGGATCGCTTGAGCCCAGGAGTTTGAGGTTGCTGTGAGCTGTGATGATGCCACTGCACTCTAGCCCAGGCAACACAGCAGGACCCTGTCTCAAAAAATAATAAAAAAATAAAAACTATGTCTTGGTCGGCTCCCCTGAAGCCACACCCTGGAGAGGCCACGCCCAGAGTCCACATAGATGGATGCAGAGATGCCCAGGGAGCCCCGCCTGTCCCAGCCTGTCCCAGCCCCGCTGCGGAGTCTCCCAGCCCGGGCACGGATGCGGGCAAGTGAGGGGTTTGAACGTTTCCAGCCTCAGCCTTGCAGCCATCACAGCTGACACCGAGGGGAGCCGGGTTCAGCTGTCCCCAAAGCCTTGCCCTGTCTGCAGACTCATAAGCAGAAGAAACGTGTTTTTAATGAATTTGTCTTCATCTTTTTCATGTCTGTTTTAATGTCTGGTGATCTAATAAATTTGGGTGATGTCTTTTGACTATCAGCTGTGAAACTTGAAAACTGCATTAGAGACACAATCCTTCCGCCTTCCTTCATGCTCAGGCTGTCTGGGTTTTGGTGGTTAGGCTGTAGTTTTTGTACTTCTGGTGGTTTCCTTTAATGATGTTAAACCTCTTTCTTTTTTAATTAAACCAACTGAGTGTGCGTTAACCACTGGACAAGGCAGAGGAATTCACGGACTTTGTCCTGTGTCCCTGATCTTGTTTAACGGTGTGATCTGTACACGGACGAGATGTACAACGTCTGCTCCTGTGACCATGACGGCACCCTCATGCTTGGATGGCAGCCTGCAGGGCGCGACCTTTCCGGGCCTTGCTTCTTCCCTCCGCACCTGTGTTGTGTGTGTGAATTTGTGTTTATTGGGGTGTGGGACATGGAGTGAGAAATGTCGCTGGGACGTGGCACGCCTGCTCGCGGCGTGGCCACTCGCCTTGCTGAGTGCTCCCTGTCCCCTGCCCCATTGCAGGGGGCGCAGGGCGCCCCATTGTCCCCTCGGAAGTGACTGCTCCTCCTGTCAAATTGCATAGGGACTCCTCCTCATTCTTAAGTTTCAATAAGTTTGTTAGGAAACGTCCTAGTGTTGATTTTTTTTCTGAATCTTTTTTTTTAACCTCCCGAGAACACAGTGTATCATTTCTAATGTCAGATTCAGCTCCCCCCGGGCCATTATTTTGGAAAACTTTATCTTCTATTTTTAACTTATTTTAGTTTTGTGTTGGTGTTTGGGGCACCAGTGTTTTTCTTAGCTCTGAAATGACTTTAATTTTTAAATTTAATTTATTTTTTGAGACAGTCTCTGTCACCCGGGCTGGAGTGCAGTGGCATCATCATAGCTCACAGCAACCTCAAACTCCTGGGCTCGAGTGATCCTCCTGCCTCAGCCTGCTGAGTAGCTGAGACTACAGGTGCACAGCACCACGCCCAGCTAATTTTTAAATTTTTTGTAGAGATCAGGTTCTCATCCTTTCCTCTGACCAGTCTTGAACTCATGGCCTCAAGCGATCCTCCCACCTCAGCCTCCCAAAGTGCTGGGATTATAGGTGTGAGAGTCACTGCCCAGCCTTATCTTTTATTACAAAATGTCATTCAGTTTTTTTATCTCATCTTTGAGCTGTTTTTATTAAAATCCAAGTTTTTATTAAGTTCTATAACTCAAGAAGTCCAAATGGAGACTCTCCGCCTTGGATTAGATGTTTTTACCCAGGACTGAATGTTTGTATTCCTATGCTATAGTCTTTCGTTGTTGCTGCTCTCTAACTTCAAAATGTTTGGATAGATGCCACATCTTTGTTCTTTTCTCTCTTCCTCGTGCTCAGTAGACGCAGCTTTTCCAGACCCTGGTCGGCACGGTTATTTTAGGTGAATTCTCCCTGACCCCTTTCCTGCCTTATCCCAGCGATGTTTGCTTCCCCGGGAGCTGCAATTCCAGGGCTGAGTGTTCCCGGAAGGGAAGAGGGGCTCAGGCTAGGGCCTCGCTGGGCAGGGAGGCTCTCCCTCCTCTCCCTCCTGTGGTTTTGCTGAGCGTCCTAGACCAGTTCTCCCGCCGGTGGGGCAGGGAGCAGTAAGTGCTTTTCCCCGGAAGTGACTGTCAGGGAGTCCCTGTATTAGCCAGGGGCCTTGGGTCCTTGGCTCCGCTCCGGGAGGGAATGGCTGGGATGTGCTTTGCTCCACTTGCCCTCCAGTAACCATTTTTTCTCAAAACTGCTGCGGAAGAAGGCAAGGCTGTGCGAACTGTGGCTTTGGGCCCGGGTGCAGGTGGGAGGCACTTGTCACAGGCACACAATTTAAGGAGCTCTCAAAAACTCAGTAGGCAAAATAGGTAATATTTTAATGCAACATTTTAAAAATTAAAGAATAAAGAAGCCCTGTGATGAATATTCTACATAAAGACAGGCCCTGCTGGTGAAGGGTCTAAGAAAGACTGGCTCTGAGTCTCTGACGACCTGGGTGTTGATTATTCAGGTTGTCAGTGGATTCTAAGAGCTCTGGATCCTTATAATAAACCTTTCACTAGGGCTGGTTTGAAGAGGTGTCTACAGTCGGTCTGCATAAAACTGCCGTCGGTCTGACCTGCGCATAGGACGGCGGCTCCCGCCTCTCACTGCCTGGAAACCGTGGCCGACTGGGGAAGGTGCTTTGGCCAGAACCTCCTCCAAAGGATACCCTAGGGGAGTGGTCCCAGCCTTTCGGCACCAGGGACTGGTTTCATGGAAGGCAATTTTCCCATGGATTGGGGGGGGGGGTGGGTTCAGAATGATTCAGCCACATTACACACGTTCTGCAGTCAAACCTCTCTGCTAATGACAATCTGTACTTAAAGCCGCTCCCCAGCGCTAGCATCACCACCTCAGCTCCACCGCAGATCATCAGGCATTGGATTCTCACAAGGAGCCACAACCTAGACCCCTCCATGTGCAGTTCACAGCAGGGTTCATGCTCCTGGGAGACTCTAGTGCTGCTGCTGACGTGACAGGAGGCGGAGCTCAGGCTGTGATGCAAGCGATAGGGAGTGGCTGTGAACACACATGAAGCTCCGCTGCTCACCCGCCACTCACCTGCTCTGCGGCCAGTTCCGAACAGGCCACAGACCGGTACTGGCCCAAGCATTGAGAACTGCAGCCCTAAAGGGCTTATACTTGGCTGGGCGCCTGTAGGCCCAGCACTCTGGGAGGCCAAGGTGGGAGGATTGCTTGAAAGCAGGAGTTCAAGCCCAGCCTGAGCAAGAGCGAGACTCCATCTCTGTTTATTTTAAAATATGAAAAATAAAATAAAAGAGATTATTGTCTTCTCCTAAAGGAGTTGATTTAAAAGTGAAGGGTGCATCCACTAGGGGGCAGCAGAGACCGCGGTGCCTCACCCGACCTCAGGTGAGACTCCAGCTATTACTTTACTTACCAGATTGCTGAACCTGTGCTTGCAATCCTGTGAAAATCTGCATGCACCTCTCCCAATTTCTCTTTGAAACCTAAAGGATTATGTCACTGTGTGCACTGTTCTAACAAATATCCTTTTCCTCATCCTCACAGCAACCCTACATGATAGATACGATGTTATCATCCCCAGTTTACACAAGGAAACTGAGCCACAGGGAAGTTCAGTATGTTTCCCAGGGTCACAAGGAAGAGACAAAGCCAGGCTTTGGCCTCCGGTGGTCGGGCTCCAGCCTCTGCACTTGGCTCCGTGATCTGCTGGGAGGAGGCCGGCTGCGGCTCCCCCACCTTCTCTGCTGGTGGGAGCACTGGGAGCACTCCCCAGCCTTGTTCTGACCCAGCAAGCTCGGGAATCGTGCCGGCCATGGGACACGGGTGAACAGGGCGGGCAAGGGCCCGGCCCTCTAGGTATGGAGAGAGCCAGTACTCAAAGGTACACAATATATTTTACCATTTATTGTGCCAGCCGTGTGCAGGTCTTTACATGCTCACCTACCTGTGCACATGTCACCTGCCCTGTGCAGGTCTTTACATGCTCACCTACCTGTGCACATGTCCCCTGCCCTGTGCAGGTCTTTACATGCTCACCTACCTGTGCACATGTCCCCTGCCCTGTGCAGGTCTTTACATGCTCACCTACCTGTGCACATGTCACCTGCCGTGTGCAGGTCTTTACATGCTCACCTACCTGTGCACATGTCCCCTGCCGTGTGCAGGTCTTTACATGCTCACCTACCTGTGCACATGTCCCCTGCCGTGTGCAGGTCTTTACATGCTCACCTACCTGTGCACATGTCCCCTGCCCTGTGCAGGTCTTTACATGCTCACCTACCTGTGCACATGTCCCCTGCCCTGTGCAGGTCTTTACATGCTCACCTACCTGTGCACATGTCCCCTGCCCTGTGCAGGTCTTTACATGCTCACCTACCTGTGCACATGTCCCCTGCCCTGTGCAGGTCTTTACATGCTCACCTACCTGTGCACATGTCCCCTGCCCTGTGCAGGTCTTTACATGCTCACCTACCTGTGCACATGTCCCCTGCCGTGTGCAGGTCTTTACATGCTCACCTACCTGTGCACATGTCCCCTGCCGTGTGCAGGTCTTTACATGCTCACCTACCTGTGCACATGTCCCCTGCCCTGTGCAGGTCTTTACATGCTCACCTACCTGTGCACATGTCCCCTGCCGTGTGCAGGTCTTTACATGCTCACCTACCTGTGCACATGTCCCCTGCCCTGTGCAGGTCTTTACATGCTCACCTACCTGTGCACATGTCCCCTGCCCTGTGCAGGTCTTTACATGCTCACCTACCTGTGCACACGTCCCCTGCCCTGTGCAGGTCTTTACATGCTCACCTACCTGTGCACACGTCACCTGCCCTGTGCAGGTCTTTACATGCTCACCTACCTGTGCACATGTCACCTGCCCTGTGCAGGTCTTTACATGCTTTATTTCATTTACTGTCTGTAACTCCACTAGTTTGGTATTAGTTGGTATTTACCGTGAGGCTCGTTCTAGCACATTCCGGGATTTGGCCTGCCCAGCTCTGCATGTTAGTAGCTGTATCATTTGGGCAAATGGCTTAAGGACCTGTCCTAAGCCTACAGGTGCTAATAAAAGAGGTGTAAGGATTAGATGAGCCTGACCATGAAAACCACTTAACACAGCATTCAGTGCGTGTTGACTGTTACCATTTGTGTGTGTGTTGTGCTTCAGATGAGTAAACAGAGGCTGACGGGGTTGGCTCCCTGCCCTGGGTCACAGCGAGGAGGACACAGAATGGCATCCCGGCCCGGGCTGACTTCCTCTGGGGCAAGTGCTCCTTCAGCTGCGGCACCCCCCGGTGAGTGCCAGAGTGCAGCAGGCTGGCTTCCCTCCAGCAGGACCGTGTGCGATTCCCGGCACCTTGTGCTCTACTCGCAGATGCCCGCGTGGCTGAGGGCCCCACTCGTAGGCGAGACGGCTCGCCCTGAAAGGGGCAGACCAGGGGCGGGCTGCCAGAGTCCAGGATGGGATTGCAGGCTGGCTGTGCAGTTTGCCGGGACAAGGGGGTTTCTGGTGGGCAGATTTCAGGAGGTCCCACCCAAGTGTCACAAGCCAGAAAGAGTCCTTTCCACTTGGTCCAGCATGTTGGAAAATCTGAGCTTGCAGCTGGGGCCACTTGGTAACTTCTCCATAGTTCTTATTGAATCCACTCAAACCTGGATTTTCTGTCACACTCTGGATCTGGGAAGCCCAACTTGCAGGAGTTTTAAATATTAGAGCACAGTTCCCTGGCAAACCTAGAGCAATATTTTTTTTTTCTCCAGAGAAGTCTGCTGAAGTTTCCGCAGTGAAGTTTCAGAGCCAGTGAATTGGGGGCCTGGAGTTGGGCAGCTCTCAAGCAAGGAGGGCTGCATTGGTGGAATGTCAGGCATGCCTGGGGACATCTGGTGTGCTTTGCATCTCTGGCCCAGGCCAGCCTGCATTCTTCCTGGGAGCTAGGGCTTCAGCCAGGGCCTGGAAACACTGGGGCCTCTTTGATCCATGCCTCCGCCTCAGCCCCCAGCTGCCTGACTTCCAGTGCCGTACTTAATGCCTCTGGGCCTCACCTCTTCTGTAAACAGGGGTGACAAGTCCTGCCAGGCCTGGCATTTACATGCCAGGGTCTGGAAGGAACAGGACAAGAGGGACCCTTATTCCAACACAAAGGAGGTCCCTGTCTCCTCTAGGAAAGAAACTTCCTTACAAATTCCCTGGGATCTTTGCCTCTCTGTTAGAACTCCTTGGGGGTTCCTACTTCTAATTTTAAATCAATGTATGTCCTGACTGTATTTCCTCTATGGGCCTGGCGTGGAACAGGCCGGCATGTCCCAAAGGAGTTTAACCATGGAGTCTGCCACTTGAAGCCGGTTTCTTTGGGCTTTTGAGACGTAGAACCAGGAGGGAGGGGCACGGGCTCTGGGGCAAAGAGAAGAGGGAGCGAGTCAAATAGAAACGGGACCCAACGCATAATGGCCACAGCGTGCAGAGCTAAGAAGCCTGTGACAGGGATGTTCCCAGGGAGGCCAAGGAAGCTGCCTGGAGCAAGTGGCCACTGAGCCGGGATTGGAACAGCACGGACGGGCGCAGAGGGAGGCTGGCCTGGAGGCTGCGGCAGCGGGCAGCAAGAGGGGTGGGAGCTTGGCGTGTGCATGCGTGCATGTGTGTGCGTGTGTGTGTGTGTGTGTGTGTGTGCACGTGTGTCAATGCACCTAACATGGGGAATGCTGGGCCAGTGGAGCTCCCAGGTCTTTTCATCTGTGACATTCTGTGACTTCAGAAACCCACAGAGCCTCTGTAACTGACTCTGCAAATGAGTAGTTTATTATTACAAACCCTTTATAAATATTATTTTGATGAGGTATAACAGTTTGTCACATGGGACCATAATTTATTTAGTCATTCCCGTGTGGGTGACGTTTGGGGTTTTTGAGCCTGTCGAATGATTGTAAATAATGCCACAACAAGCATCTTTATACCTAAGCTTGATGTCATTAGGCTAAATTTCCAGATATGTAATTAGTAGGTCAAAGAAAATGACTATTTTTAAGGCTCTTGATTTGTAATGCTAAATATTTTCTAAAATGGCTATTTCTAATTTTCCAAAACATTTCGTCATGGAAATATTCTAAGTGTACACAGAAAAAATACAGTGAGTGGTATAAAGGACTCCCATTCCTTATCACTCAGCCTTAATAATCATCAACATTTCAGTAATCATTTTTCATCTTTACTTTGGGAAGGGGGACATACCTCAATTTATTTAACCAATTTCTGATTGTTGCCTGTGTTGTTAAAACACAGTTTTCATTATCATAAAGTGCCACAGTGAATATCCTTGTGCAGTTCTTTACCTCTTTCTTTAGGATAAATTCTTAAACAGAATTTAGGAGCCAAAGTCTGAATACATTTTGCAATCATTTTTTATGTAATACTAAATGCTTTATAGAAACTTTGTACCAGATTATTCTTCTAGCATCATTGTCTGAGAGTGTCCATTTCTTCTTGTCCTTCATCGTCCTTATGAAATGGCATTTAAGGAGCATTAGTGTTGGGACCATTTGCAAATTGTGTGCATAGAGTTTAGGGACCCAACGAGGAGTAGTGCTATGGTACCGGGCTTGCAAAAGTGGGGAGCAGTTACCACCCACAGGCCCGGCAACACCAGGGAGAGAGTTACAGGGAGGCCCTTGGCTGGGCACGGTGGCTCACGCCTGTAATCGCAGCACTTTGGGAGGCCAAGGTGGGAGGATTGCTCGAGTCCAGATGTTCAAGACCAGCCTGGGCAACATAGTGAGACCCCATCTCTACAAAAAAACATTAAAAAAAGAAATTAACTGGGTGTGGTGGCACGTACCTGTAGTCCCAGCTACTTGGGAGGCTGAGGCAGGAGGATCCCTTGAGCCCAGAATTTGGAGGTTTGGAGGCTGCAGTGACCTATGATTCTGCCACTGCACTCTAGCCTGGGTGACAGAGCAAGACCCTGTCTAAAAGAAAATTAAAAAAGCAGAAGAGTTTGACCAAATCTCTGTCTTCCTTGGAGAGACAGAGCCAACCCAGGGTGACAGCACGATGGGAGGTGGTGGCATTAACTCCCCAGCCCAGCACTCTCCTTCCTCCTCCATCTCTCGAAGGTGCCCCAGGGGGCCAAGCCCAACAGGGAGCAGAGGGCCAGGGACCTGCTACTGGACTCACGTCATCCCTGGGGGCACCGAGCGGGGGGGGAGGGTGTAGGACCAATCTAGGGGCAAACAGAAGATGACCAGACATGCAAAACACCGAATTTTTAAATCTGGGATATATATTTTAAACTCATTTCCTCAGTTTATTTGCTTTCAATATTATTTAGAATTTTAATACTTTTATGTAGTCATAACAACCAATTTTGATGATTTTTATTTTTGGTGGTTTGTTTAGGAAAGCATTGTCCATCCCAACATTGTGTCGTTATTCAAACAAGTATTGAATGTTTTCCCTCTACAATGTGATAATCCATTTAAAAGACACAAATACGCAGAATTGCATTTTAGCAGCTTGATCCTTCCCAAGGGAGTGTGTGTCCTTGCCCTCCTCCCCCTGCTCTGCGTGGTTGGTCGGGTGGGTTGGGTGCCCACATGTGGGGCACAAACTGGGGGGACTTGTGTTTCCCCAGCGCTGCCTGCAGCCCTTGCTGCCCCCCGCCTTGTGCCTTGTGCCCCGCGCGCTGGCTGGGACCAGCCCATGAAAACCGACTGTCAGGTAGACAGAAGTTTGCGGCCGCTGTCAAACCACTGCGGCTGCACACCGGCCGTGGGGTGCAGTTTGTAGCGTGGGCAGGAAGGGGCGTACACATCGGGCTCCCCGCCCTCCTTCCCACCAGCCGACCAGCACACCGCGGCTCGTGCCCCTTCTCCGTGAGCATGTGCAGGAGAGAGCAGGCCTGGCTGTTCTCGTCCCTGCTCCTCCCTGGCCTCCCCGCCCCACGGCTGCGGTCGCCCGGCTCCTGCGTGCGGCTCCACAGGGCACGGAGGGAAGGATTGCAGGAAAAGGGATTAAAAGGTCGTCAGTAATTTGTGTCATTATAAACAGAGGGTCTGTGCACACCCTCTGTTACGGCAGGTGCCCAGATGCTGGCTCTCTGGCATGGGATATGTTTTGGGATTATTCAAGACTCCACCTCACCTGCTTTGATCTGGGCAGCACGGTTTGAGCCGAATACTGGTGAGGCCCTTCCTCCTTCGACCCGGCCTTTGCGGTGCCCTCTAGCCTCCTGCCGCAATCCCTGGGCGGGCAGTTGTTTGCGCCGGGCCCCTTCAGACCAGCTCACGCTGGGGCTGTGCCAACCTCTGCAACGTGGGCTTGGCCCGCGGGAAGCCTGGCACGTCCTTGCCCAGCCGGAAGCAGGAAGCGCGTCTACCCGGAGGCCGCCCCATCCTCCCGGCACCGCGGCAGCTCCGGCCGGCACCTTCGGGCACCCCCGGACTGCAGGCACCTCTGCCTCTACCTCCCCACCTGGCCGGCGTGGAAGACAGGCTCTCAGAGACCCTCAGCCCCAGCGCCAGCCGCAGCCGGACGGCGCAGCGAGCGTCACCAGAGAAGCAAGTGTCAGGCTCTTCTTTCTGCAGGTACCCCGGCCTCCCCGGGGGGTCCTCGCAAAGCCCCTCACCTGGCTTGGGGGGAGGCTGCCCTTGGGAGGGGGAAGCCCACCGCGCAGCCTCCCGTTCTGAATCTCCGCCAGGGCGTCTCCCCGTCAGTGCGCCCGTGGTCTGAGGTGGGTGATGGGCCCAGCATAAGGACAGTCACCTCTGACCAAGCCCTTCCGTCCAGCAGCTCCTCCCCAGGATGGGGGGGGTCACTGTCATCCACTGTCCTTGACAAATCCTGTTCCTTATACTGACACACTGAGGTCCTTGGAAAGCACAGTCCTGCTTAGGACGGAAGGAGAGACTGCAGTCACAAGACCCCCGTGGGTGCTTCCTTCTGCCAAGGCAGCCACCTGGGGAGGAGAGCTCTTTGCCTAGCAGAGCACCCGGTGAGTTTGTGGATAGGAAAAGAAATGCCCGGGGCCGTTCCTGTTGTTAATTAGCGGGAGAGAGCAGCGATGCTACGCACGCACGGTTAAGGGGCGTAAGGCGATGAGGGGAGGAGAGCTCTGGGTTCCAGGACCCTAGGAACGCACTTAAGGGGTGTGTGTCGGGTACCGGAGGGCAGAGGAAATTTCGGGCAATGATGACTAATAGAATGATGACTAATGTTCTATTTTATGTTGTTGTTATGTAATGTTCCCAAAGCTTCAGCAAAATTCTGCTACAGATCACTTCCCTGTGTTTGTGTAATTTGGGGAAATCAAGAAGGAAAGAGGCCATCTACAACAGTCACTTTTATGTGTCAGCCGGAGTCGGCCACCAGGTGCCCAGACATTGGGTCAAACGTCATTCCTTCCGGGTGCGACCGCGAGGGAGTTTCTGCTGAGATCAACTTGGGGTCGGCAGGCTGAGCGGGCAGATCGCCCTCCGCAGTGCGGTGGGCCTCGTCCCGTCCGCCGAAGGCTCCAACAGAACCAAAGGGCGAAATAAGAGAGAACTCCTTCTGCCTCGCGACCGTTGAGCCGCGACATTGGGCTTTTTGGGGTTTTGGCTTTTCCCTCCCGTCTTTAGACCAAAACATCGGCTCTTCCTGGGTCTCCAGCTGGACAACTGCAGATCCTGGGACGTGTCGGTCCCCATGACTGCGTGAGCCCATCCTCTTAATACGTCGTGTGTGTGAGCACACGTGTGTGTGTCCTGTGGGTTCCGTTGCCCTGGAGAACAACGACTAGTCACGGTTCTCATGGGGTCACTGTGGGTGGAGAAAAAGAGAACAGCTCTCTCAGTGGATGAAGGGGGTCAGCACTGGCAGCAGGCAGCGCGTGGGAGAAACACAAGGCGTGGGCTTGTGCGTGTGTGCGTGTACGTGCACGTGTACATGTGTGCACACGTGTGTGTTGGCAGTGGGTGGGGCTTGCTGGGTGTCCCCTAATGGATCGTAAGCAGGTTCGGTGAAACCTCGAGAGAGGAAGGTGGCCCCCCAAAGCCAGCAGCACTCGAGCCAGTGTTTGCGGTGGTGCGCCCGGGTGGTGTGCCCGGGCTGCAAAGGATTTAATTTTTTTTTTTTTTTTTGAGACAGGGTCTCGCTCTGCCACCCAGGCTGGAGAGCAGTGGCGTCATCGTAGCTCACAGCAACCTCACACTCCTGGGCTCAAGCGATCCTCCTGCCTCAGCCTCCCCAGTAGCTGGGACTACAGTGTGCGCCAAGATGCCCGGCTAATTTTTCTATTTTTTGTGGAGACGGAGTCTCTTTCTTGCTCAGGCTGGTCTTGAACTGCTGAGCTCAAGTGATCCTCCTGCCTCCGCCTCCCGGAGTGGGAGGATTACAGGTGTGAGCCACCTCACCTGGACCTAATTGTGTTTTCTTAATTGAATCTGAGAGTCTTTGATTTCTGACAAGGAAACCTATGTTGGTTACATGCTGTTACTACGGTAACGTCTCGACTCCCCTCTAGCCACGTGCCCCGCGGTCGTTTTCATGTTTTCTCGTCCTAGGTAACCTTCGTGGACGGTGCTTTGTTTTCATCTCCTGCAGTGGTTTGGAAAGGAGACGTCTCAGTTGAAATGCTATTAACTATCACGTTAGTTTTTGTTTTCATTCTTAAACCTGTAATTATAGGTCTGCCAACGTCTAGAGCAACACGAGACATTTTGCTCCCACAGGAAGGTGAGGCCTCTGACACGGCCTCCATCGGCCCGTGCGCCCTCGTGCCCTTGTGCCCGCACTCTCGTGCCTGCGTGCCCGTGCGCCCTCGTGCCCGCACCCTCGTGCCCGCGCCCTCGTGCCTGAGCTCACGTGCGGCACATCCCGGGCTGCAGACCCTGCTTTCCTTCGTGGGTAGCATCAGCTGTTTTGGCTTTGCACCCAATTCTGTGTTTATAGTTATAAAACCTATTTCAATATCTTTGGGATGTCAGGGTTTGCTGCCAGCTCTGCCAGCTTTTTGTTTGTTTGTGTGTTTGTGTGTTTGCTTTGCCTTTCCTATTCTTGAATTCTCAGTTTTGTTTCTGCTGTGTGAGTCAGGCAATAAATACCCTGCGGTAATTGCCTTCAGGAAGGGCACCCAGGTGTGCCCTCTCTAAGCACTTGTATATCCGAGTTAGTGGCGTTTGCTCTCTCAGCTGAGCAACACCTAAGCCTCAACCTCTCTGTCGCCGACGTGTTCCTGGTCCGCAGGAGTTCCGTGAGTGGGGACAGGGACGGGGGTGGGGGCAGGAGGGAGCTGCTGGACACCTTCAGTTCTTGGTCCAGAGCTGTGTGTGTTGCCTTCGTCTTGCCTGGGCAGCCCTTGTATCAGATTCACCCTGAACGCGCTTCCTAGGCCCCTACTGGGCTCGTAAAGCCACACTTCCCAGACTCTGCTGTGCAGACAACTGCCCCGGGGCTCTTCTTACAATTGGGGGTCTGGCTCAGCCGATCTGGGGGGACTGCAAGTCTGTTGTTAGGCGGCTGCCGGGCCACGCTGCTGTTGACGCTGCTGCCCTGGGTCCGGAGACCGAGCCAGGAGCAGCAGAGCCGCGAGCGCCTGAGTGCCGGTGACCTGTCTGGTGCTCTGCTTGTTTTCCCTGAGAGACGGCAGGGCCTGGAACAGGGGGCTCCTGCCTCCCCACCCCCGTCCTCTCCCCTTCTCTCCATGCCCCTGGACACAGGGCCCCTGCCAGGTGCCTGTGCACTTGCTCCCTCTCCCCCGCCCTCCATTCCCTGCCACTGGGGAGGAAAGCTGGCCCCTCGCCCAGCCCGCAGGTCGCAGGTCGGGCAGCTGGGTGGGGTCGGAGGGCAGCAGATCCTGGGTTCCGTCAGGGAGGCAGGGGGAGGAGACAGGGTCGGCTTCACGCCTTCATTCAAGGTCCTGTGCACACGGCACACACAGCCCCGGGCTGTGGGGACGTCAGATGGCCTCTGCAGGAGGCTACGTCTGGGCGAGGGCGAGTGACTCGCAGCAGGTGCATGTTATCAAGGCCCTGGGGCCCGGGCGGGGGGCGAGGGGAGGAAGGAGGAAGGAGCCCTAGGGCCAGGCCCTGGCAGAGGGTCTGTGTCGGTCTGTGTCGAGCTGCGCCGTGGAGGGCGAGTAGGCGTGAGCCGGGAGGAGCAGGGGAGGGGATGCCAGGTGGAGGGAGGAGGTCACAGGCCATGCTATGGGGACCTGAGGTTCTTGAGCAGGGGGACGGGTAAGGGTTCTGTGTGCCTGGGCCCAGCTGGGGGGTGGCGGGAGGGGTGCGTGACAAGGCTGGGGTTGCAGGCGTGGGACACCTCAGGAACTGCCTCTGCCCAGCCGACACTGTCCCGTGGATATGGGGACAAAATTCCCTTCCTGCTTCCAGCTTCTTGCCGTTGCACTTCAGGCAGCTGTTCTTAGCTCTGCCTTTCCTGACCTCTCCAGGGCACCCCGAGATCTCTCTGAACGGACGCCCATGTCTCCTTCCCTCCAGCCCGTGCGTGGGAAGCCCCGGCCCTCCCCACGGCGCCTGCTCGGCCTCTGCCAGGAACGTTCTTCCGCCTTCTTCACTTAGCTCCCTCCGACTCGCTCTGTGAAACCTTTGGCCTCCCTTTCTGGCCTCTGCCCCTCCTGGGCCGGTCAGGCGGAGCGTACGGTCCTGCCTCCCTGCAGACGGGGACGGGCAGGCTCACCTGGTCACCAGTGCTCTGCGTGGTGACGACCTGTGGGACAGAGCCTGGCTCCCCCACCCCCACCCTCTGCTGCGGCGTCTGCTCCGCGTCCCGCTGGGCACGGGGTCCCATTGCCGGCCAGCACCCCGTTCCCAGGCCCCAGCCGCCCTCCTGCCACACCCGCTGAACCAGGGGCTGTGCACCTGTTCAAGCAGTGACCCCCATGGTGGAGTCCAGTGGTCCCTAAGACCTGCCCTTCGTCCCGTGCCCCTTCCCACCTCCCTCTCAGGATGGCTGCCGGGTTTGCGCCCTGCCGTCCTCAGGCCCACGGCCCGTCACTGCCCCTCGGCCCAGCCTGCGCCTCTTAGGAGAAGGTCCTTCCCTCTGTCTCTGATGCCCAGGCTGACGCTGGTCCCTCTCTGCTCGCTGACCTGCCCTGGCGCCTCACTCGGGGGACAACACCTCCTCCCGCGCCCGACCTGGGCACCCCACTCCTGGGGCAGGCTCTGCCGGTTCCCCGTGGGCTCGTTCTACCTTCCTCTTTGGGCACGGCGCCTGGCCCAGAGCAGGGACACTGCCGTCGCCATCCCCTCCTCCTGGCGGTTCCGTGAACGGGGGGGCCGCGCACTCCCCACCGCACGGCTGGCGTGATGTCCAGGCCTGGTTTGGAGACGGGTTTGTTCCCTGGCAGCGAGATACCCCATCTGGCTCCAGCCTCTGAGTGGACTGAACACGGGCGCACACACGTGAGGGGCGGAGATTGTTTGAAAGCCCAGTGTGAGCCCTGGTAGCCTTCCAGGGACCCTCGGGAGAAGACCTTCCTGTGGCGACAGAGATGTGTTATCTCTGCCACGGCGGTACCCTTTGAACACTTGAAATCTAACCGGTGCAACCGAGACACTGAGTTCTTAGTTGTATTTAATTTAAATTAATTTAAACGTAGGTAGCCACGTGTGGCCAGTGGCGACCTTCCGGGAAGCACAGCTCTAGACCCCTCCCAGGTCCCCTGCTCCAACTTGTGCCACTCGGTCTCTCCAATGCTGACCCTTCCCAGGTCACCAGCTCTACCCTGTGCTGCTTGGTTTCTCGTCTCCAGACCCCTCCCAGGTCCCCTGCTCCTGCTCCAACCTGAGCCCCTTGGTGTCTCCTCTAGACCCCTCCCAGGTCACCTGGGCCCCTCGGTGTCTTCTCCGGACCCTGAGCCTCTCCCTTTGCTGCTCCGTGGTCACCTCTGCTTGTGTCTGCCCCTGCTGCCGGCCAGCATTGTGGAGACCTATGTCTCCATCTTGGGCCCAGGCTCTCCTGGAACATGTGTCTGTCCTCTGGCCAAACAGTGCCTTTGAGGGAGAGGCCGTCCTGCCTCTGCCTGGCTTCCCCTTGGGGTGTCAGTTCCTACAGACGCTTAGGGACGTGCAGAATGTAGCATGTTCTGGATTGTCACGTGAATGTCATGTTTTCTTTCTGTGAACACTGTCACCTATTGGCATGGGTGCCCTTGGAGCGAGGGCTAGGAGGGACTTGGACAAGGGAATGGTTCTTGGGGACAGGCCATGGGCGTAAGAGAGGCAGATTCGGAGCGTGATTTCGGCAACCTTATTTTCCTTAGGTAACTGATTTGAGATGAAGCCCCCTTTAATAGGAAACAAAGCAGACGAGACAATGACATCCTTTGTCTGTTTACTATGGTGCAGTGAGATTTTCCAAACCAGAGCTGGTGTGTTCAGCTCCAGGTACACTCCTTCCAAGAAGTGCAAAGGACACCCCCAAACGCAACATTCAAGATAATTCTTCATTTCTCTGACAGTGACTTCTTGAAGTGCATATATAATAAATAAATAGAAAATATATCTTTGTTCATGGTGACGCCTAGGAGAATGCTGACATACAAAACACACGATACATCGAACTCCCGAAAAAGGACCAGCTATTTCGGCAACAGTAAAAAGACTAGCATTTCGGAGGAATGTTGTTTTCCTTAAAGGCTTAACTCACATTAGCTCATACAAAGAACAACAAGAACCATTTTCTAAGCAATAAGAAAATCTGTGCTACCAAGAAAAATGCCTGGACGCTGGCTCTTGGTGAGTAGTTTAGGAAAGAAAGTTTCATGTGCACATCCTGCTAAAACACGCACAACTCTGAGAACCTTTAAATATCTCTCTCTCTCTCTCTCTCTATATATATATATATATATTTTTTTTTTTTTTAAATAAACTGAGCCAAAGACGTTCAACATTCTTGGCGCCCTGGAAGTGATCACATCCTAAATGGTTCACAGCGTGAGACCCTTGCACTGAAAGAGTTTGAAAACTCGACAAAACTGTAGACAAGAAGGACATGAGGTCATTTTAACTCCTCCCGCCGTCGCCGTCAGGCTAGTCTCCCTGGACGAGGTCCTTCCTGCCATCTCGGCCTTTGGAGCAGCCATACCTTAACAGGCAGAGTCCCACTGTCACCTCCCGGTGGCTGGAGGACCGGTTAGGCGGGAGAGAGCTCTCGGGCAGTTGGTTCCACCGGGGGACTTGAGCCTCAGGTGCAGCCGGGCAGGAAAGGGGACAAATGTCCAGCCACAGGCAGGGTTTCCCTCTCCCAGGAGCCTTGGGCTCTCTGGAGCAGCCCAGGAGAGAGCAGGGTGTGAGCCGTAGCAGACGGGGCCAGGGCTGGGCCCAACAGCTGTCCCCACCCCGACATCAGCCAGGCTCTCCAGAAACATTTCGGCGTGCCTGACCCCGTCTGCCGGCCCGCAGAGCTGCAGGGCCAGGGAGCACCGGCGGGATGATGGCGACTGCAGGTGCTGAGTGCAGGCCGGCAGGCGCTGTGGACAGGGCAAGGCCTGGCACCCGGCACCCAGGGAGGGCGGGCCGGTGTGCGCGGAGGAGGAGACAGCAGTGGCGGTTATCACTCTGTTCTGATCATTTTCTTCCCCTCAAGGCGACTCGTCCCCATTTCTGGAAGCCACCGCAGGAGTGCCGGGTGCGGCTGCCGGGCAGTGTGGTTTGGCAGCACGTGCTGTGCTGGGGCTCCCAGGGCCCTGCCCTGGCCGTGTGGTTCTCCCCACCTCGGGTCCCCTGTCCCCACATGTACAGCGAAGGCTTTGCACTAGGTCTTTCCCAGGGCCCTGTCCAGCTCTGACATCGCAAGCTCGGTGGGTGGGGGCACATCCCGGGGCTCCCGGAGGCTGCCCATTCGGCTCCCTGGGCGAGTGCGGATGAGGCCCCAGGGCGGGAGCTCACCCCTGGGGACTTGGCTCCACCCTCCCGGAGTCACAGGCGGGGCTGGCTGGGGACTGAGTCCCTCAGTGCCGTGGGCATGACCGGCCAAGCCCGTTCCTCCCCCCTGCCAGGAGGGCAGTGAGCCCGGGCAGAGGGTGGCCCTGTGGTCGGTAGCTTAGGCAGGCGGCGGCGGGGAGGGCTCAACCCTGAGCCATTCCGGAGGCTGCCTCGTCCGTCCCCATCAAAGCCCCCCACCCTTCATTCCCTCACCGCTGCCGCCTCCTGCGAGAAGCCTTCCTGGCCACCGAGCCCTGGGCTCCTCCCTCTGGACGGGCACTGGGCTGTCCTGTGCCTGCCTGGGGCTGGGTGCCGGCGTCGGCGTGCAGGGCCCTCACTGCCCGCCCGGCGGACCGCAAGCCTTAGCCCGGGCCGTCCTCACGGCTCCAGCCCGCGCGCCCTGGTGGGGGTCAGCAGCAGGGAACGTTCTCACCTACTGCTGGGTCCAGGTACGGCGGGAAAGGCCACAGACTTCTGGAATCTCAGAACTGCGAGGGCCTTCGACAGTCCCCTAGTCCCAGTGCCAGCCTCCCGCCTGGTCTCAGGTGGGGCACGGCCCGAGGCAGGGCTTGCCTCCTTCCCTTGGCAGGGGTCTGTTTGGCGAGCTGTCCCGCGCGGGTTGGCTCCTCCTCACAGGAATCAAAGTCACCCCAAGGCCAGGGCTCCTTCTCCTGCATCTACCGCCCTCGCGTGTCTGCAGGGACCATGGGGACCTGTGAGTGGCCAGCCCTCCAGGCCACGTCCTAGCGGGCCAGGGGCCTTTGTAGCCAGCAGGACACAGGTCTCCTTTCGTGGTCCCCACAGCCCCTGCGGAAGAGGCACAGGTGGGAGAAGCACCCAAGAGGCTGCAGGAGAGGGAAGGCTCCCTGCAGGGGCCAACGCCGCCCGGGGGCTGCAGGTAGACACTTGAGTGGGGGCAGGTGGCAGCACCAGGGGCTCCGATGTCCGTCCCTTGCCCATCGGGGCTGACACGTGGCCTCCCCAGGCAGCCGCAGGACAGGGCCGGGGGAACCAGCCATCCTGCCCCGGGCCGCTGCCAAAGTCACCGTCACAGTCCACCATGGGGCCCCGGGTGGCAGCTGTCCTCACAGTTTCTTCTTCCTCACCACAGGGATGGGCACGACCTGAAAGATTTTGGCCTTGTGGTCCCCGGTGTCCAGAGTAACCCAGATGGGCCGGAAGCTGCCTTTGTAGCCAACGAAAGCCATTTTCTCTGGAAAGCAACGATAGCTCACGTGAGCAAAACCCCTCTGAGAATGGCCGCCGTACCCCCACCATGCTCCCCCGCCCCCACCAGGCACCCCGTAGCCACACACACTGTGCCCCTCTGGGCAGGGCACGGTGCCCGGCTGACAGTCTCTGACATTTGTGCATACGGAGCGTGCAGGGTCACGCCTGAGCCCCGTGGCAGGGTGTGGCTCCGCTCTGCGCAGAACAGCCACACACAGCAGGAGATGGGGTGGGCCGGGAGGCAGGACACCCCCAGGAACCCGCTTGCCTCTGAGCAGACACTACTGTCACTAGCGAGTCCCTGCCCCTCTCTGAAGCCTGGTGTTCCCATCTGCCTAACGATGGCACTGCTCTGCAAGGCCTCTTCCCCAGCTCTGTCACTCTGTGGCTTTGGAAGGGGCTTCTGAGAAGTGAAGGAATCTGCCCAGGGCCGCGGGGTAACCGGTGCGGCTCAGATTAAAACTCTGGACCTGGAACCCCGTGCGGCGCCCTCCGCCTCGCAGAGCTCGAGCGCCCCAGGGCCGTGGGAACCCGTGTCTAGATTCAGGAACAGCCCGGCCTGGCAGGCAGCACACATTTGTCACCACTGGGCAAGTGCCACTTGACTTAGGTCACCTTACATAGATCAGCTTTTGGCAACAGGGTCTTAATTTAAAAGACAGAGGCCCCGGAATAATTGCAGGGCTGGAAAAGATGTTTCTCTTTCCCCGGTGTCCTCCTTCGGCTGGTTTGAAGGGCCGTCGCCGTTTCTAACTTTGCTCCAGTTGCTGCCTGGGACAGACATCCCATAGTTTTCCGTAGTCAGGATGGGAAGTAACTAAGAAGCCTGGCTTTGCATGGGGAAGACTAGGCTCCAAATCCTGACCGTAAGCAAGTGGCTTAACTGCCTAATTCTCGGCATCCTCATCCAACATGGAAGTAACAGCACCTGCCACACCAGTGGTTCCTGAACGGTGGGACAGTCACACAGTGTCAGCCAGGGGGACACGACAGCAGCCAGTGACCCCTACCATCTGCGGAGCTGCTCTCTCGCCCTCGACACCTCCCCCAGGACTCTCCGAATCTAGCCTGTGAGGACAGCAGGCGTCACACTGATGTTTCTGTCCCGGCGGGCTCCTCCAGCACAGCCAGCAAGTCTGTGTGGGCTTGACCTCAGACGTGCTACGTGACCTTGGACAAGCCAGGGGACTGTCTGGGCCTTCACTCCCCACCCCCACCTAGCTCAGAGGAGCCAGTCGGAGCTCTGCGAGCTGCAGGGGCTGCACAGGGTGGACGCCAGCTGGGGTGCTGAGGAGGATGTGGGGCCCCTGCAGTGGGGGTGGCAAGACCCGGGCAGGGGGTAGACAGAGCCCCTCCTCTGATGATGCTTGGTTGGGTAAAGAGCCCGCTTGCTGAGCAGATGAGTGAACAACTCTAGCAATTTTCTTTCAGTGCCTGGTTGCAAATTACAATGAAGTCACTGCAGTGCGGGCGGTAAATAGGTGGCATGTGGCCCATCCGTTCCTGTAGACCTCAGCCGTGCTGAGGGTTCTGAGCCGGACCCAGCCTGGTGGGACACGGTGCACGGACTGAGCAAGGGACCGGACCCAGCCTGGTGGGACACGGTGCACGGACCGAGCAAGGGACCGGACCCAGCCTGGGGGGGACACAGTGCTACGGACCGAGCAAGGGACCGGACCCAGCCTGGTGGGACACGGTGCACGGACCGAGCAAGGGACCGGACCCAGCCTGGTGGGACACGGTGCTACGGACCGAGCAAGGGACCGGACCCAGCCTGGTGGGACACGGTGCTACGGACCTAGCAAGGGACCGCAGCCTCCGTGCCCGGCCTGTGCCTTCCTCAGCTTGGGGGCAGTTTAAACACAGTCCACGCTCTTACCTTTCAACTTGACACCCTTGTCTGCCCCGAGCTTTTCCAGCACTCTGGTCCACGGGCCTCTGGAGATGTATCTTCCCTTCGACACCACGAGGACTATGGAGCTGAGCGAGAAGGGACAGATTAGACGGCCGGAGTGAGCGAGTGGACAGCGCCAGGGGCCTGGCCAGGGATCCGAGAAGGGGCAGTCTGTCCTGGGGCCGAGATGACGGGCTCTTTCCACGCGGTGACGCGCATCCTGAGCACCTGCCTGCGCCTCTGGCCAGAGCCGGTGCCTGGGGCCTTCTCCAAGCCTGGACTCTGCCGGCTGCTTGTACACGTCTGTCCCCAGGCAGGACAGGAACACGGTGACAGGGAAGCCCACCCACAGGAGGAGGGCAGCGAGGGAAAGACGGCGGGAGCATCTGTCAAACCACAGAGCCGCCCAGGAGCCGCCGATGGCACTAGCGCCTCGGGGACCAGCAGCCCTGGCGTCACCTGGGATCTCCTGTGAACCACAGCCCCGACCCGCAGCAGTCTCTCCACATCGGAATCTGCGTTGGACGAGCTCTCCCGGGGACTGTGCAGGCTAAGGGCCCGCAGCCCCGCGCCAGCCTCCCTGAGCGGTGGGAACGGCCGGGTTTGAGATCTTTCCGGGGAGAGCACCGTGTGGCTACCACGGGCTTAGGGCGACCTCTTGCACTCGCGTCACCTCCTCCCCAGGTCAGGCAGGGCAGGGTTACGGCCTCCATTTTGCAAATGGGGAGACTGAGGCAAGTAGTTACAAAGGCCTAGGGGGACCTGCCAAGGGGACTTTCCCAGTGAAAGTCCAGCTTGGGAACAAGGAGCATCTGCTCCCCACCTTGGGTGACGTGTGTGTGCAGTCTCACGTCTGGGAACACAGCCTCGCGGCGGCAGGCGCAGCGGGCTGGCCAGACGGCAGGACGTGAGCCCCCACTCGGGAATGGAAACGGGGCCGAGGCTCGGCGGGGCCTCCAGCTCGCGTCTCTGAGGAGCTCCCGTAATCACAGACCACAGTCCAGACATGGAAAAACTGTGCGGGGTTCTGGGGCCCGTTGTTCCCTCTGGTTGTGTCCCGCTGGGAGCTGCAGAAAAGCTCTAAAAGGGCAAAGGGCCTGCGCAGGATCAGGACGGAGGGGAGGGGAGAGGAGGCTGTGGCGGGAGGCCCGAAGGGTCAGTGCGGTGAGACCCGCCAAGGCGAGAGGCCTCATGGCAGACCCATCCTCGCCTTGGCTTCAGCCTCTGTTCCCGGGGATGTTTCCCCCTCATTCCGTTCCAGAAGGAAGCTGACGGCCCCTTGGCGGAGCTCAGCCTTCCTGCCGGGTGGACTCAAGCATGGGTCACACCCTTAGTTGGGATCTGGGTGAGCCCATGGCAGCGGTGCAGGGAGACAGGCTCCTTGTGCCACCACAGCCTGCTGACGCTGCCCAGAAGCCGGCCTGCCCCACCAGGCGCCCCTCTCTCCCTGGTATGCGATCCTCATGGCCTCCGGGCCCCTGTGCCAGCCGGCACGGGGTCTCCCATAGGGGGACAGGGCAGAGGCAGCCCCAGGAAGCCATCCTGATGTTTTCGGTGTGAGCAGCTGCCCTCTCCTTTCCCTGGGGCCAGGGGTGGCCTGTGGGGGCTGGGAAGGGTGGGACAGGACCTGCCTTGCCCACTCCCTGCTGCTTTCCAGGGTGGGGTCTGGTGGTGCTGGTTCCTGGCTGGTACCCAGCGCAGCCCACCCTCCCCGTGTGGGCTCCCCGGGGAGGGCATCGGCTGAAAGGGGCCTCCCAGGCTGTTCCGAACAGGGCCGCCCAGTTCTAGGCCCTTAGTCTGAGCTTCTGCATCCCGTTTCATTTCCAGAAAAAGTCCCCGGCCAAAAAAGGTGTGACAACTACTGATCACTAGATGATAAACGCATTTTTTCCAAATTAGTAAATCTCGTCCTTCTGTATGAATCTGCACAGGAAAGCGGAATGCCACAGAAGCATCGGGCGGAGCTGGAGGAGTGGCCGCAGTTAAGCAAAAACCTGCAGGCACCTGCAGACCCTCCCTGAGCGTTCTCAGACCCATCTGCGGTGATGGCCTCAGGGACAGGGGGGGCTGAGCCTGTTGTGCCACCGGCCACTTCTGGGGACAGAGGCATGGACTCACTTGTCGGGTATGGCTGCCACATAGTTGAAGAGCTGCCATGGAATGCCCTGCAGAATGGCGTTCCGGAAGCTGGTGTGGCTCAGCACGTGTCCCTGGTGCCCGTCGATCACCACCACCTGGATGCCATCTTCCGCGCCGGCGTACTTCCGCCCATCCACCTGCAGAGCCACGGCAACCCGGTGAGGCGGGGGCCCAAGGGTCTCCACCCGGGCAGGCAGCTCCCATGCAGATGCAGATGGGCTGCTCACAGCATCAACCCCTGCGTGCCTTGGAGCCCCCAGTAGTGCCTGGAGTCGTCCCCAAGAGACACACCCACCTGGACCCTGTTTGGAAACAGGGTCTTGGCGGACATAATTAAGTATTTCAAGGCAAAATCATCTGGGGTTTGGGGGTAGGCCTGGATCCGGAGGGAGACGGGGGATCAGGGTCTCCCTCGGAGGTTCCAGCGGGACCCGGCCCCGCCAGCGCCTGGACTTCAGGCCCCGAACTGGGAGAGAAAGACCCTCCTTGTTTTAACCAGAGCCGTCCAGCGTGTGGTGACGTGTTGCCTCCACCTCCCCACAGGCCTCCCTGTGGGCAGCAGGACCCCGTGGGCCGGGGACACCTACCTCCATGTGGGCCACGTCGCTCCGCAGGTGGAAGAAGTGCTGCCGGGAGCTCTCCAGCTTCACCTCCAGGAAGCGGTCCTTGGTCTTCTGGGAGGGAACGAACCCCGGGCGGGGGTCAGGCCTGGCCGTTCCCCTGGCGCCCACCCCCCACCCCACATAGGAGGGGCTCGCGGAGCAGAGCAGCCTCATGGGGTCTGGGCCCGACAGCGGCTGCCACTCACCAGCTGAGCACCAGAGAGCTTCCGGGGCATCGGCACGTCCACCACGGCCCTCTCGGCGAACTTGGGGTAGGCCGTGGCGGCGCAGTCGCTGACGCCCGCGTTCTTGGGGATGAGCGCCTTGATCTTGATCCTCTCGCAGCCCTTCACGGAGCAGAAGGCAAACTTCTCCCTCTCGTTCTGAGCCTTCAGCTTCAGGAACAGCAGCCTGCGCGTGGGGGCATGGGGGGGGCCTCAGCCTGGCATCCACCCCCTCCTCCCGCCACCCACCGCGCCGTGCGCCCGTCCTCCGCTGCGCGGTCAGACCCGCAGGCCTCGAGGACGGAGCCATGTCCACCAGAGGGCTATGTGTGCTTGGAGAAATTTAAAAAGTGCATTGGAAGAAAGCGCATGATGACAGCAATTGCTACACGCCAGGCCAGGCACACACCGTGAATCGACTTTTTATCTCTGAACCTTCGAACAGCCCTGTCCAGGCCACACTACTGTCACCCTTACTTCCCAGTGGGGAACCCCTGCTCAGAGACGTGCAGTGACACACCCAGGGCCACGCAGCCGGGCAGTGACAGAGCTGGGCCCCCGTCATTGTGCCCGGCGAGGACATGCTCTCCGCCTTCCTAACTCGATTACGAGGAAACCAAGGCAGTGACTCGGGACTCGCCGTCCCCGTTCCTCTGGCTCAGGAAAGTGCTGTCAGGCTGGGCCCCATGTCAGCACAGGATGAGGCCCTGTGGCCTAACTAGCACAGCCCCTCTCCACAGACACGCCCCAAGCCCCATCGGACCCCACCACACAGCCGGGCACACTTGGGACCACAGAGGGGCCACCGATTGGCTACCCAGTAACCGAGACGATTCTCGCTCTCGCCAGGCCCAGGGGGTCCTGTCCACTCCCGGCTGGTGCGTGGTGGGAAGGCCACGTGGTGGGCCGGCTCAGCCATGCCGTGCCACATGCCTGCCGAGGGACTGGGGGCGGATGGCAGCGCAGCAAGGAGCTGACACGCAAGGCTGAGCGTGTGTGTGCACACATGGGGATGTGAGAAAGAGAAGGGACAGGTGGGCCACCTCCACCCGGGGCCTTGGCTGTGCTCAGCGCCGGAGCCCAGGGGCCCGGCTGGGGTTGTGCGACTTGAAGACGCCTTGGCATCCCCGCAGTAGCACGGCCACCTCGAGGGGCTTCCTGTTTGAAGCCACCCCCATCAAGAACTTTGTGTTTCTTGCATCATGTGATCCCTGCACGACGCAGAAGCTGCTAGAGGGTCCCTCGCCCAGGGCTGAGAGCGGAGTGCACCCCACCTGCATTCCCTGCACCCCGCAGAGCAGCAGGGTCAGCAGCTGGTGTGGCCCTGGCCACGTCTGCCCCGGAGGCTCCAACAGGGTCAAACCACCCTGGCACCGGCGTGCAGAAGTGGGACTGGTCCTGGGGCCTCCGCACAAGACTGAGCAGTATTGGGGCTTCCTTGTTGCCATAGGCAGCCGATTACCTGAACCGGGGGACCTAAAACACCATCTCGCCCACACTCCTTGTTTTACAGGTCGCAGCTGCCCTCCCCAGCTCTGACCTACGTCTGGGATGTGCCGCCGTCGGCTGCCCTGTGCCCTCCCCAGCTCTGACCTTCGTCTGGGATGTGCCGCCATCGGCTGCCCTGTGCCCTCCCCAGCTCTGACCTACACCTGGGATGTGCCGCCGTCGGCTGCCCTGTGCTGTCCCCAGCTCTGACCTACGCCTGGGATGTGCCGCCGTCGGCTGCCCTGTGCCGTCCCCAGCTCTGACCTTCGTCTGGGATGTGCCACCGTCGGCTGCCCTGTGCCGTCCCGGGAGGGATGAGAGGAGCACAGCCGCCTGCCGGCCTCTCTCAGACCCTGGCTGCGACCGGGTCATGTTTCGGGGCTGTGCACCCCCACACCACACGGACTCGTAACTGAATAATCCCTGCTTAGGGGCGGCTGGTAAGCTCAGCCCCTGGACCTGGAAACGCTGAGAGGTGGTTCAGAGCTGTGTATTTCACACCCTACCTACCTATTTTTATTTTACCCTAATGACAAGCTGGTTGTCAAGTGTCCCAGCCAGTAGTAGATAGGACGGTAGCCACTGTGGAGGTGTTCTCCATCCGAGAAAAGGAATAATGACAAATTGTTAAGGCAGAAAGACTAAAAGCAGCCTGCGGGTTCAACGAGCCTGGGTGTGGGGGCTCCTCCGTAGGAAACAGCGCCCACAGCCCGGCTGTCAGCAGGCAGCACTGCACGGGAGCGTGACCCCCCAACCGAGGGCACGGGGACTGTTGAGCTGCCAACAGAAAGGCCGACTTACGCGGCAAAACCTGCTTAAGGTGATAAGGGGACAAATCCTGGATTTTAAACCTTTTGATCAAAGTGGTTCAACTCGTTTAGTGGCAGTTTCCACTTGAAAAATTCACATCTTTTGAACATCCTATTTCCCATGATCCTAAAGGAAGAGAAAATCTGTGTGGACAGTGTCTCGGGGACTCACCTGACTCTCATTTGACCCCGGCCCGGCCCCTTGTCCACCTTGTCCTGGGGCAGCAGGGGCAGATCTGACGGGCAGGCCGGACGTGTGGCTCAGCCCCGGAGAGAGAGGGCCCCCTGGCCGGCCTGCCTCTGCCCGGCGCTGCCTGGGGCCAGGGAGGTAACCCTGGGCCGTGTGGGGAAGCCGCGTTCTCCCACGGCGCCATCGGCAGCGGGCCCAAACCCAGCAGGGCCGGCTGTGAGCTGCGGTCGCCAGCGAGCCGCTCTTACCTCCCCTAAGGCAGAGATAAAAGCCTCCGGCCCAGCCGGGTGTCCTGAGGATTTGGGATGCCGTACCACGCTGTCTGGATTCCAAGATCACTGCCTTCACCTTTTTAGTGAAATAGGTATATTCCCTAAAGCCCACGTGCATGTAATAGGGTGTTTTAGTCCCAAAGCTTAACAGCGTTAAAATGTCATTGGAGCACACGGCCGGGAAGTGCCTAGGAAAGTGCCGCGTTAACCGGCACCGGCTACGTGGCTGTCCTCGGGGTCCCTGAGGCCAAGTGCCATCCTGCAGCCGCGGGGCGCCCACTCACCCCGAGTCCTCGTCCCAGTAGTAGTGGCTCCTGCCGGGGGGGCCGTGCCCCAGTTTCTCCATCTGCAGGGTCCTCGCGAAGGTGCCCGTCTTGGACGTCTGCTTCAGCAGGCGATTGTGCACGTCCGCAAGGATGGAGAAGGTGGTGCCTCGCGGGTAGCACAGCCCCACTCGGATCCAGTCGCCCCTGGAGCAGGGCGGAGTCAGGTCAGAGGCGAGGACACCCGGGCCACGGGGCCTTCCGCGCCCGAGAGAGACGGAAGGGCCCCCACCAGACAGCACCCCACTTTTGCATGGGGAGTGTGGGAAGGACCCTGCTGTGATGCTGAGTGCACAGGGCGAGGAGAGGGACAGAAGGTGGCTCCCGGTGACAGGAGCACCCAGACGGGTCCCAGCGCCCGCACTGGCGGGGAAAGGACATCCTTCCGCTGGGCCGTAAAGGGCACAGGGTCTGCAGGACCTCGGTGGGCCCCCTGCGTCCACTGCAATCGGAGGGCCCGTTTCATCCCTTTGGGTCTCACTTTCCGTGTCTGATACACGTCTTTCTCACAGGGGTACCAGGGCAGGTGAGCAACGTGCACAGAAAACACTCGCACGTGAACATGCGGAGCCCTGTCTGGGAGCCCTCGGCCCAGGCACTGCACCTCGCAGAGCCTCCTCGCTCTGTACAGTGGCGACAGTAGCACCCGGGGGTTTTGCCATCTGGTGAGCACCTGGCACTGCCAGGTCGGGGTGGAATGCCCGCCGCACGTCAGCCATGCCATCCTCACTGCACGCCCGCGGGCAGCACCTCCCTGTCCCAAAGACGGAGCAAGGGAGGCCCCCGGAGGGCAGGTGCCCCGCCCAAGGCCACCCAGGCCCACAGTAGGGGCTCAGCCTGATTCTTGACACCTGGGTGGTGTCAACTCTCCAGGTACCCCCTGCGAGGTCACCTGGCCGTAGGTTCTGTGCGCGGCAAGTCCGGGACTTTGAGCTCAGCCAGAACAGCCGTCCCCGGTCCCGCCGGGCCTGGCCGGGCCCCACTCACTTGTTGAAGTTGATGAGCCAGATGGCGAGTTCCGCGGGCGCTGTGTGGTCCCAGTGGATGGTGTAGCCCTTCTGCAGGGTGACGACGGGCTGGTACTGCTGGTAGTGGGTGCTCCGGGTCAGGGCCCCCTCCAGGTACAGGGGGTGGCCGGGGGAGTCGTTCTTGATGATCTTCATTCGCAGGTTACTGGTCTTGTAGGCTTGGATGTACATCTTTGAAAGCCCAAAAAAGGAAACGCACAGTGAGGCTACCACAGGGGACCATGCTAAGCGCGTCTGGTCAACGTCTGACCACAGGTCACACTCGCGAAGGCGCCCACTCCTGGCAGCCCCGTCAGGAGGCTTGCGTGAACGAAAGGCCACATGAGGGGACGTCCCCTGCTGGGGACACAGCCCGAGCCGCTGTGCCATGCAACCAGGGCCACCTCTGCATCCCACAAGTGCGCTGTGGAGGGGCTACCGGTGGAAAATTGGGGGGAGTTTGCTTCGTAGCAAGATGGCAAATTTGGGCAAAGGAGGGGGCAGGGCGAGAGAGGGAGAGAGGACGTTCACGACTCCACCGCGAAGGTGACTCGCCCTGACCGACCAGCAGAGGCTCTGGACGCGTTGGAGAGTGCGCCTGGGCGTGCTGCCCACCTGTCCCCCTAGTTCTCAGCGTCTGGTCCCCGAGGCCAGTCCATGTGGGGTCAGTGACACTAGAAGAATAAATGGTGTCTCATTTCACACAAAACACTGAGAGCAAAACTGTCAGCATTGAGTTCCGGGAACCAAAGTGCCTGGACGCACCAGCCCCGCCTCCGTGTAAAACGCTGTGTCCGTGTGTGGCACACACTGCGTTCACACGACGATGTCCTGTTGCTGTGGCCAGGATGGGCCACTGCCGTGTGCAGTGACACTGTGCTTTGGAAGGAGGGCCGTGCCATCCTGTCTAGTGTTACCACCCAGGAGACCTTAGGAAAACCTTCACCTCTGCCCATCTGATGGGGCTGCCCTGAGTGTTGAAGGGTAACAGGTGTGTGGAAGCATTTTGTAAGCTGCAGTGAAGGAAGGAGATTATTGAAAATAACCAGTTGCAGTTACCATAGCCTAGCTCCAACCTCAGCGTTTTCTACAGAGGACAAGCACTGTGTCAGAGAGAAAGGGCGGAAGGGCCCTGAAGGCTGCTCTTGGGACTCTGGTCCTCACACAGTGACGCCATGTGATGCTGAGTGCGTGGCCACGGGGCTGAGGGTCTGGGCGTCCTGCAGTTATGGAGGACAAGCCCCTGCCTGCCAGCTCCCTTCTGACTCCACGTGCCTCCTTGTCTTGCCCAGCCCACCAGGCCCCCATCTGGGCCCTCGCCTGTCCACACGCGGCAGGAGCCCCGTCATCCCACAGGCCTTCCTGTCCCGGGGCCCTTGAGCGAGGCTGAGAAAGTCCCACCCTCTGGGACAGAGGCGCCTCCTTATAGGTGCGTCCCAGTCTCCACTGGGCGTTCAGCACTGTCCGCGCTCCCTCCCCGAGCCCCGTGTCAACACTCTTCGCTCTACGACAGCTCTGAGACTTTGTCACCGTCTGCAGGCTGCCCGCTCCGGCCCACTCCCCACATTCTCCACACATGACCTCACCTCCTACCGCAGCGAGAGCTGCCCTCGGCTTCCTGCCCCTGCCCTGCCCTCCCTGACCAGAGTCCTCCTTCCTGAGTGCCAGCTCCTGCCCCCACTCCAGCACCCCGTGCCCATGGCCTTTCCTCCCCAGCCTGACGCCAGCTCCCTCTGACACCTCTCCTCCACGCCAAAGCCACCATTTGGCTATTTCCCAACACCCTGATTCCTGACGTCCACGGTGGTGATGACAGTGCCTGCCTTGCAGGACAGCCGTGAAGCAACTTCTTCATTCACACCTGCGCCCTCCCCCACCCGGGACAGCCTGGCCCCCGTGCTGCCCTCCGAATCCAGCAAGGCTTCCTTTCCCGAGCCTCCTGACCCTACTCACGTATTCATCACCACCCATCTGAGTACGGCAGTGACAACAATGTAACGAATGCCAACAGTGACAACAATGTAACGAACACTGGCAGTGACAACAGTGTAACAAATGCCAGCAGTGACAACAATGTAACAAATGCCAGCAGTGATAACAATGTAACAAACGCCAGCAGTGACAACAGTGTAACAGTGGCAACGTTTTCAGTTCTGCTCCAGGCCGGGCCCCGTCCGGACCTGCGCTGTCCCACACGGCAGCCACCGAGCTCTCGACTTGTGGCTTAAGATCTGAACTTTAAATTTCATTCTCACTAAATTTAAATTTCAAAACCAAAGCAGTGTAAAATATTTCTTCCTGTCTCAATTACCCTGATTTGATCATCACACATTGTGTACTTGTATCAAAATGCCACATGTACCCCAAAAGTGTATACAACTATGATAGATCAATAAACATATAAAAATAATTTTTTCCCATTAAACACAACTGTATTGCTTTGGTAGGACTACATTTCACTTTGTTTAAAAGTGAGTGAGCTATAAGTATAAAATATACGGTGAATTTTGAAGACTTAGAACTGAAAAAACTGTGAAATGTTTCCTTAATGATTTTTATATTGATTACAATGGTTATATTGATTACAACAGTATTTTGAGTATACTTTGTTAAATGAAATATTAATAAAAATTTCTCCAGTTTCTTTTTACTAGAAGAATTTAAGATTTTTCTACTGGAAAATAGATTTAAGATGACTGTGTGGCTTGTGTTCTATTTATGCTTGATAGGGCCAGTGAAGGATTTTACATACTATCCGAAGCCGTCCCCAAAATGTCTCTAAGAAGATTCAACTATTACCCCTATTTTACGGGTGAGAAAACTGAGGCTGCGAGTGTGTGAGTAGTTTGCCCAAGGTCACATGGTAACTGCTGGAGCCTGACCTGAACCTGAGCATGTGACCCAGAGGGTTTCTTTCCTGAGCATTCTGCCTTCCAAGTGCTCTGACTTTGACTTTGTAAAAGTCCTGTTGGATGAAGGGGAAAAATAAAGAAGAAGAAAAAAGAATTGTGTGTCTCTTTCTGGCCTGGCACAGACCTAATATACAGTAGGCGCTCAATAAATGCTTGCTATGTGAGTGAGCGAGTGACCGGCCCCCAGAAGGGGTCCCCACCTGTGCGTAGCGCCCGCTGCAGATGGCACCCCTCCAGTCCGGGACGTTGATGCAGTCCGGGTGCCGGACCAGCCAGTTGTCATCCTTGGTGAGGTAGGAGCCGGGGTACTCGGACACGGAGCCGTCGACGTCGTGGAACACGGACGTCTTATCCCCATCCATGTCCAGCTGGTTGAACCAGGGCCCAGGCTCTCCGAAGAACACTCTGGAAGTAATCTGGACAGAGCCCGGGAGAGTCAGGCTGGGCCCCAGGTGAAGGGAAACTGCAGCCGTCGCCAGGCCGGGGCGAGGTTTCCGATTTCTGCTGACATTACAAGCCAGCCAAGCAAAGGTGCCCGGGTGCGGTGGAGACCCCATGCTGACCTCGCAGGCCGGCAGTGCCACGGGCACAGGCTCAGCAGGCCCGACTCCCAGACCCGTGCACAGCCCGGGCCCCTGTCCCCCTGTCCCCCAGGGGCGGTTGCCGCGGGGAGAGGGGACTGCGGAGATACGGGGCTTCCCAGGCACGAGTGGGGGACTCAGGAGTGTGGGTGTGAGTGCGTGAGAGAGAGAGGTGTGCATGTGTGAGAAGGTACACACACACACACACACACACACACACACACGTGGGGGCAGACGCAGGGAGAGAAAATGCAAGCGCGCGTGTGTGTGTGTGTGTGTGTGTGTGTGTGTGTGTGAGTGTGTGTGTGTGTGTGTGTGTGTTTCAGGAAGCCAGTCTGCAGCGGGGGCCCCTGCAGATCTCTGTGGCCAACCTCTTTCAGGCCCTCGGTGGCCGGAGTAAGGAAATTAAGTAATTAGAATTTCACGTCTTCCCCTCAGTCTGCCAGGAACCAGGAGGGGGAGGGCCTGGGAAGCCGCAGCCCAGAGACAAGGCCGGGGGTCCTGATCCCCTCACCCCAGCTGCCCACTCTGCCCACGTGTGTATGCTCCACTCTCGGGGGGAGGTGAAACAGGGCATCTTCGGCACAGACTTCCCTTGGAAACGGCTGGGTTTGTTTGAGCCAGCTCCGTGGCCTGGTCACGGGACTCCGCGTATCAGAGCTAAGACCTGGCTTCGGGCCGGGGGAGGGCGAGCGGGCGTTTGCCCGGTCCCGACCTGCGGGCAACCTGCACTTGTACTTTTCCAGCCGGGAGTCGGGGCGAGCCGGGACGGCCAGCCCATGTGGAGGTGGCTTCCCAGCCCCCGTGGTGGGGGCAGAAGCTCCGGCTTGGCCCGGGGACCAGTGAGTCACCCCCGAGTCTGGGTCTGCCCGGAGCCTGCCCTGGCGCCGCACTCACCGGGACGTCCTCAAAGGCGAGGCCGGTGACGTTGTTGTGGGGGCAGCTCTGCCAGGCGTTGTTCAGGCGGAAGGCCAGGGCGCTGGTGTGCCGGCCCTCCAGGGCGGCGAACTTCCGGAAAGTGCAGTTCTGGACGTTGACCGGGCCGTCATAGAACTGGATTCCTCTGATCGGAAAATTCCTGCGGGGGAAGGAGGTAAGGTGTCAGTCTGAACCGAGTTGCTTGCCCCTCCTGAGCTGGGTGGTGTCAGAGACTCCCTGGGTACAGCCGTTCCCGGTCCCCTCCCTCGAGCAACTCCCCCGACCCGGGTCATTATTGGGTCATTAGTTAGTTCCCGGGGAAGGCAGGCGTGGGCACAGTGAGTGTCGGCGAACGACTGCACGGACGGATGGAGGAACATCTATCTAGCTGCTGGTTTGGCGTTTGGGGGATGGTCTTCTATTCCAACATTTCCCCCAATTTCTCCATCACATGAAGAGTCATTGGGTAAATTCTGTGAATCCTACTGCAGAGTTGGCAATATCGTGTCCCTCGGGAGGTAGAGCTGTTAGTCACCGTCGCCCTAGACTAGTTGCTATGGCAATTTAATCAGATGAAGACCCAGACGGTCTCTCCTGTGAGTAAGCCCGGCGGGGTGCTGGGCGTCGTAAGCAGGAGGGAAGGACACAGGATGGAAGATGATGAAAATGCGGTAAAAATAATCGCAGTGCAACTTGTGTAGCATCCCCAGGAGAGAGGGCAGGCCCGCCGGGCAGGCAAGGCCGTGCACGGGCAGGGAGCCCCACAAAGGCCCTGGCACCCAGAGGGCAGGAGCAAGGGCTGGGAGGAGGCCACGGGCCTGGAGACGGGGGTTGAGACACGGGACGAGAACTGGCGAGTGGGAAATTCCTTGGCCTAGCGGGGAGTCGGCTGCTCAGACGCTTCCCCCGTTGGCCTGGGACTGCTGGGCCGGCCGTGGGGGGCCAGGGCCTCCGGGGGCCCTTCCTGGCCTGGCCCCACATTCAGGCCTGCTCGTCTCCCGGCCCGGCACTGAGCTCACACTGGCGTCTCTACCCCTGGGTCAGGCCCGCTCCCTTCCACAGCAAACACGAAGAAGGAAGGGAAGAACGAGGAAAAAGAAACCAGAAAAGGGATCTGTCCTCGGGGGGGGGGGGGAGGCCACACTCCAGCTGTCCCTGACCTTACACCCTGGGCTCCTCTCCGGTCCAGTGTGGTTCCCCGAGGAAGCCCCCAGTCACACCAGTCTTGGTGACATGCCTTCAGTGGCCACCAAAGACACCTTGCATGTCCATATTTTTGTATTTATAACTGATTAGCATCATGGCCAGGAAACCTGATTCTCGTGGGGTCCCGTGCGTTTTTCCACTGAGGGCATTTAGGGAAGCCCGTCCTCACTAGCTCTGTGTAAGCCGCAGGCTCACTCCACCTGCGGACCCCAGTTCCGTCAACGGTTAGGACCGCGCAGTCCTGGCGTCCTGCCTGCAAAGGCAGTTTGAGGGACTTGCCTGGGTCTGGCAGAGCTTCCACAAACAAGGTCACCTCTGGAAGCCGCAGAACATTCTGGCCCAGGGACGCTGTGACCGTCTGCAAGGAAACCCTGAATATGCAGAGCCAGAGTCACTCCCACAAAGGACAGACGGACGGCTCCGCCAGCTACGTTAGACAGAAGCCAGGGCTCCTGACGTGCCGAGGGACGGCGGCTCTGCCTTTGCAAACCTCCTCAGAGCACACCCACTCGGGGCGGCAGTTTTAGGTGTGCATATATTTTGTGTCCTGCCTCTAGTGGCAGGAATTATATTTTCCCAGAGAAAGAGAGGACAGCTCAGGGGGGCAAGAAGGGCCGATCTCATTACTCGGGGCACAGGGACAGCTGTGCTCCTTGTGGGCTCAGGGCCCTGCTCCGCTCGAGTTCACGCCCGAGCAGAAACTCCTGCAGAAGGGAGAGCCTTGTACACCCCTGCCCCGGGCCGTGGCTGTCCGAGACGTCGCTGAGCCCATTTGCCCTGTCAGTTCGTCAGCTCTCCGAGTCACCCACTGCCCTCTGCAGCGCCCGGTGTCATCCAGGCTGTCAGAGCCGCTCCGGCAGCGGGGCCGGGGCTCCTCGCGACAGCCCTGCTGACCTGCAGCTGAGCACGTCTGACTGTTGGAAAGACCCTCCCGCATCAAGCCAATCCCAACCCACAGGGCACACGCTGGGCAAGTCTCGTGTCTCCTGCACATGGCAGCCCTGAGCCTGTGTGACCCCTTCCCCGTGTTGTCCTCCCAGCAGTGATCCCCCCTCCCGGTTGAAGGTCCTAGTCTGCATGTGACGTGGCTTTGGGTTCTGTCCCTCCGGTTATTCTGCTGAGTGTGCCTGATGTTCCCTCCCACCGCAGAGGCGGGTGAAACACCCCCGGGAGTGTGCCGCCCCGGGACAGTGGGGTCACGGTCCCCGACCCTGGACACCAGACGACCAGTAACACAGCCCATGCCCACATGGTGCATGTGACGGCTGTGCCACCCTTGGGCTCGATTCAACATTATTTTTGGACGTCCGTCCCCATTCCAGATCTCACTCCTCCATTGTCAGTCTCGGTGGCTGGTAGGGGACGAGTAACTCGTCGTTGGCAGGTAGGAGCTGCCCACTAGCTTCTCCCCCTCCATCGCTGTCGCCCGGGTTAAGCCGCACAGAACAAGGGGCTGCCGTGGCCGCAAACCTACTGGCCTATCGGGAGGGTCCTTCCGCTGTGGTCCAGGCCGCCCGGGCCCCAGATCCTGTTGTCCATCATTTCTGTCCCCACGTTGCCGCTCTCGCCCACAAACAAGCTGTTCTTTATCTCCTGCTTGGAGCCGTCATCATACGGGAAGGTCCCACCACTGCCGAGAGACCAGGGTTGAGGTGAGGTGCCCAGAGATGCGCTCCCACCCGGGCCCGGGCACGACGGTCGCTCTTACCTGGCCAGAGTCAGGCCGATGCCATTGTCAGCAAACCTGGGGACAAGAGCAGACAGTCAGCACGAGCCCGGCCTCCACATCCGGTGGGGTTGTGGGGGGACAACCCTTTCTTGCCCCCGGTGTTGAGCTGTGGACGCTGCGGGGACAGCGGGTTTTGCACGGGCGGAGCTTTGCCCAGGGGCTGGTGACCCCCGCATGGTGCACAGTGAGGGGATGTTCTGGGTCCCCTCCCACGCAGCCTCTGACCCCAGAGAGAACATGGTGACCCCGTGGCTCCCAGCGTTTGGTGGCACTTTGCATGAGCAGCACGCAGACCGTGCCATGCGCCTCCCGCCCAGACCCCTCCTCTTCGAGTCCAGGGCTAGTGGGGGCTGGGTCAGGACAGGCTGGAGCAGCCCCCACCCTCAGCCAGCGCTGGGCGGGCGGGCTGTGCGGACGCAGCTCCGCTTCCCTTCCCTGTCCCCACTGCCATTCCAGCTGGGCAAGAGGCCCAGACAGCCGATGCCCGGTTTCCTGGGAGTCAGGCAGATGCTGGCCCTGAGGACAGCAGGAGCCACTGGCCGTGGCCCCGGGGCCACCGCGCCAGCTCCCTCTGGCCTCTGCCCGTTGTAAGCGTCAGGGTGGGAGCGCTCGGGGACGGCCTGGCTGTGAGTGACGGGAGCACAGTCTGAGCCACCGCAGGCCCCACGGCCAGACGGGGCGGCCGCCTTCGTTTCCCTCGCCATGGGGGCAGGTAGAACTAGCCGGTCTCCTGGCTGGCCACGCTCACCTGCACACCCCGCGGCTCCTCTCCCCACCCACCTCTCTGCTTCCGGCACCTTCCGAGGCGCCACGTCACCCCCAGCCCCCACGTTTCCCTCCCGTGAGCTGCACCAGGCTGGTCCCCATGTCCCGCGTGCTCTCTCGGTCCCAGTGTCCTCGTCTGCCCCCGCTCGCTCTGTCAGGACATGGCGCTTTCCCTTTCCGGAAGCCCGTCCAGCTCGGGTCACCGTTCCGGGCCCTCACGCAGGGCCTCACGCTCTCCAGGTTTTCCCAGAACCCCTTCGTGGCCTTTCATGTCACTGCTGTCCCCCAGTGCCCTGACCGCGGGCCCCATCCTCCTCCGTGTCCCTGGGAACCTCACGGGAATCACAGCTCCCGCCGCCGGTCCGCAGGTGGCTCTAAGATCAGTCACTTTCCCACCTGCCCGTCCACAGTCCGGGCATTTCCACTCCTGCTGCACACGCACCTCACCCTGCCACGTCAGAGACGCCAGGGCCACCTCCCTCCACGCCTGCTCGCTGTTCCCAAGGTGTTCCCGCCGAGCTCCCACGACCCGGAATTCCCTCCCCTCCGGGCCGCAGCGGCGGGGTCTGAGCTGGCTTTCCCGCCGGCCCGCCTGCGGCCGGGGTCACTGGAGTGACCTTTCTGAAACGGCCTCGCGGGCGAAGGCCAGAGTGCTCCAGGGGCCCCTGCCTGCACCACCCCCGTCCACTCGCGGGGCCGCCTGGTGCCAGCGGGTTCTGGGCCATCTCAGGTGAGTCTGGCAGAGATTAAAAGCTACACCCCCATTGGCGGGGGGCGGGGGGGGCGTCACCATGTTTCTTGCTGCCCCGAATCTGGCCTTTACTGTCTCTGCAGAGACCTCAACTCTAAATGTTTAACAAACCAGAACCAAGAAATTCTCTGGACTCAGAGCAACGGCAGAGAGTTCAGCGCTGACGCCATCTCTGCCACCCAGGGCTTCCAGCCACCACCTGCACCGTATCCCCCGAGTGTCCCCAGATGAGCAGCCGGGCGGCTTATCGCACCAACGGGCCTCTCCTATCCTGGGAGCCCTGCCCTCCCGGCAGCCGCATCTGCCCCCGGCCTGCGACCTCCGTCCTCCAGAGCTAAGCGGGACAGCCTCGTCCCCTCCCTGCCCCTCAGAAATCCAGAATCGTCCCTCCTTCCCGCCTGCTCCTCCGGGCGCGAGAGACTGCCTGTTCTGGGCACAGGGGAGATCCCTCTCCACAGTGAGGGTCCCCGCACCCCCGTCCGCCCTGAGCCAGGCCCCCCAGATCTCTGCTGTCCTCTCCCCATCGCTGCCCGGCCTCTGGTCCCCCTCGCACACTTTTCACTCCCCCTTTCCCCTTAATTTCCCCTTTAATTAGTCACAATAAAATGGAGGAAATAAATACATTTATTTCCTGCATAGAATTTCTGATTCCCCATTTTTAATACAAAAGGCAGACAGGAGAACATTTCACAACATTCCCTTAAAACAAATTCCAGCTGAGCCGCCTGTCCCTGCTGGCCTTTGTTGAGAAGGTGGCCAGCTGGTGGCTCCACCGGGGACCTCAGACCAGAACTCGGTGTCCCTGCCTTTTCCACGGGGGCCTTGGAGTCCAGCGAACCGGGGCTTCAAGCCCCAGCGCAAACACTCAGCTGGGGAAACTCACTACGCTGAACCGCGGTTCACATCTCTAAGATGGAGACAATAATTCACATCTTGGAGACACAAGGAAAGAAAGAGATATGACCAAGGCACCGCCACACAGTGGGTGCCCAGAATACTCCGGCTTCCTTTGTCTTCCCTCCCTTAGCTGACAGTCCGTGTGACCTTGCCAGAGCCGAGCCCAGTCATGATCCACAGCCCCTGGCACTGTGGGCAGAAGCCAATCCGCTGTTTTAGGTTTTGTTTTTTGATTTTTTTTTTTTTTTTTGGCCTCCACCTGCTGTCGTCCTGCGCCCCCGCCTGGCTGGGGGACAAGAAGGCCACACGTCAGCGTGTCTCCCTTCCTCTGCCTGCGGGGGTGGGGAGAGCGCCCTGTCCCCGCGTGCCAAGGCCGACCCCACTCACCGGCAGCTGTCCAGCCACACGTCCCCGCCGCGCAGCCAGGCGCCGTGGTCCTGGTTCTTGTAGGCCGTGAAGTGCCTGATGATGGCCGGCTCGCGGGGCTTCAGCGGGTCGGCGTCCCGGTGGGGGCTGTATCTGCGGTAGGGGGAGGGCGCGGGTGGGGGCGGGGCACTGGCTGTGCCCACTCCCTCGCGGGCTCTCTGAGCCTCTGTCTACTCCTGGAAGGTCCCCAGAAGGCACCGACGACACGAACCGAGTCCCAGCGCCTGGGCTCTGGAAGGGACTTTCTGAGCTCATCTCGGAAGCAAGACGGCTTCCCCCAGGGCCAGCCCCCGCGGGCTGCAGACACGCCGCGTCTGTCGCCCATCGCACCACGGAAGAGCCTGCCCCGGAGTGGGGTTAAGGCCCAGAGGCAAGTTTAAACAGCCGGCCCCAAACCAGCAGGCAGGTGTCCAGGGGGCCCAGACGGAGGGCTGGAGGGTCCCCGGCAGTCCCCTGGAGCCCGTGCCTGTTCTCGGCACGTCCCGGCGCAGGACGGGGTGGGGAGAGGGTGCTCACTGATGTCAGGTCCAGCAAGCGGTTCCGTGGTCGCCGTCGTGCTACTAGTCTACCCGCCGCTGCTGGGGACCAGGCCCTTGGGCCCTTGCAGGGTCCTGGTCTCGCCAACTACCTTTGAGAAGCAGCCCCAGCCCCGCCGAGCTCTGGACGTATCTATAAGCACAACCTGCTATTCTTGCCCATTAAACTGACGGGGAAGTTTCTCTCCTTTCCTCTTTACCTTTCACCCGGGTCCAGCCTGCCGTGGCCCGCGCCACCTGGCCACTCGCCGGGAGCCGGCTTTGCTGGGGGATGTCGGCAAAATTCCTCCAGGAGTTGCCATCTCCCTTCGGCTACTGGGGCCTGAACCCCAACCCCGACGCCCACCTCAGGACCCCGGCACCCAGCTCGAGGCCCGGCACCCAGACAGTGCTCAGCAGACGCTCGGTGAGTGAATGAATGAATGAATGAATGAGTGGCTGGTGAGAGGGAGAGAGGGGCTGGACCACGAGGTGCTGTGGCCTGTGTCCCCGAGAGCTGAGTACCTGGCGGAGATGACAGAGAGGAAGGGCCGCTTGTCCTTGGCGGAGGCCGCGGTGGTTTTGACCCCGTTGTCTATGATCATGCCAGCCTGGGGGGAGACCAGCAGGGACACATTAGCTCCCCCGTGGGCCACGGTGTCTGCTCACACCCAGCCGCACTGCATGCTCCTGAATGCCCGGAGACCAGCTCTGCGCTCGGGCTGCATTAACAGAGGTAGAGGGTTTATAGTGAGGGAGGTGAGAAACCTGCCTTACCCCGCCTTGCTCGGAGCAAGTTGGGAATATTTGACCTCTTTGAGGTGCAGATGAGGAAACTGAGGCCTAGAGAGGTGAAGGACATTGTTCAAGGCCACACGGCAAATTCCACACCAGAACTGACACTGCTTTAGGCGGTTACTAGCCCGGGCTCCCAATCAAGAACATTCTTGGGGAGTCTGTCTGCAATGACCGAAAAGCAACGCTGAACCCAAGTCTCATCTTTGCCTCGGGCGGGTCAGTGGCCTCACTCAGCACCTGCCTGGCTCGAGGAGGGAACCTGGCTTTCCTGCCGGGCTCCAGGTGCCCACTCTGCCCACCACGGCCGGGGGAGTCAAGGCTTCCTGGCACTGCCCAGAGAGGCCACCGTTTAGGCTTCAGACGGCAGGTAGATCCCGGCTCTGCTCTCACGAGCTGTGACTTTGGGCCAGTCCCTTCACCTCTCTAGCCTCAGACGTGTCATCTGCAAAATGGGCTGACAGCAGCTGTTTCGCAGGGCAGCTGTGGGGACTGAGGAAGACCCCTGGGGTGACGACCGCGGGGGCAGGACCCTCACGCTGCGGTGGGAGTCAAGCTCATCCTGGCGTGAACACCGAGGACGGGCCTGCCCTGCACGGGGAACCCAGCCAGCCAAGCTGCGGGTTCCTCTGTCCCTTCCCTCCCTGCCTTCCCCAGGGCCCCTCGCCTGTGCCGAGCCCTCGGCCCCTCCTTGGTGGCACCTCCCCCGCATTCCTTCCCTGTCCAGCCTCGCCAGGCCTTCCCGGCACCGCGTGGCCCCCGCTCACGGAAGGCTTCTCGAGGGCAGGGGGTGTCCCAGCCAGAGCCAACACACGCTCCACCCCGTCCCTGCCCTCGGTGGCAACGCGGCCTCTGCAGCTCCGCACGGAGACAGCTCCCCGAGGTCCTTCCGCCTCAGAAATGCCCCGTCTGAGGTGCTGTCCTAACCCCCCTCTGCCAAGGCTGCTCTGCACACATCTGCCCACCGCCCAGGAAACTGTCCTCTCCCCGGTTTCTGGGACATGACGCTGCCCAGCTCTCTCCTCTCTGCTCGTTCCTCCTCCCTGGGCCCGTGCCCAGCCCTCTCCTGTGTGAGCACAGATCTGTTCCCAGACGGCGCCTCTTCCTCCTGGTCTTCTCCCCAGCTGAGCTTTTCCCGATGATTTTTGGACCCAGGATGTAGCCATTCCCCTGTACAAGCCTCAGTTTCCCTGTTCGGACCATTAGAAACAGGGCTAGACCACCCGCTCGGCGTTCGGGGGTCCGTCTGTACGTGGCCCTGACGTGGTCGGACCCTGCTGCCCCCGGAGCAGCATCTCTGGCCTCAGCCTCACTCCAAGCCCTGTCCCCAGTCCTGGCCGCTGTCCTTGCCAGGCTTGGGATCAGTGGTCTTGGTCCCCCCCATTTTCCCAGCACTGGGCTCGGCGCCTGGGGAATGCCGGCGAGTGATGAAGGGAGTCGGGAATCTCCTGTCTCCCACCTCCGTGCTCAGCTCTGTGTCCGCGGGGCAGCAGGGAGCGGCCGCCAGAGCCCCCCAACCTGGCTTCAGGGCCACACCCTGCTTTCTTCCAGCGCAGGGGTCTGGCCTCGCTTGTCACAGTGGACACGACGCCCAGCCCCGCCAAGCGAGCCGCACACCGGGTTCAGGTGCTCAGCTCAGGGTTGCCCAGACCAGCCCCTGCCGGCAGCCTGAGTGAAGGCAGCTCTCGCTGCTTTGTCCCAGCCAGATGCCGAGGGGACACCACCGTGGGACGTCCTTGCCAAGAGGGGCCGGTGGCCCGGGAGGCCCCTGCTGCTCTGTCTTCCTCGAGACCCGCGGTAGGAAGTCAGCCGTTCCGCTGCGGCCAGAGCTGTCCCGCTCACACCGCCCGCAGGCCTGGGAAGGGGACCGAGAGGCCGCAGGGAGACCACCCGGCAGGACTTACCCGGTAGTTGGAATGTGCTCGGTTGTTGTGGAACTTGCCCAGCGGGCTGTGCTCGGAGTAGCCCGGGGAGTACATCCCCGCGGACGGGCCCGTCGGCACGTGGTGAAAAATGAACCAAAATCCGGTTTCCTGCGGGGGGAGGAGGAGGGGAGACCGCGGAACTCAGCCCAGCAAACGCCCGGTCAGGCGGCCGCGCTCCCGCACCGGGGCTGGTCTGCATCTGTCCCCAGAGGGGCCCCCACCGCCCGCCCCCTCCAAACACAGCTCGGGGGACCCAGTTCTCAAAGGGAAGCAGTGAAAAGTCTGAGACCAGTGTCATCTGTGGGGTCCCCCCTGCCTGTTAAAGCCCGACCCAGGGTCCTGCCCTACCAGACCCGGCCCCTAACTGCTGGTGGCAGAGCCACTGCCGGGTTAGACCCCTCCCCCGGGCACACGATGCAGGACGTCATGGATGTTCCCCGCTTTCCCCTTCATTCCGCAGATGCGGAAGCTGAGACCAGAGACTGCACCTGTCCAGCTGGGATCCCGCGGGGGCCAGGCTGTGTAGACACGGTGCTGGGCTCCTGTCCTGCCCCCAGGCCCCAGCCGCGTGTGCCTCTGGGCACGTGAGCCATCCCTGCCTCAGTTTCCTCCCCCATCAGATGAGGGCAATAATAGTGCCCATGCCATGGAGTTGATACAAGGATCAAATTATGTCCATTCACCACACGGACGTGCCAGGCACCAAACCGAGCTGGAGTAATTTCATCCTAATACTGAGTTATTGTACATCGAGTGCTCAGCAGTCATTAGCTATGGCCCCCGCACTATGCAGTGACAGAACTGTCGTTAAAGCCAGGGCCCCCCAGCCTGTTGTCCTCCTGTTCACTGCAGCTCAGGCCGGCTGCGTGGACGTCCGGACGTGGGCTCAGAACATGCGTTTCCAGAACAGCCTCAGCTGCCTCCCCGCCCCAGCGCCCACCGCCGCTCCCCGCCGGAGCAGGGGCCTCTGCTCACCTCGGACCCTGCCGCCGCGCAGTTGATGAGGTTGTTGTTGGGATTGGCCATCCAGAAGGTGGACACGGCGCTGCGGGGGCACAGACGGGAGAAGTCACCGGCTTGTCCGTCTGGAACCCAGCTTGCCATTAGAGTGTGGTGATCCCTTAAGCACTTAAAACGTTGAGGAATTGAGGGGGTGCGGGTCTTTAAGGTGGGGGCGGCGTGTGGGTGAGGTCTGAGGTCGGCTCTCAAATAAATGGAAGCCCCGGGAGGGGCCTTGGAGTCCGAAGTGGGCTGCACAGGGAGCTCTCTGCCTGTCTCCCTGTCTCCCTGTCTCTGTCTCTGTCTCTGTCTCTGTCTCCCTGTCTGTCTCTGTCTCTGTCTCCGTGTGTCTCTGTCTCCCTGTCTCCCTGTCTCTGTCTCCCTGTCTGTCTCCGTGTGTCTCTGTCTCTGTCTCTCTGTCTCTGTCTCCCCGTCTCTCTGTCTCTGTCTCTGTCTCCCTGTCTCTGTCTCCCTGTCTCCCTGTCTCTGTCTCCCTGTCTGTCTCCATGTGTCTCTGTCTCCCTGTCTCTCTGTCTCTGTCTCCCTGTCTCTCTGTCTCTGTCTCTGTCTCCCTGTCTCTGTCTCCCTGTCTCTCTGTGTGTCTCTGTCTCCCTGTCTCTCTGTCTGTCTCTGTCTCTCTGTCTGTCTCTATCTCTGTCTCCGTGTGTCTCTGTCTCCCTGTCTCTCTGTCTCTGTCTCCCTGTCTCTCTGTCTCTGTCTCTGTCTCCCTGTCTCTCTGTCTCCCTGTCTCCGTCTCTGTCTGTCTGTCTCCCTGTCTCTCTGTCTCTGTCTCCCTGTCTCTCTGTCTCCCTGTCTCCGTCTCTGTCTGTCTGTCTCCCTGTCTCTCTGTCTCTGTCTCTGTCTCCCTGTCTCTGTCTCTCTCGTGTCTAGGACAGGGCTGGCGTGGTTGGGCCTCCATGTACACACTGCAGGCACCGAGGTGGCAGCTGCTTCCTCTCATCAACACACCGTGTGGCATCAGGGGAGCCCCGGGGGTCAGGGCAGTGGTCCTCTTTGGGCAAGAATGGTGCACAGGAGGGAAACTGAGGAAGCAGAAAGGAGAAGACACACTCCTGCCTTCTCTCCAGGAAGCCGTGGCTGCAGGCGGTCAAGGGCCGGGGGGCCCAAGCTGCCCGGAGCCGTGAGGTGCGAGGTCAGGCGCTGGGCCTAGAGGCCGAGTGAGCGTGTGCTCACGCGTGTCCTCCCACCCCGGCCCAGGCCCCGGGCGACACGGGCGCGGAGGGTAGGGGCACTCACTTGCAGTCCTGCCTGGGCTTGGGGATGTAGCCCGGGTAGGAGTCCTCCGTGATCATCTTGCACATCTTGCTGTCTCGGTCGGAGGGCAGGAGGGTTCCGGACTTGACAAGGAGGCCCAGACAGTGGTCAAAGGTGTTGCGCTCCTCCGGCCCGTCCTCCGTGAAGAAGCAGTGGCCCAGGGAGTTATAGCCCACGACGTCCTTGATCTACAGGGGCGAGATAGGACGTGTCACCCAGCATCCAACTATGCGCGTGTTCAGGCATTCATTCAACAAACACTAAACAGTGCGTGCAGCACAGGCTCCCGGGAGGAGCACTGGGGTTTGGAGATGGCAGTGACACAGCCTGTCCCCTCTCAGGCACACCCCGCCCTCTCGCAGCCCCTGGGCTGAGAGCCAGAGAGGGCTGCAAACTCCAGCTCCTCAGTTTCCTTCTCGGACTCACAGAGCCAGTGGGGGGAGTGGAACGCACATTCGAATAGGTGTTGGGAGACCAGGGCTGCGGTCTCAGCGGCCCTCCCACCACCCACTGCCCACCGCCCACGAGGATCCCGGATGAGTCTCCTTTCTGCAATAAGTTTCCCACCACAGAACGAAGGACTTGAACTCCTTGACCCCCGAGAGCCCCTCCGGGTCCGGCTCCCTGAACCCACCCATCTCAGAGTTCAAAGGGCCTAAAGGGCCCCTGGCCTGAGCCCCTCCTCGATGTCCGCGGTTCACAGCGGCCCTGCCGGGCCCCCCGGGGAGCAGGTGCTGACCGGCTGCCAAGGGTCCCGCCCCAGCAGGCTGTGGTGAGAAACACCCCCACCCTCCACCCTCCCGCCCACCCGGGCGCTGACTGACAATGGCGTCCCCCAGCCAGGGAGCCCCCGCTTCCCACGATGTCAGTCCCACCTGCCGCCACGCCCCGCACGGGAACCTGCTCTCCACCCAGCAACGGCTCCTCCGTGTGCTGCCCTGCGCAGTGCCGTGTGCAGCAGCGTCCCCTGCCCCACCCACCAGGTGCCCGTAGCTCCCCTCAGTCGTGACAACAAAACTGTCTCCCGACGTTCACTGACAACTATTCCATTGGCGGTGGGGGGAGGGAGACACAACCAGCTCTGGCCGAGAAGCAGGGACGTGGGGTGAGCACCCCAATTCCCCACACGCCCTCACGTGACAGCTGCCTACCCCCACCTCCCAGGCAGCCACCCTTCGGAAGCGTCCCCAGACCCGGCCCTTCATGTCCCAGCACTGGCTTGGCCTCTTAAATCTTACATCATCCTCTAGTGCATTTTTTTTTTAAAGAGGAGAAAAATGAGACTCAGAGAAGCTGAGTGATTTGCCCGAGTCACACAAGCCTCGTGTGCAAAGCTACGGCTGGAACTTGGTCTTCCCGCCGTCCACTCGCTTCCTAAGGGAGGAGCCGCGCACACAGGCCAGCTCTCTGTCCTTGGCACCAGGCGTCCCCCCTCCGTCCACAGCAACAGGCCAGGGCATGACCTTGACTCTCAACTCACCCCTTCAACAAGCCCTTCGGTCAACCCAAGGTCACCAGTGGGGCTGCTTCCCTGTCTCCCTGTGAGCCACGAAATCTGCTATAAATAGCCCGGACAGACGGGCACGGGCGAGGAGGCAGGAAACGGGCTGCTCCGGCTGGCAGGGACGTCTGAGCTTGAGTCCAACTCCTTCCTCTACAGAGGCGGGTGTGGGTGACCCAGGGCACCCAGCGACCTCGCGGTGGAGCCCTGCCCAGACCCTGCCCTTCTGCCCCCAGCCCTTCTACATCCCAGGTGCCCACCTGCCCTCGGCCTGGTCACCCTCCAGGGAGCCGTCTCTGGATGCCAGGGAACAATGAGTCAGGTACGTCTGCACTTGAACAGACGCCTGGGAAAAGCAAGCCCTGCGAGTTCCTCGAGATGTGCCAGGACAGAAAAGCCTCGCTGAACAGAAGGAAAACAGCTACTATTCACTGGGTGTCGAACCCTTCACACGTTAGCTCATTTGAACCCCGTTGCAGGTATCATTCCATAAACACACTGCGACTCACACAGCCACCTGTCACGTCTCCTGCAAGGACAGCGCTGGGACCGATCCCACCCGCCTGACCCCACGCCTGTGCGCCCATCAACACTCCACAGCGCCGGAAGGAAAACCCTCCCCGTGGGCGCGTTTCTTCCCTCTCCCTGGGGTGGGTGGGGGCGGCAGAGGGAACAGAACACGCGGTTCCAGTCTTCGCTCCGCCACAGACTCGCCCTGTCACTTGCTGCATGTCCCTGAGCCATAGGGTGGCATCTAACGTTCCTTCCAGCTCTGACGTCCCGGCATTGCTCCTACTCGGGATTTCCTGGAATGAAATATGTACATTGTGACCTTGCTTGAGATGACAGATGTCAGGCAGGTGGACACAGACAGACAGCAGCCGCAAGCATGAGCATGTGACAGGTGACACCCAGTCCTGAGAGCTGCTTTAGGTCTCCAGCTGTCGTCAGGTGTGGTCTGGGCATGAGACTGTGAAGGAGAAAATCCGTGGGCTCCCCGGTGACCCAGAGACGGTCGTCAGGGACTGCTTCGATTACAGCAACCACTTGTTTAGCCCACGGTCTGAGCCGGGACATTCTGAGAGTGAAGGGGCTGCTGCTGGTAGTTCAGCCGGGACAGTCGCTCTAACACGGATCCGCTCTGCGCAGATCCACCAGCACACAGCAAGGAAACTAACCCGCTGTTTGCCATAAACACACACGGACGGACAGGAACCTCACTTGCTGCTGCCATCCAAGGTGGGTGTGACACCACTCACACCAGCGAGAGACTCGTCATGTTAGAAAGAAGACTGTCATTTTCGAGCTTCCGCCATTAGTTTAAAAACGTTTTTGAACTGCGGGAGAGAAGGCTGCCTGGGAGTGGGGCAGCGGGCAGCTGCTTTGCAGAGTGTCTTAATGAGTTTTGAATATGCAAATAGAGGCTGGGGAAGGGATGGGACAGCCCAGCAACTCTGCCTGATAAGGGAAGGAATGAGATGTAAGGGGCAGGGGGGGGAGGGGGAGGGGGAGGAGGAGGAAGAGGCAGGAACTCAACTCCCAGGTTGGGGGCTGGGCCCGGGGACAGCGTTTGGACTGTAGTAGGGCAGGGGGCCCTGTGACTTCGCTCTTACTGTTGGCTTCCGTGCTGGGCTGTGATGTCCCCCCCCCACACCCCATCCCTCCCGTCCCTCCCCCACTCTGCCAGTGACAGTCCTGAGCCCGGGAAGCTCTGGGGTCCCACCTCTGTGCTCGGGCGCCAGGGAGAGACGGCAGCAGCCCGTGAGTTGAGACCTGAGGGAGGCTGGGAATGCCCGAGTCTGGGAAGGGCTTGAGCAGGACAAACAAGCCGCTCCCGCCGTCCCCGGCTCTGCGGCTGGAGCGAGGGCGCCGGATCTGCGCCGTGCGCACACGGGCTCTGCATGGAGCAGAGTGCCACAGAGCGGCTGTGCCTAAGGCTGCCGCATGGGCGCGGGCTGTGGTCACGCGGATGGCACCCCCTGCAGCGGCGCTGGGCACACCTGCGAGGCCACACGTGGCAGCCTGTTGGGGACATCCCGGTGTCAAGCCTCTGGTTGCCACGGGAGGCACTTAGGTCAAAGATGACATATTTCCAGCAGCACACAAGGTGGGAAAGGAGGACAGGATGTGTTCATTCCCCCTCAGCACACACACGTCTTCCTCTGCCTTAAAGAAGGAGGGAGGACGAAACACGCAGAACCGTACTGGACTTTTTCTACCTTCCGCAAAAACACCAGAGTGGAGGAACATGAGGTGATTCCCCCGTGTCCCGCCTTGGGGTTCAGGAGCCACATTCTGACCCAGGTGAAGGAAGGGAAGGAGCGAAGGTGGCGGGTGGGCTGAAGGGAGCCGTGCTCTGGGCCCGCGGCACATCGGAGCCGCTGCGGCTGCAGGCAGGGAGGACCCCTGAGCCAGGGGCTGCCGGACCCTGTGGGGTCGGCTGGGGTCAGGCCTTCAGGCGCTCTCAGCGCTGCACAAGCAGCAGCCCCGGTTTCTGCGGAGCCAGCGTCTGCCTGTCGGGGCCGGCCACCTGCAGGTCAGGGCTGGAGCCAGGGAACAGGCTTCCATGACGCTACTGCGTGGCCTCTGCGTTCCGATGGGAATCTCAGAACCAAGCCTTTGTCTGCCTCTGGCTCCCTTTCGTCTTGTCAGCTAAAAGCAGCTTTCCAAACACAGCCAGCCACGGCGAATCCTTCAAGCCAGGCAAAGGAAGCAAATACCAGTGGGGAATCCAGCTCCAGAGGCCGCATCTGAACGTGGCGCTCGCTGCCCCAGTGGTAGAGCTTCCAGGGTGGCCTGCCAGCCCGTGAACCCAGGACCCGCCCAGCGGTACGGCTTTCCGGGAAGGGCGCCGGACGCTCCCGTCTCCCTGCTGTCTGCGTGGCTGGCGGGTCGGGGGCCTGCGCTTCGTCTAGATCCCGAGCCCTGGCCTCCCGAGGCCACACAGGGCTGCAGACCCAAACCCCAACCCACCAGCTTGGCCATCGGGCTCGGCCCTGAGCGGAATGAGGTCAGAGCCCTGTGTGGCCCCCAGGACAAGCCCGCAGCGGCTCCCTGGCCGCTTGGGGTCTGGCCGCTCACATCCCTGGGAGCCAGCGGGGAGGGCGGCCTCGGCACGCAGGGCGCGAGGGCTTCTGCTTCCTCGCAGCCGCCCAGGGCTCTGGCTCCAAGAGTCTCCCCCACCGTGGGCGCTGCTGCAGCCCGCGGGCCCCTCCCCACCTGCTGCCTTCCCTCCTGCCCGACCATCTCGGGCCCCTGCCCGGCTCCCTGACTCCGGCTCCTGGCTGAGGGCCGTGCTGGCTTCCCGGCCTCGCGCCAGCCTGCAGCCTGCCAGACTCTGCTCTCAGGACTGCCCTGCTGGGGGCCCCGAGGGCCCGAAGCCTCCATCTTGGTCCCCAGCAGGCCACGCCTGCCTCTCCCTGCACAAGCCCCTCCTGAGCCAAGACCTGGGCTCGCAGCTCTGGGCAGGTTTGCGATTGCAAAGACAGCCAAAAACATTGCACCTCACACACGTTTGGAGAGGTGGTCAGAACTCCCACACAAGCCCGCAGGCCGGGGCCGCGGCCTCCCCGGGCACTCGCATCTCACTGATCTTCACAACAGCCCTGTGTGCTGTTATGTTCCCACTTGACTGAGGAGGAAACTGAGGTTCAGAGAGGTTGAGCAACTTGCCCAGGATCCCACAGCTCACAACCTGGGGGTCACGCCCTTGAACTGCCCTAGGCTGGGCTGCAAAGCCCGTGCTCTGTCCCCACACTCAGTGGGGGGCTATACATCAGATCAAGTCAGACGAGAGACAACAGGCGCTCCTTCCCGGCAGAAGAGCACATGGCACAGACTCGAGAGTGGCTTCGCCGTGGCACACTGACAGCCTCTGCGTCCTCCCGTCCCCACACGCGGCCGGGCGCGGCACATCCTGCCTGGTTTACAGTAGAGGCCACAAACCCCAGTGCCCCCGGGGGCCAGCGGGCAGTGACAGGCGTGGCACTGGCCAGGGGATTTACGGTGACGTGGTGGGCGTGGTGGCCCAGTGCATGCTGGAGAGACACACGGGGTCCGCGTGGGCAGCTGTGACGGTTCCGAGCCTCTGCCGCAGCACGGGCAGGCGGGGCCGGGGCTGCCAACCCTCCCTGCTGTCCAAGAGAGGCCAGGGATCCAGACTTTTATGTGGAATCTGTTAATTTTTAAATGATGGAAACTAATTCAAATGTTTCTTTAAACACCATTTAAGCCAAACACAACACATGTAGTTGCTGGTCTCAGCTCGCAGGGTGGCATTTTGCAACATCTGGTTTCAAAGTTTATAGAGGCTATAAGTGTAGTTCATTTAAAGAAAGTTCAGCCTAGTGTGAAATTATCAATTTAGCATAAAAATCATCAGAGTTTCTCTAAACACTGTGCAAGCCAAACACCACACATCTGGTTGCTGGACCCGGCCAGCAGGGTGCCGTTCTGTGACATCCCATTGTGCAGTTTGTAGAGGACGTAAGCTCAGTCCCTTTGGAGGAGGATGGATCAGGGCAAGATTCGTCTGAGGACATCAGGACAGACTCTGACGGGTGCCAGTTGCCACGACCGGCACTTCTCCCCCCAGCACCGGCTCTGGAGCAGCCTCGGGTGGCCGAAGACAAGGCCCGGTGCTGCCACTGCCTCCCGTCTGCTGGGCAGTGCCACAGCCCAGGGTCCTCACAGGACCCCCGTCTGCAGCTGGCAGTGCTGTCACGCTGTGTGGCCACAGACCCCACGTCACCCCAGGGGGCTCAGCAGGAGCTGGACTCCCAGCAGCCACAGCAAACCCCGAACCGATCCGTGTCCCCTTCTGCAGCCTGGGGCCTTTGGCAAGGACACCCCCACTCTCCTCTCCCTGTTTGGCGGTGACCTCCTCTCGGCCTCTGTCTTTCTAAAGTCTGAGCTAAGGATGGTTCGACCCCGGCGGTCCTGGACTAAGCGTCTCGGTCCGAACCCCTCTCCCATGCCAACCCCCCCAGCCCGGCCCCAGCCCCACGGGGGAGGGGTGCTCACCAACAGCCCGTTGGAGCCGTGGACGGTGACACAGCGCGAGTAGGTGTGGTGGATGGCGAGGTCCCGGACGTAGGTGGGCGGGTCGTAGCCCCCCCTGCCATCCACGTCGCCGGCCAGGTGGAAGTGAATCGGGTACTGCCCCAGCAGCTGCTGCCCCATGTGCTTCAGCTCCACGCCCTCCAGGTGCGCTGCCCTGAACCCCAGGGCAAACTGGGGGGGAGGTGAGCATCAGGGGGAGCCCGTGAGATGCTTCCCGGTCCCCCCGGCTGGTGCCCACCTCCCGAGAATGCAGGGTGTGGTCCTCAGAGCGTCCCGTCAGTCCCCACCCAGGGACTCCGTAATGAAAGACATTCTCCGCATACGGGCTGGGCGCGAGGGGACACAGGCAAGGTGCTACTAGCGGCAGAGGACGTTGCCAGGCAACGGGCTGCTTGGCGCAGAGATGCTCAGGGGGCTGTGACAGCTGGGGCTCACTCCCACCCTCCTTTCCTGCCTCCCCGGCCATGGAGTGACATGAGGAAGGAGCTTGGGGACAACCTGGGGGAGGGGTGCTGGGAGCACTGGGGACTCCCAATTGCAGTGGGCCAGGGACACCCAGAGCCTGTGCCATCCCCCCATCTGAGACCTGCTCGTGGTAGAGGGAAAGAGGACGCTGACTCCAGAACCTTCCAGAGCCCTCTGGTGGTGTGAGAGCACGGAGGCCACACGCTCCCTTCACAGCCACTCCTGTCGGGCCCCAGAGAACCGCCTGACCCTGGGAACCCTGCCCGCAGGCTGGCCCCACGGAACCCCCGGGGGCGGAGGGCCTCCACCGGGCAGGCCCCTACCTTGATGTGGCCTCCGAAGGTATCGAAGTCGAAGAAGCTGCAGAGGTGCTTGCTGTAGGGGTAGCACCTGTCCTCCATCTCGCCCATGACCACGATGTTCCGGCTCAGGAGCCCGACCTCGGCCCGCATGTCCACGCCGTCCACCTCCTCCCCCATGTGCAGGTACAGCGGCTTCCCTGGGCAGAAAGGGGGCAGTGGGAACAAGCGGCATCGTGTGCCCCCCGTGCTCTGCCTGCCGGGTGCTCCCAGGCACCACTCACTCATCACCAAGCCCTGCCCGCACGGCGGTCCCCGCGACCCCGTCCCGCTGTAGAGAAGAATGACGCCCAGTAAGGGATTGGCGTGTTTCTGGAGGTGGAGCCGGGATTCACAGCTCGAGTGCGTGAGTCTTGGCAGAAACGGCGACTGCCCCCAGCACGTGTGCCCTGCTCTGCTGCCCGTCCTCCTGCCCCTCCACCTACCCCTCCTCCTGCCCCTCCTCCTGCCCCTCCTCCTCCCCCTCCTCCTCCCCCTCCTCCTACCCCTCCACCTACCCCTCCGTGCTCTCCCACCACCTGCCCCTCGTCCTGCCCCTCCACCTACCCCTCCTCCTACCCCTCCACCTGCCCCTCCACCTGCCCCTCGTCCTACCCCTCCTCCTACCCCTCCTCCTCCCCCCTCCTCCTCCCCCTCCTCCTACCCCTCCGCCTGCCCCTCCACCTACCCCTCCTCCTGCCCCTCCTCCTGCCCCTCCACCTACCCCTCTGTGCTCTCCCACCACCTGCCTCCCCACAGAGCTCTTCTCCAAACACAGTCCCCCTCCATCTGTGCAGAAAACTCGTCTTAAGAAAGGTGCAGGGTGACATGGGGTCAAACTTCAGAACTGTCTTTGATTTACAGCCCCAAATTCTGCCTCCATCCACAACAATCCTAAATTCTTTTCCAGAATAAAGAGATCTTAGCCGGGCTCTAAATTTGGCTCGTTGCAGAGACTGCTGCCCTGGCCCGCAGATGCTCTCTCTGCCATTTGGGGATGCGATTACAGGGTGCGACAATCTGCCACGTGGACCCGCAGCCCGGCCCACACCACCCACGCCACTCGGCTTTCACCGTGACCTCGACTTCAGCGACTGGGCCCTTGGTCATCCCCCAAATACCGCTGGTGTCCCCATGTGAAGGCCACAGTTATGATGAGCCCCGAGCAACCGCCCACCCCAGTGACCCTGCCCTGCTCTCCGAACCGCGGGAAGCGCTGCCCCCCGCCTGCCCCCCAGCCGGCACGCCCAGCAAGCCGTGGTGCGTCCAGGGTGTCTGCTGCTGGGATTCTGCAGACTCAGGGAGGCCGTGGTTTCTTTGAAGCATCTTATTCCGATGTGAAATTGGTGGGTGGCAAATCTGAGACAGTATCTCCTTTGGACTTGGCATTGGCCTGCTGGCGCTGCAGTAACAAGTTGCCACAAACTTAGTGGCTTTAAAACACCACAGGTTTATTCTCTCATGGTCCCAGAGGTCAGAAGTCTGAAATGAGCCTTTCAGGGCTAGAATCAAGGTGCGGGCAGGGCTGGTTCCTCGTGGAGGCCCCAGAGGAGATCCTGCTCCTCACTCTTTCGGACCCAGCAGCCGCCCCTGTGCCTGGGCCCATGAGCCCTTCCTCCCTCCGTAAGGCACAGCACTGCAGCCCCCGCTCCAGCCATCACACCCTTCTCCTCTGACCCCGACCTTCCCACTTCTCTCTTAAGAGGACCCCACGATCATACTCGGCCCACCTAGATAAACCAGGGTAATCTCCCACCTCCACAGCCTTGATTTACCCCCTCTGCAATGTCCCCCTGGTCGGGTAAGGCACCATTTGCAGGTACTGAGGATCAAGATGTGGACATAGCTGTGGGCCACTACTCAGCCTGCCACAAAGTCCTTCTTTAACAAGTCTCAGGCTTTAAAAAAATAATTTCACAAAGAGTTCAGTGAGTGAGATACACTATTCTTTCCTACCACATCCGATGCCAAAGGTCTGTGCCCGGCCACGTGGGCCAGGAGTGAGCACAGCCAGGCCCTGGTGTCACTGGGGCTCTGACATCGGCCAGAGGGGAGGCTGAGACAGGTTAGCTCTGCAGAATGCTGGAGCCCCTTCCTCGAGAGCAGCCCCGTGGCTCCTGCTGGGGGTCACAGGGCCATGTCTTTACAGCTGGACAGTCAGAGCGGGGTTCCCTCTGGCCACCCACGGGGAAGCCTCGTCTCCTGCCCACGGGCTCTGTGGCCTTCCCACGCACGCCAGGTACTCGGCCCGCCCAGGTGTGCGGGGCAGAACCTTCCCCACCAGGGCTCTGCACTGGCTTCCGTGCGGCCGCCAGCCCAGGGGCCGGGCGGCAGGCAGAGCCCCCCGCGCTCTGCGGGCTGATGGGTCCAGAGGAGGGTTTGCTGAAGGACATGTTGACAATTGATAATAGTCCCATCTAATTAAGTGCCGCCACTTAAGCCAGCTACTTAACTGCCCCTTTGAGGGGAGGGAAGGTCAGAGGGTGCTCGGGGTTTGCCGGTGTCTGCGGCCAGGTGGGAGGAGAGCAGGGGGCCCACCGGTGACACGGGGCTGTTTCTTTTCACCCCCGACTCTGGCCCTGTGACTGAGTGAGCGCTGTGAGTCTGAGCTTTCCCACGAAAGCCACTTTAGCAGAATGCTCCCATTGTGTCACTCGGGGCCATGCCCTATGAAAGCGCGGGACCCACCTTCCCGAGCCCCTCCACTCTCCTGGCACCCTCGACCCTGACTCCAAGGGCTGAGCTTGTCACCTTATCTCCAAGTCTGCACAGTGTCCTTTCAACAGCCACGAGGTCACGCTGCTCTGTCTCTCCAAGACGGCTGCAGAGGCTGCCGTGAGCAGCGACGAGGTTCTAGAGTCACGTCTGCCCCGTGAGACTCCCCTAATGGGCAGGCTCTGCTCCTGCGCTCCCCGGTGGCCACCGCAGCATCCGAGGCTCTTGCCACCCGAGCATCCTTCCTTCCCTCTCCCTCCAGAGGGCCAGTCCTGCATCCCGGTCTGCGGGCTGCCCCGCCTGCGTGGTGCACACGCGTCCCACCTCCCGCGTGGTGCATACGCGTCCCACCTCCCGTGTGGTACACACGCGTCCCACCTCCCACGTGGTGCACACACACTCCACCTCCTGTACGTGCAACTCTGTCTGGACACATCTTCCCTCCTGTCTGTCCCTCGTCAGGGAAAGATATCGGGGATCGACATAAAAACCAAAGAACTTTCAGCAGCCTCTGCCGCACTGCCTCTCCCGGTCTCCCAGACCAGCCCCGTCCAAGGTGCCCCCTGCAGGTAAAGGCCAGTAAACCTTAGGATTCTCAGGACCCTGCTCTCCCAGGCCCTGTCTCTAGACCTGCGGGATCTGGAATGTCTTCTTTGCCAGGGGACACCCCAGTGGAAAGCTGTCCTGGCCGTGCCCAGAGAGGCTTTCTCAGCCAAGCAAGGCTCCCTCGGGCAGTTCTTGGAGAGCAGGGGAAGAACCAACTGCCAGTGCCCCAGCGTGGCTCAGAGCTGCCCGGGGAGGGGCGCTGGCAGGCACAGCACAGAGCAAGCGTCCCAGGGACGACCCCCAGAGGGTGTCCTGTAGAGGGAACGAGGGAATGGTTGCACAGAAGGCAACAGGCCCGGTCCCGCCGGCCGGCCCGGCAAAGGGGTTTCCCTGGCAGCTCTGAGGACCTCCGCTCCCCGCCCCCCAGTCTGAGGGGTCGATGGAGCAAAGCCCCGCCCCTGGTGGGCTCATCTCCTGGCACTGTCACAGCCCTGTGGCCCCCACCAGCCACACTGCCACCTACGCTTTGCCACGTCACCTCGCAGAGCTTTCCTCTGTGCAGCTCCCTCTGCCTGGGTCCCCCTTCCCCCCTTGTCCAAGGAGCAAATCGCTTTGTCCTGACCCAGCTGCAGCGTCTCCTGGGTGAGCCCCCCCACCACGCTGAGCACCGGCCCCCCTCCCGGCGTTCCGGCAGCACTCGGCTCATTCCCACGCAGTGCGGACACGAGCAGGGCCGGGAAACCAGGTTGGCTTATCTGTCCTGCCCCTCCCTGAGTGTTATCGAGGGAAGCTGGGCCCGACTCCCCTGCACCCCACCCTGCCTGCGGATGCTCCCACCCGGCCTCCACCCTCCCTGCCTGCGGGAAGCCCAGCCAGGGAGAGGCAGGCGTGGCCAGGACAGATTTGTCCCAAATAATCCAGAAGGGCCAGGAGCACGCGGGGTCAGGGGGAGGAGGGCCGGGAATCGGAGGGGCTCTGCCCCACACAGGGCCCCGAACACTGACCTCTCCTAGTTTCCCCTGCAGGCCCCAGCCCCACAGCCCAGCGACCTCTCTCCAGGGCGGGCCGGGTCTAGGCACCCGGGGTCAGGGACCGTCACATGGGAAGAGCCGGCCCGTGCGCTGACAGCTCGGACCTGGTGGAGGGGAGACGGGTCCCGAACTTGTCAGACCATGGGGTGTGCAAACACTCCCAGAGGGACGCGGCTGGGGGGTCCCAGGACACGTCTAAACCACAGAGCCCCCAGGCCCCCTGCAGTCACCCTCAGGTGGAGACGCCGGGAGTGGGGCCCTGCACTGGGGAAGGACATGGTGGCCATGGGGCCGGACGGCCCTGAGCCCGACTCCCCAGACGTGGACTAGCCTGGTCCACACGGCACCGCCGGCCGGCGCTATTGTGAGGACGGCAATCGCTGCTCTGTGCGGCCCAGGGTGGCAGCCACCAAACACCTGGAACCTGGCTGCTGTCATTGAGGGGTGACATTACTAATTGTATTTAATTGTAATTAAATTCGAATAGCCACTTGTGGCTGGCGGCCACCCTGCTGGACAGCGTGAGTCCAGACGTGTCATTTCCACGGGCCTCGGTTTCCTCCGCTGTGCCATGATGCAGACAGCGGCCCCGCCGTGCCGGGGTGTCGTGAAGAGTGAGGGAGGTGGTCTCTGCCGAGGACCCAGCACACGGGGGCCCAGTCCCTGCGGGTCCGAGTGAGCAGAGGTGTGCGCAGAAGTGGGGTGTCTGCAGGCGAGCGGGGAGCGGCACCGCACACGGGCACAACGTCACCGAGGGCCTCGAACGCCACGCTGGGGGTGTCGGGACTCACACTGTGGTTGGCAAAATTTTGAGATATGTTTTTTAGATGATTCATGCATTTTCATTACTCTGTTTCCTGTCAGAAAGCCCTCGAAAGGCAAACCGTCCTGTCTGCTGGAATTCGGCCGTGAGGAGGGAGACTCAGGGCAGGCTGTGTCTGTCCCCACCGCTGGCCTGGGGGCCACGGGGAGACGGAAGCAGGCGGAGTCCTCGCGCCCCGTCCGGGGTGGACAGCCGGGGGGGGGCTCCGCATGAATGGGGGAAATGCGAGCCCCTCCAGGACAAACGTGCACATGTGTGCGTGACACACACACACACACACGTGTGCACACACACACACACACGCGGGCACCCCTACCTGGGGCTTTTCTGACGCCGCTCACAGCGGGGTGGGGGTGGGCGTGCGCCCGGAGAGCAGAGCTGAGCAGACGGCCACTGTCACGGCCACTGTCACGGCCACGCTGAGCCTGCGAACTTGGAGGAGTGGAGGTCGGCCGGGGTGTGGGTGGGGAGTGAGGGCACAGCACAGCTAAAGCGAGGGAGGCTGGGCCTCGAGGGGACTCCGGCGTCTTCTCCGCTCACCCTCCCTCCCGTGCGCTCAGGGCCGGGGCAGCCCCGTCCTCTCGTCTGCGCAGCCACGGGGGCCTCACGGAGCAGCCGGCCCCGCCGGCCAAACGCTGCCCGCTCAGCACCCAAACCCGCGGCAGGAGAGCCGGGCGAGCTCCGACACACCCGGGCCACCCCTGGCCCCGCAGCTGCCCTGCCGGGACCTGCTCAAAATGAGGGCTCCCTCAGGCCTGGGGGGCCCAGCCCTCGGGGGGTGCGGACGGCGCTGGTCTGAAGAGACCCGGAGCCTCTCCTGGGGTGCCCTCCCCCTCCACACAGGCCGGGCTCAGGGTCCGGCTTCTCGCCTCCCAGACAGCCCCACACGCCGCCCCAGGCCTGCGGACTGTCACAGGGGGCAGTGACGCAGCTGAGTGCCACTCCCACCACGAGTCCAGAGGGACCGCCGACATCCCAGGGGCTTGTCCACAATGTGCTGTCCTGGGAGACACAGAGTCGCCCAGGGGTGACCCAGGGGTCTGAAGTCATCAGGCACTCGCCTCCCTGGCTGCTTCCCACAAACACGGTACGGGACGTCCTTCCTCGCCAGGGACGTGCCACAGGCTTCTGCCCTTCAGCACCCGCCCTGCGCACTCAGAGCAGAGCCCCAGACCGCACCGGCCTCCGCCGCCCGCCAGCCCAGGCAGCTCTCGGGGTCTCCGCTCGGATCCCCTGCGGCTGGGAGGCTCCCTGCTCCCCACGTCACGGTCCTCTCTGCAGGACTTCTCCCTCCTAGCCAGCTTGACAGTCCTCTCTGCAGTCCTCTCTCCCTCCTCGCTGGCCCCGACTCACTCACTCGGTCCCCCAGGAAGGCTCCACGCCGGCTCTAACTCTGCCAAGTCCCCCCTCTATGCCCCCAACGCCTCCACGTTCCACCATCACAGCAGGTGTCTCAGGCAGGGTCCCAGCTGCAGTGACCCTGTGGTGGACGTCTGTTCCCGCTGGGCATGGCGGGTGCCCTGAGGGCAGGGAGCATGTCTGTCTCGCTCACCCGGTGACAGGCAGCCGGGCACACAGGCCCACACACACACTCCGCCGGCTTGTTGAACAGACGATGACATGCTCCTGCCATGCCCCATTTGTGCCTCGTGGAGGAAGGGCGGGGCGAGGATGCCTGCCCTGCCCGGGGTGCAGGGAGGGTGCGGCGCGCACATTCACGGAACTGGCATCCATGCCCGCGGCACCGAGTCGTGCAGAGAGATGGCTGCCGGCCACGGAAGACCTCAGGCGCCAGTTCGTCACAGTGGCAACGGTCTGCTTCCCGCCCTTGCGGCACCCTCTCCCCGCACGTCCCGGAAGGGCGGGGCTGAGCACCCACAGGACACACAGAGCGCGACCACCGGCCCGCGGCCCCGCCCTCTCTTCCCTTCCCGTCTTTAAGTTCAGTTGCTGAATTATTGCACCCGATACGAACAGTAACTGCAGCTGACATGTGTGGAGCACTTACTGTGTGCCAGGCACTATTTTCAGTACCTCACACCTACAAATCCCTTAATCTTCACAACAACCCCATGAAGTAGTTATGATCTTTATCAACATTTCACAGATGAGGAAACTGAGGCAGAAAGAGGTTAAGTAACTGTCTAAGGTCACACAGCCGACAACTGCGGTTCTTGTCATTTGAATCCCACATCCCTGGTCCCGGAGCCTGTGCTCTTCACGCTTTTTCTGCCTCTACCAAAACCCCAAAATGCTTCTTCTAAATGTCATCACGGAATGTGACCCATGACGGCACGTCCCCATCACGTTGGGCGTCCGACTGCGGACAGCCACGCCCAGAGCCTCTTCGCATGAATCGTGTCCAGGGCTGCCCCTCACGGTGCCAAGCAGTGTCCTCTGTGTGACTGAGGGGACTGAGATGATCAGTTCCCCTTTTCCTGGTCACACATCCCAGTTTTTTTCTTTGGGGAATGACCCTTTCTCCACTTACTGCCGTCTTAGAACTGTCAGCGCAGGTCCTTGCATTTCCAGGCCGAAGGATGAGCACACGGGCCGCTCCCCCCCATCAGACGCTCTCTCCCTGGGAGGTGACTTTTGAGCACCATGTCCCAGGGCCTGAGCGTGGTGCTTAAAGGCAGTGACGCCCTAAGGATGCTGCCCATTAGCTCCCGGGATCCCCGAAGCTGCCCTATTCTTGTCCTTCGCAGCCTGTTTGCTCAGCTTCAACTTTAGCTCGCGAAGCTGAATAGCCTCTCAGTAAATTCCTCTTTTGCTTAAGATAGTTGAGTTCTGTTGCTTACAACCAGAGAACCCCAATGGATACATAACTCCCCCTGCTAAGAATAATTGACCAGAGTTACATTTGAGGTCTTTTTACCTCTAACAATCTATGATTCCAGTAACCCCACGTAATATAAATTACAAGGCTTCTAAGTCAGGATTTAGGAGAAGAAACGAAAACCCAAAAGCTATAAGGAGACAAAGTTTTGCAGGAGACTGAACTATTCCCTAACAAACATTCACTCTCCCCCGCCAACCTTGGTGGGAGAAACCAGCTTCACCGTGTGATCTGCTTTCGCCAGTGGAAAGTGGGTGCGAGTGCCTGCCAGTTCTCAGCCTAGGCCTTGAGAGTCCTGGTCCCACTCACCCTTCGAGGAGCTTCCAACCTTCCCCATGAGAAGAACACGTCCTGGGAAGAAGGAAGCCTATGGAGCTGACCTGAACTGACTCCCACTCTGGAGCCGGGATCATGCTAGAGAACCTGAACCCTGCAGATGCACGAGTAGCCAATAAATTCTTGCCATGAAATTTCCTGGTTCTTTTGTTACTCAGCATCAGTACTGCCATAGCTGACTGATACAGCTTTGCTGTGATTTTAGCTTACGTCAAGCCTAACAATTTTCAGATTCAGCCAGCCTGGGGAGGGGTTCGTGAAAGTCCTACCTGCGACTTTGACCTGGTTGGGGGCACAGGCTTTGCAGGGAAGCACCTGGAACTCTTCCGCCTGGTACATGGAGAAATCGGTGCTGGCCATGACCAGGGTGTCTCCGGGCCTCCACGACTGCACATTGTCCTCCAGATTCAGGACGGTGCTGTTCACGTTGGTGTCGATAGTGACCGTGAGCTTGGGCCTCACTGCGACAAAACAGGAAGGGCGAGATGCAGCCTCTGCCCTCGGCAAACTGTCGGCTGTCCGGTTCCTCCCTTCCCCTCCCGAAATAAGGAAGTGCAGGTTTGCCTATCCAGAACCCACATCACTGGCTCATTCCCTCCCGGCCTTGGTTCAGGTTTTTGAAGTCAACAAAAACCCTACCAGAAAAGGAGCCATTCATTAGCTCTGGGCAGAGGAATTTCCCACTCACTTCTTAGCTGTGGTTAAATGCGGCTGTCTCGCCACACCCACCTCGCTAAGATATAAAACAAATACAGTTTTTCTCAACTATTATTTACGGTGGCCGCAAACCTCTCCCCCTAAGCATCCCCATCGCTAGTGACGGCCTTCTGCAGGTGGCCAAACCCCATTGCCGGTCCCTTCTGATGACAGCCCCGGCAACCGGGCTCAGAATAACCGCAGCCAGCAGGGCAAGGAGCTGCGTGTCCCTGCTGGGCTCAGCTCTGTCCCTCTGCACCCCGCCCCTCCCCGTCCCGAGACGCCCACGGGCAGGGTGGGGCCCCTGTCTCCTGCCAGCTCCGAGGACCCTCCCGCTGCTCTGGGTCACAAGTGCCCTCCTCCAGGAGCCCCGTGTCCCCGAGATACCAGGAGCAGAGCCGGGGCTGCAGTTTCTGTCCCCAGCAAGGGGCTGCTCACCAGGCTTCCCGCAGAGGAACCGCACACGGTAGCTCTGGCAGGCTCGGCCACGGTCGTAGCAAGCGAACCTGTAATCCTGGCCTTTCTTGTAGACGACCTCGGTGCTGAGGCTAATTCCATCCACTGTCATGGCCTGGGAATGGCACGGAAATGACAGAGCAAAGTCATTTTTTTTTTTTTTTTTTTTTTTTACAAAGAAGGAAGGTGGTGATTACTGTTCTAAACATACAGTCATAAGTCTAAAACTGTCCCTGCTGCAAAACTGTCTGCGATAGCCTCAGATTGTCATCCCAACGATTGCCCCGTCAGTTCGGTTATAAGAAAGACGGCGCGAAGTCCGGAATGGATAAACGCCTTGCCTGGGGCCCTCAGCACTCAGTATCCAAGCTAGCGATTTATCGCTTATCGCTGGTGCATGCTCTGCGGGGCGTCCACAGCAAGACGAGCTCCCTGGGATCCGAGCGGCTGCTTCTCACAGCGGCTGCCGTTCATGAGGGCTCACCGCGTCAGCCTCAAGGCGCCTGGACACGGCTGCACATCACGTGGGGAGTTTGCATTTATTTACTTACTTTTTATTTATTTAGAGACAGAGTCTCACTTTGTTGCCCAGGCTAGAGTCAGTGCTGTGGCGTCAGCCTAGCTCACAGCAACCTCCAACTCCTGGGCTCAAGCGATCCTCCTGCCTCAGCCTCCCGAGTAGCTGGGACTACAGGTGCACAGCACCACACCTGGCTAATTTTTCTATTTTTAGTAGAGATGGGGGGGTCTCACTCTTGCTCAGGCTGGTCTCAAACTCCTGAGCTCAAGCGATCCTCCTGCCTCTGCCTCCCAGAGTGCCAGGATGACAAGCATGAGCCACTGAGCCGGGCTGGAGTTTTTAAACAACACTCGCGCCTAGGCTCCATCCTCGGAGGCTCAGATTTGACTGGGTCTGGGCTGCAGCCTGCGCTTCTGGACTTTTATAAGCTGCCCAGGTGATTCTAATGGACAGTAAAGTTTGAGCACTGTTTTCGGAGTCACGGAGCTGACTGTTTATGCAAACTGTCTCATTCTGTCTGCACGGCAAATCTAGGAGTCCGCCGTCAGTTTTACAGACAAGAAAACAGGCCCTCCCCAAGGTCGAGTCACTTGCCCGGGGTCACGAAGCCAGTAAGTGGCAGAGCCAAACATTGCACCCAGACTTGTCCCCCCTGACTCCTGCCCTGAGGTGCTCAGAGCCTAACGGCCTCTGCCCAGATGTCTCTGTGGCACCGTGGGCTCCGGGAGGGCAAGGAGCAGGGATTTGCCCCCGTCCCCAGCTTCCAGCCCCGAGCCTGGCACCGGGGCAGGGGGTCAGTGGGTGAGGGCTGACTGGAGGCAGCTGCGAGGCCAGTGGAGAACTTAGGGAGTGAGATCCCAGCAGGGCACGGCCCCTGCCAGCTGGGGCTCGCCCCAGAGCCGGGCGTGTCTGCATTCAGACGGTGCCTGTTGTCCAGACATGCGATTCAGACCAAGGGCTGCAGCCGCTGTCGTCTTCGGCACGGAGACCAGAGGGACCAGGACGGGGTAATGAGGAAGGAAAATATAGCCAATCACAAAAAAAAAAGAGGAGCCTTTTAGGAAACATTGTTTTGAACCCAGCAGAGCTGTTGTCTTTGGCTTGGAAGGAGGGCCGTGCAGATGCGAGCTCAGCCGCGGTGGAGTCCAGCCCTTTCCTGCAAGCCGTGTACTCGCCCGCCATCCGCCCGTCTCCACGGCAGCCAGAGAGAGACGGTGCAGACTCGCTCTCAGATGAGGCTGACGCCGACGCCCAGAGAGGCTCAGGTGCAAGTTCAAGGTCACCTGAATGTCGAGCCCAGCGCCTGGGCCTCCTGATGTTTCCCTGGAGTTGACAGAATGGTCTTCAGCGGGAGGCTCCGTGTGCTGGGAACGGAGCGTGGAAACGCCATCGGACGCGGCCGGACACTTTCCTGGGTACAAAGTCCAGCAGTGTGTGCAGGGAACATCCATCCACTCAGCTCTGCTTTTTCCTTTTTCTGACCTGAACAATGGCCTCAGTTCCGGGTAAGAAGAGTAAAAAGGGTCCACCGCTGTCCAGTGAAACAGAGTCTCACTCTAAGTTCACGACTTTATCGTTATTCACAATAACAATCATAAAATAATGAACAATATTATAACTAATGATAAAATAATGCTAAATAATAAGGTTTATGGGCACTCACTTTGGTTTGGGGACTTCATGTATTGTTGTATTAAATCTATAAAACAATCCCACGAGGGAGCAATTATTTTCCCCATTTGTGCACGTGAGGAAACTGAGGCAGTAAGTTAAATGACCTGACAGGTCACGACCAGGACTGCGGGTGGGGCCAGGGCACTGGCTCCTAGGGCCCTGCAGGGTCTGCACCCGGCCGGGCGCTGCCTCTGTGATGCCTGGGCCCCTCGCCCGCTGCCGTGCCAGTGCGCCCAGGGCAGCTCTGATCTCTCGGGCAGACTCAGAGCTTTCTGGCTTTTCGTTTTCTTGTTCTTGTTTTTTGCAGAATCACAAAACATTAGATCTTGGAAAAAGTTTCCTGGACGTCAACTGTACCAATTGCTATTTCCTCTTCCTTCCCAACCGGACTCCTGCAATCCTGCCCCAGTCACAAATGTCCTTGATGTCCCTTGGGCAGTGCAGGGCAGGGGTCCTGGGACCCGCCCTGCGCAGGACACGGGGCCAGGCCCGGGGCTGGTGCGGCCACACAGAGGAGCCCACGGGAGGTGCAGGCGGAGGTGCCACAGCAAACTGTGACTGCCCACAGTGGCACCGGTGGGCTCGTGGGAGTCCTGCTTCTCTTCCCTCGCTCCCCTGGGTTAACCAGGGCGCTTAGCTCCTGGCCCGTGTGTTGGGCGCCTTCCGGAAAGGCTGGGATCCTGCTTCTCTCGCCTCTCGTGAGCGCAGACGAGGCCGCTTTGCAGCTCTGGCCGTGGGAACAACCAGGAGCGTGTTGGCATCAGCCCTGTCACCTGCCTGAACACAGAGATGCTCCAGCTGGGTCGGGGCTGCAGACTGGAGCCTGGGGGCAGGGCGTAGGGGCCAGGCTGGCGTCTCAGGTGGCAGCGTCTGCTCCTCTCTCTGGAGACGAGGGCTGGACTCACCGCGGGGCACATGACCCCCCACCTCTGAGATGACTCCTCGCTGGGCCTTGGTTTTGCCAAGGAAAAGCCAAGGTCCTGTTCTGGCATCAGGAGTTTTGAACTCACAAGGCGCTTTGGTGCTCAGCAAGACATCGTCAGAGGACACTTTCCCTGTGGGGAGTCTGGCGTAAGCGTCCAGACAAGGGCGTCACACTGTCCTTGGGCCTTTTACTCTCTGGACCTCATGTGGTTGAGAACTGGAACTCAGGGGATTCATTACCAAGGGTGCTTCTTTTGTTGGAAGGAAACCGGGCCCTGCCATACGGCAGCAGGCTGGTGGCTGCAGAGTTTGGGGCTGGGTCTTGGCTCACGGGGTCCTCGGTCTGGGCTTAACTGTGCTTTGGGACAGTCACGGCAGGGCCTGTCCGTGCTGGAAGCAAATACAGTAAGTGCAAGAGCAGGGACGCCTGAGGCCAGCCGACAACCTGGCACGGGGAGGTGGTCTTCCAACCAGCAGTGGTCTGCAGCCAGGCCCTGGCAGCGCAGACAGCAGCGGGATTTGCAAACCGTGGAAGCGTTACTCGAGGATTTCCAGAGGCACTTGGAGAGGGGAGGTTGGTAAAGAACTACACTTCCTGCGGTCAAGTGAACTAGAGGGATAAGAGCATGGCTGTTTCAGAATTAAAGCTGGAGCGCTCAGGGTTGCAGGAGAAAATTAAAATTAAATCTGGGAAGGACGTGCCTTGGCGGGGGTCCGCGCTTTTTGAGTCTGTTGGACCCAGGGAAAGTCTGCAACTTGCCACCTAATCTGGGAAAATCCCTCTCAGTAACACTGGAGCCCCCAGAAGGGGAGCGGCGGGGCCGAGGATGAGAACGTTTTCCTCGACCTTCGACCTTCGCCAAGTGCGGGACAGAGTTCCCTTTGGACAAGCGGCGCCCCCCGCAGTGCACGGTGGAGGGTGGAGCCCAAGGGAGGCCCCTGGGGAGGAGGCACAGGCAGGTGACCTGGGACCCGCGGCTCCACCGTCTGGGAGAGAGTGCCGTGCAAATCCGGCCACTGTTTGTACTGGCTGAAGGAGGATAAAACGGGCAGGGATGGCCTTTCTCGAATGACTTCAAATTCTACATCGAGCATTTAAGTGTCCCAAGCCTTGTTTAAGAACAGGGCTGGGTGTGCGGAAATGAGCCCTGTTACTGTGCCCAGGTCCCCTCCCTCCTGCTGTCCGCAGAGCCCGGCACCCCACCAGCTGAGCTGGGGAGCGCTGCAGCCCGTGTCCTGCCCCAGCACACCCCTGGTGAAGCCAACAAGAAAGCCGAGGCGTCTCCACATAGAATCAATGGCGAGGAAGCTCCAAGCGCACCCTGTCCAGCCTGGGAATGCCGGCCTCGCCTGCGCTCAGCGGGGCACTGGGCCGTGGGCGGGCTCTGTGTCAGGCCTGGCCTGAGTCCCGGACCCCAGCTGCGTCCCGTGCACGCTGGGCCCTGAGGAAGCCAGCTGGGGCGCCAGGCTCTGCAGAACCCCCCCGGCCCTGCGGTGTGCGCTCTGCCGTGGCTGGAGACGCAGGGCGGCAGGCTGAGAAGGGACTCGGGATCCAGGAGACGGTTTGAGTCCCCACTTTCGGCAGAAAATAAGCCCCCACCTCAGTCTCTATCGTGACAATGACACTCGGCCTCGCCTATCTTGTAGGAGGGCCGCGGGATCACGCCACCCACGTGACAAGACCCCTGCGGTCGACTCTTCCTCAGGGTACAGCCCTCTGTCTGCCGAGTGCTGAGTTCCGTACCTGTATGTCAATGGGGCGATTGCAGATCTTCCCCGGGTGAGCGGCCCAGAGGTCTGAAATTTTCTCCCCGCCTTTAGCCTGGGGCACTTTGTCGTGGTCGAACCACTCCGTCCACTCCACGTCTAGAGAGAAGCAAAGAGCAGGGTCAGACAGGAGGTCGTCCGTGACGGCAGGTCACACTGGGCGGTCACAGCCGGTGTGGTCCCCAGGCACAACAGGAACTGAGTGTCACCCACCCGCGCTTGCCCTGGGCTGAGGCGTCGGGGGCCCTAAACAGTCTTCCTGTTCTCCTACCTCCCATCTTTTAATTAAAAACACCTCTTACTGAGTTTCTTATTTTACACAAGCAGTACGTATTCTTTGTTATTGCAAAAGCAAAGGAACGAAAAGGAGAGAAATAAAACCCCTCCGTAAACCCGTTATCCAAGGACTGCCTCTAGCACCGCAGCTCTCTGCAGCCCCACGGGTGGGGCTGTTGGGAGGTCGGGCCCTGTCCCTGCCTGTGTTTCCCGCTCGGTGCTCTTGCCTGGCACGGGAAAGATACTCCGTGAACCAAATCCAACACCACGACTCCCAGTGAGGTGGAATTCCAGCTTCAACCGGGGCTGCTGGTTAATGTGGCTTGACTAATTAAAGACAGCTTGCGGCTGCAAAGTTTTAGTTGATTCTGCAGCAGTTAACTGGTTCCATTGGTGCACGAGGAAAATCCTCGTTCTGCAAGGACTGATTCCTGGCCTTTTGTCCCACTGCTGGGTGTCCCTAAGTTGTCCCACGTCCTCACCTTGAACCCACTCGCTGGACGAAGAGACGTTGAAATGTTCGCCGTGCTCCGTCCGGAAGAGTTTGGACACGCGGGCGGCGGCAGAGCCTCGGTGGCCTGTGGGAGAGACGGGACACTGCAGCAGCCGGGCAGACCCCCGGACGCAAAGGCCGCGATGCCAAGGCAGGCGAAGCCCTGCACACGTGGGCCTTGAGCCGTTTCTTTTTAAACACCCAATTTAAGTTGAAAAAATATCGGGCCATTCTTTTCACTTTGGAGGCAGCAGATTATTGTCCATTTTTTTTTTTTTTTTTTTTTTTGAGACAGAGTCTCACTTTGTTGCCCGGGCTAGAGTGAGTGCCGTGGCATCAGCCTAGCTCACAGCAACCTCAGACTCCTGGGCTTAAGCAATCCTACTGCCTCAGCCTCCCGAGTAGCTGGGACTACAGGCATGAGCCACCATGCCCAGCTAATTTTTTTTGTATATATATTTTTAGTTGGCCAGACAATTTCTTTCTATTTTTGGTAGAGATGGGGTCTCACTCTTGCTCAGGCTGGTCTCGAACTCCTGACCTCAAGCGATCCACCCGCCTCGGCCTCCCAGAGCTAGGATTACAGGCGTGAGCCACCGCGCCCGGCCTATTGTCCATTTTTTAAATTTCCGTTTGGAAAGTTTAGCTGGGGCATTGCAACAAAGCGGTTTTGGAGCCTCGTCATTTCCCACGATCCGAATTCCTCCCTGGGACTGGAACCAGCAGCGCCTCCCGCAACCCTCGCTGGGCCGGGGAGGCTGCCTGCGTGGTGAAGGCCCAGCTACAGTGGCACTAGCTCCAAATACTGCCCCTGCCAACTCTGCCCCCATTCTTATCTTCTTTTCCTCCTTCCTTCCTTCCTTTCTTTCTCTCTCTCTCTTTCTTTCATTTTTGAGACAGAGTCTCGCTCTGTCGCCCGGGCTATGGTGCCTCGTCAGCCTAGCTCACTGCAGCCTTAAAACCCTGGGCTCAAGTGATCCTCCTGCCTCAGCCTCCCGAGTAGCTGGGACTATAGGCATGCACCATGCTTGGCTAATTTTTATATTTTTAGTAGAGACGGGGTCTCTGTGTTGCTGAGACTGGTCTCCAGCTCCTGACCTCAAATGATCCTCCTGCCTCGGCCTCCCAGAGTGCTGGGGTTACAGGCATGAGCCACTGCACCCAGTCATGTTCTTATCTTTTCTATGCCACTTGTATGTTTTAGATTAAGTTAATGAAGACTTCTTTGAAAATGTAAATACTGTGGTGAGTGATTGGCCTTCGACCAGCATAGACCTTTGCCACTGTCGCGTGACACGGCCAGGGAAGCAGCGGGCCGCTGGTGCGGGGGGACGGGGGCTGCGCTCTGAGGGGAGGGGCCACCCGGGGACCCCGCGCCCCTGGGCCAGAGGGAAGCAGGCCACTTCCAGCCGTTTATTACCGTGGTATTCAATGTGGTCCTCAACCGAGGAAGAGGGATTCCCTTTCACAGTCAGAAAACTCCAAGGGTGTCTGAAAAAGACACAAAAGTCAAGTTCTCCGCAGGGCTGAGCCTCTGCTGGGGCAGAGCTGAAACACGTCGAGTGGACAAGCAGCCGTCCCTGCGTCCAGGGGACATTCGTTCACTCGCCAGCGTCCCCGCCCCAGGAGAAGAGCCACCTGCGCAAGCTCTGCCGGCCGGGTGTGGTCCCCCTGCGCTCTGCGACTCGCCCTGGCAGCAGCTGAGTGTGAATCGCAGATACGCAAACAGGCCCAGCGGCCTCCGTGCCACCTGCCAAGCTCAATTATGACCCGCAGCAAGTGCTCGGGTGCCCTAGGAAAACAAGGGACCCGTGTTCCAAGAGAGAAAGGCCACTCCCCTCGCTGCCCGGCTCCCCTAGTGTCGAGCTCGAGGAAAACTCCAGAGGCTAATGGAACCGCCTCCCCTTGCCGTCTGCCTTGGGCCGTGGGAAGGGGAGAAATCTCTCTTCCCCTTAATGGGGAGGGAACAACAAGGTTTAAGATTCTGAGAAACGGGACACCCCTCTCCTGCGTTGACGTGTGCACCGCCACGGAGCCGGGACGGTTTTACCCGTGTTTGCCCGTGATGCCTAAGGCGGTGCTGAGGTTCAGGACACGCGGGCCCAGAACTTGGCACCCTGGCACATTTTAGGCTGAAGGAATTTGAGAAACCGCAGGACGGATTCCCCGACCTTCCCCTGAAGCAGGTGGCTAGACCCTCGCGGGAGGTGCCTGCGTACCCCCAGGGAAGCAGCACCCTTGTCCCCGCAGACAGAGGGACCGGAGAGGGATCTGGCGGAACAGGCCTCGCTGGGTGTCTGCCAGTTGACACACTCAGGTCGTGCGTCCCGCCCCCGTCACACGGGTCCAGGGCTCCCCACCTGTCACCAGACCTGGTGCGAAGACGCACAGGCCAGCTGCTCCTTTGGGTCCCCGTTTCCTCATCAGGGCTGCGTCACGTGAAACCTACGGCAGTGAACGCTGTCCTGTGCTTCCCCTTGCTAATCAGCCGTGTGTGACAGGGCCCCAGCGAGGGAGGGTGGGAGGTGACGTGTCTCCCTCCCCTGCAGCAGCCTCTCTCACCAGGGTCATCCTAGGTTTCGGTGTGGAGTGGCTCTTACCACTTTGATCTCCTGCCTTGGGAAGCGAGTCCTCACCGAGTGGGGTTTGCCAGGCCTCCTGCGCCCTCCGCAGCCTGGCTCTGCCCCTCACCCTCTCACACCTGGGCTCCCCCTTCCTCAGGGAGGCTCTTGCCCTGAGCCCCCGCACCTGCCGGTCCCTGTGGCGAAGCTGCGTTGCCACGTCCTCCCCGGTAAGTGCACCGACCCCCACGCTCTGCGCCCTCGTGCCGTCAGCAGTGCCCGCTGGTGTCACCTCCCCGCGGGAGCCCGGACCCGGCCTAGCCCGGCGCCTCCTGCCAACACGTGTGCAGCAAGCGTGTCCCGAACACACGCCCGAGCGAGAGGCTGCGTCTCGGCTCTCCCACAGATTTTAGGTGTTGTAAGGTCATCACTCGAAGCGTGTCTCTGTGCAGGTGAGCGGGGAGGGGTGGTTCCCGCCACGGGTCTCCTCTGCCCGCGTGGACGGCCCTGACCACAGGGCCACCTTTCCAGCGGCTCTTGTTTATGAGGACGAAATAGTCGCTCACACGCGTCGGGCGCTTACTCTGCGCTAGACAGGACGGCAAACACTTTGCTCACGCGATTGCCTTTCATCCGCCCAGCGGTCCCGTGAGGCGGCTCCTGGACATCCCGTCTGGCAGACTCAGGAGCCGAGCAGAGAGGACGAGCCACCTGCCTGCAGTCCCACCGCGCGGAGAGGCGGCCCAGACCCAGACTCAGGCCACCGGACGCAGATCGTGGCCCTGAGCCGTCACCTTCTTTGGATGAGGCCCCAAGTAGCCAGTCCCTTGAGGTCCTCTCTCTCATGCTAAATTAACAAACTGGCCTCTGGGTTTGTAGAACAGTGAAATGGAAGTGCACTGTGCACGCACTAACAAAGGAGCCTTCGATGCCAAGGTGCTGTCATCTTTGGCTACTTATGCTTCCTGCTTGAGTTTCCCTTCCAGAAGGAGCAGGCCCGGGCTGTCGGGGAACAGGCCCCGGAACCTGGAGCTGCCCTCCCCGGCCCAGGCAATCCCTGCCCAGCCAGCAGGATTGCTTGGCTAAAGGCCTCAACCTGCCCCCGACCTTGTCTCTGATCTGGAGAGCTGAAGGGAGGGGTGTCACGACCCCCAAACAGCCATGGGGCAGCCAGCCCCGACTTTCCACTGGGCTGAGGTTTGATTCAGCACAATAAAAGCCACGGTTGCCAGGGGTGAACAGCGTCCTCTTGCTGCCAAGGTGTGTGCACGCCCATGCCAGGCGTGACGCTACAATCCAAGGCAACAAAACACACACCAGAACATATCAAAGGGCCCCTTTTTCTTGGGCGTTTGCCTGGGCAGAGACACTTTGCATAATCTCTAAAATAGCTGTCTGTCAGTCCCCGAGGCGTGACACGACCCCTTTGCCAAGGACAGGGAAGAGGAACGTGAGCGGCACGTCTGGGCCACGGCTGTCACACACAGCAGATGCTCACTTGACACTTTGAGTGGCTACTGAATGAACGAGCTCACATAAGCAGAGAGCTGTCATGTTCTGTGAACGGACTACCCTTGTAAGAAAAACCAGGCTCCCTTTAAGAATAATCCTCAAATACGTCCAGTGCAGATGGACAAAGAGCTTGTATCCCTCTAGGTTGTCACTTAGGTTGGCATGGCTGCGGGGAGGGAAGGAACAGGTAAAATCTGGGTGGGACAGGGCTGCTCCAGCGCTGCAGGGGGAGGGGGAGGTGATGGGCCATACCTGAATCCAAGGTGGAGGAAATGTTTGCTGCCCAGTTTGGTCATCGCCTTCCGGGCCGTGTCATCCAGGTTCCGAGAACCTTCGTCGTTCACTGCAACAGAAAGGATCCTGCCGTCGGGCACGGCGTTCAAATACTGGACCAGACGTTCGCTCTCTTTCTTGGACCGGTAGGTGTCGAACCTAAAACAGGCAGAGAAGGGATTTGAATAGTTTTAACAGCAGCAAAAAAAGGAGATACCTAAGTACGTGTCCGTGTTACGACGACTGACACACCATCCAAAGATCCCAAGGGCTGTGACTTCTAAAGAAATAAGCCTCTGTTAAAAAGAGCAAATACCTTTAATTACTTTGCAAAGCCCCGTACAGTGATATCCACGAAGAAGGGATTTGGCCGAACCATAGCAATCATTCACTGGATAAAATGCCAAAGAAATCACTGCAGCAGCGGATACCTCATGTTCCAGCATGTTGGGTGGGTCACACACTTGGGGTCTAGGACTTCTGACCCCCCTTTGTCCTGGAGCCGCGGCTCATGCTTCTTGCAAGAGTTTGACTCCAGGAGGCAGTTCCAGTATCTAGAGCATCAGGAATTTCTCTCATCTAGACTGAAACACCAATTCTAAAATTTTTGAAAAGGACATGGAGATTATCCCAAATCACTTCTCCTATGCCCAGAACCACCTACTTATAATAATGCCTCTTAGAATCATTAAAACGTCATCTTTGATTTACAGAGTGGCAGGGACATAACCCTTGCCTACAGTAAATGTTGCATTCCTACTTTTTTTCCTGTTTACTTTTTTAAAACTTATTTTACTTTACTGTGTGAGAACATTTACTCTAGGGGATGTACCCTCTTCACAAGTATTCAAGTGCACAACGTAGTGTTGCTGTACAACGTCACATAGCAGATCCCTTCTCACCACAAGAACTGACAGTCTCAAAGTCGACAGTGGCAGCTCACCTTCACACACACAAAATACAAATTTCAAAAAAAAAAAGTCTATAACCAATGGTGAGAAGAATTTACAAAGGGAAAACACAATTTTGTAATCTCCCCTAAGTATAAAGATTTTGTGCAATTACAGTGGGAATTGCAAAAGAATGTGTCTTGGAACTTAAGCAAAATAGTTCTACGACAGATCCAGAGAAATGAGCCAGAGTGAACAGCCAACAGGTTTCGGAAACAAAAACAACGGTGGCACGAGAGGTAGCTGAGAGGTGTCCTGAGCCCTCAAACTTGCTTTCAGCTGTTGCACAACCTGGTGCAGCCCCACCAACCCGCGTCCTCCACCGCCCGGCCCAGGACTGTGGCTGCCAGCCTGGCGCTACCCAGCGAGGACGACCTGTCACCTGGACGCCCCGCCCACCTGGACGACCTGCCCACCTGGTGGAGGCAACACAGCACGAAGTGTCCGGGCACATGTGGGTCTCGATCCCCTCTGACACTTACCAACATTGTGACCCTGACAAATTTAGCCCCACTGAGCCTCAGCGCGATGCGATAGCAGCAGGACCTGCCTTGCGGAACTTTTATGGAGATTCAAGCATAACACGTGTGGCAGGAAAAGTGACCAACAGGGATTCCCACTGAGTCCGGCGCTTGTGTCACCGCTGCTAGTAGTCACCTGAGGGTCAGGTGTGGCTGTCCACGAGAGCAGCAAGGATTCCAGCTCCTGCCCTGCCCTGGCCGGGACTCAGCTGGTTCCTGCTGCCTCTACAGCAACACTCACGGCCCGTGCCCTGTTCCTGGGGAGTCCCGCGGCCCCTCCCCCGGCAGCCCCTCCCCCGGCAGCCCCAGGACAGCTGCGTGTCTGTCTGCCCCAGTGCTGTCCTTCCCTCTGAGCACCCCGGACCACCTGAAGGGCCAGGAGAGCCCCCGGGGCCTGGAGGGGCAGGTCTCGCCTCTGCAGAACCCAGAACAGGGACGAGGGTGACAGGGAGCGAGTGGGAGCCCTGCCTCCCCTGCCTCCCAGACGGCTCCCAAGTTCACTCCCAAGTTCACGTGTTCCTACCACGGTTGCGTCTACCCGAGTCCTCATCGCCGGGGTGGAAACGTCTGGGCTGTTTCTTTCCTAGACCACAGCAGCTTCCCAACCACCTCTGCTGTCTTCACTTTGGTCTTCCACAATCAATCCCTTCTCTACACAGCAGCCGGAATGTTCTTTTAACACGCTCGCTGACTGCCACATAAGAAAAAAAATTTCCCCGGGGCCACGGTGTTTTATTAAAACAAAACAATCCTTTCTAATGTGTTATTTTTTATTGTTTTCTGTGCATGACTTATATGCAATGCAATCCATGTTTTTAGAATTAAATTGTCAATATTAATTGTAACAACAGGAGCATCAGGTAAGATTTTCACGAACCAGCTGCAGGGTTTTGCTTCACGAGGCCCCGGGCTCAAAAGCAGCCCGAGTTAAATACAACTCACGTGGCAGTCAGCGTGCTAGGTCAGATCGTGCCCTTCTTAAAGCTCTTCAGTGGCTGTGCGTCTCGCTTGGGACAGAACCCACCTCCTCGACATGGCCTTTGAGGCCCCTGCCCATGACGCCCACGTCCCTGCCTGCAGCGCCCCCATAGCTCTCAGGACTCCACCTCACTGGTGGCCTTTCCATCCTTTGACAACTTTGTGCCCTTTACCCCTCTGCCCTTTGCCCTCGCTGCTGTCTTGAACACTCCGTGACTCATCCTCCCTGGCAGCGCTTGGTGCAAACGCTGCTTCCCGACGCCGGCCTCCCTGACCACCCCTCGCACAGGGGTCTTCCCCAGTCGCCGTCCCTGTCTTTTACCAGCTGTTACCAAGGTCACGTCCTGAAACCGTGCTGCATGCGTGTGCGCGTTTGCTCCTGTGCGTTCCACATCACTAGGCGAACGCCCGGGAAGGACAGGACCCCTCGAGGGCGGGGTTCCCAGCCGCTCCGCCCACGGACACCTGCAGCGGCACCCAGCCGGGGCTGGCGCGGTCAGCGTGCGCCGAGGGGACGAGTGTGTGCTCAGGCGGATGCGAGCCTTACCGGTCAGAATGGATGACTGTGCCTGACTTGGGGTCGATGACATGAACAATGACTCCACGGTGGCCCCAGCTCCTCTCGAAGAAGTAGCCTCCTTCCTGCATGCCGCCCGGGTGCAGGGTCTTGCTCAGAAATGTCCAGGAGAGCTTTTTCTGCCCGTGCAGCTCCAGGGTCCCTCCCCGGCCGACGCCGATGTACTTCAGGCCAAAGTAGGGATCCGGCTGAACACCCTCGTCCGCCCTGCGGGAGAGAACAGCGTCCAGTGCCGGCCACCACGCCTCCTCGTTGGATGCTGAGGCACAGGGGCCCTAGGAGTCACTCACTGTGCCCTGAGTCCCACCGCGGCCACCACTGAGCCAGTCACACCTTGGTGGTCGCCCATGGTCAGTAAAAATCGCACGAGCAGCCCGATCTCCACGCCAGACCAAAATGAGGCCCGGAGGGGCGAGTGGATGTTCCCATTCGTTTACATGTTGGCATCTCTTCTCTTCAGTTCTAGGTGGTTACACTTTGGTCCACGTCAGGTGTGGGGGCCCCTGGGCAGGCACCGCACCCCCCTGTGCTCTCGGCTACCACCTCTTGGGGCTGTCGACTGCTTAAGGGGGGCACAGAGCCAGAGGGGGCTGCCATGGGGTTTCCTGTGTCCCGTCCACCGCAGCCTGTGAGACAGGCACTCGCAGACCCTGTCTGCAGGGTCATGATCGCAAAGCAGCTGAAAGGCTGGCAGGGACTTCTGTGCCACAGGATGGCACCCAGGCCACAATGAATAAAAGCCTCATGGGCGTCTCCAGCACCCCCCAAATCACCACCTCTGTCCCGTTCTGGTCCCCCTGGCAGGACAGAGCGATGGCTCCCACCTGACGCTAAAGCCGGGCCTCTTGCCTCCCTCTCCGCTTTGGACACGTCCCCCTCCTGCCAGGTGCGAGCGCGGGTCCCCGGGAGTGGCCCACCCACCTGCCGTACAGAACAATGCTGAAATTGCCCTGGAACGGGCAGAGGGCACTGCCCACGTGCAGCTCTCCGCCCTCGTCAATCAGGATGTGCCGGGTTCGCAAAACGATCGGCTCAGCGTGGTCCTTGATGACGAGCTTGCCTGGGGAGGGACGGTGCGGTTGGGGACAAGTGTCACGATGCAGCTGCCGCAGAGCTTGAGGCAGACTCCCCCGCCCCCATCCCCCCCAGCAGGCAAAACGCACGCCTTCCAAACACGCGTGTGCTTGCTGTGCCCACGAGTACAGGCGTCCCCTGGTAACCATGGGGACTGGCTTTGGCGCCTTCCTCGGACACCAGACTTTGAGGACACGCAGGTCCCTGACGTAAGACGGTGTCGTGTCTGCATGTTTGCACGTGACCCACATGCACCCTCCTGTTTATGTGAAATCATCTCTAGGTTATTTATAACACCTAACACAATGTAACTGCCACGTAAATAGCTGTTACATTGTATTTTTTAGGAAATAATGACAAGAAAAAGTCTGTATGTGTTCAGCACAGATGGAAATCTTTTTCCAAATATTTTTCATCCGCAGTTGGTTGAGTCCACAGATGAAGAGCCCACGGATACGGGGCTGGTGATTCCTCCTCTCCCTGCCCTGCCCTGCTCTGCGGGGGTGGGTAACGCCCACCTGGTCAGCGGCCGCCACTGCGTGTGCCGCACCTGACGGCCGAGGCCCCAAAGGTGAGCTCGGCACGGCTGCTCACCTCTCGGCACCGGGGGGGAGTGTCCTCCATAAATGCTCCTTTCACCGAGACTGGACCCCGACAAGCCACCACTGAGGCCTCAGAGCTGACGGTTGTCCCAGACAACCAGGTACCCTGACACGAACCCAAAGCACGCGGCATTTGCTCCGTCCATGGAAGTCGCGGCCGCTGCCCCCGTGAGCTCGCTCTGGGGCCGTGGCGGGAAGAGGACGCAGCGGGGGGGCCGACTCACCTCCCTCGGTGACGTGGATGGAGTGGACCGTGGCAGAGGACGTGAGCAGCAGTGTCCTGCCCCGGCCAATGCGCACATGGTGGTCCCGGTCGTGGCCGGGGCTCCAGGGCTGCAGCTCAGGGCTCTGGTCGGGGCACCCGGTGGCCGCTGCCAAGGGCAAAGAGATGTCACTGCTCCCACCCACCAGCCTCCTCGAGGAACAGTTGCTACAGAGCACACGGGGGCCCCCATGTGCCTCCCCCAGTTAGAACTAAGACTTCAGAGACCCGGGAGACCCCGGAGGCAGGACCTGGGCCGGGCCCACGCCTTTCACTAGCTCATCCTGTGTCTGCGAACACGTCACGCCCCTCGTCTGGGTTCCGTGTCCCCATTTATAACACAAAGCATGGACTAGATGGCTCCTCGGGACATGCTAAGACCTGAAGCTACGATTCGCCCTGACGACGGGGACGCCGAGACACCCTGCCCGCTAGAAAGCAGCGCTGGAGGAGTTAACAAAACTCTACCCCTTTCTGCATGAGAATTAGACTTTTGGTTAATTTTCTAGCCCAGTTCCCCTGGAAACCGGAGGAGGATGGCATTATATAAACTATGTTTCCTAGCAACAGTGCCTGTAACAGAAGTGACCCTGGCTGGAAAGTGGCACCTGAGCTGAGCAGGACACAGCGACAGGTGGGGAGACGCCCCGTGGGCTGCCCCGTGTGTGACTCCTGCAGTGGGACATTTTCGGGACCCTGAAAGCCGTGTCTCTGCAGCTGCCGTCAGAGATCCCAGGACAGAGCAGGTCCCACGCTGGCCCAGCGGCAGCCTCGTGTCCTCCCACCGAGCTGCCACCCAGGGACCAAGGACAACAGCTCCCGGGTGGCCGTGTGCAAGGCCGCCAGGACCGCGCCGTGGATCGGAAAAGCCTGATGCTGCCCTGGTGGCATCTGGGTCTCCCGCCCTGTACTTCCTGAGTGACCCTGACGGCCGGTGGGCGTTCGTCACCCAGGGAGGCTAAATGTTTGGCTGAACCTGAAAGCCCCACGGTGGGTGTGGCAGAGGAGTCTCCACTTTCACACCCTCACGGGGTCTACCCAGCAGGTGCCACGGTGAGGGCAGGGCGGGGGGGCTGCCACTGTCACAGAGCAGCTCCACGCAGAGCAGGGAAACGTCCCGAGGGAGAGGGGTGCGGAGGCGCTGGACTAACAAGGTGGCAGTGACTGGCCCGGAGGCCGGGCCCCAGCGCCCCGCTCCTCTGCGACTGGAAGGAAACGGCAGAGTCCAGAAGGCCCCAGGCAGGGCCAGGCAGTGGGCAGGTGACGTGGCAGGTGACGTGGGCAGGGCCAGGCGGTGGGCAGGTGACGTGGCAGGTGACGTGGCAGGTGACGTGTGGGCAAGCCCGCGGCGGGGCCAGGCTCAGGTGGTGAAGACGCTGGCGTAGGAGTGGGAGGAGGCGGAGGCAGGTCCCCAGCTCGGGCCTGGAGGGGAGCCCAGGAGAGGTCGTGTCTCCAGGAAGGGGGTGGGACAAGCCACATCCACAGCACAGGACGGGCCCCGGGAGGGCTCTGGGCTCAGTGTAATTACCCATAATTACCACGTGTCAGTTCTGCAAGTTGCTTGACTTGTATTCAGTTATCTCTGGAGTAAGAGCGTCTGTCCCGTGTTTATATATCTCCAGAACTGGAAGGAACTTGACCCTTTACTCTCAAGAGCGCTAGATACGACCCCCAAGCCCACGATGAGTCGTCCTCTCTGCCCATCTGAAGGCAGCGACTGGCCCTTCTCTGCAAGGCGCAGCACGTATGCAGTGGCGCTCAGTGCATGTTTGCTGAGTCTCACCCGCATCCTCCCCGCCCAGCCCCGCAACTGCCCTCTTCCTGCTCCATGTGCCCGGCCGCCGACCCCGACTCAGCTTAGGATCGCGTCCATCAAGGAAGGAACTTCACGGTTTGGGGGCTCAGCAAAGCGGCTCTCCAGCCGCTGTGAGTGCCCGGAGCTCCCGCGGTGGCGGCGTGATGACAACAGCGTGGCAGGCCTGTGAGCGGGCTCCCTGCCTCGGTGCAAGAGCAGAGCTGCCAGCGAAGGGCGGGGGGGGGGGGGGCTCTGCTTTGGGGCTGAGCAGTCAGGGTGGCCGTGAGGGCCCCGAGCCACCCCTGGGTCTGTCCCCAGACGGGTTGAGTGCTTGGCTGCCTTCTGCCTGGCCCCGGACAAGAGTGTCAGTGTCCAAGGAGGGGACTCCGGGCCATGTGGAGAACACATGCGTCAGCTGGGGGCCAGTGGCCCAGGCAAGGAGCCATGAGCGTGCTGGGAAGGCGCTGTCCCAGCTCCGCCTTGGGTCTCACGGCCACGTCCCCACTCCAGTGTACACGTTCGCGCCAGGCTTGGCACCGGGACTTGGTGTGGTCAGTCGGACCCTACAGACGCTCCTGCCGTCGGGAACACGAGTCCCAGCTCTCCAGAAGCTCTGACAGCCCAGCAGTCGCAAGACTGGCCTTGCGGGGACACTCCCTTGTCGGAGCCGGACGTTCTGCTCGCGGCGAAGGCCGGTGTCGTGGGTCTTCACTTGCAGGAATCAGCGAGTGGCTGACGAGGGCCTGTGCTTGCCGAGATGTCACCATAGCAACCACCCTGGCTTTCCCGGGAGGGAACGCAGGTGACCTACTTGGAGCCTGGACGCCGGGCTGGCTACCGTGTCCCTCTGAGGTCAGAGACCACAGACCAGCCCCTTTCCGCATGGTTGACATGCTAACCGCAAGAGGGACAGGACGTGGGAGGGGACGGTCAAGGGAAGCACCTGAGCACACCTCCCCCAGGTGGGTCACCCTGGAAGATAAGCCCCGACCCAGCTCCTGGCACACAGCCCTGCCCCCTGTGTTCACTAACTGAATAAATGACAGAAGGATGAATGAATGAATTCAGGCAATACTGCCGGTCACTGCATGGCTCGCTGTGTCCTCTAAGGACAGGACTTTAGCAAGGACTGGCCAGGGCCCCCCCAGGCCCCCGAGCCCACTCCCATGCCTCCTCCTGGCTCCCCAGAGGGCCGTGCGGTGCTCACCTGTGGGTGCGGCCCCCGGGAGGCGGGCCAGGGTCAGCCAGCTGAGGGTCAGCAGGGCCGTGAAGGGGAAGTGCGGCCTCTCGGCAGCTCCCATGCCGGCAGGGCTCCCCTGAAACAGAGGCACAGCGATCAGACACGCAGCCGACGAGCAGGCAGGGCGGGCGCGGAGACAGTGTTGTGGGCACACGGAGGCAGGGACGGGAACACACCAGCCATCCCCGTGCACGGTCCCCACTGGCGGCTTCCTCAGCTGCCGCCGCTCAGGGCTGGGCAGATCGGGTGGCAAACCTCGCCATCGTCCCGCCTATCCTGCAGCTCAGGGACCCGCGAAGGCTGCGATTGCACCCTTGCAGCTCGAGCTCCCCCCACCTCCAGAATGAAGCTTTTTTCTTAAGTTAAGAAACAGAGAAGAACCAAAATCCCCACCGAACGCGAGCTGGGAGTGAGATGCCCCTGGCTGGCTGTGTGATCTCCGCCGATGTGCTCAACCTCTCTGGATCTCAGTGTTCTAATCTTCGTTAAATGAAGTGAGGGTGTGGAGTGGCTGATTTCTAACCTATGCATTTTCAGTCTATGCTTCCTGAACCAGTTTTTGGTAATAATATTAAAAACCTAAATATAGACGCCTGCGTGTTATAAACCCTTTTCATATCACCTGTCCAAGAGGAAGGTGGGGCAAAGATAGCTAATTGCCCCCTAATGTCCACTTTCTCCTTATTCCTCGTAACAGAACCCCTGATTTTTATCTGGGTGCACAGCCACCTAGAATGAAGACTAGTTCCTTGGTCTCCCTTGTGTTAGTTGTGGCCTTGGAATTAAGTTCTGGCCAATGTAGCAGAAGTAGAGAGTGTGCACTCCAAGGAATGTCCTTAAGGGAAGGGCAGATTTTCTTCCTCCTTCCTTCCTCCTACTGGCAGAATGCAGATGTGATGGCCGGATCCTCAGCAGCTATCTCGGGCCATCAGTGGGAGCCAAATGGGTCAAGGATGATAAAGCGAGTAGAAGAACCCAGGCCCCGACCCTGTGTGGAACCCAAATAGCTCTAGATGATGGACTTATTTTTATATGAGAGAGAATTAAACCTTTATTTTGTTAAACTTCTATTCTGTTAAAGCCACTATTGTTTTTCCCTTTTATTCATATAGAAAGTGAGTATGGGAATCTATCTAGATAAACCTCACGGCAGGAACGTTTTTTAAAGAGATGTGAGATTTCCCGTTCAGAATGTAATGCCACCTGAGAGATGTCTTTGTGCCCTAGTCCCCTGTGGCACACAGAGCGAGACGGGCTCTGGGAGGGGCCGGCTCCAGCCGCTCCACCATTTCCCCCAATTCCTCCCTGAACACGACTGTAGCTGTGCCCAGAGACAAAGGGACACTCTCCCACGTGCAGAAAGGGCCCAAATCCATCCCGCCCGACACAGGCTCCTCCTTCAACTCAACTCCGCTGCCAATCTGATCACCCCTGACCTTCCAGTCCAGAGCGAAGCCCTTTGTGTGAGCTCAGTGATTTGGGGCAGGCACAAGGGGCTGAAACGGGCACGCCGGGCCCTCTGCCTGGCCCCTCCCATGCAGGTGTGCTGGGGAGGCCGGGGGAGGGAGGACACAACACCCTCAGAATCGAGGACAGTAGTGTCCTCTTTACAGGGACCCTGCCTGACCTGGCCTGATCCGTGGGGAACAACGGGGCCCTTTCTAGTGGCTGCAGCCAGACTGAAGTCACACATCGCAGCACCTGGGAACGGAGCCTCTCCCACGGGCCCCGAGGGAGCAGGGCCCGATCTCATGCTCTCTGCAATAGAAAGAAGGGGACCCAGGGACAGGGAGTTTTTGGGGTCCTCAGGGGAAAACCAGAGCCTGCTCTCAACCTCAATGAGTTTGGGAAACCCAAGGTAGCTTGCTGTCTCTGCCAAGGAGCCCCAAATCATTGTGGAAGGAAACCTGGACTCTCGGGTCACAGCTGGCACCTTCCCTCGGTGGAGGAGTGTGACAGACAGCAAGGCTGGGGGGGCAGGCGCGGGGGGTGGGCTCCAGGGGGGGCTCCCCTGCTGCCCTGAGTTGCCAGGGGGCCCCGTCAAGCCGTGGGCAGGCCTCTGACTGCCCAGGGACAGAGTGGGAAGGTGACAGGGACACTGACGGTCCGACATCTTCCAATTATAACATAGGTCATTTCAAAGACAAAAAAACATGGCTTCTGGATGGATGTTGAAACGAGGACGGCTGGACCACTGCTCACATCCCTTCTTCCTAACGTTGGCGAGACCTCCGCGGCGTCTCAGAGCCAGCCGGCGGAGCCAGGGGACAGAGGAGCCACCCGGCCCGCAGACGCCAGCCCCACACTGCTCTCCCGCCCGGAGCGGCTTCCAGGGCCTGAACACGCCTGAATTCGCCCCAGGAAACATTCTGCCGCGGCGAACCCTGAAGGTTTCCAAAGTTCGCTTGGGAATTCTTCACCAGGGCAGGACGGCTTTCTCCACTGGCCACGAAACACCTCTGGCAACAAGGATTGGGATTTGGTTTCTCCGCTGGCAACATAGTCTCAAAGCCGTTCCCAGTTGCTGGAGGCCTCAGAGGAGCACATGTTGGTGGATGATTCTAGAAGCCCCACAGGAAGCTGTGGCTGGAGACTGGCTGGCCACTGCCCTTGCTGGGTTACAGGGCTGCCTGCAGATCGGGTCACGATGGCCTGAGCTGGGCTGTCCCTTAAAGGGCATGGTGACCGCCTTCAGCAGAGCCTGTGAGTGAAAGAAACGCAGACAGCCCTCCCTGCGGGCCAGCACTGTGGACACTCCGCAAGTCCTCACAGTGACAAGCCACGGTTTTCCAGCAGCCCAGCGGTCCCCAAGTCCGGCTGCCGCTTGGTGCTTGTGGTTGCCAGGCCTTGTGGGCCGAGGAGACACCGGAGCAGCTGAGGTGTCACTTGCTGGCATCTCTGCTTCTCCTCGCTGCCATCGCTGCCGGGTGCCCGGGCCCTGCTCCCGCGTCAGGCGCCCCCGCCCAGCCACACCGCAGTCCGGGCCTGTCACCTGCAGAGGAGAAGAGACGAGGGAGAGGAGCACAGTGTTAGGGAAGCTTCCAGAGAGGCCCCGGAGCAACGGCACCTGTAAGAGCACACCCCGCGGCAGCCCGGCCTCCTGGGCACGAGCACTCGGGCTGCCCAGGGGGGGCGGGGATCCCCTGAAGACGACGGAGAGGGAGGCAGGAGAGCTGTCAGGCGGGGGAGGGATGACACGTGGAGGGACAGCCACCGCCCTCCCTGTCCAGCCCGCACAGCGGCTCGTCAGCCCGGCCACGGGACGGCAGTGGCCCAGGCACGGGCCGCGGAGTCTCCAGCCCCAGCCGCACAGCTCACAGGGAAAACCGCCAGCCACCCGGACTCCGCTCTCTTTACTCTGTAAACCGAATGACGCGCCCTACACTCCAGGGTCATCGTGAGCATCGAGACACACACTGTCTGGCCGGCGATCAGTGCTCTGTCGGGGGCTGCTGGTCTCGGGACTCGAGGGCTGGGAGGAGAACGGGGAGCTGGGATCCGAAGACCTGGGTTTGAGTTCCAACTCTGACTCTCGGCTGTGTGACCTTAGGCAGGTCATTCAACCTCTCTGGGCCTTAGTTGTCTCACTGTTGAGTGGGAACAGTAACACTAGTCACAACCAGGAGCCACTGCTGTGAGGGCAGCCGAGATGTGCTGGCTCAGAACCTGCCAGCGCGTACAGCACACCCCGGTCTCTGCACCGGGTCCTGTGGGTCACAGGGGACTCGGATGTGACCCTGCCCTCGAGTGTCTTCCTGGCGAGCGGGGAGAGGCTAGTGCACAGGGAGCTACACTCCCACACGGCAGGGGACTGTCCTCAGCAACGGCAGGTGAGAAGACGGCATTGTTGACCAGATGTTTAGGCATTCACTGCCTCACTTAGCAGAGCTCACTAGAAATACTGGATTTGAGCCGAATAAATCCGGACACTTCCCTTAGGATGACACATGCGTACATAGGTCACTTTTTCTCCTGCTGAGAGGTGGAGGTGGACACAGGGCAGCCCGAGCACCTTCTGGACCCCGGGAAACACCCGAGGACCCCACGCCCGGGGCCCTCCTGCCAGCCCCGTCTCGGGGGGGCTGCCGCCAGCACAGTCTCCCTGGGCGGAACGTGTGGGCTGCGTCAGGGACCCTGGGACAGGCGCCCCGGTGCCCTCCTCAGAGGGAAGCACCTGGAAGACCTTTTGCTTCTGCAACAGGAGCGCCCAGGGCGCCAGAAACAGGCTTCTCCAGCACGAGCTCCTTTGCCTTTTGAAGACACACCTGCCCGGACCCCCGTCAGTGCGGCAAAGCCCCCCAAACCCAGAGACACTCCAAAACCTGCTCTCTTTTCCAGAAACTGTGTTTCTAATTCCTAAAGATGAAACAACTTGTGATTTAATCTCAGGCTCCCAGCATGCAGGAGCTGAGAATGAGATGCCGACTCCAGCCGGACGTGCTACCAGCGCTGGGGGAACCTGTGAAAACGCAGACTCCGACAGGGCAGGGCTGGCAGGGCCCGGCTCTGCATTCGCTCCCCGCCGAGGCCGACGCTGCCCGTGGGGGGACCACGCCTTGAGCAGCAAGGGTCTAGTCCCACTGCACCCTCCCGCTTTGCAGATACGCACGCCGAGGCCCACGGAATCGAAGAGAGCTTCCCGCATGGGTCAGGAGCGAGTGAACCAGTGTGTGAGGGGGAACGCTGTGCGAGCCCCAGTACAGGCCACGCACCCTCTCCGGCACCCTGCTGGCCTGGGAGGAGGGTGGGAGCGGCTGGGCGGGGGCCCTCCCTCCCGCCTGTCTCAGTCGAGGCAGCTGCAAGTCACAGTGTGGGCATCAGCACCTGCCTCAGGACCTTTGCATGTGCAGAGTCCTAAATTCTCTCCCCCAAACACCTCCTTTGATGCGGGAAATTCCCATATCCAGGAGCCACCTGCTCCGCCAAGGAGGGAGGTTCCGTGTGGTGACAGAATCCACGCTGTGGCCTGCCCCATGCCCGGCACGTCAGAGGGGGCCTGTCAGATCCGCCAGGTCCAAACCCCTCACCACACCCCAGATCAGGCCGGCGGATGCAAAGCCCTTGCCGGTGGCGGCTGGGAGAAGGCGGCTGTGACCCTGTCCTCCCGCCAACTCACTGGACCCACACGTCCTGACGGCCCATGGGGGCCCTGCGTTGGTGCGCGGGGGAAGGAAGTGAGACCCCTGCCCTCGGGGCTCCCCAGTCCCACCGCCCTCCGTGACAGGCCCCGAAACCTAAACAGCGAGCGTGACTCCCCCGCCCCGCAAACCGGGGGGTTCCTAATGAAGACTCAACTCCAGACTTCTCACTTGAGATTAAACACAGGAGTAAATAATTTATCCACAAAAATAAATCTAACTTGCCTTTCTGCTTAGAGCCATGCTGTCCAGGACAGTAGCCACATGCGGCTATGCAAAGCCAAATTTAGTTAAAACTAGATAAAATTAGAAATTCAGTTCCTCAGTCACACCAGGGGGGACATTTCGAATGCTCCACAGCTGTGTGTGGCTGGTGGGCTTCATGGATCTGGAACATTCCCATCACTGTAGAAGCTTCCACACTTCTATGGCTGAGAGCCTCAATGCTTAAAGAGTGGTCTGGAAGATCCAAACTGAGCCACAAATCCGCACAGAGCGGCGGTTCTGGGGGGCAGGGGGTGGGTGCCCCAGGCCTAGACCTGCGGGATCGGAGAGCTTGGGGTGGGGCCGGATGTGTTTTAACGAGGCCTCCGGGCGACGCTGCCATGCGCTTCAGTCTGAGAACCAGGACTTCAGAGTGTTAATCAAATTCAAGAGTCACTTGTCAACCATCAGCTAAGCGTCAGCCTCGGAAACATCCGGCAGTTCGCGGGCTGAGTGCTGAGCGCTCAGGCTTTGTCGTGAGACAGATCCAAATCTAGGATGCAGAGTTGCCGCATAAGCCGCATGTGAACGTGGGCCCTCGCTTAACGGCCTAAGCCTCAGTCTCCTGCCCTGTAAAATGGGGGAACAGTAGGTCTGTCGGACGGGGTGAGATGACACAGGCGACGTGTTGCACAGGGACTGGCCCAGAGTCACCCTCCATCCAGGTCTGCGGCCCGCGCAGGGACTGGCACGGCGACTGCCAGCCTGACTCACTGAGTGGGACCTCAGGGAGCCTCTGTCACCAATACAGTGACACCACTGTGTCGGCAGTCGAGAGGAGCGTCTAAGCGAGATGATGTCTTGAAAGCCCCAGAGGACTCTATGCAGGACGCTCACCCTGGGGGACAGTTTATTTATGGACGGGGGCAACACACAAGCGCGACCGGTGGGAGCCCTGTGCTGGGCTTTGGGCAAGGCCCTGCCTGGGTTACGTGGAGCCGGCAGAGGCGCCAGGCCAGAGCTCCGGGCTGGAGCGGTGGGCTTCCTCCTCGCAGGGAACACACGGGGGTGCAGGGAGGTTCCTTCCACCTCGGGGGCAGGGGCCGGAGGGGGTCTCCTCTGCCCGGCAGCTGGGCTCGCGGCGTTGCTCCGGGGGCTTTGCTTGTCTCACGCTCAGGCAAAGCACAGCCCCCAAAACGGGAGAGGAGAGAGAGACGACCTCACTGACCCCCCCCAGTGTTAAGTTCCCACCCTTCTGGGGGATTCCGTAGATGGAGACACAACACCTGCCAGCAAGGGGGCTGTTAGGAAGCTGGCGAGAAAGGGGGACAGGAAACAGCCCTCGGGGAGCAGAGCCACCCTTGGTCCCGGACTGTTGCAGGAACGTCCCCCGGCCCCCACAGGACCTGCTCACGTTCCGCCATTTCCTTCCTCAACCTAAATGTTCTTTCCCTCCACGGTCCCGGCTGCCACTCTCAGCCTTTTGAAATTCATCATTTAAGACTCAACTTCTGGCCCCCAGCGGCGCCTCCGCTGCCCCTCTGTGACGGCACCAGGCTCACCTCCAGCGACAGGGCGAGTCTGCGCTCGGTCACCCGTCCCCAGCCAGGTGGCCTGGCTCCCGTGGCACCAGGGAGGCCAACAGAGCTTCACCCAGAGCACGAGGGTCCCGGCAACACGCACCACGAGGGCGCTGGGCCACCCTCCACCCTAAACCTCGCCCGGCCTCTCCTGCCCCAGCCTGGGTCTGCCTGGCACACGGCGGCTCCTTCCGCGACGGGTTCCTCTCCCCAGAGGCTCGTGTCCTGCCCTGGATCTGGCCTCTGTCCGGCCTCCCAGTCCACGACATGGTCTATAAATAAGTGGGCCTCATCTGGAAAGAGTTTTCCTACCGGCTCAACCCTGGCTCTTCAGCCTCTTAATAAATCATTGGCCACAAGTAGGTGTTTTGGGACAGCAGCTGCCACCCGACTTCCAAGACAAGTTGACCTGGGTCCCCGGGCATCGTCCGCAGAAGGCGGAGCAGCCCTGCTGGCGGGAGCTCCGCGGGGCAGGGAAGGCCCAGGGGGCTGGGGGTGCCCAGGGGGCGGCCCGGCCGTGGCCTTTCACTCCTGGCTCCCTGGGACCCGCCGCTGAGGGGTCACACGATGCCGAGAGCAGCCAGATCACAGGGTTCGGAGACCTCAAAGGCAAGGGAGCCCCTCCTGGGACTCTCTGCTGGGCTGCCCATCTCCCAGCTGGTTGTGTGCACTTGGCTGGCACCGCGGCGATCGTGGCAATAAACACTTCATCAATTGTGTTTTTAACTGAAAATACCGGCACCAGCAGCCGGCTGGCATTTCCTCTGGCCTGAAGTGGCCCCATGCGTGCCCACTTGTTCCTGCGTCTAAGGAAGTATTTCTGCCAAACGCCCCCGCCCCCTCCCCACCACTGCCCACCAGGGTCGAGACCCAGGTCACCGCTCACCAGGTGCCCCTCGAGGCCCCTCCAAGCCATTCTCCCCGCTGAGGGTCCTGCCCAGTGCGGGCAGGGGGCACAGTCCCAGAAAGAGCTGCACTTGGGGAGGCTGCGACTGGTGCTGAGTGGGTGAGGGTGCACGGGGCACGCAGCCCGGTGGAGGTGCGCGTGCGGGTGAGCTCGTGAAGTCTGCAGAGCAAAGGCCAGGGGTCTGGACTTCACCCCGAAAGCCTGCAGGGGGGCCAGCGGACAGGAGGGCCCAGGAGCTTCATCATGAGCCCCCAGGGACAGGGAGGAGGGCAGGAGGGAGCGGATGGGATGTCCCCACGGGAGTTTGATTAATTCAGCCCATGATTGCCATTGGTGCCCCCTGCAGGGTGTTCCAGGCCCTGGGACACAGCGGGGGACCAGGAACAGCCCTGCGCTGGACCAGGCTGGAGCCCACAGTCCAGGTGGGGAGGGGGGTGAGGAGGAGGAACAGGGCAAATAAGCAAGAAAAGCCCCCTGTGCCCGTCTGGGTGCACCAAGAGCTACGGAGAGACAAAGCGCGAGGGGGGGTGGGGGTGAAGGGTGCACCCGTCTCAGTTCAAAGTCTTGTTCTCAGAGAGGCGTCTCCCTTCTGGCAAAGGTCCTCTCTGGCATCCCGGTCGCTGTCTTCACTCCACCCGTTTGCGACCACATGCGTTTGCTCGCTGTCCCCGAGCCCCATGAGGGGATGCGGCCGTTGGTAATGCTGCCCAGAGTGTGGTCCAGGGACCAGCAGCCCAGCAGCACTGGCAGCACCTGAGAGCTGGTCACACCCAGGGGTTGGGACGGGGCCGCGGACCGGCCACCCCCAGTGACTGGCGTGCACAGCGCAGTCAGCGAACCTCCACTTCTAAGGGATTCCGCTCTGCTGGGGTCACCTGACCTGCTGTCCCCCCCCTCGCCGGGAGAGGAGCCAGAGCCGTCCTCCTTCCCTCCCCCCGCAGCGTTAACGTCAGCCAGGAGGTGCCAAGCGCGTGACAGAAGAGGCCATGCACGGTCCCCCGAGAGCAGGGCCCAGGGGCTTATGCGGGAGCCCAAGACGGCGTGTGGCCCACGAGGGAGCCCCGGGCTCGGGCACAGCGAGAGGCCACTTTGCCGGCACCTGCTGTGCCTGGCGCTGGGCTGCAATGTCACGGGGCCGGGCTGGCAGCAGTTCAGAGAGCGTCCCCCCCCACATCCCCGCTCCTGCTCCCGGGCTCACACAAACCCAGGAAGGGCCGTGTTTGCACAGCGGAGACTCCTCCACCCTCCCCCTGCCTGGCCACGCTGGACTGTGGCTCAAGTTCGGGCCGGAGTCCCCCTTTGATCCGAGAGGCTTGTCTTTTCCTGGGTTATTTATTTGTAGAAGCCACTCCGGTTTCCTGCTACTTCAAACACGCCTACAGGAAGCTGCTGGCAGGTGGGTTCTAACGCACAGGCCCGTTTTACTGCCCCGGGTGCCGCTGGCGCCTGCGCTGGGACCGGTCACCTGGAGCCCCGCACGCAGGTGCGCTTCAGGCCCTGAGCTCGGGAACAGAAGCCCAGGCTCTTTGGAGGAACACGGCTCGGACAGGGCGAAGTGGGAGGAGTGGCTGGAAACAGGGAGTCCTGAGCTCTAGTCCTGGGAGGCCTCAGTTTCCCTCTGTAAACTGAGACCTGGGGAAAGGTGTGTGTTAGCGCTTCCTCAGGGCACGAGGGCTGTGACAGAGGGAAGGAAGGACGATGACGCCGCTTGCGCACACCTCCCAGCCCTGAGCCCTGGGACCCCTGACTCACCACTAGGGGACCCCAGGGCTCCACACAATCTCGGCCCTTGCCAACCGGACACTGCTACAGAAAGTTCCGGACATACAGCCGAGCTGAGAGAATTTCACAGCAAACGCTCACAAACCCACCACCCAGATCCCACCGGTGCCATTTTTCCACAAATGCTCAGTCACAGAACTATCCGTCCCTTCCTCTGCCCACCCGGAAATCAGTCCTCGTGTTCAGATACGTTCCAAAGCGAAATGACGACGCCAGGACATTTTCGCTCAAACACTTGAGCGCTTCAGCACGTTAACCAGAGCTCAACAGGCATTTGATTTTATCTACTGAGGTAAAATTTGCATGTAGTGTGACGTGCAAACCCGAAGTGCACACTTGCTGAGCTTTGACAGATGCCCGTGTCTGCCCAGCCCACGCCCCCAGGAAGGTGTAGGACATTATCATCACCCCAGAAAGTTCCCTGGTGCCCTTCCCGGGAAAACCCCCCCAGGGGGCAACCGCGCTTCTGACTGGGAAATATCGGAAACGCCCCGCAGATGAGTTACGCCTGTTCTCGAATCCCGCACGAGAGGATGAACCGGTGCCTGGTCTCTGGTGCGCGGCCTCCTTCCCTCAGCGGGTCTCTAAGGCCCCCCGTGCCGTGTGCACCGGCAGTTCACTTCTGATCGTCGCTAAGGAGTCTCCAACTTACGAACACGCTCCACCACGAATTGTCTTAACACTACCACTCTGGGGATCCCCAAACAAAGTAGAGTTTGGGAGTAAAAAAAGCCGAATTACCAAAACACAGCCAGACAAAGCTGTGTTTGCCCCTGCCCCTCCCAAGCCCAGCGAGATGCTTCGGAGGCAGATGCTTGGTCCAAGCCCTCAGCCCAGGTGCGGGCGCCAATGCCAACAGGACCTCCCCGGGAACAGTGCGGCAAAGCACAGGTAGCGGCCGGCAGGTGGCCGGCACGCAGCAGGTGCTCCGTAAATGTCACTGTACGTTGGCCGGGGGGACCTTTGGCTTTCAAGACGTGAGTTTGCCCCTGCACTGGCCAGGCTGGCTCTGCGAGTCTGGGAAATTCCTGTAGGTTCTTTTTAAAATGGGAGTGGCTTCATAACGTTTTATGACATTATCTTGTGGGTTTGTGTTTCCTCTTCCTGTTTTCCCCTTTCTCTCCCCACCCCCTCCCTTGAACTGCAGCACCTAAGGCTGCTCGTATCTTCTTCCCCACGAGGGTTTGAGAGAATTCGGAGGTGACATGTGCGCAGTGTTGGGACGGCACCTGGCATGCAGTGCGTGCCCTGGTCCCCGTCCACGGCCAGCTGGGCTCTGCGAGAGGCAGAGCAGACAGGACTCATCTTTGCTGAAAACAGACGTGGGAGCTCAGGGAGCAGCCGGGCTCCCTGCCTGCAGATGCCATGAAAGCGGCATTCCAGGGGAGCAGCTGCAAAGCCCCCGGAGCGTCTCCCGGGCCCTCAGCCTGGTCCCCGGGGGCCGCGGCCCACGCTGGGTTCACAGCCAGGAGCCCCAGCAGTGAGCAGAGCCCCCGCCTGGGCTCCGGCCGTTGGCTGAGCTGAGCGGTGGCCGGGATGCTGGCCGGGGCCCAGCCCAAGCTGGCTGCGTTGCCTCAGATCTTCAGCTGGAAAAAATTATTCCTCACTTTTCACCATAAAATGGGAGAGAGTGGGCCCGGCTGAGAGGAGGCAGCGCCGTCAGCCCAGGGCAGGTCTCGCTGGCTCACCGAGGGCCTGCGGACGCCCGGGGGAGGTGCCTGGCTGGGACCCGAACCCAGCTCTCTCCGACTCCTCCCGTCCCTGCCTCTGACCGTCAGTTTGCTTCTGGGCATTAAATCCAGCGGTTGTGCATCTCAGTGCAAGAGAACCTTAAAACATCGATCCCATGACTTGCCCGAGGTCCCCCAGCAGAGATCCAGCCAGATCCCAACTCAGCCCAACACACGCGTGTCATGCGTTACACGGAACAATACAAAATTGCTCACATTCAACTGTTTGATCTGCAAAAATGCCAGTTCCATATGGTTCAACCTGTGTGTTTATTCAGCCCTTCTAATGTACACACCATTGTCCTGGAGTCTGGGAGTGGGCGGAGGGGCCCAGCGGTGAGGAAACAGCGTCTGTCCTCAGACCCGATTCCTGGAGCCCACACTCTCCTCTCTGCTCCGACGTCTCTCCCAGGTGGTCCTGCCGCTCACTGTGAGCTCCTCGCCACTCGCATCGCGTCGATTCCCTTCTCAGGGCTCTGGGGACGTGAGGACTCCGCATTCTGAGACTTCCCACCCCTCTGCCTTGAGCCACGTTCTCGGCCCTGTTCGACCCGCTGTGATCCACCCTTTCGCACAACGGGCCTCCTGGGGTCCTTTTGTTCGACAGGATTCCGGACTCCGGGGCCAAACGCACCGGGCCGGGGGCACAAGTGACCGAAGCTAGGCTGACCATCTTTCTCCTGGTTCCAGTCTCTTCTTGTGGCCTGGCTTCATTCCTGCCTTTGATGCTAACAGACATCCTCTGTGTCCCTATAATAAATCCAACCCTCTTGCTTTTTATTTTCCTTTGGCTAAACGTAGCTCAGCTTGGTTTCTATTCCTTGTAGCAAAGTCCTAGTTCTTCAGCCCACACAGGAATGATCGGATGTTTCTCCCCCAGAGTCTTAAATGGGCATCAGAACTTTCAGACACAACAAGCACGTTTTTCCGCGTGGATTTCTGCCCTGCACTCGATGCTGCTGTTTGGGGACAGTCCCTTCTCTGGCGGCCAGGACTTTGTCAGAGCAGAAGGAGTGATTCCCCTGCCCCACTCTGCATCCCAGGACTGTGAAGGACTCATGACAATGACACTTAAGGACATGGGCCACAGGGGCATTCTGCCCTCGCTATTCAGGCACCTATGAGGGGCTGCTCTCAACTCAGTCCATGTTGGAACAGAGACAAGCGGAACATCAAATAAACCCCTTCTGGACACTTAGCACCACACAGCTTGTCTCCCCTCCCTCAAGCTTGCAGCTGAGACGGGCCCCACCCTGCCGGCTGCTCTCCGGGGTCCTGGCATGAATGGGGAGAATGGAGGGGGGAGACCACCCCTCAAGTGTGCTGTGACGTGAGAGCAGGGTGCAAACCCTTCCCTGGATGGGGACAAAATGTTTAAAAAAACACGTCTCGGTATAAAAGTCCATGCCGGAAGAAATGTCAGCAGCCAAGTCAGACATTCCTCGTGCCATAGAAACAATGCTGCTGTCTTCACTATGAAACTGATATTGCTGCTACTAGTTGTTCACGGCACCTCTCCAAGTAGGAAAAAAAAAAAAATTGGAAGTAGCCACCGATTCCCAAAAGATCCAGATCCTGGTTTGACACACGCTCCGACGGCCTTCCGTGTGCCAGGCACTGGGCCATCTACTTGCTGCCTGGTCTGATTCCACCACGTCCCGGAGGTTAAGCGATTTGTCCCCACTCACAGAATCAGCAAGTGACACATCGGTTCTAGGGGCCAAACGATCAACTTTCAAGCCACTGAGCTTCCTCTGGCCACTCTGCTGGTCAAGGAACGAACATTCCATCAAGGGACAGGAGAGCCCCCGACAAGCGTCCCCTCCTGTCAGGCTCATGGACTCAGCCCGCTCATGTGACGTTCCACCCAGGGTCCACCTCCCGGTCACGACCCCTCTGCACCTGACGCTCCTTCCTCCCAACCCGCCACCTACGCTGGCGCCAGAACAGCCTTTCCCAAGGGCAGCGCTGGCGTTTTACAGCCGTGCAAGACTGCGACGCCCGTGAGGTCTCTCAGGAGTGGCCCCTGGATGCCTGCCCGGCCCCACCTCTTGCCACCCTCCGTCCCCCACCGCTCCTCTCGCTACACTACGGCCACTGCTGACCACAGCAGATGCCGCCCCCCCAACGGGCCACGAGGCTCACAGTCGGCACCTTTGCGTGTTGCTGCCTCTGCCTGGCGGGCTCTTCTCGGTCGGGCAGCCCCGCCGGCAGGACCCCCGCTGCCCACCGGCCTCCGATGGGCTCCCAGGAGAGCACCGCTGTCGTCCTCATTTTGAAACTGCCCTTTATAGAATGAATAAAGGGCCACAGGCGGGAACTGCGGTGCGGGAAACACGTCTGTCACCGGCCACTGTCCCCTAGGAGCTCTCCTGCACCCACTCACACTCGGGAGTCTCGCGGCTGATGGGCACAAGGGTTCCCAGCGTCCTCACTGCTGCCATGGGCAACATCACCCTCCCGAAACCTGAGGCCGGTTTCTGAGGAACCTTCCGGGCCTGCATCCCGGTGCAACGGCCGACCCGCCCAGACCCGCCCAGACCCGCAGCCGACACCGAGGAACTGACTCAGCTGCCTTGTGACCCCCACCCAAGAACCGACTCAGCAAAGGTGATTTCTGCAGCCCTGTGGTTCCACCCGAACTCGCCAATCAGCAGACCCAACTGCCTGGCCCTCTGCCTGCCAAACTCTTTAAAAACCCTTTCTCCCAAATTCTTCAGGGGGGCAGTTTGGAGACCTTCCTCCTGTCTCCCCCCAGAGCATCTCAGCTCTCTCTGCTGCTGCAGCGTCCCAGCTTCCTCTCGAGCAGCGGGCAGTGAACCGGGCAGGGTGTAAGTCTCCCGTCTCTGCCTAACACGTGTCTGCTGCCAGTGTTATCACACAGTCTCCCTGCACGGATTTCCCGTGCTCCAACACGCACCGCCGGGGGGCAAGGAACCTCATCTCCTCCCCTCTCCGTCTCGGGCCCAGGGCCTGGCACAGAACAGGGACTCAGTACTTGCTTGTTCGTCTGAATCACAAAACCAGTGCTCAACAGATCAATGAGCAGTGACTCATGTGAACTCTAAAAAGAACCTCACCTAGAGAGGGTGCAGCTCGCCAGCCAATCCCTGGCCACGCCGCCATCTCCTGCCCCCGTCTGTTCCCCGGCCCTGCTGTGCGGGGGCCGTGCACCAGGGGCCGTCTCGTGGTCCCCTCGCTGCCCTCCCGCCTGGACAGCACGACAGCCCCCCCTCCCCAGCCCGTCGGGCCGACTGCACCTCCCCGAGACGCACCCACCATGCTCTGGTCTTGCTCAGCAGCCCTGGTGCCCCTACGCTCTTGACGGCCCCTCAGAGGTGGCCTGTGCCTGACGCGTCCTGGCCGTGCCAACCCCAGCACGTGCCCGACACCGTGGGCCACACGCCGCTCAGGGCGTCTGCGAGCGTTTCTGCCTCTCTGCCTTTGCTTGCTCAGTGCCCGGCCTGGAATCCCTTCCCCTCGTTCAGGCGTTTTGCTCTCTCTGGCGTGTTTCAATCCGCCTGGCTTCTGAGAGCCTCCCTCGTAGGATGCACGCGGCGGCTTGACCGGCTCGCCCTGGGGCACGTGTGCTCACGCTCTGCTGCTCGCCCCACTCAAGCACACGTGACCTTCACAGTGAGAGCAGCTCCCCCCCCCGCCCCGTCCCTCCTGAGCCCCTGTCTGCCGCACGCATCCCCCGCACGAATGACCGGGGCTGGGCCCAGGGAGGTCAATGACACAAGAGTTCTCAGGTCACCGGCAGAGATGGTGACTGGTCCTGCCACTCGTGAAGGCTGAGCCAGTGGCGGTGGCCGGGGTGACTCGGGGATTTGTGGCTGGGGTGGCGGGTGGGCGCCTCGCCAAGATAACGGCAAGAGGAATTCCCAGGATTCCCAGCGGCTGGAGGTCCCCACCGAGCGTGCGATGCCATCAGCCGGCCAAGTGCGGAGGTGCCCTGGGCAGGCGCAGAGGAGGGTCCCGAGATCAGGAAAGAGGTGTGGGCTGCGGGCATAGTTGACAGAGGTCCCTGAAACCATGGTGTGTGCGCCTGTGTGAACGCATCAGGGGACACTGGCGTGAGGAGGCTGCAGTCTGGGGGCACGACAGGATTTAGCGGGGGGACCCTGCACATCCACTCGGCCCCTCTTAGGGGGCTGCACCCTGCACCCCAGAGCTGGTACTGCTTTCAGAAGCCAGGACCTGCCTCTGGGGTGCAGCTTCCTGCGTCTCTCCATCCACCTGGGAGCCCCTGTCCCTCTGGGCAGGCCGCGCCCCTGGACCCAGCAAAGCTGTCAGAGCATTTGCAGCTGAAGTGCCTGCCTGGCGCACGGGGGTGGCAGCCCAGCTGGCAGAACCCAGCCGCCAGCCAGGCCTGACACCTGGGGGTCAGGTGCTCACCGGCCCGCCACCAGCAGCTGCCCACACAGCCCCACCGCCACGGCCCCACCTTGCGCTCTCTGAGGGGTCTCCCTCCCTAGGAACGCCAAGAGGTGGTCGCCTTCCTTCCCTACCGATGCCTGTTGGAAGAACAACCCCAACAGAGACTTCCAGTAAAGGGGTGAAGTGAACTGAACTTCCTCCCTCTCCCCAGCAGGGCCAGCCACGGCGAGAGCCCACGCCAGAGAGGAAAGGCCCCGTGGGCCTGGCCGTGGCCGGCTGAGGCTCTGCCCCCCCCACCCGCTGGTCCCAACAGGCCTGCACAAGTGTTGCAAGGAGCCGAGTGGCTGTCAGGGGTGGGCCGGGGCCTCGACTCACCCGGGACCACCCCTGGGAGCCCCCAGCTCACACTGCTGTCCTGGTGGTGTTTTCATGCTCCTGGGCCCGAGGGTCATGCCTTGCTGGTTCCCAAAAGCTGTATGAGAACCACCTGGGGACCCTGAAATACACGAACCCCTAAGCCTTTTCCCAGAGATCTAGATTCTGGACATTCTGGGATGGGACCAGGACACGGCCATTTTAAAATGTTTGGGGGCTGCTGGTGCACAGTGGGAAACACCGGCTGTGACCCCTGAGTCCCTCTGCTGGAACGGGAGTGACCGTGAGGCCTGACGTCGGCTGCAGCGCTGCTGACCCAGGATTGGGACCCCACACGGAGGCTCGTTTCAGCTGCCTGAGATCTGTCGGATCTCGAGCTTGTCACCCAAATTCTTCCCCCCAAGTGGCATCGGGACCTTGGGCGGGGCAGGCCTTCCTCACTCCCATGCACGTCTGAGAGGAGGGACGAGCGCTCTCCAAGCTGCCACACTCACCAAGCGGTAACTTTGCCCCGTGCCCTGCCAGAGCCCAGCTCCCGGGCAGCACGTTGCCGCCCCGGAGAGACGACAAGCTTGCACACGTCCCGTCTGAATGGCAGCTTCGTCGCCCAGACGGCCAAGCACAGGGACAGTGGCCCGAGGCCTCTGCCCGGAACCCCAGCTCTGCTGAGTCTCCACGCAGAGGTGAGCACAGGCGGGTGCGAATCTGAGCCCTCAGCTCTGCTGCAGGGGTGTAAAACGGTGCGGCTCCTCAGGAAAACAGCCTGGCAGCTCCTCACTGTCGGTCAGTCACCACGGGACCCAGCGGGTCCACGCTCAGGTAGGCGCCCAAAGGAAGTGAAAACGTGTCTGCACGGAAACTTGCGTGTGAAAGTTCACGGCGACACTGTTCATCACGGGCAGGGAGTGGAAGCCACCCACATGTCCTTCAGCTGACCGGGGGTAAACAAGCACCGCACCTCCATCCGCACGGCGGAACACCCGGCCACAGAGCGGAAGGCGGGCAGCAGGCCCACTCCGCCCACAGCGGGTACGTTCCAAGACTCCCAGAGGATGCCGGAAACCTCAGAGAGCGCCTGACCCCCTATACTGTTGAGCCCTGGACAACACGGGGTGAGGGGTGCCAGGCCCTGACTCCCACTCAGTCGAAAACCCACCTACAGCTCCTGAGTCCCCCATGCTTAACTCCGAATAGCCTACGGCTAGCCAGAAGCCTTACCCATGGCATCAACAGTCGATAACGCATATTTCGTATGTTCTACGCACTGCATACTGTGTCCTCGCAATAAAATAAACCAGAGAAAGGAAAATGTTCGTAAGGAAACCATAAGGAAGAGAAGACACGTTCACTGTTCACTAAGGGGAAGTGGATCATCATAAACACCTTCACCTCCTCGGCTCCAGGTGTTGCCCGGGGGCGGCGGCGGCAGATGGGGGGTGGGAGAGGGAGGGGCAGGAGGAGGGGCTCCCTGCAGGTTGTACTGAAAACACCTGCACAAGGTGAACCCGCAAAGTTGAGACCCAGCCGTGTAGTTCAAGGTTATACGATGATTTTCCCTACACATACACACCTCTGATAATGTTTAATTTATAAATTGAGCACAGTAAAGGTAAAAAAAATAGATAAACAATAATAACCAAAAATAAAACAGAGCAATTATAACCATACGCCAGCGTCACTACTCCCGCACTCTGGGGCGACTTGAACACAAGCACTCGGGGCCCCGACAGTCCTTCCTGTCACCCGACGGCTCCTGAGTGGCCGGGGGGTGGGGGCAGACGCAGCACGGACACGCTGGACAAAGGGGGAGTCACGCTCGGGTGGACGGAGTGGACGGCACGAGATTTCACCATGCTAGTCAGAGCAGTGCGCAGTTTAAAACTTATGAGTTGTTTATTTCTGGAATTTTCCACGTAACAGTTTTGTATCATGGTTGTTGACTGATGGTGACTGGAATTGCAGAAAGGTGAAGCTGCAGATCGGGGGGGGGGGGCACGGTACCGACCACGCTAAGGGAAAGCAGCCCGACGCAGCAAGCCGCGTATTCACAATTCTCGGACCCGACGTCTCCGCGGAGACATGGTTGTTAGGGGCTGGGGGCGGAGAGAACGGAGAGTGGGTGCTAATGGGTAGGGCACCTGCTGACGTTTTAAAAATAGACAGTGGTATCACAAACGTGAAACAATGCTCAACACACTAACCATCAGGGAAATGGAAATCGAAACTGCAGTGAGATACCAGCATACAAAACAGGTGCCGGCGTGGATGCAGAGAGAAGGGACACGTACACGCTGTGGGAGGGACTGCAAGTTCGCACGGCCTCTGTGGAGCAGCATGGAGACTCCTCAAAGAAACACATGTGACCTACCGTTTGACCCAGCAGTCCCACCGCTGGGCTCCACCCAAAGGTAACGGAGTCATTTCATCCCAAAGACCCTGCACTCAAATGCCTGTCACAGCACAGTTCACAACTGCAGAGACGGGGGGTCCACCCAAGTGCCCACAATCCATGAGTGCATAAAGAAAACGCGGATTATATACACCATGGACTATTACTCAGCCATAAAAAGGAATAAAATAATGTCATTTGTAGCAACATGGAGAGAACTGGAGAACATTACCCTAAGTGAAGTAGCTCAGGAAGGAAAAACCAAACATCATAGATTCTCACTGACAAGTGGGAGCTAAACAGTGGTACACACGGGCGCGAAGCCATAGGAAGGTCGTGGAAACCGGGGAAGGGGGAGGCTGGGAGGGGGCAAGGGGTAAAAACTTACCTATTGGGTACAACAAACACTATTCTGGTGACAGACACACCCAAAGCCCTGACTTAAGCATTATACAAGGTATCCATGTAACAAAATATTTAATTAATATTTTAAAATAAAAAAAGGCAAAAAATGGTACACCTAAAAAAAATATAAAAATAGTGGTGGAAACAATGGCTGCACAACTCTGTGAATACACTAAAAACTCCTTAATCATACATTTTAAAGGAATGAATTTTATGTCAATTATATCTCAACGAAGGTGTCAGAAAAGCAAACCCAGGCGCTGTCACCTGTGTCCCGTGTGCCCTTGAACCAGGCGCTGAGCCCCCGTGAGCCTCGGCGGGCTCCTCGGTGAGGGGGTCATGGGAGGGCGCGAGGGCGGAGCCAGCGCACGAGATACCCTGGCAACCATGGTCGCTGTCAGTCCCGATCGCCACGAGGAGCCAGGCCCCCGCCTGCGCGGCTCACCGCAGAGCCGTCACCCTCCACACAGCACAGCGGGCAAGTGACGTTGCCTGTTTACAGGGGAGACTGACACCCAGAGAGGTGTCACAGTCCTACTCCTGGGAAGCAGCTGAATCGAGGTCTAAATCGTGATTTGTCTCACTCCAAAGTCTATCGTTCATTCATTCATTCATTCACCAAGTGCTAACAGGCCGCCTACCACATGCCGCCCCCGGCGGGCACTGGGGCTCAGCGTCCCACACAACAGCCACGGCCCTGCCTGTGTTCTCGGCGTTTGCAGTCTACGGGGCCGGCCAACGTTCTCGGAGCGGTCCTCCAAACGATGCACAATTGCAAGCGATGTCATACGTCACGCCAAGTGCATGTGCAAGATGCCTCGAGAGAGCATAACAAGAGAAGTAGATTTCTGCCGGGAAGGGGCAGGCGGGGGCAGCCTGTCTCAGGCATTTGGAGACCTGTAGGATAGATGTGACTGGCCCAGGTGGACAGAGGGGAAGGGTGCCTTGGTTGGTTGAGTGACTGTAGGTGAAGAAACCAAGGCACGTCCCCTTCCGGCCCGTGTGCGTGAGCTTGCGGGGGTGGGGAGGCAGGCAGCTCCGCACCAGAAGCCTCTGGGAAAGGGTCAGGCAGACACTGCTCTGCGGCTGCCCCTCCTGGCTGTCTCTCCTTCCCTCTGCCCCTGGCCTGGCCCAGAGCAACACAGTCTGTATGGGATTCACACTGGTGTGGCTGGGTCAGGGAAGAACCGGTCCCTCGCCCTGGAGGGCAGGTTTCAGGGTGGGGGTGGGTGCAGCAGAGGGTGTGCCCGCCCAGGACAGGGTCACGCGGGGGCGTAGCAGGGCAGGTGGAATGGGGTGTGTCGCAGGACTCTCCCAGATCTGGATGGTGCAGACAGGAGGGGCAGGCCTGGAATGTCTGCTGGCTTGGCGAGGGGTCAGGTGTGTCGCTGCACGAGACTCCGGGGCTCAGCCCGCCCCCATTCTCTCCCGGCTAATCCAGCCCCGCCTGGCGACTTGACCCAGCTCACCAACAGGACTTTCCACCTCGGCGTGGCCTGCCCACCCCGTCCCAGGTCGTGGCCAGAGTCACCATGGAAACATTACTGGCTGGAATGCATGCTGCCCTGGACAGCACTTCGCCAAAATCAGTTCCTGTAACTGTCACACTCAAACACCTGCCTTCCCTGGGCGACGGCCAAGGGGAAGGGGACAGAACGAAGGGAGGTGACCACCGGCACCTCCCCCACACACTGAACTGGGTACCACGGACCGTGTCTTAGTGCCACGGTCATACACATCCTCAGCATCCGTACCGTGTGAGCACGGCATTTGCCCAGCACAGTTCCTCACTGTACTCCTCTTCAAATACTAGCTGTATCCCCAGGGAAGAACTGTCAAAGCACTGGTTACACATAAAAAAGCTAGGTTTATCCATATGTGAGTTTAGAATCATTTCACAAGTCGTGTTTGGGACGCTGTGGGCCAGCTGACCTGGAGCTTCTTCTGACACTTAAGGAATGAGTGAGCACTGGGCGTGCCGGGCCTGACTCGCTCCCCGGGCACCGGGTGGCCCGGCCTGCTCTCCCCACACTGGGCCACCCGCCCGGCTGCCCTTGCTCCCTGTCTGGGCACGGCTGCGTCATTCCACGCCATCCTCTGTCACCAGGCACAGGGGTGGGGGACACAGGAAGCGGGGGTCCGCCCCACGTGGACGCGGGAGCAGCTGGTCGGGTCCGACTGGTTAAAGCGCCTCAGTGCACTGAGTGCACATTCCTCCCCGGGCTGCCACGGCGTGAGTCATCCCGGGTGGCTTTCAGGGACACACTCCTCCACAGAGGCAGCGGCCACCCAAAACGCCGGGGAGGAAGGAGCCGGGTAAAGCAGTCACCTGGCTAAATTTGGAAGAGGGGCTGCAGCTGTTCCCACCCCCTCCAGCCCCTTCATCCTGGCATTTGACTTTTTTTTAACGGCCTTGGCTCCCAGCCTGAGCACTGCCAGCTCTTCCCCCGGGGGGCCACCAAGGCAGGGGCGCAGGCGGCTGGGGGCGCAGGCAGAGGCCCTGAGGCAGCTGCAGCTCTTCCCAGGCAGGGCAGGGCGTGGCAGGGCTGGGGTCACATGAGCAGGAGCTTCTCGCCCCCTGACCAGCTGCTCTCGGGGCTGTGGTGGGTGCCAGGGAGGCTGGCTCAGGGCTGTGTGGGCCCCCAGAGTGGCTGGGTGGCAGTCTCGGCGCCAGGCCCTCCGGGGAGGTGAGCGTCCGAGGCTGGCTTCCCCGACAGCAGGCCCCGTGGAGAGTTAAGGATCTGGGACTGGGCTGAAGCCGCCAAGCAAGGCACACGCTCCCCGGGCTCTGTCACTAGTTCACCAGGGAGGCTCTGGGCAAGGCCTGGTTCCCCCGCCTCAGTTTCCCCTTCTGTAAAACAAGGGGAGATCTCATACTTGCCCCGGTGCCATGCCACCATGAGCCTAGCTCTTTTCCAGAGTGAGGGGCAGCCTCTCTCCTGCCCCCAGGCCGGGCTGCTGGGGCAGGTGTCCCCAGGGAAGAGCCCCTCTGTGACCGTCACTCCTGTGTGCTGCAGCCACTCCCCACCCCCGCAGCCGGGACTGTCACGCCATAGCTTCGCTGTCCCTGGGCAGCGGCAGCCTGTGAGCCAGAGTGGGAGCCCCGCGAGGCTGGGTCCTCCCGGCTGACACACTCAGAGCAGCAGCCCCAGCCTCCGCCAGGCGCTCGGCAAACGTCGGCGGGACGGATATGCGGACGCAGGGTGAGAGAACCGGCTCTGCAGTCAGACTAGCTCTACGCCGAGCTTTGGGACCTTGACCAGCCGGGTACCCAACATTACTGACCCTCAAACGGTCACCTGGACGGTGGGTAGCTGTGGTGCCCGCCCCCCACAAGGCTACCGTGAAGACTGACGAGCTGTGGCCCTGAAGGCACTTCCAACGTGTCTGGCGCACACTAGGTTCCCTGCTGTCCCTGGCAGGGCCGTCCCCCTGGGCGTCCCAGGTCACCTCTCACCGGCAATGTCGCTTGTCTGCCGCTCCCACTCCCGGTGGGTGGCACCCGCCCACCCAGTCCTCTACACAGAGGGGGCCCCCGGCTCACGGCGTCCTTCCCACCTCCCTCTGCAGGTCCTGCAAATCCATCCAGTCCGTGTTCCCACGGCCCTGACCCTGTCCCCCCACAGGATGGGCCCAGCGATGTCTTCCCGCCCCAGGCTCTGCCCACACCCTCCCTTTGTCCCCTCCTGGCTGCCGTCACCTGGCTGTCCCCTCTCTGGGTATCGGCCCCTCAGGGACACAGAGCGACCCTCATGCTCAGTAAACATCCACGAACACAGGAGACCGGAGTGAAGGCCCCGCGGGTGGGGAGCGGAGCAGCAGGGGGGCGGGGGGCCACGCGGCTGAGAAGCTGCTCCGTGCACAATTCAATAATCGACCGTGCTTTTGTTTAAAAGAGAATAAGGTGAAAGATGACAAGGAAATACACGTGTAAAGCGTGTGCAGAGGGTCCCCAACTGTCTCTTTTCCAAGAGTGTGTTCAGAAGTTTCTTGCTGGGATCTGGCACTGCACCTTCCCATAGAAACCAACCCAGCACGAGTCTCGGATCAACAGCTATCGGTTCCCTCCTAGCGTAGAGCACGCCAGGCACCTCGCAAGGCGCTTTCTGCCCGTCTTTGCACGTAGTCCCTGCCCGGAAGGAACGAGCACCCCCGATTTACAGCCCAGGGAGCAGAGGTGCAGGGGGTTTGTCTCGAGGTCCCATGGCCGGTGAGGGGCAGGGCTGGGAGCTGGACCCGGGTCTGTCCGACCCCAGAGCTCCTGCTGCCCCGTCAGTTCCCAGCAGGACAGCCGGCTGCTCGAGGGCCAGCCCCAGCCTCCCCGGCCTGTCACTGGCCAACGCGTCCTGGTCGGGGGCTCTGGTGGCCACCAAGGACCTCGGAGGGGGAAGCCAGGGGTGAAGACGGGAAGGAAGCAGCAAGAGCCCCTTCGCGGACACACCTGGTGGGCTGAACCCGCAGGAGACAAGGCCCGGGGCAACCAGAAACGCCTGAGAGAGAATCGGGGTCCAGATTCCGGAAGTCACACCCATCCCCCAGCCCACCTCTGCGCCCCCATGGGGGGACGAGAGCCGAGCGCAGCCCTGTCCTCTGGGGCGCACGGGGCAGGGTCATGCTGTGCCTTCCGGCCGCTGGACCTGGGGCTCCTGCTCCCACATCCTGCCCCGCCACTGCCACCAGAGCCCTTTGCTAGGTGGCCGGGGACTCTGCCTGCCGCGTGCAGGGGCCACACACTGGCCTGCAGATGTGTGTAGTTCTGCCTGATCGTGTTTTTAATTTTTTTCAATTGGGCAATTTCACACAAATATCTGGATTTCCAGCCTTGCGGGCAAATCTGGAGATCCGGCAACCTGGGCCCAAACCACCACCTGGCAGTGACCAGCGGCGCAAGTCGCAGCCGCCCCCGCAGGACGAGAGGAGAGGGGAGGGGACGCTCAAGTTGTCCCTGGCCACGGCCCCAGGTTCTGGGAGAGCAGCCTGGATGTTTCCAGAAGCTGTGTCCTCCTCCACTGTGGCTGGAGAGGACAGAGAACTGCTTTGTGGGCCCCCGGAGTCGCGGCGTGGCAGCCACACGCTGGGGGCCGGGCAGCGCCGAGCCCGGCTGCTTCTCCACTCCAGGAAGCTGGTGTTTCCTACGCAACATGAGACTCCTCCGGCTTCCTGGCTGGGCCCCCTGGCTGGGCTTTCTCTCGGGCGCTGTGGCCCCCACGCCCGAGGTCGGCCTGTCCAGGGCACCTGGGCAAACACCGGGCCCTGCTGGGCCTCCCACCCTGGCCTGGCGGCGCCCGGCAATCACGGCGGCATGGCCCGTGCAGCCCCCGGGGCTCAGGCCTGTTTGCTTCCTCCGCGGTGCGGTGGGAGCCAGGCCCCCTGACAGCAGCAGCCTGTCTCAGAACCACCGGGCAGAGTTTTTCATTCCGACTTCAAGGAGCTTCCACAAAACCCAAACAAACATTTGAGAACAGCTGCCTGGCCGCGGGGCTAGAGACTGTGCCAAGGAGAAGGGCTCAGCCAACAGGCCCACAGGGTCCCGGTCGGGAGGAGGGTCCGACAGGCGGGTCCGACAGGTGGGCTGGCCTGCGAGACCCGGCAACCGGCCATGGAGTCGCCCTGCGCGTGGTCCCCCCGCCCTGCGCTGACCACGTGGCCCACAGTGCACGGCCGGCTACGCCTCCACACTGCCTGGAACCCCCCTCTGCCTCGTCCCCAGATCCCACCTGCCCTGCGAGGCCCCTTGAATGCTTCCCCAAGGTTTTCCGGGAGCTGCCCTGGGACCCCTTAGAAGCCGCTCTGAACACCCCTCTCCACTTTCCATCTTTACAGAACTGGGTGCTTATGAGGTTCCCTTCCCTGCTGACCCCGGACCCCCTAGACGGGGGTTCAGAAAGACCCAGCGGCAAGGCCCCTCCCCGCCTTTTCCAGGCGGGTCACCTTGGACCTGTCACTTCCTCACTTTTTACATTCCGGTGTCCTCAGCTGTAGGACGGTGAAGGGTGCCTGCCCGGCAGTCACTGTGAGGGGGAGGGGAGGGGGCATCGCACCTGGCCGGGAGCTAAGGCCAGGGTCTGGACACGCACAGGTCCCGGGCAGGGAGCAGCAGCGCAGAGACCTGGAGGTGCTGTGGCTGGGAGCACACACGGGACGGCTTGGGGGCCGAGTGGGAAACACGTTTGTTGAGATCCGTGGGAGAAGGGGTATCCTACCCACGCCGGGGGAGCAGGAAGCTGGCGCGCCCCGTGCAGGGCACAGAGAAGGGCAGTGAGGAGCCACGGTCCGTGCGGAACGTGTGACGTGAGACCCCCCTCCCCACGCAACCTCCGGCCAAACGCCTGCCGCGCTCCCGGCCGCACTGGGGCAAGTGGACGAAAACCAGACAAACCCACAGGAACAGCCAGAGACGCTGGCAAAAACAGTGCGTTTTAAATCACTGCCTTGATTTCTCTCAGAGGAAGGCATTTTCCTGCCCCCAGAACTCCGCCCCCCCAGCCAATTAGCAGCACCCGTCCCGGAAAAGACGCCTTTTCTTAGAGGGAGAAGCAGAGCTCACAGCGCAGCAAACTCAGGGCCTTTAACTCTGCAGTCTGGGGGACAGAAGCCTGAACCAGAATTGTGAGGCCAGGAAAATCCACCAGCAGCGGAGAGGGTGGAGGAATTTTCCAAGCACTTTTCAGTTTAAAGAGAAAAATAGAGAAAAACTTCATACGAAAAATCACTTCCCTCTCCTCTCTAAACATACCAAGCATGAGCCACTTTTTACGAGCAAGCCCAGTCACACACGGCCTATTTTGATATTTCCCAACCAACAACAGGACTTCACATTTTAAAAGGACACTTAAAAATAAACATGGAGACATTTCCATTTTCACCTAAATTTTATTGTTTTGTTTTGTTTGTTCATAACCCCACGGTTCAAGCCGGGGCGAGGCTCTGCCCTGCCCAGACGGCCCGCGGCAACCTCGGGGCAGGAGGAGCAGCTCGTGGGGGGGAGCGAGTGGTCACAGCAGCACCCTCGGGGCCCCTGGGGAAGGGACGCCCCTAAGAAATCCCTGTGCCCACAAATCCTGGAATCGCAGGTGAACACACAGTGTCTCCACGATGTCTCCAATGTGTAAAGAGTGAAATAATGTTTTCTGTTTCCAGACTCTAGGGACACCCTGCGGATTCAGACCACCGAAAGACAGGCCGGTCGAGTCCACATGCTAAAGACAAACCAGTGCCTCCTGTGAGCCAGAAAACCACAGACTGGCTGCCCCTGGAGGGTGGAGGGTGGCCACGCAGGCCCCCAGCCTGTCACCCAGGCTCAGGACATGACAAATGTCACAGGTGAGCAAATACCGATTGAGTTCCTGCTCTGTCTCGTGCCTGGGTTGGGCACTGGTAGGGCGGGTGTCCCCTCTTCTCTGTGGCTGTTCCTACCTGTTCTCAGGACTCAGTGCTGGGGACACGTTCTCCATGAAGCCCTCTGTGACATCTGCCCCAGCCCCCAACCCTGGGTCCAGTGTTAACACCCCCCATCTACGCCTGCCTGTATCCCGGGTGTCCCACACGTGCTGGGACATGATTTCGTCTTCTCTGTAACCAGGAGCCCAGCAGAGGGACTGGTGTCTGGTAGGACCTCAGGATACGACTGGTGAAGGAAGACATGTTTGTCATTGAGGTGCCGTCCCATCCTCTACTGCAGGAGCCAGCCCAGGACAGAGCCAGCCCCTAGACAGAGGGATAAACACCCGGGTGTAGGGTGTGACGAGGAGGCCAGGGGACATGGAGAAGAACCAGTTCATCCAGCCTGGGCCCGGGGCACACAGGAATCGCTTAATCAGAGCCTTGAAATCCAAGTGGGATTTTACCAGGGACTCGCGGGGGCAAAGGGTGTTCCAGGCAGAGGAAGCAGTCGGAGCAAAGGTGTGGTGAGTGGGGGGACCTAGAGTAGCCCCCGGGCCAGGAGAAAGGGCAGGGGAGGGGGGAGGGGGAGGGGGGGAGGGGGAGGCGGGAGCAGGCCAGGGCCGATGGCCAGGCACACCCAGGGCTGGGCTGAGAAGCCTGCTGCAGGCTTGCCTTCCCTCTTTCTCTGCAGTGAGGACTTAGAATATTTTTCAGTCCAAGAAATATAATCTAAAAATGCAAACAGATCCCTATTTCGAAAAATAACAACACTTGATTAAGCCAACACATGCTCTTTCCATTTAAACCTTTTTTTTTCTTTTTTGAAAGAGAGGAAAAATTTTAAAAACCTAAATAATGGAGAGATATGCTGTCTTCATGAATTGGAAGACTCAATACTGTAAGTACTTGTTTTTTCCAAATTGACAGAGAGAATCTCAATCAAAACCCCATAATGTTTTCCTTAATGGAAACTGACAAGGAGGTTTAAAAGCATGAAATGCTAAGGCCAAGACGGGAAAAGACAATTCTGAAGGACAGAGTGGGAGGCCCTAATCTGCTGGGTATCACGACATGCTGTAAGGCGAAGTCGTTGACACGATGTGTTTTGTTGCAGGGACAGAGAAACAGACGAGCGGAGAGAACAGAAACCAGCCGAGCACGCAGACACCCGATTCACGATGGCAGCACCACGGGGCAGCGAGCTGAGTGTTCTTTTCAATAAAGGCTGTGAAGCCAATTGCAAAGCCGTATTTTTAAAACAAAGCCTGACTCTACTTTTTGCCATACAAAAAGTCAATCTCTATGTAGATTTGTAGATCCAAATGTGAAAGAAAAAACAATCGTTTCCAGGAGAAAACATAGGATGGCAAAAATGTCTAAAATAAGAATAAAAAAGGACTAACTGGAAAGAAAAAGGCTGGACTACATTAAGAACTTCTGTTCATCAAAAACACAGATGAAAGGGCAGGACACGGGTGGGAGAGGCAGCTGCAACACACGTAGCTGCACAGGCTCCTGCCCAGGACGTGAAGAGCTCTTCAAATGAGTGTTCTCCACTGGGGACAATTTTCCTTTTTGTCCTCCCCCTGAGGACATTTGGCCAGGCCTGGAGATATTTTGAGGGACAACTGGTGTGGGTGGGCATGGCTGCTGTCTGGTGGGTGGACATCGGGTGCTGCTAAACACCATGCAATGCATGCACAGCCACACACACACACACACACACACATACACACATGGCCCTACACACACACACACACACACACGGCCCTACACACACACACACACACACGGCCCTACACACACACACACACACACACAGACACACACACATGACCCTACACACACACACACAGCCCTACACACACACACACACACACACACACACACACGGCCCTACACACACACACACACACACGGCCCTACCCACACACAGCCCCCCCCCCACACACACATGGCCCTACACACAGACACAGCCCTACACACATACAGCCCTACACACACACACAGAGACACACACACACACACACACACGGCCCTACCCACACACACACAGCCCTACACACACACACACACGGCCCTACCCACACACACACAGCCCTACACACACACACACACACACAGACACACACACACATGGTCCTATACATGCACACACAGCCCTACACACACACACAGCCCCACACACATACACACACACAGCCCCCCACGCACATCCATACACACACACACATGCACAGACCCACATACACACATTATCTGGCCCAAAATATCAACAGTGCCAAGGCTGAAAAACCTTGCTTTAAGTTTATCAGGAAAAAAAACATACAATCTGATAGAAAAATGAGCAGAAGACGTGAATAGGAAATTCACACAAGAGAAAATCTCAAGGCCCTGTTCAAGAGCATCAGTAATTAACAGGAAAATACAAATTCAACCCCATGACCTACAGTAACACACCATGCATGGCTAAAATCCAAAAGACTAACAATGACAAGTGTTGACAAAGGTGCAAAACAACTAAAATGTCCACACGCTGCCAGTGGGAATGTCAGCCGGTACAAACGCGCAGCAATTTTACTCATGAAAGCCAAAAAGTGGAAACCATCTAAATGCCGGTTGAGAGGAGGCTGGAGGCCGGGCGGGGTGACTCACACCTGTAATCTCTGCATTTTAGGGACCACAGCGGGAGGATCACTTGAGCTCAGGAGTTCGAGACCAGCCTGAGCAAGAGTGAGGCCCCTTCTGTACAGGAAATACAAAAATTAGCCAGGCGCGGTGGCGCCTGTAGTCCCAGCTGCTCCGGGGGCTGAGGCAGGAGCAGCACACTCTGTCCTGGGTGACAGAGAAAGACCCTGTCTCAAAAAAAAAAAAAGTAGTAGCCGGATAAATAAATGGCCACATATTCCTACAAGAGAAGACTAGGGAGCAATGAAAATGACAAAACTACAGCTACAACCAACAATGTGACAGACCCCACAAACGTAACATTGAGCAAGAGGAGCCAGACCCCCAGGGTCGTACTGCAGTTCTCCATTTAAGTACAGTTTGCTTAGAAACAGGCAAAACTCAAGCACGGTGTGGGAGGGCAGGATGACGTTTAAGAGCAGGAAGGGGATGGTGACTGGGAGGCCCGGGAGAGGCTACTGGGAGCTGGCGATGTCCATTTCCTGATGGTTTTGTGAACTGTACTTTGTGATTTGCGCATTGAATATATGTTATATCTGCCTAACAAGATTTTTTTTTATTTTTTGAGACAGAATCTCTCTCTGTTGCCTGGACTAGAGTGCCGTGGCGTCAGCCTAGCCCACAGCAACCTCAAACTCCTGGGCTTAAGCAATCCCACTGCCTCAGCCTCCCGAGTAGCTGGGACTACAGGCGTGCGCCACCATGCCCAGCTAATTTTTTCTATATATATTTTTAGTTAGCCAGATAATTTATTTCTATTTTTAGTAGAGACAGGATCTCACTCTTGCTCAGGCTGGTCTCGACCTCCTGACCTCGAGCGATTCTCCTGCCTCAGCCTCCCGAGTAGCTGGGACTACAGGTATGCACCACCATGCCCGGCTAATTTTTTCTATGTATTTTTAGCTGTCCATATAATTTCTTTCTATTTTTAGTAGAGACGGGGTCTTGCTCTTGCTCAGGCTGGTCTCGAACTCCTGACCTTGAGCGATCCTCCAGCCTCAGCCTCCCAGAGTGCTGGGATTACAGGCGTGAGCCACCACCTGGCCCTGCGATCTGTATCTTACATTCAAAATGAGACGTCCTTGCACGTTGCAGGAACTGCAAGGTGAGTCTGCAACGCTGAGATGCTGGGAGCTGGGAGCGGAGAACCCAAGCTCAGAGGCCCGGAGGGGCCGGGGGCGACGCCTCAGGGAGTGGCGGGACCAGCACCTGGAGGGATTATGCGTTGTCCGCAGAGGCAGCCACTGCTCAGGCCCAGCCTCACCAGGTCATCTAATTCCCAAGAAAAGTGAGAAATTGCTGTGTTGGTTTTAAAACACGTCTGAGTTGAGAGCCCTCCACGCACAGGGACCGGCTTCGGGGACGCACTTCTCATACCCAGAATGGAGCAAGAGAGCAGCTGCGGAACTTCCCCAGGAGGTCAGCAGGGGGGTGCACCTCCCACATGGGGGATGCGGGGTGGGGGGCTCTCACCCTTGGAACGTGGCCCTGCTGCGAGGAAGCCACGCACCCGCTGGAAAGGCCCCATAGCCCCGGGAGGTCACAGCAGGGGCGGCATCGGCTGCCAGGCTGTGCGTGAGTGGTCTCCACGGTCCAGCCCCAGCCTCTGAGCCGGGGCAGAATAGATCAGCTGACCCCGCCTGGCCCTGCCCACATTGCAGATTCCTGAGAAAAATACCTATTGCTAAGGCTGTTCTTTAAAATCACTAAGTTTCTGAAAAGCTAGTTAAGCAGTAACAGATACTGGAATCTCCAGATTTTAATGTGAATTTTCCAGATTTTTAAAATACTGCTTGGTATGAACAAAACAACTGCAGGCGGGTCTGCCCCGTGGGCTGGGGAATGGACAGAGAGCACCTGCCACCACCCTCAAAGGCACCGAGTCCTGGCAGGCATGAGTGCCCCGGCCAGACCCCCAGACCCATTCGCCGCGACTCTGGCGCAGAATACGTGAGCACTGGAACATCAGAGTGGCAGCCGCGACTGCACCCTGCTGATCTGCAAGTCTACAGTTTTGACCAACTTTTGGACCAAACAGATCACGAGCAAATTCCACTAGTTGGAACTAGCAATACCTTGGTGTGTCTGTCTGTCTCTCTTACACACACACACAGTTTATTTTAAACCAAAGCTTCAGAAACCTGAAGTGGTGTCTGATACAGTAACTCGCAGGCAACACAGATCAAAGAGTGAATTACTTGCGGCCACGACTGTAACAATGTAAGTTCACACCCACTGAATGTTGCTAAATGTGGAAAGTGCAACATTGTCTAACCTGATTTTGCAAAACAAAAGCAGGCGGACTTGGAAGGAAGCTTCCTGCAGGGTGTATGCCGGGCATCTCAGAATCTTCTGCCAACACATTCCGGTCTTTTAAGGCCAGAACAGGTGACACTTAAAACAGGATCATCTGAATGACAATAGACGGGAAATGGACAACAGGTTCTTTCTATCTCTGTCTCTCCCTCCCCGGCTCCTTTTCTAAATCCACCTTTGCCTGGAGCTCCATTTGTACCCGGAGCAGCCTGAGGAAGGCCGGGGAGAAGAACTTTGGCACTTCCGGCAGCTGCATCCAGAGGCCCTCTGAGAGGAGGGACAACAAGCTGTGGCCGTGGTTGGCTGGAGGACACCCGGCCATCACCACCAAGGTTGCTTTTGTCCAGCACGAAACCTCTGGGTGCAGGTGTCTGCAAGGAGATGGAGCAGGAGCCCGGAGGCTGCAGCTGCGCTCGGATTGTCTGGAGCGCACAGTGCCCTGCGCCCATCTCCCCAGGGACCCCACTGCGGACAGGCTGCTTGACCCTGGAGGTCGCAGAATGAGCCCAGGCCCCAGCCGCCTCCTCCCAGAGATCCTGAGCCGACACCCCCACACGCTGCCGCAGCTGAGCCCTGACCTGCCTCCTCTGCCCACGGGGAGTCGATAGTTTGGGAAATGCTGCGGCCTGTGGAGCCACCACGCAGGCCACCTTGGATGGTGCCAGAAAGACGTCCCCGCAGGCTGCCCCACGCCTTTTCTGAGCCTCTCCCAGAACCTTCCCAAGCTCCTGTCCCACAACTCACAGCCTTGCTGATCCTCAGCACCTTCATGGGAAGCGCCCTCCGCCTGCTGCCTAGACCCCAGACCAGCTCCCTCCCCAGCACACAGAGTCCCGCCAGCGACCCCCACCGTGCGGATCTCTGGGCGGACGCCCAGACCCAGGCTGCTCGGGCTCACAGTGCACAGTCATCCTGCCTGGCGACTGCCTCTTGCTTCACTTCCCAACACGGGCACCCCGCGAGGGGTTGGTGCGGGCCCGGCACAGGGTTAGTACGCACAGAAATGCTGAATGACTTCACGAATACAAGGCAGACGTTCTGCCCCCATTGTGCAGATGAGGAAACTGAGGCTCAGGGAACTCATACAACTAGCAGGTGGCCGAACAGCAGACTGAACCAGGTCACCTGCAGCCTCCACATCTTGTTGCCTAGTAACATCACTCAGCCCATAGGGTCCTGATCAGACAAGCTAAATAATAGCTTAAAAATAAAGATGATTTTGTTTCCAGTTAACACAAAGACTTCCAAAGAGCCCACAAGCTGGCAATATTAAGTGTAGGGAACCTCCTGAAAAACTAAAGACATTTGTCTGCAAGGCAACCCCATGGGGCCCTTTCCTGCTCACGCTGCCCTGGGGCAGGAGGGAGGGGCAGGAAGGCCACCCTGAGGCCCCAGAACCCCAGGGCTGGCCTTAGCCCCGGGCAGAACAGACAGGTCAGAGAAATCACCCTTCTAGAACAAGAAGGACACCTCAGGGGTGACCCAGGCCTGGCTCTGAGTCCTGGCTGGAGTCGGCGAGACTGTGGGGGACAGAGAACTGTGGGTACAGGCGGCACAGGACCCGGCTCGCACATACACCAGTGCTCTACGCTGATGACAGTAATTACTGCGCAAAGTTGAATTGTGTTTTGTTGCCAACAGATAAATATGAAATAAAAAACTAAATTACAAAACCTTGAGCAAATGACTAATAGAATTGAACAAAAAAAGTTTATGGGCAGATGTGAAAGTGACCAGCCCTCAGCCCAACCCGGGAAGCCTGGCCCAGGAAGATTCCGAGACAAGGAGTCTTTTGTGTCGAGCTGCCCCAGATCCCTGCAGAACATGAGCACTGGGTTAGAAGTCGCCAGAACCTCTGCAGCAGTGGCCTGGGCCCACGGGAAGAACATGTGCCATGCACGCGTGTGCCCACCAACACACACACACACACACATCCCTCCTGCCGAGCTGGGTCAAGATGTGTCATTTCCCAAGAGGCTTCTGACAGAAGATGACGGAGTGGAGATTTGTGAGAAGAGAGACTCATGCACAATAGGATCTGGGAAAACTGCATGAATCAAGTGCTGGTTTACAGCCTTCCCAGACCCCTACAAAAACCTATACTTCTTGGAGATGTTTCGTTAACCTGTGGAAATTCCCACCTCCGCTGTGCACCACCCCAGGGCAGGCCTTCTAGGTCCATCCGCCTGGGCACCAGAGCATGAGGCACAAGCTCCGACTCTAACACAGACCCCAGCGCTATACCGCCGGGAGCAGAGCTGCTCTGGGTGCAGCGGGGCAGAGGCCGGCTTGCGACCTCCTCTCCTCAAAACACCCAAGAACACTGTGAGCCCTGGGGTTCCACGGAACACAGCGTGAGAACAACTGCTCTAAAGTGTGCCCCCGTGGCAGGGTGGCCGGCAGGATGAAAACCACGGTGACTTTTGGAGGCAGAGCGTCCATGGAGCAGGGAAGGTAGAAGTGGGACGGCAGGAGCTGATGAGGGCTGGGGTGGCAGGGAGGTGGGGTGGCAGGGAGGTAGGGTGGCGGGGAGGTGGGGTGGCCGGTGCAGGCGTCTCACTGCCAAGCGTGTCACACGCTGAGCAATGACAGCAGCTGGACGCGGATCGGGAGCCACATGAGGGAGCTCAGGTGTCAGGGACCCAGGCAGGAGGCGGAGGGGAGGGCTCAGGTGGGAGGCCGGGCCCTGCAACCCGAGAGCAAGGGCCAGACAACGACCGGTGTCTCCAGGTGGGGGGCTGAAGGCCTCCCCAGGGCAGGGCGCCAGGTGAGCAGGGAGGGGGCAGCCCTGAGGTGCCTGAGGATCCCTCTGGAATCTCAGACCGTGGCCTCCACAGGGACCGGAGCGTGCACCCCCAGCGGCTGGTCTCTAATCTCATAAGCTACTGTCTGTGGAGGGAAGGGGGTGGGGGGCGGTTGCAGATGAGCCGTCCAGAGCCCAGGCAGAGACCCCGTCTCTGATTTCCTCCCAACTCCTGCTCCCCCCACAGCCGCCATGAGGCCAGGGAGTGTTTCAGTCCCCTACAGGCCACCTCTGCGGAGACCCCTTGCTCGTCTGACCTGCTCCAAGGCTGGTGTTAAATCATGGGGCCTGCAACACACACGGGGACAAGAGGAAGAAAACGATCCCCGTCGTCTCCGAGCTCCTGTTATGTTCATAAAAGATTCAATTCCACCGTGCCCTGCTTTTAGAAAACCTCGTTTGTGAATTTCATAAATAAGCTAGAGAGGAGATATTTATATCTCCAGAAACACTCATTGTATAAAGGAACATTAACATTCACGTTACAAATGATTCACCACAGGACGCTCGTAACCAGTGGGGTCCAGTGTTCAAAACGTGTCTTTGCAGTCAGGCTCAGCGGGACAGGATTCGAATGTCTCCAGCCTTATTACTGTGGACGATGCGATATTCGGACCAGACTTCTCACCTCCAGACCCTGGAACTGCTGTCCGGGCACCTGGTGCCCTTAAGAAGCTTTAGGGCAAACCAGGACACTTTTTTGTTTTACAAGAAATCGTTTTTCTATTAAGCATTTGATAAAGACTTTCTCCCCTCATGCCTCACAGGCAGACATTTCAGCTGGACCCCCCTGTCTGGGATGCTGGCAGGGGCGGCCTGAAACTGCTCAGACCTTGCGGGCAGGGAAGGGGAGCCGGGGGCAGTCTGGGCTGATCGCAGAGCGGCCAGGCTGGCAAATGGACAGTGCACTAATTTTGCCAACTTAGAGACTCTGTGATTTTGAGGGACTGGAGGGGGACTTGCTCTCTAGCCCCCTGCACGGCATCCTGCCAAAATCCCTCCAAGTCTCTCCCCAGTTCTCAGTAGCAAAGTGACACATTTTATAATCTCTTTGGCTGTTTTCACAGGATTTTCCTGGGGGGAGGTTTGATGTTCTGTTCCGATCGCCGTCTTTGGACTGGAACCACGACATATCTTGGACGTGCTGTGGTCTCTGCCCACAGGCTGGCTTCTCCCTTCCCACCACTCACGCCCACGGGGACCACCTGAGAGCAGAGCTGTCTCTCTCTCTCCCTCCCTCATTTAGTCAACTGTGTCCTTTGAGTGACAGAACAAAGTCATTCACCCGGCCGCGCCTTCCCACGCTCTATTTCCAGGTCGGACCCGGCCTGCCGCGGCGCGTGGCGAGGCTTTGGCCAATGGACAGAGGGACAGGGTGGAAGCAGTACGTGCAGTGGGAGGGCAGGGACCGTGACGGCAGAGAGACCCAGCCCATCCTCCATCCGGCCTCTCACTGTGGGACCTGTGACAAGTTACGTAACCTCCAAGGAGGCCTCAGTTTCCTGATGTATAAAACGCTCTTTGTCATGTCATTAAAGGAGATGAAATGAGAACCTCATGTCAGGTAGGAGGTGGAGACCAGACCTGCCAGGCAGGATGGACGGAGGGGTGGGTGGGAGGCAGGAGGGAGCAGGAGGGACTGCGGCAGCACAGCGCCCTGCAGGCTGAAAGCCACCCTCAGAGGCCTTGGAATGACAATGGCAAAGGCCAGATGCATCACCTCTGTGGGCCGAATTTTGCCCCTGGCTGTGACCTCTGCCCCGCAGTCTGGCACATGCTGCACCCGCAATGTGACAGCCCAGGGCAGAGGCTCTGTGATTTGAGGCCTGCATAACTTAGAAGCCAAAGACCACAGCTCAAGTTCAGGTCTGAGTTCTCTGTCAGCCCCACCTTGAACAACTAATGAACTGCTGCAAAAGCTTGGACGCTTTGCACACTGAGAACCCGGGAAAATCCTCACTATCTGCCCAGGAGATGGCACCAGGAGGTGTTAAGTGACATTCTCGATGCTCGGGCCGGCCGCCTGAAACAGCCCTCTGCTGGCCCTGAGGCAAGTCCTGCAAGCGTCAGAGAGTCCAGGGCCGTGAAGGTTGCCGTGGGCCAGGGCCCTGCCAGGGAAACCGGAGCAAAGAGCTGCGTGTGGCAACAGCCCCAAGGAGGCAGCAGAAATGCCCAGCCGGTAACTCGATAGCAAACAAATTCTGTAAATAACGCAATATCTGCAGCCTCTGGGGAAACGCAGTATTAGGTGAAATATAAGGCCGTGGAAGGAGGGATCACATGTCTTTTTAATTCCCCTGCCGTGCACAAGGCAGCGTAAGCATGCAGAAGGCGCTTAGCACCAAAGGCGTGAACATGACTGGAAGGCGTTGCTGGGCAGAAGGAAAGACGTGCGGACGGTGACGGTGACGTTTCCTGGTGACAGCTTATGCAGGTGCTGGTGGGTGAGTCTGTATGTCACACAACAGGGAGGAAGGCCGGGTTGCCAAAGTCTTGTCTTTTATCACAAACATTTCAGTTGTCTGCACAGCAACAGCCACGAATGTGGCCTCAGGCAGCCTGCAACGCCCAGCTTCCTGGCAGGACCACCTGCAGATCTGAGCTGGGGAGAGGGGAGCGTTCCTAAAGCCTGAGGGGTCATCCCTGCGTCCTGCCACTCCTCCTGTGACCGGAATGACACCTTCGAGGTCTGGCCAGGCACGCCAGGGCTGGTGGAGACCTCGGCTCCCTCCGCCTGTTCTCCTCCCAGACGCTAATGAGAAGGCGCGATGGCCTTGCTCACTCGTTTGAACCGAGGCCACGTACGCTGTGGCTTGGCGGGCGCTGAGCAGCTGGAGCAGTTAAAGAGCGGGTCAGACAGAGGCTGCCCAGCCCAGCCCCGTCCTGGAAACTCTTATGAGCATTTACAAGAATAAGAGGAGAAAATAAAGCCTGCTTCACGGAGGGTGGTGGACAGGGCTTGGGCTTGGAGTGAAGAATTTTAAATGTTGACCCTGGTTCAGCTGTTTCCAGCGGTGTGCACTTTGATATGTCATTGAACCTCCCCGGGCCTCAGTTTCCTCATTTGTAAATCGATGGTAATGCCACCATAGGTTTGCGGTGAGAGTTAGTGGATGGAGTCACACACACCCCACGGTGACACAGCGCCACATGGTGCACGGTGGGCACTCAGTAACGGTCTTCACCTGCCAGTGGGGATCCCAGGGCCTCTCAGACCTTCGTCACCGGTGTGTTGTGACAGCCCATAAGACACGTGAGCAGTCTGGGGGGGGACTGAGTACTCCTTTTTCTTTGGCTGATGAAAAACACATGCAAATCCCAATGGTGATCAAAGGATGCACTCTACTCACGCTCACACACCACAGCTAGTTGGAGAATGTTCCAGAATGTCCTATGTTCCAACCCAAATTAATAAAAAAAGCTGAGTCTCCAGGTAGGACCAACCTGCTTCTTCCCTAGGTGCAGGGAGGTCGCTGTGATCTGGAGGAAGGCAGCTCCCCGAGTCTCCCAGCGGGGCTCTTGCCTCAGGGGAGCCAGAAACACAGGCGCCCACCCCACCCAGCCCACAGAGGTCAAGAGTCAAAGGTGAAAGGCAACAAGTCCTTCCTATTTAGTAAGCATCTTTCAAACCACTAATGAAACGCAAACTAGTGAAATATGGCGAGGTTGAAGGGCCAGGCTACGGCTGCCAGAGTCAGGTGCCGACCTCCTGCCCTCAGACAAAGAGGCCAGAATTTCCAGATGTGAGTCACAGTCAGCAGCTGGGGACACAGAGCGCTGCAGGCAGGAGGCTGCCGGTCTGGAGCAGAGGACACTGGGGATGGCCCACTTGGGTCTTGGAAGGCCAGGATGGAGCAATAGCGAATTCCTGAGGGCAAACACCAGGATGCCAGCCGAGACTCTGGCGGAGTTTCACCCCGAAACCCCAAAGACGAGACTCTGAGGCACAAACAGGAAAAGGCCATGTGCCTCCAGAGGCCAAGAGCGGGCGGGTGGCACTAACGGAAAAAGCTCCAGAGGACAGGGTGGCCCCGAACCCCTCAGGCAGAGCAGCAAGACGGAAGGAAGACAGCCCTCACTTCCCCTTCTCAAACTCCTGGCTGATGTCACCAGTGAGGCACAGCCCCCTTCCCCGGGGACCCCAACTGTGCCTTCACGTCCTTCTTGCCTGAATTGATAAGTGAAACAAAACCTAATCGCTGTCCCAGGCTGGAGGAAAGACCTGCAGCCCCAGCAGGAGGGACAGTCCAGTGCTTGGGACACGCAAGTCCGGCCCGTTTGTTATGCTGTGCTGGAGTCTTGGAGTCTGCACACTGGGGACCACTTAGCAGCTGTGCCTCAGTTTCCCATCTGTGCGAGGGGGAACCCCATGGGGAGGATGTGAGGAGTGCCGCACTTGATGATCAAGGAGGGGTCACTGCCTTTTTTCTTACACCCACGATTCCGCCCTCTGGAGGTGCCTTCGTCTTGGGCTCAGCCCAAATCGACAGCTCCCAGAACATCCTTATCACCTCCCGCTGTGTCCTAAACATTAGTAAACCTGTTGAGATTCACCCACACCTGGCTTGGCTGGAACCGCCAGCAGCCTTGAGACGGGAAACGGGGCCTCGTCACACCTGGTCTCAGGATAGGAGACCTCAAGTGGCGGCGAGGGTGGCATGAGGATCACAGACAGGAAAGGGCCCCAACCCCCAGGGCCTCATCCCCACCCCCATGTCAGGCAGACCCCGTCACCGAAGCTGTCATCTCCAAAGGCCGGTTCGACGCTTTGCTCCCGGCCCTCTGGGGAGTCCCAGCGTGTCTGAAGCCGGTGGCTCAGTGGAATGACTTGCACTTGGCTCGAGGGGAATGAACACATAGGGACGTCTGTAGAAGCCGCACAGGCCGACGCTCCCAGGGTGGTGAGCAGAGGCGAGCCCTCCCGGCAGCAGGCAATTCAAGCAAACCTGTCCCCAGTTCTCCCCTGGAACCTGCTCCCTCCCATTCCAGTCTCCGCATAGGGATCGTGGTTTGTTGTGTGGTTTTAACGTGCAAGACAGCTGAGGTCCAGAAAGGTTGAGCATGTTTTCAGGACCACCCAGTCGGCCAGCAGCCCACCCCAGCCTGGCCTGTGGCCCCGACTCCAGCCCCGCATCCTCGCGGCCTGTCCCGAGCTGGCTGTCCTCCCCGGCCATCTGTCTGAGCAGCCCAGCAGTGAGGTGTCCTGGGCGGCAGCAGATGGAGGCGGATCAAGGCGCGGAAACCAAATGGCACCACGCTAGGGAGCAGTACTCTCCAAGTGGAAATATCCTCGTTTGAGGCCACAAACAACTGAAAGGAAGGAAATAAAAGCAAACCGTGGGCCAAGCAGCTGCTCGGTTCCACAAGCCGAGCCCCGACAGGGCTCGTCACCCCTGGGCAGGCAGCCACCTCCAACGTGGCACAGACGCCACTCAAGCCGGACCAGCGCTCTCTGCTCTGCACTGGGTCACCATTTCTTCTGTCCCCCCCGGGGAAAGTGGAGGAGAAAGACCGGGCTTGTGAAAACACAGCCTGCCCTGGAGCCGGACGGCGGGAGCTCCCTGCAACGGGGCCGGGCCCCCAGTTCAGAGACGGGTGCCTGGCACAGGTTGGGTTTGGCTTGGAAAGGACAAAGCAGTGACTGCACACATGAGAAGACCATCCAACACCCTGAGGTCATTGCACACATCAATCACCCTCCCTTCCTGCAGGTCTCTGAGGTGGTGGCCCCCAGGGGCAGGCAGCAGGGAGCCCCTGCTTCCAGCCAGCAGCCGTGGGCTCTGGGCGCGGCACTGGGACTGACGGGAAACGCGTTCACTGAGCTCTGCCCAGGAGCACCTGTCAGAGCCACCTGGACGTGCAGTAGCTCCCAGCACTGTCAGGTCCCAGGCAAGGCGGGACGGTTGGCACACCTGCACTCACTCTCCACGCGGGGGTCAAACCATCCAGTCGTTGGACCGGAGCCTCCAGGTGCAGCAACCAGGCGGAAAAGGGAGCCGGCCATGTCACTGCTCAGATGCCCCATGGCAAACGGCAGTCTCCTGACTTTCTAGAACGCTCGAGAGCTCACAAGAAAGAGGTCTAGACGTGCATCCTTTTCCAACCCCAAGGGCAGGCAGGAAGGCCACCCGAGGACCTTCCCGAGAGTCCCTTTCGTGGGCCTGCCACGCAGAGCTGTGCCTTCCTGCAGCCCTCCTCCTCCTCCCACCCCAATCTGTCCCTGGCCTGTGGCACATCTAAGTAGCCCCGCAGAGGAAACGCCATGGGCAGGACGGAGACCGAAGGCACGTGTGACCCCCAAAGACCTCACCTCGTGCCCTGGCTGAGGGCAGCCTCCAGTCCGTCTTCCTGGGGACACCTGTCTGCTCGTCTCCCACACTCCTGTCAGTCTGCCCCCCTGTTTTAGGCCCCTGTCATTTTCACCTGGGTGATGGACAAAGCTTCCACGCTGGTCTCCCTGCCCTGTCTACCTCCCTCCACCCCATCCGCGGGGTTGCCTGAGCCGTCGTCCCGGGAGGAAGTTTACACCCCCCTCTGCTGCTTAAGCTCCGTCTGCGGCTCCTGGTTGTATACGGTCGTAACTCCTAGCATGGCCCTTTGTGACCTGACCTCTGCTCATCTGTCTGGGCGCTGACAGCTCTGGTCGATGACACCATTGGGACAAAACAGAAACTAAAGTCTCTGAACAGTCACCCGGGAGGGACAGGGTCATCCGTGCTCTGGGCCCCTCACGGCTCCGGACACCTCGCACCGCCCTGCCTGCAGCCGCTCCCACGACACAGCGTGCTGCCAGGGGACGGCGGATTTCACCTCTACACTCTGAGCACCCAGCACGGCGCCTGGCATTTGCGCAGTTCCTGTCAAAGGCTTCACACCTTTGTGACGAGTCCAAATTCTATTATTCTGAAGCACCTACTCTGTCCCAAACTCCATATCAGATACTGTCACATTTCTCAGCCTTTTTGACTCTCACCAAAAGCTTGAAATCTAGATACTAACAACAGTGATAAAATAGTAATATCCAAAATTTATTTAGCACTTATTATACGCCAGAAATTGGCCTAAGTGTCCCCAGGTTTGGATTCACTTACTGTGAACAACATCCCTATGAGTTAAGTACTATTGTAACGTCCCTTCTATACCTGAAAAAACTGAGATTTGAAAAGGATGAGGGACTTAACTAAAGTTACCTAGTTCCCCAAATCTTTAAGAATTAAATCCAGACTCATCAGCTTCTACAGCCTGTGTCCTTAACAACTATAATGACCCCATTTTACAGATGAAGAAACTGAGGCTCAGGAAGTTTAGGGGGTCGCTCAGGGCTGTGCGGCTAGCAAGTGGCCACGCCAGCCCTCCTGGCCCCACATCCTGCTCTGGGGACCCCGCTACTCTCTGTACCCGGCGATCCTCCCTGTGGTTCAGGTGGGCTCAGGAAAGAACCTTGGCCCGTGAAAGCCAGATTCCCGAGACAAGAAGCCCCCAGGAAAGCACGAGCGTCCGAGCATAAAGCTGGCACTGTGCATCCATCCTCGGGAAATCCGTGCAGCCAAAGGACGCTGGGCTCTGCCTGAGTGTTGCTGGCAGCAGGGAGGACATGTGACTCACGGTATTTATAAGGGACAGGCTGCCCACTTTCCTCTGACCGGTCTGGGTAGCGGCACTACCATGGAACACACTGCCCGGAGAATTCCAGATTCAACAGAGGAAAAGCAATCAGGGAAGAGAAACACACAGGCGCACACACAAACACACAGAAAAACGTGGCGTGTCTTGTGCAGCCCCACAAAACTCCGGGAAGGCCCAGCGCAGGCGCCGTGACCACAGAAGGAAGGACCAACACCGACCGGGGACAGGCTGGGGGCGTCACTCCCCCCCTCGTGGGGGGGCAATTCGAGGCGTCTCCAGCTCAGCTCCCGGCTGCCCGCGGGCCTTCCAGGAAGGGTGGCTTTGGGACCCCGACTCTCTGCTAACGCGGTCAAGTGACCAAGTCGTTCACCTTCACTGAGCTTCTGCTTCCCCAGCCACAAAATCGGGCCATCGAGGCCTATGTTCGCGGATGGCCGTGAGGACCAATGAGGTGACGCCCAAGAAGGACTTGGCACCGGCCCAATCCACAGTCGCACCCAGTAAATGCTCCTCCGACCCCCCCGCGGGAGAAGGTCCTGCCCCTCCCCTGGCAACAGCGAAATAGGCGGGAAACGCTCCAGCCCACCGTTTCAGAGGAGTAGGCCCCTAGTTTCTGGTGACAAATGACATAGACAGTAAAGAGGGACGTACAAGCCGTGCTGTTGGTGGCCTTGGTGGCCACACATCGGAGGAGCTGTACCAATGTCCCCACGCCGGGTCACAGCCTGTCACGACCAAGACACCAATGGGCGTGACACAGATGCCAGATGAAAAGCCACTTCTGAACCGCAGCCACCGGCCTCCTGATGACAGCAAACAAACGAGCCAACCCAGCAAGACATCTGGGCCCATCCCCCAAAGTGACCATCCCTCCAGACAGGACCCAGCCCTGCCCATGAGTGGGATCCGCTTCCTGTCTCACGAGGCTGCCGGTTGCAAACCCTGTGCCTCTCCCCGGCTTCCTGAGACGCTAACCGCACGGTGACAGCCATGGCACCTCAGCAAGAAGGGAAATGGGAGAGGCCGGTTTAAAAATTATATAATCCTCCATTTTTAAAATAGGAGTGGGTATTTTTGGAAAGAACTGGCTGGGGAGTCGTTACCAGCCCTGCTGGCCGGCCTGCGGGAACTCAGGGAAAGGCCTCCTCTCTGTCTCTAGGAAGATGCATCCCGGTACAGCCAAGAGCAGTGGAGACCCGGGCTGGGCAGCACCAACAGAGACGGGCACTGGGACCAGGGACGGTGCAGACACAGTCTGACCCTGCGGGAGCCAAGGACAGGCTCGGGCGCACAGTGGGAGGACAGCAGTTTGGACGCCAGTCCCCGAGATGGCTCTCTGCAGCACAGCCCTCCACCAGCTACCCAAGCCCTGTGAGCGCAGCCACGCCCCACTTCTTGTTCCCCAGTTAGACATTATCAGTCAATCACAACTCTCTTTCCCTATGAGCCCGAGACCCGTCCTTGACACAAGCCTCCCAGACGCCACCAGCCATTGGTGGGGGTCGGCATGCCGTGAGACTCCACCCTCTCCGCAGTGGCCTGTGAGTGGCCGCAGACATGGCGTGGACCCTTGCTACGTCCCGGGACGGGCATAATGAGACCCTCTGACGCTGGAGACCCGCTCCCTGCAGCCTCGAGTTCAGGGCACCGTTGTGACACAAACACAGCTGGTCGGAGAGTGAAAACACTCATGTATTTTCGGAGCAAATAAAAAGTACTTTCCAATCTACAGCACCTCACTGTGCCAAAGCCAAAGCCGTCCAAAAATACTCTGGTTCTCTCCCCTTTTGAGCCGTGAGTCTGTACTTCTGCCCTCTTAGAGTCAGCACAGCCGTGTGGCCGGATTGCCCAACGCCAAAGGTACAAGTGCACACGCCACACACGCAGTCCTGGAGCCAGGGTGTGGCCCGCTGTGTCCCTTTCCCTCCACCCTGAGGCACCATGAGGGAGCAGCCCTTGCTCACCCACGTCAGACGTGAGCACGAGTAAGAAATGAACCTTTTTGCTACTAAGCTGCTGGTATTTGGGGTGTTTGTTTCTGCAGCGAGGCTTTGCTCGTCCTGACTCACGAACCACTTCCAGCCAACCGTTCCGTGGGCCCTCTCAACAACCTCGTGGAATAAAAGAAATGTTATTATCCACATTATACGTAAATATGACAACTAACGCCCCTTGAGATTAACATTTAAGGAATAGCAAAACCTTTATATATCAACTGACCGGCTACCTTCACCAAAAAGGGAAATTCATATGCCCTACTCATGCAATTTTTACAAGAGGTAGGGTGTAGAAGCAAGTCATAGATCTCACTGAAAAATCAAATGTTATCTGAAAATTGACCCAGAAGCACGAAAATTATTTCCAAGTGACCAAACAGAATCATCTAAAAATAAAGCCACCATCTGCCACCACAGCCTCCCACACTCAGGGTCTCGCTCGTCTCTGCGAGGGTGGCTGGAACCCTCACATCCAGCCGCAGCCCACCCCAGCCGGGAACGTGGTCTCCTCCGCTTCTCTGCACACGCTCTCTGTGCAGATCCTACGCTCCTGCCAGCAGCAGCCAGTCATTAATCCACGCTCTCCCGCTCCCGCTCCTTCCAATGACAGACACCCCGTGCTCCAGGCCCTGCCCCGCGGCCCCCTGCATCCCCAGCTCCAGGCTATAGATAATCACAATAATTACATTAACCAATGAGTCATCATTTTAGCTCCTTCTTCCTCCAACATGGCTTTCAATTTCTATTTTTACATAAATGGCCTTATTGTAAATTCCTTAACGTCAGCCAACTCCACTCTTTTCCAGCAGCAGGCAGAGTGTGCGTTACAGACATAAAAATATCACAATAGATTTCTCTTCACTCTCTCGAGGCATGTGAATAACATCCCTGAGAAGAAGTCGCGGGCAGGGGGGACCATGTTCCGCCTCGTCTGTGGTCACTGTCCTGGGGGAGGGTCCACAGCAGGTTCCTGATCACAGGTGTTAGTCGGTCACCTAGTTGGTGCCGTTGCTGGCCTTGGGGCTGCGCAGACACATGGGGCTGCACAGACACAAGGACGTGACGTCCCCCCACCCCATCTGACCGCTGTCTCCTCTCCAGCGTCCTGCCCCGAGGCCCCTCCCGGCCCTCCCCACACAGACGTGCGTGAGCAGAGCTCCAATCCAGCTGGCGGGGTGAGGGGGAGTTTCGGAGGCGGCTTTGCAGGATTCCAGGAAAGGAAATTCTGAGACTGGAGGGATCAGGGAAGGCTTCCCAGAGGAGATGCAGCTTGACCGGGGCCAGCAGTTGAAGGCCCAGTTGTGGGACACCAAGGACTGGCCCAGGTGCAGCAGAGGCAAGGTGAGGAGGACAGAGGTGATGAGACCCTGAGGGTGGAGTAGACACCTGCTTGCAGCAGCCCCGGAGCAGGGAGTGGATGGGTCAGAGGAAGTGTCCAGACCGGCAGCTTCCTGCCCCCTCGAGCCCCTGGCTTGGATTTCAGGGCTCCCCTCCCTGGGCACCGCCGGCAGCATCCACCCCCGCTCGCCCCAACCACCACTGTGCAGCCACGCAGAGAAGGGGAGCGGTCGGACTTAGGGCTCCCACCGAGACGGGAAAGTGCGAGCGACGCTCCTACTTCCCCCTCCTGTTGTCGCGGCCAGACGTGACTCTCCAGGGTCCCCACACCCCCTCACACTGAAACCCACATGCAGCCGCCAACCTCTTAAAAAAGACCAGCACTGGCTTTTCTCGCAAAATAGCCTTGCAAAGGGTTTGCTTTGCAAAGTCACAGTCGCTCTTAACTCGCTTGGATTTTTAAGCCTAGATTTCAGTCTGGAGGAATATTGGAAGGAGGGCGCCGGCCGTGGACTCATCCCAGGACCAGTGTTCATCCTCGCCTCTCCTCGGCCAAGGAAAGCTCCTATGCTGGAAAAAGCACCTCACCGTCCGCGGAGCCGTATGGCGCAGATTATAAATAGAAATAAAGAAGCCATTCTGACATGTTTGCCATTCTGCCTTGAGCTCCCAGAGCTCCCAGAGCAGGAAAAGAACTGGATATTTTCCTTCCCACTTGGAAAAAAAAAATCATATTTCTTCAGGTTTCCAAATAATGTCACACTAATAAAACATGATCGTCTATTTTTTTTAAAAAGGCACAGACTTAGACTCTTTCACGAGAGGACGTTTATTTTAACCTGTCGTTTTTATAACTGAGAAACAATGGAGGGAGGAAGGTTCACTGGATACCTGCTACGCACCAGGCATGACGCTGCGTGTTTCCTGCATGTTGCCTTACTTAATCCTCACAGCCAGACCATCTGGTAACTATCCTCGGCCTTATTTTCATGATCAAAGAATTTGAGGAACAGTGGTGAAGTGACTTCCCTGATGGCACACGCTAGAGAGGGGGCGGAGCAAGAGTCAGGAGCCACCTCCTCGCCGCGCAGTCGGAACGCCGCCGTCTGGACGGGCCGGCGCTCTGGGCTGAAGCTCTGTCTTTACCCACGTGCGGCCCAGGTGGGCAGAACCGAGGACTCGGGGGCAGGGGGCAGACTAGGGAGTGCGAGGGACCAGGCCCAGCTCACCTGGTCTTCTTCATCCGAGAGCAGGCGCGGGCCGGGCGGGCCACAGAGCCCCGCTTGCAAATGAAGAAAGGTAATCGCAGGGAGGCTGAGGCCTGTGCCCGTCGTCCCAGAGCCAGCGAGTGGCAGCGTCAGGACAAGGACCGGTTCTCCCAAGACTCTGTCCAGTGGCCTTTCCATCGTGCTACGCCCGGGGTACACATGCCGGGTTTTCCTTACTTGGGGACATTTCCCCAAATCATCTGCATGAGTTCAGATTTGGGCTACTGAGCTTGCTGTGCGCCCGAGGACATGATTTCACCTTGATGGTGCATCAGGTTTGTGCTGCCCCGATGGCAAACGGTGGCAGTGAACAGGCAGGGGCAGCCACTGAGGCAGCCGCCGGGCTAAGCACGTCTGCATCAGCTCAGTCCTCGCCAAGCGCTGAGTGACTTGCTCAAGGTCAAGCGGGGACAGCTATTATTAGCTCTCACTTTTATCCTGCATGTTCTCCTTTTATTCCCAAGAGACAAACGCATCAGTGAAATTAAAATCAATCACGTGTGTAAAGGGAAAACACGGCAGCGACGTGCAACACGGGTCGGGTTTCTCTGGAAGTCCCCCCTCCTCGAGTCCAGCCAGGCCCCTGGGCAGGCATCTCGACGCCCAGCTGAGGCTGCCGCTGGCCCCGACCCCTCCTCCGCCAGGGCGTGCCACCCTTTCCAGCTGCCGCACCTGTGCTGTGGGCACGGCCGGCCCGCGTTAGCGACCGCTAATAGCATGTTCATGCCGGTGTTTTCTCAGCCTCATAAATTAGACCTAATGATGTGCTTTCCTGCTGCATTAAAAAGGCATGACTACATGTTTTTATAAACATGTTTAACCATAAATCTGGTTAGTCTGATCAGCGAGCCAATTCTGCCTGCGAAAAAATATGAGAATGCTTCCAATAGAACTTAAAATATCCAGTGTCCCTGGGAAACCTGTCATAACAGCGAGGACAAAAGCAGGTCCCGTTTCCTTGGCATGTTATCGTGCTTTGTGCTGGCACTCCACACGCATTCACAAGCAGTGCTCACAACGTGTATCTTCAAAACAGTGTTGCAAAAAAATGCAAAAGTAGTCCTCCCAGCACGCCTACAAGCAGGAACTAGTAGGCGCATCACACAGGCAAGAAGTCTGAGGCTCAGGGAGGGTCAGTGACTCGGATGCAGCAGGCTCCCACTCTGGGGCTGACAACTGCTCATCCTCCAAGAGCAGTTTATGCGTCATCTCTCCTGATTTCCCAAGACATTTCCTACTCCCTTTGGGCTCCTAAACTATCCGATATATTCTTCTATAATAGTAGTTCATGCTGAATTGTACCTGTTTACTTTTCTGCCCCACTTCGCCACTAGACTATAAGCAGGTTGAAGGAAAAGGCTTTATCCTACTATCCTGGTGCCCACCACAAGCCCTAGCAGGTAGTTAGTGTTCAAACAGGTTTATCAAATCAATGAGAAAGATGACGTTGGATGATGGGTGGGTTGATGAACAGATAGGCGAATGAATGGATAGAAGGTTGAGTAGGCAAATGGATGGGGAGTGTAATTGAATGTCATGTTTGATGAAGAGCTAGACGGATGAATGGATGGATAGATGAATAGATGGATGGATGGGTGGGTGGCTGGGTGGATGTGAGTCTAGATGGTTGAATGGATGGATGGGTGGATGGATGGGTGGGTGGATGGGTGAGTGAATAGATGGGCAGATGTGAGCCTAGATGGTTGAATGGATGGATGGATGGATGGATGTGTGGATGGATGGGTGGGTGGATGGGTGAGTGGATAGATGGGTGGATGTGAGCCTAGATGGTTAAATGGATGGATGGATGGATGGATAGGTGGATGGATGGGTGGGTGGATGGGTGAGTGGATAGATGGGTGGATGTGAGCCTAGATGGTTGAATGAATGGATGGATGGATGGATGGATGGGGGGGTGGGAAGATGTGTGGATGGACATAACATAGGTGATTTGGTAGATGGACAGACCAGTGGGTGGACAGACGGACAGACAAGGAGCAGACAGGTTCTCAAGAAGCCAAGTCACTGAGCCCTTTTAAGTACAAGTTTAAAGAGTAAAGATGACTCAAAAAAGAAAATGGAAAGTTGTTCTTCAGGAGATTCCAAAGCTAATCTTACTTAAATCAAAAAGGAAATATAGTTTCAGGCTATGTTTGTAAGACTTCTTTTGATTTATAAGACAGTAAGACTGATCTCAATAATGTCACATTGTTGTAAAACCTTATTATCATTAAGAAAAAACTCAATTTATCAGCTGTGTGGCAGGTAGAGTGCTAATATCACTCCACCAAGATAGCACCTGGCACACACACACCTACCCCTAAGTTGCTCCAATACCAATGCAGGTTCTGCAGTATAGAGATTCTGCAGATGTAATTAAGGTCCCAAATCAGTTGACTCTAAGATAGCTAGACTATTTGGGTGGGTCTGACTTAATCACACGAGCCCTTTAAAAGCAGAGAGCATTCTCCTGCTGGTTGCAGAAAAAGAACTTAGATATTCAAGGCACAATCAATATTTGGTACACTATTGTTGGCTTGAAGATGGAGGGGACCACAGGGCAAGTACAGGTGGCCTCTAGGTGCTGAGAGCAGCCCCAAGCTGGCAACAATAAGGAAACGAGGACTCCAGTCACACGGCCTTAAGGAAGCGCATTCGGCCAGCCACAGGAAGGGCTTGGAAGCAGAGTCTTCCTCAGAGCCTCTGGGCGAGAACTGAGCCTGACCAACACTGTGACCTCAGCCTCGCGACCCCCTGAGCACAGACCTGTCAGCCGAGTCAGGCTTCTGACCCACAGGACTGTAAGCTAATAAACAACAATAATAAATGGGTGTTGTTTTAAGCTGCTAAGGTTGTGGCAATTTGTTATGCAGTAAAGTTAAATTAATATATCAATGTCCTGCAGAATAACTCCACAAAGGAAATTCATTCTTGATATAAATTGAATTGTTGCCTTTTCTTCTAATCGATTAAGGAAATATTTAACAGCAACATTCTTTCTCAGATCGATTCAAATGCTGACTTCACAATACGAACATTTTCCCATATAAAGAAATGTTCTTTTGCAGGATTTTAAATAGCTACATACTATTGCATTATATGGAGACACAATGATTGATTGAATCTTTCCCCTACTGTGGGGCATTTGGAAGGTTTCCAATTTTTCATTATTGGAAACATCATTGTTACAAAAAATTCTTGTAGATGCATTCTTGTGCTTTTCTCTGATAAAGTCTTCAACACCGGGTCCCAGAAGTGAAATTGCTGGCTTAAATAGGGTGCCTATTTTTAAAGCTTTCAATACAATTGATACTTCCACCATTAGACAAGGCTGCACAAGTCCCCACCCCGGCCACAAGCAGGTAATTTAAGAAACATCAATAACTTACTGTTGCATCTTCATTCTCCAGCACTCAGTATGTATCATCTCACCCCTGATCACTGGCATTTCTTAGTATTTCTCTGCATCTTGGGATGGCGGCATATGTTGTTGATCTATTAAATCACTGACAATTTTCAGCAAAGTCAGTTCTAATTTCTTTCTAATTCTGCTTTAAATCATCCTAGTCCATTGTTGACTTTGTTACAGGTATTTTTTAGCTTTCTCATATGTTATTTCATTGCAAACTGCGATCTCTTATTTCATAGAATTGATTTTCTTTTATTGCAGAGAATTCAAAGCAGATGCTACCAAAAATTTTACTTCTGTTTCCTGTAGCAATTTTCTGTATTGTTCTTTCTCTACTTCTTCAATGCCACAGCTGCAATCTGCTTCTCACCCATCCTACGCCCAGTCCCACCTCTTCTTGAAACCTGCCCTGAGAAAGTCCAGCCCACAATTTGTCTCTCATCAAAACTCAGCATTTCTGTTTGTGATGCTCGTTGAGCACTGATCACCAATCGACTTCCATGTGCTATTTTTGTGTTGCCTTGTATCACAAACTGAGGCTCTTCTAGTTTAAACACACACACCAGAACTTAGACGTCAGAGGGTTGTCACACCCAACACACCCTCCGGAGGACGGGAGACTTATTCTAATGACGTTCTGGAGGTAGTGGCCTTCAAAGCCTGCAACTCATCCTCAAGACTATTGTTAAAGGTGGCAAATTTTTATCCTTCTTAGGATTTAATTCCTGGAAATGTCCAGAGGTCACTTGCAAAGAAAACCAGAGACTAAGCAGGTGACCAAACATCATAACACTACGCCAAAGGTGAGGTGTAACTCCAAAGCGAAGAGATTAATTTTCTTCTGGGGCTTATACTCTAGTTCAGACAGCAATTCCCAAGACTCTTTCAAACTGTCCAAGCAGCTGTCCAAGGAGCAGTTATACTCAACGTTACTACTCCCCTTTCCCCATCCTGTCTGCTAGGTATATGAAAAAGATGGAATTCCATAAATATTTAGAAAATAAGTGACCAAATGGACAAATTCCTCCCCGTTTCCTCTTTCCTGATTCCTGGAAGAAAATTGTTCTTTCGGCCCCTCCCATGTGCAGGGAGAACTTCTCCCTCTGTGACCACTGAGCCCGGGTTTCCCTCCAAAAGAATATTTTTCAAAACTGGGGTCCAGAGACCCCTGTGGACACAGTCTTAGGAGCTCTCTGATACTGGATGAGCACCTGACAACGAATGAAGTGCTGCACACAGTTGCAGTGCCCGCATTTGCATTAGTGAGTACCTTGGGCAAAGTCAAGGTCAAATGACGTCTAGCTGCCCTCTAGAAAGTTTTCACAGGAGTTAGGATGAGTGGTAGAAAAACCAAGTCATCACACAGCACGTATTGGTGAGGGCGTGCCAGTCTCCCCAGTATAAAGTGTTTCATGGAGCATTCTGGCTGCTGACAGATGCATTTTACAAACCTCGTCTTCACCCCCACTAATACTCAGCTGTTCAGCCGCAGTACATAAATACACAATGAAGAGTGTCCATTAGCCTGCATTTGAAATTTTTTTCAGTGTTAGATATCGGGGCATCTCCTTTTACAACAACGGCTTACTAGAACAATGAATTAGTGGCCCAAAATGAGTTCATTGCTACAAAGACACATGATGACTCACACAATGGTCCTTTATACACAAAATCAAATAAATCAAGATACTAACAAGCGAAATATAAACCAGAGAGAGAAAACTTTTCCCTAGTAAGCCCAACATCAGAGATTTCGATGTGGCATACCGAGTCCATGCTGACAATTCGAATGTTACTCGAGAGTTTTGTTTGCACCTCATTTATAAATTTGTTTTACATTTGTAGTTGTGTAGGAATTGTAAGCTGAAGGAGTCTACACCTAGTTTTATGTTTGCACATGTTTAGGTAACATAATGACAACGGTAATTTAAGTCAACAGGGGACATCCTTGGGAACGTTTTCCCCTAAGAGGAATCTGCGTCTTGCTCGGGCAAGAGCAGCACTGCCCCGAGCTCACAGCCACAGTAACCACCAAAGGCAGGCGATGCCGCCGCCAAATGCATTTTTTAAACACCTACCTTGGTGCCGGGCAAGGGCTGCCGCACAGGAAGGGCCTGGCTCGGTGGGAGACTCAAACCTGAAAAGAAGGTCTGCTTGTTTGGATTCTGCTTTGTAAATATTGTCCCGGCTGGGCAGGAAGGGGCAGGCTTTAAAAACAGCCATAATCATCCTCTTCTGTGTATTCCTGTTGCTTTGGAGCCGGCTCACAGAAACGCAAACAGCCTTCAGCTGCCTTCTCAGATAATGAGGCAGTTTCTCCGGGCTGATGGGATCTCCAAGCCGCTGCTGATTTTATCAGCGCACAGAGCTTGTTCCTCGGGCTGTTAAGGAATAAATCGGCCCCTGCTGCTTTCATGTGGCTGTGGGAGGGGGGAGGGGAGGTGCTGGCACGGCACGGGGTCCCCGCGAGCCGCAGGGACAGGGGAAAAGCGTGTGAGCCCAGGCAGCCGTGGTGGCTCCGTGCAGCCATGTGACCCACTCCCAGCCTGGCCGCTTCTGGAAGTTCAGGCCCGGCAGGCCCTGCCTTGGGGATGAGTCACAGCCTTTGCAACGACAGTGAAAGCAACAACCAAAAACCTTCCCCACGTGGCCCTGAACCACCTGGTTCAGGTACTATGACAAGAACTCTGTCCCAGCTTGTTACTGACGGCGGGAAGATCTTCGTTTTGTTGTAAAAGGAAGATACATTTGCTCCGACATCACAGCCTTTCCCAGAGGCTTTGAAATTTTCACCTGACGCAAAGGAATCCCAGCCGTCCGTTAGGACAGACACGGGCTTCCCGCAAGTCTAGTCCTGCGTGGGAATCTGCCCTTGGACGTCAAAGCCCCGGGCCAGGGGCCGCCATCCTCGCCCAGGCGTCGGAGCTGACGGGGCCTCCAAACAGTCCGGTTCACCCTTCTCTTTGCTCAGGTGGGGAGACTGAGGCCCAGAAGGGTCGGTCTGCCTCCAGTCCTATGGCCACTTGGTACTGAAGCTAAAAGCAAAACGTAGGGCTCCTGTCCCTTAGTCTAGAACTTTTCCCACCAAACCACAACTATGTCCTCAACAAAACAGACGCTGTCTCACACACTCCCAGACTGCGGGGCAACATCATCTGCAAACAGGGGCCCGAAGAGGCACCGTTTTCCTCAGCAAGGCGCAAGTCACAAGGGTCAGCATTTCGGAGCTGACAGGAGACCTGGGGTCCCGCTGACTTACAGTCCACGTGGGGTAACCGCCGTTGGCAGACAGCCGCTGGCAACGGCAGCAACGGGTCAGAGGCAGAGCAGGGACTGTGGGTCTGGGGCCCAGCAGAGACCTGAGCTCCAGCAGCCACCCCACGGAGTAGCCGCGGCTGTGGGACCGTCCCGACCCTCTCCCGGAACCTTTCCTCACCCAGATCGTCCAGACGGTCTAGAGCCGACCCCACGGAGCTGCCGGGGGGCCTGAGGGGACGACGAACGCAAACGCTCCTCACAGCACCTGGCTGGCATCCTTTCACCACCACCTTCATCATCACCTTCACCTTCACCTGCACCTTCACAGTCACCATCACCTGCACCATCACCTGCACCACCTCATCTCCAGCCCAGGGCACCTTCCATGACAATATTTTGCTTTTTATAAGATTCTTCTCTTTATTTTTGTAATAAATTCTAAAATTAAACCTTCTTGATTTGGTATTTCCTAATCTAATGCCTAAAACACTGAGTCAAAATTGAGCGGGACACTTCCCATGCTCTAGCAGGAGAGCGGCACTCCTGCCTGGTCACTTGGCGGCCACGTGTGTCATCCACGGCCTTCTGCAGTACCCACACTCATCCCGCGGAAAAATGCTGTCCCAGCGACCTCCCTGTGTGGGGGTGGACAGGACCAGCCGCGCCGTGGCCCCGGGGGAGGCTCAGAAGGGCACCTGTCATGTAAAGCCGGTTACACCCCCGTCTTTCCGGACCACCCAACCTCCGCACTGGGCAGGGAGGCAGGGGCAGCTCCGGCCTCCTGACCTGAGGAGACGCAGGAAGGGGCCCTGGGGGCAGGAGCAGGTCGCCCTCTTCCTTAGGGCTCTGGGAACACAGCAGGGAACAATGACGCTCGTTCCGCACAAGGTCTGTGCCCAGGGCACTTGCAAACAGCTTCACACTCCACATGTCTCCCTGCTTCAAGATCCTCTGTGTAGGGGACTCCGCTGGTCCCCTCACCCCGGCCAGGCCCGGCCAGGCCCACGGCCCCCGCGGTGGAGCCGGCCCCACACTCGGGTCTCCCGTTCTTCTCTGCAACAGTACCAAGAGCTACCGTTACTCGAGTTCTAATTCCGTGCTGGCCACAGGGCTGAGCGTGTGCTTCATCTCATTCTGCCCTCACAGTAACCACAGAGGTCGTGGGTGCAACTGTCCCCCATTTTAGTCACAACACTGAGGCTCCAAGAGGTAAAGACGCTTGTGAACAAACCACACAACCCGCCGGTGGCTGGGCCAGGACGTGAACCTGGGTCTGACTCCACAGTCCAGAGGCTCAGCCGCCTCCCTCTGCTGCCGGCTCCCGCCCCTGCCGTGGGCCACTTGCCGCCGCCCCGCCGCCCGCGAGGAGGAGGACAGACCCCACGGTGTGGCCGTGTTCTCAGCATCTCCGGGGTCTGCGGCAAGGCAGGGGCCAGCTGGGCTGCTCCAGGGACGTCGCCTGCCGGCCCCACGTCCCCCTCCTGCCGGAACCACGTCCACGGAAGGGTGGAGAGTCTCGGCCACGCTTGCTCACGGAGAAGATGCAACCCCTCACTCACCCGTGAGGTTCCCTCCAGGAAAAATCACGGTGGGAGGGAAGGAAACGCCCAGCTGGAGTCTCCATGATCCCAATCTGGGACGCAGGGATGAGCCTTTCTTCCCATTTACGCATCTGGGACTCCGAGGGCTGTTAAAATAGTGACACTCAAAGCCAAAATTATTCTAAAGAGAGAAACCTTCGCCCGACGGCAGCGAGCCCGGCCCCTGTGGGAACACGCCGGAGGGGGAGCAGCCGGGACCCCGAGGCCTCACGGGCACCTGTGAGCACCCAGGAAAGGCTCCTCTTGGGACTTGGGCAGCCCGAGAGCACACGGCGTGGCACGCCGGCTGTGCCATCCGCCAAAACCCCGACCCCTGACACCAAGGTGAGGGGACTAGGAGGCGGGGCCGTCGGCAGGCAGCTGGGTCAGGAGGTCAGATCCCCGTCAATGGGACCAGCGCCCTTGCCGGAGACCCCCGGCTCTCCGGCCTGTGAGGGGACACACAGGAGGTGGCCGTCTGCAGCCCAGGACGGAGCCCTCCCCAGCCCACCCGCGCTGGAGCCGGACCTCAGACTCGGCAGCCCCCAAGCTGCGAGGGAAGATGCCTGCTGTTCCTGAGCCACCCCGTCCATGGCACTGTGTGACTGCAGCCCAGGGTGACCAGGGTGGTGGCTCTGACAGAAGATCCCGTCCGCCCCGACCGTTCCTTACAAAGCCAAGGGTGGCTCCCACCACCGTACAAACGAGAAAATGCAGGTCTGGGGAAATCAAGCCGTGAGTCTGGGTTCACACGGCACACCAGTGGCAGAACCTTGAACCCAGGACCTTGGCCTCACTGCAGAGCCATTGCTTTCCTGACCACATGACCATTTCAGAACCTTCCAGGACACGGACCCAAGCAGCAGATTTATTTCGGTCATGCAGAGATGCAGGGAGCAGCAGCAGGAACTGACCCAGAATTGCAGGAAAGTGATGTCACCGCTCTCAGCCCACAGCCCACGCCCCACAGTCATTATTTTAAAAGCGCCGAGATGGTCCATTAGAGCTGGCGCTGGCGCCGTGCCCCTGTCAACATCCGGGTGTGTGGGCAGGGCCTGGAGCAGACCCTCTGGGGCTGCAGGGCTGACACTGGGCGAGGGCTGGAGTCTCAACGGGGCCACCCACGCCCAGCTGGGGGCAGAGGATCGGGAGCCGCCAAAGGGGTGACGGGGCTTCCTCCGGGCTCTGGCCCCACCCTGCAGCCGTTGACGGCTTAAGCCACCCATCTGGACATGCAGCCAACACTCTGTGTCCCCTTCCTGCCTCAGGGTCCCTGTCCCCTGGGCACTCCCACTGCCAGGTGCCAGCCGTGTGCTGGTCACTGCACTCCGAGGATGGATAGCGGACACGTCCCAAGGAAACGGACAACTCTGATGCCAGCTGAGATGAATGCAGGTACCAGGCCACAGAGGCAGAATTAGGACTCAGAGAAACAAAGAACGCAGTGTGACACGTATGAGCATGTCACATACAGCAATACCATCATCTCCCCGTGTCCGCGGGGGACTGTTTCTGGGACCCCTCTCAGATACCAGACTCTGGGACGCACAAGTCCCTGATATAAAATAGTGTAGTGTTTGCGCACAACCTGTGCACGTCTTCCCACCGCTCTCAATCCTCTCTAGATGACGAACAACCCCCGATGCGACGGAAATGCCGTGTACATGGTTGTTAGACTGTGCTGTTTAGGGAACAAAGACAAGGAGATGAAGTCTGTACGTGCTCAGTACAGACACAATTATTTTTAGCATTTTCGATTCACTGTTGGTCGAATCCGCAGATGTGGAACCCGCAGCCACGGAAGGGCTGCCCGTACTGCAGCGTGAGCGACTCTATCAGAGGTGGGTGTGGTGGACTGAGCACACGTACCAGTCAACCGTTCCCCCCCTCTTCCTCTCCTCTCTCTAGAGCCAGGTCCTTTGCATGGTGACTTTGCAACTTCTGCCATCTACAGAGTCTAAATCTCCCGTCCTTGGTGTGAACTGGACTTGCCCCTGGCATAGCTTACAGCACATGGGCTGGCGTGCCACCAGGTTGAAAATCCGGGCCTCAGGAGGCCATGTGTGCCTTCCCTACCTCTCACAGAACAGCAGCACCCCCGGGCCACTCTGCGAGCTGATGACAGACATGGGGTCCAGTCACCCTGGCCCCCAGACAGCCGGCCACCTCCAGACACGTACGCAAGGCCAGCCTAGGCTGGCCAGCCTCCAGCTGTCCTGCCAGTGGGGTGTAGACACAGGAGTGAGCTGGGCTCAGCCAAGCCTGTCTACATCAGCGGAACCAGCCGGCTGACCCACAGGACAATAATACGTGGTGGTCATTTCAAGCCACAGGCTTGGGGGTGACTTGTTACACAGCACTGGCTTGCTGATACACTGGAGAAGGGGAGCGGAGACCCTCCACAGAGACGGAGAAGCCCACCCAGGGTCAGCAAGGGGGAGTGAGAGTTTGCTGGGCGACTGGGCAGAGGAACAGCATCCGCAGCAGCACGATGGCACAAGCAGCACGGGGCCAGCAGGGCCGTGACGACCCTGGGACGCTGCTGGGTCCAGAACGCAAGGGGGAAACAGCAGGACAGGGAGCTGGAGAGGAAGGCACAGCCCAGCCACGGGGGCCTGTGCACCAGGCTCAGCCATGTCCCTGGCGGTCCCGAGTCTCTGGCCCAACAGCTGCACTTGCTGACAGATTTCCCGGAAGTCACCGGAAGGAGCAAGCTCTACACCAAGCACTGGATGTTTCAGATACGACCAGAGACGGTGGAAATGTCAATCACCTGCAAACCCAGCGAGAGTGTAAATTCCTTCCCAACTTTGACACAAAGAAAGGTTTCTGAAAGACCCCTCAGGAGCATGACTATGAAAAATGGAGCCTGGCTTTGGGGTTTATTTTTCATCAAATATATGTCATAGTCCCCAGATGAGATGATGTGAAAGTCAAGGGTTTCCCAGGATTTCATCAAAGGGAAACATCAGCAGTTTACCAGGAGTCACCTCAACCAGTACTAAGTGACTCAGCGGGGGAGGAGGAGGAAAAGCCAGGCGCATTCAGTCACTGATCATTCATTCATTCATTCATTCATTCCAGGAAGGAGCGAGCCCGACCCTGTCAGATCCTGCAACAGGCCTGAGGCTCTGAGAACGAGCAGGACACGAGCTCACTTTCTGGGCTGTCCCAGGCGGGGGGAGAGAGGCCGCACGACCAGCCCCCTAAACATTGTGTGTGGCCTGTGGGGACGGGGGTGCTCTGGGAGCCCAGGGGATGGGGAGGTCACTGCAGCTCCCCCTTCGACACGGGCTACTAGCAAATGTCTTCACGCTGTTTGTCAATAAACCTCGAGTAAACTCAGTTTCACAAGAGACACTGCATGTGACACTCCAAATTGTGACTTCAGTCCCAACCGGCCCCCAGTCTGGGCACATGTGGGGCCCGACCCGGGGTCTCCCTCAGCCCCTGACTCGCTGAGACGCAGACGAGGCTCCCAGGGCAGAGCCATTTCCTCCCTGACCAGCGCACGCAGGGCTGCCTGGATCAGCGTCCCCAGGCGCCTGGTGGCCCAGAGTGCCACCGCTGGCCCCCACTGGGCTAAGTCCTCAGCCCAGACCTGGCCGTGACTCTGCGGGGCCTCGGGACACCCAGGCCTGGTCTGCTGGGACCATCTCTGAAGTTTGCCCAGACGGCCGGGCAGACGTCTGGCCGAATCCCTGCCGCGCCCGCCTCACCGCGAGCCTGCGTCCTCCACGTGGGCAGCGGGAGATGCTCCTCGGCTGGCGCAAACCGTGGATGAAGCAGAGACGGTGCAATAAAACCGCGCCGGGTGACGGGTTAGTCAACTGAAGGGAAAGCTGAGATAGGGTCTCTGCTCACACCGTGAACTGAAATACACTGGAGACAGGGCAAAGAGCTTGCAAACCAGCCCGCAGGACCACCAGAGACCCTGGGATCGCACATTGCAAAAGAAATCCCAGGTGTGAATGACCAACAGAGCGGGCCGCACGGAAACATCTCCCATATTTTACAAAATAAGCAAAGGGAAGAATTGGAAGAGAGAACTGTACAAATATGTAAAGAGATCAGGTATATTGATAAGAAAAACTTGACTACCTTATAAATGGGCACATGTTATGAATAAACAATTTCAAAAAAAATAAAAATAACTAGTAAACAAATATATGGGATAGTGTTCAACCTCACCAGTATTCACAGAAATGGAAACTTTAATATTAGCTATGATTTTTCACCTATTAAAATGATTTTTTACTTCAATAATCTCAAATTTTTGACGTAAATAGCACTGTTGTACACAGTTAGTGCTAATTTGAAGAAATCTCTGGAGGCCATATGGATTTTTAAAAATCATTAAAATGTCCATATACCTTTACCCACTAATTCCACTTCCAGAAATCCTTCCTGTGGAAATCAGCCAAAGTTGAGAAAAATATATACATATAAAATGGTCATTTTTAATTTTTAATAGTAAAAATTTAGAAAGGAATTTGATGTCCTTCTACAGCAACTAAAATGATTTTAAAAAATAAAAATGCTCATGAAAAACTTAAAAATCCTTGTGTGTAAGGTAAAATTCTATCAACATTATATAAAAATAATACAGTAATAGTACCATAAAAATATTCACCAAAATTCTTATGGTGGCTGTCTTAAGTGGTAGGATTACGGTACATTTTTCCTTTTTCTTTTCTATAATTTCCAAGTGATAAAGAAATATAATTATATGGTTCTATTACTTACGCCTTATGTAAGTAATATGACCTTTAACTATTAATTATAACATAATGGAAAAACTTGCTATACGCACATACATAAGTACCACGTATATTGTTCTTTTTTAAAAAAGTATTGTAATAAAATGCCTCACGTGGCCACTCCGACCCCAGCTGCCGCTTCTTCCCTGGGAGCCGTAGAGCCGGTGCGGTTCGGGACCCAGGGGCAGCCCCGGGCGTCTGTGGGGCAAAGGAGTGCAGGGACGAAAGGGCTGCCGCGCTGCGGAGGGCCCGGCACACGGGGACCGCCTGGCTGTGCCCAGTCCCCAGTGCAGGCTAGTTCTGCTGCGGCGGCAAACAACCCCACGCCGCAGGGCTCTTGCTCACCTTGCCCACCGTTCGTCGTGGGGGTGGGGGACCCTGCGCTGCCGTGTGCTCTTAGGGCCTCGGGCTGACCCTCCGCCCAGACCATGGCCAGTCGCCGCCACCGCAGAGGAGAGAGGACAGAAGGAAGCGGGCGGTCACGTGTACGTGCTCCCTCTAGGGCTGCCACACACGCTCCGCTCACGTTTCATTGACTGGAGCCAGACCCTTGACCACGGCTAACTGTGACAGTGTGGAATGCATGTCCTCCCTCGTGCCCAGAGAAAGAGAGCCTGGGTGTTGGTGACCAGCGGTGACTGTCACTTAGCATCTCACGCATCACGCCTCTCCAGCCCATCAGCCTGTGGGCAGCCGTGGGGCCGCCGGGCCTGGCGTGTCTTTGCCCGCCTGGCCCCCCTACGTGCGCACACCAGCGCTGTCCACGCCTGGCACCGGCGCTGCCCACCGGAGCGCCGGACGCTGCGGGTGCTCCCTGTGGCCCTGAATGCGAGGGAGGCCGTGTCCGCAGCAGACGGGACACAGAGATCTCAGGTTATATTCAAATGCTCGTTGTGCCCTGTCAGTAACAGTCTGGAACAATCTGCAATCCTCTCCACTTCACAACTTCTGAGGACCACGGGCTGCTGCCCACAGGAATTCTCTGGCCGGCCGCCTCGGGCTGGGGCCACCAGGGCCACAGAGCCCTTTCAGGCCTGGCCTCAGACGACCTCTCTGGGCAGCTCTCACTGCAAAGCTCCGCCTCTCGCCACAGTCAGCTTCACTCGTGTGCTCCGGCTGCGCCGAGCCACCCGCAGCTCCTCTAACGACCCGTCTCCGATCGCCCCTGGCCCAGAGGGCCCTTCTCTGATCAACAGCCAAACTCCACTGCACTTTGTAAGGTTCCAATCAGGGATTAGTTCCCCCAGGAGTAACGGGGTTCCCCCACTTGCCTGCCCCTCTGTGTCTCATGTGGACATAGACTCTGTCACTCTCGTTTGTTCACAGGACGTACCTGCCCACCCCCGCTACCTAAGGTGGGGGCATAAATCGCTGCTTTTGTTCCCTCCGTGTCTGGTCTTGAGTGGCTGAGATTAATAAATGTTTGCCGAATACATGGTCTAAGCCCCTGCAATATTCATGGTTTTATTGATCTACTGGTAGCGACTCGGAGCTTCCAAGCCCTGAGATCGTTTTCGGTAACCAGTCGGGCTGATGGGGGCACTGACGGCCCATCACACAGTGGGACGCAGAGTGCGCCAAGCGTCCTGTGACGAGAGCCTTTCCACCGGAACACCCCAGTCTGGCGTCCCTTGCCTGGCAGCCCCCGTGGGCACCTCCCGGGTTCCAGGCTCTGCGTCAAGGAAACCGGCTGCGGAGGGCGCGTTGGTGGCATTGCAGCTCACGGCCGCCGCTCTGTTACGAAGCGCCCTGCACCTCTGAGTGTGAGCGACAAAGAGCAGTGAATCTAAATCTCTGTTTAAGATCCTCGCCAAATTCTGTTTAAATTTCTGTTTTGAAGTTTGTTTTGGGAAAATGGAAACGCTTCCTGGTACAAACTGTGTGCAGCTGCAAGGGTGAATTGCAAAGGGTCAGAGGCCGTTTTGTGCCACTTCCTTAGTTAGAGAAAGCAACAAAAAACTCCGTAGCGTTTAAGAATAATTGATTTTTAAAAAGCAACGAACAACGCCTATTGAAAGGATGCGAGCTTTCTCACTTGGCTGTGACCGGTGTCCTGGTATGTGACCTCCAGCAGGGACCCGCCCCCTGCCCAGCACCCACGCGGGTGCTCAAGCCCCAACCTGGGAGTTTCCCTGGACAGCGGCCTCTCACCCTGTGCCCAGCCGTCCACCCTGTTCTGTCCGTTTGTCTCCTGCCTCCAGCACGGCCGGCACCACAGCAGCTTCTGTCCCCCCGAGTGCGTGTGGCCGACCCCTGCCTGTCACCCCCAGACAGAGAGTAGCCAGGGTTAACCTTTTAAAAGCAAGACCCACGCAATGTAACGCTCCTGCTTACAGTCACTGACTTCCCACTGCTTCCAGGATGACGCTCGCAGTGCTGAGCAGGGTTTGCAAGACGCTGCCTGGCCCCTCCGCTGCGCCTCACCCCTCCTTGCGTTCGGTCCCGCCCTGCTCCCCACCTGCTGCCCCTGCCCCAGCCCACCCGGCCTTCTCTCTCGGGGCCTCTCACGTCCCCGCTGCCTGGGACGTTCTCGCCCTCACTCTCGGGCTTCCTGACTGCTGCTTAGCATCCTCCCAGGCGCTGCCGAAATGCTTCCCCAGAGACCGTCCATCCCCGACTCCCACGTCTTTCCCGCCAGCCGCCTGCTCCACGTCCCTCGGCTGTTTCCTCTCCTGAGACCTGAAGACTTTGCTTCCCACCCCGGCCACGGTTTGAGATCACACATGCACGTGCGTTGCTATTTGTCCACCGGCTGCTCCCGCTGGACCTGGGCCGTCCCCACCAGCGCCTGCAGCTGACAAGCCCTGGCAGTGCGGCCGGTCCGAGCTGAGGTGCTGCTGTGAGCAGATTCGACATCAGAATGTCAACTATCTCATACTCTTCATGCTCACTGCCTGTCAAAGTGACAATGTTTTAGATGCATTGGGTTAAAATAAAGCATATTATTAAGATTAATTTAACTTGCCTTTTCCTTCGCTTTCACGGGGCTGCGAGAAAACCCAGAGCTCCACGGGGGGCTCCCGTTTGCACCCGTGGGCAGCACTGCCCCGTGCGGTGAGCGCCGCGAAGGCCCAGACCCTGCTGGCCACCCGCGTCCCCCAGAACAGCTCTGCAGGGTCACGAGTGACTCGGTAAGTCGCGAGACGGATGAGTAAAGGGGTGAGTCAGGCAAGCAAAGGGAAAACAGTCACATGGACAGGGACACCACACGTCGTCAGCTCACTCCTACTGTGTGCGAGGGGGAAATTCCTGATCTGGGAATGTTTTCAACAAGCTACGGCCTTTTCTACAAGGGCTGCCAGGCCATCTGTCGCCCAAACAGCGAGAAGTCACAGACAACGGAAAAGCAAAGGTAACTGCTGCGGGGTCTCTGGCCCCAGGCTGTCCCACTCTTCAAGTCTCCAAAACCACAGGTGGCAACACTTGACCCACCAATAAGATGACAAAGATCACAAAGGTGCCTTGACAGAAGCCGTCCCCTCCAGCTCAAAGACAACACGCGTGTTAACGGAGCCATAATGAGCACCTGTTAAGAATTTCAGGCAGAGACGCCCAGTTACGCTTGGTGCTTGTTCATCCTATTGCTCTAACCGACACTGAGCCCAGAGCCCCCAGGGCACACGAGGAAAGAGAGCAGGGAGCTTCCTAGACAAACACGTCTGCGAGGAGCTGTGTACCGCGCTCCTCCGGGACAGCCGCGGTGCTCGCTGGCTCTGAAGCGCTGAGAAGACCTGGGGTAACAAACAGGTTGACTTTGTTTAGCCCAGCTTGTCCCAAACGGGTTTGACCTCAGAATGCCCAGTACCAGCCTGAGAAAGTGGCACTGCTGAGAAACGCATTTTAGGACGTCTTATCTAGCTTAGTTCTCAAAACCATAATTAGAGATAAATTGCCCCAGTCCTGTGAGTCATCCCGCCTGTGGGTCACACCTCGCAGTGACGACAGCTGCCCTGCACCCTGGGCACGAGCGGAGCACCCACCACCGAAGCCGTGGATAGCACATGCAGTCGTCCACAGTGACACGCAGACACGGAACTCCGAGGGTGCCGGCTGTACACGCCCCAACCAATCATATGCCTCTTAACGTCCCCCCTGTTTCCAAGAGCAGAAGCAGGGAAGGGACCCTGAAGGAGAGTGGAATGATCTGCCAGGTGACAGCCGAGCTCAGCCAGGAGTTCATGCCCTCAGACTTCTCCGTGGCACCGGCCTGCTGCCACCCAGGCCGCTCTCCAGACCTGCGGCTCCGACCCCTCCCTCTCACAGGGACACTCTGAGAGCACCGAAAGGCCAGCAGAGCTGCTCGCTACACTTCGCAACTGCGTTTTCATCAGCAGTCAGAAAACTCTGAATACCTTTCTCTACTCTGCTTCCTACCAGGATGTGTGAAGCACCTGTGAACGCAAACAGTAGAAGCCAGGGAATGTCGGGGGGCAGCTCTTCCTCCAGGCCGACCCTGGTCCCCGAGCGTGCGCTGGGCCTGGACCTGGTGCTGGAGCAGCGCCCTGGGCCGGTTCCCACCTCCTGCATGCTGGGCCTGGCCGACGCCACACCGAGGGGACACTGTCTTCCCTCTGCAAGGACCTCTGGGGCACGTGCCTGGGCCATCCGGTTAGTGGCTTCAGGACCAGCTGCTGCCCTGAGTTTGCAAAGATTCAAGTTTGTAAACTCCCCCAAAGGCCCAGCACAGCCACCTCCACACACAGTGTCTGCTAATTCAGTTGGGCGTGTTGACAAAGGGAAGAGACATTTTGTGTCCCTAGTACGCAGCAGGTGACAACTCTAAGCAGTTTGCCAAGTATTGGGTTCACGTAGCACCCAGAATATCATAGAATCACCCCAATTTAGGGGATGGATAAGCAACTACGGCACAGAGAGGTGAAGTAACGTGTCCAGAGCCACACAGCGGATCAGTGCAGGAGACAGACTTACAACCAGGTCTGTTGGGCTCTGAAGCTCACCCCCTCCCCGTCCGTCACACCAGCTCTGACGTCCCACAAGCCGGGACAACATGAGCAAAGAGCCAGCAAACTGCTGGGGACGGAACACGGAGGCAAGTGCGTTTTGTAGCCAACAAAGCCTAAGGGAGCCCCTCTGAAACACTTCCTATTTTTCTCTATGTGTCAGGTTAGAAATATCTTGGGGATATTGGTGATCTGAACTCAAATGAACGTGTTTCTGTTGAGTGGCTGAGCCTGGGCCTTGGTGACTTCCCTGTCCCCTGGCCACCCGGTGGGCACACCTGGATTCCTTTAGAACAAGGCGGCTCTGGGCATGGGGGAAGGGGGGCACTAAGGGCATGTTTGTAGGTGGGTTCAGTTTCCCGAATCGTCCGAACATGCGGTCACAGCCATGGTGCGGAGAAGAGGTGAGGCTGCGGGACATCACCTCCCCCCACACCTGCAGACCCACAGCAGCCAGGGAACCCGTGTCACCCAGGAGGGCTTTGCCACATCGAGCTGCCAGCACCCTCCATGGTGGCTACTCCGTCCTTCCCAGGGGTGACTGTCACAGGACAGTTCTGTGCCTGTTCCCACTGTCCTTCTACCACCTCTGCTGTATTATACATCAGACAGGGCAGTCAGAAATTCATGAAGGAATTCATGAAGAATTATGAAAAAATTAAAAAATCTGCACAGTTTGTAAAACTCTGCACAGAAGCCAGAGGCTAAGTCCCCGTCACCGCAGCCTGGGACGGGACACAGAAACTGGGTGCGTCGGTCCCACGGGACACCGTGGGGCAAGGGCTTGGGGTTATAAACCCGGGAAGTTTTCCTCAACGGCTTGAGCTCTACTTGCGGGGGGACGAGACCGCGTGTTGGCCGTGACTCAGGCCTTAAGATCCCCGAAATGTTTCTGACTCAATGTCCTCTCTGTGACCTTCTGCACCCCACGGCCCCGCGACCAGGAGCTCACCCGGGCCGTGCACGATCCTTGCTGCCGACAGTCTTCGCTGAGCCCGGGCAGCTGTGTCCCCACGAAGCCACAGCGGGAACGGGGGGCTGGAAAGGACTTCACTGCCCTTGGAGGGAGGAACACACGCCCAGCCCAGGCCACCTGCCACCGGGAACAATGGCTACGCCCACCTACCGCTCACACGCTGGCCCTGCCGGTCACTCGGGTTAAAGCCCAACTCCTGACCCGCCGTTGGAGCCCTCAGCACCTGCCTTGCCTTTGTGACCTCACTTCCAGCCACAGGAAACCCCTAGACCTTCTCCAAATACCCACTCCCCGATTATCTGCATTCAGTCGGGGAATTCCTTCCTGCCAGCCTCCCCTCTCTGGCTGCAAACTGCACTCGCCTTGAGGGCCAAGCAGGTGCCACCTCCTCTGCCCCTCCTCCGGGACACCTGTCCCCTTCCCCGGCACGGGCGTTTGAGCGCCTCTTGGTGGTGCTTCCACGTGCTCTGCTCACACCCCTCTTACAGCACAGGCTGTAAGTCGTTGGATGTCTGTCTGTCTGTCCCCCCAACTAACCGTGAGCTTCTCCACTGCACGGAGATGCAACGGAGACACTTCTGAACCCCAGCTGTCTAGAAAGAAGCGGTGAGTCAGCAAGGAGTGCATCTGGGCTGCAGTGGCCCTCAAACTGCTTGACTGTGAGTTATAACAGTCCCCTAAACAAGCTTGCTCAAAATCTAAGACCTGAGCAACATCAGCCATTATCAAGTGCATGGCTTTTGGACTCACGCAGAGCTGGGTCCGAGCTCCAACTCGTCCACCTCGAGCAGAGTTCGTGACGTGGCCTCACCGAGTCCTCTCCCTCTGCAGACGGGACGCTGCCTCGCTCAGAGTCGTCAGGAGGCTTAAACGAGGTGATGCACGGAAAGTTCTGTGCGTGGGTCTGAACTTCGTAAGTGCTCGATACGCACGGGGCATCAATAACGAGGCCGGGAACAGCCGCAGGCCCAGCCCTCTGAGAGGGTGACTAGTGGGCGCCAGTTTCATTCAATTCCCGGAGCAGAATGTACAGGAGTCAGCACCAAACTGAGTCCCCTGAGAAATGCGTGTGCCTGGGAGCCGGTGCTCAGACGCAGGACTCATTCGTTTGTACGTTTGGCAAATATTTGAGGCCCTACGGCGTGCCAGCCCCCGGGAATGAAACAGAACATGAAAGTCTCCGCCTGTGATCCAAGGAGGGTTCTGTCCTGGGCGAAGGAAGGGCTCTCTCCACCGTGCTGGGACGCGGCTGGGACGGAGGCTGCGTCCACACTCGGGGAAACCACCGAGTCTGTACCACGTTCCCACAGTGGCCACCAAAGGCCTCGCAGGAGGAGGACACACACATTCAGGTTGTGACCCTGCCCTTCCCTGTCCCCCCATCTCAGAGGGGCGATGTCCTCCAGCAACCTCGGCAGAGCAGAAGCTCAAGTTCATGCTTATTCAGCAAGATTCAATAGAAGCATCATCTTTTCTGTATGTCAAAAATAGCTTCTTATTTAAAGTAACTGTACATGGGGGCGTTTGAAGTGAAAATGAACCTCACTACATGGTCCTTCTCAGAAGATGCCAGGGTACGGTTCCGTGTTACCATTCGTCATAACATCACCCCACGATTTTAAAATTTAAAACAGATTTAAACTCTTTCTCAGTCACCTGGAAAGCGCTGTGTGCACACAACCCACAGGCTGTGGTCGGAGGCGTCTCCAAGCCGCTTCAAAGCCATGAACCCGACAGACACCACCGAGATTTCCATGCCTTTTTATTTTCACAAGACCCTGTAAGCAAGCAGAAAGCCTCGCATATGGGAATCCCAAAGCCAAATCCGGCAGCTGCTTTCTCTTTTACGACCAGGAACTGGGTTGAGAAATGGGATGAACTTAGCGGCTTCTTAAGAAGTCATGGACTAGTGACACAACCACCCAGCAGAATCTGCAAAACGTTCTGCTGTGGAGCTCTGTGATTCCTTCCCGCTGCGAGAAGCAGGGAGGGGTGACAGCAGCCTCAGGTCACAAGTCCAAAGACTCACGCCCGGCACCCTGAGCTCAATCCGCACCCCGAGCTCAATCCACCAAGCTCAGAGGCAACTTCCGCCACCGAAAAGCTTGTTTGCCTTGTCCCTGGGAGTAACCTCTGCACAGGAGACTGTAGCAGAACCGACTGCGAGGACCAATGAGCCCGGGACGGGTGTTTAGCAGGTCAAGGCGGGGGTGAGCTCTGGTACAAAATTGAAGAGGACCCAAAAGACTCAGCCGCCAGTATAAAGAATGTTGAGATGCAACATTTTAAAAATCAAAATTCATGCAAAAAAATCCATGATGAAGCAAATATCAAAATCCTACCTAAAGACAGCGCTAGTGACTTTTCCCCCTGCCTGCCGTGGGCTGCGTCTCCTTGTGTCTGACCCAAGGCTGGGGGTGGCCGCGGGCACAGACAGGGCTCGGCTGTGAGACCCGCTGCGGGGAGACCAGTGGCGCTCGCTCACGACTTAGCAATGTTGGTGGAAAACAACCTTTTGCTGAGTAACATGGAAATGGATCTGAAACATATGGATTAAATTCCTCTGCAAATAAACACGGTTTTTAAAGGAAAGGAAAGGAAAAGTACTTAGCCACTATGTTTGAGGTTTTCCTGAGCCCAAAGCTTCGGAAAATTAGCGTGAGTGAATTACTCAGTGCCTGCCCACAATCAGCTTTGAAACAGGCTTCTCATAACCGTCAGATTCTTTTAAAAAGAATTTTTTTTTTTAATGGTTTACCCAAACCTGCTGGTTTACACACTGCTCTTGGTGGCTCATACTGGTTGCAACAATAGCCGTGCACAGCCACGGGGGCCTGGGCGGCTCGGGACAGCAGGCTCGGGGGGACTCCCAGGAGAGCCTCCAGGGGAACTGAGGAGACCAAGCTGGGAAAATGTGCCCCCAACACACGGCATGACAAGAGGCCTCCAGTGAAGGCAGGAGGGGGCGCCTTGGACTCGGAGCAGGACAGAAGCACAAGGTGCCAGCCTGTACCGTCCCTGTAACCTTGGCCATCAGTGTCCTCATCTGCCACCTGCAGACCCCACTGCCTCCCGGGATGGTGGAGGGAAGGGGGGGTCCACAGCGTGGTGAGAGCCCAGGCAGCAGCCACTGAATCCATGTGGACGGCTTGGGCTCGCTGCTGGCCACCTGAGACAGTTCCACGGAGTCTGGGAAACCGGTGTCTGTGGTCACGGTGCCAAGAGGTCAAGGTGACCTAGAAGACAGCCTATGTCGGCCCTGAGGAAACCCAGGCCGTAGGAAGAGGTTGGACTCCATGGTCTGGAAGCCGGTTCCAGCTCAGCGTGTTCTAGTGGCCGTGGCCATGTGGGCTGACACAGAGGCCTCTGCACGGGGGTCGGACACCCCCCAGAGAGCCACGTTGGGGTCACCCACGGCACCCGGCCTTCCCGACACTGCCGGCGCCAGGCTGCTGGTCTGGCCGGCAGCCACAGCGCCCCGTCCTGGCGGAACCGTCTGGCAGGGCCCCCCCCTCTGCTGGGCTCCTCACACGCCCAGTAGGGTCCCCAGAGGTGCAGAGTTTCCCACACTCCAGACTGAACAGGCCTCACTTTCATCTTAACTAATTCATACGATCATGTTTTTAGAGCTGGCTCCAGGCCTAGAAGAGGCTCGTTCTTCAGATCCCTGAGGACTGGGACCACCCTTCGGCGGGGGGCGGCCTGTCTTTGGGTGCTGTCCCGTTCAGGGCATCCATTTCCTCCATTAGGAGCTTTGCAGGGGGCGCACAGATGCTACCCCTGGGGACTGAGCCCACCCGGGGCCTCCCCAGCAGAGCTGCCCCTGTCCCCCGCCCATCTGGTTGGCCTCGGCTGCTCAAACCCCACTTCCAAAAACATCTCGCATTCACACTTGGCTATTTCACATCCGTGAAAACGGTGCAGATAGAATTTGTCAAGTTATACACCCTGGAATAAACTATTTTTTTTTTTCTCACTAGCTTTTATGGAACCTGAAGATTCTTGGGAGGTTGACAAGGTTGAAAACTTAAAAACCCGTTTTTGCAAAAGGCTCACGGCTCTGTGTGCCTCCTCCCGTGCTTGGTGACAACGCAAGTTTTCTGGACCAGCCCCCACCCCACCCCACAGTCCCTGCACCTGACACTGGTGAGACCATCACACACAGAGATTATGGTTTTGTTCCACTGAAAATTGTTAACGCACAAAAACCCCGGCAAGACATTAAAAAGAATATTAAAAAGACATAGCAACACAAACCACGATAAAGCTAAGATAACATGGTTGCTGTGACTGCCAAGAGCAAATGAAATTATCCAGGACGGGGTTTCCAACTGCACTCCTCGGAGGTCGTGGAGCTCCGTGGAACCCTTTGTGGACCTCAAAACAAAAATCCAGCCCCCACCTCAAACCACAGACACGTTTTATCTAGTTTTTAAATTGGATTTACTAAGATTTTGTGGGAAGAAAGAGTTTGATGCTTAAAGCAATTTTTAAACCACTGGTCTAGGAGACTAAAGGACCCAGACAAGACCTATAGCTGCAAAGAGGGACTCTCTCTTGTACCCGGGGAAGCCTGAGGTCTGCACAGGTGGGGGCTCATGCACCTGGGGCAGGTAAGAACCTGCCTGTACCTGAGAGGCTGCGGGAGGTGAGGGATGTAGGCCTGTCTGCGCCTAGGGCTCTGTCCCTGTGCCCTTCTCTCTGCGTGGAACTCACTCTGCGCACCCCTTTTGCCTTACCGGAAAACTCCTCTGAATCCTTGCAGACCCGTCTCGTACCTGCCTCTCAGTGAAGCTACCTGCGATCTCCTCTGGCCGAGCTGACAGCCTCCTGTGCTCCCGCAGCAGGTCCCTGACCGCCCGTCCCAGCCCCGTCACGTTGCCTGGCAACTTAGAGTCTGTCCCTTCCCTAGACAGGCAACTCCTGGGGGCAGGGACTACACATTCAACTCTGCCTTCCCAGGGGCTGATTCGGGGCCTGCCTCAGCCAAGGTGAGCAAAACCTTCTCTCAATTTATTTTCTGCTTCTGAGCGGGGCGGCGGGTGCTGGGGTGCAACTGCACACTCGCGTTCGGGCTGTGCACGGTGCACTTGCGAGACCAGTTCATCCGCACAGGAGGGCCCAGGGAGGGGCTGAGGGAGACACTGAGCTTTAAATCTCATTTGTAGGTTAAAAAAAAAAAAAAGTTGTGATCTTCAGAGTCAAGAAGAGTTGTTTAAATGTAAACATGCATTCTCAGTGTCTGGAACCAGAGTTAGATGAAATTCCCCAAGTGATCTCTTAATGCCACCAAAATTACATCCGAAAGATAAATTGACATTCGCACAACCGTCTTGCACTTAGCAGTAACTCAGTCCAGAGAGCTTTGAAGAATTTATTATGACAGAGAGAAGGGGACACTTAAAGGGGGTGGAGATATTTAGTCTGCTGATGCGATGGCTCAGGAGTCACACTAATTGTCTCCAAGAATCCGAAGAGTCATTACAAGGTTATTAGGAGGCAGCAGGCCAGCTGGGCTCCATCCACTCGGACACCAGAAACGGACTAAAATGACACCAAGAGAGTAAGAACCAGAGTCGCAGAAGGTCAGCAACGATGCAGCCGCCACGACTTAAACAAAGCCACTGGGACCAGCAGCAGCACCCGGGGGCTTGCTAGCACGCGGGCACTCACGCCGGCGCAGACCGGCCGAATCAGAACTCGCACGTTGACCAACACCACTGCAGTTTGTTTGCCTGCTTCAAGTCTAGGAAGCACTGGTCTAACCGAACCTTTTCCTTTTATAGGTAAAGAAATCGAGGACGAGTGAAGCCAGGGACCATGCCCCAGCTCTGGCGGGAGGTCCAAGTAGGGAGTGGACTCAAAATGGCCATCAGCTTCAATCCAGTCCCCAAGGGACACTCCAGCGGTCCCGCCTCTCCTGACCGGCAGAGCCACAGAAACCCCCCGGGCCGGGCCCGCGCCTCACAGCCGCACAGACAGGTCAGCGGCACGAACCTCACCGCAGAGAGGACCGAAGAGCGTGGCAGGCTCCGGGGAAGGCCGTGGCCCCCGCCCCCATGTGATGCCTAGAAACAGGCGAGACCGCAACCCGCATGGACAGTGCCTGCCCTGCAACAGGAAATGCCACCGACAGCTCAGAGAAAGAAACGCAGACCTGGTCTTCAAAGGTTTTCAAAGTCTGGTCGCCGCACTTTAACTCACGTTGAACTAAACCTCCGATATGGCTGCCCGTGCAGAAGACAGAGATAACGTCCCAGCAGTTTCCCAGCACGCAGCCAGGCTGCCCGGGGCTGGGGAGGAAGCCTGGCCCTGGGAGGGCACGTGTGGGGGAGGCTGCCCGCCTGTGCTCCCCAAGGCTCACTCACCCACAGGGGTGGGAAGGGAAGACGGATTTGGATGCCTGAGCCGAGCTGTGCCGAGGGACGGGCCCTGAAAAATGCCAGGGGCAGGGAGGAGTGGCAGGGCCTCTCCCCCTGGGTGGGCATGCGTGTTTCCTGGCACCGAGGGAACCGAGCAGACAGCAAATGTATATTTGATGACATTTCTCAGCAGGCAGCCTCCCTTCTGAAGAACCAAGCTTGAACACAGCCTGGCATCAGGGCAGACAAAGAAAAAGGAAGGGCTGGGGAGGGAGTGGCTGGGGAAAGAGGTGCGGAGATTAATGAAAGTCACTGTGATGGCCACCATCCTACCCAAATTTGTAAAGTTCCCGCATGCCAGGCTTCGGGGAAAGGAGGCTCAGGCTCAGCTGAGCATGTGGCAAAACGGTAGAAAGGAACCCGGCACCAAGAGGTCCCGCAGCGCCACTCCCAGCCTCCTCCCAACCCAAGCAGACGGGAGAGCAGGAATATGATCCTTTCCTGGTCGCTGTTCAAAGGAAACCGAAAGTGCCTCCAGACAACGGTAAAAGCGAGCAGTGAGGAGACAGCCGACGCCTTGCTCTGATAAGATCACACACCTGGGCATCTGCCACCCTGCAGACAGGGACGCGCGGCCCACCCCCTCCAGAGACGCTCAGTCTCGTGGATGCGGTCCACAGAGACGCTTTGCTCTCTTTTAGGAACCCGGCCTGCATGCTTGCGTTTCTCTGTTAGCTGTCACCACAAATGCAAAATGCATTTATCCACCCTACGGCTGTGCCCTGCCAATACCTCAGAAGGGACTGAAACCGGTCACTTGAGCGGCCGGCTTCAAAGCGGCTGATGAGAATAACTGAATTCACCACGCTCGTCCCACGGGCTGTCCCCACTGACTGCCACTCCAGCCGTTTGACCCGTCTGTCCCGAGGACTCAGCCTCTGCTCAACACACAGAATGCCACCAGGCGACGGAGCGCTCCTTCCTACGACTGCTGGTGCCAGTCCCTCCCCTTCGTGGCCCTGCACCCGACAGCGTCCTGCAGTTCAGCAGTTCTCTTACCAGAAAGTCCTGGGTGTGCTGCGCACGGGAACCGCAGAAGAAAGCCAGGACTTCAGGGTCAGCCGGGGCCCGCATCTTCCCGCTCTGTTCATGTCACCAGTAGATGAAAATCACAGGAAGACTCGCGGCCACGGTGTCTGCAGCTTGTGTGCTTTAGCCCAGTCCTTTCAGATGCAGAGGTGAGATTCCTTCCGATCTGCTGCAGGTGGGGAGGAAAACCCAAGAGCTCTCGAATGTGGAACTGACAGGGAGGGACGGATGGACGGACACACGGACACACACACACACACACACACACACACACACACACACACACTTCCAGGGGGAAATCTAACTGGAACACTGGGTACTTTACAACTCCATTATGCAAACTTCTGTGGCATATCACATAGTAGTGATTTCTACCAGACAGAAGCCCCAAATGCACAGCTGGATGGGGGACCCTCAAGTTCATCTGGGACCAAATAAGCAGCCAGCGCTCTGGGCAGAGCAAGTGTCTTGGTCAGGGTCTCACAGCTAACCAAGGCTCCAGCCTACGAGGAGTTGCCTCTGCCCGGCAGTGACCACTCGGTGGTCTCCAGACCGGGTGCCGCCCACCCCGCTGGCCCTCACTGCCCCTGCGTGATCCCCAGCCGCGGCCCATCAACACCCACAAGCACATCCCTCCCAGCAAGAGCCGCCCCTTAGACGATTTTGCATTCTGGTGCGAGAACTGTCAGGGAGAGTAGACCCATCTGAGCCAGAGGGCGGTGAGACTATTTTGAAAATGCCTTACTTTTATCGTTCCTCCGGCTGGTACAGGTGGGAACAGTTGACTGATTCGTCTCACCTAAAAGTCCTTCCATTTAAGTAGGAGTTTTTTGGTTTTCTTTTAGCATTGTGATCAACTTCAGCTGTTTCATCACCTCCATCCACGTGTTCCCGAAGGAGAAGGTGGAGTGGAGATGGAGTCCCTCTCAAAGAGGCCCTAGGTCAGGAGAGAAGGCAGAGGAATGGTGAGCACAATTCGAAAGAAACACACACTGTCTTTAAAACGCACCCATAATTGCTGCCGTTGAAGAGATTTCTCTGTGCTCGGCTCTGGATTAAATGCCTAATATTGTGTCAATTGCTGTAATTTTCATAGCAAGCCCTGCAAGGTAGATTGTGTCATCCCAGCTGACAGATGAGGAAACAGATGAGCCAGAGTTTAAGTGACTTTCCCAAAGTTTCGATGCTATCTCAAAAAAAAAAAAAAGAGGAGAGTGATGGTTCTAACCGTCCACGGGCCTTCATCTGCCACAAACAGACAGAAGAACCAACCTGGTTTCTTGTAATTTAAAAATAAGGCAGATGCATCCTCCCGTGTGGCTGTGACAGCAAGACCCCGTCCGTGTCATTTCACGCCAGAAAAGGGAGGTGTTTGATGTGGAGCACAGTTAACCCCTGTGGGTTTTCACGTCCTGTCTCCGAGGAACCAACTAGAAAGACCATCTCCCGGGAGAAGGAGGAGCCCCTGGAAGTGGCTTTAGGAATGTCACACACTTTGGCTGACACTGTCAGGGTCAGAAAACAGCCCCGTCGCTTTCACAAACGCTTCTAGACACATTCTCCAGAAACTTGTTCTATTTTGTTTCTTCTCCGTTCTGTCACTAACTGTGAAACTAATGTATCCCCCCAATGCCACATTTACTAAATAAATAATTTAACAAAATGGAGCGCAGGACCTGCCCCACACGAAAAGCAGCCTGAGCGGATGCCTGGGCGTGTCCGAGCTTATCTCACTGCCTCTGTGCATTCTCAGGGGTCACACGTCCCTCCCAGAGGTCTCCGTGGTGTCACGAAAACCAGGGAAGCCCCGAGTGCCAGCAGAGGTGCTCTGCAAAGTCAGCGGCAGGCTCAGCCAGCCGGGTCACAAGCCGCAGCTCGCCATCAGTCCCTCTCCTGCTTCCCCGCGCCCCACCACCCTGGGTCTGGGAGAAAGCTCTGACGTCCCCGGCGACCCAGGGCCACAGACCCCGAGTGGAGGAAGTGGCTGGGAGCTGTCCATGGTGGCGTCGCGCCTGGGCACGCAGAGCCGCCGGCTCCCCGCCCCGGGCGCGCCGCGCTGCCTCTCCAGACCGCGGGGACGGAGAGACGCGCTCGGGCTCCCCGTCTCCGGGACGGGGCTGCAGCCAGGCGCTGGCTCGCACATCAAAAGGTTGGCTTTACAAGGGAGTTCTCACCTGTGGGCAGCGCTGGCTGCACGGAGCAAGACTCAGGACCTCAAACCCGGCGGCTGGCGGCGCGCCTTGGACGGCTGCAGCGTCTGACTCTTGGGAAACGGCGGCGGTCGCTGAGAGCGAGTCTGCGGCCGAGGACCCAGGGCGCACAGCGCTCCTTTCTCATGAGCACAGGCATCCCGCGGGGTCCGTTCCAGAGCGCCACTGGCCCTCGGTTCCAGAGCTGTGAGCCGGAGAACTGGCCACCGTTCCGGCCTGCGCTCTGTCAGGACTCTGCCATTCCTCCCAGACTAATGCGACCCTTCTTGAAGCCCATGTCCTTTGCCAAGGACCCCCAAACCTTCTTCCAGCGATGCCAGGTTTGGAAGCCCCCTCTAAACATCAGCAGGGGTCCTCGAGGCCATCTAACGTCCAATTGCCTCGGCCTGCCTGCGCCGGCGCGCCCGGGGTGCCGAGCACAGTCGGGCGGCCCCGGGAGGCGGGCGGGGAGCCGGGAGCCAGACCGCGCCGGGGAGGAGCGGCAGGGCGCAAACCTGTTGCTAGGCGCACGCCGGCCAGTGCACAGCGGGAGCCGGCTCCACACCGGCCCTCGGGTAACCCCTCCTCCGCGAGACCCTGTCGGGGCGCAAGCCCCCCGCGCCATTCACAAGGGGGAAAATCTACGGAACCAGGACTCTGCCCTCCTCCGCTGGATGCGCTCCGGGGACGCCAACGACCCCCGCGCACCTGCAGCTCGTTAAAGGCCATCAGAGCAATCCCTCAGGAAACAGTGACGGGCACGAGCCCATCATCACACGCGCGGACAGACAGACAGGGGCGAACGCTTACCCCACGCCGGTGGAGGCGCGGGACCCCGGTGCTTCCCTCCCCTCCGAGGCCATCAGCTCAGCCTGACGCCCCCGGCCGGGCCCTCTTACCTCGGGGTCGGTGGCCGGGACAGCACCACGCCCCGCGAGCCGGGAGCGCAGTGCCGGCGTCTGGTCGCTGAGCGCGGGGCAAGCGGGGCGGCAGCTCGTCCGGGAACCGGGTTCAGCCGCGCTCAGCCCGCGGACTCCCGCGCCGCTCGCGCTCCCGGGCCGCTGCGCTGCGCTGCGCTCGGCTCGGCTCCGCTCGGCTCGGCCTGCGCGCCCGCTCCCCGCCGCCCGCGCCAGCCGCCGCCTTTATAGCACTTTACGGGCTGGCTCCTCCCCCGGAGCCCCCGCCGCCCGCGCGGCACCGAAGCTCCCCGCCTCGCCCCCCGAGGACGCCTCCCTCCCCACCCGGCCGGCGCGGCCCGGGCGGGCTCTGGCGGCGGCTCTGGGAGGCGCAGAGCGAGCCGGGGACGGCGCGGCCGCCAGGTGAGGGCGCCGCAGGCCGGGGCTCGGAGCGCACGGCGGGAGCGCGACCGGCCGGCCTCGCAGGGCCCTGGGACCCAGGCCCGCGTCGCCGCCGGTCGGGGCCGGGGCAAAGTCTCAGGATTTTTATTTAACTCGGCAGAAAAAGAGTGGCCTTGGGAAGTGACTCTGGGGTCCCTTTGGCCTGGCAGTTCACGCGAGAGGAAAATGCCTGGGTTTCCAGCCAGAGACGTTGGTTGGAAACTGGGATCAGACCTGCCAGTGATGTGAGCGTGGACAAGGATCTTAACCTCTCTGGGCCTCAGTTGCCTCATCGGGAAAATGGACTCTGTGATGTGCCTCACAGGACCGGTGGGAAGATTTAAATGCGGTCAGGAAAGTGTAGAAACCAAGCACATAGTAGGTGCTCAATAAGTCAGGAACCGTCCCACACGGGGCAAGGCTCTGTGCCTCCTCAGCTGCACGGGCCAAGGGTCTAAGGAGCAAAGCAAGAAGGTGGGACTGTCTAGATACGCCCCTGCCTGGGGACAGCCCACCGGTGGAAAGAGCCCACAGCAACGGGGTCCCGGGCATATGGCCTGTCCTCTCTACTCTGCCACTAAGCTGCTGTGAGCCAGAGCCAGCTACTTCCCCTGAGTCTCAGGGTGTGTTTTCGGGAGGTTAGTGGATTGCCCTATGAGGGCAGTTCTCTGTCCCTTCCACTTTGGGAACTTGTGACTTAGCCCTCTTTGCTGGTTAGCGTGAGTCCTTCTAGATTCTGGAATCTAGAGTATACGTTTCTGTCTTCCTTCCAGCCACTGCCCTGTGAGAACCTGCGGGGAAGGTCCCCACGCTGCAGCTCGCACCTGCTGCAGGAACCAAGGTCTGGGCTCCGGGCAGGCTGTGGTCAGATTAAGCTGTGGAGTCTGTTCCACAGTGGCCAGGCTGGAGCAACCTTTGGTCCCCTGGCTAAACCAGGAAGCCCTGCGTCCCACCTCCAGGCCTTTGCCCGAAAGCTGGACTTGATCCTTGCCAGAGATGGTGACCAGGACTGTCAGCCCTTCCTTGACGTCTTGGGGAGTAAGAAGCCCAGTCCAGCGGCGACCCCCTCCCTCTCCCCCCCCAGCCTTTTCTCCCCAGCAAACTAGCATGGAGCCTGCCCAGGTGCCCCCTCTCCAGCTCTTATCCCGTGATTCCTGGTTCTTTCCCTTTCTTAGGGAGCATCCGGACGCCAAAGCCACAAACACTTGAGGGAGAAAATGCTGAGCATTTGCCTCAGATGGAGAAAGGTCAGCCTTGAATCAGCCTTTCTTGGAGCAACATGTAGCATTTTCCATCAACCGGCAGGAGGTTGGAGGCCTGCGGGGTGTGAGGGAGCCCAGCCCCGGGAGAGGCGGGCTCCGCCGGCGTCTGAGAGATGAAGTGGTGTGGGATTGTCTCGGGGTGGGCCCTGAGAAGTGCTTAGTCATGTTTTCTCGAACACAGAAATGCCGGCACATTCCTCTGGTATCCGGTGTTCTCTATCGCAGATGCACGCCCCGGGGGAAAGGGCAGCGCTGATGGAGCACAGGCGGCCTGCGTGTCCCAGCCAGACCCTCCAGCCTCAGCCCGCTCGGCACTTCCACTCGCACCCAGCGGTGCCGGTGTGCCGGGGAATTCCTCTTGATAAACATTAGCCACAGCACCCTGGCGGATTTACCGCCCGCACTGCCCCAAATCCATGTCCATGTCCCTTGGACATGGGAGCTGATCAGGAAAAGCTTGTTGGTTTTGTGGTTCTTGCCGGAACCCCCCAGCAGAGTCTCCAGAGAGAGGGTGGTGTGACCCACCACCCGGAAAGCCGGCCCTGCCTCCGGCCACCTCCCTCTGGTGGGATACAGCCCCCTCAGCGGGGCCCTGCCTGCTCACTGCCGCCGCCAGCTGCCAACGCCTGGCATGTTCGCTCTGCTGGAAGGATTAAAGCAAGCGTGGCCACACTCCACCTGCTGACCAGCAAAGCCGGGCCCTGCCCCTACAGCAGCTGCCTGTGTGAGTCTGAAAAGCCGGGCTCGCCTGTGGCTCCGTGCTCCAAGCCTCCAGACCCGGCTCTCCCGGGAGAACAGCAAGGAAAGCTGGGAGGTGAGGGAGCAAGGAAGGAGGGGAAGCGGGATGCAGCTGGGTTTGCAGCACACCTGCGAAAAATAAAACCTCAGGCATCCCCACCCTGTGGGAAGCCGCCCAGGAATAATAAGCATCTCTAAGTTCCACCAACAGGGGTCGCCCTTGGACGTCGGGCCTGAAGCTGGAGTCACTAAAGGGACGTCCCCAGGCCTGGGCCCTGGGGCGGCATGTCTGCCGGACTGCGCCTGGGTCCTGTTTTGTGGGCCACAGCAGAGGCCGCCCAGCCGGGACAGGCGAGTCCTGTTTCTTCTGGTGGCTGGAAATGTGTGTTGGAAGTGGGGACACGAGTGCTAGGACACTGGTCACAGCCCAAGAGCCCCGAAAGTGGCTCTCTACATAGTTGTCTTCAAATCCATCGTCACTGTAGAGAAAAAACTCCTCTTTCCTTCCTTTTTTAATACCTCAAAGATCCGTAAACTGTGTGTCTGATGTTTTCACATTATTAATTTATTTTTCCTAATTGCAAAAATCATACGTGTTCCCTGTAAAAAAAAAAAAAAACCTTGAATATTTAGAAAATGAACAAAGGAGAAAGGAAATCACCTGACATTAAACATGAAGCATGTACATCACAAAATGCTTGAAAAATATAGAAAAGCACAAAAAAATCACTTCTTCTCAAAGATCATTTCTGTTAATTCCAGCATATAGCCAAGCATGTTTCCATATGCAAGTTATGTAGATGGAGGCACAAATACATGACTGTGATGTAAGTATCCCACAGACGGGTCAACAGTTAGCCCAGAATCGTTCTACCCGCCAGACCGCACATTCTGGGAGGGCAGGGACCGTCCCTGGTACTACTCACCTTCCTATAGCAGCTCCTGCAGTGTCTAACGTAGACTCAGTGTGTGCTAGGTGTTTACGTCATGAGTGAGCGCCTGCCTGACTGAGCGTTTCGTACAAAAATAACATACTTGCAATGCAAAAGGAGACCCAAGTGGTTTGTAAACATTTGAAAAGATACTCAACATTGCACATCAATGAAGAGATGCAAATTAATAGTATACCGAAATACCCACCAGAGTGGCAAAAATCCAAAGGCTTGCTAGCACCTTTGGTGGGTATCAACACCTTTGTTGGGGACAGTGAGGGTGGGGAACAGATCACAGATCCTTGATGACAGCTTACATTGGTACAACCTGGGACGACAGTGTGCCAAGATTTACGAAAATGTGCAAAATGTTTGACTTGGCAATTCTACTCCAGGAGTTTATCTTACAAATATGATGTGTGATATGATTAGCACCAGGTTACATACATTGTAGCCCTACTTGTGGTGGTAAAAAACCCCACAAAAACCAGGAAACAGCCTAAGGACCGAGAGGTGGGGCTAATTAAGCTATGTGAGTGCATGCGATGGAGTACTATGCAGCTGTTTAAAAAGGAATAGGAGGTAGATCAATATTTATAAGATACTGCCACTTGTGAAAATGAGGGGAGGAAAAACACTAAGTGCTATAAAAGGAGATTCGCATTTATTTATGGATGCATAAAAATTATCTAGACTGATACACAAGATGCTAATAATATGGTTTCTTACTTGGTATTGCTGATAGTGTTGGTGGAGGGGTGGGTAGGCAGATGGAAGACAGGGGTAGGAGGTCAACTTTTCCTTATGTACTTTTTTTGTACTCTTTTCTTTTTGAACCAACTGAATTTATTACCTAGTCAAAAATTGAAAGCTGGGTGTGGGGGCATGCACCTGTAGTCCCAGCTACTTGGGAAGCTGAAGCAGGAGGATCTCTTGACCCCAGAAGTTTGGGGCTGTAGTGAGCTATGATCACCCCTTGAGTAGTCACTGCACTCCAGCCTGGGCAACATAGCCAGACCCTATCTCTAAAAAAAAAAAAAAATTAAATAATTTTAAATGCCAGAAATTATATCATATAAATAAACCTGTTTTTTCACTTAATAATGTGTCATAAACATTTCCCCATGTCTTAAATCTCTTTCAGCATTATTTTAAAGTGTTATGGCATTTCCTAATATGGACATAATTTATATAATAGACCCCTTGTCACTGGTTTCAGCACTCTGAACACTCCCAGGTGTGCATTTCTGGAAAATGTGGGCAATTCTCAAAGGACAGCTCCTCATCTCTTTAGTATGGCAAGCATGAAGCCACCCTTTAAGACTCAACTCAAATGTCACCGTTGCTGGGGAACCTTTTCTGATCTCCCCGACCCTGTGTTTTCATGGAAGCTGGTACAGAATTCTGTTATGGAATCCCAGCTGTGCGTGTGTGCGTGTGTGTGTGCATGTGTGTGTGTGCATGTGCATGTGCTCGTGTGTGTCTTCCTCCACCTCCCCACCTTCAGCTGCAAGCTTTGGAACACAGCGGGATGTCCTACCCATCTCTCTGTCCCCAGACTAACACAGTATGGCCTGGTAGACACACTTGGTAGACATGTAAATAAGTAAGCAAACATTTCCCCACTATGATTCACACAATACTTCCAAGGAGGCACTCGTGGCATGAAAAATAAAATACAGTTGACCTTGAACAATGTGAGGGTTGGGGGAAGACCCCCGGCACAGTCAAAAGCCCAGGCATAACTTTTGACACCCCTGAAATTTAACTACTAACGGCCTACTGTTGACCGGAGGCCTTGGTGATAACCTGACAGCTGACCGACAGGTATTCCGTGGGTTGTAGGAATTACATACTGCGAATGCATTCGCACAGTACGGTGAGCTGGAGGAAGGAAAGTATTGCTAAGAAAGTCACAAGGAAGAGAAAATGGATTTACGGTGCTGCACTTATCCACGCCGTAAGTTTACGTCGTCTGCTTACGAGATAAAGCCTCTGTTGGCAACGGTGGCAGGCTTGGCTGCAAACCACAGTCTACGGGACGTGTCACCAATTCAGCTTTCTCCTGTAACGTCACGACTTTTCCCTGCTTCTCGGGAGCCGTCCGGCGTCACCAGTGGCCCTCCGTACGGGTCCCGTGGTGTGAGTCAAGGTTTGCGCCGTTGCACTGGACACGGTGGAAAGCACACGAGGACCTGAGAGAGGTTTGTCACTGGGATACGCAATTTACCAGACAGACGAGCCGTCCCCCAAGACGGTCTGCGTCACGGCATTTCAAGCAGACACTTGTGGCACCGGAGCTCACCACGACCGCGGCAGGAGGGGCTGTGAAGTGACTGCAGGAGTTCAGTGTGTTCCGCCGTTAATTTTATGCAGTTATGACTTAATCTCGCATCTTTACATTTGTTTACATTTCTCTCGACTTCAAAGGGTGCCGTGTATGGTCAGTAAGTGTGTGCGTAAGTTTCGATAAACTTTAACTTTTTGTAATACATTTGGGCATATTTTATGGTAGTAAATGATAGAAGAGACTAGTATCTATATATATTTTATCCATTCATGACATACCTTTTTCTTAATTTTTTTGATATTTCTAGGCTAAGAGGTTTCAAGTTTTTTTCAAATTGTCACAAATCTCCAAAAAAATTTCCAATATATTTATTGGAAAAAACTGTGTCTGAGTGGCCCTACGTGGTTCAAACCTGCATTGCCCAAGGGCCAGCTGTGTAGTAAAATGCTGATTAGCTCCTCCACGCCACTCACAGACCACCGAGAGGCAGGTCTGCTAGTGCCCTTAGCTAGAACACATGGACCTCGTGGTTTCGGTGATAGCATAAGCATAATTGTTATTTTTTACAATGCCATGAAACCTTTGCCTCCTTTTCAAAAGACAGAAGCACCAGCGTGGGAATGGGCTGTGTTTAAACTGTCACTAGACCCGTCTCTGCTCTCAGGCAATTCCTCTCCCCTGTGCAATGGTTAATTTAAGTGCCACCTTGCCCAGATTAAACAACTCCTGGAGAGCCAGCACAATATCACTTTGGGTGGGTCCGTGCGGGTGTTTCCAGAGGAGACTGGCGTGTGCGTCCATAGACTGAGTGGGGAAGAGCCACCCTCCGTGTAGACAGGCACCATCCAACTGGCTGGGGACTCCAGAACTTGCACCAGCGGCCCCCAGTTCTCAGGCCGTCAGCCCCGGCCCAAGAGTCACACCACTGGCTTCCCTGGTTCTGAGGCCTCCAGACCTGGTCTGAGCCAACCACCCGCACCCCAGGGTCTCCAGCTTGCAGACGGCCTGCCGTGGGACTTCTCAGCCACCATAATCATGTGAGCCAGTTCCGCTAACACTTCTCCTCTCATACATCTAGATACAGTCATGCATCACTTAATGAGGGAAATGGGCTCCGAGGATGCATTGCTAGGCAGTGTCATTGTGTGGCCGTCACAGGGTGGACTTAAACTCAGACCTAAACCGACAGCCGCCGACACACCTGGGCTGTGGGGTAGGGCTTACTGCTCCTAGGCTACAGCCCTGCGCAGTGTGTTACTGCCCTTCCTACCGTAAGCAACGGTAACACGATGCTAAGTATTTGTGTATCTAAACGTAGAAAAGGTACAGCAAAAATAGAGTATTATAATCTTTGGGGACCAGCACTGAGGTCCACTGCTGACTAAGACGTTGTTATGAGCTGCATGTCTATATACGCACACGCACGCATGCACACACGCGCACACACACACACGCACGTGTGCACACACACACGCATGCATGCACACACACACGCACGCGCACACACACACACGTGTGCACACACACACGCACGTGCGCACACACACGCACGTGTGCACACACACACACGTCTATTGGTTCTGCCTCTCTGGAGAACCCTGAATTGCCTGAAATGAATCACATGTGAAAAACGGAGCAGGGGTTGAGCTAACTCAGATGGTGTAGACGGATGGCCTGTGGATTGCAGGGCCACTGCCACCTTGGTTCAGCCACGTGGGGTGGGTGTGTGTGTGTGTGTGTGTGTGTGTCACTGCAATGTGACCGCCTCGTCCGCTCAGCACTGCCTCACGCCTGGCCCCCTCCTGCATGTACGGTGCCCGCCCACCCCTGTGAGTGTCAGCGTGGCGACCTCCGGGCTGAACCCCACATTCTGCGTGGGGTGTAGAAGGAAGAGGCCGCTGTGCCTGGAGCTGAGCGAGGGAGCGTGGGCACAGCACACCGCTGGTCGGCCAGCGCTGGGGGGACTGCAGGCTCGGGGTTGGCAGGCTCTTAACAGCGGAGGTGTCAGGGACTGAAAGGCTTTAGGAAGCAAGTGTCCTGACGGGAGGCCGCTGTCCTCGCTGAGGGACTGGGCGGCTTTAACCAGTTCTCAGAGCAGGCGACGTTCACCGAAACAGGCCGGAACAGGGAGTTAGGACACCACATGTTCTCACACACGTGTGGTCTCACAGAAGTAAAAAGTAGGACGGGGGATACTGGAGGCGTGAAGGGTGGGGGTGGGGACAGCGAGAGATTGTTAAAGATACAGAGTGACAGCCGGATGGAAGGAATCAGCCCTAGTGTTCCACAGCATTGTAGGGCGACCACAGTCAATAATACTGTGCTGTATAGTTTCAGGTAGCTAGAAGGAGGATATGGAGTGTTCTCAGCATGGAGAAATGGCAAAGGCCTGAAACGATGGATGTGTGGACTACCCTGATCACTGTGCTCTGCACATAGCAAAGCATCACCGTGTACCCCATGACTTTGTGCAGTTATTACATGTCATTTTAAGAGGAGAAGGGAGCCGTTGGAGGATTCTAAGTGGGTTTGTAACATGATCTGTTTTGAATTTTTAAAAAATCACTTTGGTTGCTGTGTGGAGAACAGATTACACAGGGGGAAAAGTGGAAGCAGGGATTTGGGAGGACAGGGCAGGAGGATTGCTTGAGGCCAGGAGTCTGAGACCAACCTGGACAACATAGTGAGACCCCACTCTTAAAAATTAAAAAATTTTGTTTTTAAAAGTGAAAGCAGGGTCTGGCAGTTCCTCAATAAGTTAAATATGGCATTGCCATGTGTCCCTGCACTTCCACTTCTAGGCATAGACCCCAAAAGAACTGAAAGCAGGTGTTCAGCCGAAACCTGTACATGAATGTTCACAGCAGCCTCGTTCCCAGGAGCCAAGAGGTGGAAGCACCCACATGTCGGCCAACATGAATGGGTAAACAGTGTGTGCTGTGGCCATGCAGTGGAGTATTGCTTAGCCATAAAAATGATTCAAATTCTGACACATGCTCCAGCAGGGACGAACCTGGACAACATTGTGCCACGTGAAGGAAGCCAGACAGGAAGCCTCCTCCTGTACGATTGTAGGATCCCATTTATATGGCATGTCCGGAACAGGTAAAGCCACAAGGACAGAGAGCAGATTTGTGGCTGGGTAAAAATGGGTACGAAGTTTCCACTGGGGTGATGAAAACTTCTGGAACTAGAGAGTGCACATGGGTGGTTGCAAGCATTATGAACACACTTAACGCCATTAAACTGTAAAAACTCTAAAATGGTTTAAGTGGCAAATTTTATGTTATGTGTCTTTTACCACAACAACAATAATAATAAAAGAACCACCCACACACACACAAAATAAAATTTAAAAATAAAACCAGTTCTCACATGTTACTGCGACCAAAGAACAGTTAGCCTTTCCCTTTCTAGGAACTATTTCTAGAGACCATTTCTAGAACTATTAATTCTCTGTAGGATCCCTTTTTTATTTAAATGTGACATGAATCAGACCACATTGCTGGGAAGTTTGTTAAAACAGATGCCTGGTCCCAGGCCCAGAGGTCCCGCTGCACTGAGTCGCGGTGGGGCCTGGAGTCTGCGCATCCAGCAGGTCTCCAGGCGATGCTGCCGCTGCGGGTGCAGGGACCGCACCCCGAGAACCACCAGCCCAGCGTGCTGGGTTTGTCCTTAGCTATCTGTTGGTTAAGAAAATATCGAACACAGTAAGAGACTAGTGAGTCCAAAAATGCCGTGAAATGAATTTGCAAAACGGCTTATTAACCGCAGCCGCATCTCCACACATTTGAGAATAGCGGTGAGTGTGTAGGTGCACGTGACATTACTCCACCTGCAGATGACGGTTGGGAAACGTGAATCTCAGGACCTACTGCAGCCATCCTGTCCCCTTCTCCCCTCCGCCCCCTTCCCCACTTCCCCACCGAATTGGTGACCCATCCCATGTTGGGGAATCCCAGACCAGGTAATTTTCAGGGAATCTCCCAGTTTTGCAATTCTATGTGTGTGGCAGATCCTGGTTCGGCACAAGAGCCCTTCGGGTCACGTTAGGAGCCACGTCAGGGAGCCGGTGTCCTCTGCAAACACGGGAGGCAAGCGAGGCACGGAACGACTGCATGGGGTGTGCGTGTGTGTGCGTGTGTGTGCGTGCGTGTCTGTGTGTGTGTGCATGTGTGTCTGTGTGTGTGCGTGTGCATGTGTGTCTGTGTGTCTGTGCGTGCGTGTCTGTGTCTCTGTGTGCGTGTGTGTGCATGTATGTGTGTGTGTGCATGTGTGTCTGTGTGTGTGTCTGTCTGTGTCTGTGTGTGCGTGTGTCTGTGTGTGCGTGTGTGTGTGTGTGTGTGTGTGTGTGTGAGAGAGAGAGAGAGAGAGAGAGACAGAGGCTGACTTTAGAAACTCCACTCCATACAATAAAACTGCTCTCCATCAGGTCATTCGGGGTTTTCTAAGAGGAGCCACCTGCCGGAGGGGCGCCGCAGTCTGCAGGCGGAAGGCCGGCGCTGACGGGTTTGTGCCGCTGCACCCCAAGGTGAGGCCTCGCGCTGTAAACGTGTGCGAGAGAAATGAAAACACTCTCTGAAGGTAACCAACTTTTACAAAGCAAATTCTTTCTAAAAGTATTTAAGACCCGAGGGATACTCTTCTACGCAGAAGCCACTAGGAACATCCAGTGAGCGCTGAATGAATGACGCCATTTTTCCGACATTTCCAACAGGCTTTTTACTAATGTGTTTAGGTGGAAAATGCTTTCAGTGAAGAATAAAATATTCTATTTCGCTGAATGATACCAGCTTATATTTATTGATAGCTCAGTATGTCCTAAGCACATTTAATTCTACATTAATATCATGAGGTAAGTACTAGATCATCCTTATTTTACAGACGGGGAAACTGAGGCACGGAGAGGCTGAACAGCATCCTACCACACACGGCCAGCAGCTGGTGGAGCTAAAATTCAAGCTCAGGTAAACGGAGTCCACAGAAGCAGGACAAGCCACTGTGCCCTGATGCTCTTGGCGGCGTACAGCTCAGATGCCCGTAACCACGTTCTCAGTGTGTTTATTTCCCTTCGAGCGTGTGTTACAATTTGACTTTTTCATTTGTTCACTTGTTTATTGTCTGTTTCCTCTGCTGGGATATAAGCCCCAAGGGGCAGGGCCTTGTCTGTTCACTGCTGTATCCAAAAGAACCAAACCGAGTGTTCAGAGTCACAAACATTTGTTGAATGCATCAGTGAGTGAATTTTGTACATCGGTCAGCTGGATAATTGGAACCTGATTAAAATAATGTGTATTATAATTTACTTTTTATTGGCCATTAATTATGAATCAAATGGTCTTTTTTTTTTTTCTTTTTAGGAAAAGCCCACCTGAGACTTGCGTGGGAAGACGCCGAGATGTTCCTTAAGGTGACAGCCTGTGGTGCAGAGGAAAACATTGCCCAGGTGCACCAGTGAAACAAATAAAATTCGAGGGAGAAATTGAGAGAATATATTTACAGCATAAGAAAGAAATAACAGATTAACATCCAGAACATATAAATAATGCCTGTGAAAAAGAAAGATACAGAAATCTATGCAGGTAAGAGTCATGCCCAGACATTTCACAATACAGAACTTACAAATGACCCACATGCTTTTGAGGAGTTGCTTATTCCGATGAGTAATCAGGAGCACAACATTGCACATCCACTACTCAGGCAAACGTTTATAAAGTCAGGGGATGTCAGGCGTGGAAGACCAGAACGCCCGTCCTCCATGGGTGGGGGGCAAAGAGGGGCCCGACTTTGGAAGATGACTGGGCACCACCCGGCTGAACAGGCAGATCCTGTGTGACTCAGCGATCCTCGGAGTGGGGCAGGACCAGCGTCACCTGGGATCTTCCTAGAAATGCAGAATCTCAGGTCCCGTCGTGAGCTGCTGAGTCTGAATCTGTCTCCCCGGTTGTGTGCACACTGGGGTGGAGAAGCCCATTCTGAGCTGAGGGTCTCACCCTGGGATGCCCACTAGCGGCCTCTGCGGAGTCCTGAAAGGTCCAGGCGCCCAGGCCGAGCCCCGGACTCGTGAAATGGGGATTCCGAGGCCGGACCGAGGCGTCGGCATTTGTGGAGCCTCTCGGGTCCTCTGGGTGTGTGACCGAGATCGAGAACCAGCAACCAGAAGTCTCGTCCTTCACGGGGCGTATTCAGGCAAAATGGCCTTTAGTGGCAAACACTGGGAATGTGATCTAAATGCCACCGAGAGCCGGCTGCGTGAACCGGGAGTGCCTCGCAACGCCGCACGGTGACGGCTGCAAACTGCGGCCTCGCGGTCAACACGGGCAGGTCCACAGGGGTCGTGTCGAGCGAAAGAAGAAGGGGGTGAAGAATACAGCAGCAGGGCTGTAGTGACACAGAATCTTAAAGAGAAACTTATATTCCCACGTGTATATATGTATACACACATGTATCACATACTTACATTACACACGTTTTCACAGTGAAGAAAGGAGTGACTGAGGGGAATCGGGACGGTGGTTGCCCTGGAATACAGGGAAAAAGAACATGATTGGGGGCGGTGGGGTGAAAGTGGGTCCCTAAAGTCCTGGCAATATTCTATTCAGATTCAGCAGTGGGAATATAAGTTTTCATATTTTCCCCTTAGCCATTTTTACCCTTGAACCGTGAAAATATGTTTTTTAGCCACTCCTCCGGGAGACGAAATATTAAAATTTGAAATTTAAAAAAGTTTCTTAAAGGGCACACACAAGTTCCCCTGAGCCCCCTTCTTAAGTGGACTTTCGCCTCCGTGGACGTCCCCGCGGCTCTGGGTGGTCCCTGCTGCAGTTCCGGAGACGCTGCCCACCCCAGGTCCCGTCTCGGGACATGCCGGGTGGGCCGGGAGCTGCGTGGCCTCACAGGCCCGTCCGGGGGCTCTTGGCAGCGTGGCGCAGCGGGGCTGGGGCACTCACACAGGACACGGCACCCGTGCGGGTCTGGAGGCCCTGGGCCTGTCTCCACCCACACCCAGACGCGGCCGGGCAGGGCCAGGCGAGAACAAGCTGGGACCAGCCCAGCGGTTCCTCACGTAGCAACAGAGTGAGGCTTAAGTAACCCCGTAGCGAGGGCAGCCACAGGGCAAGCTCTTGCCCAACAGTTCTCGAAGTGTTTTCTGTTTTGTTCTAAACCCAGACCTTGCCCAGCCATTTAATGAGCGGGTCTGAGCCCCGATTTCCTCTTGCAAGATGTTTCTACCTGCAGAACTTCATCTGATCCTTGCTTGGCTGTGTGGCGGGTCTAGGGATAAGGAACAGTTTTAGGGATAAGGAACATGCCCCACACAGCTAAGGGATGTGCTCAAGGTCACACGGTCACCACGGCAGGAACACTCCAGCTAGGCCCGCTGCCTCTGCTCCAGGACTGCTCCCTGTCTCATCTCCTGGGCCTGCAGGTGCTTCCGCGCTGGGCTCTGGGGTATCCAGAGACCCCCTTCCTCACGCACAGAGCTGCGACAGACTCCCGGCCCCTGGGCTTGGCTGCGGGATAAGCCCTAACTCCTTACCCTCCACAGTCTGCACTCACAGTGCTCAGAATCCAAAAATATGGGTTTTCAAAGAGCCTGTAAATACCGTCTAGTTCTCTGTCCTTAATCTTTCAGAGTCACTGATACCCTCTGTTGAACCTGTGGACTTTCTCCCCCCAAAAATGCCCGTAGGTACTGAAGTATAGTGTGCAATTGCAAAGGGTCACAGATCCCAAGACTCTGTTAAGAAGTGAAGATCAAGCATGGTGGTTTCTCAAAAAATTAAACACAGAATTACCATCTGATCCAGCAATTCCACTTCTCGGTATTTACCTAAAATATATGAATGGTAAAGAAAATATGGCATGTACATACAATAAAGTGTGGTATATATATATACACCATGGAGTTCTACTCAGCCACAAAAAACAGTGGTGACCTAGCATCTCTTGTACTATCCTGAATAGAGCTGGAGACCATTCTACTAAGTGAAGCATCACAAGAATGGAACAACAAGCACCACATGGACTCACCATCAAATTGGTACTAACTGATCAACACTTAAGTGCACATATAGCAGTAACAGTCATCGGGTGTCGGGCAGGTGGGGGGGAGGGGATGTGTGTACTCACACCTAACGGGTGTGGTGTGCACCGTCTGTGGGATGGAATTAGTTCTGACTTGGGCGTGTAGTTCTGACTCAGGTGGGGCAAAGGAAATATATGTAACATAAACATTTGCACCCCCGTAATATTCTGGAAAAAAAGAAAGAAAAGTCAAAAAAAAAAGAGAGAGAAAGAAAATTATTCAGCCTTAAAAAGGAATGCAATCTGTCACGTGAATGAACCTTAAGGACATTACTCTAAGTGAAATAAGCCAGACACAAAAGGACAAATGCTGTGTGAGTCCATTTATACACGGTCCCGAGTATAGTCAAATTTGCAGGGACAGAGAGTAGAACGGTGGTCGCCAGGGGCTGGCCGAGGAGGGACTGGGCATTTTTGTTTAATGGGGACAGAGCTTCAGTTTGGGAAGATGAAAAACTTCCGGAGATGGATGATGGTGATGGTTGCACAACAGTGTGAATGTACTTAAATGCCACTGAACTGCACACCTAAAAATGGTTTAAAAGGTAAATGTTTTATGTGTATTTTATGACCCACCCACAGAAGAACTGCAGGTGGAACGGACCGCTCACCCCACACGAGGGTTCTGCGGCCCAGGCAGTGGCCGGGCCCTGGCTGAGAAGGCCCAGGGCCAGGACCAGGCCAGGTCTCCTTGCCGGCCGCTGCTCTGGCCGCCCCCTCCCCGCCCCGGGCAAGCTCTGGGCAAGCTCCTTTGGGAATGACCACGTCTCCTGTGAAATCCTAGTGGGCAAAGCCTCGGTAGGAGTTGGCATCAGAGCTGGACAGAATGAAATGTGGTATTTATGTGAACTTCATCTATCGGTTTGACAACCCTCACACACGAGGGGGTGAGACTTATCCAGAATGACTCGTTCTCTCTAGTGAAAGAGCATTTTTTGTGGGAGAGGGACGGTGCCATCCAGTGTGGTTCCAGAACAAATTACAGTAACAAAGGATCTTACTGCTACCGTTTTATAACTACTTCACATGAATCCTGAAGAACGGGCTTGGGCTTTCTTCTTTGTAATGGTTAATTAAAGATGCAATTAAATAGCATCAACACAAATGTACCCCGGTTAACATTTTGGTGCCCAGCCAGCTGTTTGTCCAAGTTTGAGTGGTGGAGGAGGGGCAGGGGTGGGGAGGGAATCACACACGAGCTATGTGGTGACCAGTTTTGTCATAAACAGCGTCTTGAAAATCTTTCCACGGCACTAAATGTTACTCTATAGCACCAGCTACGATGGTTGCAGGGGAATTCACCGTACGGGCATAATGACTGAATCCCTACAGCTGGAAGCAGACTGTTTGCAAGTTTTCACTGTTACTAAGAGTAGAGCAGGGATTCTCCTATGTAAGTCTATTTTATATTCTTATTTCCTAAGGATAAATTCCTAGAAGCCAAATGGTTAGATTAAATGACTGAACATTGCTAAGATTTTGATGGAAAGTTTGTACCTATGTGTGTGTAAAGGTAGCAGTGTAATTTTCGAGTGCCCTTTTATCCACACCCTTACACCAGCGGGTGTTATACCACCTGCTGACTGAAGAGCCCTGGGCTTTGAATAAGCATCAGGAGTAGCCAGGCAGCAGTCACACTGGGCTTCGGGTGAGGCCGGACTGGCTTCAGCTGTAACCTGGCCCTGCTGGCCACGAGTGGGTGCCCACGTCATCCTCCACCACCTCCCGCAGCCCAGAGAGTGAGGGAAGAGAGTGAGAGACTTTCCCTGGTAATCCAGGGAATTCTCCTGTACGTCACCCAAGCCCACCAAGGCGGTGCCACGAAGTCTGCAACAGTCATAGCATTACTGGGCTTGGGGCCCCCCCAGTGCTGATACGGCTGCAGTGACCAAAGACCTAGACCACAACACTCAGTTCCCTCTGAACATCTGGGAAGACTTCTCAAGGAGGACAAACAAGCCCAGACTGGGAACATTAAAATAAATCTCTAATGCCCAGACATGGACCAATATTCACAAGCATCAAGAACATCCCAGCAAAACATGACCTCGCCAAATGAACTAAACAAGGTTCTAATGACCTGGAGTGATGGAGAAATGTGACCCTCCAGACAAAGAATTCAAAGTAGCTGTCCTCAAGAAGCTCAATGAACTTCAAGACAACACAGAGAAGGAATTCAGAAGCCTAACAGAGAAATTTAACAAAGAGACTGAAATAATTTTTTAAAAACCAAGCAGAAATTCTGGAGTTGAACTCAACTGACAAACTGAGAAATGCATTCTCTCAAAAGCAGAAGTGCTCAAGTGGAAGAAAGAATTAGTGAGCTTGAAGACAGGCTATTTGAAAATATAGTCAGAAGGGGGAAAAATAAAAAGAATGAAGCATGCCTACAAAATCTAGAAAACAGCTGCAAAAGGGCACATCTAAGAGTTAATGGCCTTAAAGAGGAGGCAGAGAGAGAGATTGGGGTAGAAAGTTTATTCAAAGAAATAATAACAGAAAACATTCCAAACCTAGTGAAAAATATCGATATTCAGATAGAAGAAGGTCAGAGAATACCAAGTAGACTTAATCCAAACAAGACTACGTCAGGCTGGGTGCGGTAGCTCATGCCTGTAATCCTAGCACTCTGGGAGGCCGAGGCGGGTGGATCGCTCAAGGTCAGGAGTTCGAGACCAGCCTGAGCAAGAGCGAGACCCCGTCTCTACTAAAAATACAAAGAAATTATCTGGACAACTAAAATATATATAGAAAAAAATTAGCCGGGCATGGTGGTGCATGCCTGTAGTCCCAGCTACTCGGGAGGCTGAGGCAGGAGGATCGCTTAAGCCCAGGAGTTTGAGGTTGCTGTGAGCTAGGCTGACGCCACGGCACTCACTCTAGCCCGGGCAACAAAGAGAGACTCCGTCTCAAAAAAAAAAAAAAAAAAACTACGTCAAAGCATTTATAATAAGATCACAGAGGTCATGGATAAAGAAAAGTTCCTAAGAGAAGCAAGGAAAAAGAAAACAACAACATATAAACAAGCTTCAATACGTGTAGCCACAGACTTCTCAGTGGAAACCATACAGGAGAGTGGAATGACACATTCAAAGTGTTGAAGCAATAAACCCTTAACCCTAGAATATTACATCCTGCAAAAACACCCTCCAAACATGAAGGAGAAATACTTACCCAAACAAAAGCTGAGGGATTTCATCAGCACCAGACCTGTCCTACAAGAAATGCTAAAGGGAGGTCTTCAATCTAAGAGAAAAGGATGGTAATGAACAAGAAATCAAGGTACACAACTCACTGGTAACAAAAGCACACAAATACAGAACACTCATGGCTGTCACTGTGGTATATAAACCACTTATATCTTCAGTGGGAAGACTAAGAGACAAACCTACCAAAAAAAACTACAACAGCTTTTTGAGAGATAGATAGCGTAAAGAGATATGGATAGAAACAACAAAAAGTTAACAAGTTGGGGGGATGGAATTAAAGGGTAGAATTTGTTAGATTTCCCTTTGCATGTTTGTTTACCAGCAAAGTTGTCATATATTTAAAATAATTAGTTATAAAATTTTTTTTGCAAGCCTCATGGTTATCTCAAATCAAAACACCTACAACAGATGCACAAAACATAAAAAGCAAGAAATTAAAACACACTACCAGAGAAAATCACTTTTAACAAAAGAAGACAGAAAGGAAATAAAAAAGAAAGACAGGACCACAAAGCAACCAGAAATCAAGTAACAACATGGCAGGAGTCAGTCCTTACCTATCGATAACAACACTGAGTGTGAATGGACTAAACTCTCCAATCAAAAGACAGAGTGGCTGAGTGGATAAAAAACCAGGAGCCAACTATACGTTGTCTGCAGGAAACACACTTCACCTATGAAGACACACACAGACTGAAAATAAAGGGATGAAAAAAATATTCCATGCAAATGGAAATCAAAAAAGAGCAGGAGTAGCTATGCTTCTATCAGATAAAAACAATTTCAACACAAGAACTGTAAGAGACAAAGAAGGTCATTATATAATGATAAAGGGTCAATTCAGCAAGAGGACATAACAATTCTAAATATTTATGCACTCAGCACTGGAGCACCCAGATATATAAAACAAATATTATCAGGGCCAAAGAGAGAGCTAGACCCCAGTACAATAATCTTAGAGATTTCAACACTCCACTTTCAGCATTGGACGTATCTTCCAAATAGAAAATCAACAAAGTAACATTGGACTTAATCTGCGCTACAGACCAAATGGACCGAATAGATATTTACAGAACATTTCACCCGACAGCTGCAGAATACTCATTCTTCTCCTCAGCTCATGGATCATTCTTGAGGACAGACCATATGGTAGGCAACAAAACAAGTTTTAAAAAATTCAAAAAAAAATTGAAATCACACCAAGAATTTTCTGTGACCACAATGGAATAAAACTAGAAATCAATAACAAGAGAAATATTGGAAAATATACAAACACATGGAAGTTAAACAATATGCTCCTGTATGACCAGTGTGTCAATGAGGAGATTAATAAAGAAATTAAAAACTTACCTGAAACAAATGACAATGAAAACACAACATATCAAAACCTGTGGGATGCAGCAAAAGTAGTAATGAAAGTTTATAGCAATAAGTGCCTACATTAAAAAAAGTACGAAAGCTTCAAATAAACAACCTAATCATGCATCTCAAAGAACCAGAAAAACAAGAGCAAACCAAACCCAAAATTAGTAGAAGAGAAATAATAAAGATCAGAGCAGAAATAAATGAAAATGAAACAAAAAATACAAAAGATCAACAAAACAAAAAGTTGTTTTTTGAAAAGATAAACAAAATTGACACACCTTTAGCCAGACTAAGAAAAACAAAGAGAAAAGACCCAAATAAATAAAATCAGAGATGAGAAAGGAAACGACATTACAGCTGATACTGCAGAAATCCGAAGGATCATTAGAGACTGCTCGGGCCAACTATACGCCAATAAATTGGAGAACCTACAAGAAATGGGTAAATTCCTAGATGCAAACAACCTACCAAGGTTGAACCAGGAAGAAATCCCAAACCTGAATAAACCAATAACAAGTAATGAGATAGAAGCAGGAATAAAAAATCTCCCATCAAAGAAAAGCCCAGGACCCCATGGCTTCACTGCTGAATCCTACCAAGCATTCAAAGAACAACAAATGCCAATCCTAAACTATTCCAAAAATCAAGGAGGGAATCCTCCCAAACTCATTCTAAGAGGCCTGTAACACCCTGATACCAAAACCAAAGATAACAACAAAAAAAGAAAACTACAGGCCAATCTCTCTGATGAACATAGATGCAGAAATCCTCAAAAAAAATACCAGGAAACCAAATTCAACAACACACTGAAAAGATTATTCATCGTGATCAAGTGGGATTCATTCCTGGGATGCAAGGATGGTTCGACATATGCAAACCAATCAAGTGATGTGATACATTGTATCCACAGAGGAAGGACAAAAAAACCACACGATCATTTCAATTGAAGCTGAAAAAGCATTCAGTAAAAATCTAACATCCCTTCCAGAAAAAAACCTGTCAAAAAACTGGATGTAGTATACCTTTTTGAAGATAATTTGGCTTTTTTAAAATTTCCAGTTCTTCAAAAGTTGCTGCTCTATTGTCTTTTGAGAACTCCACCTTGGTCAATAATAGCTCTGCTGCCAGCAACACAATTTACAGCAGGAAATGGACAGTATTGGCACAGCCATTGTCTCATTTAACGCTTATATTCCCTAAGTGAGGGAAATAAGGGAAACATACCAGAGGACCAGAGAAAGTAGGGAACAAGGTCAGACAGAGACCAGATATGGCCCCAGCCCCTCTCCCTAAAGGCTCAGCGGGACTAGAAAAGATACCTGGCACATTTGCACTTCTGAGTCCTGGGTCTCAGGAGCAGCAGAGGTCGGCAGGTGACCTACAGAAGAGGCAGCACTGGGAAAGGGGGCATTTGACTTTCACCTTGAGCCCAAGGTCCCCCAGATAAAGACAACACACCCCGCCCTGTTCTTGTCAGATTTGACACATTGTGACCATTTCCCGACTGCTCAGAGGTCTGCAGACTGTGGACTCTGCTCCTCGTCCCCACACCCGGATTCAGGGAAATATTCCCAGAAGGAGCCTCCGGACGTTCATGTGCCCTTTCAAGTCTCCGGAGTCTCACATTTCCATTTCCGTCTTGAGCAGGCGTGCTTACAGGTTTCATTTTTCAACAGAAGACACTTTTTCTATTGTGACCCAGTAACAATCACTCTATTCTCCAGTTTTCAAAGGACACAACAGCGACGATGTAAATTAGGATTTGAGATTTTCCTGGGATTGTGATGACTGATCCCAATTTGTCTCACTCTGCTCAACCGTAGGGTCACGCAGCATCCTAACCAGCAGTCAGTGACAACAGGGTCACAATACCTCGCTCTGAATGGTATCTCTAGGCCTTTAATAGTGATAAAGGGATTCTTATAAACGTAAAGCATGACTTCACATATTAGAAATAATACATAGTATCTTCTCTAGACTCCGGAAGGACTTTGGGTAGCCACTTGACTCCTTCCTCTTGACTAGGGAGAAAGAAACAGTAAGTGACCCCAAACGCCGGGCTCTGTCCCGGGATGACGGGGCGCAGCTCCACCAAGAGCCAGCAGTGCAGGTCGGCTGACCTGCAGGAGTCTCCTGAGGTTCCCACCCTGGGATGCCCACATTCTCCACATGCCACCCTCCCGCTGTCCCCATGCCAAACTCTGGCAAAAGGTGAACAAAGCCCCCTCCTCAGTTTTGGGAATGCACGCGCTTCTTCAAGGGGATATAAACTGTCCTCACTGGTTACAAAACCAATGCAGTGAAAGGGCTTTGCCGCCTTAGTTTCTGTTGTTGTCAATCTTACTGTTTCCCGCGAGCACTGCTGGAAGGGGGCAGACAGAAGGGAATTCACTGAACGGTTTGGGAGGAGAAGCAGAGGGGGTCACGTACGGTGCAAGCAGCAGACAGGATGGGGAATCAGGTCTTCGGCAACCTCGCGCCTGCTCTCTGGCCCCAGAGGCAGGACGTGGCTGTGCTTCCTTCCCGCCTCGGTGAGCCCCGCCCGCCCACCCGATCCGAGGTCGGGGAGTGGCCTGCGTCCACAGGTGTGCATTTCCCCTCACTGCGCGCTCAGCAGAGCGTTTTCAGAGCTGAAAACAGCGTCCCTCGCTTGCCCTTTTCCGGTCAGGCGGTCACAGGGCAGAAGAGACGACAGAACACACCTGACCTGGGCTCCCTCCCTGCGTCACTCTGCTCTGCAGCCAGACTCGGTCGCGCGCTGTTCAGATACCACCTGCACTCCGCTGCCGCGCGTTTTATACCTTGGCTTCTTCCGACAGCAGTCTGAGGTCTCTCACAAATGAAAGCCTACACCGCGAGAGGCAGTGCGTTTGTAAGCCCAAGGGTTTCTTCTTAAAGCAAGACAAAACCGGTTCTCCCGTTCCCCGTGTCTCGGATGCGAGAGGAAAAACTGCACCCACACGCTATGATCCATGCATCCTTTATTCCGTCTCCAGCCACCTGCTCCTCCGAGCAGCGGGACACAAACCGGCAGCCAGCCGCCGTCCAGCTGCACAGCGATCGAGGCTTACAGTACATTTAAGGCTTTTAAATTGGAAAACAAAATTAAAATAAAACCAAAGAAACCCCAAACCCAAACCCCCAACCAATACAAGTAGTGTAGCATTTTTAAGCATCTGACGTTTCCGATGCTCATTCGGCTCAACTCCAGTGTCAAAACCCAAATGGCTCCTAAACTAAAAAGATTAGTTTAGTGAAATTTTAATTACATAAATTCTTCAAAGCATAAACTTGGAATTTTTTGTCTTGGAAATGTTATAAAATTTTTTAATAGCAAAACCTAGAAATAAAAACAGATTAACAAAATGTATTCGATCATTTACATACAAACAAGGAGTCTGCAGTTCATTGTTGTAGCCGACAAAAGGAAACTGCCCGTTAGGAACCTATGCACAAGGCGATTGCAAATATGTACAGTTCTTTAAAAAGGCCCACGAGGAGGATGTGAGAGAAGGTGAGTCGGCTGGGCTCTTTGTTAAACCAACCAGTCAAAATATTAAAACTCTGTTGGCTAGGAATAAATTTACACTTAAAAAAGCCCCCAGTTTTCTTTTGTTTAAGAATATTCCAGTTATATTTATGTGGCTACAGTTGATGAAGCTGTTCATGACAGATCCAGTCAATTACTCTTCGGTTCATGTGTTTGGGGAAAGATCGCCATGGTAATGAAAATTAATTAAAAAACTCTCACCACAATGGTTTTCCAGTTACACTATCACAGCGTCACAAATGGACTGAACCCATGAATCCAGGGCCCGAAAGAGCTGCAAACACCAAGGGCCCCGGTGGGGACCGGCGAGTCCCACCCACTGAGTCGGCAATGGCGGCAGGACAGAGGGACGGGGTCCACCCGGACAGCACTGGAACCCGCCCCACCTCCCGCTCTCGGCCCACCCCGCAGGGCAGGGAAGCTGGAGTCTCGACCGTCCAGTTATCATGTTGTGTGAATTAGTAGAACAATCTCTAGATAAAAAAGATGGAGATTTCATCAGCTCTTTGATTAGAACACCCTAAAGGCCGGGCACTTCTTCGTGGCTACCGAGCCATTACAGCTACCCAGGTAAAGCGTGTGCAAACCAGAGGACTCTTCCGTTCACAGTAAATGAGGTAAAATCGAGTTGTCGTCTTCAGGAATTAGGAAGTTCGTGCGATATGAACTGTTTTAGTCTCTCTAGGTACTGTGCGTAAAGCTCTATGTCGTTGTGCCCGGCCCCTTCCACCCAGAGGGGCTCCACCGCGCGCGGGCAGCGCTCGTACATGGCGAGGCCGTGGGAGAAATCGATGACCTCGTCCTCCGTACCGTGAATGACCAGCACAGGGGAGGTGACTTTAGATATCTTGTCGATGCTGCAAAACGGAAGGGGGGGGAGCAGAAAGAGACTCCTTTAGTTTTACTCTCAGACAAGACATCACACCTACCGACAAGCGAATCAACATCCACGGGGCGAGGAAGTTAACACCGTGGGTTTTTTTCTTTTTAATTAAAGACTTTGCTTCTTTAGAGCAACCTTGGGTTCACAGCAACACTGAGAGGGGCACAGAGAGGTCCCACGCACCCCCCGCCCCCCACGCACACGACCTCCGCCAGCATCAACACCCCCAGCGCAGTGGGACGGCCGCTACAGCTGATGACCCTGCACTGACACGTTGTGGTCACTGTGCCTTGTATTCTCTCACTTTTTTCTACTAATTCATTTCTTTCTTAAATTAACTTTTCCTTCTGGAATAGTTTTAGATTTGCAGAAAAGGTACAAAGGGAAGACCGAGGTCCTGTACACTCCTGACCCACTTCCTATGCAGCTGAGTCGCAGGTCACCGTGGGGCGTTGTCAGACTGAGAAGCCAGCGCGGGCACCTTACCATGGACTCAGAGCCACACTTTGTTTGGATTTCACTCATTTTTGCACTAACGTCCTTTTTCAGTTCCAGGATCCAATCTTGGATACCGCACTGCATGCGGCTGTTTGTTTTTCTTAAAAGTATTTTATTAAAAACAGAACTCTTAAGAGCATCAGACTAACAAACCAGTAATTAATATTTTTGATATATTCATATTTTTGAGAGGATTTTTTTTTAAAGTAAACAGGCCAGTACTTAACATAACTGAATGAATGTCTCTTTGGGAAATTGAATAACAGGATACAAATTCCATTTCATAAAAGCTAATGCCTAGTTTTTAAAATAAAAACTGTACTATTTAGCTTGAAAACTTAATGTCATGCCTAGGTTTGGCTCCAAATGACTTCTGTCTACAAAAACCAGATCTACCCTCAAAGGATGAGCATTTGGGGATCTTCAAAAGAATGCAGGTCAGGCGCCGATGGTGTATTCCAAGAGCAAGTCACCGGACGCTGGGCATTTGGGGCTGGCTGTGCAGGGGGCTCCTCTGACGGGGATTTACCAGGCATGTGACCCACGGAAAAGTCTGGAGACACGGATCTCTCTGTCCTGCCAAAGGGCCTCCTGGAGCTGACTTCTCTTTCCATACTTCATCCCAGTCAAAGGGACGAAAGGATGCAAACTGGTATTATTTGTGGGCATCTGTTTGTTAAAAATAGCAGCCAACATGTATTAAACATTTACACGGCTGGGTGCTTTGTACTTCACACGCAAAATCTTGTTTAATCGCCAGCGAAACACGGGAGAGGCACGAGCACGGCTGCTCTGTCAGGGAGGGGCTGCGGCAGGGAGCGGCTGCTACGTAACACGCGGGCGGCCATGCGGACGACGCAGCTCTGGCCGATGCACACTCCGAACATCTGCAAACAACCGTCGTCCAGCCCTCACCCACAGCTCTCGAGGCTGCAGGCCACTTGCAGGCACCCCGGGAAGCTGCCGGACCTCACCCGCCACGCAATTTGCAAAGGGCAGAGCCGCTGTGGCAGTAGCCAATTATGGAGATTAGGAATCTTATTTGGAAACCTACTCGCCCCTTACATTTAATTTTAAAGTGATTTTCTTTAAGAGGGTTCAATTACGCTCCATTAAAAAGATATTTACGCAATGGTTGCAGTGGGCCTGGGACACGGCTCCGTGCGGCACAGTTGGAGAGAGAGAATCTGCTCCTGGCGTGTGTCAGTGAGGGTAGATCCATCATCTGACCCGAAATAAAAGAAAATAAACCACGAACAGAGTCCTGATCAGGCCTGTTTTCTTTATTACTAAGAGGGACCGTGAAGGCATCTCCCTTTACGGGGAGGACACAGAGGCGCCTCTGCCCGTTGGTAGCCATGGACGCCGCCAGCAAACGATCACTAAACTCAGTTAACGATCAAAGTCCGTGCAGCCGCTAAAGGTTTGAAATCTATCACGTTGATAACGTATGGTATTGAATATGAGGCACGGTCTCTTTTTGCTGTCTCTGCTCACCAACCTTAATTAAACAAATTAGTTAACCTCTCTAAGCCTCAGTTTCCTAATCTGTAAAATGAGTATAGTCAGTGGACCAAGTTCTTCAGGCCGGAGTGAAGATTAAGGGGGAAAATGGGCATAAAGTGCGCAGCCCGGCTCTCAGATAAACTCAGCATAAGATTAGCTGTTCGTCTGCTATTGATTAGTAAGTTGCAATTAGTTGTCATGGCTGTATGTCAAGGTATATGCTAATTTAAGAGCCAGGAAAAAAACCTATTCGTTTTGTTGCCAGGGTAACTGCTGGCATTGCTTCCCACAAACATGCTGAATATCCGTCTTTCAACAAACTGGCCTCTCATTACCAATTCAGCACAAACCAGGCCACACTCGAGATGCAACTGGCCCTGCTTAGCATGCCCAGCCACCCACTGGACGTCTGCAGTGCCACTTTCCCATGAGCCGGATTTCCCTGAATCCTGGTATAAACTGCACAGAGCTGAGGTTCAGGAACCCAAGGTGCTAACAGGTTTCTTCCTGTGAAACAAGTCACTCTGGGTAACGGATCTGTGCAACCAAATGATGTTCTTTCCCTGCCACCCCCAGCAGAGGCAGAATGATAGCAATGAACAGGTCAATCAAAACCCTAAAACTGGACATTTCTGCTGAGCCTTTATCCATAAAATGGCAACACGAGCTGGCCAGTCCTGCTACAGCCGCCTCAGGCTGCTTCAGCAACACACTGCGGGAAAGCCTGGGTGCAAACACTTGTTACAAACACTTCCCTCATCGTAGGTTGAAAAAACAAAGTAGAAATGTTCAAACAGAGGTATTTAAGGAGCCAGTGTGCTTGCTGCTTTTGCAGGTATAGTACATCTTCTTCCTTCTCTTGGTGGGGCTGGGCACCACAGGGGTCAGGCTGGCAGCTGCCCTGCCGCCCCCAACGGCCGGCGGGGAGGCCCCGGGGGGACAGTGGGCTCCCCCTTCCCAGCGTCCCGCGGGGTGCGGGCACCTCTGCAGGCGTGAGGGCTTCCGGTCAAAGCGGCAAAGCAGGATGGGACGGGTGGCAGGGGGTTTGTTCCCTGATAATACTGTCCCTGTGGCCACTTACAAAGATCAGAGCCTGGCCTGCCAGGTGACTCACTTCAGCTTTTTCGTTCTACTTACAAGAAGCTTAAACAAGCACACCTTTCCCCTCACCTGCACTGTCTGGCGGAAAGGAGAGAGAAGCCTCACAGTTGCGCTTGCCTGTCGTTTCGACTGGAGCGTGCGGGCCACTGCTACCCGCCTCACCACGCACGGTGCACGAGGCTCTTCGTGGTGTGACAATGCGTGTCCCCTGGACACACGAACCAGTGCTGCACTACTGCCTTTAGGATACGGAAGTGCTTTTTCTTTTTTCCAAACGCTGTATCGCGCAGCTGAATCAGTAAATCTCAGGCCTCAGTACACCCCGGTCCTCACACGGCACCGGGGAGATGGTCACAAGTGAGGATGAAGTCTGCGGACAGCGCGTGTCACAGGCCCTTCCACATCCCCCCGGTGCCCGGCAGGGCTCTGACGTGTGGCTGCCCCCAGGAAGCACCACTAGCGGCCCCCGGGGGACAGCAGCGTCAGGTCTGAACTCGCTCACCGGCCGGCTCGCACTCACTCACGCAGACGTGCACTCACCTCGGGAAAGCGTCGAAGCAGTACGTCTTCCTGGTGTCTGGAAAGGCCACCCGCAGACCCGACATCAGCGGGGAGTGGAGGATCACCGCCGCGCACTCGTACCGCGAGGCCAGGTCCACCGTGGGCACCGTCCCGATGCTCTGGCCGTACAGGATAATGTTCTCAGGGCTCACGCCGTACCTGCGGGACCAGAGGTGCGTGCCGTCAGCTACCGGGTGACGACAGGGAGAGGAAGCCACCGTGTCTCAAACCAACACAGCTCCCACGCCCCCCGGCTCGGAATCTTCATCATCCAACTTGTGCACGGCAGCTTACCACGAAGCTGCACTTGACAAAAACAAACGTTAGGGGCCTCAGTGACAGAGATTCTGTCTGCCCCAACATTTGCAAAAATAACCAACATGACTTTTTTCTGGCAGATGAATTAAACACATGTATTATAAATTTCATCTCGGTAGCTACAGAGCATCTACTTCCTATTACTCTCTATTTCCTCTGATAATCATACATGCATTTCTGAAGGAAAAACGAAAGCGGGTTTAGCCAACTGTAATATTAAGAATTCTCAAGTGAAGTGTTAATGATATGAATGATATTAACATTTATGAGAAAAAGGAAGGTTTACTGGGAAACAATTAATTTGGAGAAAATTGTATTTTCTTTAGCCTCTTCTTGGGGCTACACCCTTCCACGTCTCTCAATCCATCGGTGGTCTCCAAATCACTCCCTTCCGGTTTTCAGTCGGGTAAACGGCTGCACAAAACACGGGCTCTGTTCTCCAGCCTCCCTGGTGCCCAGAGAACTCAGCCCTGCCGGCCGGGGGACAGCAGGAAGGACACGAGCCCCGGCAGGTTGGGCTTCACAGGGAACACTGTGCTCCTGGTCCCTGCCCGTCCTGCGGGGGGGACGCAGCATGGCGGCCATCGGGCCCAGGCAGCCCCAGAGCTGGCGGCAGAAGCAGGAGCCCAGGGAAACGCGTGCTCTGCTGTCAACCCACAGAGGATATGGGAAGGCAGAAAGACTGGTCTAGACACGGGAAAGAGAAAGAAACAGGCAGCAGGAGCACAGACGTGGCAGGGAAGACGGCAGGCAAATGCCCAGCACACACAAGTACGTGAAGATGCAAATTAAATCCGTGGGTTATTATTTTATACCCAAGAGACGGACAGAAATGAAAAACCAGACAATGTCAAGGGACGGCAAGGACGTGGGAAAGTGGGACGCTGTTACGTCGCCATAGGAGTGTGAATTAGTGCGCACCTGGGAAATCAATTTGACGTTAACGGTAAAGCTGAAGCCGGGGAGCCGACAATCCCACCGTTCGGAATAAATACCGGCTGCAGCCTACAGGGCAGTATGGGGTGCTCTGTGCCAGCGGCCTTCGGTGAAGGGAACAGTCCCTCCCTAGCTGGGGGGCTGGCGGGGTGCAGTCCAGACTCCTTCCCTCCAGCCCCATGAAAACCCACAGGAAAATGGGCCCTAGGAAGGAATCGGCGGCGGGAGTGGGCAAGCACTGGGACCTGCTCTGTGGACGCCACACCCGGGCTGTGCCACGCCGGGCAGGCAGCTCTGGACACAGAGAGGTGACCTCGCTGGGGGGGGAGCTCAGCGGACACGGCACAGCAGCCAAGGGACGCGAGGCCAGGCCTGACGCAGGGTGAGTGACTGGGACGTGAGTGTCCTGGCAGATGAAGGGAGAGACTCGGGTCGGAGGGTGAAGCCATGTGGGCAACGGCCGCGTTTACCCTTGGTCAACTATAGGTCTGTTAGGATAAAAACATGTTTTTATAGGATTCTCCCTGGACCTCTTCATGAAGTCTGTAGTCCCGACTTACATGTGTAAGTAGGTATTTTCTGCGTACTCTTCTCTGGGGAAACAGCCTGCACGACGTATCATTTCATTAACACCAGAGTCCCGAGTTAGGGTGTCACCGCACTTCGCCACGGTACGTCCAGGCCTGCGAGAGCCGCCCTGGGGTTCCGGGCAGCTTCTGGCACCGAAATCTGACAGAAGGGCTCAGACTTACACAGAGGGACTGGAACAGGGATGACAAGTCTCGATGCCGATGGCGGAACTCGGGCCGTCAGAAACCGTGGGGGGCCTGGCTACACCACACCCTAAACCTCATCGCCACACAACCAAGATGCATCTCTGAGCGTCTCCCCTCGATCCAGTCTGTTCCCCGCTTCCCCAAGCCCTTCCTCAGCTTGGTCACAAGCTCTCTTCCCTCAAACTTCTCCAAGGCCAGCCCTGTGATCCACACGTCCCTGTACCTGAGCTCGGTCCCTGACCTTCAACCCCGGCGTAACCACCCCCAGAATCCTCCGACCTGTTGGCCCTCCTACTTTTGGCAGCCCCAGCCCTGGGTCTGGGCTCAGGTAAGAGGATTTGCAGAGGAGAAGCAGGGGGGCCGGCCACAGACGGCAGGGGTCTTCCTCTCCCACCACCGCACCACAGCTGCACCCACGTGGCCAGAGCGACACGCACGGCCTAGGAAACGGAAGGCAGGACGCCTCTGATCAGAGCCTGCAGCGAAGGCTCAGGACGCAGGCTGTCTGGGGACACGTGTCTCTGCCCTCCAGGGAACTCAGGACGTGGTCAGGAGAAAGACTCCGCCAGGACAACACCCTGCCGCGTGCGGTGACGGCCTGGGGAGGTGGCAGAGAGTAAGCAGTGCGGTCGGGACGGGCTGCAGGTCGGGGCAGGAGGCTCAGGGAAGCCGACACAGCACCAGGGCCTCAGTCGGGCGGTGGGACCAGGAAGTCTCGAGCGTGGGAAGCGCAGGGCGAGAAAACAAAACAAGCCAAAACGGTGCCAGGTACCGACCGGGCAGCAGGGGTAGGAGTCGGACAGGGAGCTGGCACGGCCCAAAGATCAGGACACACAAAGTGGCTGGAGAAATAGGTATGTGGCACCGGCAGTCTACAAAGGAAGAAGGAAGTGCCTGAAAGGGAAGAGGCGGCCGCCCGTGAGTTGCGAGGATGCCCGACTGGCACAGAGCGGAGGGGGCAGGCACAGGTGGGCTCTGATAGAAAGAGAAACACAACGGAAAACTCACGCGCAGGGCACTGCCCGGGGCACGCCAGCCGGAGCTGCTACCTGCGGGACCTGGAGTCAGGGCGGGGTGGAGCTCACAGGCGGGCTGGGGTCCCCACCTTTGACGGGCGGGGGAGGAATGCCGCACTCTCTGCATCGGGGACGGTGCTCAACGTTTGCTGTCGACGGCACCCTGGAAACGTTCTTGGTCCCCAGCACCACGTCAGCAAGACCCGCTCTTCTCTGGCGCGGCACTGTTCTGTTTCCTGCTCACTCCTCTTCCTGCCCCACACGGCAGACAGCGGACATCCCTCCACACTCAACCTCACCCTGCTCTGGAATCTTGTATCTTCAGCTTGACTTCCTTGTAGAACTTGCCCGATGGCGGCATCCCGCACAGTTGTGCAACGTTTGTTGAGTGAATGCACGGGCAGCCAGGCTTGCTGAGATGTGTCTGCTCACTCCCGGCATCCCACCTGTACTCGGGCCCCCGTCGCTCTCTGTTGACGTTGCATCTCTTCCTTAGCTCCCCGTCACCTCGCACCCAGCACCTCCCGAATCTTCCCATTTCTGCCAGTCACCGCACCCTCTACCTAACGGGCTTGGGAAGGCGCACGGACTCTCCACCCTTCCCTCCCCGGGTCCCTCACAGACTCTCGGCCACTGAGTCCCACCACGTCCACCTTTGCGATCTCTCTGGACCCCTCACTTTCTGACACCACTCCTGTCGCTCGGTGGTCGGCGACATCCGGCAGCATCTGTGATCAGGACCCGCCCGCGCGTTTGGTACACGGAAGCGCACAGTCCGCCCAGTGGTGAACACCCACCGTGGGGCCCCGGGGTCTGTGCCCAGAGTCTTCCCGGAACCTCCCGTCGCTGCCTCTGCACCCCTCTCCACGACGCTGCGACCACTCAGGCGGCCTGACAGCTCCGACCCCGGTCTGTTCTGTCCTCCCTTTGGGGTCTGTGTATGGTTTTATGTCGACTGGGAGGCAGGTGTCCTGGTTCCTGACCTCGGACCTGTCTCGGTCCACTGCCCGGCCCGGACTCACGCTAGCGGCAGGCACTCTGACGGCTCACCAGCCGCCTGGCCCTGTCCTTCCCCCCAGGGCAGAACCCGGGGGTCCCCCAAGCCTCGTCGGCGCACACGCCTGCCCTCTGCTTCCCCAGACCTGCTGTCCCTCGGTCCACCTGTGTGAGCTGCCACGCTCAGGCCACTCCCCTCCCTCCCGTCCCCTACTTTCCATCAGATACCGTCCTTAGGAGAAAACACTTTTGTTACTTTGCTCATCAAACCTTCAGCAAATCGCCGTGCTGAGGATGAAAGTCTGTGTCCTCAGATCCCCCTGCACAGCCCGGCCCCTCCTGCTCCTCCAGCCCTGTCTCTTCTCGCCAAGTGGCTCTTTGGCTCCCGCAGGTGGGACTCCTCACTGTCCCTAACGCCCTCCATCGGGAACGTTCTCTCTCCTTCATTACCCAGGAGACTCTGGGTCCTTCAAGCGCATTTCAGTCCCACCTTCAGTCACTTTTCCTACCTGCTCCGGCTACACACGGCACGGAATTGTCTTTCCTGAGCCACCCGCGGGTGGCCTGGTGACACGAGGGTGCATGTGACCAACCGCCCCGTGTGGAGTGCCTCAGGCTGCCAGAGGAGTTGTGAGCTCCCCCTGGGGAGGGAAGTCACACCTCCTTTTGCTCAACAATTCCCGGGCTCAGGGATCAGTGAGCTTGGAGGCACCTCAGGCTTTGAACAGAATGTGATTCTAGCCAAAGGCTGTTTCTGAACAAATTAAAGCTAAATTTCAGACATAGTCATCATCCCAGTGGATATATAATCCACTCGAAGTTTAACATCTTCTTGGAGGTCTAGACAGGGACAGAATCTCTGGTTGGCAAACTAGCAAAAGCGAAGACCACCATAATCCTTAGTAAGCACATAAGCACTAAAGTTTTTAGGCATGGTAAGACTTTCTTAAAAAACAGCACAAGGAGTTAAAGTCTTTCCATTCTTGCCAGGACAAAGCACTGACCCTAAACAGTTACTCTGTAACAGGCAGTGAGGTGCTTAGTAATGGCCCTTGGAAACCCACATGCCTTGCTCCTCACCTCTCCAAACGTCTACCATGTTTTTGCAGTCACAAGCTGCGTTACCTGGAGCACACGTCGACCACTGCCAATCTAGGTTTCAATTTCCACTCAGCACGTGGGACGTGCCCCTGGAGTGCCCTGCAGCCGGGCTTGGTGGCGTCACAGCAGCAAGAGGGGCAGTGGAAGCAAGAAGTCCCCGAGATGGGGGCTGAGACCACCAAGGAGATGCTGTCCCAGGGCAACCACTTATGAGGTTAAAATCTGTTTGTTTCGTTTTAATGTAAGACTTTCCTTTTGGTGACTGTGAGCAAGCCTGGCCCCCCCAGACTCTCCGCATCCTGTTTAAGTTCATGGCCTTGACTTTGTCCTTTGTCCAGAGCTCTCACTTATCTTCAGAGATGCACGCTTGGCACAGTTCCGTTACCTTTGAAGTCAACATTCTATTTTAGAGCTAGAATTCCTAGTGGGATTATCTTAAGACACAGGACTAAGAAAAATATACAAGGTAACATAAATGTTACTTGAAGGATGAGGTCTGAGGACAGTGAGAAAGGCTAGTAACCTTACAAACCTCAGAGACATATAATAAAAATAATAAACTTTGGAGCAAGGTCTCGGAATAAGAGGATTGAGTATGTACAGAAGCAGGTATGTACACCGCAGACGGCCGTGTGGAAGACTGTTGCCCTCAGCGTATACGCGGTGAGCCAGGCTTTCACTTTCCGTAGCCAGAGCTTAACAAACTAGTGCTTATATTGTAATCATGAGAAAGAGAATAAAAAACCACCAATCGCCTAAAACATGCTTATTTTTCCTTTCTTAAAATACACCTTTGCAGGTTTAGAAAATTTTCCAGTGTTAGACTAATTAACACAAACAGATTGCTATTGGTTGTTAATCGCAATGGCGAAAGCAAAGAAAATACATTTTAAAGTACCTGCCGCGCGGGCGCAGTTGGAGAAGATCTAAAAATTCAAAGTCAGTGGCGTCTGCCGTCCATTTGTTTCCTTTTTTCTAGCTTCTAACTAATTTGGTTAAAAGGGACACTCACAAACAAGATAAGTATAACCCCTGGAAGTTTTAAAAACCTGGGCACCGTCGAGGTATCCTCCAGACACCGAATATAAAATAAAACATACGAGATACAATATTAAAAGTAGCCTCAGTCACTTCAGTGCAAGGAGGACAAACTGTGTGCTCTTGGGTTACACGTCCTCGGGGGAATAAAGAATGAAATGAGATTTACACCAAGAAATAACACTAAAACCAAGAATAGATGTAGGCAAGATGAATATTCTGGTCTGTAAGTTCATCAAAGCACAGCAAAGAGCGATCAAAATGGGGACGGGAAGTCAGGAGAAGCTTCGTGTGGAGGTAGAAGCCAGCGTCCAAGGCAGGGACTTGAGAACAAGACAGACAGGCGGCAGGGAGGGGGCCTCCCACGAAGCCGGCACCGGGGCCTGGCCTGGCGCAGCAGGAGGTGCAGGTCGGAGGGTCTGGGAATGTGCACACAAGATCCCAAGGATATGCAGACCGGCTGCGAGTTCCGGCAAGGGGACGGCAGCCAAGGGTGCAGCTGAAGTGCTCCGTGGGGGGCAGACAGAGCTGCATATGCAGCAGGCAGTGGAGGGGAAGGGAGAGAGATTCAGAGAGGATTCTACAGGTGAGGGTTGAGAAACTTGGGGAATCCGGGAAGGAGACGAGGGGGGTTGGAATTTTGTTTGTTTCATTAGGAAATTAGCTCAGACTGGGAACGTACTGAGGTTGAGGGAACCGCGGAACCTCCCAGGAGGGCATATGAAAGTCAACCTCCCAGGGTTAATCATCAAGAAAAATCTTCCTGAAACGGTCTTGATGTTTATGCTGGAAAGACCAGCCCTGAGCTGTCCTCATTCCGTCTCCTGCAGAGCACGGAGGGGGCCCGGCGGCTGGAGGAAGAAACCGCCTGGGGAGCATCTGCCCAGGCCAGGAGCAGCAGGAGGACAGCTGAGGGCAGAAGCTCCGGAAGGGACTGAGAGGTCCAGGTGCCCCGTGAGATGACAACAACGTGTGCACAGAATGACAAGGGCATTCTAGAAGACACAGCTCACGCGAAGGCTTGGTGTGGTGAGCTCAGGCTCATCCGTGCCGTCTTTCTTAAGCCGGTTGGTTCATCTCAACACATACCAAGACTCGCGTTACCTAATTTTCTGTAAAACGGCATCCACCCTTGTGTGCGCTGTTTCGTCTACCCCAGATGCCTGACATTCCTGCCGAACGGTGGTTCAGGGAGGGGCTCTGTGTCAGGTCTAAACTTACCTCCAGAACAACTTAATTCTCTATGACAATAAAGACGGTTCTCTACTCCTACAACACTCTTTCTCTGTGTCAAAGCAAAAACAAACAAAACCTGACATCATGACTTCATCTTCATTTTTTCAAAATCATCTTTTAGAGGAAAAGTTATAGTCCTAAAAATATAAGATGAACTCTCTTCGGATCTATTACGATTAAAATAGAATAATTTGCTTGAACTTACCTGAGCATAACTGTGCATGAAGTTGTTCTAACTGCTCTTTGGGCATCTGTGATTATCTAACATGTCGGAAAAGCCAGAGAACGCCGGCTCCCCGACAGCTGCACGAATACCTGTCCAAGGGCTAGAACACCACCACCCCGAGGGGCTCTGAGAGGGTTACGGGAGCCGGCATGAACATCTGACAAAGAAGACGTTCAATAAACGTCACTTCGGTCCACACCAAACACAGATAAAGACAGACACCTGACCGAAGCAGAGCCTTAAAAAAACATCCCACTGTCCCCACCTCCACGAACCCTAGTTAAAAGTAAGGTTTCATTAAATCTCTATAATGGGGGAAACTTTAACAATCGAAGTTAATTACCCATTGGAGGGCCAAGGCTGAAAGTTGTTTCTTAGAACTAGAACCCTGAGCATCCCATTTCTGGTCATTTTATGACACCATAGGACGAGTTCTCACACGGCCGCAGGCGAGACCGACGCTGGCTTGCGACAGCTGCGGATCTGAGACAGCCACACTGCACACTGCGTTAGTCTCGCACTGAAACTGCTGAGATGTCCACTGGGAAATTCCTGGATGGTGACTTAGTGGGGACAGAGAACACGTGTGACCTGCTCTACCTTTTGGAGTGTCCCTCTCCCTCCCCGCGCTGGAACTCTGGGTGTGCACACACGTCCAGCCCTGGCCAGCGAGGGCGACGGCGTCAGGACAAGCACAGGACGTCCCCTGGTCCACGCCGGTCCTCCCCAGGGTGTCTGCACCTCTTCTGCCGAGCCTGAGGCCACACGCGTTTGTCACCACATGGAAAGAGTCTCTTTGAGCATGACCCCAAGGAGGACAAGCTGAGAGAGTGAGGGAGGTCTGAGCTCTGCAACTTGTCAACTAGTCACGTGAGCTTCAAGTGCTCTCTCCCCCCCTCCCCCTTTCTCTCCTCTCTCCTTCTCTCTCTCCCCTCCCCCTCTTCCTCTCCTCTCTCTCTCCCCCTCTCCCCTCCCCCTCTCTCTGGACACTGGGCTAACACTGGGCTCTGTGAGCAACCTGGGGTGGGGACAGGGGAGGACGGTGGAGATTTGCAGGGTACGCAGAAGGAAGAGCAGGCTCTGGACTCGGGCAACTCAAGGTCTGCACCTGGGCTCCACCCTGCACCTGTCCCACCATCTCTGCCAGGCAGGGGTGGGGTAAGTCTGGCCTCTGGGACTGCAGTGAGGGTTCAGTGAGGCGATGGTGACAGTGCTGGGCACAGATCACCGGCCACAATCCTCTCTCCTGCGCACAGTCCTTCCCTGCCCGCGGCCGGGCTGCTTCCCTGTTCCATGAAAAGACTGTGGCACGGAGGGGACTTCACGTGGCTCCTGGACACAAGGCCACACCTACGGTGAAAGAAAAATGCAGCCCACCGACAGCATCCGCTTGGGCTGGGCACGGCCCGGCTCTTCCTGTCCGCTCCCCCCCGTGTGCCGTGCAGACGCCCAGACCGGAAGTGGGCGCAACAGGCGGGCTCCACACAGACCAGTGGGACGCCCTTTGTCCCCACATCAGTGGCATCCTCAGGGCTCTCCGGGGCCCAGTCCCCTCTTCGTGCTTGTCTTGTGCTCTTTCTTCCTTGTGTTCCCTACTTCTCATTCTGCCACCAGGACCTTCCATTTGCCCTCATCCTTTTTAAAAGCATAAAAAGTTCACAGCATCGATTACGGAAATATATCAAACACAGGACAGAAACGGAAGGCCCTTAGAGAATCGTACAGATGGACCACTTTATTCTACAGCTAAGGAGGGTGATGCTTTGACAGCGGTCGCTGACTTAACTCAGAATGGTCAAGCTGCTCTGAGCACGTCAGAGCTGTGTCCGCAACACGGGCCTCTCTGGGAGAAGCAGCGTGAGGCCGTGAGCGACCGCCCAGCCGGCGCTCCCGTCTGAGTCCTGCCCCTGCTGCTGGCGGGTGTGGGCACGACTTCCAGGCCTGCTCTGGGTCTAGTTCCCCCGTGGGTGAAGGGGGCTCCCACCTGGCAGAGCCGGCGTGCAGCCGCCCAGCAATGTCAGTATCACGCCCCTCCTCTAACTCACGGGTAAAGCAACTGGGAAGGAGCGTGTCCGGAGCACCCACCTGAGCATGTCAGGTGCAGCGGATGCTTTCAAAGAGCGGGTCCAGAACCTCGGCTTGGGAAGACAAAGCCCTGGAGAGGATGGTGGTTGCACCACAATACGGGAACGTGCTCAATGCCGGAGAACTATGCATTCACAGATGGTGAAAATGGTAAGGTTTTCACCATCAAATTGGAATTAACTGATCAACACTTACATGCACATGTAGCAGTAACATTCACAGGGTGTGGGGCAGGTGGAGGGGGAGGAGGGGACGGGAATATTCACACCTAACGGGTGCGGTGCGCACCGTCCGGGGGATGGACACGCTTGAAGCTCTGACTCGGGTGGGGCAAAGGCAACATAAGTAACCTAAACATTTATACCCCCATAATACCCTGGCAAAAAAAAGTAAAAAAAAAAAAAAAAAATGGTAAATTTTAGGTTATGCATATTTTAGCACAACAAAAAAGTGAGCATTCATCTTCAGTCTGACGCATACTCATCACTTTCTTATTAAATAATCCAAAGGAAATTTCCAGCTCTCCTGAACTCTAAGGGACTTTCCTGTCGAAGTAAAACAATAAACAGAAAATAAAATAATAATAAACAGTAACATCTGGCTTTTGTTACAAGATCTCTAAAATCTAAGGGCATTAAAACATAAATGAAAAAGATGACAAACACACGCATGCCACTGACACCCTGTCCTGGCACTCATCTGTCCCACGCATGGTCCCCTCAGGGGGCGGTGGGGGTCCAGGGACATGCGGTGATGACGCAGCCGGGTCTCACAAGATCTCTGTGTTACTTAAACGGGATGCTGACCCGCCCGTCACGAAGACCCTTCCCCTACCTCCCCTCCCCGCCGGGATTTTGTAAGAGCACAACAAAGGACAACCAGCCCTTGGCCAAGCACAACTCTGCCGCCTTCTCCTCTGCGGATGAAGGGATCGTCGGGGACGCCACCGGAGGAACCAGCGCCATGCGGAAGCTCAGACAGAAATGTCTCCTTCGGCAGCATCTTTCATTTGAATGAGACGGCAACAGAACTCCAGTTTCTATATTTGACACTCGAGGGCAGCTGTGAAAGAGGTCGCTGCGTCCTAAAGTCAATCTCACCCCACCCGTCTGTCAAGGACATGGGGCTGGGGATGGCACCAGACCCAACCTCCGCAGCCTCAAATGCAGGCTGGCACCGCGTGGCTCAGGCCTTTTCCGGCCAGTCTGAAGTAAGGCCTGCGGCTAACTTCAACATTGTATTCCAATGAAAATACTATGTAGCGTATAAACACAATGAAGCCAATCCTACCTCCTTACTTGTCATAAACAGGAAGCCTTTATTGACCACTAAAAACATCATGTGCTGGGACATTAATAATTCAGAACACCCAGCCGCCACACTGCACCCAGCCCACCACAACCAGCCACGACCTCCTCCCGGCCCGGCCTTCCAGGGAACCATGGTCATCAGAGCAGCAGCAACACGAACAGCAGGTTCGGCCCCTTCTGTCTGCGACACCTGCCTGTCGTGCCGCAGGCTCCGGAGGAAGGACCGCAAGCTTTTCACCCTGCAAGTCCAGGTTTCCACCCACACTCTTGACCTCAGCGTCCTACATTTATCTGGATGCGGTAACGGCTTTTACTTGGCAGGATGTAAAATGCTCTGTCTCCCAGTTTAAATCGTTTCAGAAATGGACAGGCCTCATTTAACTTGCATGCCAACAGCCACAGTCGTAGACCTGAGTTTGCATTCCAAAACAAAACTGTTTTGTCATTGCAAAAACTTCAGACTGTAACAACATCTAGATGCATTTCTCACGTGTGCTAAGGAGTCTGGTGGAGGCATTTCCACCCCACCCCCATCCCACAGGAACTCGGTTCAGGGAGGGCAGCACAGGCCTGGCCGTCAGAAAGGGATGCCCAGGCCGTGTGGGACAGGGACCGTCAGGACCGGCTGGCAGTCCCCAGATGCTGAGATGAAGATGCTAAACAAAGGAAGGGGCAGGAAAGAAGCAAGGTGGGGCCGGGCATGGTTAGGGCTGTAGTAGAGGGAGGAACCTGCAGAAAAAAATTATTTTCTGTCTCTTTAAAACTTCCCCCACTCTTTCTGGGAGCTGCAGCCTGGCCCGCATCCCAGGCAGGTTAAGCCCTTTGTTAAACAGATAAGGCAGCCATCCCAGGTGAGCCAGCCCCAGGTGGGCGGCTGGGGGAGGTCACAGGCTTTGTCTTTGGCAGAGATGGGAGGATTAGAATAGTTAACCACAACAGCTTACAACCAAGGACCCCCTTTTAAAAGTGCTGTATTTCTGCTAATGTTTGGATTTTGACAGGAGAAAGTCTACCATTTTCCCTCCTTTGCTGGCAAAGTAATAAACCTCTCTTCCTTCTACTCAAACCACTTGTTCTCGCTCTTCTGATGCGACCGAGGACAAGTGCCGAGTTTTCGGTAACAGGGGACCCCCGATTCAGGCAGCGCTCCTGGGAATCTGCTGGGGGATCTAAGGTCCTTTGTTCCGAGCATACGAAATCGGTTCCATTCCTCTGAGCGAGGCTTACCTCTAACCTCCCTTCGTCTGCTCCTAGGTGCCCACGTTAAGCCTCTCTTGTCCCAGCTTGTAACGCAATTCCGACAGTCACTTCACTGCCGGTCCGCTTTCCCGGCTGGGTTTCTCTGCTCTTTCTAGACCTACTGGACCCCAGACAGTCCCGTCTCTCTAAAATTCCGTCCAGGATGTCACCAGGCACCTCAACACATTAAACGTCCAAATTCCTCTCCTCAGCCCCGGAATGTTCCTACATTATTATTTCTAATACATCTGACTCCTCGTTGATAATTGACCCTGGTTTTTGAGTTCTCATCAAAGCAAAGTGATATATATGGAAAAGAGGAGTTTTTACTATAATAATAAAAGGTAGTCAAGAATTGTTTTTTTAACCCCAAATTTGAAAGAAATCAGAATATAAAATTTTCTATAAAGTATTAACAACTGCTTTCCATAATATAGCTCTATTTGTATGCATTTTTATTGTGAAAAAAAAGCATATTTTCACCCTCTCCTGCAACATATTAGGATGCCTCGGACTGAGAAAACATGAAACAAGAGGGCCAAAACAGTTACGAAAATATTAAGATTCTGTTACGTTTTCATATTCACACTTCTTTGGCACAAAGCAAAGTTACACATGTGCACAAAACGCTGAATCGAATATTACGTAACATTGATAAATACCTCGGGTGAGCTTTTGCCCTGCTGTTACCTGCCTACACACTGGCTGGGGTCTCTGGGAGGCCCCCCGGGAACCAGAGAGAGGGAAGGAAGAATCTATTTCCCGAATGGCTACCAAGCACCCGCATGCCCCCCGATGCCGCAAGCTGAGGATACAATAATGAACACAGAAGATTTGTTTTGTCCTCACGGGGCTCACGGTCTAAGGACCGGATAGTGAATGCCGGCCAGGCTCTGAAGTAGGGGCCTGAGGTTAGAGTCCTGCCAGTTTGTTCCATGCGGCTGAAGCTCACGCCTTGTTAACTCTTCAGACGAACACAGACTGGAAAATCTGTGCTTTTAGATAATTAATTTTACTGTTGGGCCCAGGTCAGATGCCTGCCTCCAAAGCTAGGTCCCTCTGCTCCGACCCCATCCCCACAGAGCCACCAAGGATGGCCACAGCCAGGGACGGGAGGCAGCAGCGACGCCGAGCCGTGGGTAGGGAGGTGAAGTCGGGAGTGAGGGGCTGCCGGCTGCTTCAGGATGTGACCCCAGCCTTCTCCCTCATGCCACACTCACGTTTTTAAATGATGAGGCACCAGAACCTTCCTAGGAAAGCCCCGGACTCAGGGTGCAGGGCCGTAGGCAGCAGTCAGGGCAAAGGACAGCACACGCTACCCAGCTGTCTCGGGCTCCCCAGACCTCAGGGGCACTCACGGGTCCTCCTGCACGTGGTTCTGCAAACAACACACTGGGACGTCACCTGTCACCTTGTGTGCACCCTCTCCCTCCTCCCCCTTTCTCTCACCCAATACCTTCCCGGTTGTCTCAGGGAAACTGTCTATATTTTTGGACACTGACTATATTCTAATTTTCAAAGAATGCTTTGCTATGACGTTGATTGTTAGTCGAGGGATCAAGAGTGGCTCCAAAGAATCCGGACTATTCGGACCTTCTAGGACAGCAGGGCTGGCCAAGGCCGGAGAACATTCTTATCAGACATGCAGCAGAGCGATGAGGTGCCACCTGCCAAACACCCGAATAGTCTGAATTTCTCACGTTAAATTTCTCAAGCAACCTGACACTGTACCCTGCCCTCTCCACTGGCCAATTGCCCAAAATCTCTACTTAAACGCCCTGAACTGCTGAGCCACTGTCAGGGATTCAGGTCGCTCGGCATGAGGGGAAACAAAGGGTTTAAAGTTCAGCTGTTCGGGGACCTGGGAAAGACAGCAAGGCAGGTCTCCCTAAGAAGGATGCATCACACTCGCTGGTACACTTTCAAACAAGCTAATCGTGTTTTGTTTTTGCACTTTAACATTTCCTTCTCCCCGTCTTAAACTACAAGATTTGAACAGAGCTACACGTGACCTCTGACAAAACTTATTTCCACTCTCAGAACCAGGCAATTATAGTCGCGTCAAAGGAACAATCGGTGGAAAATCACGAGACTCGTCAAAAGGGTCTACGAAGTTTAAAAAGGAACCAATCTTAAAATCAAAGTAAATGGAAGCTACGACACATTCTCTGACCACAAGGTAAATAATAAGAACAATAGAAAAAGAAGTAATTAACCAGGAGAGGAGAGGAAAATCCTTGAAAATGGGGGGAAAAACATATAAGCCAGGCACAGTGGCTTGTGCTTATAGTCCCAGCTACTCAGGAGGCTGAGGCAGGAGGATCACTTGAGCCCAGGAGTTTGAATCCAGCCTGGGCAACAGAGCAAGACCCCAAATGTCTATTTAAATGCACTGAACTACTGAGCCGCTCTAAGGGAGTGTCTGTCTGAATAAACAGACAGACAGACAGACAAATAAATACCTATGAAGGGAACTGCTGAGAAAGCACTGTAGTGGCTCCCGAGCGCATGTGGAGAAAGCACAGCAGTGTGGAAAGAGCACTGGCCAAAAAAAAAAAAGATACAGAAAAAACTTTTCTAAACCACTCCTGATTCAAGGAGAAATCAAAACTGCAATGATATCCTACGTAAAAAGTAATGATGAGAACCCCAGGTATTGAGAGGAGATTTAATAATAAGTGTCTTGACCATCAAAATAAACTAGAATATGAAACTCAGAGCTTACAGCATATGGAGCTACACCCTGCAGCCCCGGGGAGCAGGAATTCTCAGCCTTCCAAGTCGGCAACAGCCCCTCCCAACCCCCCCCCCCAGAGAATGTCTGAGAAGAGACTTTAGATAATCTCTATTCCAAGGGTCTGTTAGCTCAGAAATTGCAGAGAAAACTCCCCACGTTCACAGGTTAAGTGTTCGGGGCGAGTTTGGCCAGTTAGGCTGCATTCGTTTCTGCATCCCCCGTGAGAGGAGCATGGATGCCCGGCCGGCACCCGCACCCCTGGGTGAACGGGCCCACGCGCGGCGTGGGGCTGGCCAGGCGACCCCTTCGGCGCCATCCACCTTCTCCCCGCAATTCTTTGTTTCACTCCGGTCACTCTGTGGGGAACCAGAGTATAAAAGCACAGTGACAGTAATTATGCAGCTAAATAACCACCTGGTGTAGGTTTTGAAGAACCTTTGGTGGATCCGTAATAAAACCGGCAAAGGAAAATCATGTGACTCTGTTTCTCCCCCTGAAACCTACCTCGAATGAAAGGATTCTGCAAAAGAACCAGAGCAGAAAACTCCACCCCTGGCAAAACCAAGGACAGGGAGGAGGAGGAATAGGAGAAGGAAGAAGAAGAGAAAAACGAAGAGGCGGAGAAAAAAGCAATCTAGGGCAGAGGTCCCCAACCTGTGGTGAGTTGCATAGTTATTTCATTATATGTTACAAAGTAATAATAACAGCAACAAAGTGCACAATAAATGCAATGTACTTGAATCATCGCAAAACCATCCCCCCCACCCCCAGTCCGTAGAAAAAATTGTCTTCCATGAAAATGGTCCCTGGTGCCAAAAGGTTGGGGACCACTGCCCTAGGGCACCTACGTGTGGGGACATCAGTCACCCTCAGGCCCACGGAGCTTGAGGCAGCCCCGCCCAGTACAGACCTCACAGAAAGGCAGCAGCTCACCGCAGGAGGCGTTTTTAAACCTCATTTGTAACTCCATTTTATGTTTCCAACCTTGTTTATGCTTTTCCCTTATTGTAATCTATCTCTTTTTATATTTTATGCGCCATTCTAGACCAGATATAAATCAATCATCAATCAAAAATCACTGCACCGTACAACACCCAATTTCTATAATGATGACCCTGAGTGGTTCATAAATGATTATTGCTGCCGATTTTCTGCTTGGGGTGGAGAAGTCCACAGGGTGTCTGAGATTCCAGGACCTCCAGTGGTGGGTCCCTCATCTCCGAGTGGGAGTGGCGGGTCCCTCACCTCCAAGCACCTGGCCCCAGGCGGGTGCCTCAAATGCCTCCCGCTTGAGTGGAACCCCCGAGTCGCAGAACATGGAAGCTGTAATCCCAAGTAAATAGCATGATGCTGCTCGGGGAACAGTCAAACTTACTCAAAACGTCTGTCCGGCTGGAAAGCTCCATTCCGCACCCGCTGGGCAACAGCTGGCGGGGACACTGGCTGGCGGGGGTGAAGGGTCGCCATCCCTGCCTGCCTTCGAACCCCCATCTGAGTCCACGTGGTCTGGGCCACCTTTCCCGTCAGCTGCCGGCGTCCCCTCCTCGTCAGCCAGGACGAAGCGCCTGTCCCCAGAGTCCGGCGGAGCACGGGCGGCTCACACACGGCACTGTCCCCGCAGAAGGGACACAGCCCACGGCGGTATCCCAGGGTCCCCACAGTGGAGCCCACCGCCTGCAAAGGCACATCCTGGTGACAGCAGTGGCTGTCGTGGCAAAGCCTCGGGAGCCAGGAAGGCCGAGGTGCAGCCCGACGTGGGCACCTGTGCTACCTACGCAGGACAGTGGGGACGACCGGGCCTCTTCTCCTCCTGCTACGGAGCCCCGACCGCAGCCTCGGAGAGCCGAGGGCCTGAGGGTGGAACGGAAGGAAAGTCGCTGCCTCCCAGAGCCCGAGCTCAGCTGAGTCCCCCACACACGCCCCGCCCACCCGCGTCCCCACGCTCCCTCTGCCCATGCTCAGCTACAGGGACAAACTGTCTCGAGCTGTGTTGCCTTTTGTCATATGCACACATTTAGAGCATAATACACAGAATACTTTCTAGTATTTTATTTTGAGACTCACTTTAAATTCATTTTGCTCAAAGGCCCTAACACCGTCACGGGGACAGGCCACGTCACAGGGACAGGCCACACGGACAGGCGAACGCAAACCCCCGTCTGCCCCGACACCTGCTAACACCACACCAAGAAAGGGCTGGACAAGTGAAAGGGGAGGACGATGTCGCGGGCGGGGACCAGGAAGGGACAATGCCGTCACCTACGCAAAGCACCAGCCACCCCGCCTGCGCTGACGCCACCTGCCCCACAGGCCTTTGGTAATCTGGCTTTCCTTGAATTTTGTCTGTGCAGAGACAATGCGTTTATAACAATTCAAACATCTGCTTTACCTAATATTTCTCATTGTAAATTAATTAATAAAACATCTCTAAAGAGTCACCTAGCACGTGCTGGCTGAGTCTGATCAACTCTGGAAGACGGAGATGGAGTTTTGGAATCGCTCGCGCTGCCCGGGGCAAACTCCCCGCTGGACTAGGGCACCACTCAGCAAGGAGGAACAAGCACGGGCCCGACCGCCTCACCTCCTCAGTTCCTTCCCTAGCGGACACCAAGTGACACTCACCCAGCCGTCAGCGTCTCACATTCGCCTGCGACTCCGTAGGCCGTGCTCAGGGACACTCCGGGGGGGGGGCCGTTCACACAGGCTGGGGAGTCAGCGTGACCCCTGGGGTCACGGCCATGGGGAGCCCTGATCACCAGCACGTGTGGCAGCCTTGGCAGCAGACGATGAAAATACAAGTTTACAAAATGGCATTAACAGTTTAAAAGATGCCCGTGCCCATTCACAGACAAACGGATAGATACATGGCACACACACACAAAGGCAAACAGTCGTCCCGCGGTACTCTCGGGGGATTGGTCCCAGGACCCCCCTCGGTTATGAACAGCTGGTCCTCCAAATGCACGAGCTCTGCACCCCTGGAATACTGTACTTTGGAACTGCGGTTGGTTGACTCTGAGGACACAGGCGGCCGACCGTACCACTCAGCCTGCGGAAAGAAGGACACCCCGTCGCTTGTGGCACGGACGGTCCCGGAGGGCAGGACACCACGTGAAATACGCCAGACACAGAAAGAAAAATACTGCACGATCTCTCGTACATGTCGAGTGTAACACGGGCAAACGCACGGAAGCGGGGAGCGGCTCGGTGATCGCCAGGGTTTGGGGCGGAGCAATGGGGAGACGCTGATCAAAGGGTGCGGAGTTTTAGTTACACAAAGTAAATAATACCTTGAGATCTAGGTGCAGCACAGAGCCCGTGATTAACGACACTGCATCGTATACTTACAAAGTTCCTGCAAGGGAAGATCTCATACAAAGTGCTCTTATCACAAAAGGAAAAATCAGGGCTGTGGGTGGGAGGGCACTTTCGGAGTGACGGGTAAGTTTGGGGCACTCACGGTGATGACAGCTTGAAGGCTTCACAGGCGTAAACTTCAAACACATCAAACTGTATACATCAAACATCTACAGCTTTTTGTCTGTCAATCACATCTCAGGAAAACACTTTTTTAAAAAAGATTCCCTTGGGTTCTAATTCAAAATGATGACCCAAGCCCATCTGTTCACTTACCAACCAACCCAAACCCCACTGAAAAAGAACCATAAATGTCCAAAAAGAAATAAACTGACAGCAGCAGAGAGAAGAGGAAGATGGGGCAAAATCAGAAGAAATTTGAACACATTTCTCGGGGACAGAAGGCACACGGAATGTACTGATGGATAGACAGGGTGGGGACGGTTGTCCAGAGGGGCCACCAGAGGCTGCAGGGGAGGCGGGAGCCGCCTGATCCCAGGAGGCTCTGGCTCAACACTGGCACCTCACCAAGCACAGACAGGTTATGGGAAGTCTGGACAGGAAATCATCGCATCTGTCCCCACTCCCAACACGGAATGCAACGCCCTCTGGGGTGAGCTGAGACTCTCGCTAGGGCTCCCAAGGAAAGTCACCCTCATTCTGGCGCTGGGGCCTCTTTCCCCCAGGGGCAAATCCAGCCCGGCGACATGCCAGGCGACATGCCAAGCAACACGCCTGCCCACGTGTGGGAGCCCCTGGCTGACTCTCCCCTCACAGCACAGGCCTGGCAAGGAACACCTGCTAACACCACACCAAGAAAGCCAAACCTGTCACCCAATCTTTCCTTCTTCAGTGTGACCCGACAACCGAAAATGATGACGATGACGATGATGACAACAGTAAGCACCTACTACACATTTGCTATTTGCCCGGCACAAATTCTAAAACCTTTACATGCACTGAACCATCCAATCCTCAACACCCCTGGCAGGTAAATACTGTTATTACTAAACTGTTTTACAATTAGCAAACAACAAAGCCAGGATTCAGCCCAAATCTGAGCCAGTGACTGAGCTACGAATGACCAAGCTGAACGACCAACACATAAGGAAAGCCGGCAGCAGGGAAGACCCAAAGCCCTTCCACGAAGGACTCAGACAAGTAAGGGACCAGCATTTAGGACTTTAAAAAAAGAAGCATACTCATGGATTTGAGAAATACATTCGTAAAACAAGAGCAGGATGCTATGAAAAAAGAAGTTGAAGAGTAAAAAAAAAAAGGGATGAAAAATGATGGCTAAAATACAAAATTTAACAAAAGAGCCCAGAAAATAAAGTTGAAGAGACGTCCCAGGATACGAAACAAATTAGACTAGATAGAGAATATGAGAGACAAGAAAAATCCAGGAGGTCAATACGATAGAAGTCATAATAAGAAAGAGAATAATGAAATGGAGGCAAAGAAATCTTGAAAGAAATATTAAAGAAAATCTCTCAGACCAAAAGATCCAACTCTTCAGTTGGTAAGGGCCCCTAATAAGTGTTCAACACAACAAATTCATAATAATTTTTAAAAGACCCTCCCTTGGAATATTTTTGTAACACTTCAGAACACCAAGAATAAAGAAAAAATTCCTAAATACTTCCTTAGAAGAAAAAAAGACAACCACAAAGAAACCAGAATCAGTCCGGCACCAGGCTCTGCATCTGAGGTGCTGGGAGCCCCAAATCTACAGGACAAGCCGTCTACACCCTCAGGCCGGCTGATCTGCAACCCGAAAACAAACACACACAGTGGATTCTAGAACGTCTATCTCCTACGCTCCATTCCTTTGAAGATACAAAGAACTTAACTCCAGCAAAACTAGAAAGAAAACCAAGAAAGAACACATCGAATCCAGAAAATGGTGGGTCCGTCCAAGAAGGGCAACGAGGGAAAGGCCCCAGGTGAGGGTGAGTCTCTCGCGGGAAGCAGAATCCGCAATAGGAGTGAGCAGCTCCAGAGGAGAAAGGAGGGCGTTATGCAAAAGATGCTTCACAAACATGTACGATGAAAGCCCAAAATCGTTTTCTGAACAAGAAAAAGAAAAGCGATCACAAAATCCAGGAAAAGCAAAATGCAGCACAACGAAATCATGATTCAAAGGCAAAGCTAAATATATAACTTTTTAATATATAGTTTTTAAGCCACTGTTGGAGTACACATCCGCACTGATCCAGAAAGACCTAGAAATCTCTAAGTGGTCCAGAATTGTCTCTGTGGACATGACAATGCTGCTCTGGCACATCATGAGCTCCAGCAGCAAAGGTATTGACTGATGTTTAAAACTTACGTATTGAAATGATACAAACTCTGCGGAAAAATCCCTGTGATTACCAGAGAGAGTGCGATGTTCGCCACCGTGACACCAAAGTAGTGAAGGCTAAGCCCATGGTGCCGGGAGTTGGGGACGGGGGAGGTGGACAGAGTCAGGCACGAAAGGGGATGGAACAAGAAATAAAGCAAAACAAAAAGCATTGGCAACACAGAACCAGAAATAACTATCACACGCTGAAAACAGCAGGAGGAAGTCAGCACACGGGACAACAAGAAAACCCTCGTGTTTGTGCAGAAAGTCCACACGTCACTGTCCCCACGCGGCTCCGGGTACCAGGAGTAAAGCAGCAGAGGGTGACGTCTGCTTTTTGTCACAATCGTTGCTGTTTGACTTGCTATTGTCTACACATATTATTCAAGTGAAAATTTAAATCTGTCATTAAAATGTTACTCCTCCCTCATGTCACCTATTACCAGGTTTTCCGCTGGCGTCTCTGAGTTCCTGACGATACATCTCACCGTATTTATCGGGGTCTGTTCTCCCCTAACGACACTCTTTCTGTAAAAAAGTATGAGGTGTGGCTACTACCCTGCATTGTGCGGGTCGTAACTGCACGGTCGTAACTGCACGAGAAAATGAAATGGGGCCCTGTTCAGACTCATTTTACAGGGTTGCATCCATCCTCTACCTTCCCCTGTCCTTCACAAGTCAACGCCGCCTCCTCAGCTGTGGCAAAGTGAGGCCACCGTGTTGGAATGGCGCCGTCCCCCAAGCCACCAGGTGCTACTTTGCAGTAATTACATTTAAGATTCTGATCTAAAAATCAAGACTGAATATTAATAAGGTCAGCGGCAAGGAGATATCAATGGGCAAAGCACGGGGGTTAGAATTTACAAGAAGACATGTAATACAGATAAATATTTTAAAATGTTCAAAGCTGGTTAAAAAAATCCAACTACAAGCTAGAGGCCTAATTTAGCAATAGTTCATGGGGGGGAGGAACCTGAAGAAAGAGTCTTATATATGTGGGAGCTAAAAACTTCGATCTCCTGGAGGCAGAGAGCAGACTGACAGACACCGGGGGCTGGGAAGGGTGTGGGGGTAGAGGCTGGTCGATGGGCACAAACCTGCACTTAGGCAGAAAGTGCAAGTTCTAATGTTCCATAGCAGAGTAGGGTGACTGTGGTTAGCAACAATGTATTGTATACTTCAAAGTAGCTAGAAAAAAAACTCGAAATGTTTCTAACACATAGAAATGATAAATACTCAAGGTGATGGATACCTAACACCCTGAATATATCATTACAGATTGTATGCAAATAAGAAAATACTACGTATCCCATAAATACATAAAATATTATGTAGCAATTTTAGAAATTTATTTTCTCCAACTTACATGTATGCGCTTTGCAAACACTCATTTACTATGAATAACAACCCCACTATACACACACACACACACACACACACACACACACACATACACATGACTCTCATTTCCCCACTTCACAGAAGAGCAAACTGAGGCACAGATTAGACAAGCAGGATTCAAACCGGAGTGGTCTGGCTCTGCTGTCCTTGCTACCGACCTCTGCAACATGAGGCTCGCAAGTTACCAAGGTGTCTGTTCACTAATCCTCAGCCGACCAACTTCATCCCACCAGAGCTCACGACACCACGGTACAGCAGTCAGAGCCACCCACCCAAGTGGCCATTTCAATTCTTTTCTTCCTTTCAACTGATTTTCAAATATTCAGGAGACATTTTCTGTCCTCAGAATACGGTTAGACAACAGCACAGCATCCCAGGAGGGGAAGACTCTCCAAGGGTGTTCAAAGTCATCTTTTAAAATGCAAATTGAATTTTTTTGTGCCGTAGAGTATCGTACTTAGCATTTAGCACAGCACCTGGCATACATCGATTTGTGTAAGACTGAAATTTCTAAACATTTTATTATCATGCTCAGATACTATAATTCTAAGAAAAGAAATCCCAAAATATATTTAGTGACAATATTAATTGACAGGACTGGTGTCTAAACTCTTAATTATGCATCCTTTTTTCATAAAAATGAGCATGCGTATGTGTTTTGAAACACCACATAAAATCTACAGGTATTGAAAACAAAAAAAATCAACAATGAAAAATGGTAAATAACAAGCAGAAATGTAAACTCTGGTGTTTTCTTTCCGTGCCCAGCACACTGTCCTGAGCTCCTTCCGGGACGGTCGCCCACCGGGCTGGGAGACCACCGACACGGCGGGTCTGTTCTGGGCTCACCTTTCGCCGTGGTGTGACCGGGGGCAAGTCACTCATCTTGCCTGTGCTCAGTGTTTGCGTCTGTGAAATGGAGAGGACCACGGTCCCCGCCTCACAGGCCTGGTGATGATTAAAATTATGCAACGTGTGAAGTGTGTTCAGCATAAAGAGACGTCCACCGGCCGCCGGCCGCACCAGAACTGGCTTCCAACGCAAACCTACTTCGCCATGGAGACGATGAGGCTCCAGGACATCACGAGACTCCCCGGCCACGCGGTGTGTCTCAAGGGCCGACTGGGAGCCGCTGGTCTCCCGGCTCCAGACCAGTGCTCTGCTTACTGCGTTCCCCTAGTTCTGGATAATGGGGCTCCCTGATCTTTTCTGTCTTCCTAAGACTGATGCTGAAAACAGTGGCCAAGACCCCAACGCCTTCCCTTGGGCGACTATTTGGTATTAAATTTATTCACCACTCCCTTAACCTCCGTTCTCACGCCGCGACCCACACCCACACCCCAGTCACAGCAGGCCACTGTCGTCACGGCAGGCCACTGTCGCCGCGGCACGCCGGGGGAAGCCGGCAAGAGACCGCTGGGAAATCAGCAGCTAGGATTGGTGCATTTTTTTAGAACTACCTGCTTTTGAATGATTTGTGCATTTTAACACTTGTACATTTTTCCCTAAAAAAACAAAAAAAGACCTACACAAAGCAGTAATGATAGACCGGGGGTGGAGCGTGACAGGAGCTGTGGAAGCTACTAGAACGCCAGGATGTTAACAGCTGTTGAAGGTGGATGACAGCCACGGGGTTCATCTTGATATTTTCTTCAATTTGTGTATAACCTGAGATTTTCCATAATAAAGTTTTGCTGTGTTTTGTTTTTAATAAACAGCATCCCAAGGGGAGTGAGAAAGACGGTAAACACACAGGTCTCCTGGGTCCGGGGAGACGAAGCCGACAGACAGTGAAGCCAGAGACACAAACTCTTGTTGGAATTCTGCGTTCGTTTCCCTGTTAACTGACTCTGGAAATATGCGCCTATTTCTCAGTAACAACCACAGCCACTTTGTCCAAGTGTCATAAAAACCTATTGGAATGAGATGACCCTTGACCCACGTGCTGAGGACCGTGGGTCTCACACCAGTAGCCGATGGACTTGTACACACTACACACACACACACACGCACACACACACACACGCGCACGCGCACACACACACATGCACACGCACACGCGCACACACGCGCACACACACCCTCGACAAGAAAGACCAACATCCCCCTTCTCTTCTCAGGGCTCCCACCCCCCTTCCTGGGCCCCCCCACAGTGAGGCTGCTCCTCTGCACGGAAGGGCAGGCACGTGACGGATCCATGTCCGGCTGAGGCTGGGATCTTAGTTCCTGGGTCCTCGTCGCCCCTCCGCCTCCCCTTGGCAGGTCACACAGTCACACCCGAGCCTGGAGCGGGACCTCGGCAGGAAGATCCAGGTCTCCATTTCCAGAATGAAAAGAGATGACGACCCTGAGTCTGAACCCGGGAAGCCCTCAAGGCAAACACTGCCCCTCAGCCATCTACGCCAGAGGACGGCGGGGCCGTCGGTGCAAGGACCACTGCACGGGGCTCCGTCGAGCTGGAAAAGAGTCAGACAGTGTCTCTGTCCTCAAGGCCACATCCTACAGAAGAGGCAGATGCGGCCACAGCTAACGGAGGCCCCATCACAGAGCAAAGCGCAGGGCAGGGAGCCGCCGGGCGGCAGGCGGCACAGGGGAGAGGTGTGGGTGGGGCAGGAGGGACTCCGAGGCACCGCGGCTGAAGAAGGGCATTCCGCGTAAAGAACACGGAAAAGCCCCTCATTTTCTTTCCTTCATAAATATACAGGCAGCAACTTTTACTGTTTTCAGAAAAGAGCTGCAAATGGAGGGACAACTCCTAAGAGATTTGGACTCCAAAGGTTTGGGGCGGTAATTAATTAACTCTGCAGTTCCTCAGTAAATGTAAAGATAAGCGGATAACTCAGAAACGATAAGAGAACGGGTTTCGGGAGGTCCAGATGCCTGCAGAAGTCCCCAAGAAAGTCTTGTCCCATTTTCAGTTCGAGGAGGAAAGACAGGGAAACACACAGGCAGGAGGCATTATGCAAATTAAAACTGTAATCTTCAACATACTTAATCCCACAAAAGTAATTACGGTCCTCTCACATTTTACACATCAAGAAACAGAGACCACACTGAGTCGGTATGAGGGTTTTTTTAATCATCTAGCGGAAGCCAGGAAGCACTCAGCAACAGAAGACCCCGGCAGAGCTGCAGTGCCCGCGTGGCACACGGCACACAGCCCGCTGGGGACATCGCCCGGCTGCCAGCCCTCTCCTGCTGCCCTCCTGGGTGCTCAGCGGAATCGCAGGGAACCAGCGATCACTGTCCAGGCACCGAGCGTGACCCCAGAGCCACAGCCCAGGCTAACGCCACCGCGCTCCCTCCTGGAGACCAGGGGCTCCCGAGTCACGTGAGCCTCCGATCCTCCGGCACCGGGATCTCCGAGAGGCTTGGTGCACACACGGATGGAAGACGCCACGGAACCAGGAGCACGGACGGGATCGAGCTCTTACGGGAGACTGTGGAGCGGCTGGGGACAGAGGCAGGCCCGGTCCAGGCGAGACTGCAGGTCTTCCGGTCTGCCTTGGCCTGACTGCCTTTCCTTCTTTGAAGGGACAATTCCCAAATTTACGGCCAGGCCAGGCCTCAGGCCTGAGCTCCAGGCTTACTCTGCTCTCCCACCCCAGGTGTGTCGGGCACGTCACACTCAGCAAACCCAGAGCCCCTCACCCCCTCCCATCCCCGGGACACTCCCAGCCCCCACAATGAATGGTAGCCCAGGTGTCCTGCTGCTCAGTCCTCGGAGTCACCCTGGGCACTCCCTCCCCCCTTGGCATCGGCAAAGCCGGCTGGTTCTGCCTTCACAACACGTCCACAGTCGGGCACCTCTCGGCACCTCTGCTCTGCTGCTCTTGCTAAGCCACCAGCCCCTCTCCCCTAAAATCCCACAGTCGGACCCTAACTGGTCTCCCTCCTGTTCCCCCAACACGCCAGCCCTCCAGTTTGTCACCCATCCAGAGTGATCCTTCTGAAACCTAGGCCAGGCCACATCACCTCTCTACCCAAAGCCCTCAGTGGCTCCCTTTGTCACGCTCTGAAAGCCCAAGTTCTTGAGCTCGTCTCTAACGCCCTGTATGACAGACGCCCACCCCGCCCCACGCAGTTCCAGGTGTTGTTCCCTATGGCTCCCCTGCCCTCTGCCCTCCAGCCACCCTGGCATCTCGACCCAGCACCCACACCCCAACCCAGGGCCTCTACGTCACACCAGAATACAAACATCTTGCTCTGGTCTCACAGACCTTTGCAGTCGATATAATTATCTTCGCACGGGGTCTACTTATGTCAGCGACAATCACTAAAAACAGCTTGGGGTAAGGTAGAATTCTCATCTGATTACCAGCCAGAGTAACAGCGGCTCGGGCTAGCAGAGCTATACTTAACGTCTGCAAACTCACTTTTTGTGGATATATTCTAAATACGGGCTTCTTTACATTTTTCCCCCAAAGTAATCGCTCAGATTTCAGTGTAACCATTTATGAAAACATAAAGTGAAGAAGCAAAATAATAACCAGAACTGGGGTTCTCTGTACCCCTTTTCCTTTGAAAATCTCAGCAGTGCCCTGGTGACAAACCACCTTGAGGTCGGGCTCTCAGAGCTTGGGCAAGGAACTGACACCCAACGGTTAGCTCAGTCTGAGCACTGAATCTCAATGACTGGACTTCCTGGAAGCAGGTTTCCGATTTCACCACGGTGCCATGGCCCTTTAACACGCTCGAGTGGATCGATAACGGGGAGGTTATCAATGGGCTCCATTACAGAGCCCCGGAAACGCCGCGGGACTCTGAGGCACACGGCATGACGGGAACATTCATATTTTAAAAGGAAGCCAGAGACCCGGGTCCCTGGGCCGACTCGGGAGCAGGGGAGGGTAACGCGACCTGCCGAAGGTCACCTCTGAGGAAAGAAAAGCTGAACGCGCTGAGCGGAGCCACCTCTGTGCTCAGAGTCTGGGTCCCGCCCGGCTCCCAAGAGCTCAGCCTGGAAACCGCCCAGGGAAGGGGCAACCAGGAATGGCAGGTGCTGGGTGACAGGCAGGGTTTCCTCTCCTTTAAAGCTCTCCTTTGGGGATATAAACACCTTGGTAGGTAGAGGAAGCGCTATCAGATCTTCGAAGCTAATGCATGCCACTCCCTGGAGCTCTCCAGGCCACCAGCAACACACCCACAGAGCCTCCGTCCCCTCAGCTGCAAACAAAACTCAACGTCTTTACTGTCCCCACATCCACACCCACCGGGACAGGCTCGACCTGGGCATTTCCATGCACAGAGAGTGAGAAAAGCAGCAATTTCTTCAACACTCCTGATCTAAGCCTCCGGTTCTCTGCACGACATGAGGATTTGGCCATCACAGCTCGAACAATTTTATCGACAACCCTAAACCGCAAGGCCGCCCGGCAGCTGTGCTCCCACACAAGGCGGTTCTGGCTATTGTTATTATTTTAGCTGAGGCTAAGAAAGGTTAGAAAACTTGCCTGAGGTCAAGTAGCTAAACACAGGCAGGACCTAAAACCAGGTCTGTTTGAGTTTAAAATTTATGCTCTTAAACGCAAAAATAAAAAAAAAAAAAAAGCAACCAACCAACCAAAAAAACATCCTAGGAAGCCCAGAACTGTGGGGAACATTCCTCCCAGGTTACCCTTGAGGCAACCTTGCCTGTGTTGCTCTGACATAAGAGCCGAGCCGGAAACCAGTTCCGGCTGTAAATCACCTAAATGAAGAAATAAGTCATTAAGTCATTTCACGCCAGGGACCTCTGACCCGAGCAGCACTTGCACCGGCCTGTGCCGCCGTCCTCCCTCTGCCGCCGTCCTCCCTCTGCCGCCGTCCTCCCTCTGCCGCCATCTTCGCCCACCCCGGCCCACCCTCCCTGGCCCACGGCCGTCCCCATCATGTCCACGCCGAAGCCCACTTTCCCCCCGCGGCCACACGGTGACAGCACGTCGCTGCGGGAGGAGACAGGGGAGGCAGCAAAGGGAAGGGACCTGTTTCTCCACAGCCTTCCACTCCAGGTCACAAGGACACCCGCGCATAAGGTCACAAAGGGCAATGACGTTGCCGCTCCACTGACCTGGTTTATGGCATTAACCGTGGACTGTTCTGCAAGGCCGATGCTCCGTCAGAGTGAACTTAGGTCGCACACCAGAGGCTGAGTGGAGAGTGGAGACATCCCACAAGACCCTACAGCCACCGCTAGGGAGGGGCAAGAGCCTGGCGCAGAGGCGCCACCCTGGCACTGGAGCTGTGTGGACATGCCCGCCCCGGCCACCGCCCCTTCTCCCAGGACCTCCTGCAGCCCCCAGAACTGCAGCCGGGTTTCTCCACTTGCCTTTGCACCAGGGTCGCTCACCCGGGAACAAACGCGTGAAGCGAGAACAGCCCCGAGCAAAGAGGCCGATCTTTGCAAAGTGGCATGAAGGGCGCAGTGATGGGCAAGGACCGAGAATGCGGGAAAAGGCTAGTCTGGGGAAAAGAGCAGCGGGACAGGCTGGACAGGGCCAAGGGTCCTGACAGCGTCCAAGTTCCAGGCTGCGGCCCCCACGAGGCTCCGGGGGTCTTGCAAAAACAAATGTGGTGATTTCTTTTCAACTGCTGCCCCTCATGTGGCTTATTCTCGTGGCTTCCTGGGCACCAAAGGTCTGTGACTAACATGACCTAGAGCAGTCCCCCTCCCCGTGGGCGCTGTCTGCGTTTGTTACCCACAGTGCAGAGCAATCGGATGCTCGGAGAGAGAGGCCACAGTCACATGACTTATATTGCAGTAATTGTTATAACTGTTCTGTTTCACTATTAGCTAGTGTGGTCAGTCTCTCACTGTGCCTAACTTATAAATTAAACGTCACCATGGGTAGGTATGACGGGAAAATACATAGTGTATGTAGGGTTTGGTAGCATCTTTGGCTTCAGGCAGCCACTGGGGGCTTGGAATGTATCCGCAAGGATAAAGGGGAGGACTGTATACATGTGTGGAACAACGTCTTCTCTAACCTCCCGTTTTCTTTAACTCTTAATCAATTGCAATTGAGGCCAATCTTGGTACACTGGCTTTTAGATGTTTCTAGGCTAATGTATGTCAGCTGTGGCTATACACACACACACACACACACACACACACACACACACACACACGCAGACACTCATATGTATAGATCACAGACCTTTTAAAAAATCAACCTAGGAAACTCCAAAGTACAGCTAGGGCTGAGATCCACTGTACCAGACTGAATTCACTGATCTTCCTAGTGCAGTCAAGAAAAGTAAATTAAAAACACTAGGTACTTTCCTTGAAAAAAATCACAAAACACAGACTCACCACGTCAGAAGTCATGCAGTTGGGTCACATTCCATTGTTCTAGGTTGTAAAACGACGGAATGTGAAGCCCAACAGTGTGGAGTGCCTTGTTCAAGGTGACTGCTATGGTTTGAATGTCTGTCCCCCCTAAAACTCATGTTGAAATTTAACTGCCAATGTGACCGTATTAAGAAGTGATTAGGCCACAAGGGCTCCGTTCTCATGAAGGCACTAATGCCTTAGCTCAGAGTGGGCTCTACATAAAAGGGCAAGTTGCGCGTCTCTCTCCCCTCCTCTTCCCTCCTCCCCTTCCTTCCTCTCTCCTCTTCCCTCCCCCCCTCCTCCCTCCCCCTCTTCCTCCCCCTCTGGCTTTTCTGCTATTGGGGAGCATTCTGCTCTTCTCTGGAGGAAGCTTCAAGGCTCCATCCTGGAAGCAGAGACTGGGCCCTCCCCAGACACCAAGCCTGCCAGGCACCCTGCTCTTGGACGTCCCAGCCTCCAGAACTGTGGGAAAGAAACCCCTTTTCCTTATAAATTACCCAGTCTCAGCTATTTTGTTGGAGCAGCACAAAACTGACTAAGATAGTGACATAGTGAAACAGTGGGAGTGCGGGAGTTGGAACTAATTTTCTTAGTCTAAAAGGTTTTGTGTTTGTCTGACTTTGGTAAATCACATCTTTCAGACAAAATTAGGAAGCCTGTTATTTAAAACAATTCTACAAAAAAGATCCTGTTATCCAAATAATGATCTACTAAGTGCACGTGTGTTTATGTTTTGGCTTCCTGTACATACGCTTCTCAAAGTGAAGCAGATTTATGGTTTCAGCAGAAGCCTAAGCGAAATCCCGTGCAGAGAGTAAAGCTGCTACCAAACGAACACTGCAATTCCTAAAGCCAGATTTCTGAGTCTTAAGTGGGATTATCAATACTGAATAGAGCAGAGACGTTACTAAATTTGAAGAGAGAGTGAGGAGCAGAAGCAGCAATAGAAGGTAGGCAGTGACCTTAAAAGTAAGCTCTAAGTAACCCCAGGACAGTATGATTTAAGTGACTTACATCACTTAACCGCTTCTTCCACCAATACGCCATGGCACCATTAGAGCTTTACGGCTAAATTTTAGTTAAGACTGAGCCTCCAAGAGTACCCTCAATAAAACAAACGTGCTTAGAAGAGAATACATTACAGAGTTACTGCCCATTAACACAGAAGACGAAATAGTTCGTCAGATCTTCTGCAACTGTTTTACTAGAGAAAAGCAAGGCCCTCAGAAAAGAGCCACAGATAAGTAAGTGTTGGTGGGATGCAGGTGAGAGCAGGTGAGAGGCAGATTCCCCCCGGCCACAGAGCAAAGCAGCCTGAGGCACAGCGAGGGCACAGCCTGCAGGGCCACAGGGCAGGAGAGCACTTGGAGGGAGGGAGAAGGTCAGCGGAGGGGAAGGGCTCTGAGTGGACCCCAAAAGACACTCAGCCTCCTTCAGCTTCCACAAGTCTGTTGCTACGAGTCCCGTTCCTCCTAACGGGATGCTCACACGGCGGCCGCCTTCAGCTGCAAGCCAACACTCTGCTTCCCTTCTAGAAATATCACTGTGCTTCCACCTCATGTCAGACTATTCACATGTTCTGTTTCTCTTTTCCCTAACCAAAGTCAGGTAGAAATCCTAGGCTTTTCACCTCTAAATGTGCTTCCTCCTGAAATCCTTATTTGAGATGACTTTTCCACTTTAATACTCATTTGAGGGGACTTGTGGCCTTTACCACGCATGGGGTCTGCACACCAATGGGCACTCGTGTCTGGAGAGCCCTGTGCCGGGCTGGGCACACACAGGAGCTGGCTCAGGTAATGGAGGAAAGGCAAATACTGAGGAAGGATTATTATTACTCTTCTGTTAGAGACGGATATTTCAATGTCACAGCAACACCAGCATAAGGGACACAACGTGGATCAGACCTCAAGTCAATATGTCTGAACCCCTTTGTGTCTGATGTTGTAGCCATGGACACTGGACCCTGAAGGTAAAATCAGACCCGAGTCTTTGTAAGAATTCAACTGAGGAAACACAGAACTTATCCCGTTTATTTATGGGGTGCCCATGTGTGCAACTCATTAAACAAACATGTCATGAGTGCCTATTATTTTAAGACACTTTGCCAGCAACTGTTGGCAACAGAGAAGACAGAGTCCTTGTCCTCAAGGATCTTGCAATTTAGCGGGGACACAGTTAAATGGCACACACAGCGACACTGTGATGACCGCAGGCAGAGGAGCCGGCACCAGGGCACAAGGAACACAAAGAGTCCCCGATGCAGCTGGGGTCCAGGCGGGATCCACTGTTTCCACACAGCAGAAGGGCCGGACGGGAACGTGAGGGGGGGCGGCCCTGGCCTGGTGCTGGCGGCTGCAGGGCACTGCCACACGCACCTCACAGCCCTCCCGGGGGAATAATCCGAGTACAGGGACGGGGATCACTCAGGACAAGGCCCTCCCACCAGTGTCCCGAGCATCGTGGCTGACCAGGTCCGAAAAGAGAGAGATCCCCAAAGAAGACGTGGGGGTTGAGGGTACAGAAGAGGGTCCGACCCAGCCACAGAAGAATGGGGGCCTGGGCAGAAGGCGCTCCTGCCCTGCAGTGACCTGAAAGGAGCCGTGACTGGGCAGAGCACAGGTATGTTCCTGGCAAGATCAGAGCAGAACCCCACGGAACCCCGGGGTACAGGCCGAAGGAAGGCGGTTGAGGCAGCGATCAGCTTTGCAGTCAGGTAACTTCTCTTCAGCAGAATAACAAACGCGCCTCTTGAGAAACCTGGTGACAGTGAACGTGTGGTGCAGGGAGCAGCACTAACCTAGGGTCACAGGACCGACTGCTGGTTCCCCGTGAGACGATCTCAGGCCAGGTGTCTGAACATGAGCAGTGCCCACAAGTAAGCTGGAACGTGGATTCAGCAGTTCACAACCAGCCTTTTATTTTTTATTTAAGTGAAATAAAGCAGAACGAGTTCTGCTAAGTGCATTGCCCACAGAATAAATGCTGTTTTGTGAAACATTTGTTTCTAATATATAGATACAAATGTGCATGCGTGTGCTTGATCAAGATGTTAAAATGTGTTTCTTTTTTTTTTTTTTTTTCTTTTTTGAGACAGAGTCTCGCTCTGCTGCCCAGGCTAGAGTGAGTGCCGTGGCGTCAGCCTAGCTCACAGCAACCTCAAACTCCTGGGCTCGAGCGATCCTCCTGCCTCAGCCTCCCGAGTAGCTGGGACTACAGGCATGCACCACCACTCCCGGCTAATTTTTCTAATTTTAGTAGAGATGGCGTCTCATTCTTGCTGAGGCTGGTCTCGAACTCCTGACCTCAAGTGATCCTCCCGCCTGGGCCTCCCAGAGTGCTAGGATTACAGGCATGAGACATCACGCCCAGCCTAAAATATATTTCTTACCGTGGGGTCACGGTCAAAATAGCTTGAAATGCATAGGACAAGAGTTTTTTTAAGTTTCTTCATATTCTAAGATTCTCATTTAGCTTTTAAATTCTAATCTGTCTTACAAGCAAATAAATCAATTTCGATAGGAGTTCTGACATAATATTAAACAAACCATGGGCTTCGATATACCATCAGGTAATATAAAATTTAACATTATCTGAAACAATGCCCTTTAATTTAACTCAGTACGATAAAAAAAGTCTCCAGGAAGTAACCACTCCTATGTGGTGACACAGCCACACCTGCATGTTCAGGGCAGAGAATTGACCCCGTGACAGGCTTTTACTTTAACGCAGATGTGCACACAGAGGAGCAACAGGCTATAAAAATTTTTAAATAAAATCTACCCAAGGTAGGATTTTCACGTTTCCCTTTAAAAAGATCTAACGCCAACCTTATTTTTAATACCTTTACCAAGAGCAAACTCTAGCAATCTATTGATTGTGTATGAAACATACTTCTGAAACCAGGCGGCTTACAACTGCTTGGGAGTTCTGACCCAATACATCTGCATAGGATACATTCTCATCTGCCTCAGCCACTTCCGAAAAGCTGTAACCCACATTCGGGCACCCCTTCCGGACTGTAGGAGAACATAAACATGCAAGGTATATTAAACACTAAGTACTTCCCTGTCCGACGAGCCATTTTCCCAGACAGGCAAGGGGTAATTTATAAACATAACATGAATGGAAAAATCATTCATGCTGGCTCTGTGTGTGAAACCAAACAGGTTATAGGTAAAAACTATATAAGGGTCCACAGTGACAATAGCGGCTGTTGTACTTACTCACTATGGGGACTGTTTCATCTGAAGAAATCACATCTCATTATGGACATGACCCCAGGTGTTTCCACCGTCACTGCTGCCAGGTAGGTGGGAAAGGTCACAGACACTCAAACTGGAGCACAAACAGGTGACCGGACTTGCCCACTTCCCAGACCTTTGTCTAACCAAGAATGAAACCCACGTTTTTTTGTTTGCTTGTTTCCCCAGGTCTGACCCCTAAACCACGTCCCCAGTCTGTGCCTGGAATGTAAAAGGCCCTCGGTAGGTACTCTGCAGTCCTCTGAATGCTAATTCAAGGTCAAGAGATTCCCCTGAACCCTGTAGGATTCAAACTTACCCTGGGCTGTCGCTGAGGCCGGCAGCCACCGGCCAGCTACTCTACAGCCCCCAGGAGGCAAACTCCTGGACCATGCCCCCTCCAGCTGCCTCAAGGTTACCCAGACGTGGCCTGCGGGCACTTTACAACCGAAAAGTCTGCTAGAGGTAACCCTGTGACACCCCCTGACCGTCCAGGGAGGGAAACTGAGGTCTAGAGACTCCCGTGCCTTGCCAAGGTCACGACGGCCTGAGGACCTGCAGTCTCTGGGTCAGCTCACACAAACGAAGGACAACCAAGTTGCTGCTCTCCGCCCGGTACTGAAGCACCCACACGCTGCCACCCGCGGCAACCACAGAAGCCCAGCCGGTGGGCCCGTGGCACCCAGGCGTGCGAATCCAGGCAAAACCCTCCGGGTCTGAGCTCTCCAAGAACCTGAGGGCGGGCGGGTTTTCGCAGAGTGTGGAAGCAGGCCCGGGAGCCCTCCGCTCGCCCCCAGCCCCGGAGGAGGAGCCCCCGTTCCCGCAGGCCGCCCCCGAGGCCCCCCCGCCACCCCACACCCGCGCGCCAGGCCCGCGACCCCCGCCGGCTCACCGGGTGCGCAGCGCCTGCCACGCGGCGTCGATGTCGGCGTAGAGGTTCTTCTCGGAGGGCTTGCCCGAGCTGACGCCGTAGCCCGAGTAGTCGTAGGAGAAGATGTTGCAGTTGATGCGCGAGCCCAGGCCGATGTAGAAGCTGCACATCTGGCCCAGGTCCACGGCGTTGCCGTGCGAGAAGAGCAGCGTGTAGCGGCTGGAGGGCGCGCAGCGCACGAACATGCAGCCCAGCCGGTTGTCGCGGGCCGTGCGCGAGAAGAAGACCTCGACGGCGTCCAGCTCGCGCTGCGAGTACTGCCAGTCGGCGCGCTCGCTCAGGTGCAGGCTGCACGCGCCGGGGCCCGCGCCCTCCTCGGGCTGCTGCGGCGCCGGCTGGGCCGCGGAGGCGGCGGCGGCGGCGGCCGGGGCCGGGGCCGGGGCCGGGGCGGGCGCGCCGGGGCCGCGCTGCTCGGGCGCCAGCACGGTGTAGGTGGGCTCGGGCGGCAGGAAGGCCAGCTTGGCGGCGATGCGGCTCGGGCACGGCGGGCAGCAGAAGAGCCAGCACAGCTCGCCCAGCGAGAAGCCGTTCATCCTGGGGCCTGGCTCGGGCATCGGGGCGGCTGCGCCCGCCGGCCCTGGCTGGCCCGGAGCGCGGAGGGCGCGCGGCGCGGGCCGGCGAGCGGGGGCGGGGCCGGGCGGGTCAGCGGCGGCCCCGCGGCCCGGGCGAGGCGCGGGCGACCGCGGCCCGCGCGCGGCACACAAAGCCGGCGGCGGCGGCCATGGCCGGCTCGTGCGCGCCCCCCGCGCCGCTGCGCTCCCGCCGCCACTTCCGGGGACCGCGGCGCGGGCTGGGCCTGGGCGGGGCTCCGGCGCGGGGCGGCACCTGCCCTGCCCCGAGGCGCGTCCCGGGACGGGCGGCGGGGGCGCTGCGCAGCCCGGGTCCGAGTCGGGGCCAGGGGCTCTGCGCGCGCAGCTGGGCCGGCCCCGAGGGGACCGCGGAGGGGCGGGTGTCCTCCCGGAGGGGTCCGCCTCCCCCCGCCCTTCTCCCCCCCGGGACTCCCCCAAATCCAAGTTTCTGCCACGGGCGGAGGCCCCTGCGAATCCGCTGCAAAGCGACGGCGCGAAGAGAGCCCGAGTGAACCCGGAAGGTCCGGCTCTGGTGTCTACGCCGCCGGCTGACCCGTCTCAGCGCCCAAAGGTCCCGCCCCGCGAGGGGTCCTGGGGCTGCGGGACAGGACGGCCACCGCTGTGTTCTCCCTGTACCAGAGGCTGTTTCTGGATGTGGCAACAGTGTTACCCTTGCAGGGCCGGGGTGTGACCTTTATACGTCCCCGTATCTACAGAGTCAGCCCTTGTAATGGGACCGTCCTGTAGTTAGCGACAAACCCTGTTGTCCTTTCTAGTTCCACGTGGGGTAGATTTTGGGGCGGCAAGTAGGTACTTGGTGTCCTTTACAGTTGGCTTCTCTAGAATTGTTTTGCGTCCAGGATTTTAAAATGTCCTTAATCGTTTCTTACGCTGATTCAAATCCACTGTAATCTTGGCAGTCACCTCACAATGGTTTTGCAAATACAGCTCCCAGTGCCTTGAAACTGTGTGTGCTCCGGAGCCAGTTTTCCCAGAGCCTCCTGTGCTCCCATTCTCCTCCTGGCCTGGCAGCTGGACCACCTTTCAGAAACTGGGGGGAGCTGCTCAGCCCTGACCGCCGGCTGGCAGCTCCAGGCTCAGAGTTGGCACCATCACCACTCGGACCTGTTGTTTCGATTCCCAGCTGTCCTGAGCACGGTAACTTTCCTTGTGGCTTTTACAGAGGGAACGTTTTCAGCACCCTCATCTACATGGGTTTGCCCATCCTGATTTCAATAGCCTTCCAGACTTGGTTTCTAAAAGGCCATCCATTTCTTGACTAAAACAATTTTCAGATGTTTTTGAATTATGCAGACTTGGTTTAAAATAACCTGGTGCCAAAGCCTGTTCAGACAATGTATTTGAAGTCTGTTTTGAAGTTATTCACACCTGGTGAAACTGTTCACCTAAAATCTTTATAACTCGCTACACATTGTTCACTTTGCTTGGATACTTTGTTTCTTATATTCAACATCTATGTGTATAATATTTTTTCATGCTCACAGCACCCGCTGCGTTTGGCGCTAGAGCTGCAAAACGTAAGGCAGTCCCTGCTCCCAAGTCCCTGCCAGTCTAACTCGGGCATCCGCAGAAGATTCAGAATTGTTTTTTACGTGCCTTAAAAAAAAAAAAAATCAACTCCTCTTAAAAGAAGCCGGTCTTAGATCGTGGTTCAGTGTGGTATTCCTGTGGGGAGCTGAGGTCACAGGCCAGGACATTGCTCCCTAATCTAATTCAGAGGAAGAGCAGACCTTTGGGAGCTGAGACGAAAGGTCTCTGACACCCCCCAGTCAGTCTTCCTCAAGTGCCACAAATGCCAGTCCTCTCACCTGTCCGTCAACAGGACTCGAACAGCCCTGGGCTCAGGAAGGGGCTCTGAGGAGCGTCTCGAGTTCGTGTCTTCTGTGCCGCTGGGGGAAAAGACAGCCCTGATGTTCCAGACGTCCGGCGGCCGTGCTCACGTGGTTAGGAAAACGTAAAAGCCGGATACTTGTTTATGTCTGTCCTGTCTCATTCCACAAAGGATTCGCGGAGCACGACTCAGTGCGATTCCCCGTTAGAAGGCTCCACAGGGCTGGGCTGAAAGAGCACTTATTCGCCCGGAGATTATCTTGGTTCAGGTTTGTGTGAAGACTAATGGAGACCCTGCAGTTCGTGCCCGAGAGCACGGCCGCCAAACCTTCCCACACATGGCAGCCTCTGTGTGGCCCACTGAGGTGGGAGGCCGTGCCGCCCAGGGCTCCGGGGTTTCCGTCTCAGCACGCCTCCAACACGTCCACAGTGAGGGTGTCAGCCTTGGCATATTGGTGCACAGAAATAATGTTTGTCCCATAAAATGTGAAGGTCAGATATTACCGGCTGTCCACGTAGACCTTAAAGAATTTCTGTGTCGTTCCTGTCATCCTTGTGGAGGAAGGTCTAACTCTGAGTTCAGACCAGCAAGTGCATTTTCTGCACTAGGTACTTGCCATGACTCAGTCGCCGAGTTGACTTGGGCATGGAGAGGGGCCTAAGACACAGCCTTCCTGCCCGTAGCAGTTCATCCCATGGTCTGTTGCCTGGAATGACTGTATCCTGCTAAGCCAGCCGGGTTTGATGAACTAACAATATTCCAAGTAGCTAAACGCGTTGGTCTCTGTTATTTAACATTGGCCTTTACACACTGAACTTTGGCTTCCGTGTTAGTCTGCTGGAGGTTCAGTTGCTTAAGGCCACTTTACTTTATAAAAATAAACTGTCAGCAGCATAGAGGAGAATGATCCATTTTTTTATTTCCACGAGAGAAGGATATTCACGCTTAAAAACTGAGTCTTGTTGTCTATATGGAATCTGACATACATTGCCCTGTTTTACTTTTTTAAAAAAATTAATTTGGGACTGGATGCTCTGTGAAGTTAGGGACCACGTCTACTTTGTTCACCATTGTTTTCCTTATGACCAGCATAGAGAAGATGTGCAATACATATTAATTAAATTGATAAATTAAAGAATGAGTGATTTAGTGAATGCATTCAAGAGACCAAGCTTGTTCCTTCTGATTTGGGCAGTTGTATTGGAATATGGGCTTTGAGAAAGACATGAAGTGGTCCAAAGCCAATGCCAGTGTCACACTTTGTTAGTCTGTGTGTGTCCTCTGGATAAGGAACTGTGACATTCTTTCCATCTTTCTTAACAACAGAGCTCAAATTCTGTTCTGGGGACAATGCTCCCAGTTAGGACCCATGACCACTCAGCCTCCCCTGCTGTGAGGATGGCCACTTGATAGGATTCCGTGCAGTAGGCTCTAAACAGAAGACATTAGAGGATCTTCTGGAGAGGCTTTTAATAGAGCCAGACTCAGCTGCAACGTTTCCCTCTGCCTTTTCCCTTTGTTCCTGCTTGGCTTGCAAGCATTGTTATTTGAGCCACAGCAGCCATCTTGCAGCCATGAGGGTAAATTTCACAGCAGAAGATAGTGGTGAAGAAAGATAGAGTCTTGATCCTTCACGGCATTGTTTCATAGCAGCCCAGCTCTGGCCTGTATTTGTCTAGACTTCTTATCTGAAAAAAACTAAGTCTTTTTATGTCACTGTAGTTGGTTTGTTTGCTACGTGTAACCTAATGCAACATTAACTGATTCAGGAATCGGAAGCAAAAGATCTTAGATTCTTCTTAACTGCTTTCTCAGTAGGGACAAAGGGTATTTTGTTGGTCAATAGTGGAACACTTATGTCTAAATCCTGCTTATTCCCCCATGAAAAAATATTTAAGTATGACCAAAGACGGGATACATTTTTAAGGAGATAACTGTTAAATGAACACATCTGAAATATGAAGAAAGGAAAAGCTTATAATTTTGAAAATATAATAAGTGATACTTTGAGGCTCTTCCAAGGAATCTGTGCTGGCATTAATTGGGGTAAGGGGCCCACCGTTACACTAAAAGCTTTGGGAGGCAAAATATCTTTTCCCAGATCTCCTTCAGCCTGACAGCTCTTGTCCAAAGTGTTGTAACTGAGGTCGCTGGAACCCAGGTGGGGGGAGCCCGGAATGCTGGGAGAGCACTGGGGGGAGGGGACTGAGAGAAAGAAAACAGCAGCCACCCACAGAAACCTGTTTGCACAGCTCCTGTAACCAGGTCGGTCCATGATGACTATGCCCCAAACCTGTATTTCCAACTGGTCACCTCCCATCTTCTATTCATGGATTCTTGACAGGGGGCCAGAGTCCCTGCAACTGGTCACAGAAGTTTGGCTGGCGAGCTTCTTGGTAGGAACTGTGTCGTCTCGCCTGTCCCCGTGTAATCAGCCCCAAACACGACGTCCTAGTTCGTGTGGGAACTGAAATCACATCTGTCAATGGATCGGAATCGAATTCCTAGTAATTTTTAATCACATTTTTTAAATATGCAAAGATGTAATCGACTGGGTTTAATTAAGTACGAGTAAAGTTTTACTTAATAAGTAATTCTTAAAGTAGAAAGTGGGAAGGAACAGCCTCTTATGTGCTGAGCTTGCAAATCTAATTTTGAGATGACAATCAACAACACCATGGTATCGATTTCAAGTTTTTTCAGGATCTTGGATAGTTGCACATTAAAGCAGTATACGTGAATGATTAACTTGTAGTGTTACTCTGGGGAATTTACCATAGCAAATATTAGAATACGTACTCCAAAAGAATAGTAATAGCAACATGAGACCAGAGAAAGCAGAATGATCCGGCAGTGTGTAAGTATTTTACATATGATAAAGTCGATATTTCAAATCAGTGAGGATACATTAGCTTATTCAACTGATTGAATAGTTGAAAAAAATTGCAGTTCTATTGGATCAAAAAGTCAAAGATTTTTTTTTTTTCATAAACCCAACTAAGTGGCAGAAGATTTTTTTTTTTAATGAAACCAAAAGACAACTGGAAAAATGTAGATGAAAGTTTGTGTTATTTTTAGCGTGATACCAAAGGCGGAAACCACGAAGGAAAGATGGAGGATTTCACTACATAAATTTTCAGTCCTCTCTGTACTGAAATATTTACAGGTGAGATAATATGGTATGATATTGAGGGTTTGCAGCAAAAAGCAAAAAACCAACCCTATGGGGAGAGGGCGAGGAGGGAAACAGACCTCAGACAAGGTGGGTGAGCCACGAGCCGTGCAACTTTCTGGAAGGAAACTTGACAATATATATGGCAGCGCTTACAACATAACAAACTTATAATCCAGTAATGCAGATTGGAATCTAGTCTAAGGAAATAACTCATTTTTCACTTAGATTTTAAATACTAGGATGTTTATTACAGCATAGTTTATAATAGCAAAAAAAAAAAAACTGAGAACACTAAAAACCAGTGAAGTAATAGTGCATTCAGAAAATAGACTAAGATGTGCCGTTCAGATGGAAATTGAAGAACGATTTACTATGACAGGAAAATATACACAATATTTTTTGTCGGTAATGAAACAGAGCACAAAATATATACAAAAAATATTTAAGATACTTTAAAAGTTTAAGCCCAGAAAAACTATCATTGGCTAGTGAGACTTTAAAAAAAATTTTTAAAGAGGTGGCATCTCGCTCTGTCACCCAGGCAGGAGTGCGGTGGCGCGATCACAGCTCACCGCAGCCTCGAACTCCTGGGCTCAAGCAATCCTCCTGCCTCAGCCTCCCGAGTAGCTGGGACTACAGGTGTGCGCCACCACGCCCAGCTAATTATTTTTCAAGGCCTTCAGTGCCACGCTAAAGAATTTTATTTCATTTTGTAGGCAACAGAGAGACATTCGGGTGTTTAGAAAAGTAGTAATCCTGTCTGCTTTGGGAGGGGCCCCCAGTGCCTTGTGGGGGTGTCATTCTGAAGCATCTGCTTGCTCCACTCTTCCAGCAGTGCCAAGAATTGCGGGGTGACGTTACGGGCAGGACGGATGGGTTCCAGCGTGAGGTCCACCTTGGCCACCTCCCTGCCTCGCTGCGTCTGCTGTCGCTCGGCAATGCTCACTGACGTCCCCTCTCCTGTGCCCACGGCTGTCCCAGACCGGCTCCCCTCGTCCCGCCCAGCCCTGCCTGCGCGGCGGACTGTATTAAGAGCAGGGTTGCGTGAAGTGACTGCTCTCAACTCGTCTCTGCTCTGGGCCCACTTACCCAGTGGGCGGGGAGGGCAGAGCGCATTTGAATTCCCACAACTCTTTTAAGGACCCACGAAGATGTTTTGATGTCTTTTTAAAATCAGAAGAAAAAAATGAACTTTTAGGTTGAAGAAAATGTTTTAATATGTAATATTACTATGTTTGTCTTCAATACAACGTGGCCATAAAGTATAATTTTTCATGTTTTCAGTGGGGGCAGGGAGCCCCAAGGCGAAAGTGCCCAGAGTCCACTTAAGTCACCATGTGACATTGCCACTGCAGCCCAAAGGCCTCCTATTGTAGAGAGAAAGTGTCACCTTTCTTTCCGCCTAAGATAAATGCCTCCATTAGTGCCACTGACCCATCACCTCCAGGGATTATTCTAGAAACTTCTTACTCTACCAGTTTCAATTTCTATTGCTTCCTAGATGTTTTTATTTTTTATTTTTTTTAGAGATGGGGGTCTTGCTATGCTGCCCAGGCTAGTCTCAGACTCCTGGGCTCAAGCCATCCATCCTCCTGCCTCAGCCTCCCAAGTAGCTGGGACTACAGGCGTGGGTCACTGTGCCCGGCTGCCTGGATTTCCCTCCAGCTGACAAGGGTTCCCAGGTCTCCCCACACCAAGAGACAAACACACACCTGTACGTACCCTCCTGGCTTCCTCCCACCCACCCAAGTTTCTGTGTACGCTTGTCCCCTCGAAGCTAAGCTTTCGGGAAGGGTGGTCCACACGTACTATCTGTATTTTGTCAGTATCCAATAATCCCCACAACACTGCGGTTCCCAAACTTGCCTGCACGTTAAGACCATCCAAGTAGCTTTTAAAACCTCCAAAACCCTGGTCACGCCCCGGGCCAGTAAATCCCAGTCTCTGGTGGAGAGACACAGCGTCAGCCTTTGAAACTCCCTAGGTAGTTCCACTGTGCACACCAGTTTGGGAATCGCTTTAGGGACCAGCCAGCCACCACCATTCAGAAATTATAAATATGATCAACCAAAGATCAGCCCTCAAGCACATGAATCAAAGTCAAGTGAACTTGTGCTGCGTCTGGGCGGCGAGGACGGACTCCTGCTGGGAGAAGGCAGAACCCTGGTGGCAGTGGAGCGGCCAGTGAGGCTGAAACTGCCATCTCCTGTGAGCAAGACTGCAAGACAGAGCTAAGCCCACCTCATCTCCTGAGAACGTCCCTGTTCGCAAGCCTGTGTTAAGCGCTTTATTCCACTACTGAGGTTTTTTTTTTTTTTTTAAATTGACAAACAAATCTTAAAAAAATAATCCCAGGCTCTGCTGTCTAAGCCAAGAACTGATGATTTCTCTCTCTGCAGTTCTCCCTCTCTCTCTTTCTTGTTGTAAAATAACATATTATGAGAAAAACATTTGGGTTTTTTAAAAAGTGAAGTAAATTTCTATTAAATAAAAAGCCTTCCGTAACCCCTGCAGGCTGCTCCCTTGAGAGGCAGGGGCTGCAGAGTCGCCCGCTGTCCCCCTGCTGTTTGTCCTGCTGTCTTTCCCCAAAGCACGGGCGTCGCTGGCCACCGAGCAAGCACCAACTCTCAGCGCCCAAAGCCTCCCACGGCTGCCGAGGAAACCGGAGCCTGCGCTGCTGACAGAGTGGGGTCGGTGGGACGTAATGAGCGAAGTGGAGCAAGGCCTGGAACCCAGACATGGCACGCATTCTCCTGGGGGGATACGAGGAGGGACGCGCCTGCTTCCAACGGCAGCACACTGTCCTGCTCGACAGAACGCGCCGGCCACTCCGCAGTCACCGCGAGCCGTCGGTGCAGTTCAGCCAGGCAAGCGCCAGCGGCAGCAGAGAGAAATGCTGCGGAGCATGGAGGAAGCAGTCACCCCTGGACAGTCACCCGTCAGACACAGGAAGGAGACTTTCGAGCAGAGGAAAGTATCGAGAACGTGGAGCAGCAAGTAGTGGAAGCGGCACCCAGGAAGTTAGGACCAGGTGGGAGAGAATTCACATTCAGGGACCCCTTGCTCTGGACCAGGCGTAGTGACAGGGCCCTTTCAAAGCCGTTGCCCAGCAAGCAGACCCAGAGACGGAGATCGACATGCGGAAGTTGATCTGGGACTGCTGTTGGCATCAACATCCGTAAGGGGGACGGGAGGGAAAGAGGATTGGGTGGAAGGAAAGCTGGGCTGTGTTGCGGTTTCATCGAAGCTCTCAGCTGCTGGCACAGGGAACACTGAAGATCAGAGAGGCTGAACAACTTCTTCATAGTCACACAGCTTCCGCACCTCAGAGCAGAACTCTGGTTCTGATTCCCAAGTTCGTACTCACTCTACTGCATTCTCAAGGGGAGGGGTATTTCCTCCAAGGATGTGAAGACTGGCTCTTAGGGGGTGAAATTATCTAGATATTACAGGGTTTGTGGCTCTCCAAAGTGCCACAGAACATGGACACATGGACAGTATGTCTGAGCTGTTGCAGTTTCATAAGGAGGGTCCATTAGGGAAAACATATCAAAAAGGCCGGGGGTGGCAATAATGACAACTGCGGAACTGCTCTAGGGAGTGCTGAAGATGAGGAGGAATGAGGTAAAACTAGGTGTCACACACTGGGACGAAACTACAGAGGAATGGGGCAATGCCAGGGTCAGCACCATGACCCCACGCAGGCACTGGGGAACCACCTGGGATTCTCGGTCGGGGGCAACATGTGTTCAGAAGTGCAGCAGGAGCAGGGGTGTGAGGGGCGGTCAGGACGGGGGTAGGAATGGCGGGAGGTGGGGGGCCAAAGCCCTGGACCCTGGACGTTCGTTGAAAATCACTGACACGAAGCAGATTGATTCATAGGAGAAAAAGGCACACAGATTTATTTAACATGAACACAGAAAAGCCTCAGAATGGGGACCAAAAGATATAGGGGAATTGTCCATTTTTATGCTGAGGTTGAACAAAGTATGCGCAGCCGTGTAGAAATATGATTGGATGAAAAGGGTGTGATCTGATGCTGACAGACTGAGTGGGAACCCAGCGAGGCCTGTCTGTCTAGATTCTTCTTGGCCTCTCCGGGCAGCGTCCTTCCTTTGGGCGTGGGGCAGGGCCCTCTCTGGAATGGGGGTCTCATGACTTGCAGTCAAACAAGGTATGTCCGGCCGGGCGCGGTGGCTCACGCCTGTAACCCTAGCACTCTGGGAGGCCGAGGCGGGTGGATCGTTTGAGGTCAGGAGTTCGAGACCAACCTGAGCAAGAGCGAGACCCCGTCTCTACTACAAATAGAAAGAAATGATCTGGACAACTAAAATATATATAGAAAAAATTAGCCAGGCATGGTGGCGCATGCCTGTAGTCCCAGCTTCTCGGGAGGCTGAGGCAGAAGGATCACTTAAGCCCAGGAGTTTGAGGTTGCTGTGAGCTAGGCTGACGCCACGGCACTCACTCTAGCCCGGGCAACAGAGTGAGATTCTGTCTCAAAAAAAAAAAAAACCAAAAAAACAAGATATGTCAGATAAGTTCTTCATGACCCGTTTTTACCCGGAAGGATTTTAGGTTTTATCACTGCCTTTCAGGAAATGGGGCTCTGGTTTCTAGGACTTGCTTTGGGGAAGAGGGATTCTAGTTCTTCGCCGCCAGCCTCAGGGAAGAATGAGAGGAAAGACAGGAAGCAAGAGAAACACTTCTGCTCCTGAGATCTTGATTTTGGGTACTGTTTTCTGAGCCCCAAAAAGGCCATTGCAACCCAGTGTGAACTAAAATAAAATTTTAAGGCTCACCCCCCCCCCCCACCGACTGACTGAATGGACCCCCTCGTGGCCAAAGGAATATCCTAAAACTAAATTGCCTGCCAGGAGGAGGGAGGTCAGACATGCCTCATCATGCCCCCTCCCTTCTTGGGGACATCCTTTGTAACCCATTAACAGGCCTAAGGGTATGCAAGACAAACCTGCAGGTCCTCAATTTATACAACAAATCTATGTCTGGTGGCTTATCTCTGATAAACAGCAACTATGTTAAAACATTCCAAGCCTTTAGACAAAGCTTCATGTCTTTAACCAATTACAAGCCAAAGAATCTTTAAACCCACCTATAACCTGCAAGCCCCCTGCTTCAAGATGGCCCACCTTTTTGGGCCAAACCAATGTATGATTCCTACGCATTGATTTATGACTTTACCTGCAACGCCTGTCTCCCTGAAGTGCTTAAAACCAAACTGCAACCCAGCCACAGCCAGTCCACTTGCTCAAGGCCTCTTGGGCGTGGCTCCGGGTCATGAGCCTCAAATTTGGCTCAGAATAAATCTCTTTAAAATTATTTTACAGAGTTTGGCTTTTTTTCCGTTGACACAAGCAAAAGAGAGAGAAAGAAAGTCTGACGCAGCCATTGATAACAGGATGGAGAGGAGAGTTTTACAAGAGATTAAGAAAGAAGAATCAACAAGATTCATAAACTAACTCGGCTGGGCTGGGGTGCCAGTGAGCGTGGACAACAAGTCCCGGGGGGTCTTTTCTGTTCTCTCACCCACAGCAATGTGGGGGTTCCTCTCCACACCAAGCAAGCCGGAGTCCCCCAGTGGATGCCGTCCTGACACTCTCCCCGGGGAGACAGCGCCAGACCCCGCAGGGGAGGGGGCAGCCCCAGAGACCGGCCCCACCTCCCACGCCAGTCGCAGCCCCAGCTCCTTTCGCCGGTGCCCACGGGCTAGGAACTGGGGTTCCCGCGCCCCTCTCCTTGGGCTCACTTGACTTGCTAGAGTGGCTCACAAACTCGGGGAACCGCGTCACTTAGATTTACCTGCTTACTATAAAGCACATCACAAAGGATGCCAATGAAGAGATTAGCAGGGTGGGGCCCGGGAAGGGGCATGCAGCTTCCCTGCCCTCCCTGGGGCAGCACCCTCTGGAACCTCCACTCTTCAGCCACGGGGAAGCTCTCTGAACCCTGCCTTTGGTTGTCATGAAGGTTTCATTGTGTAGGCACAGTGGGTTAAACCCTTGTTCCCCACGCCCTGGAGGCTGGGTGAGACTGCAAGTCCCAACCCTCTGGGCACAAGGCTACTTCCGCTGCCGCCACCCCTCCCCGGGCTCCAGGCCCTTTCCCGACTTCCCCTCCTCACCACGAGCTCAGGTGTGACCCCTTCATCCTTCAGGAGCTGCTCCAGGAGCCAAAAACAAAAGGCAAATACTTGAACAAAAAACATTCTTTTTGCTCTAGTCACTTAGGAAATAACAAGGCTAAATTGCAGGAGCTGAGAGCCAGGAATCCTGGAGGAAAACCGAAATACGCCCATCATAGTACCAAATGTGACCATGAACTTGGTCACAGGGAGGAGGTGGCCCCGTCGCGTTGAAAGGGAGCTAACGAGGGGGGTCGCTGCAGGACCCCGGGAGGGGAGGGTGGGGAAGGTGGCAATCCTGGCTTGAAGCCCCCGGAGGAGGGTGGAATTTCGAGGTATTCTGGGCAGAAGCGGTGGCGGAAGGCGTGCAGGCAGGCCGGGTCCGGGAGGAGGGTGCGGAGGTAGAAGAAGGCTGAGCAGATGCTTCCGGAAACGCCCGAGCGCAGGGTGGAGGGAGAGGACCCAGGAAGACAGCAGCGAGAATTACGCAAGAGTTACAAGAGGACGGGGCTGAGGAAAGAAAAGAAGTTTTATCTGAGGAATGTGAGTCCTTTTAGATTATCGGCCGGAGAGGGGTTAAAATGAGACAGCAGTCGCGTCCCACGGCCCCTCGCGCTGCGTGTCCATCCCCGGAACTGCTGTGGCCACCGCGACGGCAGACAGTCACTCGTCAGCAACACCCTGAGCCACCGAGAACTCGTGAGCAGCCACTCCCGTCCCCTTCTCTGCCTTTAAAACCCTGCTTGTGACAATGGCAGAACGGAGCCCACGTCCAAGGTCACTCGGGGCTGAGTCTTCTGGGCAGCTGTCGTCACATGGGCTCAGGTAAACTCTTTAATTTGTGTTTTGTGCCTCAGCCTCTTCCTCGTAGGTGGGCAGGGTGGGACGGAAGGACATTCGACGCAGTTGGTAAGGAACCGTCACCGTCTTCTAAGAGAGTACGTGCGATGGAGGGGAGGACAAATTGCAGACGCGGGAGGACCGTGTGGCGGCCAGTTCCCGTCACCACGGAGTCCGGCCCTGCCCCCACCCTCTCGTGGACCCGCCGCGTGACCTCCAGTGAGCACGCTAAGCGTCAGTCCCCTCAGCCACGTAAGTCTGGGTGACAACGGTGCCCACCGCTGAGAGACTGAAAATCAGATGAGATAGGTGTATGAAGAGCTTGGAATATATTAGGTGCGGCACAGAACTTTCGTCACTATTCTTGATCAAACGTCTGGCAAGGGGGAGAAACAAGTGGGCTGGATCAGCTTCCCGGGGCTCCCACGGCACATTCCCACAAACTGGCTGCTCTAAACCTCAGAACCCCGTTCTCTCGCACTTCCGGAATCCTGAAATACAGGCATCACGGGGCCACGCTTTCTTGGAAGGCTCTAAGGGGGAACGTGCCCTTGATTCTTGCATCCTCTAGGGCCCCACGCAGCCCTTGGCTTGTGGCAGCATCGCCCTAATTTCCAGCTCCCTCTTCACGCGGCCTTCCTCTCTGTGTTCCTCTGCGCACCCAGACATCCCGCCCCTTTCTTTTAAAGGACATCAGTTATAACGACATCCATCGTTGGATTTAGGTCCCGCTGTAAAATCCATGATGATTTTTATCTAGAGACTCTTAATTAATTCTGCAAAGACTCTATTTCCAAATCAGGTCACGTTCTGAGGCTCCGGGTGGACGTGACCTTGGCAGGACACTGTTCATCCCACCACATGGGTGTAGAGTATGTTCTAGAGTCTGGTGGTGATGGGTAGGAGAGAAATGGGACTGGTTTTTAGGGGAGGGCATTTCTTTCACAAGACAGAGGAGACTGGGGGTTTTTGCAAGTGGGGCAGGCTACCTTAGGAAGAAGTGGAAAATCCTGGAGGGGAGGCCAGGTGGGCCAAGGAGAAGGGCAGGAGGGACTGAGAGCACAGAGGAGTTCCTACCTGCAAGGCCGGCAGTGTGAACGCAGTGCGTGAGGCTGCACATGGGGAGGTTGAAGGAGCTCAACACCTGATCAGAGAATTGTGTGGACGGTTGTTTACTAAGTGGGGCAAGAAGGGGTTGGGTGGGTGACAGGGAAAGCCGAGACTGAAGCACTGCCTCGGAGTGTGGGGCAGAGCGTGACCACACGCCGAACAGCAGCGAGGACCCAGCTGAGTTAGCAGAAAGCCACTCGTCGGAAATGACTTTGCCCAGCGACGACGTTACAAGACCGGCCAGCCCTGCTTGATCAAATGCTGAACGTCAGGAGGGCAGCTCAGGACAGGTTATTCTTCTCTGAGATCACTCATCTAATCAAAGAAAGCAAGACTTAAGCATAATGTTCACCATTAAATCAGAAGGAAAGAACCACCACACAATTTAACATTCATCTCGTTTCTTACTTAATGCAAAAAAACATTTCTAACAGATCCACCCCCATGTTCAAATAATTTCCAGATCTACAGACTCGGGGAAGGAATTTATGACTTACAAGGAAAGACAGGAATCTTGCTGTGTTCTCTGCGAATCAGATGTAGAATGACAGAGGGCTGTCACTTCCCTGTGGATCCTGCCACACATTTCAGGGATAAGACAAAGAAAGTCACGTGTCTACGGACAGAGCTACGCGTCACATTAGGTGGGACTGAAAGAGCTGGCTGTTGTGATGTGCATCGATGTCTCTTCGGGGCTGCAGGTCAGGATGGTGACACTGTCCATCCATGGGTGGATGTGAAACGTTTAGGCCAGCGGGGTGGGACAGAAGGATTGTCGTGATCTCTGCAGTCGGGGCTCACGGTCAAGCCGTGTGGGGAACCCTGTTTTCAGTATTTCAGATTTGGACGACGCTCCCTCCTCCCTCCTGCTGTCCACTGTCCAGTCACGAGGATAGAACTCACAGGGACGTGGGGCCACAGCAGGGAACCAGGGCCAGCTCATGGAGGAGGCCGCAGAAGCCCAGACTGCTGTGACATTGGGAGTCCAAGTTTCCGGACTCCAGGCCCCAGAGGTTCCGCTGACCTGGCAGGGCAAGGCCCCCTCAGACCTCTGAACTCGAGACAGGGTCTTTTTACCTTCCGCCCAGTGTCTCAGCAGCCCAGTGGCCGCCCCCCCAGCCTTGCCAAGCAGGCCTCGGCTTCCCTGTGAGCGTCTAGCCACCCGACCTGCCCACGGGACTTGGGACTCTCACTCCTAGGTGCTGTCATTGGACAACTGACCTGTTGTCCAGAGCTAGAAGGTCCAGAGAACAGGAACGTCTGGTATCTCAAGTATGTTCAGAGATTTAGATTAAGTCAACCCACATACAATCTGATTAAAGAGCACCGGGAAAATGTCAAATGCTAGACATACGGATAATGTAACGATGGCTGAGAAGCTGCTTAGTTAATTGCAGCCAGTCCCAAGAGCCACCCTGTAATTACGGAGAGATGGCGTCTGGTGTGCCCGGAAGTGTGGCGAGGATCCTTCATGCAGAGAGACAGGTCAAATCATTTGCGTCCCACTAATTTCCAGGATGCAGCTTAAACCTGGGAAACGATGATAACATTCCTAAGGGATTGCCTTGACGTGGGCACCGTCTGTCTGTCTGTCTGTCTGTCTCTGTGGCATGTGACCCAGCCGCCAACTGGCAGTGCTAAGACAGGTCTTCTACCGCACCTCAGGCCCTTGGCAAATCCATCTGAGCGTGAAATGCGGGGAAAAGTTTTTCCCTGACCTGAATAGATGAGAAAAAAAAATGGAGAGTCAGGGAGGGATACATACTTTTAAGGTCAACAATTCCTCAATCAATAACTCCGGTGCTTACGATAACGACATTACCTCCTGTTGGAATGTTAGTATGTCCCCATGCTCCATCCAGATCTTGATATTGGCCATGTCCTCAAATAAGACAGCTATGTTTTTAATTTGGCAGATTAAAACCTCCAGATTACTGAACCCTTATCGATGTATTTATTTTGAAAATGTAGCTGTGGAGTGAGGATGGAAGGGGCTGCTGTGAAAACACGCTGCACTCTCACACACTCAGGTGCAGATGTTCAATTTCATTCTCGGACCTCTTTCCGGGCGATCTCACATCTAAACCTTGAGTACCAGCCCACCTCTCTGCTCACACCTTCAAACTGCTATTCCACGCGAATGATCCGCAGGCCCCTTCTGCTCAGTATGTCCAAAGTTGAGCTCAGTCTCTTCTCCGAAACCCATCCCACCTGGTTGGACCCTCCTCCGTGTTCCCAACTCAGCGAACGGCACTGCCCGGAAGCTGGAGCTAGATATTTTGGCATCATCTTTGATGCCTCCTTCTTTTTCACCACTATTTCCAACTGATCTGGGTCTTGCCAATTCTAACTTCCGCTGTCATCGAATCCATCCCTGCCTTAATCCAAGCCATGATCTTCTCTTGCATAGATTGTTGTCTCAGCTTCCAATATCTGCCTCAATTCTTGTCCCCCATAAAACATGTTCATGTCATGTCCCTGCTTCAAATCCTCCAGCGACATCCCCTTGACGTTAGGGCAAGGTCTGAGTTCCATCATACGGCCTCCAAGTCCTTTCTTATCTCTCTAAATCCATCTCCAATCACTGCCCCCTCACAAAAACCTTCTCTCAGTCCATTAAATAGGCCATACTCTGCCCTCTGTCCCCGTTAGACCTGAAGCTCCACCAGGGCAGGAAGCGTGTGAGTCTCAGTGACGATCACATCCCAGGGCCCAGCGCAGCAGTGCACGGCCCTCACGGCTCGGCCGTGGTCTGGGGGTCGGCAGCACTATCCGGTTTCCCTTCTAACTGGTCGTTGTTAACAATGTATTTAGTCCTCATGTCCCTATCGGGTCAAGGGACCTTGTCCTAGGAGAGCATTTGCACTGCACTGTATCACGACCCCAAACCGATGCGGCAGCAGAGGGTGCCCGGGCCACTCGCGGAAGAGGTTTCTCGCGTGACCCACGCGGCTCTTCCTGGATAAGCCAAACCCGTCTTCCACGGCGACTGCTTTCCCAGGTCTCTCCAGCGTCTGCTCCCTCTTCTTCTAAACGCAACCTGAAGCCCTTCTGATCTGGTCACCTTGTCCCCAGGACGCGAATGTTCGTCCCAGCCCTCTTGAGCGGCATTGCTTTCCCGGCCAGGCGTCAGTTTGCTGCTGCACGGAACGTTTTGCAGAACGTCCACGCTTAGCTTTGCTGCGCTGTTCCCACACGCGGAGACTCTGGCGGTCAGAGGTTTCCTCTCTGTGCCTGATGAATTATTCTGCTCTAATCCTGAGACGGGCACTAGGGAGGGAGCGTCCCATGCACCTCCCAGCCCCCAACCCCAGACTCTGCCAGCCAGGAGGGAGCCCCGTGGAGCCCACTCCCTGCTCTCACCGCACTGGCCTCGGAGCCCGGTTCTCGCACGCGACAGAACACCCGTCGTGGGTGACGGGGACACTGCATTTTATTTCTGAGAATCTCGTGAGATAAGCTTTACTTTGTTCCTTCGTGTAATCTCTGCTAAAGGAATTACTAGTCTCTCAAATTTTAAGCAACATATCAGAAAAATAATGTGAAAATTACCCTGCCCTTTGCCAAATCAAATGTGGAGAAGGAGTAGATTCAAAAATCAATACATTCTGACACTGTAGAGAGCAAAGTCTGAAGAAATTCACTTTTAGTGCCGAGGTCTTCGGAGAACGAGAGGAAAGTTCTGGAGACGGGGGGTGAAGGTGGCGGAAGGAGCGGCTGCCAAGCGAGGTTCTCTCCTCTGCGACACCCCCGCCCTCACCAGCCCCCAGCTGCGGATACACATGGACGCCCATCTCCTGTGTCCTTACCACGGGCTGCTGGGCTCTGCGGTGTGAAACTGCACCGTGTCACGCGATGTCGGCCGTGTCAAGCGTTGCCCAGGACTCTGTTCTCCGCCAGACCACGCCCGGCGTCACACGCGAGTCTGCAGCCGTGTGCCCAGCGAGTTGCGCAGGCTGAGGTGGGTGTGGCGGCTCCATGGGTCACAGCTGTGCCCCTGCGGGCCCCTGACTGTCTCTGCCCTTCCATCCACGGGACGCGGCGCCGAGGTGAGGAGCCCACGGTGCCCCGGGAGGGTCCGAGGAACAGACCTGGGCTGACGGCAAGACCCGGAGAAGGGTTCGCGTGTCGGTGCAGAGAGAACCTTGTGAGGCTCCGCGGACACAGACGGCTGCCCCGAGAGGGACTGGCCGTGACAGGAGCCGACGGGTCAAAGTTAGTCTTCGACAGGCGGCTGAGCTAGAGCGGTGGGATGGCTTGTGATCAAGAGAGGCTATTGTTGCCTATTGTAGCTTTCAAATTCATTAAAAAATTCTTTTTATTGCTTCACATATAGGAGGTACACTCCTTATGATTAAAACTGGGCTTTTGCCTGGGAGGAGGGGGACATGAATGTAAAAAGAAAATCCACGGGCGGCACTAGAAGTGCCACAGTGAGACAGCGTCTCAGACAGCACAAAGGGGAAGTGACCACTGGAGAAGCCAGAGGTTTTCCATAAAGGAGACGAGTCTTGTAGACTCAGTCTTGTAGACTTAGGCCACTGTGTTCATACAGAAGAAATGGCAAGTACGGCTATTCTGCAAAATAGTATGGAAGTTCCTCAAAAAACTAAAGACAGAATGACCACGAGACCCAGCAACCCCACTTCCGGGCACACATCCGAAGGAACCGAAACTGGTGTCTGAGAGATCGGCACTTGGTGCTGTTCCATGACTCCCCGTAGCCGGGATACGGACGCAGCCTCAGCGCCTGGCGGTGAGGGAATGAACACAGATGCGGTGGATACACACCCAGTGGGACAGGGCACAGCCTCTGAAAGAGGCAAATCCTGTCACTTGAGACAGCACACATGGTACCAGAGGACGTTAGGCTAGAGCAATAAGCCAGGTACAGAAAGATGAACACGACATGGTCTCACTTACATGTAGAATCTAAAACAGTCAACGCCATGGAGACACAGTAGAAAGGAGGTCACCAGAGGCTGGTGGGGAGAGGGGGGGTGGGGAGAGGGAGCTGTTGGTCAAAGGGTACGAAGCTGCAGTCAGACTGGAGGAGCAAGTTTTAGTGGCCTGCTCGCTGCCGTCCCCAAGCCCTGGGCTACAGCACGTACCCGTCCGTGGCCTGTTAGCGACTGGGCCGCACGTCACTGCCTGAGCCCCCCCACCCCCGTCCCTGGAAAAACTGTCTTCCATGAAACCAATCCCTGGTGCCAAAAGGTTGGGGACCGCCAACGTCTGCACGGCATGGAGACCACACTTAATACACTACAGCATTGCATATTTCAAAATTGCTGAAAGCATGGATTTTAAATGTTCTCACCACAAAAAAATAAGTTGGTGAGGTGAAAGATATGTTAATTATTATGGCTAGATTTAATCTTTCTACAATATACCCATCATAGATCAAAACATCACGTTGTACCTTATAAATATACACCATTACTATTTGTCAATTATACATAAATACATAAATAGAAGGAAGTACCATATGCAAAAGTAGAGAAGAATTATTTTTTATTTACTTTTTAAAATAATTTTATTAACGTCCTGCATGGGGAGTTTTCCCATGAAAACCAGAAAACCTGCTAGACAAATTCTAAAAGACCTGTAACACTTTTTAAAAATTTTTATTTAAATTTTTTCCTGAGATGGGGTCTCACTGTGCTGCCCAGGCTGGTCTTGAACTCCTGGGCTCAAGGGGTCCTCCTGCCTGAGCCTCCCAAGTAGCTGGGTTATAGGCGTGTGCCACCGTGCCTGGTGGTGCAGAACTGGACGTTCTTGGCGGATACAGCCCAGTGTGCACAGATGGCAAGAAGCTGTAAAGGAAGTTTAAGACCAGACTTTGATCAACTGTACAAGCGCTGAAGGTTGTTCTGCCTTATGTTTGTCGTGGGATGACCAGGAACCTCCGAAGGCCTGAAGCACAGGAATGAAAGTTTAAACTGGTGCTGCAGAGAGCTGAAAGTGCTGTGTGAGGCAGCGTGGACTTTGGAGCCATCGAGGTGACTGGGAACCGGATGTCACAGAGGCGGGGAGGGGGCAGGGCAGTGTTGCCGGGCAGAACTGACAAGGCTGAGATTCGGGGCTGGGAGGAGGCAGGACTGGTGGAGCACGACTCAGAAATTCCTCGCTGGAGTGACTGAGTGGAGGGTGAAAGCTTCGCAGCAATGGGAGAGGCTCAGGAGTTTGACTTGAAACATGTCGCGTAGAGGGACTCGTGGAACGGCCAGTGGACGCAGTGTGACGATTCTCAGGAACACGGGCCGAGAGCCCGGGAGGGGGACGGGGGCTGAGAACAGCCAGTCAAGAGTCACCACGGGCGGATCACTTCTCCCCAGGGTCCCTCCCGTCCTCTTCCCTGGAGGTAGAGCCCCCTTTATTCTCTCCTTTCCTGCCCCCCGTCCCAGCGTGAGGCTCTCTCCAGACCTGTCCGGTTCGCACACGGCCACATCCCCCGGCCCCTGGTGCTTGGTCAAGACGCAGGTGTCTGACTCAACAAAAGCCAGCACGATTCCTTCTCAGGGATTGTTTTAAACTTTAAATTTCCAACATATTCAAAAGTGGACAGCGTAACAAAGCCCCGGGCATGCAACACTCAGCTTCCACAACAGTGCGGTCGTGGCCGATCTTGTGTCCGCCATTCCCTCCCCTCTCGTGTGACTCTGAAGCGGAGACCAGACACCCGGGATTTCCCTCCCTGGCACTGGAAGGTGTAGGACGGAAACAAAAGGCAGGGGTTGTTTGCAGCCGTGTCTCCACCACGCTGAGGAAGCCAGGCTAGCGTGAGAGACCATGCGACTGACAGGAAGGAGGAGTCTGGACAGCCTTTGAGTCTGTGGTTCCTGACGGTCCGGTTGGTTGTCCAACCTGTAGGTTCTCTGGGCCAAACTCTTCCTTCCTGCTCTAACCAGGTGGAGCTGCCTACCTGTCCCTCCTGACCCGGCATCCTGACTAACGCACCCCAGCGCTCGCCTAGGGATGGAAGAGGGTGTTCTCTCCTGCATCAACACCTCCCTCCACCCAAACGTCCACACCCTCCAGCACAAAGGCCACCTCCTTAGTGACAACTCCCCTAATCCTGGTAGCAGGAAGTGACCTCCCCTCCCCGTGACTCACGGGGCGTCTTCCCACACACCCTCGCGGGGCGCCTCACGCTCTGCTCGACAGACGCTTGGCTGCCAGTGTTGGCTTTTTGCCACGAACCGTGAGCCCTCAAAGGCACACACAGCTACCTGAACCTACAGTCCTTTATTCCCCACCCACCTCCCGACACCACGTATGGTATGTGCCCTCAGCACATGTCTGCTGATCCAATGCGGGGAAAAGCCCAACTCTTGCTAAACACGGGAGCCGTTCCATCTACAGGTGAGAGAAACAGATGGAAGGAGATTTAGGGTGGTTGGCCTAGAGCCTTTCTAAGTCAAGTCTGTGCAGTAGGAAAGGAGTATGTTACAATCATTCAGAAGTACAGTCACAATGAAACCGAGAAGCAGCCTTATATTGACATCATACTGACTTAATGAAAGCAGAAAGGCTGCAGTATGAAACCGAGGTCATGCCCTTCGCAGTAACCCCGGCGAGGGTGTGCGGGCCGCGTACTCTCTCGTCTGAAGGAAGAATGCCGAGTTTCACATCAGAGCTTCTAGAGCTTTCCTGGGCACCAGAACCTCCTGGAAGGTCTTGTTAAAAGGCAGATTCTGATGTGGTCGGTCTGGGTGGGTCTGAGAGGACACATTTCCGACAAGGCAAGCCCCCGAGTGGCACTGAGGCTGCACGTCCAGGGACCACACCTTGAGCGGCAAGAACGTGTCCCAGCGACCCCCAAAGCGGCTGCCCAAGTGAAACCACCAGGGAGCTTCACCCCCTGTGATGCCTGTGTCCCACCCCCGGGTCCTGTGATTTAATGACTCCAGGGTATGGCTGAGCTTTGGAAATTTTAAAAGATTCAAGTGATTCGAGCATGCAAAGGGGTGTGGGAAGTCCTGCTATTCGATACAGAATTAGACACGGCGTGGCCCGATCTCCGTCACCTCTGCTGCCTCTGGCTTCGCTGGGTTACAGTGGACAGATCAGTTCATTTCTTTGACCTTTGCTTCTCACCTCCAACAGGGAGGTGACAGTGAAGACACAAACCCAGGAAGGTGTGGGGAAGACTTTGTATCCTCCGAAGTCCTGTCTGGCTACAAAGTATCACTGAGAACCGGTGTGGCTGGAGCTCTGCAACAGGGGGCCGCTCCCCACGCCTGACTCTCGAGCACGCGACACGTGGCTAGCGACGCGTCCTGCAGGTACTGTAGATGTCTTGGATTTCGTAAAACTTATTATTAAAATTAACTTCACCTGTTTATGTTTTTCTTTTCTCATGTGGCGACTAGAAAATTTAAACTTACCTATGTGGCTCATACTATATTTCTACTCGACAGTGCTGGTTTAGACTCTTAAAAGAAATACAGGTGACAAAAAATTAACTTTACATCGCTAAATGCTAACAGGAATTCTAAGTTCCTAAATGCAAAACAAATGAAGGTTGAAGAGAATGTCTTGGAATGGATGAGCTATTTCTATGTCCTGCCAGTCGGCACCAGGGTGGGGTGCACACAAGAGTCGATTCCCAGACGGAGAGCTCAAAGGAAGGGGGTAGGTTCTAGCTACAGAGGAGAAAGAGATGGACCGTCACCAAACCGCAGTTGCACGGAAGAGCACACGAGTTCAGAGGGAAAAACGAAACAGGGAGACCAGGACCTGACCCTCTGCCTCTCGTCCGTCCCTGTACTCGTAGCCCCGGGCGTCACCGTGGTCCTACGAGGGAGCCTCGCTCCTGACTGCTGGGGCTTCCTGGCCGGAGCCCAGGTCAAGGGAGCACCCTGCTCGAGGCCCAGGCTGTGACCCGGCAGCCCTGCCACTTGGCCCGTGTGCCTGGTGGAATCCACGGTGCCCGAGGACGTCACGGTAGGGATGGACACCGTGTGGTTAAGTAAGAGAGGCCAGCGCAGGGTCCGGCTGTGCCACCTGCGTCAGAGGACCAGGCGCCATTGCAAAGCGGGTCGTGGTGGCTGCTGGGTCTTGTCTGAGACCCGCATCAGGACCCGGCATCCACCAAGTCACTAGCAGGGGAGGGGGTGACAGCAGAAACAGCACGTCTGAGCTCAGGCCTGCAGGGGCTGGAGGGCGCGAGCAAGTTCTGCAGACGGAACATCAGCCGAGTCGCCCACTGCTGTAGCTCGGGGGCTGCGGCCCCCACCACGGCCTCGGGAGGTTCTCCACGACCCGCTGCCGGGGAGGGCACACCCAGACCCGGGTCACGAATCACTCAGCCCCATACGTTGGCTCAAGCCCGAAATGCCACACGGTCCTGACCACAGGGACGAGCTGGCCTCGCAGCGGACTGAGCTGCTGAAAGCACCTGACCTCCCGCTGGACGCGGAGGGGGAGGTTGCCCGAGACAACCAGATGGTCGTCCTGGGGGCAGGGAGCAAGCTCAGCAAGGAGACAGAAAGCGCTTGCCGCGGGCTTTGCTCGCAGCTTCACCTTGCGGTTTGACCTCCGTGCCTGCCAGCCAGCCGGGAGTCTGCCTTTCCTCTACGACAGTCGTGTGACCAGAGCGAGGGCCCGGGGAGCTCAGGGGGCCACCGCGACTGGGGTTCTGCCCGGCAAACGCGGCAGCAGGAGAAGGCAGGGGGCGGGAGGCACTTGAAGGAACTGACTGTGGCCATGGGGAACGAAGGCGCAGGGAGGTGATGGGATGCTGAAAATCTGACGGGGAATGGGGGAGGGATCAAAGGATTTGGGCCACAGAGTTATTGAAGTGGGTGCTAGAGAAGCACGTCGGGAGGAGAGCGAGCTGCCTGGACGGATCTCCCCGGGTGCGGGGTCTCGCAGGTGCCGTGGGAGGAGGGGCTGTGCCCGAGTGGGGGGCAGGACGCTGAGGAACTGAAAGGCCTTGGGGTGGATGCCGGACACCGGGGTCCCCGGGAACGAAGGCTGGAGTTGGGGGGGGCAGCAAGCCGGGCGGCCAGCTCCTTCCTGAACACGGGAGGAGCGACCAGGAAGGCAGTCTGTGCACAGAGCTGGGGGCAGTTGGATCGCTGGGCGGAATGTGCTGGAAGGAGCTGGGGTTGTGAGGGAGGGGGCGGCCTGGAAGGGGCGGAGGGTGGAAGCAGCGTCTTGGCTTCCACTCCTGGCCCTCATCGGCCAAAACCATCTCAGCTCCACCGTGGGGCTCGATGCACACAGCTCCGTGGTTAGAGTTTATCGCCAGGTCAGGCAGAGCAGCTACCCTCCAGGTGGGCATCATTCCCACGCACAGATGTGAAACAGTGAAGTTTCTTTACCTTGTGCACAGAGTGAAAACACAACCAAACAAGCAGAGCAGGCATGATCGGTGTGAAATAGATGAGTAGTTTTAAGTAAGAAAAAACTTCATACATAAGGAAATTCCAGTCTTTGTGGAGTTGATAGGGGAGGAGTTCTTGTTACGAAATCACTGCACTGTCATCATCCTGTGTAAATACAGACAAGCAAAAGAACAAAAAGAAAACTCAAAATCCCCTTCTATGTTAACTATTGCTAACGCATTAACATACACCATTCAGACCATGCCTGTGGATATATGCACATATATGTTTAGATAATTATATCTCTGCAAAATAAGATCATTTCCATATAGCTCTTTAATTTGTCATAATATATTTAAGCAATTTACCCATTTGAGGACATTTGTATTTTTTGAATTTCTTGTTATTTAAATTATTCTATACTTAGTTGTTTTTTTTGTTTTTTTTTTAACACTGGGTCTCGCTATGCTGCCCTGGCTGGACTCCAGCTCCCGGCCTCCAGCGATGCTCCCGTCTCAGCCTCCCGGGTCGCTAGGACTGCAGGTGTGGGCTCCTGTGCCTGGTGTCCATGCTTGATTTTTATGTTATGCTCATAGGCTAGAAAAATGGCAACAGGTTGTTTTATTCTGCCTTTATTTAAACTTTTTTTCCTGATGAATTTGGCCATTTGCATTTCTTTTTAAAATTGAATGTCCTGTTCATTCTTTCTGCTCATATTTCTATTGGGAAATATCAAAATTCATCTGCAAAACCCCAAAATCAAAGATTACTATAATGCTTCTAATAAACAACTGCAGTTTCTTCTACAAGCTGTTTCCCATGACTTTTGTTTTGCTTTGCTTTGTTTCTTGTCATTTTCGTCCTTACGGGTCGTGCAGGACCCATTCCCTGCGTGTCAGGCTCAGCAAGGAGCCAGCTCTGCGTCACAGCGGGGTCAGGCCTCCCTGTGTCCACGCAGGGTGCGTGCAGGTGAGACCCGCTCTGCTGGGCACTGGCTGCCTTGACGGATTACTCCATCTCTTTAGACCTTGGCTTCTCAATCTGTAAGACAAATGGCTTTAAAGGACTCGTTAACCGTCAAGTCCTTGCAAACTCCAGGCCTCTAGAATTCCACGAACCACAGCCAGGGACAGAGGAAGAAGCTCCACAGACAGGCGACTCCATTTCAGAGCTGAAGTTCTACCCTGGATTCTTAGGCACGCTGTTTTTGTAACACAAGGGGGAAAATTGTCCCTGTGCACAAAGGTCTCCAGAATGACTCTTTCTGTGCTTCTGTGAGCAAATTCAGTTCCGTTTTCAGCTTTCATTGTGTGACCACTGAACGAGTACTTCCTAAGTGCCAGGCAGTTTGCCGATGGCACGGAGGGTCAGAAAGGGGCCAGGGTTCAAAGAGAAGCCCAGGTGGAGCACGGAGGAAGCCCGCAGGTGGAGATGCCGCCCAGGTTGGAAGAATCCAGGAAGTCTTCATGGAGAAGGTGGCATGGCAGATGGATTCCTTTAACACAGAGATATTTGTCTGTATTTAATGTGTATTTGCTGAGCCATTGCTCTGTGGCATGCCCGGTGCAGAGACCTGGGATACGGGAGTGAGTGAGACAGAGTCAGGGCTGTCACTGCAAGGAGTCCCCACGCCAGCACTGACAATGACAGTGGGTGACGTGGGGCACAGAGGGTGCTGTAACCGGAGGAGAGACCCCTGCCCCACCTCAGGGAGGGCCTTGTGAAGGCTCCCAGGAGAAAAGGGAGCTGACTGGTGCCGAAAGGCTGTGCAGGAACGATCGGGGCAGATGAGGAGAGAAAGGCATTCGTGCCAGGCCGACCTCGCGGCACAGGCATTGGCGGAGGGACCCACGTGCCTGCACCGTGCCAGGTGACCCAGCGTCTCTGCGGCAGGGCACGTGTGGGTAGAAAGTGGCCCACACGTAGACAGTGAGGCCTGTTTGCAAGCAGCGGAGTAACCCAGGAACACAGATGGTCACACGTTCCCACTCTGGTGACGCGAACCCTTTAGTATTAACATCACTAAAACAAAAAAACAGGTAAAAACTGCAGCCAAACATACCACGGAAACCCACAAGCATAAACATTGGAAGCCTTGCATTTCAAACGCCATCATCATTCCTGACATGTGATTTGACAACTCATCTTTCGAAAAAAGAGAGGAAATGGGATTTATCATCTGTTGAACAATTGGATTTTCCATTTTCTCCTAAAGTGGAACCTACTTCTGTCCCGGAAAACCACAATCCACAGAGGAGGGGAATAAACGAGACACGGGTGTAAATGTGCCCCGGAGGCAGTCAGCAGACAAAGGCTACTTCAGGAGATGCGCCAGCTGATGTCATAGTGAAGCCAGATAAAATTACTCATCACTCTTCTGCTAACCAAAGAAATAACGAGAGGAAACCTGGAGAAGGTCATGGAGTTGGTGTCAGTTACAAACGCTTCCAGGCAGAGCCCAGCACCGGCACACGGTGCTCAGGCCATAGTGAGCGAACAGAGGAAATGTCTTCCCAAGCCCCTCGGGGAGGGCACTCTCCGGCCACATCCTCCTCCCAGCCGGGGTCCCAGAGCAGGATGGCGTCCCCGTCCCTGGAGGTGCAGCTCAACCTCCCCCCACAGAGCACGCAAACTGCCAGCATGAGTTCCAAATCCAATTTGTGCCCTGAGTCCTGCCCTCATCCCCTGCCCCTTGCCAGCCTGTGGCTTTCTGGGGGCCTCTGCAGGCCCCGAAGCCCTTCCAGCCTCACCCTGGGGGGCTGCCGGGCGCGATTCATGCTCCTGGGGAGGCCGAGAGTCAGCTCAGCCCAACCGAGCTTCTTGCTCTGTTTCCAGGCCACTCACCCTCCTTGTAACACCCACCCGAACTCACGCCAGTCTTTCAATAATTAAAAAAAAGGGCCAGACTCGGTGGCTCATGCCTGTAATCCCAGCACTCTGGGAGGCCCGGGCAGGGGATTGCCCGAGGCTGGGAGTTGGAGACCAGGCTTGGCAACATAGCCAGGCTCCATTTCCACCAAACTTTTTAAAAATTGGCTGGGCGTGGCGGCGCCCGCCTGTGGTCCCAGCTGCTCTGGAGGCTGGGGTGGGAGGATCGCTGGAGCCCAGGAGAGGGGAGTTGCGGGGAGCTGTGCTGGCACCTCTGCACCCCAGCCTGGGCAACGGAGCAAGCAAGACCCTGTGTCTAAAAAAATAAAAATAAACAAAATAAAGGGACTGTGACTGTGTGATTTTAGTTTGCATTAGTGGAACTATAGAACCCACAGGAGAGAGGACAACCCCGTCCTGCCCTGCCACAGGGACCTCTTCCAAGGGTCAGAAGGCACCAGCATGGCATTTGGGACGCAGAAAGTGCTTAGTGGTATTATTTCCTCTTGGGGAACTGCAGTCCTTTGCCGTAGACGACACAGGACCAGGCCACTAAGGCACCTGCTGTCCGCGACGGCGGGGCAGGTCACTGAGTGCCCACACGCTGACCACGGCAGCAGTGACAGTGGCTCTGCCCCATAGGAGGAGGCTGTCTACAGCGGGCACGGGGCCAGCAGGAATGGGGAGAGCATCCCAGCAGAGCGCAGAGACAAGGTGGGCTGCGGGAATCGGGGCGGGGGGACGGCCCTCACTCCTATCAAACCTGTTGGTGGTGCGGCCCCTCAGAGCCTCACGCCCTCCCGGCGAGCGCCGCGGCCGTACCGTGCGGGGACTTTCGGCCCGTGTCCTCAGCAGCCCCTGAACCGGGACGCACTCACGAGCTGCAGGTTTGACTCCAGACCGAGGGTGAGGGGAGGTCTCCCAGCGCCAGGCCCCGTCTCCTGCCAGCGAGGCAGGAGCTCCGCCTCCCTGAACGAGAGCACCTGCCCAGGTGCGCTGGGGGCTCCTCCCCCGAAACGCCGCCGCCCTTTCCCGCCTGGCCCAGCTCGCGGAGGCCTTTGGGGCACCTCAGTGGACACGCTTAGAGGAAGGAGAGAGGGGGAGGTGACACGTCTGTGGCCGTGGCCCTCACTCAACCTCGCTGGCACTAGTGATCACAGCCTGATGACGCCCCTCCCACGGCAGGGTGGCTGGCGGTTCCCAGAGCTCTCCCGAGAGGGAACCCGTCCCTCGGGCTCAGGAGCCGGGGACATGGGGGGACGGTCCAGGCCTGCGGGGTCCGGACCTGCCCAAAGGTAAAAACTGCGAAGAGACCTCCCAGGAAATGGGGCTGCACAACAGCGGGCATGTGCTTAACGCCACCGAAATACACACTGGAAAATAAAGACGCAAACGTCACGTTGTGCATATTATGTCACAACTTTGGAAATGAAGGTGATCTCAGGTGACCATGAATCAGCCTCCAAGCAGCAGCCAGCCCCTTCCCAGCCAGGACGTCGTCACAGATGAGGCAAATGCAGGTTCTGGGCCGGCGGCCTCTGCCCCTCACCACCTGCGTCACCTGGCAAACTTCTGAATCCCGTGGAATTGCTGCGTCTGTGTGTGAAGCGGACGGATGTCGGGACGAGGAAATGAGATCATTCAGGGTTCGCACAGTGCTGGGTGCCCGGCCGTCCTGTCTGCTGGGACGGAAGGATTCCCGGGACACGACCTTCAGTGCCAAACCCAGACCAATGCAGGCAAAGCGGGACGGCTGGTCACCCCGGCAGTGTCTGGCATAGCAGGTAATCAATGATGGCATTTATCAGCGCATGTCAGGACTATTTCTACTACGGTAAAGAGAAGCAACCCCAGGGCTTACAACTTGCCCGGCCCTATTCCATGTGTTTGTGTGGATTAGTGCGGTTACTCTGCACAGCCAGAGTGCGGCAGGTAATTATCCTCTTCGTGTTGCCGAGGAGGGGACCAAGCAGCCGGATCTGAACCTGGCAGCCTGAGCCTGCACCACGCAGTCTTGGTCAACGTGCTGCGCCCTCCTCCCCCATCTGCCAAGCACTGGGTCCCGGCGCGGTTCTCAGTGCTTTAATACATTAACTCATTTATTTCTTACAATGACCCTATTACTGCTGTCACAGAAGAGGGTGAAGGGAGGCTTATTTGGGAAGGTGGGAGAGAATTCATCCAGTGCTAAGTGCACGATTGCTGAATCCGTCACACAAAGTCAGGGTGACCAGTGTCCTGGGCTCAGCACTGAAACCCTGGTGTCCCAGACCCTGCTCAGTCCTGGCAGAGCAGCCGTCAGCCCCGCGCTGTGACGAGCTTGTGCACAGCAGCAGGTGCAGGGAGGCCCCAGAACCCGCTCAGGTAACCAGACAAGAGGAGCTTTCTTAGCAAGCGGAAGAATCGATGCACATGCCACCTTCCTACTTGTCAAGGAAACAGAAACATGTGACAAGAGGCTCAGGGTTTAGCAGACGATACACACTGCAGCTAACAGCCACCGCCAGCGGCAGGCACGTCGCAGGAAGCTGGCACAGCCACCGCTGCTGGTGGCACGGGGGACATTCCATGAGATACCGCTCAGCGCCCGGGAGACGGCTCAGCGTGCGCGGCAGAGTGAGGCCAGCTGCCGCAGGGCCGGCTCGTGCTGTGTTTACCACAACATCACATTTGTGCATGGACGTCACCAGCGTCTGGGAAGGACTTGGAAAAACAAAAGCGTCTGATGTGCTAAGGGGCAGGACCGGGGTGATTTTCCCAATTTCCTTCGTTGCTGCCTGTTGTGTAATGAAGGCAAAGGACAGGCCACCACCTCGGCTGACCCACTTTCGGTTCTGGCCCTGCCTCCTCCCTCCCGGGCAGCTGCGGCTGAGCAGTCCTCGTCCTCGTCCTTGCAAAGCCCTGGCTCCTTCTTCACCCCTCCTGTGGCCGCACCTGCCTCACCCAGACGGGCTTGTGGTCTGGGGGCCGGAGGGCGAGAATCATGACCCATCCCTCCTCCCTCACTCCCTGCGCCTGACGGACAAGTGTCACTAAAGAAGTGTCAGTTGAGCCCAGCACTCGGTCCATTTCCTCTTTCTAGTGTCTCTGCAGGTCACAGGGGAACAGAGGGTGAGGTGGCCCCTGCGTCTCAGGCCAGCGGGAGGCAGACGAGGAGCTCAGACATGTGGGAGGGATCGGAACGGGGCAGGCAGGGCCCTGAAGTCTGAGAGACCCCATAACTCCAGTGCGAACAATTTCCCGTTAAATCAGGGATTTTCTCAACCAACAGCGTTGTGTAATCGTCTGCTTAGGTCAGTACAGACAAAATCTAGAGGAAGTTTGAAGCTTCCAAAGGGAGAAAAACAGCTTTGCAAAATATTTTCAAAGACCAAGAGAACTTGTCAAAAACAATCGGGGCATTTTCTTTTATGTCCAGAGGAAATGATTCAACCTGAGCAAAGGTCACTAATGAGAGGATGAGTTCAATCGTGTTACAAACATCAAATATTCGACAACTCTGCCCAGCCAGCCGGGCGTCATCCCAGCTTCTGCTGTGTGTATGTTTGTGTCTGTGTGTTTGTGTGTTTATGTGTGTGCACATGCGCGTTTGTGTCTGTGTGTGTTTGTGTGTCTCCGTGTGAGTTTGTGTGTCTGTGTTTGTGTGTCTCCGTGTGTGTCTGTGTGTTTGTGTGTTTATGTGTGTGCGCACGCGCGTTTGTGTCTGTGTGTGTTTGTGTGTCTCCGTGTGAGTTTGTGTGTCTGTGTTTGTGTGTTTGTGTGTCTCTGTGTGTGTTTGTGTGTCTGTGTGTGTCTCTGTGTGTGCTTTTCTTCTTTAGGCTTCTGTTCAAAACTACTTCCAGAAGGTTCTACCTGATACTTAGGGATCCTTCTCTCAAGCAGGGTCAGGCTGGCCGCGGAGACATCCAGACACCCTGACCCCAGGAAGTGCTCCAGGCTTCTCTGCAGCCCCCAACATCAGAATTCTCTTTTCCTGAGGGCCAAGCGCTACCAAAATGAATCAGTTGCGAAACAGACACAAAAATTTCCCTTTAATTTGGGAGGAGAGTGTGTAGAATAAGGTTGGAGCAGTGATTTGTGACCACGGCTATACATTGTAACCCCTGAGGTGCCTTAAAGGCTGCGGGCTGGGTCCTGCCCAGCAAATTAGCAGGATTTTATTGCTTTGGGTTGTGGCCCGGGTATCAAGTCTTTACAACTCTTTCCTTTTAAAAAGATTCTTTCATATACCGTCATGTGCCTCCTAATGACGTTTTGGTCAATGTCAGCTGTGTCTATGCTGGAGGTCCCATAGGGTTACAATGAAGTATTTTCACTGCACCTTTTCTCTGTTTAGATGCGCAAATTCTCACCCCCGTGTTACGCTTGTCCACAGAATGCAGTACAGACACACGCCGTCCAGGTGTGTAGCCCGGGAGCAATAAACGGGCCACACCGGGGTGGGGACCCTGCAGCCTTCTAGGTCGTTAAGTGCCGCCTATTGACTAAACCCAAATTTTACAGAACAAACCCTTTTATTTTTATTAATACATTTTTGTTTGTCTTTTATATTTTTATTATATTTTTTAAATGAACATATTTAAAATACCAAAGAATCAAAGAGTCAATGAAATAATCCTCCCAGACTGACCGGCACAATTAGAACATCGGTCAGCCGCGAGGGCTCAATGGACGGCTGCTGCCTCCTGGTTTAGTTCCGACTCCCCACCCGGCTGGGGGCACCAGCACAGGAGCTGGCCTGAGCCTACGGATCCGACTGCGCCAGGCTGGTGTCAGCTTTTGGCAGCAGTGCGCTAGTGCGCTGCGTTCCTGTTTGAAGTGGAATTTGGGAACGCTTTTTTACCATTCACAAAGATTTTTAAAGACTCGATACCCGGGCCACAACCCAAACCAGTTAAATCCTGCTAATTTGTCGGGCGGGACCCAGCCCACAGCCTTTAAGGCACCTCAGGGGTTACAATGTACAGTCGTGGTTACAAATCACTGCTCCAATGGTATGTTTTCATTCTGTCTCCTTAACAGCTCATCGTGTCAAAGAAGACCAAGAGAACGCCGAAGGAAGAAAACAGATTTTTAATGAGGATTGGAAAATGCAGTATTATCTTGTTTCTGCTAAAGATAAGATGATTTGCTTGTGTTGCGATACTGCAGTATCAACATTAAGGAATTCAGTGCTCACCAGCATTACAACACTCATAAGGACCACAAATATTTTACATTAGAGGCAGAGGCACTTGGACTGCAGACGTTAAAAGATGAAAAGCAAAAGCAAAGACAATTCTTTCATGTAGCAATAAGACCTGTAAATAATGTCACTGAAGCCACTTATAAAGTAGTTCATATACTCAGGAAAAAAGGGAAGCCATTCAGTGATGTAGAAACTGTGAAAGAATGCATTGTCGAAGTTGTAGGATGTTTAGACCCTGATAATGTTTCAAAATACAAACAACTGCCTCCTTCAAGGAGAACCATAACTGATCAGCAGCATGAATTAGCCTTTAACTTAACAAAACAACTTCATGCAATACTTCAAAAGGAAAATATATATTATCCAACTGCTTTGAATGAATCACCTGATACTACTGACTTGGCACAGGTTTTATACTTCATTCGGGTCCTAAGAGATTTTCTTTGCCATGAAGAGTTACTCGCATTGGGCACTCTTGCAAACAGAGAACATGGGGAATAGATATCTTCAACAACTTTCAAGATAAATGTCATGAAGTTGGAGTGAATTGGTAAATTTAGTGAGTGTATGTACAGATGGTGCACCTTCCATGACAGGAAAACATGAAGGATTTATTGCATAGATTAAAAAAAAGTATTAACCGATCCAGATGCTCTCATTTCTTTTCATCAGCAAAATCTCTGTGCTAAAGCTACTAGTTTAAGTGACACTTTGCAACAAGTTATAAATATTGTTAACTATGTCCTATAGTCTCGGACAGATGCAACCCAGCATTGTCAGTTTTGTAACATGCTAACGTTGAACAATGGGGTATTCGTGTGGATTTGCTGTATCATTCCAAAGTGGGCCGGCTAATTGCAGGGACAGATGTTAGCCAAAATTTTATCTCTGCGAGAACAGATAGTTAAATTTTATGAAGAACAGAATCAGCAATGTGAATTATTGAAGGAAGATTTCTATAGGAATGCAGCATTTCTGTGTGATATCATGTCAAATCAAAATGACTTGAATATTTCTTTGTAAGGTAAAACTAAGCCTGTATATATGTGACCAAAAAAAGCTAAGCATTTCCAAAGAAGTTATCTTTTTACAAAATACTTCTTCAAAAGGAAATTTTGGATGACCATTTACCCCAGTTAGCAAAGGTTATTGATGAGCGGAACAATACATGCAAATCATTTGAAGAATACACAGCTGTTATAGACCTATTATTAACTGGAGAATACAATGAAAGGTTCACTGACATTGAGCATCATGACCTCACACTCAAATTAGCATTTCAGCCTCACCTCGTTGATATCACCAAGGCACCTAAAGAACCACAATGGAATTGATTGAGCTCTCAGTAGATGACATTTTAAAGTCATTGTTTGATGCTAAGAAAGATCCAGTTGAAATATGGAAAAATGCAGTAGAATACCCACGCCTTCCGCAACATGCCCGAAAAATGCTTTCTTGCTTTTCAACCGCTTATTGCTGCGAATCTGCATTCTCCTACCTAACCCAGACCAAGATGCCCTTAAGGTCACAAATGACCCTACCCATCTAGAGGGTCAGCTGAAACTGCGGACCTCCATGCCACAATATTCAAATGCTTTCCAACAAAAAGCAGACACAACAAAGTCATTAAAACGTTAGTTAACTTTAAAATTAACGAATAGTTTTCATTTTTTGAAATTACTAAGTACACAGTAGTTAGATTCTTACAAAGTAATGTCTATTTTTAAGTACACATGAGAATATTCCCCACCCCTGGGCTATACCATATAGCCTCATGTGTCACAGGCTGTGCCTTCTACACTCTGTGATGTTCCCAAAATGATGAAGTTGCCTAATGACGCCTTTTTCAGAATATATCCCCATTATTAACAGATGCATGACTGTACATGTGTGTGTTTGTATGTCTGTGTATGCAGTGTATACACACATACAGACGTATATTGAATATAAATGGGACCATATTAAAGATAGATACTATTTATTTTTAAATTTTCTTTTTTTACTTAAGTAATATTATTCTACATTTTTATATGGCAATAGATATTTGTTTACAGAATGATTTATAATATCTAAATAGTATTTCATATGCAGATTTATAACAATTTAACATCATTCCATTGTTATATAGGTTACTTTAACTTTTTCATTATCATAAATAACAGTCTAATAAACAATCCATTCCATAACCTAATTTGTGCCCATCAATAATTACTTCCCGAGAACCAATGTTTATCATCCTCATTAAACTTGGTCAACATAAGTAGGAAATGGCATTTCAATACCCATTTTTATTTTCTTTTTAAAAAAATTAGTAGCGAAGTTGAACATCTGTATATGTGCATGGTTGTATCATGGGTTTTCCGTTCTGTTTTGGTGGGTTTTTTTCCAGCAATTTGTAGTTTTTCTCTCTACTGCCTCGCTGGGTCCTTTGTCCTCAGTGTTCACGGAGAAGACAGAGGGAATCGGCTTCCGGACAGGTCTCAGCCCTTACGATGGCCTTCGGCGTGTGGTGCCGGGTCTTCTGGCAGAACCTGATGCGCAGGTCTTGGATGCCGTCCGGACTCTCCCAGACGGCATCTGGATGTACTCTTCAGAGCTGGCCTCCCGCAGGAAGGTTCTGGAAATGCCAGGAGACGCCCAGGCTGGAGTGACTGCTCCTGCCAGAGAGATGCAGGCGGGAACAGGAACCCAGGAAGCCGTCCCTTCTCTCTCCCTCTCCTTTCTGTCTCTCTCTGACGCCTCCTTTGGCACAACTTCAGAGGAGGCATCTGTGGAGGGACCCAGGAAAGGCAGTCTGCGGGTGCCCAGCCAGGCAGGACCCTCGGGGAGTCCTCCCCGCACCGCGGTTCATTCCGGGTGCCGATCTGCTTCTATGGCATGGGCTGGCACACACCTGTGCTCTCGGACAGCCTGCGGGACCCCTGGTTTTGGAAGGAGACTCCATTTATGCCTACCCAGTGGGGTCACTCCAGATGGCAAAATGACACCTGCCAACCAGGGCATGAGATGCTTCAGTGTGACGTCTGCGGAGCACAAGACCATCAACTCGACCTTCAGAGATTCCCATAGACCTTACTGAGCTCCCCCCACCAGGATGTCACCTGGCCTCACTCACGGCTGCCCCGCCCTGCTGGGTCTCTGCTTCACGGTCACTCTGGGCGCACCGCACAGGCCACTCTGCAGCCAGGAATAGCAGACCTGTGCCGCCCAGCCTCGGCCCATCCGCACGGAGAGGCCCCGGGGCTGCCACCCAGGACGTGCACTGTTTGCTCACGCGGAGACAAGCCGGCTGCCACGAGCCCCGCGGCTTTGCGATTCCACCCTGCTCCTCGTCCCGTCCTTCCGCGTGTCCCAGCAGCCACCTGCACATCCAGAAACCGGAGACCTGAGTCAGGCCCTCCCCGGAGTCCCAGGGCAGTCCCAGTGCCTAGTCCCCGTGGGCCTGTCCCGGCGAGCACATTTGGGCGCCTGCTCTGGCATCCGAGGAGCCTCTGCAGGGTCACGGCTTCCACCAGCCGCCCCACACCCATGAGGGACACACACGGCACTGTGGAAATCAGCTCAGTGGCCTTGTCTCTCCCCCTCTCTGCTTGACCCTGGGCATCTTTTCACAGCCGGAACCCGCTCTCCGTATTGCTCGTTCACCCTCGCTGAGCCTGCGCTCTGCGCCCCATTCCGTACCCCATTCCGCACCCCCGGCTTTCTCCTCGAGACCCAGCTTTGGACTCCCCTCCTTCCGGGCCTGTCCCACCCGGGACCAGCTCCCAGGGATCCGTTCCGCTGCATCGAGCCTTCTCTCTGAAACCCCTCCCCCACTCCCTGGGGCCACTCTGACCTGCAGAGCAACCTTCCCTTCGGGCCCTCGCCCTCCTCCCTCAGGTTTGCTCTGCGCGGCTCGCAGGGAGGTTTTCTCCGACTCTGTGTAAGGTCCCTGCCAGAAGACCTGGAGGATGATTTTGGAGGAGCAGGACCTGTCTGGGCAGGGAGAGGGCCATTGCCCCACGGCCATCGGCCTCACCTTCCCCAGCAGGAGCAGTGGGGACAGCAGGGAGCCACTCAGCCGCTGTGACCCTCCCTGGCCTGCTCCCCGCCGTCTCCACGGCCAGCCCAGGCTCTTCGAGGCGGCCACGCGGAGCGAGCGCTGGGGTTTGCGGGCACCGAGACCCGCTTCCCAGAATACACGTTCCTCCCCAAACTCCCGCGCTGGGAGGGGCCGTCAGAGTCAGCAGACGAGACTCCGGGTGGCAACTCGGCTTCCTCTGACGCCTCCGCTCCGAGCGCCGTGTGGACTCTGCTCCGGGTCTGCTGGGAAACGCGAGTGAGGACACCGTGCAGCGTCTCAGAGAAAGCTCCGCGCCACACGGTCCTCGGCACATTCTGTGCCAGAGAAAGTCCTAGCCCCTCGAGGAAAAGGTGTGCTTTTCAATAAAGAAAAGCACTTTCAATAAAGGAATGCTGTGAGCCCAGCCTCTGTCTTCCCCTGGCGCTGAGCCGGGAGTGAGGGCAGAACTGGCGGGACCCCAGCGCCAGCCCAGGGTGCGGCAGACCCCAGGGAGCGTCTCTCGTGTGCTGAACCGGGGCCCCCCTTCCCTTCCCCTCTCCTGTCGGCGTCGGCTCCAATCTCAGTGCAGGAAAGATTAATTACCACAGGGAACTCTAGAAGCCCACAGAGACCCCTGAGATCGGTAGGTACAAGAGAGGGAAGGAGAGGAGCTGCCGTTACTGGCACCAGTTAGCGCGTTAGGGCACGGCCCACTGGGCAGGTGCGGACACGTGAACGGACGAACGGACGGGAGCGCAAGCCTGTCTGCGTCTGCAAAGGCCAGTGTTCTCCAATGTTCTCCACGCTCTGCCTGGGTGCAAATTAGGGACTTTCTGCTCCTGCTTCGCTGCCTCAGGCCACGAAAGGCTCCGGCCCTCACTCCACGCTGGCTGTTTTGCCCCTCGCCCGTGGCTGCCCCTCTGTGCCCTGCTCTCGTGGCAGCAGGCCGGGCGCCTGCACACGGGGCAGACGCTGGTAGCAGCGGCAGGGGTGGGGGTGGGGAGGGAGGGGCGGCCCTCCCTAGTCTCCTGTCCGCGTCGGCTCTGCGGAGCGTGGGCTCCGGCTTCTGCTCAGGCAGCGGCAACCATGCCGGTGGGTGTGACAGAGGCCTCCGTGGCGTGGGGCGTGGGGCGTGGGGGGCCGTGGCTCAGGTGGTGCCAGGGCCGGCAGGGGTGATCGGGCAGCCTCAGGAGGACAGGGTCTGACTTCCTGGGGCACCGTGGTGTTGGCTGCAAGGGTCACAAGCTTTAGGTCCTCAACTCGACTCTGGGTAACACCTCCTCCCTGCTGGCTCCCCCAGGTGTGACTCAGTTTCCCATAGTTCTAGTCTCTGGCTCCCCTCAGCTCTCCCCTCCCGCTCCTCTGGCCTCCCTGACGCATTGGTGACCAATCCCTGTCCTCAGTCCTCTCCATCTGGAATGCACAGTGTGACTTGCGGTTTCCTGTCCCGACGTTGACCGACACCCCTTCCCTCCGTGGATCCACCCGAGGGTTCGCCCAGATGTCGTCTGTGCACGTTTGCTTCTGCAGTGGTCGTGCGGCTAGAGAAGGTGCCCTGCCTCACACCCCGCCCGCCTGCGGGGCCCACGGAAAGGCTGGCCGTGGCTGGGGTCGCCCCCCAGGGTCCTCACAGCACAGTCACTGTCTTTCTGCGGGGTCGTCTCCATAAGCCAAAAATAAATACGTCCCTTCATGGCCCAGAAAAATCAGACTTGTCAATTTCAGGTCATGTCACTACAGCCCAAGTAGCCTCAGCCGCGTGACAGGAGTGGCCGTAGCGCGGCCGGCACCGGCAGGTTCCCCAGAGCGGGGCCCCGGCATTGCGTCCCCCTTGGAGCACATGCAGGACCCTGCACACCAGGCTCGTTCTGTGTGACCGTCCCCTGTGTTTCCACGTCCCAACAAGGCGTCTGCAGACCCACCTTCCCCGGGTCGCGGGGGCGAAGCCGCGCGTCTGTGCCTGGCCCCTGCAGTGCCAGTCGTCAAAGTGCCTCCTCCTGTCCCCAGCCCCTGTGGTGAGGTGGGTGGGTGTTCACGCGTGTCTGGCCAAGGCACAGCTGTCTGCTTAAACATGTGGCCACAGCTTTTTGAAGTGTATGCTTTATACAATTCAGTGGTTTTTAGAACAGCCACAGGTTGCACAACCATCACTACTATCTAACTCCACGTCGATTTGATCTCCCCCAAAAGAAATTCCAGCGCATTCGCAATCACCCCTCACCTCTCCCGCCCCGCCCCGCCAGCCGCCCCCACTCCATCTGCAGGGATCTGTCTGTGTCGACACTCCCTGTAAACGGAACCACACAACACGTGGCCCTCGTGACAGGCTTCCTTCACTTAGCATGATGTTTCCAGGGCATGTCCACGGCGTGGCATGCACCAGGACTTCCTTCCTCTCACTAATAGTGGCTCTGCCACGGTTTCCCATTGTTAGTGGACCAACAGTGGGTTGTTCCTACTTTCTGAAGACCATGAATAACACTGCTATGAACATGCATGTGTGGGTTTGCTGTGAACATGCTTTCAATGCTCCTGGATACATGCATCCGAAAGTGGAATTGCTGGGTCACACGGAGACTCCATGCTAAACTCCCTGAGGAACGGCCAGCCGCTTCCCAGAGTCACTGCACCGTCTTGTCTCCAGCAGCACCGTAGGAAGGTTCTGCTTTCTCCATGGCTATGATTTGACAGGGATGAGACTCACCGACACCTGAACTATCCGGGATCTGAGATATTTTCATTGAAAACTTAAGACAGGGATTGGTGGTGAGGTGAGGTTCCGGGTCTCGCCTGGAGGCTGCGTGGCCCGGAGACATGTGGCACGTGGCCCTGCCCTCCAGACACAGCGTGGCACATGGACGGCCTTGCTCACCCCCCACATAATTTTCAGTGATGGAATGTCAGCATCCTGGGTGGGGGGTTTGTAATAAACATTTGCTTTCTTTTTTTTTTTTTTTTTTGGTCCTTTGAGCATCTAAACTTTCTTCCTGTACTGGGAGATACTAGACAGACCATAGGAGGCAAAAATCTAAAAATGCCACCCACGTGTGCCCCAGGACCCTGGACTCTGAGGGAGACTTCGGCGGCCAGCGGGGTCCGCGCTGCTGACTCGAGGGGCCCCAGCAGAGCTGCCAAGGGTGGCTTAACCTGCTCGCGGTGGGGCCGCATTTCCCGCACCGTGAGGTTCAGTCTCGCCAGGTAAGCGGTTGCAGACCCGCAGCTCGCTGGCTGGAGCGGGACAGGCATGTGTCTCGCTTGGCCTTAATGGGCTCCTGAGGATCAGGCGGTTTCACTGAAAATCCAGATTTTCAGTGTGTCTGAAAAAAGTCGGGAGTTCTGGCAGCCCTGAGCCAGCAACGGGGGCTGGGGCCGGCGGCTGTGGACGGGCCGTGAAGCCCCCGTTGGCCACTGTGTCACTCGCCTGCTGCCACGAGGGACTGGGCTGTGAGGGTAGGAGGATCCCTCCACGTCACACATAGCCCGGCTGCTGGTCCTCAGGTCCACGCACCCCTGGGGGCCACCGTGAACTGCTCTCTCTAGAAGAGTGGTCCCCAGAGCTGGCTCACGTCAGAGTCACCCGAGGGTTTTTGTTAAATTTCGGAGCCCAGCCACACCCCGGCCCCATGAAATCCCAGTCTCGGGTGAGACACAGGCAGTGGGGTGGGAGAGCACTTAGCAACAGGCTTCGGGGAGGAGAAGCCCTGATCCGTAGCATTTGCTGGTTTCTTGGTATAAATAGCCCCATCGTGGCTGATTTCAAGTTACCAAGGCAGCGTCACCAAACGCAGGGCCGGGAAGAGGGGCTCGGCAGCGAGTCGAGGCACAGAATTTTCATCATGCAGATCAAACATCTATAAACCATCCCGAGGGCACAGATGAAAGTTAAATATAGTAAAATAGTTAGGAGGTGATGAGTTTTGAATATTTATAACTTTTATTTTAATGTAATTTAAGTGTAAGTTTATGCACATATCATTTAATTTTAAATAATGACTGTGCTAAATACTTGATTCACAAAATTTTTGAAATTGAAGGAATCTGCTCGAGTGAGCTGGTCCAAGCCGGCTCTAGCCCACTCCTGGGACAGACGTCAGCCCTGTATGGAGCTCCCTAGCTGATTCCAAAGTGCAGACAGCTTTGGGACCTACGGCCTTAGAACAACGGTGGCAAATTCAAAGTGCGTCAGGACAGCCCGGGGGCTGGCTGAAACACAGAGCCATCCTCAGCCCACCCCCACCCCTAGCCAAGAACTTGCCCTTCTAGCAAGTTCCCAGGTGGTGCTAATGCTGCTGGTCCACACTCTGAGAAGATTAAAAACCTTTCGCAGCCTGGGCGGGGCTTGCTTGAAGTCAGTCTGTCCCCAGCCCTTGTCACAGGCAGGATAGCAGGGGTGAGGACCGCCAGGTGCCTGGGTGCCAGGCTCCACCCTGGAGGATGTGGGGGCTCTACAGCCCTTCAAGTCCCACAACCCCTTCCACACTCCCCACTCCCAGGGCAAAAGGTAAGGGGGGTGGGGAGTGAGCCGCAAAACTGTCACTCTGAAGGCCATTACCAGCTCCCCGGAGGCAGTCACCAGTGCGGCCTTGTCACCATGGAGACCGGCCGGCCAGGGTGGGCTGGGGTGTGGAGGCGGGAGCGCTGTGGCTACACAGGGGAGGCGGCCTCTGCAGACCTACAGTCCCAAGCCCAAGGAAAGTCAGAGGCTGTGTTCGCGCTTTCCAGAGAATGGTCTTGCCGTTCGTTTAATACCAGATAGGGGCGCACGTGATCAAGGAGGCGGAGAGACCCCGCAGTCTGCTGTCCCCAGCTGGAGCTGCTGGAGCTGCAGGGGGGCGCCAGGGCCCTGGTGTGGGTCCCGCCGGGCCTGAGGCCCGAGAGCCCGCTGGCCCCGCTGGCGCGGCCGGGCAGGGTGCGACGCCAGCCGCCTCCGCCTTTGGCTCCGCAGCCGGGTGACATGGCCCGTGCTGGGCAGGGCCGCCCGCTTTGCTCAGGCCGCGACCCCAGTGCTGATCTCTTCCAGAAGCACCTGCACAGGCACAGCAGGAAACATCGCTTAACCAGATCCCTGGGCGCCCGGGGCCCAGCCTAGTCGGTAGGTAAGATCAGCCTCCTGAAACCGTTTGGTCCTCGGCCGCTGGAGAGGCAGAAGCGAGGACTGTCACGATTGCTGCGCCAGGAGAGAGGCGGAGCGGGACGGCTCCCCGGGGGGAACAGGCAAAGGGCCGGCGCGTTCTCCCCGCAGCCCGGTCCGCGTTGCCCTCCGCCTCCCGCGGCACCCGCACCCGCACCCCGGCCCGCACCCCGGCCCGCACGGGGCCGGCCCTGAGCAGGCGCCACCCGCAGAGTGGACGACACGCGCCCCCGTCCCGAGTCGGGGGGCCCTTTGCCTCGGCTCTGTCCCTCCCACGGCCGCAGCAGGACCCGCCAGGGCAGGGCTGGAGGCAGATTCCTCCACATCTCGGACACCTCCTCACAGCTCCCAAGCCTCAGTTTCTCCTTGTGTGGAACGGACGTGGTGGCACCGTGTCCATCACGCGGACCGACTGAGGGGTCCCTGACCTGGTTCCTCCAAAAGTACTTAGCGCGGCGGTGACGGCGCACGGAGTTGGGAAGCCCAGGGGGACCCGGCCGGCGACCGCGCCCACCCGCAGGCTTCGGAGGCGTTTGAGAGCCGGAGACGCAGGCGCGGGAGGCGAGAGAGCGCGCAGGACCGCGGACACGGGCAGGACACGGGCAGGACACAGGCGGACACGGGCAGGACACAGGCGGACACGGGCAGGACACGGGCAGGACACGGGCGGACATGGGCAGGACACGGGCAGACACGGGCAGGACACGGGCGGACGCGGGCAGGACACGGGCGGACACGGGCAGGACACGGGCAGGACACAGGCAGGACACAGGCGGACACGGGCAGGACACAGGCGGACACGGGCAGGACACTGGCAGGACATGGGCGGACACGGGCAGGACACGGGCAGACACGGGCAGGACACGGGCGGATGCGGGCAGGACACGGGCGGACACGGGCAGGACACGGTCAGGACACAGGCGGACATGGGCAGGACACGGGCAGGACACGGGCAGGACACAGGCGGACACGGGCAGGACACGGGCAGGACACGGGCGGACACGGGCAGGACAGCGCGGGGGGGGTCTCGGGAACTGAGCGCCAGGAGGGGACCCCCTTAGTCTTGCAGGGACCTCGGTGACGGCACCGCCCACCTTCGTCCTTCGGCAAAACATCCCACACAGATGCAGGAACTACACGTAAAACCAAAGCCCTAAGAGAAAATGAGACTGAGAAAACGCTCTGATGCCCCGGGAGCCAAGTCCTTCCAAGCCTATGAGCGCAGCGAAAGCGTAAGGAGGGACGTAAGGACGACGTGAATGTCCTCAACGCGAAGTTAAAAGGCTCGCACGGGGACACAGGGGAGCCACTGTAAGTGCTGCTCCAAGGATTGGATGAACACATAAAATGAAAATGCAAATTAAGCACCAGAAAAAATGTTTCCAACTTTATGGCAAAATATTACACATTAAAACCTTTACTATATATTTTATGAAATAAGAGAAAAAAACGAACACCCAAAAGACAAACGGGCCAAAGCTATCAACAGACAATTTACAAAGACAACACGCACACAGCCAGAAACTTGAAGATCAGTGCAATTTCATCGATTATCTAAGAAGTGCAAGTGAAAACACATGTTTTGCTTATCAAATTAAGAAAGATCAAAAACGCTCCTGCTGGGGGGAGGCTGAGGGAACCAGTCGCCCTGACGCTCTGCCTCTTTGGGAGTAAACAGAGCTACGGCTCCCCACCCCGATCAAGATATAACTCACAGACCACAAGACTCATCCTTCTAAAGTACACAGCCGGCAGCCTTAGCACATTCCAGACTCGTGCAGCCACTGCCACAGTCGAATCCCAACATGTCCCCCCTCCCCAGACACCCCAGGTCCCCGTCCTCCAGCCCTGGCAACCCCCAACGCATGTTTTCTGTATGGATTTTCCTGTTGTGATGTTGCATGTAAATAAAACCATGTAACACGTGGCCTTTTGTATCTGATTCCTCTACCCAGCATAATTTTTTCGAGGGTCATCCGTGTCGTAGCATGTGCCAACCCTTCACCCTGTTGAGAGGTGAGTGACATTTCATGGTATAGACACACCACATCTGTCCATTGGTTGCGGGGCCTCTGGGTTAGTTCTACTTTTTAGTTATTGTAAAAATGTTTCTATGAACATCCCTGTACTAGGGTTTGTCTGGTTTCTTTTGAGATGGGATCTTGCTGTGTTGCCCAGGCTGATCTGGAACTCCTGGGCTCAAGCAATCCTCCCGCCTCAACCTCTTGCGTAGCCGGGACTACAGGCATGTGCCACGGTGCCTGGCTCTCATGCTCTAGTTTTTTGCGTGAACATATTTCCAGTTCTTTTGGGCATATACCACAAATGGAATTACTGGTAACTCTATGTTGAAAATATGAAAATATGGTAACTCTATGTTGAAACTTTGAGGAACTATCGGACTGTTTTTAAAAGTAGATGTACTGTTTTATTATACACTTCCACCAGCAATGTATAATGGGTCCTATTTCTCCACATCTTTGCCAAAAGTTCTTTTGCCTTTTCTATGACAGCCATCCCAGTGGGTGTGAAGTGGGTTCTGATTTGCGTTTCCCTAGTGGCGAACAGTGTGGAGCAGCTCCCCGGACACCAGGTGCATCCTCTCGGAGAGCAATTTGGGATTGCATTTCAGAGCCATTAGATGTGCTTTTCCTGTGACCATAATATTTTCCTGATTCCAGAATCCATTCTGAGGAATAATCATGGATGGCTAAGAAATTCACCTCAAAGGAGGCTCATCACGATGCTGTTTAAAAGTGCAAGTAGTTGGAAACAAAAGTCCGACTATAGGGTGTTGGTTAAATAAGTGACAAGTGGAATACAATAAAATAATTAAAAATAATTCTGTAGAAGACTAATCAATGCATGGAACTATGTGGGTAAACACCAAGGCAGACTATGAAATGTTACAGTCTTAATTTTGTCCAAAAATCTATAAACCTACAGAGGTAAAAACATATACCAAAATGCTAACAATGGTTTGGATCTTTTTTTTGGTAACAGTTTTTTTGAGCTATAATTCACATACCATAAGATTCACTCATCCCAAGTATGCAATCCCATGGTTTCAGTATATTCTCAGAGTTGTGCAACCACCACCACAGACAATTCTAGAATATTTTTGTCACCTCAGAAGAAACCCTCTATCCATCAGCAGTCATTCCCCATTTCCCAGCCTCCCCAGCCTGAGACGACCACTAATCTGTCTCCGTAGATTTGTCTATTCTGCACATTTTATGCAATTGGAATCATATAACATGTGGGCTTTTGTGACTGGCTCCTTTCACTTAGAGGGATGTTTCCAAGGTTCACCCATGTGCTGGCGTGTCAGTGCTACACTGCTTTCGTGACGCAATGGTACATCGTATAGATACATCCCACTGTTTATCCGTTCATCAGTTGGTGCACGTTTGGGCTGTTTCTAGTTTGGGCTGTTATGAACACTACTACCCGAATATTCTTGCACAAGTATCTGTGAGGATGCACATTTGCATTTCCCTTGGGTATATTCCTAGGGTGGAATTGATGGATCACACGGTAACTGTGTCACTTGAGGAATTGCCAGACTGTTCTCCTAAGTGTCTGCTCCATTTCACAATCCCACCAGCAGTGCATGGGGGTTAGTTTTATCTTTCACATCTAGGTCTTCCATGCATTTTAAATTCGGATATGATGTGAGGATATCCAGTTGCCCCAGCACCACTTGTTGGAAAGTATTCTTTCCCCATTGAACTGTCTTGGCATTCTTGTCGAAAACCAATTGACCGTAAATGTTGGGGGTTTATTTACATACTCTCAGTTCTATTTCATTGATCTACATGTTTGTCCTATGTCAATACCACACTTTCATTACTATAGCTTTTTAGTAGGTTTGAAATGGGGAAGTATGAAGTCTCCAATTTTGTCCTTCTGTTTAAGGATATTTTGGCTATTCTGCATTGCTTGAAATAATACATAAATTTTAGAATCAACTTGTCAATTTCTGCAAAGAAGCCAGCTGGCATTTTGATAGAAATTGCATTAAATATGTAAATAAATTTGGGGAGTACTGCCATCTTAACAATATTAAGTCTTCCCATCCATGAACATGGGATATCTTTCAATTTATTGATGTTTTCTAAAATTTCTTTTAACAAAGCTTTGTAGATTTTGGATTATAATTTTTATACTTCTTTTATTAATGGATAATTTTTTATTATGGTAAAATATATGTAACATAAAATTTATTAACTATTTTAAGTGTACATGGCTGCACAACCATCACCACCATCCATCTCCAGAACATCTTCATTTTTCCAAAGGGAAACTCTGTACTTATTAAACAATAACTCATCGTTCCCCGCAACTACCATCCCATTTTCTGTCTCTGTGAGTTTGATTATTCTGAGTACCTCACATAAGTGGACTTGTACAACATTTGTCCTTTTGTCTCTGGCTTATGTCACTTCCAGGTTCATTCATGCTGTCACATATGTCAGAATTTCATTCCAGTCTGAGTAACAGCCTGTCCCATGTGTCGTTTATCCAGGCGTCTGCTGACACTTGGGTTGTTTCGGCCTTTTGGTTAATGAGAACGATGCTGCTGTGGACAGGGTGTGCAAACGGCTATTTGAGGCCTGGCTTTTAATTCTCTGAGGACATACCCAGACGTAACATTTTTGGTTCATATGGAAACTCTGTGTTTGAGTTTTTGAGTAATGGATAATTTTCAATTCATTATTGCCCATTTGTTTTCCTGTATTTTTATATTTTTTATAATCACAAAAGTATTATTATTATTATTATTATTTTGAGACAGAGTCTCGCTCTGTTGCCCGAGCTACAGTGAGTGCCATGGCGTCAGCCTAGCTCACAGCAACCTCAAACTCCTGGGCTTAAGCGATCCTACTGCCTCAGCCTCCCAAGTAGCTGGGACTACAGGCATGCGCCACCATGCCCGGCTAATTTTTTCTATATATGTTTTTAGTTGGCCAGATAATTTCTTTCTATTTTTAGTAGAGACGGGATCTCAATCTTGCTCAGGCTGGTCTCGAACGCCTGACCTCGAGCGATCCACCCGCCTCGGCCTCCCAGAGGGCTAGGATTACAAGAGTGAGCCACCGCGCCCGGCCACAAAAGTATTATTTTTAAAAGCTAACTATTTGAATGTGCTCTGCATTGTAAATGAACATATGTTCTGCAAACCATCCAACACTTTCCACAATCTGGGAACTCATGTACATCTACGATGGAGCTAACGCGTGGTCCATGTAACCCCTTTGCTGGAGCCTTGGAAGGTGGTCTCATTCCTTCTGCAGAACTGTGGGTCAGAACCTGACTAGCACAAGTGCCCTGGACTTTTTCTGTCAGGCGTGAGACTGGCCACTTGTGTGTGCCCCACTTTCATGCCACAGAGCCCCTGGTACGGAGCGGACACAGGGGACATTTATACCCTTCCCGGATATGGAACCGTGACGGAAAGTCTGCTGGCCTGCTGGTTAGGGACATCCTTTGTCTCCTGACTCTGCTCTCTGCTAGTTACCCTCCAGCCACTCAGCCTTCCTTTTCCCAGGGAGCCCATAAAATGGGGAAGAACCGAGGTCAGCTGAGAGCTCTGGTGAGCAAGCCAGCGTGCAAACGGGAACAAGAGCCCCGGGACTTTCCTGAGAAAAACAAAGGATTTAAGAAAGAACAATATTTAGCAGAACTCAAAACTCCCACTCCCAGATTAAGAAAACAACTTGCCACAAATAACATAAAATATTTAAAAGTCGCTTTAGTTTTTACCAAAAAACCCTTCTCCCTCTCATCATGGCACCAAAAAAAAAAAAAAGATACTCAGAAACTGAGGTTAAGAAATGTGCTCAAGATTGGAAAATATCAGCTTTTATCTCAAGGAAAAAACTACCATTCCCTCCACTGGTCCATCCCAGTGGTCCATCCTGACCCTTGATTCACTCCAGCGTCCCCAAGTGCCTCATTTCCTGCTAAGTTGTTATTGTCCCCAAACCTCAGGTTTCCTCTTAATCACTTTGCTTCCCTAGGAAATGAATTTTCAGGCATTTGCCCTTTCGCAGTGGTGAGTCAAAGCCCCAGGAAGTTGTCAAATATTCCTCGCGTGCAGGCCAAGCCTTCCGAAGGATGACACCACAAGGTTACGATGCAGTTGGGTATGACGTGGCCATGGATGCCGGTCGTGGCATGGCCACGGGGACAGGAACAGAGCGGCAGGGGAGACACCATGCAGGGCCAGGACACACATCATTTCCAGAACAGTCATCAAGGATGTAAACCCCACGTGGTCCTGATTTAGAGTCCAGGGGTCAAGGCCCCTGGGAGGTCCGGTAGACTAGAGCCTCTCGCCTGGGATCAGCACATGGTCTGGACCACGGGTCTCAAACACACGGCCTGAGGCCACATCTGACCCACTGTCTGTTTTTGTATGGCTGTCAAGCTAAGTATGATTTTAAAATTTTTACCTGTTTGTAAAGAAATCAAAAGAATAATATTTTGTGACAAATTAAAATTACATAAAATTGAAACTTCAGGCTTGGTGAGGTAGCTCATGCCTGTAATTCTAGCACTCAGGGAGGCCGAGGCAGGAGGATTGCTTGAGGCCAGGAATTTGAGACCAGCCTGAGCAAGAGTGAGACCCTGTCTCTATGAAAAATAGGAAAATTAGCCTGGCGTGATAGTGCCCACCTATAGTCCTAGAGGCAGGAGGACCACTTAAGCCCAGGAGAGTGAGGTTGCTGTGAGCTATGATGATGACACTGCACTGTAGCCCCGGCAACAGAGCAAGACTCTGCATAAAAAAAAAAAAAAAAAAATTCAAGCTTCGCTGGTACCACCACTCTTGGTCGCCTAGTGGCTGTGCCTGTGGCCGTGTTCGCCTTACAGCGGGAGAGCTGAGTAGCTGCCCCAGAGTCTGTGTGGCCACAAAGCCTAAAACATACGCTCTCTAGGTCCTTTGCAGACAGTTTGCCATCCCCTGTTTTAAGCTCTTTTCTACAAAACCCAACAGCAAGGTAAGGGGAGAAAGGAGCAGCGGAGGGAAGAGCCGCGGCCATCGCCCCCACTGGGGAAGCTGGAGTGCAGCCGGGAGCAGGTTTGGCAGTCACCGGTCAGCTCTGGCCACCGGGTTTCCGTGGGCGCAGTGGGATGCAGGGAGGGGATGGACGTGCCCAGCGACTGTCTCCGCTGAAGCAGCGACGTGGGAGCATCGGCACACCCATGCCGTCCCCCCTCCGAGTCCAGCTGCAGCACTGGTCCCTTTTCTAGCCCCTGGGGCTCAGCCCTGAATGCTGGCACCGCCCAAGGCTGGGGAGATTGTCTCTGGACACCTCCAGGGCCATCCTGTGGAGCATGGTAGCACGGTTCTGTGCAGTCCCCGGGGTCACAGCGGGTGGAGCTGTAGCAGATCTGAACTCAGCAAGGGGAACACCTTGCTCACAGTTTTTGCTGGGCGGAGCTGGAACAAATTGCCTTGGGAGTCAGTGAGCTCGCTGCGTCCCCAGAAACGCTGCGGCAGTTAGAAATGTGGTTCCATCCAGGACTGCTGGGCGCTGGGACGACCCGAATCAGAGGGGCAGAGGGTCAAGGGGCAGAGGGAGAAGATGCAAACCCTGCGTACAGCGGCGAAGACCCTGGGCTGTGAAGTCACTCCTGAGCTGGGTTCCGATCACGCTGCCACCTACTAGCCGCTGGGTAAAGTTAATTAAGATGAGCTTTGGCTTCTGTATGTGCAAAGTGGAGACTGGCTCTTACGTCACCAAGGGCTGTGAGGGCTGAGTTACAGCTGGTGTCGACAGCGGTAGCTGTTATTACAAGAAACCGTCACTTGCTGATCACCATGTACATGAGTTGAGTCCAAAACTTGGTAGGAAAATTTCTCTCTCTTTTTTTATCTTCCACGGTTTCAAAACTGCTCGAGGGCAGGGAAGAGAGGAAATGGAAGAATAAATACAGCGGCTGTCTTGGAGGGTGCGCCAGCCTTCGGGCAGATGGTGACTGTCCTGTGAGGGCCTTCCCACAACTGGTGACAGCAATGTGCTTGTCCTCAGGACTCTGGCTCCAAACTGGGCTGCTGGATCCCCCACAACTCGAGAGGGCTGGGCAGAGAGGGGGACCCGCCAGATGCCAGGACAGCAACACCTGGCAGATGAGGGCTGGCAGGGGTCTGGGAATCAGAGCACAGCACATCAATTTGTTTTTATATTTTCCCCAAATATTTCACAAAACCATTAATTAAGAAACCCGTTTGGCTGAAAAACAAATGTCGGTGGTGAGTAATGAGTACCAGCTTCCGTCACATTTGCCCTTTTCCAGCACTTTCTGAAGTTCTGGACTTGCTGGCTTAACAGTTTAGCTGCCGTCAAGGGAAGTTTTCATACACCGGGGAGTCTATCAGCTGCTCCCAAGACATCAGGGAAAAAGACCTTAGGGAGCAGCTTGGTATCAGCGGGACGTCCGCAGGGCTGCAAATCCCCGGCGTTCGTGTTAACCCGGTCCTCCCGCCGGGTGCCCAGCCCCGTGAGACTTCGGAGACACGGAAGTGAGTCGGCACCATCACTGCCCCCAGGGGACCCTCCCGTGAGGGACGCGCAGTGGCTGTTTCGAGGCAAAGCGGTGACTGCACCGTCTGCGGAGCGTGGGGGGAAATGCCTCGCCCGGGCTGGGGCCAGAGAAGGGGTCCTGGGGGGTCGCGCCCCAGCTGAGTGCCGCGGGGTGGGCAGCAGAGGCAGGGCTGCTGCGAGGTCAGAGCCCTGCAGGCAGGGACGGGCGGTGGCTGCGGGGGGTGGCTCTCAAGCCCCGCGGGCCAGGGAGGGAGCAGCGGGCACTGCAGCCGGAGAGGTGGGCGGGGCCTGAAAGGAGGGCCCTGAATGCCGAGCAAAAGGGCGGGGCCTCTCTTACAAGGGAGCCGTGAACTGTTTTACGAGATAGGGGACAAGCAGATTCGCACTTTTAAATAGAAACTTCACGTGCGGCAGCGCGGAGGACGAGCCAGAGGGATGAGATGAGTTTGGGGGCTGCCGAGGGGACCGGGACGTGCTCAGACGGCAGGGCAGCCGGGCACGGGCGAGCTGCGCCGCACACCAAATCCAAGTGCGAGCATCCGCGTTCTGCACTCAGGGGTCGTCACTGAGGTCTGCCGGGGAAGACGAAGGGCTTCCGCAAAGCCTGCGCGATCTCGGTGGAGCTCGGCGCTCGCAGGTGCTGCAGGTAAAGGCCGGTGACGGCGGGCGGGCACGGGCACGGCAGGGAGCGGGTCCTCGGTACGTGGCATTGCCCACGGCCGCCAGCTTCCTGCGTCTTCAGAGCGGCATTTTTTTTGGTCCTATTTTATACTTGGAAACACTAGAGTTCAAACATACGGAGTAGACAACACACTGGAAGCTCACGTCCCGGGCTCCTGACTGTCCGGGAACTCCGTCCCGGGGACTCTCGCGGTCTCTGGCACAGAAACAGACCCTCCCGAGACGTAAGAGACTCTGGCAACCGCAGCACTTGCAGCTGCGTGAGGCACGGCTCCCTCGGCGGGTGGGATACGCTGGACGGCGGCCTCCCAAGGACGTCCCTTCTGGGAGACCCCGGAAGCCAAGTGTCCCCTGATGCCCAGGCCACACCTGCCCGCACCGGCTGCCGGCACTCCAACCGCCCAGCGCAGCACCCGGAGGGCACAGGCAGTTCTGATCCTCCGTGCACCCGCCTGTCCTCACGCCTGCGCACGTGGCTCCTTCTTTTCATGCTGGTCACGTGTGCCGGCTGCCAAGTCGCCGCCCACGGCCCAGTGTGCGCTGCCGCCTGACACCGCAGCCGCTGCCTCGGGCGCCCGGCCCCCTCCGCGCGAGCCATCGTGGCTGAGCTCTGTCCGCTCAGGGCCTCGGAGGGGGGAAGCTCCTCTTCTCTCGCTCAGTTCTGCTTCAAAAGTTGGCATCAAAATTCTCAGTCAAATCTGAGACTTCCCTCATTTTGCCTCCACTTCCCATCTCCCGCGAGGACACCTGATTCCCAGGGTCGAGGTCACCTGGCACCGGGCTGCTTCGCTCTCCCGGGCTGTCCCCCGTGGCACCGAGGCCTGCCGTGGCCGGAGTCGGGCGCTGGGTGCTGCTACTGACAGCTGATGCCCGTGGCCCTTGCCTGTGGTGAGAAGGGACCCGTGCTCCTCGGATCATCCTTGTGACCTCACGCCTCCGACAGCCCCCAGAACTGTCAGCATTTCTGCGTCTCCCTGGGGACCCGGGGACCCAACTGCGTCCTCAGCACAGTCCCAGCCATTGCCACCTCCTGCTCAGGGCTGAGCTGCTCTGCTGTCCCTCCGGAGAGGAGGCACAGCCCCTCTGGTCTGCGATACCCACACGTTTGGGGACTGTCTCTGTCACCACACCGGGGCTGTTCTGGGAGATGCCAAGACGTCCATGCCCATACGCGCGCTCCGGCCAGCCACCCCGAACCTCTCCGGTCAAATCCCTCTTCCTTTCTGGGTGGGAAGCTCACCATTAGGTCACCAGGAAAGTCTTCCTCACTCAGGGGGAAGGACACACTCCACTCAGTCCTCCAAGCTTGGGCTTTATTCTTGAAGTTCAGATTCTAGAATGCCTGGAAAATGCTTTTAACTTTCATTGTGATTAATTAATTTTATATTTAATTTTTTTTTTTTTTTGGTAGAGATAGGTTCTCACTATGTTGCTCAGGCTGGTCTCACACTCCTGGTCCTAACTGATCCTCCTGCCTCAGCCTCCCGAGTAGCTGGGACTGCAGGTGCCACCACACCTGGCTCGTTTTTCTATTTTGTGCAGGGACAGGGTCTCACTCTTGCTCGGGCTACGCTCTTCCTTCTCTTGAGTAATTTTTCTATAATAAATGACCAGGTCTGGAGGGATGGGTCGCGGCTGTACAGACAGGTCTGAGAGGCTCGTGATCTAGTACTAAGTGAAGGTCAGAAACTTGCAGTGGTCTCTTCCAGGCCCCATGGGACCACTGAACGCTGCGTCGCTGAGATCAATAGTGACCACTTAGTGGGGGAGACAGCACACGCAGGTCTTACTTTTTATTCTCGAGACGGTGGTCCAAGGCCACAGCCTCATGCTCTGAGGCTGCGCCCAGCTTGAGCGAGCACCTGAACCGTGTCCTTGAGGATCTCCGTGCCATCTGTGCACATCCTGGAACACCTGCCTGCACGGTAGGACATGGCCGTCAGGGCCTGCCCGGCCCCAGGCCCCAGCTCTCTCTGCCCACTGCCTGGCCTCGCGGCCCCGCCCGCAGGCCCTGCCCAGCTTCTGCAGCCGCCAGGTCAACCTGCTGCTTGCTCCACCCATTCGCCTTGTCTCTGAAACCCCGGCCTCCCCTTGGGAGCCGGGGCTGGCAGGGTCCTGTCGGCTTCCTGGTGTCGGGTCCCCACCTCAAACCTCCGGGGCTTAGTCCACACGCAGACGGCACCTGGCTCTGCCTCTGCCTCGCCACTGCTCATGCCCTGCTGGTTCCCCAGGGACCCCGAGCGCCAAAGCCAAAGGGCACTGCAGCCGGGTCGTTTGACATTGTTGCCGCTACTCCCATCATACATGTCTGTTAAAAAGACTATGGTTCCCTTTCGGCTTTCTTGAGTGTAGAAAGTGAGTTCACATTAACATGATCAGAGCACACAAAGGACAGAAAGAGGGAGTTAGAAAAGCATTTTGTGATTTGTAAATAAACTGCATTTATACTGTACTGAAACTGCATCTACAAAATTTTTTTATTCTGAGATAATTATAGATTCACAGGAGGTTGCAAAGAAACGTACGGGGATGTTCCTTGCACCCTTCTCCCCTCCCCCTCACACCGTCAACATCTTACAGAGCTAGAGGACAATAGTGAGGCCCGGAGATCGACACTGTGCAATCCACAGAGCTTATTCGCATTTCACACACACTGTGCATGTGTGTGTGTGTGTGCACATGCGTGTGCATGCATTGCTCTATGCAGTGTTATCACGGGTAGGCTGGTGTAACCACCACCACACGAAGCCACTCGACTCTACCAGCAGACTCCTCCTGCCACCCCTGTGACAGCCACACCCGTCTCTCCCCTCCTAGCCCCTGGTAACTGCTAATCCGTTCTCCAGGTCTATAATCATCTAATGCCACGAATTTTATTTACATTAACAGAACCAAGCAGTATGTTATCCTTTTGTGATGGGATTTTTTTCACACAGCATAATTTCCTTGAGGTCTGCCCAAGTTGTTGCATGAATCAATAATCAGTTCCTTTCTATTGCTGAGTTGTGTGTATTCCATGCCATGGATGCACCACAGATTTTTTTTCAATCCATGAAGAACAGTTTTGGCCATTATGAATACAAATGCTATGAAGATTTGTGCCCGATGTCTTGCATGAAAAATATATTTTTATTTCTCTCGGATAAATGCCCAAGAATGCAATTGCTGAGCCGTGTGGTATATTGACTTTTTTAGTCTTAAAAGGAATTGCCAAGTATTTGTCAGAGTGGCTGTAACATTTTACGTTCCCACCACCACCGACTGAGGAATCCAGCTTCTCCGCATCCTTGCAAGCATTTGGTGTTATCACTAATTTGCCTTTTAGCTATTCTGATACGTGCATAGCGATACTTCACCGTGGTTTAAATTTAGCTAATTCTCTAATGGCGAAAGGCCTCTTCTTGTTAATAAGAAAGGCTTTATTAGCTTAAATTCTGAAATAATCCAGGTCAAAAACGATCCACGGTAACACCAATGCCTAAAGCATTGTGAGCGATCTTTCTTTCTGACCTACTCTTCATGTCTTTTTTCTCCCACCTGTGGTCGCCAGGGCTTCGGGAGGACAGGGATTGGCTGCAAAGGGGCCACCAAGGAGAATTTTTAGGGCGATGGCCTATTCTGCATGGTACTGTGGTGGTGGGTGTATGACTCAAAATCCGTGGAACTATATACAACAAAGAGTGACTTTTTATATGAAAATTAAGCTGACCAGAATGCTGGGGAGTCCAGGACGCAATGCAGACAAATAAATCTAACCACATTACAATTGTATCACATAACCTCAGTGAAGGTGATGGAAAAAGAGATGACCTAAGTAATTTTTGAAAAATTGTTTCATGTAGATACTTAAAGGCTAAAGTGGAAAGAACCTATATACAAATATCGTGGCTGTTGGTAAATTTGTGTCTTGTGAGGACACGGTACGGCAATTCTCAAACTGGGTTGCGTGTATACTAGGGCTGAACAAAGAAATACAGAGGATGAGAAGATACATGTATTTCATGCGTGCACACGTATGTCCTAGCTCTGTCCCGAGAGGGCCTGGAAGCAGCGAAGCCCACGTGCAACAAGCACCCTCGTGCCAGATCCTGGTCTCTAAGCACCACTCTCCCGGGGAAGGAAACACAGGTCCCTGCAGAAACGGTGAAACCTGGCGCCGAGCAGGGAAAGCGCGCGATGAGACCAGAACACCTTGTGGTGCTAGAAAGTAACATGGCTCTGGGGGCAGGGGGGCAAAGTTTAAACACTTTGAGCAACAAAATAACACAGCATTAAATTATACCTCAAAGCATTTTAAAAATACACGAGCCCACACTGATATAAATAGTTAAGTAAACAAATGGGGAGAAGGGACAGACCTTCCTCGCAGAGGGATTCCAAGTGATGGAAAAGGATCCCGGGAAACAGAAAATCGCCACCAGAACCGCATAGAAATACACGTTCCAGACAAAACCACTGAATAATGATGAAATTAGTGGGTGTAACTTTTAGGGATAAAAAGATATTTTCACAGATTCAAAGCATAATCTTTAAAGCCATTATTAATGACGGCGTGGTTTAAACGCGTGTCCGAGAACTCTCTGACACGCCTCCCGGGAGGTGCAGCCACGGTTCCTCTCCCGGGCACGGGCTGGACTCGTGACTTGCCTCACGGGAACAGAGTATGACAAGGGGAAAATCACAGTGTTTCGGTGGTGATACCCGGTGGGAGACACCTGAATCCAGAGGTAGAGGTTGACGTCCCCAGTCCTCTGCAGAGTGGGTGGGCGAGGCCCAGTCTGCCAAGGGCCTGGGTGGGACAGAAGAATTGGGGGTGAATCCCCTCCGCCCGCCACGCCAGACGGCTGATCTCCTGTCCTCCGAGCTCCCGGCTCTCGGGTGTCCCCTGCAGTCCTGGCCTGGACTCTCTGCCAGTTTCTGTCCCCCAGGCCTTCCGACTACGCCACCAGCTTCCCCCGGTCCAGGCAGAGCACGGCCTCCGTAACCGTGTGAGCCAAGACCGAATAACAGACCTCTTCCCAGACGTCTCTTTGCATATCGCTGTGTCCATCCCTGTCCCTTCTGTTGGTTCTGTTTCTCTGAAGCGCCCCAGCACACGCATGTTCCTGACAGCGAGCCCCGAAACACGCCGAGTGAAAACCGACAGAAACGACGGGAGAACTCAGCAACGTGGCAGTAACCGTGACGTCAGCACCCCACTTTCAACAGTTGATTAAAAACAACTGTACGGAAGACCAGCGAAGCCATGGAAGACTGAATAAATAAATATAAACCAACTAGACTTTACAGACATCTACAGAACACTCCACCCACAACAGCAGAATAAACGAGGTCTGTCCGGAAAGTGTCCAGCCGTGTAATGTGAAAAATAGAGACATTTACTGAAGAAGACACAAGAAACATTGTACCTGGGTCACCGACGCCTCAGTCCCCTTCAAAGGAGGCACCTGAGACCTCACAGTTCTCCGGCGTCTCTTCCGCTGTTCCAGACACTCTGCAAACTCCCGCGTTGGAATCGCCACCAGCTGCCTCCACGTATTGTCCTGAATCTCGTCCACGGTCTGAAATCTCTTCCCTTTCAAGGGTGATTTTAGTTTTGGGAAAAGCCGGAAGTCACAGGGCTCCAGTCTGGGCTGCAGGAGGCTGAGTCACCTGAGTGAACCAGAAAACTCCGCGGGAGCCGTGAGGCAGGGCGGCACGTTGTCGGGATGCAGCCGCCAATCACCAGGCGCCCCCAGCTGCGGCTGCTTTCACGCTGCGTCCCTCAACCGACGGCGAACGCTGAGTTTCCTGCTTATTAACTGCTCGGCCTGGAGCAGCGAGCTCGTGGCGGCAGCACCTTCCCAATCAAAACACATGGTTAACTTGGTCTTGATCTTGCTGCAACTCTGCTGCACCTTCTTCGGGCGTGGAGAACCAGGTGGCTCCCGTGGGGACGACTGGGTTTCCTGATCACAGCTGTAGACCCACGGCCCACGTCACGGCTGCCTTGAGGAAAGCTGGTTCATTGGTGACAGTCTGAAACAAGTCATTAGCAAACGCAGCACGATGTTCCTTCCACTCTGGTAGCAGAAGCCAGGGAACACACTTGGCCACGACACGTTTCATGCCGAGATCCTGCGTCAAAATCTCGGACACAGTAGTTTCCGGACTCCCCAAAACAGCTTCTAGTCCTCACGCTGCCGGTTGCTTGTCTTTGTTGCCCGCGGCTCGCACACGCTCAGCATTCTCAGGCGCTCTGCTTGCCGCAGGCCTTCCAGAACGTGCATCACTGCAACAGATTCTCCGCCGTCTTTGAGGCGTCTGTGCCACGCTTTTATCTGTGCCACACTCACCGCATCCCCCCGAAAGCCTTCGGAACCATCTGGATAGTTTCTGCAGAGGAACATTCAAGTTTAAAGCAAAATTTGGTGCAGATTCGTTGCCCTACTCGCTCGGTCACGTTGCATGTGACGGCCACACGGAGCACGTGCTCACTCAGGGGCGTCTGGCGCCCGCTGGCTGGTGCAGTGACAGTCCTTGTTCACACACGTGTGCCCCAGCCCACTCTCCTGGCTGCCAGGTTACGTCTGCATCGTGCAAACCGCTTGCGTTATGTTAACAACAGCTGGATTCCGTCCAGACAGACCTCGTACACGCTTTTCAACAGTAAATGGAACATATACCGTACGTTAATCCATAAAATGCATCTCAACAAATATAAGATGATAGAAATAATACAACATATGTTCTCTGACCACCGTGAAATGAAATTGGAAGTCAATAACATAAGGAAAATTGGAAATTTACAAGTATGTAGCAAACAACGCACCTCTAAATAACCAATGGGTCAAAACTCAAAAATACCAAAAAGAAGGAAATGATAAAGGTTACAGCAGAAATACATGGCATAAAGAGGAGAAAATCTACAGAGAAAACAGGCAAAACCAAAGGTGGTGACAGATCGCTGTAACAGACCCTCCTGTCACCAGACTGATGAAGAACAGGAGGGAGGACTCCGATTACTAAGACCAAGACTGAACACAGGGCCTTGCGGAAAGTCCCGGCACCCCTGGCTTGGCGTGCGTTGGCGACGTGGGGTCCCGCGGCCTGAGGACGGTCCTGGAACAAACCAACTGGAATTCTGGAGCCGGAGACTGGAAGCCACGGCGTGGCCGTGCGTGGGAAACGGCTGACCCGGCCTGCGGGCCACACCTGTGTCTCCCCAGCAGGAGATCAGCGTGCGGCCACCTCTGCTCTGCAGCCCCCCCACGTCCCTGACTCCTCGTTAGCGCCCAGCGTCACGCGGGGGCCCTTGGATCCCGGATCCACGGTGTCTATAGGACCTTCGGGCTCAGGACACGGAGCAGCATTTTCCTCCTGGCCCTGGCCACACACCCGACCTCCGGCTTCTCTTCCATTTCCTTATCCGCAGGCCACCTGCCTGGGACGAGCCACCTCTCTGCAGACGCCCCGGCACCAGGCAGTCGGCTACTCAGGCAACAGGAATCGTCTGCTTACTCGTTGTTTCTCAGTTCTCCCGTCTGTCACTCATTAGGAATCCTCCTTGGACCCGAGGACTCGGTTTAGGGGCGATGCCGCCCCCCTGCCTGCTCCTCGCCCTCCCCGACCCGCAGGGGCACAGGTTCCGGGCAGTTCCTGCAGCCAAACCACAGGCAAAGCCCCAGGACCCAGCATAGATGCCTGTTTCCCGCGTCCTCTTTCTCTTTGCCCCCAGCCCCCCTGAGTTCGGCTGGTTTTGTCACAATGAAAAGCCACCTCTGTCTCCGTGCCGCTCTCTGCTTCCTTCCCACCCACTCGGGACAGGAGGGAACACGAGCTCGGCGCCCACAGCCAGCGTGGAGCTGGGGTCTGAGACCGCCCAGAGACCTTTCGAAAGCTGCCGTTGGTCACTGCGCGCTCACTGTAGACAGGGACAAGTGAAGGACAACGGTGTGACACAGCGTTAAATGGGTGCCTTAGGATTTAAGGAGCATTAATTGAGCGCCAGGAATTGTGCAGCGTGCTGAGCATGGGCCATGAACAGGAGCCGTCACCAAAAGTGTCCTCACGCATTTCTCCCTCCTGTCCCCTGTGTGAGCACCCGGGCGTGGACAAACGTCCCTCTCCCGCCCCGGCCTGACGGCTAGGAAGACAGCCTGCTGGGCTTGGACGGACACTTCCTTCCGCCCGCGGGAAGCGAAGCCAGGCTGCCCACGAGCTCCCGGCAGCGCCTCAGCTCCCCGGGGCCGGGCTCCCCCGTGGGTGACGAGGTGGCCCTATGTGCTGCTCCGCAGGACCGCACCCTTCGGGAGTGGCGGGAGCCCGAGGGGCCGCCAGGGTTCCCGGGAGCCCCTGTATGGCACCGTCCCTGACGTGGCTCTGTTCCGTGGGCCCAGCTTAAACTCCCCGTGGCCACAGTGAAAACACGGTGGCCATTTACGGGTGTGGAACTAGGAGAAAATGAGCAGACATGTTTTCCGCACCCAGCGAGCCTCGTGGCTGAGAAATGGTCACACGCCGCCAGGTCACCGTGATGGACTGTTTTCCTCCGGCCCCTCACCCCGGGCCACCTTCCCTGTTTCTGGCGTCCGTGTCGGGCTCTGAGGAAAGTGCGGAAAGAATTAGTCGCCGGGAGGTTGTGGCCGTGGGGCCCGGGGCAGGCTACGCTCCGGGCATTTCCATCTGGGGTCCTGCCGCGAGGCCGCACCTGGCTCATGGCTGGTCCGGGGCTCGGCGTGGAGACGGAACTGTGACTGCTGTGAAGGAGCCCAGGGGGAGACCCCGTTTCTGCGGCCCACCTGGGACCTGCTGCTGCGGTCACCAGTCACCTCCTCAGGAGCCGGCCAGCCCTTCCCCACCCCGCCCCCGCCCGGCCCTCTGCTGTGTGGCTGTGGGACAGGGACCTCCTGCCCAAGTCCCGGCACATTCCAGACGTCACTCGCCGCTGCCCTGCCTCTCTCTGCGGGCGGGGCACTCGCTGTGGACGGGCCTGGGTCCCCACGTGGCCGCAGCCCCAGCACGGGGCGTGGCAGCGGGAGGCCCCAGGTGCCACTGAGAGAACCTGTCACAGGGCCTGCAGAGCGGAGAGCGCACGGCTGCCAGGGGTGACCCTGTGCCTCCCGTGGAGGACCCTCACCGCCGGAGGGGGGAGTGCACGAGTCCAGGGAGGTGACGAGTGCACGTGCTGGCCCTTCCCGTGGCCCTGCCTGGACTCCGGGCAGGCACAGCTGCCCTCACCCCTGCACTTTCCCCTCTGACCTCCCCCACTCACTCGATCCAGTCACCAGTGAGAACGAACTGGAATATAATCTTATTCTTCATGGTTTTCTACACTCTTTAGTTTAAACATAATGAGTGTGTATCATTGGCAAAGCCAGGAAAATAACTGCCATTGCTCCGCCGCGTAAGGGTATGTCTTCCCAGGGCTTATCTTGAGGATGACGGAGGGACGGTGGGTCAAGCGCCAGCCCGGGTCAGGGCAACTGCTCGCCCTCTAATCACCGTCCTGCTCCCCAGGTGCCCGCCCCACAGGTGTCCCCCATCCCCGTGCAGTTCGTCCCCTGTCCGCCCCGGGTGCTGAAATCCCAAGATTCACTGATTTTCTCCTTCTCCTGGCAGGCGATTTGCGTTACATTGTTTTTTATGATCTTACAAGTGATACACACTCCTTGTAAAGCAGGTCATACTGGAAGCCATGAGGATGGAAGGGACAGTCACCTCGGCTTCCGTCGTGTCGAGAGCGCCGTGAAGATACTTCCATGTATGTTTTATACATGTAAATGCACACATAACTTATGTAAGTGCAAAGTTACTACACTTAACACATTTATTTTAATTTTTCCTCACTTTCTCTGCTTCCACAATCCCTCCGCACACGGTCTAATGTGAACACAGTACTTTGTACATCTTCTACACGTACACGTGTGCCTACATGCACACCCACGTACTCACACGCGAGCCTTCACAACACGCTTTGGGTAGTGCTTATTTTATCAGCATGCATTGATTTTATTTATAATTTTCTGATTTTTTTAATTGGTTAATATACTGAGGTAATGCTATGTAATATTTAATAATATGTGTGTTCTCCCATGTGTTGATCCATTCCTCTGTCCGAGGGCTTTGCTTGAATTTACAATTTTCCTCCACTCTGAGGTACGGTGGCAGTAAACACTGGGACACGTACGCCGTGGATCTCCAGCCTGGCATTTTGGTGGGACGGGTCTCCAGAAGTTGGACAGCCGAGTCAAAGACATAGGTGTTAATGTACGAGACACTGTCACACTACTTTCAAATTAAGTTGTAAAAATGTCTATTTCTACTAAAAATAACTAAGAAAATCCTTTCACATGCACTCTCGCTTTGGCCAGTTCATTTGGGTGATAAATGTGACGTGATTGTCCCTCTAATGTGCATTTTTCTGACTACTCGTGAGATTACCTGCTTTCTGGTTTATGTTTAATTGTTAAACATCCCCATCACGCAGCGCATTGAGACGGGACTGACGGGCTCCACGCTGGTCGCCGGGAGGAAACGCCGTTTAAGGTGGCTCGGATGCTTCTCCCCCCTTTGTCCCCCCAACGCCTCTCTCTCCCTCCTTTCTCTCTTCCTAATCTGCTCTGAGGAGTCATCCCTGCAGCCTTCCGCTTCCTCCTCCTCTCTGAGGAGAGCCGCTACCCAGAGCTGCATTTTTCAGGCCAAGAGATTTTTTTTTTCCTTCTCTTTTACTACTTATCTATTTATTCACAAAATATGTTAATGCCTTGAGTTATAAAAATGTGCATAGCATTTAAATCTAATGTTATATTTTTAGAATTTTTGCACGCTGCAACAAGACCGTTTAAATGCTGTAATATATTCCTTTGTGTGACTCAATGGCCGCTATTCATTTCTCTGCTCAAGGATAGATTATTTTCCACTTTTTCACCGCTGCAAACAGCAATGAGTATGCTTTATCTGTCTGCCTGTGTATGTGCGAGTTTTCTGGAATAGACACTGGGAATCAGAACTGTGGTCGTGGGTTTGCCCATCTTTGAACTTCCGGATGTTTCCCACGTGCTGCTGGAAAACCGGCTCGGTTTTCCCAGAGCCAGCATACTGTCCCCACTAGCACGGACAGGCCCTGTTTGCTCACAGCCTCGGTGGCAATTGTGCTATCAGACTTAGTAAATCTGAGTGACACAGGCAGTTATTTTGCTTTAAATTTGCATCGCCCTTAGAGAAAATTTCAGCTGCTTCTAATAGATTTAATACCATCTGAGTTCCTATGAATTGACAAACCCTTTGAAAATTTATCTACTGAGTTTCTTTTGTTGACTTTTAGGACTCCTTCCTATATTCTGAACATGACTTTGCTGGGTATCTAAGTTGCAAATACTTTTTATCACTTAATTGACTTTGACATTTTTTGAGGCTGAGTTCTTTTTATTGAGTTCAGACTTGCCAATATTTTACTTCACGGTTTGTTGTCTTTGTGCCTGGTTTAAGAAATCCTTCCCTGACTTGGTCTTATATTCTCCTAGACTTTTTTCCTAAATGTTGTACATGCATTGCTTTTGGCATTGAGATATTTCTGTCTGTGTGGAGTATTCTTTAATAGGGTGACAGATGAGGATCTAATCGTTCATTTTCCTACGTGCCCCCCGCCCCCGGCGTCTCCACTCTGCCTGAGCTCTGCGATGTTTGATGCCGACTCTTTCGAACAGCCGGAGCCGAGCGGGTGTGATTCCCAGGCGCTCTGCTGCGTCCCTTGTCTGGTTTTCTGTCTCCATCAGCCCCACACTTTCCATTATAAAGCACCCTGTGTGGGCGGACGAATGCCCTCTCTTCTTCTCTTTTCCTTCCTCTTCTTCTTTCTCTTCTTTTTTATATTTATTCAACAACATTTATTGGCCATTATTTTTCCTTTTTCTTTCATAGGAAATTTGGGACCACAAATTCCACAAAAAATTCTGCTGTGGTTATTTTAACGTATCAACTTTATTTAGATGCAACTTGTATACAATATAATTTAATGTACCCACCTTACGTGAACGTCGTGATGAATTTTGTCACATGTACACACCTTTGTGACTATCACACAAGCACGGTACAGAATTTCCCAACGTCTGGGACAATCTGTGCCCCTCCCACCCCCTTCCCCGGCCCCTCCCCCGGCCCAGCCCCTGGTCTGTCTGTCCCCACGGAGCGGGTGTGCCTTACCCAGAGTCTCACGTAAGCACAGTCACACTACACGTCCGTGCCCAGCCTCCTTTGCTCTCGTGTTGTTTCTGAGCTCTGTGTATGTCGTTGCTCTTATCAGAGTTTTGTTTTACTGCAGAGGAGTGTTCCGTCGTGTGGACGGATAATACCACAGTCTGTCCACTCACCTGTCATGCACCTGTTGATGGACAGTCAGGTGGTTTTTGCTTCTTGGCTATTACCCACAGAGCTGCAATGAATATTCCCATTCACGTCTTTGTGAGGAAATACGTCTTCATTTCTCCTGGGCAAATAAATACCTGGGTATGGAAAAGCCAGGTGGTGCGGTGGGCGATGCTCACCCTCACGGGGAGCTGCAGACCACCACCTCGCCCGCGTGAGGGGCCCAGCTGCAGCCACCACCTCGCCCGCGTGAGGGGCCCAGCTGCAGACCACCACCTCGCCCGCGTGAGGGGCCCAGCTGCAGACCACCACCTCGCCCGCGTGAGGGGCCCAGCTGCAGACCACCACCTCGCCCGCGTGAGGGGCCCAGCTGCAGACCACCACCTCGCCCGCGTGAGGGGCCCAGCTGCAGACCACCACCTCGCCCACGTGAGAGGCCCAGCTGCAGACCACCACCTCGTCCGCGTGAGGGGCCCAGCTGCAGACCACCACCTCGCCCGCGTGAGGGGCCCAGCTGCAGACCACCACCTCGTCCGCGTGAGGGTTCTAGCCGCTCGACATCCCGGACAACACCTGCCTTTTAAAATTTCAGTCAAATGTTAGAACAGTGTCTCCCTGTGCCTGAGTGTGCATTTCCTTGGTGACTGATGACGCAACCACTTCCCATGTGCTCATTTGCCGTCTGCCTGTCCCCTGGCTGACACGCCTGCTCACGTGTTTTGCCTGTTTCGTACTGAGTTGTCTTAAGTTGTAAGAGATCTTTACATATTCTAGATACAAGTTCTTTGTCAGATACATGATTTCTGAATGTTTTCTCCCAGTCAGTGACTTATTTTTTTCTTTTAACAGTGCCTTTCGAAAGCAAATGTTGTTAATTTTTGTGGAGTCCGTTTTGTCAATTTACTCTTTGTGGATCGTGATTTCGGTGCAGGGTCTAAGAAGTCCAAGTTTAACTCAAGGTCACAAATTTTCTCCCCTGTATTCTTTACATATGTGCAGTTCATTTTATGTCAACAATAGTCAATAAAGCTGTAAAAACAGCAATGCTAGGTGTTGATGGAAAAGAGTCAAGTGACTTTAGCCTGCTACTTTGCTAGAACCCCCACACAGTTGAAAATCCACGTGTAACTTTTGACTTCCCCAAAACCTACTCCTGACAGCCCACTGCCGCCTAGGAGCCTTGCCGGTGACAGACGGTAGGTTCGCACGTGCTCTGTGTGTCACCTACGTGTCCTCACAGCACAGTCAGCTGGAGGGAAGACAATGCTACTAACAAAATCATAAGGAAGAGAAATGTATTTACTATTCATTAAGCGGAAGTGGATCATCATAACGGTCTTCATCATCGTCGTCTTCACGCGGCGTAGGCTGAGGGGGAGGAAGAGGAGGGTGGGTCTGGCTGTCTCGGGAGAGGCAGAAGAACATCCACGTAGAAGTGACCCTCACGGTTCAAATCTGTGTTGTTCAAGAGGCAACTGTATTTTCTAGAGGCTTACAAGCATTAAAATACAAACTTAATTTTGTGAGGCTTTAAGAAAATAATAAGAGTGTTTGAAGAGAACAATATATCCAGGGTTTTGGACGGGGACCTGCGACCAAATCCTGGTTCTGCCATTTCCTTCCAGTGTGTTCTCAGATAAGTCACTTAACTTCTCTGAGTCTCAGCTGCACATCTGTAAACCAGGAACAGTAACCACATACCACAGATCTACACTGATTAACTAGAAAAGCATTTGCAAAGAAGCTTCTAGAGAGCCTTGCCTAACATAGGCAAGAACTGTTAGTTTCCTTTTCCAACCTAAGGGACTAACCGCCCCCCCCAGAGGTCCCTCTTTGGCTACATATACTCCACGTCCTTTATCAACTGTGACGTCGCAGCCCTGAGGAAGAGGGGGGACATGGGACACACCCCAAACTGCCCGGGGTAGCTTCCACGAATGGTTCAGTTACAAAGTCGGCCTGGGCCACTCACGGTTCAGAGCAAAGTCACTTTTATTGTCATGAAATTTCAAAAGGCAGTTACATTAGTTACACATGTACACGACTGACTTAGTAACTGTTAGTCACAGAGAACATTCAGGAAATACAAAGGGTTCACCCACAGCACAGTCACATCACACGAGTGAGGCCAAGGGGCGATGAGTGAGTGCTTAAACTGCCCACTGAAACCTGCCTGTGAAGCCTTTTCCTTTTTCCTTTTTTTTTCCAAAGGAAACTGCGAGTCGGCTGGAGCCGGCGGCCCCGTCCCGCCCAGCTGTGCCCGGTTTCACATCGGTGACCCTGGCCTTGGCCGCACGGCCCAGGAACTCCCGCCTGCGACATGTGCCCACGCCCGTGTGGCGCCTCCCCACGGTGCCCCGGACTCCGGGCGGTCGGGGAGAGGGTGGACTCGTGGCCCCTAGGACTGGGGTTTGGGGAGCGAGTTCTGACACGTTCGCACACGGGGACTGAGACCACACCTGTGTTTTCTGGCAGCACAGGGAGGGTTTCCGCTCTGACTTGTCACTGGCTGGAGCTGTCAGGCCACTGGCTTGCCCTCGTCTGCGGGGCCTCACAGCTGTCACAGGGCAGGCGGCTCAGAGAAGCGTGTTCACCATGCTGGCACAGCTCGGGGATGCCCAGAGTGAGCTGGGGGCAGGGAGGAGGCCACCGTTCACAGCCTGGGGACAGCCTCCTCTCCTGGCCGACGCCAGCAGGAGCACAGCACATGCCGGTGCGGCTAATCCGGAAACACATGGCGGTCCCCGACTGGAGGTGACAGCCCTCAGGGCTGAGCTGCTCCGGCTACCCGCAGCCCCTGCCGCCTGCAGTGTCCCCTACTCACGAATAACAAAGGGTGGACCCTGATGTGTCGGAAAGTGGAGCAGAACGTGGCTGTTTGTGAGGCTCTTTCAGCCCCTGAAGCCAAAACGAAAAACAAAAGCAGGGGAAGTGACATACCAGCAGCGTGTTCTAGAACCATCCATGGCCACCGTCACAGTCACTGACCGGGCTTTGGGGGAGCCTCACTGCGGCTGCATCCACAGCCTTGCCACGGCCCTGGCACCACCGCGTGGCCCTCGTCTGGGCAAAGCCCTTTGCTTGCTTAGAGCCGAGTGCAGCCACGAGCGCCTCCCCGTCCTGGCCCAGCTCTGCATGGGCTGAAGGGCACGGGAGCAGGGGACACGGGAGCAGGGGACGCGGGAGCCGGGGGACACGGGAGCAGGGGACACGGGAGCAGGGGACACGGGAGCTGGGGGACACGGGAGCAGGGGACACGGGAGCAGGGGGACACGGGAGCAGGGGGACGCGGGAGCAGGGGACACGGGAGCTGGGGGACACGGGAGCAGGGGACACGGGAGCAGGGGGACGCGGGAGCAGGGGACACGGGAGCAGGGGGACGCGGGAGCAGGGGGACGCGGGAGCAGGGGACACGGGAGCAGGGAGACGCGGGAGCAGGGGACACGGGAGCAGGGGGACACGGGAGCAGGGGACACGGGAGCAGGGGGACACGGGAGCAGGGGGACACGGGAGCAGGGGGACACGGGAGCAGGGTGGCACGGGAGCAGGGGCGCACGGGAGCAGGGGGACACGGGAGCAGGGCCGCACGGGAGCAGGGGGACACGGGAGCAGGGGGACACGGGAGCAGGGCACACGGGAGCAGGGGCACACGGGAGCAGAGGACACGGGAGCAGGGGGACACGGGAGCCAGGGGACACGGGAGCAGGGGGACTGCGGGAGCAGGGGGACACGGGAGCAGGAGCACACGGGAGCAGGGGCACACGGGAGCAGGAGGACACAGGAGCAGGGCACACGGGAGCAGGGGGACACGGGAGCAGGGCACACGGGAGCAGGGGACACGGGAGCAAGGGGGCACGGGAGCAGGGGCACACAGGAGCAGGGGTGCTCTGGCCTGAGAGGTTCTTTTGCAAACTTGGATAATTAAACCCTCTGGGGATTTAATTCCTTCTCCAGTTTGTCTCAAGAATCTTTGGTGGGGGAACCCCTCGGTGTGGATCCTCCCAGCCCTGGCCTCCTCCTCCTCCTCTGTCTCCCCTGACTGTTGTCCCACGTGGCAGCTCCTCAGACTCATGCGAGTCCCCGCGGCGGAGTGGGGCGTGGAAAAGACAACGCTGACAGTCGTCCCTGCACTGCCCGCAATGGCTGGGACGGAGCCGGGTGGGAGGGAGGCAGGGCCGGTCCTGTCACGCGTCCCACCCCCAGGACCCAGTGCTGAGCTAGACGGGGACGGGAGGGAAGGGCGTGGGAGCAGGGCCGTCGCTGCTGCCTCCCGCGGTGCCGGCCCGGCGCGGATGGCAGGTGCCCCAGGCAGGGGCTCACCTTGGCAGGCACCCAGGGAAAGCCCCGCCTGCCCCCAAACACACGGCGCAAAGCAGAGACCTCACAAGCTGAAGGCCGCGGAGAGGCTGTTTCCACTTCACTGAGAAATACGTCTTGATCCGAAAGCTACTTTTGTGCCTTTTTTTCTTTTGGAAATACTTATACCCATGGCCGAGGGCCAGCGCAAGGCTGCTGGGGGCAGAGTGGCCAGGGCCAGGGGCGCAGAGGGAGCCCCGTTCCGGGCTGCCGCTTGAAGGTGTGCGGCGTTTCAGCCACCCGCCTTGTCCCCAGAAGGAAGCAAGCGTCGCTCTGAGGCTGGAGTGCACACCACGTGCGTCCACACTCGGGACCCGATCGCCACCACAGACGGGGGCTTAAAAGCCGCTCTGGAAACCGCAGAGTCAGGGGCGCGTTAGAGTCTGGGGGCCGGGATCCCACAAAGGTGGCTGCCAGCCTCGGGCACTCTGGCGAGCACTGTCTCACTGCCAGCGGTGAAGCTCCCCCCAGCACTGAGCAGTGGGCCCGAGTGCCACCTCCAGAGCCACCGAGCAGAGAGTGGTGTCCTGCCCCTGCCACCCACCCCTGCACAGAAGGGCCCGGGCCTCTGTGACCTCAGGGTGCACGGGGCTGGGGGCACAGGGCCTCCTCTGGCCAGTGGGGCGAGGACGAGACGCCAACACGGAGCCGGGAGAACGGCGGGGGCAGCCCCGGGCCCCCGCAGGAGGGCGGGCTGGCTCCTCTGAGCGGAGGGGCTGCATCTGCACCGGGGCTTGGAGCAAAGAGCTGACCTACCAAAGTGAGCAGGTCCCCAGCTGTGACTCCTGGGGACCCTAAGTGCCAGCCTGGCTCCCAGCGCCTGGGCCGAGCATCCTCCGTGACAGGGGTGCTGCCGGGCCTGGGGACGGGGCTGCGTGGCTCACTGTGCACACCGGGATCTCCACGCCCACCCCGGCCACACGCCACAGACACGGGCACAGCACACCCACCAGGACAGAACGCTCGCGGCACAGAGCACATCCGCCCCACGCACGGTGGGCGCCTGGCGACTTCCGTAGAGCTGGGGGTGGCCCCTGTGTCCCTGCGCTCCTCAGCCGGTAGACAGGGCCGCGCAGCCTGCCCGCCTGTTCCCAAGCCCAGCCGGGCCGCCCCCCAGCAGAAGTGGAAAGAGAAGCCGCCGCAGTGTCCCGGGCGCCTGCTGCTGCGGCTGCTGCCGGGTCTCTCCAGGCAGGAAATGAAGGTTTCATGAGGGCAGATTGTCCATTAAGAGATTATTCACAAGCAGACTGAAGGCTCGCCCCGAGCACACACAGGAAACATACAATAAATACGACCGACCCCCGGCGTCTACCAGGGCCCTGGTTAGCGGCCGAGCAGCCGCGGCTGCGGGTGGGAGCAGGGCGATGCCACGCCGGGGGACGCGGTGGGAGGGTGGCTTCTGGTGGGGGCTCCCGCGGCAGGGCGGGGGTGGGCCCCGCTCGCAGGGGCAGCGGCGTCAGAGCAGGGACGGCGCGGGGCGGTGGGAGCCTTGCTCTGCCCGCGGCTACTCAGAGAACGGCGGGAACATGCCCAGGTCGGCAAAGTCTTCGATGTTATAGTTGCCGGTCCCCTGGGTCGGGTCCCCCGGCATGGGCAGCATGTCCTGCAGAGGAGAGGAGGAGAAAGCCACGGGGCAGTCAGCTTGTCGGCTGGTGCACGGGACGCATCCCAGGCGCCCGCCTGCCACCCTCGCGCCACCTCTACCCCCTGGCCTTCCGCGGGACGCCTGCAGGGCCTGGAGCGTCGGGGGCCCTGGGAAACCCTTCTCCCCGGACAGCCGTCACGCCAGCCGCCAGCAACGTCAGGACACAGGCTGTGTCTCTCCAAGCCAGGGACACAGGGCGGACAGGAGCCCCTGAGGTGGGGGACCCCAGCCTGCCACCAAGCCGGGCGCACACGGCAGACAGGTGAAATGCAACACGGAGTGGGGCAGACGGAGGACGTGTGTGGGCACCCGGGTGGCGGGTCTGCAGCCCGTGTCTTAGGGCAGGGCAAATCCCTGTATGGCTGGACTTCAGTTTTAACAAGTCTTTCACGTTCTCTGGCCCTCAACAATCCACCCAGAAAGCAGGGGTAGCAACATTTCAATTCCTTATGGCAAATTTCCCAACGTGTGTTCTGCTGAGTTCTCAGCCCTTGCAATACTCTATGAGAAAAGAATTCTGTGGACAAGTAAGTTTGGGAAACAAGGCATCCTTAGCCTGCCTGCTAGAAATCTAGTCCTCATTGATATAGTAAAAGTTCTGATAAGTCCTGCAATAAAGAAACTGAGTAACTTTGTCTAATCAGAGTTTCCTCAGCCTATTTGACCAGGAATTCTCTGTAGCATCGTGACCATCAAGACCATGTCAGCAAATGCTGCCTCACGGGGCTGCTGTGCGGCCCGAGAACAGGCCAGGAACGGAGCCTTTCGGCAGGAGGAGGGAGGGGCAGTGACTGCACGCGGGGCAGGCTTGGGTGTCGGTGGGGCTGCTCCGGGGAGTTGAAGGAATGTGGCCCCTGGTTCCCGCCCCATCCTTGCTTTGCAGGGCAGGCCTGGGCACGACAGCGGTGCCTGGGCTCCCGTTACGTGGCCTGGGGATGGGCCGAGCTCTTGGGTGAGGGGCAGTCAGTGGGTCTAGACCCCCATTCGGAGCCTTCCAGTCAAGCCCAGGAAACCCAAAAGGGGCAGAGCGCTGCTCTGGGGGGCCGCAGCGCTGCCCGAGACAGCCGCACAGTCTGCCCTGGGCACGAGGGGTGGGCTGGGAATTTCTCGGGTAACAAGAGGTGCAAGGTGCCAGGGAACCCTTGGTCAGGGATGCTCTGACTTAGCTGCAGAGCAGAGCCGGGGCAGGGCTGGCAGGGTCGAGGACGGGTGGGGAGGAGGGTGGGGAGGAGGGTGGGCCGGTGGGAGGCACCAAGGCCCGGGGGCTGCAGCTCTCGGGAGAGGCCCCCTTCAGCCTCTGGCCTTGCGTGTCTCTCCCGGGTGGCCCCGGGGTCTGGGCAGGGAAGTGTCCGACTGCAGCACCCCCTTTGCGAGCCCCGCACCCTCCCGCATGCACCCGAGGTTTCTACCCCGGATCCCTCCGGCCTAGGCGGGGCCGGGACTCACGATGGCCACCGGGCAGCGGTGGTGCGGCAGAGCGCGGGGGAAAGGAAGCAGAGAGAAGGCGCCGGTACCTACGAGAAGGCGGTGCTCGCCCGATTTACCTGGAACACCTCAGTCTGACCGGGCTGCTGGTGCGAGTGCTGCTCACCGCTCTGCTGGCCGTGGTGCTGGCTTTGCCACTGCGACCAGACTTCCGAGGGCCGCCCTTGGAACTGCCCGCCACTCTGTCCACTTTCAGCTGAAAGACCCGACGTACAGGACACCTCCTTTAAAAGCCGTCCGCGGCCCCTCCCGTGAGGCCTGAGAGCCCCTGCGGCTCCGAGGGCCCAGGCGTCTGAAAGGCACGACCCCCGGTGCGGGCAGCGCGTGTGACCCAGAGGTAACAGGCAGAGTGGACTCGACAGGCACGGGGCTCTGCCGGCGAGGGCGGCCCTCCCTGGTCACCCGCCAGGTGGCTCCCACGCCCTTGGTGGCCGTTCCTGGGAACTTTGCTGGGGCCCAGAGCCTGGGCTACGAGAGCCCCCGGCAGCGCGGGTGCTGGCGCCAGAGGGCAGATACAGGTGCCACCGCGCCTGACCCCCAAGCCACGGGCTGCTCCGGGAAGGTGTCAGCCCCGCTACAGGAAGAACTTCCCTCAGCACTGCCCTGGGACCGCCAGCCCCACGCTCTGCCCTCCGAGCAAGCCAGCGAAGCCACACGCGGCCTCCCACACGGTCCACAGACAGGCCCGCGGGCCACAGCCCTTTCAGGTGGCTCCTGGGCGCAGGGTCCCTTAGCGCCAGCTGGTTTCAGAGGGAAGGAGCTTGGACACTGGTCAGCAACAAGGTAAGTTTCCCTGCAAATTAACTTATAAAAGAGAGCCGTTTTCCTTCCATCTACAGTTTACAAAAACATACCCAAGGGAAAAACAAAAATAGGAAAAATGAGCAGAATTTTGTCTAAAACATTTTTGAGATTTAAATAAAGAGGAGGCTTAAGAAGAAAAAACCCTCAAAGTGGATACCATTAGGTGCATTGAAAACCTTAGGAATTTTTCCTTGTCTCAAATCATTCAGTAACACTCGGGGCCGGCGCTGCCCAGCTGTGGGTTTGCCCCAGCTTACTGTTCCCAGCAGCCCCGCTGCCCACGGGAGGCCTCAGCCCCGCCCCTAACCTGCACGCTGGGGAGGTAAGGTCGGAAAGTTCAGGGAGAAGGCTCTCTCGAGCTTTCTCTCCCTCTGTCAGTCTCTCCCACACGCACACATGCACGCACACACACACACACGCGCACACACACACACACACGCACACACACACACGCTGCCTGAGACACCAAGGGCTCTAACGAAACGCACAAGCTCCCTTCCTTGCTGCACTTGGTGCTTCTCCAGCTCTGTGTGGCCACTGTGGGCAAAGGCTCTGCGAAACCAGGGCAGGCCCATCTCCCACTTCAGCACGGGAGAAACATAAATCTACGGTGCACCTGGGGTTCTGCTGTAAGACACATGCATCCGGCCATCTGAAATGCCTTTTCCTAACAAGCTCACACCTGGCTCCAAGGACCCAGAGGAGTCTCTCTCAGAATCGTGCCCCCGGGCCTCATTTGGAAATCTGCAACTCTAGAACTGGCTGCAGGTGGAGACAGGCTGGTTCAAAACTGTGGCAAAACCAAATGAGCAGCAGCACCTGCTGGAGCCGTGGGGATTCCCACCTGACACCTGCCCTATTCCGGAGCCTGCAGAGCCGAGCACAACCTGGTCACCGTTGCTGGGGGCAGGGGGGAGGGTCACAGCCACCTGTGCTGGAGGAAGGGCGTGGCAGGCTGGGGGAGGCCCTGCTGAGTTCAGGGGAGACGATTGCCGGCTGCCTGTCGCAAACCAATGTCCCCAGCCCTGCCCCCCTCCGGCCGCACAGCCACCTCTCCTCCCTTTGCCAGCAACCTGCTCAAGTCCCCACGCACAGCCACAGCGTCTCCGTGTTGCCCGCCCCCCTCGGCCCGTGCGACCGCTCTGTGGCCGGGTGTGCACTGCCAAGCCCTGCAGGGCTCCGTCCTGGCCAGTCTCTCGGGCGTCCACACTCTCCATCCCTCCGTCTGGAGCTGTCCCGACGGCGGGACTGCACTGGATGTTGGCGCCTCTCAGACCTCTCCTTCTCAGGCGCTCCGTGGCCCTTACCTGCGACTCTGCCCCTTAACACCGCGGTCCCCAACCCCCAGGCCGTGGCCTGGTGCCAGTCAGTGGCCTGTTGGGAACCCGACCGAGAACTGCCACCTGAGCTCTGCATCCCCTGCCACCCGCACCCCAGTTCAAACTGTTTTTCGTGAGACTCTGCACCAGGCGCACGGCACAGGCTCAGCGGTGGGTGAGCGCGTGGAGCCTCACCTGTATCCACAGCCCCTCCCATCACTCGCATCACACCTGAGCTCCGCCTGCCCCTCCCTGGAAAAATTGTCTTCCATGAAATCGGTCCCTGGTGCCAAAAAGTGTGGGGACCGCTGCCTTGACACACGCTGCAGGCAGGGCTCTGAGTCAGGCCTTTCCTCTCATGAAGGACAAGACGGGAATAAGCTCTTCTGTTTTCATGAACTGACTCATTCATTTATTCATTTGGCAAATGTTTCCCGAGCTCCCGCCGACCCGGGCTCCAGGCTGGCTCCGGACAGACACTGGAGCGCAAGCTGCCTTCTGTCCCCACGAGCTGACGGCGTGGCTGGCGGGGAGGGGGCTGCAGTTCCATGCAGCTCAGAGCCGCGGCGACAGGGCTGAGCAGGGCCAGGACAGAAACTCTCAGGAGGGACACGGACTGGGTCGCGGGAGGTGGAAAAGGCTTCTCGGAGCTCCAGGTGAGACCAGCAGGGATATCAGCAGTAAGCCGGGCCAGCGGGGGCCGGCGGGGGCCTGGCCAGAAGCTCTGTCTGCTCAGAGCCTGGCGGGGGAGGGCTCGGCGCCTCCAGGCACCCGCAGGCTCGGGACGGTGAGGGACAGAGTGACCAGGCGAGCGAGACGGGGCTGGGGCGTGAGCCAGGGCCAGGTTCCCACCCTCGGGGGACCGAGTTTGAGGGCGACAGAGAAGCACTGAGGGGTGTCCAGCAGGGGCGTGACACAGACCTGCGCACGCAGGAAGGTCGCTCTGCGGGGGGTGCGGGGCGAGAGCGGGCGGGGGAGGCGGCCGGTTGCGGAGAGGCTGCTGCAGGGACCCCTGCGACAGACAGCGGCGCCGAACACAGGACAAAGTGGCCGGAGGGGAGCGGTGGATGGGAGACATCACGGAGCCGCCGGCTGCGCTCGGGTGGGCTGGGAAGAGCACAGGTGTCTGATTTAGCTCCGGCTTCTCGCCCGAGCTTCGGCTCCACCCCCCTGCCCAGGTGACCGTCTGACCCGCCCCAGGGACTCAGGAGGGGACACGCAGTGTTGGCTCCTCTCGCGCCGCCCGTGCTCGCAGCCGGGCCTGAGACCCCCCAGCCCTGGAGCCGCCGCTCAAGCCCATCCCCCTTCCTGCCTCCTCACGTCCTGCCCGTCACCCCAAAGCCACACGGCGACCGCGCTGTCCTCAGACACGAGTCCACCGCTCACAAACCGCGCTGCCGACCGCGTCTGTGAAGCGAAGTCCGTGTTCTTCAGGGCCGGCACGAAGACCCTCCGCGATGTGCTCTTGTTTTCCAGCCTTGTCTCCTCCCGCCTGTCACTGGAACCCCCGCCCCTCTTGCCCTGGTCACGTGGCAATACCTGGACGTCCCCAAAGCGCCACCCAGTCCGTCTCCGCGCTGCTGTGTCTGCTCTCCCCACACACGTGCTTCTCCTCTGTGCTGGCGGATCCCACTCGGGTCCGAGGCCCTAGTCGAGTGTGACCGCGTGTGACACCCTCCCTCGCGGCCGGGGCCTGCCGCACGGCACTGACGCCAGCTTGTGACCAAAGGCCGAGGGGCATCCACACCTGTCCCAGGCCGCATCCATGCGGGAGGGAGGGAAGGAAGGGGACCCGGGGCAGGAAGGGGGAACACGGACATTCCACAAACTTCTCTCTCCTCGCACTTGAGGCTTCCTGGGTGCAGCGACTCGTAATGAAACGAGTAAACATTGTCATCGGTTTCCCCTCAGGGACAGCCGGAGATGGGGTAGGGTGTCGGGGGATGAGGACTAGAAGAAGATTAGCTCTCTGTTTACATCTGGGGGTACTGACTCTATTAATTACAGATATGACATTTCAGAATAAAAATTATTTAATGTCTGCAAAGGGAAAAATCAATTAACCCACCTGCTTTGGAAATGGCACAAGATAATAAGAAAGAATGGAAAGGACTCAGTATTTTACATACACTATTTCGATTCATTTTCTCTTCATTCCAACTCTAAAAGATGGGTTCGTTATCCAAATTTTTAGATAAGGAAACTGAGGCTCAAAGGTGGCAGGAAATTGGCCCCACTCATTTAGCTAGAAATGCCTAGATCTTTCTGACACCGCAGCCCTCGTGCACCGTGGACAGACAGCGTTTCGGCCAAATGCCGACCGTGTGCCGGCACCGAGCGGCGTGTCAGCAACACTGGCGACCGAGACTGGCCCAATCCACTGAGAAGGACGGACGAGGTGTCGGCCATCATCACAGAACCGTCACCAGCTCTTGCAAGGGAGGCCCCGGCCACCACGCGAGGGCCTGGGGGTGGCCCCAACTCTGACTTGAGGCCTCCTAGAGAAAGCCACTCCAAAGCTGTGCCCTGAGGGACGAGTTCGTGGCCCCAAGATGGGACCATTAAGGAAAATCCTCTCGGCCTCTGCGCTGAAAGGCGTTTCCCTCCCGGGTTGCGTTCGTGAGCTCTCCGACTAGACAGCGAGCGGAACCTCCGCGTGGTCTCTCCCGGGTGCACAGGCAGACAGCAGGCGTGGCTGCCCCACAACATACCCTGGCCTCTTTCTGGGAAAACCCTGTGGTCTCCAACGCCTTTACGCCACCTTATTGTCCCGAAAGCCACGTGTATAGTTACAAAGCACAAGCTGGGTCCAGCCACGCCGTTTCTTCTGCTCTGTGGCTTCCTGAGCAGGGCCGGGCCGCCTCAGCCCAGGTGTGCAGATGGATCGCGCTACTGGCTGCCATCGGGGCTGCTAGGTGGGCTTTCAGACCACAGGGCAGAGTCCTGAGGAGTTCGTGGATTTCTAGGTTGTAGACGCAGGGACGACATCGTCCTTTTTTGAAACTTGAAGCTCAGTGCTATGATTCCACTCTTACTATCTACTGTTGCTGCTTGTGACATTCAGCTGGTCTGGAAATTGTCCTAAGATCCCAGGCTCACCGAAGTCCTGCTCACAGGTCCCATGTGCTTGGCTCAGTGGTTCCCAACCAGGGGTGATTTGGGCACCCTCCGATTCCTAAGACATTTGGCAATGCTGGAGATAATCTGTCATTATCATAAATAGAGGAACTCGAGTGGGCAGAGGCCAGGGGTGCTGCTATGCACCCTGTGATCACAGGGAGCCCCCACAGCGAAGAACCAGCAGCCCCCGGGGCCAGCAGTGCTGGGGCTGAGAAACCCTGCTGGAAAAAGTCAACAAAGAGCACCACAGGGCAGCTGAGGCCAGGCGCGGTGGCCCATGCCTGTGCTCCCAGCACTCTGGGAGACAGAGGTGGGGGGATCAACTGAGCCCAGGAGTTGGAGGGTGCAGTGAGCTAGGCCGACACCACTGCACTCCAGCCTGGGTGACAGAGCCCGACTCTGTCTCAAAAAAAAAAAAAAAAAAAAAAGGCAGCTGACCCCCTGCAAAGTCCTTCTCGGCAGAAGAAAACCGTGCCTCACAGCACGGATCCCAGAGCGCCTGAGACTTCTGGCTGAGACCTCACCTTCAGCACTAAGTAGGGACAGAGAGATCTGATTCCCCACGACTCACTGGAGAGAGTGTACGGGGCTGAGTTCTGGCGGCAGGAGCTGGGGAGTGAGCGGGTCCGTGGGGTCCGCAAACGGTCCGGATCATCGCAATCCCCCTCCCCATGCTTACCCCACCCTGCTCCCGTCTCCCAGCACGCATTCCGTTTCTCACTGAAGGGATCTTCAGACCTTTCCGGAATAACAAATTCTTTCAACTCCCCTCTCCAAAGTAAATACGGGGCAGGCGGGCAGGCTGGGAGGACGCGGCTCTCTCAAGGAAGGGCCCAGACTACGGGTTTGCTGCTTGAGCTTCGTAGAAGATGCTCATCCTCAGAGCTGTTGGTGTCATCTGCCGTGACCTGAGTTGACCGGGTGTGACCTGCGCCAGGCGTGAATGAGTCGCTTCAGCCACCTCCTCCTGAACTGGAAAGCCAGGGACATGCTTGCTCTTGCCCAGACGTTGTACCGGAAGCTGCTGCTAAGACGCCCCTCTGTAAACACGCACGTATACTGCCGCGCTCGAGCAAGCCCGGGAGCGGAAACCCGGCCCGCGGCAGCACCTCCGAGCCGCTTCCCCTGGAGCAGCCTGTGCGCCGCGCTCCTGCGTTTCTCCGAAACGTACGTTACCGAGCAGATCCCCGGTAGCAGCTGAGACAGAAAGAAACGGGGCGACTTCGGGATGCAGGTGCAGTTCACCTCTGCCAGCCAGCTGTCAGTTACCTGCTTTGAGACGCCGAGACTGCACCCTGTAAACACTTCTCCTTTGCCGGCTGGTGCCGGTTAGGCTTTGTCCACAGGGCCGCTGCAGAGACAGGCGAGACAGGTACGCACAACAGGAGGGCGCACTCACAGAGACAGGGCGCGCACACAGAGGAAGGTGCACGCACACAAAAGGGCGCGCACACAGGAAGGGCGCACACACAGAGGAAGGTGCGTTCACACAGGTAGGGCACGCACACAGGAAGGCCATGCACACAGGAAGGTGAGCACACACAAAGGAAGGGCGCGCACACAGGAAGGGCGCATGCACAGAGGAAGGTGCGGGCACACAAAAGGGTGCGCACACAGAGGAAGGGCGCGCGCACAGGAAGGGCGCACACAGAGGAAGGGCACGCACACAGGAAGGGCGCGCACACAGGAAGGGCACATGCACAGAGGAAGGTGCGGGCACACAAAAGGGTGCGCACACAGAGGGAGGGCGCACACAGAGGAAGGGCACGCACAGAGGAAGGGCGCGCGCACAGAAGGGCGCACACAGAGGAAGGGCGCGCGCACAGGAAGGGCACGCGCACAGAGGAAGGGCGCGCGCACAGAGGGAGGGCGCACACAGAGGAAGGGCACGCACACAGAGGAAGGGCACGCACAGAGGAAGGGCGCGCGCACAGAGGGAGGGCGCACACAGAGGAAGGGCGCGTGCACAGAGGGAGGGCGCGGGCACAGACGAAGGGCGCGCACACAGAGGAAGGTGCACGCACACAGAGGGAGGGCGCGCGCACAGAGGAAGGGCGCGCACACACAGGAAGGCGCGCACACACAGGAAGGGTGCGCACACAGAGGGAGGGCGCACACAGAGGAAGGTGCACGCACACACAGGAAGGCGCGCACAGAGGGAGGGCGCACACAGAGGAAGGGCACGCACACAAAGGAAGGCGCGCACAGAGGGAGGGCGTGCACAGAGGGAGGGCGTGCACAGAGGAAGGGCGCGCACAGAGGGAGGGCGTGCACAGAGGAAGGGCGCGCACACAGGAAGGCGCGCACACACAGGAAGGCGCGCACACACAGGAAGGCGCGCACACACAAGAAGGGCACGCACACAGAGGAAGGGCGCGCACACAGAGGAAGGGCGCGCACAGAGGAAGGTGCGACAGGACTTCTCTCCCCGGGTGAGGGCCGCTGTCCTCCCACAGTGTGTCCCGCAGCAGAGGGCGGGAGTGGGGCTGCGTCCACGCTACCACCTGAGTGCTGCTTCCTGGGGACAAGCTCCACCTGCAGGCGCTCGCTGGGGATTCGTGGCCACCTGGTGGGAGGTTCTGTGGCCCAGTTCTGTCCCTCCTGCACCCTCTGCGGAGCCGCTCCTGCAGACCAACCGCAGCCAGGGCCTGTGGACACGCCCACCAGCGCGCAAGGGCTGCGCCTCAGGCTCGGGGGTGAGGTCTCCCCTTCCAGTTCTCAGGTCCTTTCTCGTCCACTGTCCCTCGTCCCCAGAGCTGGACGCTGCTGCCCACACGTGCGATTCCCGACTCCTCAGGGTCCCCCTTTCTGACTTTGATTAGCTAAAAAAGTCTTTAACTTTCCCGAACTGGTGTGACTTCTGTCTCCTGACTGGCTGGACAGACACACGGCTTCCCCACTCACAGTGTTGAGTAAACGCTTGAACCTGTCAGCACTTAAACAAACGACGTGTCTCTCCCAGTCCTGCTTCCGGTGCCCTGTCTGACTCGGCCAGGTTCTCTCTGCGACCCGGGTGGAAACAGAAATGAACTAAGACTGGAAACAGAGGTGACAATGGTGTAGCTCGAGAGAACACGACAGACCCGAAAGGGAATGGACACTTCGGACAGAGCAGCTCGGGGACCAAGACCAGCACGTGGTCCCCAGACGGGCCGAGAGCCGGGCAGGGCCACCTTCCCTTGCAAGGCACCAACTCAGTGTATACAGCCGTCCTGAGGAGTCCTGTTCAAAAGTGACATGCTATGCTTGATGCCCCTGGTGTCAGCTGCCTGGGCCACCCCTGGGTGACAGCCCGCAAGTCTGCTTGGCAGGCATTCCAAACGTCCTGCCCGCTCCAGCAGGGCCGCGAGGTCAGGGTCTCTGTGCTGCCTCTCTGGGCTCCAGTCTCTGGCCAAGGACAACTAGTTGGGGACCCGCCAGTGCCCCACCAAGCCTGCAGCCGCCTCTCACGTGCCCTGGAGAGGGCGCTGGGAAGCTGGGCAGATGTGCACACGCAGGGCCAGGGCGTGTGTCCACTGCGAAGGTAAACACTGCCTGGTTCTTTCTGTTTGCTGTTTATTCAATAATTCATGAAACTGCCCGTTAATGGAGCCTGCTCTTGTGCTGCTCCACTCACCGGTTCCCTGCTCTGTTCCCTGCCGCCCCCGCTGCGGCCTCAGGGGACCAACGTCCTTGCTAACAGACAATCCCCCCATTGCTAATCACACACCCTCTTCCCTCCAGCTTCACCTAAGCTTGCCCCGCCCCTGCCCCCGGGGCTTCCTTGACCCCCAGGAGTGGAGATGACCCCATGGTCAGGAGGGGGCCTGGTGTCCCCCTCTGCAGGCGCCTCCAGACGCTTTGCCCCCCCGACCTGAGCCCCACAGCTCTGCCTGGGCCCCGCTGCCTGCATGGGGGGCTGTCCTCCTGCCGCCTCCTCACCACGGGGGACTCTGGAAACCACTACCATGAGGTCTTCCTCCCCCTCCCAAGCCCCAGACACCCTTCCTGCCCCCTCCTCGGCCTGTCCCCTCGTCACCACCTGCCCCTGCTCTGCAGCCAGGTTCTCAAGCACACTCACTCCCAGGTCCCCTCCAACAGCTCCTGCCAGAGGTAACACATGACACGCTGAGGCCACAGCAAACATCTCAGTCCCTGATGTCTCTGTTTTATACTCTCTTCCGTTCCCACACTGAGGGCCCAGCCCCTTCTCATTAATGTAAGCCGAGGAACTTCTGCAGAGACAGCCCGTCCCTCTTGCTTCTAGGATCCCTGCAGGAGGGCTGGAAGCTGGTGGGCCTCAAGCGCTGCCAGGGCTGATTCCTGCTCCCGAGACTCGGCTGCTACTCAGCCGCGAGCCGGCCTGGGCAAGCCCTACCTCACTGCGCCTCACTTTATTTACCTGTGACATGGGAGTGACGACAGTAGCGCCCTCTTAGGGCCACTGCGAGCATTAAATGAATGCTCTGAGCTGGCGTGTGGGCAGTTCCCGTGAGGGTTGGCTGCTGTCATCACCACGACCATTGTCACCGTGACCTCAGTGTGGGCCAGCGCGAAGGAACTGCAGAAACGCTGCTGCGCCTGGAGCCCCGTCCATGTGACCCTGTCCTTGGCCCCTGTGCAGTGGCCTCTTCCTGGGACCCGTCTCCACTTACGCTGGGGCCTGGCATCTGCGTAGTGGGGATGACACAGACATGCTGGCTGTCAGGCAGGGAAGTGGCCTGCCCTGTCTCGTCACGGCCACAGCGAGGCTCAGGGCCCTGCCAAGGACGCGGGTCAGCTCTGTTCTGAGGCCTCTCCTGCCTTCAGCCCCCGAGGGCCGCCGGGCGGGCTGTGGCTTCCGCCCCCGCAGCACCCAGCACCGTCCCGTCTGCCTCCCTCTGCCCGCCTGTGTCCCCTGCCTCGGCCTCGGGCTGTGGCCTTCTCTGGGTGGGACCAGGGCTCCCGCTCTGCCCTGCAGTGAACGCAGGGCCTGGCGCTGAAGGCTGCTGGGTAAGTCAGTGCCCGTGAGTAAGTCGGGAGCGACCGGCTGCCTTTGCACAGGCCCCCCGGCAGGCGGCAGGGGCCTCCCCACACCCGGGCGGGGCTGCCAGGCTCGGAGAAGGTTCTCAGCGAGGCCGTGGGGAGCGGGTGGGAGTCGCAGCTCCTCGGCTGATGGGAAAGCAGCTGCCTCGGGGCTTCCCCTCCTGGAACAGGCGACTGCGCTTCTACACTCAGCTTCACAGAACGACGAGGCAAGGACAAGTGAGAGCTGCCCAAGGGACCACGGCACAGGACCCGGGACTGATGCTGGACGGGCAGCTGGCCCCAGGGGGCGGGGCCACTCGAGGGGCAGGGAAGACTGTGCCCCAGGCCCTGAGGCTGGGCAGGGCGACCTGCGGCTGTCCAAGGTGGGGTGCGGGTGGGGGCTCTGCACGGCATTTCTCATGAGCCTGCCAGACAGGTGGCTTAAACGAAGCCTTCACCTTGCCACACGGGCATTCGGACATTTGGGTCCAGCTTCCTACTCACGTGAGAAAGCCCAGTTCTGCAGGGAAGAGGCCCGTGGAGCACACTGTTGGGCATCACCCAGCGACAGCCCCAGAGCACGAGAGAGGAGAGGGAGCAGGCCCCGGCTCTTCCCAGGCCCCGTGTCCCTCATGAGCCCTTCTGGGGAACAGTGCAGGCCCCCACTTCTTCCCAGGGCCCGCGTCCCTCATGAGCCCTACTAGGGGACAGTGCAGGCCCCCGCTTCTTCCCAGGCCCCGCGTCCCTCATGAGCCCTTCTGGGGGACAGTGCAGGCCCCCACAGGCCTGTGAGGATCACTGAATCCAGGCCCAGTGAGCAGGGCTGGTCCTTAACCCTTTATGGCCTGAAGTTGTAAGCAAAGCTTAGACGTTCTTCCATGAGATAAGATCCCTCCCTCTCTTAATATTAAAAAGCGAGAAAACTTTGCAGTGTGACCTTCACAAATGATTGTCCCTGTAACTACTGTCTAGCGTTCTGAAACCAGACCACCCGGTTTTTGAGTTAGGGGACTGAAAATCCTTGCCAAGGGCTATAAAGGGTTGACACAGCCGTCAGGTCACCTGGAGCACAAGGACACAATCCCGGTCCCTGGAAATGGTCAGAGCAAATCACAAGGCCAAGGTCTAAGCCCCAGTCTCTTAGGAACACCACAGGCCTCCGCATGGCCAGAGAGGAGGCGCTCGGAAACCTCCGGAGCTGGGGGCTCCACCCTGGAACCCCGGATGCTCAGAAAGCTTTGCTGCCTCTCCCAAGACGGCTCCCCTCACTCCCCACCTACCGAAGCCCGGGGTCCTGTTGGCGAGGCCGGAGTAGGCGTTCCCGCTGGGCGAGGAGGTAGCTGGGCTGGAGAGAGGGCTGTAGGAAGAGGGGTCTGCTGGGTAGCTGTGGCTCGTTCCGATCCCAAAGGGGGACGACTGGGTCTTGCTGGACTGAGAGGGGATTTGCCACAGTCAGGACAAAGCAAAGAGACGGGCGCAGCACCAGCAGACCTCCCGCACGTCGCCCCCCCACCCCCCCCACCCCCGTCACTGTCCCCAGCAGGAGCAGCACACAGCGGCAGTGCCTGCCTGGGGTTGACAGTGGCTCCCTGTGGCCCTCCCGGCTGGCAGGGCCCAGGCCTGGGATCAACCCAATGTGTGAGGGCCCGGGAACTGCAGGGTTCTGGGGGCCCTGGTGTGAGGAACAGTGAGAACCCCTCAGCCCCACCACACCCATCTCACGGTGGCTGCAGGTGCGCCCCACGCCTGGTGTTCTCGTGCCCACCTGGCGCAGCAGCCACCAGAGGTGCAGACCGTGTAGGGGGCTCATTCCTGACAGGCTGTCTCTGCCCCCGCCCTGCCAGCTGCCCAGGGCAAGGCTGTGGGGAGGAAAGGCTGCAGGGGCACACGCGGTGCCAGGTTTGGGCCCCAGCTCTCCCAGCCTTTGGGGGGCAGCTCCTGCCGGGGTGGTCCGGGACCCAGACAGCGCATTGCAGAGCGCTCTGCCTCTCCAGGCTCCGGGGAAACGCCCGCTCGGACACCCATACCTGTCCCGGAAACGGCGGCCGACTCCCGGTCCAGGCCACCTGGCTCTGGTTTAGCTGCCGGGAGATCTGGGACATGTTCTGGCCTGCCGAGGAGGAGGACGGGATGTCATTCACTCCCGGCACGTGAACCACGGAGGAGCTGGAAGAGAAGGAAACGCGTCTGTCCCGAGGGAGCGCCTGGCCGCCTCCCTGCAGGCCCTGTCCCTGCGACACACGACAGCGACACACGCTGAGCCTCAAAGCCGGGCCGCCCGGTGCATCCTCCCCTCGCCGTCCCCAGGTGTCCAGCACTGTCCCCTCCTCGGCCTCGTCCCCCCACGCCCGCACGTCCTGTGCTCTCGGCAGGTGAGCAGGTGACTCAGTTTCCAGGAAGAGAAGCTGTGAGTGCGAGTCCGTCTCGCGGCCGGCTCAGCTGCTCCCCAGGGTCTCCAAAGCGGCTGTCACTTCGTCCTAAATGCCAAGGAAAGCCTGGAACCTGCAGGATGGCCTGGTCCTCCAGCCAGGGTTTGCCTCTTCCGCCTGCAGTGTATCCTGGACTTCACTCCGTGTGTCCGTATTAGGCGCCTGCTGTGTGCAGTGCTCTGCATCTTCCTGCAGGCCGGCGCCCCGAGCCTGTCCTCCCCGCCGGGCACGCGCCATCTGCCCGGCTAGCCGCTTCCCCCGGGAGAGCCTCCCGCTGTGCGAGGATGGGGAGGCTGAGGCAGACGTCCGCTTTGTCCAGGCCCTGCCTCCTGCCCGCACGTGGCCAGCTCTGCACGCGGGGCCCACGCTGGCGCCAGCATCAGCCGAATGGCCGGTGGGGTCGTCACGGAGGCTTCGGTGCCGGTGGGTTTTCAGCTCAGCTTTGAGAGAAAGGCAGACTATGGGCCCAACTTTACTTCCTGCGTCCTAATGCTTTTTCTGCGCTCTCTGATCCCTCCTAAAACGGGGAGGAACCAGGAGCGCCAGAGACAGCCTGGCGCTGGGCCTTGCGGACACGCTCAGCTGCTCGGGCAAAGGGGCCGCATGTCCATCTCCCTCAGGTCAGTTCTCCACTTACGGTAAGGGCCCCCGTCCCATCTCCCTCCTGACAAACGTGTGACTTCCGAGGACGTTTTCTGATCACTCTTGTCTGGGGGGGCCTCTCCGGCACCCTCCAGGGTCCTCCCCACAGGACACTGACCGGCGAGGGCCAGCGGGGAAGGTGCCCTGGCTGAAGCCAGGCTTCTTGCGGCAAAGGGCCGGCCCCTGTGCCCAGCCCTCCCCAGGACCCTCGGGCCACAGCTGCCCACCCTGGTGCAGACGGCAGGGGCCACCGCGGCAGGACTCTGGGTGAGGACACCCTGTGGGGCCAGCAATGCCATTCCTCGGGCAGCTCAGGGCTCCCTCTGGCTGCGTCAGGCCCAGAGTCCTTCGACCCGCAGCCCGGCCCAGCCCGAGCTGGCTCAGCCCTCCAGATTCTCCGTAAAGTCTGCCCATTCCCCAGGCTGCGGCCCGCACGGCGTCCTCCCGCTCCTTCCCCTCACAAGCCGGCACTCAGCAAGCGCCTCCCGAGAGCTGCACAGGCGCTTGGGCACCCTGGACTCTGTCCCCACACGGCTGGCCGCCCTGACTGTCACTGCCCTCCTCGTGCCCCACTGCTTTGCTCCCATGACACCTGCTCTGCACCCGCGGGCTGTGCCATCTGTCCTGGGCACGACCAAGACCTCCTCTTCCCTGCAGGCGTCAGTGACCCCGTCCACCCAGCGCAGCCCCCGCCCGCCGCAGCTCCTCCTCTGCCTCTCCCTGCGTACGGCCTCCCCGGCTGCACTTAGCCGGTTCCTCGGGCCCCTGCGCCGGCCCCGCCAGGAGGCAGAGCTGATTTCTCTCCCAGACGTTGCTGAGGCGGCGGCCAGGCCTTCTCTGGCCAGTCGGGCTGCCCTCCCCAGGCAGTCCCCGCAGCCCTGAATGCCGTCCCTTCCTCAGCTCTTGCCACTGTACCCTCCCTGCTCCCCTTCATCCAGAGAAGGGGACCAGCAGTGTCACAAGGACCCCGGGGACACGAGTGCCCGGGTGGGGCTGGGACAGTGTGGAGCTGGGGCACCCGGTGGCACAGGTCTGAGATCCTGACCGATGCTCCGCACAGCCACGTGACCTGCAGTGATGACGGTTCGGGGGCTGCTCACGGGGGGCTGCTGTCCCCGGGCCGCAGTTGTCAGAGCCCCAGACCAAGCCCCACGGTGCCCAGCATGGGACTGACCAGGGCCACTGCAGGGTCTGCGGATCCAGGTCGCAGGTGCTGAGCCGCCCACTGCTTCTCAGGAGTCTGTGCACGAGACCCTCGTCCCTGAGTGCCAGGGCACCCCAGTGCCGTCCCTGCCAGCACCTGGCAGCTCTGCTTAGGCTCTGGCCACACCCGCTGGAGACAGGGCTGAGTGAGAAGCCCTGCCTGCGGCACCGGGTCTGGGCAGCCTGGGGGCGTCTGGTCGGCACATGTGGGCACCCGCGCAGCCTCCCCAGGGGCTGCCAGTCTCCCCTCTGGCTCTGCTCCCCAGTTATGCTTCCCGTTCCCCAGTGGTCACCGGAGCCAGGCTTGCCCGGTGAGGTCAGAGCTTCCTCAGCGACCTACAAGATGCCCTGATGCCAAGAACCAAGCCTTGGGGAGGCCAGACACCCTGCTGTACCCTTGAGTGCCCCGCGGGCTGATGCCCAGACATGACGGGCTGAGGCGTCCACTCTTCCTGGACTTGGCCATGGCCTCTGGGAACCAGGGGACAGGATACTCCCTGCTACCTTGTCAGCTGTCCCCAGCTGGGCCCCACCTGGGTCCTGGCGAGAGGCCCACTTGCTCCCTTCTCCCCAGCAGACAGCGCTGCGGAACACCCTGCTGCCGTCCACGCCCACTCGCACCCAGCGTCTGTGGCAACACAGGCCGGGCTCACAGCTGCCGGCATCCCCAGCAGGGCCCAGGGCCAGTGACCGCCACCCGACGTCCGCAGCACAGAGCGCGCCGGGGCCTCCCTGGCACGTACCTGAAGGCCTTGCCCGCGTGTCCGGGGGGGAACGGGCTCCCCTGGGAGTAGAGCTGCTGGGTTCCTGCTGCGGAGGCCGAGCTCATCATCTTCTTCTCCGCTGGGAAACAGAGCAGGAGTCACACGCCAAGGTTTCCACCCTGCAGACCGCGGGGCGCCACCCCGAGAACGAGGGGGCGGGGCATGGCGAGCAGGACACACGTGGGGCAGCCCCCGCTGCCCTGCCCCCGCACCCGCACCTCCCGGGGCCTCCTGGCCTACGAGGGCACCCGAGCCAGGCCCTTTCTGGGCGTCGGGAAGATGAAAGGAACAAATAGAAGTTCGCCAGCACCCCCCGCCCCCTGCCCCCTGGCCGCGCTGGGTGCCCAGAGCTCTCTGCAGTGCCCCCCCCCCGAGTCGCAGAACGTCCACTGTCTCATCCCTGCGGTTCCCGACCGCCCCACCCGCAGCGAGACACTGGAAATAGAGCAAACAGGTCAGCTGCGTGGCGACTATTTCCTGCCCAGACAGACCCCGCACCCGCACCGTCTCTGTCCCCACGGGGTGGACGGGAGCAGTGATGCCGTGAGGGACACCCAGGCTCGTGGCCTGGGGCCGAGAGACCAGGCTGCAGCACCACATGCTGCACTGCCACGCGTGGAAAGAGCCTTGGCGACAGTTTAATGACAAGGAGCCTCCGAGCAGGTCCCCTGGTCTGTTCTCTTTGTGGCCGGGCAGCGGGAGAAGGACTCGGCTCCTGGGCCACGGTTCTCACCCAATCCGCCCGGCCTCGGGGACAGGGGCAAGTCGGAGTAGGGGAGAGGGGACGACACTTACAGGAATTACTAGACAAGGCACCTGTTTTCACTCTGAACTTAAGGCCAGCCATTTCTTCCCTCCTGTGTTTCAGTGTTTTGTGGTTTGGGTAAATAAGAAGCACATTTTTTCCTAACTGCTCTGGGACATTTGTGGGGCTGACAATTTTATACACACACACACACACACACACACACAGGTGTAAAGACCTCTGATTTAGGCCGGGCGCGGTGGCTCACGCCTGTAATCCTAGCACTCTGGGAGGCCGAGGCGGGTGGATCGCTCGAGGTCAGGAGTTCGAGACCAGCCTGAGCAAGAGTGAGACCCCGTCTCTACTAAAAATAGAAAGAAATTATCTGGCCAACTAAAATATATATAGAAAAAATTAGCCGGGCATGGTGGCGCATGCCTGTAGTCCCAGCTACTCGGGAGGCTGAGGCAGGAGGATTGCTTGAGCCCAGGAGTTTGAGGTTGCTGTGAGCTAGGCTGATGCCACGGCACTCACTCTATCCAGGGCAACAAAGTGACACTCTGTCTCAAAAAAAAAAAAAAAGACCTCTGATTTGATTTTCCCCTCCGCTGTTCCTCTCTCCAACTGTGCCCTATTGCTGTGATCTACTTGGTCTGTTAGCAACGGAGACAGGCCCACTGAAATCTCGCACTGTAACATGGTGTGTTTCGATGTACACGACATTTATTAATATACGCTTATTTTAGATCACATCTTGTATCTTTGCCCACCGGACACTTTAAATTTTCCTTTGGCGACACTGACAACTCCACTTTCTTCTTGAGTTTGCAGAGATCTCCCCACTCACTCTTCTGAGGTGAATAGTCCATTTCACTTGGTTCTGGTTACGTCGTATTTGGCGGTATGTTACTCAGGAGTTACTGGCTGGGAGTCAACTTACTTTTATCACTACTGGTATTCATACTTTCTGGCTAACTCACTTAATTTTCTTCTATTTTGTGATTTGCTAAACATTTTCTTGTCTTTCCTTTGAAGTGGTTTGGAGCAAGACTCCTTCCACCCTCCCTTCCTTTCTCTCCCTCCTGTCAGGGCTTACGTTTCAGCCCACCTGCAGCCGTATTCCTCTGTGAACCTGAGAGATCAAGCGGTAAATGCTGACGAGAAGTTTCTATCCGTTTGCCACCCCCAGTCCAAAATGTGTCTGCGTCTTGGTTGAACTGATTTGAGATTTTAATTTTAGACTCTCCATTTTATTTATTGTTTAAATCTTTTGTATATTCTAATAATTTTTGTGTCAGTTCTCGGGGACGCCAGTTTCATTTTTCATCCCACAACTTTCCAGCCTAACACGGCCACTCTTGTGTTCTGTATTTTGATTCATCCCACAAACAAGCACAATCTTTTGCAAGTAATTTCTCGGGGAAGTATAATTAGTGCATGTCTGAGAATGTCCTTCTGTTGTTCCCACACTGAAAGCAGCTTGGCTGGTGGGAAAATTGGGGTCACACATTTCCTTCCAAATTCTCTAGTTATTTTCCCTCCGACTCCCCCAGACTCCTGGCAACTAGTGTCTTGGAGAAATCTAACTAAAGGTTTCCCTTTGTAGGTAAGGTAATTTTTTTCTCTCAATATTTGCAGATTTTTCCCCTTATTCTTCAAATTTACAAAAGTAAATACAACAGACCACATCTAGGCATGAACTTCCTCAAAATCTTTGGTCTGGTATTCACTGTGCTCTTTCAGTTGGAAGACCCAAGTTTTGCATTTTGGGAAAACCCATGTTTCTTTCCAATTCACTGACGTGCATTTCTGTGATGTTCGTCTGCTCTGCGCCGACTCCCCGTTGCTAAACCTCCGCTTTCCTCCACACGGAACTGCTCAGCAGTGCAGGGACGCCCCGGATCATCTGGGGAAGAAACACTCAGGGTTTCTGAACTTTCTCCTCTTTACCATGAAAGTCCATTTCTGAAGGACATCTGTGCTGATTCCTCCCGTCGGACCCTCTCCCCTTCTTTGTTTCTTATCTGTTGGTTTTTTGTGTGTTTGTTTTGTTTTGTCACCTCTATGGGACAGCGTCCATGTTTGTACAACGCCGGAAGTTCAAACCATGTCTCAAAGATGCTGGAGGTCTCTGGTCAAATATGTCGGGCTTTTTTGGGAGAAGAAAAAAACTTTCAGAAGTTCTGTTGTCTCCTCTTATGGATGAAAGGGTGTTTGTCTGTAGGGGACATGGATGTAGGTGGTGGCACGTCTGATGGCTTCGGGAACCAGCAGCGGAGCGTCCCTGTTGTGCTGCGGGGTCTGTGTCCTGCTCGTGCTGGTGGCTGGACTTGGTGCCGTGTGGGCACCTGCGGCCTCAGCAGGAAGCAGCCTGGGGACCCTCCCTGCTTCGTGGGCACCTGGTGCACAGCCAGGTGGGGACGGAGGCGTCAGAGGACTGAGGTGCCCTCCCTCCCACCACAGGAGGCCTGTCCTCACCTCGGTCCACAATGTCTCCAGCTGGTCAGTCCCAGCAGGACACGACTGGGCTTCCCCTCCCTTGATGACAGGTTCCCCTTGATGACAGGGTTCCCCTCGATGACAGCGTTCTCCCCGCTTCCTGCTCATAAGCCAACTGGTTTCTCCCTTCAGTGGACCCTGACTACAGTGTACCTTGCAAACATTCCTTGACCACGTGAAAATGGAGTCTTTTTTTCTGGTTTGGGACCTAACCAAGACCTTTGCAAATGCTGTGTCTTGCTAGTCTCAGTGGGGGTGTGAGTGGGAGGGTGAGGCGGCCGGACACGCGTCTCCCTGCGCCGTCCTCTCCGAGAGCCACGAGGCGCAGCTGGCGGCCCAGCGACGGCCAGGGGGACCGACTGAGTCAACGCTCCGCAGGTGATGAAAATGACTGAGGTTGCTGAATGATCCGGGAACAGGTTCACAGTGAACTGTCACGTGAAAGAAGTGAGCCACCAAACAGTACAAGCTTAATTTCAGATATAAAACGAATGTGTAGCAAACACAGAAAGGACATACTTTAAAAAGTTGAAAATGGCTATATCCAGGTGGTAGGATAGGGGATCATTTTTGTTCTTTTTTACTGCACATTTTTATTTTAAAATGTGGTCCTCTGTGTTAGGATTAAGTTATAACTTTTTACAGAAACATGTCTTTGGCTTAATATAATAAAACTAAACTGCACAATGGAACAATAGTGTCCATTTATCCAAACTCCTCGAAGTTTAAAGATGAGATGCCAGGGCCCTGGGTGGTCGCCCAGGGAGCCAGTACGCAAGAGGCCAGGCCAGCAGTAGCCAGAATCTGTTCCAACCCCTGAATTTAGGCTCTTCTTACGCCCTGCAGTGGTTACTCGAAACTCAGCACCGTGGCCCCCTTCCTCTGAGGGTGGCTGTCTCCAGACGCCTGTGCACCCACATCCTCACCACCTCAGCGCCACCTGGAAACTTACATGCACCGATTCCTGCAAACATTTCAGCAAACCGAGGGTCTCTTTCCTGGGAGAAGATGGCATCTGCCTTTTCCACGGACTTCCCGGCCTCGTGAACTCCGGCTGGCAGGTTGGGGACAGGGACCTGTTTGCACATTGAAACACAACAGCAACCCCGTGTGAGGCGCAGAACTGCCATCCCGGGAGTCACCAGTGCTCCCTCCTCGGCGCCCCTCCCTCTGGAATCACTGGGATTTCGTTCTACAGGGTGGGGGAGCTCTTCTATATGTGAAGGCGAGGAGGAGCCAGGGAGGGGGGTGTGAACTGAAGGACAACAAAGTCACACTGAGCACTTTCCTAGAGAGATAAACGAAAAACAATCAACTTTCTCTAAATATCAGGAAAAGTGGACAGAGAGTTTAATTCAGGCAAGAGGCCAGACAGGGACCCATGCTGCAGTTTTCTGTCTGCCCAGCTGCCAGACACAGCGAGAGGAGAAGGGGGGATGAGCAGGGGCACCAATGAGCCGGAGAAGGAAGGGAGACACAGTGAGAGGCGCAGAGCTTGGCAGGAAGCGGGCACGGAGGGGGAAGAAGACAGGGACAGAGACAGGGAAGGGCTGGACAGCCGGAGGACCGAGCAGGTTCAGAGCCTGCTTTTGCTGGCTACTGAGTACGTTGGTGCGTGAGTTCATACGTGGCCTGCTGACACCTCCACCAGCCCAGAGACGCCCAGAGCTGGTTGCCTGTGGTGCCTGGTTCTCCACCTGGTCCCCGCGTGCCGTGTACTCCTCCCAGCCCAACGGTGCAAGCGGGAGCCACGGCAACCCCGGGGGCACCTGCAGGCTGGCTCCGCGCACTGGGAGGTGGACGGGGCAGCCACAGCCTCTGGGCTGAGGGGCTCAAGCTAACAGCTGAATCGAGTCCCCAGGCCACTGGGTTGGAGGCAGTTCCCACTGGGAAAGAACCTTACAGAAATTCACCTGGGACAAGTCGTACGAGGACAGCCCGTCTCTCTGGTGCACCTCCAGCTCTGCCTGCTGCTGCTGGAGCTGCCTGTGGGACAAGAGGCCAACCAAGAGTCACGGAGAGCGGACAGTTCCAACCCGGAGCTCTCCCGTCCCCAAAGGCACAGTGGATCATACCCGGCGGATCTCTAACTGTTTTCCAGCTTTAATTATTTTATTTTTAATGCCCCAAATCAAGACTCCACACCCTGTACTTCAAGTTAGGCTGCTACACTGAACTAAGTAGGAGAACAGCTTTGACACCCAGAGGCGGCCACTCCATGTGCAGACAGAAACCACCATGGAAAATCGTCCCCAAGAGCCCAAATCTGCCTCCCTACAATTTCCATTTCGGGTTCCAGTTCTGCCCCTGGACAAACACAAACTAAGCTGGATCCTGTTTCTGAGCCTTTTCTCAGCATTTCAAAAGATGCGGGATCTGAACACGGTTTCTTCCCCCAGCCACGGCTCTCGCGTGGGGCCGGCGTGTCCGTCCGTAAGGGCCTTTCAGACGAGAGCCCAGCGGGAGCCCAGGTGAGCAGTCACTGAGAAGCCCAGATGAGTCCACTCAGCGAGCCGCACTTAACGGCGCTGCGGCACCCAGGGCCCGGACCCCGCCAGACCCCCCCCCCCCACAGAAGGGTCTCGGGGAGGCAGCCGGGCGTGCAGGCAATCGCAGCGGGGGGTCAGGACCACAACGCGGGGAGAACCAGGTTCTGTCTGAGGACACAGGCTGCCTCTCAGCCCCGGTGCCAGCGCCCGGAGGACACACAAAGGAGCAAACCAGCAGCTGGGTTCCCGCCGGGCGGTCTTGGTGCACACTGGCTATGCTGGCTGGGCGGAGCACTAGGAATAATTTTCAAAATAAACTGACATTTAAAAAATTTTAAAATAATTAATAGACTCATTAATAGAAAAAATATAACTTTCTATATTTTCTTCTTCTTACTTGATGGTTTTGCTTCTTTTTACTTTGATTTTCGTCGTGGGGCACTGGCCCTGCCACATGCTCAGGTTACAGATAAACAAACAGACCCAGCGAGTTTACATGACGTGCCGGGTGACACGGCCAGGATGGGGCGCACAGGGAGCCGCAGGTCTGTCTGGCCGTGGACCTCGCGCTGTCCTCTGCCCGGCGCTGCCCCCGCCCAGGACAGCTGCCCCGTCTGCAACAGGAGCTTGTCCCACGCCTCCCAGGCAGAGCCCTGGGCATCCTGAGCCACGAGGAGGGAGAAAATCTGCTCCTTGGGGTTTTTGTGGGGGGGAGCAGTGAGCTCCCTGCGTGCAGGAATCCGTGGGCCACCCTCCAGCCCACCCTTCCAGAGCCCAGCCTTCACCCTGCAAGCATTTTTCCAGGAAATAACGACCACTCCGACCTACGGCGCGGCTGAGCCCAGCCCAAGCCCAGGATCCCAGGGCGTGGGCAGGGCACTGTGTGGGCTGTGCGGCCGTGCCCGGTGCCTGGCCCCCTCCACGGGCCGGGCGTGTGCCCCGGGGCAGCCTGTGTCGGAGGGTGCTTCCCGCCTGCATGACGGCAGGAGAGGGGCCCTGGGCCGCAGGCTGGGGTTTGCTCCAGTTCTGCTCCTCTCTGGGCTCCAGAGAAACGTCCTCTCACGGGAAGTAGAAAACAGGTCTCGGGCACGGCTGGCAAAGCCCCGGGACCCGCACCTTGCCGGCTCTGGGGCCCAGACACCAGCACCCCCAACCCTCGGGCTTCCGCTCCCACAGCTGAGCGCATGTGGAAGAAAACTGCTGACCCGTCCTGAGAAGAGCCCTGGGGAGGCTTCTCAGACATTTTACGGCCAGGGTATAAAAACAACCCTCGCTGTGCTAGCAAATTCCAGGGAGTAGAAAGCAGGGCTGATGAGGGGGAATGGGCGGCGGCGCGAGGGAAATGGCTCCGCCGCAGCCGGGCGCGGCCTCCATCAGGGCCGCAGGGAGGACCAGCAGCGGCTCCTGCCCCCAGGTGCGGGGTGCAGGGCAGAGGCCGCCAGTCACCCCGACCTCCCTGGACAGAGGTTTTACTCTGCCGAGCGAGGGAGCAGCCACGGGGCGCAGAGGCAGCGAGGTCGGTCTCGGGAGCAGCTGGGACCCGGGGAGGCGTCTGGGCTCTGCACACTCCCTGACCGCGGACCGAGCGCCGGGGCTCGCCCATTCCAAGGACCGGGAATGCCCGTCAAGGGGACTGGAATTGATCTGATCTGATCAGGGCAGGGCACAGCGTGGTCCCCGGGCACGCGGGATGGCTCCACGGGGGCTGGCGGAAGGCAGGGGCAAGGTCGCGCGGCAGGAGAGGCAGAGGACGGGCGGGACAGGACGGGACGGGCGGGAGACAGAACCCCAGGCAGAGCCCGTGGCCGCTTCTGTGCCAGGCACCTGCCAGACCGAGCGAGACGGAGGCATCTGGGGCGACTCCCAGGTTCGTGCTCCGTGACTGGGTGTTGCAGCCTCGTCCCGGCTGCTGTCCCTGCAGAGACCAGGAGTGAAACCTTCCTTTTGTGCCCACCCCGTCCACCGCCAGCCGGGCACCGTGGGCACCGGATTGCTCGAGACATGTGACGGTGGCTGGCTCGTGGACTCAAGCGTGACTCTGCGTGTGGCGGGAGGTTGAGACACACACGGCAGCGGAGCCTGTGAAGAGCTGCGGTGGCTCTGGAACACGCTGTCACCGGGAACTTGGCCTGAACTTCGCGTCCCTGCCCTAAAGAGACGCGGGATTCTGTCGCAGCTTCGCACAAATGCTAAACATTAAACACTCGATTTCTCCAGGAAGTTTCTTTTGGATGCTCTTGACTGAACGCAACTGAGCTTGCAGATTTTCCCCGCGAGCACAGAGCATTTGAGGATCTTCCCGGCCCGAGTCTGCCTGCTGCTGGCACAGCTGAGCCTCAGACTCAGAAAAGGGCAGCTGGCCACATCCACGGCTATCACTGCCCTCTGCCGTCCGCAGGAAACTCCTCCGACAGCTTCGCCAGCGGAAGGCCTTGCGTTCAGGAGACACTGGATTCACGCTTCTGGGCTGACACTGTCCCCGATTGTGACACAGGGGACCCCGAGGAGCTGCCATGAGCAACTGTCTGAGGAAATACGCAGGCACAGCCCCCGGACAAAACGTTTCCTCTGTGTTGTCAACAGTGCCTGATGTTCAGAGAAGCAAAACCTCAGCTGGGCTTGGTTTCAGGAGGGGACGTCTGCTTTTCTCCCAGGCCCCACGGCAGGGCTACTCCCCGGGTGCTCTCCCTGGGAGAAGCGCTTGTTCTCTGCCTCCCGTGCGGTACTTCGCCTGTGCCTCCTGTCGGCCCCTTCCCTCCTCCTCCACGTTACTGGAGCCCAAGTCTCAGCCTGACGTGGCTGGAGCAGGCCTGACGGGGAGCAGGGCCCTGGGGACACAGCCTGGCTCGAGCAGGTGCTCAGCTGGCCCAGGCGGGCCTCCCTCCTCCTCTCCCCGCTGGGCTGCCCTGCCTGCCCCGGGTGCGCACCCTGCTGGCTCCACTCTGGCTCCTGGAGGAGGCCGGCACCCACACCCACCGAGGACGGCCTGCGGAGCAAAGGCAGCGCCGTGCAGTCCGCAGCCTCCGCGCCTCACTCGGCCTCCGTGTCTCAGGCTTCACCGTTTCTTCAGGGCCCCTCTCTGCCCCCCGAGTGCAGAACTCCCTTCCCACGTTGAGGGAAGCGGGAACATGAAACACCCTCCACTGGACCAAGTTTACTGAGTTTAAACTCAGATGCAGCAGAAGTTACAGGAACACTCTCTTTTTGCGCATCTGTGAGTATGGCTGTATCTATTCCTGCTCTACTCGCAGCCAAGTAGGTCTCGACTAGAAGACGGAGGAGGAAGAGTCCGTATCAGGTCAGCAGGGGAGAAGACGTCAAGAAAGAAGAGCTGCCCAGACAGCGCGGGGACAATGACCAGCCGGAACCGGCCACTCCACGTGGGTCTCGGGGGCTGCTGGGGAAGCAGTGTCAGCCACGTCGGGGCAAAGCCAGGCTACGAGGGGTTAAGAGGAGGAGGTTCCCACAGGTGCCGCTGGCAGGTGGAGGCGGGAGACAGCTTGGGTATGTCGGCAGAACAGGGGTCTCCGAGGGCAGGGAGTGGGGGGCCGGGGAGAAGGCCTGGGAGGAGCCGAGAGGAGGGGACTGAGATGGAGACACTCAGGCACGGAGGCCCTGGTGTGTCTGTGCACTGGCAGGCGGGGCGAGAGAGCAGGCAGGGCACTTGGGAGACCGGACGAGACCCGGGGCTGCCAGTGACGGCTGCTCGAGAAGCTCCGAGCCGCTGCAGCAGGAGGCGGGTCCACGCTGCCAGACCCCCGTCCCTGGGCTGCCTCCGCCTGGTTAAGGTCGGGGCGGCACACGCGCTGTCTACGTGCAGAACGTGCGGAAACCCTCTGAAGTCCGGGCAACAGGTTCTGTTATTCTCTCCACGCTACAGATGAGGTTAGCTGAGGCTGAGAAGGGCAAGTGGCTCGGCCAGGCGGGAGCGGGGACTGAAATCCAGGTCACCCGTCCTCTGAGGGAGGTCGCACGGATGCGTCTGTCTGGTCCGCGCCTTGTGGCCCAGGAGCAGGGACAGCTGAGGGTGCCCAGGGCGCTGCTGCCTGGGAAGAGGGGGACGCCCGACTCCAAGGGGCTCGGGGACAGCATGGTGGGCAGAGCCAGGCAAGTGCCCAGGGCACCTGGAGGCTGCCGAGAGAAGGTGTCAGCAGACGAGGCGGCGGTGGTGGCGGGGCGAGAAACAGACCCTTGTCCCCGTGTTGAACCTGGGAAAGTGGAGGACAGCGGCGCCGCTGAGCACGACGGGGAGACACGAGGACAGCGCCGGCCCCAGCCCACACTGCTGCACACCGAGGCTCCCCCACACCGGGCATGGCTCTCACACGCTCCCACGTGCTTGGACGTGCTCGTGTCCACATGTCCCTGTCCGTGTTGGTTCCTGGCCTTGCACCAAACCCAGAGAGGAGGCAGGACCTGCCCGAGGCCACGCTCCCTGTGCCAGGAGCTGGGCCCGTGTCTGGCTGCAGCTGGAGCTCACTTAGGCTCCACAGCAGCCCGACGAGCGCGGCGTGGTCGCCCAGCTCACGGGGGAGGAGGAAAAGGCTACGGGATGAGTGACCTGGTCAAGGAAGTGGCAGGGCTGCGACGGGCCCAGATCTGTCTGGACGCACAAGTGGTGACGCCAGCAGGGGTCCTGGACCCCAGCCCAGCAGGAAGGAACGCTCCATGATGGGGCAGCAGGGAAACCACGTGTCCCCGACGCGCCCACCCGCAGGCCACCTGCCCTGGGCCCCACAGCTGCCCAGAGGCGCAGCCTCTCCTCCACCCCCGCCATGGCAGGGCCAAGCAGCCGGCACCAGCAGCTGCCACAGCGGGAGCACGCGGGGCGGGGGGGCTCCGTGCTCAGGGGACACAGAGAGGAGCAGAGACCGGGGCACCCTGCACGCAAGGGAGGCAATGCCGGGGGTCGTCACCGGGTCCTTTTGGTTCTTACAAACCGGGAGGGAAGTGAGGAGGAGGGACCTGGGAGGGAAGCGGTGACGGGGACCCGTGTCCCCTGCGCCTGCTCCTCAGTCCTCCAGGCATTTCCAGCCGCAGGGACAGCCTGCAGGGGACAAGGGCCTCAAAGCAAGCCGCCAGCTCTGGACCCCGGAAGGCCCCGCAGAGGGTCGCGGCGCTACGTACTTGACGTTGGTGTTGGTGCAGATGATGTACTCAATCTCGTCCGAGTAGGGGTTCTGGAACGTGAAGCTGCTGGTGCGGATCAGCATCCACTCCCGGTTCTTGGTGCGGAACCGATACATGACCGACAGCACCTGGCCTTTCAGCTTCACCACCTGAGGAGACATTTGCGGAGGACGTCAGCACGAGGAGGGACGGTGACAGGAGGAGGGACAGCCAGCAGGATCTCAGAACAGGGGCACTGTGGCCAGGGGACAGCAAGAGAGGGAGAGCGGTTAGGTGACGGGAACCTCTGTCCACTCCCCGTGACACGGGGCACTGCATTTGGGCCATGCTGTGACCACCGTGTGAGGAACCAACCAGCGAAGGCCCACTTTACGTCAGGACTTTTTATCCAGCGTTTACAAATCAGACCATGAAAACGCCACAAGCCAGAGTGTTTCTCTTTTTGCCTTGCCTGCTAGGGTGCTCTGGGTTTTGTGCTAGAACCCCCTAAGTCATTACCTCACTCAGGTATGTAGCCACGTTGCATTCATGGATTTAGTTCTTCAAACCTCATGTAAAAGATTCCTAACCTCTGCTTGACACTGTGAAATGGACTCAGTATACTCTCTGGGAGGAAATGTAATAAAATGATAAATCTCTATGCATTATTTATTTACATGTATCTATCTATTACTACATTTATGTTGTAATGTGATTTCAAATGTATTCCTCAGATATATCCTCGCAAGAGTTTGGTGAGGTGATTTTTATTATTTATGGAAAATAATATTATACTAGGACTCAAGAAATTAACCAAGTCACCCAAGACCAGACGACTTCAGTGGAAAAGCCGGGCAGGAGGCAGGATCTTACGTCCCAATCGCAAGGTCACCTCCGCAGCCACACAGGTGCTCTCTGGTCCTATGGAGACCCGCAGTGGTCCCCACCCACCCGCGGGGCACGTCCCAGGACCCCCAGCAGACGCCTGAACCTGCAACTAGGACTGACCCCTGTAGATGCTACGTCTTCTCCTATCCACACACACCTAGGATGAAGTCTGACTTACAGATTAGGCCCAGTCAGACATTAACAACAATAACTGATAATGAAATAGAACAATCGCCACTGTACGTGGACACCACGGCTCCTGCGCTTCGGGGCCATGGTGAGTGCGGTAAGGGTCGCCTGACACAAGCACCGCGGTGCTGTTGTTCTGATGGCCGGAGCGGAGGGCAGGCAGCGCACACAGCCCGGGAGCCACGTCCCAGTCCTGACAGCACACGCTTTCATCACGCTACGCAGAGACCGGAAACTCATGAATTGTTTATGTCTGGAACTTCCCACTTACATTTCAGACCAAGGCTGACCACAGATGACTGACAACCGGGGCAGTGGGAAGTGAAGCCATGGGTGGGGGCGACGGCACACGTGCAGAAGCGACTGCACACGCCGTACGTACACACGCAACACAAAGACGTGTGAGTACGCGTGCACACTCTCACTCACGTGCAGTCCTCGCGGCTGGAGCACAGACAGGAGGAGAAGGAACATACACGGGTCCAGGCCTGGGTGTAGCTGCGACCCCAGGACGAGATGACGCAGGAGCTGTCCCCTCTCCTAGGACACGGCAGGGCTGGGACCTCGTTGGGCCTGTGGCAGCCGGGCCTGCCTGACCCAGAGATCGGAGATCTCAGATAACAGTGGGGACGTCTTGGTCCCGAGTCCCCCCACCCCGGCCTGGGGCCCAGCAAGGAGCCGGCACGCAGAGCACACGTCCCCAACCGAGTCGTTTGAACCGGGCTGAGGGGTCTGCAGGCCCCACGCCCAGGCTGACCGTCCTCTCTCCGCACTGCCCACAGGGGAAGCCGGAGGACAGCCAGGCCGAGGGCGTCAGCCTGCCAGCAAGGCTCCCTGGCAGGAAGTCCCGAGTGATAAATACCGGCAGGAAAGTTCCCGGACGGTGGGGGCCTCCCTGGCACCACAGGGGGAGGCGGGCTGTGGGGTGAGCCAGGCTGGGCACGTCTGTGGCCCCAACAGGACCCTGGCTCTTCCCTTGCAGGGGCCAGAGGTCAAGGCCACGCACCCCCTCAGGTCAGCATTCTGGGGTGCTGCCACGGGGCCTGCTCTGTGTCTGCGGCAAACAGAGGAGACAGGCGGCCGCCAGCCGCATTTCCGGACTGTCTCCGCGCTGGGGAAGCGCAGGAAGGCGCCGTCTATGCCTCAGCGGAGCGCCTGAGACGGTGGGACTTGCTCGTTCCACGCAGCGACCGTGTGCAGAGCTCGGCCCTAGAGCTGCAGACAGAACAGAGGAGGGGAGCGGCGGTTCTGCGCCCTCCTGGGGCCAGGCTGCAGGCGAGACACTTGTCACGTTAGCTCACGTGGTCTTGGTGACAGTTCTCAGTGAGCCTGCACAGCGCGCCGGTGTGGTCGGGTGCCCTGCCCAAAGCCTCAGGGGTGCAGAGGACGGACGGGCCCTATACCTGCCCGAAGCCTTCCCACGGGTCCCTGCTGCCAAGGCACAGGCTTGGTTCCCAAGAGCTTCTCACCCAGCCGAGGCAGGATCGGCGTGTGGACGACCGTGACCACGAGAGAACATGCCAAGAGCCACCACAGAAACCTAGGCCCAAGTGAGTGCCACAGGTCCACGGGGGTGAGGAGAGACAGCCTGTTGTCAGGGTCCAGACGGGGCTGCCGGAGGGGGACGGGGGAGCGCAGTCCAGGGGTGCAGGGTTGGCAAGCGGGGTGTGGGGAGGGCTCTCCCGGCAGGAGGCACGGCGCGGCAGGTGTGAGGGGTTGGGCCATGCACGGAGGCCATGCAGGTGACAGCCAGGCCTGATGACCGGGCGAGATGCTGACACAAGAAAGCACAAAGACCGAGCAGAGCAGCCGGCCCGGCCTGTCCCCACCATCACCAGTGCCACGGAGGGTGGGCAGGAAGGAGGGGTGGGGTGCAAGGCTGCTCTGAACGTCCCTGGTCCAGCTCTCCCATTTGACTTCTGGGTAAACCGAGACCCAGACAGGGCCTCCATGGCAGACACAAATTTCCAGGCCCCTGGCCGGCACGCTGTCACCGCACAAACTCAGATTCCTCACAGGCCTGACCACATGCTACGGGTCTCCTGCCCAGGCTCCTCGGATGCTTTTGTTTAAACTCGGAGTTCAAGGGCCGGCCGTGGCCGGCACAGCCGCCGCCTGCTTTTGCAGGAACGAGCCCTTCCCTGTGTCAACACTGTCCCCCACCTCGGCTGCAGGTGGCGACAGCCCAAAGAACACAAGCCCGGGCCAGGCCCAGCGTGCTCCAGGACGTCCCTGCGGCTGCTCCGCCACTGCCCTGGGGCCTGGGCTGGGGCCCCGGCTGCCGGCAACAGGGGGTCACCGCCTAGGCCTCCCTCCCACCTGAGGAATGAGCAGCTGCTCAGAGAGAGAGTTATTTAAGCTGGATACCAGGGTGGGATCCGATGTTAAAGTCTTTATTTTTCTTGTCAAAACCAACCAGGTTCTGACAGCGTCAGCAGTTTGAAACCTCAGACGTACTGTCAGACGGAGCGGCCTGTGCCGGGGTGTGGTGCTAGGAGTGACGCCGTGGACGCAGCAGGCCTGGGCACCGGGGTGCCGGGAGTGACGCCGTGGACGCAGCAGGCCTGGGCACCGGGGTGCCGGGAGTGACGCCGTGGACGCAGCAGGCCTGGGCACCGCGGTGCCGGGAGTGACGCCGTGGACGCAGCAGGCCTGGGCACCAGGGTGCCGGGAGTGACGCCGTGGACGCAGCAGGCCTGGGCACCGGGGTGCCGGGAGTGACGCCGTGGACGCAGCAGGCCTGGGCACCGTGGTGCCGGGAGTGACGTCGTGGATGCAGCAGGCTTGGGCACCAGAAGGAGGCCCAGGCACCAGCTGTCACTGTCTTGCTATGTGACCTGGGGCAGGGAACAAACCTCTCTGAGCCCCAGTGTTGTACTGTGAAAAAATGGGATGACAACACTCACTGTGTAGGTCTGAGGATGACACAGGACGACGTCTGAAAGGGTCCAGCTAGCGACGGGCACAGCATGGTGGCCCCGTTGCTGTTGAAGCCTCATTCCCACACCCCCGCAGAAAGGAAGCCAGCCCCACCCAGACCTGAGGACGCCGGAGGATGTGAGGTTTGTAACGGTCCCCACGTACTTCGCAAGCACATGGTGGGAAGAGACACACCCTTGCTATGTTTAGCCACCCTAAGGTCACGTCTTCTAGAACGAAAGCCACCTCCCCTGGGTTCCATCCACCTGGACTACCCTGCCCTGTTCCAGGCGCGACACTCGGTGGCGGGCAGCGTAGAGCAAAGCACAGACGCGCCGTCTGCCACGGACAGGGCAGGATCCGGGAAAGAAGGCAGAAAGGAAAAAATACACCCCAAACAAGCCAAGGGGCAAATAAATGGACACAGCTGCTGTGAAGGAGAACGTGGGGCGGGGAGGAGGCTGGGCTCTCGCGTAGCCGGGAGGTCACTGACGGCGTCTGAGACGACAGGAGGTGAAACCAAAGGATAAGACGTCAGTTGGGTTAAGAGTGCGGGGAAAGCATCCGGCTGGGGAACAGCACGTGCCAAGGCCCTGCGGTGGCGGAAGGCGAGTTCGAGGGGCCAGAAGCAGGCCCGTGAGACTGGGGCGCAGCACCCGCGTGAGGATGGGGGCGTGGTGCAAGAAGCTGCAGTAACGAGCTTGCACTTGATTCTAGACATCCCGGGAAGGTTTGATGTCAGACGCGGCAAAACCGAATTGATGTTTTCAGACTGGCCTGGAGCGGCACAGGAGTGAAGGCAGAGAGGCCAGCAGGGAAGCCACTGCCACAGTCAGGAGGGGACCTGGGGGCCTGGTCGGCTGGGCGGGGGCGAGGAGGGGGCTGGGTGTGCGGAGGGGGGTCAGGAGGGTGCTCCTGTCTCGGGCCTGAGCAGCCAGCAGGCCATGGTGTGAGGGGCCTGGGAGGCCTCCATGCCAGGCTCACGGGGCACACGCGGGGAGGGCAGGGCGGGGCGGGAGTCGGGGGTGGCAGGTCAGCTGCGGCGACGCTGCAGAGGGGAGGGAAGGGCAGCTGCGGGCAGAGCGCCGGGCGGCGTGGCAGGTAGAAGGTGGAGGAGGAGGAAAAGCAAAGGGGGCCGGGAAGCGGGAAGGAAGCGGGATGTTCTGGAAGGGACGCGGAGTGTGCAGGGAGCCGGCGGTGGAGAGATCCACCCACACACGTGGCATCAAAGTGGAGCCTCAACTGGCGCAGATGCAGCGGGGCCTTCACGGGGCGCTCGGCCACCAGGGCCGCCCAGAATGGTCGCAGGCAGAATGGAAGCACGCGTCCCTCAGGCGAAAGACCAACTGTCACTCCCTCCTGGAAAGTGACTCCGAGTCCTCTCCCCTGTGACACTCCCCCTCTGCTCCTTCCCGGGCTGGCGCCCTGCGGAGAGAGAGGGAGCGGCCCTCGGTTTGAATCCCGGTCCTCACGGCCGTCAACCACGTGGCAAGAAGCTGCTTTTGCTCCACTGAGCCTCACTTTACTCTCCCGCGACAGGAGGATGACAATGAGCACCTGCTACAGCCGTCCCCTGTGAGGAGTCAGCACGGTCGGGTATGCGACAGGACTCTCCACCGTGTGTGGCCCACAGCGGGTGCTCGGCACACAGCAGCTGACGGCAAGGACGCACCCAATGCCTGAACTCGGGCAGCCGTCCGCTCAGGCGCCCAAGCGTCACCCCAAGCCCCTCCCCGTCACTGTCTCCACACGGCGTCACCACTTCCCAACCGCGGCTACAGCAAAGTGCCTCCTGTTTTAATCCCCACCATTCCCGCCCCGAGTCCGGCCTCGTCATCTCTGACCAGGACATTTAAAAGCTTCCTGATGGGTCTCTGTTTCCAGTTATTTCTCATGTCTGTTTCTTTGGCCTATCTGGGCTACAGGTCGCTTTTCAAATGACTTTGCTTAAAACCCTTGAAGGAATCCTCACTGCCCTTCGCTGCCTGAGGAGGGAAGGGGAACTCTCGCGGCGTGACTGGCCCTTCCTGGGCTCCTGCACCCACCGCCCAGCATAGCACGTGGCGGCTGGGCCACTGCGCTGGCAGGGGCTCCCACCGGCCACGGCCCTTGGTCCGGGATGTTCTCTCATTTCATCTGTGTTCAGCCTTGGGGACCCGTCCCAGCGGTTCCCTCCCCTGGGACACTGTTCCTGCCTCTGCCCTGCGCAGCCAACCCTGCACCCTCTGCACTCTGCCATCTTTTCCTCACGACGCTGCGGGGTTCCTGTCGTCCCCACTGCACTGTGGCTCCTTCCCGGCAGGGCCCCAACTGAAGCCTCAGCTGGGAGTTTGCAGCCTGCCGGGCACGTAGCAGACTGATGTCCTGCCAGCCACGCCCACAGGCCCCGGGCTGCACCTGGGCATCGGCAGTACAGACCTGCTGGAAGCTCTCTCGCAGGTGGCTCTGGTCCTCGGGGTGGCAGAACTCCAAAATGTCCTTTCCCAGAAGATCCTAAATAGAAGAGACAAGCTTGCGTGATCCCAGACCCCACCTGCAACTGCTTATCCACTCACGTTAGACAACAGTGCTCATTCCCGTCTCCTTCAGCCCGTCCCGCCGGGGGCTCCTCTCCCCGGGGGCCCGCAGGGAGCTGGCGTCCGCACCCAGGCTCGGTCCCGCCGGCAGGCGCACGGCCCACTTCTGACTGTGCCAAGCGCGGCATCAGCAGCTTCAAATGCAATTTCATTTCTGTTTGCCTTGGAGAGGCAAACTGTAATAAACATATTTTAATAAACATAAAAAGAAAGCAAGATGGTAGCCCGGAGCCACATGTGCTGCCTGTGAGAACTGGGGCTGCTAAGTGTGGAAACTGTCCCTCCTGCAGTGAAGAAACGAGGTCACCACAGAGTAACCACACTGGGTGTAGCCTGTTCCCTACTGACCTTCACTCGTCTGCGTTTCATGCCAGGGACCCGCCATGAACCGCAACACAAGCGTGTGCCACAGTGAAGCAGACCAGGGTAAGACACACCATGAAGAGCAAGTTCAGCCGTGTTGTGGGAAAGCGGCCCAGCTGCAAGTGTCTGAGGCAGCAAAGGGCTTACACGGACTCGCGGATCAGAGCCCAGACAGCAAACGGCTAAGCGGGAGCTGGTGCCGGCAGTGGCGGGGAGGGCTCACCTTGGTGCCATGGGGCACCCAGATGTTCCCGGAAGGTGCCAGTGGATAAATGAATTTGGCTGGAACATTCTGCCATCAGAGGGTGCGGTGAATTTGGAAACAAATCCATTTTCCCTTTTCTTGCATCTAAGAATCTCAAAGTTCGCAGGAATCCAGAGATGCAGAACCACATGAAGGCTGCCGGCATGTCCGGTCTGAGCTGTTGCTAGCTATTAAGTGTGCGTGTGACTGAAGTACTCAGCATACCCCAAACTGTGTTCCTTAGAACAAAGATGTTTTTCTTTAAAAAAATGCTTTTTGTTTTGAAAGAAATTTAGATCTACAGAAAAGTTGAAAGAATAATACAGTAAACTCCTGCATATCCTTCATGTATATTCAACAATTGTCAATATTTGGCCACATTTGCATTTTTTATCTGTGTGTATAGATACATACATATGCATATGTGTGTATGGACACATACATAGGCATATGTGCGCATCCAGATACATACATAGGCATGTCTGTATACTTAGCAATTTCTTGCTGAGCCTCTGAAAGTAAGCTGCCGACATGACACTTCTCCCCAGTGTGTACCTCCTAAAACGACATTATCTTAGACAAGAACAACATACCATACCATGCCTAAGGCATTTGATAAAATCACTCAATATTCCTACGCATGAACACTTTGTCTGTCTCCCTAGTGGTTTTTCTAGTGATGCGTCTTCAGCCGCGGGACACAATGAAGACTCTCACGTCACATACTGTTGTTCTGTCTCTTAGTCTGGGACAGCTTCTCCTACCTTTTTGTGTTTCTCATGACACTGACTTCTAACAAAACAGTTTGGAACAAAGCCCTGAAAATGTGTCCCCTGTAAAAAAGTTTCCAAGTCCCCGTGGAAAACAAAGGGGACATCTAGGTGGGCACCTTTACCTGCCTTGGCAGATCTTTCACATTAATGAGCTTTGCATTAATTGATGAGATTAATTGACCAGAGGGTCTCCTTCATTAGAACATCTGGCTCCAGTCTGTAAAAGGTCAGCCAGAGAAACACAGTGGCCTGGGCAAGGCCGGAAGCAGGCATTTCAAGGGCAGGTGTTTACAGTCCCTGTCTAGCTATGGGAGGACATCGCGCTACCCAGGCAGGGACAAGGATGTCCAGGCTGTTTCCCCACAGGGTCCTGGTGTCATGTCCCAAATAGATAAGGACGTTTTCAGGAAAGTTAAGTCTCTATCCAGCCGCTGAGAGCCCACGACTGCCCACTGACCTGGGGCTGGTAGCCGATGACGCTGATGCACCGCGGGTCCACAAACGTGATGACGCCATCTGAGTTGTGCCGCGACAGGAACTCTGTGGGCACCGACATGCCGTTCATGTCCATGCACACGGGCGAGCTGGTCACCTGGAACGAGAACACCCCTGCTGAGGCGGTGCTGGCAGGACAGAGGGAGGCAGGTACCCTCCACGCGGGTTTGATTTCACGCACCCTTGCAGGCCGTTAGTGCAGCGAGCCACACCTTCAACTATCATGACAGCTGCCGCTTCCTCTACACGGCTGAGCTCCAGGTGCCTCGTCGGCCAGTGGGAATAAGGAAACCTACACTCCCACGGGGTGGCTGTGACGTTCAACAGAGGCACCTCGTGTGAAGCCTTGGCACAATGCTTGGTACTCAGTCGGTGCTCAATCAATGTTAATGCCCTTCCCTTCTCCCACCTTCCCTTTGCTAAGGATGGAAAATGAGCCTAAGGAACCGGTTGAAGTATCTGCAGCACATACATGTATGGACTGAATTTACCCAAATATTCTTCCTTCACCCATCTGCAAGAGACACCCGGCGCTTGGCATATGTGAATGAAATTGCTTATTTATGTGTCTGAAAAGTCAGACCTGAGACACTGGGGACCTCTGACCCACGTCTGTTACGTTTCCCTTCACAGCCGGGAGGACCCTCGATGTCCTCAGGAGAATGACAGTCCAGCTGACCGCGTGGCTACTGTGTATGCCAGACACTGAGCACATTTAACTTACACAAGTCAAAGAGGACACGTCCCTGCCCCAGTGGAGCTCATGGGGAAGAAGCCTGTGCCCAACGCACCATGCGGAACAGGCAGGGGAGACGACGCCCGAGCTGGGGACTCAAAGCTGAGAGCGCAGGGAGGAGGGGGGTCGACTGTGACGAAGGAGCTCAGGGACTCAGTGCAGCTGGGTTTTGAAGGATGGGTGGACGGGAAGGATGCAGGAGGAGAAAGAATTCCGGAAAGAGGAGAAGGGGACAAGGGACCCCAGGCAGGGGGGCGTGCGTGGAGGGTTCGGGAAGGGGATGGTGTGGCTCGGGAGAGGGCCGTGGTGCGAGGGGAGGGAGGGCAGGGGGGGTGGAGGCGACCAGACCGTGGGGGACCTGCACGGGAGCTGAGCAGGGCTGTGGCGCGAGCAGAACTTGACGCGGCGGCAGCTGGCGCAGGCCGGGGAGTGGGCAGACGCAGCCCCTCCACGCAGCACGAGCTCGGCCCCTTACAGCCCTCGAGCCCCTTTTCCTCTTGACTCGGCCTCAGCCTTGTCCCGCAGAGTGAGACGCGAAGCCCACCCGGCACCGAGAACACAGGCGGCCAGACCCTCGGTCCTGCGCTCGGCAGCAACGAGCCTCCCTCTGAGGTCAGAGAGGCTCTGGCTCTGCGCTTACCTGGAGCCTCCCGATGGCCACGAGGCAGTATTTACTGCCCTGTCCCACGTCTGCGTCCTCCTCGGGGATAGTCATTCCTGCAGCGAGAAACGCCAGCGTCACCAACATGCGAGGGTGCGTGGGAAAGGGGAAAGCGCCCACGACTTTATTTTCATGATCAAAAACACAGATCCACTGTTGGCCACTTGGGGCTGGGAAACCGGCCAGAGAATTAACCAGTTCCTCGCCCATTTCCTGTCCCGTCTCTGCCTGACACCTGGGGATGAGTTCGTGGCACATCTCTGCCTGCAGCTGCGGACGAGGCAGAGAACACTGAGGAAGATGAAATGGAGATAATTCAGCCACACATTCGTGCGGTTTAGCCAAAGCACTGAGTTAGGAGGAAATTTCAGTAAGAAGCCTACGTGGGTCGTCCAGGTTATCTCACTTATCTGCGGACAAAGAGTCGAACAAAGGCCGTAAGAGGAAAAAGAAAAACAAATAAAAACCACTGAAGCTCAAGTTGCTAATTGCCAGGCAGGGAACACAACTAGTATTTCCCCTCGTGGGGAGATGTCAGGGTTTTTAAGGGCTAGAAGGGAGAAATCGGTGACAGTTACATTGATTAAGTGCTGCAAACTAGTGCTTTAGATAGGAAGGAACCGGTTAAAACAATCGGCATTGTTCACTGGGGTTAGAACAGAGTGTGGTCCAGTAAGGGCCTGGCACTGGGGTCTCTCACAGCGCAGGGTTCTCGAGCATCTGTGGCTGGTTAGAACCCCGCAGTGACAACAGTCCTTCTTGGTATCTCCTAGGCTGCTAAGCAGACAATTTCCTTCTGCACCTCGTAACACTTAACACAAATATTTCCACACTAGGTCAGACCAAAGGTTCCCGATGACAGAGTCACACAAGTACCGTGACGGCCTTTCCCCTGCGCGCTTTGAAGGGCGTGTTCAACACCACTGTGGTTCTACGAGCCCGAGAGATGTCACCCCTCTTCCTCCCACCACACTCCCCTCTTCTTTCCGTCCCTGTCCACCCGCCCCTGCAGGCACCCACTCTCTTCAGTTTCGGGGTCATCCCAGCTGTGTTTCTTTTGCACAATGAGCAGACACTGTACATTTTCTCACATCCTCTTCCTTCTGTGACGAGCAGGACACTTATAGATGCTCCTTGGACTTGGCTTATTCGCTGAACGGCGCCCCCTGAGACTCCTCCCACGTTCGTTCATGCAGCTCTTCCTCAATTCCTTTTCAGAACTGCATTGTGCTGCACCCTGGCCATGTGCCGTGGCTTATTCGACCACCTTCCTACACATGAACACGGGGCAGTTTCCAGCATTTTGCAATTAGAAACAACACTGCAATGAACAACCTTGGCAGGTCCCTGCTAGTGGGGTTACGGGGTCAGAAAGCAAGTGCACACGCAGTTTTGTTTTGCCACATTTCCCTGCAGAAGGGGTGCACCGATTTGCATTCCCACCCACGATGTGTGGGGGCTGCTCCCCCCCAGTCTTGGCCAACAGAACGCGCGGCCACATCATCTAACTTCCGTCGGACTGACAGGTGAGACACGACCTCCCAGTGCTGTCCGATGTGCGTTTCTCTAATTACCAGTGAGTCTGAACGTTGTTTCCTATGTTCAGGGACATTTTATATCTTGTTTCTTAGTAGCTTGTCTGCTGATGCCTCCTCCGTTTTCCTATTCTGTCTTCTGCCTGTCAACTTGTAAGAGCTCCCTGTGTATCTGGGATGTTTTTAAGAGTTCATGGTATATGCTGTTGTGCATGTGTTTTCTAAGATGGTTCCGTCTTTTGCCTTTGCTTATGATGATTTTAAAATTTCAAAAACTGTATGTGGTCAGATTTACCAGTCATTTATTGCCTCTTGAGTCTGAGTCATGGTCAGAAAGCTACTTTCTATATGAAGGTTAAAGAAAAACTCACCCTTGTTTCCCTGTGACACTTTCATGGTTTCCTTTTACACAGTTAGATCCCTAATCCACCTGGAGTTATTCTTGGGCAGGCTGTGGGACAGGTGCCTAATTTCACCTTTTTCTTTTTTTTTTTTTTTTTGAGACAGAGTCTCACTTTGTTACCCGGGCTAGAGTGAGTGCCGTGGCATCAGCCTAGCTCACAGCAACCTCAAACTCCTGGGCTTAAGCGATCCTACTGCCTCAGCCTCCCGAGTAGCTGGGACTACAGGCATGAGCCACCATGCCCGGCTAATTTTTTTGTATATATATTTTTAGTTGGCCAGATAATTTCTTTCTATTTTTAGTAGAGACGGGGTCTCACTCTTGCTCAGGCTGGTCTCGAACTCCTGACCTCGAGCGATCCACCCGCCTCGGCCTCCCAGAGCTAGGATTACAGGCGTGAGCCACCGCGCCCGGCCTTCACCTTTTTCTAAATGGCTATCCAGTTGCCTCCCCGACATTTAGTAAAAATGTCCATCAATACACGAGTGGATTAATAAAATGTGGTCTATGTACACCATGGAGTTCTACTCAGCCACGAAAAACAATGGTGATCTAGCACCTCTTGTGTTACCCTGGGTGGGGCTGGAGCCCATTCTTCTAAGTGAAGCATCACAAGAATAGAAACGCAAGCACCACACGTATCACCATCAAATTGGTACTAACTGATCAACACTTATGTGCACGTATAGTAACAACATTCATCGGGTGTTGAGCAGGTGGGAGGGGAGGAGGGGATGGGTGTACACACCTAATGGGTGCCGTGTGCACCGTCTGGGGGATGGACATGCTTGTAGCTCTGACTTGGGTCGCGCAAGGCAACATGTGTAACCTAAACATTTGTACCCCTGTAATATGCTGAAATAAACAAAAATAAAGACCCAAACAAATGCAAATAAATGAATAAATAAAATAATCCAAATAAACACATAAAAAATGCAGCGATGTGAGATGCCACCTTTATCCCGTAACACATGCCCACATGTGCCGGGACCTTCTGTCCCATGGCAGTGTCTGCTCAGGCGCTGGCACCGCGGCACCTTGATGACAGGGGCGTCACCGTGTGCTGTGATGTCAGGAAGGACTGGGCCGCCCCTGCAGCTTTTCTTTTTCAGCGTGTTCTTGGCTATTCTTGAAGGTGTATTTTTCCACATGAAATTTAGTATCAACTTATCTGACCCCATGAAATAGCCTGATTGCCCTGAATGTGGAAATTAACTTCAGGAGAACTAACATCTTTATAGCCTTGAACTGCCCTACCCAAGAATGAGGGACTCTCCCATTTGCTTAAGCCAGTTTTGTGTCTTTCGGGAGTGTTCTGAAATCTTCCTCACGGGCACCTGTCTTTGTAGTAGTGCTTGTCTTTAGTAAGTACTGGTCCTTGTGAAAATTGTTACTAAGTAATCTTCTTTGTTACTATGATCAGTAAGGTTTTTCTCTATCACCATGCCCTCTGTTTACTGTTTACGTATATGAAGGCTATCGTTTTTTGCATATTAACACTGCATCGTGCTACTTCACTGAGTTATTTGTTTCAGTTAGTTTTATCACTAATTCACTAGGCTTTTCCAGGTGTACTGGTATATAATCTAAAAACAGAGATAGTTTTCCTTCTTCTTTGCGGATTCTTTTGCCGGTGATTTCTCTTATGTAATTGTATGGGCTGATATCTCCCTTACAGTCAAACAGCGGTAGAGACGGTGGGCATTCTTGCCTTGTTCCTGATCTTCGTGGAGATGTCTCGGAGGTTTCCTAATTAAATAAGACACTGCCTCTTGGCCTAAGATGTAACACACATACACACAACATATACACATTCATCATGTTAAGAAATTATCTCTTAATTATTATTTAGCGTTTCTGCAAATCTCTTTAACGGCTTGCTTAACAGCAGACAGCTGGATTCCAGGATCTGCTCAGCACCCCGTGTGTCACCATGCGCTGCTTCAGCCGAGGTGCATGAACAGAACACGGCCCCACACAGACACGCAGCCGGAAAAGCAGGAGGCTTTTCAGAACATGGCTGATGCTCCTCTTTGGTGTTTTCCCAAATCTTGACAAGTGGGAGCTTCTTAAAGACTAATTGCAATATGAAATCGAAACTCTATTAATGATTTTTATGCTGATATATTCAAATAGATTGGTCTGTCTAATACTTTGGGTGGATCTTTTACCCACACGTGATTTTATACATCGTGTACTGGTCCTTCGGAAAATATGTTTTCAACACATTACACAGATCTTCTAAGCGCTGACACACTGTTATAGAACATTAAAAACCACACCTGGTAATATCATCATGCGTATCATCAGAAACATCTTTAGATACCGGTCAGATTGCGGTGGAAGCAAGCTTTCCAAAATTCACATTTGCATTAGAAAACTTGAATTTTACCATTGACAAGAAATACTGTCAATTCTTTTCCTTGAAATGACAGGCTCTTTCGTTTTTTTTTTTTTTTTTTTAGAAAATATCTGCCAAATACACATGTTTGAATAGCCATAGTTTGTTTGTCAGTCATTTGTTCAAGTGAAAACTGCTTCATGGAAACAGAGGCTGGCTCAGCTCACTGCCCGAGGACACGCACGGGCTTTCCCCGACCCACCGCCGCGCTGTGGCGCTTCCCGTGCTGGGGTTTATACAAAATTCACAGTTTCACTGTCTGCTCAAGGACTTTCTCATGTGAAACCAGCTTTGTAAAAATTATTTATTGATTTATTCTACCGCGCGTGTGCGGTGATGAAGGACACGGTGGCTGCCGGGAGGACGGTTTGGTGCCACCGCCTTGACTACGGCGGGGCCCAAGCAAGCTGCCCCCATGCTTTTCCCGCCATCAGCGCAAACGTTAACACAGTGGAAAGGACAAACAGTATCTGAGAGTTGTTATAAAAATCGTGCGACTTCGTGTGCCCCAGAAACTGTCTCAGGGACTCCCGGGGCCCCTGGGCCACACTCCGAGAACTGCTGCCTTACGTGTTGCTGTGGCCCAGAGTTCGTCCTTCCCCCCGTGTCTCTTCCAAACTCCTTCCCCCACTGCCTCTGTTTCTAACCACACATGGATGAGCCCAGGACTGTGTCTCGGGGCTGCCAGACCCTGACCCACCTACTGCAATGTCCACGCAGGTCTTGTAGGTCCTCCAAACTCAGTCGTATCCAAATCTCTGCCAATGCCCTTTCCCCTTTTCACTCTCATGTGGAAGAGGCTGCCAGTGACCCACGTCACACACAGTCTCCCCATCCATGCTAAAAGCACCGCGATTTACTCAGAGTGGCAACACGCCCACTGCATTACAGGTGGTCAAGTGACAAGGCTCCAGCCGTCGGATGGACGCGGAGGTCCCTGTGTGTGGCCTTCAGGAACGCTCCTTCTTTCTGCATGAGACACAGACACGAGGGGCAGCTCTAGCAGCTGTCTTAAAAGGCAGGGAAGCTGGGGACACACAAGGATCGTGGAGCCGAAAGCTATGAGACTGAGTCCCTAACTACATCACAGAGCCACGGTGCCAATTCTGGACTTCAGGTTTTCTGCCTGAGAGGAAAATATATCAAATGAAGTTATTTAGGGCCCTGATATTTGGGCTTTCTGTTATATGCAGCAAACTCAATGGCATCTTTGTATACATTCCACCTCTATTAGAAGCAGTAACATGTCACTTAATTGGACTGATCAGCACCCAGAGTCATGTCTTATTTGGAAGAAATCCCCTTTCATGAGTGATTTTGGTGGAAGACAGTACCTAGCTTCCACTCTGGAAGTCAGAGAAGACGGACTTTTACCGTTTTCCTTCCGTTCAGGGTGCAGGGAGGTTCGAATTCATCCGTAGAGCAGAGTACAGTGTCCTGACCAGGCCATGGCTAATGAAGTCTCTGGGCTCCGTGCCTGCTGGACCCACCAGAGCTGCCTCGGTTTCTGCTCATCTTCCCGATCCTGTCCCCTAACCTCCAGGTGATTGATCTGATTAATGGGAGGCATTAATATCTATCCAACAATCCTGTCGTGGTTTCTAGGCTGTTTCCCGTCGTGCACCAGTGACTGCACACCTCGTATCAGAACTCTCAGTGTCATCTCCACTCCCCCTTCCTCCTCCTTCCTCCTCACCTGCTACATGTCAACGGCCACCAAACCCGGCTGCTCCAGCGCACAATTCCCTCTGCCGTCTGTCTGCTCCTCTCCACCCTGTTGTCCACATCAGCCCTAGAAGCTGGCCGCGCCTTCCTCTGCAGGAATGAACACAAGTCCCAAGTCTTCAGCACGGCACACACTACCATGCTAAATACGGCAACACCAAACACCAGGCAGGGCTCACGGGAACAGCACACAGGTGCCCTTAAAGATGTGCAGTTTCCTGCCCCTCGGAATTTAAAGAGCTGCTCTTTCAAGGGGACCAGCTGGTTCCAGGGTGACAGGTCGGCTGGGCAGCAGCACACAGCTGCCTGAAGAGCTGCTCTGAAGGCACAGAACGGACAGGAGGAGGGAAAAGCTACAAGGAAGAAGGTTCTTCCCGCTCGGTGAATGGGCGAGGGTTACAACCCCCGGTCTGGGACAGGGCAGATGGGCGCCACATGGCAGTGGAATCTCAGGGCAGGAGGTGTGCTCAGAGGACGCGAGTCCAAGCTCCCTGTGAAGCCTGGATGCCACGGCCATCCACTCCTGCTTGATCTCCTCCAGCGCTGGGGCGGCCACCACGTCCCCAACAATGCAGTCCTCTGTCTCCTTGATGATTCCGCCTGCTGGTCCTACATGTGCCCTGGGGCTGTGCACTCTTGCGCTGCCTGAGTGGCCCTTTGGACAAGAGGACAGTATGACGGTGTCCTTGAGTCTGTTCCTTTCCAGGCCAAGCATCCTCATGCCATTCACACTGGGCCTCCTGCAGAAGTGGTTTAGTCTCCCCACATCCTTGTCACTTTCCTGAATATGTTTCCGATGTGTTCCCCCCAAATGTGGTGCCCGCAATGCCCTGGTGTGACCACTACAGAGGCTTCCCCTCCTCCAGCCTGGACACTCGGAAGCTGCCCCTGGCATCAAGGGCGTCAGGTGTGGGTGATGCCCACAGTCCACCACAACCAGAGCGGCTTTTATTTAGTCGTTGTTGTTCTTAACCATAATGGAGTTATGCTTCCAGCCAAGATGGAATAGCAGAGATCAGATTTGCCATCTTGTCAGAAACAACCATCAAAAACAAACTGAAAACAGTACAAGAAATAATTGTTTACCAGCACCGGATGTCGGGTGGTGAGCCACGCCGACCTTGAGAAATGTGTGACAAATGAGATGAGCCCTGTGTTTGTCCCCAGCTCGCCACCTCAAGAGCTTCCAGGTCAGCAACTCAAATTTCACAATGTCTGGCACCAAATAAAAAATCGCCAGGCATGTAATAAAGCTGGAAAATATAACCCGCAATGCTAAAAAAAATCAACGAGCCAAAACATGACTCAGAGCTGAGACAGATTTTAGAATCAGCACACAAACACATTAAAACTATTTTTATAAATGTATTCCATATGTTCGGACCATTAAGCAGACCATGGAAGATACAGAAAGACCCAAACCAAACTCTTAAGAGATGAAAACTACAACGTCCGAGATGGAAAGTGTGTTGGATGGTGTTAATGGTATATTAGACCCGGCAGAAGAAAAGAGAAAGGTTAACTTGAAAACAGCAATGGAAACTATCCGAAAGGAAAAGCCGGGAGTAAGATTTCTTTTCCCAATGAAATGAGCATCAGTGAGCTGTGAGACACTGCCAGGGCCTAACACACGTGCAGCCATAGTCTCTGGAGGAGAAGGGAAAGGACACAGAAAAACATGTTTGAAGAAACAAGGCTGAAGAATTTCCAAATCTGATACAAAGTATAAATCTTTGATGCGAAGTGCAAAATGGAAAGACACACATCTAGACGGGGCGCTGTGAGCTTGAGGTGGGCCTGAGCTCACACAGAGTCGCCCCCTGCGCGGGGCTGAAATCAGAGTTGGTCCACGCGGGTGTGAGGTGGGCACCGGCAGCCCTGTTAGTGGATCGGAGCTCTCTGACCCGTCACCTCCCGCGTAGGACGGGAGTGAGAACGCTCCCTGCACGGCGGGCGGCGGCAGGCGCTGGAGAAGACGATGCGTGCGGGGCACTCAGCTGAGGCCCAGGTGCCGGCTTCCGTCTCGTCCCCGCCCTCCTTCCCCGTGGCTGGTAAACAGGGGCATTACAGACGAAGAGGGCAGGTGGCTAAGTGCGCACGGCCGTGCTGAGGGACAGAGCGCGGTGCCACAGGCCAGACAGGAAGCAGAGGAACAGCGTGAAGAACCTTCTGATCCAGCTGCCACCCAGAAACTGTGCTTCTCAGTTCTGCCCTTTGGACAGACCTTTTAGCGTTAGGGTCTCACTGGCTCAAACTTGAGACCATTTTCATTCTTCATTCAACAGGAGTTGACTGAGAACTTTTGCAGATTAAAAAACAACAAAACAAAATTCTCTTTATATTCCTCCCATCAAGGGCTGAAGTTGGATTCCTGGGTGACTATGTTGACCAGTAAAATACACTGGAAGTGACACTATGTGACTTCTAGATAAGTGGCCCCAGACAGCGTGGAGCAGAAACAAGCACCCTTACTGCACCCTGCCTGGACTCCTCATCCAAAGACTCCGTGAGCGTAATTAAGTGGTGGTGGTGGTTTTACGCCAATCAATACAGTAAAATAACCCCAACTGTGAGGCGCATCAGCCTAGGAGTGGGTAGGAAGAGACCTGAGGGGCCCTAAGATACCTTTCCTTCAAGCATGTAAATGGGCTCACTCGTGAGAATGCATTTTAACCAACCAAGTAGAATAATACTTGGCTTTGCAGAAATTAAGCAGGCAAGTTGCCACTTATTAACTAAATAAAGTCTTAATGTGGGCAAGTAATCTTTAGTTGTGAATGAAATCCAAGTGTATGTGTGTAAAATTTCCAGCAAATCTGTCGTAAATCCCACCTTCCTGGAAGGAATGAGCTCTCTGAGTGCCCAGGCCTGCGGGTGCTCCCCAGGTCACTGGCCCAGCTCCCCATGGAAGGGACGGCCCCGAGCCAGGGGACCAGACACGCGTGGCAGCCCTGACTCCAGCCCCACGAGCAGCTGCAGAGACCCCACTGCTGGCAGACCTGCAGCCACTGCCACTCGGGTGACCAGGGCCTTGAGGTGGCAGTGGACGACTGCAGGAGGGCAGGGGAGGGCTCTGCATTAGCAGATGGAAAGGATTTAGGTGCAAGCTCTCACACGCTACTCGTGACGAAATGCCACTATGACAGGGTAGGATGGAGCAATCTCCACAGTGGCATCTGGATATTTGGATTTTTATCTACTTTCCAAGCATTGCTTGCATACTATTCTGAAGTAATACATGGTTTTTAAAAATAATTTTGACTCTTATTATTCAACAATAGAAAGACAACTATCCCAATTAAAAAATGAGTGAGAGATGTGAATATTAAAGAAGACACACAAATGGCTAATACGCACATGCCAAGATGCTCCACATCATGAGTCATTCGGGAAATGCACATCAAAACCACAGTGAGATGCCACCTCGCACCCGCTAGCATGGCTGTCATCATGTTTAGAAATGCAATACCACGTGTTGGTGAAGACAGGAGACCCGAGAACCCGCACACACTGCTGCTGGGAATCCACAGTGGTACAGAACACGGCCTGGCCGTCCCTCATGAGGTTAAACACGGAGCCACATACGGCCAGCAATCCACGCCTAGGTTCACATCCAAGAGAAAACATGAACGTTCACAGCAGCATTACCCACACAGCCAAAAAGTGGAAACGACCCACGTGTCCATGAACTGACGCATGGATGAACAAACATGGCCGACCTGTGCCACGGAACGTTCTTCAGCAATAAAAAGGGAGAACCGATGCGTGTCCCAGTACGGAGGAACCTCGACAGCATCGTGCCAAGTGCAAGAACCCAGACACAAGGGACCCCAAATCACGTGAGCTCGCCTGTGTGAATGCCCAGAACAGGCAGGTCCACAGACACAGAGTGGACCGGGGTGGCCCTGAACTCGGAGGACGGGAGGGGTGGCTGCCACGGGCACCGAGGCCGGCTCCACACCCCGGCCAGTGCCACGATCACTGCTTTCCTACTGTCACTGCTGCCTGCAGCAGACCTGAAGGGGATCGGATGCGCTAGGCTTCGTGTTTCTTCCAAACGGTTACTCAGTCGTCCTCAAACTTCTTCCTAATTGTTTTCCTTTTTCCACTCACTAGCTGAAAATACTTCCTGTCGCACACCACGTTTCTAGAGATGCTTGAGTTGGTTTTAGGGCTTGTATGTTTGCTCAGTAATTTGATTTGTGAATTCACTTACCACATCTTATTTATGCTTTAAAATATATTTCCATAGCTAATAAGGCAATTATTCCTCAAAACTCTGTTCATCAAAATTTTATTATATACGTTTCTATGTATTTGGCTATATGAATTTCAGAATTAATTCATCATTTGACAGAAATTCCACTGGGACTATTACTGAAATTGTATTAAATACAAAGATTAAATTAGAAAGTACTGAAATCCTTACAACGCTAAACCTTCCTATCAAAGGATATGCATGACTCTGCACTCAGTTGAATCAACCATATCCCTTCAATATCATTTTGTAGAAATCTTATATATTTCATGTTAGCATTATTAACACATACTTTGCATTGTTTTTATTTTTATTTATTTATTTATTTTTTTGAGACAGAGTCTCACTCTGTTGCCCAGGCTCGAGTGCTGTGGTGTCATTTTTATCTTTTTGAGATGGAGTCCCATTCTGTCACCAGGGCTAGAGTGCTGTGGCGTCAACCTAGCTCACTGCAACTTCAAATTCCTGGGCTCAAGTAATCCTCCTGCCTCAGCCTCCCGAGTAGCTGGGACTATAGCCATGCACCACCACATCCGGCTAATTTTTCTATTTTTAGTAGAAATGGGGTCTCACTCTTGCTCAGGTTGGTCTAGAACTCCTGAGCTCAAGTTCTTGGGCTCCCAGAGTGCTAGGATTGCAGGCGTGAGCCACCGCGCCCGGCCTATTGTTTTAATAAAAGGGTGTTATTTCATATTGTGGTTTCTAACTAATTACTGATTACTTTTTTTTTTATGTTTCAATACATATAATGTATAGTGATCAAATCAGGGTAATTAGCATATCCATCTTCTCAGATATTTATAGTTTCTTTGTGTTGGGAACACTCAGTATCTTCCTTCTAGCTATTTGAAACTATATAATGTGTTATTGTTAACTACAGTCATCCCACAGTGCTGCAGAACCCTAGGACTTACTCCTCCTATCCAGCGATAACAATCTCTCCCATCCCTCCTTCTGCTTCCCCTTCCCAACCTCCATGACCCTCTGTTCTGCTTTTCACTTTTATGAGATCAACATTCTTACTTCCACACGTGAGTGAGAACATGCAGTGTTTGACTTTCTGTGTCTGCTTATTTCACTTAGTGACATCCAGGTCCACCCACGTTGCTGTGAATGGCAGGATTTCGTGCTTCCTTATGGCTCACACTATTGCATGGTGTGTACATACCACATTTTCTTTATCCCTTCATCTGTTGTTGGGCAGCTACGTTGATTCCGTCCCCTGGCCGAGCACTGCAGTGAACAGGCGGGTACGGATGTCTCTTTGATAGACTGATTTCCTGAAACGCCCAGCAGTGGGGTTGCCAGATCATACAGGAGTCCTGTCTAGTTCTCCAAGGATTCCCCACGCTGCTGTCCGCGGCAGCTGTGCCAGCGTGCATGCCCACCAGCAGTGGGCCGAGAGAGCTCCCTGTCCTCTGCATCCTCGCCAGCTTTTGTTATGTTTTGTCTTTTTGGTAACAGCCATCCTAACTGGGGTGAGATGATACCTCACTGTGGTTCTGATTTGCATTTCCTTGGTGATCAGTCATGTTGAGCATTTTTTCATATATTTTTTGGCCATTTCATATTAAATCTTCTAATAGATTTTCAGGTAATTGGATTAGGTTTTCCAGGTAAATAATCATAACATCTGCAACCATGTTAATTCTGTCTTCCCTTTCTTTGTTTTCTCCCTTTTAGGTAATTATGTTTTATTTCCTTTTCTTATTGCCTTGGGTAGAAAAATTCCAACACAGTAATAGTGTCGATAGTGAGTATTCCTCTCAGATTTCTCACTTTCATGAGAGCCTGTCTGACATTTAACCACTCTGTATAAGACATCAATTATTGATTTTAAGTGTATGTTTTATCTATGTTAAGGAAATATATTTCTATTATTAGTTTACAAAGAGATTTATTCATTTTAAAAATTAATACTTAAAATTATTTTTTCTCATAGAGTTTTGTTCCTTTAATTAATTACATTAACAGATTTCCTAACGTTAAACCACCAAAAATTCTTGTAATGAAATTGGGTCCATAGTTTGTCAGTTTGTGTATCAAAGTTGTGTTAACTATCAAAAACAAAGCAATATATTTTCTACTTTTTCCTGTGCTCTGGAAGTACTTAAATAATTTGCCCATAAAACCTTCTAGACCTGGAACCATTTGGGGAACAGTCCTTTGTAAGCTTTTCAAATTCTTGCCTAGCTTTGCTCTTTTCTCAATTTTAAAAAACTTTTTTTTGTTTCAAATTTGGTTACATATTTTCTTCTAGAATTTAGCTTTCTTCCCAAAGGTTTTACAACATAGAAATCTAGTTATTTATGCACACTAGTTGTTTATAAGTTTTTAAAATTTCTGTGGTTAAATTTCTTTATTCTTAATATGTATTTATTCTCATTTTTTAATTATAATTAGATTTACCACAGGTTTTCTTTTACCAGTCTTGAAGAATTATTTATAAATTGGATAATACTTTTGTCTAATTTAATTTTCTTTGTTTTTATTTTTTCATTAATTCATTCCTCTTAGTTTTCTCATTATTTTATTATTCTTTTTCTATTTTGATAAGTTAAATTACTAGTTCACAGGTCAAATTTCTAGTTTTCTCACATTTAACAATAAAAATATTTCAAGCCACAGCTTTCCTTGTTCTGGACATGTCCCTTTAATACGCAGGAGGGCCATGGTCATTAATTACAAAATAATCTATATTAGGGTTTTGATCTCCATCCTTCACCAAACGTTACTCAGGATAGATTCCTTTGTACAAATAATTGATTTTAAAATATAACTTTTTGTTATCCATTTTTAGATTTATTGCATTGGGTTCAATAAATGTGGCCTTTCTAAGTTTTAAAGTATGGAATTTATTGAAGTTTTGAAAATCCATTTTTAAGACGCTACATGAAAATTTGAAACTGAGCAAAAATACGCATTCTGTGCACGTGGAACCAGGACTATTGACTATTTCACACAACGCTTTACATCTTTGTTTAACTACTTGCTTTGTCAAAATTTGAGAAAGGTACATTAAAGGTGCAATGCAAAGGTGGTTTAGTCAATTTCTTCTTGCATTTTTAACAGTTTTGCTTCATATACTTAAATGCTATAAAATTTCATGACTATCCTGTTTTGCTGTGAACTCTTCTCTTTGACAACATAAATGTACTTTTCCGTCTCTGTTAAACGTGTTCTGTTTTGAATTTACTTTGCTCAACACAAACATTTCGACCTCTGTTCTCACTTTGCCACCTGATCAACTTCTCCCCTTAAAAGATAAGAAATTTAGCGTATTTCTATGTCTCCCTTCCACCCACCTTCCATTTTTTGGTTGAAATAATCTGGGATGTTTAGATTCATATTATTAGTAGTAAATTAAATTTTATATTACGCACATTGTCTTTCAATAATCAAACTTTAAAATTTACACCAGTTTAATAATTATGTTCAGGACACACAGCGTTACTGGCTTGACTGTCCCCTGTCATTCCTACGCATCATTTCTTCACAACATTCTTTATTTAGACGACTGGAATGTCTTCTGGTATATGTGCTTCCAACATGGGTCACATGAGTGGTACATTTTCTGAGTTTTTGCTACTATACTTGTGTATAAATGATACTGCCAATTTGTCCCTTACTTTTTAATTGATGTAACTTTTTTCTACTGGCTTGTCCTCAGAGAAAGAGGTCGGAGTTCATGCTATATACTGGGATGTCGAGATGGTTCCACAAGGTCCAGATGAAGGGAAAACAAAACATTTAGCTCTACTGTGGTTTCCACTGGTCAGAGTAACACCCATGGGTCCCCTGGACTGAGGAGCGTGGCAGTCACTCCAGAGTGGCTTATTTCAGGGGTGCTCTCCGTGTGTGACAGAGCATTTCTACTCCTTGTCACGCCAGCCTGCAGCGGCCACCTGGCGACTCTCTCTGGCAGGCAGGCCCGCTCTCACTGGGGCTGCCCACCCTGCCCACCTTGGCTGCCTGGCCACGGCGCTAACCGTGGGCTGTGGCCACCTTAACCAGATCCCAAGGACACTGGGGCTTCCTCTGAACCCTCCTCGGGCCGCAAGCTAAGTTACTACTGTGGGGGGGGAGCATCCACTGATTCCTCGGGGCACTTTCTTGAACACAAAGTCAACTGCAGGCAGGCTGGCGCATCCCCAAACCCAGCCTTACCTGAGTCGCCTCGTGCAGAACTTCCCTGAACTTTACGGCAGGCGGGCGGCCTCCCTGCCCAGTTTTCATGCTGACAAAGACATTTCGGTATAATTATATTTCTTTCATCATTTCCATGGGAATTTGGAAGACAGAAAATTTTTCATAGTTTTCATTTTTTTCAGATAAAGGTAATTTTATAGTACTTTACTTCTTTTTGTGTAATTTTATACTATAAGAAAGTTTATATATTATATTCCTAGATAAAGTATTTAGTTATTTCATACTAATCTATCGATGCTAACGTACCCTGCAACTACTATAGACACTGGGGTTCTTCCTCTTTTCTTTTTGTAAATGAACCCAAGATGATATCCCCTGCTCCACGCTCTGCCCGCTGCTGGCTCAGCCTCCGCCTGCCCTGGCTCCCGGTCCCGAACCAGCGCCTTCTCCTCTCCCCTGGGAACCATATGCTGCCCACACCCTGGCTGTCTGCCTCCTGCAGGCTCTGTCCCCAGCCCCTCCCTGGCTGTGACTCCCCTCCCCATCAGAGCCTGCTCTTTCCCCAAGTGGCCCCTGACCACGGATCCCCACCCCATGCTGCCTCCACAGGGTGCCCCCGTGCCTGGCACTCGGCAGTCTCTTGTTGCAAATCCATCTCCAGCACCCTCCCCACTGCTCTCCCCTCCTCTGCCGCGTCTCTCTGACCACCCACCCCACCTCCACTGTCATCCTGCCAGAGCACGGCTTTGACCATATTTGAGTCCTTTAAAAAAGAGAACAGAGGCCCTCCACTGGTCAGCGATTTCAGAGCCATTCATTCCACTTGTGAAAGTGATTCTAGCACATTTGAAAGTACATCTCAGGATGTGTTTGGTGACCAGCTTATCCAAGTAAGAAGCTTGACAGTGGGGGGGATATATGATGTGAAAGGTGAGCATTTTTGATTGGAGAATAAAATAACTTTCTCCTACAGGCCGGCTGGGTGTGTCCTCCCGTTCCCTCCCTACACAGCACTGACCACTGACAGGGGCCTTTTAGAAAGTGACCTGTGGCCCAAGCACAGGAAGCAAAGTGGACATTTGCATCCCTTGGAGAGAATTTTTCAGAGCACATGGGCTGAGCTCTGCGGGTCACCTCTTGATTCAGACAGGCACAGTCTTTACATGTGAAATGGTGGGGACGAGATGCTCTCTGGAGGTCGGGGACACAGGCTCCCACCATCGAGGCCTCGTGACAGGAAAGGTTCCTTTACAGGGAAAATGGCCGTTGCACCCGGCACCAACATGACAGAAGACACAGCTAATGGGCAGTGTGGCTTGCTGGTTATCCACGGCGCCAGCTGGGGACCACAGGTGCCCTCACTCAGGAATCCCAGCTCCGTCACTCTGTCACTGACTGACAGCAAAAGCCTGTAACCTCCCACGGCTTCGGGCCATGGTAATAACAGTCACCGTCTGTGAAACGGGCACAGTCGTGCTCCCTATTCTGCAGTGCTGCTGTGGCCTCAGATGCCCACAGGGCCTGGCACTCAGCCACGCTGACAAGGCCGTCCGTGGCGCCGGTCAGAAGAGGCAGAGTCAGGCCAGGGCCGAGCTGGCGTCCCGTGTGGCCGGCTCTGCCTGGCTGCAGGCCTCCCGTGCAGGGTTTGCGCCGGGGTCAGGGGCAGGGGAGTGCCGTGAGCTGAGGGAGGCAAGGGTCAGCAGAGACGCAGAACCTCGCAGGGCTTCAGGCTCTCCCTCCGTAGGGGCAGCGGGGCCGGCCTGAGACAACACCCAGGCTTCCCTTGGGCTCCGAGGCTCCATGGTCCGACCCGCAGGTGAGCACCCGGCACCGTGCCGGGGACCAGGCGCTCGGCAGGGAATGAAACCTGGTTCCCACTCGCAAGGGCTCACCAGCTGGTGGGGAAACAGAGAACTGGGTCATCACGGTGCCGTGTGGCTAGTGCTGTGACAGGGAAAAAACTCTGCTCTGAGGAGGGGCCCGCGGCCAAGGTTGGACTCCAGGGCAGAGAGAAGCGGGCGGGAGGGAGAGCCTCCTGGCAGGAGCTACGACGTTTATCAAAGTGGTTTTTAATATGAACAGGATAATTCCAGCTATTTTAACAGATTTTAACAATTCCCTCATCAGTTTCACAAGCTCATTGTGCCCTACATTAAATTACCTTCTCCTTGGATACGCTCTTCCCCATGCCAGGCCTAAATAAACCCTGAGTAACGTACACAACACACAGATGAAATGTGACTGGACACTGCTGTTTGGAATGAACTCCACGCTGGCCAGCAACGCCCCTTCCTCTCCTACCCAGGACTGCACTGACCCAGTCAGGAACTCGGGGGAAGGTGGACGGTTGTCAGTAACCCTGAGTGGAGGCCATCTGGGGCCTCACACTGTCACATGTGAGTTAAGACATACTTTTGCATCCCGAAAAGCACAGGAGCAGAAAACAACCACTTTCTACTGCGAGCAATTCAGGGCACTTGTTCACGGCACACTTCCCAAAGTATTCTCGGAGGAATATTAGTAAGTTTTAGGCAAAAATAAAATAGTTTCTTTGGCCAAACACATTTGGGAAACATAGTTTAAACAAAGACATAGAGGTTTCATCACTGTAGGAATCTCAGAGAACTTAACGTGCAACGGGGGCGTGTGGCGACCTGGGAGGGCCACACAGGCTGCGGTTTCCTGAGCATGTCGACTGTGGAACCTGTTTTTCACGGTGGACCTCTGGGGACTTAGACCTTGGAAGATATTCTGGGAAACGCCGACTTGTAGGCACTTTGCATGTCACCTGCTGGTGACCCTAAAGAGATGGTCCCCCGTCTTGCTAAGCAAGGCTCTGCAGCACAGTGGTGCTTTTGGCTTAACATGGCGACCTGAGACCACTGAGGAACTACCTGTCCCTCCCGAACTATGACGGCAGGGACCAGAGCCTGAAATAGGGAGAAGTACAGGTCAGTCGGCACCGGAAACCGGAAGGCAGAGAAGCGTCTGATTCAGGCAAGAAGGGACTGAGGGAGGAGTCGGCTAAACTCTAATTCCCTGTGTACGAGGAAAAGGCTACCTGGGGAGCGTGTGGAGGCCCTGGCAGGACCCACCCTGGCTCGAGACCGCACAGAACAGGGCAGGCCACGAGGGAGAGCAGGCCTCGGCCCCCGTGGCAGGACAGCGGCACTGCCACTGGGGTTGCGGGGGACTTCTGTCATCTCCCCACGCCCAGCCCTGGCCCTCGTGTACAGACATGTGAACTTCCGGTCATGTGACAGTAACACTGCAGCAAAGCTAGATATTCGTTTTCTGCCATTGCCAGGGCCTGAAAGATCTTTCTAGAACCCGGGTGGTCACTGATGGAGCCATTGTCAACTCTCAAAATTAGACAACCACAGAGTGACCTCCCTACATTGAGCCACATAGAAAACAAGAATCACAAGCCTATGAAAAAGAAGGTACTGAGTTAACGCCCCACTAGAAAAGATGAGCCTTATAAAAAGAGAGGAAAACTCTAAGTTCCATTGCTCAGTGTGGCTTAAGGGGACATATATTTATGAAAAAGGCACAACCCTACTTCTGCAAGGATTGAGTCAGACCAAAAGCACACATGCCAAAGCTCTTAAAAAATTAAATGGCAATCATGAATAAAAGATTTGGATTAAGAAATTCTCCACGCTTCTGGAAGAAAAGGATAAATTAATGTGACGAGGAACAATCTGAGTGGCAGGGGACGCAGACCCCGGGAATCGGCCGGAACTTCCAGGAACGAGCGGAGCAGCTGAGACGCGGCAGCAGCTCTGAAAACGTGCAGGTTGATTCTGCCAGGGGCAAAGGCCCGAGTCCGCAAACCGAACCCCCAGCCCCGACGGGGATGAAGGAAACAAACCTGCACTGCATGCATTTGCGGGAATCTTGAACTCCAAGGACAAGGAAATAACAACCCACAAGTGTCAAGGGGGAAAGAAAAGAACAACAGGATACCTAGAAAAGAAAAGTAAAAGTCGGTCTCAGACTTCCCTCCAACGCGCACGTCCACACAGGAAGGGGCAGCGTCCCCAGAGCCGGGGGCGGGGCGGGGCAGCCATGTGGCAGCAGGAGGGAGAATGTCCCTAACTCGCAAGGCATCATGAAATGCAGCACCTGCCCACCCTTCTTGAAAGACACTGTTTAAAGAACCACCCTGGCCTGGAGACATGGAATAAAACAGAGAAACAACGGAGGAGCACAGTGCGGGGAAGATGAGGGAAGAGCGCGGTGTGGGGAAGATGAGGAGCAAGCGATGAAACCAGGGAAGCCGACCTGGGGTCTGACTATGTGCAGGAAGGTGGTCACGGAATTTACTGCAAATGGCAAGCCTGTTTCTTAAAAGATAGACATATCTGCCAGATACATCCACTGATGGCTATCGATCAATATAGATTGATACTGACAGATAGATAGATATACAATAAAAATTATCAAGTACCTAAACTCTAATTTCTGGGTGCAAAGCCCAGGTAGCGTCCACGCTCGCTGGCAGGGGCGGGGGAGGCAGTCGGGCGCTGCTCAAGCACAGACGCTGCACTCCCGCCGCCTGGGCCGCAGCCCAGCCTCCCCGCCCGCCAGCTGTGGCCTTGCCACGCCCACGGTGGCCTGCCCTGCCAGAGTCCTCTGGCCTCTCCCAGCTCTAGGACTCTGCACCCCCTGGCCTGGGGCACGGCCACCGCCCTGCCGCAGCCTCACTCCTCCCCCGGCTGCCGCGTGAGCATTTGTCCTCCTGGAGCCTTGGCCCTCAGGCCTAGCTTGCCCTCCTCCTACGTCAATCCAACTTCCAGAATGATCTTTAGAAACCCTCAGTGACTCTCCCTAGAGTGCAGAGAAGGGTCCAGCCCCCCGGGCTCAGCACACAAGGCCCCACCCCAGGACCTGACGCCCCCTCTCCGCCGTCTCCCCCACCAGCCGTGATGGATCCCACGCGGCGCCCACACAGCCCGTCTCGCCGGAGAAAGCAGCGCACGACGGTCAGGACGCCGCGAAAGCCTGGCGCTGCCAGCCTGCATGACTACCGCGAGCTGTGGGAGCTGGGCTGACCATGCCATGTCCCAATCCTCCAGTGTCTCCACTGCAAAGTGGAGATGACAGTAGTGACTCACCTCATGGGGTCGCGCAAGTTAAATAGCACAAATGCACACGGAGGGTTTTTCCCTGAGCCTGGCACACGGCAAGCACTGGCCAGTGAAAACCATAAGCATTACGGCAGCTCCCTCGCCCGTGTCCACACTCTTCCCATGTCTGCAGTGCATTCTTTCAAGTAGCCAATTCCTACTTCTTTATGTTTACGTTTCAGCTCAAATGTCACTTTCTCTCTTTGTCTGCTGGTCTTTCAGCGAGACCTGGCTGCGGAGAGAAGCAGCCCTGGCACTCCCACACCTCCTTCCTCGGTGCACGCTTCCCTGCGTGTGCCTCCACTCTGCAAGGACCTGCAGGCTGACCGGTCTCCTCCACCGTACTGTAAGGGCAGGAACCGTGTCAGACCCACCTCAGCATCCCCAGGACCTGGCAAAGGGCCTGCGTGTGGTGGGAGCTCAGACAGTGCACACGGAAGGAGACACAGGAGTGCCTGTGCCCTGCCTGAGAACTAGAGGCCGGGGGACTTGGCCAAGCGGCATTCTCCATCTCATAAGCTAAACGTGTGGCTGTGACATCCTGGTGACACCCTGAGCAGGAGACCGAGACCCAAGGTTCTCGTGCCACACAGGCAAGGCGGGGGGTGCAGAGAGTAGGGGTCCAGCATCGCCTTGTGAGTTGGTGGCCTCAACACCAACTAGCAGCTCTGGGAGACTTTCAAGAGAAGGAAAACAAACACAGTGTTCAACAAGTAAACCGCAAGAAGTGCACGGCTCTTGTGGATGAGCTCATGGCAAGGCTGAGCTGTCTGGTGAAGTGACAGCACTGGCCTGGCCACGGCAGATTCCAGCCAAAACCCCAAAATAACCTCAGGCCTCTGGCACGCTGTGGCCAAGGCTTACTGAAAGTCTAGCAGCAAAGGGAAGAAAAGCATCACCCCACCAGTGGGAAGTCACACAAGGAGCCAAGAACCCAGATGGGCCCAGCGGGAGGTCACCTGCTCTGGGTCACGCTCCCCCTCCCCTGGGTCAACCCCGGCTCCCCCACGCAGACACGCTGCCGGTTAACCAGACGTTCTCCGTGGACTGTTATGTGATGAACCAAGAGATCAGATGACGGTCACCGGGAAAGAAGGCCTCCATTCTAGAAACGACTTCTGGCTCAAGGCTGCACGGTGGCCGACCCCTGCAAGTCCGCGACACGCAAGGTGCTGGGCGGTGACAGCGGGGTGGAGTCAACTCACATCTTCAGATTTGCCTTGTGCTTTGCACTCTGCACACATCCACCACGTGTGAAGGCAACCCTCGTGCGTGGTTTCCGACCGACTAAACAGCTTTCAGACAAGGACTGGCTGTTTTTCGAACGCTGCCTTTTCTTTTAGTCACACCCCAGATATTTTAAATGAAACCTATTTAGTACAAAATGTTGTTAGGCTAATTGGGAAAGCTGCCGCGTCACAGCAAGGGTCTCTGGAGTATGTCGGAATACGCCGTAACATCTGTGTAACGTGGCCAGCAGGCCCCGGAGAACCGTGAGCACAACCAACCCTGTTAGGCATCGGCACAGGTGTTGCAAGAGGGTGTCAAAGAGCATGTTTACAAAGCCCTGTTTGCTCCACAAAATCTGCCTCAGCTGCTCAGCTTTAGGGATATTTTTAGCAACTTTGGTGCTCAGAATCTTGATACTTCCTGACCAAGTCGCTGTTGTAATTAAGGAGCTTGAGTTTACGAGCAAGCCGGGGCAGTGTTCCTCACGAACGTTTCTAAGACCGTCTGGTCACTGAGGGAGCAGCTGCTCCGCTGCTCCAATTCCATGACCCTACGGCAGGGCACGGGTGCCGTGACCTCACCACAGCCAGCTCCCCCGGGCCACAGGGTTGTCTCCACTGTCTTAAGAGATTTCTGGGAAAGTGGATTCTACAGACGTCTTTGGAAATTCTGGCAAGAAATGCTTTCACGTGCCCATCGGTCTAGGTCGATTATTTTCTTTGTCCAGGCAGGAGCCCCTCCTTCTTTCCTTCCCTGTGTCGGTCCACCCACCCAGTCTTCACGAAACACACACTGTCAAGTCTGAGCTGTGCACTGGGGTGAGACTGCGGACAGAGTACGCCCCTCGCTCTGGGGGAGTCTAAACAGTAAGTGCGAAACAGGGTCACCTGTGCTAAGAATGCCGTTACCAAGCAACAGCAGCGTAACAGTCACAGAACACAGTGGCACTGGCGACGTACCCCGCGGGCGAGCCACAACCATCCCCGCAGGCGAGCCACAACCATCCCGCAGGTGAGCCACAACCACCACGCATGGAGATGGTCCTGTTTCCTAGAACTCTGTCTTCAAGAAAACATAACCAACTACATACAAAACCAAAACCAAAAAAACAAATAAAAAGACACAGCTTCTAAATTCAGTACAAACCATTCAATACAATTGTTTGCAATGCCTCTTTAGAAAATTCAGAATAATTTCTCAAAAATGATATTTTCTCTGATTATTAATGTCATGTAAGTTTGGAAAATGCAAAAATGAATAGAAAAGAAAAAAGTGTCTAATGATCTATACAGAAACAACAGTGATTCACATTCTATGCATACTTTTTCAATGTATAGGTATACATGATTAATTTATAATTTAAATATAAAATTGGAATTAAGTCCATATTTTATAGTCTGCTATTATTTTTAATACTCCATAGAACTTTTCTTTGTTCTTAAATATCCTTTGAAAGCCTGCCTATTTAATGGCTGTCTAGTATTTTACCACATAGATGCCCCATGCTATTTTTAACCAGTTCTCTATCATTGAAATTTAGATTAATTTGAAATTTTCACAATTATAAGTAATGCTTGAACACACATGTACACATCTGATTAATTCCTTAAAATAAATTCCTAGAAGTGGAATTACTGTATCTTAAGGAACGTACATTTTAAGGCATTTAATATATATTGCCAAATTATTCTATAAAATGTTTATACTAATTTATATTCTCACCAGTAGTACATAAAAGTGTCTACTTTTTTGAACTTTATCAACATTGTTTACTTTATCTTTTCTATTTTTGTCATTTCATAGGTAAGGCGAGATGACATCAAATTGTTTTAACTTATAGTTCTGATTAACAGTGAGGCTGAATTTTTTCCACATGCTTAGTGTGTCTACATATAAAGTTTTAACACCCTGTTCATATACTTTGCTCATTTCTCTCTAGTGAGTTAAAATCTGCCTTCCGGTAACTTTCCTCTTTTGGTCAAAATTGTGCCTCCTGGCACTATCCTAAGTGAGATTAATTCCTCCTTCATATGACACCCCCTCAAATACTTGAAGACAGAAATCATGTCTCACTTTCTCCAAGATAAACACCCTGCCTCCTCCAACCGTTTCTCGTGTGGAAAAGTTTCAAGGGCCATCACTGAAGCCTTGCTGAGCAGTGAGTCCTGCCCTCACCACCCTGTGCACTCACAGTCACAGAGCCACAGGCAACTGTCCCACACGGCTTTGCAGGCTGGATGCAGCCACCTGCCTGCACCGTGGGCCTCAGCTCCTTTCTCCCCGTCACCCACAAGGACGCTAGTGAGAGTCTTGCCTCAATCCTGGCATTTCTCACGTGATATAGGCCTGGTGCTCAAACAAAGTGGTAAGAAAAGGGAACACTTTGAGGCCAGAAGCAGGAAGAGGATTTGCCTGGCATAAAGAGAATGATTAACTAATGCAAATGAAGAATGCATCAAGAAGAATGAGATGGTCACCTGGGAATGGGGTCCCAAGAGGCAGAATATGGCAGTACTGTTATGGGACCCTATGTAGGTTAGGGACCCTTCCTCTGTCCCCAGGGCTGACTTCTCTGAGCACTCTCTTGCAGTCACCTATGCACTCCCTGAAGGACAGGGCTTGCTCGGGGACGGCTTGCTCGAGAGCTGCCAGCACGCGTGCTCGGAGAACTGAGCCCTGCGGGGAATCTCCCTCCCAGCGGTCATGTCTCTCTGCTCTTACTTTCCTCTCCTCAAACAACCTGCTCATGCAAATCTGGCTTCTCAAGTACTTCAAAACCTGACAGGCGCCTGGACGTCAGACGTGAGCACCTGCAGCCCCGCCAAGGAACCACTCGGCATTACTGAATGGCACCTGCTTAAATCGTCAGCTTCCGAGAACGCTCTCGCATTCCCTGGGCCAGGCAGTTCCAGAGCATCGGCAAGACTGTTCCCGGACGTGCAAAGCTGAGTCCAGGCTCTGAACACCGTGGCAGCGTCACCACCCTGTGAGTCCCTGTCCCTGCATCCAGCTGGAGGCCTCTGGAAAACAACATCCTGACAATTTTGTGCATTATGGTCTAAGCACAAAATTTTTTCTCAATGACTGACGTAGATATAGTCATGCATGACATAATGATATTTCGGTCAATGATGAACCACACATACAACGGTGGTCCCATGAAATTATATGCCATACTTTTACTGTACCTCTTCTATGTTTAGAAACACAAATACTTAGCGTCATGTTACAGTTCCCTGCGGTGTTCAGGGCAGGCCTCTGCTCTACACACTGTGCAGTCTGGGTGTGTAGACGGCTGCACCTCCCAGGTCTGCAGAAGTACATTCTATGATGCCCACACGACGACAAAATCTCCTAACAACACGTCCCAGAAGGTATCCCTGTTGTAGGCAATGCATGTCTGTGCGTGCGTGCGTGCGTGTGCGTGTGTGTGTGTGTGTGTGTGTGTGCTTCTACGTATGTAGAAGCAGGATGACCAGGTCCACATCCTGCCTCCACTATGTGTTCACTCACTGTGTGAGTCTAGGCAGGTTATGTCTCTGACTGTGCCTTAGTTTGCTTGTTTATCACATAAAAATAATACCAGTACCTATTCCAAAGGGCTGTTGTGATAATTAAATGAGTTAATGTACCTAGAATATTTATAATCATGTCTCACACACGGTAAGCATTCAGTGCTTGTTACTATTACCAGGTACATTTAAGAACTGCATTAATGTGCTTACTATATTTGTGGACATAGAAAACTCACTTCTAAAACATTTCAAACAGTATCTAGAAATTGCTTTGCTTCCAAAGCACCCACACTGGAGGGAGGCCTTGCGAGCCGGGTCAGAGGCACAGTCTGGCGGGACGGTGCGGCTGCGCTCGCTGTTACAGAGCACGGCCGCGTGAGCATCTCAGCAGAGGAAGGCTCGTGGCAGGCGCGAGAGCTGGCTGGAGACGGGGCTTCGATCATTCTCCTAATATCAGACTCCATCTGTCACTGCCGTAAATAACCCAATGCTAACATAACCCATTGTCCAGCATAGGCAATGTTATATATTAAGTTCAAGCTAGTTTATCTTAGAATTCATCGTTTTTTTCATTCGCTTTCCAATTGCCAAGAGTCTATGAAATATTTTATTTACTCTAAGCATTAAGACGGCACTGGTATTTCTTCAATGTATAATTTTCTATATACTGTGTCCCTTTTTATTCAAATATTTGTTTGTTCACGTGAACTACAGTGGCCTGTGTAGGAATTTACTAAAAGTGTGTATTTTGCCACTTGATTTGTAACAACTATTATTACTATAGCTGCTTCCTCTGTATGTAATGTTTGTAAATTGATTCAAATTTATTTAGTATCATGACTTATTGGAGTAGTCACTGAAATATACTATTGGTATTTGTTTTTATATTACAAAAATATATGTTATAGGCCCTCACTAATCAGTAAATTTGTAGGATTTTGTGGCCAGAATATTTTGTGTGCCATAATTTTTTACAATCTGATTTTTTTTTTTTTTTTGAGACAGAGTCTCACTCTGTTGCCCAGGCTAGAATGCCATGGCGTCAGCCTAGCTCACAGCAACCTCAAACTCCCAGGCTCAAGCAGTCCTTCTGCCTCAGCCTCCTGAGTAGCTAGGACTACAGGCATGCACCACCATGCCCGGCTAATTTTTTCTATATACATTTTTAGTTGTCCAGATAATTTCTTTCTATTTTTAGTGGAGACGAGGTCTCGCTCTTGCTCAGGCTGGTCTCGAACTCCTGACCTTCAGCGATCCTCCCGCCTCTGCCTCCCAGAGTGCTAGGATTATAGGCATGAGCCACCATGCCCGGCCTGTAATCTGATTTTTAATTTTTATGCTTTAACACAAAAATCTATAGATAATAATATAACAAACACCTTGTATCCAAACAGATTTTTTTCTAGCTTTGAGGTACAATTGTGTACAAAAATTGTACATAACAAATGTGTACAATTTGGTGAAACTGGACATATGTATACATTCATGTTACCATCCCTACAACCAAGGAATAAACACATCCACAACACCCAGAAGCTTCCTTTTGTCCCTGTGTTGGTGGTGGGTATTCTCTGTTTTTGTTTCATCTTTGTTTTTCTTGGTGGTAGGAACACTTAACATGAGCGCTACCCTCCTAACAAACGTTCACGTTCACAATAATTATTTTAACTATAGGCACTATGTTGTCCAATAGATCTTTGAGACTTAGTCATCATGGATAACTATAGCTTCTTAAATATACAGATTTAAAACATGTTAACATTCCGCTACATTTACTCTATGTGATTTTTGTCTTAAAGAAATAAAAAATACTCAATGTAGTTGGAGGGCTTCCCGGCCCCATTCCACTTCTTCTCTCCCCAGGGGTAAAAAGAGGTTTATGGCTTTAATAACGACCTGCAGGCTCACAACTCCCGGGGTTCCGTCCTCAGCATGAGCTATCTAATGTGCCACGTGTTTGATCAGCCATCTTGTTTATTGCGCATTTTCATCTTCAGAGTATAGACTTGTGTCTATTTTACGTACTTACCGTGGCAGAGTGACTAGCACACATATTGCAGGTGACCAACAAGTATGTGTCAAATGAATGAATGGATCCACATTTTTAAACTTTACTGCACGTATCTTTAAACAGTGCTTTTCCAAATGCACACAAATGGGCCCCCACACCTTCCTGAGTACCAGGAGCCCCACCAGGTGCTCACAGTGAAAACCCAAAAACAATCCCCCCACCCTCATCTCTGGCAGGGGGAGGGCAAAAATAAACATTTTGAAATATGTGCAGAGCACTCTCCATAACAAAGGGCTACTCCCCAAGCAGTTACCGAATCCCAGCCCAAGGGAGGAGGAGCCAGGAAACACTTTAGAAGGTCACAGCCTCCGGATACAGGTCGGCTGAAAGACTGAGATTTAATCATAAGGTCACGGACACTTCCCTCCCCCCCACTCCCATCACCACACCAACAGGTATCACCGTATGATAACAGTGGGTCACAGCTGAAGAGGGGCCAGGCAGAGACTCTATTTAACAAGCAGCTCTTTGGGAACCCAAAGGTAGGAGGGGAGAAAACCAAGAATATGAAGGGCATTTATAGCCTCTGGCACCTACAGCTACAACAATCATTCAACAGAGCCCAACTCCTAGCAAGATTAACACAAAACCTCACACTAAAGGCCTATTTACCTCATTCCCTACCAGCTGATGCATGTCTGAATTTCAACAAAGAATTACAAGGCATGCTAATAGGCAAGAAAAAACACAGTCGGAAGAGATAAAGTAAGCGTCAGAACTCAGATGTGACAATGATTTTGAAATGGCTAGACAGTGAATTTAAAATAACTGCGATTAATAAGTTAAAAGCTTTAATGAAGACAATATGTAAGAATAAATGGATAATGTAAGCAAAGAGATGGAAACTCTAAGAAAGGATTAAAAGGAAATACTAGAAATCAAAAATGGTGTGACAGAAATGAAGAATGCCTTTAATAGACTCATCAGTAGACTGAACACAGTCAAGGAAAGGATCAGTGAACTTGAAGATCTGTCAGTTGGAAACTTCCCAAACTGAAATGCAAAGAGAAAAAACAATGAAAACAAGAATAAAAAAAAACCAGAACAAAACAACCAAAAACTTTGGTACAATTTCAAAATATATAATATGTGTGTAATCGGAATACCAAAAGATGAAAAACGAGAAAACAGAGAAGAAATATTTGAAAAAATATATCCAAGAATTTTCCAAAATTAATGACAGACACCAAACCACAGATCCAAGAAGTTCACAGAATACCAAGTAGAATAAATAAATTTAGAATTCTATATCAAGTGAAATTATCCTTCAAATGTGAAGAAGAAATAAAGACTTTCCACAAAAAACAAAAACAGAGAATTCATCACCAGTAAAGCTGCCCTGCAAGAAATATTAAAGTAAGTTCCTCAGGAAGATCAACATGGCATAGGTCACTCAGATCTCCATACAGAAAGGAAGAGTGATCTAATAGGCATCTGTTTGTTCAAAGTAATAACAATAACAGTGCATTCGGCGATGACAGCATATGGACAAGTGAAACGAATGAGAGCAACAGTATAAGAGTATAAGGTACCTGCACTACCCATGACATGGTATAATATTATTTGAGCATAGATTTATATTAGCTGTAAAGGTAAACTGCAAACTTATGGCAAATAATAAAAATATTTCAAAAGAAATATAATTGTAGTACTGAGAGAAAAGAAAATGAAATCATATAAAATGCTCAATGAAAACCAGAGAAGGCAAAAGAGGGGGCAAAGAAACAATGAATAAGTGCAATGAATAGAAAACATGGTAGCCATTAATCAAACTATCTCAATAGTCATGATAGATGTGAATGGTCTAAATATATCAATTAAAAGACAGATTGTTAGAGTGGATTAAAAGACTAGACTCAACTATATGTTGTCTACAAGAAACTTTAAATATAAAGAAACAGTTACAAGTCAAAGAATAGAGAAAGATATACCATGCTAACAATAATCAAAAGAAAGCTCGGGAATTTCAGACAAAGCAGAATTCAGAGCAGGGAAAACTGTCAATATGAAGAGGTACATGACACAAAAGGGTCAATGCTCCCAGATGACTTAACAGTGCTTAACACGTATGCACCAAAAACAGAGCCTCAAAACATGTGAGGCAAGAACTAATAGAACAACAAAGAGATATGGACAAAAGCATTATTATAATTGGAGACTTCAACATTCCTCTTTCAGTAATTAATACATCGAGCAGGGAAAAATCAATATGGACACAGTTGCCCTTAATAGCACTCTCAGTCAACTCGCTCTAATTGGTGTTTAAAGAACAGTTCATCCAACAATAGCAGAATACACAGTGTCCTCACGCTGACACTCAGCATTCACTGAGATATACCACATTCTGGGCCATAAAGTGTAAACAAATGGTTTAACATTGTATATATCCTTTTCTTTAAGAACAGGTTTATTGAGATATAATTCACACACCACAAAATTCACCATTTTAAAGTGTACAATTCAGTAGTTTTTAGTATATTTATCTCATTGTGCAATTATTGCCACTACCCAATTTTAGAATACTCATGTCACCCCACAGAGAAACACTGTACCCAGCAGCAGCCACCCCTCATTCTCCCTCCGTGTACCACCCGGAAACCACAAACCTACTTTCCGTCTTGGTGGATCTGTCTATTCTGGACTTTTCACATAAACAAAATCATATAGCACGTGGCCTTTTGTGTCTAGCCTCTTTCACTTAGCATGACATTCTCAAGGTTTGCCCGTATTATGGCCTGTACCAATACCGCATTTACTTTCACGGCTGAATAATATTCCCTTATATGAACACACCACATCTTATCCCTTCATCTGTTGGTGTACAAGTGAGCTGTGTCCACTGTTTGGCCATTATGAATAATTCTGCTATGAATATTCATGTACAAATTTCTTTGTGTACCTATGTTTTCAATTCTTGAGTGTATCGCTAGGAGTGAAAATTGCTGAGTCATATGGTAGCTTTGTGTCTAACACGTTGAGGAACTGCCAGACTGTGTTTCCAGGAGGCGACACTATTTCTCGTTCACACAGCGTGTCAGGGCTCCAGCTTCCCTGCATCCTCACCAACGCTGGTTATCACCTGTCCTTTATTGTAACCAACCTAGTGAGCGTGAGAGATACTGCGCTGCTCTAATGGCTTGGGTATGATTATCATTTCAAATTGCCACTGTCACTCCACTGAGTGCTCTGGTGACAGAACCTAGCAATGAGTCGCTAAGGCTCAGATCACCTTTGCAGAACTAGCTCTTTTTAGAAACCTTTGTTTCAAGTAGCGGGACTGTTTCCAATTACAGAGATCATTATGTTCTAACTATAAAAGAAAATAAGAATATTTTTCTGCCTCTTCCCGTAAGACTACATCTCTGACAGGTACCACGGTTAGGTGTGAGCAGCACCCAGCCTTGGATACAGGTGCGGGTCCACCTACCTGCCGGCGGCCAGGCCTTGATGTAGCCCGTGCAGTGGACGACGGCATACTGGGCTTCTCCCTCCTTCACGGGGCCAAGACCGTTCCTACGGAAGGAACATTTGTGAAGCTATTTTTGTCATTCAAGGGTGAGGCAAGGATTCTGTGACTACTTTGGCATCTAGGCCACTAAGCTCTCTGGTCTGTTTTGTGGTTTCGAATCCTGACTTAACCAACATCCTGTCTTCCCTCCTCCCACGTGGTCTGAAAGCCCCAGATAAATTCCACCCTCCTCCCCATTCTCATCTGGGCCGCGGCCACCCAACCTGTAGGTCCCCGGGTCCTCCCTGCACTTGGCGCCCTCCCCGAGTGGGGCTCCCTAGCTGTCTGCCGGCACAGTCCCTGCACACACCAGAAGGGGGCACTGACCTGAACCTTTTCCTCATGGTGGTGATTCTGTTCAGAGGAAGGTGGTCCAAAGGGGCATTTCCACACCTAAGGTTTGAGAAGTGTGTTAGCAAGAGTGAAGACCAGGCAGGTTTATAAGACACACAGCGCCGCAGTCGAGCAGATGGGCTTTAACTGACGCATGCACGTTTGTGCAGGGGGCACCAATGGCCAGTTTCCCTCTACGGTGTGAAGCAGGCTTGCGCGCCTCTGAATTTTGATTGCCAAAAGGAAGGAGAGTACGACCCACGTAGAAATACACCCTGGAACGGGACAGGGCCCAGCCCAGCAGCCAGAGACCGACAGAAGGACTCTAGGGGAACCTGGCTGTGCTCGGTCTTGAGGATCATTTCAGTGGAACTGGGTGGCTTTCGGGAAACAAGAGAAGTGGATGATGACAGCAATCCTGTCCCCTCCAGCCTGAGCAAAGACACCAACTCAAAACAGATGTTGCTGTTGATGAACAGGAGCCTCTTCTCGGGCATCAGCATCACAGCTGTGGAAACTCCCCACGTCCTCGGCACGGCTCTGGCGCCAGGAAGAACCAGGCCGGGAGCCCTGGTGGCAGAGGGGAGGGTGGGGCAGGATGACAGGTCTTTCTGTGGGTTCCTCCGGGGAGGCAGGGGACGCAAGGTGCCAAATGGCACACTCGGGGAGGGCCTCTCCGCCCTTCAGACACTGAGCGTGTGAAGTCGGCACCGCGGCGGCTCTGACTGCCGCGTGGTACTCGCCCACTCTTTCAGGCGCCTCCACTTCCCAATTGCATCGCAAGTAGCATCTTATATGTCTTAATTCTCAATACAGCAAAGATACGGGTCCTTGGGCAGCTGCCAGCACTAGTGCGATTTGCACAGCAGGCTCAGCCATGACACTGCACCCAGGGACGTGGGCATGGCCCTCTGCCCCTTCTGCCAGACCGTGCCCAGAGCCTGGCGCAGAAGGTTCCAGCAGCTCTTAGCAGATGGCAGTGCCGCCCACCTCTCAGATGAATCCAGGTAACGGGCGGTGGGGGTGGGGGGAGACTGCCTGAAGTTGGCTGATGAGGCAGTGACAGTGGCATTGCAGGCCACTAGTAAAAATGGTACATGATGATTCTTCCGGTTGATTTATTCCTAAGGGAGTGACTTAGGTGACACAATTCAGAATTCACACTGCCGGTGCTCCACCAAACACCCACCAGGCCAGGACGGGCATTTACTGTGGCCCCAAAGCACTGCAGGACGGAGCTGCTGTGACTGACTGCATTAACTGATGGTATTTTGTCCCTAGATGGACGCTGATGCCAAAGGAGCAAAAAAATCACTGCAGCAGGCTCCTCGCTCCCACCTTTCCCTTTCCCCGCAGGTTTGCTCTCCGCACAGCACGGGAGCAACTTGTTCTCAAAAAAAAAAAAAAAAAAAAAACGAAAGTAAAGAAAGAAAAAAAAGGAAAAATGTCACTCAGAACATGTAACTGACGACGGTCCTGCTGCCAGCTTGCCCTGAGCTAAGCAGGGTGGGGCCAGACAGCCTGGGGGACCCAACCCCCCAACCACGCAGCCTTCAGCCTGGGGGACCCAACCCTCCGTCCACGCAGCCTTCAGCCTGGGGGACCCAACCCTCCGTCCACGCAGCCTGTAGCACCATCCTGCAGCCCAAGGCAGGGGCTGGAGGGGGTTTCATCTGTGCCTTCTGGGAGAATCCCAGACGCCCGGCCGGGAGAGAGCCGCCCAGAGGAAAGAGCAGCCACGCTCAGACCCCTGCAGGGCCACTTCCTGTGAGGGACAGCAGAGGGCCTTGGCCGGCACCACTGGCCCAGCGGGAGTGGGAGCGGCAGGTCCTCCCTCAGCACCGGCAGCCTCGGTCTGCGGGGGATTAACCAGCCTCTCGGTGAAGATGTTGTCTAACAAAGTGCAGTTGCTTTAAAAGATTACTTTGAGTGAGGGAAATGTGTCCTTATTGCAAAGCATCTGTTGTCTGGAACCTCCTGGTACCAACACAGACCTGGGCAGCAAGTCATGGTCCCCGGCAAATGATGAGGCAGGAGTGACGCTGGCGGCTGTCCCCCTGCGTCTGGTGATCGGTCCCCTGGCCTCACGTCTAGGCCTCAGCAGCAGCTTCTGGCAGTGGATCCCTCCTTCCTTCCAGAAGCATCCCTCGCCCCCTCTGGCTCCCCTCCCGCCTGCCTGGGGCTCCCCTGCTGGCTCTTCCCGCCGCCCAGGGCCCAGTCCTCTGGCCCTCCCGTTCCGCACCCTCCTCCCAGGTGAGCTCCCACGTCCCTGTCTCCAGGCTTTAGATACCGATCCTATCATCAGTGCCGAGTCCCGGCTCCAGTCCCAGCCCCTCCCTTGGATTCCACAATGACAGGTCCACCCGACACGTCCACCTGACACGTCCACTTGTCTACACGTCCAGCCGTCAGATAGGCATCTCGGTCTTAACATTCCTGACTCCAAACCAGCTCCCCCGGCAACCTCCCCCCTCAGGAAATGGCGACTGCGCTTCTCCAGTCCGGCGTCAAAGCCTCAGACTCCTCTCTCCTCCCACGCCCGCCTCTGCGGTCGCGGGACCTGAGCGCCGTCCACCTCAGCCGCTGTCACCGCGTTCTCCCCGCAACTCCGGCCGCAGCCTCCTCACTCCCACCCTCGTCCTGCCCGGCAGGCTCACTCTCTGCACAGCACCAGAGCAATTTTCTAAAAATGCCGTTCAGAACGTGTAACTCTCACAGTCAAACTCCAGCGACCTCCCATCTCATCCAGGGTGAAAGCTGAAGTCTAGTGAAGTCAGCGAGATCTGACACCTCCTGCCGGCCACCTCGTCCTAAGCATTCCTGCCCCCCGTGCCCCACTCTCTCTGCTTTGGAGACAGTGACCGCTCTTCATTCCCCGAACACGCCCATGACATTCCTGCCCCAGGGCCTCGCACCTGCTACTCCTCCAGCGGGTGCTGGACATTCCCAGACACTCCCGCCTCGTCCACTTCCTTCCCTTCCCGCCTCGGCTCAGAAGTCACCTTGTCAACCAGGCCTCCCCCACCACCCTCCGTCCACGACACCTGCTACTTCCGACGCCTCTCACATGTTCTGTTTTGCCTCCACAGCGCTCACTACCACCTGACGCCCATATCGTCACCTGGTACTTTGGTCTGTCCTATGTCCCCCAACGGAAATGAAGTTCCAGGAGGGCAGGGACCTGTCTGATTTCACACCAACTGCCCAGAACCTGGAAGAGCACCCTGCATGGTGGGTCCTCAGCTTGAGTTTGTTGAACAACCGAATAATTGAGCACACGAATGCACAGCAGCGTTACCACCTGTCACTGCTTCGTGAACTCCACAGCCCAGACCGACTTGACCCTGCCTCCCGCACCGGCCACCTTGCAGCTGACGCCATCTGTCCCTCTGGGCCACGGGGTTGGAACCCTCAGGGTGAACTGGATTTGACGATCCAAGATCCTGGCTCTCTCCTCTCTGAGGACACAGCTAAATCCCCTGATGACTCCAAAGCTCAGTCCCTCCTGCATTTCCCCAACAGCGACGTATAAACCAAACAGGGCAGAGCACAGTGCGAGACGCCAGGCAGGCTCAGAGAGGTGTAAGTCAGAGCCTCCGTCCTTGGGGTGTTACAATTCACTCATACAGCCAAGACACTGACACTCGAAGTATCAATCAGCACCTGGCACTGTGGCTCACGCCTGTAGTCCCAGCACTCTGGGAGGCCGAAGTGGCAGGATTGCCTGAGCTCAGGAGTTCGAGACAGGTTGAGCAAGAGCAAGACCTCAGCTCTACTAAAAATAGAAAATATCAGCCGGGCATTGTGGCATGTGCCTGTAGGCCCAGCTACTCGGGAGGCTGAGGCAGGAGGATCGCTTGAGCCCAGGAGTTTGAGGGTGCTGTGAGCTAGGCTGACGCCACGGCACTCACTCTAGCCTGGGCAACAGAGTGAGACTTTGTCTCAAAAAAAAAAAAAAAAAAAAAATGAGCAACACAACACAGACCAATTAAAAATGTATGAGTTGTCACAGGAAATGTAAGAATAAGTGTAAAATCAGTCGGTCTGAATGTAAAAGACGGTGAGAACTGTGGAACTCTCGAGAGGCTGGGCAGAAAGTCCAGAGACCGTGGACAAGCGGGTGCAGACCGGGCATGGGCAGAAAGGGCGGGAAGGCAGACACGGAGGGACGGGAGCAAGAGAGCTGGGGTCCTGCCCAGACCAAGGAGCCCGAACAGTCACACGCCAAGGTCAAGAAGATGAAGTCACTGGAGGGAAACCGAGTCGGCACATGCGACCCCAGCAGCCAGGCAGGGCTTTTACTGGGGGCAGAGGGGAGCAAAGCACACAGTGACGGCCCAGCGCTCGCCCGGACAGACCTCATCCTGCAGATGAACGAGCGCCGCGAGCCCATGCACATCCTCATGGACGACTGCTGCCCTTCCTTCTTCACCGTCCCCGTCTTCAGGTCCAGGATGCGGCCTAAGGGACAGAGAAGGACATTCGTGTGAGCTTCTGCCTTGGACGGGGACACAGAGCAGGGGGGTGGGGGAGAGCCTTCTGCAAATGCTCTGCCACATGAGGACAAGCGGGGCTGTGCAAACTGTGTATTTCTTGGAATTCCCAACATTCTTTGGCAGGAAACTCTGAGTGATGACACACACAGCCCGCAACGGCTTGTTTTCCACCAGAGCAAGCTGCACTTGCCGGCCCTGCTCTGTGGGATTCCAGCGCCCCGAGTTGCTGCAGTCTGGCCTCCTCCCTGCCTTCCACAGAAACGGCGTCTGCCAAGGTCACCAACAACCTCGCTGGTGCTAAATCCAAAACACGTTTTCCTTCGTGCTGTCCGACTGCTCTGCTGGCCGTACATGACTCCACGGTGCGGCTCCCAAACGTCTCCCTTCTGCTCCTACAGCACCCTCGATCCTCCCCCCGTGCCCCTTCCTTCCCAAGGCTCGTCCTCAGCCCCCTTCTCTCCTCGTTCTACACACCCCTGCGTGACTCTGTCCAGGCCAAGGCTCTGACGGCCCGCTCATGCCGACGACCCTCCACCTACACCCCAGCGCCAGCCCCCATCTGTCGCCCCGGGCCGCACTGCCAGCAGCGGACTGCGCAAGCCAAAGGCGGCGTCACCTGCGTCCCCCAAACCTCCCCAGACGTCAGCGAGAGCATCGCCATCCACACGGAAATCCAAGTCAGGAGTCCAGATGTCACCCCCGAGTCCCTCCTCTTCCTCACCATCTGTACATGGCCCTGTCCCTGCACCCCCCACCTTGCCCCACCTCACAGGAACAAGTGCCGACTTCAGTGTGCCCCTGACCCCAGCAGGGCTTTGTGCCATTTAACCTCTTCCCACCCACCTGTTTGTAACTCCTCCCCTCCCTGCTGCCCACCTCCTGTGGTGTTAGACTCTTCACCTTAGGGGGAAACAAACCAACCAAAGCCCTTCTCTGGCCCTGGAGCTCCTGTCCTCTCTCCCCACCTGCAGACAGATCGTCTGTCCACACCCACTGCCTCCCCCGCACGGCTCAGCTGCCAGCGCCCACCTCCACTCAAGACGGGGCCCGGCCACTGCTCCAGCCTGGGCCACAGGGGCTCTCTGTTGCCAGATTCAATTAACAGTCTCCAGCCCCTGCCCCACCCCAGTCCCTTCCTCTCAGAGCACTCTTGCCCCATGTCTCTGGCCTCTCCTTTGCGGCATCTCGCCACAGTGGCGGCCGCTCCTCCTCAGTCCAACCCCCACCCCCAGTTGGCGTCCCCGGGGCGGGGCCTTGGCCCTTGTCTCTCCTGCTGTCCCCCAGGGACCCTCCATCACTCTTTTGACTCCACTGCCCCCTCTGTGTTGAAGACATCAAGATGTCCGTCTCCAGCTGACAAAGTCTCTCTCGTTTACCCAAAACTCAAGTTCCTCTGAGTCCCCTGCCTGACAAGGCCTGACCTTGGGCTTCCCTCTCTGATCTCGTAGAATCCAGTTTCGGCAAGAATCCTGCCAAGTCAGTTTGGCGAAAACCCCCTGTCCTTGGTATCTGACCACCCTGGCATCTGTCACCCCGGCCAATGTCAGCAAGAATTCCGTCCGGCCAGTCTGCCGAGACTCCACCTCACCCCCAGGCTTATACCCACCCACGGACCCCCACCCTGCTCCCCGGCTACAAACCTCCACCTGTCCTTGCTGGAGCCGAGCTGGGTCCCCTCTCTCTGCCCACGGCAGGGCCCCACCCCTCTCGCCAGGGCTCCCTGTGGGCAAAGTCTGCGTCACCGTCTTCAACAAGCGTCAGGAACCGTTTCTTCTCCAACACACTCAGCCTGTCCCGGAAGCCCCTGCGTGCCCACCTGTTTCTTGGGCACCTCACTGACCTCTTACATTCCAGAGACCCAGAAACAAATCTGCCTTCCTGCCCAAAGCTGCCCTCCCCCTTGGTTCCCTGTCCTTGTCACTGGTGCCACCGCTACTCAGACTCACGCCCAACTGCTGCCTCCTGCACGTCCTGCTTGACCCAGGGCAAGTCGCCTGACCCCTCTGTGCTTCAGCGCCCTGGTCTGTGAAGATACCAGCACTTCTCACAGGTGGCCTTTTGTGAGCATTAACCGAGTTAACATTATTAATACAAAGTAGCCAAAACTGTGCTGGACTCATAAAAAGTCCTCTGTAAATGCTTATTAAATAAAGAATATGAAAAACTGACTCCAACATCTGGTCAGCCACTCGTACCTGGCAGTTCTGCCTCCCGCAATCCCTCGGCCTGGGCATCCCCCAGCCGCGTCCCCGCAGCCTCAGACCCGTCCTCACTGCGCTGCCGCACGGACGGTGGCAACAGGGCACCATCCCTCCCATGGTCCTGCCCCCTTCAATTCATCCTCTGCAAGGCTATCGGGATTCTTTACTTAAAACACAAAAAGTGACCATGGCTCTGTCACTGATGTGACCCCAGGCATGTGGCCTTGCTGGTCCATGGTTTTCTCTTCTGAAGAATGGAGAGCGGACCTCGCTTTCAGGATTATCGAGACACAGCACCCGGTAGGGACTCGCACCGGGAGGCGAGTAGGGAGTGTGAGCGTCCGGCAGACTCGGGACAGAGGCCCACGCCGCACGCCTCCTCCAGAACCGCTCACCCTCCCGCTGCTGGTGGCCAGCAAAATCCAAGCCCCACGGCCCGCACAAAAGGTCTCCAAGGTCTGGCCTGCCCACCCCGCACCTCCCTGCCACGCGCTCAGCCTGGCGCTCAGCCCGGCCGTGGGGACCGACCCGCCACTTCCCACCGTGTTGCTCTCTCCTGCCTCTGCTCTGGGCCTTCCTGCGTCTCCCTCTGCCCTGAGCAACCCTTCCCTTTGCCTGACTCCTGCTTTTGTCACAACCTAACCAAGGTGTCACCTCAGCCATCAGCTAATAAGCATCTTCTCAGTGCATACAACACGTGAGGCACTGAGCTGAGCACAAAGAATTAAACAGGCAAAGACCACCACTCCCCAGTGGGAGGGAGGGTCACTAGACTGACTGGACCAGACCCTTACGCTAAGTCCTAAGAACAACAAAGCCAAGCAGGAGCGAGAGAACGAGCAGAGACTCGCCCCTCTGTGGTCGACAGGGCTTCAAACGGGTTTCTATCATGTGGGATCAAAAGGGCCTTGAAGGCGACACCCTCCCCAAGCCTACGTCCCTCTGCTCCAAACCGGGCAGGGGCGGTGTGTGGCAGACAGGGCAGCCAGCTGCCTGGTGCACTCGGCCCCAGCGTGCCGCGCCGTCCCCGGGCCAGCCGTTGCGCTGAGCCAGAACCATCCGGCGCTCGTGGCCTTGGACCTTGCGTGGTCAGCTCTCTCTGCGCCGCAGCAGCCGCTGGGCCCGGGCAGCCTCCCGCTCACACAGGGGCCAGGACGCACGCGCCCACGAGGACCAGCCGCCACCGCCACGCTTGCTACCGCTGTGCGCATCCGTAAGCAGGACGTGCAGACCAGAATGCAGCTCCGTGGAGAGGCTCAGCGTGCCGGGAGCTCTGGCAGGGCCAGTGCGGGGAGGCCGCGTCTGCCGATGCCGTCTGTGCCCCGGGTTTGACACCTGCCTGTCTCCTTCACAGACGGCATCTTTCTACAGCCGTGTTAGTGTAAATTGTCACTTGCTTCATCATCTACCAAATGGCAAAGGGTTTCAGCTGCAAAGCAGGCCAGCACCAGGGGCTGTCAGATTCCAGAGTGTGCTCTGAAAATAAATCACAGCTGCGAAGCACATGGGCGGTGCAACATGAGGAAATGAAAAAGCACATTTCCATGATCTGCTGGCATGACCCCGAGCGACAACTGCTGCGGCGTTTATTTCTCCGTGTGCGTCTCTGGTTTCCGCGGGCACAAGGAACCCCTTTCCTGGCTCCTCTGGGAGGAACGCACGCCTGACTGCTTATCGTGGGCATGCTCCTGGATTTTTGACAAATGCCATACCAGTCGAGATGAGTGAAGGCAGGTGGCCATTCCCTGGCACTGGGCAACGAATCCCACTGTCGTGGAAAGCGGGTCGGTCTTGTCCCACAGAGCTGGTGTGGGCTTGCTCACTCTGGCGGTCCCGGGAGAGTAGCGAGCACGGAGACCTTGCTGCCATCCGCGTTGCTCCTGGTCTAACCTCTGCCCTGACCCCCAGCAGCCTGGGCTCTGCCCAGCACCGGGGCCCCGATCCCCAGCGCCGGCTCCCAGCAGATCCCTGGGCAGTCTGTCCCGGCCAAGGCCGAGCCCCACCCCAAGCTCGTCCACTGGGTCGAGAGAACACATTCTCCTGCCATCCTGTCTCTGGCTGGACCCACCAGACATCATCCTGCTCTCCTGGGCCAGTGCCCAAACTACCAGCCACGCTCCCACCTCACTCTGTGGACCCTTCACCCCAACTGAAGCCCCTGCTCCCCTCCTAGTCTCCCCCAGGCTGCCCTCCAGAACGTTCAGTCTGAAATAAGCCGACTCCTACCTACATCCTAGCTCCTTACAGAAACCCCCTCCACTTAAGCCCTGCCTCGGCAGAAACCAGCCTGCCCTCCTGCTCCCCGGCAGCAGGCTCCCGGAGGAGAGGAGGTGCACCCTCCCACGTCCCACGTGCCGTGGGGTCGGGCAGGAAACCTGCACTCCGCTGCTCTCTATAACCCCCTGCTCCTTCCAAACTCACGACATGCTCGCTCACCTGCTACCCATCCTTGTTCCTGCAGTCTTCCCAGCCCTGGGTCACCCCTCTTCCTTCGTTTTGGACATGAGCACAGCACCCGCAGTCTCTCGTCACTCCAGGACGTGCTCTCATCCTACATGGTTTCAGAGCCCCTGCGGAAGGCCCACCTGCACCTAACATCCGCCTCTCACGCTCCCTCCCCCCAGGGCAGCCAGCCACCCCACCGCTCACCTGGGAACCTGCAGTCATGTCACCTACAACTGCTCCCTTTGGAATTTCACATTGGAACCGCCCCACCAGGTCACAACTTTCTAATGGAGGACCTCCCCTATTCTTTGAATTCAGGGAGAATCCAGTGCCTGAATCCTGGACGTCCTATCAGTGTCCTCCTTTCAGCACAGAGCGATGGGCTTCTCTCTGAGGCTCTGGTCCTCAGTCGCCAGAGCGTTGGGATCAAGGTGCACAACGGGCACTTTGTCAGGAAGTCCCGGAATTTCCCAACATTGCCAGAAGCTGTGGAAGCAGCTATCTTTCTGGATTTGATGTACAAAAGAGAACTGTTAGCGAGCTAATAAATTAGTAAGTATGCTATTTTAAATGAAAACAGTGGCAAGGATCCCAGAGGCAGCTCCGCTATATGCGGGTGGAGGGAGCCGGAGCAGGTCACTTACTTTCTCTGCCTCTCCATTTCCTCAACTGGAAAATGGGATTAGACCTTCCCACTTTGAAGTCTTACATGAAGATATGAAAACTTTCACATAAGAGGCCAATGAACCCCCTTAGAGAATTAGAGTATGAGTGACTGGCAGGCTCCTGGCCCAGAGCGCCACCGGCGGGGACAGCCTCCCAAGTCCAGGGCCTGCCCAGCCCTGATTCGGTCTCCAGGGTGGGGGACATCCAGGTCACCGGAAATGATGCACAGAGCACTGCCTTGGGCTGAACAGTGGGAGAACTTGATCTGCTGATTTTTCTCCTTAACGTGCTTTTTGTTTCTATTCTAAAACATGGTCTTTTAAGAAAAATCACACGCACATACACTCTCTCAAAAGTAAAAATCCCAGATAACCTTTCCCAGAGAAAAACACTGTTAGCATTTAGTGTAGTTCCTTTCGATCTTTTTCTATGCATGCCTACTCTTTATTTTAATTAACTGAGGTCTCCTCATATATATTTTTCCACTTCAAGTCACTTAGCATAAACTCGTAAGGATTCACAAACCTTGTTGTAAAGGCTCTTTTGATGTTATTTTGAGTAGATAATTTACTGCTAGACATTTCAGTTGTTCCCAGATTCCCATATGGCAAACGGTGCTGTGGTGAACATCTAGGTACAAAGAAAACCCAAACCACCATAGGATGGATTCCCCGAAATGGAATTACTGCATCAAATAAGGAGAATATTTTTAAGGCTGTCAATACCAACACCTTAGTCAACTTCTAAAGCTCATAGGTAACTCTGCGGCCAACACCTACACTGATACTGTTTTTCTACTCCGTGAAATGAGAATAATTATCATCACCCACGCCAACTCAAAGTTTTTAACTCTGTTTTTCTAAGACAGTTGAAATGCATAAAATGCTTTGTAACTGGGGTCAGGAAACTACTGCCTGAAGTTAAACCTGGCCCACCATCTGTTTTTGTAAATAAAGTTTTATTGAGAAACAGCCATGCCATTCATTTGTTGCCCACGGCCACTCTCATAGGACAGTGGCAGAGTTCAGTATTTGTGACTGAGACTGTACGGCCCACAAAGCCTAAAGCATTTACTATCTGGCCCTTTACAAAGAAAGTATCTGCTGACTCTTGCTTTAGAAGAACGATCGTAAAGATTCCAAAACAGAGCACTTTTTCTAGGGCAGAGGGCCCTCCTACAATTGTTTTCAGTAAGCTGAATTTTAAGTATTATTTTGGTCAGTAGCAACTTTTTAAAAAAGAAGGATCAGGAGTTTTTCTTGGATAAGAATACAAAAGAAGGGTTTGTGCACACAAAAATGCTCCCCGGGCTACCAGAGAAATACAAATATAAATTAGAATTATTTCACCAAAAGAATCCTTAAGAAAACTGAAAACATCTTATCTTGCTTTAAAAAAGGAGGAAAACTAAGAAAGCCAGGGAGGAAAACAAGAGAAAATGATTAGGAACAAAAGCAAAGCAGAGGCGGCCCGTGACGGACAGTATCTGATGTGGTTCCAAGGCTGCGGCCCGACTCGGGGCGAGGGTCGCCGTCCCCGTGACAGCTGTGCGCACGGGAACAAACACCGCCAGGGGACAGGAGCCCGCGCAGGGGGGGACACCCCGAGCCCTAGCGGGTGTCCCGGAGACCTGGTGTCCCCGAGCCCTGGTGGGTGTCCCCGAGCCCTGGCGGGTGTCCCGGAGCCCTGGTGGGTGTCCCCGAGCCCTGGCGGGTGTCCCGGAGCCCTGGGCGGGTGTCCCCGAGCCCTGGCGGGTGTCCCGGAGCCCTGGGCGGGTGTCCCCGAGCCCTGGCGGGTGTCCCGGAGACCTGGTGTCCCCGAGCCCTGGTGGGTGTCCCCGAGCCCTGGCGGGTGTCCCGGAGCCCTGGTGGGTGTCCCCGAGCCCTGGTGGGTGTCCCCAGCCGCCCGCCCGGGGGGACGCGGGGTTCCGCCATCTTAGCGGGGGTTCGGAGACGGCCCAGGGCGCAGATACGTCAGCCCACAGGCCGCGGCCAGACCACTCTGGCCCCAGAGCAGAAGAGGGAACTCTCGACGGGCAGCGCACGGTGCAGGCCTCTCGCCCCGCCTCCCGTTACCTCCGCCGCCTCACGGCAGCTCTCACGGAGCCCCTCATTTCCAAAGTCAAAACTCAAGCCGCCATCTTCGGACCAGCTCCCACCTCCCTGGCTACACTGGTTGGTTGAGGGCCAGGCGCCTCGCACAACCTGGGCCAATCACAGCACCTCGCCCGCCCCTGTCCACAGTGATTGGTCCCAAGACTAGCACATGATCCAGCTGGACCAGTCAGAGTTCGCCACAGGCAAAACGTGACCTTTGCCATTTTCCCCCCTCTTGTTTTAGGGGGTCTGGGTGCGGCTCTTTCAGCGGCACGTGGCTTAGCTTCGTGGAGAACGGGTTCTAAGAGCGAGAAACTGACTCCAAGGAAACAGAGAAACTGTAAAGCAGTGAAAAAGCCCTCCCGGTGTCAATAAATGGCCTCTTTGTGCCTAGCCCGGCCTCGATCCCGGCACCGGCTGTGTCGCTCACGACCCGACAACCCGGCCGGTGGCCCACACGGCGCCCCCTGGCCCGACGGGCGCTGCTGCTCGCCGAGCTCCGGGCACTCCGAACGTCGGACGTGCGTCGCAGCGTCTTGTTTCCTCTACGTGGCGACCCAGGACGAAGGCCACGGTGGCCGCGTACCAGGTGACGCGGGGAGGAGGGACGCGGGGGCCGTCACCCCAGAGTCGCAGGGGCGCAGTCCTCATGAAAAGCAGACCAACTGTTAGTGGCTTCGGGTGCGACATTTGAATACTCTGTGGCTCACGCAGCCCCTGCTGCCCGCACCGGGCAGACTCTCCCCACAGTGCCCTCCGGGACCCCTGCCGGGCGGCGACCTCCCCAGGACGGACCGAAACCCGGACTCGGGCTGCCAAGTCGCTCAGCCCGTTGCTCTGGGAAGCTTGGGGACGACTCCCCAAAGCAGAGAGTAAGACGGCACCCACCAAACAAGCAGATGGGCGGCGAGGGGGACAGGAGGTCAGCCAGCTGCAGGGGACGGTGGCAGCCTGTGGCTGTTTGAGGATCAGAAACCTAGACTGAGAAAACATGCCCTTCCTCCCTCCCTCCCTCTCTCTTTCTTTCTGGTAATTCTTTCTGTGTATTTGTTTATTGCTCTTTGGATTCTTCTTTTGATTTTGTAGAGCTTTCTGAGTCATTCTGGCCTGTCTCAGCCATGCCTGGGAGGCTCCGTGGAGCGGGTCTGCATCTGTATTTGGGGGGGGGGGGTTACAGGAGGAGCAGCTCCCCTCCCTCAGGGCAGGCATGGTTACTGACCACACCCTCCGGTTCTGCCTGTTGTCCCAGCATAGTTGTCAGTGGAGCCTCTTTTCTATCTCAGAGTACCCTGATTTGGATGATAGATTATGTGTACTATATGGCCACTCTTCACAAGTAGCAAAGAGGGACTCAGAGTGAGAAGTGGACCCCACCCCAAGAAGGTTGAGGAGCTCAGGTAGCTTCAAGGCCAGTTCTCTGAGGGTGAGTTAACACTCAGGTAGGGTCAGAAAGCTCCATTCCTCCAAAGAAATGCTTTCTGGGAGCCCCAGGTGGAGCGGCTGGCTGTGCCTCATCCTGCTCAGCCCGAGCTGCCCCCAGGCTAACACTAGCAGGAGCCACATTCAGAAGCTCAACTTGTTGCAAACACTTGGGGGCTAAAGTGAAGGTGAAATCACAACACGAAATGCATTAGGAAGTCCTCCTTCCCCTTCTCTCTGAAATTCTTACTCTAGACAGAAAGCCTTTCTCCTTCACACTTTCCTCAGCAAGAAGACACACAATTATCTCCTCTGCGTCACTGCTCTCCCGTTTCAAATCTACACCCGGCATTTCGTGGCCACGACAGGTGTGAGCTTCTCAGGGCTGGGACCATGTCTTACTCCTCTGGGAATGCCCTCCACAGAATGGTGCCTGTATTAGTTTCTGTTGCCAGGTAGCCAGTGACTGCAAACTCAGCAGCATAACATAATACCTATTTAATAGCTCGCAGTTGCCTGGGCTCTCTGCCCGGGGTCCCATAAGGACAAGATCAAGGTGTTGGCTGGGCTGGACTCTTACCTGCAGGCTCTGGAGAAGAATCTGCCTCTGTGCCAGTTGCTGGCAGAATTCAGTTCCCTGCAGCTGTTGGGCTGCAGTGCCTGCGTCCTGCTGGCTGACGGCTGGGGCCACAGCGGAAGGTCACTCACAGCTGCTGGCTGGTGACCCTCCAGCTTCAAAGCCAGCAATGGCCTATGGAGTCCTTTTTGTGCTTCGAATCTCTCTGACTTATAAAAGTTTCTGCTTTTAAATGGCTTGTCTTGGGCCATGCCTACCTGGATAATCTCTGTATTTTAAAGTCAACTGGTGTGGGACTTTAATTACATCAGCAAAATCCCTTCACAGCAGTACCTAGATTAGTGTTTGATTGAATAACCTGGGACAGGAACCTCAGGGGCCTTTTGGAGTACTGCCCACCATGGTCCCCAACGTCCCTGCTGCTCAGGCAGATGGCTTGCCTCCCTTCCTGGGCTACACTCTGCCAACACAGCTGGCCAGGGGTTGAGCCTCACCCTGGTGTCCAGTAGCTCTGTCCTGAGCCACAGGCACCTACCGCGGAGGCCCCGCCGTCCTGACTGTGCGCTGGCCCAACTGCAGCTCACACTGCTCCTGGGGAGGCCCCACGTGTCTCTGCCATTTTCCAAAGGATCTTTGAGGACTTAGGACTAAGGCATCTCTTTAAAGGCAACTCCATACTGCCTCGAGCCTAACAGAGCATTTTCCTTTGGCAGAAGAGATCCTGAGCAGCTTCTAGAAGCTGAGCTCCTGGGAGCTTCCCAACAACCAGGAGGCAGTAAACACAGGTCCCTCCAGAGGAGAACCCTTTCCCGCCTCTATACAGTTCCAGGAGGGGAAAGGCTGGTGACAACCAGCGAGTGGCAGGCTATGTGTGTCCCACTGGCCAGTTCAGAACCATTTATCCACTTAAGGATGTTGGCACTTGAGTCGGGAAGGGGTTTTTGGGACAGGCCATGTGGTTTACCGGCGGCAGCTGTGGGCAGCTTCCCTGCCTGGCCAGAGTTCCAGGCTGTGTTAAACGCCACCTGCCCAGTGCCAAGAAGGCCTCTCCCATTGCATCTGTGATGCCCACAATGCAAGCTTGGGGTGGGGAAAGGTGCTGTCAGGTGGCGAATTCAGACCGGAATGGACTAGGAAAGACAGCCCAGTCCCACCCATGACATGGGAGTGAGCCACAGAGCGATAGAATTTTTTTTTTTTCCAAAATAATATTGTCAAAAGAGGGTGCATGGAAGCTCATGGGCATCTAGAGCTGGGTGGGGAGCAAGAATCTATTAACTGACTCCATCGAACAGAAATTTCAAAGTGAAAGCTACAGTACCAAGCAAAGTGGCTCACGGTCTGGGGAAACAGGAGAAGACTGTTCCCACCTAAGTACAAAGCCAGCTCACCTGGGCTCTGGAGGGGACGTCTGCACACAGCTCAACGGCAGCACAGAGCAGACAGCGGGGGTGAAAGGAGGATCAGGGAAAGCTTCTTGCAGGAGGAGGTATCACAGGAGCCTTGGAGGCTCAGGGATTGGCACTCTGGGGGAAGGACGCCGGGCTGAGGGCTCAGAGCAAGGAGCGGCCAAGTCCCGTTTGGCTGGCATGCAGTGGGGTGCAGGCTGCAGAGGTGAGCCGGGCCCTGGCCCAGGGCACAGAGCCCAGGAAGGCATGAGCAGAAGCAAACAGTGGAGTCAGGCTTGCAGGGCAGTTCAGCTGTCGCTCACACAGGCAGGAAAGCCAGAGGCCTGCGATGTTTAGGACATGTGCTTCCCACAGTCCCCCGGCCCTTCATGCTGGTGGCCATGAATACGGAGTGAGCTTTGCAAAGGCCACATCAAATTGTCAAAGCAAAACCTCTACCTCCCTAGAACTGCCTGGGGAAAGTCATGTGATTTGCATTTTAAATATAAGAATATCAATAATTTAGCTTTTAGGAGCAAAAACTTGTAAGGCTAGTTAGCATTCATATCCCTTGTTGCCCCTGACACTCAGGGAAAGGGAGCTTGGAGCCGGAGCGTCCAGCTCTCAGGGGAGAGTGAAACCACCCTTAGAAAATCACTGAAGGGCCACGGGCGGGAACTGCGGTGCGGGAAACACGTCTGTCACCGGCCACTGTCCCCTAGGAGCTCTCCTGCACCCGCTCACACTTGGGAGTCTCGCGGCTGATGGGCACAAGGGTTCTCAGCGTCCTCACTGCTGCCACGGGCAACATCACCCTCCCGAAACCTGAGGCCTGAGGCCGGTTTCTGAGGAACCTTCTAGGCCCTGCATCCCGGTGCAACGGCCGACCCGCCCAGACCCGCCCAGACCCGCGGCCCATACCAAGGAACTGACTCAGCTGCCTTGTGACCCCCACCCAACAAATGACTCAGCAAAGGTGATTTCTGCAGCCCTGTGGTTCCACCCGAACTCGCCAGTCAGCAGACCCAACTGCCTGGCCCTCTGCCCGCCTAAACTGGCTTCACAGACGCTATCTCCCAAACTCTTGGGGTGATGGGTTTGAGAACTTCCTCCCGTCCATCTCCTCTCGTGGCACCTGTGCTTTTACGCTCTTCCTCGGCTGTGACCCCTGCTGTCTCAGGGCACTGGCTTCCCCTTGAGCAGCGGGCAGTGAACCTGGCTGGGCTGTGACAAGGGCACCAGTGTCCACAGAGTGTGGGAGAAGGAACAGTCCGCAGCAACAGCCACAACAAAGGAAGAAGAATCCTCCGGCGCCCGGTTGGGACGGGCAGGAGGGACAGAGCCCTGTGACTAACAGGCCCTGCAGACGTGCAGAAGCTCCCTGCTGAGCAGGCTGGTTTGCATGTCAGCCCTGTCTCCCCCCTGCCATCGGGGAGGCGCTAATGAGATGCTAACTAGGCAGGGAGCAGGCGGCAGGGTGGCAAAGGGCGCAGCCAGTCCGCAGAGAGCATGGGAGATCACATTCACATCTCGTGAGCCAGGAAAAGACCAAGGCTGGGACCCGCACTTCCACACCAGGGCAGAGAGCTCCAACGAGCGGCCAGGCCAGGCCGGCTCTGCCCTGGACAGCTGGGCTCCCCACTGTCCGAGAAGCCCCAGAGCCGCACAGCCCCTCCTGCGTTCGCATTCCCAGAGTGACCTGGGGTCCCGGCACCGCCTGCTGCAGCCGCAGCTCTGCGATTCATTATAAAATCATCACCCCTCGCCCCCGCCCGCCGCCAGCACCTCTTCTGCTATTTAATCTGTAGACAAAAGTACAAATTCTTCATCTTATTTAGAGTATGCTGAAGTGTGATTTAAAGAAATACATTCCTCTTGGGGTATCATGCTACAAAAATGCCAGAAATGTAAGCCCAAGGGTTTTAACTTTAAGAGTAAATGATGAGCCCTCATCCGCTGTAGAAAGGCAGTTTGGTGAACAGCCAGAGACCAGCCTGACAGGGGGTTTAAGAAGACAATTTTGTGTCCCGCTCCCTCCCCCTGCCGCCCCCACTGCCGCCCTGCAGTCTGCTAATGAAATGATTTTTTAAAAATACAAAAATAGCTGGAAAAATCTGCATCCATGCAGAAAAACAGTGGAAGAGGCCTTAACTAGATCGGAGAGACAGTGAAGAATTTCTGCAAAAAGTGCAGCCGGAAGGGGCTGGAAGTGAGTGTGAACAGCCTGTGGCTCAACAAATACAAAGGGACAGCCTTCCCGGGAAGACGGGGAAAGATTCCCCGAACAGAAGCTCTGGGAACTCCAAGCAGGGGACGGAGAATGGGAGTCAGGAACAGAGGGCGAGTGGCCGAGGGTCTGGACACAGAGAGGCTGGGCAGAGCCCGCACGTCGCCCCGATGTAGGCAGACAACCTGCCGAGGGCAGAGGCCCGAAGGCTGTGCCGGTGGCTTCCGAGGGTAGCACTGCAGTTAGAGGAGAGGGCAACGTCCCTGCTAGCTCAGGTGGCTGTGGCCAAAGCGCAGGGGGCCTTGACTGCAGGTCCCAGACAGCTGTACCCGCAATCTAGGAAAATTAAGTTTCTATGAAATATACACTAACTGTAACCATTTCAAGTCTTAAGAAATGTTAGACATTTAGGATGGATAAAAAGGGGGAGGACTGAAAACACGAGAGGACTCAGTGTGTTAAAAGAAAGGAGGTGGCCTGAAAAATCAAAACAAGCCACCTCACTTGCTACGGTTGGAATGTGTCCCCCAAAGTTCACGAGCTGGAAACTGGACGCCCAATGCAGCAGTGCTGAGAGGTGGGACCTATAGGAGGGACCTTTAAGAGGCATATTTAATGCCACTATCACGAGAGTGGGTTTGTATAAAAGTGAGCTTGCTCCCTCTCACTCTCTCGCTCTCTCGCCGTGGGATGACGTGGCACGAAGGCCAGACACAGGCGCCATGTTCTTGGACTTCCCAGCCTGCAGAACCGTGAGCCAACCAAATCCCTGTCCATTGTAAATTGCCCAGTCTGCGGAGTTCTGTCACAGCAGCACGAAACGGACTGAGACGCTGAGACACGGAAAGAAGACAATAATGTTGAAATCCGAAATCTCAGCAACCTCTGGGAAGACCTTTCATAAATGAAAAGAGAATGACCAGAGACCAGGAAAGATCACTTCTAGATGAAAAACATGGTTTCAGAATTGAACGCCTGAGTGGAAGCACAAACAGTGATACTGCTGAAAACTCAGTCAAGGAATTAAAGAAACCCTTGAGAATTCTCCCAGAAATCACAGGAAAAGCAAAAGGAGGAGGAGGTAACCGTGATAAGCACAGGCCAAGGTTCCTGGAGAAGAGAGTCGAGGACGTGCAGGCTGAGCTGACGGAGGGGCAGAGGAGAGGGGCTCACAGCAATATCACGGGCACTTCTGCGTCCAGCCCACGTGGGCAACAGGGGCCAGGCTGACCCCTTCTGAAACAGTCGAAACACACGACCAAGTCTGCAGAGCGGTAGTTCCCGAGCACTGGGCGCCAGGCCGCAAAGGACAGCGATGCCCATGCCTGCGAGACGGGAAAGAACAAAGCTGGAGACCGACACTGGCTGGCCTGGCAGCACTGCAGTGTCAGGACACTCTGGACCCACAGAGCAGAGAGCCGATATGCAGGGGCAACTCACTGGAGAAAGGAAAGTTTTTCCAGCAGAGGTTCTGGAACAACTGAATACCCATATGCCCTCCCCGCCATCAACAGCCCCGTTGTGGGGATTAAATGAGAAATATCTGTGAAGTGATTTCACATAGTATGTAAATATTCTCTCTCTTCTTGGATTCCAGCCCCCCGTTTCCTTCCCAGCAACCGTAACAGTCTTTATGTATAAAAATGCAAATCAGACCATGCCAACATCCTTTCAGAGGCTGCTTCCCGCACTGTGGGGGAATCCTAAATGCACGTGGTCTCTGTGGCTGTCCCTGGCCCGGCCTTTCCCTCCTCACAGTCCATGGCCGCCTCAGCACCCCAGACTCACCGATACCGTCCCTGCCACAGGGCCTTTGCACCTGCGATTCCCACGCCTGGGTCAGCTCTTGACCCTGCTCCCCCACCCCACAAACTGCTGAGCCCCATGCATTCGTGTCCTTTGGGTCTCAGCCCAATAGTCCCTTCCACAGAGACGCCTTTCCCTGCCCCACTGTCCCCACCACCTCTAACATGAGAATTGGGCCCCTAATTAGGACAGCCTCCCGTTCCTTCCCCTGAGAACACGCGGCCCCCGTGATTCTACACTCGCTGCTCGCCCCGCCACACGGAGAGCTCCGCTACACACAGTGACCATGGTTGTCACGTCCACTGCGGCATTTTCAGTTTCTAGCAGCACGTGGCATGTGCCGAGTAACCATCTGTTGAATTAAACAAGGACACACAGTTTGCCTCCCTTCATCCGGGAAGGCGGCGGCCAAGCCCCGGGGCCAGCGTCAGTGCAGAGCTGGGCTCTGTGCGCTGTGGGTGGGGCAAACCTCAGCTGTGCCCACAGCAGGTCTGAGGCCACCAACTCCACTCCCGGGCTCCCACTTGGAGGCTGCGGCGCCCGCGCCCCACCGCCCAGCCCCCTGCGTCCCTCGCACCAGTTTGACAGGGGCCCCTCCCCCAGCTGCAGGTTCTTCGCTGATGGCTCACACCTGAATCTTCTCAGAAGTTTGTCCTGGAAGCCACCTGGCCTGAAGCTGTCCGAGACTCGCACCCTCCCCTCAAGGCCTGTGACTGGGAGTGACTGGGACAGGGTCACAGAAACCTCCCTAGCCTCCAGGAGGGACGACTGCAGCCTCCACTCCTGAGCTCGGTCCCCATGGGTCAGGCCATGCCGGGCCCCCTGGACCAGACCTCTGCCCGGCCTGTCCTCGGAGCCACCTGGCCTGCCCAGCTCCTGCCTCACCACCGTCCCCGAGAGTGCTCACAACATGCGTGTGTGGATCCCGCCCAGCCCTGCGTCCAGGGAACCGCACCGGACTAAAGCGCGAGGGAGGGAAGAGGAAGCTACTGCACATTCGTGGAGGCCCCGCACTCGCCAGGGACGGCCCAGGCTCCGTCCTCACACCCACACTGCCAGGACCCGCCAGGGACGGCCCTGGCTCCGTCCTCACACCCACACTGCCAGGACCCGGAGGCTCAGGGAGAACCTGTGCCTTGTCCAGCGTCACCCAGCTGCTCCGGGTGTCTCCAGAGGCCACGCTATCAACGCACCGCTGTGGCTGCTGGCGAGTCCACACGCCTGCGGACCCCGTCCCACCCAGCGGTGTGAGTTGTGCGTCTAAGGCAGTGGCAGGGGTCACTGGAGGAGAACTTCAAACAGAGCCTAAGTACATTGTCCCGACCTGGAAAGGGCCGTGTGCTGGGTGGCCAGTCTGCCACTGCGATGTTCGCAGAGCAGCCGGCACCACCGCGCAGGCCTGGGACGGGGGAGCAGCGGGACCGAGGGAAGAGTCAGCCACCGTGACCTCCACGAGGCAGAGCCCTTGCGGTGCCAGGTCCCCAGAGTACGTGCACTCGGCTCAAGGTTAAGGAATGACACGGTGAATAGCTCATCGGAGAGTAATTCATGTCATCGCCCGAAAGGGAAAACTGAAAGCCATTGCCGGCTCGCTGCCGAGCCAACGACCGTCAGGGGAGGCTTTGCCTCGCAGTGTCAGAAAGAATCTGCAACAATAAAGGGAAAACTGGATGCAGATGTTTTCCTCAATTAGCCTCTACTGAAGAAGCAATAAACAGGAGAGATCAGGGCTGTAATTGCATTTTTGTTTAACCATTTGGCGTGAGTCATGCCATCTCGGAGGGAAACGTGTCTTTGGTGAAGCTACAGGAAACTATTTTAATTTTCTTGATCATGCTGGAGTTCTTGCAATCGAGCTATTTTTAACCAAAGCATTACAAAACACGACCATCACGTGACATGATTACTGAAATCTAAATCACACCAGCAGGAAGCTGTGATTCAATTTGTCTTTTCAAACGTCAGTTATATCTGCCTGTAAACAATACTACGTCTAGGTTATTTTTGTGATAGGTTCCCTTTATAGAAGGAGAAAAAAAGTCTTTATTTACTTCTTGGATATGAAAGTTGGGATAAAAGATGCCTCATTAGGAAATCAAGAACTCTTGCAAAGAGGGTTTGAAATGCCGGAGCAGCACGTTTTCCGATTGTGTTGCTGATTATGCTTTTAACACTTTGTGTGTTGGTGGTAGTAAATTAACAAAAATTTTGTCATCTTCCTGAAATTTCCCTCCTAGATATAGGACAGATCGAGCCGTATTATTTCATTTTATTGGTGTGGGTTTCTTTTTGGCGGGGGCCGCACGGGGACCCCTGGGGCTGCTTTTAGACGGAGGCCGGCGCTTCCGCGCGGCACAGCTGAGCCCAGAGAATGGGCAGGGCCCCCGCATCAGGATTTTTGAAAGAACTGCAGAACTCGGATGCGCACTGAGATCGAGAGCCACTGCTGTAAGAGCTGGGAATATGCAAAACTTATCTACAGAGCTGTAATAAACGCTGTTCACGCGCAACTTGGATATGCCTTGTTTCAAAAAGCCGTGACAAAAAATGAGGGTGTAGAGAACTCATTCTGAGCACTGTAAACAAACGGTTCTTTTATGTGGTGAGATCTCTGTGTGAGTTTAAAGCAAGATTTGCAGTTCTCCGCTCTAATTCACATACATGTTTGATGGGGTGGAAAGTGCACGTTGGGCCATTTAGGAGAACTTTGACCTCCCTCTGCCGCTTCATCCGGGACACAGACATGGTTCCTGGGAGCCGGGGAGCCTGGGTCTTGCCACGCCCCCTCCCACCTGCTGCCCCCGGCTTCCTGCCCTGACAGCCCCGCTCGGGCAGAGGCTGCCTTGACTTACCTACGCAGAGTCTCACTTAGAGGGAGGTGGCTTGTCCTCTGCCGCCAGTGGGTTGTGTGTAGCTACGGTGAGCACAAGGCCACAGCGGTGGCAGTTTCACTCGCACCCCTGGCTGCCTCCGCGATTCCCCGTAACCCCTCGCCGGGGGCTCTGCGTGTCGTGTGGCCTCTCTCGCAGAGGAACGCATGTCACGGGCGGGAAATCCAGTCGTGCGGCGACATCCCAGGCGAGTCTCCTCCTGCAGCCTCACAACGCCCGGTAACCCTTCCCGGGCAACTTGTCACTTGGGACACGTGTTATGTCTGATCCCCAGACGTGGGTGACGAGGGCAGGAAGAGGAAGGAGACCGGTGAGCGGTGGGCGCCCTGCCCTGGCTCCAGGTCCGACCACACTGGAGGCCTCTGCAGGTGCAGGCACAGGGCCGAGCACTCACCATCCAAGGCCGACGTCCGTGCCTGGCAGACTGGCAGGGTCAGGCCCGAAGGGTCATGTCCCGGTCACAGCAGCCCATGCCCTGAGCCGGAGGTCAGGCTGCCCTTCACCCCTAGATGTAACTGCCTGTTCCCCTCTGGCACCCGGGCCCATCTCCCGGCTCCTCTCCTGCTCCAGTCCCCGACCTGGACCCCTCCCTCATGCCCGTCTGCACCACCTCGGCTGTGGTGACCTGGCACAATGGCCTTGGCCCGGCTCTGCTGCCATTGGTCTGCACGGACAGCACATGGTGGCGGGTGTGGTCCACAGCAGGGGCAGGTGGGCAGGGCCCGGGCATCCGAGAGTGAACCGAGTCAGGACAAAGGCAGGCGGAGAGGGCGCAGGCCCGGGGAGGGCAGGGAGGGGGCAGGGAGGGGGCAAACGGAGGGAGATCTGAGAGGCGTGGAGGGAGGAGGAGGAAGCGCCGCTCTTTCTCCCGCCTGGGAATGGCTTCACCCCCCGCAGACGGGCAAGGCCCCGCGGAGGGAAAGGAAGAGGGCAGAGAGCTCACATCAGCGTGAGCACCTCGGGCCAGTCACGCCCCACGCCAGCCACGGCCTGGAGGACCAGTCCTGGGGTCGAGAGGCTGCCGACCCACAGCGGGGGGATGAACGGCTACGAAGAACAAAGAACGCTGAGTGCCCCCCTCCCAGCAGGGCACCCCGAGCAGCGTGTGCCCACAGGGTCAGTGGACGCAAACGCATCACAGGAAGGGCCGGACTCTGGCCTGACTCAGCAGGGCAGGGCAGGGCGCTGGAGAGGTGTGTCCTGTCTCTCCGTGGCTGAACTCACTTCTGGCAGGAGAGATTCACCAACGGGAACAGGAGGCAGCAAGAGAGGTCGCCAAGGAGCCTAGACGTCAGCTTTATAAACGCTCCTTGGGCAGAGACAGAGCCAGGTGAGGGGACCAACCGCCTCATTGGATTCGCTGCCTACATGTCTCTTGCGTCTAACCACGTCCCTCCCTCTCTACGGTCACCTCTGGGACGGGGTTTTACTGTCCCCCCAAAATTCATGTCTACCCAGAACCTGCAAATGTGTTCTTATTTGGAAATAGGGTCTTTGTAGACAGTCAAGTTCAAACCAGGTCCTGCTGGACTGAGGTGGCCCTAACCCAACTGAGACTGGCGTCCGTAGGAGAGGAGGGACATCAGGACACAGACACAGGGAAGCGGCACATGGCGGAGGCGGAGGAAGCACCGATGTGCCCACAGGGATGTCAATGACTGTGACAGGTGCCGAGGCCGGAGAGACCCGCGGTGCAGACCACCCCCCCGAGAGGCACGAACGCCACCTAAGACACCTCGATTTGCACTTCTGGCCTCACAGCTGTGAGAGAACAAACTCTCCCTGTCTTGTGTCACTGGCCTGTGGCACTTTGTGACAGGGTCTGGAGGAACCCACACCCCACCCCACCCCGGCTGCATCGGCTCTCGCGGATAACTCCAGCGCCCCCCCCCCCAGGCCAGTCTGGTCACCCCACGGCTCGCTCTGCCCACCACGGTCATGGGCAACTCCAGCTGAGAGCCCGAGGCCACCACTGCTCTGGGAGCCTCCAGCCTGCCCGGGTCTCACGGAGCCTCTGTCACCCACAGGAGCCGTCTCCCACCTGCCACGCGAGTCTGCCCACGTGTCATCGCTGTCTGTCCTCGCTGCCTTCGTGGACCGCTCCCCCACCGCACCCGTCACGGCAATTGTGTCTCCCCACTGAGCTGCCAGCTGCAGGACAGCCAGGCTGCACGGGGCTCATTCGTCACCACGTCCCCACACTTAGCACAGCGCCATGCGCAGTTAGCCGGGACCCGGTGAGAACGCGCCGGGTGAACAGACGGGTGATAGAACCGAGAGAGAGGAAGAGTGAGGCCATCATCGCTCCCTCTCCTGCCCAGCCTGTGATGGGCGTCCTCAGGCACAGCGCAGGAGGGACGTCACCCTTTGACAAGGGGGCAAAGCTACAAAGGTCGGGTCCACCCATCTCCCTTGTCAACAGCACCGAACCCTAAGGCACATTTTAGAGGGATAAGAAGAAAACTAAGTGGGGCAAGATAGAAAGTTTGGAGGCAGAATTTTCAGTTATTAAAAAGTGAATGAAATCTCTACAATTCCCAAATGCTTCTGTTAATAGAATCCCACATGCCTCTCATGCCCACAGCTCCGTGGGGAACATGTTATTGCCTGCGTTCCCAAGTGGGGAAACTGAGGCCAAGGGAGGTAAGTCATTCACACAAGGTACAGGCTGTGGACGGTGGCTGTCACCAGGTCCCTCTGACTCCCAGTGCAGCGACTCTCTCACGCCCGGCTGCCTCCCGAGGCCCCCGCGCCCTCCCCACCCTCAGCGCACGCGGCCCGTGCGTCTGTGTGCAGGGCAGCCAGCCTCAGCCGGGCTCCCGGCGTGTGCAAACCCCGCGCCGGCTCCTTCATCTGCCGGGACACCGGAGTGATAATGAACCCCGCAGCCCAGCTAGGAACCTGTCCAGATTTGTGGGAATCTTCCGACATAAAACATGAGAGAAAAATGGAAACAGTTTGGCGGCATCAGCATGCGGTGTATGTAGAGAAGCAAAACAAGGCAGGTTGTGTAAATATTTAAAAACGAGAAAGAACTGAACTGGCTCCAGAGGCACATCTGGGATAACAGCTCTACGGAGGCTGCGGTTTCCGGGGAAAGTCGCCGCGCAGCACGAAAACAACCGGCCGGTCTCAGATTTCACCCGTGCGCTGCCCGCACCCCCGGGCCGCCGAGCACACTCTTCCCAGCGGCCGTGTTTACTGCACAACTCGTCAGTTTCCAGCGGACCTAAATCAAATAAACATGCTTTCCTTGCCATTAAAATGCTTTGTTTCTATTTTAAACAACAGAAACTCAATAACAGTGTTAATAGTTGACTCGAGATAAAATCAGATAATTTTTTTTTTTTGCCACATTTATCTACATTACCTAATATGGCAAGAAATGGAGCGTGGAGTGTGCTTAGGATTCAGATTCTGGCATTATGCCAAAGGCTAAGTTTGGGTTTTCCAAAGAAAATACGCCACGTATTAGAAAGTACAGTTTTCATGAAGTTACCTTCCTGACTGACATTTGGAAATGGACCCTCGTTTTCCAGCACTGCTACCATGGGGGCGGGTTGGGGGGCTGCAGGGTTCACAGCACCCCGCGGGGCCGGCTACCTGCCTGCCTCTCTCCCGCTGAGGGGTCGCCCCTCACCTGCAGAACGGGGCCAGCAGGGCCGCGAGGAGGCCCAGAGGACCGACGGCTCCCAACCCTCCCTGTGTGCCAGAGCCGCCCGAGGACTCCACCGAGCACCAGTGCCGGCCGCCTCCCCGGGCCCTGGCAGGTGCCTCTGCGAGTCTCCCCAGGTGACTGAAGACCTGCAGCCGGGGCCGGCACCCACTGAAGCAGGTACGCGTGGTATAAGAATGTAAGAGAATTCGCCATAGTCATTAATGCTTCGCTGCCGTGGCTGAACGGGAAAACAAAAGCAGCACACGCCCCGCGCCCCACCGGCGGCCTCTGTCCTGGACAGGCAGGGAGACTCTGGGTGAGCGCGCCGTGTCGAAGCTGTCACGGAAACACGGCCGATGACAGGCAAGCGCGGTGCCACGGAGCTGGCTGACAGTGGCTCCCTGGTGGCCTGTTCTCGTGAGCCGCTGTCCGTGCCCAGACCACGGCCTGGCCAGGCCCTGTGATCCAAGGCTGAAAGCATCTCTGGACTTCGACGAAGCTCCCGGGGAGATAGGGAGGCTTAATCACAGCTGATGGGACATGTGACTCACGCACAGGGACTTTCCAGCCCAGTCCCTCGAGGACAGGCCTGGCTTGGGTTCTCCCCCAATTATCACAAAGAATTTGGGCTGGAATGGCTGGAAAACGGGGATTCGTTCATTCAGCAACAGCTGGGAGCTGTGCGGGTGATGGGGCAGGGGAGGCTGACGACGAGGCGACCTGCAGCCCACGTGACCCTCCCACGGCCACGCACACAGGTATTGTTGAATGGATGAACAGAAAAGCAAACTGAGTAACGATGGGATAGAGGAAGAAAGAGAGGGAGGGAGAGAGACGTAAAAGGAGAGGAGGGAGGAGGGAGGACGGACGGAAGGAAGGGATTAATCCAGCACCGTCTTGCGCTGTCGGGCAGCAGCTGTTTCGAGGTTACGGCCCGTGCTGAGCCGCGGTGCCGACCGGCTCTCCCAGTACAGGAGGAGCCAGCAGGAACAGAGCTGCCGAGTGCACCGCGTCCTGGAGAGCCCGCGGTCATCCTTGTCCACACCCGCCCCAGCCCCGGAATCGGGGCTGTTCCCACCCAGCACAGTGCTCGAGGCCACCTATGGGGTCACCTACGAGGCACCTCCAGCTTCTGCCCACCAGGACCGAGGGTTCCAGAGTTCAGCAGCCACCGGGGGACTCGGGAAGGGCCACGGGGAGGCACAGAGGAGAATCCGCTCACTCTGCGCTTGCCGGCGTTTTTCCTGCCACTCCCTGCGTGCCCTCTGACCCGCACCGCCAGGGCCCACCCAGTTACGGTCAGGGGCTCTGCTGTCACCCGGGACGCCCTGGGCCTCTCCTCGGGTCCCCCCTGGCCCACCCGGAGCTGAGGCTCAGGCCACTCACACATCCAGTCACTTCTGCAGCCCCTGGATGGCACTGTCACCCCATCCCTGCCCTCCTCCACGCCGGGCATCTGCTCCGTCTGCGCTCGATCCCGTAACCCCCACGTCCCTCGCGTTCCCAGTGAGAGGAAAAGCACCCCGTCCCGCGGACCCTCCACCGTCCCCATCAGGCCCCCCAACACCGCTGAGGCTGGCTCTCCCGGGCCGGCCGGTGTGTACCTGCTGCACAGCGCCAGTCTGGCCGCCTCCCTCCCCCTGTGGCAGTGCCCAGCACGCCCGGGAGAGTCGCCCTCCCAGCTCTTGGCCCCGACCGCCTTGGGGGAGGGTTGACCTCACCCCCCGGCTCAGCGTGTCACTGGCCGTCGGGTTGCTCAGACAGGGCAGGGGGACACGCAGCCGGGAGAGCCCGCCCTGGGACGCGTTAGAGCCGCCGCGGGCAGGCGCTGCTTCCGCGGGCACCGCTGGTGAAACGCGAGCCCAGAGCTGCTGGCGACACCTGTGTTGTCGCGTGACGACAGCCTGGCTGGGACAAGGCCCGCACGGAGGAAGGCAAAGCTGGAGGCTGAGGAAAATACACAGTCGACTGTCATCACCCAGCGCAGTTACGTCTGCAGAGTCACCGTGACGCTGAACCAGCCAGTGTGCAGCCAGCGCTCCTAGCGGAAACACAGGGTTGGGTTCCTGCACACCTGTCTGCAACGTCCCTATCGACTGACTGGCACAGGGCCTCATTTCCCGTGTGTTTGTGTGTGAAGACGGAGCGTGTAGCCTGCACTGCTGATGCATCAGCACCCAACTCACGGCCAGCGGCACCGTAGCTGGTGCCCGAACGGGCCCGTCTGACACGCCTGTGTCCTCAGTGGGGCCCATCGTGGCCGCCCCACGCCCCGGAGCCCTGCTCGGCACGCCAGCACTGTCTCAACGGCCAAACACCAACAAAAAGCACAAAACTGCAAAAAAACAGTGGTCCCGAGTGGACCATGAAAGGGACACTTGCTTACAGTAGGAGCTGAAACCAGAGGCCACGCAAGGGCCACTTTGTTCGACCTCAGCTGTAAGTGTGCTCGTCCGGAGACTCGAGTTTGCCACTGCTCTGTGCAACCTCCACAGACGGCCACGAAAGCCCCACAAGTACTGGGTTTTGGGCTCACAAATAAGTCCTGGCCAGTAGGTGAATTCGTCAACGTGCAATCCACAAACAGTGAAGACGGACTGCGCTTTTGTGAGCAGCGTTCGCTCACCTGGATGCTTCTGTGCCTGTAGCCGGCAGCCCGGCTTTCCACAAGTTTCCCTTTCACTCGAGCCAGTTGGGGGCGGTTTTCTGTCACTGGAGCCCAGGCCGGCTTCACAGTCTCTCTTGCCTGGAAACACGCACCGGCTGCCCTGGCCGGCCCCCGTGACCCTCTAGAACCCTCGGTCCCCAACATCCTGACCCCCCACAAAGTCCCTCCTCCCCGGGCACTGTTTGTGGAGAGATGCTCCAGGTGTGTCCAGTTTAAGACGACAGGTGCCTTTCACCTGCCTGTCGAGATCCGTGCTTGAGAGAGTGGGTTCCTCCATCTATGGGCCACGGAAAAGACACCTCCACAGTGGCCACCTCACCCCACTGCCCACCCGCGTCCTGGAGAGGGGACACACTCCGCACCGCCCTTCAGCCCCTAAGACAATGCTGCCCCTCTCCCCACGCGAGGAAGGTGGAGGGTCCTAGGGACGGGGCTCGGCAGGGCGTGGGGCGAGTTTCTCTTTGGTGTTGGCACCAGCTGTTAGTCCCTCCTCCCGCCATTTCCTACACTGGCGGATTAAACCCTATGCTGGGGCTTGGGCCTGAGAATGGAATTGAGGCTGGAAGAAACCTCAGAAATTACCTGGGCTAAGGTAGGGGAATGAGGGTCGGAGAAGAAAGAGATCACAGAGTGAAAACCAGCACAAGAATAGGGGCCCCCAACGCCCTTGCCAGCACTTTCTCTCCGGGCAGCGCTGCCGTCACTAGGGGAGGGCTCTGCCCATTCTCTCTCGACGTCAGTAAATTCTAGTTGTTATTCACAAAGCAGATCGTTGCCTCGGCCAGAACCATCCCTGACGCCTGCAAGGAGACTTTGTGTATCTTCTCACACCACCTCTCCAGCTGGGAAGTTTAATTCAACAAAGACCCCGTCATCGCCACCCCAGTGTCACAGCCCTGTGTTAGCGTCACTCTGTCTGCGAGCCCCGCTACGGTCAGGCTTCTTGTCCCTGCTCCCCGTGCACACGCACCTGCACACGCGCAGTACACGCAACCCCACGTGTCCAACGCATGCGACCTCGACTCACGGCCGAGAGCTCTGAGCAGCGAGACACACCCCACTCCGGCAGGCCCACGCCCCCCACCCGGATGGCCTCCAAGCGGACCACGTCACCCCTTTCCAGGCCCAAAACCACAAGGTCCCGGGACGGGGTGCTCGAGAGTCCCCAGGCCACAATCGCAGGCATCGAGTCATGCTGGGGGTTTGCAATACAAGCATTTATGACCCCTGCACTTGGGCTGGTTACGCTGAAGCCCAGCTCCGCCTGCCCTGAGCACCAGGAAAGCCCAGGGCCTGTCTGCGTGGCAGCTTTGCCACGGGAGCTCTTCCACACTGTCCCCACCGGGCCTGGGGCAGTCACATCCACTCTCTGTGGCTCTGAGAGAGACCCGTCCTCTGCCCCAGGACCCTCCTCCAGCGCCATCTTGCTCCCACCAGAGGAGCCCAGCCAGGGGAGAGCTCAGAGGCCCGCTGGTCACCCTCCACCCAGCCTGCCCTGCCCCCCGGACCCGCTCTGCAGCCCCCGCTCCGGCTGCCTGGACGCTCCAAGGACATGTCTGTCCAAATGTGGTCACTGCCCCTTTCCACTCTGCTAGACACAGACTTCCCAAGGACAGAAATGTCACCAACAGGCCTGGCACGGTGGCTCACGCCTGTAATCCTAGCCCTCTGGGAGGCCGAGGCGGGAGGATCGCTCAAGGTCAGGAGTTCAAGAGCAGCCTGAGCAAGAGCGAGACCCTGTCTCTACTAAAAAATAGAAAGAAATTAGCTGGACAACTAAAATATATAGAAAAAATTAGCTGGGCATGGTGGCGCATGCCTGCAGTCCCAGCTACTTGGGAGGCTGAGGCAGGAGGATTGTTTGAGCCCAGGAGTTTGAGGTTGCTGTGAGCTGGGCTGATGCCACTGCACTCTAGCCTGGGCAACAGAGTGAGACTCTGTCTCAAAAAAAGAAAGAAAAAAGAAATGTCACCAGCATTGGTGAGCCAGTGGGCTGCACACTGACCAAGCCAGACCCACCCTTGGCACCGCTGCCCGGCCGTCTGCCCGGCTGGGTTTCCTGCCCGGTTCCCAGAAGCCACATCCTGTGGTCAGATGTGGACGTCGGGGCAGAGACAGCTCTTCCCAGAGGAGGTGGTTTCAGCTGCCAGACCGACATTTTCCGGTTGGTCTGTCTTCCCTCTCATACCCGTCCCCGGTATCTGGCTTTATACGGCATGTTCCGGAGGGTTCTATGGAGCTCGCTAATTCAGCCGGGGCAGCAGGCAGTGCAGCGAGGCCTTCCGGGTTGGCTTCAGCTTTGCCGTCTTGCAGTCAGAGCTCAGTGCCGGGACACAGAGCCGTCCTCACACCCTACTCACCTCTCTCTCCTTTTCTCCCCGTGTATGGCACCAAAGCCACCACGGAGAAGATCACTACCAACCTTCTGTCACTCTTGACACATCTGATGTGCTCCTGTCATCAAGGCTGTGGGTGGAATTGCGTCCCCCCGCCATTCACCTGAAGTCCTGACCCCCAGACCCTCAGAATGTGACTGTATTTGGACAAAGGACCTTCACAGAGGTCACTAGGGTTAAATGAGGTCGTATGGGCGGGCCCACGTGTATCTAGTCAGTGCAACGTGACTGGTGTCCTCGCAAGAAGAGGGACAGACACAGAGGATTTGGGCGCAGAGGAAAGGCCCTGCAGGAGCACAGCAAGGAGCCCGTCTGCAAACCACGGGGAGGCCTCGGGAGAAGCCAACCATGCTGGCGTTTTGCCCTTGGACGACGCCATGGGCTGAATGCTTGTGTCTCCCCAAATCCATGTGTCGAAACCCTAACCCATGGTGCGTGGTGTGAGGTTGTTTCCCCAAATCCACGTGCAGAAACCCTAACCCACGGTGGGTGGTGTCAGGAGGCGAGGCTTTGGGAGGTGTCCTCAGAGAAGACATCCCAGAGAGATGGCTGGTCCTTGTACCCTTGTGAGGACACAGCCCGAAGGTGCTACCCATGAACCAGAGCGTGGCCCTCACTGGACACCGGATCTGCCCGTGCCTTGGTCGTGGACTCCGAGTCCCCAGAACAATGAGAAACAGGTTTCTGCTGTGTACAAGCTGCCCGGTTTACGGTTCTGTCGCAGCAGCCCAGGCTGTGTGACCGTGATAAGCAAATCTCCGACTGGAGGCCGACAGCGCACAGAGCCTGAGCTGGTCACCACGGGAAGACGCAAAGCAGTGAGAACGTGACATCTCGCGGCCTGGTCAGGGAGAGCGACACGGCGCAAACGCAGCCGTCATACAGCAGCCTGCAAACATCTGGGCAGATGCTGCTGTAGCTCTTGTTTCGAGAAGGCGCCTTTGTTCCAGTGTGATTCACACCGTAGGCAGCAGCCTGAGCATAATATGCATTTTGTGTCTGCTCATCTGTGAGAAGTAAACGCCAGATAAACACAGAAAACTGTGCTCACCTGAACCAAGCCACAGAGGAATCACACAAAATCCACGCACCTCGGACACCTGTCAGCTCTCCAGGTCCACCGCATGCTGCAGGCCACACTCACCCACGTTGGTGTCAAACCCTCTGTCTGACATCACGTGACCGTCCTACCACTTTGCAATGACACCAAGTGGCCACACCTTCCGAGACCACTTCCGAAAGGAAAGCTTAGGTCGTTCTCAACATCCAGGGCCATATTTGTGGTCGTATCTGTGAATTTGTTAACCATGTGACATGCAAAGCTGTGCTTCCACGTCTAGTAGGTTCTTATTCTTGCTTCGTCTGACAAACTGCTGAGCGCTGTGCTCCCAACCCCTTTTCCCCACAAGCCCTGTAGGCTCTACTGCGTGGTTTCATACATTGCAGTGATCCTTGGAACACGTGTGTTACGTTAGAGCAGAGCTGGCTGTATCTACACGTTTCAGTGAGAAGCTGCATTTCACGTGACAGCTCGTCACGCAGCACGTGGCCCTGACTAATGTCGCCTCCTAGTGGCCATGTCCACTAATTGCAGGTAAAATACAGGAAAAGGTATTAAAAATGGATTTTTAAAAATGGTATAGCATGAATGAACCCATGACACAAGCCAAACCAAATATAGTCCTTCCCCCTTAGGCAGTTTCTAATGAACTCCAGCTGCCTGGTCTATTTACTGAAAGAATTTTGCTGAAAAGGAGTCAAACAGCCTCGTAGAGGGAGCTACACCGACCTGTCATCGAGTTTTCCGAGGTGCACAGCTGCTCTCTCAGCTTCTCCACGTCGTCAGGGTGCACCTGCTCGTAGAGCGTGCTCCCAAACCACTCCGACTGCGGCTGGTTCAGAACCGGGGTGACCGAGTCAGACACATAAATCACTCGCCCTGTCTCCGCGGCCACTACAAACAGAAACCCATCGGCTGCTTCAAGGATGAGATGCTTCAGTTCCTGGAAAGAAAAGATTATGATTAGCACAACACACGACAGACCTGGGCCAGTTAAGCTTTCTTATTAGCAATTTCAATTTCTTTTGTTCAGATATTCATTCTGGTACATAAATAGTTTGGGAAACAAGTGCTTTTTTTTTTAACTGGGTATTTTAGCTTATTTTAGCTAGAAAAATGCACACACCTTGCCCCATCCCTGAGATACAGCTACTTTAAACGCTACTGGCCCCGTCTTACCTAGTCCTCTCTGAGGGAGAGGGAAAACTTCCAGCCTGGGGGGGTGGGGGAGCAATGGGTGATCACCGCTGCCAAGGTGTAAACAGCGGCACTCACACATTGAAAGGGAAGTCGTGCCATTGGACCAGAAGGGCCCAGCACGTGCTGCTTGGCACACGGGTACGGGTGGAAGGAAGGGAAGGAGCACGGGAAGGTGAGACGAGAGGAGGAAAAGGACCCGTGTCTCCCACCCACTGCCCGCCACGCTGACAGCGCACTCTGGTTCCTCTTCTCTTACTGTATTTCCCACCGTCCGCACGGCTGTCGGGCTTCGGAACTGAGAATCATGGGCCATGATCTCAGCAGACTCTCCGAGTGACCCCAAGAGGTAGAGGGGAATGTAGCATTACCCATGTCACTTTACAGCAAGAAGCGGAAGCAGCACCAGCCCTGTGGTCACACGGATTCTCCAGGGTCATGACTGTCACTGAAGGCAGAAAGGCAGCTGCTCGGGGCCAAGGACTGGGCAGCGTGAGCCATGGCCATCGTCTCCAGGAGACGGGGACGGGGCACAGTCAGCTTTGTTAAAATGAGGTGCCTTTTGTGTGCAGCCACCATGACATTCTCGCTGTGAGCTGAGGAGCCCCCGTCGCTGAGCGACCCGGCTCTGCGTCTGCGGGCGCGAGGCCCCGGTCCTCCCGCGTGCGGAGTCCGCAGACGTCCTAGCCGCGCCACGCTCTATCCAGCCCCCAAGGGGCAGCAGTGTCCTGGACAGTGGCTGCAACACGCTCTGCTGGGAACCTGTGTTCCAACATGACCTCAGAGAGACCCTGCTGCACACGCATCGACAGCGCTGAGTGGGCGTGAGAGACGGAGGGTCTAGAGCCCTCGGTCCCAGTCCCCGAGGGGCTCCGAGGACCCAAAGACTAGAGGACACGGATGTGCTGGTGAGCAGGACTCGGGGGCTTGGCAAGTGTCTCTCAGCACCCGGCGGGGAGGAACCCCGACACCCTCTGCCCGGGACACGGGCGGAAACAGCCGGTACAGGCGTGTTTTAAGGAAAAGTCCGTTTTGCCCATTTCTCTGCCTTTGCACTTCTATCTGGTGCCTCCCCGGTTCCCACTTGGTTCATGGACGGGGTCAGCACTTTTATTTTCAGCACTGGGAAGATCGTCCCCACAGGAAGACGTGTGAAAAGGGAAAAACGCAACAGGATGTCTGGGCGGCAGAGGATTCTGTCCCCGGGGGAGGGGAGGGGGCCGAGTGACTTCACTCGGGCATTTCTGCTCAGTCCCATTTGCAGGACTGTGGGAGCGTCCCGGGGAGGGGGACACACCCTCACCACAGACCTCTGTCCACCTCCACCCCCCCTACGCTCACCTCCGGGACCACGTCACTCGCGGCCGGGGTCCTGCGTCCTGAACCCGGACCCGGCCCTGCCTGGCTCCCCAGGAAATGCAGTGAGGGCTGCGAGCCTGGGCTTAGGGTGACAGGGTCTCCACGCAGCTGGGCAGCTCGGGCCTGTCACTCCACTTCTTCAGCTGGTTTTTCACACGGTTTTTTTCAGTGAGATTTTGTGAAGTTCAGTGAGACCCTGTGTGTGGACTCAGAGAGCCTGGCACACAGTAGGTGCTCCGTGGATGTGACCAACAGCATCGTCCAAGCACCCACCACCTGCACGGTGCCTGCTCACTCCTCCACCCCTGACCTCAGTCACTCACAGGTAAAGAGATTCATTCTAAACATTGACCCCGCAGGTTTTTGTCAGGATTAATGAAATGTCGGGGAAAAGGCATTTTACTGGCCCTAGCAGTTAGCTGTGCTCAGTACATTCCTGTCTGGTTACCGACCAGCTATCCATCCTGCATCTACTCCGAGCCCCGTGTGAAGCTGCCTACACCTGCCCTCCTCGTCACAGCCACGCGAGCTGGGAGGTGTCACCGCGTTCATCCCGAAGCCCGTGCCCCAACCCCCCGTGCTCCTCGTCCTGCGGGCAGCGGACAGCACCACGGCCGTCCCTTCCTGACACCTGCCACGTGACGGGGCCCATGACCACCGGGATGATTTGCAAAGGGATCGAGTAGGTAAAGCTCTTGCAGAAATGTCTGCCACGGAAGAGACAGGAGCAACAGAGCCATCCCTGCTCTTCTTCCAAACCCGACTCCAGGACAGGAGCAGACCCTCAGCGCTGGCGGAGTGAGCGATCCTGTCTCCTGACCACGCCCTTGCATTCCTACCCCTGCGGCTGCCTGCCAGCGCTGCCTCTGTCCTAAAACATCCCTCGATGACACCAGGCCACTTCCACTCTATTTCACTTTGGCCACAGGCTCTGTGTCTTGTTAAATGCACCATGACCTTCAAGACCCTCCACTGGACATACCTTTACACTTTCCAACACATTCCCTGACAACTCCACAATTTTACCTTTTCCCCCTCCAGTGCATAAAAAGTGCTTCCAAATCTGTCATCTCATTTCTCCTGCAAAAGCTCAGAGACAGGAAGGCAAAAAGTTCACTGCACAGAGGAGCAAACCGAAGTCTACGGTCTTTGCTGGTTAGCCCCACGACCCGCACAGGGAGGGGCAGGACTCCAGACACCGGCCCCCCGGCTCGTGTGAGTCCATTTATAAAATACTACCTCACTAGCCGTTGCGTGTGTTTCGTCTTCCCAAACATTCAAAGACGAATAGAGGTGTTAAAAAGGTGGCTTTGGGGTCCTGCCAACCTGTCTTCAGGGGACCCACTCCCGGCTCCCTCGCTAAGCCGCACACGGCTCTGGGCGGTTTGCTGACTCTTTCCAGCCCCAACTTCCCCATCAGTAACTCGGGGGTGAACAATAGCGGCTTCCCCACGGGCTGGAGCAGGCCGTGCACAGAAGACGTGACTCGGACCAAGCCCCCGCAAATGCCTGCCCAGCGCTGAGGTCCTGTCGGTGCCCCCAGGCCACCACAGCTCCCGGGACGGCTGTCGGCCCCACCCTGCCGGCGCCCGTGTTCACGAACCCTCCCGCGTCGGGGCGCGGGGCGCGGGGCGCAGTCGCCCGCCGTGCTTTGCCGAGCGACGCCTCATTCCGGCCGCGGGGAGCCCAGGCAGGAGCCCTGCAGGCCGGACACACCCTGGGAGGGGCCTCGCGGCGCGCGGCGGAAACGGACCGTCTTGGCCTCGTCCCTCCCCGCACCGTGAACCCTGCCGCCCGCCTCGCTCACGCCACGCTGGCGACACGGACTCCCCGCCGCGCCTGGCGAGGGCCGGGCGTACCTGCTCCGTGAGGAAGGACGGCTTGTAGGCGCCGTCGGTGGACTTGTTCCCGGTGCCGCGCATGGACTTCATGTGCGACACGGCCATGCGCAGGATGGTGAGCTTGTCGGGCTTGCGCGCCAGCGCGCTGCAGGTGGGGACCATGTCCGAGAGCTCCGTGATGTACTGCGTCATCTTGTTCCGCCGGCGCCGCTCGATCTCACTGTGGTTCTCTCTTCCCACGAAGCACGCGGGCGGGAGGGCGCAAAGAGAGAGACACCACGTTAGCGGTCACCGCCTGGCGGGGTGAAAGGGCGCGCTGGCGACGCCGGGGGACTCAGAACCGGGTCGGCCCCGAGAGCTGAGTGCTCTTCCGACGCCCCCGCCAGCTCTGGTCTCCGCGGGGAGCCAGACTGCCGCAGTCGCAGCCCTCCTCGCTCCACGCGCCCGAGCACATTGCAGTCGGCACAGCAGATCAAGACACGAGGTTTCCCAACACGCTTTCTGTGTGCACACGGGAATCTATACCCAGATGTGCACACATGCACACGCACACGCACTCGGAATGCGGTTACTGGCGGCGTGGATGTGGGGTCTGCATCGGCCCTGCGGGAGGGAGCCATGCATCGCCCGGCCATTCTGTGTGTCGCCGAGCAGACCGGCAACGCCACGACTCGCTGTACACGGAGTTGCGAACACGCCTCTGTTCTGGGCCCAACACACTTTCCGCAGCAGAGTAACAGCAGGGCCCCCCTGGCTTAATAAACAACAAATAGCCAATTTTTTGAAAAAGCACTATAAGGAACTACTGAACTGGATCTCTGATGTGTTCAGTGAAACCCTGGTGGGAGGGGTGGCAGAATGTTTCCCCCTCGGGCTTGTCACCTGTAGGCTTGAAAGAGAGTCACGGCCAACCCAGCGCAGCAGCCCTGAGACAAGGCCGTTACTCAGGATTCGAGAACTGTCCAGAAACACCCACGTCTGCCGCAGGATCCAGGCGGCACCGGTGCCGGAAGACCGAGAGTGACGCCACCAGCAAAGAAAGAGCCACCTCGGGCCAGCTGCCTCCGAGCACGGCGCGTGTCCATCCGCTCAGCACCCACCCCCGGCGGGGGGCAGGCGTGCCGGGCGGGGCATGACCACACACAGGGGGCACCTGCCGGGGCCTCTGGGACATGCAGGCTGAGGGGAGGTCTCTGCAGCGAGCAGGTGGGCTGCCCGGCGTGCACCTGCCAAAGGGCACAGGCCAGGCCCATGCGGGGCAGGGACAGGGACACAGAGAAAACTAGGAATGCCCCCCGCTGTGCTCACCAGCGGCCCCGTTAGCAGGCCAGACACAGAGCTGCACAGCGGAAACGAAAGGCAGAACAGGGTCACGTGCTCCGAAAGATACGTGGAAAGTAACAACCGCCAGAGAGAGGGGGAGGGGAGAGGAGGTGGCGGCCCTGGCGGGGAGGAGGGGCTGCACCTCATCTGTCCCTGTACGGAGGGGCATCCTGGGGAGGGTCAGCAGGACAAAGGAAGGCCTGGGACTGGGAAGGAGCGTTTGAGGGTGGGGAGGAGGCGGCCTGGAGGGAAGGGCAGCCGGGGCGCTGGAGGAGAGCCGGACACCGGGCCGGACGGCGGCAAGGAGACGGCTGTCATGTGGCCGGGCTGAGCGTGGCCCCAGGACACAGCTGTGCAAAGCGAGGCACAGAGGGCAGGGGTGCAGCTCGCTGTGTGCCAACGTGGGTTCTGCTCCAGCCCTGGTCCAGAGGGGACCTCCTAAGCTTAATCCAGTCCGCGAGGTCTGAGCCTATCTTGACTAAAACACAACAAAGGAGAATTTCACAAAATTCCAGTAAAGATCAATCCGTAAGCTCTGCAGACAGCGGCTGGGTCTCCCGTCTGCTGTGGGAGGGAATCGCAGAGCCAGGGCAAGCAGACCGGGCCAGACAGCCCCACCCCAGGGATGCCCCATCACTGCAGACCTGTAACACGTGGGGCACACTGTGGGGTCTGGGAGGCACTGTGCCGGGTGCTGGGGACGGGTGCTGTGGACGGGTGCCAGGTGCTGGGGACGGGTGCCGGGTGCTGGGGACGGGTGCTGTGGACGGGTGCCGGGTGCTGGGGATGGGTGCTGGGGACGGGTGCTGGGGACGGGTGCTAGGGATGGGTGCCGGGTGCTGGGGACGGGTGCCGGGTGCTGGGGACGGGTGCTGTGGACGGGTGCCGGGTGCTGGGGACGGGTGCTGGGGACGGGTGCCGGGTGCTGGGGACGGGTGCTGGGGACGGGTGCCAGGTGCTGGGGACGGGTGCTGGGGATGGGTGCCGGGTGCTGGGGATGGGTGCTGGGGATGGGTGCCGGGTGCTGGGGACGGGTGCTGGGGACAGGTGCTAGGAGCTGGGGACGGGTGACGGGTGCTGGGTGCCGGGTGCTGGGGACGGGTGCCAGGTGCTGGGGACGGGTGCTGGGGATGGGTGCCGGGTGCTGGGGACGGGGGACGGGTGCCGGGTGCTGGGGACGGGTGCTGGGTGCCACAGAGAGCTCACGGATCGGCAGGGGCAGCAGAGTGGACAGGTGCTGGCACAGTCCCCGGGCTGCTCCCTTGTGCCCCGCAGGTCAGGAGAGGCTGCCGTGGGATCGTGTGACGGGAGAGGTCCCCGAGCAGCAGGCCCGAGGACCCGAGATGCTGAAAGCCCCGTGCGGGCCTGGCTGGCCGGAGCCATGCGGTAACCCTAAGTGCCTTCTGTTGCCTCTCTGGTCACATCAAAGTGACCAGCTGTGAGCACCTAAAGGCAGCAGGGGGACCGACATAGGGAACCCTCAGAGACAGGACCAGGTCTGGCGCTAGCCAGGCCACCCACGCCATCACGGCCAGCACTCGAAACACCCCACCAGTCACGGCACCTCCCTGCCAGCTTCCCGGCTACACGGGTCCCACAGGCCCGTGTGCGGAGCAGCCGTGCTGCGACGGCACCATGACCACATTCCTCTGTGATGCCTCAGCTCCGTGTCACCCTCCTGAGACCCACGTGCCTCTCCTGACCCTGACAACAGGCCCGCCGGTCGCCACAACAAACCTGCCCAAAACAAGCAAAATGCTCCTCTCTTCACCTGGACAAGTGTCACTGAGCAGCTGCTGCCCTCCAAGGCATGAGGCTTGGGGACAGGCCTCACGCAGGGCGAGGTTTGCTCCCAGTTCCTCAGATTGTATCAGAGCTAGAGGATGGGTCACCGGGTTCTTCCCTTTCAGATCTCACAGCGATAACCTCTGCTCTTGAGCAACTCACGGAGCTGTGCGTGCCGCAGTCACTGACGAGGCTTTTCCGCAATTTCCGAGATTCCTGCGATTCCTGACTCGGCAAAGGCTTCAGCACTTCTCTTGCAAAAGAAGCGTCAGCCCCCTTCCCCCGGCTAGGGCTTCTCTCTGAGAGCCGACCCCCAGGGTGGGGTCAGGGCCGTGGGAAGAGACCCTGGCAGAGGCACCTGCCACCTGGCCATCCCCGTCAGCTGGAGGGACCACCTGGACCCCGAGTGGCTGCCGAGGGGCCCCCACATGGGTCCTCTGTGGCTGTCAGCAGCCGCTGGTGCGTGTCAGGCACAGACTGGCCCCGGCCCCAGCCCTGACACCCAGGAGAGAAGACGGGCTCTTGCTGCGCATTCGAGGGACACGGCCAGCGCCTCCCGGCAGCACAGCAGGTGCCACAGGAGCTGGGAAGGCCAGGGGACAGCCACTGCGGCCCCGCGGGCAGAAGGGCCACTCTGCACCCTGCTCCTGTCGCCTCTTTGGCTGCAAGCGCCTCCTCTGCAGCCCTCGTGTCTGTCTCTGCCACCCTCAAGGGTCTTCGCCACTGTCACCGCCGGCTGCCCACACAGACACCAAGCACCCGGCACCAGCACCCGGCACCCAGCACCTGATACCAGCACCCAGCACCCTGCACCAGCACCTGGCACCCTGCACCCAGCACCCTGCACCAGCACCCTGCACCCAGCACCCAGAACCCAGCACCCTGCACCAGCACCCAGCACCCAGAACCCAGCACCTATACCAGCACCCAGCACCCTGCACCCAGCACCCTGCACCAGCACCCAGCACCCTGCACCAGCACCCTGCACCAGCACCCAGAACCTAGCACCTAGCACCCAGCACCCTACACCCTGCACCCAGTACCCAGAACCCAGTACCCTGCACCTAGCACCCTGCACCAGCACCAGCACCCTGCAGCTCAGCGGGGGGCGCAGACCCCTCCTGTCTGCCCACCACCTCTTCTCCCACGACCTCGGCTCGCCGCTCCCATGCTGACAGCTCCTGCTACCCGACCACAGCTCCCTACTTTTCCAGACTCCCACACGGTCAGAGCTGTTCTTTGACCACATTCCCACTTCCGGCCTCTGGCCTCCTTCATCTTCCTCTCGCACTATCCTGGTGCCCAGCCACCCTGTGCAGCGGGACCCATAGCTTGGTCCCCTTGACGACCCTCTGGTCAATACCTTGACCTCCTCACCCCGACCTCGTTGCCCCTGTCCTCATCCGCCGGCCCTGAGCCGGGAAGAAACCGCATCTCCTGTGTCCACCCAGCAGGGACAGCCGGGGAAACTGCGCTTTCCTGCAGACGGGGCCACCTGGCACCCGTGGCCTGTGATTTGAAATGGGACCGAAGGTTTGCACAGCGCTGCCTTCCGTGAGCCTCCTCTGAACTCGCCCCGGGCCCCCAAGCTTCCCTCTCAAGTCACCTCGCACGTGGCCCCATCCCCTACTCGGCAGGAGAGGAGAAGCCACGAGAATCGGCCCCCGTAGCTCCTGGCTCCCCCACCGGCCCCACACTCAGCAACACCTGCGGCTCCTTCCCGCTGCCTCAGAGCAGGCTGGTCCCCTCGGCGGACCTGTCCCTCCCGGCCTCCCTCCGGAATCTTCCGGATCTCCGGCTACCCCCACGCTTTCCCTCCTGGTGTACATGCGCTCAGGGTCTTTCTGCCCTTGAAAAGCGTCCCCTTCCTGAGCCCTGGGGGACCCTCCCTTGTGGCCACATGCAAAGCGCTCAGAGTCACCCCCGATCTCACTTCCTCCCCTCCCGGCCAGTGCTCCTGCCCCCAGGGCCCCACACTTGCGTGGGACGAAGGCAACGGCTAAAGTCAGCAGAGCCAGGTTCTGCGTGTCACCATCCCCAGGGACGCACGGGACACAGCCGGGGGGAAGCGGGCCTGAGAGCATTTCTGGCCCTGTAAGGCAGGATCCTGGAGCGTGTGTATGTGTGTGCAGGTGTGTGTGCATGCGTGTGCATGTATGTGTGCACAGGTACATGTGTGTGCATGTATGTGCACATACGTGTGTGTGCGTGCCTGAGCTCAGGCAGCAGGGGCAGCTTCACGCCTACTCCGTGGTTCCACCAAGGCCTGCTGTGATGGGCCTGACTGTGACAAGGGAGGGGCCACACCAAACTGGCCATGATTCAGCTCCTATGTGACCGTGACCGTATCTCCCAAATGAAATATTGAGGCAGGAGGTCTCTTGACGGGCAGCACATTTGAATTTGGAACCTGCCTCAGGAAAAGCTGGGAGAGCTGACGGCACAGACACCGGGGGACAGGAATCCTGGCGCGGCCCCCTGCCTGGCCTCCGAGCCCGCGAATGCCAGGGCGCTGGCTCACAGCACCTGGAGGGGCCTCTCGGCTGGCTGTGAGCAGAGCAGAAGTGGGGGGCCCAGGGCGTGCCCTGCAGCCCTGGAGGGGGACAGTCTGAAGCAGGCCCCACACCCTGCCCTGGACAGCAGCTGTGGTCACTGCAAAGTGGGGGCTGGGCGTGGACGCAGGCGTCTCCCCCAACCCTGGGCAGCCAGACGGCCCCCCAGGCCCATGCACAGTGGCCGCCGCGGCCCTACTCTGAGGGAGCCAGGTGGGCTCCGGGCCCGGCAGACTCAGCCCCGTGAGTGACAGTGCGTGTTGGGGGCACAAGACACACATACTCGGCTCGGGGGGCAGAGACGTGGCTCATGGGAGCCCAGGTTTGACCCGGGGCCATGTAGAACCTGCCCCGGCCGACGGGCTCCCGAGAGAGCCGCAGAGTCCGGGGTTTCTGCTTCTTAACGATCGGGCCTCACTCGACGAGCTCCTGCACCCGCACGGTCACTCCACCCCGACACCCACCTTCAGTGTCGCCCAGACGCCACCCTCGTCTCTCCTCCTCCCCCCGTTCCCAGAGCCAGGACGCCACGTCCTAGGTGACCTGCCGTCTCAAGGGACTTTGGCACAGAGGGGTCACAGTCCTTGTTTCCTTGCACAGGGAGGCCGTGCACGGCAAGAGCGAACGGGACAGGACATATGTGTCCTCGTCTCCCAGGCTGGCTCCGTTTCCAGGGCACAGCACACCCTGCTGTCAAACGTACCCCCGGAAACGGGGGACGCCCAGGCTGGGCTCCGTCCGCATGAGGGAAAATAGCACAGGCTTCTGTTGCTGACACGCAAGTCTCATTTTGGTCGGAAACTCCAAAGTCACTAACTGTCAAAACGTCTCCATCTCTTCTCCCGTCTGCCCCAAAGCCGAAGGTGGAGGATGGGACACAGGGAAGGGTTCTGGGGGCGGAAGCGTCTAGAACGACGGCAAGTTTGCCTGGACCTGGAGACCCTGGCAATGCCTGGGGAGCAGGGAGATGCACGTGACCCGGACGGCGGGAAGGTGCGCTGCCCTCACGGCCACGCCGGCTCATGAAAGGAGCCACGGCCGGAACCCACTGCCACGGGGCAGCGAACACAGCAGTGTGGCCCGGGCTCGGCACAGACACTTCTCGGCAGGGACACCGTTCTCGGCAGGGACACCGTTCTCGGCAGGGACACCGGGCTCGGCACAGACACTGTTCTCCTCAACGCGGTTCTAAAGCCACAGGCGCTGTCAGTCCAGGCCTCAGACCACAGATACAGGAGAAAAGTCCCCGTCGCCCGCGGCCCGTTTTCAAGTGCAGCCGCCAGGGAGGCTGAGGGGCTGCGGCTCAGCTGGCGGGAGGGTGCCAGGGCAGGGGACGGCCTGGGGACAGGCGGGAATCCCACTAGGGTTGATGGAGTGACCTGTGCCTTCCGCTCAGCTCTGCCAAACCTACCACACCTTAAACCGAGTGAAACAACAACGAGAGTTCAGGGCTGGGCCTGCCTTATCCTACATGCATGGAACATACGTGACAGCCCGGTGCCGTGATCCGGCGCCCCGTCTGCACTGTGGTCTGCACTCAGGACGCCCCCAGAGCACAGCCGCGGCTCTCGGCAGCTACACCAAGCTCTGTCCTGCCTGCCGGACAGGCCACCCAGGGCTCCCCTGGTTCTCTTTATTTTCCACGGTAGAAAACAGGGACTTGCCCTGGTGGCTTGTTCTAAACCCGAACCCCAGGGCTGCCTGTTAGAAAGGAATCCGTTAACACTGGCCGTCCCTGTGTGACCTAGACAGCAGAGCTCAGAACTTGCCACTTAACTTCTGGTCACCTAGGCTGGGAGGTGGCAGGTCGCTCACAGCTGGCTGACACTGGGCCACACACGGCCACAGAGCGAGCGACCGGTGAGAAGGCCAGACTGCGGGCAACGGCTTTCTCAATGACAGACATTACACCCGTGTAATTCAGGAAGGTGACCGCCAGCTACTGGCTTCTCTAGATCTAAGGAAAATAAAACAAACTTACCTTGAAAATTTACTGGGGCCTTCACCGTCTTCGTCATCGAAGTCCATCCTGCAAAGTCGAGATCACAAGTGAGCATCGCTGTAGGTGGGACATTCTAGCTGCTGGGACCAGGGAGCTTTATCCAGCCGATGGCCACAGTCCAGCCCTCGGCACTGCCGCCGGCAAACCCCCCACGGTCCTCAGACAGGCTCGAGACAGGAAGGGGCAGAGTGACAGGCCTTGGGTGTGAGCACACCCTGATGGGAAACAGTTAAGCGTCGGGGGTCCCGCCAGCACCCGCCCACCCCCGTCTTCAGCGCCCTCAGCCGCGGGCGCTGCCCAGCTTTTCCGTCACCCCGATCTTGGACACCCGCACCCTCCACATCCCCATTCCACACTGAGGCTTCCTTTTTCCCTTTTACTTTATTTTGTGGTACAGTAACAGACTAACAAAATTCGAGGGTTGTGAAACCAGGAAGTTCTCAGGGTGACGCGGGATCGCAAGGGAAAGAACCCGCCGCTGGCTGTGCTGCTCGAGAACTTGGCTGGCGAGTTCAGATAAACAGGACACTTAAGGCCATTGTCCTACTAAGTCCAGGACCCAAAAAAGGAGTGTTGAGGGAAAAATAGTTGTTTGGAGCCCGAGCTACTCAAATTGGTCACCTGCCTGTCAAAACTCGCCAATTATTATTAAGCCTCCCCCTTTCCTGGTCCTCTCCATGGAAACATAAAAAGTCTTGATCGATACTTGTTTAACTGCCACCCCACACTCTTCTCCAATGTCAGTCAGTGTCACCCCTGGAGGTGACAGGGCAGGGGGGGACACTCACTCGGCATCAGGCGTGCCCAGACTCTGGGGGACGCGAGGACAACTGACACAGACGCCCTGGCCCCCTGGGAGCCCAGGCTGAGTGGGCCCCTTGGGCAGAATGTCACAGAGCTGCTGTGTCCCCACGGTGTTCTCAGCGGGCCTGGCCGACCAGACAAGGCACAGTCCCCGTGGAATCCAAGCGGAAGGGAGGCCGCCTGCCGGGCACTGGGACTGAGAAACCCCTTGTCTGGGGAGCTCCCCGCAAGAGTGTGCAGTAAAGACCCCAGCTACGGACCCGGAGCTGTGGCCTCAGGGGCGCTCACCCCCGTGCCCAGGCCCTGAGGGCAGGGCCTCCGCGGCTCAGGGGTGACCGGGGCGGGCGAGGACAGCCAGGCCACCAGGAAGCAGCCAGGTGCACAGGACGGGCCGTCCTTGCACAAACACACTCGAGAAGCTGCTACCGAGAAAAACCCTGTTCTCCAGGCTTTGGGGTAACTTGAAGGGCCTGGGCGTAAGGCAGATAAGGAAAGGAGTATTTTCTTCTTAAAATTAGCATTTTTGTCTATTTTTGCTTTGTTTTATGGGCAGTGCAGCCACGGTTCCAAGCGGGCATGGCTTTGTTCGGAATGGCCTGCTGGGACCCCAGCAACCTGCGTCCCCGGCTCCCCCGAGCGAGGGCTGCGCTGAGAACACGAGACCGCAGGGCGGGGGGCGTTGGGAGAGGACAGCAAGGGCAACAGGAAGGGGGCGGCGGGGAGAACCGGCAGGTGCCGGCTGAGAGCCCACAGAGCCCACCAGGAAGGGCAGGTGCCCACAGTGCGGTGGGGAATCCAGGCGCCGGGTGGCCCCACAGCTGTCGGCATCGTGGGCAAGCCGGAGCTGAACGCAGACTTTCTAAATAAAGCAAAGCCACCGGCGAGATCACTAAGCCATGGCCTCACCTTTCCCCACAGCCACGCCTGGGAGAGAACCAGCAAACACCGGAATCGGGTTCGCCGGCGTCCCCGAGCCGCGGAACCACACCGCCACCCAGTGTTCGCCGGGGGGAGCGCGGCTTCACTGTCCACGTGAAGGCGACTGAGCACCTCGTGCAAAACATCTCTGTGTCAAGAAAAAGCCGCACTGTAAAAATTCCAAACACTCGTGCAAGCATTTAGCAACCCTGCACGTGGCGGGGAGATGTGCAGGTAAAGTTCCTTTTGCTCTGGTGGGTGTGAGTGTGACCAGCAGGTGCCTGCAAACTGCAGCTTGGTCAGCACTCCTTCCTCAGCCTGCACCACCTTCGACCTTTGGGGTGAGCCCACCGTCCTGACTCTCCCGGGACTGGGGACCCCGAGACAGGGACCCAGGACTTCAGTGATAAATGGGGAGCGTCCCAGGCAGACCGGGCTGGTCACCCTGGTTTCCTTTCCCCCCTTTCCTTCCCCAGCCCCCATGCAGCAGACAAAGGGGGTCTAGGCCCTGTGGGGAGGGGCCCCACTCTGGCCGGGGCATGGAAGAGGGACGGCCCTGCTCTGGCCACCACGGGAAGCTGGGAACCAGGATCTGTCTGGGGAAAATCAGGGCCTGTGCGTGTGCGGCCGCACGCCTGCAGCGAGCAGACCTGGTGACTCAGAAGAACACGGAGTGGGCATCAGCCCAGGAGATAAACGAGGGCACAAACTTGTGCAAATTCTCAGGTAACTCAGCCCACCCTGAAATGGTCTCACCGGCTCATCAGCGACAGAAACAACGCAACCCCCGAGGACACGGAGGGGCTTTCAGAGCCACCCTTCCCAAGACACCACCGTGGTCCCTGTCACCACCTCAAGTCCTCCGTTCAAACAGGATGACCCCACGCCTGCCTCTTCCTTCTGCTATCAAGTCTCAGCAGAGCACCCTGTGGCCCACGTCTCTCACGTGTCTCTACTACGCGGCCGCATCTGGATGGTAAAAGAGAGATCAAAACGCGACTTTGGGGTCCGACTGTGGTCACGTTAGAAACCTGGGCGCAGGGAGCGATGGCACAGAGTCCTGTGAAGGCGGCTGAACACGGCTTCGCCTCGCCCTCCTGCCGACGAGCCCGAGTGCCGCCGCGACATGAGGCCGCGACAGGCGTTTCTGCGCCGCACTTAGTGAGGAGGGGAGTGGCGGGAATGTCCCCCGCGCAGTGACTGTGCGGCAGCAAGGCACCGTCAGTGGCAGTCGCCCCACGGAACTCACCGAGGCTCTCGCGGACGAGGCTGCAGGAAGCTGCTCCTCCCTCAGAGCCGGGCCGGCCGGGCAGGACACAGCGATGCCGGCGCGTGGACGCTCACCAGTGCGCCCCTGACCCGACCACGCTGCAGCAGCACACGGGTGACATGCGAGGGGACCCTGGGTAGTGGCCGTGTGTGGTTTGAAGCAGTTTTCCCTCAGTGATGCTCTTGCAGAGCCCAGCCCTGCACCCCAAGGGAGGGGAAGGGGCGTCCCTGCGGCCACCGCCAGCTTCCGTCCCCAGCAAGGGCAGCTTCGGGGGCGGCACAGACCCTAGCTAATCGCCGCTGCTTCCCCTTAGCCGAGTCAGCCCGGCGCAGCCCCACCCCGCACCACCCTGCCGCACGGAGGAGGGCGGTTCCTGCAAAATGCGGCTCAGGTGACCTCCGGCTCATTCTCCCACACATGTGGAATCACTTTGGGAAGAATCTGGAACTCGTGAACCCTCACCTGTGTGCCGAGTGCTGGGCGAGCACACAGCTCGCTTAGCCGGGGAGGGGGTCGGGGAGGGGACGGGGGCTCAGCCGGGGGGTCCGCAGTGGGGGCAGGCAGGCGGCCAGGAGGACCTGGGACCGAGGGGCGTCGGTTCTACTTGGCTTTGGAATGGCAGGGTGGGCAGGGTGGCCGTCCTGGGAATTTGGGGCACTTCCCTCCAGAAGAGTCGGGGCAGAGTGGGACGACCTCAGCAAGGAACCCGTGGGGGGCAGGGCCTGGCGTGCCCCATTCCCCTCTCCCGCCACCGTTCCCTGTCCCCCTCCTTGTCCCTCTGTCCCTGTGTCTGTCCTGTGTCGGTCGTGCCCTCACGCTCGCTGGGAGACCCGTCAGCAGCTGCGGCTCGTCCCCTCCCCTCCGGTTTCTTTCCTGGGCCCTGAGTGGCCCTCGGGGACAGGCTGGCTCAGCCCACGCAGGGCCACGTTGCCTCCCACGCCAGGCCGCGTGTGTGATCCGAGGGACAGGGCAGGGGGGCGGGGCTTCTGCAGCAACAGGACCGAGTCTGCAAAACCACCAGCTCAGGGCGCAGCCAGACATCAGGGTCTGAGGCAGGGGAGGGTCGGGCACGCGCCCCGGGAGGGAGCAGCCTCAGCTCACCTCAGCCGGGCCCCACGGGGTGGGGGGTCTCCCGGCACAGAGGGGCTCCTGGCCCCGCAGACCCCGGGCTGGGCCTGAGCATCTCTGCCCGACCTCGGCCCTGACGAGCCCCCCCCCAGAGTCCTGTGCCGCCTCGTCTGGAGAAGGACTCGGGCAGACAGGGGGCCTGTCCCCAGGAACGCAAGTGACGGTGCGTTAGCATCTAAAGTAATTTTAAAAGGCCTGGAATTTTAAAAAATCGGTAAGTTGCTATATTGACACCAAGGACCTTCTTTCAGCAACCCGGACTCCTCCTAGCTCAGCACCTCATGGCAGGACTGGCTGCTTGCCAGAGACGCTGCGTCTGCGGGAAGCCGGGGCAAGCGCCTCCTCAGTCATCCGGGGAGCTGTGCCCACGACCAACGCGCCGTGACGGCTCTGCGGGTCCCTCTGTGAGGACGGTGGCAGCCGCGAGAGACCCGGCTGCGTCAGCTCCCAGGGAGCGAGTGAGGCGCTGGGTCGGGCAGCCGCTCACCACGGGGCACCGTCAGCCATTCTACCCTCTTGCCAGTCGCGAGCGTCTCAGTCCTCCCTCGGAGACAAGCTGCACACACAGCAGTCTCTTTACACCCTAGAATGACAACGCTGCGTGTGCTCGTCCACCCAGCCCCCGACACGACCCGCGTGCCCCCACCCCCTTGGTCACCCTGGGCCACTTGACCACGGGCCCCGCCACGCGCCTGGGGCGTGGGAGGTGCGTTCTGCCGCGCTAGACGGCTGCGTTCTGGAAGGGCTGCGTGTTATCAGAAATTGTGTCAAAAGTACAGGCTGATTCAACTGCCTGAGAAATCTTATCTGTCAAACATGTCATTGAGAATAAAATGTATTTAACGGGTGAGGGGTTGGGAGATGCATGGAGTCTGAAAACGCCCGATAGGTTTTCCTGGCAGCATTTTGGTGGGGTGGTTGGTTCTTTCGTTCCATGCACGGCTACCAACACTACACGTCGTGAGCAGGTACCAGCTTGGTGCCACCTGTCAAGAGTGACGGCTTTCTGGCCCCGTCAGAGCCAGTTCTACCAGCAGAGCGGCACACGGCGCGAGCTGCCAGGCCCTCAGGTGCCGGCTTTGGCCACTTCCTTTGGGAGGAATTCCTGCCTGCCACCTAGGACAGGAAGGGCGGTGGCACCAGGGTGGCCCGCAGCCCACAGGGCCTGCAACTCGCTCAGCAGTGCTGGATCTGGCTGGACGCTCAGGGCCGGGGTGGCCCCCACCCTCGGACGGCCCCAGCCAGGCCCAGCAGGATCACAAAGCACATTCTCACCACAAGGACAAGCAAACAGAAGTCCCCAGCTGGGGGCCGAGGCCCAAAAGCACTTAGAGGCAAATCATGTGCACATTTAGGAATCTTGCAAAATCCAAACAGGATGCAAACTGCTGAGCTTTTATTCCACGGGGTGGGGGGGTGGGGGGGGGGAAACTGTTTTCCTGACAGGTCAGGAGTGGTTGCTCAACACTTAGCAGGCCCAGTTCCTGGAAACGCTGAGGTTGCTTACCCGGAACGCCGCTTTCCTCCGCGGGCGGGCACGGCCCCTGCCATCCTCACCTGTCCTGCGGCCGCCATGGGGGCAACGGGCAATGTCACCGATCCAGGTATGTCCGAAGCCATTTCTGGAATTCAGCAAAGATGAGAGGTTTTGTCAACGCCAGGAAAACCCAGTAACAAGCAAAGAAAGCTGCCATGCGGTTGGTGCCAGGAGCACCGCCTGGGAGCAGAGCCCAGGGACCTGGGTTCACAGGCCACTCTGCCCCTCACCAGCTGTGTGGGTCATGTCAGGCCTCCCTCTCTGCCTGGGCTCTGCCTTGCTCCTCTGAAGGGCGTCTCTGGGCACCGCTCCCACATTTACTGCTGGACACAGCAGTTTAAAAGGATTAGCACATCTCAGCAGCTTGCACGAGGCACACCTGTCTCCTGGCCACCCGGAAGCAGGTAAGACGTCCAGGAACCCAGGCGGCACGGCCAGGCCTGGGGGAGGAACCGCCACTGGCACCGGCTCCTGGTAACCCGGATGGGACAAGTTCAAGGGCAGCTGCTGATGCTCTGCCCTGTCCTGAGCCTCGTGCTCGAGCAGAAGGGCTGGGACCCTCACTTGGGACCCGGAACTCCCGCGTGTAGGAGCTCGGCCCTTCTGCTCACCATGAGGCCAGCGAGGTCTGGGGGCATCGGAAGCGTCACCTTGGGCGGCACCACGCCAGGTGGGGGCGTCCCCGCTCTCGTAGCCAGGCCTTTCCAGGAATCAATGTTAATTTAAAAAAACAAGAAGGCCTGGCACTAGGCGAGAGCACTTTTCCTGCACACCGTGGCCAAGATACATTGTTTCTTATATGCAGACACTTTTGGAAGCTTGTTAAAGCCACGTTAAGCACTGATTTAAGCCACACTGTTAAAAAGCTTCTCTGGAGGGTTCTGAAACTCAGGCACCCTTTGCTCAGGCCACCCCACGGCACGAAACTATTCCAAGCGGCCTCTCTGATTCCGTGTGTTGTGTTGGGAGAAACTTCCACGGCGTCAGCTCTCCTCGGCCGGCCTTCCCGGGGCAGAAGGGAAGCAACAGTCTAGAAGCAGGTTTCAAACAGGCAGTTTGGGGACAACACGGATGGTCCGTGTGGGCAGAGAGGTGCCCAGCGGTGTTCACGGGACACGCTTGGGATGGGCGACCACGCTGCCTCCTTCCCGCAGAAGCCGGGGCACCCCGGGCCGCCGACCGACAGCCGCGTCCGAAACAGCGTGTTCGGTAAACACACTCAAAGGTCAGTGTGAACCATTCCACTCAAAGCTCTTGAAGAAGGATTTTACAACACTAATAAACAAAACCTTAATTTAGCCCCTCTATGTCCACAGAACTTTGAGAGTGATTGCAGCTTTGTTTTTAAGACCCATGTGCACATTGAAAAGTATTCCAGGAAAAAAAATTCCCTTTCTTAAAGTAATTCTCTCCCCTTTAGACAGTCGCCGTACACTGGGTTTGTGACAGCCAGACAGTATCCACAGCAACAACCCGGCAACCTTAGCATCATCTACTTCTGATAGGAATTTCCATTTTTTCTGAAATGGAGACTGAAACACATTAAGTCCAAAAACTCCAGGGCAGAATGGCTGTTAGAGCAAACACAAGCAAAAATGAAAGTCATCACTTCCTAGAACAAGCACCGCAGAACGGCAGCACTTTAATTCCCCAAGAAAAATGGTTCCATCTCAAACAAGGTAGGAAAAAGCACCCCACTAACCCTCTTTCTTGGAGATGCCAACATCCATTTAAAAAATACCGAGAAGTCCTGCCTATGTAAAGTAGTATAACGTCGATTAACCCAGCCTACCACAAATGTCTCTAACTCTCGAAACTTTTAGGATGTATTACCTGTCCAGCTAATGTCCCATGTCCGGCTAATGTTCCACGCAACACTAGTTTCGGTATTTTAAAGCCAACTTCCTCACTCCTATCTTTGGGTTAAGGAGATTCCAGGCTGGGAGAGATCTCAGATGGCATCAGCAAACCTAGAAAGGCCAATGCCTTCCCTGTTCCAATTACCCTAATTTTATTTTGGGAAAACAAAAGGCCCACGGTTACGTAACACACCTGCAGACAGCGAAGCTCCCCACAGCCCAGCTGGCGGGCATAGGAGGAGGACGGTGTGAGTCCGGCCCCTTCCTCAGACAGAGGAGGAGGCGAGGCAAAGAGACTGGAGGGCTGCTCTGGCCCCCAGCTGGCCTTTCTCTGTCCCGTCTTATTTCACTGGCAGAACGTCCAGAGAAACTCAACAGTGACCATAAAGGCTCTGGGGCTTTGTCGTCACAATATCTTGTCTAGAATCAAAAGTCAAACACTTCCTAGCTCTAAGGGCGACTGAGCTACTCTGGGTCAAAATCAATAAAATATTCCTAAGAAAGACCTGGAAGCGTCATTTCAAAAATAAAGGACGATGTCTGTGAGGAGCCTAACGCAGTGCCTGGGAAAAGTGAGCCACCATGGTTACGCGGACGGTCAGCAAACCCGCTTTGCCTCGAACGTAACCGGGAGGAGCAGCTGGCTGAGCAGACGTTCCCCGCGATGTCGGGAACCTGCTCCCGTGCCGACTTTTTAAAGTTTATCTAACGAACGATGTCTCACTTTATCAAATTCTGTTCTGGTAACTAAATGAGTGTTCTGGATGGTAAATAAACCAAGTGTACGGTGCAATCGACACGGCTAAAGGGCACTTTAAAACTTACATATTTTCTCTCATGTGGATTTTTAGGATCCACCCCTAGTAAATACAAACAAAAGCAAAAACAAAACCCGGGCCTCTCCCCTCTGTGATCTGTGTCTGTGTCCACTGAGGCCATCAGCCAGCAGCCTTCCTTGGAGAAGTGACTTGGAGAAGTGGCCACCTGCTTCCCAGACGTGGCGACTGTGCCCTGTGACTCCCGCGCAGGTGCGCGAAGCTCCCGGACGTCCCCCAGGGAAGGTGCCGGAGGGAGGGGCCCGGCCAGGTCAGAGGGGAGGATCCCACAGGCAGGGCCGGCTAAACCGTTAGAGGAAGAGCAGCCCCACGGCTCGCTGTCGGCTAGCTCTGGGTTTGTAAATTTCACTCTGAAATGGAGAAGAGTGGGGGCCGGACCACCCAGTGTATGGAGAGATCACAGCCCAATACCCACAGGGTGACCATGCGGCCACATGTCAGTGTGTGTTCCACTAAAGACACACACACCCACAGACGCTAACAGAACTTACCATCATTTTCTTACGATAAGGAATTAAGTCACGTCTATGACTTTGTTTTCTGTTCTAGCTCCCTGGAGTCCAAGAAAGGCAACAATGGCCCCCCTGGTTCCAAGGCACCCCCACTGCTAACGTGATCCCTGGTCCTGCTGCCGCAGGGACGAAGCGGCCTGAGACAGAGTCCCTTCCCAGGCCGACCCCGCACTGCCTCCCCCAGCGTCCTGCCTTCAACCGCGGGGGCCATCCCAGGGAGGAGGCACGGGCCAGGCTGAGTCCGGACCCGGGGTCCCCGCTCCACCTGCCTGACCTCTGCCTTCCCTCCGTCCCCACCCGTCCCCCCCTAGGGCTTCCCCATACACACACCAACACGCTGCACACACGCCACACACACCCCACACACACACATCACATGCATATCGCACACACACCACTCACACCACACACACACCACTCACATCAACACACACATCACCACAATCACATGCACACTGCACACACCACACACACCACACACACCACACACACACCAACACACACATACTGCACATCAACACACACATCACATGCACACCAACACACCACACACACACCACACACACACATCACATGCATATCGCACACACACCACTCACACCACACACACCACACACACACCAACACACACACACCGTGCACATCAGCACACACATCAACACACACATCACATGCATATCGCACACACACCACACACACCACACACATACCAATGCACACACACCACGCACATCAACACACACCCCATTCACACGCACCCCACACACATTCATGCAAATACGCCGTACATACCCCACTCACGTAAATCACTCACACATGCCACACATGCACAAACCACACGCACACACCACTCTCACACACTGCTCTCTCACGCACATACACACGCACTCGCACACGCACAGAGCCCACCCTGGACCCCACGGGCACGGCGCCTCCCTTGCTGACAACTCGCCTCCGCATGGCGAGCGCGTCCCCTGAGTGGCCAGTGTGCACCTGCGCCCGTCACAGCCCTGGGGACGCACAGCCCACATGCCCAGCGCAGGCTCGGGCCAGCGTGGGGACCCGGGGATCCTGCACAGGTCATCGTCCCCTGATTCCGGCTCCCCCCGCGGCCCTCGCCCGCCCGGCCAGGAGCTACTCCGAGAGGAGCGAGGACGGGACCCTCGCCTCGGTTTCCCGTGCGGCGCAGGCTTTGCCACGTGTGGACAGGACAGGTGTCTGGCGCAGCACAGAAACACGGGCACATTCTACGACAACACCCGTATTTTGGTATCAAAACTCAAAGCAGTCTCACAGACAGATGTGGAAGTCCCACGGCCCGAGGAAAGCCCGGCACTGCGGCAAAGCGACCCGCTCCTCGTGGGGCAGAACCTCCGGAGAGCGGCCGTCGCTCCCCCCATCCTCCTGCAGCCTCCTCTCGTCAGACCTCTTTGTCCCCATCCCCCCGGACAGCTGCCATCCTCACAGGGACCACGCTCGTGAGGCCGAGGTGCCCTCCGCCTGCCACCCTCTCTGGGGACGTGGCTCCCTGCCCCCCCAAGCAGCTGCACCTGTCCCCAGGCTCCACGTCCCCTGCGTCCCGCCCACGTGCCCTCCTCCAGGGCCTGCCTCCTCCTCCTCCTCTCCCAGACCTCGGGGCACCCTGTGTGGCCCCTTCCCTCCACCTGCGTCCTCCCCAGGTGACCTCGCCCAGGCCCTGGCAGCAATGCCACCTCCGCGCCGGCATGTCTCAGACCCGCCCTCAGGTCCTGCTGGGCCCCCAGCCTCCTGCACCTTGCCCGTCCTGTTCCTTCCCCACCCGGAAGCCTCACTGGACTCGCCTGGCTCCTGCCTCCATCCCCTAATGGCTTCTCTTTGCTCTTGGCACAAACACGAGTCCCCTGCCACGGTCAGCCGGTCCCCGGATGGTCGGGCCACTGCCCACCTCCCCACCCACCTCCCTGGCTCCAGCCACACTGCTCCACTAGTTCCTCGAGCACGATGTGTCCCCTCCCACCGCAGGGCCTTTGCACGTGTCACGTCCTCTGGCGAGAAACCTCTCTCCCCTGTCGTCACCTAGTTATCTCCCCACGGTCATTTAGGTTCTGCTCAGACATCATGTCTCAAGGAGGCCTGTGTCCGACCGCCCGGCCCTGCCAGGCTGGCCTGGCCCCTGGCGACTCATTCTCCTGCACCTCACCTCTCCCGCCAGGGACCGAGGGTCACAGCGTCCAGCTGGGGGACGGCAGGGCCTGAGCCACGGAGCCGCAAGCAGGGTGCCGGGAGGAAGGAGATGATCTCACTGCCTCCAAATAGGGTGCCAGCGTCAGAACCCAAAAAGGGAACATTCTAAAAACCGTGGTCACCTGATCCTCCTACACTGCAGGGGCCGAACGTTTCTGGAAATGGAGGAAAACACGGCTGGGCCAGCTGCACCTTTGCAGCCGCCGCCTCACACACACTCGACAGCGGGGGCTCCACAGCCAGGTGGGGGCCAGAGCTCCTTCCCCGGTCCATTTACTCAGGGCTGCGCACGCCCTGGGAGCCCGCTTCTAGCTCCAGCTGCATCACGGTCTGACTCAGTTTCCCCATCTGTTCCCCCACTAAGACACGGAGCCGATCAGGGCATTCCCTCCTTTTGCAGAGGCTGCTGCTCCGATCACAAGCAGCATTTGCAAAACTCTTATTTTGAGCCGGGGGGCTGTTCTAGAAGCTGAACGACGGTCAGAGGTGCAGGGGCCCAATCCCGCCCCGGGGAGTCCGGTCTCCAGCGTGGGCAGGTGCGGAGCCGGGTAAGTTCACCGGGCAGCTGCGTGCCGTGAGGACGCCGGGGAGGCCGGAGAGGGCCTCCCGGAGGACAGCGCCCCTGTGCTGCCCCGGCCACGCGTGCAGAGATGCTGCAGGAGGATGGAGCACGGCGTGCTCTTTCCTGCCTGCGTGCCTCGGATTGCTCCAGAATTTCCCAGCGGGCTCCCTCAGCCCCCGAGGGGTGTCCCACCCACTCCAGCCACCGAGCCTTCTGGCCTCTCGTCCCAGCTGCAGCTCCCTCTGGACCTAGAGCTCTTCTCCCACCTCAGCGCAACCTTCCCGTCTAGAGCTCTGCTCCGGGTCCCCGCCCAGAACCAACGGCAAACGCACAAACAGACAGAAATATCTGTATTCGAGGCCGCCCAACCACCACCCACCCCGCCGGGAACGGTCCCCATTACCCAGGGGAAATGACTGCCAGCTCGCAGACAAAGTTGCCATGAGGATTCGAGCTCAATTTAAGATCAGCACAAGCTAAAGCTTTTGCAACCTTCACCATCGCACAGAAAACGCATCTGGTTATGACGCGGCGTCTGGCCACAGACCACCCCACGTTTCAGACCAGACATATTGTGGAGAATCCCCACAGCACGGTGTGGGCCGCGGAAACCTGGGAAACGCGAAACTCGAGAGCCTTGCAGAGAGAAGGAGCGGGAGGAGATGAAAAAGGACATCTGTTATCCCCACTATTTCACGCGAGTCCCAGTAAGAAAAATATCCTCCAACCTTCACACTGGAAAAAAAAATTAATGACATGCAAACTTCCACAATACAATACACACTATTTTAATGATCATTCAAATCAACGAAAAACCAAAGCCTCTCTCCGGGGGCGGGAGGGGTGAGGGGCAGCAGCCACCCAAAGGAAAACACTTGTCCCAATCTTCCTCTCCCTCGGAACAGTCCTCTTCCCAGAAAGCACATCAAACACCACAGCCCTACCTTCTCCGAGGGATTAAACAAAGATCTTTCTTCCTGTGACCAGCACCTTCTTGGAGAATCTGTTATCCGTGTAGAAGAAATGTCAGGAACCCCTGGGAGGAGACGCACTGCATTTGTATTCTGCTCAGAAAATGTCATCACAGATCTGTTTACCTTAACTGTGGACCATGATTCAGCCGTGACAACTGTCTTGCATACTGATCAATTTATTTGCAGCAAAATTTCTAGCATTAACTGCTTAGGTTCTGAAAAATCGGTTACTTGGATTTCTTGTGCAGCCGTAACAAATACACATTTGAAACATCTAGATTGTTGTCAAAACGTTTCAGCCAGAGACCATAGAAGATTTTTCCTGAAGTGCAAGCAAAGGAGGTCCCCTCAATCTGTGTGGAAGACGGGGCACACGACCCCCAAAGGCCTCCATGGGGTGGGAGTTTTGCAGCACAGTGTACAGAAAAATCACTGGCCTGGAAGCCGGGGCTCCGACTGCAGGTCTGTGCTGGGTCTCAGCAGCCGTGTGGTCGTCTGCGAGACATCCTTGTCCCACAGGCAGTGGGGCAGAGGGTGGCTGCTGCTCGGGGCAGAGCAGGAAGCACCTCCCGCGGGGACACCAAGCCCCGCCTGGCTGCAGGGCAGGTTTTGGCGTCAGGGGCAGTCCCAAGGCAGCCCGGGGGGACGCCCCCCCACCTCCACCAGCAGTGCTGGCTCATGCAGAGCTCTGGTCCCTGGGGCCCCGGCGGGCACGGTGCTCTGCCCTGGGAACACGGACACTGCACCACGGCGCACTGCAGTGTCACTTCCCATGTCCCCCCCCCAGTGTCCGAGCCCACTGACCCCAGCTGCCCTCCCCACCCTGCTGGCTGAAGTCCCAGCATCTCTGTGCTGGACTTTATAAAAGGCAAAAACCACAGGCCCAGCAAGAAGAAGGACAACTGGTCATTCCAACAGATGAAGGGCGGGGCGGTGACTGTCCAGGTCGTGAGTCTGGGGCGAGACAACAGGTGCACGGCACACTCAACCTGCCCCGTTCTGCGACAGACCACGAACCGCAGGGGGACAGACACCCGTGACTTGTCTCACGCTTGCGTCACACCTAACAGCCACAGACCCTCAGACAAAAGAAGCTGTCACCAACCGCACAGAGGAGAGGCCAGGACATCGGGGGCGGGAAGCCTGGTGTCTCTCGGGGCCGGCTGCCTCCGAGAAGGGCAGAGGAGGAGCCTCGGCCACAGCCCAGCAGCTGCCTCCCCCGCCTGAGCCCCGGAACCCGCGGCCGAGCGCACAGCACAGCCCGCAGAAGGCGTGAGCTGTGGGCTGCGGCGGGGAGTGCGCGGGGGTCCACGCCCTGGGCCGTGGGGGGACGGCGGAGGGTTCAAATGCTGTGTCGAGAAGCACCTGCAAGGGAGGCAAAGCTCGTGGTCTGAAGGGGAGTCACGCGGTGGAAGGAGAGATGAAACCGCATCCCGTGCCCGAGGGACCTTCCTGCACAGAAGGGACGAGCCAGTTCCCCGCGACAGCGGAGGCCTCATAGCGACGGTTAAGGACAGGAAGGAGGAGAAGAGAGTGAATGACAAGGTGCCTGTCGACCGTCCAAGTACAGCCTGACGCTGGACAGAAACCAAGGAACTAACACGTCTGACATAAAGAGAAAAACCTGATAAACTACGGAATATCCGCACAGACGAAAATCGCCCAGCCACCAAATACTCTGATTTCAAAGATGACGTTGCAGGAAGATGCTGAGAGTGCGTTAATGGCGCCGACACAAAATCACACAGAATTAGTTGCCAGGGATCCGTCAAGGTTCCGCTTCAGCCAAAGATACTGTTTGCCCAGAACCCACCATCTGGCCTCGGCTTCGGGATGAATGTCCTGGCCCTAAACAAACCCTGGCTCAGGCCATTCCTGGCACCTCTGAACCTGTGCCCGATCAGGGACCACAGGGCACGCGGGTCACCATCACAGCTGCACCTACAGAGGAACAGCATCAACGCGGCAAGCAAGGCACGCCACAGGGACCGACCGCTCGGGCCTAACGTGCACTGTCAGATGTCAACGTGTGTTCTAGGTGTGCCTGGATTGAACACCTCCTTGTAAATATAAATTCATTATTATAACAATTAAATGTGCAATAATCCAAGACCATATGGTGAAAGCTATTAATTTTATGTGCAAAATCAATTATTAAGAACTTCTAACAAATAGTTAAATGTAAAAGCAAATGGGAAGATAATACAAATACTAAGGACACGTAAACTTGTACCCTGCATGAGCCAGATGTGCACCTGATCATGAATAACAACGCAAGGCAGAATAAAAGAGATCATTAGAGTATATTTCATATACTCTATTTCATGGGCCCTCTTTCATATCTTTGTAGAACTGTTTGGTATAATTGGCCTTCACAACAAAAAAGTCCTTTAGGATTTTAAAATTCATTTTTTTGTCTAGACCATGTTTCTTTCAAATAAAAAGTCTTATTTGGAAGATTTCCCATCGTTACAAGGATGAATTAGTGGCCGACACTGTCAACTGCACTACCTCAAAAATTCACAAGGGGCAGAACTCCAACGCCAGACTGTGCCATCGGCGGTAAATCATGGCCAGCGTAGACACGCTAAGAACCCAGCACACGTTTCTCCAGCAGCCTCCGCCGCACACGCACATCTGAGCCGTCGCGCGGATCGCGGCCCGGTGAGCGCAGAGAAACCCGCGGTGGACGGGTGGAGTCCAGACACGCCTGTTTCGGACCCAGGCGTCTCGCTCTAAACGTGACCACTACTCATACGTGACAATAAAGTAGTAGAAATACCCACTTTCGTTAAGACGTCAGATTTTCATGCAGCGATGGCAATATCCAGCCTCAGCCCCCACCACCGCGGACAGGGACGTCCCTGCTCAGCCGTCAGCATTCGCCAAACCGCACCGACTCATGGCCGCTCCGACACACGGACACACCGGGACTGTATGTGCGTGTGTGCATATGCGTGTGTGTGTTGGGGTAAAAACATTAAAAATGGAACAAAACTCACGTCTGAATGGTAAGATTACATATGATTTTTATTTTCTATTATCATTGTGTTTTTAACGCCTGAATACAGCACTCTCACAACCAGGGAGCCACGCAAGTGGCCTGGCAGGTCCATGAGCCGACTCAGGGTGCTGGGAACCGACTCGGGGTGCTGGGAACTGACTCGGGGTGCTGGGAACCGGCCCCCCGCGCTCGGGAAGGCGAGAGAAGCCGGCAGGGGCGGAATCCGCGGCCACCTCTGCTGAGGGGACTCGTCCTGCAGGGGTGGGACGGGCGGTGGCAGGGAAGGGGCAGGTTAGAAGCCGGAGTCCCTGCTGAGCTCCAGAGGGCGCCAGGCCCGGCACAGCCTCGTCAGTCTTCCTGGCAGGGCTGCGGAGGGAGCATCACCACGTGTCCCCGTGTGGTAGCACTTAGTGCTTTCCGACTGGCACAGTAGTGAACGTGCACGGAAAACAATCTAAACGTTCAAGAAAGCACGAAAGGGGTGATGAGGCCAGACAAGAGGAGACTCGGGAGATGGGGAGATCAGAAGGTCAGGTATTCGAGGCCGGGAGACGGTGCCAGCAGCTCGGGAGTCGGGCAGGGTGACGGTGGCCTGAAGAGCGAGCTCTCCCCACCCCGACTTGTTGATGTCCGGCGAAGAGGAGGGTGAGGAAGGCCCACCGCTCTGCACAGCGGGCCGCCCGCCTTCCTCCCCGGCACGGCGCGAGGCCCTAGACACGCAGAAAGGACAGATGGAGCCACCACGGTCAGGGACGGGGACAGAGGCTGGCAGAGGACTGATGCAGGAGGTCAGCGCGGGCCACACTGGGAAGGCTGCGGAAGGCTGCGGGGGGCGGGGGGGAGCAGGCAGACTCACGGCGAACACGGCTCCACCAGCAACAGACGGGGGAGGCAGCCCTGTCCCCGGGCTCACGGACACTGTGGCCTTATCGATTATCACCCCAAAGAGCACAGCTTTGAAGGGAGGGGACAAACACTAAGCCAGGTGGCATGTGGAGGTGTTAGAAGCCCAGGCACAGGTGGGGACACACGTCCTTCTCCACGGGGACAGATTTCGGTCCAGCTTTCCTGGTGCCGGGACCCACACGAGTCATGACACAAACGCAGCCAACATCAGGACCCTGGTGGCTAATAATCTGGGGACATGGGGACCCGGGAATGTCACTGCTTCATTGGGACTCCCAGACCACACGGGAGCCTGGACTCCCCGCACGTTTCCCCAAACCCTGAGAACCCCGAGGGGGTGGCGCCGTGCTGGGGACGCTCGGGAGGACATGATGAGGCAGCATCATGGGGCCACGGTCCCCCTGCTGAGAGCCCCTCTGCTCCCCCAGGCCGGCGAGCTTCCCAGGGCGGGAAGTGGCATCTGTCCCTTGTTCTCACGGGACGGCCGCACCCTTCAGTGTGGCCACGTTCCCCCGTTGCTGTGTTTGAGGTGAAGCGGCCCCGTGGAGCAGGGGTCCCGGAAGCCGTGGTGGGCGCTGCTCGGCCGTGTGGGCCACCTCGCTCACCAGCACCCTGGGCACGGCGAGAACAGAGTCCCCAGCCGGTGGACGTGGGGACTCACCTACGGCTGCTGCCCCAGGCTGATGATGCATCAGCCCCAGATCAAGGTCCCAACCACGTGTCTTCAGGTGAAGGTGGGAGGAGACGCTGCACAGTGACAGGAGCTATCGGGGGGTGGTGACAGCAGGGGTGACTCGGGGTGCAGTGAGTGGAGGCTTCCTGTGCACCGGGGCTGGGACACACCAGGCACCCAGAACTCAGGCTTCACACGGATGGAAGGACGAGGAAACGGGGGGATGGATTTCACTCGAAGTGTGGGCGCTGCCCCCCAAAGAGGCACATTCAGGTGATGTCAGTGCCAAGGGACCAATGGCAGTTCCAAAGCCATCTCTGGAGCCCACACTTGGAGCCCAGCCTGACCCGATGCAGAGTGAAGCCCTCACTGCTCCCATGGAGAGGGGGGAGGGGAGACGGGCCTCGCGCCAGAGGCACATGGGGGGGTTGAGGCCCGCCCTGTGCACAGGCGGTGGCTGTGCAGGGACAGGAGGCACCTGGTTCCACAGGAAGGGGTGGGAGGGACAGGGCTGGCCCGGGACGAAAGCAAGCCAGTCCCAAGGACCGACAGCCTCTGCTCGGCGGCACCGGGCCTCGCTGCTTCCGAAGCAGGTGCTGATGCCACACGGGCTCTTCTCAGCGGGGAGCTACTATGCCCTGAATCCTGGAGCCCGAAGGTTCTGGAAGAGTGAGAACAAAAGCAAAGGAGACCGTGGCCTGGGCTGCCAGCCTCTGCCACCAAGGGAGGGAGAACCAACCGCAGGCAGAGCTGGGGCCGGGGTCGGCGACGGGGTCCTGGCTGGACGAAGGCCACGGGAGGCCAGGGGCCAGGCGGGCCCGATGGCAGTGCTGCCCTGCAGAAGCCAAGGGAACGGGGCCCCCTGGAGACTGGGCTCCAGGGAGAGGACAGTTGTCCAGGTGATGATGAGCAAGAGGGGGGTGAGCAGACCCCAGCCGTCCCAGAGGTTCACCCAGGGGTGAGAATCCAGGTGCTGCCTCTCGGGAGCAGGATTTGGAAAAGATCAAGGGGAAGGTGGCCTTGGACAGCTCCACTGTCTTCTCCCCCCACCCACCCTCACCCAGGACTTCAGAAAATTCATGAAAACCCTCTGACCCCAAGTTCCCGGCCTCATTCCTCACTCCCGTCCCGTCCCCTCCCCCCGACCCCGGGTCCCACTCCGCTCCCCCTGCCTCTCCTCCCTCCTGCTCCCACCTCTTGGCCTCTGTGGACGTCCCTGATTCCTGCCAGCGCTCTGCGTCCCCGACAGAAGGCCCAGGGTACACACACACCCGCACGCCACCCAAACTCTTCCTTCCAGTCTCCTTCCCTGGTCTGTCCCCCTGGACTTGCTTCCGGGTTAGTATCTTCAGGTGCAGCCACCAGCCTCCCTGTGCCTCTGGCTGAGAGGGCCTGAGGATTAGTGTCAACGACGCAGAGTCGCGTAAGAAATGCACGCGGTAAAGGCCATTCCGTGACCCTCAAGCCCACGGGTACCCAGCGTCAGCCTGGTTGCTGGAGAGAGAGCACCTCTGGTTCAGGAAACCTTGCAAAGCCATAGGAAATAGCAAATCATCCTGCAAATATAATTCTATAAAATGCCTTTCCTAAAAAGGAAAAAAATGTGAGTATACCCCCTGTTTACACAACAAATTGATTCAGGAAATCACACATCCTTCCACAGATACAAAATCCCCTCTAAGAAGTTTCACGAAACAAAGCGGTTTCCTTGTTGAATATATTCCTTGATGAATATATTCATCCATCACTCAAAAAAAATTGTGTTAAATTTTAAACAGCGAATTACTCTACAAATATAAAATATGCAAAATGGTACAAATGTTTGCATGCAAGGCATTAAAATCCGTCTTCTTTTCCAAGTGGTTAAGGTGTTACTTTCATGCTATCTGGCACCACAGACCAAAATGGGAGCTGTCCCCCACGGCCCAATTTCCGCCCGGGACGCCCCCCCTTGAAGGGAGGGAGCGTGAGCTGTTGGAGAAGAGGCTGTGGGACTTCCCAGGAGCACAGGGGGCTCGAGCTGTGATCCTGAGGCCTCCCCTGCCGGTCACGGATGCAGACACGGGACTCAGGGCTCGTGGCAGCATCGTCCTCCCACGCAGCACAAGGCCCACCTCGGCCGGGCCTCTAGGCCACAGGTGAGCACACCTTTTCTGCGAAGGGCAGAGAGCAGATATTTCGGGCTTTGAAGGCCGTAGGGTCTCTGTGGCAGCCACTCTCCTCTGCAGTTATGGTGCAAGAGCAGCTGTAGGCGGAGATACATGAGTGGGTGTGGCTGCATTTCAATTTATGAACATTAAGATTTGAATTTCAAATAATTTTCACAAGTCATGATATATTCTTTTGGTGCTTTTCTTCATCCATGTAAAAATGTAAAAATGTAAAAATGATTCCTCGCTCGCAGGCAGGGCAGATCAGCCACCACGTGCCGACCTCTGACCTACGCTTCAGGTCCCAGAAGACCCGGGAGGAGCCAAGGAATCTTCCGCTTCTAATTCAGCAGACCCGGCGGACAGGACATCGTCCCCCGCCGCCCCCCACCCCCCAGTGCCCTGGAGACGCAGGTGAGGGGCCGGGGCAGGTGTGTTTCGCGGAAGCCCGGACCCTGCAGGGAGTAGCAGCCGAACGGGAAACACACGGCATTTGACCCCCCAATCTCTGACTGGAGCTCTCGGGAGAGAGCAGCACCGGCTGCCCACGGAGTAAGACCCTTCCCAGGACCGCGCCAGCTCCCCAGTGGCCGGTCACTCCCGAGAGCCGCCTGCTGCTCGGCCTCCTGCAGGTGTCCCCACCAGGAGGCCCCAGCAGGCTCCCACCACCAGGTGACCTCTGAGAAGCTCCGGAGGGGCAAAGCCCAGCTCAGCACCCAGACGGAGAGTGCAGGGGCCAGCAGCAGCTCGGGACGACCACGTGGAAAGCAGCGGGGGCAAACAGCAGGCCACAGAGACCCGAGAAGCAGCTGGCAGGAGGGGACAACAGCTGGGGAGGCTGGAAACGCAGCCCGAGGGGACCCAGAGACGAGCCCCGCAACACAGACAAAATGTCCGAGTGAGGGATCAGGGATGAGCCAACCATGGAGAAAGGACGCTGGACCTGACCCTGTGTTCCCTGGCAGGCTGGGCTGGCCTCGCAGACAGGACCTGACCCTGTGTTCCCTGGCGGGCTGGGCTGGCCTCGCAGACAGGACCCGACCCTGTGTTCCCTGGCGGGGTGGGCTGGCCTCGCAGACAGGACAGTCAGAGGGAGCCAGGCGGGCTCTGCCCTCTCCTGGGCCCCAGAGGGAGCCTCGCTGTTACCAGGGAAGGCGGAAAGGAGACCCTGGAGGGACGCGGGGGCTGAAACGCGGCCTCGGGAAAGGCTGGGGTGGTGGGGCCGGTGATCTTGCCATAACCAGGGCACGGCAGGAGCAGGGTCACAGATGTTCTGTGTGGCACTGCCACCGTCCCGCAGCCCGCCTGCACGGAAGCGAGGCAGGCCTCTAGAAGAACGTGCAGACAGGCGGGGGCCTGCTGTTCACAAGCCCCACAGCAGGGGCCTCCTCAGGACAATCTGGAGTTCAAGGTTCTGACTGTATTGTTGCCTTTATCTGGGGGCGATGGGGCGGCGGCAGCAGGTGGCCGGTTTTGCTTCAGAAAAACTCCACCATGTGAGCAGCCTGACGGATGCCCAGTGCTCCAAGGGCAGCGTGACATGGACCCTGGGAAGGACACAAAGATGGACAGGTGACGGCTGGTGGACCAACCCCGGGCCACAGTCTGGGGAGGGAGGAGGATGCACGATTCCCCGCCGGGTCCGCAGCACCTGGCCCAGGACGCACGGAGCAGGTGCAGGCTGCAAATTGGGGGTTCCCCCAGCTCCTCTGCTCCCCAGGTTCGATAATTTGCTAGAACAGTTCACAGAACTCAGGAAGGCACTTCACTTCCCATCACCAGTCTGTCATAAAGGCTACAACCTGGGAACAGCCAAACGGAGGAGACACACAGGGCAAGCTCCTGGGGCGGGTAGGTGGGCGTCCATGCCCTCCCCAGGTGCGCCACCTTCCCGGGGCCCCCACGCGTTCACCAACCAGGAAGCTCCCCAACCCCTAACGTTTAGGGGTTTTCTGCAGGCTCCACCGTACAGCCATAATTGATTCAACCACTGGCCATTGGTGATTAACTCAATCTCCAGCCCCCGTCCCCTCCCCAGGTCAGTGGGTGGGGCTGAGAGTCCCCACCCTCTAATCCTGCCTTGGTCTTTCTGGCGACCAGCCCTCATCCCCTGGCAATCTAGGGGCCCCAGCCACCAGTCGGCTCATCAGCATTAAGAAACACTCATCACTCCAGAGAGTCCAGGGTTTGTAGAAGCTGTTTGTTAGGCAACGAAGACCAAATACGTATTGTTTATCATCACAGTCTGCAACTTCACTAAGCATTAGGCCATACCATTCCTTAGCTCAGAAAATCTGCATTGGTCAAGCAACTGTCTTCTGATTTCTATTTGAAAAGGCAGACCTGGAACACAGAAAGGACATTCTAAGAAGAAAGAATCTTCCAGTGACATATATTGTATCAGACAGACCCTACATCTTTTCCAATCCACTTCCTTGCAGAAGTATGTGTCAAATGTTAAGGATTCAGTTAATTACACATTGCAAAATTATTTTTGTCTATTTCTAGATCCAGGAGAACAGATGACAGAAGAAAAGTTGGGAATTGCATGTTAAAGGAATAATGTTTGCTTTTAACAATAGTGGTACTCTGCTTTCTTCAGAATCCTCTTCCTCTCTCTTTCAGAAGAGAGCAGGATTCACTCCTATTAAATTGAAAAAGTCTGCTTCAAAGAACGCATGAGTCAGGGACAAAGCTTAGAGTCTCATTTCTACCAGCTCCTCCCTTGTGACCTTGGCCTTCGTCCAGATGCAGTTTCTACACTGGTCAGTTTAGGACACTTCAGTGGATAGTGGATTCGAGCAAACGAGGTAATTCCCGCACAGCACTGTGGAAGGTTTAGCATGATACTGCAGATCAGAATACAGGCTAGAAGAGCTGAGCCCACATCCAGATTCCTCACTTGCTCGCCCATGAGGAAATGAAACTGGTTAACAGTCAGACTCCTTTCCATCTGTAAATTATGCATCACATATATTCATGCCTCATGAGATAATGCCCAAGGCATTGTTAGTAAGGTCAAAACTGCAATGAACATATGAGTATTGATTATACTGCTCCATAATTTCCCTAGAGCCCTTCAAGTCTGTGTATAGATGTGGTCAGGGCGAATGATTCTGCATTGCTGCCTCTTTCAGGATTGGAGGAAGGCACCTAAATCTTGGCCCTCTGGCACACACTAAATCTTCCACTCAGTCATTCAGCAAGTACAGTTCTTATTGTGCAAATACCAGTGGTGTTTAAGGCACTGTACTAAGCCCACAGGTAAGTAATAGACACACAGAGATGACCCCCCACATTATCAGGACCAATGGGTGAGTGGCTGATCTTGACAGTGAACACTGGAAAAGGCAGTGGGAGGCAGAGCTGGGGTCAGACAGTCCCAAGGAAGCAATGCTAGATGCAGACTGTACTCCCTTAAATAACATATCCAAAAACAAGGAGGAATCGTCATGGAGGCAGATTCTGAAGAGTGGCAGAAAATTTTCCAAGGGATGGGACTGTCTAAATGTATAAAAGTTTGCTTTGTAGACTAAAGAGTTGTATAATCCACAACAATCAAGTGGGCTTCATCCCAGAGATGCAGGGATGGCTCAACATACACAAATCTATAAATGTGATTCACCACATAAATAGGAGGAAAAACAAAGACAATGTGATCCTCGTGATAGATTCAGAAAAAGCACTTGATAAAATTCAGCACCTTTTTGCAATAAGAACTCCTAACAAAATAGGCATAGATAGAACATACCTCAATATTATAAAAGCCATATACAACAAACCTATAGCCAACATCATGCCAAACAGGGAAAAATTGAGAGCATTCCTACTTAGAACTGGAGCCAGACAAAATTGGTTCCCACTGTCACCACTTCTGTTTAACATAGTGCTGGAAGTCCTAGCCAAAGCAATCAGTCAAGAGAAGGAAATCAAGGGTATCCAAAGGGGCAAAGAAGAGGTCAAACTATCGCTCTTTGCTGATGATATGATCTTATATCTAGAAAACCCCAAAGATTCTGCCAAGAGAACTGATAAATAAATTCAGCAAATTCTCACGTTATAAAATCAATGTACACAAATCAGTAGCTTTCATATACACCCATAATAGTCAAGCTGAGAATCAAATCAAAGACTCAATGCCTTCCACGATAGCAACAAATAAAATAAAATACCTAGGAATATATTTAACCAAGGAAAGGAAAGACCTCTACAGGGAGAACCATGAAACACTGAGGAAGGAAATCACAGAGGATCTAAACAAATGGAAAAACGTACCATGCTCATGGATCAGCAGAATCAGCATTGTTAAAATGTTCATACTACCCAAAGTAATTTACAGATTCAATGCAACCCACATTAAAATACCAATGTCATTTTTTGCAGGTCTAGAAAGAATAATTCTACATTTCATATGGAACCAGAAAGACCCCGTATAGCCAAAGCAACATTAAGCAAAAAGAACAAATTGAGAGGCATCACTGTACCAGACTTCAAGCTATATTACAAGGCTATAGTAACTAAAACAGTATGGTACTGGCACAAGAACAGAGACATAGACCAATGAAACAGAACTGAGAACACACATATAAAACCATCCTCATATAGCCATCTGATCTTTGACAAAGTAGACAAAAACATACAATGGGGAAAAGAATCCCTATTCAATAAATGGTGTTGGGAGAATTGGATAGTCACATGTAGAAAACTGAAACAGGATCCGCACCTCTCACCACTCACAAAGATCAACTCATAGTGGATAACATACTTAAACCTAAGGCATGAAACCATAAGAATTCTAGAAGAAAATGTTGTAAAAACTCTTACACACATCAGTCTAACAAAGAATTTATGAAGAAAACCCCAAAGGCAACAACAGCAACACCAAAAATAAATAAATTGGACCTGATTAAATTAAAAAGCTTCTGCACAGCCAAGGAAACAATCAATAGTAAGTAGTCAACCTACAGAACGGGAGAAAATATTTGCAGCTATATACCCGATAAAGAACTAATAACCAGAATCTACAAAGAACTGAAGCAAATCATCAAGAAAACATCAAATAACCCCATTAAAAAGTGGGCAAAAGACATGAACAGAACCCTTCAAAAGAAGATATACTAATAGCCAATAATCATATGAAAAAATGCTCCACATCTCAAATCATCAGGGAAATGCCAATCAAAACCACAATGAGATATCACCTAACTCCAGTGAGAATGGCTTTTATCAAAAAGTCCCAAAACAACAGATACTGTCATGGACGTGGAGAGACAGGAACACTTATACACTATTGGTGGGACTACAAACTAGTTCAACCTCTATGGAAAGTAGTACATAGATATCTCAAAGAACTGAAAGTAGACCTACAGTTTGATCCAGCAATCCCACTACTGAGTATTTATCCAAAGGAAAGGGAGACATTTTATAGAAAAGACACTTGCAGCTCAATGTTTACAGCAGCACAATTCACAATTGCAAAGATGTGGAAACAACTCAAGTGCCCATCAATACACGAGTGGATTAATAAAATGTCGATATATGTACCATGAAAATGGTACCATAAAAAATGGTGAACTAATATCTTTTGTAACAACCTGGATGGAACTGGAGACCATGCTCCTATGGGAAATATCGCAAAAATGGAAAAACAAACACCACATGTACTTACTATTAAATTGGAACTAAATGATCAACACTCATGTACACATATGGTAGTAAAATTCACTGGAAATCAAGCAGATGGGAGGGGGGAGGAAGGCATGGTTAAATTCACACCTAACAGGTACAATGCACACTATCTGGGTGATGGACACACTTATAACTTTGATTCAAACTGTACAAAAGCAATTCATTGTAACCAAAACGTCTGAACCTCTGTGATATTCTGAAATGAAAAAAAAAAAAAAAAGAGTTGTATGTCTCTAAGAGCATAGAAAGCAAAGCCTGGGGAACCATCAGGCTATGGCTTCATCATAAGGATTCCTTGTGTGACTACAGGGATAAAATAAATGATCCGTGTCTTCCTAAGAGTGTATGACTGTATCATCTTCAACAACTTCTTGGCATATATGTACCTAGAGGTTTCACAGTTAATACCACGCTCTACATTCTTAAACTGAACTCCATATTTTTCCTTCCCCTAACCATTTGGTAACCTTACCCTGAAGCTTTCCTTTAGCGGAACCAACTTTTAAGCCTTGACTCTCAAAACTCCCTGCTTTCCTTCTGCTAAGGTTTTCTGGGCACCTTTCGTACATCAGGTACCATACGAAGCCCTGCCCTCCTGCTGGAAATTGAGTGGACAGTCCAATAGAGGATTAATTTCAGCCGTGAACCAAGAAACAATCTTAAGATGTGTCTTAGTGGAGAGGCAGGCGGGAGACACAAAGCACACGTGCTTAAGTCTCAGCAGGAAGCCCCCCTCCTGCAGCGCCCCCCCCACGAGTCAGACACTCCTGCAGACGCCCTGCTTGATGTCCGTCACTTCGCACCTTTCCCACCTGAGTGTATGACCTTATTGCCCCAAACGTGGGTCACTACAGTATCACGTAACAAAAACAATCTCGTACTGGTGCTATGGACTGAATTCTGTCCACACAAAATTCACGTGTTCAAGTCCTAACTCCCAGTGTGACGGTATTCGGAAATGGGGCCTTTGGAAGATAATCAGGGTTAGACGAGGTTATGAGGACGGGGCCCTCACAGTGCGATTAGGAGAGATAAGAAGAGACACCAGAGAGCTCACTTCCCCTCTCTCTGCCAGATGAGGACATGCCAGGAGGGGGCCGTCAACAAGCCAGGAAGAGGGCCCCCCCAGGAACCAGGGTGGGCTGGCACCTTGACCGTGGAATCCCCAGCTTCCAAACTCTGAGAAAATAAGCCTGTTGGTTAAGCCTCTCGGTCGACGGTATTTGTCACGGCAGCCTGGGCTGCCCAGAGCAGCCCGTCCTCAGCTCCCAGGCAGAAGGCGGCTTTTCACTTGTGAAATGTGTCCTCCAAACAAGATAATTTAGTCGGGCCAACAGCAGTGACACCTCCTTTGCTCTTCATGGACCACAAGAAAAGCCAACCCAGTGAGAGACAATCATGCCCTGGCATTGCCCAAGGCCTCCCTGCCCCTAGTGCCCCCCACCCCCACCCCCCATCCCCCACCACGCAGCAGCCGTGGGAGAAGGGGGCAACCGAAAAGCTGGCTTGGCTCTAATTCTGGTGGCAGCCGGGGCTGCTGTTCTATCTGTACCGTTAAGATGATGCCCTGCAACCCACCTCCACTCCTCCAGCTGTGTCCAAAACAGAAATGTGGGGACCGACGTGACCACGGGGTGGTTGGAAAGCTACCAATAATCCACGTTTATCCCAAGAAGAATCACAGACCTCAAGAATCTTCTACCCGGACTGCAGAAGGAGCGAGGCAGCCAATCGCACTGCCACCTCTCCTCCTGTACCCACGCACTCACACGTGGCATTCCCTTCTTTCCTAAATGTCCAGTTCCAGCAGGTAACCGAGTACGTCATGGGACTTCACTCTCAGAGCTCGTCCTGTGAAGCCACGCTGCTCACTGGAACCGCAGGCTTCTCCCGAGAGTGCAAAGAACATACCCTTCAGGTTTTCAGAAAACAAACATCAAAGCCACTTGGGAGCCACACGAGCAGAAACAGTAAGTCTGCTCCGTGCCTGAGAAGTCAAAGACCATGGCCTCTCGGCCTCTGGGCTAAGATCAAGTGCAGAAATCAAAGGTCGCACATCGCTCGGGGGTCCCTGAGAAGCCGTCTGGTCGTGAGCTCTTTGGAGACGTGTCCCGGCAGAAGCGGGGCTACGCGGAGCAGACCTTCCACACCGTGAGCAGAGCCGGCGTGCCCAGCGCGGCCACCGGAGTCGGATCCAGATCCGGCCTAGCACCCCAGTTTGCAACAGGAGCACCGTGACACATTCTAACCTAAGTATCTCATTTGTTGGATCTTATGTGATCCTTCCACCCCAACCCTTTTTGCTGCGAAGCAGAATCCTTTTGCCCGAGGAATTGCACAGACTCACGTCAGTCTCAGAAGCACCCACAGAAACGGACAGACCCATTTGCTATCTTCGAAACAGACACCAGGTTCAGTTGTTTCCAGAAGCCGAGTTTGTGAGACAAACTAGAAATCCCTTCTCTGTTTACTGATTTGGCATTTTCAGGGCTGTTTTGGAAGAAACAGTAAAAGCTGTTTTGTCAATAAACTGAGAAAAGTTATGACTCAGACAAGGGGAGGGAAAGGTTCCCGGCAACAGTGAGGCCACGAGACGCGACCGCTTTGGCTCCCGTCCCCAGGTACGGGATTTGGCCAGAGTGTCTCGGACACAAGGACGCCGTCACAAAGCCATGCAGGATACCGGCAACGCCACGGCCACGGCTGGCCCGCGAGGTGCTCGGAGAGAGGCGGCCTCCTCGCTGGAGCAGCCCCGGGAGCGCGAGGGGGACGCGGCCACTCGGACGTCCTGCCCGGGTGGCGGCCTCCGAGCATCTCAGGCGGGGCCGTCTCCTCTACGCCATGGGAATAAAACGTCACAGAGCAAAACTTCATGGGAGGGGCACAAAGCAAATGACGTAACCACAGCCCAGGACACACACGACTGCCTTACCCGCCAGGGGTGGCAGCTGCTGTGCTGCCCATCCTGTCCCCGTGTCCCTTGGGGCAACATGGAGAATCTAGTTTGAGGAATGTCCCCTCTCTGACTCACAGCCCACCTGGACCAGGTAAGTCTGGTCCCGTGAGGGCTCCCAGGGTGGACACATGGCCAGATCTGGTGGCCATGGCACGGCATCCCCTGGTGACAGAGACTGCATCAGGGATATCATGCGGGTATCTACCCAAGACCTCTGCCGGAGTCCCCACTGACAGGGTGTCACCAGGCCACCACCTGGGTAGAACCTGCTGACAGCACAACCAACACAGGGGAAAGGGCTAAGAGAGCAAGAGAAGGTCAACAGTGCCTTACGTGCACCGCTAGCACTCCTGGGGACTTACCTGAGGCCAGAGGCTCACCTGGATATCCCAGTTTTATGAAGAATGCCTTTCTGGTTTATCTAAGCCACTTTGAACTGGGCTGTCTTTTAGGTCTGAAACAATCCTGGCAAATAGATTATGATTCTCTCTCTCTCTTACACACATGCACACGCACCCACGTACACACACACACACACACACGCATGCACACACATGCACACACATGCGCACACACATTTACCACCACCAGAAATCGTGCACGAATCTGCATTTCCACCAACAGGGCACCAGCTTCCCGAACGACCCAAGACGCCACAGTGCTGTTTAGCGGTTGCTAAACGGACAAGCAGTGTTCTCATTCTGACTTTTATTTCATTAGTTATTTTTAATGAGGCCAAATGTGATACTGCCTGATTACTATTTCTTTTCTGAATTGCCTTTTTCTATATTTAAAAAAATGTTCCTGTTGAGGTTTTTGTCTTCCTTTTACTGTTTATACGTACACCCATATAGACATACACACTCAGTCACCACACACACACATAAACATATTTGATATGAACGCTGTCATATACTTCAAAAGTGTTTTTTCATTGTCATTTAACTTGGTTTGAGTGGATTTTTAAAATTTAACTTATGAAAAATTTTAAGACATATATAAGGAAATGAAAATTTATATGAATTCTCACCTTAAGAAATAAAATATTACCTACACAACTGAAGATGTGAATGAAATATTTATTTTATTTGACCTATACATTTATTTATCTTTAGAGACAGGGTCTCACTCTGTTGCCCAGGCTGGAGTGCAGTGGTGCAATCATAGCTCACTGCAGCCTCCACCTCTGGGGCTCAAGTGATCCTCCTGCCTCAGCCTCCCAGGTAGCTGGGATCACAGGTGTGAGCCACCGCACCTGGCCATATAATATTTTAAACATGTCTCTTGTAAACCACATATGGCTCTATTTTTTAAAAAAAATCTAATTTGATAATCTTTGTTTCCTAATAATTCCAGAAAATTTAGTCCATTTACTGGGACTACTTACATATACATATTTATTTCTACCACTGCTTTGCTCTCTATTTGTCCCACTTCCTCCTTTTCCCTCCTTTGTTACTGTTATGTCGGGAAGGAAAGTTACAGCTTTCATTCTGTTGTTAGTAGTTCGTCTAGTGTGGAAGTTGTATACTCTATATGCATTAGTTATGACTCTAGAAATATTAGTATGCATACTTAGCAAAGTTTAGTCGCCCTAAACTGCACAGCTTCACCTCGGACCACCCCATAAAGTACACATTGTTGTTATTATTTATAGTCAAAGCCTCTTATATTTATTTTTGTCTTCATTGTTTCCTTGCTGACCCTCCCTGCATCTGAGAACCCCATCTGGGTCACAAGCCACCTTCAGAAGCTCCTTCAATGAGGTTTCTAGTCCTCTTCATGTGTTTGTCTGCAAATGGTTTTATTTTCTTTCCATTCTTAAAAGACAAATCATCCAAGTATTGAATTCTAGGTTTGCAATTATTTTCAGCTGGTGTATTGCATTGAAAATACTTTATCATCTTCCCACTTGCACTATTGCTATTGAGAAGTCATTCAACTGCTGTCCCCTGCAGGGGACCTGGTGACCTGCCTGCGGTGTGTCACTGTGTTTCAGATTTCCTCTTTGTCTTCGGGATTCTCTGTTGCCACTGCATTTCGTGTAGGCTTGCATGTATTTTGGTTTTTCTCGCCTGGGATTTGCTGTGGCCTCTAAATCGATGGCTCAATGACTGTCACTGATTCTGAAAAATTATCGGCCTCTTCTCTTCCCATATTCCCCGCCCCTGTTCTCCCCACTGTCTCTGACAGAGACTTTTATATCTCCTAACTCTGCCTCTCTGCTGAATTCTCTGTAATTTCTTTCATTCCACTTTCTAAGTCATTAATTCTCGACTCACTTGTGTTTAGTGGCTATTTAATTCATCCATTGGTTTACTAGTGTTGTTTAGTTTTCAATGCTCCAATCTCCTAACAGCCCACTTGGGTTAAATGATGACCAGACCGCCGGCTGCCTTCCATTGGCCCCCGGGGACCAGTAGTGGGTATCCCTCGAGCAACCACGGTTCACAGGCATCGTACACGGCCCCAGGGAAGAGGCAATGAGGCCCAGGTACCATACACGGCTCCAGGGAAGAGGCAATGAGGCCCAGGTACCATACACAGCCCCAGGGAAGAGGCGATGAGGCCCAGGTACCATACACGGCCCCAGGGAGGAAGTGATGAGGCCCAGGTACCACACACGGCCCCGGGGAAGAGGTGGTGAGGCCCAGGTACCATACACGGCCCCAGGGAAGAGGCGATGAGGCCCAGGTACCATACACGGCCCCAGGGAGGAAGTGATGAGGCCCAGGTACCATACACGGCCCTGGGGAAGAGGTGGTGAGGCCCAGGTACCATACACGGCCCCAGGGAAGAGGCGATGAGGCCCAGGCACCTTACACGGCCCCAGGGAGGAAGTGATGAGGCCCAGGTACCATACACGGCCCTGGGGAAGAGGTGGTGAGGCCCAGGTACCATACACGACCCCAGGGAGAAGATGCACCTTCCTGAAAACAAACGATGAGACTGGATGTTTACAGGGCCAAGCTGGTAGGGATGAGGTGGATTTAGTTTGTCAGAGGAAATACAGCAATTAGGTGGGATTCACACTTAGTACCGTGTGAGGCGCGGCCTCTGACTACAGGTGACGCAGGCACCCAGAAAGACCGCCATTGGGTGTAGTGCCGGAGTCACTCACCAACCACCGTTTGCCACGACTACTTGCACTAGCATATAAGCTTACAACGCTTCCTGTTCGAGGTCTCTTGCCATGTAACTAAGCTGTTTGCTCCAATAAACCACTGTTGGAAGAACTCCGGATTGTTGCGTCGTCCTTGCAGGCAAGTGCGGTGCGACAGTACCGTCAGTCCATACCCCTGTACAATGTTTCTTGGTGCATGTTTCAAAACCAGTGAGTTTTAGGTTACAATGACCTTGTTTTAGTATACTTTAAAAAAATTATTTATTTCATTTTTATTTATCTATTTTTTATTTATTTCAGAATATTACAGGGGTACAAATGTTTTGGCTGCATGGATTGCTTTTGTACTGCTTGAGCCAAAGTTATAAGTGTGCCCATGACCCGGAGAGTGCACACCGTCCCAATCCCCTCCTCCCGGCTCCCACCTGCACGATTTCTGTTGAGTTTTACTTCCATCTGTGCACAGGAGTGCCGACTGGCTGGTTCCAATTGAATAGTTCCAATTGCTTTTCCACTCTTGCAATACTTCAGTTGGGAGGGTGGTCTCCACTTCCATCCAGATTGTTGCAAAAGGTATTAATTCATTTTTTATGGCTGAGTAGGACTCCATGGTGCACACATACCACAACTTGTACCATTAGATACTTTTTGACATTAATTTTGTTTTTGCTGATTTTGTTATAATATTTGACCACAGCTTTATTTTTGTTTGCCTTGGCCTGACAGATCACTGCCAAACCTTTTGCAATAGGCCTCCCTTATCCACAATTTCACTTTCTATAGTTTCAGTTACCCACGGTCAGCTATCACGGGAGAGCTCATGTTCTTAGCATTCCATCTCACTGACTCTCAGGGGGAATAAAGTCACTGTTATTGAAATGAATATATATATTTATACATTTATAACATGTATTCATATGTTCATAATAGATACATTCACACAGGTGTTCCTCACTTACGATGGGGTCATATCCTGATAAGCCCATTGTAAGTTGAAAATACCTTAAGCCAATGCATTTAATACAGCTAAGCTAGCACACGCCACAGCTTAGCCTCACCTACCTTACATGCGCTCAGAGCCTTTCAGTACAGTACTTAATAAACGACAGAAAACAGTCAACGCTTTATGATAAAATGGGCTTTGTGTTAGGTGACCTGGCCCAGATGGTGGGAGTGTGTGGCACTGAATGTCCGAGGCCCAGGGAAGGACCAGAATTCAAAGTTGCAGGTGTGGCTCCTGCTGATTGTGCTGACCACTCACGCGTCACAGAGCTGGAAGCTGTCAGTGGAAGCGTCGCAAGCCGGGGAACCTCTGTGTATTCGACGCATGTAGTCATATGCTTACAAGGTCTTTTTTTAAAAAAACAAGTAAGAAGAGGATACGATAGAAGAAGAGTTAAAAGACAGATCCAGAATGTGGGTGCTGGTGTGAGATGGGAAAATGGGGAGCGTGGCTCAGAGAAACAGGTGGGCGGGGGTCGGGTGAGGAGGCGGGGTGCTGTGGCCGCCAGCTGCCGGCCCCCCAGTGCCCGCCCGGCTTCCCGCAGACAGAGCCGCTGTCCCCTCCCGCCAGGCCCCTTCCCGAGCAGCCTGGCCCTGGGCCCCACGCCAAGCGCGCTGTCAGCGCTGTCACTCGAGGCCGCCGGGCTGCCGGGCGCAGGAAGAGCATGTGTTTATCTCCCCGAATTCCAGAAACATTCCCTGCGAACCGAGACTGTCCGTTCAGCTTGTTCTCGGGGACTTTCCGGACCCCACAGCAGAGGTGCTTTCGGGACGAAGCCCTCGAGTCAGAGACAAGAAACCAGGAGCCCGAGGCAAAGGCGGGGCCGCCCGGGGCTGCAGCCGGAGTCAGGGCCCTGCGGCTCCTGTCCCCACGCGCGAGCCCGCGGCCCTGCTGTCCCCACGGCCAGGGGGAGCCCGTGGGACTCAGGATCAGACTTGCACGTCTTGGCTCCCTCGTGCGAAATGGGGCCACCAAGCCCGCCCGTCAGGAAGGTGCGATGAGTCCACGAACAGGGCGGCCTGAGCCAGGTGGGTGGGGTCGGCACGGCCCTGGCGCCGCCCTGCCTCGGTGGGTCTGACCTGCGGCCCCACCAGCTGCAGCCGGGGTCACGGGCGCACACCCCCGCCCCTCCTCCGCCCCGCCTCCATCCCTCCTCCACCCCGCCCCGCCTCCGCCCCGCCTCCGCCCCGCCCCCGCCCCGCCTTCGCCCCGCCTCCGCCCTACCCCTCCTCCGCCCCGCCCCCACCCCCGCCCCGCCTCCGCCCCCGCCCCCGCCCCCGCCCTCACCTGCAGACTCGGAAGCTCCGAAACGCACAGCCCCCCGCCCCGGGACCCGCGCAGGCACCGGCGAGCGTCGCCCGCGTTACCCGCCCGCGCCCCCTGGCGGCGCACGGCGGACGCTGCACCCGGAACAGTCCGCCGCGGGGCGGGTGGGGGGAGCGGGGGGCGCTGGAAGACCCTCCGCGCACCCAGGCCGGGACTGCCATTCCCTCTGCCCAGGGTTCCCAGCACCTACGCGCGGTGCTTAATGAAGGGCAGATATCCAATAAATACTTGCTGACGAACAGACGAATAAGGACGAAGGAGCACACTCGTACACAAGAGGGCACACGTCCTCTCTCCTGTCTCTCCACGACCACGGCACGAAGGCCGGGGGGCTGCGCTCAGCGGCGCCAGGCAGGGGGCGGCCACCGAGCCAAGTCCCAGGTGTGCAGGCAGCCGGGGCCACCACAGAGGGTCCCCTAGAGCAGGCGGTCAGGTCCCACCCTGGTCGTCCAGAGCACGGGAGGGGCCAGGAGGAGGAACAGCCCTTGGGCAAGGGGACCGTCACCCTCCCCGGCCAGTGACAAGGGCCTTCCTGGCCCGAACTCGGCAGCAGGAGCCACGCAGGGGGCCAGCCCCGTGCACGGGGAGGGGTGGCGGGGAGGTGGTCGCGGCACAGCAGGGGGAAGCAGCGGGGTCCAGCAGGGCCGGGAGGCTGCCGAGGTCGGGCCGCGAGCAGCGAGGACAGCGGGCGCAGGGCCCCGAGGCCTCCCCGCGGCGGGCCCGGGATGCCCAGGGCAGGGACAGCGGACGGTCCTGCACGCGCCCAGCTGCCCCGCGTGCCCAGGCCGGGGCTTCCTGTTTCACCAGAGACCCCCACCCTTCAGCAAGCACTTCCGGTGCTTTGCTGCCCGAGTTCTCACTGCCCGGCTGGGAAGACGCCCTTCGGTCCTGGCCCCCGTGCCTTGTTCCGTCCACACGACTGCGGTGTCGCCGAGGAACAGGCACGGTGAGGACAGGCAGCACTTGTGCAGTGCCCGCCGTGTGCCACGTCCTCAATGCTGGCGAACAGAGCCTCGCCAGCCAAAGGGGGCAAGCGCTGTGGTCGCCCCACTTTACACATAGGGAAACAGCAGCAGTGACAGGCAACCAGCCGGCCCACGTGCCACAGTCCCCTGGTCCCCTGCCACGCAGTGTCTGCCACCTCTGGATCCCAAACATGCAAAACAGCAGAGTGAACTCATTTCGCAGGTGGGAAAACCGAGGCCTTCGACGTCTATTCCGTCTCCCGGTGAATCGTGTCTGCGGTCGCACCAAGCACATCACACAGAGGAGTCCAGGTTTCAGACACCTGCCCAGCACGATGAACCGTCCTAACTACCCTGTGGACCAAACGTCTCCACCCCACCCCATTCCTCCTGCTCCTTGATGAAGATTAGGGCAGGGGGGCAGAGAAAGAAGGAAGGAAAGGAGGAGGAGGAGGAGGAAAGGGTGAGGAGGAGAAGAGGGTGGGGAGGGAAGGAGAAGACAGAGGGAAGGAGGAGGAGGAGAAGGGGCCAAGAGAGGGAGAAGAGGAAGAGGAGGAGGTGGGGGAGGAGGAAGGGGAAGGGAGGGGGCTGGAGAATTCTCAGACTTTGGAAAATTCAGCAAGTTTCTGCAGGCACATGATACCCGCCTCCATTTTGATTTTTAAGTCACTGTGTCAGACAACAAAACATGGCCTTTTTTTATGAAGCTACAGTAAAATACAAACTTCCTTTTAAATGGAATTTAAAAGAAATAGTAAATTAACTTCCTAAAACAAAAGCAAATACATATCTAAGCTGCATATGCACCAGCAACCAGGAACAGGACAAATGGCACCATAATTACCATCTGAACGAAGAATCCAGCTGCTAATTGCGGTGCGTTTCCGGCATATTCCATGTGAGCACCTTGCCAGAAAGCTTTTCAATTTGTGTTCAGGAAAGTTGGTAATTAAACACTTTACCTCCCCATGGCCTTTATTAGAGGTATGATAATCTTTGCATAGTTAGCTTATAATTATTTTATTTGTCAAATGAAGTTGATATTTAGTTTAGGAAAGCGTTAACTTTGCAGTTTTTTAAAAGAAGTCCCCTGGGACCTGCACCCCAGAGAAGCATGTAGAGCTCCCGCGTGTGCGTGTGACACATAGGACCCCACGAGCAGGCTCGCCAAGCAGGTCTGTGGCATCTTAGGTCACCAGGCCCCCTTCCTGAGCCTTGTGTACACAGGACCTGGTCTTCAACAACTAAGAGACTCACTGTTATTAATAAGTAATGACTCTTAACAGTAATCCTGTTAAACAACAGCACTTTTGCGGTACTCTTGCCAAAAACATTAAACTTTTAACAAAGCACAACTCCAATGTCATCGTGAGGCAACATGAGACAAAACCAAATCGAGGCACATTCTGCAAAGTAACTGGCCTTAGTTTGCAAACAATGTGAAGGCCAAAAAAGACCAAAAAAAAAGACTGAGGAATTTTTCCAGAATTAAAGGAGACTAAAGAGACATTGCAGGTTAATGTAACTTGTAATTCTGGATTAAACTGTGGCCCAGAAAAAGTTTTTTGCTGTGAGGAACGACTGGTAAAATATGAATAAGGTCTGTGGAATAGATGATGCTATTACATTAATGTCAACTTCCTGATCTTGGTCGTAAATTGCAGTTACGAGGGAGAATGTGCTTATTCTTAGGAAACACACCTTGAAGTATCTGGAGTTCAAAGGCACGTTGTGTCAGCCACTCACTCTCAAGTGGCCCGGAAAAAGAGAGAGAAAGCACCGATGAAGCCAACGTGGTAAAATAGTAACAACGGGGGAATCCGGGTGACGAGTGCACAAGAGCCCTTTGTGTTCCTGCAACTTTTCTGTAAGCCTGAAATTACTTCAACATAAAAAGATGACCAGAAACAGAAAACCCTGTGGCGGACACATATCTTGTCATTGGTTTGGGATTTGGAGGGCCTGGAAACCAATTCATTCAACAAATACTTATTAAGCACTAGTTGTGCACCAGACCTTAACACAGCGGGCGAGGGGGCTCACTCCAGAGGAAATGAAGCAACTCAGAGGTTTCTGGCAAATTCCCATCTCCCTTGGGCGTCCTGAACTCAAGGTGCCTTAAACTCAACATGTCCAAGACCAAACTCATTATCTGCCCCCAACCCCACCGAGAGAGCCCCAAACACCCAGCTCTCAGCCGGTGTTTTCTCGATGGAAAATAGCAGCTACCCACCCCGGGGCTGAGGCAGGAACCCTGCCGCTCCCTCCCTCTCCTCTCCTCTATCCGACCACCTCGAGCAGCTCCTGCCCACCCCTCCTGCCCACGGCCACTGCCACCGGGGCTGCCGACACGGCCACGGCAGGTCCCCCTCGCTCCGCCCGGCCGGCTGCCAGTAGGTGTGCCCCGCACCCAGCAGCCAGAGAGCCGTGCAGGACGCACCCCTGGGCACATGCCGCCCCGACCACACACTCCAGTGGCTTCCTGTTGCATCTGGGAACAAAGACGGCTTTCTTCCTAGCACTTGTTATTAATAAACGCTGACTCTCCCGCCACACGGGAAGGCTCCGTGAGAGCAGAAGCCACGCCTGGGTCTGCACACCACTGTGAGCACACAGTTGGCATTCAATTAATATTTGTTTAATTAGGTGGATAAGCAATTAAAATAATTAATGTCTGGCTTGGGCCAATGAATGGATGGTGGTGCCACTCGCTGCCACAGGGGACCACGGGGGAGGAGTAACGCGGGAGACGTCGGCTTTGCAGCATCTGGGGGACACCACAAGCCCAGCAGGCAGCCGTAAATGACACTGACCAGGAAAAGGCCACACTGGGTCCCGAAATGGGCCGCAAACCCGTCACTCAGCCCCTTCGCCTCTTTCCTTCCTCCCTGCAGGGAAGAGCTGGAGGGCCCACCTTCCCCTCTGCTCGCCGGGCCTCCTCGGTCAGTCGTTTGCACAAAGGTGCGGAGACTGCCCCAGCGGGGCCCGCGTTGGAGCTGGGCCGGTCACGCGGCCAACCTGGCTCTCCAGCATCTTCCCAAGCGCCACCCCCGCCCCACCCCCGCCCAGCACCCTCCGTCCGGGGAATAGGAGCCGTGCGCGGGGAGGCTGGCTGGACCGAACTGGAAGTTTTCTGGTGTGAAATGCTTTCTAAAAAAGAGAGAACACAGCTGTGATCCTTGATCACATTCATTCATTTTATTCTTCGGGGGACTTGGAAGCCACCAAGCGTATCAAATCACGGCAAACGACTCCAGACTGTGCTGCGTTTCAAACTGCTGATGTGATAGAAACAGCAACGCTGTTCTAAAAATAATAATAAAAAAATCTTCTTGCAGTTCTGTTATTTCACATTCAAATTAACTTCCATCTTGGCTTTCATAGTTATCTCAAAAGCATCACTCTGCTTCCAAAGGGTGTTTTCTTGGCCTGTTTCATGGCAGTCAGTCCCCCCTTACTGGGGGCCACATACCCTGGGGACCCCTCAGTTCTCGTCCAGGAGCCACTGCCGGAGGCCTATAGAGTCTCGCCCCCTAGACCAGAGTTTCTCCGCCTGGGCGCCGTGACCCCGGGGCTCGGGGAACTCTGCTGGGGCCGTCCTGTCCTGGGCACTGAGGGTGCCTGGTGGCTCCGGCCTCCACCCACAGATGCCAGCGGCACCTCCACCCCGAGCTGGGACACCCACAATGTCTCCAGACACTGCCGATGTCCCCAGCGGGGAAGCACTGTGTGGACACACCCTTAGCCTCTGTGTCCAGGTCTCCCAGCTGTCCTGCTGCCCAGCTCGGGGTCTATTCAAGACAAGACAGAAACACTACTTTGCAGAGCTATGGATCGAAATACTGGGGCGCAAATTAATGTCAGGTGTCCTGTCGCCTCCGAGTCTGTAACTCAGCCCGTCTACTGATGTCCATGCAGGGCCACCTGCACCTGTCCTGGCTCCCTCAGCCACTTAGCAATTTCCATGGCTTTTCCCCACCGCTGTTAGGGCAATGGGGAGGTCGGGGCAAAAACAGGAGGTTGCCAGATTCAGCAGGCAGAGCGCCTCTGGTGGCCACAGCGGGCACTGCAGGTCCCAGGGGTGGGGGGTACCTTAGACCACCCTCCTCCCTCACTCAGCTACTGGCAGGGCCCTCGGCTCACCCCTCTCGGGAGGCTCGGATCCCTCCAAGGCCACTCCCCAGTGCTCCCCACCCTGGACACGGCGCCCCTGAGTCCTCCCGGCTGTCCTGCCTGCCAGGCTGTCCTCTGCCCCCCGAGCCTGGCTGGAGAGGTGCCAGTTCTCCCTGCAGGTGCTCCGCCCTCTGCCAGAGCTGCAGGAGGAAAGCAGGGGTCACCAAGTCAAAGCAAATTCACTCATCCTCAGTTGCTAGAACCTTCCAGAACAGGAATAATGCCCACAGCCTGTCTTATGGCACAAAATGCAGGCAGGGAAGACAAGAAATCAGCTCACCCGCGCTAAGCCCTGGGGACTGCTCGGCCAGGTGGTCTGGTTGGAATTCAAGGAGGATGTGTGGACACCAGACAGTGACCAGAGGTGCCCAGGTGAGTGGCACCCCCAGGTGGAGATGGCCACGTGGGAGAGGTGAGCCGGTGAGGGAGGGCGCAGAGGGGAACGAAGGGGCCTCCCCAGTGGGCAGGGAGAGAGCCTGGCTGGGGCTGCAAGAGCAGGGACACGTGTCTGGGCTCGTGCCCCGCCCGTCCCCGTATACACGGGGGACTCCAGGTGAGTCTCTGAGCCTCTGGCTTAACCTTTGTGGAGAGCAAGGTAAAATAAAAGCACATAAATTCATTTGACTGTTCAATTCCACTTCTAGGAAGTGGCCCTAAGAAAAAATCACGTATGCATAATTCATTCACATACAGGGACGTTCATTAGGACGCGTGCAGTTCTGACCAATGGAAAAGCCCACCAAATAGTACCTGCCTAAGTCCGAGAGACGGAGCTAGGACATTAGGACATGCCATTAAGCAGAAGACTGCGCAGCCTCTGAAATCAGTATCCTTGTAGGACACACCGTTGATAAAGAAAAAAAGGGCATCCAACAGTACGTTCAGAAAGACTGTTTTGTTTTACACACACACACACACACACACAGAGTATTTCACCAAAAGTCTGCAAGGACACACAAAAACGTTAACGGTGGCTGGCAGACTCACTTGGTGCTTTTCACAATCCACACAGACCTTTATTGTGCTGGGGAAGTGGCTGTGGGGAAGAAAGGAGCCAGCCCCTCCGCGGGGACCGGGAGAAGAGCCCCGGCCCTGCTCGGGCGGCTCTCACAACGCAGCCAAAGCGGCAAAAGATGCCTCGTGTTTCCTACAACACACAAAAGCAGGAAATACCTCGTTGTAAACACCCTGGCATTTTTGTGGATTTGCCTGAAAAACGATCAAGTTGTTACAGTGCCGGCAGCCACGGGGTCCCTGTTTATCTGCAGGAGGCCTCAGCTTCCCACTCTGGAGCCTGCCCGTTTGATCAGAGGGCAGCGAAGGCAGCTTTGACCTTGCCGGGCAGCTTTGACCTCGCCGCACCTTCCTGAGCGCCGCTGGGGGTGAGTGTCAGGGCCGGCCTGCGGTCTGCCTCATGGGGGCTGCTGGCGACTCAGTGAGCCACGTCACGGTTCCACACGCAACACAGAAGGCAGCACAGGGGGGACCCTTCCCGGGGGACCCCGGTGGGACTTCAGCAGGGAACTTCCACCACTACCGGCCGGTTTCCTAGCTGTTCCCGGCCTGGCCTAGCTCCCTGCTGGGAACAGCTTCAAGGTCTGTGTGTCCGGGGCTCCTGTGCCTTGCTATACAGTCTAGAGGAACTGCTGTGGGTAGAGATTATCTTGGTAGGGTTTTCCGATCAAAATCAGTGCCCACGAACAAAAGTCAGCATCTAGATTAGACGACTCTGTCCTATTTGGTTCCAGAGACCCTCAAACACAGGACATAGGCTGTCTTTTCTCCAAAGCAGACACCTAACGGCAGCCACACAGAAAAATGTCACACAGTTCCCGGACATCCACCCAGCCGTTCACGAACAAAACCTCCCCCTCTGTGCGCGAGGGGGTATGGCAGGGACGGGGCCGCCAGGGTGACGGACACATCACCCCCAACCCCGTCACGGGGCTTCCAGCCCGCCAGGGTGACAGACACATCACCCCCAACCCCGTCACGGGGCTTCCAGCCATAAAGGCGGCGCAGGCACCAGCAACATAACCGCACAAGCTGCCATTCAGTTCCCGGTAGCGGGTGCTCCATGGCTAGCACAGCCCCCCGGGCCCTGGCGAGTGCGTGGGGGAGACCCGTCCCCCGCACAGAAGGGTCAGGTTCCCTGAGGGGGTTAGAATCCAAGCTGAGACCAGAGGGAAAGAGGAGGTGGACAGGAAATGGCTGGGGACGAGGACGAGGAGGGGTGGGGAGAGGGAGGAGGGGCAGATGAGCACTTAATCTTCAGAAAGAGGGGCGACGGGGCAGCCAAAGCCTTCGAGTGAGAAGGAGCTTGATGAAAAATGGGAAATAATCTTTATTCATTGAACAGAAGTTCCGCATGGAGAACCGGCCCCCACCTGCTGCCGTCTGAGAGCCGCGGGCCCCGCCAGGCCGCCCGTGCCGCTGCTGGACGAGTCTAAGTACCGGAAGTTCCTTCCTTATGTCACAGCCCAGCACAAATTTGAGGTGTAGACAGTGAAGATGATGCATAGGTAGGTGACAGACAGACAGACGACAATGAATAGGTAAGTGCTGCAGAAATGACCTCCCTGTGGCTGTGACCTTGTGTCGTGGTGACTCTCAGCCGGGCAGACATACGGCACTCAGTGGAAGCACTGCTTGCTGGGGAACTAAGTACTCAGACCAAGGGCTCCATGTTCTGGGACCTAACGCACCCCGAGGACAGCACTTTGAGAACCTGGTGGAGACTGGCTGGCACCCCTCTCACGGCTCTCCCCAGCCCCGCTCCCTGGGCCCCCGACCCTGCATCCCCCACAGCTCCTTGAGCGTGTCTCAGGGGCACTGCAATCCAGCCGTCCCGTACTGAAGTCTGAGCGAGCCCCACCAGCCGCCTGCCCCCTGTCCTCCCCCCACCACCTCCAACCACCCAGGTGGTGGGACAGAAGGCTGGCGTCGGCCTCGACTCTTCCCCTAACACCTTCCCATAAAGGCATGGTCCTCCAGCAGGATGTGCCCTGCCCAGCTGCAAGGAGGGACAAGGCTACGACAGGTCCCCTGCACTGTGTGGCACGGCTTCGCTGCTCCAGACAGACCTCAAATCCACCCCCTCTCCCTCTCCGCTGACAGCCCCCGGCCCACGTCAGCACCCCCTGTCTGGCGACGGGCTTCCCTGGCCCCGCTGTCCACACAGCAGCCGCGGAGCATCCGTAAGTGCACGGCAGAGCACGTCTCTCGCTTTCGCTCAAACCCTTCCAAGACCTCGAGAATGAACCTGAGCCCCTGACCAGGCTCCGAGGCCCTGCGAGCCGGCCTCTACCTCGGCTCCTGCTTCGCACATGCTCACCCGGCCCCGCTCTCCGGCCACACCGCCCTATTCCGGTCCCTCCAACCCGCCCACTCCTGCAGCCCCAGCCCCTGTGCCTGCAACGCTCTTCCTCACAGGGTCTCTTCCTCCTCAGAGCTTGACTCAAAGGACAGCTCCCCAAAGAAGCCTTCGATGACCCCAAGTGGCCTTTGCTAATCCTCCCATCTAAATCAGGTCCCTGGGTTGTTTTATCTCAGGAGATCATTTCTTCAAAGCATCACACATTTCATAAGTAACCTATTCGTGTGACCCTCCCGTGACTGTCTCGCTGGGCTGTAAGCAGCCCGAGGGCAGGGGCTATACTTATCCTGCTCCCCACGGAGACCCCAGGACTGAAACCAGCACCTAGCACGTAGCAGTTGCTCAATAAAGACTGGCTGATAGCAGCTTTATTCATAATTGCCAGAATGTGGAAGCTACCAAGATGTTCCGCAGTGGGTGAATGGAAAAGAGATAAACTGTGGTCCACCCAGACAATGGACTCTTACTCGACACTAAAAAGAACGAGCCTTCAAGCCATTAAACACATGGAGGAGCCGGGCGCAGGGCTGTGCACCTGCGGTCCCAGCTACTCAGGGGGCTGAGCCGGGGGGATCGCTGGAGCCCAGGAGTTCAAAGCTGCCGTGCACCACGATCACCCCGGTGCAAACAGCCACTGCACTCGTGACGGGCCACACAGCGAGACCCCGGTCTCTAAATAAATAAATACATACATGAGATATGGAGGAAACGTAAATGCATGTTATGAAGTGAAAGAAGCCAAGCTGAAAAGGCCACACGCTATATGGTTCCAAGTATACGACATTCTGGAAAAAGCAAAACCATGGAGACAGGAAAAAGATGGGCGGTTGCCGGGGGCTGGGAGAGAGGAGTGAGCAGCGGACCACAGGACTGTCAGGGCAGGGCACACACTGTGCGGGACGCTGCAGGGGCGGATGCACCCTGTATATTTGTCCAAGCCCACCAAGCGTAACCCCTGTATAGACCAGGACTGTGGACGATGGCAACAGTGTCACCAAGTGTACCCACTGTCCCACTCTGGGGGGGATGTCATAGTGGGAAAGCCGTGCGCATGGGGGTGGGGGGTACATGGGAACTCTCTGCACCTTTTGCCCAATATTGCTGTGAATCTAAAACTGCTCTAAAAAAGTAAAGCCTTTTTAAAAATAATTAAAATAAATTGATTTATGCATACACACAAAGATTAATACTAACAGATACTGAAAGGATGAATGAACCGCTCTTTTTCAGATATCACGCCTTTCTTTCCTTTTTTTCTTTCTTTTGATGGAAGCCAAAAAGGCCGTTAGTTCATCACTGGGTTCCCTGACACAGGCCTAAAGGGCAAACTTCACAGTTTTTTAGCGAAAAAGCGGCCATGGGCTTTTCGACGTAGTTGCTCAGGCAACAAAGTTGACATTTTCTTAATGCACAGTATTTTACCGATGCTAAGGTTGACATTGCTGAAATCAAGGGATGCTTTATAACTGAAAGTATGTGAGAGCGGAATTGGCAATAGTTTTGGGTTTTTTAGAAGCACATAAGATGATGATGATGTGCCTCGCAATTGATGTGCTCGCAGATCAAATGAAAGACGGTCTGTGGACAGGTCGGGCCGAGTCGCATGCTCAGCTGGTTTGGGGCCCCCGGCTCCACCCAGGCTGGACAGCTTGCAAGCACCGCACGCGTGTCTCACAAGCTAAAAATCGACCCCCACACTCCTAGGTGCCAGCTGGGTCCCCAGCAGCCCGGAGGAGATACCGCCTGGCAGGACGACACACGTTCACAGATCCGTCCCATCTCCACCCCCAACCCCAGCTCAAAATGACCTTTCCCAAACTCCCTATCGGTCAAACTCTCTCTTCAAAAGGCCGTTTTCAGAAACTGCCTCCCCACAGGGCTTTCTCTGGTTCTCCACTATGGTGCGCACCTCCTCAACACGCATTTCCTCCCACCTTTTGTTGCAAGGTTGCTCTACTTTCACCTCCCCTGCCAGACTCAGAACTCCCTGAGGTCAAGGGACATTCTCCTTCACCTTCACATCCCCCTGTACCCCGCAGGGATCCGCAGAGTCCCTGGCAGGTCACAGATATTCAATATGTTTGTTAAGTTCATACAAACATCCCTCCGTCTACAGCAATTTGTCCAGAGAATCTTCCTGTACCACACAATCAATTCCAGATTAAATTGCCAAAGACTGGAAACCTGAAAGGGGAAAAAAGTCTAATAATTGATTTCAGAAAACAAGTAGAATTCTAAATCTCTTAAAACATAACTTTGAATTCCATTAAAATATGCAAGGCTTACTAATTACTCTGCAAATACTAATTTCAGAGAATGTCCACATACTGCGTAATTCCTAAACATTGTGGTCTGAATTTGCACCTGATTACCTCATGCTCAAATGATAAAAGACTAAAACAGAACAACGGCACTGGGGAAACGTCCCCTTCCTAACTGGGCCATTCTAGCGGCAGAGACCCTTTCATGCAGGTAACCCATTCAAACTTTCACTTTTTATATAAATTAGAAATGCTTACATATCACCCAGAAAGGTACCAAAATAAATAACACACACACACACACACACACACACACCCAGAAGAGTCTATGACTCCATCCTCCAGTCTAGAGGACTGATGTCATCCCTGGCTGGAGAGAACAGAGAAAATCAGCCAGTACAACAGTGTCAGTGACCAACGCAAGGACAGGATACAACAGTGTCAGTGACCAACGCAAGGACAGGATACAGCCCGGAGTAGGGAGGTACCAGGGGCCACAGGAGACGGAAATGCACCCAGGCTGGCTTGGCAGAAGCCACAAGGGGAACAGCTGAGAGCTAAATGCTTCTTTCTCCCCCAGAGTAGCTGGTAGGATCCTAACCTAAAACCCAAGCAGGGACCTGGGAGGAGCAGATGAGAGGTCTGAACCTGGTTCACACCAGCTGAGAAACTGGAAGTGTGAAGACCTAGCGTCATCTATCACCCAGGCCCCAGAGAGCCCGTCAGAGAGGAGTGTCCTTGCAGATGGTTCTGCTGGTGTGCAGTGGTCAGCTGGAAAACAAGGAACAAGTGGGTGGGGGTGGGGAGGTGACTGGCTGTGGCCTTTGTACCCTGGGCACAAACTAGCAGCAGAAATAAATCCTGGTGCCTCCCAATCCATTCGGCTCTGTTTACCAAGTGCTTACTCTTTGCAAAGCAATAGCGTCTGGGGAGGGGACAGGAAGGTGAAAGAACTCAAAGAAGTGTCACAAGACGCCTGCCCATCTGAGGGTAGGCTCCGGGCGTCAGGGTTGGATGCCATGCCTCTGTTCATTGTAAATTGCCCATAGAATCTGAACTCTCTCCTTTGGCTCAAACCTTGAGCCATATCCCTGGAGATTAAACCCTCTACCCCAAAGAAGCAGCTAGAAAGTCACATAAGGCAAGAACGTCCCCCCAGATGTGAGTGTTACCGCAGGGGACCAGCAAAGGCAATGACAATGGAAAACGGAACAGTGATCACCTCAAGAAATTTGCACTTGAGAAATCCCCACCATGCTCAAGGTCTCTGGTGTCTCCGTCAACAGAGAGAAGACACGCTGTCACCATCTGTCAAGCTGGCCAGGTGTTGACAAACAACAGGAACAATACCCTGCACTGGCCCCATCCACGTCTCCCGCGGGCTGAGGCTCACTCCTGTGCTCCAAGCACGTGCCCGGCGGCCGCCCTGCCTTCACTCCACACAGCCCACGGAACTGCGTCGCGGGCACAGCAGTGTCCAACAGTGAGGTGATGGTATATAAGTTACGTAAATAACCAAAGATTTCATCCCTATTCCCAATATACACCTACACTGGAATAAAATATCTGCATTTAAATTCTTTTGCTTTTTCTAATTTCAAAACATTTAAATCTATCAATTTTCTGTTGACTTTAAAGTAGTTGAATGGGTTGAAACTGCAGCTTCAGTCGCAAGCAAACGGGTGCAACGGTGTTTTCAAAGCATTCACGTTCCTGCTCCGTGTTCTGGACGGAGGACGCCTTGTCTGTTCTCTCAGGAGTCCCGGTGTCTCTTAGCGGAGCCTCCTTCCTTGTGACTACACGGCCTTCGCCTTGCTGTCTGCACGGACACCCCCCCGCGTCTCCTTGGCCTCGTCCTCTGGCCTTACCGCAGATCTACCCACTCAAGTCGGGAACTCCCCTACCGCCCAACGCTGCTTTCTTCCCTCCCCGTTCCAAGCCACTGCCACTAAGTCTGGCCTCCCCAGCACCAGCCTCATTTCATCCTGGCCTCCCTGCCTCCACTCTTGTTCCCTCCCTTCTATGTTTCCTGGGCATGGCTCACAAATGAACCTTCCAGAAAAAGTGATCACTGGCTTCTTTGTTCAGTCCCCTTGAGGGCGGCCTCTCCATGTGGGGGAGAAAGTCCACGCTCCCCAGCCTGTCCTTCAGAGCCTGCCAAGGCCTGGCCATGTCCAAGACCCGCTGCCGCCTCTTTCATCCCTGCGGCCCCCGCCACTCCGGGCCCTCTGCCTGTGCTTGGGGCTAGTCCAGCGTCACTCCTGCCGCATCCTTCTCAGCCCTGGCTCTGCACACTCACACCTTCCGGCACTTGGAGGTGCAGCCAAAACGCCCATCTCCAAAGCCTTCCCTGACACCGTACACGGCAGGGGTCCTGGGCTCCTGACTCTCTGGTGACACTTTACTTTCGGGCATCCTTCCTCGCCCGACCTGTACCCACCACCGACACTGACCTCTCTCTGCTGGGCATTTCCTGAGTGCTGACCTGTGACTCTCCCTGTACCCTCCACAGGGACCTAGCAACCCACCGTGCCCACCAAAACGTGTGCCCGCCTAGGTGCCCACCTTCTCCTCCGACACCCTGCACCGTCTTGCACATCAGGTACGAAGCTTCCCCGACTAGAACTTCCCTGCACCAGTGCCCGGACAGGTTGGCCCTGCCCTGGGCCAAGAACTCTTTCCACTTTGGACTCTTTCGGAGGGAGCACAGTTGTCACAGCCGGCACTCTGCAGTCTTGGCGGCCCCACAAGGCAGGGGATGGGACTTGGCAGGGCCTGGCGCTCCCGATACATGGTTACAGGTGAGTTCGTGCCCAGCTACATGATTACAGGTGGGTTCCTGCCCAGGATGGCGAGGACACACGGCAGCCAGCTGCGAAGGCCACGGAGGGCCGAGAGCCTGGCGCGTAGGGGACAATCCTGGGGTCCGCCCTGCTGAGTCCGGGCTCCAAACTTTCCCTGGGACAGTGACAGCGACAGCGGCACCCACGCCCGCAGGGACTGGCCAACCCCTGATGCACAAAAGCCGGACCGGAAGAGAAAAATGCGTGGGCTGGGGAAGGCAAAAGCGGTTATTTTCAGAACGGGGCCCCCGGGCCGGCCTGGGACTCCCGGGGACGTGGGGCCAGGGTCCGCCGGGCCCGCCGGGCGGAGATGGGCTGGGGACGGCGCGGCTGGTGCTGATGCTGAGGCTGCCGCGCGGTGACAGCCGCTCCCCGCCCCGCCCGGCTGCGCGCCCCGGACCCGCCCTGAGCCCCGGGCCTGGGCCCCGGCCCGGTCCAGTCCGGCCCCGCAGGGCCTGCGGCTGCGGCCGGCTCCGCACCGGCCCGGCGGCTACTCACCCGGAGCGCTGACGGCCGCCGGCGTTGCCATCTTGCCGGGAGGCTGCGGGGCGGGACGCAGGGCGCGGGGCGGGCGCTAACCGGGACGGCGCAGGCCCGGGCGCCGCCGCCACACAAAGGACGGGCGGGCGGTGCTCCCCGCGCTCCGGCTCCCGCCTCCGCTCCCGCCGCGCGCCCGCCTTTCCCCGCCCCTCCCCCTCCCCTCCCCTCCCCCTCCCGCCGCCTCCTCCCGGTGCGGCCTTTGTCGCGCGGCGGGGACGGCGGCTGCCCGGTCCGACCGTAGCACCGCGAGACTTGGGGCTGGGGCGGCGGGACCCCCAGGTCGGGGGCTGCGGGCGGGCAGGTGCTCGGGCGCCCAGGCCGGACGTGGCCGCACCCTCCGCCCCGCACCGGGGCCGGGACGCATCCCGGGGCGCAGTGCCCAGGCCGGCCGGGCGGGGGGCGGGCCTGGGGACGGCGCGAACAAAGGCGCGCGGTGCGGGGCACCCCGCTCGGCAGGGCCAGGCCGGGCTCCCGGGCGGGCTGGGGAGCGGGGGGCGCACAGACACCCGCGGGCCGGCACCTCCAGGCCGCCGCGCTCGGCTTCAGGGCCGCGCCGGTCACGCCAGGGACACGCCGGGGCGGCCCGGGAACCGCGCGTGGATCGGCGTTGAGCGGGCGCTCGGCCTGCCGCGGTCACTGTCGCTGCTGATCAGCTGGGGTCATCGCGAGAGCCTTATTTGCATCGCCACACTGTAGCTTAAAAGATTTCTTAAATGGCTTTCTCTGCGCATCCTGGTGAAGTGACACCGTGGAGTACTTGGGGGGTCGTTTCCCGCCAGGCACGGGGGTCCCCGCGAGGGATCGCAGCCCCCGGAAGGAGACACCGCCACCACGGGTGCTCTGCACGGGCTGGAGGGACAAGTAAACGCATCCCCGGTGCGAGCCGAGACCAGCAAGATGGCCCTACGCACACGTGTGCAGGAACTCTGTCTTACACCCCCCGGGAATCATTTGCCGGTAGGGAAATAATGCTTGGGACTCGTATTCAGATAAACACTGTCTCTGAGAAGGAGTTGTCCCTACTGGCCTAACGGTTTATCACTTCCGCAAATGTTGAATGTCTGCTGCGTGCGAGGCACAGAACCAGGTGTGGGGCTCACGGGGAAGGAAAGCCGCAGAGCTCTGCCCTCCAAGGGCTTCCAGTCCGGGGTAGGCTGGGCTGGAGGAAGACAAGATGTCTGCACCGAGAAGCACACGGCTCTCGGGGGCTCGGGGCAGACCCTGGAAATGGGCATCTCCAGCCTGTGGCCACTGCTGAATGCACGAGGGCGGGGAGAAGGGGGGTGATCAGAAAATAAAAGTTCAGTAGGATTTGGAAAGGTGGAAGGAGAAGGCATTTCAGGTGAAAAATAAAGCAGGTATCCCTCCAGCCAGAAGATAGGCCAGACCCAGGTAGAGATAATGGGGAGGGGGAGGTGTGTCAACGGGGATATCAGCTGGGACCCCCATATCAACGGAGACTGCCCCTGAGCTCCCCAACATGGAGCCATGTGAGAACTCATCTCTCTTCTACGTGCCCCAAAAGGCAGCACACTCCAGCATCCCCTCAGTTCATGCCAAACATGTGCCCGAGTCAAGGTTTCTTAAGGTAAGTCCAAGAGGAGGCTCCCCTCCCTCGCTCCACGGCAAACGGCGAAACTCCGTCTCAGGTGAGACCCCTGCTGCCAGTCTCCCTTCCCGGCCCTGCTGCCCACAGGCGCTCCTGTCTCTGGTGGCCTTTGCGTACACAGCACCCAGTACCACTGTCCCCGTGCCACTGCCCCCATGCCACTGTCCCCCCGTGCCACTGCCCCCGTGCCACTGTCCCCCCGTGCCACTGCCCCCCGTGCCACTGTCCCCCCGTGCCACTGCCCCCCGTGCCACTGTCCCCCATGCCACTGTCCCCATGCCACTGTCCCCCTGTGTCACTGCCCCCATGCCACTGCCCCCGTGCCACTGTCCCCATGCCACTGTCCCCCTGTGCCACTGTCCCCATGCCACTGCGCCCAGGCCACTGCACCCAGGCCACTGCACCCAGGCCACTGTCCCTGGGCCACTGTCCCCACGTGCCACTGTCCCCATGCCACTGTCCCCGTGCCACTGTCCCCGTGCCATGAGGCTCTTTCCATCTCCCACTTCCACACCCAGCAGAAGCGAGCAGGTTCCTCTCCTTGGTGTTCACATACCAGTTACCCTTTCAGCCACTACATGTGGCTCATTGTATCCCCAAATATATTTCTAATATTCTCCCTAAAAAAAAAAATGGTAGTGAACATGACTCTTCCACACACACCAAACCACACACACCTGTGGACGCGTTCCACTGTCTTCCCACGCTATTGTCTCTGCCCATTTTCCTGCTTGTTCTGCGCAAACTCCGCCAATACTGGATCTGGCATGTGCCTCCTTCCTCTTGCACTTGTCCATCGCCATAAAAACAGGCAGCACAGACAACTGCTAGAGGTTGGGACACTCTCCACAGTGTGTTTGGGCTCTGTCATTCTGTGGTTTTAAGTAAGTAATGAATATGTTTGGATTTTTACAAAGGAAACATTTCATCTTCTCCCCAAGTCACTGCGCCTCAGAGGTAGACAGGACCTTTGCAGTCACCTAAATCTGCCCCCGGGGTTTGCAGATGAGGACACTGAGGCTTTGGGCGGCAAAGGAACGTTCCCAAGGTCACATAGCTCCATAGCCGACTTGGACTCAGGCTGCCCGGGATGCTGGGATTTGGTGGCTAGGAAGGGGGAGGGGCGTGGGAAAGGACAGAGAAATGGGTGACTCACCTTCTCTCTTTTGTCTTTTGGCATTAAATAGGTTAAGTGCCCAGAAACACTGATTGTGGACGAAACCCCCCACGCTCTTAAGTAAACAGTCTGAAAGGGAGCGGTTAGTCATTGCTGAATACTGAGCGCGTTTACACAACACAGTGGGCTCGTGCTAATTATGGGAGTTAGTAGACTGTGACCAGTTAACACGGGCTCAGAAACTCCACTCAACCTTTAAACAACCTAGAACTCCTTTAAATTCCAAAGGATGCTGTTGAATTTGAAGCTGAGATTTGCATTTTTTAAAAAAAAATTCAGACAGACAGACCCACTAGGGCCCACAGCACATGACTCTGGGCACAGCACTCTGGAAGTGACCGGGGTCGGCCACGGCTGGTAAACACCACGGCCCAGGGGCCCACGGCCTCTCTCTGTTTTGTTTTTTTAACTTGGTGGGAGAGAACGGTCACCCCAGCTCTGCTTCATGTCCCTTGGAGTCCTAACGCTAGAGACAAAGGACTGCCACTGTGTAGTATTTAATGATCGGGGCATTTTAAATCATCTCTTACCTTCACTTCAAGACAGCAAGAGACCACGAATGCAAGCCCGGCCTCCCACGGGAGTCGAGGGCACACGGTGGGGTGGGCTGCCACGTGTCTAGCCACAGGCTCCTCCTGCCACATGTCTCCTCTCAACACTTCCTCCCTCCTCCATCTCTCTGGCTTCTTTCTCTCTGCTGGAGAGCAAGGCTTGGGGGCCTGGTACCCCCACTCCTGCCTCCTTCTCTTTGATTCTACACAGGCCTTACCGCAGGGCTCTGCGGCCCCGGCCCTCTCTCTACGCCTCAAATGCCACGTTGCTTCAGCCTGAGAGGTGGCACCTGGGTTGACTGAGTGGGCTGGGGATGGTGAGAATCCTTCTCCCTGGCGATGTCTGTCTCCCAGGAGTTGTTCTGCTGGAGGAACCCTGTGTCCTACAGCCTGAGCTTTGCCAGGGGTTGGAACCGCGCGCCTGTCCTGGCCCTTCTGCGGGTTCTCTGCCTTCTCAGTTGCTGGTGGCATTGGAGTGGCCTTCTCCACCCTACGGGCAGTGACAATGCAGCAGTTCAGACGCTGAGCTGCTCACACAGCATCGACTTGGAAGCCAGACAGTCCCCTGTTCGAGTCTCAGCAAACCCACACACCTGCTGTGGGCGCCAACCCTCCATGCCTCGGTTTCCTCATCCATGAACTAGTGATAGTATAGTGCTGACCTCACAGGGGCTTCCTGAGAACCGAGTTGACATTTGTGAAATGCCGGAACGCGTTTGGCACGTGGTTGGTAGGGGTACTTGTCCACGTCACTATCAGAGAGGTGAGTTCACCGCCAAGGGCGAAACGGGGCAAATGGGAAAAACAGCCACTGACAACTCGACAGTTTGGGAAATGGTGGAACGACGACTCTCTGTGTCCACAGCTAGACCAGAAAAAACTTCACAGCTGCAAATACTTGACTGTTAAACAGGAATGAATGAAAATAAGTGAACTTGGCATTTAGCTCCAAAATCTTAGGGCCAATTGATAAGGATCCACTACTTTGTACCTGACCAGTCCCCAACTCAAATCAGCTCAAAGTAGCCAGTGAGCCGGGAGGATGCTGAGGACGCCGGTCACCCGAGGAAAGCACGGGAGGGCGGGATGCAGCGGGGCTTCAGGAAAACCGGAAGCAGGTGCCGGAACTGCACCAGGACTCCCCTCTCCTCCTCGTGTGTTGTCCTCCCCCACTGCACCCCGCCTTCCTCCACGTGGGGAAGAGCATCGCTGCTGACAGGTGGAACGGAGACTACCTGGGGCTCCCAGAGTCAGAAAGCGGCTCCCTCCCTTCCCCCACCGTGGGGAAGGAATGACCCCTCAGGGACGGTGGGGTAGCCCTGGCTGGGGTCGCATGCTGACCCCTAGACCCGCCACGCCCAGGGGACCTTGACTGTCCCAGCCCGGGAGAAGAGACCAGATCACGTGGGAACAAAGCATCTCCTGGGGAACCCCGAGGCTGGAGCCACAGAGAAGCAGAGTCCAAAATGACGGGGACGCTGTTCCCGGAGAGGGGCGGACAGGCTGGGAGCGTTTCCACACATACCTGCCACAGAGTGGGGGGAAATTACAGCGGGAGGAAAATGCACACAGGCAAATGCAGAAACTGATTTGGCAACACCAAAAGAAACATTTATAAATCAGTCCAAGGACTGAGGCTTTGGAAAGAACTTCCATGTCTCTGGTTCTACCTTCCTGTCATTTTTTATCTCTTGATACTGGCTCCCAGCCCCCCCACCAATAATTATGCTCCAGTAAAATTCAGCCACTTGTCATTTTCCGCACACACCGTGATGTTTTCTGTGTCCAAAATGCCCGTCTGCCCAATGAACTTCTCATTCATCGGTGACCGTGTGCTAATCACCTCCTCTCTTCCAGAAGGTACGTGCAGGACTCCTTCTGCGATGGGCCCCCACATCCCCGCTTCCCTTATTCTAGCATGTCTCACTGCACAGGGATTGGTTGGTCTTTTGTTTGTTTGTTTGTTTTGGGGACAGAGTCTCATTCTGTCACCTGGGCTGGAGTGCAGTGGTGTCAGCCCAGCTCACAGCAACCTCAAACTCCGGGCTCAAGCGATCCTCCTGCCTCGGCCTCCCCAGTAGCTGGGACTACAGGTGTGCACCACCATGACCAGCTAATTTTTCTAGTTTTAGTAGAGACAGGGTCTTGCTCTTGCTCAGGCTGGTCTCGAACTGCCGACCTCAGGCGATCCTCCCTCCTCGGCCTCCCAGAGTGCCTAGGGATTGGTTTAAACAAAAAGTTTATTTATTTCATTAAGCTGTGAACTACTACTTTCATCTTTTTTCCCTTTCCCCAGCACCCAGCTGACAGCCTGGCCCACATGCAGCACTGTGATATTTATGGAGTGAGTGGCTGGGTGTCTCATCAGACATCAACGAACACGGCACCAGCAGGTCCCCACCCTCTGACTCTCCCACCACGGGACACACGGAGCCCAGTGCTGTGACCCTCTCAGCAGTCACACATTCCAGGGAACGCCAGCATCTCTCCATCTTTTATCTCTTCTTGGCTGGGTTTTTATTTTTAATTTCCTGCTACAATTCTGATTCTTATGAAAAGCTACATCAATTACTTTTGGAGAACAAGAGAGAAACGAGTATGAAAAAGGTGGTTGTGCTCAGTACTTACCGCCCTACTCAGAGTCCGTCCTCACACCGCCCTGCGGCGAGAAAGACCCAGTGGCACCATTGCCAGTGGTGACTATAACGACTCCACTACGTGCCCCACCCGCTGACTCTCAGGTCTTTCTAATTCCATTATTTCACTGGCTCAGGCACTTCTGATTTGGTCTTATCAGTGAAGAAGCGCCGCATATGTGAAATGATTTGGATTTTACAGCTAACCACTTTCCTGTCGTGTGAATCCATTTTAGAAAACCACCCTCACAGATGGGAACAATCTTTTTCAGCATAATGCAATTCTATGGCCGTTTCAGCAGGTAATGCTAAATATGTGCATCTGATCTTTTGTTTTGTTGTATATAAAGAGATATTTTTGCTTTAAAATGCCGAGTGAATTAATGGGGTTGGTTAATGATTAATCTCTCTTTCCAAGCGGTATTGAACATTCCGTCGGTGTCCACACTGGTTGCCCTGATACAACAGAGCTTGACCAAGTTCATTATCCAACCGACTGGGCTGGGACTGCTCAGTCATTAGCATGCAAATTACCACAGACAAAGGACAGGTGACAAGGACTTCCCTTCCTGTAGGTCACACCGTCAGGGGAAATGAAGCATGTTTCTGTGTAAGAAAATTTGTTTGGCGAACACTCAGTCCAACTCATTGAGGGGTTCGATTTTAGTCTTTTCAATGTCTGGCTATTTTAAACACAGAGTCACAGAAGGTTCGAGTGAACTTTAAAAACCAGGCAGTACATAATTTAGAGGTAAACCTGGGAAACTTTCTGGTCCTCCCTGCTCATGGCAGGTGTGAGGACAGTAAGTGCTTGAGGTGGAGCAGGCAGGTGGGAGCTGCGGCTGGAGGGACGGAGAGGTGCCCACCTCACCCCACTGCCGTGCCTCGAGGGCAGCAGACACCCCCCACCTGCCGGGGACTCTGGCTCTCACAGGGTGGCCATGCCCAGGCATCTCGGGGGTCCTCGAGGAATCTGAATGTCCCACAGATCTGTCTGGGTCGCCTCTGACCGCCCTGTCCTCTGCCTCCCTGCCACGGCCGTCCTGGCGCTGCTCCCGGCGTCCCGACCGTGGCAACAGGAAACCGAAGTCTGGATACTGGAAATCAACACAAAAGAGAGAAAATTGTTTGAGGCAGGAGTTGACGTAAAAGGTCTTTCTTGGGTCAAAAGCCAAAAATAAATAAATAAATAAATAAATAATAACACAAACCTTCCCCAAACACAAAGAACAGAGCTAGGAGGGAGGGATGAGCAGGCTTTTTACAATTAATAACATGTCAGCGGTGAGACTGTTTTTTATAAAATAAAGTAAAAGGAATACTGAGGAACTAATGGAGTGCTGAGAAGTAATGAAAATCCCTGACAACAGGACGGCAGCTACGCCACCAAGACGCAGCCACGCGGTGGGACCCAGAAAGCAGCAGGCCTTCACGCTCTGCAGGGACTGAGGTGACAAATGACACTGGGTTTCTGGAAAGGCAGAAAGAAAGAAGGGAATGAACGCCGTGGTCACACCTGTATCGTGACAATGACGAAAAGTCAGCAAGGGAACTGAGATGCTACCGTTGGTCCAAAATGAGTTTAATACTCTGTATGTACTTTTAATTTCCTTCGAAGTGGTTTGTTTTCTCAATTATTCATTTTTTTAATTTTGAAATAATTCCAGACTTACAATAGAGTGATAAAAATAGCAGAAAGAACGACCACGTCTTTCACCCCAACTGTTAGCACTTCAGCATGTTCGCTCCTCTGTCCCTCTTCCTCTATGTCCATTTTATTTTTTTCTGAGCCATTTGAGGATAACTGGGTACGTTATCGCCACCTCTGCTAAGCACTGTGTGTATTTCCTGAGAACATGGACTCTTTCTTATAGAGCCACATTGTAATTATCAAATCAAGAAATAGTCATTGATGGAATTACCTAAGCTGCACATCTTACTCATTTTTCCCCCCAGTTATCTGAAATTTTCCTTTACGGAAAAAAAGAATTCCGGTTCAGGGTGAAATCGAGGATCACATGTTGCCTTTAGTTGTCCTGACACTTTACGGCTCTTTTCTCTGTTTTAATCTAGGAATGTTTCTACTTTAAAAAAAATAATAGACATGATTTTTAGAGCAGTTTTAGGTTCACAACAAAATGGAGCAAAAAGTACAAAGTGCCCACGTACCCCCCACCCCCCACGCACCCCCTACCTCGGACACCCCCCCAGAGTGGTACAGGTGTTACAACCCCCAAACCTGCACTGACATCACCGTCCCCAAAGTCCACACTGCACGTGAGGGCTCACTCTCGCTGTTGCACGTTCTGTGAGTTTGCACGAGGGCCTAGTGACAAGTGTCCACTATGACAATGTCATAGGAAGAGTCTGCCCTGAAGATTCTCTGTGCTCTGCCTGTTCATCTTCCCTCCCCACCAACCCCTGTAACCACCGCTACTTGTATCTCTCCGTACTTTCCCTTTCCCACCTTGTCGTGTAGCTGGAACCATACGGCACACAGACTTGTTAAATTGTCTTTTTTCACTTAGTAACAAGCATTTTATTTTCCTCCATTTCCACGCCTCCTTTCCACGCCCGCTGAATACCCCACTGCCGGGATGCGCCGCAGTTTGTTATTTGTCCCCTCACCTATGAAGGACGTCCGCCGCTCTCAAGTTATGAATAAAGCTGCCATAAACGTCTGTGTGCAGGTTTTTGTGTGGATGTAAATTTTCAACTCACCTGGACAAGCACCAAGGAGTGCGACAATGACAAGAGTACGTTCCGTCTTGTGAGAAACTGTCAACGGCCTTCCACAGCGGCCGCTCCCACCAGCAGTGAGCGAGGGTTCCGGGTGCTGCCAGTGTTTGGATTTCAGCCATTCTATTTTTTTTTTTCTTGGTAGGTGTGTGGTGGTGAAATAGTTCTATTTTTTATGGCATAATAATCCTTGTCCATGGATCCTACCCGTGGCCCCACAGCCAGACTGGCCGCAGCAACGACGTGGCCACAGTGAAGACTCTTTGCTGGCAGGGTGACCTCAGTTAACCCGACTAATGAGACTCACTGAACCTTGACTGCAAGCTGGGGCCCAGCACACCCCAACCACCTACAGAATGTCGAGTAAACTTTGGTCTCAATTTTCCATTTATTTGAGACCAAACAGACACACATTCCCCAAATACCCTAACGGAAGCCTGGGTGTAATTACCTTAATTATTCAACAATTTGCGTGTGCACCGCCAACCCAAAACGCTCGGACAGCGCTGCTAGTAGCTGTCGTTTACCGCAGGCTCACCGAGTGCCAGGCACTGTCCCCGCACAGTTTTCACAACGACCCTGGGGGAAAATGCACTGTCGTATTTCAGGGATTCTAGGATGCGCGTCTCTGAAATTGGGAGGTGGCATACGGTGGGTGGTTTCCCAGTCATTGTCACATGGCACAGTTGCTATTCTCCTGCATGCTCGGCTTAGACTAAACACCTTTCCACAGCCTTTCTAGTAAGATCCAGGAAGTTCAGCATCCAGACTTGCAGAATGCCCTGGGGACAGCAGCGGAGCCCCTGAGAAATTCTGTGTCAGCCGCACTCCTGCCGGGCCAAGGGGACGATACTGGAAGGAAAACACTGACACTGACTCTCGGGTGAAAGTGACTCGGAAGAACAACTCTGTGATCCAGTGTTAGGAACAGCCTGTCTGATGGATGCGTAAGAGTGTCCTATGACAAAAACCCTACGTCTAAATAAACCTAAAAAGCGCTCTTTCAATAACACGAAATTAACACTTTAAGTATTAACAAAGTATCATGTGATAGTTTAATGTGCAAATTGAAACAACTGACTCTTTCTGTCTCTTTTAAGAAACACGCATGATCTCAGACAAGACCCCGCCCCGGGCCTTTTTCTAGAGTTTCAGAATGAAAATCGGCGGCAGAATCCACATGCAGAGTAATGAAATGTCTGTATAAATCGAGTTGGAAAGAAAATGGAGCAAGCTACAAATTCAAGTTAAAGGCGGCCTTGGGTGAAACACACAAGCAGAATATTCTCAGCTTTGCTCCCCAGTGTCCCCCAGAACACGCTGCCCCCCCGAGAAGCGTGCTCACTCCGTCTCAGCTCTGACAGTGGCAGCAGGGAAGCCGCACAGCCCAACGCTCGTCTGTATTTGCTTTTTGCGCCTCATAAATGTGTTCAATTGTTCAGATTAAATTGTATCTAATGCAGCTCAACCCAAAGACAGCATCTCCTGCCCTCCCGGGGCATTTGCCCTGCTTGTTCCAGACCACATCCGAGGAAAACATACTTCTCGCAGCATTTCCTCATTTTGCTGGAAGCAGAACGTGCAGTCAAGGACACCAAACTTAATTAGCGCATTAACATAATCACATCAAGCAGAGACACAGAACTTGACAATGGGAAATTGGGTAAATCAACGCAAATGGTTTCAGCCCTGTGCTTTATAATTAGGCAAAAAAAAAAAAAAAAGAGGATGGTTTAAATGCTGCCTGATGCATTTACTGTGGTTGTTGCTAATTTGTGAGGTTGGAATTGTTGACACCAGAGGACTCAAATTTATCCTCATATTTAAATGAGGCAAAAGTTTAAGCACACACATTTTTCTATTTAGAGGCTTCTTTTTGACCTTCGGTGCTAAATATAGATGCTCTTCTGCTTTCAAAAGCATTTGCCAAAGCTACAATGCCATTGTGAGAGGTTTTGCAAATGAAAACGGGCAGCCATAGCAATTTCAAGAGTTCAGAACCCACAAGACATAAAGTGGACAAAAGAAACTGGTGGAGGTATTTTAGGCTTGGCCTTTTATTTTGCAGGGGACTTTTTCTAGGAATTTGCACGGATTCACCACCCTCAGCCCTTCCCTCCACCACTGGAGGTGGTCTGCAATTATAGGTCATTTTCATAGCAGAGGCAGAAAATCTGATGCATCAGATGCTAGTTTTGTGACATTCCAGGTGACAAGTAAAAGAACACATGGAGGGCAGGCACTAGAGTAGTTACAGTGATGGGCGTTGGGTTCACACAACCCTGCACCTGCTGCTTCTTGCTGTGCAACCCTCCACAGTCTGCTCCACCTCTCTGAGCCCCAGTTTCTTCAGACGCAAACTGGGAATAATGACACCTATTTCATTGCCTTATTCTGGAAACCAGTTGAGACAATGCAGGCAGCACCGTGCCTGGCACATGGCTAACGACTCAGTAGGTGTCAATTTAGCCAAACAGGAGTGGCGCGGCCACTGTGGGGTGAGGCCGTGAGTGGCTGGTTGAAAATGTCTGGGGGTCGGGGTCGCTGAGTCGTTCTGCGCAGCCGGAGCCTGGGGGGGACCACAGCCCTGCCCACGCACAGCGCAGCGGGCAAAGCGCGGGACAGTCTCATCCCGGCTTCGGCTCTGCACTGCTGGCCTCGGTTCCCTCCCGGCGCCCAGCCCCGTCCTGTGCTCGTTCTCGTGGCCGCTGTCTGCCCGTCCCTTGCGCTTCCTCCCACTCCGGTCTGGGGTTCCGTCGCGTTCCCACGCGGGCCGCGGCTTTCCTTCCATGCTCAGCCCATGCCCATGTCTCCCATGAACTCTCTTCCCGACCAGGAGCCGAGCCTTTGCCCTCTGACCTCCCGTGGCAGGTCATCTGCGCCACTCGGCAGGGACCGTCGTGTTCTGCCATCGCCACAGCGACCTGCATGACTTGAGTGGCTCGTCTCACTGCACTGCGAGTTTCTGGGCAGCAGAGCCCACGTCCCCCACGTCCCCGCTGTGTCCAGCCTAGTGCCTTGCACAACAGGGTTGTCTTGCCCAAGTCCTGACTCACTTTCCCTGAAAACTTCCCCGCGTCTACAAGTCCTGGGCGTGGGGCCCCAGCTGATTGGATCCGGGGAGGCACACTTAGATGCTTGGTGGCAGCCGCCTTCTGCCCTGTCCCTGGAGAGGCAGAGGACAGAGGGAGAAAGACAAGAATGAGACAGACACACGGGGGAACGGAGGCGGGGAGAGAGGACGGCCGTTGTCTCTGAGGGTTTCCGGCTGTGGCACTCAGACCTCGGAATTCCACAAAGCCTCCTGAGTCCACCCTGCTTGCACCAAAGAGTTATCGCTGAGACAAGCCCTCGCTCCACAAAGCTCGGACTCTCACTGTGAGACACGTGACTGCATATCACGTTAGGCCAGCCGGGGCCGCCTCCGTCTCTGTGCCATTGTAGGAACCGTTCTTTCTGCTCGCACGGCACAAGCTCGTGTTTGAACTTGGTGGGGTCCTCTGTGCACTGTGGGGAGTCAACTGTCTGTGGGGCTGCAGACCCCAGCCCCCGAGAGTGCTGGGGAGCCGGACTCCTGCTCCTCCCCCGCCAGCTCCGGCAAAGCAAAAAGAGGGCAGTTGAGATGCTGCCCGGCGCTGGCTGTGGCTGTTCCTAACAGAAGCGGCTTTCACTGGTGCACGGCTCCCAGGACGCCTGTGGCATGCAGAAGCCTCCTTGTCTCCCCGCCCGCGAGTGCTCAGGGAGCAGCCGCCACACGCGGAGGACGGCAAGGACGAGGGCCCACGGCAGGGGAGGGTGCTGTTCTGCAGACAGCGCTGGGAGGTGGTCGCAGGGCACACCCCACTCCGCTAGTCTACGTTCTTGGACTTGAATTCTCAAGTGCCGTCTTCCCGCCAACATCTTGCTAGCGGTAACCAGAGACAGTTAGCAACAGCTTGGCAGTATTTAATGCATGTTATTGATAATAAAAAAAAAACTTATTATCACGGATGTAGAGCAAGAGACCACACTGTAGAGGAGAAAAATATCATGTTGACATTTTTCTGAATGGGGCACAGCAAAGGCCTTCTGCCTTTTGTAGGCCGAATGTTAAGTTTTCCAGCATCATTCGGGACGGATGCTACAAGACAGTCTGACTTTGAACAAACATATCCACCGTGATGGATTCATCACGTGTTATTTATTGAGGGGGATCATACCGCTCATTGGGGAACTCGGGGGCGAAATCTCGAAACAAGTGCCTCCCTGTTGAGCGCTGGCCAGGCTCCTGGAACTGCATGTTCCTTCCGGACGTCATGGCTACACTCCCGGTCACCCAGAAAGGGGGGTTCACGTACTGCCCCTTTGCCTTTGGGGAAACCGAGGCTCCTAAAGCGAAGACGCTGGTGACAGTCCCGAGCTGGGTTCCTGCGCAGACTGATGTCACGGTCCAGCCCTTCGCGGCTTTTAGGCCAGTGAGCAGAGGAGGATGCCATTTGGCACAAACCTTCTGAGTTGCCATGTCCCTTACGGTCTCCGTGGTCCAGTCAGGGCTTCTTCTTATAAACAGATCAGTGATGTAAGGGCTTCACCAAGGCTGCGGGGAGCAGCTGCCGGGCACCCCCGACACCCACTAAGGCAGGCAGTGCTGAGCCTCACGCTCCAACAGCGGCTCAGCCGACTGCACCCGTGTTCTGCCCGTGTTGGCGCAGTAATATTGCTACACGTCAAATGAGACACCCTGGGTCCGCTTGGTACATGTTCCCGCCATGCTACCTCGAAACAGAAATTTTAGCAGAAGACGATTCCCCCATAAATCTGCGTGAATGTACGACTCTACCGTCCAGGTGTGCCGCTGTGTAGCTCACAGTCTCTCCCGCTCTGGCCCCAGGAATCCTGCCCGCCACGGAGAGATGCAGGCGGAAGGTGACCGCGGCCTTTGCAAACAAGTCTGAGGAAAGGACACCAGGCCACAGGCCCTTGGAAGTGGGTCCCAGGAGGAGAATTTATCACTTTAAAGTTAATTTTGAAGACCAAGGTCCACTTCCTCTTTGCATTTCTCGAGAAGAGGGCTCCTGTCTTGGTGAGGAGTGGCAGGGCTGTCCCTCTGAGAGGGGCTCGGGCCACAGCGCGAGGCTCAGCGTGGTCGTGCTCCACCTCTGCTGACATTCATGCTACGAGCCCCGAGGAAGACACGGAGAAGTTCTGGAAACGTCCAGTCCTTTGGGTCCCCGTGGCTCAGAGGACAGGGAACTGGAATCAGCTTTGGAAAACCTGGATTCAGGCCTGGGCCTGACGTTGAAAGACTGAATGTCCTTGGAAAAGTCACGCCGGTTCCCTGAGCCTGGTTCCCTTCTCCACAGGACGGGGTGAGTCATCGCCAGCAGGTTACTCACAGCAAGTAAATGACGGAATTTAAACGACAGCCTTCCCAGCGGGGGCAGGTAAGTGGGCGGCTCCCCTGACCTCTGAGCTCAGACGGCACTTGTCACTCAGTGTCCACTTCCCGTCCCTCAGCCGTGACCACGTTTGCCTGTCTCCCTCCGGAGCGTGAGTTATTGTGAGCAGAAAAGGCAGATCTCTCACTCCTGCTTTTCCAGGACACAGAACCTTGGATAAAGGCCGACCCTCCAGGTGATTGTTCAATGGACGCGTCCGTCAGTAAGTGGGCAGGTGGGCGGATGTCGTGGATTCCGCCGTGGCACAGTGTCGGGCGGTACGTGGGCGTCTCCGTGGTCTGGCAGCACTCACTCCACTCCCCCCACCTGGGACCACCAGGCCTGCCAGTCCTCCACGTGGTCGGAGACTTCATGCCGAGCCGTTGGCTTGGACATCCTGCACCCCACTTCCCTCCCTGCTCTGACCCAGCGGCTCGTTTTTAGACTCGCTGTCTGGGTTCACAGGTGGGACCCAGCCCCCACTACCACCACCCAGCCCGACGGTTCTCAAAGTCACACAAGCCTGGGATCCCTGGAAGGCACGTTGTTAATAAAACAGATTTCTGGGCCTCACTCCCAGAGTCTCTGATTCAGCAGGTTGGGGGGAGCCTGAGAATCCACATTTCTAACAAGCCCCCGGGTGACATTGACGCTGCTGGTCTGGAGACCCCCTGGGGGAACTGCCAGGCCAGGCTGTGATCGCTCCTCCCCGTACAGGGCGTCCCCATGCGGGAACGTGGGGGCAGAGGGCAGGTGCCTCTGTGACGCCCTTGGGCGCAGCCACCAGAACACAGAGGGAGGGAAGGGAGGCTGGGCGGTTTGGGATCCAAAAGATTGAGCTGGATCCTTTGGATCATCAGATTTCAAGCCGCTGGAGCCCAAGAGCTTGGCAGCTGGTGGGGGCTGGTGAACTTCATTCAACAACCGGCCACCGCGGGTGTCAGGGGGCTGGGCTGGCACCCGGGTTTGCAGCATTTACCAGTTTCTGTGGTTTGAACACACCGTGGCCGATTTCCAGCAACCGACGTGATGTCAACCGGCTCGCGAATCCTGGAAACATGGCCAGGGGTCTCACATGCAGCGTGAGCCGATGCTGGCACCTTGCTGGTCGGCACCCGCCTGCCGGATCCTTCTCTGCTCCCCGCCAGCCCTGGTCTCAGGGACGGCCCCTCTTCCTTTTATTCCTCCTTTCTTTCTTATGGATTTCTTGCAATGCCCAGCCCCAGACCCCTCCGCCATCCTTGTCTGCACCAGCACTCGGTCCCCTGCCCCGTCCTCCCTGGGTTCTCAGTGCTGGGTCTGGCCTGGCCTGGGCCCTCTTGGCCCTGGCTCGCTGCTGCTACTTGGTGAAAACGTGGCTCTGCTCCCACCTCTCCACGCCCTGGCGGCCCCCGCGTTTCCCGGCTCGGCGCCCCCATGCCCCGTGGCTCCAGCCTGCGGGAGAAGCGGGCGTGGTCAGAAGGGACCGGAACCAGCACAGGTGCTTCCCATGTTTTACTCGGGAATGACACTTGGCAGGTCCCCTCCTCACTGTTCCCGATTCAAAGGGAGAGGTTGGCCACGGGAGACGTTCGCTGTCGGAAAATGCTGAGGTTTTGCACAAGAAGCGGGAGCGGGGCTGACCGATGTGTCAGGAAGCTCATGGTTTCCCCTTCTTCACTGCCGTGCCGGCCGATGAAAACATGCACCCCGACCCGAGGGGGCAAAGGAGGGGAGAACGGGGTTTGTGCTTCTGGGTCATGAGGACAAGCTGCCAAAGGGTGGTTAAGCTTTCCGCGTTAGGACATAATAAAATCCCCTTTGCTGCTGGTTTCCATGGCTGTCCGGCGAGAGGGACAATCATTTACGGGGACACAAAGGCAGTTTCAGAGCGTGGCAGGAGGGAGGCCGTATTCCTTCTACTACTGGCCCCGGGAGGCTTGGTGCCACGGGCCCACTCGGGTCTGGCGGGTGCGGTGGGAGCGTCTCCTTCCACGTCCCGAGCAGGCTGAGCTCCTTCCTAAGTAGCAAGCGAAGCCCCCGATCTTGGGCGAGACCCAGGTCCTCCCGCTGCGCTCACTGCCTTGGAGACGATGCGGGGGAGACGCTCTCGTGGGCTCCAGGTCTCGGCAAACCCTTCCGTGCAGGGGTCTCGGCCGCAGGGAACATCCCTCAGCTCTTCCCACGTCCCTCTTGGCCGCCATCACGGGGAGCGGGTCGGTGCGGGCCCCCGGTGAGGGCGCGAGAGCCGTGGCAGAGACCAGCGGGGGGCCAGGTGGCCGTGTGGGGTCACGGAGCAGGCCGTGAGTCGGGGAGTCTAAGTTCAAGCCCCATCTGTGCCTTCCGCCGGGGTCTGCGTCTCTAATAGTTGCCGCCTTGATCCAACCGGCGTCTCCAATCATCGGATGGTGACAGCGTTTACCTTCTTCCCCCTGCCACATTCATGAATCACGTCCTCTCACCTCGAGGGACAACTGACCCTCAGACTGCGATTCCCTGACCTCTCTGTGCCTCAGTTTCCTGACGTGTAAGATGGGTCTCACAGGAGTAAGTGCCGCGGTGTGTCAGGGGACTAGGCAGTTAATCTGTGAAAGCATCTCAGCTGGGCCCCGGCACGGCGTCCCATCTCCAGCCACCTGCATAACGTCCTCACTGATGCCTAAGGGGACCTTACCTTTACCCCGGCCAAACAGGACCCCCGATTCCCCAAACCTGCCCCTCCCCAGCTGCTCCTCTTACCCGTGAGTGGCCCCGCCGTTCACCCAGCCGCTGTGCCCAGAACCTCTGCCCCTCTTGTGCTCACACCCCACGTCCAATCCACCGGCAACTGGGCCTCTCCTGCCGTGGCCCTGTCCAAGCCGGCAGCGCTTGTCACCCGGACTGTGCGTCACTCCCGGCCACTCTCCTCACCTCCGTCCTTAGCCCCTCCGCGGCTGCCAGAGGGACACTTTCCCACCATGAGCCGGGCCGTGGGGCTCTGCCCCAGCCTTCCCTGCTCCCCCAGCACGCGCACGGCAGAGTCCAGCGTCCTCGCCAAGGCTGAAGCCCCACGTCTCTGTCCCCTGGCGGCCTGTCCTGCCGCATGCCCTCGCTCTCGCCACGTCTGCTCTGCCCAGCCTGGCCCCTGCCCTGGTGCGGGGGCGTCTTGCCATCTCCTCGCCCTCGCGCCCCCCGTTCTGCTGCTGGGATGCGCCTTCTCCCGATGCCTGCACGTCCCTGCCTCCCTTCCTTACGGCTTTGCGCCCTGGACACCTGCCTTGACTGGCACGCTGGCCCCTCTCTGCCTTCGTTTCCTCACAGTTGCTTCTCCCTCCGACACAGCCACGTGCCTAGTTACGTCTCGTGCACCGGACTGCAAGTGCCACAAGGACGGGGCTGTGGGTGTCTGATTCCCTGCTCTGCCTTCAACCCCCAAAGGCACCCCCAGCCCACAGGGGTATTCAGCAAGCATTTGTAGGATGCATGCGTGAGTCAGCGAGAATAGTGCCTGGCACGGGGTCAAGTGTTCCGTGTCAGTTGTCACTACGGGCGTCACTCACATGTCGCTGCCTGGTCGCAGCTTGAATTTCCCCCAGGGCTGGGGAACTCCCGCTCTCCTGACTCATGCAGAACACGACTGCACCCAGCAAGTGCCGCAACAGGGACTTTAACAGCCGTTACCTCGTTCCATCCCCGCCTGAGCCCCGTGAGTTTCACTGCTCCCACTTGCAGGTGAAGGAGGCAGGATCAAACCACGGAGCACGACCTCCGGCTCCGCCCAGGGCCACAGAGCTGGGGCAGGAGCTGCGAGTCACACCCTCGGCCCTGAACCCAGCCTCTTCCGGCCGCACCCGCGCCTGCCCCAGGCACAAAGTCCCCTTGCTCAGGGTGCCCACGGCACCTGCTCTTCTCGTCGGTGGGAAATGGGTGCACTCTGCCTCCACTGTCACTGGGGGTCTCTCCCCGACCTTGTGGGGTCCTCAGGGGCAGAGACCAGACACTGTGTCCAGAGCACAGAGCTGGGGACACAGCAGGAGCTCAGAAATAGCTCGACATGCCCGGGGGAGGGGTGGCAGAGACAGTTTGCCTCGTGTGTCTACTGCAGCTCTTGCTAAATGTGAGTTTTCCTGATCCAGCTGGTGAGGTGGGGCTCAGAGAGAAGGGGGGGTTGGAGGGTTCCCCAGCCAGTGTCCTCTGGAGCAGGTGGTCTTCCCCAAAGTGCACGAGCTGACGGAACCCCAGGGGGAACGAGGCGGCCAAGCGCACCTACCTGCTGTGACAGTCGGGGACGAGCCTTCTCCTCCTTGAATAAAAGAAGCCAGGAGGGGTGGAGACGCCCTAGAACACGGTTCCGTAACTGCCGGGAAAGCTGGCGGCAGCTCTGCCACCTGTTGGGGATGCTACGTCACTGTCCCCGAAACAGAAGATGGAAAATCAGCCCGTGCTATATATAAATTGGGAGGAAAAACTAGACCAGGAACATCTTGGTTTGACATTCAGCAGTGTTTTCAAGGATCTCTCAAGAACCTTGGGAGAAAAGAACTTGAAAGAGTCCAGGACCTAAAGGGAAATGAGAGCCTGATTTTCAATATCATCGTGACCTGAAAATGAAATAAAAGCCTCTGAGTGACCACGGGAGCGGCTCCCTGGCCCTGCAGCTCTGCGCCGTCGAAGCAGCATCATTTCCGCAGGTACCGGCGGCCGCTCCCCGGGTGCTGCTGCTCCTGTCCCGGCCGGACGCAGGCGTGGCCGTGGGTCTGACGTCTCCCGGGAGGAAGCCGGTAGCAGGAACAGGGGTGCTCAGCATGGAGGCGCTTTGACACGGGATTCTGGAAGGTTCCTTGGTGTCCCGCATGGACCCTAGTGCGGGGTCTGCAGTGGCCACGGTGGTCGCAGTCCCGTCCCTCAGCAGAGGATTAGTCTGAGCCAGTGGTCCTCAGGCAAAGGCAGTTTCGCCCTCTCCACCCCCCAGGGACATGTGGCAACATCCAGCAACATGTTTGGCTGTCACATCTGGAGAGGTGCTGCTGGCCTCTCGTGGGCAGAAGGTAGGGACACTGCCAGGCGTCCTGGGCTGCTCAGGACACCCCCTCACAGCAGAGGGCTTCTTCCCTTCCTTCCCTCCTTCCTCCCTCCTGCTGTATCGCCTGTTTTTTTTAACCGTAGTTCCATGAGCAGCTGCAGGTGGGGCACAGGCGACGGCTGCCGTGGAGTCTGAGAGGCTCTCTGAGGAGGGTGAGGACATGGGCACCACCTGCGGTGACTGCTAGGACGTGCGATGTGCTCATGAAGATGCCACAAAGAGTCGACGTCTAGAACTCTCCTCCCCCCGCCCCTCCCCGGGGCCGCACAAGTGCGCTGAGTCCTTTGCAGCCACCCCAGAGCCCTGTACTCGGCCAGCTCCCGCCTGCTGAGAACCTCCTTGGAGGGAGACTGGGCGTGGAGAAAATGCAAGATTGTCTCACGCCATGTGATGTTTCAGGAAATGATCTTGTCATGCACGTGCAAAGTGCCCTGTGGAAAATCCCCTTGGGCCTCTTGCAAGGTGCAGGCAGATGAAAACAGAATTTTCAGCTGTGTCCTCGTCCTCAGGGAGGAATTTGAAGAACAGAAGCAGCTTCGTGTGAAGCTCAACTGTTCCCCCCCTCTCCTGGCAGCGTCCCCAGCACCCGCCCCAGGGGACGTGACTGGCAGTCTTGCCTAGTCCCTCGCACCTCGTGGAGAGCAGGTTTCAGGTTTGTCCACGCGGGATCTGCTTTGGGGTCACTGTCAGTGGCCTTGTTATGTTTTTTAAAAGACAGAATCTGACAAGGCACCAGGTAAAATCAATACGATGAAACTGAAATGAAATTTCTTCTTCCTATTTTTGAGTTCAGAGAGTCCGTTCAGAATAGTCTACTTTGCACAGGCTCTTACTGAGTGGGGACATGGGACCCCCGACATGGAACCCCTGACATGGGGCATCCGCCCCCGGCGCCGTGTCGCCCACCTGTGTCCTGGAGCATCGTCTGTCTCCTTCACATAAAGGGCAGGTCCGGGAGGACACAGCTGCCTGGCCTGTCTCTCAGGGTGCTCCCGGGACGTGGGGCCGAGCCTCGCTCTCTGGCAGGGACACTCAGAACCGTCTGCTGAATGAACAGATGAATGACCGAATTACTGAATGCCGGCGGGTCTGTGAAATCTGCACTGCTCTCTCTGCATCAGGGAAAACGAGATAAGGAGGTGGAGACTGTTGCTCACGGAATTCAGGATTACACACTATGAGAAAACAGCCTGGACAGTGAAGTGACAGAAAGAACCAGGCCTCCCCGCTGGGCTTGGAGGGAGACGCTCAGCTTCCACACGTACCGGGTCACTCAATCAAAAAATATTCCGGCTGCAGTTCAAGCATTACCCGTCAGAAGTGTGTAAAGTTAGTGAACAAAGAATATCCGAGGGCAGTCTAATCTCTTCACTTTCTTACTTCCAATTCTGGCAAAGAGGAGAGCCAGGGAGGCAGTTTGGGCATTATGAAGAATGAGCAGATCTGTAAATTGTTAAAGACAGGGCAGAAGTTGTGATTTTCTACTGCTATTGATTGAATGTCCATGACCTAGGCCACAGTGTTGCACAACTCCAGGGGTCGCCATTTTCTCTCAGTTCACACAAATGACGTTTCCCAGGTTGTGCAGTGCACAGCCTTCACAACTGTATGGGATGGCCCTACCTACAAAGTGTCAAAGTCCTGTGTGTAAATATTCAATCTTACTCTCAAAGCCACTCTTCAAAGTAAGGGTGATCATTTCTCTTGGTTTGGGAAACAGCAGGCTGTAACTAAAAGTGGCTAAATGGCTTATTCAAGTCTAAGACTGCTCTCTGCAATCTTCCAAACTTTCCTGCCTTCGTAAGGGTCACTATGTCACAAAATTGCCTGGAAGAGACATTGGGAATTAAATAGTCCTATCACTTTGGGTGCATGTTTTGCCTGAGGCCACAGGGCTAGCGAGCTACTTCTCACTGTTCCTGACCAGCGCTCCCCAACCCTACTGAAGATTCGGGCTTGAGCAAGGGAGTGAAAGGTCCGCTTAGGGCACCAGCTGCCGCTCAGGACTGCAAGGCCAGAATCCAAGTTCCATCGTGATACCTGCGAGAAGTTTGGCTTATTCCTGCACGATGCTGCTTCTCTGTAAGCCAAGCCCCCGCCTCAGCCCTCGAGGATGCCTTCCGAGGAGGCTGGGCAGAGCGGAGGATCATAGTGCTGCAGGAGGCCGGTGGCACTAGTCTGTGGAGACCGGAGCACCGACTCTGTGCGTGGCCCCGGGGAATTCAGCATGCGGCACCCCTGCTCTGGATCACGGGACAACAGAAACCTGCAAGGCCCTGGGCAGTCGGTCACAACCCAGGTCCCCCCAGACCTCCCCGGGGCACGGACGAGGCCCATCCTTATTGGCAGACGGTGCTCGACACGTGAATCCAGCAGTCCTGTTTGTTGCTGCGACAGCTGTTTCTTAATATTTTCCTGGTAGAAAACTTTGCATTTCGCTACTGTAAAATTTTCTGTCATTACGTTTTAATTGTATTTCTTGTAATATGGCTGGATTTGAGAGTTTAATCTGAAAAATCTATGTTTTTTATTGAGGCCCTCAGTCTTTTTATCTTGGTACCACTGATACATTTAGGCTTAATTCTAATATTATGTTTCTTGTCTTCTGTTTACTTTACAGTTTTTCGTTTTTCTACCTTTTCATTTTTCTAGCTTCTTGTTGAAATACTCAGATTTTCCTTATTCCTTTTTTTTTTCTCTCTAGTGATTTGAAAGTTAGCACTTTAATGGTTTAACAGTTAGTAGTATAGTGTTTACCCAGAGAACTTTTAACACGTGTACTGGACTTAATGCTTAAGAAAGTTCATATCTGTGTTCTTCTCCCGAACAGGACGGAGACTGTATTTGGGCACTGTTGTATTTCAAACTCCTCTAATTAGTCAGTAGTGGTCACAGTGCTTTTGTGCTAATAGTCAAATCTCACTCACATTTACCAACACGGTTCACCATGGTTACGTGTGACCCGCCCCTTCCTTCTGGGCTCGGTCTTCTCGTCAGGGGAACTTCCTGTTCGGGCTCTTTGCATGAGGGTTTCTTAATCACCGACACTCCCAGTCATTGTCTGAAATGCCTTTGTCTCATTCTCACTGCGGAACTGCCCTGTGTCTTCCATGGTTTCTGCGGTAAGTTCAGCTGTCTATGTGCTACTTATACAAGAACAGTCATCTTTTTAATTTGGTTGCCTTAAAAAATTTTTTTTTACTTTCAAACAGTGATATGTTAGGTGTTTTATTTTGATGTTGTTTCTTTTGTTTTGTTTTTAATTTTTGTGCTGGTGTTCAAAGGGATTTGAATCTATACCTTCATGTTTTCCATCAGCTTTGGAAGATTTTGAGCCATTTTCTGTTCGAATATGTCTTCCGCCCCATTCTCTCTCCTTTCCTCCAGGACCTTAGGTCCACTTGTTAGCAACTCTTAAGATAAAATGTACGTATTTTTATATTTATATATAAAATCCCTGTGATTTTTACCTGCTCTTTTATGCTTACCATGCCTTCGTCTTTCCATTCTTCATTTTGGGCATTTTCTTCTGACCTTCTTCTAAGTCACCAATTCTCCCTTCGTTTATGTCTAATGCATCGTTAAATCTACCCACTGAGAACTTTTAATTTTAATTAGTGTTGCATATTAGAATTGACATTTTTTTTCTATTTCACAGTTTCAAGTTCTCTGCAAAATGTCTCGTTCTTGTGGTTTTCTCCTGGGATATAACAGGCACCAGTATTTTAAAGCCATCTCTGATAACACCAATAAGGAAACCTTGAACAATGTCTGTTCTACGTTTTGTCCGTGTTGCTGCGCCTCCCCCTGGCCCACTTATTATTATCAGTGCCTGTGGCTGTTTTCACAAAATTGTTTCTAGAGATAACTTGAGGTCTAAGAGTTCTCATCTTCCTCCAGAGAGCATCTGTGTTTGTTTGTGCCAGCTCCCTGGGGCTGACTCCAGCACAGCATCCCTCAAACCAAGGGCAGGGACTGAGGGGACGGAGCCCGCTCAAGCCACTTCAGAAAACGCAGTTTGGCAATTTGGTAAAAAGTTAAACCTGCGCCCGCCATACAACCACCCACCCACTGCTAAATATTTACTCAAGAGAAATGCAAGCGTGTATCCACAAAACACTTGCGTACGAATGTCAGCGGCAGTTCTGTTTATTTATAGCCCTTTGCCACAACTATCGGGAGGCTAATGTATAATATAATATGTAAAATATATATATATATATATTTATAGCCAAAGACTAGAAACAACCCGAATGTTCAACAGGCAGATGGATAAACAAACCTTGGTATATTCATACTATAGACTCAGCAAGAAAGAAGGAACAAAGCTATTGACACACAATAACATGGTTGAAATATGAAATAATCATGCTAGTGAAATAAGCCACACAACAGAAAATACATACTGAATCATCCATCTATAAGAAATTCTGGAATATGCAAACTGACTCATAATTCAGCCGCAGGCCAGTGGCTGCCCGGAGGGAGGGGCGAGGGCACAGGGGGAGGGGCGAGGGCAGGGGGGGAGGATGAGCACCAAGGACACAGAGGAACCAGGGTGGACATAAGGATTCATTGTCTTCGTCATGGCAATGGGTTCATGGATGTGCACGTGTCAAGACTCATCTAACTGTGCTTCAAATTGTGCAGTTTATTGTATGTCAGTTATTACTGAATAAAGGTGTAATTTTAAATTAAATCCGAATGAATGGTGAGTGTGTGCATTTGACAGCGTGAATTGGTCAGGTGTTCTGTGGGCATGAAGAAAACACACATTTACGAAGATTTCTAACATGCCTTTTTAGCTTCTGATCACTCTGATTCTGAAATGATCTGTCACCCTGTGTTTATCTGATGACTATGCTACTAGCTTAATTGTGTAAATGGATACACTCTTGCAATGGTTTAACGGGGCATAATTGATTTCAGTGAGCAAGGACCTTTCATGATAGAACATTTCCTACCATATGTTTCATGAGTCTTTTGTTTTCCCTTCAAGTACAGCATAAACCGTCCTGAATATGGACACTTTTTGCCCCGTAAAAATAAATGCTCTTTTCTCTACTTGGCGCTCTAGGCAGCTTACAAACAGCGCTCTGCCCTGGTTATTGTAATTTCAGGACATAAACAGAGACAGATACGTGCAGCTGAATGAAATTATAAAGGCAGAATAATGCCCTTCTGCTTTACTTTTGTGCTTTGAGTAAACATTTAATTCAGGAGAAAATATCTGTGTAAGTGCGATTTTTTTTTTTTTATTTCATTGGAGCTTAAGTCCCATGTTTCTGTGCCTATCACTAAGCCGGGTTTTTATTTTCATGTAGTTTGCACAGGGCTAAAGCCGTTCTTTCTGAAATGAAAACATAAAATCAGTGAATCAGCTTCAAAAGGCACATCAAGTAGCATCTGTGTAATGAATGGGGAATAAAGCATAGTTATGGGTTCTCTATTCATGAAATCCTAAGCAGCGTAATTAGAAAATAAAGACACGTTTGCAACGGATGAAATACACTTTGCTGAGCATGGCTGCATCTGAAAGTGAATTTCAGGTTGGAGTTTTGAAAACCAAAAATAAACTTCTAGTGCGACGGTTCCCAAACTCAGCTCTTGGATTAACATTGGTCCTTGAAGATAGGTTTATTAACACATAAGGAAACAAAAGACAGTGCAAGGATATTTCATAAAAATAAATTGACTTGGCCAGGTGTGGTGTCTCAAACCTGTAATCCCAGCACTCTGGGAGGCCGAGGCAGGAGGATCGCTCGAGGTCAGGAGTTTGAGACCAGCCTGAGCAAGAACGAGACCCCGTCTCTACTAAAAAATAGAAAAAAATCATCTGGACAACTAAAAATATATAGAAAAAATTAGCCGGGCATGGTGGCGCATGCCTGTAGTCCCAGCTACTCGGGAGGCTGAGGCAGAAGGATCGCTTGAGCCTGGGAGTTTGAGGTTGCTGTGAGCTAGGCTGACGCCACAGCACTCTAGCCTGGGCAACAGAGTGAGACTCTGTCTCAAAAAAAAAAAAAAAAAGGCATAGAGTGTCTGGATGGATTCAAAAAGCAAGAGCCAACCATATGTTGTCTGCAAGAAACACACTGCACCTACGAAGACACACATGGACTGGTGACGGGCCAGAAATCATACTCGTCAGTCCCCCACTTCCACCTGGCCCTGAGTCACGTCACCTGCGGCATCTGCCATCACCGGGGGTTGGGGGGGCCGGTCACCAAAGGCCAGCAGGATCTGGAAGACCACAGACCCCAGCGTGTGAGACAGAGCACCCTGCCCAGCACCCCTCCATGGGGACCTTGGAGAAGAGAGGACCCCAAACCTTTTTCTTACTGACCTTAGCTTTGTAAGTTGCTCCTTTCCAGGATAAAGCCTATTCCTAACCCTACCCGGTGATGAGGAATCCATTCACGGCCTGTTGCAGACAACTGTGGTGCTGGTTTGCAGTCCGTGTCCTCTCCGCCAGGGGACGTTCAGCAATGGCTACGGCCCAGCTGTGCCCTGGTCGAGGCTGCTTCTGCCACCTGCTCCTGCTTCCTGAGCGGATACATGCTGGCAGCGTCACAGCGGACAATTTGGCTCGAGAACATTCCCAGCTTCTCGGTCAGCACATGACCCAAGCATGATCCCAAAGACAGAACGTGCTTTGACTGTGCAGACTTTCCCTGCTCGTAGCTTTCTGTGACCCGATGTGACAGGGGCTGGCCAGCTTCTCACCTGCGGTGCTAGAACGTCCCCTCTGTGGGGCAGGGGTCTCTCCTCTGACTTGAAGACGGGAAAATCGTGTATTGGGGGCTGAGTGTTTCCTGGAAGGGTCACATGATCACTCAGAATCTTTTCTTTTCTGGTCCCTTCTTGCCAGTCCCTAAAAATGCCCCGAGGTCGCTGGAGACTGCCGGCTTGTCGCCAAGTTTTCAGCGCAGGGACCGCTGTCTGTGGCTGCTCCAAGGCCATCAGGCCTCCTGGGCTTGTAGCTGCAATGTCTGCACCGCAGGAAAGCGGGAGACCAGCGCCGGCTCCAACGAGGCTCCTGCTAATTCCCTGCGGCGTCTACGCACGTCTAGACGCCGTCTGGGAACAGAGCTGGGGTGGGGCAGACTTCCCTTCTGGGGTGCTTGGAGTTCTAAGGAAACGCTCTTCCGGGGCCCAGCTGGTGGGCTCGGTGGGAGACAGAAATTAGGGCCAGACCAGGAGGTAGGAGCCCCCCTGAAGACGAGGCAGAGACGGGTCCAGACCAGGAAATACCGACAGATCCTGAGTACTGAAGACTGGAAAAGCCAAAAGATAAAGTCTCGAACGACAGAAATGACATTGGAGAGCAGGTGGTCGAGGGTCCACTGAGGACCTGAAATCTGCCCAGAGCCTGGGGACTGGTTTCCTGTGATGGGGACATGCTGAAGATGATATTCTTCAGCCCACAATTTTTCAACCACCTCCAAGGACCAGAGCTCAAGGGTCAGCAAATAATTAACGATCTTATTGGACTTGGTGGACTGTAATATCTCCCTGTCCTCGGAGCCCTGCAGGAGCTGTTTGTTTTAGAGTAAAGATATTAAATTCCTGCTGCAGAGTATTAGAGAGGGAAGACAAATGCCTCGAATGAAATATATGACTTCTACGGGGAAATTCTTCCTGAGTTGCCCTAACAACTAATCTTCAACAGGACATTTCAGGGTTTGTATTAAGTCCTGTTTTGTTCTTGCTTTCGTTTGAACTGAGAGTCTTTCTGCTCTGCAAATCACTTTGCTTTTCGTCGTGTGGACCTTGCGGGGCTGGGTGCTGTCCCTTGGGGTGGTTGTTTCTCAGCTCAGGTCTGACCCTTCGTCTGTGAGGTGAGGCTGGAGGGGGGTGAGGCGGCGTCTCAGCCTCCCCCATCCCGGACATTTGGGGTCCCTGATCTCCACAGAGACCGTCTCTCGGCCTCGTTTGCGTGTCAGTGCAGGAAGCGTGTGCCGCACAGCACCGGCTCCAGCGGACCATCCGGTTTATCTGAAGGAGGAGATGCATTTGCTCAGGAGAATACGTCCAAGTTCTTCTTTTCTTAATTAAAAAAGAAGTGCCATGGCCTGAGTACTTTTAGATTAGGCTTATTAAACTGCAGACCACACTCTGAGTGCATGTTAATGTGCTGTTGAGCTTTCAGCTTTATTTAACATCACTCGGGATAAATGAGGTGGAATCACACTTAGCATCTCGTGGGCAGCAGAGGCGGGGGCGCTGGGCGAGCCTGCTGGAAACTAAACCCCAAGAGCAGCCGCGAATCCCTCCCGCAGCCACACATCAGCCCTTGTCCATTGTCCATTTTCTAGCTCAATCACCTTCAAGTTATTACTCTGATTTTGAAATCACTGATGTAAAAGAACGAATGGCTGTAAAACCGCAATTACTCCACCACCTTTGGCCTGCCATCATCTGTCTCCCTGTGCCTGTCGCGGCTGCCTCCCTTGGTCACGGTGCTCGATTGAAGAATGGCACAGAGCTACTCTCTGGGGACACAGTTGGGTGTCTCCGTCCGGAGGTCCCCTGTGCCCAGCCCTGCCAGGGCCCAAGTCCCACTTGTCCAGCAGGTGGCATCAGGTGCGCAGTGCCAGACTCTCATTTCTGGGCTGACGTTGTCCACTCAGGCACTGGCACCTCTGGAAACACCTCGCAGACACACCCAGAACCACGCGTGAGCCGCGCCACGGGCGACACATGGAACCCACCATGGCGCACAGTCGCTTGTCGGCCTGGCGGACCTAGGAGGCGCAGGCAGGGCGGCCCTGAGCTCGGCAGGTGCACTGGGAGTTCGCTCCACGTGTCTCCCATCTCCCGCCTGGACCAGCGGGTGAGCAAGGGCTTCTCTGCTCCCAGTGACGGCAGAGGGGCAAGAGGACATGCAGAAACCGGCAAGGACTTTGGAGGTCCAAGCTCAGAGCTGACATGTGTTCATTTCAGTACCACGGCCTAACACAAGCCACGTGGCCAAGGCTCACATCCACCCGTGTCTGCCCACGTCCACTGACATCCACCCATGTCCACATCCACACATGTCCACCCACGTCCACTCATTTCCACTCACGCCAAAGTCGAGGGAAGGGGACAGGCGCTCTGTGCCCAGCGAGGCCGCAGCAGCGGGGTGGACGCCGGCAGGGGCGTGAAGAGCCGAGCCCAGCTGCAGGGCCTCCGCGCTCCGGCTCCCTCCCAGAACTGATCAACACGAAGCTGTGAGAACGGCCGAGACCAGTTACAGAAGTTTCACCGGTGAAACGTAGAGTTAGTCTCTGAACAACATCTATTAACACGGACGTCAACTTAGTGCCAACCTGAAATACATGGTCAAAGGAGTCAAAGAAAAAACAAGGCTGCCAGTAATAATCCGCATCTAAAAGCCTAGGTTATTCCAACAAAATATGGTGCTAAATAGGGGAAGAACGAGAAATCTGAAAGCGTATTGTTTCTTATTTATACTTAGGGAGAGCGATTTTTCACTTATGTAGGGAAACGCAGACTCAACAGTATGTTTCTCTTTAAAGGCAATAACGAGAACAGTAAGGTGAGATACAGAGCTTCTAGAACACGTAAGAAAGAAGCAACCTGAAAACTATTAGCAGCACAGCGAAGAATAATTGGGGAGAAGCAACAAGAAAGCATGGAAGTAAAGGCCCCAATGCGGGCGTCAGCAAGCACGTGCCGAGGGCCGGGCGCTGCCTGCGGGTCCGCGTGCCCTGACTCCACCTGCCTAACGACACGCAAGGCGGGTCCTGTCACGCCCGCAGCACACGGATGAGGGAACGGAGCTGTCTGGGTGACTCGGCAGGGGCACGAGGTCACAGGGCCAGTGAGATAGCAGAGAGGGGACTGGAACCTGCACAGTCAGAATCCAGCATCCAAGCCCTTCACATTCCAGGATTCCAATCCCAGACCTGTCGGTGGCCACGTGACACGCCCTGGGTTACGCTGGCTCACCGACTGCCACGCGAGGCCCAGCTGGCTTGTCCCTGTGGAAAGACAGACTCTCAGCAAATTACAAATGGCAGCCAATGGGCAACGGCAAACCCAGCTCTGAGCTGTTCACAGGAAACGCGGCAGAAAGGGACGTGACCCAGCAATTTCCACACGGGGGAGACACAGACGGGGAAGTGTGCAGAGGGGGGTCCTGGGAAACGGGGTTCCAAGTCGGGCAGCGGTGCAGGAAGAGGAAGGTGCAGACCCGAGGAAGGCAAAGGCCGCGGACGAGTGACCTGCTGTGAGGTCAGGGCTGAGGAGGGGAGCCTTCGGGACGGCCCAGGGAACTGCGTAACGCGCCACATTAGCAGACCCGGGACGGGGGTCCGGGGAGGAGACGCCCCACCCTTCACGCACGCACCCTGCACCGCTCCTCTGCGGTGGGCACAGCCCCGGCGGGCCCCACCCTGCAACCAAGCAACCACTTAAACGCACGTCAGACTGACAGCTGAAATGCATCCCAGTAAGGAAGGAGCGGGGGCTGTGAGGCTCACCGCGGGGCAGTGGGATGGTGACCGGGAGGGAAGTGAACCAACTTCCCGGGAGAGGTCACCTTCCCGCCGAGCCCCGACGGATGGGGCGGCGTCTGGGGAAGGGTCCCCGGCACAGGCCGTCCCCGGCGACTCCCCGTAAACAGCAGCCCACCCTCCACCTTCTCGGTCCACCGTTCTCCAGCGCCTCGTCCTGTCTCCTCGGAGATCACTGTCCCCTCCTGAAGGTCCTCCAGTTATCATCTGCCCAGAGCCGGCCCGCCAGCCTCCAACAAACCCTAACTTCCAAGGAAGTAGGACACCGGTCGTGTGCTCACCGCTGTGTCCCCAGCCCGTACGCGGAGCCTGGCGCACATCTGCTCCCCCAACGCTGGGACTCGGGCCAACCTGCGAGACCCGCTGTGCCGTCCCCAGCCACCCCACGCGCTGCGCCCCAGGAGCCGCGTCACAGCGCGATGGGGGAGAGAACGGACAGGCTGCCGAGTCCCGGAGGGGAGGGTGGCCGGGCTCTCCGCGGAAGTGGAGGGACCCTGGCATCAGGCAGGGAGGCGGAGCCTGCGGGAACAGCAGCAGGCGGCCCAGGGGGCTGGAGTTGAAACGTGCGGGCGCTTTCAGAATCGGAAAAGAGCTTCCGGGAAGGAAGTGTGCACCGCAGGGTGACACTTGGCACCCCCCACTGGCAAGGGACGGACTAGGCTCTGCTGCTTGGAGGGCTGGCGGCAGGGACAGCACCTGGGACGGCAGGGACAGCACCTGTCTCACCTGGGACGTTCCCCGGAGCCTGAGCTGGGACGCATGGCTCAGCACATGCGCTGGGAAGGGTGGGGGAGCAGGAACCCGCACACCTGAGTCCGAGTCTCCTCTGGCCATTAACCCATGTCGGGTGACACGTGGACAAGCCCCTCAAACAATGAGGCTGGACGCGGCCCTCTCCCCACGACCCCCTTCCCTCACTGCCCAGGAAGACGGGGTGCCCGGCCCCTGCCAGGGTGTAGAGGACTAGTGTGCCGGGCCCGGCCTGGACCAGGGGCTCCCACCTGCACGTGGAGACCTGAAACCCCACCCCCCACCAGCCTTTGAACAGCTCCTGGGGGGCTGCAACTCCCAGGAAGTGACAGCCAAGGACAGTTGCATCACTTGGTTGAAACTTAAAACAACAGGACCCATATGGACAGGAAATTATTTTAAAAGGACTGAAATGTCTGATTTGCATAACCTATGTTTCTTGTTCCTATTTGCACCCAGTGGGTGTTATATGAATATTTGAATACTTGACGGCTGATTAATGTGACAGTTAATTTGCCAGGGCCTCTCTTTGTTGAGAACAGTTTAAACCAATTGCTTTTTTTTTTTTTTAGCCAAATATATGGAAAAATGTTCTAACAGTTCCAGAATGGGTTTAGGAAAATCACAGTACATCTTAAATGTTTACATCTACTCAGACAACACTTCAGACTCGCGCACAGAAGCACACGCATCCGTGTCCAGCCCTCACGTGGAGACGGGGCCCCAAGCCCCGCGTGAGGTCCTTGGCCCTGGTGCCTGTCACCCAGCCCGGGTCAGGCCTGTCGTTTGGGTCGTGCACCTTCAGCTGCAACGAACCTCCAGCTAGAACTACCTCGCCGGCGTCAGGAGACCAAGAATTGCTCCAGCCCTGACTTTGTCACCCCCTCTATGTGTCACTTGAGCAGCCCCTCCCCTGCCTGGGACAGGACGGGGTCGCCTGTTCAACCCCAGCAAAGTGACTAGGTTCACTTTGGATTCTGGGTAATTTGGATTCTTCATCAAGAATTTTAATTCCGGCACAGCACAGAGCTGGCTTTATTGAGGTCAGACTAAGCCCTGGGCCCAAGTGTCCCTCCCTCGCACCGGCGTGGACAGCTTGGCTCCGCCTCTTCATCTCGCTGTATCCTGCGGCCCCAGCAGCTCCTGCAGGCGTTGGTTCACGGCAGAGAAGGGGACGGAAGGGGGTCCAGCCCCCCAGGAAGCCCCCAGCAGGCAGGTGTCGACAGGCGCCCAGGCAGGCTGGCGGGAAGGCCGGGTGCGTGGCGTCATGGCTGGGTAACGGTGTCCAGCCCTTCACGCTTTATCACGACGGGTCCGAGGCCCTGCATCCCGGGGACGCTGCCTTAGGGGATTTGAAGAAAGAAGTCAAAACTATGCAAAATCCCACCATGAAATGGGCTTTGGGGCTGCTGGGCCAGCCTTGGTAGGGCAGTCCCTTCCTGTGCTCCCCTGGGTTACAGAACCCTGTGCCTGCCACCAGGACAGCCAACTTGTCATATGGTCCAGATCCCAGAGAGCCCGGACTTCTCAGGGCTGAGCTTCTCAGACTAAACTGTGCCCATAACCCCCTGGGGGCACATGAGACCAGACGGTCCAGCCCTGCTTTCCCCGGGATTCTGGCTTGGCAGACGTGGGATGGGGCCGTGAACTTGCATCACACACAAAAGTGGGAACTCCCAGGTGATGCGGGTGCTGACGCCGGGGGCCCAGGGCCCACCTTCGGGTTCCCAGGGACTGCGGTCAGGCTGCAGGGAGGTCAGTCTGGGGTGTTGACGGAGGGGAGTGGGCTCAGGAGATCCTGGAACAGAGAGGAATCGTGGAAACTGGCGTGTGACACCCGGGCAGGGGCCTAGACAAAGAATTTCACAGCAGGAGTGACAGGAAGGGTCGGTGAGAGCAAGTTCCTCTGTGTGGAGGGCCTGAAATAGCCCCGAGGCTCCACTAGCCACAAGCAGCTCATGCTAACTACCTGTTCTGCCCCTTCAAAGCTAAACACACGGTTACTGCACGACCCGGAAAGTCCACGCGTCGGTACAGACCCAGGAGAGCAGAAAGCCGGCATCCGTGCAAACACGTGTGCGTGAAGCGTCACGGCAGCCTCGGTCACAAGCGTCAAAAAGGGAGCAGGCACACGGGAGCTGATAACCAGCGTGCTGTGTCTGCACAGCGACATGTCACTCAGCCACAAAGGGAGAGCCCGGCACAGGCCGCGGCGTGGGTGAGCCCTGACCACGCGCCCAGAGAGAGACGTCAGCGCTAAAGGCTCCTGCCACGTGATTCCACTTACGAGAAATTCCCAGAACTGGCAAATCCGTGGAGACGAGACACGGATTACGTTTGCCGCGGTGGGGGCTGGGCGGGAGAACGGGGTGCGACGGTGACAATTGCAGGGTTTCTTTCTGGGAGGATGAGAAGGTTCCAGAACTAAACAGTGGTGATGGTTGCACAACGTTATAAGTGTACGAACAGCCACTGAGCTGTGCACCTTAAAATACTTAAAATGGTGAATTTTATGTCATGCATATTTTACCTCGATAAAAACTGTTAAGGACCTGCTTACGTTTCCCGTCTCTCCCGCTTGGGGGGCCACGCTTGAGTCCAGGACTCGCTGCCGGCTGTCCCCACCGGGAAGGGCAGACACTGGGCAAGAGGCTGAGTGACACCCTGCCTTCCCCTGCTGTGGTCAGGAACGCCTGCCCCTCGGGCGGAGAATGATCCCTTGTCCCGCGTGACACAGCTCACACTGCACAGAGAACACCACCAGCCTCCCTCCCTCCAGCCTTCTAAGCCAGGAGTGAACATTCTTACAGGCAGCAGCCGGGCTCCGGGGGACAAGCTCCGGCCAGCGAGGGGACCAAGGCTGCCTGTCTTTACGGGGTTGGTAGGAGGATGGGCCGTCGGCCACCAGCATTGTGAGCCCGCAGCCGGACACAGACTCGGCACGGACACTCGTCCCACCCTGAGTCACTGTGCCTAACACTGGGCCCACAAGAGACCACGTCCTCCCTGGGTCACGCGTCCACCAGTGTTTACGTCTGCGTGTCGGGCCCTGCTCCAGCGACACGCAAGGCGGGGCCCTGCCCGCAGGGAGCCTCCTGTCCAGTCACCCCCCACGCGGGACAGCCTGGCTCCTACGTGAGGTTCCACACCTGCTACCGCCGTGACTGCTGACACCGCTGAGCCCTCCGAGTCTCGGTTTCTTTATCAAATGTGAAAGTGCTTTGTGATCTGCTAAATGCCAGAACATTCCACTCGCCTAAGTTTGTAATGTTGCACAAGGCATCAGATTCACTGAGTTCTCCAAAACAGGACTATTTTTAGAAGTCGTTGTAAGCAATTTTTTTTTTTTTTTTTGCTAAATGTAGCTTGTTTGTATTTATTCTAAACTGTGGGAGGCATTCTTGATATAATACAAGGATGGTTCTAGGGTTCTTAGAAACATGCTATTTGTTTCCTCTCCTGTGTCCCTGAACTTGGAGTAAAATAATAACTTCAATAGCTTGAAGTAAATAAATTATACTTTAAAAAGCATCTCAAGTGTATAAGATGAGAGGTTCAGAAATAGACAAATCTAGGCGTGTTGGGTTTCAGCACCCAGAGCTTTGGACAGCAGCCTCCTCCTCCTCCCACTTGGCTGCAGAGAAACCTCATGAGGGCCGATTCCCAACTTCCCTCTTCAGCACAATGTCATGTCACCTCCAGGAAGGGGAGCCTGCCCCAGCTCTAGCTGGCCAGTGAGGGTTGACGGGTACGGAGGACAGAGGACGAGGTCCCCAGAGGACAAGGCTGTGGGCCAGCAGGAGGCAGCGGGGCCAGCAGCAAACGCTCGCACCACAGCTCTGAATTCGTGGATCCCAGCGAGACTCTGGCTTCCTCCCCTTCCTTCCCCATCTGACCCCTGGGCAGGGCTCAGACGCCGCGAGAGTTCTCCCATTGGCTTTAGCCTGGGCCACGTCCTTGCTCTTTCACGCCGTTCTAGCCAGAGCCTGTGCTTGGCACAGGGGGTCTTTGAACCTCGGGCTACAGCTAGAGAACAGGTCTCCAAACCTCCTTGGTCCAGAAGCACCTGGAGGCGCAGCGCTGAGGGGCAGTGCCAGGGAGACGCGGGCTTGGGCTCTTGGGTCAGGCCTGACCCAGCGGCCTCTCCCCTGCCCGATGACACGCCGGCGACCCCATGACCACCTGTCTGCGTCCATCTGGGGGAAGCGCAGCACTCGTCGTAGCAGCAAGCAGAGGTTTGGGGATGGGCTGGGCTGGGTTTACTGTGCAAAATTTAACCGACAAACGTCAGCGGCTGATGCTACAAAATCCATTTCTTGCTCAAGTCTCAGGTGACCAGGCGGGGTCAGCAGGGTGCTCTGCTGCGCGTGGCCCTTCCTGGACCCCGACGGAGGCTCGCGGAGGTTCCACCATTCGCAGCTGCGCTTTCTGGGTCCCCCTGGCGGGAGGAGGAGCCGAGACGGCTTTGCTGGCACTTAATGCCCAGCCTGGAAGGAGCACACCCACTTCCACTCACGATCTCCGAGCCAGGAACAGTAACGTGACTGTCCCATGTGCCCAGGAGCGGGGAGGGCGGCTGTGACGAATGCTGGACAACTCTCAGACGGTCCCCACCAGGGGACACCCCTCGCCTCCTGGGACCACTCATTTCCTCCTCTGTGTTCATGGTACAAAATGTCACGACAATGTCAGAAATAAAAGTGGAAAAGACCCGCTCCAACTCCATCGCTCTAACGAATCAAGCGCTTCTGTTTTACGTTGTTTTTTCTTTTCCCTGCTCTGTCCATCTGTGCAAATATGTCATACGATTTGGTGTAAATAATGTCACACAGTATCGCACGCCAAACACTTTGCCACGTTGCCCCGATCTCCGTTAGCGGGACTCGAATGGCTGTAACCGCTTCAATCTGGGTCCAGGTTCCACGGCTCAGGGCTGAGCACTCGCCGTGCTCCACGCTGTGATCCTCGCCCGCGTCACCTGGTTTAAGCCCCGCGACACCTGAATGCGGCACCGTTTCGTCCTCGTTCACAGGAGGAGCCTGAGACTCCGCCGTGGTGAACAAAGAGCCCAAACGTTCTCAGCCAACAAGCAGCAGAGTCAGGATTCGCACCCCCGGCAGGAGCCAGGTTTTCTCCCCTGTGGATCTTGCTGCGAGAGGCTCGGCAGCACCTCATCTCTTCTCTCACCCTGCACCCCTCGAGCCCTGCACCCCTCGACCCCCGCTCCCCTCGACCCTGCTCCCCTCGACCCCTGCACCCCTCGACCCCCCGCTCCCTGGCACCGTGAGACCCTCCCCAAACAGGCTCCCGGGCTTTCAAGGCGACGTGGCTCCTCACTGAAGACTGTCGTGGGTGGACAAGGAAGGGCTGCGCTGTAGACCACCCAGCGGGACGTCTAGACGTTCGCTGTTAGTGTGTCCTTCTCTCTGCACAAAGTGCCCGTGCCCCCCCGCCCCCGCCTGTCCCCCGAGTTCTCCCTGCTCTGGCCCCACCTCCGGCTCCAAATCCTCCCTCAGAGCTGCCTGCCCCCGGCAGGCTGGTTCCCGGCTTCCCACTCCTCTCCCAGCTGTCGCCTGGCTGCTGTCACCGCCGCCTCGGGCAGAACAGCGCGTCCCGCTCCCGGCCCTGCGGTCCTGCTCCCCAGCCCACGCGGCAGGGCTGACCCGAGACGCAGGCCCAGGGTGCAGGCGACAGAGGGCCGTGCACGCGCTTAGTGGTTAACAGGGTGTCCTTCCAGGCCAAAGCCTTTCCCTCCCACTTAGGTCTGTCTCCCTAAGGCACAGCCAGAGCGTCTGGAGACCGGCTGCGCAGAGCAGCTCACCCCTGTGTGGGGACCACGACCACGTCTGTGAGCCGAACCTCCCCCGGCACAGCCGCTGGCTCTAGACCCCTTCTCTGCACCACGGGCCCCAGGCACTTGGCACAGTGACACCCTGGAGTCTTCCTTTTCAGCTAAACGCCCCGAGTCCTGGGCTTGGAAACACCTAGGGAGGCATAAACCGGGGGATCCGATGCTACTTGGCGACACATGACAACCTGAATATTAAGAGTGCGCAGGGTGACAAGTGACAATGCGCCAGGTGAGGCCGTTGCACGAGGCAGAAACTGCCCTGACGAGGACCCAGGAGACTTGGGTGCTGGTTCTGGGATTTTGGACTAAATCTCGAGCCTCTGGACCAGGTGCTTAACTGGCCTTTGTCCTCAGTTTCCCCATCTGTGAAACCGGCGTGATTCGCCAGCTGGCTGGCCCTGCCTGTGAGGCAGTCGGGAGACGCACGGCTGACGCGAGAGAGGGCTTGGCACACCGTCAGGCTGGCCCAGCTGGCAGGAATCGTCTCTGCCCTGAATGTCTTCAGGACGGGGTCATGCACCAGCCCTCCCCAAAACGCAGAGGAGGGACCGGCTGTCACCACACCTGCTTCCTGCCGCCTTTCTCACCTCCCGGGGGCATGAATCAGCCTAGAGGCTCCGGCCCCAGGGAGCGGGTGAGGTGGGAGGAGCAGATGACCCTGCAGAGGCTGTGCTGTGTCATCGGCAGAGGCAGGGAGCCCAGAGCAGAGGCACAAACACCTCGAGGTAAACAGCGGCCAGCAGCTGGGCGCTTTCCAAAGCTTTCCCTCAAAAGCTGCCTCCGCAGTCTGTCCAGGGATGGGACAGGGATGCTGGGGCGACAGGAGGCTCGAGGCCCCCAGACCCTGGTCCAGGGGGGAAGAGGAAGCCAGAGAGAGTGAGGGGCAGGCCAAGGCCACGTGTGCCCTGTCTAAGCTGCCCCCTGCTCTGGCCCGGAGATCTCTTTTCAAGGTCTTTGGGTCCCTCTTCCCGGGTCGAGGGGGCACTCAACCCGGCGTCGGGCAGGGACACGGCCAGACAGGACAGAAACCCAAAGCTGGGCCTTTATAGACACTCTTCCCGGAGCTGGTGCCTGCCATCAGCCCCTCCTCCCGAGGCGGCTGTGCCAGGCATCCCACCTGAGCGTCGTGCCCTCAGTGAGAGCCAGGCACCTGTGACACAGAACCCAACAGAGTCCCCGCCCTCGTGAGTCTGTGCTCCAGTGGGCAGGGACAGACCACAAGCGGCCACCCGAGTGAGTCTGTCATATGGCGGGGCCGGGAGACGCTCTGGACGCCACCCACCCACAGGCAGGTAGGAGAGACAGGGAGGGAGCTGCCCCGTTGGAGGGAAGATCCTGACATTTGAGCAGAGGAGGAAGGAGGGGGACCCTCGTGCAGGACGAGAACAGGCCACACACACACAGTGGCGAGTGCAGGGCCAGGGTGGGGGCACCAGGAGAGTCCTCGCTGGCTGTCACGGCTGGGGGAGCATCAACAGGGTGGGGGAGAGGGGGCTGGGCAAGGCCTGGGGGTCTTTTCCAGCGCTGTAGGTCACAGCGAAAGACTGAATTTCACACCGAGTGAAATGGAAGCCGCTGCAGACTCCGTGCAGCAGTGGTAGCTCCTGATGGAGGTTCTAAAGGGGCAACTCCAGCTGGGGGGGGGCTCGAGCGCAGAGTGTATTGGATGGTAGAGTCAATTCAGCTAACTAGTGACTGCAAGTGGGGAGGACGAGAAAGAGCATCAGAATGGACTCCAGGTTTTGAAGCAGAAAGAATCTGCTGCCGGGACCCCCTGGCAGGACTGGACTCTCGGGACTCAGGAGAGGCCCCAGTGGAGGAACCAGGAGCCTGGCAGCCGCCCCTCCGCAGGCCCAGGGCCCACGTGAGGCTGGGGCGGGGACGGAGCCAGAGGCCGACCCCCAGCACCGGAGCTGAAGCCCCTGGCAGCCCTCCGGACAGTGGCCGTCCCCCCACGCCATGCTGGGGGGTGTTAGCAACTGGTTTGGGGCAGGAGTCGGGGATTCTGATTTGCAGCATTTGCCAATTCCTGTGGTGTAAATGTTCCCCCTGTAGCTGATGTCAAGCTGCCAATGGCTTAAAAACCACTGGCTAAATTCCTCAAAAGGTAACAATTGGCCCTTAAACCAGTACAAGCCGGCTCTGGGGCACCGCTGCCATCTACCCTCCAGCTGAACGCCCTCCCAGACAGGAACCGACGGCGTTCAGTCGTGACCCATCTGAGCCTGGGCCAGAGCAAAAGGCTTTGGAAGTTTTTTCCATCTGTGTGGTGATCACAGATGCAAGTCACCTGCTGCACATAGGGGTTGACAGCTGTGAAGTCACTAAGGGCCCACAGCTGCAGGTTCTGGGCCTTTGATGGTACCTCCAGGGACAAGCCCATGCCAAAGGCGACACCTCCAAGCAGAGCAGAGGAAATAGACTGGTCCAGAAAGTTTGAGCTGGTGCCACTCTAGAACTTTTTGTCCCCGCCATGTATAGCCTGGGCTCCCACGTAAGCTGGCTCCGGTGCTCACACACCCACCAAAACCGGGGACGAGGGACTGAGACTTGACTAATCCTGCTGGAGGTGACCTGTTTCCAACTCTGGGAGTGAGAGAGGAAGTGCCGTAGCTAAAACCCAGACGTGAACAGGACGTCCCTTCATGGGGCTCACGCTGACCTGCTCCCGGGGGACGCTGAGCAGGGACAGGCAGGAAGTTGCCGCTGTTGAAGGTCATCGATCCGGGCTGAGCTCAGCCGGCACCTTCTAGCCGGTCTACACCTGCTGCTGCACTTGATCTCTACAATTATCCTGTAAAAATGTTGTCCTTTGTTCATGATTGAGAAGACGTTAAACGTAGGTTGAGCATCCTTAACCAGAACATCTGAAACGCAAAAGCTCCAAAATGTAAAACTGGTTGAGCACTGACAGGAAGCCACACGTGGAAAATTTCACACCTGACCTCATGATGGGTCGTAGTCAAAACTTTGGTCCATGCACAAAATCAATTAAAATATTGTGTAAAATTATCTTCAAGCTGTGTTTATAAGATGTATGTGAAGCACAAATGGATTCTGTGTTTATTAGACTTGGTCCCATCCCCAAGACATCTCTTTATGTGTATGAACATATTCCAAAATCAGAAAAAGTCTGAAATCTGGAATACGGCTGGTCCCAAGCATTTCAAGTGAGGAGTACTCAACCGACCCCGTGACGTGGCCATGGTCACACATGCAGCGAGTGGCACGGCAAGAGCCTGAACCCCAGACTGACTCCGGGTCCAGCTCTCCTTCCAGTGCACCCCAGTCGCCCCCAGAAGCCCTTTAGCGCATTTCCAGTTTCCTGGACTCCTAGCTTAACCATTACTGGGCGGTGACCATAAAGTTAGGACTTACACAACTGTTTGCCCAATAGTCCCACCCTCTTCCTCTTCTAAACAGAGACACATCAGAACATGGCATCACTGTCTGTTCCATCCAGTGGTCGTGGTGACCAAAGCCACGCTCCTGCTAGGACTGCATCCCCCTGGCCACGGCCCACGCGTGTGCGAGGCTGTACTTCTGGCTGTGCTGTCGCTCTGACGGGGCTGTCGACGTCCTCGCCCCACGGACACTGGGCTTGGCCGTGCGATTTGCTCTGGAGACCTGCGAATTCAGGGCTGCTCGTCACTGCAGCCTGGCCCGGCCTGTGCTGAGAGCGGCCCCGTCAGTGGGTGCTCCTCTCTAGCCCGCTCCGCAAATCACAAAACTGAGGACCAAGAAAATTAATTTCTTTTCATGACTGAGGCTGTTACAGAAAACCCAGAGGATGGCTGTGTTCTCGGGATCGAGGAGGAGGAGAGGAAGCCAGTGAGGAGCTAAAGGGGAGAATGGAACCGACACCCAGAAAGGGCAGGGGGAGAGAGCAGCTAGAGGTGACAGTGACAGCAGCTCTTTAGACTAAACTGCACCTTGGTTCCTACCGTGCCTTCGTCTTACTCTTCTCTAACCTGCCAGAGAATTCATCTCACATCTTAAAGTAGTGGAAGGTGCATTTCTGCTTCTTCCAGCGAGATCCCAGAGCTGTTCATCTCACTTTGCAGAGGAGACGCTGGGTCCTCAGCACCCAACGTGACAGCAGCAGGACGTCACCCGACGTGGCCCAGTGCAGGACTCTCCTCGCTGAGCCACAGGCAGAGCACAGGTGCGGCCGGGCGTACCTGGGATCTGCCTGTGTCTGGGAACTCCCACGGCCCCCGGGCCGAGTCCTCAGCCAGGCGTCGGAGCCCCCGGAATTTGGGGCAGAGATGACAAGCTCGGGGAAAGCCCGAAATACCAAGCCACAAAATGAGAGCTTCCTCCCAGTATTTTGTTTTCCTAATATTTTTAAAAATTTATATTCATAATTTTAAAACCTAAAGCATTTAGAAAAGTATAAAGCAAAAAAAAATCACCTGAAATCTCATTGCTCATGAAGAAAAGCCGTTAATGTATTAGTGATTATTCGTCCAGGTATTTCTCTGTCTATATATAGCCACATAAAAATAGATTCAATTTCATACAAATGGGATCACACTATTTATGTGGTTTTGAACATTTTTTTTCACTTGATGATATGTCATGAGCATTTTCTACGTCAATAAGTATAGAGTTACATTGTCATTTTTAATAACTGTGTGGCATTTCACCCTCTGGATGAACTCATCTGGGCACGGCATGCTGACACCCCATTACGTACAAAACGTGGCATGATAGCTGAGGGACCTCCGGGGTGACGCTGCCTTTCTTTAAATTCCAGTCCCCGACTTTCCCGCTGTGAGACCTCGGGAAGGCAGCCTTGCTCCCCGTCCCATTTCCCGTTCTGCAAAATGAACATACTAATACTAAATAGTACCTTCCTGCTCACAGTGCTTGTGTTTCGTTTTGATGATTAAACAAGTTAATACCCAGGAAATTCCTCAAACAGTGCCTGCATCACAGTAGAGTCCCATTATGTATTGTTATTTAATTATATTTCATCAACCAGTCTCCTACTGATACATAGTTAGGTTGTTTCCAATTTTTTGCTATTATGAATTATTTCTACCAAGCAGTAAACATCTACTGTACACATTCTGTCCACTTGTCAGGTGGTCTCTTTAGATAAACTCCTGAAAATGAATTTGCTTGATTTATTGCTGTGCATGTAAAATATTCAATTTGATATTTGTTCTCAAACTGCTTTCTATAAATATTGTACTAACTTACATTTTCATAAGCAGCGAGGAAGAATGCTAATTTCCCCAGACCCCTCACCAGCACTGACTTTTGTCAATATTTTAAAATTTGTCAGCTAGTGGGTAAAAAGCAAAACTTTCTGAAATTATTTGCATATATTCCATCGCTTGAGAGGCCATTATTTTGTCCTGTTTGTTGAACATTGGTTTTTCTTCTTTTGTAAATTTTCTGCTCATCTGTTTTAGGCCTTATGCTATTGGATAATTATCTTTTTTAATGGTTATTAAAATTATCTTTGTAAATTATCTACATTAAAATGTTGCTGCCATAGTAGGGCTGCCAGATAAAATACAGGACATCCCGTTAAATGTGACTTTCAGACAAACAATGAATGTGACGTACTTATACTAAAAAAAAATGATTCATAGTCTGTTTGAAATTCAAATTTAACTGGGCTTATATTTCTATTTGTTAAATTTAGCAACCACATGTCATACATACAGGAAATTTCTTTTTTAGTTTGTCATTTATTTTTTAATTCTGTTTACGGGGCCTTTTTCCATAAAGAAGTTTATTTGGATTTTTTGTAATTACTTCTGTCAGTCTTTTCCTTTATGGTTTCATGGCTTATTTAGAAGGGCTTTCAGAATCCCAGGCTCATGACAAATATTTACTTATATATTTATCTAATTATTTTTTGGCTTCACTTTGTTATGTTCAATATTTGATAGATCTGGAATTTATTTTGGTCTGGGGAGCTAATGACTAGTTATTCCAATATCATTTATGCAAAACTCCATCTATCCTGTCAACTTGCAGTGCCCCCTCAAACACCACATCCCTCACGCACTTCTCACCTGGGACTCTGCATCTGCCCCAAGGAATGACCATCGCTGGTCAGCACCGGCTGTTTCTCCCTCTGTGACAGGTGGCGCAGTGTGACAGACAGACCACAGGGCCCGCAGGCACGACGCCGAATCAAACCCCTGGTCCCCACGTCCAGCTGGACCTTGGGTGTGACACGCACCCCACTGGGGCTCCACTTCCTCTCTGGAAGTGGCAGCAACGTCAGTATCTGCCTCTTAGGGCTGTTGTGATGAATAAAAGCATTAATACCCGTGAAACACTTGCTTCGATATTAACTGTAAGCAGTCAGCCAACGTGGTGCTGTGTTTATTCATTTACGTGCCCGCATGTCTCCATGCTAGTACCCGGCAGGGCTAATTCCCTCGTGCTCTTGTTTATCAACGAGTTGTTTCCTGTCCCTATTCTTCCAGAGACACCTAGAGTCATGCCAAGTTAGAAACAAAATCCCACCAGGATGAGATGGAGATTGCACTGAATTTAGAGATACAAAGGACAAGGATGGGTTATGATGTTTACTTCTTGTCCGTGAAAAAGGCTTATGTTTTAATAGAGTCAAGCCATCTCCAGTCGGCCAGCAGAGAATGGAGGTGTTTTGTTGGTTTGTTTTCTTTTTTGCGATGGAACACATTCTCTGATGAGTGTATATTCCTAGCTGTTTATGGTTTTGCCAGTAGTGAGAATGGGATTTTTCATCCACACTTCCAGCAGGTCAGCGCATGTTAGCCGGGCATGTGCATCCTGCAACCTGCCACTTCAGCAGACTCAGTCTCCAGCTTGAACTTTCCAACGAGACAATCACATCCACTGCGGATAGTCATCTTTTCTCTCCTGCTTTCCAATTAAATATATATATTTATTTAACAAATAAATTTAAACGTGTATATATACATTTAACGAAAAGGCACAACTTCAGTATTTTTACAGCTCATTTCCTTCCCTTGCCTCATTGCATGGACCAGACTTTCCACACCTGCCTCCTGGTCTTGCCCCAACTTTAATGGAAATATTTGTCTTGCTGTTACGCATAAAGCAGGCGGAGCCTTGGAGAGGGCTGTTTGTTTTTTCTTTTTTCTTCTTAACCCGTCAGGGAGGATGTGGAGGAAGCGGCACGTCAGAAGCGCCCAGACCGTATCGTGCGCCCGCAGCAGCCCGCGGCCCCTCCCGGGCTGAAGTTCTCTCCGCGCTTCCGCTGGAACGGCGGCCGCCCGACCCCTCGGCTCCGGCTCGGGCGCTGACTCAGCCGCTCCGCCAGCGGCCTGGGCCGTGGCCCCCACGTCTGCGCCCCGCGCCCCGCGCCCCCCGCGCCTGTGCCCCCCGTGCCCCCAACTCGCCCTGGGCACCCCGCTCGCCAGCACCCCCCTCGCCCCCCGCGCCCCCGCGCCCCCCGCTCGCCAGCACCCCCCTCGCCTCCCGAGCCCCCCGCGCCCCCTGCGCCCCCGCGCCGGGCAGCCCCGCAGGGAGCGACCCGCGGTCGCCCAGGCTCGGCGCCGGCCCGGCCAGGACCCCGCGGCGCACGGGACGGGCCTCTCCAGGTAAGGAACGCGGGAGCTTCCCGGGCGGGGGCTCAGCATCGTGGGCGCTGCGAGGGCGCCGCGCGGGTTCCCGGCCGCGGGGACGATCTGCCCGCGGAAGTCGCGCTGAGCCCCGCCGCCGCCTCCGCGAGGGGACCCGCGTGGACACCGGGCCGGGTCCCCTCTCGGCGGAAGGCTGCGGCGCGGCGGGACCAGCTGCCCGGTGCCGGCTCCTGCGCTGCAGCGCCCGGTCACGCCGGGGCTCGGGTCGCCAAAGCGCGCGGGAGCGCGACGCCGTGTCCGCCCGGGCGCGGGGCCAAACAGACGCCTCGCCCCTTGGGAAGCCTCCCCACCTGGGGACCATCCCACCTGGGGACCCTCCCATCTGGGGACCCTCGGCCCCTGCCGCTGGCAGCTTGGGCAGTGCGAGGGGAAACTGAATCAAAGTTAGAAATTCTGTCTTGTCAAGTTCAGTCCCCAAAATTCAGTCTCTTCTCGTGACTGGCGGTGACATAGAACGGATTTTTCTCAGAGCAGCTGCTGAAGGTCACCACCGATGGAACTTCAGGGAAAGTTCCCCCGGGCGGCCTTGGTGGGATTTGTCCCGGTCCCTGGTGGAGAGCTTCCTCCAGGCTTTCCAGTATCCCCATTATCCGTGGGGAGGTGGAGACCGGTTCTGGGGACTGTGTTGGGGACTGTGTTACGGAGCTGAATCTCGTAACAGAGTCTCTGTCGCCCACGGGTAAAGTTCTGGAAAGGAAGCTGTTGGACAGTCCAAGGTGACACAGTAGGGTCACCGTGACCCGTCAGGATATGGCCCTGGGCCCAGGAGAAAAGTCCCTTTGCACCCTCGTGCCGTTGTCCCTGGGAGAAGCCCCTGCCACCCACCGTGCACCCCCTGCCAGGTTTTCCTTAATTTCCCTGTGGGTTTGCCTGAGCCCCCGGGATCCCAGCCAGAGGACCCGCGTTTCTGGCTGAACAGGGATACAGTCTTGCTCTTTCCTGTAAACTAGGTCCCCAGTGAGTTAGGGAGTCTGGTCCCCGAGGCTCTGGGGCTTGTCTTCTGCTCCCCTCGCCCTCACTGAGCCTCCTCCTGCCACGAGCTGCAGTCTCTGCCTGTGGTCTGTGGGGGCCTGCACAGTGGGTTTAGGGCATCGTGTAGCCAGGGCGCCCCCGGCTGTGATGTGACTTATACGCTGGGTTTTGATTAAGCCACATCTTCATGGATGGCTCAGCCTGAGACACATTCCAGCTTTGTGGACAAATAGGGAGAAAGAGCAGAACCCTACCTCCTTAGGAAAACCGCTCTGAAAGAGATAACTACATTTATCCAAAGGAGAAATTACAGGTAAGCTATCCATTCATTCCCTGTAATCTTTGCTTTAATGTATTCTGGTTCCAAAGGATTAATTTCCCAATCACCTTTTCCAGTAATGCTGTTTATTTTTCTGAACAAAATGCAAGTAATGAATGCGTAAAGTATGATGTGTCTCTGAACTCAGATAAGTGTGGAAAATTATACTAGATTTATGGCCATTACATGCTTAAGATGTGAACTTAAACAAGGTTATGGCGGAAAAGGGGGTAATTTTAAAAAATAATGTGAACCTTAATTAGTCTGAAAAAGAAATAGCTCAAACAGAAGTCCAGTTGCTGCGTGTAAGTTGTGATGTGGAGAACTGCTGTCTCTCCGGTTTCTTTCCTTGCTGGGTTAATGACAGACGCCGCCATTCGGAACACGCCGCTTGCTAGTTAATCTTCCTCCCGCAAATATTTACCCTGCCAGGCACACGGTCAGAGCGGACTCAGAACCTGCAGCCCTCAGCTGGTCTCTGTGTAGTAAATTGTTCAAATCCAATACTACTGCCATGACTTAAATGGAAAATGAAATGATATCAAGGAAAATGTCCTTAAATTATCCTGTCTGGCCACAGTAGAAAGAACAGTGCTTATAAAATTGACATGGTTCCAAGACTCTGAGGTTACAGCTTCTAATAAGTTCTAATGTAGAAAAAGACCATAATGGCTCTGAATTTTGGCATCGAAGACTCTGGAACTGGTCCGTGTCAGTGAATTTTTTAGGTAACTGATGTTCACTATTGAAAGTGACACCATTTGCAACCACGTGAGCTGTTTTGGAAGGAAATATTTCCAAAGTGCCTTGTGTGCTTCCTGCCTGCGGAGAGTTGGCTAACGGGGACTTGTGTGTTTGCTGGTGACGGGGGACCGGCCTGGTGATAAGCGGTTGTCTAGTGTCCACAGGGGACAGAGCACTGGCCTCCGTGTCAGTCAGGTCAGCTAGTAGTCCTGGCTCTGCCACTGGTCGGGGGACCTTAAGCTCGCTGCCTTCGTGAGTGTCGATCCTCCTATTTGTGAAACCCCGAGATGACCAATACCTCAAGGTCAGTTCCATTTATTATGCACTTACACGCGCTAAGCATTTTATGTGTGCGGCTATTTAACCCTCAGAGTAACGTCATCATCCAGTGTGCCTGATGGGGAGACTAGTCCTCGGAGAAGCTGCTCGACTGACCCAGGGTTCACGGAGGTGGGAGAGCTGGGATTCTAAACCGGGGTCGTCTGGTTTGGAAGCCTGTGTCCTTCCCGCCTGTGTTGCACCTACTGTATGGAATTGCTCAAAGAAAAATACCTTTGAGAGAACGCCAGCACTCAAAAAAAAAAAAAAAAAAATGTAGCTGCATTTAACTATGATTACCATTTCCGCCTTGTGAGGATTACATTAAATGAGATCATTCATGTTTGGGCCGTCTGTCAAAGGTCATGACTAGATCAGTTATCTTCTGGAAGCTCCTCACGGCCCCTGAGACTCAGTTTCCCCATTTATAAATTTAGGGAAGGATCGCCTTCCTTGCTGGGCCGTTGTGGGGGTCACAGCCGATGGTGTAGGCAGGAGCTAGCACGTGGTAGGTGCTTGGCAAGCACAGCCCTTGCGCACCTTTGCCTTCCGTGGTCTGCCCTGTCACTGCACTGTGGACACTGGTGCCCCATAGATTTCCTGTGTGTCCTCGAACACGTGCCTCTGTGGCTGGACATGCCCAGAAGGGTCCCTCCTGTGCCCCAGTGACGGTGCTGCTCCAAGCCCCTCCAGGTAGAGCCCCCGTGGGAAGGGACAGGTGAGGCCATGGTGAGGCGCAGGGGCAGGAACCAAGGGTGCCGCGCGAGCCGGTTTGAGGGTTCGGCGAACAGCAGCTGGTATTTGCTGTATCTCAGCACGTTTTGTGCAGTGGGGCCTGTCTCTGTCGACTGTGTCTCCCCCGAGGGTCCCCTCGAGCCTGGCTCAGAGCTGGGTGAAAACACAAAGGAAAACAGCTTCGTCCCGGGCGTTCTCTGGGTCCCGGGGCATCTGGGTGCCTTGACTTAGATTCATGCTGCTGCCTGTGAGCAAACAGCGCCCCGAGAAAGCCTGCCTTTGTTCGTTGGATCTATTTTTACTTACATGTGACATTTGCCACTGATTTTTATACATTGTACAAAATGTCTCCAATAAACAGATGCATTTTCAAGAGCTCTTATCAATGAAACAAATCGATAAGAAACAAATTAGCTTCTAAAATCCTGTTCCCCTTAAGAGATCTGGAAAGTTCTCAGGACTTCCAGAAGGAGTCTTCAGGAGTCAGGAACTGATGCTGTTGCCGAGAGCTGTTGCTGTGTAGCTGGCGGGGTGTTGGCGGGACGCGGTTCCGGTCCACAGACAGTGAGGGTTTGCGGATTAGTTAGCGGGGGACCAAGGCCGCGTCCTCAGCTGGGATGCGGGATGTTTTGGCAGAGCAGGCCAGGGCAGCAGGGTTGCGGGGGGACGGAGAACTTGGTCCTACTTGGGGGGAGGGACAGGGGCAGATCCAGGTTTTCTGGGCCCTGAAGTTTATGCCATTTGGGCATAAACCCTCCTTAATAAAGTAATGCAAAATTACGAAAAGTACAAAAGTGAATACATAGGATGAGAAAATAAGCCACAGCAAATTGCAAATAATAAAAAAGATTTTTTAAAAATCCTAATTGTAAAGAAAGATAAAAATATGGATACCACAGACATCACAGAATCCATCAAAACTTAACGTAATTTTCCCAGTTAACCGCGTGCCTGACTTGCCTCTGTGCGTGTTTGTTCCTCCCCTTCACGGCTGACCTTTGATCTCTTCACATTTCAACTGCTTTTGTGACTTCATTTCTGCAGAAAGTAGAAGCATCTGCAGTCTTCTCGCACGGTTGATCAGTCTTTGACTGTCGCTGGAGTGGTTTCAAATCGCTTCTTTTAGCTTCGTTGCCCAGTACGGGCGATGCCGTTTCTGAGGAACCCTCCACCAAAGTTCTGCCGCACGTGAGCTACGCGATGTCTGGCGTGTCCAGTTTCTTAGGTGCTGATGAGTCCCCATCGCTGCTCCTTGACTGGACGTCGCTCCTGACCAGGTGTCTCTGACGTCCACACTGTGGCCGTGCCTCAGGAGCTTCCTCTCGTCTTCACTGGTGTCCGTGTTTCATGTCAAACCAGCACGGATTCAGTAAGAGCAGCTTCTCAGACCAAGGGAGGAGCCGGGCCAGCCGTCCAGGCCGGCGCAGGGGACGGGCAGGCCAGAGGCCGCACGGAGCGGGAGGGGCGTGAGCACAGACAGGCCCGCCGACAGCTGCGGAGCCAAAGGGCTGTCCGTGAGCCTCAGAGCGTGGGACAGCCAGTGGAGCGTGTTCAAGTCATCGGCCGACAGACAGATCGCTTGAGTCCTCCCTGCCACTCGGTAAACAGCCTGCGGAACTTTGCTCTCTGTGACCAAATACATGTTAGGTCATAAAATATGAAGTGTCCAATTTGAATCAAAAGTTTAGTTGATTATATCTCAAACAAGAAGCAGTGCAATTAATCAAAGTGTGTGCACCTAAACTGGCGACACAGTTTTGCCATCTTAGCGGTAGCTTATTTATGCCAGCAGCGAAGAAGCCTGGAGAGCGAGTGGTGATGAAATCGCAAAATGTGGTTTCCACAGCTTGTTGAGAATTGAATATTTGTCCTTGTAAGAAGGGATCCAAAGCGCAGAAGTGGTAGTCAGTTGGTGCAAGGTCTGGTGAACACAGTGGATGACAGAGAGTTTCCAAGTCCAGCCTCTGTAGTTTGAGCAGCGTTGTTTGTGTGACATGTGGTTGAGCAGAGTTGTCTTGTAAGAGGATTGACCTGTCCCTGTTGACCAATCTCAGCTGCTTAATTACAAGCATCCTCATCATTTCATCCAGTTGGCTGCAGTGAACATCCACTGTCATCGACTGACCAGGTGTCATGAAGCTGTAGTGGATGATACCAGCCCTGGACCACCTAAAGGACACCATTAGCATTTTTGATGAATATTTGGTTTTGGACTATGTTTCAGCACTTCATCTTTATCCAACCATTGTGTTGAACACTTGTGATTGTCAAAGAGAATCCATTTTTCATCACACGTAACAATACTGTATAGAAATGGTTCACCTTTATGTCGTGACAACAAAGAAAGGCAAGCTTTGAGGCGATTTCTCTTCTGACACTCCTTAAATTCATGCGGTACCCATCTATCCAGCTTCTTTACCTTGTCCATTTGTTTCAGATGGTCCAATATTGTTGGAATAGAAACGTCAAACCTTGCTGCTAATTCACGCGTAGGTTGAGATGGATTCGCTTCCACTACAGCTTTCAGTTCATCATTTTCCACCTTGGTCTCAGGTCACCCATGTGGGTCATTTTCAAGACTAAAATCACCAGAACAGAACTTCTCAAACCATCTACATACTGTGCATTCATTAGCCACATCCTTCCCAAACATTTCATTGATATTTTGAGTTGTGTGTGCTGCATTGATTTCACAACGGAGCTCATATTTGAAAATAACACAGATTTTTGAGTTACCTGTGGTTTCACAAAAATTGCTCTCAAAAGACTTGAAAGATAATCACAAGCCAGACCATGCATTTGAAAGAACGAGGATGTACCTTCACAATAAAACAGGAAGTGTCAATGTGAAATGCCAGAGATATCAACTGTCAAACTTAGTGCTTAAAGAGATCAGACATTTCATACTTAGCCGAATATCTACCACTAAACCCAAACTAAACGTAGCCCAACTCAGCTTCTCCTTGGCCTGATCCCCCAAATGCTGCAGATTCTCAAAGGCTTCCATGCTGAAGGGGAAGTGAGCCCAGTGGTAAGGACTTGGAACAGAAAAAGGCGGTAGTTTTAATCAATTGCAGTTAATATCCTTCGGAAATTTTACTAAAATATATGACCACGTGAACATACTGTCAGGGAGCGTGCCTCCCAGGGTCTTAGAAGGGGCCCATGCAAGTGAAGTGCTCTGGATCATAAGCCCATTAGCTTCATGGGTAAATATACCTCTGAAGTGGGACACAGAAAATCAGGGAAGGCTTTCTGGAGGAAGGGGCAATGGAGCCAGGGCTTGGAGACTTTGGCTGGTCAATGAGGATGGACATTCCTGGTTCAGGGACAATGGAGAAGAGCAGCTAGGCTGGAATGGGGGTGCATATAGGAGAGGAGGCTGGGAGGCTTGGATGGAGCCGGGCCATGGTTGCCCTTCACTCTGTGGATAATGGGGACCTATTGCTGATTAATGTGGCCATCTGGGATGGGTAGGTGGGCAGCAAGAGACCATAGGAAGGACCCGGGCACAGAGGGCTGTGGGCTCAGGGAGCCTGGAGAGCAAGAGCTGAGGGGAAAGGGCTTCAGAAGGCAAAGCCACAGAGGCGGGAGGATCACTTGAGGCCAGGAGTTCAAGACCATCCTGAGCAAGAGCGAGACCCTGTCTCTACAAAAAATAGAAAAATTAGCCAAGCACGGTGACTCACACCTGTCATCCTAGCACTCTGGGAGGCCAAGGCAGAAGGGTCACTTGAGCTCAGGAGTTTAAGACCAGCCTGAGCAAGAGTGAGACCCCATCTCTACTAAAAATAGAAAAAATTAGCAGGGCATGGTGGTGGCACCTATAGTCCCAGCTACTGGGGAGGCTGAGGCAGGAGGATGGCTTGAGCCCAGGAGTCTGAGGTTGCAGTGAGCTGTGGTGATGCCACTGCACTCTAGCAGGGGTGACAGAGTGAGATCCTGTCAAAAAAAAAAAAAAGCAAGCAGAGCCTCCAGGGCTGGGACACGGGTGGGCAGAGAGTGACGGGCGGCATGGTAGATTTGTTGACACAAGTGTCACCATGAATGTGAGTGACACATTGTGCTACGACATTATGATGGCTATGACATCACTAGGCAATAGAACTTTTCAGCTCCGTCATAATCTTCTGGGACCACCGTCATGGACGGAAACGTTGTACGCACAGGGAAGCCTATTGGGGACAGGGAGGGGTTGGCAGGGTCCCGCGAGGTGGTGGCGGGGCGGAGGCTCCGGGTCTTAACTACAGAACCACAGATGACGGCGCTGTGGGGCTGAGAGCCACATCCCGGGATCCCCCAGTGAAGACGCCCAACCGCAAGCCTGGCCCCAGGAGAGAGGCCAGGCTGAAACAGAAAGGGGGACTTGATTTCCCCTGCAGCATAGCAGTCTCGTCATGCCAGTCCCAGGACGCCTGCCACCCCTGCCAAGCGAGCCCACAGCCGGGCTGTGCGAATGGGCACGATCCAGGGCGAGCTCCCTCCGAGCCGCTGAGCCGTGGAGCCCGTCCGGTTCGGGCTCCGCCAGGGGCACGTGTGCACCGTGGCCGGTGGATCGGGAGGGCGCTGCCCTGCACGCCTTCTGCCGCTGGGCTGAGCAGGACACACTCGCCCTAGGCTTCCGGCTCAGGCTCTGCTGGGCCCCGGACGGCGCGGAGGTTGAGTCCGTCGCGCACCCTGAGTGGAGGAGCACAGGAGCCAGCGGACTGCTTCTCCGTCTGCTCGGCCAGGCTGGGAGGGCTGCCCCAAACTGGGGCAGGATCCCCTTCCCTGCCTCCCCCTGACCCTCTAGGGAGGAGCAGCTGGGGGCAGAGGAACAGCCCTGGCTGTGAGACACAGAGAGGTCGTGCAACCTGCCCAAGGTCACACAGCCACCAAGGGGCAGAGCCATTAGTCAAACTCTGGGGGACGGAGCCTCAGCCTGCCACTCTCTGCGTCCCACTGTCTCTGCCTCATCAAAGAAGGTCGTGTTCGAGAAGCAAGGAGCAAAACCTGGCAGGCTCGTCCACACTGGCCTGAGTGATTGGGCACCATGGGGGGCTGGGCACAGACCACACGATGCAGCGGTTTTGATAAAAGGGACATTTTGGACATCTTGACACAGGTGATTAACACAGCGCCGTCAAAGGAGCTTGGTCAAATCACGGACTCACAGTTGTGTCCAGATGTTGTGTGCAGTGCACAACCCGCGCCACCCTCCCCAGCCCTGCCTCTGCCCCGGTTCTCACCCTCCCCGACCCTAATCGCCCTGCTGATGTAGCACAGTGTCGGGTGAGAACAAAACGTGTTGAATCATTTGTTTTCTGAGCTTCATCCAAACGCCCCAGGTCTCAGAGGAGCAGCCTCCAAAATGTCAGGTTTCCATAATCAGTCTGTCCCCAAAGCCTCCCCCCAGGAAGTCTGCACATGCGGTGAGGTGCGACGCGGGGGTCTTCTTTGTCTCCCGGTTTCCGGGCGTTGCCCTGCGCACCGGGCCTGGGTCCCCTGAAACAGCGTGCTGCGCTGCCGGGCAGGGCCTGGGCCCAGTGACCTGCTCAAGGTCACCCAGCTTCTCCACAGCAGGCTTGCTGCTCCTCCAGGGATGCCCTTGCTCTCTGCCTGCGGGGTGGAGGAGGCAGGCGGGGAGCCCTGGACGGTGACCCCGTTCCTAAGCAGCCCCTGGGTGAGCTCCATGGGTTCCCAAGGGCCACGGGCGCCCACCGGGATGTCGTCTGTCCTGGTAACGTCTTTACAGACACAGCCAGTCCTGCAGCTCAGACATGTGCAGAACCACAGCTGCCTGCCTGGGGGGCGGGGCCGTCAGTTTCGGGGAGATTAACTACTCCCTGAGACGGCCAAGTCGGTTGCTTGCCGCTCACCGTGGCCGGTCTGAGTCACTGTGGGGCACGTGGGGGGGGCGTGGGCTTGCGGAGCTCCCCTGAGCCCTTTGTTCAGGCAGAATCGGAGCCTGCACGGTGCGGCCCCCAGCCCTCCGAGCTCACTTTGGGCAGGGAGGAAGACCTGGTCACTGTGGGATGTCCCCTTGTCAAAGGAGACCAGGTTGTGCTCGGGGGAGGCCACCCCGAGAGCCGGGCAGGGTGTGCAGCCTGTCGGACAGGAGCTTCCTGGGCTCCTGCAGCCGGGCGGGGGTGGGGCCCCCACAGCGGAAACCGCAGAACCAAAGTGTGATCCACCGCGACGCTGTTACTGCGTCAATGTCCTCGCTTTCTCTGGGTCAGGAGCGTGCTGGGTGCTTGAGACGTATATTCTCATTTATTCTCAGAAATCTGACAAGATTCATTGGGATATTATTATCCCCATTTTAAGCTAAGGAAACTGAGACTGGAAGAAGTTGCACGGCTTGTCCAGTGCCACCGTGCAGTGGCCAGGCAGCCAGACCTGCGCCTGGGTGTCGCGTCTCAGGCCCCCGACCCGGCGCCTTCTGCTGAGAAGGGAGCGCTCTGCAGGCGTCTGGGATCTGCTCTCACCCGGAAGGGGCTTTGGGGTCTTGTGCCGGTGGGACGTGACCACGAAGGCACACACACCTGCGCACACCCACCCATGCTTTGGGGAGGTGGAGGGTTTGATTTCAGGGAGTGGGGGCCCCGGACAGAGCAGCACGGGTTCAGGGGGGGCGTGAAAGGGCCCCTTGAGCGAGGGCAGCGTCACCCTGCCGGGACGGCTCCCACTACTGTCCCTGCTGTTCAGCTCCATTTCATCGTTTGCAGGAGAAAGGCTGATTCTTTGAATTAACAATAACAACAACAAAAATCCATCAGAGACTCTCTGCCAGTGTTTAGTGAAGTAACAAGTAAATGATTACCTGAAGACCACAGATGAAATTGGGATCAGATTAGAAATGTGAGCTCTATTTCCCAAAAATTGCTTTGGCCACTGGTCTGATCTAAGGTGGACGAACGTCTCCAAGCACACGGGACTGTCACGCGATTCCTCTGGGATTCAACGCGGGTGGGTGCGTGGGAGCAGGGGCCAGCCCTTCCGCAGCATTCCATCCACGCCACGCGTCCTCGCTGCCTGGCCACAGCCGCGCGTCACCACACTCGGTGCCTGTCACTGCGTCCCTGCGGGCCACTCCCCCGTGCCCATCCCAAGTCTGTCTCTCCAGCCACAACCAAACCCCACAATTCCCACAGCCGTGTCTCGCTGTGGCCCCGAAGCGCCACCCCATCCCGGTGCCCGGGACAGGGACTGTAGTCACCTTGCTTGGCCTGATGACCATAACAACCATCGTTAATGCTTAAACACCACCGTGAATGGAAAATCTTTTCTGAAACACAGATTATGCACAGAAAGCAGCTGCTGTTCTCAGTGTGCACAGACCTTCCTCTTGTCGTTAGGTGGGAAGCGTTTCTGCAGAAGTTACTGTGCTTTCTCTCCTCCCTCCCAGGTCTGTGACCTCCAGCCTGGCCCAGCCTGGGCCACAGCCCGCCAGGGAGTTAGTGTCGCGGAAACAGGGCACGGGAGCCGCCAGCTCCTCAATCAGAAATGCGACTGTGCAGCAGAATAATAGCCTCGCCAGCCAGGCTTTTTTCTCGAGAAGAAATCTTCCAAACTCCCTCATTTCCTTCTTTATTTAGCATATCACAAAGCAATTTAGAGGAGTTGGCTCATCAGTTCCTCCCCCTGGGTTGGAGCCATGTTCATGTCCTCAATGAGGTGTGAGCTGCATTCCGGAAGGAGAAGTTGACAGGGGAAGTTGACAATAAAAGATAGGACAGAGATGGCAGAGGGGATGGTGCGAGAGAGAAAGTGGCAGGACCGTGTCTCCTAATCTCCTCTCCCCGCTTAGGTTCGGAAGGGGCCGGGTGCACGAAATAACCTGAGAAGCACCGAGCCCACTTGGGACATCTCGCGACGCCCGTGTGAGCCTGGGGCGAGGCAGGCACGGAGAGCAGGGGTCAGACTCCAGGGCAGAGTGAGACTCGGTACCAACAACAGGAAGGTAACTAGAAAGTCTCTAAATGTTTGGAAATTAAGCAACATGCTTTTAAATACCCATGAGTCACAGAATAAATCATGATATGAGTTAGAAAATATTCGGGGCTCATGGGTTGCAGCCAAAGCACTACTTAGAGGAACATGTATAGCTCCAAATGCAGGTGTTAGAGAAGAAGAAAGGTCTGACATCGACAACGGAAGCTTCCAACTTAGTGAGGTAGAACAGGCTGGCAAAGTGAAGCAGAGAAAGTCAAAGGAAGAAAATAATAAAGATAAGGGTGGAAATCACTGAAATCAGAAAGCAACACAACAAAGCTAAGTAAGAGTTGATTCTTTGCAAAGATTGATAAAATTGATACACTGGTGCAGAAAATAAGAAAGAAAACGCCAATGACCAGTGTCAGGTGTGACAAGGGTGTCACTGTGGCTAAGACTGGCAGTAAAAATAGGAAGACAGCAGCGTGAACAACTTCATCTCAATAAATTTAACAATTTGGATGAAATGGACAAACTTCTTTTAAAACACGGCTTACCAACTAGGTCAGGATGGGAGTGGCCCTGGGTTTAGCTTTTTGAGCTACCCTCAGTTTCCGTGTAGCTGTGGGGCCCGCAGGGTCTCCGCACCCCGTGACAGAGACCGGGGCGAGTGGCAGGGCCCCCAGGCCAGGTGGAGAGCAAGGGTGGGGGAGCAGGGGGGGGAGCATGGGGGGGAGCGGGGTGGGGAGTGGGGGGCTCAGAGATTTGCAGCCCGAGATGGAGACACAAAGCCCAGCGACTGGGGCCCACAGCTGGAGCACTGGGGGCCTGCGGGGTGCGCAGGCCGGGCGGCCGGGGTGTTGCCCGGAGACCACGCGGACACAAAACCCTCACAGGGCTCCGCTCAGATCCAGGCACATCTTAGGGAAGGAGGAAAAAGAAAACTATCTGAAGGACCTCAGACTTTTCCCTGGAGAGCCTGGACGTTGCCTTAAGGTACTGCACGAAATCATCGGATCAGATGAAATTTAGGCTGTGTCAGACACTAGGAGAAAGATTACTTCAGTTACAGGCAAAACAGAGGCGTTACATTTTCTCTGCACATCAGCGTTGTGGTATGAATGATTTTCAATTTTGATACATTGCCTTATTTCCAAGGGGAAAATAGAAATGTCAAAGTATAATTTTCAAAAGGTTAAAATTATGACTCTCGTGCAAATATACAGAGTAAGCAAGTGGCAATGGTTTATGTAATTCCCTAAGGAGGAAGCTGGCAAAACGGTAAATCCGGGGCTTGGTCTGAGTGTCTGACACCTAATCTCCAGTCAGCGGCGAGCGGGGCCTGGGAGGCGCGGAGGGGGTGGGGACAGGCCCCCCACGTGCGGTCAGTGTCCTGCTAACGGAGGCCCGGAGCGCCTCGCCCCTCCCGCCACGTGAGGACACAGTCAGAAGGCGCCATCGGGGCGAACGGGCCCTCCCCAGACACGAATCTGCCCTGTCTGACCGTGAACCTCCCGGGTCGCAGAACTGCGAGAAATGAGTGTTTGTTGTTTATACGCCGCCCGGTTTACGGCATTTTCGCTATAGCAGCCCACACCGGCTGAGACGGTGGGCTGGCGCAGAATGCAAGACAGCGAAAGAAAGGTTGTAGAGTAAGATCGCCGGCCTGCGTCCCACAGGACAACGGAACTGCAGGCTTCGGGACGGTGTCCTCTACCAGACAACGTTCCTTGCCTTGCATCGGGCGAGAGTTGTCTGTGCTGCTGCCCGTTCTCTGCAAGTTACGTCCACCCTTCCGAGCTGTGCCAAATTCTAATCCGCAGCAAGAAGCAGGCACAGCCCCCGAGAATCAGGTAATCCGGGGCCAGCCCGCTAGACACAGGTCCCCTGCTCCCTGTGTGAGGTGAGCGGGCCCAGACAGCACTGTCATTCCAAGGCGTGACGTGAGAGGAGCGAAGGCTCAGGGCTGGGACGAAGGCCGAGCCGAGTGAGGACTTGCAGACGGGGGCAAATGGCCACCAGCCCGAGAGGCCAGAGGGACCAGGCACGGCCAACGGTCACCTCCCAGGGAGCAGAAGCCAGCAGGGACCCACGGACACGGCACAGACCTGAAGATGCCCCCTGTCCACCGCCACGGGGACGTGCAGCGTGACCCATTTCACTGCATTTCGCGTCACTGCCTTCCACGGATCCTGCGTTTTCTGTAAACTGAAGGTTTGCGGCGACCCTGCACCGAGCAAGTCCGTCGGCACCGTTTTCCCAACAGCACGGGCTCACTTCGCGTCTCTGTGCCTTATTTTGGTAATTCTTGCAACATTTCAACCTTTTTAATCACTACTGTACCTGTTAGTGTGACTTGTGGCTAGTGATCTTTGATGTCACTGTTGTAACTGGTGGGGACACCAGGAACCAGGCCCATCTGAGACGGTGAATTGACTCGTGAGTGTTCTGTGTGCTCTGTTGGCCATTTCCCACCTGTCTGCCTCCCCGCGGACCTCCCTGTTCGCTAAGGGACAGCAGTATTGAAATTATGCTAATCAGTAACCCTACGGTAGCCTCTAAGCGTTCGAGGAAAAGAAGAGTCACACGTCTCTCTCTGTAAATCGCAAGCTAGAAATGATGAGACTTAGTGAAAAGGGTGTGTCAGAGTCCAAGACAGGCCAACAGCCAGGCTTCTTGTGCCAAACAGTCAGCCAAGTTGTGACTGCAAAGGAAAAGTTCTTGAAGGAAATTGGAAGCGCTACTCCAGTGAACACATGAATGGTAAAAAAACGAAACAGCCTGTTGCCGATGGGGAGAAAGTTTGAGTGGTCTGCGCAGATCAAACCAGCCACGACACTCCCTGAAGCCGAAGCCTCGTCCACAGCAAGGCCCTGACTCCTCGATTCTGCGAAGGCCAAGAGAGGTGAGGAAGCTGCAGGAGACAAGTTTGACGCCAGCAGAGGCTGGTTCGTGAGATTTAGGGAAAGAAACGTCTCCACAACATGGAAGCGCCAGGGGAAGCAGCAAGTGCCGACGTGGAAACAGTAGCAACTTATGCAGAAGACCCGGCTGAGATCACTGGTGAAGGCGGCTACACTAGCAACAGATTGTCAGTGTGGATGAAACAGTCTTAGGTTGGAAGCAGATGCCATCTAGGACTTCCATAGCTACAGAGAAGTCAATGCCTGACTTCAAAGCTTCAAAGGACAAGAGGACTCCCCTGTTCGGGGCTAATGGAGCTGGTGATGTTAAGTTGAAGCCAACGCTCATTTACCATCCTGGAAATCCCAGGATTCCTAAGAATTATGCTATATCTACTCTGCATGTGCTCTATAAATGGAACAACAAAGCCTAGACGCCAGCACATCTGTTGATAGCATGGTTTACTGAGTATTTTCAGTCCACTGTTGAGACCTGCTGTGCAGAACAAAGGGTTCTTCTCAAAATACTGCTGCTCATTGACAAGGCACCTGGTCACCTACGAGCGCTGATGGAGCTGTACACGGAGGTTAACATGTTTTCACGCCTGCCAACATGACATCCACCCTGCAGCTCATGGATCAAGGAGGGATTTTGACTTCCAAGTCTTACTGTTTAAGGAATACATTCTGTTAGGCTATCGCTGCCATAGATAGTGATTCCTCCAATGAACCTGGACAGAGTAAATTGAAAACCTTCTAGAAGTGGCTCAGCATTCTAGATTTCATTATGAACATTCATGATTCGTGGGGTGGGGATCAAAATATCAACATTAACAGGAATTTGGAAGAAGCTGATTCCAACCCTCAGGGATGAATTTGAGGGGTTCAGACTTCAGCGGGGGAAGTAACTGGAGATGTGGAGACGGCAGGAGAACCGGAATGACCAGTGCGGCCTCTCCGTGTGCAGGGAGACAGGGACGAGGAGCCTGCAGATGTGACGGCTGCTGCAATCTCATGATAAACCTTCTGTGGGTGAGGAGCTTCTTACGGATGGGCAAGGAAAGTGGCTTACTGAGGTGGAATCTACCGCTGATGAAGATGCCGTGAACGCTGTTGAGATGACAACAGAGAATTTGGAAAGCTACATGAACGCAGTTGATAAAGCAGCAACAAGAGTTTGAGAGAGTTGACTCTGGTTTTGAAAGAAGTTCTGCTGTGGGTAAAATGCCGTCAAACAGCTTCACACGCTGCAGAGAAATCTCTCAGGAAAGCAAGAGTCAGTTGATGCGGCCGACGCCACTGTTGTCTTTTAAGAAATTGCCGCGGTCGCTCCAGCCTGCAGCCCCCGCCACCCCGACCACTCAGGAGCCGCCAACATCGAGGCAAACCCTCCACTGGCAATTAGATTACGACTCGCTGAAGGCTCAGATGGTTATGGGCATGTTTTAGCAATCAAGTATTTTTAAATTAACGTATGCTATAGATATAATGTTATTATATTATATATTTTAATGCTATTACACACTTAACAGACTACAGTATACTGTAAACATAACTTTTATATGCACTGGGAAACCAAAAAATGTGTGCGACTCACTTGGTTCCGCTATTTGCTCTACCGTGGTGGTCTGGAACCAAACCTGCGGCATCTTGGAGGTGTCCCTGTAGTGACCCCTCGTGCACCCAGACGTCAGGCTGGGGGGCAGCCAGGAGAAGGGGCAGAACCCACAGAGCCTGCACATGTTCTTAAAGGACGGGCCATCAACATCTTCCCTGGTGGGAAGTGGAAAATTGAATGACTAAGTATTTAAACCGAAAAGAGACGTCTAAGTGTGGAAGACTGTCATGCTGTTAACTAGTAAGCTTGCTCCACCGCCCGGGTGGCTGGGTGCCCACAAGGGGCTCTCGATCTGCCGTGGGAGCCGGAGGGCTTTCACCCTGCACGCCGGGCAGTGTGGACAGCTCCTGCATCCCGGGTGTTTGGCGGTTTTGCTTTCCTTTGTAACATGAAAGAAGCAGCTAGAATTCAAGATTCAAGGGAAACACGTAGCAAATGACGTATTTCACAAAACAGAAGTAAATTTTAAATAGAATCTGCTGCGAACACTCAATAAAGCTCCGCAAACCGTGACCCCCTGAATAAGACACGAAGGACAGACCAGCACGCGGGTGAAAGAGCAGAGTCGGGAAACATCCCGCCCATTTCTAAATGGTGAGTTCATTCCTCTTTCTGCTCTTTCTTCACATCGCTCTGAAATCACCAAAGAAGTAAAAAATGCCTGTGAACGTCTGCAGCCGTGCTTGGAAACGGGTCAGGGTGCTCTCGAGAGAACGGTGAGGACTTTCTGGAAGACGGGACTTGTGTGGGGTCAGACTGACAGCCGAGGGCTGGCCTCGGTCAGGAGAGGCTGCACCTCTCCAGGGCGTCAGACGGGCGTGAGTGGCTGCTGAAGGGCAGCTGGGAGGAAGCCGACACGGGGCACCTGCGGGCTGGGACGTGTGCCCATCGCATTCCCTGCTCCTCCCAATGGCTCATGCACGCGAGGACTTTGGGCTCTCCGGCCCCAGCTTGCACCCTGACCCCAGGCACCTGCCCGCCCCTCAGCTCTCTGGAGAAGGGTCAAAATTTAAATGGGATGTGGGCAGGATCAAAGGTCAGAGTAGAAACTCCCCCTCCCCCCCAGAGGCCCCGCTGCTCCCCACAGAAACCCCACCCACGGTGGCACGTGTCCGGGGGGCCCTGTCCAAGGTTGGGGATCAGGCATTTTATATCAGGGGTGCTCTGAACATACTTTATTTTCTGAAAGAACTACGTTTGTGAATTTTACGTATACTGACAAGCTTTTGAAAATGTATTTAATTTTGTAATGTTTACCAATGATTTATTTACAAGCTATTGACTCAAATAAATGGAGCTGCTTATAAAAAAAGAGAGAGGAGTGGGTGGCTGTCCCCAGGGTCCCCAGCAGGGCAGCAGAAGGCCCTGGGGTCAGAGGCAGGGTGGCTGCGAGGAGGCCCTGGAGCTCAGCCCGGGGACTGGGAGAAACTGGAAACTCAGTTTGTTTGTAATCTGAGCCAATTGAACACAAAAAGAAAAAGTGGCAACGTAGGAAGACAGAGCTAAAACTGTTCTTTGCAGAAATTACGGTTTTCTAAATAGAAAATATAAACCAATAGATTAGTAATAGTTCTCAATAAATTTGCTGGATTTAAAATTTGTCTATAAAAATTTATATTGTTCCTATACATCGACAGTGAACAATTATGATTTTTGTAAAAAATCAATACCATACTATAAACCACAAAATACCTAGAAATAAATAGAAACTGTGCTTTCTCATAGAGAAAATTATAAAACATGATTAACAGACATGAATTAAAGTCTGAATACTTTTATCATGCATGGGAAGATTCCATATCATAAAGATGATAATTCATTATGAATTAAATTTTAAATTCTTGCAGTTCCAATCAGCATCCCAGCAGAGTTCCTCACAGACTCAGCAAGACGATCCCAACACACATCAGAGCGTGCGAGGCCACAGTCCTCTTGAACAGAAACTACATGGCGGGCAACTGGGAGGAGCACAGAGCAAGATGTATCATAAAGCCATTTTAATGCAGTTTGACATAGTATGTCATCGGCACAGGGACAGAGAGTAAACAACTTCAGAAAGCTAGAAGGCCCAGAAATGGACCAGCGTATAGATGGGAACAGAAGTGGCATCAAATCACCAGGGAAGGGACAGACCAGTCAATAAACATGGGTGAGAGAATTGTTTACCCACGTGAGGAGACATAAATCTGAACCCCCACACGAAAATCCATTTCAGATGGATTAAAACCCTAAATGTGAAAAACAACGTCTCAGAATTCTAGAATATACATACAGGAGAATATGTTTATGACAAAAGGACAGGAAAGGATTTAAGAAGTCACAAAAAGCATAAATTATAAAGGAAAAGATTAATGAGGCTCACTGCATGAAAATTTAAAACATCTGCACACAAACAACTAGAATTCTAAGAACAACCTTGAAAGACGACCCGCAGACGGGGCGTAAAACCGCAAAGCACGAGACCCGTGAAGAAATGTCACCTAGAATAAAGGTGAAATCTAAACGGCAAGCGAGAAAATCAACCCAATAATTTGAAAAGGGGAAAACTAAATCCCCAATAAAAGTATGAAAAGATGCACAACACATTAGAATTCAGGGAAATGCAAATTAAATCCATGATGACGTACGATTCACACCCACCATAGTGGCAGAAATTCCAGTCTGATGATACCAGGTCATGTCAAGGTTGGGAAATGGCAGAGGCTTCCAAGGACTGCTGGTGACAGCCTTGGTTGGGGACGACCACTTGGGAGGAAAAATAGGCCACATCTAATAAAGTTGGAGATGTGCCTGTTACATGACTCAGGAATTCCATACCAATTGATGGACTCTAGGAAAAACCTGGCCCACGTTTACCTGCATAAGAATGTTCACTGAAGCATTGTTTTTATAAATAAAAAATTTGAAATAAAAGTCCATTAATTGGACTGGTAGTAGCACCTGGCCAATATTTAAAGTTTTAAAACCACAGGAAATAACACTCAGTGTGGTGTGTGAATACATTCTTACATAGTAAAAATATTAAATGTGCACGGAAATGATTCGTAACCACTGCGGTGTTGGACTCACCTCTGGCGAAGGAAAGTGGGAGATGGGCTCCAGCTTGAATTCCAGCTGGGCTTCCTCCAGGGGCGGGATGCTCTCTTTCTTCTGTAAAAAGGAAATAAACATGACGAAGTGTAAACATTGGTTAAAGTAGATGGTAGGTAAACGGATATTCTAATTGTCTGCATGTTTAACTATTTCAAATAAAATGTTGGCAGGAAAAGATAATAGATAATATTTAGGGAAAAAGGTAAAATAATAATAAGAAAGTTTATTGGAAAGCAAAAGAAAGTATACAATTGATGTAAAACTGCAATAATTTTAAAACACCAAAAAATGGAGAAACTTCTGGAAAGTCTGACCAAGAGGAAACATGGATAAATAACATGGACAATAAGAAGTAAGCAAATAATCACAGCCAAGAAGGACACAGAAAGTAATAACATTACGTATGTAATGTGATGTAAGTGAAGTTGCATTTTTACATAATATGGACAGTTTCCCAGCAAGTCATAAATTCCCCAAACTGTTACAACTCGAGGTAGAAACTGGCAATGCATTGGCTTCTATACAAGAAATTGAAAAGCGTTGACCATCACCCATTTCCGGAAGTGACCCCAGTCACAAGCTAAGTTAAAACCTTATAAGGAACTGATAATTCCTCTTACTTAACCCACTGGAGAGCACACAAACATGTAGAAATATTTCCAATTTGTGCTAAGAAATTAGCTTAACCTAGATATAAAAATCTAACAAAATAGTACACAAAAAATAAATTCCATTTTACTTAGTAATGGCTGTAAAAACCCCAAATAAAATACTAACATTTGAATCCAGCAGGGTATTAGGAAGTAGCGTACCAAGGAAGCTCTGCTCCAGGATATAAATCGGGTTCAACATTAGGATATCTGTTCCCAGACAGCGGAGAAAAACACACCCTGGAAAAGTTCCGAAGGTCATGAGAACACTAGGAACGGCCAGTGTGTACCGAGTACTTGGCGTACGTCAGACACTGCGGTAAGAGCCTCATGTTTGCTTTAATCCTCCCCACAAGCCTGTGGAGCTGGTAGTATTATTACCCCTTTTTCCACATAAAGGAACTAAAACTTAGAGAATTTAAATACTTTGCCCAGGCTAGGAATAGAAATTCCTTAGCTTGAAGGAAATTATTGACCCAAATTAATAGCCAACATGACAATGGTTGAGTAGGATTCCAGCTCTTTGCCTGATCCCTGGGAATCCTGTCTCGATTTTCTAGATTATTCTTTGCCTCCCCAAGGCTCGGCGTGTTGCCATTCAGCCCGTACCAGAACTGAGGCCCAGCTTGCAGCTGGCACTGAACAAATACAGGATGGCTTTATCCCATCGTGTCCTGGCACTGCAGCCACCTCCCGCCATCGGAACCAACTCCAGGAAACCATCGATGTTGATTGGAGGCCCCCTGGGTAGTGTCAAGTCACGGCACTCGTCAGCGATCAGAACTTAAGGGTCTGGTCCCCTGTGGGGATCTCTGACCAAATCATTTGCCCTGTCTGAGCCTCGCTGGCCTCTCCAACTCTAAAATAATGGCGCTGGACTGGGTAGTCTCCAGAGTCCTCACTGCCGATTCTGCTAATGCATGGAAAGACTGATGATCCCAAAACAAGGCGCAAATGACTCCTTCAGTTGCAGCAAAGCGCGCGTCACCCTGCTGGCCCCTGCTGCTACCTCACCGTTGTCAAGTTTGTGGGACGGAAACGAGAACGTCTGGATTCGTGGCTGAAAACAGAAGGAATGGGTTCTCTGGGAAAGAAGCTTCTCCTCCCTAGCTGGCAAAACTCTGAGCTTTTGTTGGTTTGCCCTTCGAGCACAGAAAATAGTTCGTGCAGCTCTGCAGAGGATGTTTGTGTGAATTAGGGGGAAATACTAGCAAAAATTAAGTGTCCCATTTTCACGTCTAACAGGAGTAGAACCACAAAACACGCCTGATGCAGCTTGGTGGGCCCAGCCAGCCCTGCAGAACACGGACACGGTACTCAGAGTTTCCAGTGAGAGATGAGATCAAGACAGACATTTCTAAACGTCATTTGGGGTCATTCAGCCAGGCGGAAGTTTAGCATTTCTCTCTGGGAGATGAATGCAGATGGGCACACCTTGGGAAACGCGGGGCGGGGGCACGTCTGTAGGGGGAGCCTTGAGCGGGAACTGCCGGGACTCCACCCTCTTCCCGCAGCGGGTGACAGGAATCCGATCCCGCAGCCCAGGCTCCCTGACAACGTCCAGGGGAGGAGAGAGCAACGCAGTCCCCCCGCCCCAAAATGAAGCATCTGGGGATACGAGCGCCAGGCCTGGGGCGGCCGCTGCTCTGAGCCGGGTTGCCTTGAGGGAGGAGCCGCTCTGGATCCCAGATGCTGCGGGTTCCGGGACAAGCTCCAGCCTGGCATCCTGGAGGCCAGTGCCCAGGAAGGTGGCCCACGTGTGTCCAAGGCACTGTGACATTGGAACTCTTGGCAGAGAGCTGAGGACACTGGGAATCCCCTTCCCGCCCCTTGAAGGCCCCCCAGGCCACGCAGCAGGGCCTGGAGCAGACTTGGCAGGTGTCAGCTGCTTCCCAAGGAGATGGGGCACCCTCGTCCCCAAGGAGGGGCTCCGCCTGGAAGGCACAGGTGAACTGGCCCTGTGGTCAGAAATAAGCACCTTGGGGACTTTAAGCATATGAAACATACTCAGAATAGGTGACACTGGAGCTTGAGCTGTGCAGTGGAAATATTAACAGGAAATACGTTTGTCCCTCAGAGGGGAAAGGAGGAACTTGTCTGTCAGATGTACAGGGGGGAAGAACCCTAATGGTGGCTGCCAGGCCGTCCCCAGCTCTCAGAACAAGACACGCTGCCCCAGTCCTGGGGGCCCCAGGTAGAGGCTTCCAGGACTTGGCCTTGGTCTGGCCGCTGGACCCAGCCCAGCATGGGCCAGGCAGCGCTCTGGACCAACACCCCACAGAGGCTGCTTAATTTGGGTTTCCCACCTCATTTTGAGCCAGTTTGCAGTTTACATTTTTCTAGGAAAACACCCACATCAGTGACGTTTCCAAAGGTACCGGCGGGGTTTTACGGAGCGTGGCCTGTTCCGTCTCTCGCCTCCCCGGCGTCTCGCTCCTATGCTGTGGGCTCGGCCTTGCCCCTTCTCCCACATCAAACTCGCCAGAAGTTTGTCCAGGTTCAAACTATTTCAAATAACTTGCTCCGGGGTTTATTTTTAACTCTGTTGGTTTTCTGTTCTGTGAATCATTAATCTGTGCTTTTAACTCTACTAATCTCATCTTCCAGATTTTCCTGCTGTCGTTTCTGTATAACTTCCTAAGTCGATGCCTTGTTTCACTGCAGGTGATTCCTCTGTTCAACGACGAAAGTTATGATTTTGCCCCAGAGTAAACAGCTGTCACTCACCAAAATAAAACCCTGTGAGTTTTCGTGTGTAGTGTCCTCACTACAGTGACTTTCCAGATATTCTGTAACGGCAGCTCACTTTTCTCATTGACTCAATAACTATTTTTTAACGTGATTTAAATCAAGAACCTTGTTGGTTTGTTGGTTTGTTTAATCTTTTGTGGTCAGAAATGAAGCCCACAGAATTTTTACTTTTTAAAACTTATGGATGTTTCTTTTGTAAATCTATCTTCAGTCAACTTTTGTAAATGTTCTATGACCAGTTGAAAACAATGTGTATTCCCTACAGGTAATAAAACATCTATTCAACTTATTAATTACATTCAACTTAATAATTACAAATATTTTACGTCACTCTACTAGTGTTATCTTTCAATGTTCAAACACATGTCTGAACCTACACTTTTCTGTCAACGTAACAATAAAACACTATTTATTGGCCTTCTCCAAATAATATAAAAAATGTACTGTACTCCAATTTTTCTTCACCTTTCCCTAATTTTTATTGAAATAATATAGAATTTTAGATGCAAATTATTCATATAAAGCTTTTATGTCATGTAACATTTTTCCAAAATTATTTTTAATGTTTACATTGTTTTATGCCCCTATTGTAATTATCTGCGCTCTGTTGGTTTTCTTTTTCCCTGTCTTTCCCGCCCTTGAATCCTTCACTTTGATTGATTCCTTGGCGGTAGAGACCCGTCTTCACGCAATTTGTTATTGCCAGAAAGGTCTGTGGACGTCTTGTGGGGATTTAAAATCCATTAATGTCTGAGACCGCCCATTGCTCTCACGGTGACCGGTACCGCTTGGTGTAGGTTCCTCGTTCACGGTTCTCCCCGTCGAAATCTACACCCAGGTCATCCGTGCCGTGGGGAAGAATCACCCTCCAGCCAGTTGACACCATCATTGTCCTCCACAGATAACCTGTTTTTTCTTTCTCTTTACATCCTTATAGCGATTTTCCCCATTATTTTTGAAAATCAGAAATTACCAGGAAAAATGTGGGTGTGGGTCTCTTTCCACTAAAAATGCCTTGTGTGTAGTTGGTCCTTTTAGGCCAAAGACTTACGGCTTTCTTCAGCTCAGGGAACCTTTCTCTTTTTATTACTGTTATCTCTTCTGGGACGGGACTGGTGGGAGCAGGGCGGGGAGGGGAGGGAGCCCGGCAGGGGAGGCTCAGGTGGTGGACGGTCTCCGCCCAGTCCCCTCTGGAGTGTGAGTGGCACAGCAGAGATCGTCCTCCTCACGAGCTGTGAGTGGGACCTTCGTCCTCCGCTGCAGTCGGTCGTCAGCGATGGGCCACCCCAGGGGGACACAAACTCCCGGCACTTGCAGGGCTCTGCACGCATGGGCGCGGCCGCTGTGGCCCCCGAGGGTGGCCTCCCGGGAAGTGGTATCGGCTGGTAGGAGGAAAATGTGCCTGCGGACGGTGAAGGGAATGCGGGGGGTCTAAGCACCGGGTCATGGGGTGACCCCGCGGGGTGAACACGGCGCTCACAGAAGTCTGAGGCACAGACAGTGACGTCTCTCGGCAGAACTCTCCTCTGTCCTCACTGCTATCTGAAATGGTGCTGCTCCAACCTGCCTCCCAGCGCCGGAAGGGTCCTTAGGGGTTGGGGGCGTTTAGATGTTGGAAGGTAACAAATGCCAGACACCATGTCCCGTGAGCCCCAGCCCCTCCGCACACTTCCCGCCGGGCCGTTGTCATGGTTGCAATCGCGTTAACATAAACTCATCGTCTGCCTCTGACAGGCCTGTGAATGGCTCTGACGGACAGTCCTGGGGGACAGTGTGATTGGGGGGGGTTACGGCACGGGACATCTCTGTCCTGAGCAAACGCCGTCCGCTGAACCACTTGCCAGTTAGGGGGACATGATCCGACAGGTCCCTTTCATGGTGGCTGCACTTCTGTTCACGGAGCCGGCTGATTAGTGCTCGTGGTCAGCTGGGCCTTGCTGTCCTGGGTGAATGTGTCACACCGCTACGGCACAGTCCATCCCCCCATGAGTGACGGGAGTTCCAGTCCGTGCAGCTTCCTGCCGTGGGTGGCTGCAGGCACCAGCCAAGCCCCGGTTCTCATCCCGGGCACCCACAGTGAGGGCTCAGGGGTGGAGCCCCTCGGCCAGACTCAGACTCTGCCCTCAGGCAACTTCCCCTGGGGACTGAATTGCATCCCCTCCCCCCAAAAACATATGTTGAAGCCTCCACCCCCAATGTGACTGTGCTTAGAGACGGGGCTTTTAGGAGGTGATGGGGGTTAAATGAGGTCATAAGGACGGGGTCCCAATGCAGCAGAACTGGTGGCCTTGTAGGAAGACACACACACCAGGGACAGGCCCTGTGTGCACCCGGTGCCAACACGCCCCCTGCAAGCCGGGAGCGGACCTCATGCCGTCAGCCTGCCGGACCCTGAGCTGGAAACTCCAGGCCCCGGGTCTGCAGGAAAATGACCTCCTGCTGTTTCGCCACGCAGTCTACAGCGCTCTGTTACCGTGGCCCGAGCAGACGCACAGACGGAAACACAGAAATAAATTCACGGGCACAGAGAGAGGCAGGGGAGGGACAGCCTCGCGCCGGGCCCTTCTCGGATCCCCCAGACAGAGAGCAAAGCTCACGGTGCAGCTTTATCATCGTGTCGTTCTCTTAAGTCCACGTCCAGGGAGAGCGAGGGACGTGGCGGCAACAGGGTGAAGACGGAAAAGGCAAGTGTCCCTCCCGCCTCCACGTGCCACGACCTCTGGCCGGGGAGGGGAGACGCCCACGGAAGTGGGGAACAGCTTCTGGCTCATTCCGGTTTGAATCCAGCAGAGCGAGGGTGGAAACAGTTTGACTCTCTTTGGGGAGAAACACGTGATGAGCACTAATACTTACTAATATTAATATTTAATGTAGTATTAATACTTAATGCTAAACTCTGGTGCACCGGCTGTGCCTCAGACCACTCTGCCCCCCGAGAGCTAAGGAAACCATCCGTCAGGACGGCGACAAACGGACCGGAGAGTCCAGAGGCAGGGGAGGGACAAGGGCCCGGGCCAGGCCTGTGTCCACACTGCCAGGTGATCAGTGACAGAACTCCTCACATGTAGCCCAAATGCTGAGGACATTTTTTTCTTATCTGCTTCAAGCAGGTTTCTAATCTACAACTTTTTAAAAAATTGAGTCCAAGTTTCAGTTAGTTTAGTAGTTACACGGTGATTTTAAAAATACAAATAAGGTGTCATATTTTTGAAATGCAAAACTGCCCCGATTGGCATTTTAGTCAACGTCACCAAACCTGCATGTGAGTCCAGATTAGTTGGGTCCCCCTAAGAGATCGTGGCGAAAGACAGAGGACGGGTGGGGGCCTTCGCATTCCCCGAGCACCTGCCCCAGCCCGGAGAAGCGCATGGGTTTGTACACAAGGCCGTGTCTGGGCAGCCTTATTGCTGGTGTTTCCCCTAAAACCCTGACTCAGACACCTGCTTCGGGTCCTGTGTTTGGATTTTTCATTTTCCCTCTGGCTTTCCCTCGGGATTCGGCAGGACACTTTCCCACTTGGACCTGCTTCCCCACAGTCCTAGAGCCGCAAGTGCGCTGGGTCAGCCCAGAGGACAGTGCCCTTAAGGGCCACTTGTTCCTGCAGGTTAGAATCCCCGACTCCTCAGCAAATCCACCTCCAGCCGCCCGGAGATGGCAGATGGAGCCTTGGGCTGCTGCAGCTCGGTGCTGGATGACGCAGCCATGCCGGGACCGCGGGCAGCTGCTGGGAAGCCAGCCGCTTGCGCCCAGGGAACTGCAGCGGAGCTCAGAGTCAGTTCTCTCCTGCGTGTCGTGTCCTCGCTTCCAAGCAGAGCCGGGCAGAGTTCGGGCCGCTGGTGATGAAGGCTAATGAGCAGTCTCCATCTGGAAGGCAGGGAGCCCAATCTGTTCCGTAAGGCCACGTTCCGGGCAGTCGCCCCAGCTGGCAGGCACTGGTAGCCGTCCCCTGGGGTATGTCTCCAGGTTACAGGACCCAATCCTGGTCCCTGACAAGACGGGGGAGGGTCACAAGGTGACCCCTCTGAAGTCTGACCCCGCAGTTGGGATGACGCATCTGATACCAACTTGGGATTTCAAAGTCAGCGTTTGCGAGGCCAGCCTGCGTCCTGCTGCCACACATGAAGCACGAAACCCCAGCACGTCCCAGGCCCAGCTGTGCCACCGCCCTGAGACTCAGCAAAGCCCACCCTCCCCCCGCACTCCAGTCTCCTCGTCCAGGAAGCTCAGGGAGGTGGGCTAGTGAGTTTCCAGAGCGTGGTCCGAGGGACCCCACAGGCTCGGCGGACGCCCACAGGGGAGCGTGCACGCCACACTCGAGACGGTGACACTGCCAGAGAGGGCAAGGGGCCTGGCTCATAGGTTGGGAGTGACAATATTAGGATTTGCTTCTTTAAAAAAGACAAAGCAAGGATAATTGCATAAGAATTGCAAATTCTGCATGACAGAGCTATAAGTGCTTGTTATGCAATTGTGTGGGCTTTCCTAGGCCTCGGATTTCTCAACAATAAAACAACTTGCGCAGGGGCAGGTCCTGACCTAGAGGTAAGGAAAGCGCCAGCCTCCCATCCCGGCACGTGTGCACACAGACAAATGCAGCTTCTTTCTGTTTTATATAAATGACATCATCCTTGAATCACTGTTCCTCAACTTGCTTTTCCACTTAACAGAATTTCCCACCCCTCTTTTGTGTGTGTTCATGTGTGTTTCTATTAATGGCTTCAGAGTGTTCCATGACACACACCATGCGGTTTTAACCATTTCATTATTGACAGAAGTTAATTTTGTCCCCAGTTTTTCGCTGTGGCGGCACTGCAGTGAGCAGCTCTCCACATCCCAGAGCAAAGGAGCAGCAGAGCTTGGCCCAGACCCAGGTTCCCCGGTCTCGGGCCTGGCCATGAGTCAGGAGTGCCGGTTAGCAGGCGGCCGGTGTGCTCAAGGTCGTGCTTTTGCAGCCCACGGCGCAGGGTCGGACGTCAGGCGCTGAATGAGCCTGACTAGTGTCCCCACACGGTTTCTTTGTCTTAAGCAACTAAGAGAAAAAACAAACTAGAATTCCAGACAGGCCAGGAAGGAACAGCCAAGTAAACACCCCAGGTTCCCAACGCAGAGCCGTGGCGTGTGACACGCTTGTCTTGCCAAACCAACGGAGGACATTAGCCTCGCTTGTAGGAAGTGAACCCCCCCTGGCGCAGGGTCAGCCCGTGTTGAGTTAGGGTGACCTCCCTGCCCTGCGCCTGCCCCCACGGGAGCGGGGACCCTCTGCAGGGTGGCGTCCAGAGCTGCGGCCACGGTTCACGGCGCTGCTCAGCATCCCAGAGATTCGCATCGGGCGTACCAAGAAATGGAACCAAAAATAAACAAACAAACAATAGGAGCTGACCTGCAGATGACCCAGATACTGGAGTTATCAAATGTGGGCTTTAAAAAAATTATAATTAATTGTTCCAAAAAAACAGGTAACAAGGTGAAAATTTTCACTGGAAAGATGGAAATTGTATTAAAGCATGGAATGGACACTCGGAAATTGGAAAGTACGGCTGGGGCGGAACCCGAGTGGGCAGGGGCAACAGCTGACTGGACGCAGCGGAAGAGAAGGTTGGGGAACTGGAAGTTTGCCCAGCAGAAAACACTCAGACTGCAGCACTAAGGCACAAGGGACGCAGAAGGAAGGCATGGCAGACAGACCGCGCTGGAAAGGTCTGGAAAGGTCTCAGTGTGCTTGGAGCGCGCAGAGAAGGGAGAGAAAATGGGTGAATATCTGCAGGGAAAAGGGCCAAGAACTTTCCAAAGCTGACAAGATACCAAGAGGGATTTAAGAAGTGATACAAATACTCGGTGGGAAAACACAGAGACAGCCACGCCTCGGCACGTCCACAGCAAAACTGTTGAAAACCAAGGACAGAAAATCCTTAACTCGGGTCGAGAGGAGCAAGCGTCACCTGCAGCGGAGTCGCCAGTGAGACCGCGGGAATGTCACTGCCTGCGCCCTCCTGAAGGACAAGCCACACGGCCGTCCACGGCCACACGGCGCCAAGAGGAACCACTGCAGCCGAGGCCTGAGCTCCACGTAGGTTTCGCCGTAAGACTGAGAAGAAAGCGACGTGGACGTAGGAGCAGCAGGTGTAGACGTCACACACGCCAGCCAGGTGCGCAGAGCTGCCTGAGGGCAGCGGGGACAGGGAAGGAGGAAGCCAATGAGCTCCCTCGTTTCCCAGTACGGACCACACAGCCACCTACGCTGACAGCTCGAATCACAGAAACTGAAGCACGTTTAAAAGAACAAACGTGAACAACAAGGAAGCTGCTCTAGCAACTCACATTAGGTAGAGGAAGGAAATGAGAAATGAGAGTAGTAATCAGGGGAAAAGGAATAAATGAAAGCAAAGATCAAACAAACAAAATCAGTATATTTTATCCCAACTCTGCTTCCAAGGCCAAAAGGAAGAGAGAGACCAAAAATCCAATAGAAGAGTGAATAAAGGATATTAACAGAGTTCACAGAAAAGGAAATACAAATGGATCTTAAGCTTATGCAAAGATGTTTAGCCTCTGTCACTGAGAGAAATGAAAATTAAAACCACCCTGAGAGTTAGAGGGGTGTAAACATTTGTCAAATCTCAAAAATTATACACTTAAGATTTATACATTTCACTGTACATAAGTTTTACCTGTTAAAAAAAACTATAAATAGGCTGGGCTCACACCTGTAATCCCAGCGCTCTGGGAGGCCGAGGTGGGCGGTTTGCTTGAGGCCAGGAGTTCGAGACTAGTGTGTGCAATGTAGCAAGACCCCTTCTCTACAAAAAAATGTTTTAAAAATTAGCCGGGCATGGTGGTGCACACCTGGAGTCCCAGCTACTCGGGAGGCTGAGGCAGGAGGATGGCTTGAGCCCAGGAGTTGGAGGCTGCAGTGAGCTATGATTGCACACTGCAGTCCTGCCTGGGTGATAAAGACCCTGTCTCTTTAAAAGAAAAACTATAAACAAATATTGGATTCTCATTATGTGCTGAAGTGCTTTGAAGTGAAGCGTACTAACATCTGCATCTTTGAAATGCATTCAAAAATTTTAAAAAATGTATAGGAAGACAAATATGAAATAAACCAAATATAGCAAAAGGTTAACCGTAGAATTGAGGTGGTGGGTGTGTGTACAATCCTTTCAATTTCTCTGATGTTTGAAAACATTTAGAATATGAAGAAAAAACATAAAAATACAAAAGGATAACTCTGTTTTCAAGACTGTAATATGACAGTCTCTCTCAACCTTTGCCATTGGAAGCTTATACAGATATAGCTTCCAGGGATGATAGTACCAATCAGAATTAAAATGCATTTATGTTTAGACACAATAATTCTACCTAAAGGAATTTAATCTACAGACATATTCAGACATGAGCAAAATAACATATTTACAAGGACATTGGTTCTATCATTGTATGACAAACAAAAGATTGGAAATAATGCCTAATCAACAGAAGAACGGTTAAAAATACTGTAGTGTGTCCACACAATGAAACACAACACAGCCATTAAAAAGAAGCGGTCTTCTATGCATTGATGTGAAGTAATCTCCAAGATATGTTAAATTAAAAAGTAAGATTGGGGACAGTTTACATAATAATCTTGCATTTGTATGAAAAACAAATTCATAAATATACATATTTCCTTTTACGAGCGTGACCGTCCCCAGATTAGAAGGACGTTTAAGCACCTGACGACAGTCGCTGCCTCTGGAGAGGAACAGGGTCGCAGGGGGTGGGGGTAGTTCAAAAAGCGGCTTTTCACGGTTTTCATCTTTTTGAGTTTTGAGCTGTATACAAGTATGACTTAGGCAAAAATGTTAAATTTAACTCTTAAAAAATTAAACACATATAACGCAGCATTTCCGCTTCCGGTTATACCTGGAGGTGCTGAAATCAGGGTCCAGAGAGGGGCCCGCACAGCCACGGCCACGGCGGCCACGGCCACGGCGGCCACGGCCACAGCACCACGGCCACAGCACCACGGCCACGGCGGCCACGGCCACGGCGGCCACGGCCACAGCACCACGGCCACAGCCACGGCAGCCAAGAGGCCGGAACAACCCAGGCGCCCATGGAAGGATGGACGGGTAAATGAAATGGGGTCTGTCCTGCAATGGAATATTCTTCACCCTTAACAAGGAGGGACATTCTGACACAGGCTATGGCACGGATCAACTGGAGGACGTCGCTGAGTGAGATAAGCCGGCACAGGAAGGCAGACCCTGTGCGATCCCACTTCCACCAGGTGTGCAGAGTCAGGTGCAGAGACAGAAAGTAGAGCGGGGCGGCCAGGGGCTGGGGGGACGTGGAGTGACCGTTTAACGGGTGCGGAGTTCAGTTGGGAGAGATGGAAGGAGTCCTGGAAGGGGTTGCACCACAATGTGAATGTCCTTAATGCCACTAGACAGTACACTTAAATGCCACTGTACGCGTACGAATGGTTAAGATGGTAAATTTTATGTTATATGTATTTGGCCACACGTTTCTAAAACCTACATTTTAAAAAGAGACACAGGAAAGAAAAATGGCACCAGCCAACCACGTGGCGGGTCCCACCTTCCAGCCCAGGGAGGAGCGCCCAGGCCAGCCCTTCCCGCCAGCACAGAGCAGCCGGGCCAGCGGCCCAGGAATGACCCTCGTCCTCTGTCCGTTTCTGTTCCAGCCGCCCTCAGCACCAGCTTTCTGGTGAAAGGCCAGCTCTCCACGGCTCCCCTCCCCCCTGGAATGGCCAGGTCCTTATGAAGCGGTGACCACTCCAGCCAGCAGGTGAGCTGTCCCCAGGAGCAGGGAGGACAGAGACCAGGGGTGAGGGAGGGATAGTATGGCTGCCTGTGCTCCCAGACAGGCCAACAGCTGTGCACACGCCTTGCTGGAGCCCCACAGGGAGCAGAGGGGCCTTTGCCCTGCGCCCAGGGGAGGGAGAGACTCGCAGGGACCCAGGGTTTGGGATATGGGACTTGGCTAAGTCATTTTGCTGCGCCAGGCCTCAGTTTCCACATTTAATAATGGGCCTATCAATGCATGGCTAACTGATTCCAAGGCTACTGTGGGCTATAAATATTAATAATAAACAGAATGTGAAAGCCCGTCCACAGCTCCAGCCCTCTGCAAATGCAGGGATGAGGACAGGATGAGTGCCGTGTGGGGAGAGGGAGGAGGGGATGAGCGCCGTGTGGGGAGAGGGAGGAGGGGGATGAGCGCCCTGTGGGGAGAGGGAGGAGGGGGATGAGCGCCGTGTGGGGAGAGGGAGGAGGGGGATGAGCGCCGTGTGGGGAGAGGGAGGAGGGGGATGAGTGCCCTGTGGGGAGAGGGAGGAGGGGATGAGCGCCCTGTGGGGAGAGGGAGAGGGGGATGAGCGTCGTGTGGGGAGAGGGAGGAGGGGATGAGCGCCCTGTGGGGAGAGGGAGGAGGGGGATGAGCGCCGTGTGGGGAGAGGGAGGAGGGGGATGAGCGCCGTGTGGGGAGAGGGAGGAGGGGATGAGCGCCCTGTGGGGAGAGGGAGGAGGGGGGATGAGCGCCGTGTGGGGAGAGGGAGGAGGGGGATGAGTGCCCTGTGGGGAGAGGGAGGAGGGGATGAGTGCCCTGTGGGGAGAGGGAGGAGGGGGGATGAGCGCCCTGTGGGGAGAGGGAGGAGGGGGATGAGCGCCGTGTGGGGAGAGGGAGGAGGGGGATGAGTGCCCTGTGGGGAGAGGGAGGAGGGGATGAGCGCCCTGTGGGGAGAGGGAGGAGGGGGATGAGCGCCGTGTGGGGAGAGGGAGGAGGGGGATGAGTGCCCTGTGGGGAGAGGGAGGAGGGGGATGAGTGCCCTGTGGGGAGAGGGAGGAGGGGATGAGCGCCCTGTGGGGAGAGGGAGGAGGGGGATGAGCGCCCTGTGGGGAGAGGGAGGAGGGGGATGAGCGCCCTGTGGGGAGAGGGAGGAGGGGATGAGTGCCCTGTGGGGAGAGGGAGGAGGGGATGAGCGCCCTGTGGGGAGAGGGAGGAGGGGATGAGCGCCCTGTGGGGAGAGGGAGGAGGGGATGAGCGCCCTGTGGGGAGAGGGAGGAGGGGGATGAGCGCCGTGTGGGCAGAGGGAGGAGGAGGGGACGAGTGCCCTGTGGGGAGAGGGAGGAGGGGGATAAGCGCCAGGTGGGGAGAGGGAGGAGGGGGATGAGCGCCCTGTGGGGAGAGGGAGGAGGGGGATGAGTGCCCTGTGGGGAGAGGGAGGAGGGGATGAGCGCCCTGTGGGGAGAGGGAGGAGGGGGATGAGTGCCCTGTGGGGAGAGGGAGGAGGGGATGAGCGCCCTGTGGGGAGAGGGAGGAGGGGGATGAGTGTCCTGTGGGGAGAGGGAGGAGGGGATGAGTGCCCTGTGGGGAGAGGGAGGAGGGGATGAGCGCCCTGTGGGGAGAGGGAGGAGGGGGATGAGTGCCCTGTGGGGAGAGGGAGGAGGGGATGAGCGCCCTGTGGGGAGAGGGAGGAGGGGGATGAGTGCCCTGTGGGGAGAGGGAGGAGGGGGATGAGTGCCGTGTGGGGAGAGGGAGGAGGGGATGAGTGCCCTGTGGGGAGAGGGAGGAGGGGATGAGTGCCGTGTGGGCAGAGGGAGGAGGGGATGAGTGCCCTGTGGGGAGAGGGAGGAGGGGATGAGCGCCGTGTGGGGAGAGGGAGGAGGGGATGAGTGCCCTGTGGGGAGAGGGAGGAGGGGATGAGCGCCGTGTGGGGAGAGGGAGGAGGGGATGAGCGCCCTGTGGGGAGAGGGAGGAGGGGGATGAGCGCCCTGTGGGGAGAGGGAGGAGGGGGATGAGCGCCGTGTGGGGAGAGGGAGGAGGGGGATGAGCGCCCTGTGGGGAGAGGGAGGAGGGGGATGAGCGCCCTGTGGGGAGAGGGAGGAGGGGGATGAGCGCCGTGTGGGGAGAGGGAGGAGGGGGATGAGCGCCCTGTGGGGAGAGGGAGGAGGGGATGAGCGCCCTGTGGGGAGAGGGAGGAGGGGGATGAGCGCCGTGTGTGGGAGAGGGAGGAGGGGATGAGCGCCCTGTGGGGAGAGGGAGGAGGGGGATGAGCGCCGTGTGGGGAGAGGGAGGAGGGGGATGAGCGCCGTGTGGGGAGAGGGAGGAGGGGATGAGCGCCCTGTGGGGAGAGGGAGGAGGGGGATGAGCGCCGTGTGGGGAGAGGGAGGAGGGGGATGAGTGCCCTGTGGGGAGAGGGAGGAGGGGATGAGCGCCCTGTGGGGAGAGGGAGGAGGGGGATGAGCGCCCTGTGGGGAGAGGGAGGAGGGGGATGAGCGCCCTGTGGGGAGAGGGAGGAGGGGGATGAGTGCCGTGTGGGGAGAGGGAGGAGGGGATGAGCGCCCTGTGGGGAGAGGGAGGAGGGGGATGAGTGCCCTGTGGGGAGAGGGAGGAGGGGGATGAGCGCCCTGTGGGGAGAGGGAGGAGGGGATGAGCGCCCTGTGGGGAGAGGGAGGAGGGGATGAGCGCCCTGTGGGGAGAGGGAGGAGGGGGATGAGCGCCGTGTGGGCAGAGGGAGGAGGAGGGGACGAGTGCCCTGTGGGGAGAGGGAGGAGGGGATGAGTGCCCTGTGGGGAGAGGGAGGAGGGGATGAGCGCCCTGTGGGGAGAGGGAGGAGGGGATGAGCGCCCTGTGGGGAGAGGGAGGAGGGGATGAGCGCCCTGTGGGGAGAGGGAGGAGGGGGATGAGCGCCGTGTGGGCAGAGGGAGGAGGAGGGGACGAGTGCCCTGTGGGGAGAGGGAGGAGGGGGATGAGCGCCAGGTGGGGAGAGGGAGGAGGGGGATGAGCGCCAGGTGGGGAGAGGGAGGAGGGGATGAGTGCCATGTGGGGAGAGGGAGGAGGGGATGAGCGCCCTGTGGGGAGAGGGAGGAGGGGGATGAGTGCCGTGTGGGGAGAGGGAGGAGGGGATGAGTGCCCTGTGGGGAGAGGGAGGAGGGGATGAGCGCCCTGTGGGGAGAGGGAGGAGGGGATGAGCGCCCTGTGGAGAGAGGGAGGAGGGGGATGAGTGCCCTGTAGGGAGAGGTAGGAGGGGATGAGTGCCCTGTTGGGAGAGGTAGGAGGGGATGAGTGCCCTGTTGGGAGAGGGAGGAGGGGATGAGTGCCGTGTGGGGAGAGGGAGGAGGGGGATGAGCGCCCTGTGGGGAGAGGGAGGAGGGGGATGAGCGCCCTGTGGGGAGAGGGAGGAGGGGATGAGTGCCCTGTGGGGAGAGGGAGGAGGGGATGAGCGCCGTGTGGGGAGAGGGAGGAGGGGGATGAGTGCCGTGTGGGGAGAGGGAGGAGGGGGTGAGTGCCGTGTGGGGAGAGGGAGGAGGGGGATGAGCGCCCTGTGGGGAGAGGGAGGAGGGGATGAGTGCCCTGTGGGGAGAGGGAGGAGGGGATGAGCGCCGTGTGGGGAGAGGGAGGAGGGGGTGAGTGCCCTGTGGGGAGAGGGAGGAGGGGGGATGAGCGCCCTGTGGGGAGAGGGAGGAGGGGATGAGCGCCCTGTGGGGAGAGGGAGGAGGGGATGAGCGCCCTGTGGGGAGAGGGAGGAGGGGGATGAGCGCCGTGTGGGCAGAGGGAGGAGGAGGGGGACGAGTGCCCTGTGGGGAGAGGGAGGAGGGGATGAGTGCCCTGTGGGGAGAGGGAGGAGGGGATGAGCGCCCTGTGGGGAGAGGGAGGAGGGGATGAGCGCCCTGTGGGGAGAGGGAGGAGGGGATGAGCGCCCTGTGGGGAGAGGGAGGAGGGGGATGAGCGCCGTGTGGGCAGAGGGAGGAGGAGGGGACGAGTGCCCTGTGGGGAGAGGGAGGAGGGGGATGAGCGCCAGGTGGGGAGAGGGAGGAGGGGGATGAGCGCCAGGTGGGGAGAGGGAGGAGGGGATGAGTGCCATGTGGGGAGAGGGAGGAGGGGATGAGCGCCCTGTGGGGAGAGGGAGGAGGGGGATGAGTGCCGTGTGGGGAGAGGGAGGAGGGGATGAGTGCCCTGTGGGGAGAGGGAGGAGGGGATGAGCGCCCTGTGGGGAGAGGGAGGAGGGGATGAGCGCCCTGTGGAGAGAGGGAGGAGGGGGATGAGTGCCCTGTGGGGAGAGGGAGGAGGGGATGAGCGCCCTGTGGAGAGAGGGAGGAGGGGGATGAGTGCCCTGTGGGGAGAGGGAGGAGGGGATGAGCGCCCTGTGGGGAGAGGGAGGAGGGGGATGAGCGCCCTGTGGGGAGAGGGACGAGGGGGATGAGTGCCGTGTGGGGAGAGGGAGGAGGGGATGAGCGCCCTGTGGGGAGAGGGAGGAGGGGATGAGTGCCCTGTGGGGAGAGGGAGGAGGGGATGAGTGCCGTGTGGGCAGAGGGAGGAGGGGATGAGTGTCCTGTGGGGAGAGGGAGGAGGGGATGAGCGCCGTGTGGGGAGAGGGAGGAGGGGGATGAGCGCCCTGTGGGGAGAGGGAGGAGGGGGATGAGCGCCCTGTGGGGAGAGGGAGGAGGGGGATGAGTGCCCTGTGGGGAGAGGGAGGAGGGGATGAGCGCCCTGTGGGGAGAGGGAGGAGGGGGATGAGTGCCGTGTGGGGAGAGGGAGGAGGGGATGAGTGCCCTGTGGGGAGAGAGAGGAGGGGATGAGTGCCGTGTGGGCAGAGGGAGGAGGGGATGAGTGCCCTGTGGGGAGAGGGAGGAGGGGATGAGTGCCGTGTGGGCAGAGGGAGGAGGGGATGAGTGCCCTGTGGGGAGAGGGAGGAGGGGATGAGTGCCCTGTGGGGAGAGGGAGGAGGGGGATGAGCGCCCTGTGGGGAGAGGGAGGAGGGGATGAGCGCCCTGTGGGGAGAGGGAGGAGGGGGATGAGCGCCCTGTGGGGAGAGGGAGGAGGGGATGAGTGCCCTGTGGGGAGAGGGAGGAGGGGATGAGCGCCGTGTGGGGAGAGGGAGGAGGGGGATGAGCGCCCTGTGGGGAGAGGGAGGAGGGGGATGAGTGCCCTGTGGGGAGAGGGAGGAGGGGATGAGCGCCCTGTGGGGAGAGGGAGGAGGGGGATGAGTGCCCTGTGGGGAGAGGGAGGAGGGGATGAGCGCCCTGTGGGGAGAGGGAGGAGGGGGATGAGTGTCCTGTGGGGAGAGGGAGGAGGGGATGAGTGCCCTGTGGGGAGAGGGAGGAGGGGATGAGCGCCCTGTGGGGAGAGGGAGGAGGGGGATGAGTGCCCTGTGGGGAGAGGGAGGAGGGGATGAGTGCCCTGTGGGGAGAGGGAGGAGGGGATGAGTGTCCTGTGGGGAGAGGGAGGAGGGGGATGAGCGCCCTGTGGGGAGAGGGAGGAGGGGGATGAGCGCCGTGTGGGGAGAGGGAGGAGGGGATGAGTGCCCTGTGGGGAGAGGGAATAGGGGATCAGTGTCCTGTGGGGAGAGGGAGGAGGGGATGAGCGTCCTGTGGGGAGAGGGAGGAGGGGATGAGCGCCCTGTGGGGAGAGGGAGGAGGGGATGAGCGCCCTGTGGGGAGAGGGAGGAGGGGATGAGCGCCCTGTGGGGAGAGGGAGGAGGGGGATGAGTGCCCTGTGGGGAGAGGGAGGAAGGGATGAGTGTCCTGTGGGGAGAGGGAGGAGGGGGATGAGCGCCCTGTGGGGAGAGGGAGGAGGGGATGAGCGCCCTGTGGGGAGAGGGAGGAGGGGATGAGTGCCCTGTGGGGAGAGGGAGGAGGGGGATGAGCGCCCTGTGGGGAGAGGGAGGAGGGGGATGAGCGCCCTGTGGGGAGAGGGAGGAGGGGATGAGCGTCCTGTGGGGAGAGGGAGGAGGGAATGAGTGTCCTGTGGGGAGAGGGAGGAGGGGATGAGTGTCCTGTGGGGAGAGGGAGGAGGGGGGTGAGCGCCCTGTGGGGAGAGGGAGGAGGAGGGGGATGAGTGCCCTGTAGGGAGAGGTAGGAGGGGATGAGTGCCCTGTTGGGAGAGGGAGGAGGGGATGAGTGCCGTGTGGGGAGAGGGAGGAGGGGGATGAGCGCCCTGTGGGGAGAGGGAGGAGGGGGATGAGCGCCCTGTGGGGAGAGGGAGGAGGGGATGAGTGCCCTGTGGGGAGAGGGAGGAGGGGATGAGCGCCGTGTGGGGAGAGGGAGGAGGGGGATGAGTGCCGTGTGGGGAGAGGGAGGAGGGGGTGAGTGCCGTGTGGGGAGAGGGAGGAGGGGATGAGTGCCCTGTGGGCAGAGGGAGGAGCGGGATGATCGCTGTGTGAGGACAGGGAGCAGCAGGGTCCCCATCCTAAAACTGCCCTTGACAGCTGGGCCTGCAGAGAGCTGACGTGCCAGGGCTGGGGACTGTGCACTTAGTCCTCACACCCCTATGGAGCAGGTGTTGTCACCTGTCCTCAGCAGGGCGGGAGGTGGGACCCGGGGGAGTGAGTGCATCATCCCAGGTTGAGTGAGCGTGTGTCGGCGTGAGCGTCAGCAGCAGGGTCCTAAGGACAATCGTGAGGTGCCCAGACCTGGGCTGCCGGGCGCTGGCAGAGCTGGGATTCAGTTACCTGCAAGGCTTAGGGCTGTCCCTGTCCCCTCCCTAGCGCCTGTGGCACGCTCCGGGGCAGAGGTGTGTGCCCTCACCTGCCCAGGTGAATGGCCACCCCTCGTTCCCGCCCCCGGCTCTCTCCGCAGGGGTGGAAAATGGTACGAGTCAGGCCCCGGCCGGAGGAGGAGCCCGCAGCCGCCCCCGCGAGATGGAAGAGCCCACGCCGGAGCCGGTCTACGTGGACGTGGACAAAGGGCTGACCTTGGCCTGCTTCGTCTTCCTCTGCCTCTTCCTCGTGGTGATGGTCATCCGCTGCGCCAAGGTCATCATGGACCCCTACAGCGCCATCCCCACTTCCACCTGGGAGGAGCAGCACCTGGACGACTGAGGTCCCGCACGGTGGCAGGATGAGCCCCCGTGTCCCCTGCCACCAGCCTGCCAGCCTGTGGAGGCCAGGAGTGGACGTGGCCCCCGGGGGGAGGGTCCAGCCCTCACTCAGCACACAGGGCGTGGGGGGCTCTGCAGCAGCCTGGGGGCAAGGGCAGGGGCCAGGCCAGGAGGCCGGGGGTCCCGATGGGGCAGGCACCGCAGGGTGACAGATGGTGGCCTTCCCGGGCACCTTCTGGAACTGGATCCGGCACAGGCACCCCTTCCCCACATCGCACACCAGACACCTCCTGGGGCGCGGGGGGCTCTCTGTCCTTGAAACCCAAAGTGGCGCACGGAGACTCCCAGGAAGGGTCCCGCGGAGCCCCCACCCTGCCCAGGGACAGCAGCGAGGGTGGCGAGGGCTGAGCGGAGGCCCAGGCGCCTGCCTGGAAACGCACAAGAGGCACGTGGCCCGGGCAGCTCCCAGCAGTGTTTGTTTTAAACGAAAACATAGAGGGATATTATCTTTCCTGTTACAGACACAATGTGCAGTTTAGGAATCTGGAGGAACACAGAGAAATAGAAGCAAAGGGGGAAGGTGACAGCCACGACCCTCCCAGAAGCCGCCACTCTGATACATTTCCTCCCAGCCTTTTGCAGGCGTGTTTGAGTCAAACTCACGCTCCGTGCTTGGTGTTGTGTCGCTTCGCACGGCAGCAGGAACACGGCCCGTTTCATCCAACATGCAGCTCAGCCGCCGCTCCCGGTGGCCACGGGGAACTCACTCGGGGTGGGTCACAGTCTCCTCATGTCCTTTAAGTGGACTGTTTCTTTTAACCAACTTTTCCTCACACAAAATTATTTCACCCAGTAACCCTCTGAGGGTGCACAGTCCACGAGATGAATATTGGACAGGGAGACCTGGATTCTAGTCCTGCTGTGTGACCTTGAGCAAGTGACTTCACCTCTCTGTGCCTCAGTTCCCTCATTGTAAATTAGAGAAGAAAAGCCTTGCCAGTTTTTCATTTTTTTTTTTTTTTTTTTTTTTTGTGGCATCGATCTGGTGTGAATGAAAGGCCGGGAGCGGAGTGCTCTGTGCCAGTGGGGGAGGAATAACGTTGGTAATGGCTCCTCTCTGGACCCCCCTCCCCTCCCCTTCCCACCCCACATCTGTGACCTCGCAGCAAGAACCTTGTGCCAGAGCCCGCAGACCTGGTGGCAGGTCCCAACCCCTCCACGTCCCTGTTACATGACCCCAAATAACTCACGTAGCCCCAACTTCCTCATCTTTCGGTGGGGGAATAACCTCTCCCTCCTGCGGTGGCTGTGAGGATGAACGAGGGGCCGGGCAGCAGCAGTGCTCCTTCCTGGATCCGCGGCCGAGAAGCGCGGGAGGGACAGGGGTTCCTCGCCCCCCGCAGAGCCGGGCACCTGGGCCTCCCCAGCTCCGGGCAACTTCCCGCGGCAGACGTCCAGCCAGAGCCCCCGGCAGAGGAAGGCTCACAGCAACCTCCCAGCACCTGACCGCCAGGGATATGGTGTCTCTAATTGACATCATTGTCCCTGTCATCAGCTTGCCCACAAACATGCCAAGACACTGAAGTAGACTTCCCGAAGTCCCCTTCCCCTGCGCCCATTCGTCCCCTCCCTCCAGGGCATGGCCTCCCCTGTCCCAGGACTCCTGCAGCCGGGCCGACACTCAGGGCTGCCTTCCCATCACCCGCCTCCCAGCCAGGGGTCCCCACCCCACCCCGGCCCCTCGGGAACTGGGTTTCCAGAGCACTGTCACCATAGGTGATCCCTGAAGGTGGACAAGGGCAGAGCTGTGGAGGGTGTGTCCACTTCCCCTCTGCCCACGCCCATTGCACGGGACACACAGGGACAGCTGGCAAAGGCTGAGGTGCCTGGAAGGCTCCGGATAAGAAGGAAGCTGCGAATGAGAGCCTGTGCCTGGCCCGAAGCCCACCCCAGAGACGCCCGGCGCTGCTGTGGAAAGCCCAGCGGGGGGCTTTACTAAATAAATCAGGACCAACTCTGAGTCAGCTGATAATAGGCCCAAGGAGGGGGAAGACGTCGGTCCCCTAGAACTGGGGAGTGGGCACAGGTGCCCCGGTGGCACTGGCTCAAGCTGGCTGCGGGCAGATGGCATCTGCAACCCCTGGCGCTTGGTGGCGGCCCAGAACCGCCCTCCGGCCGGAGTCAGAGTCCCTGGGGGCAAAGCCAGGAATCCGTGTTAGCAGCACCCCCAGGTGTGGGCATGCTCCTGAAAGGTCCCAGCCGATTCCTTTCCATGCCGAGACTTGCCAGTGTTTCCTGTTTTATCTCTTCACTCCTTTCGACGGCAAGGGGAAACAATGACATTTCAGAAAAATATAAATACCGCTCCCAACCCAAGCCTCCAACGGAACAGTGACTTTCATTTGTGTCCACATTCCCTTCTGACCACTGTCCTCGTGCAAGATGCGTTTTTCATAGATGTCATCGCGTGCGATTTGACATCGTGCTCTTTCCCCTGACGGCATCCAATGCGTCACTCTGATGCCCCAGAACGCGACATCCAGTGCACGGGGTTTAGAGACTCCGACAATTACGCACCGGGATTTCCTTCATTTCCCCGCTGCCTGTGGACCGCGCAGGAACAGAGGGACGGAGACGGGCTGCCCGGCGGGGGGGGGGAACGAATATTTAACAGCCCCCAAGACTCGGGGAGGGAGGGCCAAGATCTGGTCCCGTGAGGGGAGGGACCCACTGCAGTTCGGCTTCTGCTGTCCCGTGTCGCTGCGGACGCGAGGACACGGTCCCGTGTGGCCCGAGGCCGGCCCTGGCTCCGGCTGAGTCAAGGTTGGGGTCACAGAGACGGAAACCGCTCGGCGAGAAGAATGGACGGGGTGGGGACGGGGTGTGGGGACGGGGTGGGGATGGTGTGGGACCGGGTGTGGGGACGGGGTGGGGACGGGGGGTGGGGATGGGGGGTGGGGATGGGTGTGGGGACAGGGGTGGGGTGGGGATGGGGGGTGGGGACAGGGGAAGGTGGGGATGGGAGGGTGGGGACAGGGTGGAGACGGGGTATGGGACGGGGGTGTGGGGATGGGAGGGTGGGGACGGGGGGGTGGGGTGGGGTGTGGGGACAGGGGGGTGGGGGACGGGGGGGTGGGGACGGGGGGATGGGACGGGGGGGTGGGGGACGGGGGTGGGGACGGGGTGTGAGGATGGGGGAGTCGGGACGGGAGGGTGGGGATGGGGGGTGGGGACGGGGTGTGGGGACGGGGTGGGGACGGGAGGCTGCGGGCCGTGAGAAGCATCTAGAGACGCGGGGGCTGCGAGGTTGGCCACCGCCCAGGACTGGCGGCGAGCGCGGCTGAGGATGCTGCAGACGGTGACATCTGGGGACAGCTTCGAGTCGCTGCCTGTCTGCGCTTGGCTGAGCCCCTCGTGCCCCGCGAGCCCCTGCCACAGGGGTGTGGGGACAGCGCAGGCGTCTGGGTGGTGGCACCGTGAGGAACCGCGCGGGGAAGGGCCCGCAGTCCCCAGACGGGAGCGGAAGTGCGCAGGCGCGAGGGGTCAGACTGCGCCCCCCACCCCAGGATGAAAGGCCCCGAGGACGCGGAGAGAGGGGGTGGAGAGGAGGGCCTCGCCTCGCCTCGCGGGCTGGACACGTCAACTCCCATCACGGCTGTCATCCTACTTCTTCCAGTTAGCTGCTCCGATGGCCACATGCTCTTATTGGAAGTCACCCTGTCTCGGAATCCCGGGTGCGACTCAGCTCCGAAGGGGCTGGGCCTGGTGTCAAGCCCCGAATGGCGAGAATGGCGGGGCCTGGTGTGTCCCCCAGTGTCCAGGACGGGTCCTGCCCTGCGTGTGGGCGGCTGCCTGCAACGTCCCGGGGCCACACTGAGGTCCCTGGTCACATGCACAGGCCCAGGCGTTCTGTCCTGTCCCCTCACAGACACGCTGCCATGTCCCGAGACACCGACAGCCTCGGCCACACCAGCCCCTAAGTCCCTGATGGCCCCGGCCGGATTCCCTCTCTGGGTGGGGGTCCCCTGGGGCTGTCAGCCTTGTCAGGAAGGAGCAGGCACGCCCCAAGCACTGACCCGAGGGAGTTTAACGAAGGAGGGTCTGCAGCGGTTGGGCGAGGTTGCGGGAAACAACAGGGAACAGGGACACCCAGGACGGGCCCAGGTGGGGCCGTTGCCACCTCTGCCGGCCGGGGCACAGAGAAGGCAGGGCGCTGCAGGGCACAGGGAGAGGATCAACCCCCAAACTGCACCCATTAGGAAGGGAGGCAGGAAATAAATCCCCTGAGCTCTCACCTCCTGCCCTGCAGTGTCCCGTCTGGGTCCCCACTGGTCCCAAACAACAGAAGCTGCAGCTCAGGGGACGCTGGGTGACCCGTACAAGTCAGCACACTGGAGCAAAAGTGGATAACCAGACGATCACCCTGTTACCATTTAGTGTCGGGGATGGGCTATCTGTCCCCAACAAAGGGGACAACAAAGGGGAAACAAAGTCCCACCAGCCACCGTGTTGTCTGGGGGTGACACCAACTTAGTCCTACTCCCACCTGGAGCTCAAACTGTCGTGCAGCCCCACTAGGTACAGGACATACTTGGTGGAAAGTGCAGCTGGTCACGAGTCCCAGGGTGGGGACCGCAGCCTGCTCTGCCCCACCCCTCGCCCTCCCAGCGCGCCTTGGCTGCTGGGGCATTTTATCTGGTGGGACAACTCCGATCTTCACTCACAGAGGGTCCAGATTCTTGGTGCACTGTCTTTACTGAGTTGCCAGAGGGTCCCCAGGTCCCTAAAGGACATGAAGAAGCCTTGAAGGGCTCACCTGGAAGCCAGGTGCTCTCGGGCAGTGCCACTCCAACTAGTGTCCGAGGACGGACAACTTCAGCATCTCTGGGGGATCTGCTGGAAATCAGAATCACGACCCTGCCCCAGACTCACGGAACGGGAACAGGGGACACAGGTTCCACAGCCAGTCCTCCTTGTCCCCATTGTATAGCAGAAACCCCATTTCCCATGGATGTGGGGTGAACCACCCTGACAGCACGGTGACCCCCTCTCTGCCTCCTGGTTCAACACGAGGAGCCCCAAACGGCACAGGACCACGTCAGCTTCGAATCTAGCAGACCCTTAACCCTGTTCCCTGGTGGCAGCATTTCTTCTTGGTCACCAGGGATTCCCAAACCCACCAAACCTAAGGTTATAAGGATGGAAAACAAAATTCCACAGGCGGGTTATTAGGTACGATGGTGAGAAGAGTCCCTCCCACCACCATCCCTTGGTTCCCAGACTGGGGTCTTCCAGCGAGGGGTAAGATGGCGCATATCCCATATACTCTTCCCCTGCCCCTCTGTAGCGGGGACAGGGGCTCCCGAGTCCAGCCGCTCCCTGCAGCCCTGCAATGAAACCCCCGCAGGCCCCGTCCTGCCAGAACCGCCCCTGAGCTGGCTCCTCCTGGTCAGGTCAAGTTCCAAGTGGATTCTGTTCCCAGCCCCACGGTCATCCCTGTCTACACGGCTAATGGGCCGATGGTTAAAAGCAGGAAACATCGATGCAACAGGGATTTAATAAGAAACACACAGTGATAATTAGGCCAACTGGCCTTGGGACGCTCATTCCCAGATCTGGACGCTCCATCCATCTGGGCAAAATGCCTCTAGTTCTTAAAATGCCACTGTCAAAAAGAGGAAATTTGCCATGAAATCCATTTTGTCTATTCCATATCATGACACCCTGACAGGCTGCAGTAGATCAGATCTCTAAATTTAAATGTCATTAAATGTACTCGTCACCTGGGGCTGGCAGTGAGCGTTTCTGGAGGTCGCGACGGTAAAACAAACAGGCTCTTGTTGCCACAGGCTGAGGAAGAGCAAATGTTGGGTAGAGCCCGGCTGGACCCAGCTGGCACGTCCATTACTTTGGTTCCTTTCATGAACCTGGTGCCAGGAACGTTTCTGGCTCTACCCGCCCTGTTTTTGTCCCAGGCTACGGGGCAGGTCCAGCGGGTTTCTCGGCATCACCAAGCCCGTGAGTGCCTCAGATGTGCAAGGGGGTGCCCGTGTGATTTCAACCGTTGGCATCGGCATTCTCTGGTGCCAGCGGGGCCGAGTGGATTAACGGTGACTTGAAGTGACCACCGCCCCGACCCAGAGACGCCCAGCAAACTCTGCTGTGCGCAGCCTCGGTAGCGCGCGCAGGTGAGGAGGGTTTTGGGGAAGAGACGGGCGGCTCCCGCAGGCTGACGCCGGGAAACAGAGCTAACGGCACAATCCCCAAACACAGCATGGAGGGCAGGGATTTTAGCCGAGTCAACAGGAGCAGAGATGTCCCTGGGAATACACGGAATTCAGAAAAACGCCGGGGAAGGCTTTGCCTTCCGAATGCAGCGGATGTACCTGCACCAACCTTACCCAGAGAGCAGGAGCCCGGGAGACCCTGCTGCCACCTGCACTGACCAGGATGTCCACCGACATCAGCAAAGCCCTGGGGAACAGGGACCCGGAATGCAGCTGGGTGAAGTGAGGCCCGCTGTGCAGGGCAGTTCGGCCCCAGGGACGCTCTTCCCCAGCCTGTGTAGCCGAGGCTGCTGGCTGCCCCCCAGTACCCACTCTCCCCTTCAGCATTCAAACCCTGATATTCACAGGGCAGCAATGTGTTCGGTTGTAAGACTCCATTCCCAGCCTTCCTTATACAGAGGTTATATTCTCACCAATAAAGTGCAAGAAACGTGTGGTACGAGGCTCCAGGAAGGCTGCTTAAAGGGACCCAACTCAAAGGGAAGAAGGACCCTTGTGCCCTTTCATCCCCCTAATCCCCACCCCTTTGTTGTCTCTTTCTGTCAGCCTGGAACTTGGGTGTGCTGGCTGGAGCTGCAGCAGCCATTTGGTACAGTGAAGGCACCTTGAGACTGAAAACCGCATGCTGAGGACGGCACAGCAAAAGTCCGCTACTGACACCGTGGAGCTGCCATCCCCGCTCCAGCCTTCCTGGCCCCAGAATGCTTTTATGTGAGAGAGCCCCAGCCTCCCTGAAGGTCCTCAGACGTGATAAGCGTGTTCTACCCTCAGGGCTTTGCGCTGGCTGGTCCCTCTGCCCAGAGCACTCGCCCCCAACGTCACCGCGCTTGCTCCCTCCCTGCCGCCAGTTCTCTGGCAGGAAGCACTGAGGCCGACACCGTGTGCACGGAGCACCCACACCCCCGTATCCACAGAATGTCCATCGCTCAGACTGCGCGTCTGTCCCTACCCACTGGTCTGCCGTCCTCCTCCCCCCACTGGGACACAAGCTTCCTGCAGCACTGGGGCTGCTCTGTGTGCTGTGTCCCTGGCCGTGGACAGCGCCTCGCAGGGACAGGCACGCGGCACAGACTGAGTGCCTGAGTGGTGTGGCCTGATGGGGCCGTGTCCTCACGTGTCCTCTCAGGCCCTGGGACAGGGCTCGTCAGGCCCAAGAAGGCACCTTCCCCCGCGGCCACCCAGGAACCAGGCTGGGCCCACGGCTGCCTGTCCCCAGTGGGGGGCAGGGGACACAGGGGGGCTCGCTCCCCTGCGTCTGGGGGGCTTGCAAGGGAGGGGATGCTGCCCCTTGCCCCCTTCTGCCCCCTCAGGTGGGCACCACGGCTCGGGGGCTGTGTCCGAGGTCTATGATGTGACGACACAGCCACAGGGTCCTTGAACCAAGGCTGCACCCATGTGCCCATCAGTCAGCCCCCAAAATGCTGACGTGCGCGGCGCTATGCTGAGCGACTTCATGCACTCACTCGGCTAGAGCAAGGTACCCACATATTTGATCAAACATTATTCTAGATGTTTCTGTGTGTTTTTTTGATGAGATTAACATTCAAATCAGCAGACTTTTTTTTTTTTTTTTTTTGAGACAGAGTCTCGCTCTGTTGCCCGGGCTAGAGTGAGTGCCCTGGTGTCAGCCTAGCTCACAGCAACCTCAAACTCCTGGGCTTAAGCGATCCTCCTGCCTCAGCCTCCCCAGTAGCTGGGACTGCAGGCATGCACCACCATGCCCGGCTAATTTTTTCTATATATATTTTTAGTTGTCCAGATAATTTCTTTCTATTTTCAGTAGAGACAGAGTCTCGCTCAGGCTGGTCTCGAACTCCTGACCTCGAGCGATCCACCCGCCTCGGTCTCCCAGAGGGCTAGGATTACAGGCGTGAGCCACCGCGCCCGGCCTAAATCAGCAGACTCTGAGTAAAGCAGATTAGTCTCCATGACGTCCCTGGGCCTCTTCTAAGCAGTTGAAGGCCTTAATCAAACAGCACCAGCCTCTCCGGAGGAAGAGGGGGTTTGGACGCCGGCTGCCTTCACAAGCCAGCTGGGCCCTTCCCTGGGCCTTGCACTGGCCACCCCAGGGTCACAGGAGCCACTTGTTCCACCAATCTTTCTGTCTCTTCCCCCGCCCCCGCCGCACAGACACACAGACACACACACAGGACACCCCCACTGGCTCTGTGTCCCTGGAGCACGCTGACTCACCCCTCCACGTTCCCGGCGGTGCTGGGTGGCCTGGGATGTTCCAGGAGCAAACTGCACAGAGACCCGACCTCACTCATGAAATGAGAACACAAACTAACGGCTCTGCGGCGAGGAAGGTGCACGCACACACCGTGGCCCAGCGGGTCAAACCAAGGACACAGGTGGACACAGGCCGCGGCCCGAGCAGGGCACGGCAGGGCTTTATTGCGCGCTGATGGAGGCCGTGGCTCACAGCTGGGCGAGGCCCGGCCACGGGTGGGGGTGGGGCTCCAGCCCTTTGTTTCCGGAAGAGCCCAGAGAACCTCAGGCCGGCGGGAGAGCGGGCAGCACCTTCCCAGTGCACTGGCCGAAGCCAACGCGGTAGCCGTCTCCTTGGCAGTGTCCTGCAACAGAGAGGGACAGGGGTCACCCCGGGGCCCACGGTCAGCACAGGGCCGGGCCGGGCAGGAGGGCAGCAGGGGAATCACACACACACACACACGTCCCCCCGAACAGGGGATGGGACCCCGCAGCCGGTCTGCCCACCCCCAGCCCGGCATCCTCAGGGACACTTCGAGGCTCCACAGCGTCCCTGACGGTGGTCAACTCCCCCCACCTGGGCTTGGGCTCAAATCCTGGGTCCGGCGATTGGCCTGAAGCCAGACTGCCCACGTTCGAAGCCCGGCTCCTCCACCCGCTGGGTCTGAGACCCTGGGTCTCTCTGGACCTCAGTTTTCTAATCTGTGAAATGGATCTAATGGCAGTGCCACCACATAGGCTGCCGCGAGGACGACGGGAGCTGATGCGCAGAGACGTCTGGGCGCGACGGAGAAAGAAACACGCTCCAGCAGCTCGCCCTGCCCGGGACCGCCGTAGCCAGCCTGGGAGGGCGCTGGGCGCATGCGCACACTCGACTTTGCGCCTGCGTGCGCGGCGCGTGCCACGGCCCGGCGGACAAAGGGAAATGTTCAGTGACGCATTCTCAGTGTCGTCTCTCACTCGCGTTTCTTCGTGGAGCTGTGCATGCGCCGTGGGTGGCGCTGAGTTCGGGAAGGGAGGGAGGCTGGGGACGGGCCGCGTGTTCCACTTCAGAGCTCGGCGCCCCCCAGTATACGGGAATAACGACCTGATCTTTCAGGGTCGTAAGGATCGGATTAAATACTTGGGTGGAATTCCCAGTGCGGCATCTCAGAGACTAGCAGGTGCGCGTTCCATCCGTGGGACTCCTCGGCAGGAGAGACGGGTGGCAGGGACAGCAGCCCCGTGGGGGAGGCAGGGACAGCAGCCCCGTGGGGGTGGCAGGGACAGCAGCCCCGTGGGGGAGGCAGGGACAGCAGCCCCGTGGGGGAGGCAGGGACAGCAGCCCCGTGGGGGTGGCAGGGACAGCAGCCCCGTGGGGGGGTGGCAGGGACAGCAGCCCCGTGGGGGAGGCAGGGACAGCAGCCCCGTGGGGGTGGCAGGGCCAGGCGGGAGGCGGAGACACGCGGCGGGACTGGGCGGGCGGCGTGGAGAAGGCGCAGAACCGAGGGCATCGGCGCTGGGCCTGGCGGGCGGGCAGGAGTTCACCGCGGGGACGTCAGGGACGGGCGCTCCCGGCGACGGAACAGCCCGTGCGGAGGCGCAGAGGCCGCGAGGCTGCGTCTGTGCTGCGCGACTGCCCCGTGGGCGCTCCGGGAACGCGGGTTCCCAAGGCTCTGAGAAGCCCATTGAGGGGTCGAACCCCAGCCCGCGGGCAGGGAGTGACGGAGGGGTTTCCAGCGACAGACCCCTCAGGGTCAAGTCGGCACAGAGGACCCCGAGCCCCAAGCCCTGCGGGGGCCACACTCAGACAAGGGACACGAGCAGGCAGCGTCACCTGCTGGGGACGAGCCCGGTTGGAAGCGGTGCCTCCTGCCGCCCGGGTGGGGGGAGAGGGCGGTGGGCCACAGCCGCCAGGAGACAGAATCAAGGCCCGCGGCGGGACACCGCGACCACAGGCAGGTTCGTGCGACGGCGTCAGTGCCGTCCTCAGCGAGCCCTCCCGGCCAGCACGGGGACAGTCTCGGTGGCGGCTCACTCGTAGCCTGTCCCCTCGGACCTCTCTCCCCCTGCCGGGTCGTCGGCCTGGAGCTCCCGGCCCGGGCGCCCTGACCACCGGCCTTCCCTGGACAGGGGGTGGCCTGGGCGCCGCGGGGTCCCCGGAGCTTTCGGTCCCGCGGTCCACCCGAGCCAGGCCTGGCTGAGGCGCGTGCTGTGACCGCTCGCTGACCACGCAGGGACACCCCGTGTCGAGCTCTGTCCCCGCCTGTTCTGCTGCTCGGATTCGTTCCTTGTCTGTCAGTCGCTTTCGGACCCCAACGCTCAGAAACAGCGCGGCCCTGGGGGGGAGCCGACTCCTGCCGGAAATTCGCGGGACACCTGTCAAGGCGACTAACGTAAACTGCGCCTTCTCCCGACAGGGTCCTGGCTGCCAAGGGTCCCCGCTTCCACACGGGGACCGAGCCGGGAGGGGCCGGGACAGACAGACCCGCGGGCGGCGGAGACCGCACCACGGGGCGTCTGCAGGGAAACGACGGGGGGAGCTGGTCAGCAAACTGTTCCCAAATGATTGCAGATACCAAGAAGGAGCCACAAGTCACCACAACTGTCCGCACGTCAGAAATCCCAAGGAGACTGAGCAACGCGTGCGCGCAGCAGTGCGGAGTGGTCGGCGCGAGTGAGGACAGGCGGGTCCGCAGGTGCTGAGCCGACACGGGCGACACGGTGGCGCCGCCGTTTCTCACTCCGCCTCCCCCTCGCTGAACGCTGGGTGGTCGCTGGGCTCCCAGAGATGGAACCACGTGGCACCACTTTGAGGGGCAGGAGGACAGGTGGGCGGAGCACAGGGCCTGGAGCCACCTGGGTTCCCAGCCTGGCTCCACCTCCCGTCTGCGCGACCCTGGGCAAGTGCGCAGCCCGCTGGGCTCGGTGCCGCATCTGAACGACGGGGTCACGGCCGCCCGCTGGGCACGCGAGATGCCCCGAGAGCCCTCGGCTCAGCTCCGGCCTGCGGTGAGCGCTGCCCGTGCCGGCTGGGTCGGCCCTGCGGCTCGTTCCCTCGCATTTCCAGGGGTCAGAAACCGAGGAGAAAGCAGGGAGGCGGCTGCGGGGCACCCGCGTAGGTACAGAGATGTGGGGGGAAGAGCCAGCCGAGCCACCTGCGGCTCTCAGGCGCGAAGGCGGCTCCGAGGGGCCGGGAGCCCCGAGAGGCCCGAAGGGGAGGGCAGAGCAGCCGCGGCGCTGGCCACCTGCACAGCGATTCTGCCACCCGCAGGTGAGCACAGAGCCCACCTTTCAGCTGCACTCACTCCTCACAGTTCTCGGTGGTCCCCGTTGTATGAAATTCTCTTTTCTTTTCATTCATGCATACTTTGTGCCTCTCCTATTAGCAAATTATAATTCTTTGTTCTTGGTTCTAGGGAATCCCCCCATCTGTTGCCATCTCCCTCTTCTCTTGCCAACATGAACTTCAGATCCAGGGAAATGCCCTTCCCCGAGTTCCCACACTGGCCTCGTGAGTCCTTCCGGGCAGGTGCTGCTCAGACGCGTGCAAATGCCCTGACAGCACCTTGGCCCCTTTCCTGCCTTCCCTGGCTGAAACGGACCCCGACTGCTGACACACCGGTCCCTTTCTAGCAGGCCCCGCAGGCTGCCTGTTCAGAACGGCCTGGCCGGGGCCTCCTCACACCGACAGCCGGGCTGACGCCGTGGTGTCGCCTCCACCATCCGTCTCCTGCCTTCCTTCCCCAGAAAATGCTTTCACTCCTCCGCAGATCCGTGACCGAGGGCCTGCGCGGGTCTCACGCACTGCAGAAGCACCGGAACCGAGGCCAGTGGGACGGGCAGGGGACCGTAGTGGCAACCTGGCGTTAGCCGGTGTGCGACTCTGGCGAGAACCCGCCTCTGTCACCCTGAGCCTCCTACTCTGTGGAATCGGGGCAGTGATACCTACCACGGGCTCGTGCGAGTGTAGAATGAAGCGAGGAGCGTGGGCCCACCTCCCGCGCGGTGGGCCCTAGCAGGCATAAAGAGAGTCAGACTGGAAGTAGACAGGTATGATTAGGCTACAGCAGGGGCAAAAGGGGCACTTACGACTAATTCTGGGAATCAGCTGCTGCTGTCCTGAGTGAGCTCTGCCTGCTGCATCTTTTCTGCCAAATCCACTCTGTTTTGTTTAATCAACTAACCCACAGCCGCACTGAGACCCCCATGTCGCTGCTGCTCAGACTGAACCCTGCCCTCCAAGGGCTCTGTCGGGCGAAATTACGGCCCCCAGAGACACCAGGTCCTAAGCCCTGGCACCTGTGAATGCTACCGCATGCGGTGAGTGCTCTGGAGACGTGATTAAGTTAAGGACATTAAGATAAGGAGATTATCTGGATGGGCCCCAATTGTGTCACAAGTGTGCTAAAGAGAGACAGAGGGAGTGGCGGCAGTGTGGCCATGGAGCAGAGATTGGCAGGTGTGATACCGCCACCTGCAGCTGGAGGAGACAAGGAACAGACCCCCGGGAGCCCGGCCCTGCCAGCACTTGGCTTTGAGCTTCCGTGCTCTAGACCTGTGAACGAACAGAGTTCTGTTGTTTTAGGCCACCAAGTTTGTGGTCGTCTGCTAGAGCAGCCACAGGGGACAAATGCAACGTCTCAGGTAAGCATGGTAAACCAGCCTGTAAGGAGAGCTCAAGGCAGGAGCGGCCGACACCAGGATCCGTCCACACCAGCATCCCACGTTTCATGTGAGTCGCCCAGAGACTGGTTCCACCTGAGCGAGGTAATGCTGGGCAGAGCCAGGTTGAAGTCCAGGGTTTGCAGGCAATGAGAGAAGCTCTCTCCCCACAGCAGGGGTGATGTATTAGAACGAGGCTAAGCGGGACGGACAGCCTCAGACAAGAGAAGGATACGAACTTGCTGAACCAGGCAATAGGGAGCCATGAGACGTTCTTGAGGAGCAGCGTAAGAGAGGAGCAAACACGGAGGCTTGATTTCCAGGCACTGCGAGCTCCTAGGATGGGTGCAGGGGCTCCCCTGGGACCCAGGCGTGGAAGGGGGGTGTCTGGAGCAGGCCCCCTGCAGGGGGGCAGGCACTTCAAAAGGACGCTGGGCAGACTGTGCCCATGGGTTGGCTCCAGGTTCCAGCCCACAGACTGTCAGCGGTGCCAAGACAGCGTCAGGAAGGCGGGTGACAATGAGGCACCCAAAGGGAGCCGCGAGGTCGGCAGCGGGACAGCAGGACGAGAGTGTGAGGGAGGCACCACCCACCCGGCGGGGCTGCGGAAGGGGGCGCAGACACCTCGAGCCCCACACTTCTCACAAGGACCCCATGGAGAGGGTCGAGACCTGCCTTCTACACCCCGGGCCCTGGGGAAGGGCAGTGACGGGCGAGGATGACGACTGTCGCCATTCGTGGGCGCTCAAGGGTACCGCGCTCTGAGGGTGCCTCGGAGGCTCTCAGGCGTGTTGCGAGTCTGAGCACAGAGGCTGCCTGGAAGAGAAACCAGATTTCACCCTCGACTGGCCGCAAAGTCCTGGGCAGGTCCTCGGGCCTCCCTTCACCTTCGCCGCCGCACGACGGCGCCGTGACGCTGGCTCTAGGCCCAGAAGAGCAGCGGCGACCTCGTCTGCCTCGGCGGCCTAGAACCCCAGGGTGGCACGGTGCGTGTCTACGGAGGAGTGAACGAGCCCGTCTAGTCCCCAGTCTCATCCTCACAACTGTGCCGCGAGGTTGCGTGTCCTATCATCGGTTCCATTTTAAAATGAAAACTGAGTCTCAGAAACAACCGGATGGTCACGCAGCCGCTGGGCCTGGGCGTCCACACCGAGTCTGGCTCTAACACAGGTGCCGCCAGCCGGGACGGTGGCCTTCGTCTCTGCGAGGGCATGTGGCAGGCAGAACGGCCCCCAGGGCTCTAAGAGGCGCCCCCGCCCGCTAGAAACAGGCTGCCGAGAAGTCCCAGTCGGGGTCACGGGGGTTTCCCATAGTGTAGACAACCAGGAACCTGCCATCATCTCATAACTCTGCTCAGGGACAGGGGAACCAGGGAGACCTTCTGCCGTCCGCCTGGCATGTGGGGACGCACGTGTGACGTCCCGGCAGCCACAGCCACGGCAAAGGCAGAACAAGCAGACAGAGGACGTGGGGACGCAGCGTCGGGACGCCTTAGTACAGACGGCCTTGCGGCCAGACAGCCCACGCGGGCAGGAGGAAAGATGCGCCCACCGGCCGGGCAGCCCCCAACCTGTTAGGGCCGCATCACCCCCACCTGTTACAACGACTGCATCGCCCTCACCTGTTATGATGACTTCATCGCCATCCAGCAGGAACTTCCGCGTCTGGCCATTGCCCAGCTCGATGGCCTTCGTCCCCCTCCAGGACAGCTCCAGCATGGAGCCGAAGCTTTCTGGCTCCTTCGCAACAGGAAGGGGAAAAGGGTCACAGGTGTCTACGTCTTGGCGGGGGAGCCCGTCAGCTCCGGAGTGGACAGTGCGTAGCAGGGCCTTGTGCCCCCCAGCCTCAGTGGGACCACCGTGGAAACAGCCCGGGACCCGGCACTCCGCGCCTTCCTCCGGCAGGCGGAGCATAAGCTCAGGACCCTAAATCCCTGGCCAGAGTGCCCGGCCCCTCCCGCCAGCGCCCCTCCCCAGACGCTGTGGTGCCCGATGCCCTCCCACTGGGAAGAGAAGTCGGGACCTTGCTGGCAGGGGTCGCGACTCTCCCCCAGGTCACACCAGCACAGGGGAGGGCGGGAAGGGCCCCTCATCCTGGGAGGGTGCAGGGGGAGACGGTGACAACCAGGACACTGTCAGTCTCCTGCCCTCTAGCCACCTGTCGCTGTGACTCTTCCCTGGGGAGGCCAAGACCGGCCTCCGGCCTCATGCCGGCCTCTCCTGCACCCAGAGACGGCCGAGGCTGTGGGGAAGATGGAGTGGTAAGATACGCCCCCCGCCCCGGGCTCGAAACCCCTTCTGAAGGGTGAGCTGAGGCCCCGTCCGTGCGGGGAGGAGGATGCTCCGCGAGGCAGCAGGACACTCACCGGCCCGCTGATGGTTCCGGAAGCCAGGAGGTCCCCGGGCCGCAGGTTGCAGCCGTTGACAGAGTGGTGAGTGAGCTGCTGCAGCATCGTCCAGTACATGTGCTGGGGACACAGTGGCAGCCGCTGGGCACAACCTGCCGCTCACCACATGTGGCCCTGGCCCTGCCCACCCCCCCAGCCGGCTCGCCCGTCCCTCACAGCAACAACATGCTGTGCTCCACGAGGCCACCCAGGGCCCCCCAGCTCTCTCCACCTCCTTCAGGACCTCCGACCTCCGTTCCTCCCTACCCTGCCCTGACCACCTCCTCCAGGAAGCCCGCCTGAGAGCCCCCGGCTGCTGTCCCCGCAGCCCGCCCGAGTGTGCAGGACTCACACGGCCCAGGAGTCCCGCAAGCCCCGCAGGGCCTGGGTCCTCGCCACCGCGGAGGCTCCTGTGAGCAAAGGCCCCGGGCACACGCCCGGCCCAGGCCTTGGCAGGGACACTGGGGGGCTGAATGAGTCCAACCTGGCGCGAGCGGCTGAGGAACGGGGAGCCCCAGGCAGGCGGGTTGTGGGCACAGGGGCCACAGCACCACGTGGCCACTGAAGGGCTCGGAGCAACGCGCCTGCAGCTCTGCCCGTGCGACGCTCGGGCCGCGGGAACCTCAGGGACGGTCCGTAGCCACGAGCGCCCAAGGAGGCCCCTTTGTTTCCCCTCGCGGTCTGTGGCGCCCAGAATGGCGTGAAACCGAAGGGAGACCAGGGAAGCGGGGAGGCAGCGAGTCAGAGGACATTGGAATGGCCGTGAGCAACACACGCGGGACACACGCTGACACGCCCACCTCAGTCACCGGGCAACGCGAGCGGAAGTCGCATCCCCAGCGTGGCGGGAACGCCAGGCAAACGCCACCGGCGTGGCGAGGACGTGGGGCGGCCAAACGCTTCCACGCTGCCAGTGGCGGTGCGCCAGCGTGGTCACCGTGGGGAAACTGCGGGTTCTGCCGCGCTGGGCGTGTGTCCTCCATGGCCCCGAAACCCCACCCGGGCAGCCCCGGCAGAATGCGCACGTGGGCACCAGGTGTTCGCGGCAGCTCTCCCACAGCCAAAAACGGACCAGCCAGATGTCCGTCCACGTGGGACGGACGAGTCACGTGTGCAATGTTTACACGGGGGCGCCGCAGGGCACAGAGAGGAACCAGCTGTCGCCACCGACAACACGGGGCGGATCTCGCACACGCAGTGCCAACACGGGAAGCAGACACAGGGGGAGACACGCTGCACGATTCTGTCTCTATAAAACTGGAAACGGACAGAATCGGCACATGTAGTAGAAGCCAGGGGAGAGGTGACCCTCGCTGGGGGGGTGACAAGTGACCTGGGTGCCGGTCACACAGGGCTGCTCTTTCTGTGAACATGCCTCACGCGGTGCCCTGCGTTGTGTGCATTTTTATCTGTGTTCTGCTTCAATTAAAAATTCACTTAAAAAAAGTTACTCTCATTAGTCCAGCCCCTGGCCGGTAGGAGAAACCAGGGACTTGACCCTTACGGAAACACTTGTTGTCCCCCAAGAAAGCCACTGGCCACGTCTATGCAGCCACGTCTCGAGGGAACTCTGTGACCCCACGGCCACCTCTAGAAAGGGACGGTGCCACGGAAGCCCCAGGCCCACGGGCCGAGCCACCATCGTGTCCCCGCACGGACACGCTTCTCCGCCCCCGCCAGGAAGAAAGATCTCGCTCCCAGAAGCCGTCTGCCCGGCTTCAGAGCCTACCTTAAAGTTGGACCTGCATATGGTGGCCGCGTGGCTCATTCCCTCTCCTGTGAGAAAGAGGAGAGAGACATCATGAAGACTTAATTCCATGCACCAGGGAGGAAACAAAGACAGAATTGTCCTGTGGTCCAACATGGTTTCACTTAGTCTGTGGAACTAACAGCTGCCGGGACATCCGGGCGGAGACACAGCCACAGAGACGACCTGGCCTCGGAGTGGCCAGTACGTGCACACGAGCCACACTACCTCCTCCCACGCCCAGGCAGGCAGCGCTAACCCATCACCGCATGTTTCCTCTGAGTCCAGGTGTAGCCTCAGAATCCTTCTTAACACAGTGCTCCTGGCAGCCACAAATCGGCTGGAGAGAGTGTGCCAGCTGAAACCTGTCTGCGACCTTTGATCGAGGATAACTACTATCCCCTCAGAAGCCCGCTGGGCCATGTGTCCCCTACCCAGCTCCTCCTGTGCTACTTCCTAACTTACAGTCTTTACTGAGCACCTACTACATGCTGAGGCACGGGGTCATTGCTGTTCCAGGTCTGAACGGTACTGGTAAGGAGAAACTCCTCTGCTCCCTCAAAATCGGGCTTCCTGCCTTGTCCTGGCCTCGGCCCCGAGGTGGCTCTGAGCAGGTTGCTCCTCAGGCCCAGCCTGGCAGTGAGGCAGACGCAGACCAAGGAGGCAGGAAATCGAGGAATGAAGGAGGCGTGGCCAGCGTGCAGCGCAGTGGGTCTGCGTGTGGTCGCCAGGCACCCGTGGGCCCCCAGAGGACGGAAAGTGACCCCTGACCTCCCCTGCTGCAGACACTGTGCTCGACCTGTACGTCAGTCAACTTGCTTAGCCCTCACCCCACAGCTCAAGGTCAATGCCATTATCATCCCATTTCACAGGGGACAAACTGGGGCAGGGACAGGCTGGGGACCTTGCAGCAGCAGAGCCAGGCTGAGCAGCCTCAGGGGACGCGGGCCCTGCACCTCGCCAAGGCCCAGGGGCCACCAGGGCCAGGCACTTGGACACAGGTGCCCACGGGGCCCTGGGCACGCCCGCCCCCCACAGCGTACCTTTCAGGGCCACAGAGAGGTTGATGTCGAACGCGTAGGGCTGGTCGTGGCGCAGGTACGGCAGGGGCCGGGGGGTCCTGGGGGGGACACGGCACAGATGTCACCGGAGCTCGCCCAGGCTGGGCCCTGCAGCACCTGCCCCACCCCCGGCAGGGAGGGCCAGGGCAGTGGGAGCCGTCCCTCTCCTGCGACCCTGCACTGTGTCCCTGGGCAGCAAGGGGTGGGGGTGGTCGTGTGTGCCAGACTCCAGGAAAAGCCGCTGAGGGCGGGGATCCGCAGGTCAAAGGTCACAGGGGTCAAACCAGCAAAGTCCCAGAAAGCCGGGGCAGGGGAGGGCTGGGGACGGTGGGCCATGGGGGCCAAAAAGCACGGAGGCCTGTGGGGAAAGGCTGGGAGGGAGGGTCCCCTGGGCCCTGGGGGCAGGTGGCCCCGTCTGGTGCCCCAGCCGACTGGGAGGCAGCTGGGCCGGACGTCTGCACTTGGGCCCGAAGCAGAGTTTCCCCGAAGTGTGACCCGAGTCGCCAGTGGGACAGGAGGTCGTTTTGGGAGTTCGGTGGTTACATGTTTGTTTGCATGATTAGAGGTGCAGCTGGCGATGCTGGGGACACAAAGCTCCTCTTCTCAACATATGATTTAAGTTTCACCATGAAATAAATAACAGTTCCGAAGGGGCAGAGGCTGCACACAAATGGCGCTTGGGCAGGGCCGGCTCAGAGGAGGGGAGGGGGCCGCGGAAGAAGTGCGGTGCGGGGCTCCCCGAGAGGGCGGAGGGGACAGCCTTGGTGACCGAGGCGGCTGTGGTGAGCGGGGAGCAGGGGGCAGGCGAGAGCCCAGGGACTCTCCTGGGGAGCCAGGGAAGGACCCCCCTAGTCTGCGCCCAGCAGGCCTGAGATGACCCCAGCGGGGGTCTGGGTGGCGGAGGGGCCCCGAGGGCGGGCGTGGGGATGGTCAGGGGGCCATGCACAGGCCGGGAGCCCCGCCCGGGCAGGACGGAGTTGGGGGGGCACTGAGGGACTCAGGGACACGGGGGAAGCAGGACAGCTTCGGGCCAGCCCCCGAGAGGCAAGAGCATGCCGGGCAGAGCGCGGGGCCACAGGACGTCGGGGCGCAGGGGACTCTGGCCAGCAGCCGCTCGTGGTGGGTGGGCTGTGGCTGCCGCAGGCTGAGGAGGGAGGGATCGGCCAGGAGGCAGGGACGTGGTGCTGGGAGCTGGGGGCTGCGGGGCGGGACCCCCGGCCGCTGGGCCTCAGGCTGCATTCTGTGAGTTGGGCTCCAGGGGGCGCCTGGGCCGCGGGGCCCCGCGGGGGGTACCGGGGACCCCTTCTCCTGCCCACCCGGCCTCAGGGGATCCTGGAGTTTGCACAGTTCTGTGTTTCCCCCAAGGACTGTGCTGGGCAGGGAAACAGGGAGAAAGACGGACGCCGCAGCTGCCTGGAGGTCGCCGTGACCAGGGTGCCCCAGGGCACCCCGCGTGGGCACAAGCAGCCTCCGCGGCGGGGCGGGCGTGGGGGGCCCCGCAGGGCTGGGCTCACCTGCTCCGGACCCGGCACGGCGAAGGGCAGGAGGGCGTCCATGGGCACCACCCAGGGCGAGATGGTCGTTCCGAAGCTCTTCCCGAGGAAGGGCCCCAGGGGGACGTACTCCCACTTCTGGATGTCCCGGGCTGCAGGGCGAGGGCAGGGCGGGCTCGCAACGGCTGGCGGGGCCCCCCCAGTTCCCGCCCCGGCGAGGACCAGAGACACCCACAGGCCCCGCCACGGGGCTCTGCCAGCCCGGCTGCCCGGGACCGAGGGGAAAAGCAGTCACTGCCGGGACAGAGGTCCCCTGAGGGCGCCGAGCAGGCTTCTCGCAAGGAGAAGGACGGCAAAGGGGGTCAGGACAGCCCCATGAGGGGGGCTCATGTTCAAACTGGGCGAGGGACACTCCCTGGGACTGCGGGCACCATCCCGTCCTACGTAAGGCCGGGGGCCGACAGCTCAGGCTCGGAAGCCAGGCCGCTCAGCTTCAAGTCCTAGCGACTAACAGATGTCTCTGTGCCTGAGTTCCTCATCCGCAAAATGGGAATAACATTGTCGGGACCAGCAGGAGAATACACATGGGGCATTAAACACAGGAACTGACACATAGTAACTGCTCGATAAATGTTAGTTATGACGTCAGCCACGTCCCTGTCACCTACCAGAAAAGTGGAGGTGAAGGGACTGGCCCAAGTTCTCTGAGCCAGAGGTCTGTTTGATGCCTTCTGTCACCGCACCACCTGCCAACACTGACGCGGCTGACCGGGACCCCCCACGGCTTCCGTGCAAGCGCCCCAGATGCCCGCCCACCCCGCTCGCCCCGCCGGGGCAGCGTGCCCGCAGTTACCACTCCAGTCGTTCATCAGCACCATCCCGAAGATGTGCTCGTGGGCCCTGGAGATGCGGATGGGCTCCCCGAGTCTGTTCCCGGGGCCCACGAAGAAAGCCTGCCGTGGGGGAGGGGGGGCTGTCAGAATCCGGGCTCACCTGCAGTCCCAGCTCACCTGTCGCCTGGACAGCAAAGGTCAGGCACTTCCAAACCCCCCCCCAGGGAGCAGGACGGCCACAGGGCCCGGCCTGAGTCCACTGCATTTCCACGTCACAGCCCACGCCGGAGCTGTCCAGCACCGCAGCGTGGCAGTGCCCACCCGAGGCCCCTCTGCACACCGAGTGCCACCGCGGCCCCTCCTTCCTGCAGTGCATCCCCGGCCGGCCCGCTCCGCCCTCCTCACCCCGCACATGCTTAAGACGTGACAGCCACACGAGGCCTGTGGGAATGGAGTGTCAGGGCCGGCGGGGCCCGTGGGGACGGGGCGTCAGGGCAGGTGGGGCCTGCGGGGACGGGGCGTCAGGGCCGGCGCTCAGCCCACAGAAACCAAAAGGGCCTCTTTCACCCAGCAAAGAGGGCCTGTCGGGCAACCCCACAGCCCAACCCCCGCCCCAACCCTGCTCTGCCGCCCCCGCTGCCCGTGACAGCACCCGCAGCGTGTCCACGAACCAACAGGATTCCCAGACGTCACTAGGGAAGAACTGGGAAGTCCCTTTGCAGAGCACGCACACTTGGCTGTGACATTTGGAAAACCCGAGTCACCATTTTATGTGTTCTGCGGCAGCGTTTAACCATTGCAAATTTTTCCTTAAGATAAAAACAAAATTCCCCCAGGGCACCGTGTCACGGAGGAGCCCACCTGTCACTGTTTGGATCACGCATGCCCTCTGCCCCAGCCCCCCAGACGGGGCCAGCACAGGTGAAGCCCCTGCCCGCAGAGCCCTTCGCTCCCCAGAGCGAGGACCCCAGCCCCAAGCAGGGTCCACGGGGCACCTTGCGAAGGCAGGAGGCGGAGGGCTGGCAGGGAGCGCTCCTCCCCGGGGCTGGGTGACAGCACCCTGTTTCCCTCCTCTGCCCGTCCGGAGAAATCACAGGGCAGCAGAGGAGTGACAGGCAGCTCTAGAAACGCCAGTGGGGTCTCCAGCCCCCCTCAGCCCACCCTGAGTCCCGCTGCCACGGCCCGAGCAGGCAGCCCCAGCCCTTCTCCTGCACCTGCAGGGACGAGGCAGCACCTCAAGCCCTGGGCGGTGACGGTGGGAAGGCACTTCTGCCTGCGTCCCCGGCCCCCCCACCAGGTGCCAGAGCCTCCTGCCCCCGCTCCGCTCCTCCCCTGTCCTGGTCCCCTCTCGGCTCCCGGCTGCCGGGCTTCAGGGTCCCTCTTAAAACGGGCAGCCCTGCGGCACGAGGGACCCGCGGGGAGAGGGGCTGACGGCACAGTGTTGACGCCCGGTTATGCCGTTGCCCCAGCTACGCAGGACGCGCCCCCAGGACAGGCTGCGTGGGGGTGTCGGGGTCTCTCGGCATGGCTGCTCACAATGAGCGTGAATCTCTAATGACCTCAGAATAAAAACTTATTTAAATAGAACGGGCAGCCCTGAAGTGCCCGCAGTTCTGAGGTCGCGTGGGCCCAGCCACGGTGCCACGGGTGGATCCAGTCACTCACAGAGTCGCCCCAAGTGCCGCACCGTTGCCTCCAGGGGAACCCCGGGTTAGGTAGGTTCCCACCAGCCCCGGTCACAACATTGCTACCAACTGGGCAACACCTAACTACGTAGCCTTGTTTTCTGTGGGTTTCTGTTTGAAGACGCCTCCTTTAATGCCTTTTGTCGATTTGTGAACACTGAACTGACCCCAACAGCGGGTAACTCGTGCCCACACGGAGCCCGTCTGACACGTGTGTGCTCCACAAGGCACGTCGGAGCCCTGCTGCACCCAGAGACGCTGGCAGCACTCAGCTCCGCACCTGGGGGCCGCTATGAACAGAGAATCACCCAGAAAGCACAAAAATGGGAAACGTGGCATCAGGCCAACCACAGAAAGGGCACGTGCGCAGGGCGCGAGAGGCCGGAAGGCAGAGGTGCTGGCTTGGTCTCGGCTGGACGCGGCCAGCAGGCAACGCGGCTTTCACTGCTCTGCCCGTCCGCGAATGCCCCACAGCTCTGCGGATATGAACTGGAGGGTGACACGTAAATTCTAGCAAGACGCGAATCTGCAGGTACGGAATCTGCAGGAGCGCGGAGGGACTGTGCTTCCGACGGCGGGATGGGGACGCAGAGCTGCTGGCGACGTGGCCGGAGGGGAGGACAGCCCGGGTGCGGGCGGCTGTCACCGAGCCCGCCCGCGGGAAGCTGTGGGCAGATCCCGCGTCAGGAAGGCGCGCGGCGCGGCTCACCATTTCCAGCTCCAGGTCCAGCAGTTGGCAGGGGCTGCACACAGGGGGCTTCGCTGGAAGGACCAGGGAGAGGGGCTGCGTGAGGCCACCGCGGGACACGGAGGGGCGCCAGCGGGGCCTGGACGCTGGGGTCACTTACAGTCGTCGGGTCTCATCTGTCCCACGGGCCTTCGGATCGGGGTGCCGGACACCACGACGGAGGAGGCACGGCCGTGGTAGCCCACGGGCAGGTGCAGCCTGTGCGGGGAGACGGGACGCAGGCGTCACACGTGAAACAAACCCCAAAACGTGCAAGCAGAGACAGACTCAACGTGGACACACGGCTCAGAAACCGAGAGCTGCTCCTGAGTGTCCGCCCCGGACGAGTGCACAAATAGCACGTGGTGCACACACGGCGGATGTCATTCAGCCTTAAAAAGGGAAAGGACGTGACCCAGGCCACAGCACGGACGAACCTGGGGACACTGTGTCGGGCGACACCAGCGGGGCAGAGGAAGGACAAACACTGACAATGCTTCCCTGTGAGGTCCCCAGAGTGGTCACATTGACAGAGACAAAGTGGAATTGTGGCAGCCGGGGACTGAGGAAGGGGACAGAGCTTCAGTTGGCAGGACAGAGAGTTCTGGAAAGGGACGGTGGTGACGGTCACACAATATCAGCTGCACTTAACATCACGATATGTCTGAAAATCGCTAAGACAGTGAATTTTATGTTATGTGCATTTTACCACCATTTTTTAAAAATCAAAAGGTACTTAGGGACAAAGTCAGACTTTCGTAAGGCGGAGCAAGACGGGCAGAGGAGGGAGGTGACAGGGGACACAGCAAGAGGCTGTGATGTGGGGAAGATGGGCGGCCCCCACCGCTGGCGGCCGGGACGCGGTGGTCACCCAGGGCCCCGGCCCTGCTGACACCTGCACTTCAGCCCGGGGGGCTGATTCCAGACCTGTGGCCTCCGGAACTGTGACAGAATTTATTTGTGTGGTTTAAACCGAGCCAGGCTGAGAAGACAGGGCCTGGGCCACTGTTTCCAGAGGCTGCAACCTCATGCCCCTACAGGTCCCTCCCTCCCCACCTGACTGTGACCCAGGAGGGGCCTGGCAGCCCCCCGCAACCCCCGTGCCGAGCAGGTGGAAAGACGGACTCTGAACCCGCCCAAACCCTGGCCCAGCACGTACCAGTTTGGCAGCAGTGGACTCTCCTTGCCCCTGAACATGAGTCCCACGTTGGTGGCATGCTGCCGGGAGGAATAGAAGTCCGTGTAGTCCCCTGCAGAAGACACGAGAGCCCGTCAGCGACCCCGACGCCTCGGGAAGGAGAAGGACAGTTGCGAGGTTCGGGGGTCGTGTGCAGAGCTCAGCCTGCACCGACTGCTCCAGCCGGGGCAGCACCGCATGTGGCAGAAAACAGCCTCACCAAAGATTTGCTCTCAAAGCCCACGACGGGAAACAGAATAAGAAATTAGGAGCCCCGAGTTCTGAAAGCCACAGTGGAACTTGCACGTGAGTGGCTGTCACCGTGCCCCGTGGGCGTAGCCGTTTCAGGGCAGCCCCCGCCCAGCCCCGTCCCCCAGTGCCCAGGGCAAGGTCTAAAGCTGGGGACACCTGTACCCGCAGCCCAGACTGGGGACAGAGGTGGCGAAGGCCAGGAGAGAAAGGAGAGACAGGAGAGGCTACGGCAGTCAGAGCCTTCCCAGCTGGGTCGCAACGCACAGAGGTAACAGCTGAGACATTTCGCAGAAGACTAGATCCGTGACAAAAACACACGGAGGGCACCATCGTCACCCAGACTTGAGGAGGAATCCCTGAAAGACAACTGGTCGCCAAAGAGAGCGTGCAGGAGAGGGAGGAGGAGAGGCTGGGGGGCAGGTGACTCCGCCCCTGTCCCTGCCCCACCTGTCCCCGGCCCCACCCTCTAGCGAGCTTTGTCCAAGCAGCCGGTGGCTGAGGACTCAGCCCAGGCTCAAGAGCAGATCCAGGGCACGCAGACGTCCGGGGCAGGGCTGCCAGCGTGGCCAGCGCCTGGGCACACAGGTGCCAGGCCACCCACTGGGGAGGTGGCCTCCGGGGCAGACAGACGGAGAAGGGGACAAGGAGGGAGGCCACAGGCTGGTTCAGCTTCTCTCTGCTTCAGGCTGAGAGTTTCAGCAGCTCCAACTTCCTGCCTGACACTCGTCCAGACTCCCTGTCCCCCTCCCACCCTGCACAGCCCTCTGGCTGCGTTCCTGAAAACTGCTGACTCACAGCCCTGGGGAAACCGAGAGAGGGAAAGAGAGGGAGAGAGAGAGGGAGAGAGAGAGCGAGAGAGCGAGAGAGAGCAAGAGAGCCAGAGAGAGCGCGCGCGCACGCGCAGGGAGCCACGTGCAGCTGGTCACACGCCAGCCCAGGCGAGCGTCCTGGCCTTGGCACAGGCCGCGTTAGCTCTGGGCCTGGGTGCTGAGGACAGTCAGTGACGGGAAGGGGTGACAGTCCCAGAGCCCCCTCCATTCCCCCCACCTGGACGGACCCAGCAACCAGGCACAGGTCAGCCCTCCCGGCCCCCCGAGCGGCGATGTCCTTGTCCTCGGAGGACACTGCACTCACCGATGGTGGCCGGAAGGTGCATCGTGGCAGAGGCCTGGGGGGTGAACGCACTGGAACAGAACCGGGTGTCAGGGTCAAGCAGGTGGCACAGCGGGGTCACCCACCGCAGGGGGTCCCTGCTCTGCTCACCCACCGCGGGCTCAGCCCAGACCACCCCCAGGGCCCTGCTCACGGTCTCCGGTGGGCACGTCTGTCTGCCCGGGGCCAGAGCAAGGCCAGACGTGGCCGCGGCAGGCGGGTGTGCGCCCACCGGGGCCGAGGCGCCTCCTTCCTGCTCGGGGCCCACTCTGGGGGGGGCTGGGGCGGTGGGACCCCTCCCACGGTGGAAACCAGACACGGGCAGGGGCGGTGCCAAGGGACAGCGGGCGCTGAGTCCCCCCAGCCCTCCTGCCGGCTCGCAGCCCGGCAGGCGCTGGGCGAAGGCCGGTCTGACTCCACCAGGCCGAGGGGCCACGCTGTGTCTCACGGCGACACGGACCAGCGCAGACCCTGGTCTCCCCGCCAACGTCCACGTGCTCCTCACCGCTTGCGAAGCTCCGCGTCGTCTCTGAGCCTGGCCCGGCCGGCAGACAGCAGGTCCTGCAGGGAAGCCCGTGCCTCCTTCCAGGCCACCTGGCCCAGGGCCATGAAGCTGTTGAGAGCAGGCTGGACACACAGGGAGAGAGTCACGCACGGGAAAGCCCCGCTTCCCTCCCGGTCATGCTGACCCTCGGGGCCTCTGCTCTGAGTTTTGCCGTCTGCATCGAGGCATCGGCTTTCTCCATGTTGCCTCAGCCCTCACGGACGCACAGGCCACCCTCCAAGCCCAGGAGCTGCTCCCGGGGACAGTGACCCGGCCTGCAGTTGCAGGTGGCAACATTCTTCCAGCGCAGGACACGCCGGCTGCAGGGGCACCGCGGCCTGAACCAGCCCTTCCACGTTGGCTAAGAAGACGCGTCGCAGCCAGGGAGACCCGGCAGAGACAGCGCTGTGGGTCCTGAGAGTCGGCGTCCCAGCCCAGCTCTGACCCAGCCCGTGGCCTGGGGGTCATGTCTGTCCCAGATGCTCAGGTCCCCGCCCGTCTGGTGACGGTTCCAGCTCCTATGCCGGGGGTCGTTGGAGGACCGAAGGAAAGGGTGTGAGCACCGCTCCTGGCACGCGGCGGGCTCAGTCGTCCGCTCTCCTTGCCGACTGTGGACGGGAAGCCGCACAGCAAGGTGGCTGACCGTCCACAGGAAGTTCACGTCCATCCCAGGGGGCGCCTACTTCAGGCCGACTCCTCCCCGCTGTGTCTGCAGACCTGGGGGCAGGGCTCGGGCCCCCTCAGCCGGCGGCACAGGCCTTGGACAGGCCTCGGTGAGGGAAGGAGCCGGAGACAGCGGGAAGGAGCCGGAGACGGCGGGAAGGAGCCGGAGACAGCGGGGAGGAGCCGGAGACAGCGGGAAGGAGCCGGAGACAGCGGGGAGGAGCCGGAGACAGCGGGAAGGAGCCGGAGACAGTGGGAAGGAGCCGGAGATGGCGGGAAGGAGCCAGGGACAGCGGGAAGGAGCCGGGGCTGCAGACACTGACGCTCTTTCTCCCCCAGGAACCCCCTGCGGCGAGAAGCCACCCTGAGCTGCCCCGAGGCCACCACCTGCCAGCCCCTCGGTTCCAGAGCAGCCCCAGCTGTACCTAAGTAAAACCTCCGAGACGGCTGACAGCAAAGAGTGTTTCTTGGTGGCATTTGCAGTAAGTGCTGCTGAGATCAGGGACAGGCCATTTCATAGTGTCCTACCTGATCGAAGACATCCTGGTGTTCGGAGAGGACAGGCCCGGTGAAGAGGTGTTTAATGACGCTGAGGTCCAGGATCTGGTCACCGATGGCCACGCCAATCCTTGGTCTTGGCTGGGAGGGAGACGGCATGGTCAGCGCTGGGCTGGGCTCACCCGCTAGAAAGCCTGTGCTGAGCCCGCGGGTGCCCCTTTGGATGCCCTTTGTTCAGAGGGGACTGAGGAACTGGATCCACAGACCCTGTGTCACCTCTGCTTCCAAGACAAAAGGGAAAAAGAGTCTGTGTCCCTTGAATGGGAAATAAATCAAATACCCCTTGGAGTGCGGGAAGAGTAGGCAGCCCGGCCCAAGCCCCTTGTCTGGGCAAAGTCCCCAGACATTGCTTAAATGCCTCCAGTGACGAGGAGCTCACCACCTCACCAGGAAGCCGGATTAACTTTCAGGTTTAACCCAGGCCTTGGCTGAGGGCAGTTCGTGTGTGTAGCCCAGCAGCGAGAGCCTGAGTGCCTCGGGCCCAGCGCCGAGGGCCGGGTGGCCTGGACTGGAGGCTCTGCCGTGGCTCCAGGGGAGGAGAGCTCAGGTTGTGAGGCAACCAGGCTGCTCAGAAAATGGGGGGCCGGAGGGTCCTTTCTGCTCCATAAAATCCCAGCAGCAGCGCTGACTAACACAATGTCCTAAACATCCGGCAAAGCCTGGCCTTTGTCCCCACAACCCTGAGCTCTGCAAGGAACGGTGTTTGCAGACCCCCCTCCCGGGCCGTCCTGCACCAGGATTCCGGCTCTCCAGAACCGCCAGCTTTGCCGCGTCAGTCCCAGGAGCACAGAGGTGGGCTGTGGCGGGGGTCCTGTCTCCACTGGCTGCTCACTTTGGGGGTCTGAGAGAAGACGGCCACTTGCCCATGCGTGTCAGCTCCTGGGGCCGGGGCCGACCGGAGCCGTAACCTCATAGCGCTGAGGCCCCAGCAGAGCCTGCCCTGGAGGATGCTGCCCGGAGAGCCCAGCTGCCCACCCTGGAAAATGGCAAACCCACCGCAGGGGACAGAGCTGGCCCACCAGGACCCACGTGGCCATCCACTCAGGGGACACGCAGAGCAGACGCCTGGGCCACATCTCTGCCCCTGGCCCCACACCCAGCTGGAGCCAGGAAGGAGCCACTGGGCAGACTCCAGGGCCTGGTCACAGCGGCTGCCGCTTCCTCAGACACAAACAAAGCCGAGAAGCACCTGCCGGGTCAGTTACCGCACTCCTGCCTCAAACCGTGACCCGAGGACCTGGAAAACCAGTTTGAGGGAGTGAGTCTCTCCACCTTTAGCCTTGGGAGTTATTTTCTTCAGTGCTAGGCTAGAAGGGGGTCCGGGGTGGGATCCGGGATCCCTGGGGCCCCGGCCTGCTCCCCCCATCCTATCCCTTCCAACAAGTCCCTGGTCCTCTCTGAGCCTCAGTTCCTCATCTGTACAATGGGGACAGTAACATAACGGTAGGTTTGTTGTGAGAATTCAGTGAGTATCTGCAAGTCTCTCAGGACAAGAACAGACACAGGAAGACACATTCATACCACAAACAGCTACGGGGACATCCTCTTGGTACCAGCACGGCACGAAGGCTGCGGAGGCACTGGGGACAGAGAGGAGTGACTTGGTTCCTGCCCTCCAGAAGCAGCGCGTGGCGAGGGACAGCCGTGGCCGGGTGCAGTGGGGAGCTCATTCAGAGCAGGCGCTTGGGGGACGCCTCTCTGCGAGATGACATTTACACCGAGTCCTCAAGAGCGAGCAGGACGCAGGCTCGTAGCGAGAGAAGGAAGAGGATTCCAGCCAGAAGGAACAAAGAGTGCTCAGGCCCTGAGGCAGGAAACCACGTGTCTCAGCTCGGCTGAGCGGGCAGAGGCCAGGAGGCCGGCAGGGCAGGTCACAGGTGCGTGCCAAGGCCACACAGGCCCGTCCTCAGGGCCCGCAACCCGGCCTTCACAGAGCACCACTCACGCACGCCCTACCAGTCCAGAGTTGGCGGGAGGGTGTCCCCTGTGTCTTTGGTCCCCAACTCCCAGCCCAGAGTCCTGCCCAGAGCCAGGGCTTGTAAGCATTCATGGAATAGAGGAATGAATGAAGTGATGGCTGCATTAATTCACTGTTGTCCCACCCAACTGAGGAAGGCCCAGCTGCCGACAGGGGCAGGGAGGTTCTGCCTCAGCAACTAGGCCAGCCTGGAGAGGCAGCCAGCCCGTCGGAATGTCCAGCGCGGCAGTGACAGCTTCAGACGAGGCCTGTTCCGCTGGAGGCCCTGAGCCTCTGGAAGGCCAAAGGGCCACTCTCCGTCCCCAGCACCTGCTCAGGGGCTCGCCCTCCCGGACTTCCCTAGGGCTGCTCCACACGCTCCAGTGTCAACATAGCAGGACACGCTGTCTAAAGGCCCCTAGTCACACTCTGAGGGACAATAATTTGATTCCCCTGGGAAAGCACGTCAGAGCACCCTAGTGGGATGCCTACCTCCCACCAGGGTTTCTGTCCGGCGGATTTGCGCTCCCAGCAGAGGTGAGGTCAAGGACAGAGTCACAGGTCAAGGACACCCCTGCTGAGGGCAGAGTGCGAGAGGCGGCAGAGGGAGGCTCTGCCTGCAGAGAGGGCGGTTGGAGAACCAGGTTAAGGTTTAACACGCGTCTTACTGTGTCCTCCGGGGATTGAATGTTAACTTTCTGTGTCCTTGCAACATCTGGTCAGGTCTGCCAGTTGTGAAACCACAAGTTGGCTCTTCTAGACCGAGGCATTGCCACAGGCAGGCCCACAAAAGGCCAGCCACTCAGGGCCAATGACCAGCCAGGGGACAAGGGACCTCCCTGTCCAGGAAGGGGCCTACGGCCAGGAACCCCATTTAGCTAGCTGGCGTTTCCTGAATACTGTTCGGAACAAGCAGATTCTGGGGTGCTGCGGTTTACAGAGCTGAATCAGGAATTTACCCTTAAAGTTGGGAGCAGAAATATAAGCGAAATACCATAAAAAAAATCCAAGGGAATCTGCTTTTCTCACCCAGGGATGCTCTTTTTATGTATGTGCTAATAAACCCCCAGTTTCCAAAGATTTCTTTCTACCAACAAGACCACACTTGACGAAGTCCAGGTTCCTTTCCTCTCCCCAAGGGCTCCCTCTGATCGCGGGGGAAGCCACCAGGCCGCACCCGCGACAGGACAGCCTCACGGACCCTCTGGTCTGGGTAGGAGCCGCGTCCCTGAGCCGCTGAAATGCCGGGTTATGGGCTTAGGGCTAACCAGACAGATTAACCACCAGCCCCGGCCTGGGTCAGGGGCTAACCAGACAGATTAACCACCAGCCCCGGTCTGGGTCAGGGGCTAACCAGACAGATTAACCACCAGCCCCGGTCTGGGTCAGGGCTAACCAGACAGATTAACCACCAGCCCCGGCCTGGGTCAGGGGCTAACCAGACAGATTAACCACCAGCCCCGGTCTGGGTCAGGGGCTAACCAGACAGATTAACCACCAGCCCCGGCCTGGGTCAGGGGCTAACCAGACAGATTAACCCCCAGCCCCGGTCTGGGTCAGGGCTAACCAGAGAGGTACTGAGCAGCCCGGATCGCAGGGCAGCCGCGGTCGCACGAGAGTGACCAGCCCGATTACGACAACCGCCCCGCGCTGCCGTCCGGAGAAGGGTCCCCCGCGACCCCCGCTGCTGTGCGTCTAACGTCGCACAGACCCGCGGCCACACGACGCGCACAGCGGGAAGGCACGCGCGGGACTCGAACCCGCGCCCCCAGGCCCGGCTGCCCCGCCCCTGCTCACGTTGTCTGCGGTGCAGAACACGCCGTACGGCAGGTTCTGGATGGGGAAGTCGCAGTCCTCGGCCACCGGGATGAACGACATGCTGGCGGCGCGGCGGGCGGCGGGCGGCGGGCGGACTGCACTCGCCGCGGCGGGCGGGCGGCCGGCCCCGCCCCCGGCCCGCCCCCGGCCCGCCTGGCCCCGCGGCCAGCTCATTACCCAGGCCCCGCCCCTGCCCGCCCATCGCCCCGCCCCGCGGCCAGCTCATTACCCAGGCCCCGCCCCCGCCCCGTCCCCGCCCGCCCATCGCCCCGCCCCGCTCATTACCCAGGCCCCGCCTCCGCCCCTGTCCCTGCCCGCCCATCGCCCCGCCCCCGGCCCGCCTGGCCCCGCGGCCAGCTCATTACCCAGGCCCCGCCCCCGCCCGCCCATCGCCCCGCCCCGCTCATTACCCAGGCCCCGCCTCCGCCCCTGTCCCTGCCCGCCCCCGGCCCGCCCCCGGCCCGCCCCCGGCCCGCCTGGCCCCGCGGCCAGCTCATTACCCAGGCCCCGCCCCCGCCCCGTCCCCGCCCATCGCCCCGCCCCTGTCCCCGCCCGCCCATCGCCCCGCCCCGCCCCGGCCCCGCCCCGCGGTCCGGCTGAGCTGGTCCCGCCGAGCGCGGCCAGAGGGCGACCCTGGGCCCGCGTCCCTAACGCAGGACGGTCCGAGTAGACGGCCCGACTGTCCGATCCGAGGTCCGCTCCGACATCGGTGCTGACCCCGCGCCAGGCCCGCTCTGCGGGCGGTTCTCTCGGCGGGCGGCCCCGGACCGGGGGCCCCGGGTACCGCCCAGAGTCGGTGCCGGTCACCGAGTCGTCGCCCGGACGCCAGCAAGGACGTCACGCGCTGTCGTCTGCGTGTCCTTTTCTCTGTGAAGACAGAAAAGAGAGCACAGCTGCAGAGTGGCCTTACTGAGCAAAGATACGTTCGAAATATAAATGCAACGTTTTTACAAGTCTAACAAAAGTATTCTAAATATAAATTCAACGTTCTTACAAAAGTATTCTTGAAAAACAAGTTTAAAATTACAAAAGGTATAGGCTGCAAGATAGTTATCGATATATAAACCAGTATTTGAAACTCTTACTTTTTTTTTTTTGAGACAGAGTCTCGCTGTCACCCAGGCTAGAGTGCAGTGTCATCACAGCTCCCTGCAGCCTCCAACCCTGGGCTCAAGCAATCCTCCTGCCTCAGCCTCCAAGTAGCTGGGACTACAGGCACATGCCACCACGCCTGGCTAATTTTCTTCTATTTTAGTAGAAACAGGGTCTGGCTCTTGCTCAGGCTGGCCTCCAACTCCTGGTCCCAAGTGATCCTCCTGCCTCAGCCTCTCAGAGTGCTAGGATCACAGGCGTGAGCCACCACACCTGACCCTGAAACCCTTACTTTCTATTAATTTGCTGTGGACATTCTCAAAAATGCAATGAATTAATTACAGTCAAAAGTCAATGAATTAATGGATACAGCAGAGCTAACTAAAAATGAAAATTGAAAAAAAAATTAAGCCAAAATCCTACATATTGATTTTAAAGAACATTTTAAAGGTTGCAGAACCATCCCAGGATTTGTAAAAATAACTTATTCCTTTATGAGTGTTTTCAAATGACTAATAATGATAAACAGGCAAAGGACTTTCAGGTAAGTTAGAAAGTGTTACACAACTCCTTTGCCCGCAATGCCCTGTCCCACTTCTCCTCTCATCCACTGTCCTGCTGCCTAAGTCACTGTAAATCGTCCTCCTTCTAAGCACACGTTCAGCAGCCAGTCCCAAGTCTCCCAGCAGCCCTCCTGCCTTTCTTCCCTTGCAGTCACCTCTAGAACTTGTGTTATCAAGTAACTTGTCATTTGAATAAAGTATTACGACTGTGAGCGGTTTGTGTTAAAAAAGGAAGAGGAGGCAGCAGAGAAAGGAGGAGGAGAAGAGGAGGAGGAGGAGGAAGGAATGAAGCAGAGGGAGGGCAGGCTGTCCTGGGCTGAATTCGAGGTCTTGTCTAATCGCCCACGTGCAGCCAGCTACCATTTGTTGAGCCATGTCACAGCTGGGCCGCTGGGAGCACACCTGAGTGTCTGCTTGAGCGAATGATGCAGGCGCACTTCTGAACAGCCAGGATGCTGCCAGGTGCCGCAAATGAAGCCGGCAGTTTGGACGTCCCCTGCAGACGCTTCAGGCATGACACAGTGACTGCGGAGCCGGGGAGGCCGCTCTGCAGCTCCGCATCAGGGAGGAGAGGCTGGAGGACGGCGGGCGATGTGACCTAAGCAGCCTTGAAACCAGGAGGCCCGAGATGGGGAGTATTTCAAGTAGAGCTGGCCACCGAGCCCCCCTAGGCCAGGAGATGACCCTGGTGCCAGCCTGCCAAGCCTGACCCGTGGTCACCCGCTGAGGAGCGCAGTCTGGGTACAGCTCTCAGCTTCCGCCGCCAGCCCTGTGTGTCCCTGCCAGGGGCTGACCTCAGTTCTCACAAGTCTGCCCTGGGGAGGGAACCAAGGCCAGCCTCTGGCAGCGGTGGGTGACGTGACTTGTTCTGATAGGTTCCCAAAAGGGGAAAAGGAAGAGGAGAGTGTCCCAACTCTGTTCTGTGGCCTCATAAAGAGGCAACTCCAGGCAGCACTTGGCACCGCCCTGATCGTAGCTACTCAGCTGCCAGGCAAGGAACTGCTCACGTGCTCTGCGGTGGCCCTGCCTGGCCACGAAAGGCAGGATTTGTCTTGCTTATTTTGTGGGTCGTTTTGTCAACACCCAGCAAAACACCTGGCGCAGAATAGATTCTCCATAATATTTAGGTGATTACTACAAAGCCGTTGACTAAAAGCAGAGTCGTCGGTGACCAGTGGGCCCTGCTCCACGCCAGCAACTCGGCACCCTCAGTGTGTGGGGACAGAGGGCCGGGGCCTCCGAGCGCGCACGAGTTGGTGAGAGCCTAGATGTTGAAGGTCGCGTAATGAGAAAACCAAAGCCCTTTCTGGGGGCAGGGGTGGGGCTGGGTGTGTGGGAAGGGGTGTCGGGAAATCTTAAGATAGATTTACCCGCCTGCTAATTATACAGTGTCTGGAAAAGCAAAAGCGTTCTGTTTGGAAAACAGCATTTGAAGTCACTTGCGCGTATACTACATTTTCTTCTCTTTCTCTTTTGGGAAGGGGTGTGTTGGGCGAGTACATTACAACAGTTACAAAAAAGAATTTTAAGGGAAAATATCGCCCATAATCCCACCAACCTACAGTCTTCCCATTTCCGTGGCTTTTTCATCCCCTTTGTGTGCAGGTGATTTTCCTGCCTTTGTGAACGCTGCGTAGACGCGGATTCCGTCTTCCTCCACCTCATCCTCCTGACGTTCCTCCTGTGTTAAATTTTATTAAATACTTTATCTGAATCTATTAAGATAGTCACATGGTCCACTCTTTGTAATCTGTTAATGTGATCAATTTAGATTTTAATATTAAATCCTTCTTAAATAGAATATATAAGTAATAAACAATTTTAAATCTAGAAATTTATACTGTAAAATACTGCTTTCATCTATTTTAGATATTTTGTTAAAAAAGATTGACTGCCAGATAAATCTGAAACCATATGACAGAATGGTCTATTGAGGGTCTTTGTGTTTTACAATTCTCCCAACTGTCCTGCTATTTGAAAATTACGCTCTTTCAACTTCTCTAATCCTACCAGAGAAAGAAGCTTCTATTAGATGGTAATTCAGTGAGAGTGCAGAAGAGAATCAGACACGGGCTAGAAAATACAACATTTAAGTGACAAAGAGAAGTTCTTTCTTGTCTTTGAAGACATGCTGAGGTCTTAAACTCACAGGAATATAAGATTATAATGTATCATCATAAGATCAGTCATGAACAGATGTGAGACAAACAACAGTAGATACCTTACAAACGTAGGAAAGCAGAAAACTAAAAGACCAAAAGCAAAATTAACCACCAGAAAGAATAAGAGAAAAAGTAATACAATGGAGCATTCTGGTTTTCCTTTTTATTTAATCAAAGACTCGTGGATAAACATAAATACAGCACAATTACTTCAGATCATTCTTCATATCGTATACACACAGACTCGTGAGCATAAATCTGGAAGAAACCGGCAGTCAGCAATGAAATGCATGCAGCTTTTTCTTCCCTTGCTCAAAGAAAAAAAAAAAATTAAAACACACAAACTTAGAATCTCATCAGCACACACTCTCCTGTGACAAATGATTCAGACATAAATAGTGGGTGCAAAGAAACTATGTGCTAACATATGAATAACCTTTGTTAATGAAAAACAGAAGCAGCCGTAATGACTGAGATACATTCAGTTACTGGGAACTAGTTGTGCCCTACAGGGCACTACCAAAAGAGAAATCGTGCTGCAGAGAAAAGCTATATATACACACAATGAGAAAATAAACTGCAAGATTAATGCATGCATGTTTAATACTGGAAAAATCACAGCCCTCCAAAATTTCTCCATGTTTGTTATAAAAGCCCTCTGCACTCAACTAAAATTAAAATGATCTTAAAAGGATAATACTTGTAAAGTTTAAGTCTTTTCAGCCACAGAAACTGCAATGGAAATAAATGTTCAGAGTCATTTTCAAAACAAAAACAAAAATCTATTCTTCTGATGACATGCATGATTAAAAGGTCTATGCAAGATACATTGCTCTACATTCCCAATGACTAGGAAAAAAAAGTCAAGTCAATTTTTAGTTTGCAGATGGTCAAAGGATTTTGTATTCCAGCAGGAGTTCAAATCTTCTGGATCTTTTCACCAACAACTACTGGATTTTCTTTTCTGATTTTCTCAGCAGCATCAGCTTTGTAATTGTAAGAGCAATTGTGTACGTCTGAGTAACGGTGCACACCACAGTAAACATTTCCACACCGGCATTCAAACCCTGAAAATGGATTAATAACATACATGAGTTGGATGGAAGGGTGACATAATTAATGGCATAATTAATGCTAAATAGCACAATTTATCTAGGACAGAAATCTAAACTAAAGAGTCATTCTAAATAAATAGTTTCACAAACTACATCGTTAAGATTCACCACCTGACAGCTTCATTTCCTGTTCTGACCTATAAACATGTTTGTACTAGAACAACTCTTAACTCTTCTCTGACTCAGGTTTCTTCACCTGTGACATGGCCACAATCGTTTCCTATCAAAAACACTTGCTAGACTTAAAATGTGAATCATTTTTCAAATCCAAATATTGCACTGTGAAAAATATGCCTACTAGGAGAAGGTAGTCTTAAAATTTAATGAAGAAAGATGAAATAATATCTCTGAAAGAATGCTAACAAACAACTCGGTATCCATACTAGCTTTCCTCTGCCACCCTCCCAGGGAGCTATGAACCGCCCCCGGCTGAGAGGTCAGAGCCCGGGTCTGAGCTACACTGCCCAAACAGGAATCCACCTATGGACACAGGCAAATTACTCAGCCTCTCTGAGCCTCGGTCTCTGCATCTGTAATGGTGGAATAATAAGTTACTCTAAGAATTAAGTGGCGAATGTATTAAATGCTTAACATACGGTAAACACACAATAAATACTACTTCAGGGAAATGCCCAGAGTTGAAGCTAAAACAGAGACATAATGGGTGTTGAAAGTCTTTATACAAAACTGGTCCTTGCAACTGGAGGCAATTATCTTAAGTGAAACGGTTCAGACACAAAAGACAAATACCACGTGTTCTCACACGTGGGAGCTAAGAAACGTGTGCACCTGGAGGCAGAGTGGAATGATGGGCACTAGAGGCTGGAGGGGCAGGGGGTGGGTCACGGGAGGTTGCCTGGTGGGTGCACTGCATCGCTGCACTGACGGATGCACTGAAGGCTCGGACTTCACCACACTGCGACGTACCAATGAGGCAAAGCTGCACTTAGCGCCCACGAACGCACACAAATAGAAAAAATAAAACTGGTCCTGATCCTCAAATTAGAATTGTAAGGCATGATGCAATTGTTGGAAATGGAGCATAGGAATCAATATTTTAACATTAACATTTGATGTGTTCAGAAACATATGCTGTTAATTTCATAACAATGAAGCAAACAACACTAGATTAGACTGACAGATTGGACAAGATGGAAACTATATATCAGTCTTCTAATCATGAAGTCTGAGTTTTTGTGAGATTTAGAAAGACTATCTTTAACACTAAATATGTATATTTTAAAATGTCTAATTTGTCCATGTTTGTATTCTTTAATTTGCCAAGGTATGGGCCGCTCTGAAACATCTTTGATAGCAAACTCTAACCTCCCTCCTTCTTTATTGCTAACCCATTCCTGAAGTATTCTGCACAATGCCTGGCACACGGTAACTGCTGCAACTGCTTTCCAACAATTAACCACAGTACAATTGGCCTTTGAACAACTCGGGGGTCAGGGGCACAGACCCCTGTGCCATCAAAAATTCAGTATAACTTTATGCTCCCCAAAACGTAACCATGAATAGCCTGATGACTAGAAGCCTGACTGATAACAGAAACAGTACATTAATACATAGAATACGTACTTTGTATAGAATAGAATACATATTACACACTGTATACTTACAAGACAAGCTAGAGAAAAGAAAATGTTATTGAGAAAAACTCAAGAGAAAATGTATTTAATATTCATTAAGTGGAAGTGGATCATCACCAAGGTCTTGCTCCTTGTCTTCATGTTGAATAGGCTGAGGAAGAGGAGGAAGAGAAAAGGTTGGTCTTGCTGTCTCAGGGGTGGCAGGGGAAGCAGTTTAACTTTGTAGAAATACATAGTAATTTGTCTGACTTTTTTGCTTTTTCATGTCTCTCAAATGTTTCCATATGGTACCAATCCTTCTTCCACCATTTGCTTCAGTTTCAGTGCCCGCATCGTAGAAGGGCCCATGTCACAAAGAAGTCAAAAGCAGTCCTGGATAACGGAACCTTCTGCCAGATTGTCCAGCGTGGATCTGTTTTCTGGCACTGCTCCTTCTACATCTTCTTCCTCCCTGTCTGGCACTGGGTCAGAAGACTCATCTCCAGCAAGTCATCTTCTTTTCATTCCCCCGGTGTGGTGTTTGTTAGCTCTTGAATTTCTCCAAGATCCAAACCCTTCAGCCCCAACCTTTTTTGCCATATCCACAGTCTCTTTCATGACCTCCTTGACTGACTGCCATATAAATCCTGCAAAGTCATGCACAATCTGCACATAGCCTTCTGCACGAATTGCTTCAGGGCTGATGGCTTTCACGGCTTTTTCCACAACAACATGGCATCTTCAATGGTGTGATCCTTCCAGACGTCCGTGGCATGTTCTCTATCGGGGGTTCTCTTCCATAGTGTTGACAGTCCTTTCCACAGGGTACCATGTGCAATGAGCCTTAAAACTCCCCCCAGAGGCTGAATTATAGACATTGTGTCCTGGGGTAACCGAGAGACTGGCAGCAGGTGTGTACCTTTCTTTCAAGGCACAGGGGGTTAGCAGCTTTATAGATAAGGAAAGTCCCGATCATAAACCCACCTGCATTTGAACAAAACAGCACTAACCTATCCTTTCCTGCCCTAAATCCTGGTGCTCGCCTCTCTTCCTTACTAATAAATGTTCCTTGTGGCATATTTTCCAGCATACGGCATTTTCATCTGCATGAGAAACCTGTTCAGGAACATAGCTCTTCTCCTCAGTGAGCTCCCTAATGGCATCTGGGAGCTTGTCTGCTGCCTCTTGGTCAGCAGAAGCTGTTTCTCCCGTGATCTTGACATTGTTTAAGTCAAACCTCTTTTTAAAATTATCAACCATCCTTTGCAGGCATTAAATTCTCCACTTTTAGATCCTTCACCTTCTTTTTGCTTTAAGTTGTCATATAATGAATTTGCTTTTTCTCAAATCTTGAGTCTAGAGTAGAGGTACGCCCTTTCTAACAGTAAGCCAGCACCCACATAAAAGCTGCATTTTCAATAAGAGACAGAAAGGTAATTCACAAAAAGTGCAAGGTTTTCATGCCTGCTGACGTAGCTGCAACGATGGCTTCACAAATTTCCTTTTCTTTCTTTTATGGTGGTTCTTAGGCCACATTCATTTAGTTTGAAATGGTGGGCAGCTGCAGACCTCAATCAAAGGTGCACATCAAACAATTCAACCTTTTCTTGTCATGTCATGACTTTTCCCTGCTTTTTGGGAACAATTACAGCAACATTAGTGGCACTTCAAAGGGTTCCACGGCGTTGATTCAAGGTTTATGGGACTGCACTAAACACAACAAAAAATATGCGAGCACAGCCAGAGATCACTTTTTTACTATGATAATGCAATTTATGGGACAGCCAAACAGCTACGCAGAGCTGATCGTGTCACACGGCATTTAAGTGGCAACTGCAACACTTGAGCTCACCACAAAGGCAACAGCAGCACAGCATGTGCTACAGCAAATCGCATGCCGTCACGATTTTACACTACATCTTTATGTTTCTCTAACTGCGAATGGCTCCACGTACAGTCTGCAAGTTGTAAGTTTTGATAAATTTTAACTTATACACTAGATGTGTGTATATTTTATAGTAGGAAGATGATAAAACAGACTAGTATCTACATATAGTTTATGCATTCATGACATAATTATTTCTTATTTTTTCTTATATTTCTAGGCTATGTGGTTCATCTTTGAGTTTTTAAAAATTACTGAAAATCTCCAAAAACATTTCCAATATATTTATTAAGAAAAACTCAGGCGTAAGCGGACCTGAGCAGTTCATGCCCGTGCTGTTCCGGGTCAGCCTGTCGCCAGCCGCTCCCTCCACTTCTGTCTGACGGGGTGTCGTGTCCGCCTGCACAGACACTCCGCGCGGCCCACGTCCCCTGATGCACGGTCCCTGCACATGCTCTGCTCTTTTGTGTCTCTGACCTTGGGCTCAGTCGCACGTCCTGCTCCTTGCTCAGGACCCAGCTGAAACGCGTCTTCACGACACTGTCCTTGCTGGTCTCCACCAACGCCCGTTCTTTCACGTCAGTTACTCCCATCCCTCAATTCCCAGAGCATCTCACTGCACCTGACGTACTTCCTTTGCTAAATACTTGGGAACGTTTGTCTCCGTGTCTCTTAGTAACTAACAACAGCATCCGACAGCTGTTCCCATAGTAGCAAACGCCGATCATTACTGCGCAGCCCCAGCCACCACAGCTCGGCTCGCTGCGTGCACGACGCCCGGGACCCACCCCCTGCACAGAAGGTGCCGCAGCCCCCGCGACCCCCCAGTGTCACACTCGCTCCCTGAACCGGGGCCACGTCTTTGCCTTTCCCAGCACCTGGCATGCCGACTTCACTTGGCCAACACTCTCAAATTCAGGTGAAACAGATTTTTAAAAGACAAAGTACTCATTTCACTTTTAGGCATATAAATAATTAAAGCTGTTTTATTTCTTTAAGAAAATTCAGACGCTGAAGTGTATCCAATATTAACTCTCATGGGAACTGAAACAATCTTAACTGAAGTCAGTAACAGTAAGCGATGCATTATTTTAAAATATAATCTTAATTTTAAACCACTTGATTTACCCTTACCAGTAAGTCCCACCTTCTTCCTGCACATGAAACAGCGATTCTTTTTTTGTTTTGGTTTTTCAAGAGACTTGCTTTGCTCTTCAGATGGTTGCTGTGCTGTGTCGGATACTGAAGCTGGCAAAAACAGGAAGGTGACAAAATTTAATTATTCAGTAAGACTTTCCTAACTGGGTGGTTGCTGTCCCTCATGCCACCCCCATGGATCTGTCATTCAGAGGATAAGAGGAATATATCTATTTATTAGCACGAGAAGTGGTTCACACTCAATTACAAAGTTTTGTTGCATGTGTATATACATATATACATATATATATATATACACACACACACATGCAGAAAATAATCTAGAATATATCACTGACACATTAACAGTGACTCTTCAAGGTGGATTATAGATTTTCTTTTTTTGGTTTAAAGTATATTTTCTAATTTTTCTAATAATTGTATATTTGACCAATAAAAGACACACACAAAAATACTTGGGTATTCCACGGGACCGTGCAAAGCAAGAGCCACATGCAAGCTCCTTAATATTGTCTGGGGTCAGAACTATTCCGATTTCTCAGAGAACAATGGAAAAAAACGTAAAACCAAGATTCAGTGGAACACTAAGCACTGTATATTACACATAAAAACATTAAAAATGTTAGAAAGAAGATAAGTTGATGCAAAGAAGCTTTAAAATGTTATAATGAAGATAATAAATTAAGGGTTTTACGTACTGAAACCAAAGCCAGATGTACCAAGATTCAGGTGACAGTACTACTCCTAAACCCTAACTAATGTGCTCACCCCCTTTCTGTTCCTCACCACCCTGGCCCCTTCTGAATGCTGCCGCCAGAGTCAGAGTCTATGATATGACCTGACACAGTATCTTGCTTTATAACAGTTAGTGCTTTGCTATGGGTCAAATTATTAACCTCTCCGATTTCATCACCCAGGAATCCACAGTTCCACCAATCTAACTGGGAATATGCCATGCACCTCTGCTCACACTTCTACCTCTCACAACCTATTGTAAAGGACTTCCTTTTCTCCCTCATCTATCTAGATCCCCTTCTTTTTTAAGGCCAAGACCCTCATTTCAATTCTCTGCAGCTTCTCACTCTAATTACCCCTAACACCCTTATCAAATACTGGGGACCCCACGTGAGCCCCCTCTTCAATCCATGCTTCACACATTGCATACAATCCATCTGCCTGAAGTGAAAATCGCATGATGTTCCCCCTAATGTTTAAAATTCTTTGATGGCTCCCCAGTAACCCTCCCAGGATAAAGCCAGAGGTCCTTCATGATCTTCTCCATCCTTTTTTCTCTAGCCTCATCTCTGACCACTCTTCAATGCTACTCCATGCTTCTGCCATACTGAAGTACCTGTAGTTCCCCGGACTCACATAAACTCCCACCTTTGGGCTCTTGAATAATACTCATTCCATGTCCCTCCTGTCCCTCTCTTTACCTGACTAACTCTAATTTGTCTTTCTTGTTTAAACTTGTATCATCTCTTACTACATTGCCTTGGATTGGGAAACCCTACTAGGAGCTCCATGCCACTTTTCACATTATTGTAATTGCCTGTTTGACTTAACCTGGTTTACCTGAATTCCCCGAGGGCGGGAACCTGTCCTATTCATTCCCATTACCAGGGCCTGCCCCAGTGCCTACTACCATGTAGCGGTAAATAAATACACATCTGCTGCACTAAATTACTGAGTACTTACTTACTGTATTTACACGTCCCGTCCCCAACTACACTACAAGCCTGCTGAGGACGGGGACAGAATCTTATTCCGTTGGAATCTCCAGCACCTCGCACAGTGAAGTACACAGAGGAGATGCTCAAACATTTGCTGTCATGGATTCTAACCTACTTATGTTAACACATTATCTCCTATTTTGACAATATACGACAAAAGGTAAAACACCATAAACTAACGAGTAAAAATGCACTAATGAAGAACTCTATAGCATGGTTTCTTCACCTAGACATGCTAAAGCTACACAGGAGACAGTTCTAGTAATACACTGTGAACATTTTATTTTTGAAACAGAATATAGACATGTAAAACCTTTTATTTTCAATAAATAAATATCCCTAGAATGTAAGCTCCATCAAGTCAGGGGCTGAATGTCTTGTTTACTATTTTATCCCCAATCCCTAGAACAGTATTAAATAAGGTTTGACTATGTGTCCAGAGCTTAAAAACAGTTTAGCTTGCAATTAGAAATAAAACTAGTACATTTATTATCTTTAAAATCTATAAGCCATGATATCTAACCTGTTCTCCAAAAACAGGCTGATATTCAAATAAATTAATACAAATAATGCTATGATGGCAGTAACAGTATCACAATAGTATATTTTTAAATGAACTGGCTTGACTACTGAGACAAACTTTGAATGGGACCTGGAAGTGGAGAAGAGTGAAACCGCATTTACCTGCCATGCACACAAACGCTACCGTATACCCCAACAAAGACATTTCACAGCTTTAACCCTAAAGACCCAAGGCAAATGGTTTCCTTTTAACTGAGGCAAGTGTGCAATGTTAAAGTTAAGGGTATCTAGAATGTTATAAGCTAGGACTCAAATGCAAGACCAATGAACATCAATTACATACCCATGAGGCTAGGGCAGCCGCAGCTTACCTGGAACTAGTCGCTGACAGCCCTGAACTTAACAGTCGACAAATGAACTCATGGGCAAAACAATACAGACTTTGTAAAAGTCTATGATTCCCCCAAACTACCGTTTCCTCAGTTCATATGTAGTCTTAAGACCAAAGAACACCTCATCAAATTTTAGTTAATGTAAAAAGGAGACAATTCAATCTTTAAAGGGGCCACACAATGGCCTACAGGCCAAAGAACCATAATCTTACTGAACCTAAAGCCAAAATAAGGACCGTTTCCTTAGAACTAGGTGGGTGTTTGTACTCTGAAGTGAGCACTGGAAATGGTGGCTGCCCGCCTGTTCCTGAGTAACAGGTGGGTGCCCATGTCGTGTCCCCCAGTCCCGCAGGTCTCTGTGGCAGCCCAGTGTGACAGCGTGCAGGCCGTGAAATAAACCGTACAGCACTTGCTGAACTGGGTTTCAGTGGGCAACCCAAATACACAAAGTCCACCGGCCAGTACTACTAAGATACTTCGCAAAGCACCAGGCAGGTAGAATTAGTGTAACCACCCACATGGAGGATCACATTCAAGAGGAGTAAGGCCCTCTGCTCTGGGTCCTGTTAAAAAAAAAAAAAAGAAAGAAAGAAAGAAAAGAAAAAGTGCACAAATATAACACTAAGTACATAAAACTATTTAGTACCACCTCTCTGTGGGGCGCAGTCATACATACGGTGAAAGATAACATTGAACATCGCATTGACAGGGAGCCCCACACATCGTGTCTGCGTATCTAACTGGTCTTGGCAGTGGATACAGCATCTACGTAATGTAACACGCATCCTTTCCTCACAAGTCACGGCAAAGCCCGTTCCCGAAGCAGACAGCATTTTCAGGCTGGTGACTATTTCTGCTCCACTGCACACCCTGTGCTAATACAGATCAAGGATCAACAGACACTTACTGAAAGGAATGTTAACTTTTACAACAAACCACTGGGATAGAATTCATTTGCCCTCTCTGGCCCTCATTTTCTCATGTGCAAAATAAAGGCTTGAACCAAATGAACTTTAAGAATTCTTTACAAAATGAGAAAATTTTAAATAGTCAAAAGAGAAAATATGCCTGTATTAGTAGCAGCATCCAAAATAAATTAATCATATAATTTTATGCTTTTTAGTAGACACACTAGAAACAGGTAAAATTAATATATTATTTCAAAATGTAATCAATATAAAAAGTTTTAATTAAATATTTTACATTTTGGGAGTAGTCTTCAAAACCCAGTGTATACATTATACTTACAGTGTAACTACCATATAAATATGTGCTAAAAATCTCATTTTGGATTTGGTACATTTCAACAGCTCAATAGTTCCATGAGGCCAGTGGCCACCACCCTGGACAGAGCAACTCTACAGATGAGATCAGTTTCTGTAGCATTTATCTGTGGGGAAAAAACTGCTAATTCATTTTCCCAAAACACTCTCACGCTGTCACCCAGGCTGGAGTACAGGGCTGCAATCACAGTCACTGCAGCCTCCACCTACTGGGCTTAAATGATCCTCCTGCCTCAGCCTCCCGAAATGCTGGGATGACAGGTGTGAACCCCACACATGGCAGCCAAAACACAGCTTGGTGTCATCTTAAAAAACCAAACCAAACTAAAAAAACATTCAAAATGACTCTCTTCCCTTGCCACTGATTAGAACCAAGTACCTTCGTGATTTTCCATTATCTGGTTCCAAACAACCTTTCCAGCTTTAGTTCCAACACACATTTGTCTGAACGGGCCGTTTCCGCAACTGGCTATCTCACTATTTCCAAAATTTCATGTTTTTCTACCTGTGTGCTTTTGCTCTCACAATTTCTCCTCCAGCAAAAGCCCTCTTTAGCTGTCCTTGGGGGTGACATGGGGGTGGATATAATTTACATACCATAATATTCACACTTTCAAGTATACAATTCAGTGGTTTTAGTATATTTACAAAGTTGTGAAATCTCACCACTATCCAATTCCAGAACATTTTAGTCACTCCAAAGCAGAACTCCAAACCCATTAGCAGTCACTCCCTACTTCCACTGTGCCCAGCTCCTGGCAAACACTAATCTTCCTGTGTATATGTCCTATTGTGGACATTGCATATCAATGGAATCATGCAATAAGTGGCCTTTTGTGCCTAGCTTCTTTTATTTAGCATGTTTTCAAGGTACATTCATGCTGTGGTATCAGAATTTCCTTCCTTTTCATGGCTGAATAATAGTCTAGTGTACAAATACCACATTTTGTTTATCCAATTGTATGCTGATGGCCAACTGGGTTTTTCCAGTTTTTGTTATTATGAATAAATGCTGCCATAAACATTTGCGTACAAGTTTTTGTGTAGACATGTGTTTTCAATTCTCTGGGGAATTAGAAGTAAAATGCTGGATCATACAGTAATTTTGTTTAATTTTATAAGGAACTGCCAGACTGTTTTCCAAAGCATTTGTACCATTTTACATTCCTATCAACAACACACGAGACTTCTCCACATCCTTGACAACTTGCTATTGTTACTGATTCTAGCCATCCTAGGGGGTGTGAAGTAGCGTCTCATGCTTTTGATCTCCATTTTCCTAATGACTAATGACACTGAGCATCTTTTCATGTGCTTATTGGCAACTTGTATATCTTCTTTGGAGAAATGTCTATTCAAATCCTTTGCCTATTTTTTAATTGGCTTTTTATTGTTGAATCACAATTATCCACGTATTCTTATCAGATACATGAGATGAAAATATTTTTTTCCCATTCTCTGGGCTGTTTTTCCACTAGTGCCCTTTGAAGCAAAAAACTTTTAAATTTTGATGTAGTTCAATTTACTTATTTTTTCTTTGGTTGCTTGTGCTTTAGGTGTCATATCTAAAAAACAACTGCCTAAACCAAGGCCACAAAAATTTACACCTGTTTTAGGAGTTTCATAGTTTTAGCTCTTATATTTTTTTAGGTCTTTGATATATTTTAGGTGAATTTTTGCATATGGCATGAGGTGGGGAGGTCCAATTCACTCTTCTGAATGTGGATATGAGGTTGTACCAGCCATTGTGGAAAAGATCATTTTTTCCCATTGAATGATCTTGGCACCCTTGTTGAAAATCATTTACCCATAAATGTAAGAGTGTATTTCTGAATTGTTTTATTCCACTGATCTATATGATTATTCTCACGTCAATATCACACAGTCTTGATTATGCAGCTCGTATTAAATTGTGAAATCAGGAATCGTTAGTTCTCCGATGCTCTTGTTCTTTTTCAAGATCGCTTTGGCTACCCTCACCATGCTTCAAGATGGGAAGAAGTACCTGATTTTTTAATGAGATTGTTGCCCTCTGATTGCTCCAAATCAATGTTCTGACAACTTAACTTTGTATGATGTCAGGAACCCTCAGGAGTTGGAAAGAGCCTCAACTTCTAGTTCGTGCTGCCCCCTGCACTGTCCCACTCGGGAACTCAGCTTGCCTGGAGTGTGTCAGTGATACAGAGCTCACCGTCTTAACACTATTTCCCTCCACTGTTGGAAAGCTTCAAAGCTATCTCTTATTCTAAGCCTCCTAGACTCCCAAATCACTTTGGCATCACACAGAATAAGAATATACCTTGCAGTTTACAAAGCTCGTTTTACCTCCATTATCTCAGTAACTTTTAATGCCTACAAAGCGGACGTGCTTACCATTCTCCTTTAAAAGTGATACAAATAAGACTCAGAGAGGTTAAGATATGAAAACAGAAACTATGAATCCAAATTCCATATTTTTTTTGCTATGACCCAAGATGTCAGTGACTGAGAGATTAGCCAAATTTAAGCATATTGTTCAAAAAAGGCAGCCAGCCAAGTATGATAGTTTTAGAGTATACCAAAATGCTTAAAAGTCTGTTTGTAAAAGCTAGCCTTTGTGAATTAGAAATCTGACTTACATTCCTGAGTGACACTATGTGAGGTACTTTTTTAAATTAAAAATGATAATTAAATGAGAAACATGCTGCAATATGCCAAATTCTCAAACATACAAATTCTTCAGAGCTATGAGGCCAAAATGAAAGCAGTACCACCCACGTGGTGGCAGCATATCCTAATTATAGGCAGAATACCTGTAGGGAAAAAAGCTGTTCTGAAAACTCCAATAAAAAATGTTAGGAAATTCTGGCTTAGACACACAGCCGCTACTCATATACCCTCCTCCATCGGGATGGTCTTCCTACCTACGTAAGTGTCCTCTGAGGGGAAGAAAACACACCTGTGTAGCTCGCGAGACCCAGCTGACCCTACTCTGGGAACTGCAGGGGCCTGTGTCAACAGGAACATATGGATCTGCCACCCACTCCCATAAGCAGCACACCGGCCCATGGAAAGATGACTAGTCTAGAGTCGGGTGCCTGGATTCTAGTTCTAGCTCATACGACCATATGATTGAATCAAAGAGACTTTTTCTCTCTTTTCATTCATCTATTAAAATAGATGAGAAAATTTTCTCTGAATTTGTTCTACTGAACAAGGAAATCATCATGAGTGCATGTAAGTATATGTGAATGTATTTGTATACAGTACATACATCCATATACACACAAACACATTTATATTTGTGTATTGTTTATATTAAGAGGCATTTTTAATTCAACATAAAACATTTTTTAAAACTAGGCTATTAAAAAAATATTTTATGTTGAAAACTAATCCTCTCTTAAACTCAGAAAAAACTTATAACTAATTTATCAAAGATTCTGCTATGTTGAAATTATAAATGCTAAACTCTTTTAAAAGGTACTTAAAAGTTAATGCTGGTTTAACCTGAAAGCCAGTCAGATTATATGTGGCATCTAAGTTTAAAAACCTTCTACAATCTCTCCCAAGACGGCACCATGACCGCGGTCTGAACGAACGCACTCAGGCAAGGTGGAGAAACTGCGTTCTTCTCCACATGCCACGAGTGGTATAAAAGCACGTCCTACTACGATAGCTCACTAACCTACAATCTTTCCTCTTTGTCAAACTTGCACAATTGCTATTGTATCCTTACGCTTTATACATTTTTTTTCACTACCAACATTCTAAAATTTGTTCTATCATAAGACATAAGTAACATTTTCATGATTAGCAGCCTGTTTTCTTCCTAACTTCTCTCTCTCTCAAAACTGCTGCACAACCCTTGCCTCCTGAAGTTCTCCTTTGGCATCTGTGGTCTGAAACCAGCCAGGATCCAGGTGGCTGCTGTCTCTGCTCCTTCGCTGACTCAACCTCCTGCCTGCTCCCTTGTTTTTAAACTCTCATTTTTCAACCTATGCTTGGCTGAGATTCCAAATCTCAGGTATAATACTGATCACTCCACACATTAAATGCCTACTATCCATCTACAACCTCCAAATGAGCTCTTTCAGCTCTGGAAGTTGGTAACTTCCAACTCACTGTATCTAAAATTTTGTCTGACCACATTACCTTTTCCAGCCTCCTTGTCTAAAGTGACCACACCTTTGCCACTCCAATAAAATCAGAAGCTCTGACACCACTCTGTCTCCTTATCTCCCATGTCCAGTGATAACTGAGTCTTGGAGTTCTTTTCTTTTTTCTGCTTTTAAAATACCGGTCATCTCTGCCCTTCTTTAAATTTTTCTATTTAACTAAAAAAAAAAAGTTGTTCCCAGCCTAAGCAAGAGCGAGACCCCGTCTCTACTAAAAATAGAAAAGAAATAATACGGACAGCTAAAAACACATATATGTATAGAAAAAATTAGCCGGGCATGGTGGCACATGCCTGTAGTCCCAGCTACTCAGGAGGCTGAGGCAGGAGGATTGCTCGAGCCCAGGAGTTTGAGGTTGCTGTGAGCTAGGCTGATGCCACGACACTCTAGCCCAGGCAACACAGAGTGAGACTCTGTCTCAAAAAAAAAAAAAAAAAAAAAAAAGTTGTTCATTTAAAATATTTATGAATTTATAATAATATGCTAGGTGGAGTAGAATATTTATGTTGACCACACAGTAATCTTTTGCTACAGCAAAATCTACACAAATAGGCAAATTATGTCAAGTATTAGTTGGGCATGAAATCAAAGCAGGGAGAATTAGCTAGCTTATCTAAATTTAAAATTTAGCAACTAAAACTAAGACTGCCAGATTTATCTGTCACCATAATGTGAGCACCATGCACGATGCAAAGTGTCACTGGTCAGGCAGAACTGCACCTGCTCATCCTTGGGCTTGTCCTTCCAGAGTATCTTCCTCGGTTAACACACAGTTTCCACACACTGCTAGAATGTAACTAATTAAACCAACATTATTTCATGGCCTCCACGGCCTCCTCTGCACTGTCTTTTGCCACTAGGAAAGCCTTCATACAAATACAGAAGTCCTCCTGGATCACTTTGCTCCAAATAATGTGGATACGAAAAGCACAAGCACGTGGAAGGACACGGGACACTGTGATGTGGCCACGAGCAACCGCAGCGGCTACCGCACTGTGGACTGCAGGCGGGGAGGGCGGGTGACGGCCAGCCAGGTTGGACACAGTCTCTCAAATGCAAGAGAAGTAGATTCCCCTCAAACCAGCAGACCCCGTTTGCTTGGAGAGTAAATAGTTTTTAGATTAAACTGATCAAAATAGTAAGAGAATAGTCTAACACTGCCACATGTTCATCTAATTATATTACTCACGCTAAACAAAATTTTGAATTTTAGATGTTTATGCTGATGAAATAATTACTTGTGATAAGTGGCTCCCAACATTTCAGAAAATTAAATACTTGAGGATATAAACTATTATGTTCATAAAGAAAATGAGGAGAAAAATATGTACTTTAAATAGGCAACTTTTTATACATATGCCCGGGACAGAGTCTGGCCTACGACACTGACATGTTAGATAATGACAGAATACACGCGAGTTCACACGCAAACCTTGCAGATCTTCTGTTTCAGGTACTGCTTTGTCCACAGATGTACTGTCCCCTTGGGAAGATGCTACAGATTCTGATAAAAGTGACTGATTTGATACAGGGCTAGAAAAGCAAAAATACTTCATTTTAAAAGATGATCTTCACACATGAATATTAACTAAAGCGATACAGTACGAGTTTAACATATGTAAGTAGATCATTACAGTAAGAACACCAATATACATTTTCATGACTTAAACATCGTCACAGAGCTTTGAAACTAGAAACCAATTTGGATGAGAATTTTATAGCCGTGGAAATAAAGCAATAGTATATATCCTTTGTGTATTTCAAATGCCACATGAATTCGCTAAATGAAAATTACCATGATAAAGACATGCTTAAGGAACCCTAATGCAAAGCTGCAAATGATATTTGGGCATAGCAGAACTGAACATCTCCTGTCATGAACTGGAAAAAAAGAACCATAGTACAGAAACTTAATATATTGGTTCCTAACAGCAAAATAAAAATGAAACACATATTTCTGCATGCAGGCTTCTAAATGGTGTGATTTCAGAGTTAAAAAGAAAAGTATGTTACAATATAAACAACAATGAGTACTTCATCACGATATTAAACAGAGAATCTGTGACAAGACTATTTTTTTTTAATACAAGGCAATAATACTTGTAAAATAAAACTAAAATTTAAAGAACTAACAACATGCTTCAAAAGGACTTCAGGGATGGGTCAGGACATACTGTGAGGAAGAAAAATAGAAAAAGATGACTGAAAAGGTAATCTAAGACTTAAAACATAACGCCCCACCCCATAATGTAAAAATAAGAAAAAGCTTCTTCTAACTAGTTAATAATCAGACAGATACAATTTAAGGCCAGTTAATCGTAAAGTGGCTTTACATAGTTTTTCTTAATAGAATAGACCCAAAATAGAACACATTCTTTACTTTTCCCTTAGCATCACAATCACGTTTCAGAGACTACATCTTACCTTGGCTGCAGCGATGAGGACGCAGAGTCCAACGGGGACTGAGCTTCCGGGACGCTGCCCTCTGGGCCCTGACCTGGTAGAGACTCAGACAGACTACCGACAGAAGTCGCTGCAACAGGACCACAGTTCATATTAGTGACTCTATACCCAGGGCAGTCTAGGACCTTATCTAAAAAAAAAAATCAAGGTCAATTTTCCACAAAATACAGTATATGGATTTTGTTTTACTATGTAATATGTCAATTCATTATTTTCAGTTAAAAAATTTTTAATGCCTTACAAATGAAAAATATGTAAATTTTAACCAGAAAGGAAACTTAACAATACAAATTGTAAAAAATATAAATTGTTTATGTTAATAAACTAAACTCCTATTTCTCAGGATTAGTATCACCCAAACCTAAATCCTTTAATTCAAAAACATCTTCCAGGCCGGGCACAGTGGCTCACGCCTGTAATCCTAGCACTCTGGGAGGCCGAGGCGGGTGGATCGCTCGAGGTCAGGAGTTTGAGACCAGCCTGAGCAAGAGTGAGACCCTGTCTCTACTAAAAATAGAAAGAAATTATCTAGCCAACTAAAATACATATAGAAAAAATTAGCCGGGCATGGTGGCACATGCCTGTAGTCCCAGCTTCTCGGGAGGCTGAGGCAGGAGGATCGCTTGAGCCCAGGAGTTTGAGGTTGCTGTGAGCTAGGCTGACGCCACGGCACTCACTCTAGCCCGGGCAACAGAACGAGACTCTGTCTCAAAAATAAATAAATAAATAAATACAAGAGAATGTAGCAGTAAGGCAGACATAGGTTTAGAACTGCAACCTGTGCTTAGCACACTAGGTTATATTATTTCCCCTGCACTTCGTAAAGCAGAGATGCAGATGATGACTTAATTTAAAAACAACAATTTGTATTCATTAGATCTTAGCCTTAAGAAAATTTGGCAAGTTTCTAGCAAATGGCTGTAGAAACATGAACATGAAACAACGATAAGAAAGACCTCCTACAAAAGTTTAAGTGAACTAAGTCAGAGCCTGCACTTTCGTTAAGCACAAAAACCTATGTCATTTTAGGCATTAACCTATGCGAGAACTATCTTAGATGAATACTTTTGACATTTCCCTTATGCAGAGCTTATATTCAGAATTTCCTCAGTTCCAGGAAAATCCTTTGCACAACAAAGAGGCATGAAAAACCCAAGTGACCTGGGGCTGAATGTCCTTTACTCTGAGTCAATCCGTTATACCCTCCTGCTGAAAGCAGGCTTTCTCTAAAGTCAGTTATAGTTATTGATAATCTACTCTTTTCTTCAATAACTCACTTAGCTGCAAAAGTCACCCAGATAAAACAACCAAGCTTCTTTTGTAGCCTTCACTCCCTTACCTTACTTTCCAAGACAGCTACATAGACATCCGGTGTCTATTTAAAAACAGTAACAGAGTTTGTAGCACAGCAAATAAGACTATGGAATGGATTTATAGTATTTTCACTGAGCAATGATACCCTTATTCCTGAGTCCCCACCACAGAGCATATCACAATGCACAACGAAAAGTCTGACTGCTAGAAATGTGATAATGCAAGTACAATTGTGAGAGCAGGAAGAGGTACAGGGTACAATGAACTACCTAAGTGTATTTCAACTATGAATACTGTTTTAACAGAATTACTTACCAGGTGGGCTTATTCTACCATTACTACTATTCTGTCTTTGAAGATGTTCTTTATAGCATACTGAACACATGCCATTTGTACGAGGGTTTCCATAAAATCCGCAGCCAGTGGAACAAAGCATAGGCACTTGGCTGTGATTAGTTTCTTGAGCCATGTTCCTCTGTTGCACACCTGAAATTTATATAGAGTTAGCAAAGAACTCAGACACAAAACTCCCATCATACCTTATCCAATAAAGGAAAATATCCACATATATTACCCCTCAAACCACTCTCTATAACTGTTCCACGATCTGGGGCTACAGATAAAGAGAAAAAATAAAGAGCAAAAGGACACACACTCAACTTTTCTCTCCGCCCCACTCTACATGAGCAGGTCTGCACAGGCTCAGGAAGAAAGTACAAAGAACTCCTACAGGAAGGCATCACCAGAAGATTACGGAAAACCCCTTACATCTAGTTCAGTTTGGCCTCTTCTAGTAGTAAGAAATATAAATTATGAGTTTTGCTATATGTTACACTCTTTAATTTCTAAGTATTTAAACTTTTGCTGGAAGTTCACATGCTAACTTGTACACAGCATATTTATAATGATAAAGTGAAAATAACCTAAATGTCTAACATTAGGAGAATGGATTTTTTAAAAAGTGTTATACATATTAATGACAGAAGTTATGCAGTCACTGAAAATATAGAATACTTAAAAACCCAAGTGACCTGGTTAGAATACTTTTGATGGGGGAAAATGTTTATAATGAATGAAAAGGCACAATATGAAATGTACATAAAATATGTTGCCAATTAGGAAAAAAAGGAGTACCTATTAACCATCAAAAAGGTTAGTAAAGAATATGTCCAAGGATGGAAAAGCTAGTGACTCTTTTTCCTGATTTGTACCTTTTCTGTACTTTTTAAAAATTCTCTAAAATGAAGATACCACTTGCCTAATTGAGGGAAAATTTATTTTTTTTAGTATTTAAAAATAAAAACTAAAATTAAAAGCAGGACAGAGGCATTAGTCAGCCAGGAAAGTGATGCTGGGACTGAGGAATTGCTTGGGAACCACATTAATAACCAATTACAGCAGATGGAAGAACCTCATGTGTCATTTCTCCAATGAAGCAACTGCTTCTTTGGCATAAATAACACGACAGAAGGTACCAACGGGCTCTCTCTCTTATCAAAAAGCAACTTCCTAAATGAAGGTTTACTCCAAAATGTGTGTATGCGTATTACAGACGAACCTATGTTCAAAGATCATGAAGACTGAGACTAACCAAAGGAGGAAAATGTTTTGCCACTGAAATTCCCTGGAATTGACAAACACCTAAGGAAAACAGCCACGGTTCACTATTACCAGATTTCTTTGCCTAAATTATCCAAAGACTGTTGAGGGGCGGGAAGGATTTAATGCAAATTTCACAATCAAGAGCAGTAATGCACTTGACTGCAACAAAGCAGCAGGCATTTTTTTTTGTTTTTAAAAAGAAATGTCCTAGAACAGTAAGAATATTTAGACCTTTAGCCTAGGAATACAGTTTGGGGTTTTGACAAGCATCTTCCTTACTCCATGATGACAAGTCATTTCAGAATCCAGATACCTCCCTCTTCTGTAGCCCTGTAAATATACATATAAAAAAAAACAACAATGATGGTATAGAAAAGCTCATGGCAAATATTTTTTTTTCTTGCATATGTTCATGAGGGATACCGACCTATAGCTTTCCTTTTTTTAAATGTTTGTCTGGTCTCAGCACACAGCTTTCCTTTTTTTAAATGTTTGTCTGGTTTTGGTATCAGGGTAATTCAAGGTCATGTAGTTAATTAATAAGTGACGGAGCTGGGATTCAGTCCAGGTAGCCTGGCTCCACCAAAGTCCACACTCTAAATCAGTGGTCCTCAAAGTACGGTCCACTGACCCCTGTGAAGGCCAAAACTGTTTTCAGAATCACACTAAAAAGTTACTTGCCTTTCTCTGTTATGGACATGAGCACTAGCGGAGCAAAAAAAGCAGTGGCAGAAGAATCAGCGGAAGCCTTATCAACGCAGTGGCACTAAACTGAACTAGCAGTGGTATCTGCAATGTCATGCTCTCATAGTAAAACTTATTGATTTTATTAAATCTTCACCCTGAACACACGTCTTGTTAATATTTGGCACGATAAACTGGGAGGCAGGCATGAAGCACAAAGCCGCAGGATGACTGTCTGAAGAAAAAGCACTTGAGCCACTGTTCAAGTTACGAGCTGACTGAGTTACCTTTTTAATGGGACATGTTTTTTTATTTGAAATCATGACTGATAAGCTGATTATGCAGACTGGAGTATAGGGCAGACATTTTCTTACAAATGAATGAAGTACACTTGTTACCTCAAACAACTAATAGCATTCATTATCAAAGACAACATTCAAGCATTCAAGTGCAAAAATGCTTAACAAGCATCTCTAATATTTTGAGTTTTCTGGTAAGATCAGTGGTGATATTAATAAAATGTGATTAAAAAATACTGTAACAACATTTCAAAGATCTTCATAAGACAGTGAGTGAACCAATATTTTCCAAGTGACCAATGTACGATGGTACAAAATTATTCATGAACAAAAGACCCATTCAGAGTAAAAGAGAGACCCGTGGGATTTTCATATAACAGGACAAAAGGTTTTTACATGGTTTCAGATTTAAGAAACTACCAACTGTCAAGTTTTGGTGTATTATCAGAGAACAACTCCTATTATCTGAAAAGGTTATTAAAATATTCTTTCCTTTTCCAACTACATATTAGCCCAGATTTTCTTTACAAACACTGTAACAGATTGAATGCAGAAGCAACTATGAGAATCTTGCTATTAAGCCAGACCTTAAAAAGATTTGCAAAAATGTGTTAACAATGTCACTCTTCTCAGTAAAGAATGTAGGGGAGGGGAAAATGATTATTTTTCATAAAATACTTTGAAATGAGTTAGTATTTAAAATTTTTTTCTCAGCTTTAATTTGTAATATGATAAATATCACTAGGTATAACCCTCAGAATAACAAAATTCTTCACGGTATTCAACAATTTTGAGAATGTAAAGGTTCTGAAACCAAAAATTTTGAGAATCCACTACTATGAAGTATGCATTCTCAACACAGGCAGTGGTACCAACACTGATTCTTGGGGGAAACGGGGCACAAAAACCCTAACTCTTTGTGTGTAAAACACATAGATACATACAGCACACAAGCAGACACACAGTGTACGTGTGGAGGTAAGATTTATAAAGGTGGGGCCAATTAGAAAAAAAAGTCTAAAAAGGCCCCTTAGAGGGTAAGAGAGAAAAAAGACTGAGGAACCTGGATCTAAACCGGCCACTGTGCTACGCTGCCCACTGGTGACATCAGAATGACGTGAGAGAGGAGTCACAGGAGTCCCCCCCACCCCCCGTGCTGACAAATCTCTCAGCACATAGCTGCAATCACAAACGTCAGAGGAGATAAATACTCTATTTCCATAAAACTCAAGTAAACAGTCAGAGATAAAAACCACAACATGACCACTAAGCTTTTATATCATAATATTTGCTTCAGAACAGTAAGACTGAGGTTCAAAACATGTAACACCCGCAATTTTCCCAAGCCAAACGGCGCGCACAGTAGCAAATTAACAATGATTTCCGTAACTCAAGAGGCACAAAGGATTTCATGGGTTACTTAAAAAAAAAAGAATCAACCTTATTTATTCATCTTTAGGCCACAAAATGTACCTTTACATGAAGATTCAGGAAGGCCAAAAACCATGAAAGGGTCACGCAGTTTGTCTGAACGTCTAATGGCATCGATGGGGCAGCTATGGTGACAGTGAAGTGCTGCCACCCCTTACCACCGCTGCGGGGCACACCAGACGGCAGTCACATAAGTATCAGGGAGCAAAAGGGTAAGAGAAGAGAAACGAGAAGACAGAACAACTCCTCCACTGTTGCATTGCGGGATTAGAAAGCCACAAATCCAAGGACACAGAAAGCAGGATTCCTCTACCAGTCTTAACAACACTATTAGCATGGTACAATAAACAAGTCTACGAATTAGAGAAGACTCATAAAATGTGAGTTCTGACTTTTCCTAACATTCATAAGCAAAACCACAACCCATTACTCCCTCAAGCCCCCTAGACAGTACTTAATAGTTATTCAGAGTTTATTATGGGCAAGGAGCAGTTTTTATTGTTTTATTTATATCTCAATTAATCCTCCCAAGAACCCTATGATGTTGGTGCTATTGATATCCCCATTTTGAAAATTAAAAAATGAGACTCAAGAAGACTTAGTAACTTGCCCAAGGCCACAAATCTAGTAAGCAGCTAAATCAGAGCCTTTTGATAAATCTAAAAAACAAAAAAAACTGACTCTCAAAGTCCATCATATCCCCATGAAACTAAAATTTTGTGAGCATTCATGAATTCTTATTACTTTCATTTAAGGAAGAATTTTAAATTTCATTCATTTACTCAATCTTAAAATAGTATACAGCTTTAATTAACTGTAACCACGCTCCTGAGAAAACTTGTTTTTCATTTATGTCTTTTTACCTAAGAAGTTCTTATCAGCACAAAAAATTCAAGATTAAATATGACTGCAAAGAAAATCTATTACCAATTATTAAAATTCTGACAAAAGAACTGTAATGAATGAATGTAACATAGACTCAATTACAACAGCAAATACATGTCAATTAAACTTATTTTCCTTTGCTTTACTCCCTAGAGTTAAGTCACCAAGTTCCAATACTTTTCATTTTGAAATGTCTAATGCTCTTTTATTGTCCATTCCAATCGTGGTCCTCATCACTTCACACCTGGGTTATTTTAACACTTTTTCTTTCTGTTTTACTGCCTTTCATCCCAATGCATTTACCTAAATTCTCCTGAAACACCCTGTTCTCCTTATATTACTTCTGCGTTAGTTACAGTAATTGCACCAGAGAGGAGTTCGCACCTAGCATTCCCGCTTTACAGAGTTTACCCCTCCCGGCATTTCCCTAGACAGCAGGCTGTGTGTAAACAGAGTAAGCCTGGAGTCAGGCTGGCAGCGGTCTGAATCCCAACTTTGCCATTTTAACACCTGTAAGAGCTTGGGCATGTTACGAAACTTCCGTAGTCTCAGCTCCCCAAGAGGGTACTTGTATCATCTATCTAACCACATTACGTAACACCAGCCACACAGCAGAAGTTCAATAACTGTTCTTACTTTGCTCTTCCTGAAAGTAGAGGGTCCTTTGCTGCCATCTGTTTGAAACAAATCATGCTCACTCCTTGACACAAGCTTCTAGCTCACCCTGTTCCTTCTTTAGTCCATTTTTGCACTCTGTTTATAACAATTCTATTTCAGGAAATCAGCTTAAATCTTGCTTCTTCCCGGTCTACTTTCTGCTCTGTGTCCCTAAAAAAGCTGCCTGAACCACACCTCCCGGGGAACTTAATCAATTTTACCATCACTCAGGTGCCTCATCAGCCTGGAACTCTTGTTTCCTCAAGCTCTCTTTATGGCTCATATGAATCCCACAAAGTATTCTGTTGAATAAACATATCTCATTACTGTTAGAAGTATTCATGTTAGGCAAAAAAATGGTTATATTCTGTCGAAATGTGAGAAAAGAGATTGATAAAAAATGTTTTAAGCCAAACACAGTGGCGTGCGCCTGTAGTCCCAGCTACTTGGGAGGCTGAGGCAGGAAGATCACTTGAGCCCAGGAGTTCCAGACCAGCCTGGGCAACATAGTAAGACCTTGTCTCTTAGGGAAAAAAAAAAAAAAGTTTCACACTGCAGTATTCATAATTTATATATTAAAACAGTTATTCAGCAAAACTGACCAGTAGCCTAAGACAGTTATAAAACACAAACATTTTTTTTTTCATTTCATTGTTTTTCTGCCTCCTCCTGAAAGAAATAGGGAGGAAATATATAGTGATGAGTTAGTCTAGAGAAGTTGTGAACTAGAAAACTTGAGTTAAATCTGATCCACAGCCATGTCTGACCGCCTAGCACCTAACAATTTTTTAAAAAATTAGTTGTTAGCATTTAAAAATTAGGGAATATCATACAAAAATTCCAGATTTCCAGCTTCTCTTGAAAAACAGGAAGGCCTAACAAGATCAGACTCATGTTTTCAAAATTAAAACCCATCGGTTAGAGCCCCATACTCTCCAATTCGAGACCACCTTCACTTTTAGTTACCCGGCCAATCTTAGGTTTTTAATCCTTAGGTTAACGTCTATGATCTTGTCAATTTGGGATCGTCACTATTAATTTAAAGAAGAAAAAGAAACATAACATGTTGAGTTAAATAAGAACGCATGTTAGACTCTGAACTCCTACCACAGCACAAAGTGGCAAGACCTGCCCCTCCTGCCCCCTGCCTTCTTTAATCACTGGGAAACTACTCACTCAGAATTAGCTAATTCTCTTTGCAATTGTGTCAAATGGAGATCTCAGAAGAGACCAAAGTAGAATTTATGGTACCATCCCAGTGTAACTTTAACTTTTGTAATAATAATTGATCAAAACACGAATCTGGCTTAGGTACTTGACATTCCTGGTGCCACACAGCAAGTCCCCAGAGTTCTGAGAACTTGGCTCCCCATCTGTCGTACGGGGTGGAGGAGGAGGAGGAGCCTTTGCAGAAATGATAAAAAATCCAAGGAAGTTCATAAAGCAAATAGATCAGAAAATATGACTTGCTACAAAACACGTGGGAAGAATGCTACTCACTCTGATACAAGAATGGGGACTTGGGACCAGCGCTCCTACTGTACTGAGGGTGCTTGTGGCTCTCTGTATGGCAGTCCCCACTTCCCTAGTCAGCCTGTCTTCCCTGCTGCTGACTGGGCTGAAAGACAAAAGGTGCTAGTCCGGCTAACGTGAGGACAACATCTTTGGGGATACTACATACTCTTTCCCAACAAATAATTAATTCATCATTTTCAACATACTAGGCTGACTACATAAATATAAGAAAACCCGAAGTTATTCCAGCAAATACAAACCTCACTTTTCCAGTTATCGCTATAAGGAAAGTTTCCACTGACTGGTATGATAAATTCCATTGAAAGAGGCCACTGAAGACAGATTTTGTTAACAGAGTGACTCTGACTGGCCTTCCTATTAGGTGGTTCTCATTAACTGCATTCTGCACAACAATCTTTAAATCAGGGGTTGGCAAAGTTTTCTGGAAATGACCAGACAGTAAATATTTTAGGGTTTGCAGGCCATACAGTCTCTGTACAACTACTCAAAACTCTACTGTTGCCATGCAAACGCAGCCACAGGCAATATGCAAACAAAAAAGCATGGCTATGTTCCAAGAAAATTATAGCAATGGCCACTAAAATTTGAATTTCACAGAATTTTCATGTTACTAAATGTTATTCTTTTGATTTTTCCCCTCAACAAACATAAACACCATTCTTAGCTCATGGGTTGTACAAAAATAGGTGATGAGCCAAAAGCCTGCCAACCCTAAATTAAATAAGCAATGCTAGATGATGGGGGCAGGGCAGAGACACACAGGACTGAAGCACAGGTACTATTAACTGTAGGACTCTCTGATCCAAAGCTGAATATAAATTTTGAGCATTATTTATTCTTGTTAAGCCTTACGTGTGTCTTGGTTAAGTACTCTTGGTCACCCATACCCGTGGGTTCTGCATCTGCAGATTCAAGCCACCTCAGATGGGAAGCACGGTATTCCCAGGACACAAAACCTGCGGACACCGAGGACTGACTTCGTATCTGAAGGTTCCACAAGGGCATGACTTGCGTGTCCACAGATTTGGTATCCACAGGGGAGGAAGGGCATCCCGGAACCAGTCTCCCATGGATACCGCGGGATGACTGTGTATGTTCATTGACCAAAGAGGGGAAAGGACTACAAAAGGCAGTATCTCACCCAAGTCTGTATCTCCAAGCACGGTTTACACGGAGAGTTACAGCTATGACATGATGTGATGAATGACAGACATGCTCTCAGCACAAACCCACCTCAATTTAGCACACCAAGGCTAAACCAATCTGCGGTGTCTTAGTAACTATGAAATCATTCAACAATTGAACCTGAAGGGTATCTGTGTTAGTGAAACTGACAGTTTTTGTCTGCCTAGTGTTTTCCTTCCTTGTCCTTATAGGTTACAGAACCTCTTTTTTGCAGGAGGACCATTCCATTTCATTTGCTTCGGGTAGGCCTGATTCAACCCCTCCCAGGGCCGACCTGGCTCAGAGGGAAACACATGAGCCAGGCCTGGGCATGTGACTCAAGCTGAGCCAATCAGCGCTCCCTGGGTTTCACGGGTACTACTGGGAAAAAGGCAGACTTTTCTGTGGGCTCACTAGTCGTCAGACAACATGATGCAAGCCTGGTGCTGCTGGTGGCCATCTTTGCCCAAGTGCAGAAGCAGCCTACCTAAGCAAAGCAAGAGGCGGGGCGGGAAGCAGAAAGCCAAACCTGGAAAGGGACGAAGTTCTGCATCCACCTTGCTGAGGTCAACTTCACTCCTTAAGATTCCTCAGTTATATGAGACAAAATTCTGGTTTCACTTTAGTTTGCTTTGGGTTGCTGTCACTTGCAATTCAAAGTCCTTAGAAATATCAGAAGCAAGTACTAAGTGCTGCTTTACCAAAACTCTCAAACCTAAATGAATAACCAATGCAAATCAAAATGAAGACACTCCATTAGTTCAATTCAAAGATGTCCTATAGTAAAGAAACCTACAAAAGTAGATACCAACAATTCCCACTTATTTTTCTTTTTAACATATAAAAAGTACACAAGTCCTATGCAAGTTTTAAATTTTCACAAACTGAACACAACTGTGTAACTAACTAGTACCCAGATCAAAAAGCAGAACATACTCCAAAAGCTTCCTCATGCCTTTTCCAGTTACTACCTACTCCTGCACAAGAATTACAACTACACTGACTTCTAACACCCAAGATTGCGTTTCCTGTTCTTGAACTTTTATAAATGCAATTATACAGTGTACACACATTTTGTGTCTAGCTTCCCTCAAACTATTTGTGAGAATCAACCATGCTGTTATGTATAATTGTAGTTCATTCTTATTGCTGTGGTGTATCCTACTGTATTAACAACCCACTATCCCTTCGAGTGTTGATGGGAATTTGAGAACTTTCTAGTCTAGGACTAGTACAAATATTGCAGTTATAAACATTATTTTATGTATCTTCTGAGTGACACACACACCTAGGCATGGAAATGCTAGGTCCTAGGGTATATTTATCTTTAGCAGATACTGCCCAACAGTTTCCCAATATATTATAGTTACACAAGTTTACACTCCGCTGGGAATGTACAAGCATTCTGGTTTTCCTCCTCTCACCAACACTAGTACCGTCTGTTCTCCTGGTGGTCCCAAAGAGACACCCATGTCCTAATCCCTGGAACCTAGAATACGACCCTTTATGGCAAATCATATGATTCAATTAAGGATCTTGGGAGGAGGCTCTTATCCTGGATTATCCAGATGGGCCCTAGACGCAATCACATGTATCCTTATAAAAAAGAGGCAAAGGGATTTTGAGATAAACACACACCACCACCTTGATTTTGGACTTCTCGACTCCAGAACCATGAGAGAATAAATTTCTTTGTTTTTAAGCCACCTAGTTTATATTAATTTGTTACAGAAGCTCTAAGAAATTAACCTATCTGCCTTTCTATGTTAAATATTCTTGTGGGTATGGAGTGATATCTCATTACAGTCTTACAATTTTCACGGTCATTAAGACTAATGTTGCTGAGCACATCTGCATATGCTTATTAGCCATTTGGGTGTCCTCTTCTGGTAAGTGCCTGTTTAAGTTCTGTGCGTTTTCCTGTTGGATTGTTTGCCTTTGCTTATTATGTCTTCTTCCACTTTGTGGCTTGTCTTTTCCATTTTTAATTGTGTCATAGACCAAAATTCATCTTAATTTAAATTTTGTTAATAATTTTCCTTTATAGTTAGTGCCATTTGCATGTTATTTAATAACTCTTTTCTACTCCAAGGTCATAGAGATGTTCTATATTTTATTTCTAAACTTTATTATTTTACCTTTCACATTCAGATCTGTAATCCATCTGGAGTTGATTTTTTGGTATGGAATCAGGCAGGGATTAAGATGCATGTTTTTCTGCATGTATTTATTTGTGTGTGGGTATGCGCGTGTGTGTGCATACACACACACACACACCCCCAATTCACCCAAAACCATGCACTGAAAAGATCCTCCTTTTGCTAGGACACTGCAGTCTCGCCTTTGACCATACATCGGGTGCCATGGGTGCCTGGGTCTCAATCCTGTTCTGCTGGTCTGTCTACCCAGTTTTAAATTACTATAGTTTTGGGATATCTTACACCAGCTTCGGTTCAGATATCTGGTACCTGTTTTGTTCTTCCTCATGCTTTTGTTGGCTATTTTTTGGCTCTTTATATTTCCATATGTTTTAGATACAGTTTGTCAATTTCTACTTTAAAAAAAATAGGATTTTGATTGGAATTGTGTCAGATCTCCAGATGTGCATACACTGTAGATTCCCTCAATTTATTTAAGTCTTCTTTAGGTTTCCAATGATCTTTTACAGTGTTCAGTGAAGAGGGCTTCCCTATCTTTTTTTAGGCATTCCTAGGAATTTGTTTAAAATCTATAAATAGCATCTTATCTTAAAATCTCATTTTCTATTTGCTTGTTGCCAGCCTTCAGGGTGGCCCCCGACCTCCCGGAGCCTGCTCTACTCAGGCCATGTGCAGTCCCCCACGCAGCAGTGTTGGTCTGGGAGCCCTACAGAGCACAACAGAAGTGACGGTTTGTCACTCTCAGGCCTAGGTCAGAGGAGCCACTGTGGCTTCTGCTTTGCTTTCTCTCTTGGTAACTGGCTCTGGGAAAGCTGGCTGCCACGTCGGAAAGGAAAGTATGTATGGAGAGTAGCCGAGGTCTCTGCCAACAGAGATACGAGAGACCTTGGAAGCAGACCTTCTACCTCTGGTCAAAGCTGTGGACGACTGTGGCCCTGGATGACATCTGGACGGCAACCCCAGGGAAGACCCTGAGCCAAAACCACGCAGCTAAGCCACTCCTATATTCCCAAAAGAAACTGTGAGATAGTGTTTGTTGGTTTAAGCCACTAAATTCTGGTGACTCCTTACACAGCAACTGACAACTAGTAGTTACTATATATATGTCTCTCTGCTTCTGTTCTGGCCCTTCTATAGTCTATTTTCAACACAGCAGCCAGTGATCCTGTTAAAATTTAAACCAAGCATGCTGCTTGCTTACTCAATATCCTCTAATGGTTTCCTAACTCACGAAGAGTAAAAGCCAAGCTCCTTACCATGACTTGAAGGCTCTTCATCATCTGGTCCCCGTTACTGGACTTACTCCTCCACTCTGACGTCCTACATGCTGCCCGTTGTGTCAGGTATGTTCCTGTCTCGATGCCGTTGTACCTGCTCTTCCTTCTACTCTCCACAAATCCTTATGACTAGGCTCCCCACCTCCTGCAGGTCCTTACTCAAATGTCACCTTTTCAGGGAAGCCTTCTCTTATCACCCTATTTAAAATTGCCCACAGCATCCTTTATAACCCTTTCTAGTTGCATATTTCTTTAATGCCATTACCCTATCTTAATTTACTATTAAATTGTACCTATTTTGTCTGCCTTTCCTTTACTAAAATGTTACCTCCACAACGGCAGGGATTTTGTCCATTTTGTTCACTGATGCTTAAAATAATGCTTAGCAAATGACAGGCGTACAATATTTGTTCGGTACATGCATGGAATGGCCCTGCCATCTTACCTTCACACCACCACTGGGAGCCCAGTATTCATCCGAAGGCAAGAAACCATAAAGGCTCCTTTTAAAGAAAGTGAATTTGCTGTTTAAGAGACCCAGGTCTGGCAGCAGGGTCCACTACATATGGCTGTACCGTTTGTGCACTAAACAAAGACACCTGGCCTCATGTTCCAAGCCTTTGGGCATCTTTTTCAATTCAGTCCACTCAGAAATAGGTTCATTTAGCAACTTGCCCAATTTAGCATACCAAATAGTAATTTTATGAGTAAAATTAAATTGCAGTCAATTTCATAGTCTCAAACTGACCTAGGTTCCATATTGCATATCTTAAAGAACCAGACACGGTTTTTACCAGCACAAGGCCACCCAATATCTTTTTTTTGCAAAAAGAGGGGAAATCCATTTGAATTTTCCCATTGGCTTCCACATTCATGGACATTCATTTACTTTTCTTCTCAAGGTTCATAAAAGGCCTCCTTGCCCCACAGAAAATAACCACTTGTTAGGAGCTCTCCGAGTACGCCACACTGCCCCTGACAGGATACCACTTTTTTGATTAAAAGTGTGAGGGAATTGTTTCTAAAATCCTCCTCTCAAAAGTTTATGAAATGATGTATCAATTATTCTGGATGCCTGCCAACAGAATTTACTAAGTGCTTATGCTCAGTATTTATAACTGTGGGAGAGGGATGAAAGTATGTGGTTTATCAGGGGAGAGAGTTCTGCATGTCTGGAATATAAGACGGTGAGAAATGATCTTAAAAACAGAGTGAGGCCACATCATGGAAGCTATCAATGCTAAGAAGTCTGAATTTAAACCTGTAGGCAATGGGAAATCCCATTATTCTAGAATGAAGCAGTAAACAAACGCTATTCATTAAATACTTTACTACCATTTTCATATACCTTACGTTGTTCTGAAGAGAATGCAAGGTGACTTTAGAAATGCATGCTGTACAGTAATATCAAAAGCAAGCAGAAATGGTCAATCCAAGGTAAAATGGTAGAAAAAATAAGAAGTCAGAAATACTGTCAATAAATAAAATCCATGCCTATTAAGGCCTCCATGCTAATTAGAAGCCATTCATTTAACTCTATTCTTCCTAGCAGCCTGACTCTACAGACCATGGACTGAAACATGTGACATGGCCTTACAAAGCCCAGAAACTTCATCTTACTCATCTGCACAATGCAACATAAAAGAAGCTAAACTACTTTCACAAATCTAGGTAAAACTCTGTCACAGGAGTGGGTACAGGAACAAGAAGCCCATGCTACCCTGGTAAGGGAAAGGGTAGGAAAAGACAGAGGGGAAAGCGTAGAAGAGCTTTATGTATGGTGTTCACACACTCTTACACGTACTTGATATCCCAGTGAAGTTACTTAGCTTCTTAGCACTTTCCCCTAACCCCCTTGATAGAAGAGTAATATAGAACACACAGAATCATCTCTGAGAGAGAAAAGGAAATTTGGGACCAATTTACTATCACATGATTTCCCCTAAAACCCTCTATAGTTATAAAAGCTTCTCCCTTTCCCATTGTGTGTCCTTTCTGCCTGAACTTATTTTAGAAACCAAAGTTTCATTAGTATGTTCCAAAGACTTCTTTCACCTTGAATTTTCTTTATTTCTGACACTAATTAAAAAAGAGAGAGGAGAGAAGAGTGTTGAAGTACTGTATACAAAATAGCAGCACCAAATTAAACTTGGCTTTACAGCCAAATGACTGTAACTGGAGAGTTAATCTCATGTGACAGACCTTAAAATTTCACTGAAGTGAGGCTTGTTATCATTAAACAAGGAGATTTTAATATTTCCTCTCCAGAGCTACGGAATGGTTAGGAACTAGACAACCTCTGGAGACTCACCCAGTACTACAAGTCCACTGACCAATACAGAAAGGAAGAAAATGGAGCACACTGAAACCTTTGAGTTTTTCACCAGTTTTCAATGCAGCTACATCTCTCTCTCCTTCATTTCTGCCACCCACCCTTTGACTACTTCCATGAGAATATCCACATTCAATGTGTACTCTTCACGTTTCAAATGTCTTCTCATTCACTGATTCTAAAGACAGTCCACTTTGGTTTTCCTCCAGCCAACACATTTGTGATATGAAAGAGAAAGTAATTTCAACTTAGTGCAAATACACCATTCCAGACAACTCTCCTTCTACTCCATGCCTCACTAGACAGTTAACAAAATCCTATGAATCTTTATATGCTCATCATTTTGCTCAATACAATGTTTTATATTTTAGTTACCCCATCTGTACAAACCATGCATTCTTCTAAAGCAGGAGGAAAAAACATCCAACTAAGAGTCTCACTCCTACATCCATGAAGGAAAAAGGGGAGGAAGCAGAAAAAAAGACACTCCCCCCAAAATGGATTCTTAAGGTGGTAACTTTTTAGTAAGAGAAAAAGAATTTTTTAAATAGGGATTTATATTATCAAGGCACTTTAAAAAATAAAATTGGTCCTTGTGGTCTAGTGGATAGGAAAAAATAAATAAAATTGGCAAGTTTAAAAGACTTCTGACTGCATTAGGAAACAAGAATTCCTTTACTTTGAAGTGCACATGCTCTCTGATTAAAGCTATTTTTTAAAATATTAACTTTAAAAATTATTAATTATAATTTAAATTATTTCTAGGAGTAATTTTCTACAATAATATCAAACATCATATTCCCCAAACATACTTTGTATGCTTGTTTGGTCAAAATATTAATTTCAAAAGGCTGAAATCAACTGCAAAATAAACGGCAATCTAAATTATAATCTTTTGCTTCACAATAATAAATTTAGTAATGCAGATTTCAATGCTTAGAATAATTCTGAAAAAAGATGCAATAGTCATTAGTGCCATTATAGTTATAAGTGTTACTGCACAAAAATATTTTATAAATAAAAAGCTACCACCCACTCCACCCTCAGTATCCTACCCACCAGAAAAAAACAGACCCTAAAAAAAGTCTCACCATGCTGACTTAAGTGTATCTTCAAGAATTTAAAAAAAAAAAAAAAATTAAGTTACTATGCCCAATTCCATAGGGTGACAGGCTTGAATCTACTCACACAGTTGAGGTTGACGAGCAAACAGCTGTCCTGTGTCTTGAGACAGACATTAGCTTCCTGCCTTCCCTATCCTCATAAGCAGCTACTTAAAGTTTGAGTTTTATGCAAGAAAACATTTTAAAGCCTTCAGTGTTTTACTGCAGCAGACTTCAGATTCATTCCTGTAACACATTTAACATGAAACAGAGTTGAGACAATTAAAATTTATTATGTACCATATTTTAATCATCTAAAATTTTAAGGCGTGCTTTCACTATTACAGCTACATACAAAGGGTTGTTGAGGTAAAATTAAGAAATAAAAACATCCATTTGGTATTTGACACTAATGTAACATGTAACAACATGTATGTAACTTCAACCTATAGACTTTCAACATCTGGCCACAGGCTGGATAAGGATTACTTTTTATAATCATCTGTCCCCAAAGTAAGCAAAAGCAAGTATTTTTCTGTTTTTCTAAAGTCTGGCTGATTTATTTAGAACAAACCACCACCAAGGAAAGGGCACTTGTACAAACAGTCAGCGGAGCGGTCATTGTCCCCAGCGTATCCGAGCTACAGCTCCTGAAGGGAGAGTGAGACTCTCAGTCCTGTCACGACAGCAGATGCAGCCCCGTTTCTGGCATTTTCCATGGTTTAAAACATATTTCCTGACACACTCAAATGTCTATAGTTAGCATTATTACTACAGGTTAATCAAGTGTTAGAAGGCTTGTTTACAAAATAAAACTGCATTCCCACAGAAAATACTTTATCCTACTCGAACTTTCAAAACAAAAAACCAGAAGGTTTGTAAATTAGGAACTACAAAAACAAGATAAAAATCCTTATTTCTCCATGCCATTAACAAATATGTATTCACAGACAGTCACAATGATGACCTGCACTGCAGAAATAAACCATAAAATTTTTCTAAAATTAGCCAGGAGTTGTGGCGTGCACTCCAGCTACTCCAGAGGCTGGAGGGTCACTTGAGACCAGGATTTTAATTTAAAAGGTTAAATTTTTAAAAAGTTATATTTTTAGATAAAAATGAAGTATCATTCAAAAATTTGACACACATTACTCTTACTGAACAGACTTACTGTTCATATCCTTATCCAATCTAAGTTTTAAATCATAATCTAACGCCATTATTATGGACACACTTTAGTGCAGCACAGCATCTGGAAGCCACACAGAGGCAGATTTTAGGCTTAGGTGCTTCAATGGTTTTCTTTTTCACGTGCATTTTCCCCTATAATGATAAGTAAATTTCAATCAAAATATGTACACTTCAGTCAAAATGTCCCAGAATACTAAGATAACTACTTTTCCCCTATATATATGTACACTGGCCTAATATATATATTGGCCTCAATTTCTATAGTAAATTTTAGAAAAAGCCTTAAAATTTCATGAACATAATAAATGCACTATTTATATTAGCAACATGATTTTAAAACACCATGAGAAATAGCATCCAAACATTCTAATTTCATGGAGTAATTTTAGAAGTATTATTTAATGCTGAAATATTGCATATTTGCTATGCTGTAAGAGACAATTTTTTTTTTTTTTTTTTTGTAGAGACAGGCTCTCTCTCCATTGCCCAGGCTAGAGTACAATGGTATAATTATAGCTCACTGTACCCTCAACCTCCTGGGCTCAAGCAATTCTGTAGTCTCCTGAGTAGCTGGGACTATAGGTGTGTGCCACCTTGCCAAGCTAATTTTTTTTTTTTAATTTTTTGTAGAGACCACACCTGGCTGACTTAATGTTTTAGGGTTTATTCAAAATAACTCAGATGGACCAGGTGCAGTGACTGACACCTGTAATCCCAGCACTCAGGAGGCTGAGGCAGGAGGATCACTTGAGGCCAAGAGTTCAAGACCAGCCTTGGCAGTACAGTGAGACTCCATCTCTACAAAAAATTTTTAAAAATTAGCTAGGAGTGGGAGCGTGCACTCCAGCTACTCCAGAGACTGAAGCTCACTTGAGACCAGGAGTTCAAAGCTCCAGTGAGCTAGGACTGCACCACTGCATTCCAGCCTGCACAGCAGAGTGAAACCCTGTCCCTAAAAAAGAACAAAACAACTCAAATGTTTCTTTATAATCCACTTATACTGTACATATACAATGAAAGATTTAAGGCTCGGTACAGTGGCTCACACCTATAATTCTAGCACTTAGGAAGGTTGAGGTGTGAAGATCACTTGAGGCCAGGCGTTAAAGACCAGCAAGGGCAATAGCGAGACCCTGTCTCTACAAAACAGAAAAATTAGCTGGGCATGGTGGCGCATGCCTGTAGTCCCAGCTACTTGAGAGGCTGAGACGGGAGGATCGCTTGAGCCTAGGAGTTTGAGGTTGCAGTGAGCTATGATGACGCCACTGCATGCTAGCCCAGGCAACAGAGGGAGAAAAAGATTTAAAAAATAATTCAAAATCTCTTAAGAGTTGTAACTTGATAAAATACCCTTCACACAGTTACAATATTTTTCCAAGAGTCTAACTTTGCTTTAGAAGAACTTATTAACATTTTCAGATTTTTACCACAATACAACAGCTAAACACAAAATGTACCAATCTTGGGTTGTAAAAACATAAGCATGTTTCCTGCATAATAATAATTAACATTTAATGAGTATTTATGATGCAAGAGACACCATCCTGAGAGTTCTACATGCACGCTGAAGCCTCGCTCCACCCTAAAAGGCAGGTTCTATTATTATTAATACCGACTCTACACATTATAAAACCGAGGTTTGGAGATATTAGGAACCTGTTCAACATCACTGAGTTAGTAAGTGGCAGAGCTTGGACTTGAAGCCAGGATCTATCTGTCTCCAAAGTCTGGTGCTCTCAAGCATCAAGCTAGATTACAGGCAAACAGTGATCCACTGTACTGATAGATCAAACTGTATCTGGAATTATTAACAGTATCCAGATTTAGGTACCCTATGTTAAGTTTGACGTTGATGACTAAGTATTATCAGGAAAACAACAGGGTGATTATAAATTCAGGAAAGCCATTCCTTGTAAGAAATGACTATATGAAATTGGAGCAACTAACCTAGAGAAATGACACAAAGGAACACATTTTGAAGGGCTGTTAGAGAAAGAGAGAAGCAGGCTTATCTCATGTAGTCCAAAGCACAGAACTTGAAACAAATTTCAATTCAATACAAAACACTTTCTACAGCTAAGGAATCCAACAGCCGTGCCAGGTGCCCTTCCACAGTACTGAGCTTGTACAATTAAATGTCTAAATCTAACTAAATGCCTGAATTATCACCATCTTAGTAATAACTGATTCAGACAAAATTATCAGAGAATGAATGTTAAAATTCTTTGTCAATTTAAGTTTGAAGGGGACTGGTATATATTGAGTCTCAAAGTGTCTCCCTACAAATTACTTACTAAAAAAGGAAAAATAATAACAAGTAGAGAAACCTGGCCAATATCATATTAATCAAAAGATCAAAGTTAATATCACTGATTAGGGAACAAGTGGACATGTGTCTCCTGATGTGACGTCCTGAGAAGCACAGACCACAACTGTGACGTTTCTGCCAATACTGCATTTCCTAAATTTAATCCAGAGGATGCATCAGACAAAGCCAAATTGAGAGAGATTTTACAGATAAATGGTCTATCACTCTCTTCAAAAATAATCAATGTCATTAAACACACACATACACAAAAAGCTGAGGAAATGTTCTGATTAAAGGAGAATAAAAGGATATGACAATTAAATGCAGGGAATGATTCTAGGTTGGATCCTGGGCAGGAAAAAAAAATTATTAAAGAATATTATTGGAAAAACTAGTGAAATCTGAATGTGGACTGTATATTAATCATATAGTTCCTTAATTTGATAACTGTAATATAGTTATATAATATTCTTACTCTTAAGAAACTATTAATATATAGTGAAGTATTATATGGTAAAGGGATATGATATATGTAACTTATTCTTAAACAGTTCATTTAAAAAAATGATGGAATGACTAAGCAAATGGGACAAAATGTTAAAAATGGGTTAATAATGCCACTGTCTGTAGAAATTATTTGTATTATTGTAACTTTCTATAAATTTAAATTATTTCAAAATACAAATGACAAAGAAATATTTGAACCTGATGTTACAAGGATGCCAAATACCTAAGAAAACCCGATTTCCTACCTCATCCCCACACACTCAAACTCCAGTCCAACGGCAGTCTGAATTGATTTATGGTGATCTACTCAATGAGTTATAATAAAGAGTGCTCTGGTTTAAAACATAAAATATGAGTGCCAAATAACACGTATCAGTCCACTGATGACAAGGTGTGACTCATGGATCTAAGTAGTTGAATGTCTGTCTCCTCCTAACCTTGTTATTCTATCGTAACCTTCCCAAAATTACAAGCAGTTAAAATAAGAGGCAGAGACAGAGAGAGAGACAAACTTCTCCAAGAGAGCACTGCTATTCTTCAACTGGGAATGCAGCAGCGAGTGTGTCTCCTGCCTAAAAACTCCAAAGTAAGTTAATTTCTGGTTATGCCAGGTAGCAAAACAGAACCAAAGCAAGAGCTAACGCATGATCAATAACATATATGGGAAACATCAAAACAAACCTCCTACTCTAAATAAACATAACTTCAATGCCAATAAAAAGCTGACCAAGTACACTACACATTCACTACAGAGCAAGAAAAAAAAGACCAAATAGAAGAATGTTAATCACTGAGAGACTAACACACAAATGAATAGTACACAAATATTTCAGTGGCATACAAAAATAAAGAGCAAGAGAAAAGAAAAGGGAAGAAAAAAGAAAAGGAGAAAATGAAGAAATATGAAAGAAAACATGTTAGAAAAGAGAAAATCCTGAGGGCTACACATTACCATAATCACCACACCCTTCCTCCCTTCCTTCCTTCCTTCCTGACAGGGTCTCACTCTTTCACCCACTAGAGTGCAAGTGGTGTCATCACAGCTCACTGCAACCTCAAACTCCTGGGCTCCAGCAATCCTCCTGCCTCAGCCTCCCAAGTAGCTGGGACTACAGGCATTGTGCCACCATACCAGCTGATTTTTCTATTTTTCACAGAGATAGGGTCTTGCTCTTGGCTCAGGCTGGTCTCGAACTGGCCTCAAGCAATCCTCTTGCCTAGACCTCCCAAAGTGCTAGGATTACAGGTGTGAGCCACTGCACCGGCCCATCATACTATTTTTCAAGTTTTCCCTCTTCTCTAATGGTTAAACAGATTTCTCCTCCACATTTTAGCTTATCTTCCATTGTCTTCCACCACTCCTACTCTAAGAGTCCATCTTTGTAAGACTGCAAGAGCTGTAAAAGCATAGCTCTGGCTGCATCTTATGCCACATTCCACTTGTTTTTACTTATCAAGAAGCCCCCAAATCGAGAGGTCCCTTAGTCTCTCTACTAAGAAATTCTCACAAATAATGCACACTGGAAAGGAGTGGACCGACTGACACATCACCTAGTTTCCTGTTTATCAGAGAAGGAAGCAGGAACTGGAGAGGTAATGAAGGAGAAAATCTGACCTGGGAAGCATGGGAAGAATTTTAGCTTCTCATACTCATCTGGATGTATTCTGCATCAGGTATCAGCAACCTACGGCACAATATTTACTGGTACTGAGCTCTGTTGCTGAGCTGTGCTCTTCATTCAGGAAGGCTCTATATCAGATTAATCTTTGTAACCACCAGAGCACCAAATACCACCTTGTTTAAAAGAAGGCATTTTAAGAGGTTCTTGTATTATAGAATGCCCAACTGCAAAATGAGCAAACTATTTTATCTCAATTGCAATGTCTGTCTTCTTTCTCTCCCATTTTCTCAGGCAGTGGGTTGTTAAATCCTCCACCCCTGCAAGATACCTCTATTAGCTCTCCGTGTTTCCCCATCTCAATTTAAACTCTAATTCTCTGAATGCTGCATGTAAATGATGCTATTCTAAAAGGATCATAATAACCCACACTGTATATGAAACTTTAACAAACTCAAACCTAAAATTTAAGTCAATTTAAACCTGAAATCCCTAATTAAGAAATATAGGATGTGTATATGGACACACGTACGCATACAAACACTATATACTTGCGAGGGCAAGGAGCAAGTTTTCAGGTATCCCTTGTCTTCTAAATTAACTCTTACATCTACACTGCCAAGGAGATTATAACATATACATATAAGTCAGCAAATATGGCTCACTTCACAGGCTTTAATTAAGTCATTAGTCATAGCAACATGGTCATGCAGGGGAATTTTTAACAAACCCCTAATATATGACATTACAAATCATAAACCTTGGTCTGTAGCTTCTCCTTTATTTCCTTTCATTCAAATTGCACTAATTCCCAAACCTGAAGAGAAAGGAGGTGGTATAGAAAGAAATACAAAAGGCTCCTAACAATAAAACTGAGTATAAGATAGAAACACTAGGGAACAAGGGACAGGAAGTGTTGCAACATGGTCAAGGTTAACTAACCCATTCAAAATCCAGCATATTCTTAAGAGTTTAAAATATGAAATACCATTTTAGAAGTGGTTTAAAGGAAAAAGTAGTAGATTTGAGGGCAGGGGATAAAGAATAAAAGAAAGTAATAGCTGGCAATTCAATTGTTTCCCTGAGATAAATATTAATCTTTTGGTTTAATATACTTTTCTATCTTCCCTACCAAAACTAAGAAATGAAATATTACATTTAAAATAGAGCAAAGTTCTCACTCCTTTGTCTTTACATACATGTCCACACAAAGACTTGCACTGAAATATTCACAGTGATCTTACTTTTAACAGCCAAGAACTGGAAACAACCCAAATATCCATCAGATGGCGAATGAACACAGGAGCTGTGGTAAGTCCACAACAGAATGCTACTCAGCAGTACAAAGGAATAACTACTGAGAAACCCAATGTGAGTGTATCTCCAAATTATTATGCTACTTACAAGAAAAAAGATACAAAAGACTACATAACATACGATTCCATTTATATGAAATGTTACAAAAATGCAACTTATAACACAGCAGATCCAGGGACCACAGGATTGACTCCAGAGAGATCCACGGAAACCTTCTCAGGAGATGGAAACGTGCTACTAGCATGACTGTGTGGGGTCGGTTACACAACTATGCATGTCACAAATAAAACTGCACACTTAAAATCAGTGAATTTTATGTAAATTTACCTCAATAAGGCTTATTTTAAAAGACAAAACAGGACAAGGGAGTGGAAATAGTCATTTTGATTTAGACTGTTATTTAGTTAAATCTATAGTAGATAAAGGATAAGTATTAAAAGTTTCAATTACACCAAGAGGAGCGACATACTGATGAGCACAAGTTTCTGCAAGTATTCATTTTTTATTAATTTTTTTATATCTAAAAATAACGTTCTAAATAATTACACTCATTTAGCTATAAGCAGAGAAACAAACTTTTTCCTTTAACTTTACCTCTATATCCACTTCTTACATCATTTCAGTATCTTGAAATTTCTGACTTGATACCTTGAACAAAATCAACTTGGATTGCTTTTAAACACGTTATTATTTTATAATAAGCATAAAGCATGAATTAGACACTAAACATGTTCATAATCAATTTTTAAAGTAGGGAGTGTAAAGCTTATAATTCTACTAAACATTTGCAAGTCCTAGGTTTTAGGGTGTAACTGCCATTAAGTAATTTATTGCATTCAACAAAAGACACCTCTCATAGCTTATTCCTTCAATAAGGAATCACTTCTAAATGTTTTCCAATTCAAGTTCCTAATTTTAAAATAAAGTCCTTCTTTTGAAAAGTTTAGTAGCCAAAATTTAAATATAAAACCTAAAGATTAAGTTATAGTAAATTGGGTTATTTGAGACCAAGAGACTTCGTTAGAGAACTGAAAATAATTAAAAAGTATTTTGAGGAAAACATATAATTTATAACATTTTTACTTGTTTACCACAAAATTAAAATGCTCAAAATAATGGCTATTTTTAAAAGAGCAGTCTTCCAATTTAAACAATTTTTCTAAAGTCTATCAGTATTATGGTTCTAACAATGTTGCCAAGATAAAATACTCCAGGGTAAACATCTTCAATGAACCCATTCCCTCACCACCAACTGTGCACAGCCTTGAGGGGTACAAAACGTAATGTGGGGGTCTCCTCTCCCTTAACTCCTACCATTTAAAACTTTAAATAAATTAAAATGTTACTACCCATCTAATAAAAAATGTTAACATAGAATAATTGATATGTTTTAAATACCATGTTGTTTATCATATTCTTTTTAATGAGAATACACAATTTAAAAAAAAAAAAAAGCTTACCACCACCACCAAACCAATTTCTTTCTATAAGTTCTCTTTGATCATTCAATTCTGGTTCAAAGTTACTTGGCAGATAAATACTATCTGTTGCAAATGGGATAGGCACATGTGGAGAAAACTAAATACAAAAACATCACAACTGCTCAGAAACACGTGTTAATACACGTGTCTCTCTTTCTTCTTCTTCTTTTTTTTTTTTTTTCCACCCCAACCTCCTTCAGAGGCAAAGAAGTCATTTTTCCTAGCCAAAGTTAAGAAGCCATGTAATTCGGCCTATTACATTTTGATAATACTCAATCTTAGGAGCCATATGTCTTGCACAGCATTGTATTTCTAGTATCTGGCACACCAGCCTAGAACAGGTTCTAGGCATTCTAGTGTTTATGTAATAGATGAACACTTGACTTGCATTTATCCACATCACAAAAAGAAACCCTGAACTCCTATGTATCAACTACAGGAAACCCAATTACCCATGCAAAAATCAAATTACCAAAGTCTTTTCCATCTTTAATTTTTAGGAGCAATCAGAGAGTGCTTTAACAGTGTAGAACATCCTAATCTGGTCTAAATTAGCTCCTTTCCTCTTTCCAGGCCATTAAAAGTCAGCAGTAGATTAATCTATGATAATCTAAAAATAGTATTCCAGATGACACGTCCTTGTTTGTTAAGACTTTCTAATTACTATATTCTCTTTAAGAATTTAATGGCACCCATAGGTCACTTAAGACAAACTGATGGACAAAACTGTTCAGAAGTGCAATCTAGTAGTCTCCTTTTTCATATCATTAAAACATCCTACATGTGTATTTTCACTACTTCTAAATTCTGAAAAAGCACAAGGAATTTGACTAATTTTCAGTCTCCCTTAATTAAAAAAAGTGGAAGTCTATTAGCTCTAAAACCACTTAGAAGTCAATCCCAACTGAATGTGAATCGATCTGGTTTCAACATTGCGTACAGATCACCTTGATAACATAACTTTCTATGTTAGTGATACCTCACCTATAAAAATTATTTGACAAGTTTACATCAGTCATTCCAAGATCAAGATTTTTCTCTTCTATGTGTAGTTATAAAAGCCACAAAATAAACTGTTAGGTACCATATTCCTGAAGCCATTTAGCATCCAATTTTCCACTTCATCAACAACGGTCCCTGTAATAGCAACTTATTTATTGGCTTTAACTCTGCTGGATGAAGCCCAGCTTTCCCCAACACTGGCCTCGACACATCGCTAGGAAGCTAAAGTACCGAAGACCTGGCTTTAAGTCATCTAGAACAAAAGACCAAGGAGAGTATGATTCAAAATATCAAGAGATAAACAAGTTTTAAAAGTTGGAGTTTTCCTGAAATGATCACTAAACATAGATTTCCCTACATAACCATTGACAGCATCAGAAAATTACAAATTCCTAGGCCCATTCCACACCTAATAAATCAATTTCTGGAGAATGGGCCCAAGGATTAGCACTTCCCAACAAGCTCCCAAGGGATTCTTAAATTCAAGTTTGGGAACCACTACTTTAGGTATGTAATGGGAAATATTGTTTTTAGCACAGAACACAACTATATATTTCTAGCTGAAAAGAAAATGGTTTCAAAACTACTATAAAGGTGATAACTTCAGAATAATTAGGTCAACTGAACTCTGAACTTTGGAGAATCACTATTTGAAATTTTAGCAAATGCTTTTTGTTGGCTAGACATAAGAAAACCTGGTCAATACTAACTATAGGGACCAAGGTAGGGACTAAGTGGTTTCACTTTTGACCATTTAGTAAGCATGATAACTAAAAACAACAACAACAACAACAAAAAAAAAAAAAAAAACGGGGGGGGTAGTATTAATACAGAGATTTGTTACTTAGATTTTGGGGCAAAAAATTGTAAGCAAAATTCTGGGGAGGTGGAGGTTAAAGTGCATACAAAGAACTTAAATCAAGATGGTACACCTTGAACTAATACAATACTCCCCTGCTGGGGTAACAGTGGGCCATTTTATATGCTTCATTCTAAACTGTTGGAGAAACACTGTGATATAAAAGAAAAAGAGCACAGGAACTTCCAACTTCAAGATTACAGATTTTAAAACTTCTCTCAAAAACTGCAGTAACAAGGAGAAAAAGAAATAAGAACATAAACTCTGCCTTCAATGAAACATGAGACAATGTAACCCTGAACGATCATACATTTGTGATCATAGTAAAAGAGTAAATGGATGACAAATGGCTTAGTAAAAAGGAGAAAAGCCAAATCTAAGTAACTGGATGAAGAGAAACATACCAATATGGCCTGTGCCATTTCCCCTACAGAAACCAGGAAATTATCAGGAAAACTAAAGTTGTACAAAGAAAATTTAGACCTCCTCTCTACTCACCAGCCCTCCATCCACACGAAAGGGCTCAAACAGCAAACAAAAAAAAAGTTTCTCAGACAAAATAGTGCAAAATAGTACAAACAGACTTCTAACAAACTGCATTTCACTACTTATGAGGAGGAAATCTATAAATAATAAGACCAAGAAATCAACCAGTTGGGAGAAAACAGACGGGTATTTATTTGGGAGAAATATACACAAGGATGGGAACCACTCGTTCTGAAAGCTACTCTGCAACAAGCACTGTACGAGGCACTTGACATACTTCAAAATTCTCAGAGTTCAAGGGCTTACAATTTTCAGCATATCACATTTAAAAGATGTTTGCAATATACACTTCTCAAAATCTTGGAGACACCCATTCAGCTCATGCGATTTATGGAAAATGGCTGCCATATCCTCTAAATGGCAAAGCCAGTCCTCACTGGCCTCACTCCAGCTTCAGTGCCACAGCTGATGTAAAGCAGGAAAGCTGTGGCAATTGGGAAAAAAAGAAAAAGAAAAACTATTTTTGAGAGAAAAAAAATCGCTGGCTTCACTCTCTCTGCCTCGATTTTTCCTAGAGGGTGAGACCCCAACCCACATGAGAACACTGCAAGGCTGCTCTCCCACACCAACAGAAGACCCCGCAAGCCCTTCTTCACTAAAAGGGCCTCTCATAGAGAACTGAGAGTTCTATAAGCTTTTCATTTGTTTCTTCCTTTTCCCATAAGATAGGCAGCATATACGTAACATGCAAACCAAATGTTTAACTTCACAGAACAAAGTTACAATGTACCTATGCTTACATTATTCCAAGACGTTCACATTTTGCAGAAAATGAGAACTTCTACGGTTAAATTGGTTTCTTTTCCTGCTTTTTCTCTTTCTAAACTTTAAAACCAACTACTATGCAATAAAGGTTTCCATCAAAAAGATGAAATGCCCCATTCAGAAGACACATTCTGATTAGGTAAACCTAAGTCATGAAATAGTTAGACCTCTCGAGATTACCATCTTTTAAGAATGCTCAGCTGTGGCTAACACTTTATAAAAACCCTGGAGTACAATTATCTTGCTACCTACATTCTACGTACTTTGAACATTACTTAATACCTTTTCATCTCTTTTATCCTGTTTAAGGAGTGAGGTCTAACAAATGACAGACAATATACAAAATATTGTACCCACAATACAAAATAATTCTACCTCTTCCTATCAATCCACGCTCACTTTCCCTCTGCTAAAAAAGTGGCAGTCATTTAACATGGAAGCGTTCTAATTAGCATGAAATGTTTGTCTTCTCAAAGTTATTCATACATTTTTTTTGTTTTAAGATGTACCATAAACTGGAATCAAAAGACTACAACCAGCAAGCCAGGATATCATTCTCTCCCTACTAACAAACACTCTAAATCATGTAGCTCTCTCATTTTAACAGTTAAAGTACTGAATATATAAAATGGCTTATATTCCAATCTGTCAAGTGAACAATAACTGCAATGATTTATTCTTAATTTGGAAAATAGAGTTTCTGCATTATTGTGGAGCAAAAGCTTAACTTCAAGAATGCTATCAGGCTTGGTGCGCTGGCTCACGCCTGCAATCCTAGCACTCTGGGAGGCCGAGGCGGGCGGATTGTTTGAGCTCAGGAGTTCAAGACCAGCCTGAGCAAGAGCGAGACCCCGTCTCTACTAAAAATAGAAAAGAAATTATACGGACAGCTAAAAACATACATATATACAGAAAAAATTAGCCGGGCATGGTGGCGCATGCCTGTAGTCCCAGCTACACAGGAGGCTGAGGCAGGAGGATCGCTCAAGCCCAGGAGTTTGAGGTTGCTGTGAGCTAGGCTGATGCCACGGCACTCTAGCCTGAGCAACAGAGTGAGACTCTGTCTCAAAAAAAAAAAAAAAAAAGAAAAAACCAAAGAAAAGAATGCTATCAGCTGTTAACATTAATGGTCATAGTAAGATACTGAATACAAACATTAAAAATTGGGATGTTTCTCATTAGAGACAATGAACAAATCAAGGGTACTGATGACAAATCAGCAATTTTCAGTGTTATTTTTATCTAAAATATTTCACTCTTGATTTTCATAGTAAGACAGCATTATAAAGATTACAATTTTATCTAATGAAACTCTTCGTAAAAGCAAATGGACAAAAGGCCTTGGTAACCCATTTCCTTCAAAGGAGCATTTTATTATTCTTATTCTAAGAAAAGTATCAAAATTATTAGAAAAATAAAATATGTCTTGGAATTTAATCATATTCAAATCATCCACTAAGCATCTAGATTCAAAGATTCTCGTGGTACCCTCTCTTCTCACACTTTCTCTAGTTTCATGTGCACCTACTCTTCTTACTCCTTGCTCCATTCTCTGATACAAAATCATCTAATAAGCTGATAATATATATATACATTTATTGACTAAAAAACTCTGGCAACTTCTCTTCCTCCTACTTGCCAAATGTGGTCACACCTATGATAACCACATCTCCTAAATCTAAACCTAGGCTGTGTGACCTAATAAATAAGAATATTTTAGTAGAAAAACATAAACCTTTAATGGGTTGCAGCAAAGGGGCACTTTAAATTTCCGTGATGCTTGTCTAAGTGTGTGACCCTGTATTTTATGGATGTCAATAGATAATTAGAAGGCCTACAAAAAATATTTGGAAACTGGATTGCCCAAAGGCATATGGCTCCTGGAACCGTATCTCTAAGTCCCATGGCCTGCTATTTGTCTTTTTATATACACTAGCTCAGGTTTCAAAGTTCTAACTAATGTCTATACCAAACACGACTCTAGCTCAGACCTTTCTCCAGGTTCTCCTTTTGCTAACTGTCTACTAGAAATTCACTTAAATGTCTCATTAGCTCTGCTAGTAAAAAAAAAAAAAAAAAAAAAAATCAGTGTCAAAGGGCAGGAAAGACTAAGCTAATAGCTAAGTCAGAGTAGCAGGACAAGTTCTATGAACAGAATTGAGAGGCCCCAAGATAAATGATTTACCTGCACCATCTCCTTAAGGGTAGGAATTATTTAGAAATGGGGAACTGAGGTTTAGAGAGAACACAGAACTTGTTCGGGTCAAACAACTGGTAAGTGGTAAGGCAAGGATTTAAACCCAGACAGTCTGACTCCAAAGCCCAAGCACCTAAGTATGTTAAAACCCCAAGAAATAAGATGTAGATTCTACAGAGAGCTGTGGTCACTGGTCAATTCAATAGGCATTTCCTGAGCACAAAGTATGTGCAAATACTGGGGATACAAAAAAAGTGCATATGGATTCAAATTCTTGCTTTACCACTTAATAGTATATAATCTAAAGTGAAAAAGTTCCTGAGCTATATGACTTCAGTAAGGAATGGCCACTACTCTCAAAAAGATAAGCAAGTTAACAAGTCACAACGTAATCTAAAACAACCCAAATATAAACAATGATGACAAGTTATAGAACAGAGTGACTAGCTTTGTCACAGGGAAAAGATTATTTTGCTTACGGTGGGTGTTGCCCGACTAATATTTTGAATGATGAAGGACACTCCAGGCTAAATACAACACGATACCATGAGCCCACACAGTGCCCACAGAACCACAGGTGGACTGATCCTCCTAATGCATAAGTATCTAGGAAGCTGGAGAGTTACCCTGGATTCTGAGTGATTAGAAAAATAATAAGCAAATCATCATTCAAGCATCCAGACAGAAGTCAAGGTGCAGGCAAGCTCAGCTAAAAGGGACTGGGTAGAAAACAGAACTCAGGCAGTGCTCCAGGGAAGGCTACTCCAGGTGTACACAAACAACATCAGCCAGCGGTAGGCAGCTGGAGGGTAGAGACTACATCCTCATTTCAACTCAGCATATATTTGAATGCCAGGTCATGGGGACACAAAGATAAATGAAGTACGTCCCTACTCGTTAAGGATCCCACAGCTTCAGTACCAAAAGCAAATGTGTGAAGCTATTACAATCTGGTACGATTAATGCAGTAAGATCAGAAGAGGCTGTCAATTCCGAGTAGATCTGTCAGGAAGATGTGGGAAGAGCACACCAGGCAGAGGCCTATAGGAGTGAAAAAGGCATGAAACAGGATATGTGAAGAAAATGCACACGGGTTTGTTGCGACTGAAGCACAAGGTACGTGAGTAAGGAACGAGACTGCAGAATACACAGATGAGTAGAGGCCAGTTCACGGTGGGCCTCCTATGGATGCAGCAGCAATAAAGGAAAACCCTTCAAACGCTGGGAAGAAAGGAATCTACAGATGCGCCGTCCCATGAAGTACCCCATGGAGCTACTGAGCACTTGAAATGGAGCTAGTGCAACTGAGAAGCTAAATTTTTAATTTAACTTAATTTTAATTTAAGTAGCCACTAATGGCTACTATATTAGGTAGCACTAATCTATAGCATACATGAAAAAATTTTCTTACCCAGGAAGAATATACCTTCTACAAAGAAAAGGAGCAAAATAAAGATACAAATATTTGCACATTAAGGAAAAGAAGGGGCAGGAAGTTGTGAAAACTCACAAAATAATCGCAGTGGTAACAATGAAGTAAAAGGAAAGAGCCATCAAAGTCTTAAACGATGAAGAAGCTTAAACTGTCACACGGAAGAAGGAGAGAGGCTGTGATCAGAATGGGTGTCCAAGTCCAAGTTTGAGCTGTGAATTATAAAAGTTGTAAGTAAAGTTTAAGAATAAAACTTCTACAAAGGGTACTGTCAAGAGAATTAACAAAAACTGAATATTGACAGTAAATTAAATAATACTATTGCATAAACGTTAAATTCCCTGTTTTTGATAAGCTAATTTTACTAGGTAAGAGATATTCTTATTCTAAGGAAATACACTGAAGTACTTAGGAGTAAAAAGTCAGTCTCCAGCTTATTCCCAAATGAGTCAGGAAAAGTTAATATACATATATATTACATATATCACATGACGCATGTTCATTTAATTACTATTACATATGCTATATAATACACACAGAGAAAGAGAATATAATGGAACAAAAGACACAGAGTATAACAATCGGGAATCTAGGAAAAGGATATGAGTCCTTGTACTATTCGTACAACTTTTATGTAAAAGTTTGAAATTAAATCAAAATAAAAAGTTACAAGAATGGGAAAACATGCACCACGTGTACTCGCCATCAAATTGGTACTAACTGATCGACACTAAAGCGCTCACGTGGTCGTATACTCAGTAGGTGTTGGTCAAGTGGGGGCCTGGGGGGGCCTGGGGGCGGTAAACTCACAACTAAGGAAGGCAGAGAGCACTGTGTGGGGGAAGGGCAGGCTTGGAGCCCTGGCTTGGGCAAGGCAAAGGCATTACATGTACCCAAAAGGTTTGTACGCCCATAATACCCTGAAATAAAGAAAAAAAAGTTACAGAAAAATTCGTAGTGGTGTCATAACATAAAACTGTGATTTGCTCTGATACCACTTAGCAGCTGAGGTTTAGAAGCACAAAAAACCCTAAAATTAAAAACACACAAAACATACTTGGATTTTTAAAACAGTATGTACAATATGATCCCCTATTAAAAAAATAAAAATATGAATGTATGTTTATAGGAAAATGGCAAAAGAGATATACAGGGCATGTTTATTTGTTTTTACCTCTAGGCAGCTAGATAATGGGTGGTTTGGTTTTTGCCCATTTTCTAAATTTTCAATAATTAACATGTATTATAATTCTATAATCAGAAAAGAAGTTCAGAAGTGGACTTGTTTCAAGTAATAAGGTCCAACGCTTGATCCTGGGAGTAGATTGCAAAAGCTCTGGAGACAGAAGTCATAGGAGTTTTAAAAATTAATTTACTTTTGAAGCTTAAAAGCATTCATGCATTCAATAAATATTAATTAAGCACTTCCTAAGTGCCAGCTACTGTTCTAGGATCTGAGGATACAGCAACAAATAAAACAAGCCAAAATCCCAGCATTCAGAGAAGTGGGAGTCACTAGAATGACCAGAATGGGAGGAAGAACTTAAACCCAGGGTGCAAATCCTCAGGGAATGCGAGAGGATGAGGAAGGGGAAAAGATGACGGACAGAAGGAGCCTTGATAGAAGGATCACAGGGTTTTTTCCCTGGAAGAGTAATGGCCTGAAAACAACAAACAGAGCTAGAAAACACAGACTTCGCTACCTTTTTTACCTTCTGTTGTGGAATATGGAAGAATCAGCAGTCACCACTTGAGAGGACCAGAGGGAAAGCGGTATCCTTTGGAGGAGGAAAACGTGAGTTAGGGCAGGAGACAAAGGAACATTCTGTGAAGAGTTAAGTACCTTGTTCACTGCAGAAAAGAGCTCTAGAGCCAAAGGGGGAGGAAGAATAAACTGCATTTGGTACAGAACCGTGAGGGCATGGTAGGAATTACTAACTTCAAAATTCTTAACTAGGTCCATTCAGTCTGTAGCTCAGGAGGTATTCTGAGGTGTGATGATGCAAGCAGTCACCCACCTGGTCCTCAGAGGCTGGGGCAGCATGTGTCATTTATCCCAGTGTGTGCAACAGAGCCAGGTCTGCAGGCTGGTACAAACAAAAACCTTCAGTGATTTGAAGAGAAAATCCTAAACCTCAAAATTCAACATAGCTCCATAACTTGTTCCAAAAATCAATTGTGCCTAACTTAGTAATTTTTTTCAAGGGAACTATCATTCTCTCTGCCAACTTGGCTTAACACATTAGTCACTTCTGATGCCCTCCCAAACATAAATTACTAACTAGGTCAATATTTTTCATATGGCCCTTTAATGCCATATAACAACTGGTTTAGGATCTCATCCCTCCCACTTATTGGTCAGTTATGCCTCAGTTTATTAGGTATACAGGTTGAGTATCCTTTATCCAAAATGCTTGGGACCAGAAGTGTTTCAGATCTTGAATTTTTTCAGATTTTGGAATATTTGCATTGTATACTTAACAGCTGAGCATCCCTAATCTGAAAATCTGGAATCTGAAATGCTCCAATAAGCATTTCCTTTGAACATCATGTTGGCACTCAAAAAGTTTCAGACTTGAGGGCATTTTGAATTTCTGATTTGGGATGCTCAACCTATACCTCATGATAAATTTCATTTAATCTCTTGTCTCTCTGAACTGACTTCCAGTAACTCTGTGTGTGATGAAATCACTCCCCCTGCCTATGTTCCTGATCAATGGGCCTGAACACAGTAGGTATCTTAAAATAATCTAGGCTTAAACAAACATACAGAGTAACAGAGGGCTGTAATATCATCAAGGCCTGGATTCAAGCTTGAGCTGTTTCCTACTAGCTGTGCAACCTTGAACTCCTACCCACACCACTTTACTGCCAAAGAAGATACTCAAAGCAAATAAATACAGGATCAGATCACTCCCCAGACCAACAATCCAAGGTTCTCATCGCTAAGAAAACAGGCTTGGCTCCCTGCCTGTCCAGACTCAGTCTCCTGTCATTCCTCATCCCGGGTCTTAGAGCGCTCGGCCTCCATCCTCTTAATCATCTCCAAGTACACGCTTTTCTCTCAAGCTAGGCACATCTAGCTCATCCCTTTCATTCCTTCTGGTTAAATTTTATTTCTCTTTTGAGTCTTAACAGCCACTTTCTCTGACTCTCTGTGCTCCTATTATAGCCTGATCTCTGTTTTCCCTTATATCGTTTAACATTTTAATTCTCGGCTGGGCGCGGTGGCTCACGCCTGTAATCCTAGCACTCTGGGAGGCTGAGGCGGGTGGATCGCTCGAGGTCAGGAGTTTGAGACCAGCCTGAGCGAGACCCTGTCTCTACTAAAAACAGAAATAAATTATCTGGACAACTAAAAATATATATAGAAAAAATTAGCCGGGCATGGTGGTGCATGCCTGTAGTCCCAGCTACTCAGGAGGCTGAGGCAGGAGGATCGCTTGAGCCCAGGAGTTTGAGGTTGCTGTGAGCAAGGCTGACGCCACGGCACTCACTCTAGCCCGGGCAAAAAAGCGAGACTCTGTCTCAAAAAAAAAAAAAAAAAATTTTAATTCTCTGCATGTTTCCTCAAAGTATCATAAGTTTTAGCATAGCGCCTAGTAGGTGCTTAAGGAATCAGTGGAATATTTGATGTTATGTATAACATCACTACTGACTCACAGGGCTCTGAGGTTTAAATATGCACACGGGACACAGAAGGTGCTCTGCCCACATCATTCTCATCTATACCAATTTACCTCAGAGGGGTACTTATAAAAGCAAATTAGGGAGATGTAGATAGTTTAACTGATAAATAAATTTCTAAAAAGAAATTCTGATTTTAAGCTCACAGGAAACCAAAGAACCAGAAAATGTAAACTCAGTGAAAGCAGATCCAATCCTCACAAAATTCTCAATAATCTGGAACTCTGGCAATTTCTGTCAGTTGATGTTTACCGAAATAAGAATGAATAATCCTCGCTACATGCCTCTGTCAATCTTTCTACCTTTCCCAGGAAGTCACTTGATAGTGATCTTGAGTAACATTAGTAAAATTACTCAGATTACCATGGAGCTTCAAAAACAGCAACTGGTAGTCTCCCTGTCTTGAATTTCTCTCCCTCTCCAAGCAAACCTGAATGGCAAGATCATGCTCTGGTTTGAATACAGGCTCTGTCACTTAACCAGCTGTTTACTCTTGTCAAATTCCCTAATCTCTCTATGACTTAGTATTATTACCTGTGAAATAGAGACAGCAATAGTAACCATCTCGTGGTACTGCTCTGAGAACTTAAAAAGTTAATGGGTCTGATGCAGTGTTCAACATATGAGTTGCAATTATTAACACTGACACCATCTTCGCACTGCTCTGCACAGAAGCCTTCACAGCTCAGCACTGCTCAGCCCTGCCATTCCCACGTCCTGAGTACCCTCCAGGCCTCCTTCCCACCTCAAGAATCCCAGGAAGTCAGGGCTTACTGGACAAGTGGAAAATTATCTGACACCAGCTAAACCAGTAAAACTTGGGTAGAGTATCCAGAATCTCTCTGTTATACTCTCCACTTTACCATGCCAGGGTTGTACCTTTTCAGGTAAATAAAATAAAGCTTTTGCTCCACATCCAAAATTTAAAAAAATAAAAATTTTAAAAAAAGGCAGGAGCTCACTGTCACCAGGGCAGTCTCAAACAAATCGAACAAATCTTCAAGGCATGTCTCAGATTTTACTTTTTCTAATTTCCTGATTATCTTGGCTTACAGTGATCTTTCTCCCCACTGAGCTTCTACAGCAATCCTTTATAACAAACCACAACTTGGCACTTAGTAACACAGTATACTGATGTTAAACTGAATTAAGTTTGGCCTAAAGCTGCCATCATACATATTTTCAGTTAGGCCTACGGTTTCTCTGCACAGAGTGAACTACAGGCTAACTTGATGTGCAAACAGACTGGAAAACCTACTCTGGTAACAAGCAGCAGAGTATCAGCCAATCCCAGGAGGCCAACTGTTCAAACCCTGTTCAAATATGGTCAACACTGAGCTGTCACCAATCCAGCTATCTCTTACCTCATTTCCCTTTTCTGTATGTCACTTCCCTTTTTCTGTCCATAACTGTTATCTGACCATTCGGCAACCTTGAAGTTGATCTGAACTACTCTGGTTCTGGGGGTTGCCTGATTCTTGCTCTCTGCTCAAACTCCATTAAATTTATTAGTAATTTGTCTAAAGTTTTTCTGTAACTGACTTATCAGATAGGAAACATTCATATCTCTCAATTTTACCAAACAGTACGTGAGCTTCCTTCAGAAAGGACCATCTTACAGCACTTGCAAACTCACCACACTAGGTAGTTTCATTACCTGACTAGGCCCCAGGCACACAACTCAACGAGAATTTGCTATTAAAACAATTATTTTAGGCAATTAATGGGAACTTTTTAGTGTAGGTTTTCATTTTTTAAAATCTGCCAAGAACAGATTTTCCTCCTAAAGGTAAATATATTTTATAAAAGTCTAATAGCTACTGAGATTTAGTATTCATTGAGAGAAGAGATACCCTACTGTAGTCCCCCATCCACACTTTCACTATCAGTGGCTTCAGCTACCTGAGGTCAAGTGTAGTCTGAAAATAGCAATATATTTTGAGAGAAAGAGACCACATTCACATAATTTTTATTATAATTGTTCTGTCTTATTATATTGTTGTTAATCTTTTACTGTGCCTAATTTATAAGTTAAACTTTAACATAAGTATGTACGTACAGGAAAAAACATACATACGTAGGGTTCAGTACTATTCATGGTTTCAGGCATCCACCGGGGGTCTTGGAACATATCCTCACAAATTAGGGGGCACCACTGTATATATTTTAAACAATTATCTAAAAAATTTAAGAAAAATGGTTGTGTATTCTATTTATCAAAGCTAAATAAAACACTTTCCAAATTTATATTATATAAATCTATTATAACATTCAAAATCTATTAAGTGAACTTACTTTACATTTTTATTATTTAAAAAAAGATTATTTTGGATAGTGAAATATGCCACAATAACACTTGTGAGAGTAGTACAACATTTCCTGCCTCAAAAAACTTTAAATGTTAAAGAAAAAAACCCACTCTTCCTTCTCCATGGATTTTTTTATAAGTTTATAATTACCTTTAACTCCCAACCATAGTTAAGAATTCAATCCTTTCAAAGAAACAAATACTGGTAACATTTACATATTTTAAAAGTTCTATCCATTTGATCTTTTTCCTTTACCATCAAGTTGCTTTCCCAGTTATGAATGAAAGGCTATTTTTCCCCATTTATTTTGCTTTAAAATAACATAAGAGGGGCAATACATGGCAAAGGGAGATAAACAGAAAATATTTCAAATGAAAATGATTCCAGACCAACTATGCCTCAGTTTACCTCAATTTTAATGTGAGGTTGGTGTAGTATTTAACTTTTTTGATGATGTAAGATTAAACACAAAAGAATATGCATAGTCTCTCTGCCCTATCTGCAAGTTAGTCAGCAGGTTATTTGACTTGTGTTCACAGGGACACGCTTTCCACACCTGGATGCAGAATGAGCAAAGTCCAGCCTAATAGCTATTTCAGGAGTCATTAGCATTTCAAATTGCTCAGATGAAGTGCTTCCCCACTTTGCCTAATCTTCCCATTACACAGCTTGGTCTCAAGCTTTTATTAAATGTGAGGAATTCAACAACTTTGAAGTCCAAAACTAATTAGAGAAAGAAAACTACCTTTACTTTTCCTGTGTCTCATTGTTTTACCTTCTCACATTCTGGGGATGCTAAAGCACTGTATCTTTTTCAGAATGACCCAAAAACTTGTCAGAAATTCTTTTTTGAAAATGTTTGTTTTCCTTAAAGCATTTTTAGACTTGGGCAGTAACTTTTGGGTATGCATTAGAAGCGGGAACTGCAAATAGCTGATTAAAGGGTGAAGTGTAAGGAAAAAAAAGGATGGAAAAGTTTAGGAAGGCACATAGCTCAGCGGTTAGGGGAAAGGACTTTGGTCCGGTAAACCTCAGTTCACAGTGTGCCGGCCACTGACTAGCCAAGGCACCCTCAGACAGACTAGTTAACCTTCCTAAATTGTCTCACTTGATCAAGGACAGCAACAAACTTAGCTCTTCAGGTTGTTTGGGGACTACCTAAGAGAATGTATAGCACAGAAGTAGCTGGTATTATTACAGACCCCAGATAGTTAAAGTTCAAAGGGCAATAAGGAATCACTAATGTGAAAGAGAGAAAAACGGACCTAACTGCACAGTAAAGAATGTGTCATACAGAACCAAAACTAGTAGTGAGGATGAGTCAAGTTGATGCTTAGTAATCCAGGCAAGAAACCATAGTCTGGCCTGTGCTAAGGAGGAGAAAAAAAAAAAGTACATGGATTCTAGAGAAGCTATGGATGTAAAATTAATAGGACTTTGTGGCTAATTGGGGGTGAAGCAGAAGAAAGAATCAGAATGACACCCAGGTTCTGGCTTGGACACTAATACCATCCATTCACTGAGACGCCTGGCGCTGCATATATGTGGGTCCTGAGTGCAAAAAGAAAACCTGGACTTTAGATACAGATCTTGGAACCATTAATACTTATAGGATGTTAATTAAAGATATGGCACAGGAGATTACCCAAGGGGAAATTTGGAGTGAGAAGACTGTTAAGATGAAAATACTATAAAACTGCATTACTTAATGGTTGTAAAGAGGGAAAATTTGCAAAGGACACAGATCCCAAATAGGAGGAAATACAGGTAGTGTCATAAAACTCATGGAAGAGCCCAAGAAGGGAAAGTAGTCAACAGTGCTAAATGTTGCTGAGAAATTGAGTACTCACAAAAATCCATGCGGTGGCTGGCCGTGGTGGGTGGGTGACCCCGGGGACCCAGGGTGCTTATACTGGGTAAGGGAAAAAAGGTGTAAGAGGGACAGGTGGAGCTCCTCTCCTACCCAGACACGGCTAACCACGAAACAGTTTGTGGTTCATTTTTCTAATGACATCCAAACACAGAAAACCAAATTCAAATAGGTTCACAGACACATCAGTTCACAAACAAAAACTTCCTAACTTATCAACAGAACAAATACTTCCTAAAACATTTACCTACTTTTATAAACAAGCCATATAGGAAAAACACTGTAAAGCTGTTAAAGTTCTCCATTATACAGAAGAGAGAACTTATAAATACTAAGCCACTGGCTCTATGTTCTTTCAAGTTGTATCAACATATTGCCCATTAAATTTTTTCCTTATATTATTAGGAGGAAAAAAAAATCACCACATTCCCCTTGAATGACAAGTATCAACAGAGATTTTGAGTGCATTTAACATCCCCCTATATCATTTTTACCTCCATTCTAAAACAACAAAACACAGCTACCACTATTCATATTGTGTCCCAATATCTAGGTCAATTTAAGAGTTTTCTTCTCCCTGTAGAAAACTGATTTCTACTGTCTGCATGAAATGAATCTACTAAGAGGATACTCCTAGCTCTGTCAACCAGAGACCAGTGCAGCGCAGACGCAGTAGAGAAACCAAAGAACCTAATTTCTCAAAGATCTAGTGTTTCCCCGAGTATAAGAGTAGGCAAACCTTTACCTTGGGGTACCCACTAAAATGTAATCAACAGCCAAACTTGAAATGACTTTCACTAAAATCATTTTTACAATTATCTTCATCTCTACCTGGTAGCAACAAGATTAAATTTTGTTAAGAAGATAATAAAATACATATTCTCAAATTCACAATAAAGGAAATATTTGTGATATAAATATGAAAAATTTTAAGTTTCTCTTTTCTATTCCTAATTTTCTGGACATTAAATTGTCTGAAAAAAATCAAACTCTTCAACCACAACAAAGTAGACATTAAAAAAAAAACTTCCCCCTGAAACAAACACAAACATACCAACATTAGCTTTGAAAGTTAGAGACACGTTATCAGTAAATTGAAATAAATGTTTACAGAAAATAAATATTTTAAGTTGCAAAATGAGCTAGACTATTTAATTCAAGATCATACAAGCTCAATTACACTGGTTCCATCAATGAGTTATAGCTCAACCTAGGGCTTGTTATTTGACCCCCATTTACAAATTAAATTAGTATTTAGAATTGTCTTAAATTTTGTGTTAACACAACTTAAGTTTATCCTGGAACCTTAGTCAACTGGTTCATAACCCAAACAGTTACAGCCTATGCCATTTAATAGACTAGCTAGTAAGAGTACACACTATCAGCTGTCGTTCCCAAACAAGGCATGACCTTAAAGACAAACAGAAACAACATATGCTCAGCGCCCCTATGTGTATGTTCAATCTTCTTACCTTTAACTGAAAAGCCTATTGAATACTGGGAAAATGCTGATATACCATTTCAAAACCTAGAACTACAGACACAAATTCTCCATTCTTAAAGTGTTTTTTAAAAACTCAAAATTCAGAATTCACAAATAGCGACAAAGGCCATTCATACAGGTTTAGAGACAGGTAAAGTAATGTAACCGGCACTACTCCAGTCCCCTCTCTAAAAATATTACTGATATATTTTCTCAGAAGAAAATATTTCCTCTGGCCAAGGCCAGTGTACAACATTAAGCCCTGTATTTATCCACAGCAATGCATGTAATAAACAAATACCTAACAAAGATATAATTGCTCAATTAAGTGGGTGAAAAAAATCTTTCCAATTTCCTTCAGCCGATTTTAATGTCCAGAAAATGGATTGAGATTCCTCTACATATTGAAAAATGGAATTTAAAATAGGCTATTAGTTTAGGCAAAAACTAATCAACAAGTCAGAGTGCTCCACAGGTACACTTTAACAGAACATTTAAAGGGCTATCCATTAGGAAGATTTTGGAGCACATCTTGCTGGTGGCAACATAGATTAGTATAACCCTTTTGAAAAACAATTTGGCCAGTGAAGTGTTCATATCCTTTGATCTAGGTAAGCCCACTCCAGGGGGTTTGTCCAAAAGAAATAAATCTTTTTTAAAAAGGAAAATATTCTAAAGCTATACACAGAAGTGTGTTCAACACAACACCATTTAAAATGGTGAAAAATCAGGAACAGCCTGAACAGGCAAAAGACTAGGTTAAGTAAGGTTGCATCAGCTTAAGAGAAGTATGTAGCTATCAAAATCAAAACAATTTTAACAACATATTTTTAGTGGAAAAAACATAAAACTGGACTTATTCACAATTATTAGAAAAATGTGAGAATATAAGATATACAAAGGAAGAGAAAAAAAAGATCACCATACAATAATCTTCTTGTGGGTATATGGGTGACTTTTCTTGATTTTATTATTATAGTATTGTTTAAGTAACAGGGCAGAAAAGCATTAATTTAAAAACCTTTGCATGATCTGGATCAAGTAGTATAGCAAACAAAAGTACAATGGCTGAAAATGCTTAGCTGGCATTTGGTCTACTTACTGAAATGAACTTTTATACCTTAATTTCTATGAGAGCAAAGAGCAACGATATAAAGAAAACAGTCTCTAAAAATAATTTGGTACTGAAACACACTAAAATTATTTCATAAGTAAGAATGTTAATAGATTCATAGATACTTTTTTATAAAAAGTTTTGGTAGCCTACGGATAGCTTTGAAAAATATAAACCCATTCATTTCCTGTTTCAAAAGGGTGTTAATTACTTATCTGCATATTTGAAAGCAATGAAGAGTTTGAATGAAGTAAAAAAGCCGTTTTACTTTGTTCATAACATCAATCAATGACCTTTTAAAAAACCAAGTTAAAATTGTGAGCATATAAAAAAGTCAATATATTGCTAAATTTAAAATATATTGAAGTTAAAAGGGGAAGTTTGCTAGGGGTAAAAAAAAATTAAATGGGCATTTCAATTCTTAAAAAAAAAACAAATTTAAGCTTACCACATTTATCTGTCTTTTGGCAACTTAAGATCTTAAGTTTAAGAAAAATGACATATCAATAGACCTCCTCAAGATGTCATTTATAAAAACTGACAAATGACTCCTCAAATATCCAACCCAAGAGAAAAGCCTGTTATTGGAGGTGATTTTGATTCAAAGATTTTTTTAATGACACTCAAATTCTGAACGAAAAATAATGATAGTAGAAAGTCAAGTTTGATTCTCTGAACACCTATTTCCTGTCCAAACAGCCCTTTTGTTCTGCTTCCCTGCTTAATTTTAATGTTCAGTTTGCATCAGAAGATAGAAACAATGACAAAACGTAGCACACACAAAAGCATAAAGGAGCCAAAGTATAAAATAAAGGATCATAAAAAGATTAGAACAAAAATCCTACCAACAAAACCTCCACAATTTTCTGTTTGCTTCACCTCAGATTAACTTCACTTGAAGCTGTACTCCAAAGCAACCAAACCTGAGGACCAGGCTCCACCTTCTCCAATTCTAGTGGCTGAGGAGTAAAGTCTCCGCCCTGTTAGTGAAGCTGGTCACTGTGATTGGATACGGCTAATATCCATTATTTTAAAGAACTTTTCCTTGCTAGCAGGTTAGGTCAGACACACTAAAACCCCCTAGATAAGCTGGTTTCTTAAAGAAACAGTATGCAGTGTTTCAGTTTCCCACCATATACTGTTTGCTTACTCTTTTGTCTAGGTGAAAAATAAATAAACCAAGTAACATCAAGGAAAATCTCATAGATGAAGCTTTAATTTGGAGCTTAGTGACCAATTGTTTAAAATAAAATGCTTTTAACCTAAATAACTTGATTATTTTTACAGAGCCATGAAGGTGAAGTTATGCTTTAAAAGACAGATTCCTTTTTTAATAGAGTTCACATTTTACCTAAAAATTTTAAAACGGCAACAGAAAACCCACTACAAAATTTCACTAAGAACAAAACAGTATTTTCTCTAAAACTTAAAGACCATAACTTAAATGAAAATATACAGCACTAAAATACTGAATGCAAAGATTCATTTCTAAGCTATCTAGCAAATTCACTGACACACATTCTCAATATCCCAATAAAGTAAAAATTTCACTGACATCAAAGGTAGATATTTCCACTTAAAACTGAAGAAAAAACTGGACAGAAATATTATCGCTATATTACCACATTTAACAGGTCAGACATCGTGTGAGCATTTTGCCAAGATATTAAACTTATCCATTTGCAAACCGAGATCAAAAAGGAAAAGGCATTATTTCTAATGACATGTTCAGCTATAAGGTTTAGGAAAGTTTAAGATTTTTGTTTTTTAAAAGAAGGCTGGAAACTACTTTGCACCCTACTTGAGTATTACTTCAAGGTGGCATGGGCACCTGAAGGTGCAGCTGAAGTGTATATTCCTCTTAAACCATTCACTAAGATACATTAAATGATATTTCTACTACAGAGGTTCTAAAGAGATAACATATAGGCACTCTGATTTTTAAACAAAAAAGATCTACTGTCACTTTATACATTACTAACTTTACTATTTTATAAGTTTACATGTTTTAATTAGAACTGCTTATGTTTTAGTAGCTTGGCTCATTAAACATTATTCTGACATTAATCATCTGACTGATTCAATCACATTTAATGTGTTTACTAAAGTATAATTTTTACTTCTACCAAAAATTTTGATGGTTTCATAAAAATAAATTCAAAATTAAAGCAAAGAAGGGTGGCATCTTCTTAAAATATGCTTTCAATAAGTTTATATATTAAAATTTCTAAATTTAAATTTACAGTTTTCAAAGTTGAAAATCTTACAATCATTTTTCCTCAGAGAAAACTCACATATTAGAACACAAAGCCAACAAAATTGTTTTGAATACAAAGGAAAGTCTTTGTAACAAACTGAAAATTCACATAATTGCAACTAGACATGAATATGGAGCAATACCCTGCTGAAGCCCAAACAGCTGCATAATCTATTATGCCCTTTAAGTGGACAAATTGAAAGAGCCAATTCACAGAGACCTAGTCCCAAGATCCTTTGCAAGGACTCACTGCTTTGAATGCCCAGCACTCCATGAGTCAAGTTCAGGTTTTCTTCCCACTGTGTGGACACTCTTGCAAAAGAAACTTGGAAGCTGAAGAGGTACAGGAACAATCAACAGAAAGAATACGTAACTTGGAATTATAACATAAGACTTCAGGAAAATAGATTGTAGATGACCAAAGTTTTTAGGGAAATCTTTTTCTTTTTCTATTTTTATAGGAAAATAGATGGCAGACATTTTAATCCCAAAGTCTGGCAAGCATAAAATTAGTAGAAAGCTATGGGAACGAAATAAACCTTTGCTCTGACATCAATTTTTCACTTCAAAGTTAATTACTGGTAAGAAACAGACACTAATCATACACAAATATAACCAAGACCTCTATCAATCCATAACCAAGAGAAAACAGAGACCTGGACTTAGCAATTCCAGATCGTTCGAAGATCTTCATCTAAGACCTTGCTGAGAGAACTTGAAGGTGATAATTATAATTTTAGGTGGCATACACGTTAAAGAGTATTTGATTCCATTTCTAAATCAGCAGAAGAAAACAGTAAAAATAAAAGGAAAGCAATATCAGAACCATAAAATTTATAACTGAGATTACTTGGAAACAATATTGCTTCACAGGAACAAGGAGCCTGCAGAAGCTCCCGAGTCCCCTGGCTGCATGCAACAATACAATTTTTTGAGCATCAAGTATTCAAAGGATGTATTGTGTATTCTTTGCGGAAGCCCAGAGCTTTTCCCAAACGTACCAGCTAAAAACAATTTAGAAGAGAACAAGACACTGAACAACTTGGTCCCACTTCACTTTTGATTAAAAAAGACCTTATATAAATAACCAATACCTAGACAATCAGAACAACTTTTGGTAGAGTATACACACAGCAGGCAAAAACATTTTTAGAATTTAAAAGGCCTCAGAATAGCTCAAACTGCTCTTCCTATGAAAGAAATTAATCCTGAGCACTCTCCTTGGGTACTACTACTGGTGGTCTAGGCAGTGATTTGATAAAAAGACCACCCTGACGTTAGCAAAACATTACTGGGATCACTAAGGATAAAGTCTGAAAACTACCATCCAATGGAGAAAAAAATAAAAAAACTATTTCCCTCACAAATACACATAGCCTACAAAAGTGAGGTATGTATTTGAGTTTGCACCTCCTGGTGTATCTCTTCTAACTCATTAAAGGAAAAAAATATTAAAGGCAAGGTGTCTATGAGGAGTAGGGGAGGGTGGTAACAGCCCATTCAGCAAAACAATGAACACAAAAGAAACATTAAAGAAACACAGATAAGAAGGCATAAACCAAGCTGATAGAACACATATCTTTCTATAAGAGACAGTAAATCACTTTGTTTTAGGTCAAAGGGATAAACAAGGCCACCAATAAAAGCAAAATAAAACGAAACAGGGACCACAATAGTGAGACCAAAAGTAAAGGAAAAGGCATTCATAATCCTCAACTATTAAGATTTAACAGTCATAAATTTTTGAGTGCCAAATAACATGCCATGGGATCTAACTAAAACTGCCAGACACAGAAAAATGGACAGAAAATAGGTGGGATATTTTAAGTTTCATCTCTCTCCTTAGCAGCCTAAATCAGAAAAAAAATGAAAGATTAAAAGACAAAGATTAATTTTTTATATAGCTATCAAAAGAAAAGCTTTTCTTGACATTCAATTTTAAAAACTCAGACACGAAAACAATTCTGAAAAGCAAAACTAACAATTCTGAAAAGCAATTCTAAAATTGAATAGGTAATATTCCCTGTCAATTATACAGTAACATCCAAAATTAATAGAGTCAGTTTACTCATTCACCAAATCTTTTGCACATCTACTATTGATATGTGCTCAGCACCACGAGCTGCTGCAGGTAGCCTGGTAAACAAAATGGAACAGTCCCTACGCCTGTGGAAACTTACAGGCTAGAGTCAACCAGTGCTGTCTCACAGAAATATAATGGGAGCCACATGTGATTTTTGATTTTCCAGTACATTAAATCATTAAAATAAATAGGTAAAATTACCAGTCATATTTTATTTAACATAATACATGTAAAATATCATTACTTCAATATGTAACCAGTATTTTTAAATGGAGATTTTTCATTCTTATTTTATACTAGAAATCAAGTTCATATTTCATACAAATAGCACATCTCAATTCAGACTTGCCACATTTCAATAGCCAATGGCTATTTAAATAAAATTACAGTAGCCATTAGCCACAAGACCATAAATGAAGATAAATTTCTATTTTTGCAGAAGATTCTGTATCTCTGCGGTCCAACACAACAGCCACTAACCACATATGGCCTCTGAGCACCTGAAATGTGACTAACATGAATGAGGAACCAAATTTTTAATACAATTTAATTTTAATTCATTTAAATAGCCACAAGTGACTGGTAGCTACCAGACTGTAAAGCACAGCTCTGGAAGAACAGACACTAAAACAAATCACACACACTTAATGAACTGCAGTTGTTGCAAATGTTTAGGAAAGAAATGCCCAATATGAAATAAACAGACACAGCCCATAGAAGGACCAAACCTATTTTGCCGCATCAAGAAAGGATTCCTCCAGAAAATCACAATTAAGCAAAAGAACAGCATATGCAAAGGCCTTGAGTGGAAAACTGAAAACATAGTAGAAATAACGAAGAAAAGAACCAAGGGGCAAAATAATGTAAGTTATTTGTAGGAGACTGATTTGGATCACAAACTCTAAACTGGATAGGAAAGTGGAGGGGTGGAAGCAGCCCTCCGACTTGTAAATAATATCTCCCAAATAAATCTCCTCACTCAGTAAACTCCAGTCATTCCAATCTTCAATTAAATTCTAAACCAAGCCAAGCACTTTGTGTACCCTTTGTGCTAACTGTTCCCTTCATCGGGAAACTTTCTCCAGCTCCTCCTTCATCTTAGAACTCAGAATCATAGTTTCAAATTTTCTGCACAGGACAAGCTTTGGAGCAGTAATCCAGGTGGAAGATGGAGAAGGAACCTTGGAACTGTTTGCAAAGTAATTTTTACAAAAAATTTTTATCAAAAAACTTTGTCATTATATCTTGAAAATGTTTTGACAGATTGAGGAAGCTAAAGAGACTCTCAAACACACCTTGGTACCATTTCTCAAATGCTACATCCTAAGAGAGACATTCTCAGAACACTCAATTAGCACCTTCCATTTCTTTACTTCCTAGGCATTTGTCAAAATCTGAAAATTCTTTATTCATTGGTTTGTTAATTGGCTTTCCCAGCAGACTGTAAGCTCTATGAAGGCAACGACCTCTTGTTCATAGTTGCATCCTCAGCACTTAGCACAGTGTCTAGCATGGAGTAGGTCATTAAATACCTGCTGAACGAATGAAAACTGCAAATGCAGGGACTTTCAAAATATATATGAAATATTATGTCTCAAAATTTACGGAATATAGCTAAAGCTATGCCCAGAGAACAATTTAATGGCATTACATTTTTTTCATTATATAACATAAAACATTAAGTCTAGAAATAACACATTCAACTTTTTTAAAAAAAGTTAAACAATTCAAAACCAAAACCACTTTGTGGCCCTAAAGGAATCATCTAAAAAACTTGAGAACAAAGCAATAACCAAGAATTTGGGGGTGGGGGAGGCTTACGATAGCAAAATGAACACACATCTGTTTCACTAAATAGAAATATCATCCCTGATGCATACAAGAGTGCACGGCTACCAAATCATTGGTATTTCAGTAAAATCTAAAAAGAACCAAGTACATGCACATTTAGTACATGAAAAATGTAGCTTTATTTCAAGGCAACAACAACAGCAATTTTTTAATGGGGCTGAAATAACTGGTTTACTATTTAGGAAAAATAAGGGAAGTTATTTCACTTCACATATTATGTCAAAATAAATCCCAGATGAGCAGAAACAGATAGATGTGAAAAATGAAACCATAAAAGAACTAGAAAAAATGTATCTGGATAGCAGAATCCTTTAAATGCAAAAGCAAAGAGGATGCCATAAAACAAAATATTAACCTAGATTTCTTAAAAGGTAAAAAATCTTGCATGGTAAAAAAAGAGACAGTGAGAGAGAGGGAAAAGAGAAGAGAAGAGAAGAGAAGAGAAGAGAAGAGAAGAGAAGAGAAGAGAAGAGAAGAGAAGAGAAGAAAAGAAAAAGAAAAAAACACTGTAAACAAATAAAAGGCAAATGAAGAGCCAAGAAAAATATTTTTAGTATATGGCAAGGTGTTGCTCTCTTAAGGCTAAAAATGATACCACAAATATAAAACACCACCCAAAATAGGCAAAAGGCAAAGTGGAAGATGTCCAATATCTATATCTCTATTTACCATCATAATTAATCAAAAAAGATTTAATAAATCCCATAAAAAGGGAAGGAAGGATGGATAGATGGGTGGATAGATCACAGTGTCAGTAAAGATATACAGGAAATGTGAGCTGGATGCAGCAGCTCACGCCTGTCATCCCAACAACTCTGGAGGCTGAGGCAGGAAAATCACTCGAGGTGTATCACCTGAGGCTAGGAGTTTAAACCAGCCTGGGCAACACAGTGAGACCCTGTTCCTAAAAAAAGGAAAAGTAAAAAGAGAAGAGAAGAGGAAAAGAAGAAAAGAAAAGAAAAGAAAAGAAAAGAAAAGAAAAAAGAGAAGAGAAGAGAAAAAAAGAAAAGAAAAGTAGCCAGATGTGGTGGCAAATGCCAGTAGGCCCAGCTTCTCTGGAGGCTGAGGCAGGAGGATTGCTTTAGCCCAGGAGTTGGAGGCTGCAGTGAGTTCCAGCCCAGTTCCACCCTGGGTGACAGAGCAAGACCTTGTCCCTAAAAAAAATTAAAAATAATTTAAAAAAGGAAATGTGTATCCTCTTATATTAATAATACAGAAATAATTTTGGATAATACGTTTTATTTTTATTTTTTAAAGGTGATTGTGTGCTCCATGTAGAAGGAACAATTTTAAGGGAATAAGCTTGGCATGCTCAAAAAATTCAAAAAGGCCAGGATATCTGCAGATGCCTGAGTCAGGGGGAGAAAGGTAAGACAGACGGAGCAGGCGGGGCCTGGACAGACCGGAGCGGCACCGTCCAATTCCGTGACCACCAGGCACCTGAGGCTACTCAGCACTTGAAACTCAGCTAGCTGGAATTGAGATTCACTGCTATGTGGAAAATTGGATTATAAAGATGTAAACTGGATTATAAAGACAGTCTTGAAAAGGAAAATACCCTATTAATAATTTCTTACACATGGAAATCACAGTATTCTGGGTTAAATAAAGTATATGTCACCTGTATCTTTTTTGGTAATGTGGCTCCCGTTTGTGCCTCACATTGCATTTATATTAGGCATTGCTGGGCCAGAGTATACAAGCCATAGTAAAAAGTCTGAATTTTATTTTGTGTACTGAAAAGCCACAGGAGGGCTTTGAGCCTGGTAGTAAAACAATCTAATTCACACATTTAACTGACTGCTCTCCACAGGGGCAGCCAGAGTCACCCTCCGGGGAGCCAAAGTTGGGATGATACCAGTTAGAGGACCAATATCACCATCTGGTATGAAACAAAGGTGGCGAGACAGGTCATATTGTGGATAAGTTTTGAAGGAAGAGGTAGCCTAATACTGCTTAAAATTAACTTTTATTAATAATAGTTTAGGATATAAAGAATACACACGCAAAGACCAGGGGTATACCTGACAAAACGTTAACAATGATTATCTATGGTGGTGTTACAGATGGCTTTTCCCTGTAACTTTCTATTCCTTCTCAAAGTTTGGAGGAAAAAACTACACACACACGTTACCCTTATAATCAAAAACAAAAATGATTTTTTTAAAGCAGAATAATACAGCCCTACCAAAACAAAGCACCCTGATGATCTGTCTGCAAACTACATATATAAAAAATGAAACCATTTCTATTTCCATGCCTTCAAACAAAAACAGGTTATTCAGAGCCATACATAAACTCACATTCTGTACACAAACACCATCATCAGGATATTAAGGAAATACTGCGCCCTAATTTGTCACTGCATTGCCGTTAGCATGATACAAGAGATTGCTCTAGAAGCACACCTTGGGGCACCCTCAAATCTAAGAACTAAATAAATGTGTGATTAAAAAATCCTGAACTACCCACTACACATCTTTCTCCAAAAATGTTTCAAAGGACACATAATGTAATTCCACAGAATAGCACCTTGGTCCTAACGTTTCGCCTTAAAAGGGTCTGCCATTCCACAGGTGCTTCCCAAGTCAAGTCCGAGCAAAACTGAAAGGATAAGCTTACGAGAGGTTTCTTTGACACGAGTATACTTAGGCACTAGAGAAGTTTTTAAGTAATATGGCTGAGATTTGGGGGAGGAGAAGGACAGCAGAAAGAGTGATTAATTTTACATACAATCCAGTGTTTTTTCTACTATATAGTATTTTTGCACTGAAAAAGGAGATACCAAATAGTGCCAGACTTTTCACAATGTGATCTCAAAGGAAGAAATTCATTATATGTAGATTAACAGAAATCTTGATTTCTTATGCAAATGTTCAATAACTAGGAAACAATCACTACAGCTATGACTCTTCCATTTAAACATAATACAGAATCCTAATGTTTTTCATTCATCTTATTTCTAAGTATTTCAATTTATTTTACTCCTAGTTACCTAAAATATTCTGATGCAATCCATATTAAGTACTCTAGAGAAACTCTAGAGAGCCAGAAACAAGAAATGTTCATAGAGCATGCTGTTAATAGCAAAACAAAATCAAAAACAAAACTACAATTTAAATGACCATGAGTTTTGACAGATTAACACAATATTATGAAGCAATGAAATTAATGAACTACAGCCACATACTACTTTTTAAAGCTTAAAAGAAAATCAAACCAAATACCACACTGTTTGAGCATACAAGTGACAAAACTTTTTTTTTAAAAGGCAAAGGAGTGATACACACAAAATCCACTGGACAGATAAAAAACTCATAGCAGATGCAAGTTTTGGTAATATTCCAGTTTTGGTTTGGAGGGAGGAGTCATGGAATTTTAGTATGTTTTATCTCCTTATACGCTTAGGATGGAAAACTTAGGCTTGGGGGAGAAAAATCTCTCCCCTTTCAATACTATACTCTTGTGGTATTAAATACATTTTGGTCGGTTTTTACAAACTTTATTGAGATATACTTGACATACAGCAAACTGCACATATGTGAAGTGTTCTGACAGCAGTATACACACGGGAAATTATCATTACTACAAGACAATCAATCCCTCAACTCCTGTTTTCTTCTTGCACATTTGTGGTCCCTGCCCCCCTAAATGTATTTTAAAACATAAAAGAAATAAAAGACGACCAGCTTTGGAAATTTAAATGTGCACATTTTGCAAAACATTTTCCCTGACCCCCTGAAGACTACAAAAAACTCTGAGTCTTTCTGATTCAGAAAGTGCCAGAAAACTGGTGACGTTATTACCTAATTTATCTTTCAAGTTTACGGTATTTTACATCTAAAAAAACCAAATTCCGAATCTTATTTGAAAGAGGAATTTAGCCCTGCTTCTCAGACCATCAAAATCATTCACTCTGCCCATTTTTACGGCCAAACAACATAAACTCCCCGGAAGCCCAAGGCCCAAGTTCGCGCCGCAACAACTCGCGAACGGCGCGTGGGTCGCGCGGTTCCCCACGCGGGGACGACGCCGGGCGGCGGCCTCGGTGTCCGTCACGGACAGAGCGGACAGCACCGTCTCGGAAGAGCAGAAAAGAAACCCGGATCCCGAGCAAACCGGAACCGGGCGGGGAAGACGGACGCCCGCCCGGCCGCCGGCGTCCCACAGCCAGGCCCGCGGCGTCCGGAGCGCGGCAGGTGGAGGAACCCGGAACCGGACCCCGGGCCGAGGACGCGTCCGCCGCCGCTGCCCGGGGTCCAGGCCTCCGCGCCCTCCGCGGCGAGTCCGGACGCCGCCCGCCCCGCGGGACCGGGCCGGGGCTGGGGGAGCCGCCGGCCGCCCGCGCCCGACACCGGCCGCCACCTGCTGCGCGCTCCCGCCGGCCGCGCGGCGTGGGGGAGGGGCGGGGCCCGCTGCTCACCTGGCGGCGGCTCCCTCCGCCTAACGCGCCGCCCGCCGCCGCCGGTCGCCGCCGGTGAGTGGGCACAGGTGAGGCCGCCGAACCCCAGCTCGCTCCGGCCCCGCCGCCGCCGGTCCTCCGTCCGCTGTTTATCAAACTTTTCCGTGCGGTTGTTCGGCCTGTGACGCGGCACGGGTGGCGCACGCGATTGGCCGCAGCGCGGCGCCGACGCGGCGTCCCCCGCCCAGCGCGATTGTTACCGGCCGGGAGGGGGCCGCGGCCGGGAGCGGGGCGGGGCGCGGCCGAGCCCGGAGCGCGCGGCGATTGGCGAGCCTGGGACGGGGGCGGGGCGGGGCCGGGCTGGGGCGCGCGGCGATTGGCGGCCTAGGACGGAGGCGGTGCGCGCAGAGGGTCCCGCGTACACGTGAAGGGCCTAGGCTGTAAGCTCGGACCCCTCCGCCACCGCGCAGGGCGCGGCGCGTTCCAGTCTGAAATAGTGCGCTCCGCCCGCAAAGGAGAGCCCGAGCTTCCCGTTTCGCGTGCAGCCGGGTGCCAAGTCTTTGCAAGCTCGGAGTCCGAGCTCGGGATTCGTCCTTGGAGGCTTTGCGCCGCCCTGCCTCGAGCCGGGGCTGGAAAGGGAAGCAAGACTGGAAGCGTGCATGCACACACGTGCAACAGGCACACGCGAGGGCACTCGCACTCCCCGTTCCCAGCCTTTTCCAAAAGCGCGGCTCCCCTCCCAGCTGCTTGGGGCAGGCTGTGCTGCTGCACTGGCACAAGGGGTGACAGGGAAGGCTCCTGGGAAGTGCCTCAGCCTTAATTCGCGCTGGCCTGCAGCACCAGCAGGAAGAACGTGACATTTAGTTCGCGAGGTCTTTCAATTCCACTGGCAGCCAGGGGTTCGGATGGGGCCCACAAGTAGGAGGTGGACCAAGTCCTGAGGATCCTGCCTTTATTTTAAATTTTGATATTTTATTATTCATGAATTTTTTGCATTAATTTTGATTTTTAAAAATAGAGTATTCAAATGTTATTCATCTTGATTACTGAGTTTTTTGGGGCTCCCTTAAATTTTATGCCTGTAGTGAGTACCTACCTGTTGCATTTGGCAACATGAAGAGCACCTTGGGGAGTATGTGATAGTTTAGGTGGAGGGCAAAGGCCTGATTGGAGTGGTAACACCTACTTATTAGGGGTTTTGTGGGGGGGTTAATAAGATAATATATGTGAAAGATCTTTGTGAACTAGCAAGGATATGAGCAAATTCTTATGGATTTTATCTTAAATGTATTTTTGTTCAGATTCTTGTCCAGTTTATCATTGTATGAATGCCGGCACCTAACACAGTTGGGTGTTCATATATATTTGCTATGAATTTGCAGAAATTTGGGTTTACATGACCTTTACTGCTTTCTTTTGTTCCAAATTTGCACATAGAGATTGAGAACGTATGCATTGCACTGTGATTTGGAATTCAAACAGACCACTGTCAATGATTAGCTTTGTGGTCTTAGGATAATCATGTGAAATGGGGACAAAAACCTACCTCAAAGAGTTGTTATGAGGGTTAAAAGATACTAATCTGTATTCATCCCGTGAGTGTTCATGCAGACTTTCAGCCAGCCTGGGCTGTGGGTGCTGCCAGAGAGATGAAGGCCCTCCTCTCATCCACTCACCCAGGGGAAGGGAGGGAGCAGCGGCAGTAGACATACAGCCAACCTGCAGTGCACAGAAATGGTGTGTTTACAGTGCTGGGCATGTAACAGATGCTCGCTAAATGATCGTTATTTGCGTTGTTATCTCCAGCCACCCTTTTTGTTGCGTTCCGGACCAGGATGTTCAATATTTGCTCATCACAGCCGCTGCATGTTTCCAAGGCTCATTTTCCCCCAAACATTCTGTCTCCTGTAGTCCCAGTTTTGGTTCGTGGTGACACCATGACTCCTGTTATTAAAGCTAGAAAATCACTCTTTTATTACATTTTAATAGCTTTGCTAAGACTTAATACACATGCCATATATAGTTCCCACATTTAAAGGATACAAGTCAATGGTTTCTAGTATAATCACAGTTGTGCAAATATCACAATTTTAGAACATTTTGTCTCCCCCAAAAGAAGCCCTGTACCCATTAGCAGTCAGGCCCTCTTTTCCCCAATCCGCAGATCAGCCCCACCCCCAGCCCTAGGCAACCACTAATCTATTAGTCATCCCTGTAGTTTTGCCTGCTTTGGACATTTTAGAAATACGTTCTCATACAATTTATGGTCTTTTGAGACTGGCTGCTATCACTTAGCATAATGTTTTCGAAGTTCACCCACATTGCAGCATGTATCAATACTTTATTCCTTTTTACTGCTAAATAATATTTCACCGTATTGGTATTGGCATTTCCTTTAACCCTTCACCAATGTGTGGACATTTGGGTTGTTGTCCACTTTAGCCTATTATGAATAGTGCTTCTGTGAATACTGTTACCCAGGTTTTTTTGGAGACATTTGTTCTTATTTCTCTCGGGTATACACCCAGGAACAGAACTGCTGGGTCATGTGTAACTGTGTTTAACCATTTGAGAAGCTGCCAGACTGTGTTCTGTAGGGACTGTACCATTTGACATTTCCACCAGCAATGAGTGAGGGTTCCAATTTCTCAGTATCTCTGCCAACACTTGTCGTAACCTACCTACTTGATTATAGGCATCCTGGTGAGTACGAAGTGGTTTATCAGTGTGGTTTTGGTTTGCATTTACCTAACGGCTAAAGATGTTGAACATCTTTTCATATGCATATTGGCCATTCGTATATTTTCTTTGAAATACAGTCCATTCAGATCTTTGCCCATTTTTAACAGGGCCATTTGTCTTTTTATTATTGATTGTAAGAGTTCTTACATATTCTGGGTAAAAGTCCCTTTTCAGATCTATAATTTGCAAATATTTTCTCCCATTCTGAATTGTTTTTTCATTTGCTTGGTGGTATCAATTGAAGCATAAAAGTGTTTACTTTTGAATCATCCTTTTCTTAAGTCCTCCCCTCCCAACATGCAATTAGTCACAAATTTCACTGATTCTGCTTTAGAAATGCCTCTGAAATTTACCCCCCCACCTCTGCCCTGCACAACCCCCCTGTTATTTCTCACCTGAATTTAAGCAACAGCCTCTAACTCCTCTTCTCTTTTCTGCATCCCCCACATCATACCCAACTGATGCTCCAACTGCTTCCAGAAGGATCTTCCTGAAACACAAATCAAGCAGATCAAACCTCTGTTGGCTCCTCATTCCTATGTAGCAGTTCTCAAACTCCTCCAATAAGAATACTTGAACATTTTAAAAGTTCAAATTGCAAGTTCATGATCTGGACATGGTAAATGAGACTCTAGAGGAAAAGCCTGGAAATCCATTTTTAACACCCCCCACCCCCAGGTGATTCTCATTCTCAGAATCATTTGGCCTAAGGCAAAGGTTCTAAACCTGGGAGGATCTTGTCCTCCGGGGGACATTTGGCAATGTCTGGAGACATTTTTGGTTGTTATAACTAGGGAGGGGGGGATGTTACCGTCACCTAATGGCAACAAGGATGCTGCTAGGCATCCCATAATACACAGGGATGCCCCCACAATTATTGGCCCCGAATGTCACTCAAGCCAAGTGGAGAAACCCTGGCCTAGGAGATAAAATACAAACTTCTGCATTTGAGGACAGCCAGTTGATCCCCAACTCTCTCAAATATTGATTGCTCCATAAGAAACATCCCAAACCTCACAGCTTAAAACAATGATTTATAATTTCTTACGACTCCGTGGGAGTCCTGTGCAATTCCACTGCTGGCCATGCTCGGGCCTGTCATGGAGAAGCCACAGGTGGCAGTTGAGCTGTGATGGCTGTTGAGCCGGGGCCTCCCTTTCCACCGGTCTTCCACAGCATAGAACTTTCTGGGATGCAGGGGCATGAGCTTGGTTTACAAGTCATATAATGCCACTTCTGCCATCTTCCATTGATCAAAGAAGGATATAAGACTGACCCAGACTCAAGGGACAGGGAGAGAAACTCTACCTTTTGAAGCAAGGAGCTATATATCACACCAACCCACCATTTCAAACTATCTCCCAGGGCGCACCCACTTCTAACACACCCCAGGGAGGAGTTGGACCAGAACAGAATCTGAGGCGCTGGTTCGTGGACAAGGGGGTACTCTTAGAAAACTCCTCATGGACTTCACTTCTATTAATAGTGCTTCATCCTCCAGTGACTTTTCATCAGAGTCTGAAGCAAAGGTTCTCAAACGTTTTGGTCTCAGGATCACTCTTCAGTGTTTGGCTTAACACAAGGCAGCCTGAGGCTCGTATTTGTCCCCGCGCTCTGTCCTTGTGATATTAACATCACGTAGCCTCTGGGAGACGCCACTGTATGGTCATGAGAGAATAACAGGGAAATAGGTAAACAATGACTTGTATTACAATGAAAATAATTTTGACCTTGCAGACCCTCTCGAAGGGTCTCAAGGACACCCAGCAGTTCATAGATCACTCTTTGAGGACTGCTGGTCTGAACTACCATCCTGTTGCCGTAGTGCCTCAACTTGCCGAAAGGTGCTGCACATGGGGAAGGCGCCCAGGCAAGCAGCCCCTCAGCACACAGACGTGCTTCTGTCTCCTGCCATTCATGGCATTCCGAATGCTGGCCTGTATGGGCCTCACCCTTGCACATGTACTCTGTCCTCATCCCTGCCAAATCCTACTCATTCCCTAAAATGACAGTCCCCAATGCCCAGGCTCAGACTGGTACCGGTCTGTGGCCTGTTCGGAACCGGCCACACAGCAGGAGGTGAGCAGCGGGTGAGCAGCAGGAGCTTCATCTGTGTTCACAGCCGCTCCCCATCGCTCGCATCACAGCCTGAGCTCCGCCTCCTGTCAGATCAGCCGTGGCATTAGATTCTCACAGGCGCAGGGACCCTACTGTAAACTGCGCATGGAGGGATCAAGGTTGCAGCTCTTTGTGAGAATCCAATGCCTGATGATTGGAGGTGGAGCTAGCTCTGGGGAGCAGCTGCAAATACGGATTATCATTAGCAGGGATAATGATAAATATGTAATGTGCTTGAATCATCCCGAAACCAAGCCCCTCCCCCCCAACCCCGGCCAAGTCCATGGAAAAATTGTCTTCCATGAAACTGGTCCCTGGTGCCATAAAGGCTGGAGACTGCTGGCTTAAAACTCAGTATAAATGCCTGCTTCTTGGTGAACACTTTCTTGACTCCTATGGACAAAATTAAGGCCACTCTCTTCTGTGTTTTACAAGGGTGGTGGCTCATGCCTGTAATCCTAGCACTTTGGGAGCCTGAGGCAGAAGGATGGCTTGAGGCCAGGAGTTTGAGACAAGCCTGGGCAACATAGTGAGACCCCATCTTTACAAATAATAAAAATTAGTCCGACGTGGTGACACACCTGTAGTCCTAGCTACTCGGTGGGGGGATCACTTGAGTTCAGGAGTTTGAGGTTGCAGTGAGCTATGATCATGCCACTGCATTCCAGCCTGAGCAATAGAGCAGGACCTTGTCTCAAAATAAAATAAAATAAAAATTATATTCAAAAGGCGGCTACTCTGAAAACAAAACAGTAAGTGTTCGCAAGGATGTGGAGAAATTGGAGCCCTCGTGCACTGTTGGTGAGGGTATAAAATGGTACAGCCTCAGAAAGTTAAAATGGAATTATGTGTCCTGTGATTCAGCAATGGCACTTGTGAGTCTACAACCAAAAGAACCAAAAGCAGAGTCTCAAAGAGATCTGTGTGCACCCGTGTTCACAGCAGCGTTATTCACAGCAGCCAAAAGGTGGAGGCAACCTGTGTGTATTGACGGGTGGATAAACAAAATGTGGCGTGGACATACAAGGGAAAATCCGTCAGCTCTGAAAGGAAGGAGATCCTGCCAGGTGCTACCTGAGGACATTGTGCCAAGCGAAACAAACCAGCCACGGAAGGACAAATACTTTATGACTATTCAGACAGGGTACCTGGAGCAATCAGATTCACAGGGACAAAGTGCAGCGGTGGTTGCCGGGGCCGGGGGGAGGGGCGGGGGTTGCTGTCTGACGCGCACAGAGTTTGGGTCTGGCAAGATGAAGGGACTGGTGGCGATGGACGGTGGTGACGGTTGCACAAGAACGTGGATGTACTTAGTGCCACTGAACTGCACACTTAAAAATAGTCAAGATGGTAAATTTTAGGTCAATATGTATTTTTGCCACCATTTTAAAAAGCTTTAAATGACACTGTAGGGTACCATCTGTTTTTACAATTATTGTGTTTTAGAAATGGCTATTGAATTTAACGACTGACTTCTCCCCATCTACGAAGATGATCATTTTTGTATTTGAGCTGTAGTTTCAAAGTGGTACATCGATAGATTCACTTACTGAATTTTTCTTACATTACTGATATGCTTAGCACAACTAGGTGACTTTTCTTTCATTGTGCTGTTTAATTACACCTGCTAATATTTTATTTTAGATTTTTCCTCTAGACCTGTCTGATGTAGCCCAGTTCATCAATAGTATCAGATGAGTTTATATTAAATGATTCTAAACTCCCATCCTGCCCTCCCTTTTGTGATAATTCCAGGGCACTTACTCAGGCCGAAGGATACTTATCCTCAGAGGGAAAACCAGAATGCCAACCAAACCAGCGCGCCTTTGCTGTTTGTTTGTTTGGTAGTTCTGCTGTTCCATTCGTTGGTGTCCCTGGAAGTCCTGTCCGTCTTTGTGTCTTGTCCAGCAGTAGTTCATCAGGGCAAAAGGGGAAGGGGCTTAGGAGATCTGCTCCCCGGAGGGGCCCATATTCAAACACTCTTCCAACCACCAGCAGCGACAAACGCTCACCTGGACTGAATCCTCCCCCTGTTCTCGGCCCCCAGTCCCACCGGCTTTAAGATGGTCAGATGCAGGAATACCGGTCGCCTGGCCCCATGGGCCCATAGACAAATCCAGAATTGGTGTGTTTACAATTCGCAGCCTTCCCCATGGTGCTTAAAGTCTGCTTAACATATTAATATTTCCATGGGTGAGGCTGCTTTCCAATATAATTCTTGGTAGCCTTCTCAGCCTCTGATTTACTAATCTAGTCGGGTTTTCAATCCACATTTTATTAATTTAGATAACATACATTTTGATAGAAAGTCAACTATTTCATGGAGATTTTCAAATTTGCTTGTTAGTCTATGCTTGTGATGTCAGTAGTCTGAGGCCCACGTGAGTTGCCTCTAAGACCTAGGACGTAAAATTGTCCGCTGAGAATTAAATTGCAAACCCGGCTTGTAAAGATTGTAGTACAGAGGGTTAAAGATTGCAGTTGTTGTTTTCAGTCTGTGGGCCTCTTGGAGAGTCTGGTGAAGCCTGTAGATTCTCTCCTTAGAAAGTGTTACAGTGTAAAAACTAGGTGTGAATGTTTCTAGTGTAGAAAGTCCCCGTGTCCCCCAGAACCCATCTGTGGACCGTGGACCCCTGTCCTTGAACTCCATGGCTGGAGAGGTGGAGTGGCTTCAAGGACTTCCATGGGCATGCAGCCTTTTCAATGCGCTGACTGTCCCCAGCCAGCCAGGTCGGAGGAGGGGAGGGCTGGTCGCCATGGAGGCAGAGAGGAGGGGGAGTCAGAGACGCCCCCACCACCGTCAGCCCCCCTAGGGGACGGGCAGTTTCACCTGCTGGGTTTCATATTGCTGGTCTGGCTGGCAAGGTCATCCTTGTCATATAATGAAAGCATTTATCCAGTTTATATTCTCCACGAGGCAACCTTGTTATTAAGCGCTCAGTTTAACTAACAAGAGTCCCCTCGTGTGAGTTCATATGATCAGACTGTTTTCCGGCCTCAGTTACATTTCTCATTTTTTTCAAAATAGCTAGAAGAGAAGATTTGGAATGTTCCCGACATAAAGAACATGTGGATGTTTGAGCTGATGAATACCCCAGTTTCTCTGGTTTGATCATTGCACATTAACTATTTCAGTACTATCAAATATAAAAACTGATTCCTTTAATCTACCTTTTATACCCATGAATGTTGGTCCTTTATAAGTTTTTCCAAAGTCTGTAGAGAAATCAAACAGCAAGAGAACATACGATACTCAGTGAGGTGTTGTGAAAAGAACTTGGTTTAAAATAATGCAAATAATTGTAATTTTGCTGTGTAAACCATCTTCCTTAATAAAGGTGTTCTTTGTTGCTGAGTTAAAACATAGTCCAGAGTATAAAACCCTCTTATGACTTTTCTGATCACAGCACATTGTGTCCATCAGAGGACTATCCACAAAGCAACCCCTCCTCTTGATTAAAAAAAAAAGTGCATTTTTAAGCCAAATTTAGCAGTGGGATGTTGTATAAAAAAAATGCATTTTTAAACCGTGTCCAAAATGGGATCTAGCCAAATAATACCCACATATTCTAGGGTTTATTTTAATTTTCTTATTCTATTGTAAATTGAACACACTGCCAAAAAGATAGATTTGTTGACTCGCAAAAGCTAACACTAGTTAGTGGTTCTACCCCAGGCCCTATGCTAAGCCTGTTAGCTGGATTACCCGGTCAGAACATGTAAGTGCCCACACAAACACAGTCAGCTGATTTCTGACAGTGGTGCAAAGGCCGTCTCTGTGTAGGAAGGATAGTTTTTCCGCAAATGGTAGTGGAATAATTGGGCATTCATGTGGAAAAAAATGAACCTAGACACAGACCTTTCACAGAAATTAATCCAAAACGGATCGTGGACCTAAGTGTAAAACACAAAACTTAAAACCTAAGAGCAAACCCTTTTAACCTTGGCTTCGCTCATGGGTTTTTGGACATAACACTGAAAGCACAATCTCATATATGCAAAACCAGATCAGCTGGACCTTGCAACTTGCTCTGTGAAAGACACTGTTAAGCGGACGAACAGAAAAGCCATAGACTGGGCCCTGAGAGGCCGACCCATGCGGATTCCACAGTGAACGTCCTTGTCCTCTAGCCCCCAGCTGTGCTTGGTGGCAGGAGATGAGAGGGAGGAGCGTAAGGTTGGGGTGTTTATTCTAGGTTCTAGCCCTGCTGGGTCACAGAAGTTTTGTAACATTCTCCTACCAAAGCTGCAGCCGTTGTCACTGGCCTTTTCCATCCGGCTACTCTTCCCACGTTCCAGTAAACAGCTTCCTCCCTTATCAGTCCAAAGCACGCAGGCGACGCCTGGTGACCCCACCAGTGCCCTGGGTGCCAGCCAGATGTGTGTTTGCCCCACATGGGCCCTAAGTGTCTATTAAGTGAATGAATCAATGAGTCACGACATGCCACAGTTAGGAGAGACCCTGTGACAACACAGCTGAGCGGTTAGAGGACGGGGTGGTCAGTGCTGGGCTCAAACTGTGACTCCTCCAACTTGCTGGGTGATGATCTCAGTTGTTTAGTTCTCAAAGCCTCAATGCCTTCCCTTCAGAGGTAATAATATCTTCTTCCCTAAATTGATTCATGAAAAACATCTATGTAAAGTGTTTAGCGCAGTGTCTGGTGCCAAAATAAATGCTCAGTAAACAGGACTTATAAATGTTGTCTAACTAGTTATCTAATCTGGTCATGGCTAAAATTAGATGGTCTTTTGCAATAGATAAATGAATAAGGACACAGACAAATAATTATCAAGCAACCAGAAGTGGCAAGCAAAGTTGTAAACATGTCCAACCTAGCTGGTAAGCAAAGAAACGCAAAGTAAAACAACAGTGAGATACCATGTCTTGCCTCCAAAACTAGAACATTGTTTTAATAACACTTTTTTTGGTAAAGATTGGGTCTTGCTATATTGCCCAGGTTGGTCTCAAACTCCCAACCTCAAGTGATCCTCCTCTCTTGGCCTCCCCAAGTGCCGGCATTACAGGCATGAGCCAACACTCTTGGCCATTTTAATAATACTTAAAATAGAAAGGACACGTTAAAACAAGGACTCTCAGTCATTCATCTTGGGGATCAAAAATACCAGAATGTAACAGTTTTCAGAATTTCCATGCATCTGCCTCTGACCCAGTAATTGCCCTTAGTGGACCACAGAAATACATACTGATGTAAGTATGAAGAAGTTTCTACCACCATCATTTGTAACAGCAGCAAACAGGCAGATAGATGATAGAAAAGAAAAAGAAAAATTATACAGTATAGTAGTAGTGGATAAAGTAAGTAAAAACTTTGTACCTGGAAAACATCTAGGAAAAACTAGAATTAGTTGATATTTGGATGTTAAAAACTTTCTTTTCTCCTTTTCTGGTTTTTCCAAGCTTACTATTATGAATGAGTACTAGGTCTGGTGCTCGAGGAACGTGTAGTTAAAAACATATATGTGTACAAATGTACACAGTTAGGCGTGCTCGAAGATCATCATTTTAGAGAGGAAGGAACTTTGGGACGGGCAGCGGTTGGGGGGCGGTGTGCAGGCCGGGGCGGGTCTCCCGCGGGTTCCAGAGCTCCCTGCGGTCCCCCCAGGCCCCCAGGCTCTGCTCTCCAGTGTGGGGACCAGGTGCACACGCGGGTGCCTGTGCGGTCCGCCCACGTCACGCCTGACTCAGGGAGACCCCGGGGTCTCCAGCTCTGGGCTTTGCTGCTCTGTTTGGTGCCCGGGTGACTGAGGGCAAACATCCCTGACGCAGTGACGGAGAGTGACCAGTTTGTCCCAGAGTGCCTGGGACTTCCTCGGTTTTAGCACCTGAAGTCCTGTGTCCCAGGAAATCCCTCAGGCCTAGAAAAACCTGGACCATTGGTCCAGGGAATTGTGATTTCCAGGAACTGGGAGCTGGGGGACCACCGCTCTCACCCCAGCTCCCGTGCGGCACTGGTCACCTCCCCTCCCTGGGCCTCAGGTTGCTCATCGGTAACACAGTGCTACCTGCTCCGCTCCGCCCGTCACTGCCGGGAGCAAAGGAAGCGGTGTGACAGTCGGTCGAGCCACACGCGCAGTCGGAGCAGTCGGTGGGCCCGGCTGGAGCCCACTTGCCCCCCCATCCCAGGTCACGCCCACCCCAGCCGGGAAGAGGTGACAAGTCTTCAGTCTCTGAAGGGAGACCCCCAGGGAGTCTGCCAGTTTCTCTAGTGACGGCTAATTTCGGGCGTCAGCTTGGCTGGGCCGCGGCACCCAGGTGTTTGGTCGAACATTCTGGGTGTCTCTGCGAGGGTGTTTCGGACGAGATTATCATTTGAGTCGGCGGACGGTGAGTAAAGCAGGGGCCTCCTCAGCGTGCGGGCCTCGTGCGGTCAGCGGACGGCGTCAGTGGCACGGACTGAGCCCCGCGCAAGAGGGGACCGCGGGCGGCCTTGGGCTGGAGCCGCAGCGCCGGCCCTCCCCGGCCCTCCCCTGCCTGTCCCCCGCCGTCCCTGGCTCCGGCCACGGTGCGCACCTGTCGCGGCACAATCGCGCCGGTTCCTGAGTCTCCCTCTCCACACACAGACACACACACACATAGACACACACAGACACAGACACACACAGAGACACAGACACACACAGACACACAGACACATAGACACACACAGGCACAGACACACACAGACACACACAGACACACAGACACATAGACACACACAGGCACAGACACACACAGACACACACACACAGACACACACAGACACACAGACACATAGACACACACAGACACAGACACACACACAGACACACACACAGACACAGACACACACAGACACACACAGAGACACAGACACACACAGACACACACACACAGACACACACAGACACAGACACACACACAGACACACACAGACACACAGACACACAGACACACACAGACACAGACACACACACAGACACACACACAGACACAGACACACACACAGACACATAGACACACACAGACACAGACACAGACACACACAGACACAGACACACACACAGACACACACACACAAACACACACACACAAACACACACAGACACACACACAGACACACAGACACACACACATACACACTCACAGACACACACACAGACACAGACACACACACAGACACATACACGCACACATAGACACACACACAGACACACACACAGACACACACACACAGACACACACACACAGAGACACACACACACAAACACACATAGACACACACACACACAGAGACACACACACACAGACACACAGACATACACACAGACACACACACACAGACACACACACACACAGACACACACACACAGACACACACACAGAGACACACACACACACACACCCTGTTGGCTTGTTTCTCCAGAGAACCCTGCCCAATACAAAGCTGTTTTATAACTGAAAAAAAAAAAAAGCCTAAAGAGAACACGCTGCAGCCTCTGCGAGTCACGTGGTCTGTGCCGCAGCCACCAGGGTCTCGCGTGTTAGCTCCGCAGCAGCCACAGACGACGCACGGCGCATGCTGCGTACACCCCCATGCTCCACACACCGCGCATGCTCCGTACACCCGCATGCTCCACACACCGCGCATGCTCCGTACACCGCGCATGCTCCACACACCGCGCATTGTGGACCGGGTGCTTGGGGGCTCGTGCTGTGGCCTGCAGGATGTTTGGCAGCCCGCTGGCCTCTCCCTGTTGGGTTCCAGTAGCATCTCTCAGGCGTGACAGCCACTGGGGTGGGGTGGGGTGGGGCAAAGTCACTTCCGGTTGAGAGCTGTGATGTAAGTAAATGGGCATGACTGTGTGCTAATGACACTTTGTTTACAAAATTCCTGGCGGGTTGGGGTTTGGCCTGTGGGCCCCGGGTGCTGGCCCTGCTCCAGGCCACGGGATGACCTGCAGCCTTGAGACAGGGCTGGAGAGTGATAAAGGCCACGCAGGGGGCCCGACACGTCAAGCCGGGTTCCCCTTCCAAAGCCTTGGCCCAGCCACGTCCCAGGCCGATCGTCCTTGCCGCGTCCTAGGTGGAGGTGGTTGGGGCGGTGACGACGGTCTGGCCTTGGCAGTCGGCTGCTGCGACGAGGGGAGGCCCAGACGGAGCCGCAATGTTCTTACTGTGCGTCCCAGCTGGGGCTCAGGGCTTGCAGAAGGGGGGGCGTGAGGGGCCTCCCCACACTTCCCTGGGCTTCCCCAGTGGCCGCCCCTTTCCTTCCCACAACCTCCACAATCTCCAGTCAGTCGAGAAACTGATTTCGGAACCTTCCACCATTGCCTTTGGGCAGCCAAAGTACATTAGGCAATTTCACGTGGAAAGCAATGGTTTCCCGCCTCTGTCAGCCCCCTTGGCCCTGGGCTGTGGCAGACAAGGGAGAAGGAGGCAGCAGAGCTGTCCCCAGGCCCCCAGGGGCTTTGCCATGGAAGGTGTGTTAGCTGGGGCCTGGCCTGGGCCCCTCACCTGGCCGCACATCCTGCCGCCAAGCTCTGGTCAGTAGGAGCTAGGGGGTGGGGCGTGTTCACATCCCAACAGAGGACAATTTTCCTGGTTGTGCTATGCGTGGGGATGGGGCACTGAGCATCACCCCACTTGCATTGTAGGAGTGACAACATAAAGCCTCCCTTAGGGAGCCTGAGTCCTCTATAATAGGTGTTAGAAGGGGGTTGTGCTAGGGCCTCCAACGCAGGTGACAACCCATGCCACCCAAGCAGGCCGACCACCTGCAGCACACAGGTATCAGCTGGGCACTAGAGCAATGGCTCTCAGGCTCCAGCCTGTACCAGAATCCCTGGACAGCTAACACAGCCACGCAGGCCCAAGCTTTGGCCTTTGTGTTTTGACCATGTACTCCAAGTTCTGGTTCCAACCAAAGTTTGAAAACCACTGGATTAAAGTCTTGCTCCTCAAACCGTGGCCTGTGGACAGGCAGAATCAGGATCATCTGAGCGCTTGTTAACAGCATCTCTGAGCCCATCGGAATCTGCTGATTCAGTATTGTCATTCTGACAAGGTCTCCAGGGATGTTCCTGCACCTCACAGTTTGAGAAGCATGAGGGTTGCACCATAGACTGACTGGGCAGTGGGGGGCAGGGGCAAGAAAAAGGCTCCAGGCCTGAGAGGGGACTTGGGCTGATCAGCGTCACTCGCCTGAACTGGCAAGGACAGGAAAGGAAAGGGGGTCTGTTCCTCCAGGAAATGGATCCTGGGTCTGGGGCAACAAAGAAATCATGGGGCGTGAAACGGGTCCCAACCGTGGCCAGAGGCCAAGCACGGCCGTGGGCCCCGTGCAGGGACCTCCCAGGCTGCCCCTGTGCTCGGCCGGGCCAGGCTTCCTACGGTGACCGCCAGAGTCCTGACCCCTCAGGCTTTGCCCCTGCTCAGCTCCAAACTCAGCCTTCAGACCCAGTGATGAAATGCAGCTTCGCTGCTTCGCAGGCTGTGGTTCCCGGCTTGCACCCCCTGCTTGCTCCAGGGAACCCCCCGGAGAGCCCACTGCTGCCCCCGGCCCCACCCTGGCACCGTGGGAGTCTGCGGGTTGACAGTGTATTTGAAAAGGCTGGTTCTAATAGACAGTTTCTATGCGGGACCCCACTGGTGGGTTCCGGAAGCCACCCCTGTACCCTAGTCCTTCAGCCTAAGCAGTAAGATCTCCACGGCTACTGCTCCATCTCTGAGGCCCCCTGTGCCCCACCCGAACTTGGTAAATAGTCCTTTTGTAAACAATCTCCCCCACATTATCCGGATTTTAGTGCACCACCTGTCGGGGTCCTGACTGACATAACCAGGAAAGGTCGTGTCCTTGGGGGAGATGTCGCCCCAACCCGCAGTGGTGCCGACAGGGCGAGCTCACGGGATCCAGGAGCTCAGCACTGGAGCAGGACACACGCCACAGGGGCTCGTCCCCCTGCCTGTGGCGAGCGTGTGGGGACCCTGACAGCGGGCGGGACCCACCCGGGAGCCACACACCGAGGGGAGGACGCAGCCCTCCGAGGTGATCTGAGCAAGGGCTCCAGGCCCATTTAGCAAGACTCCCCTCCCACGCGGGGGGAGGCTGGGCTCAGTGGCCCAGACAGCTCCTTCCAGCTCTGGGGCTGTGAGTCTACAAATAGCCCCGAGCTCCTCCCACGTGCTCCTCACAGCTCCCCAGGGAGGTGGTAAACTGTTGGTTGGGAGGGAGAGGGAAGATAGCGGCGCTGCCCCTCGTGCCCGATTCCACCTCATCTCCTGGCCGGCTGTGCAGCTGGCGGGGGCAGGGGGTAGATGGGGGCAGAACCCACAGGAGCTGCCAGCTCAGAGGTTCAGGGGAGTCAGCACAGATTCCCAGAGGGGCAGACGCTAGATCATGCCCAGGATCCTCATCCAGACAGCTGCCAGTTCAGACCGTGGGCGACAGAGCAGCCGACACGCTGGAGGTCTGCCCAGGAGGGGGAAACGCCCGCACCAGGCCAGGAAGTGGCAGGCACAAGGCAGCCACTTCGGGGCGAGAGGGGGCAGGGAGCAGTCAGGTGTTGGCCCAGGGGGCTGGGCAGCCTTAGAGATCCCCGTGGGGTGGGAGAGAGCGAGAGGGCGGGATGTCAGGCAGCACGGGCTCTCGGCTGGTCCCTGGGGTCTTGGTGTCCTGTGTCTGAGCGGCAACAGAGGAGACTTGAGGAGGGGGCCGCGTGGCCTGGGTCAGAGGCTTTAATCTAAGCTCCACTGAATAGAGACCAAGACCAGCCCTGGCTCATTTACCACTGAGCCCCTGCTCCACGGGGCCATGCTGGCTGCTGAGGACAGGTAGGGAACAAGAGCAGCAGGGTCTCCACCCTCCCTCTGAGCTCAGGGCCGCCTGCCTGTCCTGCCTCCATCGGGACTGAGTCAGCAGCCGAGGTGTGGCCGAGTCAGCAGGTCGCAGTGGCCTGGATCTGAGACGCAGGCTGGCGGGTACCGCGGCAGAGAGGCAGGTGCTGAGGCCAAGATAATTCCACGCAGCGGTCACCGCCTCTCCCTCCACTGCCCAGCACACACCAGCTGCCAGGAATGTGCGGGGGCCAGGAGGTGCAGCCCCGGGCACAGACTGTGCGCCCGGCTGGCCCAGTTTGCCGGGACGGCTGGGTTTTAGCACGGTCCCGGGACTCCCGTCCAGCACAGAGTGACGAGGCCCAAGGGCTGGCGTCCTGAGCACCGAGAGTGAGGAGTGGTCTTGGACCCGAGCGTAGCTGCAGGTGCCTGGCAGAGCCCAGCTTAATCCGGGGAGGCTGGAATGCCCGGGCTGGCGTTTGCTCCTGGCAGGACCACACAGCTAGGTGTTTGAGAAATGATTAATTGGTGGCATCCCTGACCCAGATACCTCCAGTTCTGGTTCATTAGTCACTCGGAGATGGGGACATGAATTCAGGAAACACATTTAAGGTCAGATACATGTTATTCTCGCTGGAGCACCTGCTCCCCGGTGTCCCCTTGGTGCTTTGCATCCTGTCACTCAAGGTGGTGGCGAGTGTTCACCGTCTGCCTGTGTCTCCCACCAGACCCCCCGCAGCTTCCCCAGCCTGGTGACTTGGTCTCCAGCACACAAGCAGGGACACAGCAAATGCTTCGCAATGAAGGCGTGGGGACGTGACGTAGCCCTCGCAGGAACCAGCAGCTGGACAGGCAGCATGAGGTGGTGATACAGTCATTTCGAAGGCGCGAGTCAGAGCGAGAGGACCAGAGTAGACGCTGCGGACGTAGACGTGGGTCTCAAGCAGCAAACAGGAAGCCTCGGACAACAGCTCACAGCCGGCCGGGGGCCTGTGTGTCTGATTTCCCGGCCGAGGCTCTGTGCAGGGGCCTCCCCGGGCGTGTGTGTGGACGGCTGCCAGGCCCAGTGCCCTCTCCTCTCCAGCCGTCCCGCCACACACGTTTGCCCCCCTGCTGGGGGCGGGCACCGGGCTGGGCACTGGCAGGCTGCAGAGCCTGAGAGAGCAGGGTTCCCCCAGGGGTGCGTGTGTGCCAGGGGAACTCAGTTCATGCACACACGTGCACACACATGCACACATGGGCACATGCGTGCATACACAGAGCCATGGAGCCGTGAAAGAAGCAGTGAGGTGTCAGGTGTGGGTGCCTACTTTCCGGGCCGTAATGTGACCTGACAGGTGTACACCAGGCCCTCGGGAGCAGCCAGGAGGACGCCATCTCCCTCGAGTCCCTGCGGCTGCTTCCTCGCTCGCTTCCGCCAGCTCTGGGCTCGCCCCCAGACATGACTGCCGAGCGCCCCAGTGTGTATGTGCTGCACTTGGCTGCCAGCCCCTCCCGTGCCGGCTGACGCTGGCAACCCCTGAGTCACTCCCCACGCCACCCTCTCTTGCCCAACTGGCTTTGATGCCGGGTGTTTGCCTCCTGTGCCTACCAACTCATTAAATATTTATATGCAACGCCTCCTGCGGGCAGTGGCTGGGTGCTGGGGCTCTGTTGGCAAACAAGACACGTTCTTGTGGAGCTCATTACGGAGGAGGGAGACGATAACCAGCCAGTTAGGTGCAGTGTGACAAGTGCTGTGCTGGCGTGCGCACCTGGGGCCCTGGGGCGGAGCAGGGCTTGGCGGTGGGCACACCTGCAGTAGGAGGCCGGCAAGCAAGGCCGCAGCTGTCTCTCAGGGGTAGGTCGTGCCATGAATTACAGCTTCGTCTCTTTGTCCTTCTGTCTCCTCCATTCGCCCACTGGCTCCTTCAACAAACTGTCCAAACACCTATCACGTGCCAGGCATTCTGCCAGGCCTGGGGACACCAGGATAAACAGAAGACGGCTTCCTCTACCACGCTGGACTTCTGGCCTCCCAAATGTGCCCTACTCCTCCCTGCCTCGGAGCCGTCACACCCACTGCTCCTCTGCTGGGAAGATCTTGGTCCACCATCCCTTGACCTTCAGCTCAAAGGTCACCTCCTCGGGGAAGGCTTCCCTGGCTTCTGGACCGGTTCAAGGCCCCATTATGATGTTCTCATAGGAACTCATAATTTTCTTTCATAGCATCTGTTATTATATATTTATTAGTGAGACTATTTCCTTAGTGCTGGTCTCCCAATCATCTTTGTCATGGACTCATTTATTATAGTATTTACACTCTCTAGCACATGGTAATGTATTTAATAAATATAAATTAAATGGATGAATGGATGAATGGGTGGGTGGTTGGGTAATTGGATGGATGGATGGGTGATTGGATGGATGGATGGACGGATGGATGGATGAATGGATGGAGGACGGATGAATGGATCTATGGATGGATACGTGGATGGACGGATGGATGGATGAATGGACGGATGGATAGATGAATGGATGGATGGATGGATGGATGGATGGATGGATAGATGGATGGATGGATGGATGGATGGATGGATGGATGGATGGATGGATAGGTGGATGGACGGATGGATGGATGAATGGACGGATGGATAGATGGATGGATGGATGGATGGATGGATGGATGGATGGATGGATGGATGGATGGACGGATGCATCAGTGAATGAACTGGAGATGACATAGAATGAAGGCAGGGATAAATTAGATCCAGTAGTCAGGCAGTCCAGTAGCAGAAAAGAGACGAGAATTGGTGAATGGGCCAAGGCATTTGGCCCCTCAGTGAGAAAGCAGAGGAGAGAACTGACAGGAGAGAATCTGCAGGATTTCATCTCTGGTTGAACGTCAGGGGTGAAGCAGAGGGAGGAGAGCAAGGTGACAACAAGGGCTCTGACTGAGGGCTAGGGAGGTTGGACACGAAAAGGAGGCAATTTGGAAGTGCAGGGTAAAGGGGACGGTCTGCTGAATGTGAGGTATCTGTCGAGGCAATGAAGGAGAAATTTGAGATTATTTTTGGTCATGCTGATAGTTAATACTACTAGCTGCCCTAAGAAATAATTTCCACAATTTCAGTGGCTTAACACAATAGAAGTTTTGGTTTTATTTTATTTTTGTTTTGGTCCACATGGCAGTCCAGTGCAGGTGTTCCAGGTCAGCATGGTAACACGGTGGCTTAGGCAAGAGACTCCTTCCTTCTGTGGCTCCACCAGACCATCTTGACCCCAAAGTGTCATCTATTATTTAAACCCTTTTCCAAACTTTATGAGGCAGAGCCTACCTCCCACCATAAAGCTAAAAATGCCGACTCTTACTTCATCAGACTTCCCTGGGTCCAAGACACTCATGGGTACGTGGCCTAACGATCCTCCAGATGCTCCTGCCCCAGACTTCGACTTGGCAGCTAATGACTCGAAGACTCAGCAACCACACGGAGTCCATGCAGGTGAGGGAGGCAGGGGCAGTGCCCACCCTGTTCCAGCCACAGCACATAGAATTCAATGTCAGCGACATCAGTGGCCCAGAATTCCACGTCTGTATCCACTGGCGACAGTTCTGTGGCCTGATCTTTGACACTGTTCTTTACTGTGTTGCCTGGTTGTCCTTCCAGAGATTCTGTGAACTATTTAGTATCTTTTAAAATAGGTTTTATTCTGCTTGAATTCCCTGGAGTTATTTTCTGTGGCTTGCAACTAGACAGGTGGTCTCGTGCAGACCAGGCATAAATGTGCAGACAGCAGTTGGGTACACAGGTGTGAAGCCTGGGAGACCCGGGCCAGAGAGAGCCATGGAGGTGGCTCAAGCCCTGGGAGTGGACAGGATTGCTCTGCGAGTGGCATCGGGGCAGGGGAGGGGGACTGGCCAGGGCACTGGGCAAGTGGCAGGTGAGAAGGAACCCACAAAGCCGACGGGGAAGGAGCTAAGTGTCCAGCTCTGTTCCTAGCCACTGAGGCCCTGCTTGGAGTTTGCTATCTGGGAAACCAACCCCTCCTCTAGCAAAATGAGTCTCTTGTTTCTTTAAGCTACCCCCGCTTTTAGCTGATACTCTGCTGCTTCTGTAATGACACAGCTTTGTCTTGTTAAGGCTGCTCCTTGACTTCTGTTATTATAATGGTAATGACAACACCTACTTACTAGAGTGGCAATGGCAATGTCAGATATGTGACATGATGCCCTCCTCACCCTTCCAGTCCCAGCAACCCCTGGTAATCACAACCGGCATCTCTACCCAACAATTGCAGTTTTCCCCAACAAACCCAGAGAGAGCCTCAGAATCCTCAACACAGTTCTCCAAACAGCCTTAACAAATCCGTGGGAGTTAGTGCATGAGATGTAGCCTGCTTGCCGCTCAGGTCAGTAGTTTTAGTTTGTGCAACATTTTTATTTACATTATCTCATTTGCTTTTCTCAACAGCTTTATGAAGTCGTTGACACCAGGCGTGTTTCAGAGATGAGAAAATCGATAGCTCATGAAGTTAAGTGACTTGACCAAAATTACACATATGAATCATGGGAGAGTAAAGATTGAACTCAGGGGTTTTGATTATAAATCCTAAGCCTTTATCTATACCAAGGTATTCCCCACCTGTGTATCTTATAGATTAAAAGAGCCATTTAATAAACTTCAGGGTGCAGAGAAAGCCAGGACCAGTTGCTAAGTGTCCTGAGCTGGTCCGGCAGACAGTGATGATTGCTCTAGCTGGGAAATGTTACGTTCTAGATAAAACGGCTGCAACTTCCCAATCTCTAGTGAAGTTTGGAAAAGTGTTTGTTCCATGTTCCAAGAAGCCATGGGTACCTGCCGACAGGAGTAAGAGCATACGAACCTCTAAACCTCCAGGCCGGTGGGCCCTGAACATCTGGAAAGTTGGGCCGTGGAGCAGAGCCATAGCCACTGGGAGATAGGGATAGAATTTGGTTCAATAATTCACAGTTTTTAAAAACAGTAAACATGTCCTGGTCTCTGTGGACACATCAGGCCCCATGAAAGGCACCAAACCACTGTAAGGGACACATTAACTGCTATACTCACCCCTGTTCCAACTGGGAGGCATTGCCCACACGCCCTTGTAGCTGGAGTTCAAGGTGTGAATTACTTTCTACCCACCAGACATACTTGCAGGCGATGTTGAATCTTGCAGGAAGAGAAACTCGGGGATTTTGGTAGAGGCTATGTGGAGCTGGAGGCTGCCAGTGGCTTCCTGATTTGGGAGGTAGCTTCCTGGAGGTGGCTGGGGTGGCAGCTTCCTGCTTCGGAGGCTTCCTGGTCTTGCAGGGGCAGAAGGTCCCTTGGCTGCACAGCTCTGTGCTGTGCTTTGGGGAGTCCTTCCGGGAGGCTCATTCCAACGCCTAGTGCCTCCGAGGACTCTGTGATCTGTCTTTAAGCCTTAATAAATACCTTTCTGTTTACACTAGCTGGGGTGGACTCTGTGGTCTGCAACCAAGAACTCTGCCCAACACCCCACGCCTGGGAGACACACCTGCTTGTGCCTGGGCTCTTCCCGGGAACACACAGGCCTTTAGGGAAGTTTGTTCCGAGCGTGACGCTGACTGCCACCGTCACCAGGGTTAGGACCGTGCCACCGCTCCGGTTCCGGCTGGGCAGCCGTCGTCTTGCTGAAATGGAAGCCCAGCCCTGCTGGGAGTCGTACCGACTGCCGGCTGGGGAGGTGGTTACTCTTCCTAATCTTCCTGATGGAGAGGAAACAAGAGGGGAGAAGTGTTCGCTCTGCTCCTGGAAAGGGCTGACAGCCACGCCTAGAGCACCTCTTTCAGCGACGCTGGCCCAGAGGCTGGTTTCTCTGAATCTGCATATAACCCCATGATTGGGTGTAGTGCGTGTGCGTGTGCATGTGCCTGTGCATGTGCATGTGTGTGTGTGTGTGTGTGTGTGTGTGTGTTAACAACTGAAGGATCAGTCCCCTGGGGAATTTGTATAAATTAAATACCAGGTCTGGCCCATTGTATTGACCATGTCTGTTATTTCTATATTCTGATGCTTTGACATCTCGGGGCCTTGCTGACCCTAGAGGGACGGCTCCTCCCAGGTTATTCAAGTGCAAACCAACCACGCCAAGCACCCACCCCCAACACTTCCTCTCCTGGGCTCTCAGACTCACTGCCTTCATCACCCCAGGGCCCGTCCCCGTAACTGTGCCCAGAGCCCCTTGAAATTATGTAAGGTGGCCACCCCAGCCCTGCTCACCCTGCCTCCCTGCTCCTTCCCACGGAAACCACAGCAAAGGTTCTTGTCCACGGTCTCCTCTGGCTCTCCCTGCGCCTGACTGGCCCTGGTGCTGGTCTGTCCCCGTGGTGTGGCCCGCCCCGTCTTCAGGGACCTGTGAGTATAACAAACTATCATTCCAATGGTGCCGTGTCCTGATCTGTGGCCTTGCCGAACCTCAATAATAATAAAATGCACGTTGTGAAACTCACCTTCGCACATTCATGCATTTAAAGAATATCTACTTAGGCCTCTTAAATTCAGGCGTCATTCCAGGCATCGAGAATCCTGTGATAAGCAAATCAGACACCGTGGCTGCCTTTACAAAGTATAATTAGGGCAACAGACATGCAACAAATGATCACCCAAATAAACATATAATTTAAAAATATGGCAAATTATATGAACGAAACAACTGCAGCGCACTCTGTGAGCAGAGAGGAGGCTGTGGCTTCTGAACTGAGAGCGGAGCGGGAGCCGGGGAGGCCAGCAGGTGCGAAGCCCGAGGCGGGAGAGGTTGCGCCGGAGGAAGGAGGGAGGTTGGGCTGGCGGAAGCGTCCGGACTGGGAAGTGGGCGACAGCGGTTCCAGAGAGGCGGCAGGACCAGATCGGGTGAGGCTTTACAGCGCGTCTTAAGGATTTTGGAATTCTTCCTGAAAGTAATGAAAATGCATTCCAGGACTTTAAGCAAGAAGTTATATAATTTAATCTCTTTTTACAAAGACCACTTGGCTGCTGTGGGTGGATCACAGGGAGGACAGACGGGGCGGGAAGAGCCGTGGGAGGCAAGTGCAGCCCCGCACGGAGCCGTGGGCTGGGGTGGGCGGGAGGGTCAGGGAAAGTGGATGGGTCTGGACTTAGTTTGGACCCGGAGTGGGCAGAACTGGGTGGTGGGCTGCCTGCGGCAGAGCCGGGGGGACAGGGGCGGCTGTGCCCGTTTCACCCTGGCCCACAGCAGCCTCCAGCCCCGAGCAGAAGGGTGTGGCCAGTGGGATTCCCGACCCAGATGGCCCAGCTTCTCCGTGCCACCGGCTCTGCTGTCGCCATGGAAGCGGCCCCGCAGGGCCCAGGCCCGGCTCCTGAGCCCAGCCTCTCCCTCAGGGACACTGGTGCTGCCAGAGGGGTGAAGGCATCTGTTGGTCAACGTCCCCTCCTGCCCCTGAATCTTGCCCCAGGAAGACTCGGACCAGGGACCCGAACCCCGAGCTTATCTCTGCTGCCACCTGACTCCGCAGAACTGAAGTTTCCGGAGGGGAGAAGGGGCTGCAGGGTAATGGGATATGAATGTTTGGCCACAGTTTTTCTCCCTTTTCCTTCCTATCTTTAGTGTTCTTCAGAAGGAATCATTTGCCCTTTTGGGGGGAGGTAGAGCAACTTTTCCAAGATTAAATAAGATTATTTCTCCCCCAGAGAGTGCAGATCAGGGAATTGCATTTTCAAAACACTGACTCCTGACTTCTGGTTTCCAGCGTGGCGCGGGCACTGGGCCGTCAGCACTTCCTCCTAACAAGCGAAAAGCTGAACACACTGAAAAATCAACAGCTCCCTTTGTTCTGTCAGAGAAGGGAGGCCACAAGGCAAACTGCTGCCCCCAGGTTAGAGACACAGACTCAGGGTCACAACTCGCTGTGGCAGAAACTTCCGCGGGAACCAGGCCCAGGGTGGGAAACCTGGACTGTGATTCAGGACTCACCGGAGACGCAGAGGGGACACGTCTGAGGGTTGAAAACTCAGGGGCACTGGGGCCCCCACACTTTTGGGAGTTTTGTGTCCAGGAGCTTGAACAGGTTCTCATAGTAAATATCAGAGAAAAATCCCCTCACACTTCTGGCAGGGGAAGGGGAAGATGAACCATTTGGAAACACAAGAACACTATGTATTTCTTAACAAGGCCTGTACTCAGAGAAACACTACAAAACTCTGATGAAAGGAATAAAATAACTAAATAAATGGAGTGATATTCCATATTCATTGGTAGGATATCAGCTCTTCCCAACTCGACCTATAGTTAAGACGCAGGCCCACTCAGAATCCCAGCAAGGCGTTTTCTGGAAACTGGCAAACTGATTCTAAAGTGTATACTGAGAGGCAGAGGACTCAGAAGGGCCAGCACAGTATTGAAGGAGAAGGACAAGTCGGAGGACTGAGCCACCCGCCCTTGAGGTTAATTGCGAAGCTGCGGCGGTCCAGACAGCGCGGTGCTGGGGAAAGGACGGACAAAGAGACCAGCGGAACAGAGCGGAGCACAGACGTAGCCTCAGACAGGTACAGGCAGCTGATCTTTGACGAAGGAGCAAAGCAAAACTATGGCATCAGGTGCCGTGATGACTTTTTAGATAGGACACCAAAGGGACACTCCATGAAAGAAGTAATTGGTAAGCTGAACTCTATAAAATTTTTAAAGTCCTGCTCTGCAAAAGACACTTTTAAGAGAATGAGCAGACAAGATGCAGACTAGGAGAAAACATTCACAAAGGACATATTTGATAAAGGGCTGTTATCCAAAATGTGCAAAAAATTCTTAAAAACTCGACAATAAGAACAAACAACCCAGTTAAAAAATGAGCAAAAGATCCAAGCAGATACCTCATCAAAGAAATGCAGGTGGCAAAGAAGCTTATGAAAAGACACTCAGCATCGTTTGTCATTAGGGAATTGCCAATTTTTTTCTTCTTAAAGTGGCAGTCTTGCTCTGTTGCCCAGGCTAGAGTGCGGTGGTGCCATCATAGCTCACGGCCACCTCAAGTTCTTGGCCGAATCGCCAATTAAATAACAATGAGATACCGCTGCCTATTAGAGTGGCTAAAATGCGAAATACTGACAACACCAAATGCTGGAGAGAATGTGGAGCTTCAAGAACTCTCGCTCATTGGGGGCGGGATTCCAAAAGGCACAGCCACCTTGAAAGAGCCTTTGGCAACGTGGCTCAACAGAGACTTACCGTGCGATCCGGCAGTTGCGCATCTAGACACTTGCCCAAATGAGTTAAAACCACGTCCACACAAGAACCTGTACGTGAATGTTCATAGCAGCTTCATTCGTAACTGCCAAAACTTGGACGCATGCCCTTTGGTAGGTGAAAGGATAAACCTAGACAATTCGACATTGCTCAGCGATAAAGAGAAATGATTTATCAAGCTGTGAAAAGACAAGGAGAATCCTAAATATAACTAAATAAAAGCAGCCAATCTGAACAGGTGGCATACTGTGTCATTACAATTATATGAATAGTCTAGAAAAGGAAAACCGTGGGGACAGTGAAAGGGTCAGTGGCTGTCCCAGGTTAGGAGGAAGGGGGGATGGGCAGGGAGGGGTGCCAGGCAGAGCACATGGGATTTTTAGGGCAGTGAAGCTGTTCTGTACGATGCCACAGAGGGGGGTGCGTGTCACCATGCATTTGTCCACAGAATGTCCCACGACAAAAGTGAACCTCCTGTAAACTGCGACTTTGGACGACAGTGGCGTGTCCGTGTAGGTCATTCAAATACAGCAGACGTGCCGCCCCGGTGTGGGACGTAGACCCGGGGGAGGCTGTTTGTCGGGGGTGGAGACAGAGTAAAATGAAAAATCTCTGTGCCTGCTGTTCAGTTTTGCCGTGAACCTAAACTACTTAAAAAACTACAGTCTCTTTAGAAAAGAGTCAGCTGACTCCATCTCTCACCCCTGACTGTCCTGACCCGCTACCCCAGGCATGGAGAGCTAATTTTTCTGTTGCTAAAGAAACCTGGTTGTTTTTAAAAATCAATTTTATTGAGGTAAAATTTACATACAATAAAAGGGACCCATTTTAAGCGTACCGTTTGCTGTGGGGTTTTTTCAGTTCAGTGAGTTTCTACAAGCGTAAACCCCCCACGTAACGGCAGGCACAAGCAAGATACAGAACATTTCCCTCACTCGAAAAGTCCCCCGCTGCCCCGCGCGGCCCGTTCCTGGACCCCGGCCCCAGCAAAACACGGATTTTCCTTTTGGGCCATGGTAAGCTTAGTTGTGCCTGTTCTTGAATTTTATATAAACAGAATTATGTAGTATGGAACTTTTTGTGTCTGGCTTCTTTTGCTTAACAATGTTTCAAAAATGCATTCGTGTTGCATGTGTTAGTAACTCATCCCTTTTCACTGTCGACGACTCTTCCACGTGTGGATGTCCCACTTGTTTATCCATCCCCTGTTAATGGACATCGAGACTGTCCCCAGCTCTGGGCTGTTATGAACAGAGTTGCTATGGAAATTTGGACACAATTCCTTGTGGAGACACATTTTCCTTTCTGTTGAGTGGAATGCTCACAGTGGAATTGTGAGGGTGTTTGGTAAGTTTACGCTTAACCTTATAAGAAACCGCCAAGACTCTTTTCCGACGAGACTGCACCGTTTTGCACGCCCACCAGAGTGCGTGGGAGTCCCGGTCCTTCCACGTCCTCGGCACACCTGACATCCTCAGGCTTTTTGTTTCTGCCGTTCTAGAGGGCATCGAGAGGTAGTCAGTCCCTCAGTGTGGTTTTAATTTACATTTCCCTGTCCGCTAATGATGTTGCCCTGTTCGTTTGTTCCTTAGTCATTTACATCTGTGCTGTGAGATGCCTGTTTAAGCCTTTTGCCTATTTTTAAAAGTGGGGCCGCTTGTCTTCTTGTTACTGAGCTGTTCATTATTAACACGTATTCTGGGTACCGGCCCTTTGTCACGGATAGTCACGGTGACTTTCTTCTCGCAATCTGTGACTCGTCTTCTCATTTTCTTGATGTGTCCTTTGAATATTTTAACTCTCACGAGACCGAATTTATCACTTTTTTAATTTGATAGTTCATGAGATGGGCTGGCTTTTTGGTAAAGTGAGCAGGCTCTTCCTGGTAGCACCTCTAGGGCTACTGCAAGATAACATGAGAGAATTAGGACTTGTGGTCTACAGGGGTAAAGAACTGTGGGCGGGAATTTGGAGGATCCTGGGGAAGAAAACAAGTAGGCGGGATGTTCTAAGGGCCAGACCCTGAGCTAGGACAGCGGAAATAACAACGATAGCTGGTGTTTACTGAGCGCTTATGATGTCCAGGCCCTGTTGTAGGATTGTCATGTGATCTAACTCACGCAGTCTCACAGTAATGCTGTGGAACAGGTGCATATTATCCCTGTTTTACAGAGGGGGAAACTGAGTCACAGGTGATTAAGTAACTTGGCCAAGGTCACGCGATGGGTAGGTAGGAGAGCTGGGATTTGAATCCATACAGGAGCACTGTGTGAGAGCCCACTGCCGTCCTCCCCAGAGCACCGCCCGGGTCTCCGTGCCTGGGAGGTGTTCGGTCCTCACCTACGGGGGAGCTAACCTGAGCCTCGTGCTATGAGATTCAAAGCAACCACGTGGCACGTGGAAAGACAGAACTCGTCCAAAACAGGTGGGAAGATCGGAGGCCTCTGACCCTGCTTGTCCACCTGCCCCGTGGAGGTTCTCCTGGAGTTTGACCTCTAACCTCCACGCTCTGAAGTCCGTTCAGCCCTGCTGGGCCTCCCGCAGCCTGGACACCGGCTCTCGGCATCTCCTGTCTGGCGCCACCTCTAGTCTTTTAATACCGCTTTGGTCCTTGGGTGTGGTTTGTCCCCCGTTCGGAGGGACGTCCGTGGGAGCTCTCCACCCTACTGCTTGCTCCCCGAAGGCTGAGGACCAGGGAGGGCCGGGCAGGGTCCGCGCTTCCATTTCTGCAGGGTGGGTTTCCGGCCACTCTTTGCAAGGATGTGAAACATGCCACACAGTGAACATATCCACAACTCGCTGCAAGAGACGAAGCTTTTCATCACTCACTGTTTTAAGCCGTGAGAAAAGCCTGTGCATCTTGAGATTATGCTCTCTCAGGGTGTCGGGACGGTACCTGGCTGCTTCCTCACTGTAGGAAGGACAGCTACGCCCAGGCTCGCAGAGGCGTAGTTCACGGTAACAGCAGAAAGACCAGAGGGCGGGAGCTGGAGAATCATTATACGCGATTAAAATGCTGCTCTCTCTAAAGATCGGAGGTAAAACTAAAGCAAAATAAACAAAAAACCTCCAGGGGTCCGAAGCCCGAAGGGCTCCGAGTGAGAGAGAGGCGCCACTGACAGCAGGAGCAAAGTCAAGGGTTCGACAGGGTCGCAGCTGAGATGAGTTTTAATTGTGCTCACCCTTGTGGGGTGTGAGTGCGGCCCCTGGGCCACAGTAGCTCGTATGTTGTAAGAGGATTTATCCTTAATGGAAGATCTTTCACTCTCAAACGTGGACAAGTTTTTTCATGTAATAGTTTTGAATTACGTTCTTTTCCTTACATGGTAATTATACACAACCGAGTTTCATTCTGAGCCACTTAAGCCTCATTTTCCTCAATGTCATGCAGAATGTATTCGTGCATCAAATTAGGAGAGGCCAGCTTTCGAACTATAGTGACAGTCACCTCTGGCTTTTCTTGCGACGTGACTGAGTGTGGAGCAATTAACTCCGGCTGAGGGGGGCAGGTTGAAAGGTCGAGAACCCGCAGCCGGACGCGCCCATTGGGCACCTGGCTCGTGCAGACCAGGGAGGGTGTTTGCAGGTGATCGGGGTGGTTCCCGCGAATGGCTGGCCTCTGGGACACACGCGTCCCCGTGCGTATATGACATTCTTTCTCAACAGCTCAGCTTAACTGACACACGTCACACCAGCGTCCTGACTGTCCAGAGCAGACTGGAGTGTGTGGGCAGAAAACGGGACTGACATAAGCACGACAGACTGTGATCCAGCTGTGCAGCTGGAGTCTGTTCATCCGCAGTATAAACATCGCACTTGTGCATTATCCAACCCGAACAAAGACTAAAGGCAGAGACAAGCTCTGGGTATTGTCTTTCACTCAGCAGAGCCTGCAAGAAACGGCAGAGTCCTCCCCAGCACAGCACACAGGAACGGGGAGGTCAGGGCTGGCGCTGTCTGAGACCCAGGCAGGATTCCCTGGTCCTGGAGGGCGGGGGCCAGGCAGGCTGTCAGGACAGAGACCCTGAAAAGAGACGCTGGTCTCCATGACACAGGGACCAGCAGCCTGACCACCTTCTGCTGAAGCCCCTCGAAGCTCCTGAGGACCCCTAATTCTCCCCGCCTTGGAGCCTGGGACCAGGGAGAGCCTGCAGGTGGGAGGCGAGGACCACAGCACAGGACAGGAGGGCAGGGGGCCAGGCAGGCGCCCAGGGGGCGGGCGCAGGGGCACTTCCTGCTTCCTGCCGCAAAAGCGCTCGCCTTCCGGCTGGTTGGAATGGTGTTTGTTTATGTTTAGTTTTCTTACTCACTAATGACGCGAGAGGAGGTTTTCCAAGATACTCAGCCAATCCAAGAACTCGGGGGTGAGGAACTGAGATGCCGGCGTGTGCCGTGGGAGGAGGGACTGAAGACACCAATGCAGACTGCCCAGGCCCGTGACACTTGACACCCGGTAAGACTCTGCGTTCCTTTTGACACGTCATCCACAGAGCCTGCGGGTGGAAAACGCAATCTGACCTTCCCATAGGCCGACGCAGCTGGGAGCTGCCCCACCTGGGAGATCACGTGGGCACAGCCGTGACCGCGAGTGCTGAGCCCTGTTGCCAGCGTTGGCCCAGCCTCGGGGACGGTGATGGCTGGAAGCAGGGCGCCGGCCACTCCGCGCTGTTTGAGGAACCTCCCAGGCGTGGAGTGGGCCCAAAGCTGCGGGCGGGGGTGGCATTTGGCGGTGGCTCCTCTTCCAGAGCCCTCTCATTTGCATAGAGGAGGACATGTTACATAGACCCCTGATGCCAGGAACATGCGTGGTCCATACTGTCATTCAGCGGTGCCTCTGGAGTGAAGTCCCACATCCTTACAGTAGTGAAAAAAGCTTCCAAATTATCGAAACAATAATAATATAAGGAGATACTGTCCCGTCCAGGAGGTGGAGCTTTGTGCAGGTAGAAACGGACGTCCCTTCCCGTAGCAGACACCGCACACGCCAGGGCAGACACTTGGCCCGTTCGGCTGGGTGCCCAGACGTGGGGCACACCTTTTGTCACATGTGGTGGTGCAGTTCCCGGTCCCGCATGGCCGGGCCCCGTCTCCCACGGTGCCTTCTCTGTTGCGGGGCGTCAGGCAGCCCTCTGTGCCCCGCCATGCCACCGGCTCGCCGGCCCTGGGCCCGGTCAGCCCTCCTTCCCTCCTCCACCTGGTGAAGTCCCATGTGTTGTTTTTTTTCTTGGTAATTTTTAAGTCTCTTATTTTTTTAAAAAAAACCATTTAACTTTTTTTAAAAACTTTTTAAAAAACATTTAATCGTGCAATGTAACACTCACTTGGAAAAGTGTATCAAACATAAGGTCACAACTCCATAAACTATTCTAAAGCAAATATCTACGTAATCCACACTGCTATTGTGAAGGAGCACGTACCCAGTCCTCAGCATTGCCTCTTGCCACGTCAGCTCCCCCGACCCCAACGGCCTTTTTCTAATGACAATCCCTCCCTCCGTCATTCCAAACATCTATGGAAACCACTTCTTTGCTTTTTTATTTTTTTTTTAAGGAAATGGGGTCTTACTATGCTGCCCAGGCTAGCCTGGAACTCTCGGGTTCAAGCCGTCCTTCCCCCTCAGGCTCCAGGTCAATGGTTGGCCTCTGGAACACACACATCCCAGACGGGGACTGCAGGCATCTGCCACCACACCCTACTCCTGCATCCTCCGTTTGCCACATAGGAGCACAGCCCTGAATCCTACAATTTTGTTTTGCCTGCTCTGAACCATATGCAAATGGAATCGTACAGTACATACCCTTGTGTTTTCCTGTTTTGAATCAATTTTGTATTTGTGAGAATCATCTAGTTTTCTCTGTTAGCTGCAGTTAGCCCATTTGCAATGTTTGATAGACACACCTTAGATCGGTTATCCATTCTACTGCGGATGGACGTTTGGGTTGTTTCTTGTTTCGGGTGTTTACGAATAATGATGCTGGGAACACTCTTTCGCGTATTTCCTGAACCCCACGTGTGTGCGTCTCGGCCAGGTGCCAACCTCGGAGTGGACCTTCTCCAACACGGTTGACGTGGTCAGACTTGAATTTCAGCCACTCTGCTGGGTGTGTAGCGATGTCATACTGTGGGAGTGCGTGTGTCCCTAGCGAGTGACGATGTGCAGCACTTTTCATATGTCTGTTGGCCATTTGGTGTCCTTCTTATGATGTTCCTGACCAAGTCTGCTTTCCATAATGGGATTGATTTGTTTCTTATTGATTTGTAGAAGTTCTTTATATATTGTAGTTACGAGTCCATTGTTGGATGTATGTTCTGCAAATACACTTTTCTGATCTGTGGTTTGTCTTGAAACATCCCTGCTGAGCTCTGGAGCGCCTCCCTTGAATGTTCCTTGGGTATCTCGAACCCACCGTGTCCTGAGCAGGTCCCATCCTCCCCATCAAACATGCCCTTCCTGGGCTTCTCCCTCAGGAGTGTGTCCCTTACCTCCTCAGCTCCCCTGGCGGCCCCACTGCCATGTCACTGGTCACTGTGGCTTCGCTTCCTCAGCGCTGCTTGGCTCCGTCTTTCCCGCTCCACCCTCGTGCTCTGTTTTCACTTGGGTCCGGAGCAGGCCTCCCCGGGCTACAGAAGCATCACAGTCACAGGAGCATCCGAGCATCGGAGCCAGGCTCCACCACGTTTGGCCCTCGCCCTCCCAGGCCCTCCTGCGTCCCTGCCCCGTCCTCCCCAGCGCGCCCGGGCTGAGCCAGCGCCCTGCTCAGGCCCCACCGCCCACTACCCTTCTTAGCGCGGCTTGAGGACCCCGTGCGACCCGGCCTGGCCACCTGCGGCCTCTCCTGCGCTGGTGGCAGCCTGCACGCCGCGTGCGTGGAAATGCTTGCGGTCCCCCCGCTCCCGCTCACCCCGGCCCGGCCCGGGCGGGTCGCCTGACTGTCCCCTCTCGGCCCGCCGGCCCTGCGTGCGCTGCGCTGTCCGCCCCCGCGAGCTGGGGGAGCCCCGGCGCGGGGGACGGCGACGCTCCGCCCGGCGGGTCCCTCGCGGCCTGGGCGAGCAGGGTCTCCCGGCCAGACCCGCAGCGCCCGGCGGGTGTTTCCCACGAGCAGCGGCCGGGGGCTCCGGTCTCTTAGTCCAGCCGGGGGTGGGGACCCGCAGCCCCCAGGGCCGCCCTCGGCAGAGTCCAAACCTCGCGGAACAAACCCCTCCATTGAAAGGACCTGTTCTGTGACTTCAGACGCTAAGCTGAGCCTGTGCGGTGGCGACTGCCGCAGGCTCCCGTCCTGGTCCCGCGTTGAGCGCGGGGAGGGGAAGAGGCTCCTGGCCTGGAAGGTTCCGCTGCTGCAGTTCCGCCTGCGACCACGAGGTGGCGCCCCGCGGGGGCCATGGAGGCAGCAGACACCGCTCCTGGGTGACAGCCTGTCCGCCGGTGACACCAGGACCCCCAGTAACCCAGAGTGCAGCACGGCAACGGCAGGACCCCCAGTAACCCAGAGTCTAGCATGGCAACGGCAGGACCCCCAGTATCCCAGAGTCTAGCATGGCAACGGCAGGACCCCCGGTAACCCGGAGTCCAGCCTGTCCGGCCAGCGACGACAGGACCCCCAATAACCCAGAGTCCGGCATGGCAATGGCAGGACCCCCGGTAACCCAGAGTCCAGCCTGTCCGGCCGGCGACGACAGGACCCCCAATAACCCAGAGTCCGGCATGGCAACAGCAGGACCCCCAATAACCCAGAGTCCGGCATGGCAACGGCAGGACCCCCGGTAACGCAGGGTCCGGCACGGCAACGGCAGGACCCCCGGTAACCCAGAGTCTAGCCTGGCAATGGCAGGACCCCCGGTAACCCGGGGTCCAGCATGGTAACGGCAGGACCCCCAGTTATCACGGGTCTGTGATGAGACCGACACCCACTGTCTTACGATGAACAGAGCTATCGAATGGGCACGTTTATTCACGCATGTCCATGCATGAACTTGAGAACAGTTTACAGGTGTGTTTTATCTGTGTGCTTTGGAGTCCGAGGGTCCTGGGGTCACATTCTGGCCCTGCTACTAACCACACGTGTGGCCTGCCGAGCTCCGGGTCTCAGGCGTCTCTCGTGTGAAATGGTTGCTGATAACTTTTACACACTGTAAAGGAGACGCGGTTTGCAGAATTCTCAGCATATTCCTGGCACGAACTAGATGTTCAGTAAATATAATTTTTCCCTTTAAATGATGCGTGTGTCACCTACGTACTTCCTGCACACTCACTGCTTTCTATTTTATTTTACAATGGCTCTTTACATCTATGTCTTGTTGGGGCTTATCCTAATCTGGGACCCTGGAGGACAGGACTTGTCTGGTTTCCTCCCTTGTCAGCCCCCAGCTGGGTGCCGTGTGCTCAGCAGGGGTTCCGTAGACACGCAGAGGAGGCTGGGGCGTGAACGGGCACCTCCCCCACCCGACCCCGTCCTCTTCCCGGACCAGAGAAAATGCTGAGCTATTCAGGTCAAAGTTCTTGGGTGTTTTTGCTTAAAACACACAATCGGGAAAATCTGGCAAAACCTGAACGACCTTGCAAGCTGCATGGGGCAGTCATGTGGTCAGAAAGGGGGCCTTCCTGGGGGAATGTGCCGCCCCTCTGGGCAGACCCGTGGTCCCCTGTGGTCCCCTGCTGTCCCCCAGGGGCTTGGCTGGCAGGGAGGGCACTGAGGCCAGAGGGCATGTGGGCTGGGGTTGCCCCTTTGTGTGGGCTTGTGTCCGAGTCCTGCAGTCCTGCCGGCCCCCCTGTGAGTTGGGGGAGAGGTTCAGGCATCTCCCCTGGGAGGATCTGCCAAGCTTGGGGGGATGAGCACATTCCCGCAGGGTCGCCAGCCCCTCCAGGGTGGAAAGGGGGGCCGCCCCAGTCCCCTCTGGTTAAGGGACCGGAGCAGGGACCCAGCACTGTGGACAGTTCGCCAGGGAGTGGCTCCTGGATGTGGGGGGGGGATGCTCTGTGCACGGGCCGTGGGGACTCCATACCGCTGTGCTGAACCCGACGGCTTCCTCCTGTGTCCCCAGTGCCACCAAACACAGCCCACATACGAAATGGGGAGAAATCACCTCTGACCCTCAACTCCTCTGTTCCTGCACAGAGACCCACAACGCAGACCCGGCTTTAGGGACAGGGACTGTGCCCCGGGGCACAGCCCCCGGCTTGGACGAGAGTTCAAGTCTTCTCCTGTCACCTGTCTGTGACTTTTATATATACACGTGTGATAGTTCAAGTGATCTGAGAAATGGGAAGTGGGAAGAGAAGATTCCGGAAACCCCCAAGCTCCCCTGACGCTGGAGCAGCAGGGCTGGCGAGGCGCTGGGGGAGGCGGGCTGGGAGGGCAGGGAGGGGAGCTGCGGTTGGAAGGACGGTGGCTCCCGAGGGGGCCGGGAAACAAAGGTGGGAAAGACACCCAAATTCAATGGGACTTCTGTTTGTTCAAAACGTTTTCATCATGGAAAATTTTTAACACACAGGAACGAGAGGGCAGTTTAATGACCCTCCATGTGATCCTCCCTCAGCCTCGCAAATTTCCAGTATTTTGCCGGTTCTTGTTTCATCTCTCCCCAGCTTTTTTTTCTTTTCCCTAGGGTAAAAGCAACTCTTTTAACTCATTTTAGCAGACTACTAAGCCCTTATAAATATCTAAGATAAGGATCAAAGACAGAATTTATGGGGCTAGGAGGACATTTAGACATGCTCTAATCCAACTTTCTTAGGTTACTGGTAAAAAAAAAAAAACCAAAAAAAAACCCCCAAAGAAACCAAACAAACAAACAGAAAACCCACTGAAGCCCAAAGAGGGAAATGGGCCCAGGAAGCCTGGGCTGGACGCCAGGCGGGCACCAAGTAGACGCCAGGTGGGCGCCAGGCCTCGGACCCTCGGTGCCTGCACGCCGCCAGCCCCCGGCAGCCACTGCGTGCTGTAGCGAAATCCGCAGGGAAGGGGAGAGCGTGTTACGTGTGCGCAGAAAGACTCTGAGTCCTTAGAGCAGGATGAAGCAGCTCCCGTTGACACAGAGCTTCAGAGTCTGCAAAACGCCTGCATTTCGACTAGCGCCTTGGATCCCCCGATGGCTGTGAATGGCTCGTCACGCCCCCGTGGGAGACTCAGGAAGGTGAGGATTTGAGCCCGTGGCAGAGCCGGGACTACACCCAGGTCACAGCTTTTCCAGCCCAGGTCCTTGTCTCCGCGTGGCTGCGTCCCTGCTGGAAAGTGGGGTGTCCACAGGTGGGCCCTCTTCGTCTGGAGCCCGGTAGCCTTGGGACCCAAGATCTCCTGCAGCTTCACCCTGAGGAGGAGAAGCCACAGCGACAGTGGCTTTGTGAAGGGAGGACCCAGGCATCGCCATGCCACTGTGACTTTAGGCTCGAGGCAGGGAGCAGGGAGGTCCCCACCAAGTGGGGACGTTTTCTCTGTGTGGCTGAGGGTGATGCAGACAGAGCCAGGGCTCAGAGCATTCCAGAAGCCTTTCATGCGTGATGCGGAGCGAATCTTTCCCCCACTGCCTGGCGGGCAGCACCCTGGCGGGCAGGGCTAAGGGAGGGCGTCTGGCCCAGCCACCCTGTCCTGCACAGTGCCACATTCACAGTGCCCCAAGTCCTCAATTTTAGCTCTCAAGGGGTCTTGGGACATCAGGACAGGCGGCAGGGAGAGCCCTGTGCTGACAGAGCCTTGCTGTGGGCCAAAGCCCTTTGCTGTGTCCCCTAAAGCTTTCTAGTTTTGGTTTTGGCAGTCCCCAAAGCACACCTACATTGCTGTAGTTCCCCCCAGTGTACAGATGAGGACACCGAGGCTCGGACAGGTTGAGAATTTTCCCACGTCGTCGAGTTGGCGTGTGACCAGGCCGGGCTGGATTCGGTTCTCTCTGGCTCTTCCTCGCACTGGCAGCTGGCTCCGCGTGCCGGACGCAGACTCCGTCACTTGCTGCCACGAAGCCACAGCCTGTGATGCAAAGTCCCCTCCACAGGCCTCAGGGTCCCTGGCGCCAAGTGGCCTTGGTGAGATCCCCCTCCTCGCCGCGGTGGCACATCTGCCACGTGTCGTGGTGTCGGATGGGAAAGACGGAGCAGAGCTGTGGCTCTTCCCGCATCTTCCACGCTGCTCGTGCTCCACGCAGGTGGCAGGTCCTTTAGTTTTAACAGCTCTGAAAACTCCCGAAAGGTTTCCTCTGGCTCTTCAAGGGAGAGGGGCTGCTCTGCAGGTGGCTGGGTGACGGTGCCAGCGGGGCGTGGGCAGAGGCAGTGAAGGTGTGAGGGGGGCGAGTGTGTGCAGAGGCCGTGAAGGGGAGAGGCGCCCGGGGAGCAGGACTGCGGGGCGGGAAGGGACGCAGAGGCGCCAGCTGGGGCTGGTGCATTTTTCAGGCGAGAGATGACGATGGTCTAGAGCTGGCAGCGGGGGGACGTGGTGGGAAGCGGTCAGACAGGGATGTACTTGGAAGGCAGAGTTGTTGGGGTACGCTGATGGGTGGGACACAGGTGTGGCGTGAACGGAGAAGACAAGCGAGTGTTCCGAGCACTCTGAGTGGGGGAGACGGTGACGCAGCTGCTGAGACAGGAGCGCTGTGTGTGTGGGGGGCAGGTGGGGAATCACAAGTCCGGTCTGCACGCGCTGCATGTGAAACGCCTGTTGGACGTTCACGCGGGCAGACCCGGTGCGCAGGTGGGTGTAGGAGCCTAGGGGGGCCTGGGCCTGCTGGACACAGACCAGACGGGAAGACGCAGCCCTGGAATTCGGCGTGTTCTGGGCCACGCCGTCCACACCGGCCACATCCACGTGGGTGGCAGCCGGAGAGGAGCCCAGAGGTTCCCTGGTACCTCCCACGTCCCCCTGCCCGAGTCACGCCTGGACAGGGACACAGAGGGGTGCGGGGCAGGGCCGCTGGAGCAGGCTCGAGGGGGAGTGGGATGGGAGGGACAGTGGCAGAAAGTGTGGAAAACTGTCGTGGAGAACGGAAAAAAACGTGGGAACAACTACAGAGGGACGGGAGTTGAGGGAGGTGTTTTTTCCTTTTAACCTGAGAGGAATGCCAAAGTGTTCATCTTGCTGATGTTCCGGAGCGAGGAACCCCCTTGCTGGTCTAGGAGGCTGCGGAGGTGATCGCGAGTCTTGGGCGCGGAGGGAAGGATCCAGTGAAGGAGGCTTCGCCGTCGTGGGGCGCAGGGGGGAAGCCACGGACAGCTCGCTCAGACCGCGTGGAGTTGTGCCCCCAGGAACGTGGGGTTCTGCCATCCAGGAGGGGGCAGGGGTGCGGGGAGCGAGGCCTGAAGCTCCGGACACGCCCAGCTCTTGGCGGCAGATGTCCACGGTGGCCAGTGCTGCTCTCTCGGGAGCCTTTCGTCTTGACCCTCTTTTCTCAGTAGAGCCAGAGCCTGTTCTCACAGCACCAGCTGGACAAGCACACTTGTAGGAAGCCCTTTTGTAAGAGGTGACAAAAAGAGTTTATTGGGAGGACCCCGAGACATCTTAGTACCTAAATATGGGACGAAACCGTTCAAACCAAGGACCTGAACACCACTAGACTCCCTTCCCCTCTGTCGTCTCTTCTCCTTTCTGTGCACAGGTTTCATTTACTTTCGGCAACTTCCTTCACCAAATGGGAAACAGCCCATGGGCCTCACGTCCGGCACTCGCACGCTGGAGGGAAGGGGGTCGCGCTTGCTGGGTCGTCAGGATTGAAGATCCGAGGGACAGCCCTGATGGGCTCCGTGGGTCAGATTCCCACGCCTGACCCGTCACCTCTAGCCAGGGGGCTGGAGGCTTTGCAGCAAATCCGGTGCCTGCAGTGGGAACCTCATGATTGGCGACAGTGAGAATTCACCAGAAGAAAGGGAAGTCCAGTGCCTATCAGAGGGAAGGGTGTGGGGTGGACAGACAGACGTCCGCTGCAGTCGCCAGATCAGTAAAGACCCATTTCTCTTTACCCAGGGAGGGACTTTCCTGGTGGCTGTGCCACAGTCTGGATTATTCGGCAAATATTCACTTGCTTTGCCCACAGGGGTGGGGGGCGGTTTAGCAGATCTGACCCAAGTGCAGGGCTGAAAGGGGCTGCTGTGGCTGGGCCCCCGCCGTCCCTGTGAGAAAGCTCATCCACGTGGCCGCCGTCCTCGGTGAGAACCGGGCGGAGCAGGACGGCCCCAGCCCATCTGCAGACTGCCCGGCGCGGCGCTGGATGATACTGGTGTACTGGGCTTGGGGGAAGTTTATTATGCAGCATTATGTCACCATAGGCAGCTGCCACTTACGCCACAGCTATGACGTCTGGGTACTTAGGTGAATAAGAAATCTGTACGTGGACATTCAGAGCTGCTCTGTCCGTAGTAGCCCAAAGCTGCAAGCCACGCGCCGTTCGTCAGCAGGACGGAGGGACAAGCATGGTTCGCTCGCACACCAGGACACACTCCTCAGTGATGAAGAGGAGCAGACGCGGTCAACAGCGTGGGCGGATCTCAGAACCCTCACGCTGAGCACAGCAGCCCGACACAGCACGGTCCACACTGGCTCATTTCACTCCTGTGGAATTTGGGGACAGGAGAAACTGGCCCACATGACAGCAAACCGATGGCCCGTGGCCAAGGGTGGTGCGGGTTTCACTGCAGACGGGCCAGGGACACATTCTGAGGAGGTGGAAATGTTTTCTGTCTTCACAGGGATGTTTACATTTATAGTTATTTATTTATTTATTTATTTATTTAATTTATTTTTTTTTGTAGACAGAGTCTCGCTCAGTTGCCCGGGCTAGAGTGAGTGCCGTGGCGTCAGCCTAGCTCACAGCAACCTCAAACTCCTGGGCTCAAGCGATCCTCCTGCCTCAGCCTCCCGAGTAGCTGGGACTGCAGGCATGCGCCACCACAGTCCGATAGTTTTTTCTATTTTTAGTAGAGACGGGGTCTTGCTCAGGCTGGTCTCCGACTCCTGGCCTCGAGCCATTCTCCCACCTTGGCCTCCCAGAGTGCTAGGATTACAGGCGTGAGCCACTGCACCCGGCCTACATTTATGTTTATGGTTGTCAAAACTGGTCAAAATGTACACTTAAAGTGGGTAGCTATTATTTTTGAGAATTTTGGACCTCAACAAAGTTGATTTTGAAAAAGAATCTGTCATTCCTGACTCTGATTTCCCCAGGAACCGATCCATTAGAAACAACACTGTTGAATAACCTTAATAAAATGTGATTCTGACCATGTTACTCTCCTGCTTAAAACTCTGCAAAGGTTCTTAGTTTTATTGTGAACTCCCAATCCAGCACACAAGGCTGCTATGACCTGAACTCTGCTCACCTCTCCCAACTTCTCCGCAGCCCTGGATCCTACGTTTCAGCCTCATCAGAAGCACCCTTACGATCCACGGCTGTGGACATCTAGCAGCGCTGGGCTCTGCCTGGCGCATCCCGCTCCTCCGAGAGCCAGCGCTGCGTCAGCCTCCCCGCAAGGCCTCTCTCCCTCCAGCCTGGACGTCACGCACTGCAGTTGGATGTCTGGGGATCTGTGTGTCAGCCCCTTGCACGGTGGGCACCACGCGAATGAAACAGAACCCCTGGGAACGTCTCCCTGGAGCCGGCCAGGCCGGCACGCGGTAAGTGCCGGGGGAGTTTGTTGAGCAACCGGCTGAGGGTGGCGGCCGTTCTCTGCACTTTGCTGGGGCTCGGGCAGAGCCGGCCGGGGGCCCAGTTTCGCTCGCTGCCCGCGCACTTCTGCTTCTCTGGCTCTCGATGCTGCTTCTGCTGCTGCCTTCAGGGTGGCGGAAAGTCCGGTCCCCGATCGCTTAAAGGTCCCATTCAAATGGTTTGCTTCTGTACTTCCCCCTGGATGACATTATCGGAAAGAAAGGAAAATTTTGCTCTTGGTTTGTTGAGTAAAATTTGACAGAAAAGTTCACATAGTTTCAGCCACAGCGTCTGCCTAATTATAAAGAAGCGTCCTGTAAAATCCCACACGTCGTGGTGACAGAGTGCAGTCCGCTGCGCTGTGCACGCGCCAGGCCCCTGTCCCCTGAGGGAGCCAAGGTGAATAAAACTGTCCTCTTCCTGGCAGAGCCGCCCAGAGTCCGGCGGAGGTGCGATGGCATAGTCGCTGCCATGGGAGACGCCAGGGACTTGCCAAATTCCCGAGGCAGCGACCCTGAGGGCCTTTTCCTGGGGAGGCTTTATGGACTGGGCCCGGAAGACGGGGAAGATTTAAAGATGCAGAATTGAAAGGGAAAAGCCGTTTCCTTCAGGGAGAGCCGGAAGACAAGGAGCTGGAGGCAGGGAGGCAGCAGCTGGTGTCAGGGCAGGTCCCGCAGGGGACTGGACGAGGGAAGTCAGGTGGGCCTGGAGGCTGCGTCTGCGTCGCAGCAGGGAGAGACTTTGGGGCTCTGAGCTCCTCCTCGCAGCAGTGGGAAGCCCTTGGCGAGCTCCGGGCAGCCTGCAGAAGGCGCCTGGACAGTGCAGTGAGACCCAGGGAGGGTGAGGAGCCGCGCTCTGGTGCCCGCGGGCGTGGGGCGCAGAAGGATGAGGAAGGACAAACTGGTGACAGGTTGCACCCGGGCATTCCGTCTCGCGTGGGACCCCCCACTCCCCCCGCTCTTTCCGCCTCCTTCTCTGCCGACTTGGCAACCTGGGTTTAAACATCCTGCCCCTGCAGCCAGGCTTCCCCGCTTCCCCCCTGCTCCCTGCCGCTCCGCCCCTTGGTTCACGGCCCGCTGCCCTGTCCATGGCCCCCCGAACCTCGCTCCAAGTACGGCAGGAAAACTGGGGGACCCACTTGCACATTGAGCTCACAGAATTTCCCAGAAATTGCTCTCCTTGAACAGCTCCCGCCGGAAGGTGCATCCCACAGGCCTTGGGCTCTTCTGGGTGGGGTTGGGTGGGGGGTTTCCCCTCTGTACTTGCTGAGCATCGAGTCTTGGCCCCGAGGGACCAAGGGAGAGACGGGGTACACGTGGGTGGCTCTTGGGCACACTCCCCTCCTCTGTGTTGCAGTTGTGTCACCCTTGCAGGCCATCGTCCTCCGCAGGGACTCTGGCCTGGTCGGGACCTGGAATGGGGAAGTAACCCTGACAGGCTCGGCCGGGCTCAAGAGCACCCGGCAGGGGGGTGGGGTGGGGGGGATTCCCCGGAGCCTCCGGCCCCCAAACAGCCCCAAGCCCCGCGAGCCCCAGGTTCCGTCTTTGGGGAAAAGGGAAGTTGACCTCAGCCGTCTCTCTCTGAGGTCACGCACCTTGGCCCCAAGCTTGCAGTGCTCTGGCCACTCATGGGCCAGGTGCCTTCGGGGTTCTTCCTCTTAGTCCCCATCGAATCTGACCCGTGCCAGCCGCTGCTGTCTGTTCCCCGGGGGGCGGAGCCCGGCTGTCTGAGTCATTCCAGCCAAGCCCCCAGACACCGCGGAGCAGAGACCAGCCACCCTGGCTGAGTCCCGCCCAAATTTCAGGTTCAAGAGCAAAATACATGAGTATTGTTTTCAGCCATTGAATTCTGGGGAGTGGTTTGTTAGCAAGCCAGGGCTAACTGAAACGTGTCAGTTTATGTGAGCTCCATGGGTACACATGAGGTTGTAGTTCACATATATGTGTATAATCGTGGCGTCCAAAGCACCTTACAAATGGAAGAAGTTGGTAATTAATTATTAGGGTGACTCATGTCCTCCTCGTTGTTAATCCCGTAACAGACACCAGTAGCCCCCTCAGCCCCAGCCAGGGCTTCAGGCTTCTGCAGTGGAAACTTCTGGACACAACAAGCATAGAGAAAATCTCAGTCCGGTCACAGGCGCTTGTTACGTCTGGGCAGATTTGGAAAATCATCTCCCATCCTCACCCCTCCCCAGTCCGTCCACCCCCTTCAGCCACGACGGCTGAGGCCACACGTACGTTTCCCAGAACCTCAGAGCTCCGTGGCCGCCACCCTGGCTCCCCAGCCTGAGCGAGGGGGCTCCGGGGAGGGTCTCTGCAGTCACAGCCTTCAGTTACTCTCTTCCACAGGGCCTTTGCCCGTGACGTGGCACAGTCTCTCCCAGACCGAGGACAGGAGCTTGCTCCCTGCACCTGGCACAGCTCCTGGCACAGCTCCTGGCACACCGTGGCAGGTTAGTGTATACCTGTGGAGTAACTGAACGCACACGTGGTTTCCGGATCTCACCCTTCTGGTTGATTGCTCAGAGCATACCCGGGGTGGACCCTACACTTCATACAAAGTTCTGTGTGTCGACAGTGTGGCTCAGAGGATGGCAGTCACGAGCTGGTCTTTATGGGCCAGTCCACAGGGCTGGGGGGGCAGCCTCAGACTGTAGCAGCCTCGAGAGATGACGCCCCCGTGTCCGCACCTGGTCCACACCAGGTACTCGCCTCTGGCTCACACCTCCTCCACCCAGCGCACACCTGGCCTTTTGCACTTCATGTGCAAAGCCGGAATAGAATTCTTCTTCCTCTTCTTCTTCCCCTCCTCCCCCTCCTCCTCTTCCTTCTTCTTTGGAAAGGACTTTGTCTTTCTCTTTCCTACCTATCTTTGAAAAGTGATTGTTTGGAAACTCCCCCAAATAAACTAAAGCAGGCCACAACATGTAAGAATTTTTTAAAGCAACTTCGTGTTGGACCCAGAAGATCAGGAACATGAAGCCCTAAATCGGGGTGGACGCAGTTGAGATGTGAGCCCATCTCAGCCCAAAGGTCAACTCCCTGCCCTCCCTGGGTCCAGGCCTGGGCACTGGGTGGAAATAGGGAAAACATGGATCCTGACTTTGGCATGCTTGATTGCAATTCTTAAACACTATGCTTCTATTATTGTATTTTATTTTTTTGAAACGCTCACACCATGGGAATGTCAGGGGGAGAAAACGCAATCTTCCCATCCTTGCGGTTGGATCTTGTGGTCAGAGCTGAGGTGGGGAGAGGAGCAGCCTGCTCTCGGCTCTGTGCTCCGGGGGGCCGGCAGGCACCGTGTGGGCTCAGCAGAGCTTTCCCGGGGGAGGATCGTGGAGAAGGGGGCTGACCCCAGGTGTGTACGCTCCTTTTCCATACAGGTGCCTGTCAGTCGGGTACCCCAAGGGGAAGATGTGAGGGGTGAGACGTGTAAGAGATTCACCGGGGAAAACGGGGCCAGTGAGCTGCCAGGCTGCCGGGCAGACCAGCCCCTGTGGGTGGCGAGAGAGGGACGGAGGGTGGGGTGGGAGAGTCTCTGACGGCAGCGCAGTCTAAGGAAGTTTCGGCAAAGCTGCTGGGGAATCCTTGAACCAAAGTCACCTGTCAAAGGAGGTTGACCTGCAGGAATGGCCCTGGTGTTCCCGCTTTGCCCGTCACCCGCCGGGAGCGGCCAGGGTGGCCCAGCGCGAAGTGAGTGCTGGATCCACAGCAGGCAGCTGGCGCTGGGTCGGTCCCACGCCTGCAGCAGGTCTGAGAGGGACCTTCTCACAGCTGCCACCAAATCAGGTGGCACCTCTCGCTGCCTCCCTAATCCTATGGTGATAGTTCAGAAATGCAAATTACATACAGACCGTTTTTTCTGTTTGCAGCTGTTCATAGACACTGACGCAAAGAACCAAACTCACTCCGTACGCGGATGGACGGAAAGGGAATTCAGTTCCTCCAGGGCCCAGGAGTTGTCTCCCTTTTCTTCCACCCTCTGCGTAGCGTTGCCCAGAATTGCTGCCAAAGCCAGACACGATGACACGTGCATCTCGCCTCAGACTGTGCACTTGCAAAATCGCACACTTGCTGGGTGAAGAGGTAACTGGGAAGACAAGTCCCCCGTTGGTTCATAAACGTGACAGGGACGAGCGCTGAGCACGCACCTGCGTTCACCAGGCGTGGCGGTGGGTGGTTCTCACAGGTCATGACTTTGAACTTCACCTGTCTTCTGCGGTCGGCGTGTGGTGCCTCATGCTACAGGCTGAGCACAGACCGGGCGGGTCGTGCGTGGGGGAAGAAGGTTTGTTCAGGGCTGAGCCCAGGTCCTCCCAGCCTGGGGCTCTCGCTCTCTCTGGTCCCACAGTGTCTGGCCCCTGCATGGGACAGTTTGCCTGACTCAAGAGTATGAGTTGTCAGCTTGGACTAGAGCTTTGTTTCGGTCAGAAATTCTAGAGTAAATGGCAGGCGGAGACCCAAGGAGGTAATTTCTTCCCCCTCCTCACCTCACCCTTCCTCAGTCGCTCACAGCGTCAGGGTGGCCCTGCCACAGCGACCTTGACACGCCCTTGTCCCGCTGGCAGGCTGTCCTCTAGTTGTCAATCCAGATTTTCACCAGTCTGACTTACTTCCTGCACTGCACTTAAGACCTTTTTATGTGAAATTCACATAAGCATCTTAAAGTGAGCAGGTCAGTGGCGTTCAGCCCATTCACAATGCTGCGCAGCCCCCGTCACCCGTCCCAAACGTGTCACACGCACAGCTCGGCCCATGTCCAGGGGGCAGCTGCCGCCGCCCCCCTCGGCTCCCAGCTCCCCACCAGCCACTGTCTCTGCGGACTGAGCCGTTCTGGGCATTTCGTAGAAACGGAGACGCATAATTCGTGGCTTTTTCTGTTTGGTTTCTTTGTCTCGACGCGATGTTGCTGCGGCTCAGCCCTGTGGCGGCCTGCGCCATCCTTCACTCCTTTCCACGGCTGAATAACGTTCCACAGTTTGTTTATTCACTTCTCTGGTGATGGACATTTGAGTTGTTTCCACCGCGTGGCTGTTGTGGATAGTGAGGCCATGAACATGTGTGTGTAAGTATTCGGGTGTCTGTTTTTCATTTCTCTGGGGTATACACCTATGAATGGAATTGCTGGGTCTTTCGGTAATTCTATATTTAACTTTTTGAGGAACTGCCACACTTTTTCCCAGGGGTTGACTCATGTTGCATTTCCACCAGCAACGTGCAAGGATCTTAATTTCTCCGTATCCTTGCACTGAAGAGTGCGAGGGCTGAATTAATCACAGGGTGGGGAAGTGGCCTCTCTGAGGTGCTTTCCCCTTTCTCTTTCACATGCAGCCTACGCAGGACAGCGTCTAGGAGGAAGGATACTACAGCATGATGCAAACAGAAATTCTGCCGGCCCCCATATATCACCATGTGTCACAACCCGGCCGAGCTCTGTGACCGTTCGCTTCAGATTGCCTCATCAGCTTCCAGATGAAGCAGCTCGAGCCTCTGCTCTCCGGCAGGCAGAAGATGAGTGACTGCGAGTTTGGGTACACCCACAGGCTGGCCCAGGACTACCTGGAGTATGTCCTGCAGGTACCGCAGCCCGGGTCGGGTCCAAGCAAGACGTCCAGAGTGCTGCAAAACATCGCATTCTCAGTCCAAAACGAAGTTGAAAAGCATCTGAAACCATGCTTGGGCAATTTCAATGTTGCGTCCGTAGATGCTGCCAGAACGGTGTTCAATCAAGTGATGGAAAAGGAATTTGAAGATGGCATCATTAACTGGGGAAGGATTGTGACCGTATTTGCATTCGGAGGTATTCTCATCAAGAAACTTCTACGGGAGCGGACTGCCCTGGATGTGGATACTTACAAGGAGATTTCTTATTTTATTGCTGAGTTCATAATGAATAACACAGGAGAATGGATACGGCAAAACGGAGGCTGGGTATGTGTGATGGAAAAATTCCTCATTGCTCTTTACTGTGAAATAGAAATTCATAGTTTCTTTGCTCATTAAAACAACAGCAAGGCACCTGCCTAATACTATTTTGCTTGGGTGGTTTGCTTTAATTTTTAAAATAAAAATATACTTTCTGGCTCATTTCCAATGAGTTCTAGAACCTTATAGCTGGAAAATTCTTGTGTTTCCAGCTTTTAGTCCCAACAGGGTAAATTACAGTAGTGAGGTTTGAACACTAACAAGGCACCTCCCGATGCATCTTCAGAACCAACAGTGCAGACACTCCGGCTAGATCTTAGCTTTTGCTACGGTTGTCATGGCAATGTAGAATTAGCACAGAAAGCATTGCTATTAGATGCTGTTATATTTAGGAATTTATCAGATTGCAAAAGACAGGTATAAAGTTTTTCAAGTTTAATATTTACAAATTGATTTTTTTCAGTATTCTAATATAACAAATTCTGGACAGTTAAAGCTTATTCATAAGGAATAATGAATGTGTTGTACCACCAGCAAGAACTTTTATTCAAGAATTTTCAAATAAAGATTCACTCTATTATCAGTGCTTCAAAAAACCAAGTCTGTCTAGGGGCCTGGCCTGGAACTCGTGCCTTTCAGAGCTGGATGTGTGGATGCTTAGCTTGCTTCCTTCTTCATTTTCCCATGCACTTAACGCTTACTTTTTAAAGCACTTCTGTTCCCATGGATCCTCTCTCCACGATTGCTACCAATCGTTTTACATGCAGAACATGCCTCTGGAGTATACTCATGGAAGCTACGCAGAGCACTTCTTTGTAAAATATTTTTATATGTAAAAATAGTACATGGTTCTTATTCTGCAACTTTTCTTTCCCCCAGGCATATTTGAGATCACGTTTTAAAGAGTGCTATGTGTATTTCTGTTGTAGGTAGATGCTGCCGAGAGGCCCTGCTAGCTGCTGGGGTAGACGCGGCCAGAAAGGTTATTTAGGTGATTTCCAGGGTTTGCTGTCGCGCACCATGCTTCAGTCTACGCGGTCTCACAGACCTTCCCTACACGCGTGTGTGTCTAGGTGGGTGTGGGTCACGGTGCACGTGCATTTCAAATGCATTTGACCCTTGCCCTCCAAGTGGCTCTGCCAGGTGGCACCCCAGGACTGATGGAGTCTCCAGGGTCCTTCCCCTTCAGCTGGACAACATTGGCTTGTAGCATCCTTCGTAATTTCCCCAAATTATTGGGCTAAAAAATACCTAGTTGATTTTGTTTCAATTCTCAGTTCCTTAATGATTAGTAAGGTTAAGCATCTTTTCACGTTGAGCCTCTTTTCATATGTTTACTGACCATTCGAAATTCCTATTCAGAGAATTGCCTGTTTATATCTTTGCCCATTTTCCTATTATTTTGTCTTTTTATATTGATTTGTGGGAAGTTTTTGAGTATTCTGGATACAAATTATTTTTATATATGCAGCAGATACCTTCTAGTTTGCTGGTTATCTTTTAAAACTATAGATTTCATGCAATATGTGTGGTAAATCTGTTGTTAGACATTTTTAATGGTCCCTGATATGGTTAGAATTTTGCTAACTTTCAAAACAATTATTTTTCCCCTTTAGTCACGAAACCAGTTATGGAGTTACATATGATTTTTGAATGTTAACTTTTCTGTAGGGCATCTGAATTGACTAGTCTTTTCCTGTGTAAAAAGTTCAAAACTTGTTAACTCTGTACTTTAAAAAAATTTAAAATTGAAACAAAACAGAACAAAACTATAGACTTCAGTCATTATAAATGTTTAATAGTTTGTTGCATTTGATTAATTTATTAATCTGTTACTAGGTGCCTTTTCCATTTTGTTTAAGGCCTTCCCACACATCTATAGATGTTACTTAAATATTTAACTTCGGTGGGGCACAGTGGTTCATGCCTGTAATCCCAGCACTTTGGGAGGCTGAGGCAGGAGGATCGCTTGAGGGCAGGAGCTCAAGACCAGCCTGGGCAATATAGCGAGGCCCTGTCTCTACAAAAAATACAAAAATTAGCTCGGCGTGGTGTTGTGCACCTATAGACCTAGGTACTCGGGAGGCTGAGGCAAGAGGATGGTTTGAGCCCAGGATTTCGAGGTTACAATGAGCTATGATCATGCCACTGCACTCCAGCCTGGGTGACAGAGTAAGATCCTGTCTAAAAAAAAAAATAAAATAAATTAACAACTTCATAATAAATTTTGTGAGCTCCTGGAACTCATAATCCACAGAGGGTGTGGAATTGTCTCTGAGAATTTCTAGAAGTGCACTTATCTTCCGGGGTGGTCCACGCGTCGGTAAGCGCGAGTGCGGCCATGTGAGCCTGGCCCGAGTGGAGCTAAAACACGCACGTTGCCGGCACACTCTCAGCCTCCCCGCAGGTCCCGAGCTCTCTGGTGGCCCCCCATGGCTGGGGTTGTGACATGACAGAGACACTCTCTAGATGTCACTTGGGAGCAGTCTCAGCACCGCTCTGCCGGCTCACACGAGACTCTGACTGCTAGTGACAGTGCTTCTCTGAGTCAGCGCACTCAGAGTGGGTTCCCTTCTTTCCACAGTGAGGGTGGCCGGCTCTGCTCGAATGAATGAATTCACTCTTGAGTGACGCATCGCAGGGGAAATGACACGTCACACGCCTGTACTGGCAGAGTCGGGCGGCCCCCGGGAAGGGGAAGAGTGGGGAAGACATTCGCAGCCCTATCAAGATGGGAGCCCCGGCTTCTCACTTTCTACCCTCCTGAAAAAAGTCCCCCAAAATTACCGATTGTAAAATACACAATCTATCATCGAATTAGGTTTTAAAAGTGCCCGGAGACGTTATGAGAAGTTTGACTGAAGACCGTGGGTGGGCGCACAGCGTGGCTGTGAGGAGCACTGACTCCGAGTTGTACCCCGCGCACCCCACGCCCCGTCCTCCGGCAGAGCCTGGCCGCACGTTCGGCGCTCTGCTCACCCGCGCTTTGAACGGTGCCTGGCACCGGGTCAGTGCTCAGTGGGTATTTCTCGAAGGAATCAAGGAATGAATAATCTCTAGAGAATGGGACTGACATCATGGTATCCGCCTATGTCTTTAAAACTCTGAGGTTCTGATTTTCTTTGGATTAGTGATACAGTACATTATATTATGCTTTAGGCTTTCTTTTTTTATTTCAGCATGTTATGGGGGTACAAAAGTTTAGGTTATGTATATTGCCCTCGCTGCCCTTCTTCGCCCCTGAATCAGAGCTTGAAGCGGGTCCATCCCCTAGACGGTGCACTTTGCACTCACTATGTGTGTATACACCCATCCCCTCCCCCCCCCCACATCTGCCTGGCACCCGATCAATGTTATTCCTAAATGTGCTCTTAGCTGATGATCAGTGAAACCAACGTGCTGGTGAGTACAAGTGGTGCTTAGTTTTCCATTCTTGGGATACTTCACTTAGTAGAATGGGTTCCAGCTCGCTTTAGGCTTCCTTGAAACTCCAGGTAGCTGAATTAACACGCGATCTCTATTCCCAGAAATAATCAGACCTGAGCACTCTTGGTTTACTGCCACATCGCTGACAGGATGTCGAATTTCTGTTTGTATATTTATTTGTGTATAATGGTTTTGAGATATATAAACAGCATCATTAAAGGAAATAGACTTGAAAAAATATATTTGAAAAGAATATTTTGAAAAGAAAAAGAAATCGCTCCCATTACCTTATCAGGCCCCCACGTAGACACCGCGTGTGATCATAATTCGGGTGGACGGAAGAGTTTCCACGTGACATTATCAGTGTTTCCCGCACGGGCTCCCGTGTTCCGTGTCAGCATCTCCAACACCTGCAGGAGATTCTGTGTCGGGATTCACTTGACGAATTCCCAGCTGTAGGCGTTTGGGTTGCTGCCCGTTCTCCCGTTAGCAATGAGGCTTCAGGGCGAATCAGGGCTGTTTCCCAGTGCCCCAGCCCGCACTTCAGCAGACGGTCTCACAGCAAATCCCCAGCGTGGCGTGGCTGGCTCCTAGGACGTGCATGTAATCACGCTGCTCGTGCACGCTGGAACACGGCACACCCACGAACGTCACCACCACCTGCCTCATCAGCACCGGGTGGCACTGCTCAAAATAGTTTTGGGTGTTTCATAGGTTTAACATAACAAGGTCAATGTAATAGGTCTAAAGACTAGTAAGATTGTGTTAAAAATGCACAATTCTTTAACTGCTAGTAATGTTGAGTTTATATACTTGTTTATAATTTATATTTTTCTTTACAATGGCCTTTTCCTTTTTAACTATTATGGTTTTGATGGTTTTCTCTTACATTTGAATGAACTCCTTCATTGTAATGTAAATAGTTCCCTAGTCTGCTGTTCTTTTAATTTTTGTTTTTTATAGTCTTTAAAAAGTTTTAATCTTCATCTAGCTGAATTGGCCAATTTTTTCCTTTGTTCACTGTCTTTCCTTTACAAGTTGAGTGTACATAAGATGACATGCTCATTGCCCAATCATAACAGACAACGATCATCGTCATAATGATAAAAATCTTTTCAGAGGGCCCCGTTATACTTACCAAACGTGAGGTCTGTAAAAATTCTAGGAAGGGAGCAACGAGGTAAATACAAACCCAGAACGCACGGGAGACACGTGAGTGTGTCCGGGCAGTGGGGGAAGAGGAAGGAGAGCCGGGAGCCCTTTCCTCCCTCTGCGAGGGCGTGACAGTGCGTGACAGCGCGTGTCCCGGGCAGGACCCCACACTCCGCACGTGGGCAGAAGGGCGCTTTCTCAGGCAGGCTTGTCAGTGCAAAGCCCCCGACCAGTTCCCACTCGCAAGGCGATGCCAAGGCACTGCCGAGCTCTCAATCTCTTCCAACTGCCGAACAATCACGCTTGGCTTGTTTTCCAGCATCAGCCACACTGGGGTACGAGCTACGAGGCAGTTGTAAGCCCAGGTTCCAGAACTCGCAAGATGCAGAGCGAATGTTTGCCAAGGGAACATTTAAAAATTTATTTTAACAATTTTCTAATCCTTCTGGTGCTTGCTTGGAAATGTCCGGAGTGGAAAGGAGAGGGGGATTTTCATTCCAAGCCAGGTCTAGGCACTGAGGAGTTGGGTAATCTTAGGTAACTTACTTTTCCCAGTCCTCAGTTTCCTTATTCGTTACAATGAGAGAGGGCATTAGGCTCAGTGGTCTCAGAGGCACTTTTCAGAGAGGAGGTATTAATATAATCCATGATTACAGATTATAAATTAATTAAATACAGTGTCCAGTTCATCGGGTTATTCTACTTTTTTCTATATTTTTTAAACTGTGTCTGATCACGAAGAGGATGAATTGAAACAGAAACAGTCACCAACCTTTTCAGAGGCTCAAAGGTGCTGGTTTACTTTGGATTTACTGCGAGTCCTCACGATGTTCAATTCAACACAGTTTACAATTAAGCACAGTTTATATTGAAATATAAATGCGTTGAAACCAATGCCAGACAACTGAGCAAGAAAGAAAGAAAAAAAAGCAGACTTTCTGTCCCCTGGAGCTGTCCTTGCTGTCTACTGTGGTGGCCACCAGTCGCTGTGGCCACCAAACAAGGGCAACGTGGCCGTCTTAGTCTGGACTAAGATGCGCTATAAGTCCTGAAAACTGATCAGATTTTGAAGATTTGGTATGAAACAAGAATAAAATATCTCATTAATTATTTTTATACTGATTACATATTGAAATAATAATATCTCGGAGATATTAAATGAAATATATCTTGAAAATTAGTTGTGCCCACTTTTTTCCTTTGTAAAACGTGGCTGCAAAAACAATAAAACTACATGTGTAGCTCAGACTGCGTTTCTCCTGGAGGGAGAGGTCTAGAACCGGAGGTAGACAACTATGATTAGAATGAACAGAATACAACTAGTGAAAGTACAGAGAAGATTTAACTATTTGCATTATTTAAATGAAAGTTGCTTTGCTTTTTATTCCAGCAGTCTCCACTGATTTAAAACTGTTAAATCTATTAACTCACAGGAACACGGCTTCGTAAAGAAGTTTGAACCTAGACCTGCCTGGCTGACTTTTCTGGAAGTTACGGGGAAGATCTGTGACATGCTGTCCCTCCTCAACTACTGACCCAAAGGACGCTCCGTGTTGTGAAACCTGCCTCATCTCCCCGACCCTAACGGGAACTATTGCCAACGGGTACCGCCACCTTTACAAACAACTTCCATGACGTAACTCGACTTTCCAGAGTTACATAAATTTTGTCCTCATTTTAATGAGTAAATTGTATTTTTCTCTATATGCAATTTGTGTCTTAATTTTTGGGGTGTGCCTGGAAATTCAGCAAAAGGGTAGAGCTCAACACGGGAGACGGGGATAGAACTGGGGGTGGTGACCAGGAAGGTGGTGCCTTTTCTGCCCCACCGTGGATTCAGGCCGTGCCCGTCACCCAGACGTCGCTCCGGTGGCAAGGTGAGGGCTGGCGGCCCAGGCTGCTGCCGTCCTCGGTGCCCGCTGCCCGGGTTTCCCACTCAGGTCCTCCCCGCCCTTGCTCACTGGCGTGCGGGGGGCGACAGACACGGCAACCGCACGGCAGGACGTTCTGGGGTGGTTTGAACAAAGGCACTTAGGGAAAGGATTCGATGCTGAGCTCTTGTTACACTTTTTTTTTTTTTTGGTAAAAATTCACAAATTAGAAAATGATCATGTTCTGATGTTTAGGTCAGCAAATCTGACTGCAACATGGGAGCCCTGAACCTTGCTCTGGACCTTCCACAACACACCCCACTCCCTCCCGGGGGCCGGCGCTCCCTCTCCCAGGAAGCCGTTGGTGGATCTAGCAAGGACACCAGAGCGCCCCTCTCAGGCCACGCGCACTCGCACAGGGGTTTCGGTTAACTGATGCTTTCCCTGGGAGGTGGGATTCTTAACGCGGGGATTAGGCCACTGGGGCGAGTCAGCAGGGAGCATCTGTGGCCGAGGTAGCTTTGGCTTTCTTATGAAACCACATCCAAGAGCCACCTACCTGTGCCACCTGGGGCTTTGGTCTTTTGCGGGCAGGGTACAACTTCACACTTTCTTTTACCTCTTCCTGCCAAGTGCCTCACCCACACCTCAGACACTTTTAATTCACGTTTTTGTTACTTGGAGCTGAGTGGTGGGAATGCACAGTCACATGGATGTAACAGGAAGTGTGTATAGGGGTGCTGTTACCTGGAATACATTTGTACAAACTCTGGCTTTTACGCTACAATTACCTCTTTAGCAATCTGTTGTTGGGAAATCAGTGGCCATTTCTGGCTTGCTCTGTGCTGGTCTTAAACTGTACCTTGCTGTGTGTTTTATCAACTTAAAAACAGTTTTATGAGCCTCAACTCTTACCCCATGCCATTCACAAAAATTAAATTGAAACAGACCACAGACCTAAATGTATGTTAAAACTATACAATGACTAGAAGAAAATATAGGAGAAAATCTTCACAACCTTGGCATAGGCAAAGATTTCTTATCTGGAACACAAAAATCCTGAACCAGAAAATAAAAAATTGGTAATATAGAATGCATCAAAATCTTAAAATCTACTCTTAAAAAGACACTGTTAAGAACTCAAACAAGGGGTGTTTGACTTCTATCTCAATAAAGCTGTTAAAAAAATCAAAAAGCAAGCCACAGAATGGAAGATAATACATAACATACTAATATCTGACAAAGAATTTACCACTAGTCTCATCAGGGAAATGCAAATCAAAACCGCGGTGAGAGACCTACAGTACACCCTCCAGAATGGCTAAAATGAAAAAGATCGACAAAGCCAAGCTTTGGGGAAAATGTGAAGCAACTGGAACTCTCCGCAGCCCTGGTGACAATGTAAAATTGTACAACTGCTTTGGAAAACAGCTAGGAAATTTCTTATAAAGTTAAACATACATTTACAGGAGGAATTGTGGAAATTCCACTCTCAGTTATTTACCGAAAAGAAATGAAAACAGGCCGGGCACAGTGGCTCAGGTCTGCAGTCCCAGCACGTTGGGAGGCTGAGGCAGGAGGATCACCTGAGGCCAGGAGTCGGAGACCAGCCTGGGCAACATAGGCAGACCCCATCTCTACAAAAAATAAAAAAAAGTAGCCAGGTGTGATGGCTTGCACCAGTTGCCCTAGTGGCCAAAGTGGGAGGATCGCTTGAGGCCAGGAGTCAGAGGCTGCAGTGAGCTATGATCCTGCCACTGTACTCCAGCCTGGGTGACAGAGCAAGACCTTGTCTAAAAACAAATAAACAAATAAATAGAAAGAAAGAAATGAAAAATGAAAACGTATGTCCATACTCTGCTATTCATAGCGGATTTTTTCATAATAGCCCCTCATTACCCTCGGAGTCCCGCCATTTGAGACGGGATGCACTCATGGCCGGGGCAGAGGCATATCCGAGGCCTTGCAGACTATGTGTAGAGGGAAAAGTGGGCCAGGAGGAAGGCCACCATCGACTGGACATAACACTGGAATCCGCCCCGGTATCCAAGATACCTAAAAAGGACTTGCCCTGAACTTGTAATGTAAGTGTTGGTCTCTCTCCCAACTCAAGGGTTACATATGCCCCTACACCCCCCGAGGAACCAAAGCTCCCCTCCCCCCGAGGACAGGGAGCACTGGGAAAATGAGAATGAAGACTGGGTAATACTAACAGCTGAGCAATCCTGTCACCAGGGCAGATAGATACTACACCTCTGTGGGCCGAGGCTAAAATCTGAACAGTGCCTGTGAAATCTGAATCTATAACTCCTGGGTAAATAACTAAGCCTCGCAGTGTAGAGGAGGAACGACCTAGCACTAACCCCACCGATCCCGACGGGAGAGGACCGCGAAAATCAGAAGGGATGGGCTGACATCCCATCCCGGGGGTTAATACTGAGTGGGTGGTGGCACAGAGGTCCAGTCCTGCGGAACCCGCAGTGGCTCTCCGGACCCTGGGGGCACCAGGGACGGCAGCTGCATCTGCAGGGGCACCAGTGGCTGTTGGACCGGTGGCTGCTGGAAGACCCCATACATTCGTGGGCCCTGGGGTCGAGGGCCCCTCCTCCCGTTTTTTGGCTGGTTAAATGTTTTAGAACGAGCACCAGGTGTGGAGGTTAAAGGCTGCAGCCAGCGTCCGTGAAGGTCCTTGACTGACCGACACTCGGAGGCTCGATGACGGCCCTTACCACACCGATGGCAGATTTCCAGTATGGAAGGCCGGGACTCCGACCGAAAGCGTGGAGGTCCCATAGAGCCGGTATTTTGGCTTTTGCACTGTCTCCGAATGTGTCCTTGTTGGCCACACTTAAAACAAGTCACTTCGGAAGTGTCCTTAGTGGCGAGGATGGCAGCTGCCAAGCTCGCATTGGTGGGAGGGCCTCCAATTTCTCTGCAAGCTTTTAACCATGCACTGAGGCCCTTTCCCTTCCAAGGGGCAATAGCATGACGACACTCTCTCGTGCACTGCTCGAAAACCAACTGTTCCACTAATGGCATAGCCGAGTCGGCATCGCCGAAAATCCTCGCAGCGCATTCCACCATCCGAGCCACAAAGTCAGAAAACGGTTCTGCAGGGCCTTGGATGACCTTGGTTAAATTACCTGCAACTTCCCCGCGATTAGGCAGCTGTTGCCAGGCTCTTATAGCCAATTGATTAATCTGGCCATAGACCTGAATGGGAAAATTAAGCTGATTATTCTGCCAACGACCCTGTCCTAAGAGCATATCGGCATCCCAGGCAGGCTGGCCCTGCTGCGCGTTCTGCCGAGCTTGATTAATACAGGCTTCTTGATATATGGATTTCCAATCTAAATATTGCCCCATGGATAGACAGGCCCGCGCGGTACCAGCCGAATCACTGGGGGTCATGGCATGCGCACTTAGCCGTTCCAGTAGGCCACGGGTGTAAGCGGCATTGCACCCATAAGCCTTGACAGCTTCAACCAAAGCTTTTAGTTGCTTGTAATCTAGGTGTTCGTGAAAGCGATGTTGATTAGCGTCCTCAAAGACGGGGAAAGCAAACTCCCTCTGTATCTTCTTTCTAGCTCGGGGAGGCACAAACGAGGTTCCGCCCTCCATATTTAGAGGGGCAGATCCCGCAACGGGAAAAGGAGGGGCAGTAGCGTACGGGGGCGGGCGATTACGCTCCGCCTCATATCTAGCCGCCGCCTCCTCCAGCTCCACCTTCTCCTGCGGAGACAGCCCCTCCTCCGCCTCGCGAGAACGCGAACGGGAAGAAGAGCGAGACGATGAAGAAGAACAGGAAGAAGAAGGACGAGAGGAAGAAGAGGAAGCCGACATGTGGAGGGAGGCCATTTTGAGAGCCACCTCCTCCATGTCCCTTTCAGGCGGCGGGCGTCCCCGCCGTTCCTGTTTACCCGCGGACTTACGTTTCCTTTCCGGCCTTTTCCTCGGCCGCCCCGGCCGAGCCGGACCCACTTTGCCTCTCTCAGACATACTATCTTGATAATCACTGAGTACTTGCTGACCTTCCCGGACCGGACCGCTGCAACGGTCGTCCTCTAAACAGGAGTGCACCAGTGCCCACACAGGGAGAACACACTCCCAAAGGGGACCAGACTCTCGGGCACGGCGAAGGTCCTGCTCTAGCTTATCCCAACTCGGAATCGTTAAAGACCCCGAGTGGAGAAACCATGGGGCCACCCGGTCCACGTCCTGCACAAAATGGCGCAGGACACGGTCAGGGATAACTAGGAGAGTTCCCCATGGGGTAGGTCACAAGCACCCGGTGCCGGCGTCAGAAGAGGGCAGGGGTCCAAAATAAAACCGCCCCAGCTGCTGTGGTTCTGAACTCACCTCCAAAGAGGTCGTCTCCGCCGGTGCGAGAAGTTCCCGGGTTTCGGCACCACTTGTCGCGCCGCACTCGCCTGCAAGGACGACGCAACAAACTGGAGTTCTTCCAACAGCAGTTTAATGAGGCATCTAGTCTAGTTACATGGCGAGAGACCCCGAACAGGAAGGACAGTGGGCTTATATACCATTGCAGGTAGTCGTGGCGGGAAGTGATTGGTAGAGGGCCCTGACAAGGCTCCCAGCAATGATTCTATTGGCTATGTGCTCACCCGTAATCAGAGACCGCTCCCAACAATAGCCCAAACTGGAAACAACCTGAATGTTCATCAACAGGTGAGTTGGATAAATACATTTTGGAATATCCACACAATGGAATATTACTCAGCAATGAAAAGGAATGGGCTACTAATACATGTGAAAAAATGGATAAATCTCAAAAACATTATGTTGAGCAGAAAGAAAAAGCCAGTCACGAAAGAGTATATAGTGTATTATCTCATTTATATGAAACTAAAAAGGACTAATATAGAGTGGCAGACACTGGGGGACTGACTGGGAAAGACTGGGGTGATGAAATATTCTGCATCTTGATTGCGGTGGGGGTTACGTGGGCGTATAAATTTGCAAAACGCATAGGGATGCACACTTACACTGGTGCATTTTACTGTAGATAAATAATATCTCGATCAAGTTGACTTGGAAAACAGTGTTTCTGTGAAAAACGGTAAACACTCATTACAAACAGTGTAAACAATACGGAAAGGTACAGAATGAGAGGAATGAAATCACGCCAAATACTGATTTCAAGTGGAATGCTGTTAATGCCGTGAATAAAATCATGAAGCACCGTGATTTTGTCCACTTGTCATGTGGCAGGACTCGGCCGTGTAAACGGAAGCCTTGCTGACACGAGCACCCTCCTCGCATGGCTCACGCCACTGCGTCAGTTGTGTGCTCCTGGAGGGCTGTCTCTTCGAGGCTCAGCTGGGCTGTTTCCAGCACCTTCCGCCACAGACGCTGCCCGGGTCGTTCTCGCTGCCTCCCCGCCTGGTTTTGCTTCTTGTCCTTCATGTTTCGGCTCAAAGCTCACTTCTTCAGGGACACCGTCCCCGGCCAGGTTAAGTTCTCCTGTACGTCTCTCGAAACGCTGGATCTCAATGACAGTGGTACGCTGGCGTGATTTCAAAGTCAGTGCACCTGCTTCCCCAGCGGGACTGAGCTGTGTGGGCAGGAGCCCGCTGTTCCCACTTACCATCTGATCTCAGAGCCTACTCGGAGCCTGGTAAGAGCGCAACAAACATTTGTTTTAAAAACATGGGAATGAACGTGCCTTGGTTCTGGAGTAGGTAGCAAATGGAGCTGGGTGAGGCGGAACGTCACCTTCTCAGTGACAGCGTGTGCTATGGTTTGAGTGTTGCCTCCAAAACTCACACTGAAACGAATCCTCGAGGCAGCGGTGTTGGGAAGTTCATCTTTAAGAGGTGATTGGATGATGAACGCTCCGACCTCGTGAATGGATTCATCCACTGGTGGATTGAGGGATTAATGGTTATCACGGCAGGGGGACTGGTGGGTTACAGGAGGAGGAGGAGAGACCTGAACTGGCGCGGTTGGCCCTGCACCATGGGACGCCCGTGCTGCCCAGGGGCTGAGAGAGTCCTCATCAGCAAGGAAGCTCTCACCAGATGCACTCCCTCGACCCTGGACTTCTTAGCCTCCACAGCTGCAAGAAATGCACAAATTCCTTTTCTTTATAAATTACCCAGTTTCATGTATTCTGTTACAAGCAACAGAAAACAGACTATTGCAGCATGGAAGAGAATAATCACTGTTTCTCACATTCTAGGAACTTTAATTATTTCTTTATTTTTAGAGATAGGGTCTTGCTCTGTTGCCAAGGCTGGAGTATAGTGGCATGATCACAGCTCACTGCAACCTCAAACTCCTGGGCTCAAGAGATCCTCCTGCCTCAGCCTCTCCAGTAGCTAGAACTACAGGCATGTGCCACCACACCCAGCTAATTTAAAAATTTTTTTTAGAGATGGGGTCTTGCTGTATTGCCCAGGCTGGTCTCAAACTCCTGGCTTCCAGTGAGCCTCCATCTCAGCCTCCCAAAGTGCTGGGATTACAGGTGTGGGCCACCATGCCCGGCCACTAGGAACTTTAGATACATAATCTCCTTTATTTGTCATAACAGCCCTCTGAAGTAGATAGTATCCCTGTTTTATTAATACTATTGAAGAAACAGTCCTAAAACCAGTAAGCAACTTGCCTGAGGTCAGAGTTGGGCAAGTGGGTCAGCGGAGGCACTGGCCTCCCCGTGGACTCCCAGCCCCCGGCCGGTCCTCACTGGCTGGGCCTCCTCCTCCTGCAGCACTTCCTCCTGACAGCAGGGTGCCACCCAGACCCTCTGCTTCCTTCCCCTCCCTAAGTGGAAATTGTGTGGCCAGCTGGTGAAACTGGTTTCCCTGCTGCCGGGGAGGGGCTTTGGTGGCCGGGTGGGTGTCCTCGTCTTTGCCCTCCCTCTGTTTTTGGGTGTCTTCCCAGAAGTATCGCCCCAACTTGCACTGACTGCCACTATTTTGCGCCTGGGAACCTTTTGCAAAGGGTGCAAACTGCCGACAGGGAAATGTTGCCTTGTAACGTCCCACAGAACATGAGAATAAAACAGACCCTCTCTTCACAACCGGAGCTCTGGGTGGTTGTTTCTGCTATTAGAGTCACGCTGCCAGGACAGGGCAGGGCTAAGTCACCTCTCCACAGCGATGGTGTTTTCTCGGATTCACGTGCCCTGTGCCACAGGCAGCAGTTGCCAGACGGCGAGACTGAGCCTGGGCTGTATTATCTCCTTCTGACTCACATGAGGTCCCAACTCATGACCTAGTTCCCTCGAACTGTGCTGAAGTGGGAGATGGATGACTGTTATCTGCGCAACAGAAGAATGCACATATCGGAAGTTCAGTGTCACAAACACCCGCAACACAATTTCCAAGGAATCCGCTTCCTACTTCAGGGAGAAGCTCCACGTGTTCTCGCCGCCATCCTATCTACCTGCCCACTCGGTCTACACTGTTTTCTCCTTCCTGCTGCGTCCGCAGGTCCAAGGCCGACCCCTGCGCTTGGCGTGAGACCTGCCCCCGCGGCCTCTGCAGGGACAGATGTCACTTCTGCACCGTGCAGTCCCCTCTCTGCTGGGCCCGCGTATCGGGACGAGCTGTGGTTTCCCACGACAGAATAAATGAAACAAAAGAAAACGGTACACGCAACCTCTCCGCTTCCCTTCACGGGAAACTCCTCCGAGAGCCGTCGGCACCTGCTGTCCCTCCTCCGTCTGTCTCGGGGACACTGACCCATCCGACTTTTGTCCCCACTGAGTTCGAGGATGAATCCTCAATCCTCAGCTTTCTGCATGTGACCTTTGACACACTGGATGGCTCTTTGCCCACATCTTACGTGACCTCTCTTGGTTCTCCCCATGTCACCGGCCGCGCTCTCTGTCTCCTCGTGTCCCCAGGCGGAACTCGGATCTCAACACTGGAGCGCCTGGCTGGTCCCCGTCACACTCACACGCGAGACGGCCCGCCCGGTCCGGGACCGAGGACCCCAGATCCTCCCCCCAGCCCAGGCCTCCCCCGACCCCCGGCGGCTGCCCCTGACGGCCGGGCGTCTCCCAAGCGCGGCAGACCCGACGTCTGAGCTTCGCGCCCGGACCGCGAACGCCGCCTGCTCCGAGCCTCGGGTAACGGCGTCCCCGTCTTTCCGCCCACGCGGCTGGGAGCCCCTTCGGTTGCGGCTCTCCTCCTCCTCTCACTGCGCACGCCCAGTCCACCGGGAAAGGCCACCTGGCTCTTTCATCAAAATGCGTCTCCGCTGCCGCTGCCCTGCCCGAGCACCCGCGTCTCTTCCACGGACGGAGCAGTGACCTCCTACCCGTCCGCGAGGGGAGACCGCAGCCCTCCAGGGACGGGTCCCCAAGTCCCGCAGTTACGCGACCGTGACTTTCTCCACTCGCCGCCGCTCCCTTCCCCTCAAGCCCCTGTGACCCCCGCACGCACGAGCGCGGCACGCGCTGGGCCGCTGAGCGTCGCCGGCGACCTCGCAGGACCCTTTCCGGCAGGGCCCCGCCTCCGGGTTCCCGCCGCGGGAGCCGCAGGGCGGGCGGCGCGTCGCCATTTGCCGCGCGGGCGGGGGCGTGGCGAGAACGGGGGCGTGGCGCGGCGGGGGCGTGGCCGGGGACGTGGCGGGCTCCGCGACCCGGAAGCGGGGGCGCCCTTTGCCCTGCCCGACCCCCGAGGGCGGGGAAGGGGGCGGCTCCGGCGAGCGATGGCGGCGGCAGCTGTGCGAGGCGCCAAGCGGAGCCTGCGGGCCGAGCTGAAACAGCGTCTACGGGCGCTGAGCGCCGAGGAGCGGCTACGCCAGTCCCACCTACTGACGCAGCAGGTGCGGCACGCCGGCGGCTGGGACCGCGGCGGACCCACGCCCGCGTGAATGCCCGGCGGCTCCGGCTTGCGGGTCCGCGCAGGCGCAGGCCAGACCCCCCGCCCACCCCCCGCGGCGCGCGCTCGTCTAGTCCGGCGCGCGCTCGTCTAGTCCGGCGCGCGCTCGTCTAGTCCGGCGCGCGTACGTCCCCCTGGGCGGGCACGTGCCGCGGCGGATCTTGGGACGTCCTCGGGCGCCGCGGCGGAGGGAGGGGCGAGAGGGCGAGGCTGAGCGGATAAGGCTGAGGGGGGCGAGAGGGCGAGGCTGAGGGGGCGAGGGCTGAGAGGGTGAGGTTGAGGGGGCGAGGTTGAGAGGGCGAAGGTTGAGAGGGCGAGGCTGAGGGAGCGAGAGGGCGAGGTTGAGAGGGCGAAGGCTGAGGGGACGAGAGGGCGAGGCTGAGGGGGCGACGGCTGAGAGGGCGAAGTTGAGAGGGCGAGGCTGAGGGGGCGAGGGCGGGCGGGCGTCGCGGACTGGTCGCGGACGCGCCTCAGTGGACGCTGGCGGCGCCGAGGGCGGCCCCGGTAGAGAGGCGGGCAGCCCAGGCGCCCTCCCTGAGGGTGAGGAGTCCGGGCCTCAGGGCCGCGACGCGGGAGGGCGCCTTAGCGCCGACGGGGACGCGGGAGCGGCGCGGGTGCCCAGGGCGGGCTCGCTGGCTCTCTGAAGTGCCGAAGGGAGGAAGTGAGGCCGCCCGCGGGTTTCCCGCGCGGGGGAAGCGGAAGGGAAACGGGCGGGAGCGCGGCTTCCCGTCGGGCACCGCCCCGGTGGCCTCGCCCTGCGTCTTTCCTCCGCGAAGTGTCACTTTTCTCGTCAGTGGAGGGCGGGTGGCGGTCGTGGCCTGTCGCGAGGCGCGGTCTGAAGATGCTAGGGACTAGTTTTTGTTGGACACCGGAGGAAAAAGGCCAGCGTCGCGCGAGTAGGCCGTGTTAGTGATTCTGTTGTGAGTCGAACTAATGCTCCGCCTGCCGCGGTGTCCTGGTAGAGACACCCGTGGCCGTTCCGAGACCTGGGGCCCCTTGGAGTCAGATTCGACGTGAAACCTTCCCGATTCCCCTGCAGCGACCCTTCCGCCACCGCTGCTGCTGGCCTTCGGGTTTCCCGCGGGTTCAGGCCGCGGTCTGGCTCGCCGCCCTCCCTGCCCTCTCCGTGGCCGCGCGGGCGGGGGTCACGGTCACGGTCACGGTCACGGTCAGGCTTCCGTCCAAGGGGAATTATTTCAGCTGCTACGAGGAAGGCATCACGGGTGCCTCAGCGGGTGTAGAGAATACAGAACCCTGTTCTTGCTGTTTAAAGTTTAACTAAGTCACAGGTGTGTTGAGCACCCACTGTGTTTACACTGCGCCCTGCGCTGCATCGCAGAGAGGCGCGAATACGATTGTTGCCCCAAAGAGGCAGAGCGCCGCGACAGGGGACAGGCGACAGGCGTGTGACTGCAGCATTGCAGAGCAGCCAGACTCGCGACACAGGCGGACGCCAGTGTCGTGGAAACGCGGCCGGGGAGGGGGAGGTGGAAGGCTGCCTATAACAAAATGTTTGGGATGAATTTCGAAGAGGAAGATGAATTTTGGTTCGTGAAGGGGAAGATGGGGTGGGGGAACGTGTGCAGGGATATTTAGGCAACAGAGGGCAGAATGCATTTTATAATAACGTGGGCTTTGGAAGTACGTAGATCTGGATTTAATTTTGGCTCCAGTTTTGTTTTTCAGAGACCGGGTCACTGTCACCCAGGCTGGAGTGCAGTGGTGTGACCATAGCTCACTATAACCTCTTAACTTCTGGTGATCCTCCTGCCTCAGCCTCCCGAGTAGCTGGGACTGAGGCATGCAGCGCCACATCCAGCTTATTGTTTCATTTTTTTATTTTTGTCGAGACAGGGTCTTACTCTGTTGCCCAGGCTGGTCTCAAACTCCTGGCCTCAAGCAGTCCTCCTGCCTCAACCTACCAAAGTGCTGGGGTTACAGGTGTGAGCCACCCTCCTGGCCTCCATTGTTTTTTAGTTGTGTGTGGCTTTGGACAAGTCTCCTGATCTCTCTGAACCTCTGGTTCCTTACCTATAAAAAGGATAATATCTTGGTAGGTCTATTGTGAGAATCAAAGAGGTGTGTAAAGGGAGGTATTCGGTGCTTTACATATTTTTGATATATACTTAAGGAGTAGTATATTCACAGCGTTTGGATAATGGGTTGTGTTAAGAAAAAAAAATAGGGAGACCAGTAAGGGGCTGTTGTGATAATTCAGGTGAGAGGTTATAAAGATGCGAACTAGAGCATAGACAGGGAAGATGGGGGTAAGGAGGTGAATGGGAGACCATGTGATGAAAATCAGCAGGACTTGGCAACTGATTGGATAGAGGTTGAGAATATTGGAAGGGAAGGGGAGTCACCTATGATTCCAAAATTTAGAGCTTGGGACAGTGCTGTTTAGCATTAGTAGGCATAAGGAATGTAGGAGTTGGAACAGATTTTTGGAGGGGCATGGGGAAAATAAAGACGAATTCAATTTGATTTCTTTGTCCATAGGAAATTAGAATTCATAAACTCCAGGTGTGAATAGTGGTTTATATAGAGGCAGAACTGCTGTCTGCAATAGAGTGACAGCTGAGAGATGGCCTCAAAGGAGGAGGGAGAAAAATTGGAATAATTTTACCTAGTAATAACTACAGTTTTATCCCACATAAACAGATACATACATACAAGGAATATGTTTTACAATTCTTACCATATACAATGTACTTTAATATTTTCTTTTATAGTTTATTTAAAAATGCTGATTTGTAACGTACTATTGATTTTATGACCAGTGTATCATGGCCCAAAACATCAGCATACCGTGACTAGAACCGTGTTTTGCCATAATGAATGCTCAATAAAGGCATTAAATGATGTGTTTTATTAAACAAGCATATTTTTTCTTGTTGGCACAGCACCTTTTATATAACTTAGGAATTTATTAGACAAGTAATGTGTGGTAAAGAAATTCAGCTTTATGCCATGTCTTGACTCCCTCAGTAATTAAGATGAGTAAATTAGTGCACCTTTACTCACTTTGTTTTTTGCTGCATCTGCCAGTTTCTGACATGTATATTATTATACTTATGTTGTCAAGTTTTATAATATTTAAACTCTTTTCTGTAACTATAGTGACTCTACTGAGCAGTGTTTGTGCTGATTTCCAAATTTGAAATTCCAGAGAACAGTATTTACAGTTTTTTATGTCAGTGGTGTACTCTGTGGAACCAAGTTGTGTGATTGAATATATAAGAAAGTACATAGAATTTTATGTCACCGGATATGTGTCGCTAGGAGGGGAATGTTTCAAGTGTCAATACCAAATATTTTTTCTTTTACCCTAGAATTGCTCAAAATCATGGCATGTTTTACTTCATTCCTATTTGGAGCATAATTCTAATTTCTGTATTTTTCCAGGAGTTTTTGATTGCCTTCATTTTTCTTTTTTGGCAAAACAAGAATATGCCTTTATCGTATCAATAGATTCTTTTTCATTTTATCTGTTAAAATAAATCCACTTTCTTTTTGAAAGCACTCCAGCCCCTGCTCCGTCTGGTCTGGTTGCCTTCTGGCCCATTACACAGCATTGCTTGGGGTCCTCCTCATTCCACTTCCGAGTTAGGGCTTTTCTTAAGTCCAGTGTTTTTCTCTTTGTGGTATTCTTTTTATTTCCTCTGTCTTAGTGTATCTTCAATTTTTTTTTTTGAGAAAATATCTGTGGGTGTGGGTAAACTTTTAAATTCTTTATTCAATAGAAAGTGTTTTACCCTCATATTTGATTGATAGTTTCAATTTCTAATTTATAATTATCTTTCCTTGTTCTACTCAGCACCCATGACCCCCATTCAATCTGGAGACTGATGTTTTTTATTTATCTATTAGTATGTCTTTGATTATTTCTTTTCCTTTGTGTCTTTCTGGAATTCTTGTTAATGAGATAGTAAAAAATCCTCAATCAGTCTTCTATATCTCTTAACTTTTTTTTCTCATTTTCCCTATTTTTGTCTTTTTCCCCTATTCCAAGTCTTTTTCCTAAATTGTTTTAATTTTCCTAATCACAATTTTAATTTCCAGTGATTATTTTTTAATCTTCTGATTGCTTCCTTTCCATAGCAGTCTGTTGTTGTCTTATAGGAACAATTATCTTCTTAAATTTGTCTGAGAAAACTAATTAGAATTTCAAAAAATTCCCTGACTATCTCAGTTTCCTGCTGGGTCATTTTTTTCTCCACCCACCCCCCCTTTTTTTTTAATCCTTGTATTTTGTATTTTGGCTTCCAAGATGTTTGATGACCCTTTATTGTCTATGCATAATTATGAGAAGGCTTGGTAACCAGTGGGGTTTCCTCTGTTGCTTTGGGATTCCAGGGGAGGAGTGTTGTGGTCTGCTGCTGTTTTATCTGCAAATACTGTCTCATCCACTCTCTGTCTTACATAAATTAGTCAGATCTCTGTTGTCTTCTCCTCAGTGCTATAATGGACTTTCTTTTTCTGAGCTTCTTTACTTTCATATAAATGGGATTTGAGGAAGGAAGATAATGTGTATGCACAGTCTCACACTGAATTTTAACGGGTGTTTATTACTGCTTATTCAGCTCTTGATTTTCTGTATTCTGCTTTAAAGAGAACAAGAAAGACACTTAACTTTCTTACATAACTTTCACTTAACTTGGATACCAAAAGCCCTAGGCCTGCCCAAGGTCTGGATTTTGCATTTCCTTTCTTTGCCTGTTTCAGGCCTCATAAGAGCTTTGTAACTTCACAGAAAGCAAGAGTTCACTTCCTTCCTTAGCACTGGTTTGATGGGCTCTATCTACTTAATTTCTGTGTTTCCTTTTCATTAGGAATAACTTGATCTGTACCTGTATCTTTCTGCCAGTCATATTTATAAGCTGATTTGCAGTATTTTTTTCTACTTAACTTAGAGAACAGGGAAGAACAGAAAAGGAGGGGCAAAAAAGAAAGCTAAGGGCTAACTTCTGAGTCTGGGTAAGTTCCTGAGATTGTTAACTTTTCTGTGGTAAGCAAAGCTCAGCCTCCTGATTCAGCCTAGTGAATATGGTTTCTTTCACCAGGATCCTCCCTTCCCACCTGGCATCTTTGTGGACGTTTTTGTTTTTTTTTGTTTTTTTTTTTTTTGAGACAAAGTCTCACTCTGTTGCCCGGGTTAGAGTGCCGTGGCGTAAGCCTAGCTCACAGCAACCTCAAACTCCTGGGCTCAAGCCATCCTTCTGCCTCAGCCTCCCGAGTAGCTGGGACTACAGGCATGTGCCACCATGCCCGGCTAATTTTTTATATATATATTTTTAGCTGTCCATATAATTTCTTTTTTTTTTTTTGAGACAGAGTCTCACTTTGTTGCCCGGGGTAGAGTGAGTGCCATGGCGTCAGCCTAGCTCACAGCAACCTCAAACTCCTGGGCTTAAGCGATCCTACTGCCTCAGCCTCCCGAGTAGCTGGGACTACAGGCATGTGCCACCATGCCCGGCTAATTTTTTCTATATATATATTTTTTAGCTGTCCAGATAATTGATTTCTATTTTTTTAGTAGAGATGGGGTCTCACTCAGGCTGGTCTCAAACTCCTGACCTCGAGCGATCCACCCGTCTCGGCCTCCCAGAGGGCTAGGATTACAGGCGTGAGCCACCGCGCCCGGCCATATAATTTCTTTCTACTTTCAGTAGAGACGGGGTCTTGCTCTTGCTGAGGCTTGTCTCGAACTCCTGAGCTCAAACGATCCACCTGCCTCGGCCTCCCAAAGTGCTGGGATTACAGACGTGAGCCGCCTCGCCCGGCCTTTGTGGACATTTTAACATTCATTTAAACAGAAGAATTTTAGGAAACAGGATGAGAATGATAGAGCTAAGAGAAAATTGTAAGGCATGTTCTCTGCCTCAGGGAGTTTATGGACTGGTTCGGGACGCTATATTTAGGGCATATGAAACAATTAGTGATCTAACTCCTGCAGTACAGAATTATTAGGTTGTATGTTAACTCTAAATGTAGTAAGGGTTCTGCACCCATTAGGAGAAGTGAGGGCTGGAGTTGGGCTTTAAATGGGTAGACTTTAGGAGTAAAGAAGCCTGACAGTCCAAGGTATGAAGAAGCTTGTGGGAGCCGACGTTCAGAGATAAAGTGAAGACTCTAGGAGAAGCAAGTGGAATGACTGAAGGTTACCGAAATGAGTAGGTGGAGATTGAGCCTCGTTCTCAAGACAGACAGCTGGTCCCCACAGTGATTACAGCGAATTCTCATCCCTACCAGAGTGGGCACACCAGAAAGGGGTAACGGGATCGGAGAGGTCAGCGTCAGGGCCCGAGCTCAAAGTCAGGCTCAGGGACGCAGCGCTGTCCAACCCACTATATCACTCTGCTTTGTTCTGGTAGTTAGAGAAGTTGGGGAAGGCTGAGAGAAAGGAGGGACTGTTCAGGGGAATTGCTTGTTTTTAAAAGTGTGATCTTGGAAAATATAATTGCCACCATTTCCCATTTAGGTGATCGCCCACAGCCAGTATCAAAAGTCCAAAAGAATTTCCATCTTTCTGAGCATGCAAGATGAAATCGACACAGAAGAGATCATCAGGGACATTTTCCTGCAAGGCAAGGCCTGCTTTATCCCTCGGTACCAGTTCCAGAGCAGTCACATGGACATGGTGAGGTTAGCGTCACCCGAGGAAATCTCTTCACTTCCCAAAACATCCTGGAATATTCATCAGCCTGGTGAGGGAGACGTTCGGGAGGAGGCCTTGTCCACAGGTGAGTGTTACAGTGTTAGAATTGACTTCCCAGGATGTCAGACGGTGACAGGTTGTTAGATCTCTGATCCACTGTTAGCTGTGGGCCAGTGGGAGTTGCATTTCTCACAGGGATGAATATGAATTTCACTTACATTCCAGGACACCCACATTCCCTGGCTTGGAATGTGATGCCTTCTGTAAGCTGTGAGGTGTAAACCATAGTAGTGAGGTACCACGGTATTGTTGGCTTCTTAGACTCTTGCCCAAGCTTGTGAGTTGAATTATACATTTTCCCTGAATAACTTAGTTATTTTCAGTGGTTTCAACTATGGTCTGTGTGGTGATGAGTGTACTATTGTTGATGCCAGTGAACATTTATATCTCCAGTTCAGACCTAACTACCTTCTGGATATCTTTGCTTGGATCACACAGACACATTTCAAACCCGACATGCTCCTAGCTGAGTCCTGTTCCCCTCAACCCCAACTACCACGTGTTCGTCTCAGTGCCTGGCATCACCAGCATGTTGACTGTGCCAGAAATCTCCAGATCGTCCTGGACGCTTCTCTTTCTGTCATGCCCCATGTGTGGTCTATTGCCAAGTCTCGATGATTTTATTTATTGCATATTTATTTACTGCATCTGTCTGCTTCTCTCCAGCCCACTGCTACTACTGCATTCTAAGCTGCCCTCTTCTCTCGCCTGGGTTACCATAACAGCCTCCTGACTGTTCTTCCTGTCCACATCTTGCCTCTTCTCCTCCCTCTCAATCCAGTGTCTAATAGTAATTGACACATTTCCAAAATGCAAAACCTGCTACATCTGTGCCCCCCTTTGAGTGACTTCTTCTTGCCCTTAGATTGAAGTAAACACTCCCTAACAAGGCTGTTCCTGACCCTGGTCCTGCTCCTTCCATTTTCACATCTCTCTACCCCCTACTTCATAGTCTAAGTTCCAGCCACTCTGAATAGCTGTTTCCCAACCCTGTTTTGCTTTTTCTACTACTTGATCTTTGTGCATGCTGTTCTCCAGCCAACAGCTGCTTGGGAGATTTTTTTCATTATCAAGCAAAGAGGTGAAACCAAAAGGGTACTATTTTTTAATATAATACCTCAAACCCGTCTTAGGGGTATATATTTTTGACTAAGACTTATATGATTGCAAACAACCCCCAGCACAACTTTTTGTGGCTTTCTTCCAATTTCTGCTCCTTTCGATATAACACCATAACCTGTAAAATCAATATGACTGTGCTCGCTTTGGCGGCACATAAACTACAATCAGTATGGTGGGCTGGGAAGGGGCAGGGTCAAGGAATCATAGCAGGAGAGGGAGTGTACACCTCGCTACTTTCACTTCCCCTATGGAATCCAATCCCGGGCTTTGGTGGAGTTTAGGCACCAAAAGCACCTTCAGACCTACCCGCCTCGTGTCCTGCTTCAGCAGACCGTATGGATGTCAGCCTGATGGAGCTCTTTCATGTCTTGAAGGGGGGAGAGTGCGAGCGTTTTAAGACAGTGAGGTAATAAGGGAGTACAGAGTGTTTTGGGGAGTAGCCTCGGCTTATAGATAAGGAAAAACAGGACATTGTAGGCTCTGACATTGTTCAAGTTTAATGCAGCTACTTCTCCAGACTCACAGGCCTAAGGGTGGAGCCCAGGACACTTTCCTAATTCCGGGGACTGTATGTCAGCAGCTCCTCCCATGTTCCCATCGTCTCCGTAACACGCCTGGTGATGGATGTTCTGCTTGGTGTCCTCCAGCAATCAGTTCCTCTAGGGCAGCCCATTCCTTTTAAAACGGCTCTGCCCCTTCTGGAATGTCTTCCTTAGGTTGAGCTAAAATGTGTCACTTTGAACCTCCATAACATTCGTGCTATTTTTATTCAAGTACAACAGTGGGAAGGGTAAGGAAGAGGCACGATCTTCTTCTTAACTTAGTTGTGCTTCCTGGTTAGGGTGAACTGAGTCCAAGTAAATGAGCTAACTCATTTATGTATGCTTTTTAGCACATCATTTGGCATATATGAGCTATTCAGTAAATGGTAACTATTACTGATTTTAAGCAAGGAAGGCAGAATTATTGATTGTAAGATAAACTCATTGCTAGCCAAGTATTTAACGTTTTGATAATTTTCAGCAGATATTATCACATATCTACTTTGTGTCAGACACTATTTTAGCTCTGGAAAGATAAGATTCTGGCTTCAGGGTACTCATACTTTGGCTGGGAGAATGTATGTAAAAAGAATATCCCAACCTGTACTATATGTCAAATGTAAGTGTCAAATGAAAAGATACCAAATATTAAAAACAGAAGTTCAGGGGCTGGTCCTGCATAGAAAAGCAGTCTACCGAAAAAAAACTGATTGTTCATTTTTATCTCCTCCATAGCATTTATTCATGCTGTATTAGTGGTCCCACTGGCTTTTCCCCCCATGTGTTTTTCTTTGTAGATGCTTGCGACCTGGTTGCAAAGGAATAGGGGGCTGTAGCCATAGTTCTCGAGCCTGCAGTCTAGGGGCCAAGGCCCTCTGCCGTTGCTTATGGAAGTGTCTGAGTGGGCAGTCTCTGCTCTTTGTTACCTCATAGCATCGCACTCTGCACTGTGGATTTCTGCCTGCATCAGCAGCTTCAAATGTGGCAATTTCAGTGCTAAAGCATAAATCTAGCTTCACAGTGTTTGGGACAAGCTGATCAGAGCTCAGATTGTCCTTGGTGTAGCCTTTGAAGTCTGTTTATCTTTCTGGTTTGCTTACGTTATCGCAGCTTAGAAAAGAGTGAGCTTTGGTGTCCTCAGCTGCAATTATAAGTTCCTAAGCAAAAATTTCACATGGGGTATTCTTACATTATGTGTACAGCAAAATAAACAAATTGGTAAATGAAACAGAGGATCTGTCTGTTTATTGAATTTATCCTCAAAATGAGGGATGCTTGGGCAATTTTTCTGTTGCAAGTATATAATCTTATTCAGCCTGGTTTAAACAAAAACAGGATTTTATTGGCTCAGAGGCTGAAAGGATCAGTGTCATTAGGAGCTAGTCTATCTCTTCCTTTTGACTCTGCTTCTGTCTATGTTGGCTTCCTTTTCTGGTGCTACATGGTGGCCCATGGCAGCTTCAGGTTCCATGACATCCTTACAGCTAGCAGTCCCAGGAAAAAAAGCAAGTCTGTTTTTTAGCAGTCCCAATAAAGTGCTCATCCTGACTCTCATTGGCCCAAGTGGCCGTCCTACAGTTAATCTCTGTGGCCAGGGGCATGGAATAGGCTGGCCGACTCAGGCCTGGGGCTTACATTCCCGTCCCTGTGACCAGGAGGGAAGGATGTGCTGACTGACTTAGACTAGGTCACATGTCCACCTCTGTGGCCCTACTCAAACCACTGAGCTGAGAGCAGGGTGGGAGTGATTCACCACAGGAAAAATAGATGCTGTTTCCAGAGCAAGCGGGGAATGGATCCTGAGAGAGTGAAAATCAAATTCACCTATGCTGTCAATCATTTTTGAAATTCATAGACTATAACAGGCTCTTTGCGGTCATAGCTTTGTCCGTGCTGATTTTTAATTTCTGACCTTTGTGGAGGCTTTTTGGGAATTTATATCTGTGTGGGTAGCTTAAATAAATGATTATAATGAAAACTTTCTAGTCCCCAACCAAAACATTTTAAAGTAATTGAATGGCACCCTTTCAAGGACAGAGTCCACAACCCTTCTAGGTTGTTCATGGTCAGTACTTTTGGGGGAGCTATGACGGGCTCACTGTCAGTAATTCACGCTGACCTCCTTTCTGTCTGTGCTAGGGTGGCACGGCCTCTGTCAGGACAGAATAAAGACAGTGGGTCTGGATTTCGTCAAGGTATTTGACGGAGTCATAATATCCTTGAGGACAGGCTGAAGAAATCTGGATTGGATCATGGCGCTTTATTCAGAAACTATCTGGTGGGCACCTAGTCTGTGCACAGAGCCAGGGGGACATAGCAGGAAACAGCACGGCCTGGTCCCCAGCGCTGTGGCGGTACCAGCCTGTGGTCCTCACAGGGGCAGGTTTGTGCAGGGCCCTGCAGGGCTCTGTCGTGCTGTCCTGTTCAGCTTTTTGTGGAACTTTTACCTTTTTTCAGTTTTTGTTGAACACTTAGATGTCCCACTGTCTTTTTATTTCAACATGTCTGAATTCATTCTTACCATTCTCTTTGTGCTTTCCACATTTCTGTTTGTAGCCACTTTGTGAGCATGAAATTATCCTTGCCTCTTTTTCACCCAGCCAGTTATCAAGTGTTACCAGATTTTTATTTGTAATGTTTTTATCACGTCTTTTCTAATTCCAGTGTCGGGGCAGTCCTTTGTCTGTCCTGTGATTCTTCGTATCTCTTCCATTGGCGTGCCATTGCAGGAATTTGGGGTGACCTTCCTCTCTGGACAATTGGGAACGTTGCCTCCTGAGTGAGGCACTATGGGAGGCAGAGCAAACCCTTACTGTCCTCGTCCTTATTTCATCTTCCTTGTCTTCCGATGGGATAGCTGCGGCCCAGGGAGCTCAGGTGACTTCCCCAGGGACACGCGGGCAGTTGACGATGCAAGGTCACCCAGTGCTGTTTTCTACTCCAGTGCTCTTTGTTTCTTTTCTTAGAACCTCGTTCATGAAGACTTCTTTGCCACCTGGATTTTCTTTCTTTGTCCCGACAGCGTGCTGCATTAAAACCATTGTTCACAAAACAGGTACTCTTGGTAATTGTATTCACGGGAACATTGTCATATCTTCCCAAGGAAGAGCTTGTACTGAGTCACATATGTCTAAAAGTACACTGGTTGTGAAATGAAGGTTTCTTTCAGTTGTTTTGTATTCAACTAAATACACAGGAAGAACAATTACTGCTTTCATTTATAATAGGGCCTTTCATTTGAATGATAAGTGTACCCATGATAGGCTTCCTTGGACCTTTTCCAGAATTGTCTATTTTATCTTTTGCAGCAGCAACTTTAGAATATATCCTCATTACAGAGAATGGTAATTTACTCCTTGTTAACTCCCAGCGCATTAAGATTAAAAGATACTTCATTAGGGGTTGTGGCCTGTTGTTCTTGCCAAGATGGGCCATCCTGCTAAATGTTCTATTCAAGCATAATGAGTCATTGAAGGTACTGTTGAACACTCAAGTATCTTTAAAAGGACTAACCCAGGTGACCTAAAACTCTCTACTTACAGAACTTCAGGTGTTTAAACTACTTTTCCAATTCAATTTTTATTTTATTACTTTTAATTGAGACATTAAAATGTCTGTTAGGTTTATGTATGTTTCTGTATACATTCAATTCAGAGAAAGGGCAGAATTTTTAAGGGGAGTTTGAATTAGAAAAAATAAATTCTTTTTAAGTTTATTCTTTGCGTTAAATCTCAAGCTAGGATGTTGAAAACCTGTGTGTGAATAAATGCCGCCGTGGGCTTGTGTGCTTTCCCTCCCCAGTAAGCTCTGTAATCCTCTGTGTTTCTAACTCTGCGTCGGTCCCAGTCTCCGTCTCTGTCTCTCTGTCCGCAGGAGTTACGGAACAGCCCTGTGGCAGGCTCGGGGACCTTCTGACCCCCAGACTGGAAGAGCCTCAGTCGCATTCACCTGTTCTATGGGCAAGAGCCAGGGGCATCTATTTCTTTGAATCCCGTTGCAGTGAAAACACCCCTGTAAACTTCTTCCTTGTAGCATTCTGAAAGGCCGTAAGATGGATTCTTCTTCATCAAAATAAATCCTGTGATTTTCACTTTTTGAGGGGTAAAATGAGTTATAACATGTTCTTCTTTCCAGACAAATGAGCTAGAGAGTTTTCGCCATGAACAATCAGGACAAGAGATGATTTGGGGGAAGCTGTGCCAGTAAATGAAATTCGCCTTTGCCTCGAGTGACTTTGGCAAGCTTTGGGGTGAATTCTCTGTCCTGGTTATTGCAGTGACCTTCTGACAGGCCACCTGTCTTCAAACACTTATCTTCTCAGTCTCAAATTCCTGCCAAAGTGACCTTAAAACTCAACTAGATCGAATCACTCCACCACTTGAAAACTCTGCCTTCATTGCTTAGAAAATAAGTCCTGATTCTGTAGCAAGGTTCAAGGAAGAGGAAAAGATATTTTCCCAACCCCCTTTTCTTTTTGGGATGGTCTCTTTGCCTTTACTCTTTTAGTTTCTTAACCTGAAATTTCGATCTTCTTCCTCTGCCTGATGGAATAGTAATCATCCCTTAAGGTCCAGCTTCAATGTTGCCTCCTCCAGAAGTCTTAGATTTCTTAGTCAAATTTAAACACTTCTTCCTTTGTATTTCTTCCTGTGTTATGATACCTCAGAATGCTTTGTGTTACTGGAGTTACTTTATTATATCCCACATGTGTGAGTTGAAAGGTTTGTTTTTTTTCAAACTTTACTGTTTGTAGGGATTAGGAGCCCACCACTTAACAGGGAAACGCTTTACATTATAGGCCCTTCGGTAAAAGGTTAGAAAGTTATTCTCTATATTATGCTTATGCCTTCATGTGACTTTCACCCGCAGTCCTCCTGGCCTTTAGACAAACATAAATAGTCTGCAGACATTTTCCTTATAAGTTTGGGCTCAAAGCAGTACACCAGTGAACATGAAGTGTACCACCTTTTTCTTCACTAAGTTAAATATCCTTTTAGGTATACGCCTGATAACCATATGATGAATGAATGACTGATAGTAACTGCAACAAAATGTAAATATAATGGCACATAATTCATCAATGTTTGTTTTTTATGCTAATTATTACTACAAAATCAGTTTTGCATTGATTAATTATCTGTAAGTGAGCAGAACAAGCTAAATGTTCTTAGAATTTTAATTAGAAATTTATGCTTCACATACACATTAGCTCTAGTAATTCATTAATGACTAAGCATCTTTAATAAATGTGATTGGAAAACGTCTGTTGGTTTTTATAATGAATATTATATTTTTTCTATTTTTTTCACTCAATTTATCTACATTTAAAAAATGGAAATATTTCTGAATTTGGTGGTTATAACAAGCTACAAGAGAAAAAAAGATTTAGATGGATTATAAGAAAAATATCTAATTAAACAATAATGGGTGAAAATGGTATTATAAATTTGTTATATGTGACGTATGGAACTATACATATAGAGGCATACAGAAAACTTCAGTGTCCCTTTGTTTATTTTTTGCCACACAATTTTATTTCTTTGGGAAGAGCCATTGAGAGTTTGGTTTTCTAAAATCGCCTCAGTAGTTAATTGATAATGGCAATCAACTAAGAATTGTACTTCATTTATGTAATTTGCTAACTTTCAAGTTCTTATTAATTTGAGAAAGGAGGAGGCTGGGCTCAGTGGCTCACACCTGTAATCCCAGCACTCTGAGAGGCCAAGGTGGGAGGATCACTTGAGGCCAGCAGTTTAAAACCAGCCTGGGCAACACAGTGAGACGCCATCTCTACCAAAAATAAAAAATTAGCTAGGCATGGTGGTGCGCACCTATAGTCCTAACTACTTGGGAGGCTGAAGCAGGAGGATCGCCCGAGCACAGGAGTTTGAGGCTGCAGTGAGCTATGATGAGATGACACCACTGCTCTCTAGCCTGGGTGACAGAGTGAGACCCTGTCTTAAAAAAAAAAAAGTAAATAAAGAAGACAAAGATAGTGATGGTAGCCCTGATAATATACCTAAACTACCTTGAGTAGGAATATTTAAAAGATATATTGGATTATTTTTATCCTGCAGAAACTGTATTTCATAGGAGAGGTGAGTTAGGTGCAGGCTGGGGTAAACTATGGGAAGTAACATAAATTGTTGATGTATGTAGTTTTGAAAATTTGCCTTTTTGATATCAAAAGAGTATATTTTTATCACTAGCAATTCTTGAGGTTGTATGTGCACTGAGGTTCCTATGTGTGCATGTTCGCTGACGAGGTCGCAGTCTGGGTCGTGCCCGCTGAGGAGGCCCTGCCCGTCTGGAGTCTCTGGAGTCTGCCTGGCTCTGGCACGAAGTTGCTGTCTGTCATCCTCCCATGTGGAAGCCTCCACATCAGCTCCCTTTTTGTCTTTGGGTTCTGCCCAGATCCCAGCTCCTGGCAAGAGGTTTCCCGTGACGCTGTCTGCAGGACTCTCTTTCTCAGTGCTGTTTTCAAACGCCACTGGTTACCTCTGGGAAGGATAGATTAAAACTCTTCCTTCAGAGTGACTGTTTGGACAAAACTCTTAGGAAGGTGGAAGAGACAATCGGGGTGGGGGGAGCAGAAACTTATGATAAAAGGAAACGCTTGACCTCAAAACAGTGGTCTGGAGCTGTGATCAGGGCCTCTCAGGAAGAAAACACAAATCCCTTCATTCATGAGGACTGTACGTATTTCTCCTGCTGGATTTGTTCCTAGCCATTAGCTTCTCAGATATCATCATAGCTCACACGGGCAAAACTGCTCCTGTTCCCCCTCCTTTTTTTTTTTTTTTTTTTTTTAAATTTCTAAGACTTCAAACTGTAGTGATTTTTCTCTCTTATCTAAAAGAAGTTTAGGTTTGTCCCATATTGATGCGTCTAATTGGCTCCGTTAGAGATTATGTGGTTGGTATTCAGGCTCAGGTAGAGAAAGAAGGGAAGGATTGGAGTTTGCTACAGTTTATTTGCCTTGATGAAAGCTGCGGTAAACTGAGGGGAGAAGGGAGCAAGGGATTATTATTGGCAACTGCTGGAGTGAACTTTACCACTGTATGAAGAGTTTGTTTTTTGTATAGTTGTTTGTTTGCTGCATAGCCCCAGATTTCCAGGGGCAGAAGCTCCATAGAGTGGAGCCTTTATTAGGAATTGTGGCCACACTCACATTCTGCGTAGCACACTGGGATGAGGGCTGAGCCGGCCTCGTTCATTAAATCGACTTTGCATTAGATGTCCAAGGCCCTAGAAGGGTCAAGATTTGCTTCTTGGCTGCTTGCTGCCCAGGGACCATTTGTTATGTATGTATCTGCTTCTCCTGGCTGAGGACTTGATGGACGTTCTTGCAGTGGATTTCTTCTGGCTGTTCCCAAGGCAGACTTATCTTTGGCATGTGACTCATTATCATCTTCCGTTTTTTGTAAATTATATCTTGTAGAAATACCTCAAAGTTTCTGACATAGATATGGCATCCTTCTCTGGTTTCTAATAGTAATAGATATTTTCCCCAAATTTATTTTCCTTTGTTCATTTCACTGGGAAAGTAGAAAGTCAAATATGTGTGCTAAGGTCTTTCTTTTGAATTTTAAGATTTATTTTTTAACAATGACCATTGTACAAGTTCAGGTGCATTTGCACTTAGTCTTCTTGTAATAGAAATTATGTATTTTTACAAATCAAGATTTTCTTTGTAGTGGTGGGAGTTATATTATTGATAACATTTTGGATTTATCTGCAAATGGTTACTGCAGTATTTTCTTTCATTATGAACCTCTCCCCCTGAAACAAACAGAAAGCACATCACATTTGGAAATTTGCCTGGAATAAACTGTTAACTTTTTTGGGTAGGTTTTTTTTTGTTTTATTTTGTTTTTTACTTTAGAAAATTGTAAATGCCAGGCATAAAAATATCCTCTATTCCATCTGCCAAAAAGAAAGCAGAATTAGGTAAGTGAAAATCAGGATCTGAGCCCAGTAATCAATTATATTATACATTCTGCCTTTTGCTTGTCCTTTCTACAATGTTTTAGTGGTTCACTCATTTGTGTAACATATATTCTGAGTCCTACTATGTGTGACACTGTGCCAGGAACAGGGACTAAGTTGTCATAAGCCTTGGTCCTGTTTATAAGAGTCAAGTTTCTTATGCTCTATTGAAGGAAGCATCATGAAGTATGTAAAGACCTATGAAAAGCTCAGTTTCTAGACATTTAATCCTGATGGGGTTAGAAAGTGAGGCAGAAGTCTCCCAAGGAGCTTTTTGTACCGAGGCAATGATATGGGTAAATTACTAGTAGCTACCGTGTGAGTGTACTAAGTACTAAGCATTATGCTAAGGGCTTTTACATGTGTAAGCTCATTACTCATCGTGACTACGCATTGTTATCCTAGTTTCACAGACATGGAACGTGAGTCTCAGAGAGAGCGTTATTTAGGGGTGTGCCGCAGGAAAAGGCAGAGCCAAGAGTTCCTGCCAGGTCTGCTTTCTCCAAAGGTGTGCCCATGTGGTAGGGCACGCTCTCTCTCCGTGCTGCCATCTTGCGCCATGGGTGTGGGTAACGGGGGCTTGCTGCACCTGTCAGTTAGATTTGGTTGTGTATGGCAGGAAACCCCAAAGTAACAGTGGGGTACTTGGGAAAGAAGTCTGGAGTAGTGTTAATAGTCTTCGGCTGTTGTGAAGGCTCCACAGTCGTCAGGGACAAATCTTGCCACATCTGCCGTGTGGTCCAGCATGGCATCTCAAGCTTCAGCTCTCAGCTCCAAATTCCAGGCAGCAGGAGGGAAAATAGAGTGATGGGGGAAAAAGAGCATCCCTCACCTGGTAAGTCTCATTTGGCAGAACTTGGGCACAAGGCCACAAGTAGCTGTCAAGGAAGGTGAGAAATGTAGTCTTGCAGTGGGATTCGTGGCTGCCTGAATAAAGTCCTGGTTCTGCTACTAAGGAGGAAAAGGGAAGGGATGTTCAGGTGGGCAGCCAGCAGCCTCGTTGCACTTAGCTCAAGGCAGGTTGTGGTTTGGTGGATGCCACGGGCTGAGCTGAGGCCGGAGGTCATGCGTCTGGGGTTTGAACTTTATTTTGTAGGTGCTGGGGATTATTGAAAGGCTTCAACTAGGTGAGTGACATGACCAGCTCTGTATTTTGGACAGGTTGTTCTGCCTGCAGTAAGGAGGACAGGCTACAGAGGATGAAGGCCAGAGAAATGGGGAGCAGGGCATCTTTGGGAACCTGATGGGTTAGAACGGGTGAGAAATGATGGCCGCTTTTAGAAATGGAGAGGATGGTGTGAGTTCTGACACGTTCAGGATGCAGAGTCTCCAGGCCTTGGTGACTGACCATTTGAGGCTGCGAGGGACAGTCTGGCTTTGCCATCTGGGTGCAATGCTAACAGAGGCAGAGAATGCAGGAGGGAGAGTAGGTAGTGGTGGTGGTTGGGGGGCAAGTAATAAACCCTGTTTGAGGTGGCTCTGGGGCCTCCAGCAGATGCTGGTAGGCAGCTAGTTGGATGTGCAGATCTGGAGGTCAGGACGTAGGGCATATTGATTCAGGAGTCATCAGAGTAGGGTCATGGAGTGAGCCCTGCGTTACAAACAGGGAGCCTGGTTGGTTTGTAGAAGTAATTAACTTCTGGCAAATACGGGGCAGACCCATATTCACTTCCCTTCCAGATGAGGTTGAATAAACATTCAACATTTCTAGGTTGACCGTTTTTGAAATTATTTTCTAGACATAATTTATAAAAGTAGAAAGAAACTCTAAATATAATTTGGAATGGTTCAGCTAAAAGGAGAAAACAGAATCTTTAAGTACATGTAAACAGGTATTAATAATGTGCTAGAATTAAGAGAGTACAGATAAAGGTAGTTTTTTTGTGCCTCTGCTTTTGCTGTAGGAAGGGCAGGGGAAGGGACACTGGAGTAAGCAGTGGCGCTTTCAGGCAAGACAGTCTCTGGTGAGGGCTGATGTGCTCCATGAGAGGAGGACGTGAGAAATATAAGACCTGCCCTACCACTTGCTCACCCCTCAGTGTGCCCAGTCTCTCCTTTCAAAACTAGTAATTAACTTTGTATTTTTAGCTGCATGTTCAATTAGTGATAAACCATCAATAAAAGCAGATTTAACTGTCTCCAGATAAGACTTGCTTCTCTCATGTACCCTTTGTAGGTTTAACAAATACAATGAAAAATGCTGTGAGGGAAAGGACGACCTTACTTACATTGTGTGTTTCTGGTGGTGGGAAGGAGGAAAGTCTGTGCACAAGCTGCAGATCCTTAAGGTAAGGACAGGCTTTGAACGACAAAACTGGAATGTGGGGAGGTTGACGCACAGCCAGCCCTCTTGGCCTGTCCAGCGTAACTGAAAAGTAACAGTCGTACCCCCTCTCTACAGCCTACTCCCAGATGTGACTACTGTTAACATACTTATGGATCCTTCTAGATCTATATGTGTGTGTCCTTTTGAAAAATATACATGTACAGATAGGGTCATACTTTAATTCTGTTCCACATGTTGCTTTTTCACTTGTTAGTAAATCTTAGAATTCTTTTCATAGCAACACATGTAGATCCAGCACGGTGTTCATAGTGTTGGTGTGCTCTGATTTATTTAACCAATCTTCTGTTGGTAGACATTTAGGTTGCTTCTACTTTTTAAACATTATAAATAATAATAATAATAATAAAGAACATCCCGATAGATACATAGTTACATAGTTTCTACATAGTTATGCGAGTAAGTCCATAGGCTCATTTCCTATTAGTGGAATGGCTCTGGATTCTAAATTTTTATAGATGTTTTCCTATTACTTTTCAAAAAACGCTACGTCACTTTACATACTCATTGCCAACCTATGAGAGTGTGTTGACCTTTCCCTGAATGAATGGATGATCAAAATACGAATGACCATACATTAATGACCAGCTGTGATGTGCCAGGCCCCATGTGATGCTCTGGAAACAAAAAGATGACTAAGGGGCAGTGGTCCCTGGGCAGAAGGAGCTCGCAGGCTGATAGGGAATACGGCTGTGTGGTGAGGGAGGGTGAGGATGGTTACGGTGGGGTGAAGGTTTTGGGTTCTGACGGAGCTGGGTTTAGTTACTGACTCTGCTGCCTGCCATCCGGACCTGAGTAAATCCTTTCGTCTAAGCCTCACATCCTTCATTGGAAAATGAGGGTAATCATATCTGCTTCACTGGATTTTTTTGAAGATTAAATAAGAAATTTACATAAAGATTTTAGGTACAATGGCTACTGCAGAATAAGTGCTTGATGATGATGATGATGATATTTTCCGTGACTGTCACACATAAACTGGCGATTTCAGTCCTGAGGATCACACGTGAGGGGGTGCCCAGAGTGCGCTGGGGCCCAGGTGGAGAGCTCTCCGCCTGCAAGTGTTCGGGAGGCTTGGGAAGGGCAGTCGTAGCTAAGCCAAGTCTTTAATTACACATGGTAGTTTGCCATGAGGTTGTATCAGAGGAAATATAATATTTTAAAAATAGTTTCTCAAAAAAGGTACACTGTAACAGGAAATCTCACCGTTATATTGAAAAAACATTCTCAGAGGAAATTCATTGGGGCATCTTATGACCCTGCTGCTTAATTTTCAACAGTAAAAGTAACTCAGTTTTATCAGTGTTTCTGGTTTTGTTTTGATGAACTAATCAAAGGATAATTCTTAAATTCTGTTTTAATTTCCTCCCTGTTTCTTTTAAAAATTACAGTGGTTAAAATGTGCTTATTATGGAAAATGCCAAAATATATAAGCTTTTATATGTTTTTTAACCTTTCTGATTTGTCTTTTGTAAAGTGCTATTTTTTGCCTCATTTCTTTTGGGAATTTTTCTTTTTTTTGGTATTCATTTTCTTTCTGTTTGGTAACAATTATTCATATATTAAAATATTAACCATTAGTAGTCTTTTCATAAATGCTACAAATGATTTTTATCCGTTTTTTAAATTTTCTTCTTTATTTTGTGTATGTCTTTGTTTTGGGGGATACAGATGTTTTAAAATCTTATTAGTAAAATCTGCTAATCTTTTCCTTTGTGACTTTTGCCTTTGGCTTCATTTTTCGGAGGTCTTTCTTCACTCTTGAGATTATATAAATTCTCATTTTATCTTAGTATTTTATGTCTTTTAATATTAAAATCTTAATCCTTTTTGAACTTACATTGATGTACAGGAAAGGAATGTAACTTTTATAAGGGATTGCTAGGTGTCCTGACACCATTTAGTGAATAATCTACCCTTTCCCTGCTGGTCTGAAATGTCACCATTTTCATGAACTAAATTCTTGTATATGTTTGGGTTTGTTTCTGAATATTTTTGTCTTTTCCACTGTTCCATTTGCCTATTTTGGAACTAGTGCCATAGTATTTTGATTAATATTGCCGTGTAATGGCTGTTTAATGGATTTTAAACCTGGTAGGATGAGTCCTGCCTCAGTATTCTTATTTTGAAAAATTTAGCTGACCATTCTTAAATATTCATTTTTAAGATTAACTTTAAAATAATTTTGTTAGTTTCTTCCCCAAAATCTCCATGAGATCTTGATTGGAATTGTGTTAAATTTGCAGATTAATTTGGGGGAAATGGAGTTCTTTGGAATATTCAGTCTTCCTCAGGAGTATGCTGTGCCTCCCCATTTGTTCAGGGCCTTTCCTGTGTTCCTTTGTAAACATTTTTGTTTTTAGTCATGTTGTTTCTGCACAGCTCTTGTTAAGTGTATTCCTAATCCATTTATATCTGCTGCTGTTATTGGGGGTGGAAGTTTTTCCATTACATTTCTAAGCTGGTGTTGGTTGCATAGCACCCCATGGGAACATAGGCTCGATTTCCAAATGGAACCACAGTATCTGAAGTAATTTTAAAGTTATTTTCTTCAAAATGTTCTTAAGTTTGATAAAATCAAATATTAGAAAATTTAGTTTCATAAGAAACATGCATTCTTGGCCGGGCGTGGTGGCTCACACCTATAATCCTAGCCCTCTGGGAGGCTGAGGCAGGTGGATCGCTCAAGGTCAGAAGTTCGAGATCAGCCTGATGGAGACCCCGTCTCTACTAAAAATAGAGATGAAAATTATCTGGACAACTAAAATATATATAGAAAAAATTAGCCGGGCATGGTGGCGCATGCCTGTAGTCCCAGCTACTCGGGAGGCTGAGGCAGTAGGATCACTTAAGCCCAGGAGTTTGAGGTTGCTGTGAGCTAGGCTGACGCCACGGCACTCACTCTAGCCCGGGCAGCAAAGTGAGACTCTGTCTCAAAAAAAAAAAGAAAAGAAAAAAGAAACATGCATCCTTGATAACATGTTTTCAGAATGATATATCCAAGAATAATAGGTTTTTAAAGGCTGCTATTTCTTAGATGGATTGAGTAATATTCTCAATTTCCAGCAGAGGTCAGTGTTTTACAGATTTATTAGTCTATGGTGGTGGTTTTGTCTATGGTGGTGGTTTTGTCTGCAGTCTCCTGAATTTATATATCCTTGAGTCATTTAATGAGCACGCTGGGGATGATTTGAACTGGAAGGAATTTGGAGATCATCTAAATTAATCATTCGTTTTGTAGAGAAGGCAGCATGCCTAGATGGGAAATGACTTGTCCAAAGCCACACAGTCAGCAGAATTAGGTTAAAATCTAGATGTTCTTGTTTCCAAAGGATACTCTCTTTAAAAGACTGAGTAAAGATAGTCACCAAAATCACAGAGAACAAAAATTATATTGTCTCATGTAGAAGTTATATCTTCGAGAAAGGGAAGCACAAGCTGTTCAATTTGTTTGGGTAGGTATATGTTTAAAAATTTTTATTAATAAGATGCTAGATTCTTGGATTACAATAGTAATTGGGTAAAACGTACTGCAAACAGCTGACTTTTGTTACCTGAATGTAGAATTCCTGGATGTGAAAGTGACCTTTGATACAATGTCCTATTCTTCATCCTGACTGTGGTGCTTGGTGTCTACGTGTCAGTACTTGTATGATACCAGTAGAGTAACTCCCATCCCCTCTCTGCACAGCCAAGTTGGGTATGTTTCAGAGAAACAACATAAATCATTCAGTTTCATCTGTGTCAAAAAATACTGTCAAAGAATCTATCATCTTTTCCAATAAATAATCAAATAATGTAAAAATGTAAAAAAAAATTTTTTTTCTATGTTATGATTGATCAATAGACAAACCAGAGCAAAGAAGCCAGGGGAATGATTAGGGGTAGCTTCTGACAAAATTATGAAGTGGACGAAATATCAGTTTCAAAGAAATATCTTTCCTTTAACCAGCTGACTCCACCCTATCAAAATCTTGTAGAAAAAGGGTATGGGCCTCTTGGTTGTTAGCGGGGAGGCGGGACCCTTCCGGAGTGCGTATGATGAGCATCTACCACCCCCCTGACACCAGGCTCACTGGATTTGGGTGTGGGAGAGCCCGTGTGGACTGGTGTGAAAGTGAAGGAGAGACTGTGAGCTGGGCCTTGAAGGAAGCGTGGGACTTACATGAACAGAGACCGGAAGTGGGACACTGTGGAGGCTGGATTCCTCGTCAGGGTAAGCAGAGACCCATTATTAAGTGTTGACTTTAAGGGCAATCAAAGGAAGGCAAGATTAAGGGTAGACTGGGGTTGGTTTGGGTTTAGACTTTTTGAGTTGGAGGTCAGAGTATGAGATGTTTTTCTATAGGCTTTTAAAGCTTTTTATTTAGAAATACAGTAATAAGTTATAAAAGTAGTGCAGAGAGGTCCTCTGTACCCTTCATGGAGCTTCTCTCTATGGTAACATCTTATAAAAGTTTCAGACAATATCAAAACCAGGAAATTGTCCTGGGTTCAGTTTCTCAAACTTATTCAGATTCTACCAGTTTTTATGTGTACTCAGTTATGTGTACATACATATGTGTACATTTCTGTGCAGTTTTATTACATGTGTATACTTGTGTATACTACAACAGTGAAGGTACAGAACAGCTCCATTTCTACAAAGGAACTTCTTCATGCTGCTCCTTCTAAAGATTTTAAAAAGCTTTAAAGGCAATCCAGGTTTCTAGCTGGGTACGTTGGGAGGGTGGGTGTAACCCACTGGTGTCTGGGGCCAAGGGGCTTGTTTGCAGCAGGGAGGCCTGGCCAGTAGGGTTCCCTTTGGAGGCCTCTTTACATATTGTTGGCAGAATGCAGGAATGGCAGACAATTTTATAACAAATTTTATAAGGAACAAAACTGTTTAACCAGGAATATTCTATGTTGAGTTTTTAAAAATGGCAGAAAAGACCCTAGTCATTGTTTCTCCTGGAATCTCAGCTTCATCCTGTGACTTCCCTCATGCCGGTGGGTTCTGATTTTCTTGGAATCTGCTTGGCTCCCTGTAGCCACTGGCATTTTCCTCTAAGAAGCTGACAGGTAGGTTCACTGGCTCAACCTGCAAAATTAAATAGGTTTTTTTGCCCTTGCATTGGAGACCCTTCCCAACAAGATCTAACTGTGTCCTCTCAGCCACCTTGCTCTCGTTTTATTCATGAATCCTTCCAAAGGGAACTAGTCACGCCCTGAACGTTCCCTGTGCTTTCCCAGATCTGTGCCTTTGCCTGCTTTGTTGTTACTACTGATACTCCGTGCCTGCCGCTCCATCGCAATTCTTCCAGACCCTACTCATCCTTGCATTGCTCCTGCAATAGGCTACCTCCTTAGTGGGGTTCTTTGGGCCTAACCTGCTTCTCAAAGGAATACAGCTTTCTCCCTTTCTACTTAGTACCTTGGCACTTACATGACTCTACCCCTTATCACAGTTATTTGATCATGTCTTTACATACAGCTTAGAAGGTGCATTTTTAGCTGCCCAGGTTATTATTAGCACCAGAGGGCATGGATTCTTGCTTACCTCTATGTTCTTGGTAGTCCCTCGGACAGGGCCTTCCATATAGCAAGTTATTAGTAATAGCTGTTTATTGATTTGATTCCATTAAATTTCAATTGAGGTGCAAATCTTCAGGGATTTCTTTCTGCTTCCTTTTACCTGTCAAGCTTCTCTAGCAGGTTTTAGGGAGCATTACAGGTTTCAAGAGCAAGTTTCTCATTCAACAGAAGGAGACTTACTGAAGCAGATAACAAGGCTAGTTGGAGTGGAAAAGGCACTTAGAACTCATTGGAAAAGGACGTTATATAAAATCCAGGTACTATTATTTCAGCGTAATAGGTTACTTTATCATAGGCTTGCAGTAATAGCATTTGTTCTAGAAGGCACAAGGCTCATATTAGCCGAACTGTGTGCCCTCCTAGGCGTGGAAGAAGAGAGCAAGCCGAAGAAATATAATGTACCGTGTAATTTTATTTTAGTCAAATGTACTGAACCAGAAGGGCTGTAGGATTTTCAAATGCTCATTTAATACCTCAGTAAAACAAATGGCGGAAGCCAGGGAGAAGTTTCCATTTTGTTAAACTCTTAATGCTTAGGAATCATGCAGTGCTGTAATTATTTAGAATAATGACTTTGAGAGCTCATCTTCAAAAAAGTGAGAAAAATAGAAATAGCTCCAGGAGTACCCTTATATTTCTGTATCTCAAGCAATTGTTCTTCAACAATTGCTTTTAAGAGTAAACCAGGCTTGCTTTCTTTCGTGAGTACAGCTTCACATGAACCTGTGCCATGGGATGGACTGCCCCTGAGATCTTCCCCCAGTGCCAGTTTTCCTTCTTTCCTTTTTTTGTTGATGTAAAGAAACACAAACATAGTATTTATCGTCTTAACCATTTGTAAGTGTACAGTTAAGTAGTGTTAAGTATACTTACCTTGCTGTGTAACAGATCTCCAGAAATTTTCATTTTGCAGACCTGAAACTCTCTATACCCGTTAAATAATTCCTCTTTTCCCCCTTTCTCCAGCTCCTGGTACCCACCATTCTACTTTCTTTTTCTATGAATTTGACTACTTTAGAGCCCTCATATAATTGGAATCATACAGTGTTTGTCTCTTTGTGACTAGCTTCATTTATTTCTTGATTGTGTCACACAGATACACAGGGAATTGTCCTTAAAGTTCTCAGAGCCACTAAGCTTTGATTCTAAGGAGATCTGAGAAATTGAAGAGTTATGTCCATCCATTTCACGGATGAGGAAAATTGGCAACCAGAGGTTGCCTATGGTTAGTGGAAAATCTTAAGTTCTGTAGTTCTCTTTTATTTTCCTTTTTAGGTCCATCTGATTATTAAAAACAGTGAAAGTATCCTAAACTCAGCGCAAAAATAAATATAACACTTAGAAAATGCCTTTGGATTAAGCTGCTACTGCTACTGGTCCCATTTTCTGCAAAACATTTTTACATATCTGCTCTAAAGACAGTTTATTTTTTTCCAATAAGATTTATTTTGGTCAATATCTGCCGCTATAGCATAAGCTGATGTATAGATTTTTATTAACCTTCTGTTAAATGCCCTAAAGTAGGGTTTGGCAGGCTTTTTCTGTAAAGGGCCAGATAGTAAATATTGAGTCTTGTTGTAATGATTTAACTCTGCTGTCTCAGTGTGAAAAGGGAGCGTGGCTGTGTCCCAGTAGAATGTTATTTACAAAAGCAGGGCGTGGCCAGCTTGCAAGCCCCTGCGGTCAAGTGGATCTTTTTGGTTCTTGGCAACGTAGCTTGCTATCTTTCATACACAGCTACAGTTGGTGGTGATGGTGGTGGTGACTGAGAAGATAATGTAAATCAAAGTATTACTGCCTTCCAACTTATAATTTTGGTGTTATTTTCTAGACAACATGCTAGCCTTAAGATATAATAAAAAGCACACTTAAGAAAATAGCTAACATGTTTGAAGGACATCTGCAAAAGGAACATTGGAGATTTTTCTGACTTTTTCCGAGTATTCATAAACATATTTCTTTTTCTAAAGGAAAATAGCTTTGGTCTCATTATAAAGATAAGACGAAAATAAGAAATTAAAAATAAACCCAATCCCCAAACCCAGGAGTAACCACTGATAATAATGATATTTTAGTTTTTTGTTGGATTCCTTTATTTGGCCTCCTCCAGACCCACCGACTGTCTTTTCCACTTGCTCAGTGCCCAGGAAGGGCGACCTCTGTGGACTGTGTCAGGAGGACCAAGGTGTGCCGGAGAGCGAGGGGGGGTGTTTAACCCCCACCCCCACCCCCAGTGTACTGTCCACACCCCTGCCAGCGGCCCGTCCTATTGCAGCTGTTTGGGGACCTGTAACCTTGCCCTCCCCACCTGCGCCCCGTGCGCCTCAGGCTTAGTGCTGGTTGAGGGGACTGCACCACCCCCACTGCTTTCTCTAAGCCTCGCCTACCCTTTGAATTATCCTTTTGTTAACCGTCTTTCACTTCCCCAGTTTGAGTGTGCCTCTGTCCCTCACGGTGGCCCTGACCTGACGGACGGAAATGCTGTGTCCAGTTTGGCGTATTCCACCACCAAGGCAGATACGTAGAACTCTCCCTGCCTGCTCTCCTTCTCCAGGCAAGGAGCAGAGAGCTTCCACATCTCACTGGAGCTAGAACTCCAGAGTTCAAATCCCTGTTCCTGCATTTACTAGCTGTATGACTTTGGGAAAATTATATCATCTCTTTGAGCCTTGGTTTCCCCATTTGAAAAGCGGGGGCAATAATATCTGTCTCACGGAACTGCTGGGCAGATTAAATGAAGTCATGTCTGTGATGTGCTCAGCATAGTGCCTGGCACTTGGCTGAAGGTGCTGAAACAGATGGTAAAAAAAACACTCCATTTTTTCTTGGTTTGTAAATACTCCTCAAAGGATCCTTTGTAAAGGAAAAGGCCATTTGTAACAGAGGAATGCTTTCCTGTCACACCTGTTGCAGAGACTGCATGTTTCAGAGGGTCGTGGCTCCTGCCCTGCTCAGGGTGTGGGCGGTCCCTCATGGACAGCTCTCGCCTGCCTGTTTCTAGTGACAGCAGGTGGCAGTGGAAAGCTAGGCCACCCCCGGGTGGTTTGGGCTAACAGGAAATCTGTATAACTCTGTTGGAGCCTTAGTGTTATGACTAAAGAAGTAACTTTCATAGTCAACAGAAAGAATAGGCATTATTCATATCCCTAAGGATAATATGGCTAGCATTTATTTCACACTTACTAGAGTTTTATACACCTCCTTTATTTATTTAGTCCCCCAAAGAAGGTAGTATTATTATTCCCATTTTAAGGAGAAGAAATTGGATTTTAAAGAGAGGTTCAGTGACTTGACTAATATTTCATAACTAATAGTGGTGTTTATGGGATTCACACCCAGGCATTCTCTCTAGAAGCCTGCACGCTCACTTGCTGTGCTCGGCTGTCTCCAAGGCTCTTGTCCTTGACATGCTAGAAAGCTGATAATTTTAAAAACTTGGTTCTCTGTGCACATGGTAAAAATTTAAACCATACAAAAGAATAGTGTGAAAGTGTGAAGTGTCTTCATCTAAGTCCTTGTTCCCCAATCCCTTGCTCTAGAGGCAGCTGCTCCCCTTTTGTGTCCTTCCCGAGGTCTCCTTAGAGGGCTGTTACCAGCTTTGCAGAGGAAAGGATTACTGCTTCTCAGCACCCCTCTTAGCTGCACCTCTGGCCTGTTGTCCTGGATGTTTTTTTGGGCTTGGATTAGGTAGCAGGGGAGGCTGTTGGTGGGAGCCTCAGCAGGCAGGTCAACTACATGGGATTCAGGTTATTTCTTTGTTTTCAGCTTCACCTGGAAAAGTCTAAATTCCTGTCACCTCTTATTTCTTCATTTAAACACAAAGTTAGTGTTCGTAGGTTGAATGAAAGCCTTGAACTCATAGTACACCTGGGTTTTAAATATAAGGCACCCATGGATTGTCTTATATTCTGAATACCTCGTTAACTGATTGGCAGAACGACCTGTCACACCCAGGGACACTAGGAGAAGGTCTGCCTTACGTGGTGTTGGGTACTTACACTCCTGTGACAAGTACTGCCCTTGTATTTTGGTGCAGACATTAATATCTGTATTTAAAAGAAAGGATTTTATAGTACAGATGCAGAAATGATCAGTTATGTGATAATCATGTCTTTAATAGGTGATTCTTACTACTGTGTGTTTGATTCAGTATGGATATTCTAAAATGGCCAAAATATGTTGTGACCAAACATAGCAGAAAGAGTGAAGGTTCATCTACTATGTAATTAAAAAAAAATTAGCAGTCTGTGTTACACCTTTAGTTGACTACTCCTTAAGTATGTTATAGATTTGTAGGGAAATATATTTTTTAAAAACCCAATTTTGTATATAATCAGAAGTTGAATATATTTTATTACTGCAGTCAAATAAATGGTTTTGTTTATTACCTTGTATGCTCTGTACTGGTTTACTATGAATAGTGATCCAAAGGGGTTGTGCTTCAGTCTGTTCTTTGTAAGGCAACCATAATGAGTTCAAAGCATATGGTATTGATTTTTGAGAGTTCTGCCACAGAGCTATCATGAATTATTGGTTCGGTGTTTTATTTTAGGATTTCAGCTTCTTCATGCTTTCGAAGCATGTTTGATGGGAGCGCCTGTGTCTCTCTGCAGTCAGTTGCATGGCCTGAGGAGTAGGCATACAGTGATTGATTAAGTTTACATTTGATATTAATAGCTCAGGGACAGTTTACGTCACAGTATGCTTATCCATCCTAGATCTAGGTGAAGGCAGCTTTGATTGGCATTTTGTAGCTAGTAAGTGGTAGTGCTGGGATTCAGACCCAGGCACCTGTCTAGAAGCTGCATACTCAACCCCACTCCTTTACTGCCTCTAAGGTGCTTGGCCTTGTGTTTCCTCCACCTCTTTGCTTAATCTCACTTGTGCCTTTGGCAGTAGGAGCAGTATGTTGTTGAGTCATTATCCACCTGAGACAGCCAGGCTTCAGCTTCATCTTCTATGAGCTGAATGACCTCAGGGTGTAATTTGACCTCTTTGAGCATCAGTCTCAAATGAGGACAATAATTCCTGCCCTCTTGTTCACCAGGTAGATGTACTGCTGTACCAGCTGATTTTATTCATCCTTCTATTCCTAGGATATAGCATAGTGCCTGACATGTTACAGGCACTTAAATGTTAGTTTCTGTGCTAGTTTCTTCTCTCTTAGAAGCTAGACCTTGGTTAAGAATTAGATGTCCCATGGGATGGTCTGAACAGGTCACTACTTGGATATAGTCGGGAAACTAAGATAAATATGGGCAGGAGACCACTCATTATATCCTTTACTCTCAATCTTTTTTTCATTGTAAACAGAACTAAGCTCAGCATCTCTCTGGGGAAAGACACAAACTCTGCTCCCAAAAGGAAGGGAGAAGGATTCCTACTACTCAGTGGACCCACGGGCATTCTTGCGGTATGGGATGAGAGCCGGTCACACCAGACTGTACACATGGGAGGGCTCGGTGAAATTTTATCTGAGGTTTGTTATATTATGATTGTTACGATTAGGTAAGTTAACGGAAAGCATAGGAGGGCCTTACAGGAGTGGAGGATGGCACAGCAGGAGCAAAGGTGCGCAGGTGGGAAATCACGGGGTGGGTTTGTGGGAGAAGGGAGCGGTCCATTTCCCTGGGATTGCTGGAGCGTGGCGGGAGACAGTGTGGAGAGGCAGCGGGGAGGGGAGGGGACTGCAGCAGGTTCTGCATAACCAGCTAAGGGGGCTTTGGGCGTTACATTTAAGAGGTGGTGATTGACGAAAAGTTTTTGAGGCTATGGGTCAGGATGGAGGCTGCATTTTAGGATCAGTTGGGACCAGGAATGGGACACCCAGGTGGACTGTCAGGAGAAAGAGCACATTCAGAATAACAAGTGAAGAGAGCTCTGGCAGCAGTGCAGGAGAGTAACTTGGGAAGGAGTTACTGAGTCACGAAGTTCCTGAAGAACTTCTGGGAGACACGGCCATGAAACAGGAGTTAAAAAGAAGGAAAAAGAAGTGTAAGAACTGCACAAGTTGAAAGTAGAGTGGAAAGCTGTATGTATCTCCTGGGCTCTGACACTTGTTATTTTCAGCTTTCTCTTGAGTACTGGGGCAAAGATAGTCATCTGACCCGAGCCGACTGTACTCTGGGAAGCACAGGTCAGGGAGTCTGAGATCAGGGCATCGTTGGAGGTGCTGGTGGCTCAGCTGCTGACTCCATGCGGGTTAATAAGATGGTTTGTGAAGGTGCACCGAGTCCTCAGAGCCTGCGGTCTGAGGATTGAGGCATTTACAGAATCTTCTTTCCTCATTCTCTCTCAAGGCCTACTTCCTAGGCTTTTTTTTTTTCAGTCAGTGAAGATCCTGCAGCTCAGTACCTGTCCCCATCTCCACACTTAAATTATCCTTACCCCGGTGGGTCCCTAGTTGCTAAATCTAATAGATATTTTTCTGTCCTTACCCTACTGGTCCAGTCCGTCATATTTGACACTGTTGCTGCTCCTCTCTTCGGAAACACGCTTTCCTTATATTCTATGACAAGGTCATCAAACGGCAGCCCATGGCCCAGTCTGGCCCTCCACCTGTTTTTGTAAATAATATTTTATTGGAACACAGCTATACTCATTTGTTTATGTATTGTCTATGGCTGCTTTCACCCTGTTCAGCAGTTATGTTGTTGTAACGGAGACCCTAAGGCCTGCAAAGCCTAAGTTATTTTCTCTCTGGCCCTTTAACACATTAACTGTCATGTGAGTTGTTTTTAACTCATGCTGGTTTTGAGTCCGGGACCTCGTGAAACATATCTAACTCATGTCTCTTCACCTTGGGAGCTGCAAGAACTATTTTTCAAGTTGCATATAACTTACGCACAGAAAACAATAAAAAACAATTTTTTCATTAAACTAGAAAGGATTGTTTTGTTTTCAAAGTTTTTATTCTGTTTTCATAATAAAACACCATAGCCTCAAGGAAAAAAAATTCTTTTCTAGTGTGGCAATCAATGTGTTACAGGAAAAATTTGCTAGCCCCTATTCTATAACCTCCTCTCCCCTAGTTTTCTTCCTCCCTCTTTGGCTCTGCTGAACCCTAAAGCTAAGAGAACGTGTACAAGAGCCTGTTTTAAGGTAAGGTTGTAAAAGCTCCGGTCAAAAAATACTGGAGGTACTGGAGAAACTGTACCCCTTTCCCTGGCAGCTGCTTCAAGAAATAGTACCTGACATTTCTTCAAAAAAGAAAAGCTAGCATGATAATTGTAATTAACATAAAAAGATACTTTGCAGAGGAGTTTATAAACATTATGTAATTTAATTTTCATGACCAGCTTCATTTACAGTTGAGAAAATTGAAGCACAGAGAGGGTGGTAACTTACCCATGGTCACACAGCTAAGAGATAGCCTCAGGGCCCATGCCCCTAGTCATCACACCAGACTGCCTCCCCATGGCGCTGCTGTTTCAGAGCCAGCACCAATGAACAGACAGATGTTTGTGAGCAAATACAGTGTGTGGGGCTAGGTGTGTTTTCCAAGGGTTAGCTTTGCAGTTCTGGAGTGCAGGATGGCGTTAGAAAGCTAGTGGAGCATGGAGAAAAACACCCAGCAAACCATGACTCTGGAGAACAGTCCTGTGACTTCCAGAGAGCTCTTTCTGAGTGCCGTGGTGTGTCCTGGTGCAGCTGGGGTGCGCTGACCCTGCTGGTCTCGTTCTGTGTTCGCAGGCGCCTGTGAAGCGAGCGTGCACAGGAGTGAACAAAACAGAGGGGATCGGCTCTTCTTGCACATTGTGCCAATGTCAGTGTCCTCTCAGTGAGCCTTTGGTGACCTGAAAATAGAGTCCTACTAGAAGCATGTAAAGAACATGTACATGGATTGAGGGTTTTCTCTACTGAGTTTTGACCTTGTGATGTGTTGTTAGCATGAGTCTGGGGTTTACCTCTGTTAGTGGGACCAGCATGTGCAGGGGGAACTTGTTGAGCCCATACGTGATTTTCAAGCCCCGCTGACCCTTCACCTTTGGGGAGGAAGAGCACCCGGCATGGTGTTACTGAAGCATGGAGAGCCCCAGGTGTGTGGGGGTGGGAAATGCTTGTGGCGATGGTTGTAAGGCACAGGAAGAGCTTCAAGGCTGACAACAAATGGATGAAGTTAAGCAAGGAATACACTGTGTGTCTCAGGAAGACACTTGAATTCACCAAATAGCAGAAGCTGGGGCAGACGAGAAGGGCATCCTGAGGACCTGAAGGCAGTGTTGGCAGACGACCGTGTGGTTGAAGGGAGCGGTGGTGGCAAGCCTGGGGACGGGTCTGCCGGCAGCACCCCAAGCAGGATGTCAGGACCCCATCTAGGGAGGACCATTTCAGAGCCTTTGTTACCAAAAGCCATTCTCTTCCTTCCTTAGCAGTTGCAGAGCTTACTTTGCCACATAAGTTACAGAGCTTACTATAGCCACATAAGGTTATACTTTTATTGTTTTCTTGTCCCATAATGTTGCCTCCTTGATCTGAAGCTGTATGCTTTGGAGTTACTAAAATAGAGGATGTCGTGCCAGGATTGATCCATTCTGCAGATAAGATACTTGCCTTTTGGGGTTACTTTGGCCTAGAATTCTATTAAAATTCAAGCACGAAGGATGACTTGGTAAAAATTATGACCCTCAACAAAACTCTGTCTGGCGGGGTGGACAGAGACCCAGTCTACTGCAGTGCCCAGCAGACTTCAGGGAGAGCTGTGGGCAAAGCCCAGGGAGTGCCACGAGTAGAGGGAGCAGGATTAATTTTAATTCAAAGGATTTGAGAATGTTATTTTCTTACCTTTCTGTTTCCTTTCTTCATTGTCTTCATCTCACTGCCTAAATGTGTATGTTCTCTGAATTCTGCGTTCTCTTTCCTATGCACTGACTCCTGTGCAGTCCTAACTCTTCTCCTGCCTTCTCTTTTGGCCTCTTTGCCTTTTGTTTTTTATTGTGGTAAATAACTCGTAATATGAGTTCTACCCTCCTAAAAGACTTTAAGTGTACAGTAAAAGCACGATTTGTACAGCAGATCTCTAGAACTTTCCATCTTGCGTGACTGAAACTCTCTACCCATTGAACAGCAGCTCCCATTTCCTCCTCTTCCTGCCCCTGGAAACCCCCGAGCGACTGTTTCTGAGAGTTCGACTACTCTTGGATCACCTGGTGTTTGTCTTTTTGTGACTTACTTCACTTGGCACATGTCCTCAAGATTCATCCATGCGTTGTGTGTGCAGAGTTTTGTTCTTTGATACGGCAGAGCCATACTCCATTGCATGTACCATCCACACTATGTTTGCCATGCGTCCATCAGTGGGCACTTAGGTCGTTTCCGTATCTTGGCTGTTGTGTGAATGATACGGTGAATATGAGTACACAATTATCTCTTCAAGCCCCTGATTTCAGTTCTTTTGGATAAATACCCAGAAGTGGGATTGCTAGATTGTATGGTAGTTCTATTCTTAATTTTTTGAGAAACCTGCATATTGTTTTCCATAGTGATTGCACTGTTTTATTAATACATTCCCACCAATAGTGCACAAGGCTTCTAGTTTTCCCACATCTTCACCAACATTTGTTGTTTTCTCTTTTTTTAGATACTGGCTATCCTAATGGGTGTGAGGTGAGGTTTTGATTTCATTTCCCTGATGGCTGGGGGTGTCAAGTATCTTTTCACTTGCCTATCGGCCATTTGTATCTCTTCTTTGGAGAAATACCTGTTGAAGCCCTCTGCCCATTTTTAAATTGGGTTATTTGCTTTTTTGCTCTCGTGTTGTAGGGGGTCTCAGAGCCTCGCCTCCCACGTCTCCGTGTCCCTCCCTGGGGAGCACTACGCTCACATCTTCTACTGTTCCTCAGCGTGACCCTTCCGCCCCCGCGAGTGAACTGCCCCCCACTCCCTTCTCATTGCTCTGCTCCTACCACTCTCCCTTTGGTTTCTGAAAGATGCTCAGACTCAGCTTGGACAGATCCTTAAAATCCAGATCAAGTGCGAGTTCCCCCTGATTCTTCCCGGACCACCCCCTGACTCTTCCTGTCCCTCTGCTCAGGGCTCCAGTACTTGTCCCTGTTGCTCTGTGGGCAGTTGGTGGAGACTGCTGCCTGGCATTGGAGTGGATATGACATGTGGTGTGTAATTTTATGTTAACTGAACTGCCATCTCCTGAAGGGAGGAAGACTGTGTGCCCCAGGGGACCTTACAAAATACCTTGCCACACTTTAAAGAGGCAGGAATCCTAGGAAAGGTGTGTGCATGTGTGTCCTAGGTGTAGAAGACATAGGACTCCAAACCTGACAATGCTCTGGCAACAGAAAGAGGACACAAGGAAGCAAAACCCAATGGCACAGGCCACTGTCAATCCCAAAAGAGACAAGTGAGTTGGACAGAGACAGGCAGGAAAGACAAAGGCCAGTGACCAGCACCTTTTAGCAAGTTGGGATTGGAATAGACAAGCAGGTTTACACGGGAAGGTCATTGCTGTAATCTGAGACATACTCTGCTGGATTTTGGCAGGCAGGGGTTGACAAGTGTACGCTAGGAGCCAGAGAGAAGCCGAGTTCACCTTACAGTTCTGTAGGCAGTCAGAACAGCTGCTGACAGTGGGGGCTGGGCAGTGTAAGCATCTCTGCTGAGAACACTGTTCCAGAGAATTTGTGGCTTCCAACTCTGCTGTGTCTTGCCAGCAGTGCTGCACGAGTGGTTGTCACCCAGAGACCCCTAGAACAGATATCAGGAGGCCAAGGCCCCATACAGGAGGGCCACAGGGCAGGCCACTGGGTTGGACTTGTAATGTGGCCTCTTGTGCTGGAACTGGCACCTCCTGCTCCTTGCTGAGGCTGGAGGACCCTTCTTTGGGCTCGTAAAATCCATGGAGGTTCTTCACCTAGTGAGCTTTATTGCCTTCTTCATGGGGATCTCCACACACCCTCACTGTGGTGGGGTTTATTGTTTTTGTTTCGTTTTTTGAGACAGGGTCTCAATCTGTCATTGCAGCTAGAGTGCTGTGGCGTCGGCCTAGGTCACAGCAACCTCAAACTCCTGGGCTCAATCAATCCTCCTGCCTCAGCCTCCTGAGTAGCTGGGACTACAGGTGTGCACCCCGACATCCAGCTAATTTTTTTATTTTTAGTAGAGACGGGGTCTCACTCTTGATCAGGCTCGTCTCATACTCCTGGCCTCAAGCCATCCTCCAGCTTCGGCCTCCCAGAGTGCTAGGATTACGGGCGTGAGCCACCGCGCCCGGCTTATGGTTGGGTTTTTATGGTCTCTAAGACCCTGCCTTGCACCTTGAGCACCAGCAGCCTGTTCTGTCCTGGTGATGCCATGGCCAGTTTTGGTCCCTGCATTACCTGGGAGGGTTCCATCTAGAGGATGAGTTACAGGGCCCCACCTTGCACCATGGGAATGTCCCTCAGTAGGTCAAGTCCTGCTCTGGTGTGAATCTGGGAAGCCCAACAGCCTGGCCTGGCCTCTCCAGTGGGAGGGGAAATGAGCTGCTTGGTACTCTCAATAGCCTCTCATCCTGTTCCCTGACGCTGAGAACAGCTCTGTCTTGTCTGGCTCCTCTCTGATCTTCTCCCACTCCTCCAACCATTCTTACCCTGGGGCGTTGATTCCTACACCTAGCAGGTATGTAGAATCACCTGGGTGCTTGAAAAGAAGCAGAAGATGATGAAGGCCCTATCCCTGCAGATTCTCTTTAATCAGGCATGAATAGGGCCTTGGAATCTGGCGTTTTTGTACAGGTATGTACCTTTTGTACAGATATGAACTGCTAGAAGGATGGGATGAAGGACTTACTGAGTTACTGAGTAAGTTTTATTTCCTTTTTTGTCCAACTCTATGCTTTTTGAATTTTCTACAATGATCATGTATTTCTTTAGAAATCAGAGAAAGAATAGATGTCATTAAAAAACAAGCACTGCATCCTCAAGTGATCTTTCGGAAACCTTTAATCCTCTTAAATGTGTTCCTGTTTTCTACAGGGGGCCTTGATCTCATCTTCGTGCCGGGTCTCGGCTTTGACACACACGGCAACCGACTAGGGAGGGGCAAGGGCTACTACGACGCCTACCTGAAGCGCTGTTGGCAGCACCAGGAAGTGAAGCCCTACACCCTGGCCCTGGCCTTCAAAGAGCAGATTTGCCCCCAGGTCCCAGTGGATGAAAATGACATGAAGGTAGACGAAGTCCTTTATGAAGACTCCTCAACGTGTTAAATCAGATGACTACAGCTGAATAATCAGTATTTTACATGAGAGTAAAACAAAATATGTGCATTTTTCCCTTGTCAAAAATTAGTTGAAGGTGCACATTAATGTGAAATGGACTGTGCTTTAAAAATGTGATTATAAAATGCCTAACATAAAGCTATCTTTAAAAATTAATAGAAGTGTGAATGGTAGAATATTAATTAAAATAGAAGCTATCACCATATGATTTTCAGTTGCATTTCCGGGTGTTAATGTGACAAATTGATATTTCTGCTTTGCATTTTAAGTTAAATATTTATGAGGAACTGTGCTCTGACTCAGAGTGTGAGAGGAAGGTAAACTCACTGGGAGTGGACACTGTATTTCCCTGTGTCCTGTCATGACCTGGTCAGTGTCTGGCAGGTGTATGCAGACTCAGTGATTATTAATTGATTTGTTAGTGTTTGCTTTGGGTACAGAGTTCCTTGAGAATATTATCCCACTTCATCTGACTTCATTTACTTACCCTGAAATTTTATGTTTGACACTTTGTAGCTTTTGGTGGTCAATGGACAGAAACCTTTTGATTTAAATACTTGCATCTAACTGATTGGTTCCCATAGCTGCTGTTCCATGTGTCAGCCCCTTATGAGTTTAAGATCTGATATCTTATAAGTTGGAAATTATTTCTGTTTACTCGTGGCTCTGCTTTGGAAATGAGATTTGCTGTGGGCTGCAAGTTGACAGATGGCATCGCAGCTTGGAAGCAGTAAGTTTGTGGGGGGAAGACGTGGTTATCACTGGAAAGCCAGGAGTCTCCTAGCCACGGCGCTCCTCCTCACACCCCCACCCAGCCCGTCACAGGTCCCGTTGACTCTGCCTCCGAAAAGCCTCTTAGATCTGTTCTCTCCTTCCCATCATCCTGTGCCTCCTTGTCCAGCCTCTCAGCGTTTCCAAGCCGAACCAGGCGAGAATCTCCTGCCTGGCCTCCCTTGCCTTCCGTCTTGCCCTCCAATTTATTTCTCATAAAACACAAGTCTGATCACGAAGCACAGAACTGGAATCTTCCAGGGCTGTTCGGAGCCCCCTGGGCAACAACCAGATGCCTTCTGTGTGTATGAAGCCCCTCAAGAGAGGCCCCCCCTGTCTTTTTCCAGCGTCTTCTGTCCCTGCTCCCATGTTCCCCTCTATGCTGCTGACTGAGCGTTGCAGGCCTCTCTGCTTTGTGCAGTTTGTAAGCCTGCTTTTCCCTCTGTCTGAAATGCTCTTTCTTCTTCTGGAAAACTTCTGTTTGTCCTCCAAGGTCAGCTCCCATGTTACCCTATGCATTACCTCTGCGTTCCCTGTGGGTTAGTGTTCATTTCCCTTGTTCCTGCCCTGACCTCCTCGTGTTGTCCTGCATGTCGTGATTAGTTGTCACGTCTGTCCCTTCGCCAGACTCTGTGCCCTGAAGCGCAGGGGTCGTCTTTATACTTCTCAGACTTAGTGGACAGGTAGACATACAGTGGATGTTTGATAATTTTTTTTGAGTTAGTTGAATACATTCAAGAAGTGTTTTATTTAAAACACGGATCTGTTATTTTTTGAATAATAGCATATGGTTTGATGTTTTATGTACAAAATAAAAACACTTCAAAAATATCAATTGGGCTAAAAATGGATTTGTACAATATAACATATACAATGAGAAATGGAAGGGAAATGGAATTCCTACAAGCTATAAAGTCACATTATTGTACTGATTAAAACTCTTGTTAGGTGTTACTTCAACCATAAGGTTAAGGTGAATGTTAATATAGCTGACGTGACTGTCAGTCTGAAATGGTTAAACAGTAAAACTTTTGAACTGCTGTAGGTCTGGGAAGTTTAGCACCGTTGACCTCAGTGTAAGGAGAATATTTAAAGACCACTCTTCCCAGCTCCTCAAGTGCAGGCAGAATGCAGAGTCGATTGGCCAGAAGACGTGGGGTCCTGAGGTTCAGGAGTGGCAGAGGGCCACAGGGTCTCTGGCCTGGAGAGAGCCATTCGCTAGTGGTCAGTAATACAGAACGGTCTTTGTGCAGAGGGTCCTGCAAGGGAGAAAATGCCCCAACGACGCAAGTGATGACGACGCCGTAACTCTGATCAGGGCACAAGCAGAGGCCGAGGACAAGGCCTTGAACCCAGGAGTCAAGCACTTCAGTGCATGCCAGCACGAAGCGAGAATGATGAGGGTCTCAGGTGAGGGGGCAATCTGGGAGAAAAGAAATAGCAACTAGATCTGAATGAAAACGACTCTTAGTATTAGGGAATTGAAAACATATCAGAGCCCAACATAGGTCTGTTTGCTGTGCATTCTATAGAACTGTGCTTAGTTTAACTAGAAAGTGAAGTATATAAGGTTCTAGTCTGTCTATCAGTAAGAACAGCACACGTTAATCACGAAGTCCTAGTGTCTAGGAGATTGGTAAGATGTCCAGGCATGGGGGCTTGCTGCAGAAGCTCAGTTCCTGGCCTCCATTTTTTTCTTTTCTTGCAGAGATCATTGAAATTCAGTTGATCATGTTGCATTTTAATCATATGTTTACATGTTTAATTCCTATACCAGCCTATAACCTCCTCAGAGGCAGCTTCTGTGCCAAATTCATGGTTTGCTCCAATACCCACCACAGACGCTCAGAATGAATAGCCACTGAATTCCTGATGGAGGAGTGCGTCAGTCTGAGTATTGCCTGCTGTTCTGTGCCCTTGCTTGTCTCTGTGTCAGCTGTGTGCTGCCAAGTTCTGTCCCTCAACATCGTCCCAGGGTTGGATTATTCCAGAACAAGTTTTCTATGACTGAGTCCCGTGGTCTTGGCCAGTCTGTATGTGTGTCGCAGTAACTGCTGTTCCTTCTCGGTGTTTTTTTTCTTTGCTTCTTTTTGGTCATCTTCTTTCCTGCCCTTTTAAGGGTGGTTTCCAATCCCTGTAAGCACCTGTCCCAAATATGAGTTATTTATGTGCTTGAATAGTATAAGTTTTACGTAAGAATGTATGCATTATAATACATATACACAGAAAAGATGACACTATACTGTTGAAATACAATATATTATATAAATATATAATATACTTAATTTTTAAAAGACAGCAATATAATGAAATTTTTTTTGAAATTTATTGTTTTTGAAAACCGTATTTTAATACCTTTTGAATGATTCAGAACCCTGGTTCTAATTTCAGTTTATTTCAATATTTGGTTTTAAGGGCTTTTGTAACTGAGAAAGATCCCTTCCAGAGACAGCAGGCCCAGTGGAAGCGGCACTGTCTTACTGAAATTTTCAATCCTATTTACCAGTTTCCAAAGTTATGTTTTATTGAAATCTGGCTAGTAAGTATCTATTTTCTTAATGTGAATGTGTCATTTTTACATATTTATCTGAAGATGTTACACATTTACTTTGTTAACAAATAGCTCAAACTTATTGAAATTCTTTGAAAGCGTTGAAACCAAGTTAGAAAAATTCTGCTTATAAGTTTTTTAGTTGTGTAGATGTGAAAGTGTTTGTAGGTGTCATGCATAGTTTTTGCCAACATAATCATACCATGATGACGTTTCCAAATAGCCGTTTTCAGTATGTTCTTTCCATATCACAAGTCTCTCTCTGAAAGTTCCTTCCTGTCTCATTGATGAAACATAACTTTCACCCTGAAGATTCAAATTAGGTGTGTTTATTTTTTTGAAGGTATCTGCTTAGGTGGCAATTTACTGGTGGCCATTTATAATGTAAGAAAGGTCTGAAAATTTGGAACACTTGCCTTTGTGTAAAAAATATATGCAAAACTCATCTTCATGTTTACTGATGTTTTAAAAGTACCTTGAGATAATCAGAGAAATTTAGGTGAATCAAAGTATTTTTCATGGATACTTCCTGTTACATCCCAAAGAATTATGAATATTCTATTATACTATATACTAAAGGTCTTAATTTTATAAAATTCACATTAGTGATGCCCTCAGCACTCGGGGCATTTCTTGCCTGTGAATTATGTAGTGATGCTATTGCTGAATTCTTAACATGGAATCCACCCCTCACTTACCTTTTTAAAAAAAAATTCCAGTCAAAGTAGCCATTCCATCAAGGGTTGGACTTAAGTAGTTGGCACATAAAACACTGAGGATCTTTTAAGGTAAATTAATTTGAGAAATATGTTCTCTCAACTTCATATCTACTTAAATATCTTCCTGTTGTCTTATTATAAGACGGAATATGTTGGAAACATCTCTTCATTTAGCCAACCTCCCACCCTGAGAACCTATTCCTGTACTTCCTCAGATTGTCATCTAATAGTACTTTCTGACAAAATGATGCATCAGGGTTTTTTTTTTCTAAATTGTTTTACTAGTATTTCATCCATATTTCCATGGCATGAAGAACAAGTATTTTGTAAATGTATATTACTTTTTGGTTTTTGCTATTGAGAAAAGGTTTATAAAAGTGTAAAAGGTGTCTAAACATTTATGATTATACGTGGTGAACACTGACGAGTGTCAGAGTTAGCGTCCCGTGATACTTGCTGTCGCCAAGCGCAGTGTGGAGGTTCGTCTCTGCCTGCACCTGCAGCGGCTGCTCCGCGTGCTGGCTTCTCCCTTCTCACGGAGCACGGGAAGGTGAGGTTCGTCATTAACCACAGTGGGCACAAACACCTACTTCAAAAAGTCTTCCTGATACTTTCAAATTTTTTGGCTGACTTGGCAAATCTTAATGTTTCTTCCTTGTCCTATGACCGATGAGTAGCTTGTACCCAGAACAGAAGTGTCAGCTATCGGTGCTCAGTTTTGTTTGCATTACAGGCTGAGTATCCCTGGTCTGAAATCTTGGGTCCAGAAGTGTTTTAGATTTCAGATTTTTTGGGGGATTTTGAATACAGGCAGTCCCTGGGTTGCAGACAACCTGACTTAAGGCATTCCATACTTATGAATGGGCTCCGAAGGCTCCCCACAGAGATCATTTATAATTAGATAATTAAGTTAGTAATTTGGGAAGTAGTTTCTTCTGTGCATGTGAACAAACCCGCATGGCGTAAGCAGTTGGTTGGCTCAGCATCTTTATGCAGTGGCTAGTCTCACAGAGAAGCATCTGATAGAAAGACAAGAACACGAAGGATCGGAAGATCCAGAACCCAGAAAGTTGACAATAAAAGAATTAGCTGAAGCTTTTCTTCTCATTGAAGCAGGATTTGCTAAGCTTCAGGGGTTAACACTGAGTGGTTTACAAAGGTTTACCGTGCAGTTAGTGAGAACATCAGCTGCTACAGGGCCATTTATGATGAAAAAAAGAAAAAGGCTGTGCAAACCACCCTGGAAGCCACTTTCAAGAAACCAATTTCAGTGGTAAGTTCCTCTCCCCCCACAGCAGAATCAAATCTCGATTCCCCAGCACCCACCCCATCTTCTCTGGCATCGTCTCCATCCTCGTCTTCGGACTAACGTTAGCCACCTTCTTACCTGAAAGTGCCCCTTCCGATAAGCAAGACACTGATGCAGCATTAGGTGAGTGTTAACTTTTAATATTCTCTTATTGAAGTTTCTCTTATCTCCTGTCTGAACTTTTTCTATGAGTGTGTTTTATGTTCCATTTGTTTGAATTAAAAGAGTACAATATAGTTTCTGTAACTTAATGACTACAGTACACTATGTTATTATTGCCACATGAAAGTCAGTGCAGTAGTAGTAGTAGTATTACCGTATGTGTGCTGTTCATCAGGGATCCAAGCTATGTACAAACCTTACTTAAAGATAGTCTCAGGGATGCATCTGTCTGTAACCCTGGGACTCCCTGTATTTGCATTATATGCTTACTGGTTAAATATCTGAAATCTGAAATGCTCCATTGAACATTTCTTTTGAGCATCATGTTGGTACTCAAAAAGTTTCAGACTTTAGAGCATTTTGGATTTTGGCTTTTTAATTTGAGATGTTCAACCTGTATTAGGATGATCCTTGGTCTGCTGTTTTTCGCAAGAACCTTTTTAAGCCACTTGTCCAGTGTGAGAGGGTTAGTTTAGTAAAAACTACTAGAATAGGTAAGTCCTTGTGCCTGGGAATGTACACAGACCTGCATTATGTCTCAGTATGCTGATGGCAGTCAAACCCCCCTCCCACGTTGTCCCACCCCTGTTTCCCCTCGAGCACGGATCACAGACTGTGCCTGATGTGAGACCTGTGGACACGCAGATGGAGTGAGGGGCCAATGTCGATCTAAATTTTAACTTTTAGCAAAAACATAATTTCTTGTCTTTTAAAGATAAAAGGTAAATATACACAGAGGTTCTAATTTCTCTTTCCCAAACCCCAGTGGATCACCTGGCCCTGTTTCTGCGGTGTGTCATCCTGTTTGGAGACCATTGTCCTAAGGGCTCGTACTCCTAGCAGTACAGAGAGAGGGTGAGGCTCACTGGTTACTTCTTCGCTTGGAGACTGTTCGTGAGCTGCAGGGCCCTGGACTTCCTCAGGCCCCTCCTGTGTCTGTGCCGACTGTGTCTGGCTTCTTGCTGGTGTGGCCTCCCATGGTCCCCTTGTCTTCCTGGTCCCACTGTGTCCCAGGACAAGCCTTCTTGTCTTCTCCCCAGATGCCAGAAGTCACACGTCAGGTTCTCCCTGGAAGTCCTGCTGCCCTCCTCCTGGACCCCATGGTGGCACCAGGTGTCTGATAGCACCAGGAGGTAAATGTGTCTTCTGGCAAACACTTCCATGCCCTGAAGCAACTTGACTTGTCTTGAAGTGGTGGCGGGAAATTGTGGGGACAGAAGGAAAATGACACAGCACTCTTAAAAGTTCCCTCTTCAAAGAGTCTGCTTAATCTCTTTCCTTTTCTAATATAGCCCGAAGAAGGATGGTGGTGGTGGCTAGTTAAAGAACCGTTCTGGCTCCCTGTGGACAAATCATGCATAGATGTGTGTGCTGGACACCTCTTGTCCTGCACCTACATCCTCTTTTTTTTCTCCTTCCAGTCATTGGTGCAGCAAACTGGCTGCATACAGGTGAAGCCAGACAGCACCTCTCCTCACCTCCACACCTCTCCACCCAGAATGTTGAGTCTGCGTGAGACCCTCCTAGCACCTTCCTAGTCATGCTGGTGTACAGCAACCCTGGAAGTGTGAGGGAGTTGACACCCCCACGGGCAGTGCTTGACCAGTGCAGATCAGGAACCAGTGGATCAACTCTCTCCTCTTCCAGTGTTTGGGCCGATGGTTCTGAGCTAAATTCTGCATTATTCCTAGGAGGGTCACCAGGCTGGTAGCGCTGGGCCCAGTGCCCATGGTGATGACCAGCTGGGCAGTCCCCCTCGGATTGGCCTTCCCTCCTGTTTCCCTCTTCCCCGTCCCTCCCTCCTGTGTCTTGTGATCACTTCCCAAGACAGACTTTCCGCATGCAATTCCTTTTCCCAGGTGCTGCTTTTCTGGGGACCCAGTCTAAAATAACATGTACATACCTCTCTTTAGAATGTATGGATACTTATCATCCATTGTCCCCGCTTTGGAGACGCTGAAAACACTCTAGAAAAAAGGAAAAGTCTCATTTGACATCTCTCTACACTTCGTCATTGGAAATGAAAGCTGACAGGCATAGGCCGCCCGCCACACAGAACCCCACGCTGCTAGCAGCCTGCGTTGGGGTCCTGTTGATGAGAGCTCGTGTTCTTGTTGTGGGTTTTGAGTGAGGGGTGATATGAGATGGACAGATAAGCATTACTTAGATGTTGAAGAGGGCTAAGAGCAGGAGGTAAATTGAGTCTGTAGTCTGAGATTACTTTATGACTGTGTGTGTTAGCTGTGGTTCTTTGCCTCAAGCAAAGACTGAACTTAAGTGAGAAAATACTGGGAGGAGTACAGATGCTGTGGTGTGCCTCCCGATGCCTTGTTAGGACTGAGGTGTGTTTTCTTCCAGCTGCCAGGATGTTGGCTGCTGGCAGCTTAGAGCTGAGGCCTTCCCTGCAGTTGCCCTTGGCTAGAGAGGGCAACCTTCCCCAACAGCGCCTTAGTCGCAGCCTACACCCAACACCTGGTCACTGTGGAGATACAAAGACCTGGCCCGTTGCTTCAAGGCAGGACACCTCTGAAGGGCCCCGCAACTCCAGCTCCAGCTCCCCCGGGACTGGGTCGGGCCTGTGTGTCCTGCACAACTACGTTTCAGTTCCCAGCCTTTCTCTGCCCGGTCCTGCTTCCTTCCCTCCTGCCCTCCCAGGCATTGTCCTTGAGAACACTCCTCAACAAACTTTCTGCAAGCAAATCTCCAACTCAGGCTGCTTCCGGGGAAACTTGAACTATGGCAGAATGATACTGAGGGGTTTGCAGAATTGAACTAAATGTAGGCCTCAGGAAGGACAAAAAGCAGGGCAGCCCCAGAGATCTTAGTGGTAGAAATTGGTAAACCTTTTATAGTGCTACCGGGGAGTCTCTGGTCAACTTGCAAATTCCCATGGGGGCACAATGATTGGGCGTCAGGGCCCTGCGATTAGAACTACCAGGAGTAGTGGATAGGAAAGAGAAGCAACATGTGTCTTCCAGACCACAGTATCCAAAGTTTCCTTGGAGGAAGAAGTTGAATGTGCTGGCTGGGGACGGGAGCTCTAAGCAGAGGATGTGGTGTCTCACTGAAGATCACGCATTGACATGAAGAGGATGGCACCAAGACCCTGGGATAGAAGCCAGTTCGGAACAAAACCCCTGACATTTTCTCCACAGTCGGTCAGGGTGCATCCTGAAACGGAAGTCTGTGGCTTGCTGACCATTCTTGTTCATTCGGGGTTGCTTTGTGCAGGGGTAAGTGCCTTCAGCTAGACTGTACGTTACCACAGGCTCTGCAGGTTTGGTGGACGGACCCTGCCTCTGGGGGTGCATACGTAGTAGGCTTCAAATGAGCACTTTCCATGTGCCGGAGCCACCAAATATCACTCTCTGAGTTCAGAGCTGCCCGAGAGACAGAGGGGTCGGGTGGTGTTAGGGCAGAAGATCAGGGTGGTCACTAATGGACTGGTGGACATGGCTTAGATACACAGTTTCCTAATGCCAGACTTCTGCATCAGACACACCCCTCCTCCAACTGCTCGCTCCTGAGCACAGCTGGCCAGATACCTGCTGGCCTTCCCGTGGGCGGGAGCTCAGAGCGCTCTTCCTGTGGGGAGTCAGACCCAAAAGAGAAACCAGAGGGGGCTGACTCCGTTCCTTCTGTAGAACTCACCAGCCCGGGCAGGGGGAGTGAGAGGAGGAGGGGAAAGGGGGGAGGGGACGGGAATGTTACTTCCATCAAAGTCCTTCACATGAACGTGTGCAGCCAGGAAAGTGGAAGCGTGGAATAGCTACTTCCCATATTTATATATACTAGCATATCCAGTTGTTACAGCACTGAGGTGTCACTGTCCCCATGCTACAGAAGAGGAAGCTGAGGCTAAGGCCATATTCCAGGTAAGTTGTGGCTCAGGATTTGAACCAAGTCTACTCTGATTTTGAAGCCTGTGTGATTTTTGATGCCCTGTACATGCTCCTTAATTGGAGTGCTGGGGAAGGGGGGTACTGGCTCTGGGACCCTCCCAGTGGGCTCTCCTGGGTCCTGAAGCCACCAGCTCCATTCGGGCCTGGTTGCTCGAGTCCCCTCAAGTGCCTGAACCCACACAGCTTTCACCGGGTGTGTGGCAGATCTGGAGGGGCCGTCGCTGGGCCCAAGACAGGAAAGCTGAGGAGAGGACTCCCTTCCTGTGATGCTGGGCCTTGATGTCTCCTCCAGGACCCGTGCCTGCTTGCACACCAGGCTGTCCTCACAAAGCCAAAGAGGCTGCCACTGAGGTCCCACCAGGGAGCCCAGGCCGGGGTAGGGACAGCTGCTTTAGCTCCGCCCTTGTGGTCTGGCCTGCAGGAGTCAGCACCTTCTAACCAAGGCTGGGCCAGGCGGGGTTTCTTTTTCAACTCAGGAATGCCCTTTAGGGTTAACTCTCTGGTTATGAAGGCACAAGACTCAACCCGTCCCCGCTGGCTAGTCTGTTCTGCTGGACTGTGACCACTTCTCCCAAACTGGAGGTGTCTCCTGGTTTTCTTACAAGCCTCTCTGTCATTCACCAGAAATGGCTGCATTTCATGTTTTTCGGACTCTGCAGATGGTCCAATCACCAGACATCCCCATTCTCCCCATTTATCCCCCTTCCTCTCCCCTTTATCCTTGTGTCTTTCCACCCTTCTCTCTCTCTCTCTATTCTTTCCCCCATCTTGCTCTCCCACCCCTGTTCCCCTCCCCTCCCCTCTCTCCTTCCCAACCCCATTCCACCTTCACCAGAGAGAGAGGCTTATCTGTAAAAGGTCTTTTCCATGTGATTATTAGAGCCCAAAAATGTCACCTGGTAGAAGGCAGCACAATAGGAACTTTCTTCCAGGGGCTAAGGAGCTGCAAAATATTCCTGAATATTACAGAAAACTACCTGAGGACGCTGGGCTCAGGGCAGCTGCTGCAGGGGGACGGTGGGTGGCGCCCCCACCCTCCGTGAGGGGGAAGGTGGCACAGGGACAGGGGAGGCTTCCACTCTGCATTTCAGTCTCATGACAGCCTTGCCCAGAATTAGTCCTCCTTCCGTTATTATCACCTGTAAGAGGAGTTTTTTCTACCATTTAATCCATCAGTCCTTTATTAAAGCTTAGATAAGAGCAGAAAAAAAATTCCATCAACATCAGCCATCAGAAGGGAAATTTCATAGAATGAGATGATCAGATTTCCAAGTTTATTGAAAAACCTATAGATAACTGCATGGCTGCTCATGCTATTTTGAAACAAGTGCAGCTAGGTGAGCCGTTTAATAATGTGGGAATTGTCGGCCGTGCGGATGGTGGACGGAGAGTGAGCTCGCCCCGGGCAGGCGTGGGCTCTCTCGGAGATGAACGCTGCGGCGCTGCAGCCCAGCCGGGGTCACAGCTGCCAGGAGCCCTCCCCAGCGCGGCCGGGGCCCCTGCGGACAGTGCCCAGGTCTTCCCAAGCACAGGAGGAGGGAAACCACCCCCGCCCACACCCACCACACTCTGGAGGGCACCTGTGAGCTGTGGCGGCCCCTTGCCGTGTCCCGTGGTGTCCTGAGCACTGTCCTCCCTGCCCCGGTGTTTCCATCCGTTTTTTCCTCTCCGTTCTCAGTGCGATACTCTGCTGACCTGTCTCCGAATCATCAATCCTGTCTTCAGCTGTGCTGCGTTTGCTGTTAACCCATCTGTTGAGTCCTGAGTTTTAATTTTTCTATTTTTTTCAGTTCTAGAATTTTCATTTGATTTTTTAAAATAGATGTTGTTTGCTAAAATTCATTTTCTTGGACATATAAATCATTTTGAAAGTCTCTGTGGGATTCCAACATCAGTTTTTTTTTGGGTCTTTTTCAGTGTCTATTTTTTCTCTTGGTTTCTGGCCTTTCACATCTCCTACTTTGTAATTTGTTTAAAATAAAAAAAATTGTAATTTTTTTGTTGAATATTGGATAATTGTGTATGAAAAATCGAAGAGAGAATTTGAGGCTTTGGATGATGCTGTCTTGCTCCCGAGAGGATTTGCCTTTGCTTTTGGAAGTTGGGGTAGGGCAGGTGGTTGTCACCAGTCTGGCATTGAGCAGGGTTGAAGCCAGGCTCTCGTCTTTGTGAACACTGGTCTCCTGCTCCGCCCTTGCTCCCAGGCTTCGGACTTCCTTCCGAAACTCGGGGTGCGCACAGGCCCTGCTCCTCGGGGAAGCCTGGGCTCCCGCCAGCCTCCCAGCGCCAGTTTCTGCCTCACTTCTCCCCTCTCAGCTGCCGCGCTGCTCAGTTTCTGCAAAGCCCCCTGCTCGGCTTTTAGGGTTTCTTAGGATTCAGCAGATACTTCACGGCAAGAAGCTGAGCCAAGCACCAGGTTCACTTTTGTGTTTTTTTTCTCTTTGGGATCTCAGTGCCTGAAGACCTTGCTGCATGTCATCTCTCTGTGAGGCTTTCCAACAGTTTGTCTTTTTAAAAAAATATTTTGTTCAGCATTTCTGTTTGTTCTTGGTAGTAGAGTCGATCTGTACACATTAGTCTGTCAGAGGCAGAAATGGAACTCCTTGATAATGTTTCTTAAATCTCCTCAGGTAATTATTTTTTGTTTGTTTGAGACAGAGTCTCGCTCTGTTGCCCATGTACAGTGCAGTGGCGTCAGCCTAGCTCACAGCAACCTCAAACTCCTGGGCTCAAGTGATCCTCCTGCCTCAGCCTCCCGAGTAGCTGGGACTACAGGCGCCACCACGCCTGCCTAAATTTTCTGTGTTTGGTAGAGATGGGGTCTCACTCTTGCTCAGGCTGGTCTTGAACTCCTGACCCCAAGCAATCCTCCCACCTTGGCCTCCCAGAGTGCTGGGATCATAGGCGTGAGCCACCGCAACTGGCCATCCTCAGGTCATTTTAATGTGAGATACACTGGACAAAATCAATTCCTTGCCATATCATAAGAACCACCCAAGGACCTTGTTTAAAAATGTTGATTTTCTGGTCCTACCCAAGACATAGTGAACCAGAATTTCCAGAAACAAAGACTGGTGATTTTTAGCTCTGGCAAGTGCATCTGACAAAGGCATGCTTGAGGAGTGTTAGCAGGTGGCTCTTTAGGGTCCTCTTGCTCTGGTTGCCTAAGCACCTTCCCAGTGACCCCACGTCCCCAGTGAACCAGCAGGCCGGAGAGATCCTGTTGTTCCCACAGAGAGCAGCGTGCTGCCTTGACCACTGTCTCCAAGTTCATTTTGCATTCTGCAGCTTCCTTTGCTGAATTATTTCCAGTTTCTTCCATAGACATTTTAATCAGAGATGAAAAATGATTGGTCTTTTGCCGACAGTTCAGTCTAAGAGGAAGTTATTTGCCTCTTACAGGTGCACTAATTTGCAATGGTTTCTCGTAGAAGGCAGAGGAATATTGTGGGAGGGACCCGGGGATCAGGGTAAGCCCAGGGACTAGTGTGGCCCCAGACTCGTTGGAGTCACTTGTCACCTCCCTTCCTTCCTCCTCTAGTGCAAGTTTCCTTTGCCTGCTTGAGTATGTCTCCAAATTAGGTTCGATTCCAGCTACCAGTGTTAGGACTACAGTGTAGGTTTGAACCTCATCACGGACACCCTTCCTCACCCTTGCGGGCTCCACTCCCATGGATTCCCCACGGTCCTGCTGAGTGCGCTGCTGAGACCTTCCTGCACTAACTTCCTCCCCTCCCTGTCTCTTACCCGTCTCCTCCTCCTCTCCTCTCCTTTCCTTCTCTCATCCTTCCTTCTCCTCCTCACCACCCTCCCTGCCGGCGTCTTTTTCCCCATTGCAGAATCAGAGCAGAGGCTGCAGTTACACCTTCTCACGTGTCCTCCCTCAACTGCTTCCTGCCACAGCCGTCTCCAGGGCCCCCTCTCAGCAGATGTGAGGCTCAGAGGAGAGGGCAGAGTGGTCGGATTCCTGGCTCTGGGCCATTTGGCAAGATCAGTTCCCCTTGCCCTCTCTGGCTCACAAGGGTGAGGTATTGACCTAACTCATGGGCTGCCCAGCAGACAGTCCCCAAACCAGTAAGAAAACAATGAATACGTCCAGGGGAAACGGGGCAAAGGACATTAGCAGGTAACTCATAAGAGACAAGACACAGTAGCCATAAATATATGAGAAGTATTTAATTTCACATTTCATAAGAGAAATGTAAATTCAAACCATGTGAGTGATAAAAATAATCAGACCAACAATGTCAAGTTTAGGTTCTGATGGAGGGAAATAGACAGTCATACACTGCTGGGAGAGTGTAAGTTTGCAGTCTTTCTGGAGAGCAAATTGGCAAAATGTAACAAAAATCTTATAATTTTCCATGACCTTTGGCCCTGCAATTCTACTTTCAGGAATTTATCCCAATAAAATAATGTAAGCTATTTGCATAAAAGTTGTGTACAACTATGTTCAGCACGAGGCTGTTTTAATAGTGATAACTGGGCCAGGTGCAGTGACTCATGCCTGTAACCCTGCCACTTTGGGAGACCAAGACAGGAGGGTCACTTGAGGCCAGAAGTTCAAGACCAGCCTGATCAACATGGCAAGAGCCTATCTCTACAAAAAATTAAAAAATCATCCGGGTACAGTGGTGCGTGCCTGTAGTCCCAGCTACTCAGGAAGCCGAGGCAGGAGGATGGCTTGAGCCCAGGAGTCTGAGGTTGCAGTGAGCTGTGATGGTGTCACTTCAGTCTAGCCTGGGCAACAGAGCAATACTTTGTCTCCTCCCCCTCCCCCCCAAAAAAGTGATAACTGCTGCTACTCAGTGAAAAACAGCCATACAATAAGAGGGGAGTGGTACATTTATGCCAACTGTACGCTCTGTTGCCATTAAAAATATCATTGACAGGCCGGGTGCAGTGGCTCACGCCTGTAATCCTAGCCCTCTGGGAGGCCTGAGGCAGGTGGATTGTTTGAGCTCAGGAGTTCGAGACCAGCCTGAGTAAGAGCGAGACCCCATCTCTACTAAAAATAGAAAGAAATTATCTGGCCAACTAAAAATATATATAGAAAAAATTAGCTGGGCATGGTGGCAGATTCCTGTAGTCCCAGCTACCCAGGAGGCTGAGGCAGTAGGATCGCTTAAGCCCAGGAGTTTGAGGTTGCTGTGAGCTAGGCTGATGCCGCGGCACTCACTCTAGCCTAGGCAACAGAGCAAGACTCTGTCTCAAAAAAAAACATATATATATATATCATTGACAAATATTTAAAGAGGAGGAATGTACAAGGTTTTTTAAAAAATAGGTTACAAAGCAGTATATCACAATAATTGCCTTTTTTGGGGTTAAAAAAAAAACAGCTTAGAAAAAAAAAATCAATGGAAGAATATATACCAAAATATTACCACGGCTGTCTCTGTGTGTTTTATCACATGCGAAAATCTAAGAAACATGATTATTAAAAAAGAGCATGAATACCCGCGAATGTAGGAAGCCTGGCCTGCAGTCTAGCCCTGGAGGTGCCTCTTGTCCTCTGCGAGGCTTTGGGCAGGCCACTCCTTCACCTGTGACACGAGGCAGCCCTTGCCCGTGTGATGGCATTCGTGTCTGCTCTGTGCCTTACTGGCCATTGTTCTATTCTGACCTCACATCTGTACCTTGTAGATAATCGCTTTGTAGGCTGTTGGCTATTTTGTCATCAGTTGATAATCGAGAAACTCACCTTATTTTCATGTACTGTGATGCAGAGAAAAGCTTCCTAGGGGCCACTGGCGTGCAAGGATTGGAAGGAATAGGAATGGTCTGGCCAGTGACCGGCGTAGTGGCTGAGTTGAAGCTGGTCTGGAGTCAGCTGGCAGTTGGGGATGGGGCAGTTGGTAGCAGAGCAAGGCCAGGACTGGGACATGCCGGGAAAGCCAGAAAACAGTGACTGCAGAACTGCTCGAGGCTGAGGGATGTCCTGAGAGCGGTGGCCTTGCTGGAGGCTCAGCTCAGGGTCCTGGTGGTCAGACACTGGGACTTGGAGGCCCCAATAAAGAGCGGGAGCCAGTCAGCAGGCCTGAGCTGGGCAAAAGAGAGACCTGATTTTTTGAAGGCGAGGAGCAGGCATGACAGGCTTCACTGGAGAGTCCAGAAACAAAGATTGGCACATGCACACTTTTGTGCAATTTGCAGGTCTGCATTTATGTAAAAGAGGCAATGGAGAACATGTAATAGATGGATCAATCTAGAAATAACCTGGAAAAATGAACTCACGTAAGTAAAAATTTAACAGTTTATTTCCTGCTCATGAACAGGTTGAAGCCTAATCTTTAAAACTGATGTCCTTATCTCACAGCTACCCAGGTGATACACTAACCCCTCGCTGACATGGTCTGTCTTCTCCATACATACTTTTTCTTCTAACAACAAAGCAGCTTTCCTGTCCACAGGGCTGCTTTTTGATTCCTCCTGTGCCCTGAACTGAACTCCTTGGTTTATGGAAGAGGCTCAATGTGAAACTACAGATTGACTCTTTTATCACAATCCTTTTAATTACTGAACATACCCAATTTTATTATCCAATTATGGGTAAGATTAAAGTTCATCAAACTACTTGTTTTATGTGAAGTTCCTTCATTTCCAAAAGATCAGTGGAACATTAAAGAACAAATGAAACAGTCAGTTGCAGATTATACAGCTTGATTTATCATTGATCTTCCATAAACAGCAAAACTGGCTCTGATATTTTCCCCGGCTTAATAAGTCTATGTATACGGTGTACTGTATATCTTTTCATTTCAGCCTTGAGAAAAATGCAATATGTCCCCTGTGGGAGTCATAATTTCTCTGAACGTGTAGTGCTTAAGGCTCACGGCGCCCAGCCAGTTTGTTGCTGCAGGCGGATGGGAGCCCACTGTTCCATGAAACTGCTTTGGCGTATTTGCGGCTGACCTTTCCCCACCGTACCCACCAGAATGCATTAACTCCTTCTGCACAGGTGGAGACTGTGCTGAGCCACGCGCCTGCAAGGCCCAGCGGAAACATCACAGCCTTGAATGTGAAACCACTCCTGGTATGTTCCCCACCATCAAAACCATCTCTCTTTCCCAGAATTCCCTGTCAGAAAGGGTAGTGGAAGGAGCTAAGGCAGTCCTGGGTGACATTCACCGAGGTCACACGGCTGGTGGGGGTGGTGCTAGGATCATAGCTCGGCCTGGCTGTCTCCAAAGCCTTGCACTCTTCCATGCCCTGGAGCACGTTGTTTATGCCTCCCTGTGGCCTTCCTCGTCCTTTTCCTTCTATTTGAGCAATTTGAGCCCCTTTTCCTTGCGTCATAATGTGAGCTCCAGGTATAGTTTTAGTCTCTTCCTTGTCCACCACCACTTCAAGCACACTTTGCTGGTAGTGGACACTTGGGGTGTCAGTCAGGGTTCAGAGATGTGGGAGCACCAGGAGGTCCTGCTCATACCTGGTTCTGTCACAGGAATCGTTAGAGGAATTTGATGTTTTGCACCTGGTGCTGGAGCATGAAGCTCACAGCCCAGGCGGCTGGGAAGGGAAGAGGGGTGTAAGGTGGAGGAGAGTGAGAGCACATGGGGGTCACAGGCACCCGCTGGAGACTGGGGCGATGGGCTGGACCCGCGTCAGGTCTTTTGCCTCTGGCCTTGGCCGGGTGGGGGTTCCGCAGAGGCCAGGGCCTTGGCGGGGTGGGGGCTCCGCAGAGGCCAGGGCCTTGGCGGGGTGGGGGCTCCGCAGAGGCCAGGGCTTGGCGGGGTGGGGTTCAGCAGAGGCCAGGGCCTTGGCGGGGTGGGGGCTCCGCAGAGGCCAGGGCCTTGGCGGGGTGGGGGCTCCGCAGAGGCCAGGGCCTTGGCGGGGTGGGGGCTCCGCAGAGGCCAGGGCCGTGGCGGGGTGGGGGTTCCGCAGAGGCCAGGCCGTGGTGGGGTGGGGGTTCCGCAGAGGCCAGGCCATGGTGGGGTGGGGTTCCGCAGAGGCCAGGCCTTGGCGGGGTGGGGGCTCCGCAGAGGCCAGGTCTTGGCGGGGTGGGGTTCCGCAGAGGCCAGGGCCCTTCCTCCTGGGGCTAAGCAGACACCTGGCACAGGAGTGCGAGTAGCTGCAGCAGGACTGTGGGAGGCGGAGCTGCCAGACCAGAGGCGAGACAAGGCTGCTGCTTTAAAGCTCTGCAGATCCTGCTCAGTATCTCCCTGTGCCCTGCCCCATCCAGCAGCCTGCAGGCAAGGGGTTCTGGGAAATGTAGTCAGCACGTTGGAAAGTCACTGTGGTCCACTGCTATGGACTTGGCACCCACATATACCACTGTCAACCAAACTGGGTATCCAAATACATACAGCAACCTCACGTGACATGGCCAAGCCACATACAACCAAACACACGCTAACCCTTTCCCCAGAACAGGATATACAGTCCCTTTTTGTCTTGGGGTAATGTTTACTTTTCTCTTAGCTGCTTCACACCTCCCCTTTGATACCTGTAAGTTAAAATGCTGAGCTACCAGGGTAACTGCTACTAACCCATCTATGCAGATAAGGGGACATACATTTGTGGTTCAAATATACAAGCATTTATACCAAATGAGAAAGAAATACTCGTGATATTATAATCCTCATTTCTGCAATAGGTCTCATGGTCATAGCTGGTATTTACAACTACCTTTATCCTTTACTCATTCAGTATTTCCTTCGCTTTCCGCAAGCACCCTAGGTGCTAGGTCTAGGCCAGGAATCAGCAAACTTTTTTATAAAGGGCCAAATATTAAAATGTAGGCTTTGAGGGCCAATTAGTCTCTGTTTCAACTACTCAACTGGGTGTTGCTGTGTTACAATAAAACCTTATTTACAAAAATAAGCGGAGGGCCAGATTTGGCCTGTGGGCTGTAGATGCTGACCACTGGCTTAGGCCATTGGCAGTCCTGCATTGTGATGTTGCATTTTTCCACTAAGTGTAACCATAGGACCTGGGAGTGTTAAGTGGCTCCCAGAGGATCTGCTGAATTCCAGACATGCTCCTCCGTATCCTGCTACGTAGGACCAATCCATTTTACCCATAAGAATCAGGACCTGTCATTCCAGCCAGTGCAGTAAGCCCTGTTGCCTACTGACTCCGGGCAAGAAGAGCCCAGAGTGTCGGAGTGGCAGACTCAGCTTCAGATCAGTCTCATCACCATCGTGCCCCCTGGAGAGGCATCCTCCCCTTTGGCTCTAAGACCTCTAGACCACAGAGCCTCAAGTCACTGGGGAGACAAGCACAACTGCTGTCAGTAGATAACTGAGGGTGACAGGATGAGGAGCCACTTTGTCCTTGGGTAGAAGCTGCTGGCCCTGACCACTCATGTTTTCATTCAGTCAGTAAACACTTACTGAGCGCCTACTGTATACGCTAATGGTGACCTCAACGAAGATCATCGCTCCCTTCCTGGAGTTCCCAGTGTAGTGGGGGACACACATTACAGATGTGAGCAGACACACAGTTACAGAAGGACGCTGCGATCGCGAGATAACAGCGGGGTCTGCTTTGGTTAGGGGTCACAGAAAGCCTCTCTGAGGAAATGACTTCCAAGATAAGCCCTGAAGGACAGGAAGAGGCATCCATGCTGAGACCAGTGGGGAGCGTGTCCATGTCGGGGAGGGCTTGCTGAAGGCCCTGATTTGTGCAGTCGAGCTTGGCTGGAGACTGGTGAGCCGTGCATGGGCAGCGTGGCACAACACTGGAGAGTCAGAGGACGGCGTGTGCAGGCTGCAGGGCCAGGCAGAACGTTATCCCAGGAGCACTGGGCAACCGTGGGAGGGAGGGTCAGGGAGCTGGGGAAGATGCAGGAAGAGCATGCAGGAGGCCCTGGCCGACACCCCTGTGAGACGCGAGGGAGACTTGGGGGTCAGGTGGTGGTTGTGAAAAGAAGTGGGTGGACACTGGAGATGTATTTTGGAGGTAGCATCAACAGGGCTTGGTGACAGTTTGGTCACAGGGAAAATGGGAAGAGAGGAATCAAGGACGACTCCCTCGTTTCCAGAAAGTAGGTACTTCTGTCGTGTGTGTACATAGAGAAGGCTGCCAGAAGAAAGAGGGTGAAATGAACATTTTTTATTGTGGTAAAATATACATAACATAAAACTTACATCTTAGCAATTTTAAAGTGTACTTCTCAGTGGCATTAAGTGCATCTGTATTGCTGTACAATATCACTGTCATCCAGACATTTTTCATCTTCTCACACTGAAACTATGTGCCTACTAATCAATAACTCTTCATTCTCTCCCAGCCCCCAGCCCTTGGCAACCACCATTCCACTGTCCCTATGAGTTTGATTACCCTAGGTACCTTGTATCAATGGAATCATACCATATTTGTCCTTTGGTGATTGCCTTATTTCACTTAGCATTGTATCTTCAAGGTTCTTCGTGTGTAGCATGGGTCAGGGTGTCATTCCTTTTCGAGGCTGTGTAATATTCCATTGCAGGTACATACCACATTTTGTTTATCCATTCGTCTGTCAGTGGGTACTTGGGTTGCTTCTACCTACTGACTTTGCGAATAGTGCTGCTGTGAACACGGGTGCACAGATATGGGCTCCAGTCCCTGTTTGCACTTCTTTTGGGGTTTAGACCCAGAAGTGAAGCTGCTGCATCATATGGTGAGTCTATGTTTAATTTTTCAAGAAGTTGACATTTTGTTTTCCACAGTGACTACACCATTTTAATTCCCACCAACAGTGCACAAGAATTCCAATTTTTTTACACCCTTGCCAACATTTGTTATTTTCTGGTTTTTTTTGAATTTTAGAATATTATGGGGGTACAAATGTTTTGGTTACATAAATTGCTTTTGTACAGTTTGTGTCAAAGCTATAAGTGTGCCCATCACCCAGATAGTGTGCATTGTACCTGTTGGGTATGAATTTACTCATCCTCTCCTCCCGCCTCCCAGCTGCTGATTTCCATTGAGTTTTACTTCCATATGTGCACCTAAGTTTTGATCAATTAGTTCCAATTTAGTAGTGAGTACATGTGGTGTTTGTTTTTCCATTCTTGCTTTACTTTACTTAGAACAATGGTCTCCAGTTCCATATAGGTTGTTACAAAAGTATTAGTTCACCGTATTTTATGGCTGAGTAATACTCCATGGTATAAATATACATTTTATCAATCCACTTATGTATTGGTGGGCCCTTGGGTTGATTCCACATCTTTGTGATTATGAATTATGCGCAGTAAACATTTGAGTGCAAGTGTCTTTTTGAAAAAATAACTTTTTTTCCTTTGGGTAAATACCCAATAATGGGATTACTGGATCAAATGGTAGGTCTACTTTTAGTTCTTTGAGGATTCTCCGTATTACTTTCCATAGATGTTGTACGAGTTTGCAGTCCCACCAACAGTGTGTAAGTGTTCCTGTCTCTTCACATCCATGCCAGTATCTCTTGTTTTGGGACTTTTTAATAAAAGCCATTCTCATTGGGGTTAGGTGGTATCTCATTTTGGTTTTGATTTACATTTCCCTGATGATTAGAGATTTTGAGCATTTTTCATGTTTATTGGCCATTAGTCTATCTTCTTTTGAATAGTTGCTGTTCATGTCTTTTGCCCACTTTTTAATGGGTTTTTTTGATTTTTTTCTTGCTGATTTGCTTGAGTTCTTTGTAGATTCTGGTTATCAGCCCTTTATCGGTTGTGTAGCATGCAAATATTTTCTCCCATTCTGTAGGTTGTCTATTCACTTTGTTGTTTACTTGGCTGTGTAGAAGCTTTTTAATTTGATCAAGTCCCATTTATTTATTTTTATTGTTGCTGTGATTGCTTTTGGGATCTTATTCATAAATTCTCTGCCTAGGCTGATATCTATGAGTTTTTACAACATTTTCTTCTAGAATTCTTATGGTTTCATGCCTTAGGTTTAAGTCTGTTATTTATCATGAATTAATTTTTGTGAGAGGTGAGAGGAGTGGATCCTGTTTCAGTCTTCAACATGTGGCTATCTAATTCTCCCAACACCATTTATTGAGCAGAGATTCTTCTCCCCAGTGTATGTTTTTGTCTGCTTTGTTAAAGACCAGATGGCTATATGAGGATGGTTTTATATCTGGGTTCTCTGTTCTGAGCCATGGGTCTATGTCTCTGTTCTTGTGCCTGTACCATGCTGTTTTGGTTATTATAGCCTTGTAGTATAGCTTGAAGTCTGATAAAGTGATGCCTCCCAATTTGTTATTTTTGCTTAAGGTTGCTTTGGCTATAATGGGGTCTTTTCTAGTTCCATACAAAACATAGAATTATTTTTTCTAGATCTGCAAAAATTACTGTTAGTATTTTAATGGTGATTGCATTGAATCTGTAAATCACTTAGGGTAATATAGACATTTTAACAATGTTGATTCTGCCAGTCCACGGGCATGATATGTTTTTCCATTTGTTTACATCCTCTGTGATTTCTTTCCTCAGTGTTTCATAGTTCTCACTGTAGTAGTCTTTCACCTCCTTGGTTAAATATATTCCTAGGTATTTTATTTTCTTTGTAGCTATTATGAAAGGTACTGAGTCTTTGATTTGATTCTCAGTTTGACTATTGTTGGTGTGTAGGAATGCTACTGATTTGCGTACATTGATTTTGTAACTTGAGACTTTGCTGAATTCATTTATCAATTCCAGGAGTCTCTTGGGAGAATCTTTGGGGTTTTCTAGATGTAAGATCATATCATCAGTAAAGAGTGATAGTTTAATCTCTTCTTTCCCCATTTGGATACGCTTGATTTCCTTTTCTTGCCTGATTGCTCTGGTATTTTCCCTTTTTTAAAATAGCCATCTTAATGGGTGTGAAGTGGCACCACATTGTAGTTTTGATTTGCAGTTTTATTTCAATTAAAAGTTAAGTTTTGACATGCTAGGCTTGGGATTATTACGAGACATCCAGTGCCGATGTCAAGCAGACAGTTGGGTATCAGAGGTTGGAGTTCCGAACAGAGGTGGGGTTAGAGGTTAACGCTCGAGTCGCCAGCACGTAGGTGATTGTGCAGCGTGGGGAGGTCACTGAGAGAGTTAAAAGAGGGCACCCAGCTTGTGTCCTGTGGAAGCCAACCAGACAGGCAGGGTGGGAGAGGGAGAGGTAGTGGGTGCCTGGGGCGGAAGAGCCAGTGCAGCGTGGGAGGCAGGAGAGCCATGCTGCGGACGCCCGAGACAAAGCCGCTTTGCAAAGGAGGAGGCATCGTCTGTGGCAGAAGAGCTGTGAGGTCAGGGGACCCAGGGAGTCTGGGTCACCCGGACGTGCTGGTGCAGAAGGGATCTGAGGAGCGGAGGCTCCGGCACGTGTGCGGTGGGGCTCAAACCACATGGAAGGTTTTCTTTGTAGCCACTGAGCTGATTGCTCTTAGAAACCGTATTATTCAGTTCTGTGTTCACAGCCTGCGGGAGCACCCATTGTTCCTTCCTGTTTTAAGTGGGTGCAGGGAAGCCTCTCCATGCGACTCCCTCTTAGGCCCTCCTGAAGCCTCCCCGCAGAATGGTGAGTTGGCAGATTCACTGGGTCCAAAAGAGGGGTGCTTATGCAAACTGGGATGATTTAGTTGGCTCTGTGAGTATCCTGATATTTAGCAGAGTCTGTCATTTAGGACTTGCATTGGCTGTATGTAACAGAAAACTCATCCAACAACGGCTTGAACACCCAAGAATTAGTTTTCACATGTAGCAAGCATCCTAAAGAAGCCTATTCAGGACTGGTGCAGCTGCTTAAGGGAGAAGCTAAGAGTCCTGGAGTCCAGGTTTTTTTTTTTTTTTTTTTTTTTTTTGGTGGGGTGGGGGCGGCTCTCTGCTTTGCCATTCTTAACATGTGGGTTTTATCTTCATGGTTGCAAGGTGGCTGCTTTTCCTCCAGCCATCACTTCCACATTCCAGGCAGGAAGAAGATAGAATGGCAAAGGCACTAGCCTATGCCAGCTGAATAAGTTTTGTTTTCTGTAAGTTCCCACAGGGTGGATTTCTGTTTGCATCTCATTGGCCAGATTGGTTCACTCGGTCACCTCTGGCTGCAGTGGAACTGGGCAGGTATTTTCAGCTGGACACATGGCCATGCTCAAGGAAATCAGGGTGCTACTGCTGGAGTAGAATATGGAGAGGTGGAGAGAATGGGTATGAGCTAAGCCACTAGCAACGTCTGCCGCAGCTTGGAAGAAAGAGATGCTGGGTGGGGACTGGGGAGAGGAGGAGGCTGAGAGAGAGAGAGACAGACTGCACAGGCGCAGGGCCTCCCACACCTCAGCAGTGCTCATTATAAAGCTGAAATGTCACGTCAGGAGTTTTTAAATAGTGCTTGAACTATTTTCACCTCTTTCTAAATAGGTGTTTCTTGACTCAGCAAATACCCAAAATGTTTTCTGCTCCTCTAATTTGTGCCTTCCTTTGAATCTCTTTCTTTACAGATGTCCAACTCATGAGGCCATAGCATTTTTCTTTATTTATAAAGAATTCTTCCTGGCTGTTTAGGGAAAAAAAGGGGATAATTAAAAAACACATAATTACCCAAAGACTACTTAATTCTGCTTTGGTGTCCCAGCTGAGAACTCCCTCCTGGAAAATTAATGAATGCCTGACCTAGAGAATTGTAATAAAAAAAATGTCACAGGAGACTAACATTTTGAATTATTGATTAGAAGGGATTTTTCCAGGCTCTTTTGGCTTAATTATACACTCTACAAGAGGCCAAGCCGACAGAGGGAGAGACGGAAGGTAGGATTTAGAGTAGCTGAGAGGTTGGAAACTGCTGCATTGCACTCTCCTTTGTACGGAGCTTAGCCGTGGAGCTCACGGGCAGCGGCTCCAGAAAAAGGGTGTTTGGAGGAGGAACTTAAGGAATGAATAGTAAGAATCTGTGCTGGTCCTCGGACAAGGAGATTTCCAGATGCAAATGCCACGCTCATTCCCCTGAGAGAGCGAGGAGGCTGGGTGCTGGGGGGGGTGGGTGCTCACTCGAGCTGAGAGTCCTGGCTTCTGTCTCTGCCACATGACCTTCAGGAAAGGTGAAAATCTTTTTTCTTCTAAGAGTCAGTGCATGACTTAGGATTCTAGGAACAAAAACTCATTCTGCACACAGGTGTCTAGCTCACATTCCATTGAGGAAACTATTCAAACACACGGTTTACTCATCTATAAAGTGGGACCACAATATACTATTAATAATAAAGTGGAGATTAAATAAGGTGATTCAAGTGTGAGCAGAGCACGTGGCAAGCACTCAGTGGACGTGAGCTGTGGTCATTCACATGCATGTTGACATGGGGCACATTTATGGACACTTCAGATGCATATTCACACGTGCACATATATGCATGTGTATGTGTCTTCACACACACACACACACACACACACACACTCAGAGGTTTGTTGAAATTCCCAAACAAAAAATTAGTTTCAGGTGTGTGTGTGTGTTTGCATTCGGGTCTGAGTGGGGCCAGGGTGAGACTGAGTGGAGGGTAGGTGACACCACCCAGCTCACCCAGGACGTGCCCGGCTATGCCCTCAGCGGCTTCCTGCTGCCTCTCGGGTGTCACTGCTCTTCAGCCTGAGTGACCACATTGCCCCAGTGGCATCGGGCAGCCAGTCCAGGTGCACAAGCCATCACGAGGACCTGCCAGTGCAGGTGTGTGAGCCATCACCAGGACGTGCCCTGGCAGCCAGAAGCGGAACGTGGCAGCAGCATGAGTAGAGGAGCTGTGCCCCTCAGCCGCCTCCTGCCCGGGCACCACCGTCTGGGGAAGCAGAGAGGGCAGCTCCCTGTCTGCTCTGCCTCTGCTCTGCTGGTCCAGGGCCTGGAGAACCCTCCCCACACCAGCCCTTTGCTCGAACACCACCCCTGCTCCAAGGCCTGGCTCAGACGCTGTTTCCTCCCGGAAGACTTTTGGATGCCCTACTCACCTCTTCTGAGCCTTCTTATGTGAACCTCTCATGGAGTGTGGCCTGTGCCACTCGTCCCCACAGAGCTCCTGCAGGAGCCTGGTTGTCGCAGACCTCCACATCAGGCTACGCTCAGAGAACATCTGGTCAACAGAGCTGCCCAGGTACCCTGGCTCCACACGGTAGCTCTCCTGAATTCAAGTTTGATCAGATCACACCATTTCCTTGCTTTAACCCCTTTCGTGACCCCCCTGGCACTTAGGATGAGATCCATTGTCTGTCTCCTGTCTCCAGATGATGTGGGGTGACCCCTCCCTGCCTCTGCAGCCGCACTGCTCCCCAGCGCAGGGAGAGTGCTGGCTCATTCCTGCCTCAGGGCCCTTGCACATGCCAGGCCATCTGCATGGAATTTCCCTGCCCTTCACCTGGCCACTGCTCAGACTGCAGGGCTGAGCTTAAATGTCACTCAGGGAAGTCTTCTCTGACATCCCCTCACCTTACCCACCATTCACCTGAGACTATCATGGACTTGTCATTCATCACTATTTTAATTGCTATTTGTTTTGTGATGTAACCTGAGCATCCCCACTAGAACCTCAGGAGGGCTGGTTGAGTCTGTCTTGTTTGACGCCGTGTCTGCAGCATTGAGCACAAGGTCTACATTGAGCAGGTCCTCACAAGTCATTATTTCTGTGACAAGATGGAAGAGAGGCACATGCAGCGAGGCCTGAAAGATCTGCCTTTTGGGCTCACCTTCCTCCTGAGGTTGCCCTTTTTGCACTTCCTGTTTTGGAATCCAAGCCGGCCCAGAGTTGAGTTCTTTACTTGTGGAGCACAGTTTTTTTGTGCTATGGGCCTGACCCTGAGGCAGCTGCTGGCAGGCCCCTGCTCAGAGCCCTCGGGTCTGGGGTTCAGTGCGAGCTGGCCACTTCCCAGACGTGAGGTCTGCAGCTCCTGGACCTTGTATCCAGCAGGCTGTGAGTGCTGAGAGACTAACGGCTCACCGCCAGCTCCTCACCATGCGTGACTCCACCAACTCCCTCAGGCGTGGGTCACCCCAGGGAGTGTATTCTACTCCATTTCCCAGAGTGTTCCAGTGGGGTTAAGCTCCTGTCACCCGTAAGGGCAGCCGAGGGCCTTCTCTTCCGTCTCCTTCCCCTCTCTCCTTCACACCCAAACAAACCTCTTGACCTTGAATCCTTGTTTCAGATTCTGCTTTTGGAGGAATGCAAACTAAGACAAGCACTCTTGCTAGATAATACTACACTATCCCATTATTATTACTATTGCTACTTAATAAACACTCTGAAAATGCTTCTGCACAAGTTTGCTCATCCAGTCCTCCTATGAACCCTATGTATTAAATATGCTTATCTTTGTTTTGCAGAGAAGGAAACAGAGGAATATCAGAGAGGTAAAGCAAGTTGTCTAGTGGTGAACAGCTAATCAGCCGGAGCCCTGGGATGCTGCCCAGGACACTTTCCTTTCCACCGCCAGGACCCACGAGGCTGTGCCCACGCAGCACCAAGCGGATGACAGCACAGAGACAGCGCTGACCGAAGGCCCGGGTTGCGAAGGACGTCCTCACGCCTTGAGAACATCTGCACTTACAGAGAAGCATCCGGATGGTCGGGCATGAATGTTCACACACACGTCCCTGGAGACTCACGCAGACCCACAAATTCCAGGTGTGCACACACAGACCCACGTAGGCAGAAACCTGTTAGGGACAAGTGCAATTTCCTAATTAGAAACTAACGGTAAGTGCGGCGTGTTCTACCCAGCTTCACGCCCTCAATCTTGCAGAATGTGGGGGCTTCCTCGCGTCATCTGGACCAGTCTTCTGTGTCTGAACTGTCCTGACACCTGAACCGGCACAGAATGAGGCCCTGTCAGCTAAGAAGGGCCACTTGCTAGCCATCGAGTGGGCTGTGCCGGATGCTGGGACAGTGACAGCTTCTCAGAATAAGATAAGGTTTGTTTATTTATTTATTTATTTATTTATGTTTGACAGCTGGAGGTTTAAAATTGCATGGTGGAACTAATAGGCCCTTTCTGTCTCGTAATTATGTTTGTCATGATACAAACCCTTAAATGTTTGGCTGCTGGTCTTGGATGCAACTCCCGGCATCAGAGGGAACCGCAGTGCCCTGACAGCCATTATGCCGAGGCCGAGGCGAGTCCCCGTGCGGGGCCGCTGCTCTCAGCACGTGCAGCGCGGGGTCACGATCGGAAGCAGGGCTGTGTTCTCCGTGGAGCCGTCACACGAGCCCGGGGACTGGGAGGCAGCAGCTACCCAGGAGCCCTTGGGACTCGGGTGGGTCCCGGGGCTCCGCTGTTTCCGCCTTCGCTGGAAACACGCGGAGCTGTCAGGTGCCGCAGTCCGGGAAAGGGCGGCCCAGCAGTGACCTCACGACACGGAGTCATCGCTGCTCCTTCCGCGGAGCGGTCACAGAGAACTGAACTTTAAATTGTGCGATCTCGACGCAGGTGGGTGTTGAGACCGTTCTGCCGGGAGCAGCCTTTGCGCAGGTCGGGGCTGGGCCGCACTGAGCATGCGTGGAGCGGGGCTGCGGAGCCGGCGAGCTAAACGTCAGCGCGAGCCTCGTGAATGCAGTGTTGGAAGATCTTACGACATTATGTTTCTAGGTAGTTTGGGCTTCCTGAGTTACTTAAGGAACTTCATTTTTTTTCCATAAAAAATATTTTAGAGCTCTTTGGGTCACAAGTGAGAGAAATGAATGCCCTTATTAAGGTGGAGGGGGATGTTTTATAAGTGAGGCGAGATGACCTAGTAGAGAAATTAGGTATTTTCTCCTTCCTTCTCTCAAAGGGCTAGAAAAAGGCTAGCTCCTCTATTTTAGAGGCAGGATATATTCTTTGTGCTGGGGGAGAAGAGGATTTTTAAAAGTCAGTTTTAAATATCAGCTTATTTGAGATAATTTGCATATAATAAAATATATCAATTCAAAACTGTCATCTGATGAGCTTTCATAAGGACATACAGTGTGCATCCATCACAATCATCATGGGGAACATTTCCGTCACCCCTGTATGCTGCTTTGTAGCCAGTCCCCTCACCATCCCTGGTGTCACTGATCTGCTTTCTGTCATCGCTTTGCTTTGTGTAGATTTCATATAAATCGATTCTACAGTATCTGTTGATGTCCGACTTCTTTGGCTTAGCATATGCTTCTGGGAGCCATTCCTGCTCTTGTATACATAAGTAATTCTTCCTTTTCATTGCAGAGTAGTAGTCCCTTGCACAAACAGAACATAATTCATTTATCTGTTGGGCAGATGATAGATATTTGAGTTTCATTTCTGAATAAAGTACACACCTTTGTGTGAAATTATGTTTCCTTATCTCATGAGTCAATGTCTAGGAGTAGGATTGCTGGGTCATAGAGTAACTTCATGTTTAATTTTATAAGAAACTTTCAGACTTTGAAGTGGCTGTGCCATTTTGGATTCCCACCATCAGTGTATGACAGTTTCAGGTATCCCGTGTCCTCAGCAACACTTAGTATTGTCAGTCTTTAATTTTAGCCCATTCCGTTGAGCATGTAGGGTGTATCTCAATGTGGTTCTAATTTACATGTCTCTAATGAATCTTTTCATGTACTTACCACTTGTTTATCTTCTTTGGTGAAGTGACTAGTAAAATTATTTGTCCATTTTAAAAAATTAGGATTGATTCTCTTCCTATTATTTAGATAAGTATTCTTTATATATTTTGGATATAAGTCCTTTATCAGTTATATGGGTCTTTAAAATTTCAAAATATTAAGGTGGTATAAATGTTTTTGGTTACATGGGTCACTTTTATAATGCTTCAGTAATGGCTGTAAGTGTGCCCATCATCTAAATAGTGTTTATTGTACCCATTAGGTGGGGTTTTGCCCCTCCCTTCCTCCTTGCTCCTACCTGCTTGATTTCCTCTGAGCTTTACTTCCTTCTGTGCACACATGTGCTCATCAGTTAGTTCCAATTTAATAGCAAGTACATGTGGTGTTTGTTTTTCCATTCTCTAGATACTTCACTGAGGAGAATGATCTCCAGTTCCATCCAAATTGTTGCAAAAGGCATTAATTCATCCTTTTTTGTGGCTGAGTAGTACTCCATGGTGTACATGTACCACATTTTATTAATCCACTCATGTATGGATGGGCACTTGAGTTGATTCCACATCTTTGCAATTGTGAATTGTGCTGCAATAAACATTGGAGTGCAGGTGTCTTTTTGATAAAAATACTTCTTTTCCTTTGGATAGATACCCAGTAGTGGGATTGCTGGATTGAATGGTGGGTCTACTTTTAGTTCTTTGAGGAGTCTCCATTCTGTTTTCCATAGAGGTCCCAACATGCAGTCCCAACAACAGTGTATAAGTGTTCCTTTCTCTCTGCATCCATGCCAGCATCTATTGTTTTTGGACTTTTTAATGAAAGCCATTCTAACTGGGGTAAGGTGATATCTCCTTGTGGTTTTAATTTGCATTTCCCTGATGGTTAGTGACGTGGAACATTTTTTCCTATGTTTGTTGGCCAATTGCCTGTCTTCTTTTGAAAAGCTTCTTTTCATGTCTTTGCACACTTTTTAATGGGGTTGTTTGTTTCTTTCTGCTGATTTGCTGGAGTTCTCTGTAGATTCTGGATATTAGCCCTTTATTAGATGTATAGTTCGCAAATATTTTCTCCCATTCTGTAGGTTGTCTGTTTGCTTTGTTGATTATTTCCTTAGCTGTGGAGAAGCTTTTTGGTTTACTCTAATCCCATTTATTTATTTTTCTTGTTGCTGTAATTGCCATTGGGGGTCTTAGTCATAAAATCTTTGCATAGGCCAATATCTAGAAGAGTTTTTCCTACATTTTCTTCTATAATTCTTTGGTTTCATGCCTTACATTTAAGTCTTTTATCCATCTTGAATTAATTTTTGTGAGTGGTGATAGACAGGGGTCCTGTTTCACTCTCCTGCATGTGGCTGTCCAATGTTCCCAGCACCATCTATTGAACAGGGCTTCTCTTCCCCAGTGCACACTGGTGTCTGCTTTGTCAAAGATCAGCAGCAGCAGGAAGGTGGCCTTGGAAGTCTCAGCTCAGTCCACTGTCGCTGCAGGGTGCGGAGGGAGAGTCTGGGAGGACAGGCAGCACCCCGCTGCATGGGTCCCTCTCCCTGGACCGAGGCCACGGACATCCATGCTCTGGACCACACTAGTTATGGGGCCTCCCGTGGTCTGGGCAGGTGTGGGGACCATCTGCGTGGAGACGGGTGATGCGAACCGAAGGGCTTGAGCTCCCTGGAGTGGTCAAGGGCCCCTACAGGTGGGAAAGCAGCATGGTAACCGCCTTGTCCACTGGGGCTGTGGTCACAGGGTGGGGGCGGGGCCTCATGGGGGTCTGGGGGTGGGGGCGCTGGGAGTCCGATGCTTTACTTTCAAGAAGGTCCCAGTTCAGTGGCTGCAGCAGCGCTTGGGCTGGTGGGGTTGGAAAAGCCTCTAAGCGGCTCACTCAGTTGATGACGGAGGATGTGGGGAGGAGGAACGAACCCCACCTGCCCTTCGCTGGGCTCCGAGCTTCCCCGGGTTGGTCTTTGCTGATATGTTTTTTTTCTCCTGTTCTGCTTCACAGTTTCTTGCCATGAGGTCTCAGGCGGGCTCTGCACCTTTCCCTCCAAACCACAGCTGAGCTGCGCCCATCCCCTCCTGCATCCAAAACCCGAACCCTTCCTTTCCTGTGGCCAATCTGGCACCGACGTCTCTAGGCAGCCATCGCCCCGCCATCCAGGTACATGGTGTGAAAATATTTTCTTCTGGTCTGCTCACCTTTTGTTTTTCTCAACAATGCATTTTACTTGCAGTGTTTACGTTTTTGAAACTTAAAAAATTTTAAACAATTTCACAATTATACAAAAATTTCAAGAATAATGCAAATAATTCCAAGATACACTTCACCCCGATTTCCCAAATCTTAAAATGTGATTACACTCGCTTGGTTTCCCTTTCTCTTTCTCTTTCCCGCTCTTTAGCCTCCAGACCTGTGTTTCTCTGTGTGTCCCCATCGTCCCTGTCCTTACAGGTCAGCTTTCTCTGGCTCTCTGAGCACCATCTCATTCCAGCCCGCGGCTCTGAGTCCCATCGCAAGAGCCTGTGGGAGAATTCAGTCTGCTCAGGCCTGGTGGGTGTTGCCTGATCTGATCAGCAGTGACCTTGGGGTGGGTCCTGTGAGAATAAACCACGGGTACATTTTCCAAGAATGAATTAAAGGATGAGAGAAGAAACAGTGAGCATCTGTTCTATGAAACAGTAAATGGTTTGAAAGTATATAGAACTTTCCAAATGAGTATTATTTTCATGCAGTTACCTTGGAATGCCAGGTGCCTTTTCCAAAACCTATGTAGCTATTTTATTGCGGACCCCAGCACTTGTCTCTGAGGACAGGCTTTAGGGTCAGGGACGTTCCTTTAAAGAAAATCAGTGTCTATTCTTGGTATCACAACTCCCTCTTGACTAGAACATGGTATTTTTTCACCTTTAATTGCTAGTGACAAAAACACAACTGGGATGGACACCTCAATTACCCTGATTTGATGACTGCATTTTGTGTGCCTGAATCAAAACATCACATGTGCCCTACGAAGATATACAACTATTATGTACCCATAATAATTACAAATTACAAATTACCAAAAAACCGGAAACACAACTGGATTCCCAAGAGTGTAGTTGCTGTAGGTTCAGTTGGGTTCAGGGGCTTAAACACATCACTCTCCACCCAGGCTTTCTCCATATTACAGCCCAGAATTCCCATTCTGTCATTCTCCCGGAGACAACCGACTCTAGAAGATCACAGATGCTGTCAGCTTTCTCTCTCTTGCTCTCTCCGTTTCTCTTATTTTTTTCTTCCTGTCTGTCCCCTACGCTACAATTAAAAGTTCTTAACGTGACTGTCATAGCCACAGGCAGCCCCCAAACCTGCCGTCTGTGTTGCCAGAGTAATGGCCTCCAAAACACGTCCGTGTCCTAAACATCCCTGGACCCTGAGAACATGTCACCTTGCCTGGCAAAAGAAACTTGGCAGATGTGATTGAGGATCATGGGATAGGAAGATTACCCTGGATTATCCGGGTGGGCCCAGTGTCATCATGAAGGTCCCTGTAAGAGGGAGGAGGACAGTCACGGTGGAAGGAGGAGAAGGGAGGACCAAGCAGAAGGTGGAGCAAGGGGCCCCAGGCCAGGCAACGTGGGCAGCCTCTGGAAGCCCGAAAAGGCAAGGAAACAGATTCTACCCTAGAGCCTCGTGGAGGAACCAGCCTGCTGACACCTTGACTGTAGCCCAGTGAAACTGATTTCAGACCTCTGGCCTCCGGAACCGTAAAAAAGTAAGTTCAAGTTGTTTCAAGCCACAAAGTTTGTTGGATTTGTTACAGCCGCTATAGGAGGTTAATACACAATCCGAAAGAAGAGAGACCTTTTTCTCCAACATTGATATGCTAAATCTCATAGAGGTTTTCTAAATTGCTTTACCTGGGCCATATACCCACTTTTGGGGCTGAACACACCAGACAGAAAGACGAGGCAGCATGAGTGACGACCTTGAACTCGGAACTCAGCAGGTGCGCGGGTGTAAGGGGAGGATCTGCACCTTGCAGAGAGAGGCGGCCGGACAGGTGAAAGACAGCCATGCTCCGGGACCCGCCCTGACTCCGGTGCCAACCGGCCTTCGCTCCCAGTGACCGCTGCAGATCAGCTCCACCGTTGGAGGGTGAAACCCTGACTGCGATGAGAATACTCAGAAGACGGTGCTTCGGGTTTGCAAAGCTCTTTCTAAGGAAGAGAGTTGTGCTGTCTCCAGAGTGCATATTTGAGTGGAGCAAACTTCATTTGCATATGTGAGATCGGATATTTCTGTTGCAAATGTTCTTTTGTGGTCAGAAGGAAGATCTGAGTTTACATTCTGAGTCTGCCACATGCCAGTCGGTGAACTCTCTAAATTTTAGTTTGTTCATCTGTAAAATGGAGATAATTGTACTTACCTATGGGCTGTTGGAAGGATTAGAGAGACGATTTATGTAAAAGCACTGTTTAAATAAAGTATGCAAAGCTGAGCACAGTTCTTCAATAAAGAACTGCTATATTTGTCTTGTTCTATATATACAACACTAGGAAATTAGTTTGAATCAGCCTGAATGGTGAGCGGGCTGAGACGTTAGAGCTCTGTATTTCAGTGCACAGATTACCAGGAGCAGACTGATAACGTGCATTGTGCCTTCTATGTATTAATATATATGCAGTGGTTTTTCTAAAAAGCTAAAAATCCTAACATTTCTGTGTTTTTTCGCTGTTTTGGTGCCTGCTCCATTCTCTGCTGAATTTTTATGTTTAACCTATTTCCCGGAACTGAGTTTCTGCTCAGTGGGAGTCGCTATGAAAAGCCAGAGGAGGAGGTGAAGGTTCCATGTGCCTGGCTGCAGCCCGTTCCACCCCCCCCCCTCCCCCGTCCTGGAGCATTGACGACGCCAATGGCTCTGTGGCTCCCAGAATCTGCTCCAGGGCTGTTCGTGCCTCGCCACACTCCACCCCATGCCAAGCTTTCCTGTCCCGCGTGTCCCCAGACCAGCCTCACTCTGCCTGGGCCTTCTCTGGCTTCCCCTCTGACACTTCTGTTACCCATTTTGGTGCTCCCTGACTTACCACCCACCTGAGTGACAGCCTTATTTTGACCCTTGGCCTCAGCATCTCTCGCATGAACCGTCAGGCCTTCCTGGTGTCCTCTGGGTTTGACTCCTGCTGCGGTTGTTGGTTGGAGGCTGGGAGGGGTGCTGACACATGGCCCCCAGGGCCGTGCATCTGGGCAGCCAGGCTGTATCTGAAGTGAACTCCAGCCCAGGAGCCAAAAGATGAAAAAAATAACCATGGCGTGTGAATGGGCCAGAGAGCCACTAAGAGATTTTATAGGAAAGAAAATGTAGGTCAAGGGAGGGGGAACACTGAGGGCCCAGACCCAAAAGAACTTCCTTCTGCTCAGGACCTGGCCGCACGGGCCCCTGTGCTGAGCACCGCTGCGTCCGGCTCAGACCCTCCGTGCAGGGCTGGGGCACCCTCACACCAGCTGCTGTGGGTGTCGGCTGCTAAGGGCTCACAGCCACCCCTCTCTGGAGACCTGCCCTTGGTCAAGGGACCTCCTTCCATCTGACAGGTCTTCTCCTCCCCCAGGGAGCCCACAGCCAGTGGCTGGCTTACGCGGGAGCCAGGGCGGAAGCCTTTCCTCCTGCCTCAGCTCTGCTGTAAGTCCCCCTCGGGTTCTCCCTGGGACGGGCTGGTGCCAGGCTACCGCTGAGACCACATCCTTGCTTAGCTCCTCCGCCTCCCTCACCCCTTCTGAGAGCATCTGTTGATAAATCACAGGTACCACAACCCAAGTCCAGGCTCTGCTTCTAGGGAAGGTGACCCAAAACATCATCTTTTAGACTTACCACGTTTCCTCTGCTAAATGGCCTTCGTATGGGCTGGTCCCTTTGCCTAAAACACTCTTCCTCACCCCATCCCCCTAGTTAACACCCCCCATCCTTCGGATCTCAGTGGGCATCGCGTCCTTGGGGAAGACTTGGCTTCCCTGACTAGGTTGGGCTCCCCGGTGTAGACGCCCCAGCTGCACAGGGTCCCTCTCCAGTGAGTCAGTTGTCACAGCTGCAATTTGGCCTTTATCTAGGTGGCTATTTGAAGAACGTGTGGCTTTCCCATTTGAGTGCACATCCCATGAGGACTGGAACCGTGCCTGCCTTTCCTCTCCACCACACTCCTGGTGCCTCACTCCATGCCTGGCACGTCGTGGGGACTCAGAAATAGTTGTTGAAGAAACGATGTGAATGGATTAAAGACGAGAGAAGACTTGAGAGCAAGCGAAGGAGGAGACAGCTAGGAGGCCAGCCCTGCCCGTGCTGCCAGGAGGGCGTGTGTGGTGAGGGCCCTGGGTCTGGCAGCCCGCAGGTCACTGGACCCTGACGGGAACACAGTCACAGGGTGGGAGAGGCTGGAGCTGAGCCACCGAGGGCTGAGGGCAGAGTGTGGGCAGCTGGGGGAGTGCGGATGACTCTTCCTAGACTGGCAGGGAACCAAGAACAAGTGTCCAGGTTTACTCTTCTCCTACAGAGATGGGTTTTCACTCTGAGCAGGGATCTCCTTACCTGCCACTCGTTTCCCCTCCAGCACGTCACTGGTAAGCTGGTGACTCTTCTGAATCCCCAGGGGAGGTGGGGCTTTCGTGGCCTCCCTAGTGTCGTGCACGCCTGTCCCCTGGCATCGCAACAGCCGCTGCCCATGCGAGGAAGCTGCAGCCTGTCTTCGAGCACAGGTGACCGTTGTGCAGCAGGGCAGTCGGGCTCCAAGGACAGCCTGGTGCCCAGTGCCTCCCACCAAGGTGGCTGGTGTCCACTCCCAGGCCCACCAGGAGTGCTGATACCCTGGGAAAGGTGGGACTGGGGTCTAGCTGGTCACTCAGGGTTTCTTTCAAGGTCTAGAATAGGAGCAAGTCAAGTAAGAGTCGATGGACACTGGTCATTTTCATAGAACTAAATTTGGCGTTTAGAGGAAGGACCTCAGGCTCATTTCAGCTCTATGGTATTGGAAGTGTCCAGACCCGTGTTTGCATTGGATTGAATGGCTTCTAGCGTCACAGCTTGTAGCGTATTAAGTTCAGCACCCCCTGCATATCATGTAGCAAGATCCCTGCAAAGTAACCTCAATCCTCTGGATCAATACTTTCAGTGATTTCCCTGCTTCCTGTGATGGTCAGTGCAATCTTCGAACGACTCTTCAACTAATGTTTCTGTCAAGCTCTGCTTTTTCAAAAATAGCTCTCCCTTTCCATTAAATAAAAGCCTTTCTTCCCCATTGCTTTTCACTGGCCCATCTCTCCTCTGGCACGTGAAACACAGAGCTACAGAACATTTTGACTGTCAAGGGGCCTCCGTCCACACCCCGTGAGTCCCATGGAGGTGACCCCTGTGTGCTCTGTGAGCAGGTCTCTTTCTTTAAGAATGAAACGTTTGTCCTGAGTGAAGGATCATGGAAAAGAAGGATGGGTAGAAGCCTCTAGACTGCTCTGCAGTCTAAGGAAAATTTGGCAAAGCCATTGGGGAATTCTTGAACTAAAGTCAGCCATTAGAGAAGTTTTGTATCTTCTAGGAATAGGCCTGCCTCAGTAGTCCTGCTGCGCTTAGTGTCTGTGGCTGGAAGCAGCTTTGGGAAGCTTTACCTGGCGCAAACGTAGCCGTGGATTTCAGAGATGGCCTGAGTCCTCGGGCAGTTACTCTCCCTGCAGCTGCAGATCTGTGAGCTGCATACTCGTGGCCCTCACACCAGACTCTCCTCTGCATCTGAGACAGTCACCCGCCTTGTACTTCCTGTGAAGGGTGTTGGTGACCACAGATGTGCACATAGCCACACCTGGAGTCCAGCTGCACCTGTGCCCCGGCTCACTCACAGGTGCTGCCTCTGCTGCCCTGTCCTCCCCGGGAGTGAGAGCTGGTATGTGCAGCTGTTGAGTCTGGTGGCGACACTGACAGTAGCTCCGGCTAGGGGGGAACGCGGCAGGATTGCCAGGTACATGGTACACTTTGGTCCAAAGGGTTTTCCCTCCCATCATCTCATTTGATTCTCACCTAAACCTTGTGAAAGTGTCGTTCAGGGATCTCCACTTTACAAATGGAGACACCAAGACTTGGAAAAGTTGAGAGAGCCAATCAGTCACATGGCCCCTAAGTGGGGGAAACTGGGACCTAAATCAAGGTGTCTCACTCCGGATCCCGGGACATTTCCATGGTAACACCCATGGTGGTTGAGGGCTGGGAACAAGGAGCAAGGACTGGGCTTCTCTCTCCTCTTCTGTGTCTGGTGGGTTTGTGAGCACCTCCCTCACTGCCTCCCCTTAGTCTGACGTGGCCTTGCTGAACACAGCGGGCTGTGCACTCGTGGCAGCCTCCGTCGGGCAGACAAAGAGGCCACCTACCTGTGCCTCCGTCTTAGCTGCTTCCCAGAGACAACTCGGGGGCAGCAGCTTGGGGACCTGGACACGGAGGGCTGTTTGTACAGTCAGACCCATGTAGTATTCTTCCCTGACTCCACACCAAGGCCACTTGGCACTATTCACTCATTGTCCTACTGCGTGTCTTTGTCACCAAGCAATCAGTGGGCTCGCTGCCCGGTGTGCACAGAAGCCAATACCATGGCACTGGCCTTTGAGAAAAGCAAAGCTTTATTGGGAGTCAACTGGCAGGAAGATGCAGGAAATCCTCAAATCTGTCTCCTGAGCTGGGGCTGTTGGGTTCTATAAGCCTTGGGTAACAAGTGCAATCTGACCGGATCTTGCAACAAGGGGATGCTGAGAGGTGTGCTCTGACCAGGTCCTGCCAAGAGGTGACCACAGGCTTGATCTGCGTGGGTCCTGATCCAGCCACGTGGTCTCCACTCCTCAATCCAGGCCTGGATCCTGGGTCGGAGCACTGAGGTTCTGCCCAGGGTTGCACACTTGGTCCATCTGGGCATGCTCAGGTTATGTGACCTTCAACCTGGGAGTCCACAGCAACTGAAATACAACGTGCAGCTTTGTCACGTGAAAGTTGCACTAGACTGGTCTGGTGTGGGTATAGGTTACGTCAGAAATCCTAGCTTGCTAAACAAGATAGTGGGGAAGTGTCACCTCCGCCTTCTCCTCCCGGGTTTCCACACATCTGTGGCTGATGACCTGTTTCCAAAGCCCAGGTTCTCTGTTGTGGGCTTAGCTTTTCCCATGGCGGTGGCGGGTGGCAGGTAGCAGGTGGCAGGTGGAGTACAGCAGGGTGGGGGGAAGGGGTTGAAGAGAGGGAGAGTCTGAGAGCTTGGGATCAAACTCCCAAGGTTAGTTCCAAGGTGAGAGGTCTGTTGTCTTCAACTCAGAAAAGAAGACAGCCTCTTCTATTCCTACCTTGTGGGATGGAAATCCTGCCCTTCCCGCTGGGTACCACGGAGCAAAAGGTTCTGGCCAAGCACTTCCAAAGTATCAGAAAACTATTGACAACAAAGACATAGTATAGCCGGAGAGAGAATCAAAGCCCCCTGATTTCTGCTCTGATAATAACAAGCATTGTCATATGGTAACTAACGTGTTTTCTCGTACAACAGCCTACAAAGCACCAGTTGTGTGAGTCGCTGTGTTGCACTTACCTTCTTCACTCCTTTCAGGTCTCTGCCTGCAGTGTCACCGGTGAGCCCGTGGAGAGGAGACCTGCAAGCCCTCAGTGTGTCATCAGTTCCCCTGATTACTACGTGAGAAATGTGCAAAGCGTAGGTCTGGTCCTCACGGGATAAGTCCACAAAGAATGCATGGAGTACATGGCTGAACCTGGATTTCAACTACAAGGTAGTCAGCCTCCACTTTAAGTTCATTAAGAGGAAAAAATAAATTTATTTAAAGCATAGTCCATTTTTAGGACATAGATGTGAGAATGGTACTCTGTCTGATGCAACTGGATATACTAGCTATTAACTCACCGAGAGACAGCTGCGGTCTATGTGAACATTTAAATTCAATCAGACTAAGCATCTCCAACCATGTTTTTGCTGGGGAGAGAGAAGTTAAGCGATGCTGTTCTAATTTGCATATGCAAATATGGCCTATATAATATATATTCCTGGTTCATTATCATGTATGTACAATCAGAAGCCAATTTTCTTCTTTTCAAATAAGCCCCACAGCTGAGCATTCAGCTTTGCCTGGCTGCTCATGAAAACTAGTATCAAAGGAAGGAAAAAGCACTTTTGTATACATGGTTGAGCTTATCAAGAAGTTTAAAGTCTTTGCAGGGCAGATTAGCAGCTCTGTGTGTGTGTGTGTGTGTGTGTGTGTGTGTGTGTGTGTGTAAACGTGTGTGTTGGGTAGGAAACCCAAATGGATATCATTCAGTGAAAGGGCCAGTTTATGTCCGTGCCTGGCCCAGAGCATTGATTGCACTGATCCTGTAGTGTTTCTGGTTTGTAAGACTATTTGGAATGGGGGTGAGGAGAGTATTTTTGTCACTGCTTCCAGGCCTTCTGTTCCTTAATAGCTGTAGCCTGTGGGCTGATGGGTGACACAGGGACAGACAGACTAGCTTGGCTCATTGGCTGTTAGGGCACTTCATAGACTCGAGGGTGACAGAGCATAACAGGAAGAAACAACACAGTGTCTTTAGTTCAATGCAGCACATTTTGACCAAAGTGTCCACAAATCAAAATCCCATCATTGAAACCAAAAGAAGCAAAACAAGGACCCATGAAAAGCACAAAGGGACAATCATCATCAAGATCTGAGGCCAGCCCTGGTGGTCATCAAGATCTGAGGCCAGCCCTGGTGGCTCACGCCTACAATCTCAGCACTTTGGGAGGCCGAGGCAGGAGCCTCACTTGAGGCCAGGCGTTTGAGACCAACCTGAGCAACATAGTGAGACCCTCTGTAAAGAAAATTAGCCAGGTGTGGTGGTACACGCCTGTAGTCCCAGCTACTTGGGAGGCTGGGAGGCTGAGGCAGGAGGATTGCTTGAGCCCAGGAGTTCAAGGCTGCAGTAAGCTGTGATCGTGCCACTGCACTCCAGCCTGGGCAAGAGAGTGAAACCTTGTCTCCCAAAAAAACAAAGAAAAGGAAAAAAAATTCCAGCTGCCATTTTTTCAGACATCGACAAGCTGACCTTAAAATTCATTCTGAAATGCACAAAAACCCAGTATAGAAAAAAAATCATCAGAGAACTCACTTCTCCACTTCAAAACTTACTACAAATCTACAGTAATCAAAATAGTGTGGTATTAGCGCAGGGATAAACATACAAGTTGATGGTACAGAATTGAGAGTCCAGAAAAAAACCTTTACAATTATGGTCAATTGATTTTTGATAAGGGTGGTAAGACATTTAAGTGAGAAAAAATATTCTTTTCAACAAACTGCCAGGACAACTGGGTATTCACATGCAAAAGAGTGACCTCAGACTCCTACTTCACAGCATGTGCAAAAATTAACTTGAAAGGAATCAAAGACCAAAATGTCAAAGCTAACCTTAAAAACTCTTAGAAGAAAACATAGTAGTGAATCTGCATGACCTTGGGTTAGGAAGTGGTTTCTCAGATATGAAATTAAAAGCAAATGTGACAAAAGAAAAATAGATATAGTGGACTTTATCAAAATTAAAAATTTTTGTGTTTCAGAGGACACCATCCAGGAAATGAAAAGACAACTCATGGGATGGAAGAAAATATTTGCAAGTCATATATCTGATAGGGAACTGGTATTCAGAACCCTACACTCAACAGTAAAATTAAAATGGGCAAAGGATCTGAATAGACATTTCTCCAAATAAGGTATAAAAATGGCCACATAAGCAGGTGAAAAGGTGCTCAACCCATGAGTCATTAGGGAATTGCAAATGAAACTACAATGAGATACTGCTTCCCACCCCCAGTATGGCTGAGACAAACCAGACAGATAATAGCAAATGTTGAAGGGCATGTGTAGCAACTGGAGCTCTCAGACATTGCTGTGGCGACGGAAATTGTGTGGCCACTTTACGAAAGCAGTTTGGGAGTTCCTTAAATGTTAAACATGGTTACCATGTGATCCAGCAAGTAAGAGACGTGAAAATACGCATCCACACAAAAACAACTATGTGAATATATGTAGCCTAATATGTAGAAGATAAATAGCTAACATTTAGAAACAATACAAGTACCTATCACCTGATGAATGAACAAAATGCTGTATATCCCAACAGTGGAATCGTGTTCAGCCACCAAGAGGAATGAGCACTGGTGTGTGCTCCGTGGATGGACCTTGGGAACAGTGTCCTCCGTGAAGGAAGCCACACACAGAAGGCCGTTTAGTGTGTGATGCCACTTATACGAAGTGTCCAGAACAGGCACATCCGTCCAGACAGAAAGGACGGTATGTTGTTTAGGGCAAGGTGGTTGGGGGCGGGGGATGGGAGGTGACTGCCAATGCATGTGGCGTTTCTTTTCAGAATGATAAACATGTTCTACACGATTGCTGCACAGCTCTGTGAATAAACTAAAAACCATTGAATTGTACAATTTAAGTTAATGAATTGTAGGGTATGTGAATTATATATCAATAAAGCTGTTAAAAAAACGGAAAGGGAAAAAGACTATGCATTTCCCTCCCCGTGTCATCTCTCCTCTCAGAGATAACGCTGTGAGTGGCATCCCCTCCAGTCTGTGTGAGATTATGTAATTCCTAAGCTGTGGTTAAAAAGGCCCCTTGACTTCTTTGGTCGGGACAGGCCCCGAGGGATGCAGGCTGTCGCTGCCCTGCGGAGGGAGAAGATGGAGAAGTGTAGGAGCAGGTGCGAATCTGAAGATGCGTCCCCTAACTGGGCAGGCCCAGAGCCGAGGTCTCAGGAACCTGGTCCCAAGTTGGTCCTAATTCTTACATCCGGGCACAGCTTCGTATCCTGGGCAGCCCAGATGGGTTTAGTGAGACTGAAGGACCCCGGGCTCATTTTGGGCAGATAACCGTGGAAAAGGGAAATGGGTGAAGCCGGCCAAACTACCCCACGTGTGGGCCTCCCTCTGTCGTGAGGCCCACCTCCCCGGGTGGCGTCCCCTGTGGTGAGGCCCACCTCCCCGGGTAGTGTCCCCTGTCGTGAGGCCCACCTCCCCGGGTGGCGTCCCCTGTGGTGAGGCCCACCTCCCCGGGTGGCGTCCCCTGTCGTGAGGCCCACCTCCCCGGGTGGCGTCCCCCCTCCCCGGGTGGTGTCCCTCTGTCGTGAGGCCCACCTCCCCGGGTGGTGTCCCCTGTCGTGAGGCCCACCTCCCCGGGTGGTGTCCCCCTGTCGTGAGGCCCACCTCCCTGGGTGGTGTCCCCTGTCGTGAGGCCCACCTCCCCGGGTGGTGTCCCCCTGTCGTGAGGCCCACCTCCCTGGGTGGTGTCCCCTGTCGTGAGGTCCACCTCCCCGGGTGGTGTCCCCTGTCGTGAGGCCCACCTCCCCAGGTGGTGTCCCCTGTCGTGAGGTCCACCTCCCCGGGTGGTGTCCCCCTGTCGTGAGGTCCACCTCCCCAGGTAGTGTCCGCGGCCTGAGCCACGCGGTCTTGGAGGGAAAGGAAACTCGCCAGGTGGAAAAGGAGGGAACAGCCATTTCAAGCAGAATGAACCACACGTCCCAAAATGGTGAGAGGACTGGTCGTGGTGTGCCCACCCTCCTGGGACCTCCTGCTGCGCCAGTACTGCAGGCTGCCGTCCAGTCTGCCCCCGCGCAGCACCCGGTCTCTGCCCACTCCACACGCGAGCTTTTGCCCAGAGCCCTTGGAAGGGCTGGTACCTTCTCCTTGTCTCTCTGCCTCGACGCCTAACCTGTGCTTTCCCGAGTGGGTGCTCAGTCGGTTCCTCGGTTCATTTGTGGATCAGCGATTAGTGTTGACGTGGCATGTAGGAGTCCTCAGCCTTCTCGAGAAAGAAACAGGTCTGTGATAAGGTGATTTGATGATTGCCCATCTGCTAAAAAGGATTAAGAATGTCTTGCTTTCTTTCAATTGGCTTATCAACTTGATAATCATTTTTTTTTTTTACCAATGGCCTTTTGCTACGCTTGTTCCAACACCCCAGCACGAGTCAGACTAGGCAAGGATGGGAGGCAGAAGGTCAGAGAGGCCATGAGGGAGGGCATGCGACAGATTTGCCTCCTGGCTGGGTGGAGGATGTTCCAGGACAGAGAGGGAAGGTCCCAATTTGAGACCATCAAGCTGACCTAAAGGAGCCTCCTGACGTGGCCTCTCTTGGTAGAATAAATACAGGTATCATCTGTGGGTGCTGTTCCGTGCTTGCCCGGTTGGTTTGGTTTTGAGGAATGCCAAGTCAAGGGAGATTGACTTTAGGATCATATATCCCCTTGGGGGCCAGAGAGCGAGCTGGATTCAGAAGCTTCTTTGGGATTGATGAACAGTTCAGCCACAAGTGGATGGAACCCTCAATTCTTGTTCCCATTACTGCAAATAGAAGTTGAACTCAATTCCCCACTCCGCCTCTCCAAGGCGTGATTTGGCAGTTGGTTGGAGTAAAGCCTGAACGCCGTGCCCCTCTGTACGGCCCGGAGGCTGTGCCGGAGCTGGCTGGCCTCATCCATCTGCCAGCAGCTCAGCCCGGAACTGAGCGCGCTCAGTTGTGAATACAAATGAAAGGAAGTGCTTCCGACCCTCGGAGAAAGAAAATGATAAATAGGCTCATTTCATTGATCCAATTTCTTTTTACTTTTTAAAATCTAATTTCAAGTTATTTCATGGAGGATGCACATTTTATTAATAAATCACTATTTTGGAAATGACAGAAAATAGAATTTAGCAAAGGGATCTTGCCCCTCTCGTATGCAGTCAACTTTGGAACACAGAAGCAGCCATGCAGGGCTCCTTCTCGCACGGGAGTGCTCTGGGGCGGTGCTCATGGGTGGCTCATCTTTCTTGTCTCCCCGCCCCGTCCTCGCCAGGAGCCCTGCGTGGCGGCGCCTCATGCAGTGTCAGGAGGTGGGGGCTAGGAGCACTGGGATCCCTGTGCCACCAGCCGCTCCCTGGCTGGCTTGGGTGGTGCATCCAGCTGCCCAGGGCTGCCCTGACTGTTCTGGTCTACAGCAACACATCGCAGCATATGGCGGACCTTTATTCTGCCAAGTGTTACCGGGGCTGGGCCAGGGTGAGACCGATGACCCTGCGCTTGAGCGACCTTGAGAGTGAGGGCCTCACTAAATTTTGTGCCCCAGGTCCCTCACTTGCCTCACCCCAATCCTGACCTGGGTATCACACGCACAGTGAACGAATGAACGTCCCTCAAGGAGAAGACGGAGGAGTTGAGCAGATAACTCTGTACATCAGCAGTTCAAGGCAAAGGAGGCAGCAATGAAGTCCACACGAGTGATTCAGGTCCCATGCGTTGGGGTTCGGAGGAAGGTGCATCATTCCCTGCTAACGGAAGCCTAGAGGACTTCCTGGAGTAGGTGAAATCTGATTGGCAGCCCTGAAGGATGTAGCGAATGAGGCAGCTCAATAATACAAATAGTAGCTAAAAAACACAGGAACGAGAGCATGTTCAAGATTGAACTTTCCTAGAAATATGACCTTAAATAAGCCACTTGGTGAATAAGAAATCTAATTTCCTGATAATTTTTAAGGTACTCTAGTGATTGCACCTATGCATAGTGGCATAGGAGCATCAGAAAAACTCCGTGCTTCCGAAAATGATGCAGAGATGGTGAGTGTGTCCCCTGAAGTTCCCTATGGACCGGGGGCTGCCTGGAAGATGCTAACTGGGTTGATAGAAATTGATTCAAGTGTTTAGCTGGGGGTGGGATGGGGTATGTTTGGGTATTAATTTTAAAGGTGGTTATTTCAGTAAGAATTTCTTATTATAAAGATTTTTGACTTCTTCATAACTTTGCCACTGATATGTCATTTCTTAGATAATGATGAATTTCTATATGTATATATAGTTTTAAAAAGAGATGGAATTGTAATATTGATACAGTTCTAAAACTTTTTTCCCTACACTTCATAGTATATCCTGGGCAAATCAACATATATAGATCTACCTAAATTCCTTTTTAAGGCTGCATAATTTTCCATTGTATGGTGGTAACATAATTTCCTTATCCAGTCCCTCGTTGGTCATTTTAGTCGTTTTCTATAAAAGTAGTTCCACAATGAGAGAACATGTACATATGCACTAAATATATGGGCCAATATATTTGTAGGGTAAATTCTTGGATGTGGAATTGAGGAGATTGTATCTATATCATCTTGAAAGATGCGTTTACCTTATTAATCATTATTAAGTTTACACTGAATGGCTGAATATGAAACATTGGCTGGGGGCAGGGAGGAAGCTACTGATGGGACAGACCTATAAGGTTCCATCTCAGGCCATCGGTTTAGGGGCTCAAGGCCTCATGTCCTGTTAGAGACACAACAGAAGTAATGCATTTACGTTGGAGAGAAGGAGATGAATTTGGATGACATGGAGTTAGAACAATAATACCTTTTTCAAAGGAGCATTGCAGAAATAATATTCTATTGTGGCATAATTTTATTTAATTTATTGAAGATAAACAGTTTCCTAGATGACAATCTCATATTTTATATTTTTCCTTGTTCTCTAGTTTTCCCTCTTGGTTGGTGACCTTGCTTCCTATTATACTGAGATACTAGGAGCAACTAAAAAGGAAATTCCAGAGGTTCCCACCACTACACTTACCTAGCATTTATGAAGATGATTATATGTCCTTTCTCCTCAACTCTATTATTTTAAGGACTTATATTAATGGACTTCTTAATATTGAACCATCTTTGCATTCCTGGAATGAATCATAACTAGTCATGATGTATTTTTTTTGTTGATGTTGAATTCTATTTGACAACATTTTTTGCAGGGACAGGGTCTTGCTCTGTTGCCTGGACTAGAGTACAGTGGCATCATCATAGCATCATAGCTCAATGCAGCCTCAAACTCCTGGACTCAAGCAATCCTCCTGCCTCAGCCTCCCGAGTAGCTGGTACTATGGGCATGAGCCACCATGCCTGGCTATTTTTTCTATTTTTTGTAGAGATGGGGTCTCACTATGTTGCCCAGGCCAGTCTTGGACTCTTGGCCTCAAGTGATTCTCCCACCTTGGCCTCCCAAAGTCTAGATTACAGGCATGAGCCACTATGCTTGGCTATTTGATAATATGTTTTTGAAATAAATTTTATTGTGAATATTTAAGGTATATAATCTGATGTTATGGAATACATATAGATAGTAAAAAGATTACTATAGTGAAATAGATTAATATATTCATCATCTCGCCTTGTTACCCAATTTTTTTACGTGTGGCAAGAACAGCTAAAACCTACTCCCTCGCACGAATCCCACGTCGAGTGCGACTTCGTTCCCCGCAGTCCTCGTGCTGTGCCTCAGCCCCCCAGGCTCCTGTGCTGCTGCGCTGATATTCCAGTGAGATTGGGTGTGTTTTTCTGTTTTTGTGAAATCTTTGCCAGGTTAGTATCGACAGATGTTTACCTTTTGCCTTTTCGTGTGCTGTGGAACACTAATCATGCAAAGAATCTGATCTTTAAGACTTTGATTAGGACTTTCCCGTGAAGCCGTTTGCACCTGGTGATTGTGCTGGCGGTCGGGAGGTGCCCACGGATAACTTTAGTTCCTGGGTGAAAGTTCCTGTCTGGACTTTATGTCTTTACTCTCGTCAGTTTTAGTAAATTATATTTTCCCAGGAAGTTATTCATTTTACCTTTCAAAAAAATACTTGTATAGGTTTTTACAAAGTAATCTCATATAATTTTAAAATTTCCTCTCTGACTATGAGTATTTCCTCTTTGACATTTATTTTGTGTATTCATGTTTTTCCTCCCCCTTTTTAATTGCTAAATTTTAAAAATTACATATTAGTTTTACAGTTTTTCTGTTTATTAATTTATTATTTTCTGCTTTTATCCTTTTAAATTTCTTCCTTACATCTGCTTTTGGTTTATTTTCTTTTTCTTTTTCTAATTGGTTGAGCTGGATATTGAATAATTTATTTTCATTTTTGTCCTTATTGATATGGTTATTTAAGGAGATATAGATTTTTCCTGTGAGCACTACTTTAGTTTTATTTCTAGATGTGCTTTCCTTATTAAGGATTTCTGGAAATTTTCTGATGTCATTTTGCATATCACCTTGACCCAAGAGTTATTTAATAAAGAGTTTTAAAAATTTTTGAGGTGAAAGGGCATATTTTAAAAATTTTGCTAGCAATTTATAGTTTTGTTATAATATGGTAAGAATTTTCTTAATGATATTTCAGTTTCTTTATTGCTTAAAATATATGGTCTATTTTCATAATTGATTTATATGCACTTGAGAAGAGGAATATTCTGAGCCGGCAGGTGCAGGCTGGGATACACAGCCGTAAGATACAATGTTTGATTGCGTATTTAGATTTTCTATATGCTTGTTAAATATTTTACCCTTGATTGGTCTAGGTCTGAGGGAAGCCAGGAAAAGAAAGAACCACATTAGTGGTCTCAAAAACTTGTGGGAATCAGAAAGGGATATTTATTGCTATCAACCAATCAACCAACCTTTACTAAGCTATTAGTTATTTTAAATCTTCTTTTAAAAAAAATCAGTGGCCACTTTATGTTGAAGAATTGCTTCCTTTCCTTACTTGTTTTCCGTCTAGCTTTCTGTCAGGTACTGCTGAACAGGACAGGACTTTTCTCTGAACAGGTTAATCACAACTGAATAAAAGAAGGTGGTTTGGAAAGAGGGTCACTAGTTTCCTTGTGCCGGTTGCACAGGTTGTCGCTGTCCTCACTGATGCCCAGACTGTGGGGTCCACGTCAGAGTCCAAGGCAATGTCACAAGCCCTTCCCTTGAGTTAGGCGCTGGCCTTACCTTTCCCTTGTAAGAGTGAGGGCCCTGCAGACTTTGTCTTGGCCAGTGGGCTCAGCCATGGGCAACGTTGCCCTGGGGGGGACACGTGGCAACGTCTGCAGACAGTTTTGGTTGCTACGACTTGGGGATGGTGTCCTACCGGCATCTGCTGCTAAACATCCTACTATGCATGAGACAGCCCCCCACAACAAGGAGTTGTCTACCCCCAAATACCAAGAATGCCACTGTTGGAAACCCTGCTCTAGACCTCAGTGGTGTGTGTGTGGGGGGGGGGGGCATGTGTATGCATGTGTGTGAGTGTGCGTGTATGTGTGTGTGTGTGTGTGTGTGTGGTGTGTGTGGTGTGTGTGGTGAGTGATCAAGGCCAGCAGTCCAGGCCAGCTGTGTCCAACATGAGTGAGCAGGTCATACCAATAAGCACCAACTTTGCCATGGGCAGATGAAGATATTAAAGAGGGAATATGAACCTCACAGGTCAACATGAAAGAATTTTCTATTCTTAGTTGGAAACAAAACACTAAAGCTACGAAAACCACCATGGTGGGGCTTGGAGGCAAGTCTGCACTGAGACATAAAACCAGTGTATCAGTCCATCCAATTCCACCGCCATCCCTGATTAGACCAGGAATCCCTCTGTCTGAGGGGATGTCTAGACAATCGTGTACATTTTTTCCCACTGTGTAGGACATTTGGTTCTAAAGTAATGATGTTTAATTGCTCTCAAGGCGCTATGCTAATCTCTAAGTGAGGTGTATTGAAAATTCGGCTGCTCACTCTTAGCAAACATGATTTGCAAGCGTTCTCGGGGATGTTATTTCAGACGGAGCTCATTAAATCCTGGCTGCACAGCAGAGCATCAGCACGGCAGAGCCACCTGTCCAACGCTCTGACACACTCAGCTACTGGGTTTGATGAAACTGTGTCTGCTTCATCCTTAAATGTTCATATTTGACTCTCCTCTGACAAGTCTTACCAGGTCACTAGATTTACAGATCACCTGTGGCAGGGTAGTTATCACTACGTTAGCGATGGACCCTGGGCGCCCATTCAGCCACGGGACAGTTCTCCAAATTCACAAGTGTCCAGGTGTGAAAATGCAGGGAGCACAGGGTGGAGACACGGCGTACCAGGCCTTTGTTCTCCCATAGGGCCCTCCTGAGAGTCCCCACTGCCATCGGCTTTGCCACCTTTTCCTTGGGCATTTGATGACCCAGTTCATTGACTGTTTTGTGTCCTGTTTCCTCTGCCTTCAAAGAAAGACCAGGATAAGGACAAGTGCTGTTGACGTAAGCAGTCTCTGTTCTCTCCAGTGTGGCTGCCCTTGTTTACCACTCCCTCTCTCCCACTCCACGCCAGAAGTCCTCAAGGACAGGGACAGATGCCTGTCCAAACACGGCTTGATAGGTCAAGCTCTGCTGGCTTGACTTCAGCCAGCGCATGTGGTTGTGGGGCTTCAACTTCCAGCTCGCCCAGGGCTGCACCAGGTCCTTAACTGAGGGAGCCTGGGGGGGATCCTGCCGGCTGGGGACTCTGCCTGTCTCAGAGTTGGCCCCAGGTGGGCAAAACACTAGGCTGCTCACTGCTTCATGCAGGGCTGCTGCCTCTGTTGGGCACTCTCGCCAGTCTCAAGCTCCCCTAGCACCTCAGTCCTTGGAGACTATCGTCCGAGTCAATCAGCCTTCCCGAAGCTCTCCCCGCTGAGGCTTTGTTTCCTCCCTCACCTCCTGGTCCAGCTCTCACTTCTCGAATTGGACCCAGAACTCCCTCTTGGTGTTCCCCCAGCAGACGTTCCACGGACTGCAAGAGAACGTTCAGTCTGGCTCCGAACGGCGTTTTCGGCAAGCCCCGACCTCCGTGTCTCGGGCCTGCGTCCAGCTCCCCGTGGAAGGCGTGATCTCTGAGTCTCCGCAGCAGGTACCGCACTCGAGCCAGAGCCCAGGCCGCCCGGTGAGAGTCGATGTTGCTGCAGCAAAATGCAGCCACCAGCCAAGAATAGTTTTACGATAAAAATTTGCCATTGTGTTCCACTCATTGGGTGCGAATAGGGATCCAGTTAGTAGCCCAGAGAAATAGTTTTTAAAAATCACCTTTCCTGGAAATAGTGAGGCGTTAGTGGAATCTGGAAGGGGTGTGGGTAGGGCTGCCTGAGGGGTCTGGCCGGGGTGGGGCGTGAGGGTGTCTGGCTGTTGGAGGTTCCAGGCTTTGCGCCTGATCCCTGCCTTCAGCTTCACAGACAGTCCCTTTATCAGCCGTTCTTCAAATGACCCCATTTGAACGTATCCCATGTGTCCTACCAGGGCCCTGCCCGGGATGGGGATTGGTCACGTTCTTGTCTACGCCCCATGGCATCTCGCTCTGCGAGAGTCTATTTACACGAGTCTCCCCGAGGACACTGGATCCCACGGGGAAGAGACCGTGTCCCCTTTCCGTGCCGCCTCTAACCAAGAGACCGTCTGGAGCTGTCTTTGTAAATACAGGGGGAGATGAGAAGCTGGGTCTCTCCTGGGCAGGTGAGGGAGAGTTCCCAAATGATGCCACCAGGCAGGCCCGTTCCACTCCTTAGCGGGGGTCTCCCCCACGCCAAGAACGGGGACCCAGGGGGCCTGGAGTCCAGCACAGGCGCCCACTGACTGTGGGTCCTGCAGTCAGTGCACATCCAGGAACCGGACTGTCAGAGCTGTGTGACTTGGGTATGTTATTTAACATTTTTATGCCAGAATCTCTATAATACAGGCACAATAATAGTCCCTTCCCTGAAAGACTGGTACAGATTAGATGTGATACCATGAGCTTGGCATATGGGGAGTGCTTAGTAATCGTCAGCTTAAAAATAAATAAACAAGCCTAGACGGTCTCGGTGTAGCGCGCGTGCTGGGCGCTGGGGGTCTGGGGTCCCGGGCGAGCTGTGCTGTCTACCCTGACAAGCCAGTTGGCTTCTCTGGGTCTTACGGTCCCTTCCAGAACAAACTTTCCACTCAGTACTGAATAGTCAGCAAAGCTAATCCTGCATGTAGTTTTGCAGGGGAACCGTCCTTTTCCTCTCCCTACATCGCTGCCAGCCAGAACACCAGGAACTTGTACCCTGAGGCCCCTGACAGGTAGCTTCCTCCGTCCCTTCTTTGTTTCTTCCGCTGGGCAGGGGTGGGGCGCCCTGAGGCTGAGCTTTGGAAAACGGCCACCACACAGGTGGGTCCTTGCCTGTCCTCCATCACTGTATGTTGGAATCTCGCCACTACCTGCCTCCTCTCCCGGTCTCTGCCTCCCGCACCTGCCGAGCGACCTGGGGCAGGCGCTGCCCCCACAGGGGCGTGGCCGGGAGGCCTCCGGGGCAGTCTCTGGGGGTCCAGATCCTCCGCTTGCCACTGGGCACAGAAAAAGCACTTTACCTTGGGTCCAAGTTCCAGTTTCTAATCTTACCCAACTCTACCAGCAGCATGCATTTTGATTACTGTGAGATCTATGTGTCCTACAACATGAAACGGAGAGGGATACAACTAACTGTGGCCTTGAATCTTCAACATACGATGTGCTGCCCGGGAAGCCCTAACGGGACACGGTCAGTGACGTGGTGACCAGACCCCTGCATGGCAGGCTTTGACAGTGCGGCTGGTTTGGAAGGTTTAGTTAGACCACTTGGTGTCTGTGGTCTGTACCGTCTTGCATGACAGTTGATGTTTGCAGGTGTGCGGTCGCTTTAAACAGGTGTTGGCTGAACACTAGGCTGTAGTGTTCAGTATAGAAACACTATACTGTTTCTGTAGTATGTGTGGACCTCGTGGGTCGGTTGCTACCAAGCAGGGCTGTCCTTAGGCTCATCTTAGGCTGAGACGGGCTTGTTTGGGACCTCACCTTAGCACACAGAAGGCCAGTCTCAGGCTGAAGCAGAGATTGCCTCTCTGGGTCTCAGGGGGGATCTTTCTTAGGCAGCTGATGCTGAGGACTCGTTGGGGACTGCAGAGTCCCAGGCGAGGAGGGCAAGGCCTTTGCCTCCTCCTAGACTGTGCGGGAGGCTAAGACCCTTCACAGGGTTTCGCTCCAGTCCCTGGGGCACAAGGCTCAAGTGCACACGCACTGATTCCCAGTGTTTGCAGTCTGTGCACTGCTGAGCCCTGAGGTAGCAGGCAGATACTGTGGGGTATTTTTTTTGGCTTGTTTTCTGCCTTCATCCTTTTTCTCAGCTCTGGTGAAGGGACTGGTATCCAGGAGAAATCAAACCCTGCTGAAACAGGAGAGCAGCAGGTGGAAAGGGATTTTTACATCCCATCCGAGCGGAGAAGGTTAATTAAGTCGTGGGAAGTTAAAAGCTGGAAAGGCAAGATTTGGGGGCAGAAGACATCACCTCTCCTCAGGCCTCCAGGGGAAGCCCAGGGCTGAGAGCGCTTTGGCCTCCGGCCTGGCGTGGGGGGAGGAGGACGCGGGAGCACAATTGCACCCTTGATGAGGGATTTCTTCCACTTGCATGAACGCGAGTTGGTCGTGGACTCCAGACGCCTGGCGTAGATGGGCCGGCATCCCGGCATGATGGGAACAAAGGCAGCTTTCTCCTTTCTCTGGAGGTTTTCCCGTTTACTCCAGAGGCCACTGCATCTCTACAGGATGGTTTGCCGACAACGGCAACATGGGAATGGGTGACCTCGGCGCTGTATCCCGACAAACCAGCGCTCCCTGGGACAACTGCCCTAGTGCCTAAGGATGACGGGGCTTGAAGCTGGGGCTGTGGTAACTGTCTGTGCCCTGTGGACTCTTGGGGTCCAAGATGTTGAGCCCGAAAGAGCTTCGGCCACCCCAGAAAAAGAGCCCAGACTGTGAGCTGCAAAAGAAGCTTCTCCTGCCCGTCCTCTGGGAGAATGGACGGCCGGGACTGCCAGATTGAACTGAGCGGTCGGGGAGGGAAGCACAGTGAGGATTTGCACGGACTTTAAGTTGCAAGGGAAGAGAACTTGCGTTTTTGGACTTCAGCTTTTCTTGGGAAATTAGAAGTGGGAGGAGGTCCAACTTAGGGAACGTTTATGTGACTGGCATTATAATCCTCAGGGACAGTCTGTGCTGTCCTTAGTGCTTGTGACTTGGGCTCTGAGTGGGCCATCTGGACGGTGTGGCTGTGCGTGAGTCAAAAGCAGAAGTCGAGTGGCGATGGCCTTTTTAGCCTAGAATCCGTGTGGCCTTTAGCTAATCTGTTATTCGGATCCATTCCGGAGTTCTCTGGGGGCAAAGGACTCTGCCCCCCACTCGTCCCGAGGAGAGGTCGGGTCTGTAGAGTGGCCGCAGGAGAGGCAGAGCCGACCTGTTTGATGACGCCTGGTCTCCCTCCTTGTCCCATTTCACAGGGACACCGGTGCTCCTGGTGACCATGTGCGTCCACGTAAAAGCCACAGAACAGGAAGTCACTGTGTACAAGAGGAACTCCTGGAAACTTCCGGAGTTACGGAGGGGCTGGTTCTTGTCACCCCAGTGGAGGTGGAATGACTCGTCTGACGATGAGATTGAGAAAGAGCAGAACCCAAGTTTCCCTCCCCCTGGCCCTTTCTCTGGGTGGGCTGCGGCTCCCTCGCGTGGGGCAGACCTGGCCCCTCGGTGTCGGTTGCTCTCTCTGTAACCAGGCGTGCGTTTTACTCGCAGGGGAGGAGCAGGAAGCCTGTTTTGTCCTATAGCTAGTGGCCATGAGACCGACACACTGTCCTCGTCTGAATTCTGTGGCATCTCTCACTTGGTTAAAGCCGTGGAAAGAAGAGGACGCTTTCTTAGCACCCGGAGCTCTAACCCGTCTTCCAGTCTCTTTCCCGTGGCCACGGGCTGGCCCCAGAGCCACGCTAGCCCTACGTGGCTGCAGACGTGGTTCGTTGACCCCAGCCCCGGCAGGCCTCCCTGTGCAGATCGCTCCTCCGCGGAGGCCGAGGGCTTTGAGGGCGGGACGCCTGCCTCGCTGACCGGCATCCTCAGAGGCTGGCCCGGCGCCCGGCGTACTGTCAGCCCTCGTCCACCATTTGTAGAGTCCAGTTGTTCCTTAAAATTGCCAGAGAGGGAAATACGCTTAATCTTCCCTAGAAACACATTGCAAGGCACCGAAATTCTCCCAAATGCCTAACCTGAAATTTCTAAGTATTTGACTTATTTTATCATATTCCGTCAACTCTTAAAGATTTTTTGAGAACTCCTTGGTTAATTGCAGAAGGAACTTCACAGATGCAAAAGGAAAGCAGGCTCCCCGGCCTTCTCCTGTGTCCTTAGGAGGCACAGGCAGTTACCCCTGACTGAGATTGCTGTAGGCAGGAAACACACACTGGGGTTTGAAGACAGCACTGAAGAATGTGAAAGAGCCCATCAATATTTTTCCCACTGATTACATGTTGAAGTGATAACATTTTGGATATATTGAGTTAAGTAATACATGTGAGGGCTGTCCGGAAAGTATCCAGCCATTGTTAACATACTATTTCATAGTACATGGCTGGGTACTTTCCAGACAGCCCTTGTGTGTGTGTGTGTGTGTGTGTGTGTGTGTGTGTGTGCGCGCACGTGCGTGTGCGTGCGTGCTCGTGCATATAACATTTGTGCTAATTTCACCTATTTCTTTTTTACCTTTTAAAAATGTGCCTGCTGGGAAATCCAGAGCGATGCAGCAGCTCGCACGTGCGGCTCAGCCCACGTCCCGGTCCCGCAGCGCTGCCCTGGGGCCTGCTTGTCTGTCTTCTCTGCCTCTCCTCCTGCCTGGGACCAGGGAGGGTACCGGGATGCGCGGGCTGGCTGCGTCCTCTGAGGTCCCCACTGCGCTGTGGCGTGTTTGCATCCTGTGAGATGGGGCGGATCCCACGCTCTGCAAGGTCACTTCCAAATTTCTGTTTCGTGACTTGCATTAGAAGAGGGCCAGTTGCTCCACAGGCTTCACCAGAAGGGTTTTCAAGTATTCAACGTCCAGTGTGGCAGGGCTGCCTGCTAGTCTTGGCGGCTCTCAGGACGGCCACGCCGTGTGAACCGCTGAAATCAGCTGCAGTCCCACCACCCAGTATGCAAATCTTGGCAGCAATAAATGCAAAATGGGCTTCAATAGATTAGCCAAAAGGGAAGAGCACAAACGTTCATTCTCTGTTCATTTAGACATTTTGTTTTTGTGACCTTCATGACCAAACTGCATCTTGACAATTAGAAGATGAACCGAGGCCCCGTATTCCGGCAGACGGCCAGAAAGGTGTTTAACACAGCGCAGGAGGCAGGTGCTGCATCTGGAACGATGACCCCCTGTGCCCTAATCTCTGTTCCTACAATTTAAATATGATACTCAGTCCTGGTTATGGAAACAGCAATTTAAATGGCTCAATTTTTCTTCATCACACTTTGCTTAACACAAACGCATTGAAGTGGAAATCTAGTTTGTACAGAATTATTAACAGTTTGTTGGATCTTTTAGAAAGGACTGTTTACGAGCACACACATAATGGCTCCAGTGAGCGGCCTGCGACATCAGAATCCTTCATGTCGGTCTCGTCTCATAAACCCTCTGCCAACGCGCTCTGACATCTTTGCCTCGCTCCTCCCGTCTACCCTGCCTGTTGGCCTGATTTCTGGGTTTATGTCCTCACAGCAGGCATTCTTGTATTTTATTTCTTCTGCCTGGCATCTTATGTGGGAGAGGAAGCACACGTCGTGCCACAGAAGCCAGCATGGCCAGATGCTTGCTGTCCCTCGTCCTGAGAGCTGGGATGCAGCCATGCGACCCAGGCTTGTCCGAGCAGATGCTCGTGCCTGAGACTGTGGGGCTGGAGCGTGTGATGCCAGGAAGCAGGAGACAGTCGTCACTCCTCTAGCAGTGATGTCCCTGGCACTGTGGTCTCCGGTAGGCAGTAGGTGGGTGCTGCAAATAGTGACCTGCCTGTGGCAGGGATGTCCCAGCTCGACTCCTTGCCTACTGAGACCGCTCTGTCCCCACCCTCTTCCAGCACTCACGTCCCCACCTTCCTCTTACTTTTGTTAAAGTCTGAATTTGCCGTTTTCTAATGTACCATGCTTCTTACTTTTATGTTTACGCCAGCTTTGTGGGGATGGGCACTTGGTTTTGTTTGATGATGTGCCCCAAGGACCTGGCACAAGGTGGGCGCTCAGTCTCTAGTTGTTAAATGAAATGTTTGTTGAAAGAATGAACAAAGTCTTCCCGCGGTCTGGTGGTCTGGCCTCCCCTGTTCCCTCCTCTTTTTTCTGAATCCTGGTCCACAGCATCCCCCATAGATTTTATGAGTCATCCAATCCGTGCCAATCCATCCTTTTTTCCCCAGCAAAGTTACCCAGAGTCAGTTTCAGCTGTTTGCAAGCAAGATCTGAGACTGCGATGAGGTCAGACCCTTTAACTTGCAAACAACTGGGGATGGTTGTGCCTCCAGGGGTTATTTGGCAATTTCTAGAGATATTTTTTGTTGTCACAACTGGGAGGTGCTCCTGGCATCTGGCCAGGGAAGCTGTTAAACATCTCACGGTACCCAAGGCCATCCCCTACACCAAGAGATCTGGCCCCAGATGTCAGTAGTGCTGAGGGTGAGAAATCCTGCTGCCACTCCTGGGGACTGTCCCCAGCGAATCAGGCGGCACAGAGTTCAAAGACCTGGCGCTGGATCCCCACTCTGTCTCTGATCTGCTGTGTGAGGTGGGACACGTCCCTGGGTCCCGTGGATCTGTAAAGTGAGGATGACGGCACCTACTTCCCAGAGGACTGGAGGCTCACAGCAGAGGCTGTGTGTGGTGGTGGCTCACAGACTGAAGGGACTTGCTAGCAGCCAGCCCACCCTCCACTCCTGGGGCTGCTGTACCCAGCTCTAAACCGAGTGTTTCTGGGAATTTTGAACTTCACAATCAGATGTTCCTTTGAATGAAGGGAGAGGGCAGTAGGAGTCGTCCTGTCCTGCAGATAGGGCCCAGGGAACAGGACAGCTGGCAGGCGCGGCAGGGCCCGCTGCCACCTAAGCTGTCACCTTAAGAGGCTGCGTTTGCAAGGCCAGCTCCCTTCTGCAGGGACTGTGTTGTTCTTTGTGTGTCGGGACTGAGATCTGGACAGCGCTCACCTGGTAAGTGAAGCCTCTACCCCTGTGGTTTCAAGGTCAAGCTCACCATAGTGGAAACAGCAGAATCAGAGAACAAGTAGAGCCTTCCTTGCCAAATTGGTTTTTTTTATTCCTATGAAAGTAAAATTTATTAATTTAACAAATATTCCTGAGGGCCTGACACAGATGACCTTACTGTGAGCTGGAGACGCAGAGAAGAGTGCTCATCTGTGTCAAGAGCTCAGATTCCAAAAGAGAAGAAGGATTGGTCAATAATAATGGAACCAACCTGGGGTAAATGACAACGGTGGGTTTATGCGTGATGTGCCTCAGGGGTAAAAGAGCAACACGGTGTAGGGGGGCCTGGGGAGAGGTTCCCAGGGGAGGTGACACTGGCGCAGACTCTTGAAGGACAGGCAGACAGAAAAGCCGTGCGGGAGATTTTCTACTCTGTGCAAAGACACAGAGGTGGGGCAGGCATGCTCCAGGTGGGAGCCCCCAGCCTCTCAGCAAGGTTAGAGCATGGGGGTGGGGTGCCCTAGAGCAGTGGTTCTCAGCTGCTTTAGTTCCAATTCAACGTTCTGTATCATTAATTATTTAAGAATCTAAGAAGCTGTTAATAGAAAATATTAATAATAACACTACATGGTTTAAGGTCTCAGGTTTTTTAATGATATAACTATGCCCTATTTGTCAAGATATTTATCATAAGAAGTCTATATAAAATCTTAATAGAAATCAGTTGTTAATTATATGATTAGGTTTAAAAATTTTTTATTTCAATAGATTTAGGGGGTACAAATTTGTCACATGGTGGAGTCAGGGCTTTCCGTGTACGCATCGCCCAGATAGTCCCCGACAGGTAGTTTCTGGTCCTCGTCCCTCCCTCCGTCCCGCCCCCTCTGAGTCTCCACAGTCTGCTCCACCGCTCGGCGTGACCGTGGGTGCTGTTGTTCATCTTCCACTCACTGGCGGGCACTGTCTGTTCTCCATTCCTGACAACTTCCCGTAGGATAGCGGCTTCCAGTTCCATCCAAATTCCTGTAAAAGACCTTATTTTATTCTTTTTTATGGCTAAGTCATATTCCATGGTGTAGGTACCACCTTTGCTTGATCCATTCCTCAGCTGTGGGACACTTGGGTTGACTCCACGCCTTTGCAATTAATTGCAATGAACTGTGTTGTGATACACATACGAGTGCAGCTGTCTTTGAAATAGTGACTTTCTCCCCTGGGTGGACGCCCAGTAGTGGGATTTCTGGATCCAATGGTGGGTCTACTTTCAGTTCTTTGAGGAATCTCCATCCTTTCTTCCACAGAGGCTGTACTAATTTTCAGTCCCACCAACAGTGTTCTCTTTTCACCATGTCTGCGCCAGCATCTATTGTTTTTGTTTTTTGACTTTTTAATAGTGGCCATTCTGACAGGGGTAAGGTGGTATCTCGTTGTGGTTTTAATTTGCATTTCCCTGATGATTAGTGATGATGAGCATTTTTCCTTATGTTTATTGGCCATTATCTTCAATATTTAATGATAACAGCAAAATATTTCACTTATTGTAGAAGAGAAAAAACAATTTTGAAAATGAACAAATTTGTAGAACTTTTATTTCTGGATTACAAAATTTACTGTAAAGCCACAGTTATCAGGACAGTGTAGTGGTGACATGAGGACAGTTATGTAGATCAATGGAACAGACTGAGGAGTCCATAATTAATCCCTATATAAACAGTACATTCACAAAGGCATCCAGGCAATTGTTTGGTAGAAGTCTGTTCAAACAATGGAGCTGGGACACGCGGATACCCACATGCTCAAGGTGAACTCGGATGGCCCTCACACTGCACACAAAGTCCACTCACATGGAGTGTAGATGTAAATGTAAGAGCTAAAGCAATAAACTTTTAGAAGAAAGCATAGAAGAAAATTTTTGAGTTAGGCAAAGATTTATTAGATATGATACCAAAGTGATGGTCCATTGAAAAAAGAAAATTGGATTTTATCAAAATTTAAAAGTTTTGTACTTGAAAAGACACCGTTGGGAGAATAAAAAGACAAGCACTAGACCGGGAGAAAGTGTCTTCCAGACACACACCCAGGGGAGGCCTTGTGTCCAGAACTTGCCTGCCCTGCGACTCCCTCCGCGCTTCACGCAGGGATCGTGTGCGCTTCGAGGCGAGCCGTGTGTCCGAGGTGGCACCAGCCCAGGCTGGGTGGGGAGACTCGGCGTCCCCCACGTGCTCCGCCAGGCTGTGGAATCGCCTCACAGTTCTTCAGGGAACAAAGAGTGGAAAATGTTGCTACGGCGGAAGGCAAGTCATTAGCTGGGTCACCCTGGCCACACAGGTCCAAATGACGATCAGGAAAGAGATGATCATTGCTGACACTGTCCCATGTGGCGCGTGGGACCGTACTTGGCAAGGCCACCCTGACAATTTAAGCTCTCAGAGTCTCTTTGGTAAAACCAGGATAATAGGAACTATATTACCGTAGGCTCCCCACTGAGAGGGCAGAATAATTTCTTACAAAGGTGTGTTGAATGAGTGAAAATCAAGACTGAAATCGAATATGGGAGGCATCATAGAATTTTACTTATTTATTCAGAAATCAACTTGGCAAACATTGACAACCGGTCCCTCTGTTCCAGCAGCTGGAGACGCAGGGTTCAGACGACTGGGACCTTCCCCTCGGGGGGTATGAGCTGGTGGGGAGACGGACGCGTGAGTAACGGTGCAGCCTCACCCCGCAGCCAGAGCAGCCGTGGAGTCTTGTTGTAGGACAGCTCTTTAGTAAATACAGCTCAGCTGTAAAAAAAGAATGTTGAGCTATATTGGAGGGATTCAAAGGGTATATTAGTTATGATAATTTTAGCTACAGCAGCAACAGTAGCAACCAGAACAAAACCCAAGATTTCAACGGCTTGACATCATGCAAGTCCTTTCTTACCCCCCTAACAGCTGGCGGCAGTGTCTGTGGGTGGTGGGGTTGGGGCAGTAGGGGATGGAGAAGTTCCACTTTCCGTGTCTGGAGACTCAGTCTGATGGAGGCCCCGCATCTCCACCATGCTGTGCTTCTGTGGTCTCTGTGAATGCTGAGCTCCAGCCAGCTGAGGGGGCAAGAGAGAGATTAGGGAAGATACACCCAGTCTTTAATCATCTAAGCCTGGGACTGACGCTCACCCCTTTCCCTTACATTTCGTTGGCTAGAACCAGTCACATGGCCCCATCCAGGCTAGAGAGGGTTGGGAATGCAGCCCCTGGCGGGGCGGCCTTTCTCCAAAATCAGCTCTAACCTATGGAAAGGACGCAGGAATCTTTGGTGGGCTGCAAGCCAACTCTGCCCCAGAGGGCCTGCTGGAGGAGACAGACTCCACGAAGGGTTCTGAAGGACAAATTGCAATTAGCCAGAAACTCCAGATACTGACATGCGTTCCAGTGAGAGGGAAAATGTTTGCAACAGCATTCATTATGAGAAGATTTATGAAAGATTTAGAATCATCTTTGTCCATTAAAAAGCTCTCCAAAGCTTCCTATTTGATAGTGCTCAACAGATAGTTTATGATCCATCCATCTGTGTGGGACAAAGATCTGTAAACCAATTTCTGGGTTAAGAGTGATGACTTCAATTTTCTTGCTAAGAAAGCTGTCTGGATGTGGGATTTGTTCGCGAGTTCGTCTGAGGTCTGGGTAGAGTCGGATGGGTAGCAGGCCCGGCCTCCAGGCTGGACCAGAAGCTGAGTGAGCTGAGCGTGAGCCTGGGCATGTGAGACCTGGCCGGGCTGCTGGGCAGGGCAGGCCTTGAGCTGCGGGGACAGTAGACGGGGAGGGTCCGACCAGCAGGTCAACTGAACAGCTAGTCTTTCTGAGTCTTGGTTTCGTGGTCTATAAGACCACGCTACCCATGAGGCCCTGCTTAACTCCCGTGGTTGCTGGAAAATAATAAATAGCAAATGAGGGAAGGTCCAAACAGATAAATAATGTAGACAGAGACATTTGGAAATGATTAAGTGTTATGCAAATTGATGAATTAACTAGTTTGCATTTCTATTCCACGGCATGTGATGAATAGTCACCTTGGGACAGAGTTAGGGCTGGCGCTGACGGAGGGCCATGGACTCGAGGCCCCAAACTTGGGATGTGTCCTGCAGGCTGCAGGGAAGCCGTGGGGGCTTTTGGTCAGCCTAACAAACAGTGTTCTTTTAGGAAGATCAGCTGGTGGCCCTGTGGGGACTGTGACCCATCAGTTCTATTTTCTGAATCACTCCTGAGTTTGCTCTCTCCCCTCCAGGCCTGTGGACGCTGCCATGGTTCAGACCTTAACACTCCCATGCACAGCGACCTCCTGCACGGTCTTCTTGCTGCTAGCCTTGCCTGTCTGGATGCATTCTCCATACGCACCTAGAGGATTTTATCCCTTGATTTCTTGGGCCCGTAATTCATTTGTTCATTCATACATTCAGTATTTACTGAACTCTGTCATGCATGAGGCCTGGGAACATGGTGGTGGTATTTGCAGAAGTGGGGTTCTTAGCACACTGCTGCTCCCTGTCCCCATGCAGTGACGTCAGAGGCCCTTAGCACGGCACCCAGCACCGTCTGCAATGCACAGCTCAGCATTCCTTCCTCTGCCTCACAGTCGCCCTTGCATTTGTACAATACTAGTCACTATCAAAGTGCTGGGAAGGACTTTAGGTTAAGGATTGGGTACAAATCTGCTTCAGAGGCTTAACAGGGAGGTGACCTTGGGTAAGTCACTTAGGCTCTCAGTTTTCTTATTTGTAAAGTGGGAATTATAGAACATGCGCCCTAAACATTTACTGTAAAAATCCAAGGAGATAAGGGATGTAAATTGACTAGCATAACATCCTGTATCAGATAGGTGTGAGTTTGGTTATAATAACAGAAAATCTGACCATTGAGACTTAGACAAATGTATAAGAAGAGACTAAAAGGAGTTTTTGGTGTTGATTCAGTGGCTTAAAAATAACAGAGATGAATTTCTCGAGCTTTGCCTCACGCTAGCCACCTCATGGTTGCAAGATGGTTACGGCAGTCCCAGACTTCACATCTACATCCAAGGTGGAAAAAAGGGGAAGGGACAGTGCCTACCATGTCACTCCCCTTTATCAGGAAAGTGAAGTTTTCCTAGACATCAAATGGGAAGTAACAGACTTCTCATTGGATCTTTTGTACGGAAGCAGATCATGTGGCTCTCACCAACTACAAGGAAGGTTGGAAATTTGGAGAAAAGAATTTTCCAGATCTGTTGAGACAAATCATGATTTGTCACTTGGGGATGAGTACATTTCCACCCTGAATAAATTTGGAGTTCTGTTAACAAGAAAGAAAAATGAGTAGTATTGAGTAGCAATTATCAGTGCTTTCCAAACTTTCCCCCTCAAAAACCGTGCCTATTCATGTCCCTAGGCGTTTGCACGTGGTATTTTGTGTTGTCTACAACACCCTCCTCCGACATTGTACCTATACGATTTTGTATCATTCTCTTTTCAATGTCATAAGCAATTTCCCATTTTATCACTTATTTATTATCATCATTTTTATTTATTTTATTTTTTAAAAATTAGAAATGTTTCATTATTATGGGTACATAATAGCGGTATGTATTTATAGGGCACACGTGATGTTTTGATACAGGCACACAATGTGAATCCATCAAATCAGGGTCATTGGGTGTCTGTCCCCTCAGGAATTTATCATTTCTTTGTGTTAGAAATATTCCAATTCTACTTTTTTAGTCATTTTAAAGTATATCCTAACTTATTGATTATAGTCACTTTGTTGTACAATCAAATACTGTTCATTCTATCTAACTATATTTTTGCACCCAGTAACCATCCCCACTCATCATTTTTAAAGGGTACACAGGGGTCCATGAGCTGGTTGCAGCGTGGTTTATTTAACTATGCTTCTATTATTGGCTATTTTTATTGTTTCAACTTATTATTATATAATCTAAGAGGGGAACTTAATTGTGTTAAGTTCCTGTTCTGGCCACTTACATTACACAGATCATCTCATTCAGACCTGGGAACAGCTCTGCGTGGTAGACACTATTCTCCTTCCACAGATGTGGCAATCTCGGAGCAGAGACATCAGTTTGCCCTCAGTCCCACGGTCAGCGAGTGGCAGGGTTAGGACTACACAGCGATGGCTGAACGACCAGAAACCACACTGGGATGACGTCTGCGTGTGTGTCGGGTCTCTCAGAATCTCTCCGCTTCCCATCTCTGCAGCTTTTAGGCACCTGCTTGTCAGCCCCACATGGACAACCTGCCCGGCCTCAGGTAGGCACGTCCTACTGCGCGTCACCTCGTGCTCCAGGCCCCTTGTGGTATCCGGGGTGTGAGACACTGTGGGACCTCTCGGCATTCTCCCATGCGCAGCCTGGAAGTAAAGTGGGATTTGACCAGTGGGAGGGGGAAGCCCTGGGATAAGTCCTCTGCCCTTCCTCCCACCTGCCTGCCGGGGCCGGCCTGGTGCACAGTGGTGGCACAGCCTGGGGAGGCCATCCTGTGACGTCATGCAGTCAGTCTCGCTTAATGCCACGTGATGGCCGCCTCGGTGATGCACCCGATGTTGGTCCTTCCTCCTTCCCCGCTTCTTCCCCTTTTCCTCACTCCTGTTTCCCTGGTATTACGCACCGTGGGTAAAGTAGCACATAAATGTCTGAGGTTTCACCCCAGGTTTCTGGGCAACCCAGGCTAAGTCATCACCTGAAGTTTTCTCATTACTTAGGATGATTTCCTTTTGGTTAAACACCTTCCTACTGTGGGATTACTGAGTTAAAAAGTATAAATAGTCCTATGACTTTGAAACCATTTTAACAGATTTAAAATCTGCCCGCCTCTGGCCCCCGGCTCACCGCAGGTGACTGTCTGGCGACTTTGCGTCAGGCTGGCCCTGCTCATTACTGAGCTGAGGGTGAAGCTGAGGTCCTCCCAGCCATGACTCACAGAAAAGGCTGTAAATAGAAACACTTATGACCACATTTATACAACCAAAGTTGGTTCAATGATAATGTATAGAGAAATAAAATCTTCGCCGAAATGGAATTTTAACCATTTGTGTATCTGTTCCCTAGAGAACGGAAGCCTGGGCACACAGCCTTCAAGAGCGTGCTGGCCCCTGGCAATTGCTCTAATTACCTGGGAGCTAATTAGGGACCATTGTGTATTCAGAACTGAGATTTTCATCCTTCAGAATTTGCATTTCCAGCGAGGAGCTCGTTCTCCATGCATCAGAAGGTGAGTGTTCCCTGCTGGCTTCCTTTCCTCTTACAAGAGCTGGGCTCGCCCTGGGACTGCTATAATCAGAAGTCCATTAGCAGAGCCCAAGAAGCCAGGAGGAGGAGCAGACAGATGGGTCTGGAGTCTGTCTCGCCCCAGAAGCAAGTCTTTGGAGAGAGACTGAGAATTTGGACAGCTCTTTCCAGGGGCTGCATTTGAGTTTGTTCGGTCACAATCTTGGACGTTCCAGGAGAAACCAAATATCAGACGCCTTCCTGAGGGAGAGTGGCCATTGCCGTGGCCTGACAAGAGCCCAGGAGGAGGCTGGCTGTGGGTGGGGCTTGGGGGGCGTTGTGCCACAGTGAACACGCGGCGTGAGGGGCCCCACGTGGTCTGCAGGGTGCTTGCTGCTTGTCTGCTTTTCCGTTGACTTTCGCCTTGTGTCTCTGATTCCCTTCTGGTGTCCCAAGGAGCTGAGGTCCAGTCCTCAGTTTCCTTGTTTCATCCTAGGGCTGTGCGTTGTCTCCGCCTTCCTGGGGGAGGGGAGGGAAAGGACGAGGCAGAGATGGCCTCTTCCCGTGGGGGCTGCAACCAGAGAGAGGGGGTTGTAGGAATGTGGCTTCTCAGGGTGGACCTGTCCCCGTAGACTTTGGAGCTCACGGTATGAGCCGTGGGCCTGGGGGAGACTTGAGGTGTGAATTAGAACAGGATCAATATTTTCGCTCTGCAGAGGTTAACACACTCCACACAGTGTCAAGAAAATTAGATTTGGGTGCTGGGGGCTTGGTTTCCAAGTTCTAGTGTTTACTGACGTGCCCTCTTGTTCTTTGCTTGGGTCTGTGGTTCCCAGATGAGTAGGTTGGGCTGGAGTAGGAATCGCAGCTGTTGGTCACGCAGGACATCACAGCAGGTCCTCTGCTGATCGGTTACAGATCCATCCCGCCCGGGACCGAGGCTGGGCCTCAGGCTCCTCAGCAGGCCGTGCCCGGTAACGGTGCCAACTGAGTAGAGTCAACTCAAAATGCAGCCTGTTGACGTAGGGTCCCTTCTACAAACGTCCTGGAAACCGAGTGTTTCTAGGCAGGTTAACACAGGCATTGACATCTGCTTCCTCTAACAATTTGCTCAGCAAAGGTTCCCCACCGCCCTCCACTAGTAACTCTTTGTACTCGTTTTCTTTGCTGAGTGACAAACTACCACAAGCTTAGCAGCTTAAAACAACATTTCTTCTCCCCCAAACCCCATCTGTTATCATGCAGTTTTGCAGGTTGGAGGTCCAGGCCTGGCCGGGACTCTGCTCAGACTCTCCCAAGGCTGAAGTCAAGCTGACCGCTGGCCTGGGCTCTGGGACCCCCTGCGAGCAAATCTGTTTCCAGACTCACTCGGGTTGTTGGCAAAATCGGTTCTGTGCAGTGGCAGGACTGAGGTCCCCGCTTCCTTGCTGGCTGTTGGCCAGGGGTTGCTCTCAGCTTTTGGAGGCTGCCTGCACCCCCAAGCTCATGGCCCCCTCTTTTTTCAAAGCCTTTAATGGGGCATCAAATCTTCATCGTGCTCTTTCTGACATTCCCTTCTGCCTTCCTCTGCTCACCCAACCAGAGAAAGTTCTCTGCTTCTAAGCGTTCACGTAACACTGCATTAGGGCCATCTGGGCAACTCACCCTTGTGAGGCCGATGGTGTCATATAGCATAATCACTAGAGTGGTATCTCCATATATTCACGGATTTGGGGGGATTAGGATGGAACATCTTTGGGAGATCATTTTAGAAACTGCCTGCCATATTCTCATTCAGAAATATCGCAGATTCTATTTGAACAAAGTTGAAATTAATGGGTTTGATATGATGAGGCTCTGCTGAATCAAAGATATTGCTACATTCCTTCAACAAACAATCAAGCACCTGTTAGTACCAGGCACCTGAATGCAGCGGTCCCTGCCTTCAAGAAGTGATAATTGTGCAATGTTATAGGCTCTTTATAGTAGAGATGGGTCCAAAATATACCTATGGCGTATGTTCATGGTGGCCATGAAGAAGGAATAACCAGTTCTGCTTGGGGCAGTGCCGGGGGAGGGACTACTGGGGAAAAGTTTGCTAAGACATTTGGTTGGGTGTTAAAGGATGTCGTGCCTCTCTGTCAGGCCCCAGTTTCCTCCTGAGTGATATGGGAAGTTGAACGACGATGAGCTCTCCAGGTTACTTCTTTTCTGTTGTCATTTGGGTTTAGGTTCTAGGCAGGTGCCTGAGTGTGTGCAGGAGCTGATAGGGGGGACGGACAGGGATAAAGAAGGGGACAGAGTCCCTGGAGGTGGCGTCTCGCCTGCCTCCTGCCTCAACTGTCAGTGTCGACTGGATTCCCCCATCCTGCGCAGGAGGGAGGTTGGACAGGTGGTCTGGTCAATCAGGGTGCAGCAGAAGGTGGAATTCAGCTGGCACCGACACTCAGGGCTCCTGACTGGACCCAGAGACAGGGTGCTCTTGTGGCTGACTTGACCCGGCGGCGCCTTTCTGTTGCCCTGCAATGCTCCTCTCTGCACTCTGCCAGGCTAGCGGCACCAGGGCACGGATGTTCTGCCCCTCACGCATGGTGCAGCCACATCCAAAGAAAGAGCCCCCAGCAATCTGTTCTAGAGCCTCGTTGGCCTGGTAGGCCTGTCCTGAGTACGTAGGAAAACCCGATGCTGGTTACTGCCCTCCTGGTGTTGTGGCCTGTTTACTGGGAGGGGGGATGGAAGCACCATGACTCACTCAGAGCAGCTGGGATACAGCCCACACGGTCACACACGGGGGACGGGGAGCTGGCAGGAGGGTCCGCTCACAGGCTCTGAGTCCTCCCCCCGTATCTCAGAGCCTTAGGGCTTGGGGACAACAGTTGATTCAGCTCTGCTGGGTGAGGGAGCAGTTGGTGTCGTGTGGCTCCTTCAGGCATCAAAGTTGTACATGCAGAAGGGCCTGGAGAGCGGCACGGCGTGCCCAGGGCGGTGACCCAACAGGGCAGAACACGGGTATCGTGTTTGTGGATCAGTGTCTCCAGCAAAACCCCACAGCAGCGAACACACGGGATGAACCTCAGAGACTATTTGAGCCATTTTTTTGCAAATATGCTGTGCACTTTGAATGAAGTGTAGATGGATGATACTCAGATAAAATGCCCTTTCCCTTTAAATCAAGCCTTCCTTTTATTCAGGCAAAAAAAAAAAAAAACCAACAAAAAACGAGCGCAGAGCCTTTGTGCTTCTCCACGCTGTGGATCCGCACCATTGGCTCAGTCTCATTTTAGAGACGCAGGAATTTATAATTGGTTTTCCAGTTGTCACCGAGGCACCTTAATGGCTTCTTACAAATTATTTGTTATACGAGCAATGTCAGTGGAAACCAAACTGAAAAAATTAACCCGTGCTCCGACTGCTGCCACAAATCAAGCTATTTACACCTTTCCATGCTTTGTCCAGCCTTGCCGTGTGTACACGGATGTTAATCACAGGAAGGTCATCATTTCTACTGGCACATGGCGAGTGTGTTCTGTGTTTATTGTGTCACAGTCACAATTATTCTTTTGATGGCTGTGTGGTTGTTAATGAATTTTTGAAAATGAAAATCACCCATCTTTGATACAACCCTCCACATCCCACCCAGGTTTGGAATTGGTTTGGAGTTAATCCCCCCATTCCTATTTAGTTTCTGCAAAAGCAGAGTGACGGCTGTCAGGAGGGAAGGTTTGCCGTCCCCGTGTGGCGAGAATTGCGTCTCTAGAGGAGCAACTCCGACTGTGGTAGAAAGGTTTTTCTTACAGTCTTGCTATTTTAATTGCATATATATTTTTCTTGACGGTATTATTTAAGGATTACACTTCGTACACTTCCCAGAGGAATCGTGTGGGTTAGCAACAGCGACAGTGTGAAGCCTCATTAGGGATTTGTCTCACAACAGGGCTGGGTCCAGACCCAGGTGAGGAGTGTGTGTGAGAGGGTGCCGGCCGCAGTCCCTGGCGTGGACACCGCAACTCTCCCGTCCTGTGACAGAGACCCTTGCCAGCCACAAGGCGCCTCCTCGTGAGCCCAGGTGCAGCCTCACGGCTCTCCAGGTGCCCTTGGCCAGCGAATCACCACTGACACGTCGGGTGCAACGTGGCTGCTGGCCGTGGTGCTGCGGGAGGTGACAGGGCTGGGAGGGAAGGACGCTCTGACTTGGCGCTGACCGGCTGTGTAACCGGACTCATCCAAAGTCTCAGAATGGGGAGGAGGTCGGGGCTGTCCGCCAGAACCACCCAGCTCTTCCCTGCGCTCTGCGGGGCCGCAGGTGACTCGTCTCACGGAGGGTCCAGGCAGCGTCCTACAGCAGTGCCGCCTGGTGTTTGCGTGGCGTAAAGCGGGGACGAGATGTTGTGACCGAGAATGTCAGAGGCGTCCTGTGTGGACATTTCCTTGTCTTATCAATTGTACCTCCTTGGTCTTCTTCCTGTTCCTGCCGCCGTCCCCTTTGTGAGAGCTCAGCCGTCCAGTGGCTGTGTCCTTCCCCAGCACACGTCACCTTCTCCACCACGTGACAGTGACCCAGCGCCACTGCCCCTCCCCGGCCACTTTGCACTCCGCCACACCTTAAGTGTTTTTCTTGCCCAAACTCTTTCTGGCTGCGACGCAGGGACAGCTCTGGTCCCACGGTTGGGGTGGCCGTGTGGGTGTGACGCTTTCACCGAGCTCACGGCTGAAGGTGCCCAGGACGTTTTCAGTATTTGAGGGCTGTTGTTTTGGTAAAAATGAGGGAAAGCTGAAGTAGGGTTGCAGATGATCGTGTTTTGGAATTTATACTTTGCAAATAAATACTTCCAACACAAAAATGTCCTGTGACGAATCTGTTCTGAAGAATTAATCCACGCTGTACTCTGGGGTCCATGATGGGCCACATGTCTAATGCTCCATGGTGAAGACATCCTCCCTCCGTCCTGTCACTGTGGCTCTGGGACTCCGTGTGACCTCTTCTGGAGACGACCTTGCAGCACAGACCGCAAGGCCCTTAGGAACATGAAGCCGGGCCTAGTGGTCTGTCCGACTTCTCCCATGACAGGCCCCGGTTTGAACCCGCATTCTGGTCTCCCCTCTTCAGTGATTAATGGCATCTGATTCCTTCCTGAAAGCCCACGATGAAACGCCCCCCACCTCCAGTGTTCGTTCTTCCAGAGACCAGCCTGGTCTCTTGTAAGGAAGGTGCATTTCTTATCAGCACTGCTTTGGCCCTACTTCTTAGGAAACATTAATCCTGGTCTCCTTTTGGGTCCGCTCTCGTTCTGAGAAGGGCCCATACTGACTGAGAAAGCCTCGTTGGAGCCCTCCGGGGTGGCTGGGGCCATCATCCTCCGACAGCTTCTGGGTGGCCTCACATTCCTTCCCGAGGAGCAGGGGATGTTTCCGTCATCACAGCACAAGGGACCATCTTAACAGGACGGTCTGTTTCCTTCCTCAGAGTGTCTTCTGCACCTGCAGTCTGCTCTGAACCACGCCTGGCATCAGACCGGGTGGCGTGAGGCACCCCTGTCTCCCCCGTGTGGTGTCCGACCCTCGTCATCACCGCACACGCTGTGCTGCGGCGTGTGAGGGATCCTGCAGCTTGAAACAATGTGATCACGCTGTCGCTTGAACAAACAGAAGTCTGACTCCTAACGAACTCCGTGGGGGCAGATTTATGTACGGTGGCGTTTCATAGTCGATCGTGCTTTGGGCTGTTGGCTGTGTTTGTACGACTTTGGAACAGTGTACTGAGTTGGGGGCTTATGTCAGTCACAGGGGCCAGGGTTTGCTGTGGTAATGAGTAATACCTGCATCTCACTCGCTTGAAACAATGGAGACTTATTTCTTGATTATGCTACGTGGTCACCCCAGCTTGGCCAGGGGATCAGTTTCATGTCTCACGCAGAAAGGGGAGGCCGGCGGGGACTTTGACACCTGTCAACTTCTGGTCACCATAGCAGAAAAAAGGCGGGAGTATGATGGCTTGTGTGCTGAATTTTTGTTTTAATTTGTTTCACTTCTACTCAACTTTATTAGGGTATATATAATAAATTTTACCTTTATCCGGGCATAATTGCAGCACCACAAACTGTATGTTTGAAGTGTACAGTCTGATGCACACGCACACACCTCAGTTGCCCTTGGCATGATGAAGAGAGTGAACATTTCCATCACCCCAAAAAGTTCTTTGCTCCCTTTGCTCCCTCCCTCCATCCCTGTCCTCAGGCAAACACGGACCTGCCGTCTGTCACTACGGATCGTTTTGCATGTTCTAGAATTTTTTATAAGTGAAGACATACAGCAGCCCTTTCTGCTGGCCTCTTTCTCTGGGCGCGATGGTGGCGAGAACCGCCGTGTCGCACGGGCACCGACGGCTGTCCCTGTTACTGCGGGTGGTCCTCCACCTACGGCGTGCCACCGTCTGTCTGCTCACCTGTGCAGAGAAGTGCCGTTTGTTTCTCCTCTTTGGCTGTCCCAAATGAAGCTGGTTAGAACATTTGCGCACACGTCTGTGTAGACACACGCTTCTATCCATCTTGAATACAGACCTGTGGGTGGAGGTTTCCCAGCGCGTGCTTGTCCCAGTCTGCGTCCCCGCAGCAGCTCCAGGGAGTTCCGACTGCTCCCCGTCCTCACCCACACTTGGCACGGGCAGTTCTGAAAATGTTAACCTTTCTAATGGGTGGGTGGTGGTCTCTCAGCATGGTTTTAATTTGCATTTTCCTGATGACTAATGATGTTGAGCCTTTTCCATGTGTCTGTTGGCCACATTGCGAAGTGTCCTCAACACTGTGCTCCGCACTTTGGTGTGTCGAATTGGTACCATGACCGTATGCAGTTTTTTCCCAGTGAGGTTATCTGGTTAGTCCTGGATCTACGTAACATAACTGCGGTTGGTGTCCCTGCTCCTGCTTTGTTTCTGTCTGAGCCCTTTTACCTGCCCCCACCCATGGCTGGTTTGTGGCTCCCCATGAAAGGTCCCCCCCTTGGCTCCCGTCCCCCACGAGTCTCTCCAGACCCTGCCTCCCGATCCCCTCCTGTCCGGCTGACTCGAGGGGCAGATCCTTTAGTTTAGGTCTGACTTTCCTTCTTTGCCGGCCTCCCTTTCCCATTTGGCATTTTTGGGCTGGAATTCCAGAGCTACCGTGACCCCGGAGCCTTTTGACTGAAATTCACACCACACCCCAGTGCTGCATTGAGTCCCCTCCAGGTCTGGCACCATCCGGGTCCCAGGGACTCTCCCTCTTGCCAGAAACGCGGACGAGCTACTCTCCAGGTCACCAGCCTTGCAAAGAAAGTAATATGAAGCAGGACAGTTTGTAGACTGTAAGAATTCACGTGAAAACTAAGGTGACGTAAAATCCATTCTGTTCACCTACAAAAACAAATTAACTAGCCAGGTCTGGCAGTGGGTCCTCTCTGGTCTCCCACCAGCAGCGTCCTCTCTGCTGGCGTCCGTCAGTCTTGGACTGAAAATCAGTGCAGGCCCTGCAAGGTTCTGGCAGATTCCGGATGGTCCCGGCAAACAACTGACGAGACGGATCAGTACGTGTCCCAGCAGGGGGACAGAGGCGGACAGCCAAGTGGCAGGCGCGGCCACTGTGATCAGAGGACCTGTCAAGGCAGGCAGGCTGCAGAGGGGCTCGGGTGCAGGTGGGTGACAAAAGCACGGCAGAGACAGGTCACTGAGCCTGAGGACGGAGCGGAAGCCGCTGGGCCCTGAGGTCTGGGGCTGCGTCGGGGCGGGCACCAGCCTGGGCGACACAGGGGTCCTGGCGAGGCTGGAGCTTCCACAGTTCACACCGAGCCTGGGCGCCAGGGGTTGGGGGGGCTTGGGCTGCCCCAGCTGTGGGTGCCGATGATGGAGCGCAGGGGCCGGTGCCAGGCAGCGCAGGCGAGTGTGACGCCTCACAGCGTGAGTTGACTTATTTATAGAGGACTAAAAATGAAAACCCCTTCCAGATGCAAACTCTCACAGTCCTGCTACAGAACTCAAGGAAAGAAGCATAAAAATCCAGTTTACGGTGAGAGATTCTTCCCAAAAGTCTTAGAATATGTTATCCCATTTGGAGGAGTTGCAGATGAACTCTGTTATATAACTGTGGCCCTTTCCTGGCGTGGCCACCTGGGACCCGGGAGCCTGTCCCTGCCGGGTGCTGGGGTGGGGGCGGGCGGTGGAGGAGGCCCCGTCAGCTGGAGAAACACGGCAGCCGTTCTCAGCCCCGGTGTGTGCACACCTGGGGATCTTGCCAAACTACGGGCTCCGATTCAGGTCTGGGCAGGGCCGAGGCTCCCCAGTGACATCTGGGCTGCTGGTCCATGGACCACACTCTGAGCAGCGAGGAAGCAGGCTGTGTCGCTGGCAGCACCTCACTCTGGTCCCAGTTTCTGTGTTGCTGAGCATCGTTTGCTTTGCAGGAAACTCAAATCAAACTGACACAAACAACACCCATAATAAACAGAAACTGAGTGGGTCACGACTGGCGAGTCCAGGGCAGAATCCTGTGCCAGGCTCAGCTAAATCGGGGTTCAAGGTTGGTGTCTGCACTTTGTCTTTCATCCCGTGCTCTAGTCCCCTCTGCGTGAGGCCTTGTCCTGCAGACAGGCTCCCTGTTCCCGTATCAACCCCGGAGAAGATGCTGGATTGGTCTTCCTTGATTAAATGCCCCTCTCTGGAGTAACTACTGACCAGTGTACTGAGATTGGCCACGTCTGTTCCGGGGTTGTGGGAGGCTGACGTCCACTCGCCACAGTCACCTGCGATACCTCCACGGGAGGGGAAGCAGTGTGTCCACCGCACCAGACGATCTCATCCGGATTTCCTGCTTCAACTGTTCGCAGTTCGGAGCCAGTGATTCCCGACTGGGCTCCTTTGCCCCAACTCCTGCCGAGCTCAGGACCAGCACATGCAGTCGCCCGTCGGATGCCCGTCTCCACCTTGGCATCCTGCAGGAACCTCCAACACGTCATTTCCAGGACTGAACAGACTGCCGATCCGTGGAAATCCTGCTCTTTCTCCCGGATTTACGATCTCAATCCATAGCACCTTCTGCACAGTCTTCCCAAGAAAGGAGTCATTCTAGATCCTTCCGCTCCCTCACCCCGCCCCCGCCAGCTCCTGCCGGTTGCATCTTGCGAGTGCTGCGTCTTCCCTCCTTTGCTCTCTTCTGCCCCTGCCTCAGTGCAGGCGTCTCTCTCATTGTCCCTTCCTGCATATCACAGCGGCCCCCTAATGTGTTGTCCTCACCCCATGTCTTCCTGTGCGACCCCTTGCAGGTGTTTTTGGGGGGCTGGGGGAGAGCAGTTTTTAAAACTCAGATCTTGCCCACATCCTTCCTCTATGAAAAACCTTTGGAAGCTCCTCATCCTGACCCATAAAGCCCCATGTATTTCTGGGGTCACACCGGGCTCTTCGGGGCTTGCTCTTGCCAAATGACAGCCGTCACTAAAGTGAGGGCTTCAAGTCCGCGTCCCACTCCATGGCCCTGTCGGGTCTGCTGACTCTTAGACACCCCCCACCGAATTATTCTTATTTGGAAAGTAGCACATTGCGCTCTAGGATTTCCCGAGAACATGCATGAATTCTTTCGTCTACACTTTGAGCCTCATAAAAACACCGTGAGTTGGGTTTCCAGCCCCGCGTCAGCAATCAGGAGACCGAGACTCATTGTGAACTCTGTCAGCAGGACCACGCGTGTAGCTCGGCCCAGGATCACACCGCGCTCCGCACGCGACTCTGCGTCACAGGTGACGGCAGCCCGTGTGGCATGAGCAGTCCTGATGCTCAGAAGCACACAGCGGGTCTGGACCCTGCACGGGGCGCACTTTGCAGGCTCTTTGCCCATTCACACGTTTGCGTGTCTCCTGTCACGTGTGGAATGAGCTTCCTGGAGCCGTCCTCCAGCGTCTGCTGAGCGTACATGTTAGTGGTCTGCGCAGTCAGCCAGATAGCGAGTTCTCTGCTCACGCTGAAATGCAGATTTTCCACTGAAAGTCGAGTCCTTCGTCTCTACATGCTGAATAGGAAGGCGCTTCGGAAAGAATTCCAGACGGTTAAATTAGGAGCCCGAGAAGAAAAAATAGATCAGCCCAAGATTACTCAGAGAGCCCGAAGCCTTTTAATTTTGTTATGAATGAAACGCATTTTCATTTATTCTAAGTGTGCGCTTTTCACACTTTGTTCTGAAATCGCCGCCAAACCGTTAACTGTAAGCTCTTGGCATCTCTCGTGTCCCGGCCACCCCCGACTTTCCACACAAACCTGTTTCCTTTGCCAATCCAGGGTGGAGATGCTCTGCGTAGAGTGACAAGGCACCCTAAGACGTTCTCCTGTGTGCTTGGTCTTTTTGAGGGAGGTGGGTCAGGGCCTGGGGCTGTTAAGACGGAACTTTGGGGGCTTTCTGGAGAGGGACCCCCCGCAGAGGACCTTCCCCAGGCTCCCTCTCAGAGAGTGGGCAGAATCTTTTGGAATCGGGATGGGAGGTCAAGAGGCTGACAGTGGAAGTGACGCCTGGGAATTTCCCTCAGCAAAGGGGAAGCACTCCCAGCGGGTCATCAGAAGTCGTCCTCTTACCCGAGACCCTCGGAGCCCAGGTCTCCTCTCTGAGTGTGGGGGGCTGTGAAGAGCAGCGGAGGGGACAGTAGGAGGGAGGCCCCCACCGTGGTGTGGGGTCAGGGGACTCCTTGCGGAAGTCCTCAGAGCATCTCGGGGGCTGCTCAGATGCCCAGGACCCCGCACTGGAGCTGCGCTCAGCGCCCTGAGGCCACCACTGAAGCCAAGAGACTCAGGCTCAGGATCCGTGTCTCAGAGCCTCGCTGCCCCCACACCCGTCTGCAGAAGGTCTGAGTGTCCCCGTCCCCTCCTGGGCTCAGCCCGGCCACGAGCCTGCAGCCTCCCGCTTGTCTGTGGGTTTACTCGGCTCTCCCGTGCAAACACACATGTGCCTCCGGCTGTCCCTCCTGCGGTGGCAGTGGGGGTGGCAGTGTGCCTGAGGAGCAGGGCACCCTCCTTCTTTTTTAGGTGCTGTCCTGCCCCGGTGTACACCGGACCTCCCTAAGCCAGACCTTCCAAGCTTGTTCTGGCCACAGGACCTTTGCACCTTCCCTTCCCTCGGCATGGAGCACTTTCCAGGGCACAGCCGGCTTCGCTCAACACTCGGGTCATGGCTCCAATAACACTTGTGTGGAGAAGCTCCCTCCCCTCTGTCATGGAAACTGTTGTGTCGTCTTCACAGCCCTTCACACCTGAAGGCATCTTACTTCTCTGCTTATTGATGGTCCGGCTCCCTCCACAAAGCACTGCACTTGGGCAGCCAGGCACGTGGTTTGCCGAGCTTACTCGCTCTATCCCACCTCTTAGAACTGCGTCTGGCCTGGGACCCGTGCTCAAACACATGTTCTTAATAAATGCAATGAGGTAGAAACTAAGCACATGGTATTTCACATTAGCTTTTCTCCTGCAAAGTTATTCAAGGGCTAAACCTGGTGTCCAATGTCCAACTCAAGAAGAATGAAAACTTTGCATGGTCAAGGTCCATTGGCTCAAGTCAGGCTGGTTGAGGCGTGAGACATGTCTCTGGGGGAAACAGACATCTTTGAGACTAAGCCGCGCGTGCAGAGGTGGGGCAAGGCCAGGTCCCGCCTGGCAGGAAATTCTGGGGGAGCAGGATCGAGGCTCTGAGTTAATGAGCATTGCTGGCCGCCTGTCGGTTCACCATCAGCACACACATCCAACCCAGCAGCAGACAAACAGCTGTAAATCAGAGGAAGGGGCAGTCCTGCGTGCCAGCCAGTGCAGCAGGCTCAGAGCGTCAGGGGCCACTTTGTTTATCGACTTAGCTCCCCCCAGGACCGACTGCGATTCAAACCCGGACCTCCTTTGTTAAAATGTGAAAATGACTCTGTGTGATGGAAACTGCTATCATTCTTTGTTCTCCAGAAACAAATTTCTGAGGAAAACATTTTTCCAACAGAAAATCTGTATATGTTCTTTTTCTGCATGAAAAGTTTCACCGTTTGGTGACTGTCATTCCTAACGTGCGGATGGGAAGCCGGGCTGGGAGCATCCCTCGGCTGGTAACGTGGGCCTCGCACCAGATGCCACATCTCAGCCCAGACCAGGGGAGATGATTCAGGAAACATCCACGGAACATCAGGGCAGGGACCCCGATCCTCTCAGACAGAGGAACTAGCAAGTTGCAGGTTTCCCTGGCAAACTTTTCCAGTGACACCATTGAGATTCAGCTATGCCACTAAGTGCCGGAAGTTTTTTAGGCCTCGATGTGAAATGTGGGCTGTCAGTCTATTCCCAGGAAAAAACAGCTCTCAGTGGAAACAGATGTGTTGGTTGCAGCGTTTAGATGAAGTATTGACGGCTTCTGAGCGGCCAGCTGGTAATCACTGTTCCTTCGATCCTGGAACCCATGATTGTGGTGATTCAGCACCGTCATGACTTCGCAGGGAGCCTGGCAGGGAGTGTGTGTTGTGTGCTGAAGCTTTGAGAAGAATCTCCCTCTCCTGGAGGCCCAGGTCTTCGGAGCATCCTTCTCGGGTAAGAAATCAGCAAGGTCCTGTCCCAGGGTTTACCGTGCTGCGATGCGTCTGGCCAGCCCTTGCCTATGTTTGGAAAGTGCCAGAAGGCTCGTGGATGAAGCCCGCGCGTGAGGTTTACCCAGACGACGTTGGACTTCCTGACCAGCTTGACTTGGACGGACCCCACGGTGCTTTGGGGTCAGTTCTGGTGGCCTGGTCCTTACTTCTGTGACCCCTCGCTGCCTGGTCAGTTCTTCCTGTGCACAAACGCAGCTCAAAAGCTCTATTTTTTTTTTTTTCCTGAAAACTTTTCCACTTGGAATTTATCAATTTCGTCTCTGTGTCTATTATAATTTTGGGTATATGCCCAGCATAGCCATTTGCCACTTTGTCCTGCCATCAGGAATTCCCCTTCCGGACTTTCAGCACTTGAGGGAGGGGCTGGGGACCAACCTCTGTTCATAAATCTCTGCCCACCCCGGCCCTGGCCCCGCGTTGCCCAGCGCAGAGCCTCCAAAATCACCTGCTCGTGGCATCCTCAAAACAACTCAAGGAAACGGAGACTATTTTTATCTCCACCTTACATTCTCTTTGACCCGCAATTCTGTTTATAAGAATTTATCCTGTAAACATCCTTGCACCTGACCACTGGCGCCTAGACAAGGTTGTTGGTTTCAGCACTGGGCAACAGAGAGGGAACTTCACTAGGGGACAGGCCAGCAAATGCTCGTGCGGGGACTGAAAGGCACTCAGTGGCTCCGTGCAATGGGTACAGAAGGGTCTCTAAGGCATATGTCTACGTGAAAGAAAAAAGCAACCAAGGTACACTAATGATGTGTGTTTAAATATGTTACTGTTTGTATAAAAATAGTGCATTTGTGCACGTATTTGCTCAGCTGTGCATAGGTTATTCTGGAGGGACATGTAAGACGCTGGCAGCACTTGTCACCTCTGTGGGGAGGAGCTGGAGGCAGGCGCCGGCGTCGAGACCCCACTGCTCTGCGCGGCCCCCACCCCTCTGTCCTGGGGCCCGTCCACCCCCGGTGTGGTTCACCCCTGAAAGTGGAGCCACCACTCACGGGGGCTGTAAGTGCTTCACTTTTAAATCTGTGCAGGTTCGGCTGGAGACAGAAGTGAGAAGGAATCATCTAGCGGTTTAGCAAGATGCCAGAGATCTTTCTTTTTAATTAAAAACCACAACGCTGAGACGAGGCAGCGGCACATTCGCCCACAGAGCAGTGGCGTGCGCTGCGTTCTCGGAGTTTCCGAAGGTGATCGCATTAAGATGTTTAATCATGGTCTGCAAAGGCCCCGGACTCGGGTGTCTGCGGAGAGTGAGCGGGGACCTTTGTGCCCCCGCCAGGGCCCTTCCCTGCCCCCCGTTTCCGTCCGGGGCAGGCGTCCTGCCGCTGTCCTCCAGAGTCACCCCCGCCACGCTGCGGCCCCCCGGGCTCAATGCACAGCCAGTGCTGCTATTTCTGTCACTCTCTGTCACTTTGATGCTGTCCCATTGTCCCTCCTGCGGTTGCCCTTTTCTGTTCTTCAGTATTTTAATTAATGTTGTTTAATTATCCTCGGCCTCCTGAGGCTTCCTGAGGGGTAAATTCAATGGAAGGGACTCGATGAATGAATTTCCCAGTCCTGTGCACACTTGTCATCGAGAGCTCCCACCCAGGGGCAACCCAGTTATTGCCCGGACGTTGGTGTCGCCAAGGAAAAGGATGATGGGCCTGGCAAGCAACTGGTTTTTATTCCGCAGCTCTGCCCCGCAGGGTGAGGTCATTCGGTGGTCGGCAATCCAGGGAGCAGCATCTTAGGTCTGCCCTCTCGTGATTTTCTGGCTGGGCCTGAGAATTGCATTGACATGAGGCAGATTAGCGGGAGGAGAACATGCAAATGTGTTTAACACAAGCTTTCCACGGTGCAGGAGCCTCTGTGAGGACAGGGAGACCCAGAGACGCAGCTAGACAGGAACACGGACATGCTGAGTGGCACAGAGTCACGAGTTGTGGGGACGAGACTGGCAGGGGGGCTGGGTGGGGCATGACCGGGAAGGCAGGCTCAGCTTCACAAGGTTTGCACAGATTTCCCTTGGCCTCAACTCTCCGTCCTCGGTGGTGACAATGACACTCTCCTCCTGGCGTGGAGAAGACATCATGTGGGGATTTCACCTCCTGCTTTGAAGAAGGAAGGTCAGAGTGTTGTTTCTGCACCTGCTGTTTTTCAAGTGCCTTTAGATCAAAATGGCCAACATGCCGGCGAGGCGTGTTTGGGGTGGTGCGCTCCGATCCCCTTCAGTGTTAGATGCAGCTCAGTCCCGTTCCATGACTGATGTGCGTGCAACGTGGCTAACAAAATGCACCCGCAGGATGACGCCTTCCAGGGAGGGCCACACTCAGTTGTGTCGGTGGGTGGCCTGTGTCTCACCTTTGTCCCTTTGAAGGAGACATGTGACACAGGTGTCACCAGCTCTGCCCTTCGGTGTGCCCTTGGCTCTCCCCTCAAGGTGGGGAGAATGTGCTTCCAGCGCCTGTGGCCTGGCCCTTCCCCAGAACCGGCTTCTGCCCTGGTGTCCCAGGGCTGCATTTGGTCTCAGAGCCCCTGACCTCACCGGGCTCCTCACCGGGGGTCCCTGGGCTTCTTCCCTGTCCTCAGCCTGAGCAGCTCCCCCCTGCCTGATTCTACCCCCCACTTGAGATGGAGCCACACCTGCCCTCCTCTGTCCCCCACAGCCGCCCTCTGCTCAGGCCGGGGGTCTCCTGCTGGGCTGGTACAGTCAGTGGTTTCCGTACCAAGCCCCTCCCTGTGAGTAGCCCCCACCGGACATCCTGTGCTGTTTCCACTACCGGGGGGCAATGGTTTGCTGGACAAAGGAAGGCGACCGGGGGACCTTTGATTCTGTGGAGATGGACGGAGATGCCCAAACGAGAGCAGGCAGGGGAGGCACCACCATCAACCGCAGGCGGCGGAGTCGGGACCTTGCAGGGGACAAGGGGCGGCTGCAGCTGAGCCCTGATCGGAGGCTCCTGCAATGGGGACTCTGCAGGCCGACCACAGTGGGGCGTCCTGTGTGGAAGGGCTAGGGGAGCACACTTGGCCGTCCCTGACTGGTCCTAAGTTGGACTCAGGGGCAAAAATCATGGAAGACGGGTATTGATGGGATCTGGTCATCAGAGCTGATCGCTGCAGAGGTTGTGGTCTGAGTTCCTGGGCTGGTCAGGGTTCTGCTCTGGTGTGTGGCCTGGCCACGTCCCCAGGAAAAGTCCCTGACCCTACCTGGGCTAGGTGTCTCCTCTGAGCTCCCGAAGCTTATCTGCCCACCTGGACCGCAGTCCACTGCAATGCCCTGTTCTGCGGCCGTCACCTGGTGTGGCCTGTGCTCGGTCCCATGCGTGGGGCAGGGGTGCTGGCCGAGGCCCGTGCAGTTCCCCACAGCAGCCCAAGGGGCGTGCGGGCTCCTGCCGCCCGTCCAGGGCCACGAGAGGAGAGCCAGGCTGGGCACCCGGGGCCTTTCCTCACCCCACAGCCCTGGCTCAGGGCTTAAAACCTCTGGCTGAACGTTCTGTGGAGACTATTATTTGGGACGCAGCCACTTTTTGTCCACCACAGACTCTCACACCCAAGACCCCGCAGCCCCCAGCCTCCCTGTGAGCCCAGGGCGTGGTCCCCCCGACTGCTGCTCTGTCTCCTGAGCTCTGCTCACGCCCTTGTGGCTGGACCCCCAGGTTCCTCTCTCGCAGACGGAGATAAACGACTTTCTGGACCTGCTGTCGACCAGCGAGGAATCTCTATCTGCCCGGGGGAGACTCGCTTGGAAAAGGTTAGTGAGTAGAGTCCTCCAGTGGAGTCGGTGGCCCACATCAGGTGAAAGAAGAAGCCTGTTCCGTCTGGTCTGTGTCCCATGGGAAGGAGATGGCGTCCCCACAAGTGGGAGGAGGGGGAGGGTGTGCCGGGCACGGCCAGGCACGGAAGAGTTTGTTGCAACAGACATGCCAGCCCGGAAAGGGCCTCAGCCGGACCGTGACATGGGGGTGGGGAGACTGGCATCAGCACCCAGGTGAGGGCCACACAGGGATGGCTGGGGACACGTGTACGGGGACGAAGGCAGGGACCCGGCTTCCACGTGTGCACCGGATGGACATGAGCACCAAAGAGCCAGGCAGAAGCTCGGTGAGCACAGTCATTGGTGAGCACAGTCGTTGGTGAGTGCCGACGGCTGCGTTACTCTCCCCGGAGCAGGCCGGGTCCTGCGCCTGGGCCGTGGCTGAGCCCACAGGCCTCCTGCGGGTGTGAGTGGGGATGGTGAGGGGCCAGGTGGTCCGGGCTTCGTTTCCAGCCCACTTTGCTCATGAAATTCTTGTTACCCACTTGATGACCAGATCTGTACCTTGGAAACTCCTTCCTATTTCTGTTCTGGGAACACAAGAATGTTTGTGGCCGGTGGTGCCCTTTGATTCCTGAGGGCGGAGGGGAGTCTGTCCTGGTCCCTTTCATCCAAAGACCCTGGACTCTTTGACCAAACCTCCTTTTGGTAACGTGCTTTCCTGGGGCTGCCTTCCCCTGCTGGGGCTTTTCCCTTCACCTCTTTACCTCCTGTTCTTTCAGCAGTCCTCCCTCCTCAGTGCCAGGTCACTTGTGAGCTGGCTCATGAGACTGGAAGGGGGTGCAGGGGTCACCACACTGTAGTCCATGGGCCAAACCCGGCCCTCGACCTGTTTCTGTAAATAAAGTTTTATTGGAACACAGCCCTGCCCGTGCATTTACATACTGTCTGTGACCGCTTCTGTCCCGCAGTGGCAGAGCTGAGTAGTTCCAACGAAGACCTCTGACCGTCAAAGCCTAAAATATTCACTACACGACCTTTCACAAAGGTTACTGACCCAGGTAGTAGAGCAATGTTGGGTTGGAGCCAACACATTTGGTTTCAAACCTGGCTCTGCACTTTCTAGCTGTGGTGTGGAGGGAGCCACTCTGGACTTCAGTTTCCTCCTCTGTGGAGCAGGGGTGATGACCCCCCGGCACATGGCTGGTGGAGATCTCAGTGGACAGGAAGCACGAAGGCCCTTCACACACTGCAGACTGCTGCCTAGATGTCAGCAGTTGCCGTTTCTGCCTTTCCCCTGAGCCTTTCGGGTTGCTCCAGTTCCTTAATTTGATTCTTCTTGGTTATTTCTGTGACTGAGACTGGAGCTATTAAAACCTGCAATTTGCGGGCAGAGCGAATGCTAATTTTCTAGTCAACCTACCTTTCTGCAGGCTGTCAAACGGCAAGGCTATTTTTAAATAAGCACGGATTGTGTAAAAGAATTGGTTCATGAATGAAGCCCACAATCATATATTTTACTCCAAGAGTTTAAAAAATTCCAGTTTACGTATTCTCTGTTCAGTGAAGAAATTGTACCTGACTGGAAACTGTGTTTAGATTCTCCTGCCACCTTCTCTGGTCAAATGTTCTATTTGGGTGTGGTGGCAGTTTTGTGCGTGCGTTTAGGAAGGGAGGCTGTGAGGACCCACAGCCCTGGGGGGCTGCCCTGGGTCATTGCTGGGACACAGAGCGTGGGTCACGTGTGCTGTTCAGCAGCTGAGCCACAAGTGTGAGGACAGGGAATGGGACGTGGCTCTGGGCAGTGGGAACCAGGAAGCCTCCGCGCTTCCCCCGGGGTGTATGGAACAAATAGTCCAGATGACGGGACACAAATATGTCATGTGTGTAGGCTCCATTTAGGGCAGGGCTCCTCCCCACGGGACTGAGTCATAACAGAGGCAGCAGGAATTGCTGGAGGTGCAGACTGGGGCCCTTGGGGCCGAATGGAGCCTGTGGACTTGCTTTCTTGGCTCACTCTATAGTGTGTGTTTCCATACACTGAGTGACGTTAGCTGAGGATGCTTGTTCCAGCTCAGCGTCTGTCCTCACAGCTCTGTGACATACTGTGGCAGCTGCTGGCCCTGAATACTGAGATCTGTGACCCTGCACCAGGCAGTGGTGGTCCGCACCGTCGGGTCGAGTACAAGGTCGCGGCCCCTTCCGTGGGCTGCTGCAAGCTCAGGCAGACAACCTAGCCCTGTCTCTTTCCTTTCTGTAGAGGAGTTTGCTACAGCCAGACAAGGAGTCAGGGCTCTCGGTAAACGGGAGGCGGCCCAGGCAGGACTGCGGCATCTGCAGGGGAGCCCGAGTGTGCTCAGGGGGTCAGGACGGCTCAGGCAGCGGGAGGGAGCGTCAGGGTCCAGGCCAGCGCCACTGCTTCCCTGCTGGGCCCACCTCTGGCCATGAGGCACGCTGGGCAGTGCACGGGGCAGGGACTGGCTTCTCAGTCCCGCCTGCTGCCTCCTGCTACGCCCGGCCTGCGTCAGGGTTTGCAGCTGTTGGGGCCGGAGGGTTATGCTGCGCTGCGGATCCGTTTTTCCTCTCTTGTTCTTCGTCTTCCTGGCCTCGCCCTCACGCAGCGAGGAACGGGGATCGAGCATGTGTGTGAGGGGACATCGGGCACGGAAGGTGGCAACAGGCTCCATTCGCACTCACAGACTTGCCCCAATTCTGGCCTGAGAGCCCTTTGCCCTGCAAGAGATGGGGACATCCCTGTTTGCTCCCCATTTTACCGTGAAAGTGATGAAGCAGGAGTCCCCCACCTTCCTCTGTTTTCCGGACCCCTCTGGCAGGCAGGTGAAGCTTAGAGACCCTTTTTGAATTGAGATTTTAAATGTACAAAATAAAATATATAGGATTATATGTATTTTATTCAAGAAAACTAAGTACTGAAATAATGATTGAAATGTTGTTACTTCAATAAATAACAAGATACGATGGAAGGTCTAATAAATACCATAAGGTCAAAACAACGAGAGGTGGAAACAATTTTGAAAAACTTGCAACAACCTGTGGTGCGGCATGAAAATATCTGAGACTTCTACCAGTGATGAAGCCCGAGGTAAATATACTACTACTGCCGTGGCTTATTCGTACTTGAAGGAACAGCCAAATTTCTAGCGGAGGTTAGTGAAAATAGAGATGTAATTTTTTCTCCTGTCTAGTACATGGATTAGTAAGCGTGACTAAGAATCTTCGCTCATTTCCTGCTGAGTGAGATGCCTGTGTGGGCTGCAGCATGTGCATCTACTGTGTTCAGTGAATGGCCCTCAATCTGTATCTTATTGACTGTTTTTAAGGTGGGTATTGAGTTTCCTTTTCAGTGTCTGTGGAGGTGACATGATTTTTCTTACTGGTCCTGTTAACATGGTGAATCGCATCCCTGGTCTCTCGGACCGTGGGCTCCCTCCATGCTGGGAGCTCTGTCCTCCCCGAGCCTCCTCCCTGGTGACGTCTGCATTTCCGTCCTTTTCACTCCGAGCAGTTCTGTCCCATCCGTTTGTGTCCCGCTCCCAGCAGCTGTCCCCGCGTGGGGCTCTGTCCTCTCCCTGGGACTCTGGCTGCCCCCCAGACCTGCCGCCGCAGTCATCGGCCACTGGCCCACTTGTCACTCACAGCACATGGCAAGTCCCTTCCGGTGGCGACTGTCCTCACTTGGATCTGTAGTTGCATCCTCAGGTCAGAGTGAATCCTTCCCTTTGGGAGTGAGGACAGCACAGAGGTGAACGGATTTAAAGTCTAGAGACGGGGCCCGAAGTGCAGCTGGGGTTGCCGAGTCACCGGCCTGTTTGCACAGAGGGAGGGTCTGCACAGGAAAGGCCACCACCGCTCCGTCCCGGGTCCCCTCCTCCTCCAGTTCCCCGGCACTGACTGCAAGTCCACCGCAGGCTCCCAGCCCGGCTGTTTCCCATGGGAGGCCGGCGCTTCCTCCCTCGGTGGATGCCTTGGGTGGGTCAGCACCTGGGTGGGGGCAGGTCCGCAGACTGTCCAGAGAGCGGGGTCCTACTGGCGGCGTCCAGACCCGCCTTTCCTGCAGGAGCAGGGCCGTCTGAGCCCTGCTGGGCTGCAGTGGGCGGCAGCCGCTCGGCTCCATGGTTAGCAGGGTGAGTCCCGGGTCGGACCCTCGGAGTCAAGCCCTGGCTTTGTCACTGGCTTTGGGGGATTTGTTTGACACCCCTCTCCCTCAGTTTCCTCATTTGTAGATGGGACACCCTGTGAGTGCCGAGTGACAGGCTGGCTGTGGGGAGTGGTTGAAATCGTCAGTGCAAACCCCTCGGCACAGGGCCGGGCGTGGCAGACGCTCAGGAGGTGCCGGCGTCTTGAGGGCTGTTTGGATGGACGTCGTGACGTCTGAGCTGCGGCTGCTGGGAGCTGCGTCCGTCAGGATGCTTTTAGCGGTGACAGAAACGTGACTCGCAGTGGCCTATGCAGTAAAGGCACCGATTGTTCCCATAATGAGAAGTTTCGCGCAGGATGGGCTCCGGGGGTAGTTGATTCAGTAGCTGTCACCAAGGACACAGCTTCTCCCTCCCTCTCCTCTCCACCAACCTCAGGGGTGGCTGGGTCTCCAGGCCGGTGGCCAGTGGTGTTCAGGACATGTCCCCTTCCTTGTTCGCCCTGGCTGGAGAGTTTGAGAGAATACCTGCCCCTGGGCCGTGCCAGGTTCACACTCCCCCTCAGTCTGACGGGCTCTGCCACCGCTGGGTGTTGCCCTGACCCAAAACGACTGCTCGGGGGCTGACACAGGACTCAGCGTGGACCAGGAACTCAAAGTCGCCCAAATACAAGAGCCACCTGCAGAGCTCTTGAAATCCCGTTTCCCAGCCCAAGTGAGTCTGGCGCACAGGGCCCAGGCACGTGCATTTCAAAGAGCATTCTAGGTTATTCTGATGCAAAGAGAAATGCTGAGCTTGGACCCTTCAGGAGCCTTGTCTGGAGCTGAGTGTGAGGGTGACTTGCAAACACATAGCAGCGTGGGAGAGGCAGATACCAGACTGCAGTTAGGTTCTGCCAGGAAGGAAGGTGAGGATGGCAGAAGCCGTGCTTTGTAGGAGTTGGGAGATCAGCTATCGAGCACCCAGATACCAGGGTCCACTGGCCAGTGGACAACTCAGCGTGGCCACGAGCCCTTCACTGACTCATGCAGCAGCTCCTGCTGGACACTGCCCAGCCGCAGTGGACGAGCTCCTGCCCAGCCGCAGTGGGCAAGCTCCTGCCCAGCTGCAGTGGACGAGCTCCTGCCCAGCTGCAGTGGGCAAGCTCCCGCAAGCCGCACACGGTGTGGGGGCAGGCGGATAATGGACACGAGAGATGGGGACGGCCCTGGCGCTGTCCAGGTGCGAGGATGACCCTGTGGGGGCGTGTAGGAGGAAGGAGGAAGTCACCTGTGCACATTTTCTTCCCTGACTGCTAACGGACCCTCCCGAGCACGGAGTCGATGAACCTGCCCCCTTCCAACTGCTCCGTCTTCCGCTTTCCAACCCTGGGTCTCCTCAGAGCTGCCGAGAGAGCAGAGCTCGTACGCTGGCAACGGGAGCAGAAAGGCCACCAGTCCTGCCGTTTCCCGCGGGAACAGGACTCCCGGGTCTGTGCTCTCTCGGCTGCATGGCTGCCCCGGTGCTAGTCAGTGTCGACCCTGACTCCTTGCTGTGGGGTGACGGCGAGGTGACGGGAGTGAAAGTGCTTTGCAGACTGAAGCACGTGCACACCCGACAGGTAGTTACAAACACGGAGCACTGGACGTGACTGGTACCGAGCGTTGGTCTTCCTCAGTCCCCCAGCCTGACGCACGTGCCGGGGATGACACAGGATGGAGAGAAGAGGCCAAGTGAGTATTAAAGACACTTCTCACCTCTGGTCTGAGAGTGTCCTCCCGGCGACGGACACCAGCACCACTGATTAAGTCATGACAGTAGCAATTATGATACCGTATGACTCCTGAATGCGTTAGCTCTCCAAAGGCTCGTGCATAAATGATCTCATCTCACGTCTGGAATCTGGTGATGTCTGCAGGTCTGAAGGTCAGGATCCTTCCGTGTGGACTGTCCGACGTCTCCTCGGGACACGCGTGCACCCCGCTGCCAGGACAGGCTCTGCCCCTGCCCCACTGCCCCTTCCACATGCGTCGGCCCGTCTGTCTCCTCTTTTTCCTGCCATTTTGTTTTAAAATAACTTCTCCAATCTACCAGCTCAGACAGTCTGTTTTTAACATCGTCTCCTCCACTGATTTCCCTCGACAATTTCAAACCATGTAAAATTCATCGCAGGCTAGAAATATATGAACCAAGGATATATTTAATATGGAAAAAGACTTTGGGTATAAAACAGCTGTTTTTGCTAAAAATCAGAGTTTAGCAAATGATATTTGACAAAAAGGAAAAAGGGAACGGATGTCTCGCATCTTTTAAACATTCTCTGTTCCTAGAAGGTGCTCGGATCTGTTTTCTCTGCAGTTGCGAGACCCCTGGGAGACACCCTGGCAACGCTCGTGTGAGTGTCCCTGTGTGTTGGCTCTCGGGACAGACCGCTTCCCATGCCCCGCCCACCTGGCTTGGTTTCCATGCAGGAACCGAGGCTCGGACTCTGGGGACGTCCGGGGCAGGACTTCCCTCCAGAGCTGCTGATACCTGCAAAATGCCAAATGGGCGAGCCTGTCAGGTGATGGGGCAGGGGTGGCACGTGGAGGTCTGGATGCTGCAGCCGCAGGAAGCTGTGGGGTTTGGAGGAGCAGAGCTCAGGCAGCCATGGGTTGAAATCCCAGTCCGCTACTAACAAGCTGTGTGACTTTAGGTGAATTACATAACCTCTCTGAGCTTGTGTGTATAATTCAGGTCATTATTAACTCTCTCTTCTGGATCATGGGCCTCCAATGCCTGGACAGCTGAGGAGATGCCATTGCGTCAGTCAGCCGCAGAGTTACTCAACTATGAAAACAAATATGAACCCCACTCTGGCTGGCAGGTGATAACCATCAGGGAAATCAAGCCAGGAGTGGGCTGTGGGTGGTGCCTGGCCGAGCAATTTGCAAATGACAGCAATTGATTTTTAAAACATGAGCCAGGGCCAAACAAAACACACCTGCAAGCCACGCTCCTCCCGGCGGGCGACCCCTGCTTTTCAAAACCGTGGCCTCTCTCTGCTCCCAGGTCCCTTAGAACTCCGGCCCCCTGCTCTAGGCTCAGCAGGAGCTGACCGTGCCCTGAGACAGAGCAGCAGTTCCTCAGCGAGCCGTCGCCTGCGGACACTTCCGACAAGTTCATCTGCAGCCAGAGACCGTCAGCCGAACATCTGGCCCCGGCAGCTGTGCACACACTCCGTGCAGGCGTCCCCAGATGGGTGTCATTAGCCTCCAGATGACCCGCAGGGCCTCGCGGGGAGAGAGTCGGCCATGTGGTGCGGGGAGTTCACAGGGGGTCAACTGAGGGGAAACTCCCATCTGTGTGTGGACCTCAGGCGTCTGTGGACGCAGCTCCGGGCCGCCGGCTCCGAGACTGACGCAGGCAGAGCAGCCCGACCCCCAGGGCTCCACATGGGCGTCCCCCACGCGGGCGTCCCCCGAGCCGTGGATGGGGCACGCGATCCCCAGCGCATGGCTAATCTGCTTTCTGTCCCTCTGGACTTGGCTATTTGGATATGTTCTAGAAATGAAATCGTACAACACGTGGCCTCCTCTAACTCTGAGAAGCCCAGCTTTATAAAATTTCCTCCCTACTTGCGCGAGGGCCCTGAGAGGTTGGGGCGGGCAGGGTGAGAGCCGGCGGGTGCAGGCTGGGGTCCCCCAGAGGCAGACGTTGAGACCAGGATGCAAGTGTAGATGGTTTGTTTGGGCCGTGATCCGGAAGAGTAGTAGATTCGAGAGGTGAGACAGGGACGGAGGATGGCCCTGGGCAGGTGGCCGCTGTGGGCTCGGGCTCAGTCCTGCGGTGCGCTTGCCTGCCGGCTCCAGCCTCCCTTCCCACCTCCCAATTCGGGTTGTACACTCGGTGCCTGCGTCACCACTGTCTGCTCATGAACCATGGCTGTAGCGCTGGGGATGAGGCTGGGGCGGTCGGGTTCTCCCACAGCCAAAGAACAAGCCACACTGCAGCAAACGGCCCTCCCCAGGCTGGTGGGAAGCCTGAGTATCGTTTGGTGAGACGATGTCTTGCTCAGTGTTCTTGTCTGTACCCAGAGACAGGCAGACCTGTCTCACCCAGCTTGTTTTTTATGTTCAACAACACAGAAAGGAAGTGGAAGGTCTGGAAACGACTCTGACCTGAAGGACATGGGAGAGTCCCCTGCTGTCCTCTGGTGTGAGGTTAAACCTGTGGCCACAAGGGCAAGTCTGGCCCCGACCCACGGGGAGAGCTGCGGTTCCCGACCACAACACGCTGAGGCCTCCAGGGGTGCACAGAGTCCCGGGGGCCGCGGGGGGTGGGGCGCTGATGGGGTGGGGGGTGGTCGCGTGGTCGGATCACATTCTCAGAGGCAGCGTGTTCACGGAAAGGAGGTTCACGTTAACTGCCACACTAGAAAACAGTTGTTTTTCCCTTGGAGCTGCGGCATTTTATAGCGAAAATAGAATAAAAACTTCGAAAACAAAACTATCCTTTCTAATGTAATGAGAAATTTGGTTTTTTATATTGTTTTCAGTGCGTGAGTTACATGCACCTTGAAAAATGGTTCTCCCGGCTCTCAAGGCAAAGAGATGGGTGAGTCACATGTGCTTCACGGGGCCCCAGGCTCAAAACTAGTGTGAGTTACGTACAACTCACACGGCAGTCAACATGTTAAAGTTGTTTGTTGGCTTGTTTCCTTGTAGATCGCTTCATGCTCATTCAGCGTCCTGCATTCTTGCACTGGCTCTCGTGCGTCATCAGGGACAGAAAGGAGGCAAAGGGCACATCCCTTGTCCTGGAAAGGACGTCTGCAGAAAGGGTTCGGTGTCCAGGCGAGCAGAGAAGGAGGTGCTGATGACAGCCACAGCCTGGTGACAGAGCCTTGCCCGTGCCGCAAGTCTGCAGCCCATGGAAATTGACAGGCAGCCATTTTCAAAGGTGGCTGATGCTGCTTCGGCAAAAAAAAAAAAAAAAGGAAAAAGAAAAAAGCCTCGTGTGCCGTCCGCAGTGCGGAGTCCCAGTCCCGCGGCGTCCCTGTCAACAACATCTGCTGGTTCTGCCTTTTGGGCAAAGTCATCAATCCTCCCTGGAGGCGGCAGTGGAGGGGGAGGCTGCAGCCTGGGAGGCCGTCTATGCAATCCGCGACCTGGCCGGTGTCACCGCAAATGTCACAGGACACACTTCACCCTCCCGGAAGCACAGAGGGCCCTTCACGGAGACCCTTGTCTGCCATTTGCCACCCTACCCGCCGCTGCTGATTACTGCGTTTCTCAGAGCGTCTGTGTGAGTCGTGCCTCTGGGGTGAGGCACCCACAGCCCCGACACCGCGCCTGGCTGCGGGAACAGCTGTCAGAGACGCCCCGTCCAGGTGTCTGGAGGATGATTTATAACCTGCATTTGGACGGCCCAGTGATATTTCATTAATCCAAATGTCAGACAGTCTAATGATAATGTGTTTGCAACAGGGCTCAACAGTTTCAATTTTTTAAATAAGCATTTTAGATGCTGACTTTGAGTTTCTATTTAAAAGATAATATTAGGGAATACTGCTGGGATAATGCTAATACGGGTATTAATATTAGGAGATAACATTGAATAATTTATTTTGCTTTTTTTGGTGTATTTTTAAACCAAGATTGCAGTTTTACTCTACGCACGTGTAAGAAATTCCAGGCAGATCCCATTCCACAGACAGGGACTCATTCTTGTTTTGTGTCCGGGAAAAATGAATATTTCAAATGGCATATTCGCAGGTAGTCAATGAGCAGCGTTTCTGATTGTTTGTTTTTCACATTTTGAAAACGCCTCCTACACGCCTTGACTTACAAATCCTTTCAGCAATGCTGCCTCCTTTGACTTCGTCTTCAGAACATTTCTGCGCAACAGAAACTGTCATCTCCGTTTTACGGATGGGGACGCCAAGCTTATGTGACTCACCCACATCACGCAGATAGTAAGTTTCAAAACCGGGTTTCAGACTCAGCTCTCTGGCAGCCCTGTCTTTCCCTCCCTCAGACTGGGACGTTATTTTATTCATTTCTTTGTCCAGGACTGTGATCAGCAAACATCTCCGAGTGTCCGTCTCCTACATTCCAGACGTGAGCTAAACGCTGGGAACACAGAGACACAGCCCAGGGTTTGTCCTTGCGCAGTTCCCAGTCAGATGGGGAAATCGGGCGGGCTGTTGAGAATGTCAGCTCAGTATGCCGAGCTACTTGACGGTATTTTTAGATAAGACTGTAATTCGGCACAGGCTCACGGAGCACCCAGACGCACTTCATGCTGTGAGAAACACTGGAGGGACAAAGCAGAAGACGAGACCCCTCTGTTGGGCGCCGCAGTCGGGCTGGTCAGGGGCACAGAGCAGCATTAAACCTCATCCCGCAAACTCAGGTGTGCGAGAATACACCTGTGTGTTCACGACTCAGTTCTGTTTTCGCTCATGTCACGCAAGAACAGAGGAGGTGTGACTTCAGTGGAGGGTGGCGTGAGGTTCTTGCACGCAGGCAGGTGTTGGGGTGGAGAACGTTCCTGATGCTGGACCCACACAGGTAATAGCCAAGGCGTCTTCCCTTCCTGCCCACGTGGCCCCTTCCACGCTACCTCCGTGTCACATGTGGGGAGTTGGAAACTTTCTTCTCTTTCTGGGCCACAGGTGGGAGGAGAGGTGGGCTCCAAGGCCCCCTGAATACTGATGGAAAATGGTTCACAGCTGCCTCCTTTATGCTTGGCTCAGGGACCAGGGACATGCCACCCAGAAAGCTACCTGTCCGTTGGCCTGAACTATGACATCGCCTGGCTGTTGTTCTCTCACGGGCCACTGCTATTTCTACCTTATTGATAGCAAACCCCAGAAAACAGCTCCCAGGTAAGTAGAAAAGAGACACGTGGCATCCCGGGAGGTACAATTCCTGAAAGTCCTGAACCCTCAGGAACAGCAATTTCAAATACTCACAGTCCTCACCGTTAGAGAAACAAACTCGGGACAGATGTTTCACTAGAATTCCAGCAGGTAGAGCTCATCCAGCATCTGAGGCCTACACTGGGGTCTGTGATGACAGTTTCCCTTCTGCTGTCACCAGAGAAGGGCATTTGGTTGTTCCACAAGGAGACAGAAAGTCAGGGCAGGGGCGATCCGCCCACCCTGCCTGCTGATAATCCCTCTCTCTGAACTGCCTTGCCTGGCTAAAGAGAGTGAAGAAGCACAGGGCTGGGAAATGGTTCTACCAAAAAACTTGCAAAGTAGAAGGTGGGGAACAGTACCCGGTAGATAAAGAGGGAGAAGATCCCTCTGGAAATGATCTGCTGTAGGAACTGGAAAAGCAATCGCAAGAAGGTCTCTGGCAAATTCAACACGAGGTGGAACCATGGTGCAGGGAGGCCCTGAGGTCCAGGCTACAAAATAGGGGAACCTTGAGGACATTATGCTAAGTACAGTAAGATGGTCCCAAAAAAACAGGGAAGTATAAATAACTCCTAGTGTTTCATTAATCGTGACGAATGTGGAGGGTTAAATCTATCTGTCAGGACAGACGTATGTTCAGATGGATCAGAAGTGAATGAGACGCAGCACGTGCTGTTTGCACGTGGCACTCCTGTGACATGGGGCAGAGGGAGGTCAGCGTAATTTCATAGACAAATATCAGCCAAACGAGAGCCGAGAGCTGTGTGCCTCTGTTAGCGTTCTTAGCTGTGAGCAGATAGAAGCCTTTCTGGTTATTTATGCAAACGCGTATTTGCTAGAGGATGTCAGCAGCTCGCGAAATCTGCTGGAGGCTGGGGACACTGCCCGGCTCCCGGTCACGCTGGGACACCACCGGAAGTCCAGTGCCGTTCCAGCGGTTAACGCTCCGAACCAGATGCCAGAAAGTCTTCCACGGTTCCACAGTCACACTTTCCGGAAAAATCAACGTCTGGCCCTGTGTTTTGAGTGAAGTCCCGTGGGCAGGTTGGATGGCCTGAGTCACAGAAGGGGCTGGGTGGGGTTGGTGCAGAGCCCAGGAGCCTGCGTGGTGAGAGAGGACTCGGGGAGCAGATAATTCCCCAGGTGGCAGACGGCCGTGCAAACGTTTCCGAAGATCCAGAAAATCTGATAATGCTGAATAACCTATTAAAATGTAATATAAAAATCTGTGCTGAATAGCAATAAGAATTATATATTTATAATTTATTTATAGGAATTAATGCAAAATATATGCAAGACTTTTATGAAGGAAATTAAAATTTTTTATGGAAAGATGTCATGGAAGACTCAACTAGATATATCTTTTTGCATGAATGAGAAATCTCAATATTTTAAAATGTCAGTTGTCTTTCAATTCACTTACAGATTTATTGGAAGTTCGGTAAAACTCCAACAGGCTTTTTCATTGAACCAAGAAGCTGATTTGAAAATAGATTAAGAGGTCCAGAATAGCCAAGAAGAATTTTTAAAAAGATTTGGAAGAAGTGTCTTGTCCCATCAGATGCCAAAAGTGTTTCTAGAGATACAACAATTAAAACAATTTGCTGTTGTCTCCAGGGATGCACAAAGACAAGGTCCCGAGCCCACTCAGACGATGACAGAGCTGCCGTTCGGATCAGAAGGGGAAGGGTGGTCTGCTCAATCGACGGTGCTCGAACAATTGTCCATCCGTCCACACAGGGAAACCAAGTCCCACATCGTGCTGCAAAATCCAGGTGGACTAGGCTGCAAAATGCAGAGCTAAATTCAAAAACCTGTAGAAGAAAATAAAGGAGAATATCTTTATTGCATCGGGGTAGGGAAAGATTTCTTCAGTGCACAAAAGCATAGACCACAAAGGAAAAGACTAATGAATATAACATCAAAGATAGAAACTTCATAAGACAAAGGCACAAGAAACAGAGTGGAAGCACAAGTCGTAGACTGGGAAAATGTTTACAGTGCGTTAACCTGACGGAAGATCAATATCCAGGCTGTAAAAGGAATTAACCTGTACAAACCGATGTGGGAAATATAAAGGACGCAGCGTAAAAGCCGGCAAAGCCCTGGGTGGGATCCACGGAAGACACCCTAACAGCCGATGTGTGGAGAGTCGCGATCCCACCAGTGATCAGGGAAATGCAAAACCCAACTGTGAGAGACCCAGTCGTACCAGTTTCAGCCATTGTACTGTTAAAATTTTAGGAGACTGATAATGAGGGAAAGTGTAGAATCTAGAACTTTCCCATCCTGTTACCATGACTGTAACTTGTTTTGACCACAGAGCAAATGGACAATGTCACTCTGGCCCCGATGGAGTCACAGGGGCTGAATTGACCTCCGCCTTTGACATGTTGGAGCCAGGCATTGACTTCTGTCTGCCGGAGAAAGTTCTAGATGGCGTCTTCTGCCAACAGAAAGAAGGCTGTTTCATCTGCACTGAAGACCCGTTGTTGGGTGCAGCCTCCTTCGTCAGTGAGCTGAGCTGGATCCCTGGATAACTTCCAGCAGCTTCCGCATCAGCACCTGCTGCTTCCCCTCACACCTCCCTGTGACGGGGACGGCTCTCCTTAAGCCTCATGAACCCCCCTCTGCCAGCTCCAACCTTCCTTCTGCAGCTTCCTCACCATCTCGGGCGTCGCAGGACTGGAGAGGGTCAGGGCTTGCTCTGGGTCAGGCTGTGCTTAGGGTGGTGTGACCGGTGTGGTCTCACCCAGACCACTCGAACTTTCCCCGTATCGCAAAAAGGCTGTTTTGCTTTCATATCATTCATGTGTTCCCCGGAGCAGCACCTTTAATTTCCTTCAGGAAATTTCCTTTGCATTCGCAGCTTGGCTGAGCGGCACGAAAGGCCTGTCGGCTTTGGCTGTGCCTCCCTCGCTATGCCCAACCATTTCTAGGTTTTGATTCAGGGTGAGAGACCGGCATCTCTTTCTTCCCCTTGCTCACTTAGAGGTCACTGTGGCGTTACTACTTGGCCTAATTTTAATAGCGTCGTGTCTCAGCGAGTAGGAAGTTCTGAGGGGAGAGAGAGCAGGCATTGGGGCCGGTGAGTGCTGCAGTTAGAACATGCAACGTTTATTGACTAAGTTTGCCGCCTTACACGGGCATGGTTCTTGGAGCCCCAAAACAATTACAATCATTACCTCAAAAAGATCAGTGATTACAAATCACCATAACGGGTATAATAATTGTGAAAATGTTTGAAATATTATGAGAGTTACTATGATGCAGCCCAGAGACACAGAGTGATCATTTCATAGCCATTCTCGGAGAGCTGCTTCATCACTCGTAATGACAGCATGCTTTTCCATGCCGTGGTTGGACCATAATTTACCTATGCAGTTGCATATCGATGGACATTTAGATTATTTCTAATACTTTTCTATCACAACACTGATGCAATGTAAATATTTATAATGTATAAGTTTATGTGTGGAATAAACAACCCAGATGTGGAATAATTAAGCTAAAGTTTGATGGATGTGGTCAAATTAACCTCTATAAGGGTGGCACCAGTTTCTCTCTCATAAGAGTGCCTGTTTCTCCACAGTTTTTCCCGTGCAGGATCTTACCAATCTTTTGATGTTTATTGATCTGATGCAAATCTCAGCATAGCTCTATTACATTGTTCTTGCTGTCAATGAGGTAGACATGTTTTCAGGTATAGAAAAGCCATTTCTTTGTGAAACACATTTTCACATACTTTGCCCATTTTCCTACTAAAGCATTCTTCTTATTGATTTGTATAGCTCTTTACATATGTTAGTGAATTATCCCATTTTTGATATAAATGGAAAGTATTTCTTCATAGCTTCTTGTCTGTCTTTTTTAATAGTCTTAATAGTCTTTTTGTCATTCAAAAAACTTTTTCTGAATGTTTTTTTACTTCAGCATGTTACAGGGGTACAAATGTTTAGGTTGCATATGTTACCTTTGCCCCACCCGAGTCAGAGCGTCAGGCATGTCCGTCTCCCAGACGATGTGCACCGCACCCGTTAGGTGTGAATATGCCCATCCCCCATAAAACTGTTTATATCTAAGTAATTACATTGATCCATATTTTCTTTTGATGAATTTTGGGTTTTGCGTTATAGTTGAAAGTCATCTTCTTCTCTCAGAAATTACACCATTAACCAATTATGTCAATAACACTATTTTTTGGTGTTTAATGATTCTATTTTTTATATATTTATATATCTTTGATCTGCTTTGAATTTGTTTGGTGTAAGGTGGTAAATTATTACTGCAGTTTTATTCTCCTTCCAGATGACTAGCAGTTGTTCCAACTGTTTGATAAATAATCCTTTTTTTCTCCACTCTTTTATATACCACTTTTATCATATGCTGAATGTTTGAATGAATTTGTGTCGATTTCTGAACACTATACTCAGTTCCTCTGATTTTTCTGTGGATTCATATGTCAAGTGCCACATGTTATTATGTACTACAGCTTGGTAATATCTTTTAATATCTGGCAGAGCTTATCTCTTCTTACTATAATTCCAGATTTTTTTCTGGCTATATTTGCATGCTCAGTTTTCCAAATGAAACTTAGAATCACTTTGAACAATTGCAATATACTTATATTTTTGGAAATTCAGAGTAGCATTATGTTAATAATTTTCTCAGAGAGAAGTGAGGGTTTCACGACAATGCACTGTCCAATTCGGGACCATGTTCAGTCTTCTCACTGGTTGATGTTGTCTTGTGTGTCTCTCAGCAAAGCTTTAAAGTCTTCTTTCCATGAGTCTTATGTATTTCTATAAAGTTCACTTTTTGGTTTTCTCTTTCTGTATTTTAAATGAGGGGTTTTTTTCCTACTACGTTTTTTACAAGTAGTCGTTTATTATGGTTGTTCTGATATGCAGAAAATTTAAAGTTGTTATATGGTAAAATCTAACAGTTGTTTTCTTCACGGTGTATATGCTTGAGTCACATTTAGAAAATTCTTCCCCACCTTAGATTATACAAATATTATACGAATACAGGATTCTTTTCTAAGTTTTGAGAAATAACTTAATAATTTAAGTTTAAATGCTTCCATTACCTGGTATTTATTTTAATGGCTGATATAAAGTATTAACAGCATCTAATTTATTTTTTTCTCCCAAATAGCTACTCATTGTTCAAGTACCATTGGTTGAATGAATAATTTACCTTTTCCTTACTGATTTGAAGTTCATTATTATGTACCTACAAAAACATGTATTTGTTTCCGAAGTTTTATTCTTTTCTGTTGCTAAATTGATTCGTGTTTTGCATAGTGTTATTTACTGAAGCTTTAAACTACCTCAAGATCTGGCATTGTAAATTCTTCCTGTTTATTTTTTTATAGGGGGGGTCATTCGCACTTACTAATTTTTATTTATACACATCTTAGAATTCTTTTGTAAAATTCCAAAAAATGTTTTAGATTTTAAAAATGCATTAAATATAACTTGGGGAAATCACCATGTTTTAAGGATTATATCTTAACACCCAGGAAATGGAATCTTTCTCCTTTTATTCCAGGCTTCTTTTATGTCCTGGAGGTAAATTTCCTTGTTTTATTCCATAGTCCTGAAACCTGCTTGCTACTTTTATGATGAATAATTGCTGACATTTGTGTGAGCCTTCTCTGGGCTGGGCCCCAAAGCCACATTGCTGCCTTGTTCCTTGCGGTGAGCCTGGGAGGAAGGCCCTGTTGTTATCCCCACTTCACTGAAGCTGTGGGCTCAAGTGACTTGTCCAGGGTCTCACCATGTAAAGACAGAGAAAAGATGGGGTCTCAGAGCTGGGGTTTCTAACACCTGCTCTCGTGTTCCGCTGAGATGAGTGAGGTGGGTCTTTGCCCCCTTGGCACCCGGTCCAGGGGAGAAAGGACACTTTGGTTCTTTGTTTCCTCAGTGTTTACCTTAATGTTTATTGTTTCTATTTCCTTTCGGATCAGTTTTGATAATTGATGTTTTCATTTAACCAATGGCCTCAAATTATGGTCTGGAGAGTCCCAGGATTCTGCAGACAGGGCACGGGGCTGCCGTGGGGCAGAGACTGTCCGTGGGGTGCAGGAGCAGGCTCGGTGTCCTTGGAGCTACAACCCGAAGGCGTCTTTAATCCAGATTCTCAGATCCATTCGGATAGAGTTGAAAATGTTACTCTTTATTTTTCCCTTATCTATAGCTTGGATACCTATTCTTAGCTGCAATTTTGAATAGCCATTTGCTTTTCCTGATTAGTTTGCATAGTTTATGGGTTTAATGAAAAAAGCAGCCTCTGAATGAAGGTATCAATTCTACATTTTTTTACTAATTATTAATTTTTGTTCGTATCATTATTATTTTCTCCTCTTTTCCTTCTTTTTATTCTCTGTGATATATGGAGTTAAAAACTTAATTTATATTTATTCTTTCTTATTTAGTAATAAATACATGTAATGCAATAACATTGTTTTTGATTACTGCTGGGGTATTGCTATATAGCATTCTCATCTTCATTTTTGTAAGCATTTTATAATTGCTGTTTTGATCTTTTCTTTTGCCTTAGAATTATTTAGGATATTACTTTTTCAAATTTTCAAATTATTGGATTTTAAAAATAAATATTTTATTAGGCTTGGAAAATGAGTCCATGTAGTTTCTACTTTGAAGAGGTTTTTAATTAAAATTTTCTTTGTAGTCAGTACAGGCCCTATCTATAGGCATCAAAAATAAAGTGTAAGTTTTGAAAGTAAATTTTTTAGATCCACCTTACTAATTTTACTATTTAGGCCCTTTATATTATTATTCATTGTATACCTTCCGCATCTTTGCAACTTTGAAAAAAGTGTATTGATCTCTCTCACTGCCATTCTTTCTTTCTTTTTTAAAAAATATGTTTAGATGCAATCTTATTTGTTAACAATGAAACTTGTTAAAGATTCATGCCTTCAGGGATTGGACTTCACAATGAAAAATTACTCTTTCTTCTGACTCTGTGTTCTACCCTGAACTTTCCTTTTCTGATGCTGATATTGCAACTCCTGTTTTTCCTGGTTTTTTTTCCTGATGTTTCTTTGCACAACCTTAACTTTAGCATCTCAGCATCTCTTTTAAAAGTATCATGGCTCCTTAGCTCTTGGGCAGTTCTTGTTGTTATTAGTGCAACAAAGTTGCATTCTTCTCACTTTTCAATGGAGACCGTAATAATAGTACCTGTCTCATAGGGTTGTCGGAAGGTTTAAATAAGATCATGCATGTCAGGTGCTTGTCGGTCTTATTATTAATCCCAAATCAATAGAAATCATACACTTCATGGTTTTCTTTTAAATTATTTCATACTTTAAACCATAGGTTGCCTTGTCAACTAATAATGTTTGAATTTAAAGAAGCAGAAAATATACAGCTGTACATAAAGTTTACTTACGGGTATTCTTATACTGAATGGGGAGGGGGCCAGGTTCCTTCTCAGACTTTAAGATTCTCAGCCAGCAGCTATCTGCAGTGACAAGGAGCAGCTGGGCGCACAGTGGTTGACAGCCAGCCCGGTGGCCAGGCTGCTGCCCCCTGAGCCCATATCCCCCACTCCTGCTGCTCCCCACCCAAAGAGGTCAGAGGAGCTCCATGCCCTCCCCACCTCCGCGCCCTCATCTGCAAAACGGGGTGTGAACAGCACCTTTCTTGTGGGCTTGCTGTGAAGATTAAGCGAATGGACACCTGCAAAGCACTTAAACACCTGGCAGGTAGTGCGTGCTGGGTTCAGGTGAGCTGTCACTAGCTATTGCTCCTGTTCTGCTCCCCTCTTGTCCCCTGTCAGCACTCACCAAGCCCTTCTTGACTCAGATACAAATTGATTTTAATGAATTTAAGCACACGAAACATTTTCAGAGTTCCTATTATGCTCAAATCTCAGTATCTATGACAGGAGACAGACATATAAAAATAATAATGATAAGACAGTGTGAATAATAACTTAATATAAATTTAAGATAGTAAAATAATAGCCATAAGGCAGTGTAGTGGGTACCAGGAGGAGCGTACGTAAGAGGCAGTTACAAGGGGCAGGGAAGGCTCGAGGGGCTGGCAGCTCCAGGCTGGGGCTGAGAGGGAGCCCTGGCCGAGAAACGGCAGGTGGGGAGACCTGGCCACCTGACAGGGCCACGTCCTCATGAGACAAGTCACCGCCAGGCATCGCTTAACTGAGTCAGGAAGTTTCAAACCACCCTGACCAAAACAAGACGGGGACAGCACAAGTTCCAACTGGTTAGAACCAAGACGGCGGAGGAACCCACTACTTCTTGACCTTGCAGTCTATCCTAGTTGTTCCTTTTTTTGACTATTAGGGATTTTTTTCAGTTTCCAGAGAACATCCAGAAAAATAATTTTTAACATTCAATTCAATCTATAAATATATTTATGTAAACCAACATATTTATAATATAACCTGGACAGAATCATCCAGGGATGAATTATGCTTTACTCAAATTTTCTTTTAATTTACCCAAAAGTTTGATGTTTTGTTTATAAAGTAACTCCTAAAATATTGATAAGTTTATTATAATAATGTATGTGTTTAGCTTTAATTTAGATGGGATTTTTTTTTTGTCTGTATTTTAGGTGGTTATTGCCAATGTACAAGGGGTTACTGTTTTATTTTATATATCTGTGTCTGGTTAACTTATTACACTTCAAAAATTAATTCTGGAGGTTTTCAGTTAACACCTTCTGTGTCTGTAGGTATGCAGTCACCGTATCGGTGTGCAGGGGACTTTGTCTCTTTCTAATGAATCTCTGTCGCTGCTGACTGTCTGTTCTTTCTCGTGTTGCTTCAGGACTCTGGGAAATGACAGTGCCACATGGCAGACGCAGTCTCTGTGCCTGAGCTGGGAGGGAACATTTGTAGTTTCACCTCTGAGCACAGCCTTGCGGACACTGAGCGGAAGGTGGTATTTTTGTCGTAACAGCAACAACATACACACTTACGCTGGTGCCTACTATGTGGTACACGTGCCAGACCTGTTCTCTGCACTTTATACGTCTGTCACCTCGTACAATCCTCACGCTGAACCATTTTCCCCTGTACAGGTGGGGCCGCAGGGCACAAGGAAGGTCAGTAATGGCCCCAGTCGACAGAAGAGAGAGGACGTGCATCCCGGTGCAGTGTTTAACACGCAGAGTCTCAGTTTTGCAAGATGAAGAGTCCTGGAGGTGGACGGTGGTGATGGCTGTACAACAGTGTGACCGTCCCTAATGCCACTGACTGTGCACCTGGAAACGGTTCAGATGGTGAAGTTTGAGTCCTGTGTGTTTCACCACAGTTGAAGAAAAGACAAGTTCCCGTTATTTCATTCTCAATCGCATTCTCCTCTCAGCCGTCCAGAGGAAATCGTTTTCATGAATTTGGTAAGTATCTTCCAGTCCATCTTTTATGTTTTTACAAACATACATATGAATCCATGAATGATTTGTAGTGTTCTTTTGTGTTTTCAAAATCACCATTGAAATTAATATGCTATATGAAACACTCGGCAATTTAACCTCGATTACCACCTTTTATTTATGTATATTCCTTTATTGATAGTTAAATGCTTTTCAATTCTCTTTGTGGTTTCAGACAATTCTGTAATGAGTAGGTCTCTTTATGGATTATGTTCAAAGAGTCTCCAAGTGTAGAGTGGAATTGAATAGCTGGGTCACAGGGGAAGTGTTTTCAATTGTCTCGTGTGAAGTCAATTTGCTCTGAAAGTTACTGTCCACATTTATGTACCCACCAGCAGGGGCTGAGAGCACCCACTTCCCTGTAGCTTCAGCAAGACCAATCTTGACCATCTAGAAATTGCTTGCCAATCTGATGAGTGTGAAACGGTATCTCATAGTATAATATGGCTTTTCTTAGTCACTAGTGAACTTGAATATATCTTTTCACATATTTAGAAACCACTGGTTTTTCTCATCTCAGAATCACCTGGTCATCATCTTTGCTCTTTTTCTTAATTCAATCGTTTTCTATTGATTTGCAAAAGTTTGTTAGATATTTTGAAAATTAATTGTTTCTCTTTTATGGGTATCACAAATTTTCTAGTCTTTTTATTGGACTTTATTGTGCTTGTTATTATACCAAAGACTTTAATTTTGTTGTAGTCAAATTTAAAAAATATGTTTTCTGTTACAATTTGTGCTTTTGTCTTTTAAGAAATAATCCCCCACCTCAGCATATAAAAATACTATCTGATATTTCCTTTTACTTGATTTCAAATTTTCTTTTTCTAATTTAGATTTTAATCAATATGAAATTTATTTGGGGACCTTATGATCTTTTCATCAAGTGTAGAAATTTGAAATTAATAGGATGAATTAAATTTTTTCTTTAATGCTTAAGAATTGATGGTATTGGATGGTGATTATGAGTATGGTAAATATTTGGACAGGTTTATTGACAAATTCATAAAGATCGTTGGGAAATTGTAATGATGTATCCATGCTTCCTCTTTGCTTTTAATCCTGTCTGTTTGAGGGGTAAGTGTGTGTTATGTAATCCTCACGCACAGACCCACACAAACATGCATGTGTACATGCACACACACACACACACACACATGTGTAAAGAACATCTATGGTTAAAATTTGTAAATTTCTTATCCTACAACTGTACGTATTGCTGCCACGTACTTTAAACTTTTACTCACTAGATTCCCATTCTAGTTGTTTTGTGTTTCAGAGACTGTTAAAAGATGACTAGGAACTGGTCTGTTTTGTTCGTTTTCCTTTAAAAGCTCTAGTTTATAGTAATTCTGCTATTGCTACTTTTACAACAACAGCAGCTACCACTTCTGCCTCTTAAGATTTATTGAGCCTTTATTGGTTACTCACCAGACACTACACTTTGAGCTTTAACAGGCATTTAATTTAATTTAATTTAATTTAATTTAATTATACAACAACCCTATGAAGACAATACTGTTATTATCCCTACTTTGCAGATGAGAAACATGAGGAAATGGGGCTCAGAGAAAGTAGCTAAATGTTCCGGAGGGGCTGAGCCGTGTGTGTTGAAATAGGGGTGCACCCAGGCTCGTCTGGCCTGAGATTCCAGGCTCGGAACCTGCATTCTAGTCCCTCCCTTTTTTTCCCCATTATTTGTCTCTTTTCCATTTTTTCTCATATTATTCTATTTCTTCTGCTATTTTTATTGTGTCATCTGCTTTTTCTATGTCCTCATTTAATTTCTGCATACTTGGTTCTATAATAGACAGGTAATGGTCAGTTATGTTCTTCTATCCAAGCATGTTTTGTTTCATTTCTCATGTATTTTTACAGTTTCTTCACTTTCAAGTCTTGTATAAAATTTTTATTTTTAAACTCTATGATGTCCAGAATTAATCCTATTGTTCTTTGGTTTGAATTTGACTGGCATCTTTGAGCCCAAGAATTTATTTTTAACCTTTTAGTATCTTTCTTTTGCAGAAGCATATCTTACGGGCAACTTAACACTCGCTTTTAAAAAATATAATCTATAAAAATAGCTTGAGACAGGCACCTTCATTCCATTTTTATCATCATCCTGCTGTTTGTCATCTGCCATCTAATTTTATGTCTTCTGTCTTCTCTTGATTTTTGATGTATTTTTGATAAATGATTATATTATACTTCATATTCTGTCTTGAAGTATTTTAAAAGTTAACTCTTTAATTTTAAAATAAAAACATTTATGATTAATTTATGAGCCATCCTACGAGCATTCTTAAAGCTAGAATCCTGATTTTTAAACTTTCTAAACAAATAGAATATTTAACTCTCTCATAACTGCTGGAAGACAGTACAGGTTTCCCTTCTTTTCCTTTTTCCTTCTTTCTCCTCCCGTCCGTTGTTGGTGAAATCTGGGTTTGACGCCCTGTGCCTTTCTCTCCCTTTATTAGCTCTGAGTGTTTGTAGCTGGTTTCTGAGCCACAACTTTGCTCTAGTGAATAAAATCAGTTCTTGGCAGTTAATTCTGTTTTCTCTGTTCTGTTATTGTCTTGTTCTTGACATTTTTCTGTCATTCATGACTTTTTTAAATGAGCAGGTGGGCACGTAGTTCCCGCCGCCCCCAGGTATTTTTCCGTTTCCAAATTTCCCTTTTCCTCCCTCATTTTGAGAGTATTTACCGCAGAGGGCCAGTGTGAGGAATGCCACTTGAGGTTGGTGGTCCTGGAGTGAAACACCATGGTCCTCACAAAGAAACAACTGGGTATTCGTAGCTCTCTCAGTAACGCCCCGATTCTTAAGGGATCGCGACAGTGTCGCTGCATTTACACCTGGGAGGAAAAGCAAAGAAAGAAGTGGCTGCACTTTCACCGAGCACTGTTGTGGGCTGCGTCCCGTCTCCCCAGAACCCACAGGCTGGACCCTGAGCCCCGGGTGACTGCGTTCCGAGACAGGACCTTGAAGAGCATGAGGGCTCAATGAGGTCATAGGTGCGTCTCGTCCAGTGCGCCTGGGTCCCTGCAGGCAGACGGGGACGGCAGAGAGCAGGCGTGCAGAGGGCAGAGAGCAGGCGTGCCGGACAGGCCAGGGGAGGGCAGAGAGCAGGCCTGCGGGACAGGCCAGGGGAGGGCAGAGAGCAGGCGTGCGGGACAGGCCAGGGGAGGGCAGAGAGCAGGCGTGCCGGACAGGCCAGGGGAGGGCAGAGAGCAGGCGTGCGGGACAGGCCAGGGGAGGGCAGAGAGCAGGCGTGCCGGACAGGCCAGGGGAGGGCAGAGAGCAGGCGTGCCGGACAGGCCAGGGGAGGGCAGAGAGCAGGCGTGCCGGACAGGCCAGGGGAGGGCAGAGAGCAGGCGTGCGGGACAGGCCAGGGGAGGGCAGAGAGCAGGCGTGCGGGACAGGCCAGGGGAGGGCAGAGAGCAGGCGTGCGGGACAGGCCAGGGGAGGGCAGAGAGCAGGCGTGCGGGACAGGCCAGGGGATGGCAGAGAGCAGGCCTGCGGGACAGGCCAGGGGACGGCAGAGAGCAGGCGTGTGGGACAGGCCAGGGGAGGGCAGAGAGCAGGCGTGCGGGACAGGCCAGGGGAGGGCAGAGAGCAGGCGTGCGGGACAGGCCAGGGGACGGCAGAGAGCAGGCGTGCGGGACAGGCCAGGGGAGGGCAGAGAGCAGGCGTGCGGGACAGGCCAGGGGAGGGCAGAGAGCAGGCGTGCGGGACAGGCCAGGGGAGGGCAGAGAGCAGGCGTGTGGGACAGGCCAGGGGACGGCAGAGAGCAGGCGTGTGGGACAGGCCAGGGGACGGCAGAGAGCAGGCGTGCGGACAGGCCAGGGGAGGGCACAGCAAGGCAGTGGCTGTTGCAAGTGAGAAGAGACCCCTCACTGGACATTGGCCTGCTGTCACCGGTCTTGGCCTTCCAGCCCCTGGGCCTGTGAGGAGGTAAATTTCTGATGTTTAAGCCCTGCAGTCATTGGTATTTTGTCATAGCAACCCTGGGAAACTCACACAAGCGATTACTCTGTGCCAAGAACCGTGCAGAACGAGGAAACTGAGTCTCAGAGAGGGGATGTGGCTTGCCCTGGTCAACAGCCTGTCACCGACGGAGCTGGGATGCCAACCAGGCCTCTCCAACTCCAGTCCCCTTGAGTCTCCTGCTGTGTCCCTGCCGCCTAACGAGCCGGAATCTACTCGGATTCTGGACCCTTTAAGTGGAATCTGTTTTTGCTTCTTTGCAACGCGCGAAGCGTCATTTCAGGGTCACACTGTTCTACGCATCCGTCGGCGGATGCCCGCGAGCCGCTCACTCCGAGTGTCCAGGAAAGCGGGCGTCCCCTTTGTGCCTCCTTGTGCAGTCTTCCTCCTGCTCCCCCCAAGGGGACAGCCGGGCCGTCTTCACACCTGCGGTCACCGTGCAGGGGTTGCTCCCGATCCCCGCCATCTGCTCTGATGCCCAAACACCTGCGTGCTCTCTCCTCCTGCCTTCCTCCTGTCCTTCCTTTCACGTGTAGATAGTTGTGCGCTGATTTGTGTAATTATTTTCAGTGCCGTCTCCCCCACAGACCTGTAAACCCCATGGGAGCTCAGGTTCTGCTTTCCTCGTCCTTGGGGACACACAGCCTGGCACGGAGCGGGCACACGTGGGTGTCTGAAAGGACAAGGAATGAAGGACTGTCAGAAGCCACCCTCTCCCACCCACGTTACCCTGGGGATAAGCCCGGTCTCCCTGGGGGCAGGTCCTCCCGAATTGCCCGGAGTTGGGTTTCCAAGTGTTGCTCCCAGAAGGTGGAGAGCACACAGCAAACCCGGAGTCCTCGGGCCTGGACTTGAGACCGCGCTCCCTCTGCCTGGCTGGGTGAGAACTCAGATCCTCGGGGCCTCAGTCTCCCCATGTGGAAGGGAAGGGGTTGGAGCAGGTGCTCTCCGAGGTCCTGGAGGTCCCGTATTCTGTGACTGTGAGCTGTTGTTCCTGTCCCAGGCAAAGCGCAGTGGCTGTGGGGAAGGAGCAGTGGGGACTGGAAGCTCTGACAGGCCCCACCCTTCCCTCAGGTAACTACTGAACACAGACGGGGGCTGGGCCCACGTTCCTCAGAGCGCAGGGGGCCACTGGAGCCAGAGCCAGGCTTAAATGCGGCAGAAGTCCGGGGATGGCAGCCTGACACTGGGGTCAAGTCTGTGGGCAAGAGCAGGAGGACGCAGCCCCTCCCCACCCCCGGATGTCTCTGAGGCCACAGGCTTCCTTCCCTTCCTTGTCCCACCCTGTCCAGGCTCGTGAGTCCCTGAGCTTCCCAGGCCATTGTATGGGCCTCAGGACACCGCCACCTCGAGGCTTTGGCGACAGTGTGGAGACAGGCATGGCTTGTACAAAATGATGCTGTTTGGGAAGGGAAGCACCATGAATTCCGAAATCTCTGCAAACACAGGATAATTAGGTCACACAATGGCTAATGAATTTAATGCAGATAATTGCAATTTAATGCACATTGACAAAACAATTTAAAGTTCTGATACACATCAGTGGAATCCGATTCCTTGGGAATGCTCCGGAGATTAAGAGGTCTGCTCTGTGCTTTAGTATGAGAGATATTTTGTATCTCAGGGCACCTACTTGCCAGCAGTGAGTCCACACCCTCTGCCCTCTGCCCCCGCCTGGTGCCCAAGCCAGGCTGCTGGTCACTGAGCGAGAGCCCGTTCACTGCATGGGGGGCTCCACAGGTTGGTAAAGAAGACGAACGTCCTCATGCGGCCCACAAGTAACTCAGGGACCCAGCTTTGAACACAGCCTGTCTGTGCAGCCATAGCTGATCTAAAAGGAATAGGAGCCCAGGCCTTGGAACCTACGGAGCCATGATTTGAAACCATTTCTGCACCTTGGGAGCGAGAAAGGGGATGTGAGACCCTCGAAGCCGCTGCTTCTGCCGCCAGGGCTGGCTCTGTGGGGATCGGGCAGCGGGGGATGGGATGTTAGAGGTCCCAGGGCCAGGCCCCCTTGGCACCAGGGTGGGACTTCCCCAGGGGCTCAGCCCTCAGCTATTCACCAGCCACCATGTCTACCAGAAGCACAGAGCAGACCAGAGCTGCAGAGCTTTGCTTCTTGACTTGTGCAGGGAAACTTCACGTGAGAATCGCATTTCTAGATCCTCCTGAACAGTCTGATGGTGTAGCCACAGTGGCCCTGTCCTCTCACGTGCCAATGGTCATCGGGAGCGAGGACATTCACTTTCGATGAGCAGGTGGTCTGTTCTCTGCATCCCAGCACACTCTGCTGTCCTCATTCATCTGGGTCACCTGCCTGGTCCCCGCAGGCATCTGAGTTGTATCGTGGGATTTACCTGGGCAGGCGCCAAGCCGGGAAGTGAGATCAAAGGTGACGTCTGATGGAGTCTGTTAGACAGAAATAGTCCTCGTCACTCACTCAGCCACTGTGAGCATCTGCCCTGTCCCAGGCTCTGTGCCGGCGCTGAGAACAGGAAGGTGCAGAGTCCTTCCTGGCGTTCTCAAGAGCGTGCAGTCTGCAGGGGAAAGAGACACGTGAGCAGGTGGACGTAAACACGCAGTGAGCGCCGGAATCACTGCAGCAACAGAGATCACGGGACGTGGACGGATTAGCGTCCCGACCACTCTAGGAGTGGGTGACAGTGTCTACGCCGCCGCGGGCTGAGCAGCCGGGGGATCCGTTTTGGTGCTGACCGTAAACAAGAAAGGACTCTTCCTAGCGAGGGCTGTGAGATCCCTCCCGTCGGTCCGCAGGCTACTGAAACAGAGGAACACGGCTGCGAATTGCTGCGGGTTGCAGAGAATCGCCTGCAGCTCCTGCAGCTGTTCTCGTGCTTTACACAGACAGACCCAGGAGTCCGTCTGACTTTGGTGCGAAGCTTGAATATGGACCAAGGCTTGAGTGCCGGGCTCTGGGGCGGGAATCAGCAGCACCAGTGCCGGGAGGTGGGTGGGAGCGGAACCCGCAGGGCTGCAGGACACTCGCAGGGACTCCCTGGCCCAGCTGGCTCTGGGCTACCTCCAGGCCGGGAGCTTCATTTGCAAACCACTGGGACAGCAGCGGGCGCCACAGCTCACACGCCAACAGGCCGTGTTCCGCAGCCATGTTCCGCAGTTCTAGTATCTGTGCTAAATATGCCTGGTTTTTGTAGCACGTGCACATTTTGTCTTCTTCGTGAAGTTCTGACTTTAAAATATTATCCAAAGGGCGTTTTAGGTGAATGGCTTGCCTGGACAGACACTGAAAATTGGGGTTTGGGACCTGGGGAAAAAGACAGCGCCAGCTAAGGGCTCCCCCTTGGCAGACTCTCTCCTGCTGCCATTGCCTTCACTCGCGTCTGGGCAGGTGACGTGGGGACGTGTGTGGCCGCCCAGAGGAAGGAGTGTCTGAGTTCGCCTGGCAGAATTAGGGGGTCTCACCCAGGAAGGAGCCCCGGGCCCAAGCCTCGTGGGGGAAGGAGTCTGTGGGACAGACACATCCTTCCGGGACAGGTGAAGGAGGCTCCCTGGGTGCGGCGGTCTCTGGGCTGGGCCTGGAAGGAGGAGGACGCTTTGGTCAAGCGGAGATGGGCAGGGAAGGGGCGGCCAGCGGCAGGAGCAGCGCGAGAAGTGTGGGGGTGGAATCAAGAGCTTTGCGGGAAGTCAGCACCAGCACCGGTATGCCGGACTGGGATCAGCCTAACGCCACAGAGATGGGGAGACGCTCGGTGACGAGCCTGGCGTGGTGACGTGAGTGGTCTGGAGAACAGGACTCTGCCTGGGACAGGTGTGCCAGGCGGCAGTGTTCGAGGTGAGCTGACGGAGGAGGAACTGGTGACGGTGACCGTTCGTCGTCTCCTTCCCCTCCGAGGTTCAGCTTCTGTAATTTGGGAGGCTTTGGCGGCAGTTGCTGTAAAGACTATTGAACACGCGTGTGAAGCACATCGCAAGGTGCCCTGTGGCCCGTGCATGTAGCAGCTGCTCAGCAAACAGCCTCTCCCTGTCCTCTCTGTGCCACAAGAGAAGTGCCACGCTGGATGCTGGCTGGCTCGGCGGCCAGGACACAGCTGCTGAAAGGCAGTGGCAGGCTGAGAGGCCACGCAACTTCTTGTTTAATGCTGAGGGTACCCGTGCGAGGGTGACACTTCTCACATCCGACTCAAGCCCACCTTGACAACGTCTCATTCATTCATAGCTTCCGCCAGTTAACAGGTACTCGAGTCAGCGTGCAGGCAGCTAAGAGACTCATCATTTCAGTTCCTCGTTCCCGATTACCGTGCTGGGTGGACAAGTCTGCATGTGGCTGCAAGAGTCAAAAATAAACACTTCGCACAAACAGACCCTGGGGAGGCTAGAGGCCGTCATCACCACAGTCCCTCTGGCCACCGCGCGGTGAGCTGCGCTCTGTCACTCTCAGCTTCATGATCTTGGAGAAGTCACTTAAACCCTGTGAGCACCTAGATTTTTAAAAGAGGCTGATTTTTTTCCCATTCTCTAGAAGAGTTGTGAGGATGAGATAAGAACGTTTGTGAAAATTTGGGTAAATTATAAACTAGTGTGCGGAAGTAAGCAATCATTTTTAATAATTTTTATTAATATTAATATTACTCTGGAATTTTCAGAAACATAGGAAAGCATATGCATAGCTGATATAGTCAATTTTTCATAAATAATTTCCAGAAAGTTCTGGCAATTTTGGCTAAAGACATAGGAAGCTCTTAGATTGCTTTTCAGTCAGAGTCCAGCAATAGCTATTAAGTGGGTTTTAAGAAAACTAACTAAAAATGAGTGAAATGAGTTGATTTCTTGGTTCATTGGGTTGATTGAGTCTCACCCTTCAGGGCTGGAACCGACAACTTTTCTTCTGCTGGTTTCAAAGGGGAGGGAGTGTCCAACGTGGCCGCGGTCCGTGGGGGCCCTGCAGGTGCACGAGGAAGCCACCAGGCCGATGGCAGGGTGGGGAGGATCTGACACCTGTGCCCTCTACGCTGCCCAGGTGTGACGTCCACAGGGGCGTCGTCCCCTCGTCCCCCACCCTGATGGGAGCAAAAGAAGTGACATCAAGCCCTCCTGGGGGTGTAGCCCTGCCTAGCACTCAACTGTGAATATCCCCCCTCTGACGTCTCGTCTCTCAGCCTCAATTCTACTGGTTTTTGGGGGATGGGAGGGCAAAGTCTCTTACGGCTTTTCTCAGGCCTGCTCATTTGTAAGTGGGGCCACTCAGTGCCTGTCATGGGCTGACATGTCACCCCAAACCCATACGCTGAAACCCTTACCCCCGATGTGACGGCCTCTGTCTGACAGGTGATCAGGTCACGGGGCTGGAGCCTGCACAGTGGGATTGTGCGTTTACGGAAGAGGCCCCAGAGGCCCCAGAGAGCTCCCTCACCCTCCCCACCGCGTGAAGACGCCGCCTGTGCACCAGGAAAGCAAACCCCACCAGACACCCACCTGCCGGCACCTTTGCCTTGGACTCCCAGCCTCCAGGACTGTGAGAGAGAACTGAGCTCATCTCACCCAGTGGCCAGGTGAGAGCCGCCCAGGGAGGTGTCTCGGGCAGGGTGGGACGCGGCAGGGCTGTGTGCTGACCACTGTCCCGGCTGGTGCATCTCCGTGTCAACCAGCCTGTGTCCCTGAGGGTGTTTCTCACGCCCCTCCGGGATGTGGCAATAATGCCTTCATTATTCCCCTGGAATTGTCACTGGGCGGGACATGTACAGAATCTCTAGGGCCTCAAAGGCTTTGGGTTTCAGACTCACAGGTGGAGAAAGTGCAGACACCAGAGGATTTCTTGTCCTGGGAATAACCCTGGAAAGGGACCTTCGGCTCGTGGGTGCAGGTGTGAAAACTAGAGCCTTGCAGTGGAGCAGAAACTACAGAGTAAGGGCACAGTGACCTGGTCAGGGGGCAAAGGGACCACCAATTGGGAACCACCGCCCTAGAACGATTAGTTGGCTGTAACTGGTTTGAGGTATTTCTAGTTCTGTTAGACCTGAAATTTCCAGTTCCAAAAAACCTTTAGGACTTGAGAAAGTAAGTGAATTGGCAAAAAAAGAATCAAAACCATTTTAGATGCGCACGCAAGTCTATTAGATGTCTCCCTTGGCACGAGCAAGTAGGACTCGGCAGTGGTGCCCCCATGCCCTGGCTGGGGCTGCCGTGGGCGCCGTGGGAGCCGTGGGCGCTGGGGCTGCCGTGGGCGCCGTGGGCACCAGGAGCCGCCACCAAGGGTTCCGCCCTGCCCTGGGCCCAGGATGGCACCTGCGTGTTTGGCGCCGTGGACGAGTGTGCTGTGCTATGTCTGCTGCTGTCTCTCCAGTTCCTCTCTGGTCCCGTCGCACTGGCCGCGACACGTGGGGGTCATCTGGTCTCCTGCCACGTCTCTGCCCCGGGGACGTCCTCTCCGCAGCTACAGACCAGGGTGACTGGTGTCTCCTTCTCCGAGGGTTGCACAGAACCACCTGCCGCCCCAGCGCCTCCCGCTCAGCCGCTGAGACCCGGCTGCCCAGCCCGAGCTGCTGCCCAGCCTCCCCACCTCTGGCTGTCCTGGCTCTGGTGAAGGGGCTGCTAGAAATCTCCTCCCCTGCACCACACGCCTTGTCATCCTCTGGAATCTTCTGGTCTCACCTGTGACACATTCTGACAGCAACAGCTGCACCGGATCAAGGGGTTAAATTTCCCGGGCCTGGGACGGCCCTTTTATGGCTTTTTTTATCCTCAGGAGACACTTGTAAGTGGCTTCTTTCCAGTCCTTCCACGTAGCCCCGACTGGAAACACGCACATCTCCCTGGTGGGGTCCCTCTTGCTCACGGCCCCTCGGATTGTTCTGCTGTCAGTGACATCGCAGTGGGGAAATGACAGCCATCCTCCTCGGGGGACCATCTCAGCCCCACGCGCACTGTGCCATCCGTGCTGCAGAGAAGGCGGCTTCCCTCGTCAGCTAAAGCTCCAGGAAGGCAGAGACCACGTCCGTCCCAGTCGCAGGCAGGACTCCCGTGCCCTGCACATGGCTCGCGGTGCGCTGAGGAGGGAACTAACTAAGGCCCGGGGTCCTCGGAGGCTCATCCTAGAGTAAGGACTCAACCCGTGACGCTGGACAAAATCACTTTGGGTTTCGTCTGCTTCTAGGCTGTCGTAACAGACTCTGCAAAACTCTAGCTAATTGGTCTGAATTTTGAGGCATTGATCATGTACAAGGGAAAACGTCATTTATTTAACACTCACTGCACATAGGCCTCGTTCTAGTGCTTTACCTGCCCTGCTGTGTTTAACTGTCGTAGCAGTTCCACAGGCGTCTCCACCTGCGTCTCAGAGACGGGCAAAGGAGACTCAGTGAAAGCTGGAAGCACGGTCACTGCCACAGTCAGCGTAAGAGGCGGAGTCAATGTCTGAACCCAGGACTTTCTGAGCAACCTGTGCTCGTCCCCATCTGTGCTGCTTCTGGGACAAAGCAGAGGGGGCAGCTGGGGACAGGTGTGGCTCACGCCTGTGATCCCAGCACTCTGGGAGGCCGAGGTGGGAGTCACTTGAGCTCGGGAGTTCTCGACCAGCCTGAGCAAGAGTGAGGCCCGTCTCTACTAAAAACAGAAAAATTAGCCAGGCTTGGTGACACGAGCCTGTAGTCCCAGCTACTCGGGAGGCTGAGGCAGGAGGATCACCTGAGCCCAGGAGTTAGAGGTTGCAGTGAGCTGGGCTGACACCACGGCAGTCCAGCCTGGGCAACAGAGCGAGACTCTGTCTCAGAACAACAACAACAAGGAGGAGAAGGAAGAGGGAGAAGAATAGGAGGAAGAGGAGGAAGGCGGCTACAAGACAAACACGCAAACACAACTAGAGTTGCACCATGCTGACGGGCAGGGCCAAGACCAGGCAGATCTGGGGGACGCAGGCCCTGTCAGCAGCAGGCGTGACAAAGCTGTGTGGATCAACTCTTCTCAGCTCCTTGTGATAAAACGCAGAAAGCTGCACTTATTGTCATTTAAAGTGGCTTATCTGCTCCTTGGTTTAAATACATACACAAACACAAAGCAGGAAACGAATGCAAGCAAACACGTTTACGGCTCCAATCTCGGTCAGCGTGGCCGCCTTGCACTTCTAAAAATCTTACTTCCAACTCTTTCTCATCTCCTGTTGTTACAGGAGATGCCAGTGTAATCAGCATCCCCTCAGAGGTACATCGGCCTTCCCATCCTTGAAGAAAGGTTGTTTCATTAACTCCAACACACTGAGCAGCAAGTTGTTGGAAATACTCGCAGGCAAAGCCACAGAGAAAGATCGCTCAGCGGAAACGCCTTCAGTTGATCAGCAAACTCGCTCTCCGACACTCGTCACCAAGAGCTGCGGTTTGCAGAGACCGTGTCCTGAGCCCGTGGGGTGAGAGTCCTCGTCCCCTCCCCCTGCCCACCCCCCTGTGCCTTGCCGCAGCCCTGGCGCGGGAGGGATTGTTCCCCAGTTCTTGCGGGAAAATCTGACTCTGTAATTAACCCGAAGTCGTGGAATTAGGATGTAGAGAACACAGGGCCCTACCGAGGTCTGTCTAGTCCCCAAGCCCAGCGAGTAGTCAGCAGCCTCACTCAAGCTCAAAGCCTGGAGACCTTAACTAGCCTGGGATTTGCATAAATCACTTAATTCCGTGGGTCCAGCCTCCCCAAAATGTAAATTGGAATCATCGTCTCTGTCTTCTCAGCATCACATGGAGGTTCTGAAAATGAAAAATGGGGACACAGATATAGATGCATTTTGAGAAATTATAAGTCTACATTGTAAGTACAAGATGAACTTTTGCTTAATGATCAAAGGAACCAGCTAAGTCTATAGGTGTCGCTAAGGCTTCTCAATGTGTTTATTTTCTTATTGCTTCATTGACCTGCAAAAAATTTCCCCAGACTTCCTTTTCTGCTTGCCAAAACTTGTTTGTCCTTTAAACCTCCACTCTCAGGCACTGCCTCCTTCAGGAAGCCTTCCTTGACTGCTTCTCCCACGTGCTTCCCCCACCCCTGGCCACAGTCACGGCACTTGCTACACTGTCTTTGCACATGTGACTAGACCCAGAGGACTTCCCGGGCAGGGGCCGTGGCCTCATGTCTTCTGCCCCAGCCAGGAGGGAGGCACGTATTGCAGTGCTCCTAGGACATCTGCTGAACAGAACCACGTTGCATGAGACCATCAGGCCCAAGTTTCTGAGACGCACTTTCAGCCCCAAACTCAAGCAGCAGTGACGCGGCATCCGGAAAACCACGCCGTCCTGAGCCAAGGTCCGCGAAAGCGACAGTTCAGCTCTGCTGTCTTCAGCCAGGTGCGCCCACCTGGATCCCTCATGCCTGGGGCACTCCTGGGCTGCAGAACTCTCTGTTTTAAACCCTGGGCAGTCCCAAGCCGGCTGTCCTTGGACTTCCAGTGCCACTTGGGACAAGTTGTTCACCCTCATGTCCAAGGACGTCCCTGCCGAGAGCCCGTCTGCCGGCCCAGCCAGCACCGGGGAAGCCTGAGTCTCAGCGCTGCAGAGGGGAGCAACTGCAGGGTGGCAGGAGCATCTGAAAGGGGGGGCTGCTGCTGTCACAGGTGGGGACAGAGAGCCCGACGCCTGGCGTCCCCTTGCTCCCAGCCAGGCCCTGGGTGCAGCTCAAGGCAGGTTTCTGGAACGTCCGCCCCAGGGGGATGGTCGGCTCTGGACTGGCTGGTTCCGAGCTGGGGAGCTTTCCTAGGAGCCGCGTCACTCCGGGCTCCAAGAACACGGACGACTGCTCCGGGGATGATGAGCCAGCAGCAGAGGCCGGGAAAGCTCAGGTGGGAAATTCCAGGCGAGGGATGTAGAAAGGAAGAAGGACAGTGGAAGAGGAATTTTGAAACGTCACTGAGATTTGGGGAGGGACGTTGAGAGGTGAATTCTGAGGACAGAAGAATGACAGGGCCTGGTGAGGGGATAGGAGATTTCTGCGGAGTGGGAGAGTGAACAGTATTGTTAGAGCTTAATTAGCAAAACGGGGATTCTGTGAAGGGCAGAGTCAGGGTGGAAGGAGAGAAATGGGAACCCCAGAGGGGCTGGCTGAGGCCGTCTCACTGTCCCCAGCAGACTCGTCGCCGTAGCCCGGGTCTGGGCAGCCTCAGCATGTCGGCATTCGGGCCAGACAGTTCCTTGCGCAGGGCTGCCCTGTGCACGCAGGAGGCTGCTCCCTGGCCACCAACAGAGTCCCCACACAGCAGCTGTGACCGTTGGACATTTCTCCAGATGCTACCAGTATCTCCTGGAGAGCAAACTCCCCCAACTGAGGGCCACCGTCTAGACTGAGGACAGTCACCTTTAACTTCTCAAACTCTTTGCAGGCTCTGGCTGCATGGCTTGGTGGGACAGAGGAACAGGGTGGGACAGGAGCAGCCTCTTGGAAAACGTCCCTCACAGCAGGTAACAACTGAGGCTCTGCAGCTTGTGTGCCGCATGGAGGCAGCGGGGGGGTGGAGGGGTTCGGGGGCAAAGCTGGTGGCTGGTGGCTTCTAAGTGATCTCACTCACTCTGGTTTCTCTCCAGATCATATAAGTCTTTCACCATTTAAGTCACCTCACCCCAGGACCCTGGGGCCCCTCACTGCAGGGAGGAGCAGGTGCTGGTTGGCACAGCTGACCTCCCTGCCTGTGGGTGGACTGTGGGGGGGGAAGCAGGAGCAGGGGAGGAACCAGCCCTCTGAGAAGGCCCCTCCGGAAGACTTGGGTTCTCAGATGGGAGCAGCAGCTACCCTGGGGTCGGGAGAAAAGGGCAGGGCTTGGAATTCTAATGGGTACAACGGAGAGTGCTGGGAAACTAGACCAGAGAGAGGCAGCCCGGAGCAGGATGAGGACAAGACTATGGCGGGGGAGCGGGGACCAGCGGGGCCAATTACATCACGGGCGTGAGAAGGATGACAGGCACATGGGGGAGGCTGGAAGGACAAACTGGGCTACAGAAGGCCCAAGAGCCAGTCCTGGAGGTTCCCTGGTGCAGGGCGTGGAGGAGGCGTGGCCGCCAAGGGAGTGACGGGAGAGGCCCTCGCAGCCCTGCGGCAGATGGGAGCCGGGGCTGAAATGAAGCCGCTGTCTGTGGCAGTCCAGGTGTCTGCCTGGCTGCAGCCCCAGGGGGACGCGGAGCCCCAGGCCTCGCGGGGAGGAGTCAGCTGCAGCCGCCACGGCTTCGCTTCCTGCAGCCTTGCTGGTGCTGCAGCCATGATGGCTCCCTGGATTCCGGCATATGGTTGGTTATTACCCGTAATGTCCCTGCTGTTGTGAGTTTTCTTCATTTCATCTTCTTTTATGAGTATTTTAATGGAAATTTGGGAGGAGGGTGCATCAGGCTGAATCTGAAGATGGGTAATTTTAAGGAATATTCCCTCGAGGTGTGTGTAAGGCTGGTGGCAGGTACCCCTCCCTTCCCTAATGGAAAAAGAAGAAGCCCCTCCTGTCCCTCAATACCCACCCCAAAGCTGAAACAAATTCCTCACTCCTGGCACCTACATCTCCTGGCCGAAGAAGCTCCCATCCCCCAGTCCTAAGAACCTATATAAACCCACTCAGACTTCTGGGCGGCGGGGCCTCTCTGGTACCACTCCGTGGGTCCCCTGAGGCTCGCCCGGGTCCCTCTCTCTCCGGGACTCGTTACCCCCACCCGGGAGCGCTCCAATAAAGCCTCTTTACTTATCCCTTTCTACTCTGCTCGTCTTTCTTTCTCTGGCGCCGGCTACTTCAAAGAAACCTTACATTTGGTGCCGAAACCCGGGAGGGGCGTTTGGCTGCGCCACCCCCTTCCGAGAACTCTCGCTTTCCAGACCGGGACCTCCGCTGACTGCCTTCAAGTCCCTGATTGACGACCTCGGCCTGGGTGAGTCACCCCGTGTTCTCCCAACCCGGATCCCCCGGGAGCCTCCGTCCCTTCTGGGAAACTGTTCCCTGTCCGGTAAACCGTGGGCCCACGTCGGAGGCTCCCCCGTTCCAGGGGCTGAGGCTATTCGGGGACGCCTGAATTCCTCTCACCCCTTTCCGTGCCGGCACTCTAGTGTCGGGCGGAGATGTCCCCCCAGACTTTTGCTGCCTCTGTAGCCAGGAAACTGTTCCTGGCTGTTTCCCCATCTGGGTTGTGGTGACATGGGTGACCAAAATTCCCCGCGAGACACCCCTGGCGTGTCTGCTGGCCAATCTGAAGGCCCTGGATTTAAACATCCGGCCCAAGCGCCTCATTCTTTACTGCAACACTGCCTGGCCGATGTATAAATTGGACAATGACTCCCAATGGCCTGAAAATGGGACTTTCAGTTTCAGTAGTCTGCAAGACCTTAATAACTTTTGTCGCAGGAATGGCAATTGGTCGGATATCCCGTATGTCTAAGCCTTTTTCTGTTTGCGCTCCCATCCTTCTGTCTGACCTGCCACCCCGCACGAGTCCTCCTTGCGTGGAGTCCCCACTGCCCCTCCACCTCTTCTCCCTCTAACTCTCCTCCGGACGTCTCTTCAGACGCCCCTTCTGCTTTCTCCGATCCACCCTACTCCCTCTGCCCTGCCCCCACCCGACCCCCACCATACCCACAGGTGCCCGCCCATCCTCCCACACGGCCCAGCCACTTGCCACTGACATCTCCAGTCAGCCAGCACACCCGCTCCCATGCAGGCCCCTCCTCTGTCTGTTACGGGAGGTGGCAGGCGCTCAGGGGCTTGTACACGTACATGTTCCCTTTTCTCTTTCTGACCTTTCTCAGATTGAAAAGTGCCTAGGTTCATTTTCTAATGACCCTACAGCCTACACCAAAGAGTTCCGTTACCTGACACAGGCATGTGACCTTACCTGGCATGATATTTTTGTTATACCATCCTCTACGCTTACTACTGATAAAAAAGGAGCGCGTCTGGGCAGCAGAGGGACCACCTGTTGCAGTGTGTCCTTGTCGGCCTCCAGGCCCCCGCCCACCGTGCTGTAAATTATGACAAGCTCAGGGAAATCACTCAGCAGGCAGATAAAAACCCGGCGGCCTTTCTCAGCCACCTTACAGACGCCCTTACCCAATATACCCGCCGAGATCGTACCTCCCCCGCGGGGACTACTGTCCTTGCATCTCACTTTATTACTCAGTCCTCCCCTGACATCAGAAAGAAACTCAAAAAGGCAGAGGAGGGACCTCAGACCCCTATCTGAGACCTGGTGAACATGGCATTTAAAGTCTTTAATTCCCGAGACGAGCAGGCAGAGGCCCAAAGGGAGGCCCGTGTCTGCCAAAAGGCACACCTGCAGGCCCGAGCCTTGGTTGCAGCCCTGAGGCCGGGGGGACCCGCGAAACCATCGACCTCGTCTAAGGCGACCAGCCGCGCTCCACCAGGCACCTGCTTCAAGTGCAGTAAGGAAGGCCACTGGGCCAAGTGGTGCCCGCAGCCACGTCCACCCACCACGCCTTGCCCGGCTGTGGTCAAGAGGGACACTGGAAAAGTGACTGCCCCTTGGGACAGAAGTCCGGAGGGCCAGTCCTTCCATCCCTAGACCTGCCGATGGCAGCTTTGGGTCTGGCTCTGAAGACTGAAGAGGCCTCGACTCAGTGACCCCGATAACCCTCGCGGAGCCCAGGGTAACAATCAAGGTAGCGGGTAAGGCAGTGTCCTTTACGGTTGACACGGGGGCTTCCTACTCTGTCCTGCCTTCCTTTTCAGGCCCTACTTATCCTTCCCAGGTGTCGGTCGTGGGTATTGACGGCAATCCCTCTCAACCCCCCCACCACTGGTCCCCTAACCTGCCTGATAGATGACCGTCCCATCACCCATTCCTTCCTTATCATGCCCTCCTGTCCTGCTCTGCTATTGGGAAGGTACTTATTAACCAAGCTGGACACCACCCTCCACTTTTCCTCCGGGGCCTGCACCCTTCTTTTTCTCTCTCTCTCTCTCCAGATTCCTCAGCTCCGCCCACAGCCTCTCCCACCTTACCAAGCCCTACATACCCTCTCCCGTCTGAACTGGTAGACCCCCAAGTTTACATTAAAGAAATTATATGTTTAATTTTGTTTAATTCAGAGGTTGTTTAAAAATTGATTCAAAGCCTAGATGTGGAGGGAAAAATAAAACCAAGATAGAAGGTAACTAATAAGGTAAAAAAGAGATGTAGAAAGGCTATGAACATGGAAATGTATTTTTGTTAAAAATAATCAGCAAGAGAATAATTTGTGTGGAGAAGGGTCTTGTGTAGTGACTTTTTGTCCTGGAACAGAATGGCCGGTTATCTGAGAAAGAGGAAATTTAGGACAAAAAAGAAAGCGCAAGTATGTTGTAGACGGTCTGTATAGGTTGTGATGGAGTTTGTAGAAGGAATTTACGAAAGAATTTTGTGTATGGTTGAGTCAGCTATAATTAAAGAAAGAAAGGTTTGGTTAAAATCACAAGGTATTCCTAAAATACCAGTTTGCTCTTAATAAAACCACAAAAGTGTTTTAATTCTAAATCTACTGACAGCCAAAAAAGGAGGGACCTACATCTTCCTTCAGGAGAAATGCTACCACTATGTCAATGACAGGCCCCCTCCAAAGTTCAGCTGTCCAAGCCTACTGTCACATACCTTGGACTTAGTCTCACCCCCACTTCTCGACATCTCACTGTTGTTCACCAGCAGGCTCTTCGTGACCTCCAGCCTCCCACCACTGCTAAACAAATTCTGTCCTTCCTCGGGTTTGTTGGTTTCTTCTGACACTGGATCCCCAACTTTTCTCTCCTTGCCAAACCCCTCTATGAGGCAGCACAGGATGCCTCTGCTGGCCCTCTGTGGAACCCTCAGACTGTCTGCCACGTGTTCCTAAAACTTTGCGTCTCTCTCTTACAAGCACCCCCTCTAAGACTCCCTCATCCTGAAAAACCCTTTAACCTCTCCACGGATGAGCGCCAGGGCCTGGCCCTCGGCGTCCTCACCCAACCTCTGGGACCTACTCCCATTTCCACCCCAGTGGCCAACTTATCCAAACAGCTAGACACCACGGTCCGTGGCTGGCCACCCTGTCTCCGCGCCTTAGCAGCGGCCACTACTCTCCCCAGGGAGGCCCTGAAACTCTCCCTGGGACAGAACTTACATGTCTTCTCCACCCACCGTTTACAGGACCTTCTAACTCACCGCTCTTTAGCCCTCCTCACTCCGTCTAGACTACAGCAATTCCATCTCTTGTTTATAGAAAATCCCACCATTACTTTATCTCAATCCCCAACTCTAAACCCTGCCCCTCTGCTCCCCATTCCCTGCCTAACCCTGTCCTCACACTCCTGCTCAGAAATGGTTGAAGCCTCCACTACCCCGAGACCTGATCTGTCAGATAAGCCACTCCCAACAGGGGACTTAACTTTCTTTGTTGATGGCAGCTCTGTCACAGGTGAGGACGGCAAACGCCGGGCAGCCTATGCCATTGTCTCTGCCTCTCAGGCAACTTCTCTGGGCCCACGCAGACAGATACCTGCCTCAGCCTCCAGAGACCGACTCGATATCTCTCACACGGATATCCTCTACCCTTGAGACCAGCGTTGCAAATTAAAGTCACAGGCAAAGTATACTAAAAAAATATACAACTATTACCCTTCAGCGACTATTCATGTCAGCCGTGAATACGTCCTGGCCCACCAGACACAGGTTCAAATACCTATCGATATTCTGGAAGCAGAACAAACTCTAGCAGGACAACTTTCCTCCCGCCCTAAACATCCCCCTCTTACCTCCTGGCTAAATATTATTCAACATACCCTCGCCTTCCTAAACTCCTCCAAAATAATCTCTAATGTCTCCCACTGTTTCCTCTGTGCCTCCCTTCAACGACCGCCTACTGGCCGCTGTTCCCGTAAACTTTTCTAACCCCTAAAAGATTCCCTCATCGGGTCCCTCCTGCTCCACTCCGCTCACCCGAGTTCCCCTATGGGACCCTGAGCCCACAGGCCAACCTTACGCGGATCGTATATGCTTTCTCACCACCCTCACTGACCCCAACCTACAACTTCATGGACACTGTCTCACCAACCATACTGTGACCACGACCACCTCTTCTGCTCCAGGACAGCTCTCCTGGTACAATGGAACACTTACCTGCTGCGTCAATACATCCACCCCGGGTCCTTGTTTCCCTGTCATGGTGGTCCCTCAATTAACTCTATATGGTGAGTCTGAATTCGGGTGGCTTCTCATGAGACCCCGCTCAAAACGAGCCATCTTCTTGCTGCTCATGGTGGGTCTCAGCGTGGTCTCCTCCATCGCAGCCTCAGGGCTTGCGGGAGGCGCCCTGGGCCACAGTGTCATTTCTGCCCAAGACTTTGCAGATCGCCTACAGCTATCCCTGGAAACCAGGTCCGCATCACTAGATTCCCTGCAGAGACAACTGACTTCTCTGGCTCACGTAGCTCTCCAAAACCAGAGGGCCCTGGACCTATTAACGCCTGAGAAAGGAGGAACCTGCATTTTCCTCCACGAGGAATGCTACTACTACATCAACGAGTCAGGCCTTATGGAACAAAACATAAACAAACTCGACACCCTGAGCGAAGAGCTACACAACCGCCACGGGCAGAGTACTTCCTCCTTCGGATGGATACAGTCCCCACTAGCCTCCTGGCTGCTACCTTTAATAGGACCCATTGTCACCATTTGCCTAATCTTTCTCTTTGCCCCCTGTCTTTTACAGTTTCTCCAACGCCGCCTGCAGGAATTATCCAGAGTGACAGTAAACCAGATGCTTCTTCATCCCTACTCTCCTCTTCCAGTCACCCTCCACCAGCCGACTCCGGCCCAAAGCCCCTACTACGCCCCTCAAAAGCAGGAAGTAGCCAGAAAGACCGCGGCTCCCTAGTATCACTAAAAGGCCGGAATGTAAGGCTGGTGGCAGGTACCCCTCCCTCCCTAATGGAAAAAAGAAGAAGCCCCTCCTATCCCTCAATACCCACCCCAAAGCTGAAACAAATTCCTCACTCCTCGCACCTACATCTCCTGGCCGAAGCAGCTCGCATCCCCCAGTCCTAAGAACCTATATAAACCCACTCAGACTGCTGGGCAGCGCGGCCTCTCTGGTACCACTCCGTGGGTCCCCTGAGGCTCGCCCAGGTCCCTCTCTCTCCGGGACTCGTTACCCCCACCCGGGAGCGCTCCAATAAAGCCTCTTTACTATCCCTTTCTACTCTGCTCGTCTTTCTTTCTCTGGCGCCGGCTACTCCAAAGAAACCTTACAGTCTGAGCTGTGCTGGAAAGAGCAGGGGCTTCAACGCCTCACAACAGCCGAGCGGAGCCGCAGGCGTTGCTCCTGGTCTCTGGAACTGGAAACTGAGTCGGCGGAGGACAAGACGGACAGTGGGGGTCAAACTCTGAGCAGACGGCGGCACGGAGAGGGCAAACGATGTATCTGTTCAAGGTTGCTCCACCAGGAAGAGAGAGAGTCGACGCCACGCTGAAATCTACTAAGCTGCCCCGTCCTGCGTAAATACCCGGGCCAGCTTCACGGCTTCCGCACCCAAAGGGCCCCACGCTTGGGGTAACGATCTGCTGCTGCCATCTCGAAATTCATAATAATTGTTTAACGAGGGGCCCCAAGTTTTCATTTTGCCCTGGGCCCTGCAAATTATGTAGCCAGTCCTATAGGACTGTAATGCACAGGACTGTAGGACTGTAACAGCTTGATGCAAGAAAATGTCTACCTTGGATTCACATTCATCGGTCACTTGTACCCCCTGTCTGCACGCACGCTCTCACGTCCTCAGGGACACGCACTCGCAGGCGCAGACGGGGCTGCTTTGGGAGGCTCCACTGCTGAGGACTCCCAGGACCCCGAGCGAGGACGTGAGCAGAGAATCCCTTCCCGGCAGGCTCCCCGAGGCTCCCCTGCCACCCAGACGGTCCTGTTGGCCATTCTGCCACAACAGTGAATCTGCCACAAACATAACGATTAATTTGAAACATGTCATTGTGTAGGTATTAAAGGGTTGTACAGTAAAGAATTCGCCCCAGTTAGCAGCAACAACTGCTGCTTTCTGCTGCTTCCTCTCCTCTCCATGTGCAGACACAGAAACGAATTTCACATATTTGTAATCAGAACGCAAGAACGCTGTTACCTGTCCTTCTAGTTTGTCCGCTGGGTCCCTCGGACAAGCCTTCGACACTGCAGTCTTGTGCCCACAGTTCGTATTTCTAATGGCAATATCCTCTTCCATTGAGGTGATCTTGCATAATTAATTTTTAAATTATCCATCTGTGGACATGTATTTTCATTTATTACTTTAACAGACTTCAAAATGCCAACTCTATGCCATGCTTGACGGATGTTGCGTTGGAGACAGGAAGATGACACATGGCCCTGGCTCTCACAATTCTTCAGTAGAAACTAGAACTCAGGGAGCATCTTTATTTCTCCTTGTAGTTTAGTTCCTAAGGAGAGATTCCTTGAAGAGAGATTACGGGCTTAAAAAAAAAAAAAAAAAAAAAAAAAGCCAAGCACTTTAACAGCTTTAATTGCATGTTGTCAGATTGCTTTCCAATCCATAATCCCTCTAGCAATGCACAAACGTACCTGCTTCACTGAAACCTTGCCAAAATCTTGGTATTATTGTTTTAAAAACCCTCCTGGTGATTTAAGAGATGTAAAGTGGTACTGAATCGTTTTAATCTGCCTGTGGCTCCTTTGAGGCTCCACCCCAGTCTCACTCAGCTTATCCACCCCCTATACTTCCCTTTCCTACGCGGAGCGCCTCCTCCCCTTTTGTTTTATTCCTGTATTTTCTTTCACAGAAAATTGTGATGAGGATACTTGCAATTAAGCAGCTGAGATTGGTCACTAGAGACAGGCCAATCCCCTTGCAAGACGCTCGGTCACATGTCACACAAACAACGCTGCTCAAACTACAGAGGTTGGACTTGGAAACTCTCTGTCATACACTGTGTTCACCAGACCTCATACCGACTACCACTTCTTCCAGGTTTGGGCCCCTTCTTGTAAGGAAAAATACTCAATTCTCAACAACTTGTGGAAAACGCCTTTTATGATTTCATGGCCACTCACTCCCCTAGCTTCTTCGCTGCTGGCGTAAACAAGCTACCACTAAGATGGCAAAACTGTGTCGATAGTCTATGCACACACTTTGATTAATTGCACTGCTTCTTGTTTGAGACATAACAAACTATACTTTTGATTTGAAATCAGACATTTCATATTTAAAGACCTAGTATCATGTGCCTGCCACAAGCAATTTGAGGCACAAGCCCTGGACGTGGAAATTCCACGTTCCCATCCAGTCTGTCAACCACTCAGATGATTCACCTAGATCCATAAAATGTCAAACTGGAAGTGAAGAATTTCATCTTACCCCTTACCCTTTCGTTTTACCGATAAAGCGAATCCGGCACAGCCGGTCAGCGGGGCAGCTGGGACTGGAACAGGGTGGGACTTCCGCAGCCCTGCGCTGAGATCAGGCCCCGGGAACCGAGGTGCTGATGCCGGGTGGCAATGCTGGGCCGGCAGCCTGGGGAGGGGAGGTGGGAAATAACTGTATTATCCGCGTTGTTCCTGTATCAGGAGTGAGCCTTTGGTGCGAGGGATGTATTTTTAGCAGTGCGTTGGGTTTCACATAAATAGTACACGTCTTTAGAGGAGTCAGCTGCTACTGTTTCCACGCTCCCACCTTCGCACCTTGCTCAGAAGTGTAACAGCTGCCAGGGCAGAAGAGCTTCTTTCCTCCTCACGGCAACGTGAGGGGGCTCTGCCCACTCCCTCTGTGGCGTCCTTCTGTAGGTGCAGCCAGAGCGCCGGCACGAGCCTCTGTCCTCTCCATGCCGGAGGGGCGGTGAGTGTGGGCCACCCCCCCGGGACTCACATCTGCATGTGGAACAGGGAGCAAGGAAAGAAAAACGTCCTTGGAAAGCAAAGCCCTTGAGCCCAGCGGTCACCCCCTCGTCCAAGGCTGGGCTCCTTCCAGAAGCCGAGCTCTGCGGGAAGGGGAAGGGCTCTGGGACTTGGGCAGGGGCAGGGGGGAGGGGGGAGCCGGAGGTGCTCAGACGTCCTGGTCCTGCCATTGGGGTCATCACCCATCTCTGTCCTGACTGACCTCCAGGCCTCACGGGAGGAAGGCTGGCATGGAAATAAAAGGAGGATCGTGTGGGCTGCAGGCTCAGAACCAGGCATCTCAGAGGCTGACGCAGGAGTTTGCAAAAACACCACGACCTTTGTTCTTCCCGCTAGTTACTCTTTACCTGCCCTCTTGCTCCTCAGTGAAATGCGAGAAGCCAGAGGGGTCTGGGGGCTTGTTTGGGAGGACGGCAGAGAAGACGGGTTTGGGAAGCCCACGCCCTGCCCCGAGGGAGGCCCCCACAATAAGGGAGCAGTTGAGCCAGCGATGTCACATCCGGGACCCGTGGCAGCAGGAAAAGCTGTCGCTGGGACTGCGTGGAGACGGATGCGCAGGGACATTGCTGTTTATTCCTTTCTGCTTGCGGACCTTGTCAGGGGCCTTGGCGCCTGCTCTCTGTCCCCACGGGCCCTGCACCCGCAGCACACACAGGCGTGCACCCGGCACAGGAATGCGAGTGAGTGCGGTTCCCGAGAGGCCCGAGGCCCCCAACAGCCGCGACCTGTGTCAGGATGAGCCGATGGCGGAGACCCCAGAGAGAGCTGCCAGACACAGCTTTACCTTCACTGTCAAGAACAAAAATGAAAGTGGTGTTTTCTGGCCATCAGGAAACGTGTTCCCTCCCCTCACGGAGGGGGGGAGGAGCTGACGGCCCCACCTGCTGGTGTTCTTGGCTGTTCTACGAATTCTGAGGCAAAAGCGTGTTAACGGCCACGTTGCAAAGTCTGGTCCAAGTCTGCCATGTTCGGTCTCACGACGTAAACAAACGAGAAGTCCCACGGCAGGTGCGAGACGGCGGCTGTGCAGGTGAGGGTGTGGGGAGGTGCGGTGGGGGGGGGCAGCGTCAGCATCGCCTGAGCGAGCACTGCGCCTGGGCTTCTGGGGACCCTCGGTGGTGGGACGTGCCGGGAGCATGTGGTGCGGGGACAGACAGACCAGTGTTGTGACATTTGCCGACAGCCTGGCATTCGCTCACCTGGGGGGCTCCGTTCTGGGGCCCGGTGTGGTCCGAGGGCCGTTGCCAATCCCGGGGGCTGAGGAAGGTGACCAGGGCGGGAGCGGGACCGAAACCTACCTTGCAGGGCTCCTTTCAGAATCCAGGGGGTGCCTCGTTCAAGGACCTGTTGTTCAAGGTGCTGGTGATGCAGCTAGGACAAGTTACGGGCGGTGGCACAGAGGACGAACCGGGGACCGGCAGGGGATCCCCTGAGCAGCGAGACTGGGGAAAGAAATGAGAACCATCCACAGCGATGACAGGGAACAGCACTGAGTTCTCCACAGGGCCGGGAGTAGTGCCTCGTCCCTAAAAGAATGCTGGAATTGATTTGGAAACAAAATAACCTTTTCCAAATAACTTGCAGATCAAAGAAGAAATCAAAAGGTAAATTTAAAAGTATTTTGATCAGCCTGAGCAAGAGCGAGACCCCGTCTCTACTAAAAATACAAAGAAATTATCTGGACAACTAAAAATATATATAGAAAAAATTAGCTGGGCATGGTGGCACATGCCTGTAGTCCCAGCTACTCGGGAGGCTGAGGCAGGAGGATCACTTGAGCCCAGGAGTTTGAGGTTGCTGTGAGCTAGGCTGATGCCACGGCACTCACTCTAGCCAGGGCAACAGAGTGAGACTCTGTCTCAAAAAAAAAAAAAAAAAAAGAAAGAAAGAAAAAAATAAATAAATAAAAGTATTTTGAACTGAACAAAAGTGAAAACACAATGTATCAAAATTTGTAGCATGCTGCAAAAACAGGGCTGAGAGGAAATTTTATAGCACAAAACACCTATATTAGAAAAGAAGAAAGCTCTCAAATAAACTACTTTGCTTCCACCTTAAGAAGAAAAAAAAGTCAATAAACCCAAAGTAGAAGAAAGGAAATGATAAAAATCAGAGTAGAAATCAATGAAATAAAAAACAAAAACAATAGAGAAAATCAATGCAACCAAAGGCTGGTTTGTTAAAGGAGATAAATAAATTGAAAAATGTCCAGCCAGACTGATCAAGGGAAACAGGAAAACACCCCTAACGTCAACAGAGAGGTGCAAAGCCACTGCAGGTCACAGACATTAAAAGCACAGTGAGAAAATATTATGCACAACTTTGAATCCTTCCGTAAATCCTTGAGCATATTTAAAATAGCTGATAAAAAATACTTGTGTCTATTTCCATAATCTCAGTCATTTCTGGTTTACGTCTATTGACTTTTTAAATTTTCTTTCTCACGTTTTTCTGCTGCTTCACACCTCTAGAAATTTCTTATTGTGTGCTTAACACTGTACACATTGCGTGGTTCAGTATCTGGGCCGTGCGGGTGGCCTTCTGGAGGCTTGTCCTATAAGCTTGTTTAGGGCAATTCCAGAGAGCTCTTTCTCTAGGGTCACCTTGGCCCTGTTGCTGTCCCTTCCGAATGTCCCAGGAGTTCAGTGAGAACAGCCCACCACTGCTGGTCACAGTTTGAACATCTCCCGTGCCACCACTTGTTCAGGTTACGGTCACCCAGGGGTGGCTTTGTCCAGCCTTGGGGAGCGTCACTGACCCTGTGCTAGAGGGTGATCAGCCGAGACCCAAGGGACATGTTTGCGGATTTTTGGAACTTCTTTACCCGTATTGTTCCCTCCCTCCAGCACTCGGTCTGAGGCCGGCTGTCCAGGTGTCCCCTGACTCCACTCTCTGTCCCCTGAGTCAGCAGGGCTGCCGGGTTCCCTCCCCTCACTGTGGTCCAGAAGACGCCACCGGACAGAAAGCCAGGGTGACCCGAGCACCCCGTGTCTGCTGCTCTCCTTTCCGCTGTCACAGCCCCAAGTGTTCACGGCACCATGTCTGAAAGCAAGTACTTCATCCGCGCCGCACCCTGTGTTCAGTTTCCCAGATTCTCACTGCGGGAGCGCAGACCCAGCGCCGGCTCCCCCCACACGGCTGGAAGCAGATACTGCCTCACGCACATGTGCAGGTGTATTTATCAAAGTTTTCTGTATAATTTCCTTGGTGTCATGCATAGAAAAAGCCTTTACATTTACTTATACTTTCTGACAGTACCGTAATGGTTTCGTGTCTTTAACACTGAATTCCTGACGCCATGTGGAATTTATTTTGGCGAAAGATGTAAGCCATTAGTCTAGCTTTCCACAAATGGTCACCCAATCATGCGACCCAATTTACTAGATAATCCATCCTTTCCTGAGAGGCATGAAACACCTCCTTTATGTGCCTAAATTTACACGTAATTGCATCTATATCTTGACTCTATTTTGTTCAGGTAAATTGTCCATTGCTGAAGCAGTTTAGGAAGGTTGCTCTGAGTGCCGAAAACTGACCTGCAAATTAATCGTCCGCATGCCCTGTGGGAGGGAAGTTGGCCGGAACAGAAACCGGAGGCGAGGAACGCTGTGGACCCTCCCTCTGCGACTCATCCGTGTTCGGCACAGCGGGTCACTCAGCCCACGCACACAGTTCCTGCAGGAGCAAGATGGAAACAACCGCATTTCACTGTTTCTACTCTTAAAGCCCCGTATTCCAGCAGGACAGAGCTCTGTCCTTCCAAAATACACCTTCCTCTGCACACCCCGGTGTACGAGCCCGCAGTGTCTTCCCTGCCTGAAGTGGCTTTCCGGCTTCCTCCTCGTGGTGAGCTCTCATGCATCCTGCAAGCCACAGACACCAATGCCGTCTGCTCCTCACGCTTCTCCCGGATTCCCCGGAGTCACTTAACCCTCTCGCCTCCCGGCAGCACCTGCAGCTCACGGTGCTGTGGTTATTGGTTACACGTCTGTCTCCTGTGGATGACCGTGAACACCTGGGGATAGAAAGCGTGTTTTTCTCATCGTTCTCTGATCAGCAGGATGAGCGGCAGGTGCTGGGGAGGCGAGGGGTGCGTGGACAGGTGGGTGAACGGATGTGTGGGTGCCCGGCTGGGCCAACGGGTCGGCAATCGGCGTCCCACTGGGCCCCGGGGGAGCGCGCTCCGGACGAGGCTGTGCCTTTGTGGCTCAGTTCCCCACCCTCTTTTCTGCTTCCCAGTGACAGAATCCCAGTTCCAGAGCCCGTCTCTCTTGTGCAACTCCTGAGCCCTTGTGATAAATCCCTAAAAGTGTGTCTGAGTCCCACGAGCGACGCCCACTTCTCCCCAGCAGAGCTCCCTGCCTTCTCCGTGGGCTCCGCGGTCCTACTGCGGGCGTTTGTAACCGCAGGACACTCACGCTAACCCCGCGGTGAGGCACTCCCTGGCCTGCCGGGCTTTGGGGCTGGGACTGTCTGGTGGTTCTGACTGTTGGTTTCCGTCCTGGTCCTCACTTCCTCCTCCTGCCTTTCTGGGCTGGCCAGCCCGGACCTCAGTGACAGGAAGGGCAGCTAACACCTTGCTGAGTAATTAGTCATTACGAGCCAGATGCTTTGAATATGGATTTACATCTAATCATCTCACGACCCTGTGCTGTGCGGGTTCTTATTTCCGTTTACAGAAACCCGGAGAGGCTGGAACCTGCTCGAGCTCAAACACAGAGCGGCAGACTCAGCAATCAGGCTGTGTCTGGCTCTACATGCCGGGCCCCGCCCTCTCCCGCCAACCGCCTGGTTGCGGTTTCCTGGGCACTTCGCTGTCACATGATCAACACTGGCTGCGACATGCTGGACGGGACCAGTTTATTTAGATTTCCGGTGTAAATCCACACGCGTGGGTCTGTGGGCTGGTCACATGGGCTGTGGGCTGGTCAGAGTCGCAGGTCTTCCTCCAGGCCAGAGCCCGGCTCAAACGCTGCTCACAGCCCCGGGGATCCCCCAGACGTGCGTTCAGTCCTTGCCGTGCTGCTTGTAGACTGGAAGGTCTGGGAAGACTCGCGTCCTTGGTTTCGGGGTCTACACTAACGAACAGGCTAACTGGGGAGGTAATGAGCGACCCATAGGGACAGTCTGGCAGAAGCAAGCAGAGGCCAACATGGTCCACCCCGCACCCACCCAGGCCGCTGCCCGCCCGCCCCAGGGCAAACTCGGTCTGCAACGCGGACGAGCTCTGGAATCCGACCCGGGCTCGTGTTCACGGTACCTTCTGTTTTCCACGCTCTGACGCTGTGATATCGGGGCCCTGCTGACCTGGAGCAACTGCCCCTCCCGGGGTTAGCCGGTGCCTAGAGGCAGTAAAGACCTCACCTGCCAACGCACTTTTTAAATGCAAACCAGCCGACCCAGGTCCCGCACTGGGACCAACCCCTTTATCACCCTTTCATGCTGTGAGATTACGTGAAGTAGCCAAGCCTCGCCCCCCACCCTGCCCCGCCCCTCCGCACCCTCAGGACCCACAGCGAAGGCTCTTGCGCACGCCCCCCCCATCCTGACTGGCTCTGTGTGTCCCCAGGGGACCCCGTGCCCCCTTCTCCTGGGAACTGCCTTTTCCACGGCGGTCACCTCCTGAGCTGGTGGCCTTCCCGTATCTCAGATGTTCTGTCACTACCCTCTACTTCCCAACACGCTCTGCACCTAAGCCTGCAGATGCCAGCCCCGCGGTCTCGGACAAACCTCTCTGAGCCTCCGTTTCCTCGGCTACAAACACTGAGCGTTTCTCCCTCCTGAAGGTGCCGTGAGGATAAAGTAGTAGGTGGCCCGACACGTGCCAGGTGCTCACCACGAGTCAGTGCTGTCACTGTCGCCGTCGCAGCTGCGTGTTCCCTGCTCACCAAGCGCCCGGGCCGGGTGCACCGTGCAGTCCCGGTTTGGACAGTGACGAGTGGTGAACCTGATCACACGAACTGGGGACCTAGAACTCTGCAGAACTGTAGGTTTGTTCCGGCAAAACCTCTGTTCTCAGAAGCGCCTGGGAGTCTGGCGAGTGGGCCTGCGGGCAGCACACCAAGGCCCAAACCAGCCGGGGAGACTCCTGAGGAGACGCTGCTGAGTGGCTCCTGGAAGGCGGGTCACCGAGGCTGAGCCAGCGTGCGTGTGGGCGGCTGCAGACAGCGCAGTGGCCCAGGGCGTGCACTGCAGGACAGAGAGGGGCAGCAGAGGTGGGCAGGAGGCCTGTGTGTCAAATTTCAGGCCGTAGGGGCCAGACGAAAGAAACCTCAAATGCAACGTGCCCAAAACGGAGCCGCAGATACCGTTCCCCAGCCCAGAACTGTCCCGTCCAAAGTCTTCTCTAAGGAACAACACGCACCGTCACTGACCCTGTTTCTGAAGCCAAACGCGGGGACGGCAGGTTCAATGAACCTAACTCCCCCGCCGCCCTGCCCACCGGTGAGTCTAGCGGCTGCACCTACGAACACCACAAGTTCAGCTCCGCGGTCCCACCTGGTCCAGCCCACCGCCTGTCCCTGTGTCACCGCAACTCCCTCCTCGCCGACCTCGCTGTTCCCAGCCTGCCTCCCCATCTCTCTGTTCTCCGTGTTGCAGCTGAGCGAACCGTCTGCTATAAACCGGATCATGGATCACGTCACTTCCCTGCTTCCGACCTCCCAAAGGCTTCCAGGCATGTTTAAATAAACTCTCCCCTCCTCGCTGTGGCCTGCAAGGCCCTCCGTAGTCTAGTCCCCGTAGACCTCACTGATTTCTCCTCATGTCACGTTCCCTCACCTAGTTCACTAAGTTCAAGCCGCATTGGCCTTCCTGCTCTTCATTCTCACCACAGACCTTTGCACTGTGAGTTTCCTGGGCCGGAAACGCTCTTTCTCAGTTGTCCACATGCCACCTCCTCCAGGAAGTCTTCCCTGGCTGCCCTAGCTCAAGCAGTTCCTTTGCTCCTCTCCAAGCTGATCTCTCCCACAGGGTCTCCTTTCCTTTTCTGCGTCGCACCCATTGCTGATTGAAACTATTTCATGTATTTTCTCATTTGCTGTCTCAAGACAGCAGATGTAAGACTTTCATTGGTCCAACAAATACCTGGGAAGCATCTGGCACGTACAGAGCGTTGTTGGTTCTGGGGACACAGCAGGCAACTCTGTTTCAGCATCGACCCCTGCCCTGCATACTCTGGTTGGTAATAAATGTCAGTTAACTAAATAAACCAATGAATAAACCAAAGGGCAGGACAGAGGTTGAACCGGGAGGACGTACACAGGCCACACACGTGTTGCTGATGATAAAACTGAACTTACCAAGACAGCAGCAAAGGGCCGACCTGGACTGGCCGAGGCGTCCTGGTCTCACCGCACCGGCCCAGAGGCAACGGGCCAGGAGAGGCCCCTCCCTGGGGCTGCTGAAATTAGGCAAGAGCCGTTGAAATGTCTGGACAGGACTGTGCGTGCCCAGTGTGAAAATGCCACATGCGTTTCTTCTATTATTAGCAGGTGACCACTCGGCACTTGTCAGGCATAGTTTATTCAGTGTTTCCCTTGACACATGAAAGGAAACCGTATTTGCAATTAACCACACTTGCATTGCTGATTTCTAACAATAGTTTTGTGTCCAGGATTTAATGAATCTTCCAGGAACTTTTACGAGTCAAAGTCAATTTTAAGACAGCAAAGTGGCAGTGCTTGTCAGAGCCGTGTTCGAGGGCTGAAACGCAGCACCCGGTTCCAGCCAGAAACCAGGTGTTCTTCCTCTTGGCAGATGCTGATCTGTTTTTCAGGTGACGTGGTACCACTTCCGCATGGAGTCACCTGACCTCGGCCCTCCTTCCCATCACAAGGACTAGTGAAGACAGAAACCCAATCCAGGTGGAGCAAAACTTACTAATTCGGGCTAACTATGGAGAAAATCAGCAGGAGCTATGGCAAACCTGAATTCCAGAGCACTAGGACAGCACACGGTGTGCTGGTTTTTTAAAAAGTATTTTCAATAACATAAAGTAAGTAAACCTGGTATTGACTGCGAGCACCTGGGGGGAGGAAGCTAAGTCAATGGTGGATTAAAACGCCTCACAGTAGCATATCCATATTGATGTCTCCGCTGAGGGAGGAGAAACATTTTTCCTGCAAGATTCCTTATACATTATATTTTCTTCATTCATTTTTTTCAGAGCACGTAGGCAAAATTCAGTCTAGGTCCAGCCCAGCTAAATGCAAACGCTGGCTTTGTGGGTCTTAATAATATTGTACTGTAAGCTCTGACGGCATTCTCATACCCGACATCGTGTGTGACGCTGACGTGCTCCAGGACCTTGTCAGAGACTTCGTGCTGTGTTTGGGTGTTAAGATATTAATTGCTTTCTGCAGTGTGCTGTGACTCATGCTCGAAGCAATCTCTTTACTGACCGGAGGGGAAGCCGGTGGCATTTGTGAACCATGGAACGGATAGAAGGAGCCAGAGTGTTCTCTCTCCAGCATCCTCCGTGCTGAGGTTCCGCTCGCAGGACGTGCACTGGGGCTCCTGCTCGAGTCGGCCGCTCCGCATTTCTCCATAGCTGACGGATTCCTTCATGCACCGGGGAGGGGGAAAATTACGCTGATGTGCGCACACTAGAAAAGACAAACAGGCTAATGGAGCAGGATGACAAGCCCAGGAAACCAGGCAGCCTTGTGTCATGTCGCAGGGAAAAGATGGTCTCTGTAATAAACAGTGCTGGTCAAATGGGAGAGAAACATATCTGAACCCCTACTTCACCCCAGATACGAACACCCGTTCTAGGAGGAGCATGGCTTTAACTGTGAAAAATAACACAATAAAGCTTCCAGAAGAAAATATACAGCATCTTCATGACCTTAGAGTGTATAAGGATTTTTTAAATAGGACCAAATTCTCAATCATAATAGGAAAAATGCTAAATTTCTATATTAATATTAAGAACTTCCATTCATCAGAAAGACATCAAGTGTGTAAAAGATGCAACTCACAGAATAGAAAATAACGTTTGCAATACATATCTGACAAGGAACTCATTTCCATAACATATAAAGAATTTCTACGAATCAAGAAAAACACACACAGCTCAAAATGAAAGTGGGCAAAAATATAAACAAGCACTTCACAAAATAGGATATACAACTGTCCAATACACATCAAAAAAATAGCAAATCTCATTAGTCATCAGGGAAATGCAAATTAAAAACACAAGGAGATACCCAGCAGAATGGCTAAAATGAATGACAGACACTACCAGTTGTTGGGTGGGATGTGGAGAGACCGGAACCTTCCTCTGTGCTGCCGGTGCGAGCGCTTGTGCAGAACCACATTTGGAAAGTTACCGGCAGACTCTGCTCAGGCGGAGCACAAGCACATCTTGTGACCCAGCAGCCCTGCCCCTAAGGGTACACACAACAGAAATGCACACACGTGTGCACCGAAAGACATAGGAGAATATTCACAGCTCCAAGCCGGAAGCTGCCTGAATGTCCGTCCGTGTGGGGTGCAATGGATGAGTCGTAGCCTATTCACAGTGAGCAGTGAGATGAGAACAGGAAAACCACAGCCACACGGAACAGCTCGGATACACTCACAAAGGCCGTGCGGAGTGACAGCAGACAGCACAGAACGGGACATTTACGTAAAGCCCCAAAACAGGCAAAACTAACCAGCATGGTGGTTTCTCTTTGCAGAGTTTTGACTGGAAGGGGCACAAGGGAGGCTGTCAGGTGCTGGAATGTTCCGTGTTTCTGTTTCTTTTTTTCTGCTCTAAGTGCTGACTACATGGAGATTCCTATTTGTGAAAAACCATCAAGCTGGACATTTATCATTTGTGCACAAAACCCAACAGTTATGATTTATGCTTAAAAATAAAAATCTCACTGCAAGAATTTTATATTTTCCAGTTTATTGTTGATTATATTTGGAGAGGCAAATTTTACATGACAGCTTCAAACCAACCATTGTACATTAACCAAATTTTACACAAGCCATTTGAAAAAAGGTCTAAAAATGTGCTTCGTTATTGGTTTATATAACATTTATCAAGCACCAAGGCTGTGCTGAGAACAAACGTAGAAAGACACAGTCCTGCCTCCAGACACCCTTCCTGGGGCTCCCGCTCGTGAGGCTTCTCCTTGCAGTCCACTCGTTTACTCATAAGGCATAAATAAGGGGTTTTGTTGCATTTCTCATTGTTAATAAATATCTAATATCCTTTCCCCCAATTATAGCAATTACGCATATCTTTGCCTTTAAATACAAATTTCCATAGTACAATATGCAGTATATATTGATTTGGTATTCACACAATTGACAACAACACTCTTGCACGTTGGTTATATTAATAATATGAAGCATGTTGAATTTCAACATTCGCAAATTTTTACACCACTTAATGGAACCATTTGTTGTTGGCAGAGCTCTTAATGTTTTTAAAAAAACAAAACAAAATAAAAAGCAACAACAAACAAGGTGCCACTGCTGCTGTCTTAACAAATTGTAAACGAGACCAGCGCTGCCTTGATTCCGACGCGGGTCTCGGAACCGTGGCACAGACGCTCAGAGCAGTGGTCCTTAGCACATCTACAAACTAGCCTTGCAGGTGTCATCACACGGCCGCATGCCCTAAAATGCTAACAGGTATGATCAGCTAGTAACAGACGATGAGAGTAGGATGTACTGTATTTGCAGGTTGAAGACGGAAGTACTGGTGTGAAATGTCTGAAAACTGTGAGCCAGGATTTTTTTTTTTTTTTTTTTGCTTTTCTGCAAGGCTGTATTCAAAACAAATTCAGATTGAATTTAATGATTGGCTAGGGACATTTTATTCTAAAACAATCCCTTAAATAATAACATCTGATTGTTTATTTTTAAAATGCAAGAAAAGCAAAGGGAATTCTGATAGTGCAGTGATTTTAGACTCGGGCACAAGGACCTGTACTTTATGCAAAGTGTCAGGGCTCGGTGGCAGACGCCACCGGAACAGAAGTGGGTGAGTCGCCACACGGGGGCTCCCCGCAGGGGGGACGGGAGGCAAGTTCCCGAGGGAGGGACAGACGTCCCCCTCCCAGCCCGACTCCGTCTCGCTCCGCTCCGCGAGCCGAGGGCATGGAGGTGCTGGCGGAGTCCGGGGTCTCAGGAGGGCCGGGGCGAGCCTGGGGTCGGCGGCAAGAAAGGGCCCGACTGTGAACTTCACCTTCTGCAGATCCCGAGACGCGGCATCCGCGGGCGTCCAGGCGTCAGGGAGACCCGCGACCTCAGCGCCAGACTCGGTGCCATCAGGCTGAGGACGGCCCCTTCCAGAGAAAACCACGTCACCGCTGGCCTTCACCGTCCAGTCCCCCGGGGTACTACCAGGTCTGCGTGTTTCCATGATGTGACAATGACGTTGAGTTGAGTTTTAAGCTACCCTGGACTTAGGGCAAGACTGAATTTCCCTGACTACCTCTCCAGGTGTGAAAAGGGCAGAAGATTCCAGAGTCCCGTCACTTCCGTGGGTGGGGGGGGCCGACCCTTGTGCCCCTAGCAGCTAGGCACGTGGCCACACGGCCGGCTGGAACCGGCTCACCCAAGGGCAGTGGCGAAGGGGTTTGGTCCGGCCCCGCGAGCCTGTCTGTCAGCAGGAGGACTCGGTGTGAGACTTGACAAGAGTTTTCTCACCCCAGGCGAGCCTCTCCGCTCTTCCGCAAATCGCAGAGCGAGAGGCTGGGAACTCCCTACCGCCGATGCGGGGCAGGTCAGTAATCCGGGACAAAGGGGAGAATGGCGGGACCGGAACGTGGCAGAGAAGAGTCTGTTGGGTCGGGGGTGAGGTGGGAAGGCAGTTCTCAGGGTGGAAATCCAATATCCTCTTTGGGATGAAAGGAACAACCTTATTTAACGTGCCCAACCCAAAACAAAGCACCAAAAGACTACAATTCTGACGACGGACAGTAATATATATATGTAATTTTTTTCATGTTCAATTATAAATCCTCAGTTTTCCATACTAAGGCTTAAGTTTTCAGTCACCTAATTGAAAATCCGTAAATAAACATGACAATACAAATAGATAGCATGAAGACCTCTACAAGTAAAGGTTCACTACAGAAGAAAACAACATCCCTCATTTGTTAACGTCATAAAGTTTACTGACTAGTCCTTAAGGGTGGACAACAGAACTAGACACGGCAAGCCGAGCGTTATCTGGAATTTTTTAGAATGGAGGCTGGACTCCCACTGCTTTAAAAATTGAGCTGCTTCTCAGGCCTCTCCTGTAGGAATTTAGTATGTCATCCAGAGCGACTGTTCTTACAGTCAAAACTTTTTAAAATCCTACCTTGTTATAAAAAAAATTAAGGTAGCTAGTTTCTGTCAATCGTTTTTTCCTTTAACCTGTAACAACACGTTAGAATCCGGTGCTGACAAGAATTCTCCCTGTTTAGTTGTCCTCAAGCACCATTCGGCAGGTGGGAACCAAGGTCGAATTCTGACGAAGTTACAGCAGCTTCCTGCACAGCGGAGACTTTGCTTTCAAGGTATTTAACAGAGACGACAATAAATGAGCACTAGGTCCTTAGACAGACACGTGGATAGATAAATGGGTAAATAGGTAATATTTCTTGCACTGCTGGCAAGTATCCAAAACTCTGGAGTCGGTGCTGGGCTGGCTGAGGAGACCTCAGTGTGTTCATCCTGCTACGGAACAAGCTCGACACGGCTCTCCAGAGCCACCGACACGGCAGGTACGGGTGGTGCGTGGAATCCACGGTTCACAGGTACAGTGTCAAGGTTTAGCCATTGTCTCTACTCTTCAAGGCACAAGGATAAGTTCCAAACTCTTCAGCTCAGCTACGGGAAGCCGAGCATCTGGTGCCACCAGAGACAGAAACAGCCACGCGCCCAGCGGGAATGGGAGGTCCTCTGCAGTGGCCGCGACCTCACAGCATCAGCAAGTGGCACCCCCACACCTGGGGCTGGGGACAGGAAGGTCCTGGCCGGGACACCCGGCCCGTTGCAGTGGGAGCTCCGCGCCTGGTCTGCCAGCCGGCTCCGCGCACCCGGCACACAAAGCGTGAGGTCCGGGCCACTTCCATGGAGATCCGCAAGGACGCAGATGTTCTGTCGTGTTGGCGCGAAAGGGCGAGAGAGAAACGTCAGGAGCCCTTGGTAAAGGTCGGCAGAGAAGCGACATCCTCCATGAACACACGGCCGTCGCTTCCCCAGCAATGGTGTGCGAACAGCAAGGAAGAGAGAGCTCACCCGCTGTTCTCGCGCCGTCTCCCTCCGCCCCTCGCAGGGGCGTGTATTAACTACCTTCTGCATAGCCTGGGCCCCGCCATGAAACCTCACCAGAATGGAAGGAATCCAGTTCATCTTCCTCTTTTTTTTTTTTTTTGCTTGGAATATTCGATTTGCATTTACTGATAGTCCGTTACATTCCTTTGGTAGGAAAAGATATTGCACTGCTGAAAATGCATCGTGTGCCATAAAGTCACAGCTAACTCAGGTGGGTAGGCAGGTTTCCCAGCAGAGCGTTTTCTTTCGCAAGACCGCCGTCCGCACCTGCAGAGAAGCCGTCATTATTTCGTCTCTGTTTCGGCACCCGGTGGCCGCACCGCCGCGGTATTTTAAATGCAGAGGAAGATGTCGGTGGCCGTCGCCGGTCGCGTCGCGGGCTCAGGACTTCATGGTGCAGATGGGCACCACGATGACCAGGATGACAGTGCAGGCGGCCGCGGCGATCAGAGCCGCCATCTTGCAGACCTTGGCCCGTCGGAACTCAGCTTCTTTCCGTTTGAGTAACGAATCGTAGCCCGGGGTGTAAATATCCTCCATCCAATATTCTAAGTTGTTTGGGTTTAAAGATTCTTGTGTCTAAAAGTGAAGAGAAGACGTTAGACATACGGTGAATACTTGAAACCAGTCAAAGACACTCTGACAGTCGCCACTCCTGAGACCCAAGACTCGTCTGCCGCGGGGCTGGAGAGGACGGAGCCGCAGGACATGGCCCCACCGCCCACGCCACACGCAGCCTGCACTGCCCCTGTCACCAAAAAGGCCACGTTGGTTTTGACACAGGGAAACCCAGGGCCTTCTACCTGCAGGGCCAGGACACACAGGACTCCAGACTCCAAGGGCTTGGCCAGCCCCGCTGCGGGGAAACGAGGGAAGTCACTAGAAATATTCTCTCCCGACAGGCGCTAAGAACCGATGGGCTTGAAGCAAGGCCGCCATGTCACCCTGAGTCAGTTCTCTCTTCTCGGAAGAACTTCACTGAAAATCAAAGACCCCTCCAAGATCAGCAGCTCAAACAAAACATCAAATATTCCAACTTCAAACGTCTGTCTGAACAGGTCAGGCCACAGCTCAGGGCCACGCTCCCAGCCAGGCCTGCCGTGGTGACGACTCTGGACTCGGGGGCTCCCCAGGAAAGGTCCCCACGGACATTTGTTTCCTGGTCTCCCTGAGACTCATGAACGGTTTGCAGGAGAAACATCATATTTAACCCGCACGGCCTGTGAATCCCATTCCACATTGCTGGTTGGAATCTATCTCCACGAGGAAAGGCAACGTCCTCGTTTTATGGCAAACATCTAACAACGTGTCAGAACAACACACTGCAGTTCCAACTGAGGCCACCTGCATCTCTAAACACAAACAAAATACCCATTTCAAAGATTTTCTTAAGTTGTTTAATGCTCACAAACATGGACACATTAAAAATCACACATGTATACAAGCAGAGGCTCAAAAGGCAAATCCTTCAAAACTAACAACAAAAGCTTGGTTTACCGTGTTATTGGTGGAGCAGCGATGACTCTAACGCGTGCTAGCAGTTGTCCGCCTGCCCTTCCAGAGCCATCTCTGGTCTTCCCTGCCTGGCCCCCAGGACAGTGACCGCCATGAGCACGTCACAGGGGCTCCCTGTGGGCTCAGCCAGTGGGGTCAGGCGGAGACAGGCTGAGGTCTCATTTCTGCCGCTCGCTCCCTCTGGGCTGCAGTTTGGCCGCCACCGTCACCTCATGTCACTGCTCCCAGAGCCGCGGGTCTCAGAGTCACACAAACAGCTCCCTTCCCTTGGCCCTTCCCATCCAAGGACGGCCACCGGAGCTGGTCTCTGGGTGCTTCTCTGGCTCCTGGGGGCCCCTCACCCCTGCTAACACCACCGCCAGTCCCCTCCTTACCACGCCTGCATCACCCCTGTGCTGCGCCACCTGCCGCCCGAGGCCGGCACCCCGAGGGCACCCACGTGTCCTCAGCCTTGCTGCTCTCCCAGTGCCAGGAGTCTTCCGTGATAGCGCAGGGGCGGCCAGACCCGACCTGCCCCCTGTCCTTGTGCAGCCCTGGTACTAAGAATGGTTTTCTCAATTTTAAATAGTTGAAAAAAGGTCAAAAGAAGAAGAATATTTTGTGATGTACGAAAGTTACAAGGAGTGCAAATCTCAGTGTCCAGCAAAGAAGATTTATCAGAACACAGCCACGCCCCTTCAGACACAAATCGTCCACAGCTGCCTTCGAGCGGCAACAGCAGACGGAGCAGTCGTGGCAGACCGTGGGGCCCAGGGGCCTGGAACACTCACTGGCCTGGAGCACTCACTGCCTGGAGCACTCACTGCCTGGCCTGGAGCACTCACCACCTGGCCTGGAGCACTCACTGCCTGGCCTGGAGCACTCACCGCCTGGCCTGGAGCACTCACCACCTGGCCTGGAGCACTCACCGCCTGGCCTGGAGCACTCACCACCTGGCCTGGAGCACTCACTGCCTGGAGCACTCACCGTCTGGCCTGGAGCACTCACCACCTGGCCTGGAGCACTCACTGCCTGGAGCACTCACCGTCTGGCCTGGAGCACTCACCACCTGGCCTGGAGCACTCACCACCTGGCCTGGAGCACTCACTGGCCTGGAGCACTCACCGTCTGGCCTGGAGCACTCACCACCTGGCCTGGAGCACTCACTGGCCTGGAGCACTCACTGCCTGGAGCACTCACCGTCTGGCCTGGAGCACTCACCACCTGGCCTGGAGCACTCACTGCCTGGAGCACTCACCGTCTGACCTGGAGCACTCACCACCTGGCCTGGAGCACTCACTGCCTGGAGCACTCACCGTCTGGCCTGGAGCACTCACCACCTGGCCTGGAGCACTCACTGCCTGGAGCACTCACTGGCCTGGAGCACTCATTGTCTGGCCTGGAGCACCCACTACCTGGCCCTTTACAGAACAAATCTGCCGGCCGCTGTCCCAGTACCTGCCATTCCACGTGGCACAGTGGAAAGAGGAGGAGAACTAGGGGGTCGCTAAAAGTCTCCAGTTCTCTTCCTCACTGAGGAATCATGTTTAAAGACTGGTGTTGAATTTTCCGAGTTACCTGGAGGGGTAGAAGGTATTGGCCACTCGAAACACCCGTCATGGAAACAAAGACATTCTCAACATGGAAAAGCCCTTAGCGTGCCGGGTGCTCAGTCCAACCCTTCAGCCTTTGCAAGAAACTCCTGCTCCGGCATCCTCTGCGGGGGGCCCAGGAGCCTCCCCTGCGCTGCCCGGGCAGTTGTGCTGCTGCCCAGCTCTGGCTGTTAGAACGGACGTCTGTCCTTCTGCCCAAACCACAGCCCCCCCACAAAGCTCGGCCCGTTGGGGCCAGTCTGCTGTCCTTGGCGTGAAAGCTCTTCAGCAACTTGTGGACACTCAGGAAGTGACAGGTGGACTCAAGCCGGGCACGCGTGGCTGGAAGACGGTGGCAGGACGGATGACGTGCCCCGAAGGCTGCCAGCCGCGCTCTCTGCCCAGCACCCTGAAACAGCCAGTCTCCTGCCTGGTCTCCAGGGCTGGCCCAGGAGGTAGACGGTGGTAAAGGACACATCAGATTCCGTGCTCTTCCCCGGCTCAGACAGGAGGATACTGGCTTCCTTTCATAGCTGTAAACACTTGATTGTGGGCTGGGATTCAGCCAGTGAAATAAACTATTTTAATTAGTTTTTTCAATAACTGCAAGCTCTAATGGCACCAGGTAGCAGAGAGGTAATACTGAGGTTTCAGGGGACACGGGTGAGTGTGTGCAGTTATTAATCAGGGTGACAGACACTGGAAATGGAACCAGGGCCCGCACCTTCGCCTACGCCCCCACACGGGCACCACTGAAGGTGAGTCTGCATCTAGACACCAAGGGACCCCAAGAAGCTTGTCCGGACACTGAAGGTGCCTGAAGATGGTCCCCGAGTCCCTGCAAAGAGATGAGCGCAAACCAGGCGGTGCCTGTCTGGCCTCCCCTGGCCCCGCGCTCGCTCTGTGCACGGCAAACACGGCAAACGCCCGCACACGGCCACTGAGCTGCTTCCTCGCAATTTTGTGCAACTGGATACACGTCCCTTTGCATTTTCAAACAACGTCACCTAAAGCTCTGTAACCCCAAAATCTATTTTTATTTCATTTTTTATAATTTTGTCTCTATGATTATAAACCTTGGCACATTAAAACCACATATATCGATAGGAGCAAAACCCCCAGCTCCCTCCCCCTAAACTTTAAAAAGATGTTTCTTAGTCCGTGAGTCATTCCATGAATCTCATTCTCAAGGTCATTCCATGGGGCTGGCGAAATACGGACCATTCTGCCGGTCAAGCCATTCGCTCCTGTATCTAGTGCCGGGTCAGCGTGTCACCCCATGGCAAGGCTGCGCAGGGACCCACTGGGGGCAGAATCAAAGCCTGGTCCAGCCTGCAGGACGGTGACGGCAGGGGAGTGGCCTGAGAGGACCGGGGCCTGCAGTACACACGGGGATGTGACACGCGTGAGGGAGGCGTGAGGAGGGGCTCAGGGCTGGCCGTCCCTGCCGCACCCACGACCCCCCGTCAGAGCTGCCCCTCCCACAATAGCTGCCATTTCAGGCCCCAGGTAACGAATGGCACCGAAACCATTGCCTGCCACGTGGAGCCACCAAACTCCTATCAAAGGAAACTGAGACAGAAGGGAAAGAGCAGGAGACTTACCGTCACTGGTCCAGGGCGAGTCCAGACTTGTTTGACCTGGGGCGAGTTACCGCACTTCCCAGGGCATCGACTTGCAGACTGAACATGGTCACAACCGTTCCTGCCTCGCCAGCCACCCGCCTGCGCCCCAGAGGCCGCGGTGCAAAGCCGGGCGTCCCTGGCCGGTGCCAGCACCACCCACCAGCCCGCAAGGGCCTCCTTTCTCAGCGGGAGCTCAGCGCCAGGCACCTTAATTACACTATTTTCAATTCTCGCAGTGGCTCTGTGAGCTCGATGTCATGCCCACCTCACAGGGGCAGGGCCGGGACCTCAAACAGGCAAAGCCCTGGGTCAGAGCCCAGAGCCACCAGAATCCCACGGCCTGTCTCTGCCCACGCTGCACCTCCCGCTGTCCTAGAGAAAGGCCATTTCAGGGGAGCCCTGACACAGTGACCCCGCGGGCGGCTCCCGCCACCTGTGCATCCCATGCGTGGTCGTTCTGGGGCCGGGCTGCCCACGGCAGGGGGGGACAGGGAGCCTCCCTTGCTCCTGCCGTGACGGGGAGACAGAGCTACTCGGAGCTGCCCACCAAAATAAGAGTGTGGCCAAAACCCAGCCCTGCCTGTGGGTGAACAGAAAACACGCCCTCCAGCCACGCCTGCATTCCCAGAGCTTCCAGGGACGGCTCTTACCTGGGGCTGCTCCGTATGGAAACATAGTCCATAGCTCGGCTGCCACAAACATGCTTATCCCACGTGCTACACATGGAAGGAGAAATCAGCTTGTGTTTCATTGAACAGTTCGGCTCAGGTCTTGTGAGCAAATAATAGAATCTGCACTTGGTACAGAGTCTTAAATGCATCGTTAGCAAATCAGATGGCCAGGAAATAAATAAGTAAATAAGTAAGCAGAGCATTCCCACTGCTCAATGTCTGCAAATAGGCAAAACCACAATCCCCTGGTTAAGAGTCTCTTCTGCTCTCTGATTGATTAAAGTCTAAAATTCCGCGGTGGGGACCCCGGGACTTGAAGGGTGGGGGAGGGGCTGGTCTGCGGTGACCCGTCCCCGCGTTTGCCCGGGCGCGGCTGGGCCCCCCCGGGACAGCGAGAGGCTCACCTGCAGGTCCAGGGCTGTCAGCTTGCCCTTGTCGCCCGCGTTGCGCGCGTACTCCTCCACGGTCCAGGACGGCTGGCCCCGCTTCACCTCGGCCAGCTCCGTCAGCCGCATGTCCGTGTACAGGGGGTTGCTCTTCATGTGGGCCGGGAGGGAGGCGGGGCAGGGGTGCGGGCTGAACACCTGCTCCACCAGGAAGTCCTTGGGCTGCTTGGGCAGTCGGTGCTGCGGGGCGAGGTCGTACTGCCTGTCGGCCTGCAGAGGGGCACAGAGAAGTCCTCGCAAGTGACACAGCTGCCATCGACGTCACAGGGCCGCTGGGCAGCCGGCAGCTTTCTGTCACTGGGCCCTATAGACATGCAGGTAGCAACACGCAGTTATTTCCAAACAGAAGGTATGGAAACACACCCCTATTGGGGAAATTCTCTAAGGAAAGCTTGTGGTCGCAACGGTACTAATATGAGCTCACATTTCTGCCCCGGGAAGAGGTTCTTTGGCCTAATCCTTCCTTACGCCGTCCCTGCCGTGCTGGGCTCCCATTGCACAGGCGGGGAAGTGGAGCCAGGAAGACTCAGGGAGCCGCTCAGGGCCCAGCCGGGAGGGCTGACCCGGGAGTCAAACCCCCACCCAGACAGGGGGTCTCTGCTTAACTGCTGACCCTGACACCCCCTTTCTTTGGCTGCTACACGCCTGGCACCGGTGGACAGGAGACAGGGGCCCTCCCCCAAGGAGCCGGCTGCAAGCCCGGATGCCGCCTGCTTCTCTAGAGAGAAAGACGCCAAGCCAGGGAGCAGCTGCTGGGACCTCCCCAGGTAGCACCTGGCCCTCTCAGAGTCACCCGCACGGCCTTCAAGATAAGGGGCAGTTGGGGCCACCGTGTGGGACATAGATGGCTGTCACCTGGCACATGGGGCAATCCGTGTGTCCTCAGTCCTTGAGATGGGTCCCAAGGGACTCTGTCCCCAGTGAGCCTGTTCTAATGGGGGTCTTTGGAGACCCTCTAACTTCAGGCTCTCAGATGTCCATACCGATGGCACTTCCTCCAGGAAGTGCGTTGACCCACGAGGACGGGGTCGGTGCCCAGGTCTGTGGGCTCTTGGGACCCTGTGCAGACCCATCAGCCAGCACGGGCCACACCGCATGGCCGCCTGTCTGCCATTCCGGCTCCTGTGCTGAACCGTGGGGCCCCCCAGGCAGGGGCTGCCCGGCCACCTTCTAACACTCTGCTCCAGCAAAACGGTCCCACCAAGCAGAAAACCTCCATCTGTGCTCATCGAAGGGACAGAAACCAGTGACACGAGGTCATATATGTGAAACAGAGAGCAAAACAATTTGGTATGTGAGTGACACCAGGAGAAAAAGAAGGGCGTGAGTCCAGGTTCATGCACATAAGGGGGGAGCGTGACCTCAGGTGTCACGAGAGGAGAGTCAATGTGTGAGAGGGGGACATGCACACGTGAGCATGCATGTGCTGTGCATGTGCATGGAGCCTGGGCACACCTGCCCACCTGTCAGCAAGCCCTGCCTGCCAACATGACATTCAGCTGTTCCGAACGCCCCGGCCGCTGACACTGACGCGGAGAATGCAGCGAGCCCTGCCAGACCCACGCGAGGAAACGAGATTCCCGCTTGTTTCCTAACTCGGCAAAGCCAAGCGCCTTCTCAGAGGATTCGCTGATTCTGTCTGCCGTGCCCACCGTCTGCGGGGCTCGCACCCCGCCGGGGAGGGGACAGGGTGACAGCCACTGCCGGCGTAGTCACAACTAACCCAGGGCTGACGGTGCATCCACTGCTCAGGGCTGGCCACGCAGCACCTTCTCTCACCTTCTCGTGAGCACTGAGGTCACAGCTGTCATTGTCCCCAGCGTGGATATGAAAACTCAGGTCAGAGAGCTGACAGACTGACCCACTGTCGACACGAGTGAGTGGCAGGGCCAGGATGTGAATCTGTTCTCACTCTAAGACGGGAAGTTAATCACTGCCCACGGCTGCTCTGACACTGAGGAGCCCGGGTGCTGACTGGGCAGACGGTATTTATGTGTATATATATATGTATATATATATATATATATATTTTTTTTTTTTTTTAATAAAAGTTGGCCGGGCGCAGTGGCTCACGCCTGTAATCCTAGCACTCTGGGAGGCCGAGGCGGGCGGATTGTTTGAGCTCAGGAGTTTGAGACCAGCCTGAGCAAGAGCGAGACCCTGTCTCTACTAAAAATAGAAAGAAATTATATGGACAGCTAAAAATATATACAGAAAAATTAGCCGGGCGTGGTGGCACATGCCTGTAGTCCCAGCTACTCGGGAGGCTGAGGCAGGAGGATCACTTGAGCCCAGGAGTCTGAGGTTGCTGTGAGCTAGGCTGACGCCACGGCACTCTAGCCCGCACGACAGAGTGAGATTCTGTCTCAAAAAAATAAACAAATAAATAAACGTTTGTGTCCAGTACCTCCGAACAAAGAGCACTACAGGCAGATCAGCAATAATCCCCAAGAGAGACCCCAGAGACGTGTGAATTCAGAGGCCCTGAGGGGGACACAGGACTTAGGTCAGTGCAGAGGAGGGGCCCAGACGGTCTTGGTGGAAGAATCGTGAAGGAATTGACGGTGGAATAGGGTCTGGCCATAACAGATGCTCAGCCAGTATCACCGAATGAGCGACTGGATGCGTCACCGTAGCTACTGACGTCTCGAGGGAAGACAGGCGGACCTGTCAAGGCAGAGCAGGACCCAGTCGGGGTGCCCAGCGCCTTCCGTGTGGGGAGCGCCACGTGACACCCACGGGGCCTTGAAGGCCTGGCCAAGAAGGTCGGAACTCTCTGCTGTGCAAAGGGGCCCCGGGAAGAGTTGAGACTAGGAGGCTCTGCAGACTCACGGAGAGCAGTTTCAGGAAGGCGAGTGCAGCAGTGGCCCGTGAGGTGACAGGGACGGTGGCCGGTGGCCCAAACATCCCAGGTGGTACGTCCTGAGAGCCTGGACTTGCAGGATAAACCCACAGGGTCTAGGAGCCACCCTGGACAGGAGGGAGCCAAGAGGGACGTGGAGGCCAGAGGGGCCTCTTCAGCGGGGGATTGCTGGAAGGGCAGCCCCTCGGCCACGTGTGGAAACCGTGGGAAGGAGCAGAGAAGTCTGGGGCAGACACGTGGGTTTTGACACGTAGGCAAGACTTTCAGGGGGACTAACCTTCAGCAGTCGTGCTGTGGGACCCAAGTTCAGAAGGTGGGCCTGGCCCGGTCACCACCACGGGAATCCTCAGCCCGGAGGTACGAGAGCCACAGGCCAGGAGGGAGAAATGGGGTCACAGGAAGGGACAAGATAAGGAGGGCTTGTCGCCAGGCATTTCAAGTGGCTGTGACTTAAGCTTGCGACACTTCTGCTGGTTGTGTGAGGCTTTGACACTTTGCAGAGTGTAGGCACCGTCAGTTCAGTGTGACCTGGTGTCTCTGCAGACGCAGCCACCGATCTGAGTCCTCTAATCAATACCTGAGACCCAGGGCTCCGGACACCTGGCCAGACCCCAGCAGCTGAGAGACAACAACCATGGGGCCAGAGGCCGGGGACCCTACAGAGCATTTTGTCAGGGTGGCGGCAGGTGCCAGAGTGGCTCTACGCCAAAACCACGCGCTGTAAGTGGCTGCAGGACACGGTGGTGCAAGCCCAGGTGCCGGAGCTTTCTTTGGGTCAGAGAAAACATGGCTTCTTTTCTTTTCCCTCCCACTTTGAACCCAAAACTTTCTTAGAACCCGGTTTTCCAAGCGTTTTCTTCCCAGCACCACGTGAGGAACTCGGCCTCCTTCTCTGGCTTTGTGGTTTGTGTGGCCCACACCACTGTCACCCTCCCTCTGACAGCCCTGACCTTGGGGACCTCAGATGGCCCCGTCGCCTGTCCGGTGACCTTTAGACACAGGGAAGGGACCGCAGACAAGCCACAGACTGACACCACCTCGCCTGGCCAGGACGGGCCCCCTGCAGCCGTGTGGAACGGACAGGAGCAGCCACAGTGCCGGGGAAACAAACCATCCTGCTACAAGGGACACGAGAAAGACAGAGTTTGAGTGTGTGGTTCTAGAACTGATGAGGTGACATCTGCTACAACCATGCAAGTCACTCGCGCTCCCATGAAAAGAGCACACAACACACGAGGGTGTAGGGAAAAACTAAAAACGAAAGGAAAACACCACAGCAAGAATTGCTGCCTTTGTTAGTAGAACCACAAACAATTTCCTCGTTTATCTTCTTTTCTTACTAATCATCGATTTATCTTATAACGGAAAAGACACACTTTTGCAGAGGATCGCCATGCACCCAGTGCGGTGCACCAGAGGGGCACGGGGACAGCACCCTCAACCCGTTCCCCTGCCTGCCTGGCCTGCGCCTGCCTGTCAGAGAGGACAGGGCGACGTCCCCGCTGGGCCGCCTGCTGGACACATGCCCTTCTAGGGCAGTCTGCTCTCCCGCCACCCGGGCAGTGCGTCCCTGCTCCCGCGCCCAGCACGTGCTCCCGGCTGATGGCAGCTCCGCCGAGCGCAGCCCGCCCGTGTCCTGTCCCCCAGCGTGGAGAGCCCGCCACGTCTACAAGGGCACCTGGCACCCAGGCCGGGCTTCTTTCCTGTTTAATGCAACGTTCAAGGCTCTGCAACGCGCCAGGGCTGCAGCGAGGCCGGCGCCCAGCTATGCGAACCGAAACGCGAATTACCTCTTTGGGTTTCCGCGGCCAGTCCTTGTCGTCCGCGGGGCCCGCGCCCTTGACCTCCTCGCCGAGGCCCGCGCGGCCGGCGTAGGGGACGGTGCGCCAGTCCCGGGGCGAGTTGGAGGTGCTGGCGATTTTGGACTCCGTGGCGCTGTTCTCCTCCGTCAGGGACCGGGACGACGGCCGGGCGAAGAGGCTCTTCTTCAGGGCCTTGACCCGCAGGCTCGCGCTGTTGCTGCCGCTGGCGTCGGAGCAGCCCCAGTCGCCGCCGTCCAGCCGGGGCCCGCGGGAGCCGTGCGCGCGGCAGGGCTGGGGCGACGCGCTGTCGTCGGACTCGGCCTCGCTGGCGGAGGAGCTCGGGTCGGCCTGCGCGCGCCCCTTGTCCGGCTGCTGCATCTGCTGGTCCAGCTGGCTCAGCCTGCCCAGCACCTGCGAGATGTCCTCGCGCACGCCCGACAGCGACTCCAGCTTCCTCTCGATCTCGCCGATCCTGAGCACCAGCCGGCGCACGCTGGTCTTCAGCTCCTCCTCCGCGTGCCGGCTGCCCTTCTCACCCTTGCCGCCGGGGACCCCGCCAGAGAGCGTGCTCACGTTGTGCTCCGGGGAACTGTCGCAGTCCGACTTGTGAAGCTGGGACAGGGACCCCGTGCTGTTGTAGCAGGACGACTGCATCACGCCCGTGGAGCCACTGATGCTCATGTCGTCAAGAAACCGGAAGATGTCGCTGATGTCGTCGCTGACGATCTCCGAGTCGTCGTCCGAGTGCTTCAGGGCGCGCCTGTCGCCGTACTTGCCCTGCGCGGGCGCGCACAGGTCCCTGCACGTCCTGGGCTCCGTCTGGGTCCCCACGCTGCTGGTGTCCGAGCTGAGCTGCCCGCCCGCGCAGCCGATGCTCTTGTCTTTGAACTTCTTGACGGGTTCGTGCTTCTCCAGGTCGACCGGGGACGAGATGTCTGTAGCTCTGAGCCCGTTTGGCTTCGCCGCGTAGCCGACGGGCAGCAGCGGCTGCGGGTCCGCGAGGTACGCGGGGCGCCTGTCGGGGCCCGGGAAGCTGGGGCTCTGGCCACCGGGGCTTGGGTAGCGGAGCTTCTCCTCCGAGGGGTCCCTGTTGAAAAAGGACCGCTCGAAGTCGGGGACCTCCTCCGTGTTGAGGCTCCAGCTCTTGGCGGGCCAGGCCGTCTGCTTGCTGGGCCGCCCCGCGCAGCGCCGGGGCTCCTGGCTGCCCAGCACGGGGCTGGGTCCGAAGTACGTGGACGCCTGGAGGTCGTCGAGGCTCTCGTGCTTCGCCCGCCTCCTGTCGGGGGCCAGGAAGTAGCCGGGGCTCAGGTGCTGGCTGTGCTGGGGCATCTCGAAGCTGTGGTTGAAGAAGGGGGGCTTGCGGGGCTCCTTGCGGCCCGGGGGCTCCCCGCGCTCGCCCTCGGCCTGGCTGGCGGGGCCGGCCGCCCCGGGGGACACGGCCATGAGGTTGTGAAAGTCCTCCTTGAAGATGCTCCTCTTCCGGACACAGGACGGGACGGCGAACGGCTCCTCGCCGGAAACGAAGCCGTCCCCGAGGCCCTGGGCGGGCAGGGAGTCCTGGTCCGAGCCGGCCTCGGCCCCCGCGCTCATGGGGAAGTAGGTCCTCTGCATCTCGCAGGCCGGGGGCCCGGCGGCCGCGTAGGGGCCCGGGGGCTGCAGCCGGTCCAGCGAGGACGCGCGGCTCTTCGCGCCGTCGCCGACGCCCAGCAAGAAGCCGGGCTCGCAGGCGGGGACGAACTGCGGCCGGTCCCTGCCGTCCACCTGCCGGCACCGCGGCGGCTGCCGCGCGGCGCAGCCCCTGCTGAAGGGCCTGGCGCCCGGCTCGCGGCCCAGGGGCTCGCACGCCCCGTCGCAGGCCTCGGGGTCCGGCGCGCGCACCGTGGCGCGGCCCGCGGGCGGCTTCTCCCTGGCGGCGGCCCCGCTCATCTGGAGCAGGTTGAACATCGTCACGATGTCCGCCGCCACCAGGAGCTTCTTGGACTGCTGGCTGCCCGCGCTGCATTGCGTCTTGTCCTTGAAGAGCGCGGCCGGGAAGCCGGGGTCCAGGCAGGCCGTGTGGAAGAGCGCGCTCCGCAGCCGGGCGAGCTGCGGCAGGTCCAGCCGCGCGCACAGCGACTTGCACAGGTCCTGGTACGAGGCCGCGCCGGGCCCGCCGTCCAGCTCCTCCAGGAGCCTGGCCAGGAGCAGCGCCGCCTCCGGGCCGGCCTCCATGACTACTCCGGGACTCCGCGTCTACGGTGACAACATCGAAAAAGAGAGGGGAGAGGGTTATTAACACCCAGGGGAGTTTAAGTCATGCTTATAACGAACCACATTACAAATACAAGGAAGAGCCTTAATGATTAGAAATGCATTAAGGGCGTTGAAAATATTCATAACATTCGACCTAGCAATTCTCTTCCCGGGAATCTACCTTAAAGCAATGACCAACGACAATGAGTGTGCATGAAGACGTTCACTGCCATGGTGTTTATAATAGTGAAATGAAACAAGTATCCAAGTAATGGGAGAATACATAAATAAAACACGGTATGATAGTGAAGTTTTATAGATATTAAAATTACATGCATGCATATCTTATAGTGGAATGCTATTCCTGAGAAGAAACAATGAATTAGGACTCTGGGCAAGACATGAATGGCTCTCTGTGCAGCTAGCGTCCGTGAGCGAAGGAACCCAGTGTCCCTGCGACACCAGTCAGTGACTCTTTGGAAAACAGACCTGTGGCTGCAGGAGCTGGATGTGTGGGGAGGGGTGACCATGAAGGCGCCCAGAGAAATTTTCTGAAAAGGTGGAATTATTCTACATCGCAGTGGTGGTGTTTACATGACTGTATGCATTTGTCAAACTCAGAACTGTACACTAAAAAGTGTGAGTTGGCCAGTGCAGTGGCTCACGCCTGTAATCCCAGCACTCTGGGAGGCCGAGGCAGGCAGATGGTTTGAGCTCAGGAGTTTGAAACCAGCTTCAGCAGGAGCGAGACCCCATCTCTACTAAAAAAAAAATAGAAAGAAATTAGCTGGACAACTAAAAATATATATAGAAAACATTAGCCAGGCACAGTGGTGCATGCCTGTAGTCCCAGCTACTCGGGAGGCTGAGGCAGGAGGATCGCTTGAGCCCAAGTGTTGGAGGTTGCTGTGAACTAGGCTGACACCATGGCACTCTAGCCCGGGTGACAGAGCAAGACTCTGTCTCAAAAAGAAAAATTTAAAAAAAGGGTGAGTTTCACTGTATGTAAATGATTTATCACTTACATAATGAAGAGTTTTCACAACAAAAGAAAACTATGATACAATATTGAGTGAAAAATATGAAAATAAATCTGTGTAAGATCTTAATGATATAAAATTATAAATTTTTGGAAACAAAAATGAAACAAAATAATGTACACTAAAATGTTAGTAGTGGTTACATTTGTATTGTAAATATGGATTTTTTTTCTGAATTGGCAATCTCTTTTCCCCAATGTTGTATTACGCAAATTTTTGAATATACAGCAAAGTTGTATATTAAGTCACTATAGAAAGATTTTATAGTGAACGCCCATATCCCCACCATCTGGAGTCTATCGTTAACATTTTACTTCATTTGCTTTGTCACATACCTACCCGTGCGTTCGTCAGCAAGCTGCCCGATCTTCTGACGCAGTCATAGTAAATGCAGACATCTGTGCCTCCCCTAAATAGCATTCACCCAAACTCAATAATTGTACACAGATTTTCTTAAATATAAAATTTACATACAATGAAGTGCACAGCTCTTAGGTGTGCCTTGGCTGAAGTTCCGACAAGCACGTATGCCTGTGTAGTAACCAAAACCCCTAGAAAGATCCAGAACGTTCCCATTGCCCCAGAAGTTCCCTTGTGCCCTTTCCTGTCCAGCCACTGTTCTTCCTCTCTATAGGTTATTTTCCTTTTTTCTGTATCATTTCCCATCTTTTCTACAATTCCCACAGTGGGCACAGGTTATTTTGTCATCACCAAACAATAATAAAGCTCACTTTGAAATGGAAAGAAAAAGCTATGTCTGCTGATCTGAGGTGAGAAAATTAAAAACGACAAACCAAACGTTTAACAAGATTTCATAAGAAAAGGTGAAGCCCCTCGTGGGTCAGCGTGGGGGACACAGGCTCTGAGATTTGTGAGGACACGTCAGATTACACAATGTGTCTGCTTCTCACACGATACTTAGAAAAGGTATTTTGATAATTGACTTATTGATTTTAAAGTTAAGTCAGGTGCTGGGTGCGGTGGCTCATGCCTGTAATCCCAGCACTCTGGGAGGCCGAGGCGAGTGGATCGTTTGAGGTTAGGAGTTTGAGACCAGCCTGAGCAAGAGTGAGACCTGTCTCTACAAAAAGTAGAAAAATTATCCAGGTGTGGTGGTGCACACCTGTGGTCCCAGCTACTCGGGAGGCCGAGGCAGGAGGATTGCTTGAGCCCAGGAGTTTGAGGTTGCTGTGAGCTAGGCTTACGCCACGGCACTCTAGCCCGGGCAACAGAGTGAGACTTTGTCTCAAAAAAAAAAAAGGAAAGAAAGAAAGAAAGAGTTAACGCAGTCTACCAAGGTCCAGCCCCTGTTCTAGGAGAACCGGATATTGTCTTTGGATTAAATTTTAGCCTTGAGGTGACGGGCTCTGTCCCCTGAGGCAGCCGCTCCCAGTGGGCTGCCGTAACCACCAGCCTTGCTTCCCCCGAGAATGTCTGCAGGGCCCGGCAGGCACCAGCCGTTTGCCTTTTCTCGTGTGGAAAAGCGGAAAAAGCCTTCGCAGCTCTGTTCATGCCCAGAGTAAGTCCCGGGACACCCCCTTCTCCTCACGCAGCGCCCGCGCCCTGCCCGGCCTTGGCACCGTGTGGCCGGAGTGTTCTGGGTCAGGATGTTCCCGCTTGCGATGGCAGGACAGCCTGGCACGCCTGGGCTTCGAGTGAACAAACGGGCATCGAAGTCGGAGCAGAGGACAGATGGACGTGATTTAGGGAGCAGCAGCGACTCATGCAGGTCGTGTGTCATACTCGGGTGGCACAAATCACTTCCGTAGATTCCCTTTTCTCTAATCCTTGATAACAACCTTGCGAGGTTGCACTGTTGTCATTACGCTCTGACACCAGGAAATGAGCCTGAGAACTTGGGGGCCTGGCGGCCACTGGGGGCACGAGGTTCAAAGCCCGGACGCCCCGGCCCTGCCCGCCGGCACCTGCCGGGAACCGAGCTCTGCCTCCCGGGAGCGTCCTCAACTCCCACCCCAGATGGAAAGAATTATGTGGGAAACCAAGGCCCGGCGTCCCCTGAAGCGAATCAAGGAAACACAAACAATGTGGTAAACCCGAGTCATTTTACATCAGAACTGAAACTGCGGGGTCTGTGGGTGGAGCAGGCGGGTGGACGCGTGTGCGCACAGGCGTGCGTGACGGCCCCGCACCGCAGGGCAGCGCCGAGCGGACTCTGCCGCGCACCAGGGCGGCCCAGCGGGACCGGGCGCGGAGCGGGGGGCGGGCCGGGGGTGGGGGCGACCGGAAACCGGGTCTCCAGGCCCGCCCAGGGCGGTGGGTCCAGCCTGCGGTGCGCAGCCGCTGGCAGGCGGTAGGGGAGGAAGCACCTCCATTTACAGATGGGGAAACTGAGGCACCGACAGGGAAATAACCTCAGGATCCAGAGGTGACCTGAGCTGCCCGGGGTCCGGCGTGGGGTTAAGGGCCGAGGTGGACGCCGACCTGGGCACCCGACACAGCTGGGGCAGCGCCAGGCTCAGGCTCGCGCGGGAGGAGCATCCACTGACCCACACCCTGACCCCAGCCACCTGCGCTGTGCACGGGTGACACGCAGCTCAGAGGAGGCGGCACCGACACCCCTCAGTCTGTTCAAGAGAAGCAGGAAAACCAGGCTGGAGCATTGCAGGGAGCAAGACGCTGGCTCCAAGCCAAACCTGGGGACTCAGAAGCCCAGGCTCCCTCTCAGCGACAGAAGAGCAAGGCAGAAACCCCGGCCCGGATCTCTGGGGACTGAGCGAAACTGCCGTGGAACAGACACGTGCGTGCACACCCAGACACGCACAGGCTCACACTCACGCGGCTCACACAGCCACGCAAAGGCTCACAGACACACACTCATACACGGACACACACACAAATACACACGCTCGCGTTCACACCAGACCCACACACACACCCCTGTGTGCACATAATTCACACACATGCACAAGCCCCCACTCCCACACGCACATGTTCCCAGACACCGGCGCCCGATCTGGGACTTCCCAGCCCCAGAACTGTGAGCGATCACTGTCTGCTCTTTACAAACTGCCCAGTCTCGGGCGTTTGCACACACAGCAGCACACACACCAAGACGGGCCGCACACTGCACCCTGGGGTGGGCGTGGAGACCGGACTCTGTGGGTGTGGGGGCTGGGCCGGGCAGGCAGGGGGGAGGCAAGCACCCCGCCCGCAGGGTGCCCGGCTGGACTGCAAAACCCCCCGCACCGTCAAAGGGAGAAGGCCAGGCTCTCCCCACTCCTGCCCCGTGGTTCTCTCCGCTAGACAGTGGTCTGTCCTTTGGGAACCAGATGTGTGACCTCGTTTCCCATCACCTGTGGCTCGGGCCACACTCCAGGAGTGACAGACGCTGCTGCCCAGTCTACAGGGCCAAACCGAGCGTCCACCCTTTCACACTCTTACGCATTAACTGCCCAAACTGTGGACATCTAATGTTAATCAAAGCAGAGCAGAAGAAAGAGACGTGATTCGGGGACACAATTTGCAGCTGCTGCTTGAATCTTTGCACAAAGGACAAGCCCTCTGCATTTCATTTCCACCAACCCCTTAAAGTTTTACTCTTCCCTTCCTCCATCAACCCTCCAATCTGATAAGAATGAGTGAGATAAGCCTTGAACTGTATTAGCAAAACTCAAGGTTTCCCAAATACCATAATACGCTGATCTTGCAAAAACCAAAACAAACTGCAGGACTGTAACATGGCCACAATGTTCCCACTTCACGATGGAAAACACACTGCAGGAGAATTTGTCTGCAGTGTCCGTGCAATTCCTGGCATGGTGTTGGCCTGCTGGTTTTGAATTTTGCCTTTTTTCTGTTCCAGGATGGTGGCTGCTCCTATGATTCAGTGAAACTGTAACAGGAGAAGCATCAATCTAGGACTCTGAAAATTGCGATCGAGAGTTTTCTGCTGTTGCCTCTAATGAGGTTTCAGACTGAAGGGAGAAACCTTCACTCCCAGGGACGGGCTTCCTCCACAAAGGCTGCCGAAGGAGCAGCAAGGAGTTGAAGGGGGTCATGGTTCTGCTTGTCGGGATGGACCCTGTGCAGCTCAACCCCAGTGCGAGGCCGTGATTAAGAGTCAAGAAGTTACGAAGCCATTTCCAGATCTGGCAAGAAGGTAAGCTTGGAAAACACGAAAAGCCTCCCATTATGAGCACCAAGAAACGCTGGATAAAATGGATTTTCTTCCCTTAACAGGCATAGCTAAGCTTGCAAGAGGACAAGCTGTCTGCCCCGGCGCCAGATACAGAGAAGGGACTGACAATCACAGAGGTGAGCAGAGGCGGCACCGTGGCTGTCTGAGTGCGTGGCATGTCCATCTGGGGGGCAGCAGGAGGCCACCCACGAGGTGGAGAGTAGGAACACAGACGTCTGACAAAGCTGGGCCCCGAAGGACTGTTCTCTAGCTCTAAGTGAAAGGATGAAATAGAAAAAACAATCTGCTCATCAGCACAGGAAACAAGGACCCTTGTCAGCCTCTACTTGGGCTCTAGGTTAAATAAAGTAAAAAATTACCCCCTTAGAAATAAAAAACAAGGCCAACGTCTTAAATATTTTAGGGCCCACATATACATTTCCACAGGGTGCAAAGACTCTTGAGCTAAGAAATTAATGTAAAAATTGGCTCCATGCTGATAACATCCCTGGGTGCAAGGAGACATAAGTACAAAACTGCTCTGATAAATGAAAGGTGAGTGGGAGCCCCACAGAGGAAAGAAGCCACACTAAAGTTGAATTATATTTTTAAAAATCACAGCACACAAGAGAAATATTCTCCAATCAGTAAGGTCAGCAGACAAAAAATAACCAGCAGGATTAGAACTTCAAGAAATTCACAAGACGGAACCACAATCTAAGCAAGGTATAAAATATTTAAAATAAGCAAAGATGTAAAACTTATAGGAAATCCAAAGAAGACACTGTGAGAAAAGAACATGCCAATCTGGAAAAGAACTAAGTAGTACTTCTAGGGAAAAAAAATCAAAATAAAAAACACAATGGACAGATTAAATAACAGATATAAGTGATGAGAAAATTAGTGAACTGGAAGACAGATCTAAGGGAATTTAGCAGAATGCAGCACAAAGAGATACAAAGATAGAAGATATGAAATTGAGCTTAAGAGACATGAGTATAGAAGGACAAGTTTCAGCAAATGTCTATTTGGAATTCTAGAAAAGAGAACAGCAGAAAGACAATAATCAAGGCAATGGATGTCTAGAAATGTTCCAGAATTAAAAATATGAATCTTCACATTTAAGGAGCAACATAAATACTAAATCAGACATATAAAAAATGAATTCCCCCTTGGATACCTAAATACATCATACTGAAATTGAAGAATACCAGAAACAAAGAGAAAACCTTGCCTAAAAAATTAAATTACTTAAAAAAGAATGAAACTAAAAACAGATTTTTAAGAATAAATATTAAAACCATAAAAATAGAAATAAAATTCTTAAAGTGATAAAGGAAAATAACACATAGGTCATAATCCTATTGCCAGATAAACCATTATTCAGGAATAAAGATTAATAAAATTTCAGACAAAACGTTTGTCACTCAAATTCTTCACTGTAAAAGCTAAAAAGAAGTCCCTTCAGAGAGAAAGAAAGTGAAGCCAGAGGAAAAAAACTAATAAATATACAGTTAACTGTAATCATGTATCAACTGTATAAAACTATATTAATGACTAATTGTAGAGGTAAAATGGGAGAGGAAGTGATCAGAATTAAAGCCTTTTAAGTATTACCTTATATCATCTGGAGGAGGAAAGAGATGCTAAATAAATTTAGACGTTAAGTCAAATACATATATTAGAAAAAATTTATGAGTAACCATCAAAAGAATGGGAAGGATCTGTACAATTTTATGTAGGACTTCTAAACCACTATAGAGAACAAGGGAATAAATAAAACCTAGTCAATTAAGAGAAATAAAGAAGCCAAGACAAAGTAAGACTAATAAAAAATCACAAATAAAATGACAAATATTTTCAAATAAATCATATCACAATAAACATAAATAGTATCAACTTACCAGATACAAGACTATGACTCTCAAGCTGGATTTATAAAAGTTAAAATAAACTACAGTCATTTGCTACCTATAAGAGACATACCTAAAAATACTGTCACAAAAGCATTTAGAGTAAAGGATGGAATATATCTGTCAAAACTAAATCAGCATAGGGTTAGTATCTGTCACAGGCTGGATGCCACGGTAGTTAAAGATCATAAACCTCTGGAGCCCCATTGCCCAGTTCAGATCCAAGTTCTTCAACTTACTAGCTATGCAACCAACTGGAGCACTTAGTCTCTCTGTGCCTCAGTTTCCTTATCTGCAAAGTGGGGATGATAATAGCATCTACCTCATACGATTGAAATATTTTATGTAACAGTTTCTGGGATATAGCAGCACTCTTTAAATGTGAGCTATAACATTGTTATTATTATAGTGACATAAATTAAAAAGATGTTAAGGTTTAAAAAAAAGCATTATTTGGGATACAGAGAATTATTACAAAAATTATAAAAGGAAAAACTCACCAGGAAAATGAAACAATTCTGAACATGCAGGTACCCAATAATATATCCTTAAAAGTACATGAAGCAAAAATTGACAAAATTTCTAGGAAACATATCAAACTCACAATCATATTTAGAGACTTTAACATATCTCTCTCAAGAAAATGATGGATCAAGCAAACAAAAAAATAATTTTTATGTAAAAAACTTAGAACAACACAATTAACAAACTTGATCTCCTACACATATCGAGAACGCCGACCCAAGAATACAAGAACACACATCCTTTTAAAGTAATGTCGACCACATATTATGACACAAAAACATTTTTTAAAAACCCAATGAATTTAAATCCCACAGAGAATTTTTTTACAATAAAGCAATAAAATTAACAAATGTATACTCCAAAATATCTACTAAACACATGGAAATTTAAATATATCGGTCTAAATAATCCATAGGTCAAAAAATAATTCATAGTAGAAATTAGAATATAGTTGTAATTAAATGTAATGAAAACACCATACATCAAAACTTGTGACCTATGGCTAAAGCTGTCCTTTGGGGCAAGTTTATGGTGATAAATACAAATGTGGTAATAAAAGGTTGAAAATCAATGAGCTACACACCCCACTTTAGAAGTATGAAAAAATCAGCATAGTAGGTACAAAGGAAAGCAAAAGAAACAAATAATATTATGAGACAAACCAGTGAAGTGGAAAACAAAGAAACGTGACCATCCACAAAACCTACGCTGGTTTCCTTGAAATGACAAATGTGATTGTAAACGCTGGCAAGGATGGTGAAGAGAAAAAGGAAAAGGGATGAGAATGAACAATAACAACATTAAAACAGGTAACGTTCGAGGAGAACTCACCATGTGCCAGATGACATTCTAAGCACTTCATAAGTATTAATTTATTTAATTCTCAAGATGACCTTATAAAATAAAAGCAAACGTGATTCTGGGTTTATGCTTGAATTTACTGCGGCACCAAGCAGGTGAGTGACATGCCCAGGGCCACACGGCCGGTGCACAGGTGACCTGAACTCTGCAGCCTGTAATCCCAGCACTTTGGGAGGCCGAGGCGGGAGGATGGCTTGAGGCCAGGAGGCCACAGCTGCCGTGAGCCACGATGGCACCACTGCACTCCAGCCTGAGTGACGGAGCAAGACTCTGACTCAAATAAATAAGTAAACAAGGTTCTAAAAGGGCGGTGAACACTGAGAAAATTGACAAGACAGTTTTTAGCTATTGTTTCTATTGTGCTGGGTTTTTTTCATTTTGGGGGGAGAGAAACTGTATGTTAGAGGGAACACTAAATAATTATTTGCTTTAAGTTAACGAGCTAAGAATTCCACTCAAAATGGCAATCTGTTTGGAGAGCCAAATATTTGAATTTACTACAAAGGTCCTATAATTGTAATTTGACAGATAAGTCAGTGGAGCAAAACAGAAAGACAAGAATCAGACCCAAATGTGGACAAGGATTCAATGTAAGATGAAGGTGGCATTTCAACTCAATGAGAAGATAAACATAAACATGTCAATTCGTTTATTGGTTCAGGATTATTGGACTAATTGGTAAAAGCCTGTGAGCCCTCACTTCTTGCCATATACGAAAGGAAGTTACAGATGAAATTTAAGATAGAAAATTTGAGTCAATATGTAGATATCTGAGGTTGTGAAGAGATTTTCCACGTAAGATCCCAGAAGCTGAAATCATTAGGAAGATCGATCCATTAACTGACTGACTTGCTATGTCAACAAACACCAAAAAATTGAAAAAAAAAAAGAGAATGCAGAAAATTCTTGCATCTTATTGAAAGCTCTTAAAAATTAATAAGAATGAACAATAAATTGAGAGAAAAACTGTCAATTTACAAAGAAAGGCAAAGAAAATTAAAACAAAGTAAAACAGCAATTTCGTTTGCTTACTTTATATTTATAAATCTAAAGAAAATAAAAATTCTTTCTAAAGTGGAAAAGCACTAAATACTGCGGAGATCTGCCTTATTTTGTCACCAGTATGTAGCATATTTGGTGTCCTAGCTATACCCAATACTGCAACTGCTCTGCCTCACGCGGGGGGCGGGGCGGGGAAGCCAGTCCGCCCACCGCACGGCTGCAGAAGTGGAGGTGTGTGTGGCTGTTACAGAAAGTCATCGGCAGCAGGGCTTGAAAATGTGCATATTCCTTAAATGAAGCAAACCCAAACTTCCACATATTTATCTAAAGAAAAAATCAGATGTGTGTAAACAAAGTGTTACAAATAGATTCTCTTCAAAGTTGCTTAAAATGAGAAAAAATCAGCAATAATCTTTCTACCCAACGGTTGAATATAAAAATGGTAGCACATCAATGTGATAGAATACCACGTAGCCACCAATAACTCAGTGGTAGAAACATATTCATTGGCATGTTTAACTTTTAATGACATATTTATTCTTAAGGGAAAACGTTCTCTACTAAATGGTATATTGTAGTGTGATATAAAATATATACACACACTCGCTGCGTACTAAAATGTTAATAAGAATTCTCTGGGTGGTTTTTTTCTCTCTCTTTCATTTCAGGTCTGTATTACCTAAATGTTCTAAATATGTGATTTTCTAATAAAAAATTTAAGAGGAAAGGATTTGCAGGCAAATCCTGGCAACGGGAACTTAGGAAAGCAAATCATCCCTAACCTCAGTGTGGTGCCCTTACTGGGAAAGGACAATATCAATTCCTCCTCCTGGGGTCACTCACAAGGTCAAGTGGAACACCCACTCACTCATTCAGAAATATTTACTTTGTAACTGGCATGTGTCTGGCACTGCTTTGGCTCGTGGCACCGCAGGTATAAGGCAGACAAAAACCAAAACTAAATCACCCACAGGAGCTCGCGACCGGTGGGAGACGCAGGTAAGCAGCAGGACAGGAACAGACCAGGTGCCTGTGTCGGACGGTAGGAAGTGCCGTGGAGAGAAGTGGAGGGACCAGAAGGTGCAGGGAGGGTCCCAACTTCAGACAAGATGGTTAGAGAAGCCCTCAGGGGAGATGACCTTGAGCAAGCCCGGGAGAGGTCAGGGAGCAAATCACGTGACTGCCTAGGAGGGGGGAGGGAAGGGACATGGGGGCGGGGACATCACAGGCAGAGGAACAGCGAGTGCAAAGGCCCTGGGGTGGAAGCATCTCTGGTATGTCTGGTTGGCCATGAAAACACTTTGTAAAAAAACACTGTGCAAAAGAAATATTTATCAGTATGTTATCTCTGACATAATATTTAGCTCCAGAATGATTACTTGATTATTTTCTTTCTCAAAATTACTTCCTAATGCTCAGGCCCCGCTCATGGTCCATTTTAGAGTGAAATAATTCTGCTGAGAGCTGTGAGCTCCCTCAACTTCCCCTGTTTCTGACTAAGATCATCCTAGGTCGGCCCCCCTGCTGACCTCTGACCTCCCAGCATCAGAAGAGGGAGCAGGAAGGGCCGGGTACACAGGGGTGCTGTTTTGGGGTCAGGGAAGCCAAGTGTTGCCCAACAGCTCGGGACCCCCTCGCTTCACTTTTCACTCAGGAAGGTTTTTTTGCCCCTCCCTGCACACGGTGCCAGAGGAATGCTGTTTTTCTACATTTTGTTTCAATTCATTTGAGTGATAAGTCCAAATGCATATTCTAGATCCTACATATGGCCACCTTACAACTGGCTATGGCCGTGTGGTTTCCGTGCCTACACATGCTTTGGGGACAGCATTAAATCTTTATTGTTGTGTTTCCCAAGCTGGGGTCCATGAAACCTCTGGGCTCCAAGGGTTCGTTCTAGAGAGGGCTGCCCACCCACAGCTCAGACCCACCGACTGTCCACGCACACCCGCACCCACTGCCCACCCACCCTACACCCAGTGCTGCCCACCCACAGCTCAGACCCACCGACTGTCCACGCACACCCACACCCACTGCCCACTCACCCTACACCCAGTGCTGCCCACCCACAGCTCAGACCCACCGACTGTCCACGCACACCCACACCCACTGCCCACCCCTGCCCGCCCCATGACCACCAACTCCCCATCCCCCCACGCCCACTCACTACCTACGCCCCGCTCCGCACCCACATTGACAAGACTCCATTTTCTCAACTTCAACTTCTTGGACAGGTCCCTTCCTCATTTCTCCAGGTTTTCTGTCTTACCACTATCTGTCAATCATACAGGCAGCCATGATGTTCTAGAGGCTTCCATCCTCTTGGCCTGTTGATCTTTTCTTGTTTGTTTTCTCAGCCACCTACTTGAAGCTTCCTTGAGTAACCCTAAAACTTGCGTTTTTAGCATCTTCCATAAAACTTTTTTTTTCCCCTCAAAATCCCAGGATTATCAGAGAGGCTGCAAAGTGGTAACACATCAGCCATTGGCTGACAGAATTGCTCACGAGAACACGAAGGAAATGGCAGGAAGAAAGGGCCGGGATGGAAGGGGCACTGAGGCAGATGCTCGAGTCAGAGCAGGGTGAGGCTCGGCGGCTGGGAGCTCTTGGCCCTGCCGGGCACAGCCTGTCCTGTGAGCTCGCCGGCTGAGGGCGGGGACCGTGCTCAGAGCACCAGGAAAGCCATGCAGTAATCGTGTTCAACAAATCATGCTGTAAGGACGGTACTAAATAACACATGTGCACACATATGTGCTCCCTTGAGCAGGCAGTTTTCTGACTTGGATAATGAAAGATGAACATGTCACAACCCCGTGACGCTGGCCACTCAGCGCATTCCACTAGCTCCCCTGGCTTCAACCGCAGGCTCACAAAGCACCTTCTGTTTATCGTCTGGGTTTTAATGGACATTTCTTCCTGATCAGGGAACACATTTATCAGATTCACTTTCTTCGCATTAAACTATTAAACCAGCATTTTTTAGCTACTAAATCAGGCTCTGGGTTGTCACACGCCGTTCCCTAAGAGACTGACCTGAGCATGTTAACAAATGAGCTCTCCAGCCAGTCACAGTGGCAGCCACAGGCCTCCGCGTGGAGCTCACGTGCAGGTCCGGGCTCCTGTGAAGCCCTGTCAGCACCCACGGGCTTCCTGGGTGTCACCACCACCCTGACACGTTCCATCAAAAGCCAGTGTGACCCTAAGTCCTTCCCATGTTGCATCTGTCAGGATAGGCTGGGTTATGCTGCAGCAACAAACAGTCCCCGGATTTCAGTGACTTGGAGCCCCAGCAGCTTGTTCTTTAACCCATGCTGTTCCCAGTGTGGGTCAGCTAGAGGCTCCACTCCACACCATCCTGAGTCTGGACCCAGGCTAAAGAAGGAGCCACTTTCTGAAGCTTTACCTGTCACTGGAGCAGAGGAAAAGGGAGAAGATCATGAGGCACCTGCTAACTCCTAAAGCTTCCATGCACTTTTCCCTGACCAAACAAGTCGCCCGGCTACACCTAACCTCAGTGAGCAGAGAAATGCTCCGACCACATACCCAGAAGAAGAGAGAGCCGGACCTTTATGAACAGAGTCAAAAACTACCACATATATGTTGCTTGTTCCTCCTTGAAGCAATCCATTCCCAGTATTAACTTTAATTATTTTAAAGGTTTTCTTACCATGAGCGAAAATCTGCCTGCACAGGCAATGTTCTAGGCACTGGAGATATAGCAACAAATAAATCAAAGTCTGAGGTCTGCACCACAGTGGACCCATCCGTCCTTGTTCATCCAAAATCAGTTTACTCCCTCTTCTTTTCCTAACCCGTTCAGCAAGCATTTACTAAGCACCTACTCACACGCCAGGCACCATTAAACTCAGAAGATCCAGGACCGAAAAAGTTATGGTCCTTCCGGAACTCACATTGTAGGGGTTTCATTAGCCATCGAGGAAGACCAGATGCAGGCGAAAGGTACATGCAAATTGATAACACAGAGTTAGATGACCGTGACATTTCACTGGAAACACTCAAAGAGGGAATATGCCGTATCGCAGAGAAAAGCTTTCCACTGGTTCTCAAACTGAATTCTGAAGCACCCTTAGGGGTTCCCAAGAAACCGCACTGGCAGTGAAGAGGCTGCCACGTCCCTCGCCGGCTCCTTAATCTATTGCAGACACTTAACTTTTACAAAAGATTTCATTTAAAGGGTTCTACTCTTAAAGGGGGGAAAAAAAATCAAGGATCTAGTCTGATGTCCTCTCATTTTACGCATGTGAAAACAAACATGCAGGACAGGGAAGTAACTCACCAAGGTCATGCAGTGAGTTGGGAGCACGCCGGAGTCAGGAGGCCAACTGCGTCTGCCTGCCTCAAATTCTACAGCCCTCTTTCCTTTCTCTTTTCGTTTTTAACGTACACTTGGAGTCTGCAGGACAAGCTCCCAACACAGATTTGAACGTCTGTGGGAAACTCCTCAGTGGGCGTCAGCAACACGTCCACAGAGGACTCTGAAGCCTTTCCTAGCCAGCTGGAGGGTGCACGTCACCCCTGCCCGGAGCAGAGGGCAGGGCCCCTCCCTCCTCCTGCTCGTCAAGCCCCTGCCCAGCGGGCCAGGCGGAAACTGCAAGGCTGGTTCATCTGGGGAATCCTCCCTGAGAAAACCCCACACCGGTTCCCTGTGCTGTGAGCAGCGGCAGGAGAGGCATCTCAACCTCACAGGAGCATAAATGTTTCAGACAGAGCATCAGAGAGTTCATAAACACAAAGATTTTAGAAAGTGGAGATGCACGCATTTTGCCTCAAGCACTAAGCCAGGAAAAAAAAAAAGACATTATATATCCAAAATTCAAAAGGAACATAACACCAACAAAGCAATCTTTATTCTTCCACGTACGAAGCGCTATATACCGCTTCCTCACCAAACTCATCAGAAATGCAAATAAACTGCTTGATCTGTTCTTTTGCTGGCAACTGACATTTACTCTCATACAGACCCAGATCTACACAAATCTCTCGGACACAATAAAAATCAAGCTTTATTTAGCAGACATTTAAGGTCTTCCCTCCAGGCTCCGGTAACTCAAGGAAATCTCTACATTTGCTCTTTCTGCAGACTGGCCACTCTCTGCAGATCCACCCTCCTCTGAGGTACGCGAGGAAAGCCCTCTAATTTAAAGGGCCGCACAATCCCAGCCATCCTAATCTCTCTAGCCCACTTCTCTCATTTCAGCAACCCCAGAAATATCGCTGACGGGCGGGCGCTGGGTGAGCCACGGCCTGGAGCTCGTTCCCAAAGGCGCCCTGTGGCCTCAGCAGCCAGCTGGCTCCTACCTGCAGGGCGGGCTCCGCGGTGCTGGCGGCGGACGGGGAAGGAGGGCGGCGCAGCCTCTCCGCCGGGCAGCCTGCGTGCTGCAGGAGGGGCGCGTAACTGGCCCGGCGGCGGCTGCCAAACTCCTCTGGCAACTCTTCACGCCATGCGTAAAGTCACAGCCCCGCGATGGAGCCCCCGTCACAGCCACCTCCCAGCAAACGGCCCCATGCACCAGGGGAATGGGTGTGAAGCCTTTAAGGTGGCCGTGTACTGTTCACAGGAGACTCTGGACTTTTCCTCTCTCCTTAGGTCCTCGCCAAGGTGACTCAGTCCCACCGACAGAGTATGGAACCCAGCTTACCTCCCCGCTGTGTACACAACCTTCTAATAGGGCGACAGTCTTCCGGCAGGACCGCGCCGGCGAGAGCGCCGCCGGAGCTGTGCGGCTCCAAAGCCCCTGGAAGCGCCCGCGCCCGGAGCGCAGACGTGTGGCTACCGTGGCGGAGCCGGAGCCCCGGGGGGAATGCGCGCCTTAGGGGCGGCGGCGGGGCGGGGATGCTGCATGTGCACGTGCACGAGTTGCCGTGGGTGGGCGCGCGCTTCCCGCCGGCCGGGCCCGCGTCTGTGTTTTCCGGCAGGTGAAGCTGAGCGTCCTTATCTCCTCGGAAGGCAGAGCGACCCCATCCCATGTCGGCGTGGCTGGGGACCTCGATGTAGGAACTGGACGCCCCGGCCGGCCGATAGCAGGTCGGCCCAGCTTTCCGTCTTGTCTTCGTGCCTCCAGTGCACAGACCGCCTGCCGGGAACTCTCAGGACACGGCTGTCTGGAGCGGATTCCCAGCCAGGGCAACTTGCCTCAAACTGCACGGTCTTTCGGTTGCTTCTTTCCCGAGTCTCTGCGCTCCACTGCAGGCGTGGGCAAGGCCAGCGCCGCGCCCACCTTTTCCGCCACCGACCGACCCACCGATCGCAAGGAAGGGGCCGGCGACTCCGCCGCCCGCAGTGCTCCGAGCCAAGGCGGGGAGGCGCGCCCGCTGCCCCCGACCTCGCAGCCCGCGCGCGCGTGTGCACCGAGCCGCGGGCACCCCGCGCACACGCACACGTGCGCTCCCGCCCCCCGCCCAGCCCGAGCTCCCCGAAGTTACCTGCGAGGCGCTCCCAGCGCAGGGCCCACGCCGCCCACGGTCTCGCCCGCCCCCGGCGGTCCGCACGGCCTGCCGCGCCGCGCACGCGGGAGGCTCCGTAGCCCGCGGGTCCTGGTCGCCGGCAGCCCGGGTTCCGCGCCCGGGGCTGCACCCCGGGGGCTGGGGCGGCTTCGACTTCGGCCGCCCGGGGTCGGGTCTGCCCTCACCTGCGCCGCGCCCACCTGGCTGCAGCCCGGGCGAGGGCCGGCGCGGCGCGGCTGGGGCGCGCGCTCAGACTCCTCCGGGGCGGCGGGCAGCCGGCGCAGGCTCGCATGACGCTCCGACTCGGGGGGCTCCGGGACGTGGCCTCCCACCGCACCCCCGGCGGTCCCAGCCTCGGCCTTTGTGTCTCGGCGGGCGCCCCCAGTCACCGGCTCGCAGGCTGTGAGCCGGGCAGGCCGGGCACCCGGCGGCGGAGAGCCAGGCGCGGCTGCTCCATCGTCGCCCGCCCGGGGCGCGCAGGCTGTCGGCGCGCACCCTGGGGACCGAGGGGCGGGCCCGGGGAGGGGCGCGGCCGGCGCGCCAAGGGGCTGCCCTGCCAGAGGCTGCAGCCGCGGAAAGCTGGAGTCGAGCGCCGCCAGCCCCGGGGAGGCGACGTCCGCTCCTTCCCGGTCGCGGCCACAGCGCTGGGGGGAAAGAGCGGAGGCTGCGCGCTGGAGGGGGTTCGCGTCTCCCCACGCCCCTCGGCCGAAGGTGACTGCGGCCCCGGCGGCCAGGCAGGCCCGAGCGGTGTCCTCGGCTCTGCCTCCCCGGTGCGCTCTGCAGCGCTTCGCCAGGCCGGGACGAGGTGGTCACTTCGCTCATTGATTTCCCCTCTTGGCCGGTGTCGGTTAAGTGCCACACACCTTGGAAAGACAGGGGGTCGCCTGACCGCCCCTCCCCAAACACACACATGCACCCAAGCCCGGCGGAACCGGGGTGCGTTTCCGAAGGTCCACTGGATACGCGGCTCTGCCTTTGCAAGTCACCGGTGCTGCAGTGGGGCTGAAGCCCCGCGGCCGCCCCTGGGGGCACCGTCTCTACAGACCCTGTCCCTGCGGGAGCTCACGGGAGCAGCGCTTGGGGTCCCCGTGGCGAGGACAGCACAGACCCAGAGTCAGAGCTCCACACCGCAGGAATCCCATCGCAAAAGGAAAGCAAAACCCCGCACCGAGTCCGGATCAGGCTTGCTGGGAGCGCACTGCCGCGGGGACAGAGCCGCTCCCCGCCCGCGCCCGCGGGGTGGCTGTCTCCGTCCTCCCGCGACTGCTACCCTGGGCCTGGGCCGAGCACCGCCTGCAGCACCGCGGCCGGCGCCCGCCTCCCTCCCCGCGCTGTCTGATGTGGCTGGCGACAGGGCTCTGCAAGGAAACCCGCTAACAAATGGATACTTTAAATACCGCCTCGTCAGCGTGGTAAGCGTTGACACCAGGTTTTCCCAGGGCGCCTCTCTGCCCGAGCCTTAAAATCCATTTTCTTTATTACCTTGTTGTGAAGCAAGTTCGAACTCAGCAGGGAGGGCAAATGGATTTGGAAAGGTAACACAGGAGCGGAGGTGATTCACTGCACCTGGCCCAGGTTTAAATCAGGGGCCCTGTGGTTTCTGGGCAGGGAGGCTGGTGCCCAGGAGCAAGGGGCTGGGCAAGAAGCCTGTCTGGTAACCAAAGACCCTGGGGCTCTCCCGGGCCTCCTTGCCTTTTGAGTTCAGAGAACAGGTTATTTGAGACCTAAACAAATACCTATTTCCTCGAACAGTCGAACAGTCGTGCCCAGGTGGAACAGTTAAGGGCAGGAAGCCGCGTGGTGCCTGCCTTTGGCCTCCTCTGAGCTTTACCATCCTTGTTCTTTCCCCTGTTTCTCATGAAATCCCACCACAGAGGCCAAGTTCTAGAAGGAAAAAACATAGTTTTCTAATGCTCAGAATGGGTAAAATCTGTTTTTTCTCTCTTAGTTCAGCTGAGGTAGGCTAGAGGTTTTTTGTTTTTGTTTTGTTTTTTTTTTTTTTTGAGACAGAGTGTCACTTTGTTGCCCTGGCTAGAGTGAGTGCCATGGCATCAGCCTAGCTCACAGCAACCTCAGACTCCTGGGCTTAAGCGATCCTACTGCCTCAGCCTCCCGAGTAGCTGGGACTGCAGGCATGCACCACCATGCCCGGCTAATTTTTTCTGTATATATTTTTAGTTGGCCAGCTAATTTCTTTCTATTTTTAGTAGAGACGGGGGTCTCGCTCTTGCTCAGGCTGGTCTCGAACTCCTGACCTCCAGCGATCCACCCGCCTCAGCCTCCCAGAGTGCTAGGATTACAGGCGTGATAGGTTTATTTAATCTTTTTTTCTGAAATAACCCTTCTGGAAGACAACTTTTTAAATTTCAAACAGCATAAAAGGAAGATGCAGAGCATCGCTCTCCGACCCCGCAGCCTCTCACCTCTAGCAGGAAGTTGGCTGGTGTGTTTGCGATGGGAAAGGATTCACCTGGCTGCCCTCTTGCCTCCTGGCTCCCGACCGCCCTGATCCTCCCAGACACCCCCTCGAGCCCTAGGAAGCCGCCTCTCGCTTTCTGTCGGGCAGCTCACCCCACTCCCAAGAGAGACGCGGGTGCACCTCAGCCAGGTGCTCCCCACCCCAGCCACTCTCTGGCAGGGGGTGGGACTATCCGACACCCTCCACCTTTCTGCAAGGAGTGGGCATCCTCGGACCCAGCCCGTCCTGCCCTCCTGGGGAAGGTGAAGGCTATTTCACTGCGCTGCTCACCAAGAACGATAACACGCTATAGTCCCCGTCTATCCACAGACCAAGGCACCAAGTTTGGCCATGGGGGGATGGTGCAAATTTACAGCCCTGCCCTCCCAGGATAAGTGGCTGTTTTGGTCTGGGGGACAGGAAGGGACAGAAGATGAGATGGGAGCTGGGCACGGGCCGTAAAGACAGGAATGGATTCGGCATCCAGAAACCCCCTAGCCTCCACTTTTCCTCTATTTCTGGAGGAAATTCCATGCGGGTCCCCAAATTTCACTTCATAATATCATTGGAAAGGTGTGAAAACTCAGTGGCACCGTAAGGGACACTGCATTGAATTTGGAATCTGAAGCTTTGGTTTCAGACATCTGGAAAATGATATAAACTACCTGTGTGAACTTGGACCGATTACTTGGCCTGACTTTGGTCCTCTAGCACTTGAAATGTTGGGTTCTGCTTAAATTTAGGATTTGAACTCAGAATCATGAATGGGTTCCATGTTACAGAACCTGAGGTTAAGTAGGAAACCCTGATAAACCTGTGAGGGCCGTGGGATCCAGTCTCAGGAAGTGAAATATAGTCCAGCGGCCAAAAGAAATAGCAAAAAATGTGTCGTTGATCAGCCTTTATTGGAATTTCTCAGAGACTAACATCCTCTCTCTAGTTCCTTCTACCCTCAGCTGTTTCAAACCCTCTTTCCCTCCCATACTCCCCAAATTCTCCCTGAATGTGTAACCCTGTCCCTTTTCCTCTCCTCTCCTGACTCTTCTCCACTTGTCTTTATTATGTGGATTTATCACTCTCTGTCCTGTCTTTAGGGGAGGGAGAGGGAAGGAGGAACTGTGGGCAAACCAGAATTCTCTCTGGTGATGGGGTAGGACGAAGGCCGTGGCTGTTCTCACATCAATACCTTTTGGCCCGTCATAATTAGATCTTCTTTGGGTACATTTTAGATACATTGAAGTGTTAGAAAACGGCGCTCGGTGTCATGTGACACAAAAGTTTTTGTCTCCAGCTTACCTGACTATCTGGATAGACTTAGGACAGTTTCTTAACCTCTTCTGAGCTTGTTTTATCATTTATAGGCTTGCAGAAGTGGAATAAAAAGTTTCATAGTGTTTTTGGGAAGAGTGAATAAATGCAAAGTGTAAGTCTCATAGTAGCCACTCAGCAAATGTTGGTGGCTCTCACAATGGCAGAAAGAAAAAAGGAAAGGAAGGAGGGAGGGAAAGAGGGAAGGAAGGAAGGAAGGAAGGAAGGAAGGAAGGAAGGAAGGAAGGAAGGAAGGAAGGAAGGAAGGAAGGAAGGAAGGAAGGAAGCAGGAAGGAGCTGTGTCTTGCGCATCTAGGCAAAAGCTTAACTGTACCAGTGAACAAGGGACTGGGCGCGGGGAAGCTGTTCCCTCCTCTAAGCTGAAAGGCTGAACTGTGATCTCCTTTTGGAGCCTGAGAAGAGACATTGTTTTGCTGGCTGACAAAATAGCAAGCAGCACAATAAAAAAAAAGAAAAAATTAGACTGGGTGCGGTGGCTCATGCCTGTAATCCCAGCACTCTGGGAGGCCGAGGCAGGAGGGTCGCTTGAGGTCAGGAGTTTGAGACCAGCCTGAGCAAGAGTGAGACCCCATCTCTACTAAAAATAGAAAAATTAGCCAGGCATGGTGGCGCATGCCTGTAGTCCCAGCTACTCAGGAGGCTGAGACAGGAGGATGGCTTGAGCCCAGGGGTTGAGGCTGCTGTGAACTATGGTGATGTCCTGCACTCCAGCCCAGGCAACAGAGTGAGACCCTGTCTCAAAAATAAAAATAAAAATAAAAAAAGATTTCCCTGCACAGTCTTCTTTCATCCAGTGTCACTGAGGAAAGTTGGATTCTCATTCATATGTAAATATTCTATCTTTATTCTCCAGAAGTTTTTAGAATTTTCTCTCTTTATCTTTGCTGTTTTAAAATTCCAGTACAATTTGTCCAGGTGTTGTCTGCTGGTTTGTTTCTAATCCATCTCAGCCTTTTCAACCTGAAGATTAAGGTCTTTCCGTAGCCGAAGACAATTCTTAGCTTTTTCCCCCAGATCTTGGGCTCCCCGCACCCCCATTCTTCCTAGTTTTACCTGCTGAAACTGTTGCTAGATGGATTTCGGAAGCTTTGGATTTATTCTTCGTGTCTCTGAACATTCCCTTTGTGCCGTGTCTTTTTTCTTTTATCTGTGATTTGAGAGACGGCCTCATCTCAGTATGGTTTATTAATTCACTCTTCACTTCTAGTCATTCTTCTATTCAGCTCATTTTTAGCATTCATGTTTTCATTTCCAAGACTTTCTTTGCCCTAAAATGCCTGTCTCACACTCTAACTCTCTGCCGTCTGGGGGAGGGGAGGATGTCGTGCAGACGCGAGGCCCAGCCCGGCTTCTCGCCACGGGAGGCTGGGGGGGGTCAGCTGGACATTAAGGGCCCTCTCCTACCTTCCGAAGACGGGAGGTCGGCTCCTGAGAGACTGGGCATTCTCGTGAGCTAAGAACGTGGACCCGCGATGTCCCTCAGCCACCCTGGGAGGAAGAGTAGTGAGCAATCACACCCACCCCGGATCAGAGCAGTTCTAGAGTCGCACATCTTGGCCCCCACCAGCCCTAGGTTCTTCGTGCCCGCCTTTACCAAACTGAGGGGCGTCACTTCTATTCCCAATTTGCTGGGGAATTTTTTAGTCATGAATAGTGTTGAATTTTGTCAAATGCCCTTTCTATATTTAGTGAAATGACCATATGGTTTTTCCCTTTTATTGTGTCAATAGAGAAAATCACCTTGATCGAATGCCAAGTGCGAAACCAACCTGGGATAATCCGGTACGAACCCGACTTGCTCACGTCACCCTTTCCTGTGCACCCTGAGTCCGTGGCTGTGGCTTTGCTCCCGGCTCTCACACCACAGTCACCACCAGCCAGACGCGTCTGTGACCACAGGTGGGTTCCCCACACACCGAGCCGCAGGTTCAGTTCTGACCCTGCCTGGAGACGGTGCCAGGTCCCACACGGGGGGCTCCGGCCTCCAATCTGCCCCTCCCGCCAGACACCAGGCCCATGGACCAACTGGCTCCAAGTTGGAGTTCCCACGGCCACCTCTTTGGGTTCGATTAATTTGCGGGAGCTGCTCACAGAACTTGGGGAAACACACGCACTGGTCTGTTATAAGGGATTTTACAAAGCATAAGATGAAGAGATGCGTAGGGCGAGGTGGGCAGGGGGTGTGGCGCCCCCATCCCCTGCCTGGGCACCACCCCCGGGACCCCGCTGGTGTTCAGCTGTGGGGAAGCTCTCGCCAGTCCTCTTGGGCTTGTGGGGACAACTCCGTCACCGTGTGACTAGCCTGTGGCCTCCAGGGCACGGGGCAGGACCCTCTCTGGAACGAGGGTTTAGGACCCACAGTCAGAAAGGAAGGAGGGTGGGGTCCCACCTTGGGTGGGTGGACAGAGGGCGGGGGAGGCCGGAGAGGTTCTGTTTCCTGAGCCCAACACACCCAGCATCACAGCAAAAGTCCCGGGTGACGGCTGCAGGAGCCTCAGGCAGGAATTGTGAGTGAAACACACACACACACACACACACACACACACACACACACACACACACACACACCCCACAATTGCCCCTCCCGACAAGGGCAACCTCAAAGATTCAACCTACGTTCTCTGAACACAGGCCCACTGTTGAAATTTGCGACTTACCTTTCTTAACCTTGCCGGAAAGCGCTGCGTATTATCACAGATTGGACATGCTCGAGCTCTAGGCCCCTCTGGGGTCCCAGGGTGCTGGCTTGGAGCACTCGGTGAGTTTGTCCTGGACCATAGTGACATGTCCTGCCCGGGAATTTCCACATCCCACCGCGGTTTGACGGGGTCTGACTCACCTCCGAACCCAGAGTGCATCCACAGACACACACGGGCACGTCCGCGAGAACATGTCTACGTATCACACGTAGATCCTATATGTCCCCCACAACCTGGGGCTGAAGCACCTATGGGAAATCTTCGAGCACTATTCCGTAGGTCCCAAGGAGCAGGCATTTCCTGTTAAATTAAGCTGGTGATGGAATTTATTATATTAACCGAACCAATTTCCATCCGACCGCAGTGAAATGCTGTCTGGCATCGGCTGTCCCTGGCGGTCACGTTCGTTTGCTGGGTGCATCACGGCCGCCCCTAAATCGCTCATGCCAATTAAGAAGGCGCAATTAGATGACAGCGTCACCACCCCTTGCCGTGTTGGTTCAGAGGAATGAATGCTTCATTCTGATGGGTAGAATTGGGCCTTTTCACACTTATCAACGGCTGAGCTGGAATGGGATGCTTTGTGTGTCATTTTGCTTAGTTTGCTGTGGAGCTATGACATTTAAAGTCTGGTTTATTAAACCTTGATGCTGCCAAGTGGGGAACGTTATAAGCCATTCTAAGTGTACAGGATTCTGGGCCAGAAATACAACAGCATGTTTTGTTTCCAGAGGAAATATGTAAATGCCAAAGGTCTATGAACTTACTTCATTCCAAACGTCTATTTGCCAAGAAGTAGGTGGTGTTTGTGTGCAGTGTGACACCCACAGGGCACGAAGGGACCCAGGCTACCGGGGAAGGTGCCAACCCGGTCGAGCACCGTTCTTATCCAGATTCAGCACGTAATTCCCTAAAACTGATCCCCGGGTAACTAATTATGTCTCTAGGGGCAACTAAGGGCACCGAATTCTTGTGCATCTTCTGGCTTATTCTCCAGTTAAGGCAAGTTGAGCTCAGAACAGCGAAACGATGAATCTGCAGCTGCTCAGCCAGTTGTTTGCTCCAGGGGACCCCGGCCGCCTCCCCGACACGCCTGAGCCCACAACGCGTGGCTCCCGCAGACGGAGGACAGTCTTTCTCACGACGCGAACCAAACGCTTCTAACAAAGCAGAAAGAAGGCCGAGCAAACATCCAAAGTGCTTTATTTAGCTGGATGCTCATACAGAACAGAGAGCGTTGGCTGTGAGCAGAAGTGTGAGAGCTTGTCCCAGCGACCTCAGCTGACGTGTGAAGAAACCAAGGCTCAGACTGGGAAACTGGCGTTGCGTGGCTCATGTGGCTCACGTGTGTGGACTCTGTGCAGCGCGGTGACTTTGCAAAGCCCTGTGGACCCGCCTCTCACCCCTCCCAGCTGTCACCTGGCTCCGTGGCTGTCCAGGGCCTCATGGCTGAGTTGCAATGGAAACGCAGACGCACATTGATTTCCTATAACGATTTTGTCTATAGAAACGGCGAGGACATCCTTTGGCTCTGGGGGATTTGGCACCGAAATCTCTGAGACCTTGAACGGAGAAGGGCTGTTCTAGTGCTGCCTCCTGATTGTGAACAAACAGCACTTTGCTCCTCAAGGAAAGTCTCTCTCTGCACCCGCAGACCATCCCCCCTTGACCCGTCCTGGAGGTCGCGTCCTGGAGCGGGAACGTGTTGCTGGGCACTGAGGACTTCCCGTTGCTGTCTCGGTAACGCAAGGTACAGGCGTCAGGAAAGAATCACGGATCAGGCTACTGAGAGAGCTCTGTGCTTGAATTAGTCAAGAATCTATGTCAAGTTTCCTCAGTCTCTCCAACTCAGGCTGCATCGGGACAATGTCAACACAGAAAGCAACAGCGAGGTCGACAGCAGGTGCCGCGTGAAGCTGAGGACCCTCGTCCCGCCCTGGGAGAGACGCTGAGCATGTCAACGGCTTCCCTGGTCCCTCGACACGTCTTCTCTCTTGAATCTCCCAACAAAGCTGGGCGCGAGAATTCCCACCACGTCCATTTTAAAGGAGAGACAGGTCAAAGTCCAGAGAGTTCAAGTGACTCATGCAAAGCCACACAGCAAAGAAGTGACAGTCCCAGAACTAGACCCAGGACTCCTGGCTTCCGGAGGCCGCTCTGCCTGGGTTCTCCCGCCACCTCCCCCTCCTTCTCCGGCTCCTTCGCTCAGTCCCATCCCCTTCCGACATCCCTAGAGCGTCCCTGTGAGGCTCACTTCTCTCTCTCCTTCACATGACATCATTAAGTCCCTCTTACAGTTTCAAATGTCACCTCTCTGCAAATGTCCTACTGCTCTCACCAGCCAGGGAGCCGGTGCCTTCGGCGCCAAACTGCTCCTCTGCACCTGGACTGCAGCTGCCGCCGGGCCCTGAGAAGCCCGCAGGTGACTCACGGCAGATGGGAGCAGCTAGCTGGCAGCAGTGGCAGGTGCGACCCCGTCTGGCAGAGGGACCCGGTGTTCCAGCCTCTGCGTGGGGCCTGGACACCAGACCTGCGTGGAGAGGGTCCCTGGGGGGTGACGTGGGCAGGGGGGATTCTTACATCCTTACGGAGGAAGAATGTTTTCCCTGCTGTGGGTTGGAAGGCCATGACATTGAGGAGCAAATAAGGTACCTCCCATTCTTACAGCACTGGACAGTTTGCTGAGAGTTTTGTATCCATTGGGGTCACTTGGTCTTTACAGTTTCATAACATAGACACAGGAAATAGCTCGAGGAGTGACTTGCCCAGGACGGCGAATGCCCCACGAGTAACGGCAGAGCCGAGGCTCTCCCAGGGCACAGCCCACTTTCCTGCCACCTAATCCCTCTCTGTTTGTGAGTTTTGTTAGACAGACAGTGTAAATCCTCAATGGACTCCATCCGCTGGCTCCAGGACAAAGCAAACGTCAGAAAATGTTTTCTGTCCAGGGTCAGATAATAAATATTTTAGGTTTTGCAGGCCACAGTCTCTGCCACCAATTTTCAGCTCTGTTGGTTTAGCCTGAAAGCAGCTACAGGTAATAAACAAATGACATGGAAGTGTTTCAATAAAACTTTATTTACAAAAGCCGGTGTTAGGCCGGATTTGGCCCTCAGGCTGCAGCTCGCTGACCCCTGACATGGAGCCTTGCCAGGTGACGTGGCGTCTTTACTGGAGCGAGACACACAGCCCGGGGTGCAGGGACACAGCCGCCGACCTGGCAAATAAGTTCTTTTCAGACCCCGGCAGGAAGGAGAGTGAGAAGCAGCTCACCTGTACCGGGAGGGACAGGAGGACGGGTCACCACCTTGCCCTGCGGCCACGTTCACGCGCTTGCTCTGGGTCCCCAGGCATCTTGATTGCCTTGAAATCCACAGAACGTCACCATGGCCACCACACAGATGGCATCGTGTTAACTGGACCTAACACACAGGAAGTGGCAAGTATTCTAGGTGACCCCGTGAGACGGTGTTGGACAGAAGAGCTGTAAAAACACTTATTAAGTGTGGGTATGTAAAGACCAGAAACCTTCCCCATAGTTTCCAGATCAAGAGAATGAATAAAAAAGAAAGAAGAAAACAGAAAACAGAAACCAACATCAAGCCAACAGAGGCAGAGAAGAGAAGAGAGGAAAAGAAGGGAAGAAGGGAACAGAGAAACAAGTGCAACTGTGTCACTAACGTGACTCCATTTACGTAGCCTGAGGGTCTGTAGCCGTGCTTGGTAATAATATCTGTGATACATAAATATGTAGCAAAAGTATAAAACAGTATGCTTGTAAATGACACTCAAACTCGTGACAGTCCTAACCTCTGGGGAAGAAGAGAGGGTGCTGGTATGGCTGCTGGTGCTGGGTGCTGGTGCTGGGTGCTGGTGTTGGGTGCTGGTGCTGGGTGCTGGTGCGGGGTGCCGGTGTAGGGTGCTGGTGTAGGGTGCCGGTGTGGGGTGCCGGTGTGGGGTGCTAGTGTGGGGTGCTGGTGTGGGGTGCTGGTGCTGGGTGCTGGTGTAGGGTGCTGGTGTGGGGTGCTAGTGTGGGGTGCTGGTGCTGGGTGCTGGTGTTGGGTGCTGGTGTTGAGTGCTGGTGTGGGGTGCTGGTCCTGGGTGCTGGTGTTGGGTGCTGGTGCTGGGTGGTGTGGGGTACTGGTGCTGGGTGCTGGTGTTAGGTGTTGGGTGCTGGTGCTGGGTGCTGGTGTGGGTGCTGGTGTGAGGTGCTGGTGTGGGTGCTGGTGTGGGGTGATGGTGTTGGGTGCTGGTGTGGGTGCTGGTGTGGGGTAATGGTGTGGGTGCTGGTGTGGGTGCTGGTGTGGGGTGATGGTGTGGGTGCTGGTGTGGGGTGATGGTGTTGGGTGCTGGTGTGGGTGCTGGTGTGGGGTGATGGTGTTGGGTGATGGTGTGGGTGCTGGTGTTGGGTGCTGGTGTGGGTGCTGGTGTGGGGTGATGGTGTTGGGTGCTGGTGTGGGGTGTCGGTGTTGGGTGCTGGTGCTGGGTGCTGGTGTGGGGTGATGGTGTGGGTGCTGGTGTGGGGTGATGGTGTTGGGTGCTGGTGTGGGGTGTCAGTGTTGGGTGCTGGTGCTGGGTGCTGGTGTGGGGTGATGGTGTTGGGTGCTGGTGTGGGGTGATGGTGTCGGGTGCTGGTGTGGGTGCTGGTGTGGGGTGATGGTGTTGGGTGATGGTGTGGGTGCTGGTATGGGGTGATGGTGTTGGGTGCTGGTGTGGGGTGTCGGTGTTGGGTGCTGGTGCTGGGTGCTGGTGTGGGGTGATGGTGTGGGTGCTGGTGTGGGGTGCTGGTGTTGGGTGCTGGTGTGGGTGCTGGTGTGGGGTGATGGTGTTGGGTGCTGGTGTGGGTGCTGGTGTGGGTGCTGGTGTTGGGTGCTGGTGTGGGTGCTGGTGTGGGGTGATGGTGTTGGGTGCTGGTGTGGGGTGCTGGTGCTGGGTGCTGGTGTGGGTGCTGGTGTGGGGTGCTGGTATTGGGTGCTGGTGTGGGTGCTGGTATGGGGTGATGGTGTTGGGTGCTGGTGTGGGGTGATGATGTGGGGTGCTGGTTGGGTGCTGGTGTTAGGTGCTGATGTGGGTGCTGGTGCTGGGTGCTGGTGTGGGGTGATGGTGCTGGGTGCTGGTGTGGGCACTGGTGTGGGGTGCTGGTGCTGGGTGCTGGTGTGGGTGCTGGTGTGAGGTGCTGGTCCTGGGTGCTGGTCCACAGCGGGGGTGAGGGGGTGGGGGTGGGTCTCAAAACTTAAACTTCTCTGGAAGGTTTGATTTCTTTACACAAAGCTCAATCATGTAATCCCAGCACTTTTAGAGGCCAAGGCAAGAGGATTGTTTGAGGCCAGGAGTTTGAAACCAGCCTAGGCAACATGGTGAGACCCCCATCTCTACAAAAAAATAATTTTTTTTAATTTTATAATTGTTTTTCTTTTTTTTCCTTTTCTTTTTCTTTTCTTTTTTAGATTTTATTTCAGAATATTACGGGGGTACAAACATTTGATTACATAAATTGCTTTTGTACCATTTGAGTCAAAGTTATCAGCGTGCCCATCCCCCAGCCAGTGTGCACCCTGCCCGTTAGGTGTGAACTTACCCATCCCCTCCTCCCCCTCCCACCTGCTTGGTTTCCGATGCGTGTTATTCCCATATGTGCACATATGTGTTGATCAATTAGTTGCAATTTAATGGTGAGTACATGCGGTGCTCGTTTTTCCATACCTTGGCCAGGTGTGGCGGCACACACCTGTAGTCCCAGCTACTCCCACTCGGGAGGCAGGAGGGTCACCTGAGCTCAGGGGTTCGAGGCTGCAGTGGGCTGTGATCACACCAGTGCCCTCCAGCCTGGGCAGCAGAGTGAGCCCTGTCTCTAAAAAAGACAAAAACAAAAATGACAACGTCAACCAAACACGACACTGTGTTAAAATTTTGTAAAACTAGGGTAGTAGGTACAGCAGTATTATTGTGCTACTCTGTTCTTGGCTGTGTGCTTGAATATGCTCAATACGTAAATGTGGCGTAAGAAAAGCCACGCAAGACCCCTCTCCGTCCGTAGCCCCTTCTCCGTGCCCTCTGGAGGCCGGGGCTAAGCTGGGCCTATGCACGGCGGCAGAAAACTTCGCTGACATTTCACCGGCACAGCCAGACGTCAGGCTGAAAGCCGCCCACGCGTCTGGGAACCACCCTCCACCAGCAGTGAGACTTCAAAATGCAAAATCTGTTTGCAAACTTCCCTCCTCCTGTGCAGTTTTAGGAAATCCTGGGTTGCCACCAGAAGGATGAGTCAGTCCCCCTCCTTCCCCGCCAGCGACACAGCCAGAGCTGGGAGAGACGTGTCCCCGTGAACGCAGGGCATTGGCGGGCGCCCCGCAGGTGTCAGCACTCGGGAGAGAGCACAGAGCTGATTCTCTGAGTCTGTGGGGAAAATACGATGGTTGGACGTGTGCCTTTTGGATGAGCGTCTTAGAGACTTCAGGCAGCCTTGTTAACTTGCTACACATGTACCATTCGGTCCTAAGCGTGCCCGGGCCCACGCCCATCCACACGGGCACCAACACTCCTCCTGCCTCTCCTGGCTGGCCGGACCCGCCCAGCGCTCAGCCTCCCAAGGGCACGGCCAGCTGCAGCGGGGTGACCTCTCACTCAGGGCCGGACCCTCGCCCGGCCTGCCAGGCGCTGGAGGCAGAAGGGAGGCGGGAGGGGGTGAAATGCCCAGTGAGCCAGCGGGACCCTCCGCCTCCCTCTGGGCTGCATCCTCCGGTCACCATCGTTCTGTTTCCCCCGTCTAGACTACCCCTGCCATGTCCACCCTTCGAAACTCATTAAGAATCGCTTCTGCCGGAATCTTTCCCTGAGGTCACCAGGCAGAAGTGAGCTTCCGCCCAACTCCGTCTACATAGATCTTCTAGAACATCTGGCTTTACATGGGGCGTCGGTCTGTGTCCGCAATGTCCTCCACCCCCGTTTCAGGTGCCTGGAGGAAACTCCAGCTGACCCGTCCCAGCACCCGGCCTCAGCAGAGTCCCCACACGGGGCGGCTGCTCGGTTCTGCTGTCTCACTGACACGGCTCAGCTCGGTCCGGTAGGCACGGCACCAGCTGTGCCCAGCTTCGTCTCCTGGAGTCAGGGCTTGCAAATGCTGCGAGAGTCCAGTTCTGATAATGGCAGACTGGATAATTCAGACACACCCTTACAAAATTTGCAAAAAAAAAAAAAACTTGCTCAAAATCTAAATAATTCTCCTTTAAAAGCATCAAAAAATAAAGTAGAAATGGAAAACCACTGGGCTAAAACACTGGGAGAAAAGGAAACGCCAGAGAGGTCGGCCCGGTGCTCAGGGAGGCCTGTGCCACGGTCGGGGGAGGGGAGGACACAGCCTCACGACTGAGCCGCACTGTGAGACCCTGAAGCCAGAAGGACCCTAACTCGAGCTGGGACTCCACAGATTCCGCAGGTCCACGGCATCGGAGAAATGTCAAACCAGAAGCAACAGCCTTCAGCTTTGTGTCACCGCCGGGCTCAAGGGAACCTCAAACTTGGATGTGTTGCCACCTGCCTTTCAGAAGCAAACAAAATCTTATCCAAAGGCCTCAAATTACTTCTCCAAACAATCTTTCAAACACAAAATCCAGAACACAAGTGAACCAAGCACACAACCAGACAGGACCCCGTGAGCAAAAGACCTGCTGAAACAATGATCAGTAGAAAGAATTGCACAATTATCTGGAATATTGCAACTAACACCAGACTATCATATTAAAAAAAAAAGTCAAACTTGAACATTTTCACAAGAAACAAAAATAGTAAAAATAAAAAATAAAACAATAAAAAGTGACATAGTAAAATTTTTAGTGAAGCAAATACAAACTCTGGAACTGAGATTTTTTTTTTTTTTTTCCAAAAAGTAAACTCCATGTTCGGTTTTGGCAGCAAAGTAACGTAGGCAGGACGAAGGAGGAAGTAATAACCAGAGACAGAAAGGATTACCCACAACGAAGAACAGAAAAGAAAATGGCACAAAATGCAAAGTTGCTAAAGACAAAGGTGACAGGACAGGGAGGTCTAACGTATATTGTATCGATGAGAAATCCAGGAGGAGAAAACAAAGAATGGGGCAAAGAAAATATTTGAAGAGATAATTATGAAGGGTTTTTCAGGACTAATAAAAGACACCAACTGCAGACCCAAGGAGCCCAGTGAATTCCAAGCGACATAATTAAAAAGAAACCCACGCCCACACACATCGTAGCGAAACTACAGTAAACCCAGGAAAAGGAAAAAAATCTTAATATCTGCCAAAGAAAAAAGACAAGGAAAGTTAAACAGCTAACTTCTTAAAATGGAAGCCAACAAATAGCGAAACTATACAGTCACAAGCAGAAGGGAAATGACTGTCATCCTAGATTGTTACTCCATCAAAAATGAAAGTGAAATAAAGGCATTTTTAGACAGAAAATTGAAGGTTTGTAACCAACCAACTGTAATTGAAGGAAATTATAAATGATATGAATAAATTTAAATAGCCATTTATTCTATTTAAGAAAATGATAATCTCGTTCAGATTTCAAAACACATGGGGTTAAAATACAAGACAACAACACAGGATAGCTCAAAAGAGGTAAATCGATTAAGAATTCCAAGACTCTCATGCTGTCTGGGAAGAGTGTAACTGTATTGTTAATGTTGGGCTTCGACAGTTACGGATCCGTGTTGCAATTTTTAGATTAACCACAAAAAAATAGAAGAAAAATGCATAAAATTTAAACTAGCAAGGAAACAAAATGGAATAATAAAAATTGATCATGTAAAAGAGGACAATGAAGAAGAGAAAGTAATTGTAAAATAGGTAGGACGCATGTAAAGCATGACACAAAATGACATATTCAACCCCACATGTATCAGTATTTATACTAAATATAAATGAAATAAACTTTTTAATTAAAACACAAAGATCATCAGTCCGGATTAAAACAAAGCACAAGTAAATGCTGCCTAGAAGAGACACATAGGAACAGAAATGCAGAAAGGCTGAAAGTAAAAAAATGTAAAATGATGTATCAGGCAGCTACTGACCAAAAGGAACTTTGTTTTGCTACCATAATTTAAGAAAAATAGACTTTAAGTCAAAAAGTCTACTTTACTATAAATACAAAGTATCGTGCCTTAATGACGAAAAGTTCAATTCAACAGGAAAATACAATGACCTTACATTTGGATGCGTCTAATATAGTGGTCTCAAAGATATTTACAGTTAAAATGATAGATCTTCAAAGAAAAATACGTGTATCCACAATATTAGTTGGAAACATTAAAACAGTAATTAATGGGGTAAACAAACAGAAACTTGGTAAGGACATAGATATTTGAATAATACGATTAGCAAACTTGAGATAACGAACAATACTGTACCCCATAATTACCGAAGACACATTTTCTTTAAGCACATGCAGCATTTTTACAAAAGCTGGCCATCTAATTGGGCCATTAGGAAAACATCAACAGTAATTTCAAATATTTGAAATTACCTCCAAATGTAATATTTCAAATATGCAGAACAGTCTCTTTTACCACAATGCAATTGGGCAAGGTAAAAAACAAATTTTAAAATAATAAGAAAACTATATTTTGAAAATTACAAAATACATTTCCAAATAAACTATGGATCAAAAAAGAAATCACAGTGTAAATTAGAAAATATTTAAAGTATAAAGAAATTATTATATATAAAAACCTTGGTGATGTACTAAAGCAGTACTTAGAAAAAATGATAGCTCTGCACACGCACACACGCACACACATGCACACGCGCACACACGCACACACGCACGCACACGCATGAGCATGTCAGAAGAAAGGCTGAGAAAATACTGGGCTAATTAAACCCCCCAAAATAAAAGAAATACATAATACGAAAGAAACGGTTAACAATGTCTAAACTGTGCTTAATAAGTTGGTAAACTTGAGGCAAGACTGATCTGGCAAAGACAAGAAAGAGGACAAAGAGCCAACATCAGAATGAACAGGGACCTCACACCACTGCTGTGTCTACTGCAATGACGTCAAAGATGGTTCTTTGGAAAGAACCGTGTGACTAAATGCACGTACATAATAATAAGATCTGTATGTGAGAGGAAAACTATTAAACTCATAAATGCAGAGGCAACATCACGTACATAACATTCACACACAGAACACACCAGGTACAAAAGGGTAAACTTCAGGATAAACTTGGATTCACCCCAGGGTTGCAAGGAGGGTTGTTAGCATTACAAAATCAACACGGTTCTCCTCACTGACAGGTTAAAGGAGAAAAATAAGATGATCGTCTCAAAAGATAGAATAAAATGTTTTATGAAATTCCACATTCTTTAGTGGTTAAAAATACATGAGTGGACTAATAAAATGTCATATATGTACACCATGGAGTTCTCAGCCACTAAAAACAATGGTGATCTAGCACCTCTTGTGTTACCCTGGACGGAGCTGGAGCCCATTCTACTAGTGAAGCATCACAAGAATGGAAACACAAGCACCACATGGACTCACCATCAAATTGGTACTGACTGATCAACACTCACGTGCACATGTGGAAGTAACATTCACGGGGTGTCAGGCAGGTGGCAGGGGAGGAGGGGATGGGTATATTCACACCTAATGGGCGCGGTGTGCACCGTCTGGGGGATGGACACGCTTGAAGCTCTGACTCGGGTGGGACAAACACAACATACGTAACCCAAACATAAGTCATTTGTATCCCTGTAATATGCTCAGATAAATAAATAATAAGAAAATAAATAAACTCTTAGTAAACTTGGGATAACAGGGCGGCTTTTTGATAAGGAAATAGACCACCAAAAGAAAGAAAAGGCTACAGAAAACACCATATTAACAATAAAGCATTGAGGGCTTTCCCTTCCGAGACTGGAAAAAGACAAGAGCACCCTTTGTCACCACTGCTTGTCCACATGGTACCGGGGACGGTGCCGGCTCACAATGGCAAGATAAAGAAACAAAATATATGGAGACTGGAATGGAAAATAAAATTCCCATATTTGCAGGTACCATGACTATGCTCAGACTGCCCGGAGGTACTACAGATGAACCGTTAAGATCAACAAGCATGATTAGCAAAGTTATCAGAAAGCAAAATAAATTTTACTTCTATACACTAGCAACAAACAGAAAATGAAAATGTAAAAAACACTACTTATAATAGCATCAAGAAATAGCAAGTGTCTAGGAATACAGACAGTAAGAGATGTATAAAATCTGTACGGAAAGAAATGTAAAATTGTATTGAGAGAAATTTGAGAAGACTCGAATTAATGTAAAGGAAGGGGCCGGAGAACTCCGTATCACAAAGATGTCATTTCTCCTCACCACCCACAGATTCAGCGCGATGCCGGTGAAAATCCAAAAGAGGTTATACTATTATTTTTTAATCTTTGGTTTGTTTATTTAATTTGAGCCGCCGTTTCTAACATTTACGGGGAAATGCAACGGGCCAAGAATAGCCAATACGCCCTTGAAGACGACAGTGTAGGAGGACTTGTCCCGCCAGGGTCCACCTGTGAGTCACTGTGGTGTTTGCATGGGACAGACAGACCCCTGAGTGAGAACAAAGAGCCTAGAAACAGACCCCGTGTATGTGGGCCTTTGGTTCGTGGCAAAGGTAACATTCCAGAGCAGAGGGAAAAGGGTGGTTTTCTCTAGAAAGACCTGGGACCATTGGGTAGCTGTGTGGCAAAGTCAGATAAAGTTATATCAGACCCTTATAAAACATGCAAAAATAACCCATGTGGATTATAGACTTAAATATAAGCAGCAAATTGTAACACTTTTAGTGGAAATACAAGAGAATCTCTTCCTAACTTCGGGGCAGAGCATGTTTGAGGTTTTTTTTAAACAAGCCGTGAAAATCATGAGTCACAAAAGAAGAAAACTGATCAAGTTAGACATTAAAATTAAGAACTGCTGTTCATCAAGAGACCCCTTTAGAGGGCAGTCAGACCCCACGCAGGAGAACATGGATTTGTTAGAGAAGCACACACCCCGCAAGGAACAAGGTGGCACATAATGACACATAAAGAAAGAAACCTTTTGCTGCAAAGCCCTGGTGAGCTCGGGACGGGAAGGGAGCCCCCGCGAGGTGGCCCCTCACCTGCAGAGTGAACACGAGTCATTTGCTTTGTTTTGTTTCCCGTGGCTTAAAAAAAATGACATTAAATTTATCATTTTAACCATTTTCAAGTGTACCATTTTTAATCATTTAAGTGAACCACCTGTTGACTGAAGAGTTCATAAATTTGGAGAGTGGAGCTTTTTTTTTTTTTTTTATTTCAGCTTATTATGGGGGTAGGGAGTGGAGCTTTGTTTGTTACAAAACCTCAGGCCCCAACCCCCCCACCCCGGCTTAGGACCAGTATGGCCCCGGGCTGTTAGGAACCAGCCAAGCAGCAGCAGGTGGGCGGTGGCGGGTGGGCAAGACCAGCCTCACCTGTGTCTGCAGCCGCTGGATCTCGGCATCACCTGAGCTATGCCTGCCCTGCCCCTCCCCCTCCCCATCTCCCATCCCCCGTCAGCGGAAAAACTATCTCCCATGAATCCAGTCCCTGGTGCCAGAAATGTTGGGGACCACTCTAAGGGGTTGCAAAAACTTTGTGGGAGTTAAAACAGCTCAATCTTTAAGAGCCTGTGACTTAACGGCGTCTGGCCGAGCCTTAGGCCTCGTCACAGTTTGGTGTCTTTTGCCACAGAGCTGCTCCGTCAGCCCGATGGGCTCCGTTTTCACGCCTCTTAACCGTGTTCAAATGTGCAGTTTAAGGGATGGTGGGCGTATTCACACTGTCGTGCAGCAGAGCTCTAGACCTTTTTCCTCTGGCAACACTGGAACTCCATACCCATTAAACGCTAATTTCTCCTCCCTCCAGCCCCCACCCCTTGACAAACACAAATGTCTCCCATTCATTCAGTCTTGTACGCCCGCCCATCTTCTCTATCCTGCTGTCTCTGAGCCCAGCCCCCAGTGTCTATATTTCCGTGCCAATTTCCCCCCTGGTCTGGTGCCGGAGAGCGTGGTGGTTAAGAACAAGGACCGAGGACCCTGGTGGGCCTGCATGGCAGCCCGCCGGCTGTATGTGCTCCCACAACCTCTGTTTCCCCTCCTGTAAAATGGGCACAATGTGGTAAACAGTGGCTGCCTCACAGAGACGGTTGTGAGAATTAAACTTAAATTCATACAAGGCAACAGGCATGGATAAGCTCTAAGTATATACGCACTGATGGTGACAGTTAACATGGGTTCGATTGCTAAAGAGGTGCTGACTTACAAATTTATAGTTTGTTGTAGGAAACGGACACACCAGGGAGAACCAAACTGCCTATTTTGATCTAGCCCAAGAGCTAAGAATGGGTTTTACATTTTTTTTTTGAGACAGAGTCTCACTCTGTTGCCTGGGCTAGAGTGAGTGCCATGGCGTCAGCCTAGCTCACAGCAACCTCAAACTCCTGGGCTCAAGCGATCCTACTGCTTCAGCCTCCCGAGTAGCTGGGACTACAGGCATGTGCCACCATGCCCGGCTAATTTTTTCTATATATATTTTTAGCTGTCCATATAATTTCTTTCTATTTTTAGTAGAGATGGGGTCTCGCTCTTGCTCAGGCTGGTCTCGAACTCCTGACCTCGAGCGATCCGCCCGCCTTGGCCTCCCAGAGTGCTAGGATTATAGGCCGGGTTTTACATTTTTTAATGTAAAATGCAAAAATGACCGTTAGCCTTTCAACAGAAACAGCTGGTTAAAGGGTTGGGGACGTTGCCTTTTGCCCTGCAAAGCCTGACACGTTTGCTGTCTGGGTCATACGTACAAAGCTTGCCTGTTCCCGCAATAAAGCGACTGCTTTAACGTAAGTGTGCGGGTCATGCCCATGGCAGCCTCGCAACACAGCGCGGGGAAAGGAAGGCGCAAGCCCCACCTCCTCCCTCTGTGGGTGCTGAACCCCACGCACCTCCCCTCAGCCAGTACCTGGAACACTCCCGAACCAGCGAGCCCAAAACCGAGTCCCAGCTCTCCTGGTCCATAGGCACGTCCTGACTATGTTCCCAGTCCCAAACACGAGCCGGCCAAGGTGCTCCCTGGGAGCAGGTGCAGAGCATCAAGCTCGTTGTTATCAGCAAGCAAAGCCGACAAGCTGCGAAAACCTCCCCTGAGTGACCGCGGATCGGGGTCCCCGATCCGCGGTCACGAGGCAACACCACTCGGCAGAATGTTTCGTGCCAGCCCAGGGCCGGTGTCACGCATATGCTTCATTAAAATGTCTTGATTTGATAATTTCACAACCTACACATATGGCAAAACACTGGGTTGTACACTGTAAATGTGTGGTTTTTAAATGTGTGGTTGTACACTGTAAATGTGTGGTTTTTATTTGTAATGAGACCTTGATACAGCTGGGAGGTGCAGAAGGGACGTTATTGGGACGGTGGAGTGTGACTGGGGCCTGAGGACTGGTGGCATCACTGCGTCCCTGTGGGTTCCCGAACCTGGGTCATCGTACCTACAACTTGCTTTTCAGTGCTTCAGAGATTATGTGTGGGGGGGATATCTGCATGTATGCACCGTACAGAGAGACAGAACCATTAAGCAAATGTGGCAAAATGTTAACAATTTAATGTCACCAGTTAAAAAGGATAAAAAAAAAAAAACAGCCTGGGACCCTCCAGCCCCCCAGCATCAGCCTCAGGACACGCCAGCATTCCTTCCGCTTTTTCCCACAAATGCGCGGTTCCACAATTACAGAGTAAAACCCATCTATCACCACACAGGGCAGGAAACGGAGCATTGCCAGCCCCCCCAGAGCCTGTGTGTGTCGTTTCTGTGCCACGACACCCTGACCTGTGCTGTCGTCACCAACGGAGTGTCCACTGTTACGCGCATAGCGCAGCAGGGTGTGTCCATAAAGGCAGAATGCATGTGAGTAGAATGACGTTTTCCGCCTCTTTTGCCCGAGATTGTGTTTTAAAGATGCATCAATGTAACCGCTGCACAGTGTCCCACAGTCGGACACCTCAGCGTGTTCACCGCGTCACTGTTCCATGGACGTTGGTTTCAGATCGGGGCTGTCACGGGAGGTCCTGCAATGAGCATTCGGTCTGTGCCAGTGTCATCCGGGGAGAGTTTGTTGCCCACTTTGCTACGTGACGTGAAACTCACCTCCGAGGGGCTGTCCTGGTGCACGTCCCCGCAGGGATGAGCACCGGGTTAATCCGCAGCTGCTCTGTCTGCACTCCGGGTACCGACGGGTGCAGAGTGTCAGTTTCACAGGATGAAAAAGTGCTAGAGGTCATTGCACCGTGACGTGAATCTACCCAACATCCCTGACTGCATGCTTGAAGATGGTTAAGATGGTAAATTTAACGTTACGCATTTTTTACCACAGTAAAGAAAACAAAACAAAATAATTTGTATTCATTTTTTTTCAGGTGAGGGGCCACTTTCGACACCTCTACCTTGCTAGGGCTTTGCAGCAAAAACTTTGATCATTTTGTGTTATTACATGTTACGTTGGAGGAAATTTGTCAGATTTTCCCCTTTATGACTAATCCTTTCATGGCTTGTTTTAAAACACCCCATTCCATGCCCCAAAGTTAGAAAGAGATTTTCTTATATTTCCACTGAAAGCTTTATAATTTTGCCACTTAGAGCTGAGTCTATAATCCACTGCACCGATTTCAGTGTGTTTTATAACGTACGGGTCCAGTTTTACTGCATTTTCCCACACGGCCACCCAGTTACCTGCTGCCATACGCTGCACTCTCCCCCCACCCCATCACCTAGCGCGGTGCACACCTGGTAGACAAGGGAACACGTTATGGAGTCTGGTTTCTCTTTGCCCCAGCAGGTACGTTGTCAGGGAATCGCAGGATAAAGCCCTTGCCCCTTGGCCTTGCATTTTCAGACCCAACTCAGATATCAGCTCCCCTGGGCGACCAACAGCCCCGACCAACATTCTCCTCTGCCCAGAGTCCCCCACCCCGGCCCTCAGGTAGCATCGATCTCACTCTGCTGCGATGACCCGTTTGTGCTGCTCTTTCCCAGCGGCGCCCCTCAAGGGAAGGGGATGTGTCTTCCTGGGAATTGCTCCCCCAGTTCCTTCCAGGAGGTTCCACTGGGAAGTTTTCTCTGGAAAACTCTAAGTGCACATGCAGTGGAATAGACCGCAAGGCATTAAGCTCTGACCGGAAGAAATGAGAGTCCAGGGAGGGGCGCTGAGGTCCCAGGGTGTTAGGGCAGGGGAGGACGCACCTTGTCAGGTAGCTCTGGCTTTCCCGGGATCTGTGAGAGCCCCACTCGTGAGGGCTGGGAAGGGTCCTGGTTCACCTGCGTTTCTTCCACGCGGGAGCCGCTCCCCCCCCACACACAGCTAGGGAATGCTGCCACCTGGCGGGGGTCACCCTGCATGGGACTCCAAACCAGTGGGCACCAAGTGGCCCTCGCTGAAAGATGGCTTTGCAAGGACAACCCTTGGCACAGAGCTGAAAGAACAGTTCTAGACGCTTCAACCACCATCCCTAGAATCCGCCTGACAACAGGTCAGAATGGTCACATGGATTGTCCCTCCCTCCCGCTCCCTCCCAGCACAAGACAGAGGCTCAGCCTCGTCTACCCTGACTCCTGCCCTGTGGCCGCCCTGAGCTGTTCAGAGCTGTAGGTGCCAAACAGAGGGACAGCGTGAAATGCCGTCTTCAGGGACAACCCTCGCACTGATTAACCAGACCCCACAGGCTGTCGAGGGTCTGTCTCTGCGAGGGTAAACTGAGGCACCGGGACCTGGGCGTCGGCCACATCAGGGCGTCCTGAAGTTGAGCGTCTCGCAGAGCGGGGGGCAGCATGGGGGTCTCACCTCTCACACACCCACGTGTGCCACAGAAGCCTCACCCTGAGGGAGATGCCCCCCAAAACAGCACATGAGCCCCAGAAACTCTGCCCTCCCTCCATATCTGGATGTAAGTGACTCTTTAGACTTGCTCATCCTAAGGACCTACACGGCGTAGCGATGCCGATTCTTCTGAGCATGATCAGCATGTTTCCTAAGCTGCCAGAATCCCCCAGCATACACCCGCTCACCCTGCAGATAAAAGCCTTCTGCAATCTTTTAGATTTGCTGTGCTTCTTTCAATAAGGTACTTAAAGCCTATCTTAACACATCATGTAACGAAATATTTATTCCAATTAGAGTCTGCCGTCATCTTATCTCATTTCTTAAAATGATTAATTTTTTCTATCTCGCTTTAACAAAAACCAAAATGATGTGATAGTTGTCAGACTGATTCATTTTTATGCTTTCATTAAGTACACAGGAAAATTTGATTTTGATATTTAATGTAATTAATCATTTCTGATTTTTAAATCTTATGTATTTCAAAAAGCTGGTCACCAGTGTTCAATACACAAATACACATTTTCCAAATTCCATGCTTCATGTGCCTGGTTTCTTAAATAATAATATTTTGGCTACACATTACATCGCATCATTACCAAAGAGCAATAATTATATTAGTTATTTCTTAGATGTTCTTTTCAAACAATATTTTTTGAAACATATATTGAAAAATAAAGTTAGTCCTTTCCAACCTTATTGAATAAAGTAAACCTGATGAAGCTGGTTTCCCTGTAAGGATTGGCTTTGCTGATTGGATGATGCGGCAGACATTTTCCATCAACTGAATGAGCTAAATCTGCAGTTCCAAGATTTCAACCAAAATAAAAATATTTATAAAGCAGGTAAAACAATGAAGGCATCTTACAAAATAGTGTTGTATTGACAAAGGTATATTGAAAATAAAATTTCAATTTCCCCAACCCTTATTGATTAAATATGGTGCTTGTTAGTAAAGGGGTAACAGGTGTAAGCAATAGTTCATATACTTAACACATACTGCTAAAGGTTCTGTGGTTATACTTACCACAGTCTAAATAAGAAATTAACTTCCATGAATGAATAACACAATTTGCGCATAAGGTGGTTTTCAATTATTGATTTCAACAACATTGCAGAACCTAATTAAGTCATCAGCTGATGGATCATTAATTTTAAAAAAAAACGTTGATGATAAAGACGTCACTTTTGACTTATTGCTCAGAAGTTCCGAGAACTGAGCGATAATTCTATGACATAATTTCTACTCCCACCTACGTATTTGAGAACAAAGTTTCTCAGCATTTGTATCTTTAACAATGAAAAATAGAAATGGATAGAGGCTAAATCATGTCACATTTTAGCAACAAGTAAAATTCATCAATGAAATATGAGGTAATGCTTTAAAACCATGCATCTTAGGAAAAGACGTGTTTTCAACAAGCTGTGTCTTTTATGTTGCTGTTATCTGCCTGCCCACGTCTGAGCTCCCCTGCCTTATCCTACATACAAAGTTGTCCCGGGAAGCAGCTGCTCACCCAGTGACCTCGCGCGTGTCACCTGGTCCCGTGTCTACTTCTCCCCAGCGGAGTGACAGCAGCCGCGGTGCCATGTGTGGCTTCCAGGCCGGGGCTTTCAGCAAGGGGGTGGGTTTTTCTATGTGGTCCGCGCCCTTCCCCTCCCCAGCTGGATTCTGTGAAGAGGATGCGGCCCGTGAGGATGCTGAGAAGCCCAGTCTCCGAGTCCCTGTTCCCGCCAGCCCGGTCGCAGGGAGAGTCGAACGTCATCGGTGTTTCTGGACTGCCCTCTCGTGGTCACTTCTCATATTGCTACAGTTCCAGGGAAAGGAGGGGAACTCAAGGATTTACAGGAAAAGCTAATTACGGTACTAAATGTGGCACTTTGCAGGGTGTTTGCCAGCTGCAGTGGGAGATGCACGTTCATGCAGTTTGTGCTTGCAGGGTTTGGCCTTGCCAGCAGTGAGACACTCGGCCCCAGAAGCGTGTCGTGCTGTGTGGCCGTGCGTGTGCCCGTGCTGTGCACAGAGCTCGTCCAGAGACCCAGCGCTGCTCCTTACACGTGTCACCGTCACCTTCACCCCCGTGACCACCTCCCACGGGCAGTGGCACCTCCCCCGTCCTGACCAGTGAACACCACGGTCACCCCCAACACGGCTCCACGTTCGGAGCTTTCAGACAACGTGGACTTTTGGAATGAAAGTTAATAGAATCAACAGCAAATGAAATAGATTGGCTTAAAGCCTAATATTTGTACAGAGCTTTTCATTTTACAGAGACCTTTCACAAATGTTTTATTATTGAAACTTTGCAATAGACCTAAGAAGTGAAGCAAGGCCTATTGCTGCCCTTTTATTGACTTTGACTCTGAGATTTTTAAAGCAGAAAAGCACAAAAAGCGATATAACAAACACTCACATATCTGCCACCCAGAACTAACAAATGCTACTATTTTGTCCACATCACACGTGTTAAAGAAAGAAAAGAGGAATATCCTGCAGGTCACAGGGAAGACCCTCTGCCCCCCCTTTCCCATAGGTGATCTCCTTTTACAACTTGTATGCAATCTGTGTTTTTAGAATTTTACTACACCTAATGCACACATTATATATTTTTCCCATAAGCTATACAAAATAACGTTTTCTATGTGTCTTTAGTGCTGCATAAGTGGTATCGCACTGGAATATTTTGCAAGATTTTTCACTCTACAGCATGTTTTCAATATAATTTCATGTTGCTGTACAGGGAGCCGTTCCACTTATTTCCAACTGTTGTACAGTTTTGCCACACACAAGTGTGCTCTACTTAGTGTACCCACCGCCTGTCCGTGGGGACTGGAGTCACACCCACGGCCCATCGCCGTGCACGGAGCCGCGGTGAACATCCCCACGATGTCCCTGAGCAGAAGCGGGATCTGGTCGCTGCTAAGCTGCTGTGCACCCCAGACATCCTCTCTGCACCCCGATGCTGCCAGAGTGTCCCCAACATCTCACAAGAGAAATCAGGGAAAAGAAGTAACTAATTCAAGCTATGAAATGTACCTAATCTTGACAAAATGATGGTTCTAGATGGAGTACAATTGATTTTTTTAAAGAAGCACAGGTGGAAAGAGCTGGATGACATTTATCCAATGCCATCCATCGTGGGAAAAACTGTGTTGCACTGTTTGGCCTCCTGCAGTGACCGTCCCGAAACGCAGCCTCTGCACTTGTCCTGGTCGCAGACTGCCAGCCTCCTTGTCACCCAGGCCACCGACTTGCGGGAGTGGTGCCCTGCGGGAGAGGCGGGCGCAGCAGGGAGCTTGAGTCCGGTGCACCCTCTCCCCGCTTTTTCGCTGGCTCCCCTGCGGGCCACGAAGGCCCCACAGCTCTCCCGCCCCCTCCACCCTCCCCACCCCCCGCACCTCCCCCACCCTCCTGCCCTCGATGCTCCTGCTCCACCCCTGCGGCAGGGGGAGGGCGGGTCACCCCTGCTGCTCACTCGCAGCCCTGCGGCCATTCCAAGCCCCACCGTTGGCCACTCAGGACCAAACTTCCTTCTAGAAAGACCTTAAGCCTAGAATTGCCCTGGGCCCCTCCCTCTCTCAGGTTCAGATGTCCCCACCTGGACGGCCACTCCTCACAGCTGGTGATTTGTGCTTGTGGCTTTTTCCCGGTTTCAGGGATTTAAATTGTCTTATTTGCTTGCGCTGATTCTAAGGAGCCAGGGGAGGAGGGGCCGGAGAAGCAGCTGTCCCTTCTTATGTCAGATGTCCCGGATAATTACGTCAGGACGGTTACTGTTGAGCTGTTCACGCTACGAAGCGTTCACTATCGTCTGTGCGGCTGATCCTGAGTAGCAGTCGCACCAAACCACAGGCGTGGGGGACGCAGCTTCTCCGCTTGGCCGGGGCTGGGGCCGGGGCGAGCGTGTGCACATCGAACACGCTGGTGTCACTGCGGACCGTGTTTGGAGGAGGTTCTCCCAGGGAACCCGGGTGCAGAGCAAAGCAGCGTCTTCACTTATTTTTCTTGACTATCTTCTAAGAGAACTTGACAAACCATAAAGCCATTTACGGCTGACATCTAAAATTCTGGCATTTTAAAGCTGACATCTAATATTTTTCATCTGAATTTAAACAGTTACAAAGCAGGTGATTTCTGGCATGTATTGAACATTTTCAACGTTACGCCACTATTCCGAGTATATCCAGTGGATACTAATTACCAAAATAATCGGATACCCATCATCATCCATAAACACATGCTCAGAAGTTGTGCATCTTTCCCTTTCCTTCTTAAATTCATACTTCCGTTTCATCTCTTACAGAACCGTCCTGTTTGAAATTCTTATGTTGCGTGCCCTGTCATATTTCTCTATAACAGCAAATCTTTAATAACTTGTGTCACACGCTCCAACTGCAAAGCTCTCAGCGTTAATGAGTGGGGCAAGGTTTCTGTCCTCCCAACGAGTCTACATATTCATAGATGAATGATTACAAGGTTATATAAATAAAACAGGTGTCACTACCAATCCTAGTCTTATTTTTTTGTTTTTTAAGGTTGGAAGAAATTGTTCTCATAAAAAGTGGAAGGTGACGGGAGTTTTGGTAAAGCCATGTCCCTCAACAATTCGAACTGCTTTCTCAGGGCTCGACAGACACTGAGCTGGGCTGGTGGGTCCCTGGGAGGTGGGGGGGGTGGGGGAGGGGAGGAGCTGGCACACGGCGGCGATCACGTGTGGGTCACGTTCTGCTGCTTAATCTAGGCGTGGGCACATGGGCGTTTGTGTAGCTTTTCACTCTACACTCTACACATTTCATAAGGAATCCTTTATACACTCAGTACTTAATTTTAAAATGAGAAGAAAAATACCATCAAAAACCTATCAAAGGGCCGGGCGCGGTGGCTCACGCCTGTAATCCTAGCCCTCTGGGAGGCCGAGGTGGGTGGATCGCTCAAGGTCAGGAGTTCAAGACCAGCCCGAGCAAGACCCCGTCTCTACTAAAAATAGAAATAAATTATCTGGACAACTAAAAGTATATATAGAAAAAATTAGCCGGGCATGGTGGCACATGCCTGTAGTCCCAGCTACTCGGGAGGCTGAGGCAGGAGGATCGCTTAGGCCCAGGAGTTTGAGGTTGCTGTGAGCTAGGCTGATGCCACGGCACTCACTCTAGCCCGGGCAACAGAACCCTATCAAAGGTTAGCAGCATTTACCCTTTAATGAAGCCACGTAAAGGTTATGGAGCATCTTTATAACGGGATTGTTTTGTCCCCTTTCCCGCAGTGCACCGTTAACCTCTGCCAGACAGCCCGGGATTCCAGACTCCTCGGCAGGCTCCCTTCAGGGCAGACGTGCCCGCCGATGCCCAAGCCCTACTACGCACTGGGTGCCCACTAACCTGCAGGGAGGACGGGGGCAGGTGGGATGGCGCCATCCTGATTACAGTGGGTGGGGGACACGGAACTGACACGACACGTGGTCAGAGGGAGGTGACGGAGTAGGTCTGCAGGTGAGAGGGGGTGGAGGGACCAGCATGTGCAGACCCTGTGCACGGGCTGGGGTGTGACGGGAACAGCAAGGAGGCTCCTGTCTCACTGCTCTCGCCGCCCGGGAGGAGAGGCATGTCCCGCGCCCGGGCACAGCTCCACACACGGCACGCCACACACACGGCACACCATGCACACGGCACGCCACGCACACGGCACACCATGCACATGGCACACCACGCACACGGCACACCATGCACATGGCACACCACGCACACGCCACGCACACAGCACAGCTCTGCACATGGCACACCACACACACGGCACGCCACACACATGGCACACCATGCACACGGCACACCATGCACACGCCACACACACACGGCATGCCATGCACATGCCACGCACATGGCACAGCTCCGCACACGGCATGCTATGCCACATACATGGCACACCACACACACAGCATGCCATGCACACGGCACACCACACACACGGGATGCCACGCACATGGCACAGCTCCACACACGGCAAGCCACACACATGGCACACCATGCACATGGCACGCCACGCACACAGCACGCCACGCACACGGCACAGCTCCACACACGGCACGCCACGCACACGGCACGCCACATGCATGGCCATGCCCCCCACTCAGCTGGGAGCTCCTTCAGGGCAGAGAGAGAAAGCACAAGTGCCCAGGGTGCTCACACTTGGTTTTTATTAGCCACGCTCCGCCTCCTGGGAAACGCACAGCTGGCGAAGGCGCCCGTCACCGTCCTGGCCCGCGTGCATCGCTGACCCCGTCACTCGCCGGGGGTGGGCAGAGCTGCAAAGCCACGTTAGGGTCTGGCTTCCTCAGGTACAGAGAGCCCCATGGGAGGAAAGGCTAGAACCGAGAGCCCCTCTGCTCCGCACACGGGCCAGGACACACAAGCCCAGTGACAGAAGCATCAGGGAGCAGAGGCAGGTCCCCGAGCTGCCCCGGCGGCCCGGGCACTTGGGCTTCCTCCTACCAGCCAGGCCGCCGGGTCTCTGCCCGCCCTCCCCTAGTGGCCTGTCCCCAGCCGACTGTAAACACTGTTTCAGCACCACACACACGGTGCAAGCGGATGCCTTCAGATTACTGGGCTCTGGGGCTCCGGCCGCCGGGCGCAAGGAGCTGGCGTCAGCACGGAAGGCAAGACACTCCCCCGGCAGCTCCCGGCCCCACAGCCTGCGACCCGGGGGAGCTGCCACCCGGGGGAGCTGCGACCCGGGGGAGCTGCCACCCGGGGCGTGCGGGGCCCGGGGCCGGGCGCCGGGCTAGGAGTGCACGGCCCTGCTCACGGGCCGCTTTTCCGTGAAGAAGCTTTTCAGCAGCAGCACCTGGCCGAAGCTGGCCACGAACAGGACGACAGTCTCACCGACTGACCAGTAGGAGACCCGGCTGTTCAGGTCCTCTGCCCGGGCCCGGTCCTGCGCCTCCCGGAGCCGGTAGTGCGTCTGGGAGTCGATCACCGTCTTCAGGGCTTCGTGGATGGTCACGCAGGCGGATTCCATCTGCGCAGGAAGAGAAAACAGGCGCGTGGCCAACGCCACGGTAAGAGTGGAATCCGGCAAACAGCAAGCGTCATCGTCAACACCCTCCGTGACATCCACCGAATGCCACTGTCCGCACTAAGGGTTTTATGTGCGGTTTTATTTAATCCTTATAATAAGCCTAACCGAGGTTCAGAGAAGTTAAGTAACTTGCCCAGAGTCACACAGTTAGTACGGGGCCCAGCAGGATGTGACTCAACTGTCCGAGTCCCCAGCCTGTGCTTTCGGGCTCTGCTCCGGGTTCTCCCATCGAATGCTCACAACGCCGCGGACGGGCGCGGCCGCTGCCGTCACTGGGAAAGGACTGCTGCCTTCCCCACACGCCGATGAGGAAACTGAGGCTCAGGACGCCACAGGAATTGCCCAAGGTCACACAGCCAATAAGCCGCGGAGTGTGAACTAGATCCGAACTGTGCTGGACTCTGAACCCACTGCTCTATTGCATGATTGCTGCCTGTTGTCTCACGTAGAAACACAAGCACATGAAGACATGCGTGTCTCATGTACATAAACACATGCACACATGCAAAGATGCAGACACATATAAACATGCACACACACATGCTCCTATGTAACACACACTACTTCACAACTTCCTTTACCTGCTAAATATTCAGGGTGGCAGGCAGTGTTCTGAAATGCACCCTCGCACCACCCAGACGCCCTGCCCTGCCCCAGGAACCTGTGACTATGAGGAGCTGTCACTCCGTGATTATGTCACATGGTACAGCTCTCCTAAAGACGGGGAGGTTACCCAGTGGCCTGACCAATCCCACGAGCCCTTGAAAGCGGGGCTTTCTCCAGCTGGCTGCGGGAGCATCCGGACAGAGTCGGATGAGAGGAGACGTCACCGTGCCACGCTGGCTCTGCGGGTGGGGGCGACCACCTGCCGGGACCAGGGCACGAAAGTCGCAGCAAAACGGGGCCTCAGTCCCACGGCCATGAGGAACCAAACTCCACCCGCAACTGACGAGCGAGAAAGCCGACTCCTCCCCAGACCCTCGGGTAAGAGCCACGCGGGCCGCCACCTCGATTCCAGCCCAGAGACCTGAGCCGAGAGCCGCTGCGCCCGCTCGGACGCCCAGCACGCGGGGCCGGGACAGAGTAAATGGGCACTGGGTTAAGTCCCCGTGAGAACACATGTTCTCACGCACACGCAATCCCTAAATCAGCAGCGTAACCAAGACCGGAACATCCACCCCAACAGCCAGTTCTCGGGCTGGAGAAGTTCACAAAGCCGGTGCCAGACACTCACTGCAGCCGCTGAGCCACAAACCACTTACACAGCCCAGGGTAAGAGGCTGGGAAAGACTGAGTCGCCAAGTGACTTCCCTCCCCAAGGGCCTTCCTGTCCCTCACACCGACGAAGGCAGCCGGCACCATGCACCCCGCGGCTGCCCTGACCCATGCGGGAAGCACCCTTCACTCCAGGCCACGCGAGGGCCACGCTAGACCACGTGAGAAACCACAGCTTCCCCTTGGCCACGGCACGTACAAGGCAGTGTCTTGCCCCGTCTGGCAGCTGGACCCAGGGCCTGGGTTTCCTCTGCACGTGGGGACTGGCCTCGACGCTGACCCAGGGGCAGAAGTGGTGACAGGTCACATGGGTGAAAGGTCACGTGGTCCCTTGTGCACCACACAGAACCGGGGAGGACGGGGCACCAGCTCAAGGAGCAGAATCCAGCGAAGACTCAGCCTGTCTGTGCTCCCCCCGCCCCTTCACCTGCGTTCTCAGGGGCGACCCACAGGCCCTATTGTCTCGGGCTGCGCTCTGTGACCGCGGAGTCGGCACCGGCTCCCTCGCTCCCACCACATTCACTGGGTGGGCTCCCTCGCTCCCCCACGCTCACTGGGTGGGCTCCCTCACTCCCCCACATGCGCTGGGTGGGCTTCCTCGCTCCCCTACATGCGCTGGGTGGGCTCCCTCGCTCCCCCACGCTCACCGGGTGGGCTCCCTCGCTCCCCCACATGCGCTGGGTGGGCTTCCTCGCTCCCCTACATGCGCTGGGTGGGCTCCCTTGCTCCCCCACGCGCGCCGGGTGGGCTTCCTCACTCCCCCAGGCTCGCCGGGTGGGCTCCCTCGCTCCCCCACGTGCGACAGGTGGGCTCCCTCGCTCCCCCACGTGCGCCGGGTGGGCTCCCTCGCTCCCCCACATGCGCCGGGTGGGCTCCCTCGCTCCCCTACATGCGCTGGGTGGGCTCCCTCGCTCCCCCATGTGTGCTAGGTGGGCTCCACGTACAGACATCAGACACTGAGAAACGGACGAAGGCTCCCAAGACGGGTTCCTGACATCAAGAAGTGGAGCCGAAGGGGACAATGTCCAAGTGCAACTGGTTCAAATGCCGACCACCAGGCGAGACGGCTCAGTCACAGACCCTGCGCCGTGGCAGCCGAGGTGAGTGGCGGATGCTGCCACGGTCACCAAAGCATGTCCAGGGTCACAGAGCTGGATGGGGACCAAACTGGGAGGGACTAGGAGAAGGTCATGGCGTGGAGGCAGCCTCTGCCCGTGTAAACCCGTGTCGAGCCGACTGCGTTGCCAGGGTGGTCCCTGCCAGGCACCACCTACGGCCACACACAGGGAGACCTGTGAGTCAGATCAGTGCCACACGTTCGTCACCTGGTGATCCCTGGAAGGCCACGATCACTAGAGGTGGGGCCAGGAGGGACACAGGAGAGAGATGCATAAAATGCGTCCACAGGAATTTTTTCCCAGAGTTGCAAGACCCAGGATTTCCCTCACTGAAACGTTTTGCGCAACACCTGCGTACCAGGGGCTGGGCCCGGGCACCGGGAGAGAGAGAGCGCCAGGCCCCAGTGCCGGGCTCAGAGCTCGCAGCCTAAAGGGAAAGTTAATCGCTGTGACACAACGTGAAGAGAGCTGACAACGGAGGGGGTGCGGAGCTGGGGACACCCAGGAAAAGCTGCTCATCCTGCGGGGGGCGACGGAGGACGTGACACGGGGGTGCCACGCGCTGGCCCTGCTGGGGGGCAGCAGGACCCCAGGCTGGGACAGGAGGCGTGCAGGCAGCAGACGCAGAGGCAGCCAGCTCGTGCGGGGTCCGGGCTGGGATCGGGGGGCCGACGTGGTCGGGGGCGGGGGTGGGGTGGGTAGCTGGACGCTCAGCGTAAAAGCGTCAAGACGTCACCACGCAGCCGTGGGCAGGGGCGTGGCACGCTCAGAGCCCGCGGTGGCCACGGCGGTGGACAGGGATGTCACAGAGCCGGTCGGGAGGCAGGGAGCCACTCGGGGCTGCGGCAATTCTGCCGGCAGGAGGAGACAAGGGCCGCAGTTACGCAGGTCACCCGGGCAGGGCAGAGCGGGCTCGGGGGAGGTTCGGGGCACTAGAGTCAGAGGACTGGGAACAAAGCAGACCATTACTGAAAGTGGGGGGAGGAATGGAGAAACACACGTATGTGTGTGTGTGTGTGTGCACACACATGCATGCACACACACCTACACACGGGCATACACACGTTTTATATACAAAAACCCAGAGCCTTTGTTTTTAAGCACCAGGAAAGGGCTCACCTGGTGTCCAGGCCAGAACCCCCTCCGCAAGTCTGTTTTGCATCACGGGCCCCTTCAGAAACCAGAGTCCCACCTGACTCACCTGCCCCGGGTGCACCCTGGCCCGGCCTGGGAGCGCGGCAGAACTGGGCGTCACGCCCGGCTGCCCCCAGGACCCAGAGTCACCGGAGAGGAAGGCGGAGGAGGAAGAGGAGACAGAGGGAGGACCCAGCATCACAGGTGCGGCCCCCCCCACCCACGTGGGCACCACCTTAAAGGCCGGAAACCAGCCCTGAGATGGCAGGACGGGGGCCCCCGGCCTTTCAGGCACAATCTCAGATCAGAACAGTGATCCAGAGGGGCCAGTGCCCGGGTGACAGGGCAGCAGGTGCTACTCTGCGGCTTCCCTACACACCTACAGCCTGCAGACCCCGGCAGGGCCTGGCACCGGCCCCCAAGAGACCCCAAAGCAATGCATCGCCAAGAACCACAGGCACCTGGAAGCCCACCCTCCCACAGAATCACACTACTTCCCAACCCACAGAGATGGGCCGTTAGGGCTGGTCTAAGAGGAAACCCTGCAGCCTGCAGCACGGAACCTCAGTGGGGCCACTCCCACCTGCCCCCCACCCTGCAGGAAACCCGGAGCCTCCCCTGGGGCCTGGGTCCCCAGCCCCCTGGCCGTGTGACCCTCTGCCCCTGCCAGGACCACCCAGGGTCCTAGAGCCTCCTGAGGACTGTGGTCACTGCCAGAACACGTGGCCTCGGGCCCCCCCGGAGCTGCAAGGGGCTGGGGAAGGGAGACAGCAGCGGCTCCAAGGGACCCGCCACGCAAAACAGGAAGGGCGGGGGGAAGAGTGCGAAGTCATAACCCACGAACTTCTGTTCTCTCCACCCGGGAGGCCAGCTCCTGGGCAGCTCCCCACGCTGTCACTTTCCAGCCAAAGCTCTGCCAGCGAAGCCTTCCTGACCCCCCTAGAACCCCTCAGTGCCCACCTGAGCCCCCTGACCCTCAACCCCAGCTACGGCCACAGCGCCCTGCGGGCAACCGGCTCCCAGGGCTGCACTCCTCGAAGGGCTCCCCACCGGGGACAGCACCTTCCAGCACCTTCCACCTGTCTCTCCTCTCAGGGCCCAGGGTGTGACTGAGCGAACGCCAGCCCCCAGGCGAGCAGCCCCGACGGCCGGTCCGGCCAGCGCAGGGCAGAGGGCTCCGTGCTACGGAAGAGGAAGGAGACGTCTCAGGCTGAGCAGAGCGAAGAAGAGGCTCTGGGTGGTAGGAGGAGGGGGCACGGCTCGCTCTTTCCCGAAACAAAATCAAACTCTGACGCCCGGGCCCCAGGAAAGCATCTCCCCATGGACCTGATTCCTGCAGCCTTTTCTCTGCCAGCTCGTTGTCTGCGGGGCGAAAGAGGGAGTCCTTCCGCTCAGCTTTCAGGGGCTCGAGACCTCCTACACGGGGCTCTGTCATCGGTGGCCAACGAACTGGCCGGGTGGCGAAAGCTCAGGCGCCACACGTCTGTGCTGGTCCTTCCGACAGCAGCCACGTGACCAGGCTCACACCTGCCGGTGTCCAGTGGAGCTGTCTGTGCGCGGCCACCAGACACCTGTGACTACTGGGTAGTTTGCAATGTTGCTATAGTGCGCGAGGAAGTGAATTTTTAATTTAATTTTAATTAAATAGCCACGTGTAGACAGTGGCTTCTGCCCTGGACAAAGCCATGCTCCAAACTCCAGCTGCGCAGGGAGGGCGGCGGACAGGGCCCAGGAAGCGCGGGACTGCGGTGGGGTGAGCCCAGCAGAGCCGTGGGCGTGGCCACCTCACAGGGCAACCCGGAAGGTGACCTGGCCGCCTTGAAGACCCAGGACGCTCTGGCTTTGTCTGGAGCAAACACCGCCAGACGGTTGCTCCTGTCCCACAAGTGTCCCTGGGCCCTGACACCCGGTCACATGACAACGAGGAGGTGAGCTCCTTTCTGAGCCACGCCTCACGCTCCGGGCACTGACGACACAAAGTAAATCACCGGGAATCCCAGGCCCAGGAGCTCACAGCCTGCACACGGGCGGGCAGGCGGTGGTGCGGGAGGCTGGGACCAGGCAATGACGACTTTGAGAACCACGGGTGTCCCTGCGAGTCTCCAAGGAGCCCGACTGCCTTTCGGTTGCCTCCAAGGTGGCCAAATGCCCACTCCTCTGCAGGAACATCTGTCGTCCCAAAATGTCCTAGTTTCTCTTGCCACCGTGTGGGGCTGTGGCTAAGAGACGGCTGCCCAGGCAGGACCACGTCTGCCAGCCCTCCCTCCGCCCGGAGCTGCCACACGGCTGGTTCCCACCAACGCTGCCACATGGCCAGTTCTCACCAACACTGCCACACGGCTGGTTCTCACCAACGCGACAGGAGCAGAGGTGCGTGAGTGACTACGGAGCCCGGGCCGGCCTTTCTCACCCCTCCTGCTTCCAGTGGCTGGAGGTGGATGGCTCCGAAGCCCCAAGGGAAGGCAGGGGGACGACAACAAAGAGGGAGCCTGGATCCCCGAGTCCCCACGGGCCTCCTCTAGGTCACGAGAACAGACTTCAGCTGTGCTGAGCCTCCGACATGTGGAGAGCGTGTTACAACGCCTTGTGCTACTGTCACTCACACAGCACACAGGGAGGATACGGGCACGTCACGTAAGCAGAGGGGCACGTGGCACAGGGACGTGGAAACGGTGCCACGGGACCAGACTGAGTGGGCGTGCAGGAGCAGAGCAGGGAGTGGAGGGAAGCACCGCGGGGAGCTGCTACCGATCGAAAGGGGGACTGGGAGAAGAACACAGCGTCCTCGGCGGGGACGTCAAGACAGAGGCAAAGCCAACATGGGCTTCCCGACCGGGACCGGGGGGAGGACTCCGCTCACCAGCCGGGACAGAGGCCGGAGAGGAGGGACACGCTGGGGGCTTATAGGAGCCTATGGCTGTGACTGTCCACTCACCTGCGTGAGAGCTGTGACCCTGTTCCCCCATGTCTGGGAGGATGGGGGGCTCGTCGCCCACCTGGAAGTCAAAGTAGACGGTCTTGTGCGAGAAGGTGGAGAACTCATTACTGAAGCAAAACTGGTAAACGCCCTTGACCTCGGCCCGGTGCGTGAAGCTGTCGTACTGCTTCTTGGTCTCCCTGTAGATGACGTTGCCCTGGGGGTCCTCCACGTAGCAGTCGACATCGTAGTGGCCTCCGGTGATGACCTGACAACCACAGAACGTTTGCTGTTACCGGGGGGACGGCCACTGCCCGCCAAATGCCGACCAGACGTGGGACCACACTCTGCAAGTGCTTCTGCCGTGGGATCCTCAACCTCCCACGGCAGGTGCTCTGCTCCTTCCCGCTGCCCTGGCGCTGAGAGCGCCAAGTCAGTCAGCCACGGTCACACTGCCCGGAAGCGAAAAGGCTGAGATGCGGATCTGTGTCTGCCTGACTCCAAAGTCGGGCTCAGCAGGAGAACAAGGAGCCTAATTCTCCCCCTTTTACAGGAGAGAAAACCGAGGCTCCAAGGAAAGTGGCAGAGCTGGGATTTGACCTGAGGGCTGCTGGCTCCAGGGCCCACCCTTAACCACTGCGCTGTCCTGCTGCGCCAGGGCCCACCCTTAACCACTGCGCTGTCCTGCTGCGCCAGGGAGCACACCCAGGGTGACTGCTCCTCGCGGGGTGGGCTGACAAGGCTTTCCGGGATCAGCAGCAGGACGAAGGCAGGGACACCCACAGAACCGTCCCAAGGCAACTGGACGCCGCTGCTTCTTTCTGTGTGTGTAACAGTTAACACAAGACACGGAACAGGTCACCTCTTTAGGGCACTGCCACCACTAGCTGTGTGACTCTGGACGGGCTACTCTAAGGTAAGGATGTGTGTTCACCTACAAAACAGCAGGACCTACCTTGTAGGGCTGAGGAGAGGACCCAGTGGGGTGTCACATTCCAGTGCTCAGTACACACAGCCAGTGCCCAGCAAGTGCCGGCCGATCACTGGAAACCCGCAGGTGGCAAACTGCCCCCCTGGGGGTGATGGGGAGCTGGCATCAGATTTGGGGCCACCCAAGTAAGAACAGGGGAGCCACGCTCCGCTGATACGGCTTCTCCCTTCCACTAAGAGACCGGAGCTCCGAGCAAGCGCCACTCCTGGCTCGCAGGCTGGGTCTAGTGACTGTCAGTGACACCACTACTGACTGAACCCAGGGAGAAGACAGACATAGACTGAAGCGTTCACAGAATCAGGGAGTCAGAGGGGGGCGAGTCCTCGGGAATCATTTAGTTCAAACTCTCCGTGTAAACATGTGAAAAGCAAGACCCGCATAGAGCGAAGTCACACGGGTAGTCAACAGCTACACCCAAGGCCCGTCAAAGGACCGTCAACAGCCTCCATCTGCCGCCAAACTTAAAATGTCCCTTGTGCAGACAAAAGTCACTAGTCCTGTTCAGCAAGCTTTGCAAACAGTAGTGAGCGTCTGTTGCTGGGGACGTTCGAAACCACGCTGGCTCCCCGCCCTGGAAATGACTACATGGCATCCCGGCGCCTTCCAGCCACACAATTATCATTTTTTTTTGTCACGGCTCCTAGGTTGCCAGTGTAAACCCAGCCACACTGCATGTTGTCCACACACATGTGAAAGTAGACAAATCAGCGACTGGGGCCATCACACCTTAAGTTGTCCCCAAGCACAGTCCTTCCCCAGGGCCTCCAACCACAGAGCGGTGGCCAAACAGCTTGTCCCACTCTGCAGCCCGCGCCACCCCAGCGGAATGCCGGCGCGCCCGCACCAGATGGCCGGTACGACGACCCCTCGGGCCCCCGCCCTGGATCTGCTCGTTCCCCCCAGACCTGCGCGGTCGTGGGGACCGGGCGCAGGAGCCGGGCTTTCCATAGGGCAGGGCCGAGTCCTGCGGCCACAGCGCCACTCCGGACCGGCGCGGGGACAGGGGGCTGCGAGGAGCCTCCCTCCAGAGCGCCATTCTCGCCGCTCCTGCGCTCACCCGACCTCCGCTTTAAACGCAAGTTGTGGGGACAGAACTAGGAACCCACTTCCTCTCGCTGCCACTTTTAAGTCCCTGCGGGAGGGAACAAGGTGGTCAGAGACTTGGGCAAGACGGAGAGCCCGGGTCCCAGCTGGCGAGCCCCTTCCGGACACCCCCCACCCCGGGGCCGTCCCGTGCCCGCCCCGCGCTGCACCTGCCTCCCCAGCCGGCCGGCCGTCTCGGGGCTCCGACTGACCCAAACGTCCCTCCCCGAGGCGAGGCCACCGGCTTCTGGGGACCCCGCCCCGCAGCCCCGGTCTGATCCCGCCGCCGCGGTCGGGCGCGCGGCTGCGCAGGTGGGGCGGGGCCGGGCGCCGCACCTGGTAATCCAGGGAGAACCTGGCGCCCTGGTCCACGTCCTCGTGGAAGCACTGCTTGGCGCTGTCCGGCAGCTCGAAGGTGAGCTCGGCGCCCCGCGGCTGCCCGGCCCGGAGCAGCAGCAGCAGCAGCAGCAGCGCGCAGCCGGGGCGCGGGCCGCCCATGGCGCTCCCGGTCCGCTCCGCTCCGCTCGCTGGGCTGCGGCTCTGGCTCCGCCCTCGCGGGCCGGGCGGCGGCTGCGCGACCGCGCGGGATGTGCGGGGACAGACGTGGCGCGAGCCGGCGGGCGCTTCCGGGAGGGCGGGCGGCTCCGCGCAGCCGCGCTCGGGTGGCCGGGGGGGGGGGGGGGGGGGGGGGGGGGGGTCTCCGCCCCGCGCGTGCGCACTGGCTGGGGGCGGGGTTGGCGCGGGGGCTGGCGGGGACCCGGACACGCCCCCCCCGGACCTCCCGCGCCTGCCCGCGTGGGCCCCGCTCGCCCCGTGGTCCGGCCCCGCCTCTCCGAGCGCCGGTCCCGGCCCCGCAGCGGGCGCGCCCGCGTCACTCGTGGGCGAGCGGACCCAGCGGACGCCGCTCCCTCGTTCCCCGCCCTCCCCGACGTGGAGAGTGTGCGGGGCGGGGCCGGTGACGGCGACACAGTCCTGGGAGGGACACGCGCGAACGCGCTCGAGAAGGTGCGAGTCGCGTCCCGCCCTCGGCGATTTCAGCTGCTTTGGTCGTCGGGACCCTTTTCCCACAAAACCGTCATTTTTTCACTTTGGCCTCGTGAAAGCTGACAGCAGATGACACTGATGCGCCGCCTTATCCGTGGCCGCCGACCCGAGACTTGTGACTAATCCTGACCCTGGGATTCTGCGCGGTTTGCATTCGCTGTGACCCGATCGACAGAGAAGACACAGACTGTGGTGTCGCCGATCGAGAAGGAATTTTCCAGGAGACGTGGGGACCCGAACTTCAGCAAAGAATCCTGCTGCCCTTGTGGGCCTCGGCTGGCGCCTGTGCGCGGTTAACATGCCAGTGTGTGTAGCAGCGGCCGGCACGTCCCACCGCTCGAACCCGGGGGACATCACCCCACACGTGCCACCACTCAGACCCCGGGGGACATCACCCCACACTTCCCACCACTCAGACCCAGGGGACATCACCCCACACTTCCCACCACTCAGACCCAGGGGACATCACCCCACACGTCCCACCACTCAGACCCCGGGGGATATCACCCCACACTTCCCACCACTCAGACCCCAGGGGACATCACCCCACACGTGCCACCACTCAGACCCCGGGGGACATCACCCCACACGTGCCACCACTCAGACCCGGGGGACATCACCACACAGGTGCCACCACTCAGACCCAGGGGACATTTATCCTACATGCTCCAGGTAACAACACTTGGGCCAAAGCATGACTCTGACACTGGGGCGCATTTCAGCTCACCACAAGGAATGACTTCCTGGAGCCAGAGCTTTCAAAACAAAGAATGCACAGGGGGGTGGTATAAATTTTTCATCCCTGAAAATGTTCAAGCAGGTTCAAGCAGACGCAGGTGAGCAACCAACCACTTAGGATGCTGTCATGAAAATACCTATAAAAAGCTTGGAGCAAACCTCATGATTAATGATAAACATTAAAATTGTTTCTTTGAAACTGGGAGTAAGGCATAAACACCTGCTGTCGCAACTGCTGTTCAACGTTGTTCCAGAAGTTGCAGGCAGAGAGGTAAGGCGAGAGAAAGAAATAAAAAATAAAAAACCTTAAAATGAGTTCCCAGTTATGGTGGCTGACAGGGATGGAGGTCAGACATGTGTTATCATACCCCCTTCGTTTTGGAATTTAAACACAACAGTTCACCAACGTTAACTAGAGTTTACTTAGAACTCAGGAAAGTCAACAAGAAAAAAATCAAACAACCCCATTAAAAAGTGGGCAAAGGACATGAACAGAAACTTTGCAGAAGAAGACAGAATAATGGCCAGCAAACATATAAAAGATTGCTCAACATTTCTAATCATCAGGGAAATGCAAATCAAAACCACAATGAGATATCACTTAACCCCAGTGAGAATGGCCCTTATCAAAAAGTCCCAAGACAATAAATGTTGGCGTGGATGCAGAGAGACAGGAACATTCCTACACTGCTGGTGGGACTACAAACTAGTGCAACCTCTGTGGAAAGCAATATGGAGATACCTCAAAGAGATACAAGTAGAACTAGCATTTGATCCAGAAATCCCATTACTGGGCATCCACCCAGAGAAAAAAAAGTCATTCTATAAAAAAGACATCTGCACTCGAATGTTTATAGCAGCACAATTCACAATTGCAAAGATGTGGAATCAACCCAAGTGCCCATCAAACCATGAATGGATTAATAAGATGTGGTATATGTACACCATGGAGTTCTACTAGCCACAAAAAACAATGCTGATCTAGCACCTCTTGTATTATCCTGGATAGAGCTGGAGACCATTCTACTAAGTGAAGCATCACAAGAATGGAAAAACAAGCACCACATGGACTCACCATCAAATTGGTTCTAACTGATCAACTCTTAGGTGCACACATGGAAATATTATTCACCAGGTGCCAGGCAGGTGGAAGGTGCAGGGGATAGGTAAATTCACAACAAGTGGGTGTGGGGCCCACTCTCTGGGGTACGGGCACACTTGTAGCTCTGGCTTGGGTGGCGCAAAGGCAATAGATGTAACCAAAATGTTTGTACCCCCATAATATTCTGAAATTGAAAAATAAAAAAATTAAAATAAATAAAATAAAAATAAAAAGTCTTCTAGAGAAATAAGCAGTCTGAACACCAACACCAGATAAAGACATTACAAAAATGGAAAATTAAAGGCCAGTCTCATAAACATGGATGTAAAAACCTCTAAACAAAATATTAGCAAACTTAATTCAATAATTTATGAAAAGAATAATACATTATAGCGCAATTGACTTTACTCCAGGAATGCAAGGTTGAGCTGACACTTGAAGGGCAACGTACAGGAGAGTAATCATGTTAATGTTTTATCAATAGGAACCCAGACCTTTTGTGTACAAGGAAAAAGACATGGGTTAAAAAATGAAGAGTGGAATTTTAAATTCTATACTGTTACATTTGAGTTAGAAGTAATATAAATTCATCATTTTGTATTTTAAAAATACATATTTTAGCATTTCCACTGGAAACACTTAGAAGCAGTGACAACCCAATTACACTGAGCACAACTAGCATCTAGATCGTCATTTCTAAATACCATTTCCTACTTTTCATTTTTGCAGCTACACATTTAAATATACTGCTTTATATTTGCTTTCTTAACTGTCTTACCTATCTTCTTGCTTCTACCCCCAGTAATCTATTCGGCCTAATCTGGATAATTTCCGAGTTAGTCCATCCCAGTCATTGTGGAATCCCCCACTCTGCTCCGTGAGGTCGGCGACAGTTCAGAGCACTCAGCCTCAGAAAGCCCTCGATTCTATGCCCGTTAGTAACCAGGCTGCTGTGGTTATTGTCAATGTCTAAGCTACAAGGTTTCTTCAAAGCAGGTGACTCAGATGCCTTCCTGCCTCGGGGACCCAGGCCCAGCCCCCCACACACCACGTGGGCTCTCCAAGGTTTCTCTCTGGAAGGGGGAGAGCTCCACTCAGGGGACAGCAAACTTCTAAGTCTTTTGTCAATCTTGGGAATCCACTCCCTTGTCCCAGGTTGGCCACATGGCCTCATCCCTCCTCATTCCCCCCCCATCCCCCACCATGATCTTCTCCAGGGCGGCCACCTGTAATCTCTCCTCAGAGGATTTGGAAACAATATCATCGTCTCTTTCCTAAAATCGGAAGTGGGGAAAGGACATGCTGAAACTAGTCCCTGTTTGTTTCTGTTAACTGAACTTCACCCCGGTGGTCTAGGGGAGGACCCAGGGGCAAGGGGTGGCACTGCCCAGAGGACGGGGGTCCTGGCAGAATTTGCAGCACAGAGCACTGAGCTTACGAGACCACTGAGACCTTCCAGCCGGGTCGTTTCATGCTGCTGCCCCCGAGTGAGGGCTGCTGGGAACCGACTCAGTGACACTCACCAGCGTAGGAAACAGGGCCAAGGAAGGACACCCAGTGACTGTGAGTTCCCACCACCAGCCCGTGGCAGGGGCAGCCCTGGGGGGGCCGGAGCGGCAGGGCCGAGTGGGGAAACTGCCCTGGCCGTGGCCAAGCTCCTCCTCGTTCATTGTGCGCAGCGCTTTCAACCCAAGAGACAGGCCCCGTTAGACTTGTGTGATTACAACTTAATTTTTAAAATTATGTGCAGATAAAATATTGGATGTTTTCTAAAGCGGATGTTATTAGGCAGTCATGTCAATTCCATCTTAAGGAAAAGGTAATAATTATAATTGAGACTTCACTAAGAAAACTGGGAAATACTATTGAAGGATTGCAGTAGATCTTTTATTGACATATTAGGAACATCTAAATGGTTGCATTACATGACTTTCGAGACGTCTGTGTGCACGTCTGCGGCTGGAGACGAGGGCAGAGCGCCGCGGGGAGCCAGTCCCAGCAGTGCACGGCACGTCCGAGGCGCCGACACACACTGGGCGGGTCTGACACCACCGCATTTGCCAGGTGCCGTTCACCTGGTGAGGTTCTAAGAGAATTGACAGTGGGTTTGTTTGTTTGTTTATTTTTTAAACAATTTTTTTAGATTGTCTAGAAATTAAATGAAAGTTCCAGACTCTAAATTTTAGGCTCACATTCTGTAATATGTTTTGTTAAACAGCCCAGAGAAGGTGGATTATCAAAACTATAGTTTGCAGCTAATTTATATAGTGACTCTAGGATTCCAGAAGGGCAAGTTAACCTCTGGTCTAGGAAGCACGTTTGAATCTCAAATGTGCTTTCAAAACAGCATTCTTGTGAGGTTCACTGACATGGACAACATTGCTTACTTATGCATAACACATGATAACGTGTTTTGGCCATTGTGCTAGTTTAGGACGGTCTAATTCAGCTAAGGCGTCGTCAAGCAGTGATGAGATAAGGTTCTGTCCAGAGGGGGCCGTGCGAAGGCCACAGCTGACTCGGTGGTCCTGAAAAGCGTGGGGCCGTCCACACCCAACCAAGTGCGTGAGCTGGAGATTTCTCCAGCTTGTGTGCTTTGCTTGTCATCCTCTTTCCTTCCTGCAAAGTACGAGACCGTGAGCACTCACGTTTGAGCGTGTTCGCCGAGAACCCCGAAGGCGCGTGCTGGTATCCATTGGTCATCTTGCTAAAGCGCAATTCGAATTGTGACTCAGTGAGTGGCAGCGTCTGGCGGGCCAGCCAGCGTCTGCACCACCACGTGGCCCTGTTGCTCTCGACGTATCTCCACTACGTACAAACTAGTTCTAGCGCGGTGGAGACCATCTGAGGTGACACTGTCCCCGGGAGACACCTGGCCGTGTCTGGAGACATGTTTGGTGGCCACGGCTGGGGGAGGTGGTACTGCCATCTAGTGGGTGGAGCCCAGAGGTGCCGCCAAACACCCGACACCCCACAGGAGGGACGGTCCCCACGACAGGAACCACCCAGCCCTAAATGTCATGGTGCTGAGGCTGAACAAGAGCCTGCCCCAAAGGAGACCTTTGAAAATAAGCACTTTGTTTTGTTTATAACACGCTGGGATATTCAGATAAATCTCTAGCTATATCATTTATAGAAATGGTATAATATCTAGAGCTTACCTGGCAGAATTTTTTTACTTTATAAATGAGTTTAGAGATGAACAGTTATAAAATCAGTGGGGATTTCAAGGAGATACTTGAAGTTTTCACCTAGATTTTATTCCATTTTGTGTAAGATATTCTGAGATATTGCTTCGGAGGTCTCAAGAAATAAATTAAAATTAGCTGTCTCTTACCCAGAGACTTCTCCCCTGCCAGGCACAGCAGCGGGCCCTGTCGCACACGGCATCATTTAACCCTCACCACAACCTTGCAGGAAAAGCGTCTCTCACTCCGTTGTACACAGGAGGGAGAGAGGCTCAGAGAAACTAAGCTACCGCCCCGCGGTCCCCCAGCGGGTCGACGTGAAATCGGGGTGCAAACGCAAACCTGTGGACACAGCCTTCACTCCTTCCCCTGCGGGATGCTGCCCCAGGAACTGCTGAACCTTTAACCACAGAGCATGTACGTTTCATTAACAGGAGAGGAAAAATAAACGGGAAAAATCCAAGAATATATTCATCTAAAATGTGGCTACATCATGCCAAGTGTGCTAAGTCTCGGCTGCCCTTCCTGAGTTTGTTCAGAGTGGCTTGACAGGCTTGTGCATGCTGTCTCTGCAAGTCTCCCGTTATCTCAATAATTCAGGCAGAGAAGAAGTCAGAGTTTTCTCAGATCACCCAGATAACTGGAGGGGAAATGACAGTTTGCTTCCCCTAAACTCTGCAGGCTGCGGGGTGAGATGGTCCCCACTGCTTCTAGCCTGAGAGCCACCGTGTCCCCTTTAATCTCTGCACACCCCACCCTCGGTGCTCATTCTGGTTTCGGTAGATCTCACAGAGTTTTACAAATAATCGGGAAATGCTTCTTACAGGTCTATTCTGTAACTGTGTCAAGTCTGACTCCAGGCTAGTAACCTTGACTGTTGTCATAAGATCTCAACGAGGAGCCTGCGTCCTGTGTCAGGGCAGGGGACAGGTTTCACTTCGGGAGCGAGACTCATCTCCAAGGCACCAGCGCCGTGACACATCCAAACATGGCCATGTAGACGTGGCATCTGGGTGCTCGCAGCACATGCAGACCAGCATGTGAGCAAAGCCTGTCACCCAGGGCTGGACGACCCCGGCCGTGTCCCGCCTGGCAGTGCCCTGACACAGTCAGACCCAGGACCCGCCGGCCAGAACCACTGTGACAGGGACTTCCGTGCCTGCCCTGTCAAACAGGCCCAGACACCCAGACTTAGTGGCAGAGCGGCTGGTTTTGAGCTCTTGCACATCCTAACAAATGTTAAAGCCTCTTTCTCTACGTAGGCACCTTGTAGATTTGTTACAAATTACATACTCCAGATACCAGCCTGTGATTTAAATTCTTGTTTTCTGTCTGGTAGAAAACTACCGGCGTCCACAGCTCAGATCACTGGACTTGCTGCGTCACCTTCAAACTCCAAAGGTTTTCTTCCTTTAGAGAATTTTTAAAATTCATCTCCCAAACCCAATTATCCCGAGCTCTTTTCAAATCGGCCTCTGAAACCCGGGGATTATGTCAGACGTGAAGCGGTGTCCTGCTCCTGTGTCTGCTGCCGTGGCTGCACCCCCACGTGGCGGAGCATTCCGGAAGCAGAGAGCCCGCACGGCTGTGCTGGGCCAGAGATCTCCGTCCCTTCCATAACCTGCAGAGATTTAAAAAAAAAGCATTGTAAAGGCTTCTAGGTCGCGATTTCTTCAAAGTCAGACAGCTGGGTCATCTGCTCGCTCTGCATCGAATGCCTCCAGAGCAGCCTCCTCTGACCTCTCAGCTCAGCTCTCTTTGGTGAACTTGGAGCCACGGGAACCATCGGCTTCAAGCCACTCTCGAGCAGGGAGGGAGGTTTGCGCCAGGTCTGATGTCCAGACCGGCGGGTTCAGATTCGCATGCAGAGGCGGGAGGAAGCTGGGCCGCGAGTGCGAGACACAGTCGGGGAGCAGAGTCCCAGAGCCCCGCCTTTCAGCAGATGCGGCGGCCGGCGGCGTGCCGGGCCCGGGACACGCTGGGCACAGCGTCCAGGGACTCCCGGGAGCGTGGGAGAGGGACACGTGGGAGCCATTGAGCTTCCTTCTGTCTGAGGACCCTTTGCCGGGGTCGAGGCAGGTGGAGCAGTCAGCCCCCGGCTGCAACGCTAAATCGTAGAGGTCATTTTCCAGCTGCACGAGGGACGCTGGCTCTTTGAGAGCAGAGGGTCCCGACGGGCCCAGGCCACCCTTCTCGGGGTTGGCAGGGAGCGTCCCCCTTCGGGCCACACGCGGGTGGGGAGCCTGGCCTTTCTCGTGGGCGGCTTTCCAGGCCGGCGCCGGGGAGGCTGGAACCCTCAGCAGCTGCCCCGTGACCGTGGGGAAGAGGGAAGGGTCCTTGCTGTCGATGCTGCTGGTCCTGGAGAGGAGCCTCCTCTTAGCCGAGGACACGTCGCTGATGCTCCTGAGGACCTCGCTGTCCGTGCCGGCGCTCTGGGTCTCGTCGGGGCACGCCGAGGCCGGCAGCACCAAGGGTGTGATCAGGCCCCAGGGTTCCGACCGCAGCCTCTCCAGCTGGGGCAGGCGGGCCCGTCTGAGAGTCCCGCCTTTCCGGGTGGGTGACCCGGGCTCGTTGAGAGCCTTGGTGGCACTGCGACCGCTCGGGTGCCCGTCTGGAGGCTGAAGAAGTCACCGTCCTTCTCGGCGGGTGGAGAGCCCAGGCCTGGAGGCCTCAGATCGACGGCAGAGGGAGACGCACCCGGGGGAGGCGACTGTCTGTCTGCCGCTCTGGGAGAAGGGGGGACGTTAAGGCACTGTTTGGTGGTTTTGGTGCCTGAGGGGGACTTGTCCGTTGTTATGACGGAGAATTTTAAAAATTGTCTAAAGGAAGAAAACCTTTGGAGTTTGAAGGTGACATAGCAAGTCCAGTGATCTGAGCTGTGGATGCCGGCTTCCCCTTGGCTTTGCAGGTGTCTCAGAGGTACTTCAAAGCGTCCTTGTCATCTGCATTTATGGTGTAAACCAGGGCCGAAGCCCCGGTGCGGTCCTCCAGGCTGGGGTCGGCTCCGTTCTCCAGAAGCAAGGAGGCCACCTCCCCGCCCACCCTCCGGATGCAGGCGTGGATGAGCGCGGTCTTGCCTGACTTGTCCTGGATGTTGGGGTCCGCCCTGTTGTCCAGCAGGTACTTGACCATGCGGGTCTTGCTGCTGCTCTGCCGGTCTGCGTGCTGAGTGCTACAGGCCACCATGAGCTCCATCCCGCCCTTGTCGTTGCTCTCGTTGATGTCAGCCCCCCTTCCAGGAGCAGCCTGGTCAGCCGCAGCCTCCCCAGCCACACGGCCTTTAGCAGGGAGTTGCCGTCCGTCCTCAGCTCCGTGTCGTCTTCCATCCTGCTGGCCACAGCTGAGGGCCCCCGAGCCGCGGTGGCAGTCACACCTGGTGGCAGTCACACCTGAGGAAGAGCGGAGTCGGTCACGTATGCTGTAGCTGGCCTGGGCAGCACTGTTGTCACAGGGTCCCTGATCCCACGTTATGGTACCTTGGCCGAGTTAACTCACGTCTCTGGGTTCATTTATTGCCCTGTAACGTGTGTTGGGAGGGACGGCAGTGACCAACCTCACAGTCACCGTGACGATTGCGTGAGACGGTCTGTATAGGACACTTGCCCACGCGAAAGCATGACATGGTGCCCAGCATATAGTAAATACTTTTTAAATGCAAAATACTAATGTGTTGACTGCACAACACCCATTACAAATGCAGGACTCCTAGTTCCTTTAAAACAGAAAATAAGCTTGTATCTGTCTTGCCTGCTGCTGCGTCCTCAGCATTTAGCAACGACTCACCCATGATGAATGGGTCACCTCCCAAACGTGGTGTTGTCATTGGTGCATCAAAAAACTAGTAAGAAGTGTACCAAAATGTTCACCCTTATTCCGTGATGGATGGTGAATGGCTTCGTTTTCTTCCTTGTGCTGTTTTCCCACAGTAAACACGCGCTACTCTCGTGACGGGGAAGCCGTAAAGGAAACCACGTATCATTCACCAGATGGGTGGGGCAGCCCCTTTCTGGGTCGGGTCGCAGCCCAGCCTCCCCGCAGCCGTCAGACCCCCGCTCTCCTGCTCAGATCGGCCCTCCCGGTGCAAGCTGTGTCCCGCCCTCTGGTGAACCGGCAGGAAGCGGAGGAAGGAGAAGCGGATTTCTGGATTGTGCTTTTGTTCACAAATATTGGAAATAAAGCTCAAACCAAAGCTTCTCAGCTGAGGTTTGTCAGACTGAGTTTTCTGAGCAGGATCACTTCCCCGATTCCTGTGCTCAGACCTCCGACCTACATGTCACTGGAGACGCCTCCCACAAGTGGGAGCGGTGGGGGCCCGGCACGGACTCCCCGCCGGCCCGTGGGCAGCACCTCGGCCGGCTCCGCCAGCACAGCCCCCCACGGGCTGCCGCAGAGACGGCCTGGGTGGCCGAGTGGCTGCAGTTCCCAAGTCCCCTCCGCACCCGATGCACGTCCCTCTGACTCTTATTCCACTACCCTGACCACTGTTTGTTAATTTGAATTCTTCCATTATATTGGGAGGTAAAAGTTTTTCTTGGTTGAAGTTGAGAGATGGATATGTATCTTTTTAAAAATCTTAATGCATGAGTGGATACTTACTATTAAGAAAAACCCAACCCCCCATAATCTATAAAAAGGGAGAGGCCTCCTTTGCTTACCCTACACTCTTGCCTGTCAACGGCCTAGTGTGCACCTTTCTGCTCAGGTAATTCCCTGCTTATCCAAACCCATCGCTCTGACAGCCACGTGTGTCCAATCTTGTTGTAATGGTGTTCATGTCTCTATTAGATTTTCTGCAAAACTGCCACAATCCAAGGACACTGTGAGCATTAACTATACTGACAACAGGTGTCGGTTTCTGTCTCTCCATTCCTCCCTTCTCTCTCCTTCTACCTGTTACTGATTTGCGTGTGTGTGTGTGAGAGAGAGAGGTGGCCTTTCTCTGTCCTCTCCCCCTTCATCTTCACCCCTTTCTCTCCTCTGTGGTCCCCCGGTGACTGCTGTGTTGGACTCACGTGCGTCGGTGAGCTCGCCCGGCTCCAAGCGCCGGAGACTTGAAGCAGAACTTCCAAGTGCTGTGCAAAGGCAAAGGTGAAAACGCACCTCCCCCGACTCTGCGGAGGGGTCCCTCCCCTCCCGGCCCCTCCCCCTCTCCAGCATGGTCCCGCTGTCCCCACCTTCGCCCTCTACCACCTGGAAATCTCATTACCTCCCAGATGCACCACTGTGCATTTCTGTCCTCTCGGCACTGTGCACGTTTCCAACTCTACGGCTCCTGCTCTCCCCCATTTATCCGTCAGCCCCCAAACCTCAGCCCAGACGTCGCTGCTTCCTTTGTCATCAAGAGGAAAATCGCTCAGATCCTGGAGGGAGGTGTGGGTGAATTTGCAGTGACTCACTGCAGAGTATATAAAGAACGCCCACAAATCACTTCCTCCCAAAGAGGATACACAAATGACCGATAAGCACATAAAAAGACACTGGCCTCGTTAGTACTCCAGGAAAACGAAGTGAAAGCACAGCGAGCTCGCACCACGCCCCCACCAGAGTGGCTAAGGTTAGACCGACGGTGCCAGGGCTAGGATGGGACAGAAGGCTGGGAGAGAACCAACAGGAACCTGTTCTGGGTAAAAACTGGGGCCTCGAAACTGACCCGAAGCTGGTGCTGGCCCAGCAATGCCACAGCCAGCGTGGACAACATGGCCACGGAGCCCCCCGATCACGGCTCGTCTGCGAGGAGTCGCCTCATGACTTGCTTTGGCCACTAAAGTGGCAAAAGTGACTTTGTGTGACTTTGAAGCAAAGCCTCAGCAGACCTTGCGGCTTCCCAGCTTGCTCTCTTGGAACCGCTGCTCGTAGAGAAGTCTGGGTGACCCACCAGAAGGGCTGGAGTTCCAGCTGGTGGCCCGGCCACCTGCTAGGACGTGAGTGAGACCGTCCTAGCAGACCCAGCGCCAGCTGCCCCCAGATGACTGCGACTGCCTGGGGGAGCCCGGGTGACATCAGAAGACACACCCACAGTCTGAGCCAAATTGCAAAGATAATCAGCAAATACATGATTATTGTCTTAAGCCGCTCATTTAGGGATGGTTTGTTCACTGCAATTGATTACTAATTAGTACGTGTACCAAAGAACAACAGCACTGTTCATAAAAGGTGAAAACTGGAAACAAGCCATCAAGAAGGAAATAGACAAAGAAATTATAGCATATCCGTGCCCTAGAATACTAGCTATGCACCGTCTTTGTGTTCCCCTCTCTCTCTTACACTCATGCACGCACACACATGCACATGCAACACAGCACACACACACACATGCACATGCACACAACACACACATACACTCCCACACACAGGAGCCTGTACACATGGACACGTATACATGGACACACACACACAAACAACACACATGCACACACCCACATGCATACACTCACACACACCACACACAACACACATACATGCACACACATGTGCACACATGTACACACGCACACAACACAGCATGCCAAAAGAAAGAACTGCACGCTGCATCCTCCGGGTTCTTTGACACTCCGCAGCGTTCTCTGTTGGAATGTGGATCTTACTACTCATCCGGGCCAGCCTCCCCCGTGGAACTCGGAGCTCCTGGGGCGGGAATTCTGTTTGTCCCTTTCAGCTGTGTGACAGCTACTTGGAAAGCAGGATGCAGGACACGGTGGGGGAGAGGAGAAAGAGGAGAAGGGGAGGAAGGTGGGAGGGAGGAAGGATGGACAATTGTGTTCCCTTTCATGCTGTGTGTGCTGTAAACCCTCTGCCTCAAAGTCAAAGGCAGGGGAGACAGGGAGGGCGGGGCCGAGAAGAAGGGCAGGGAGGTCACCAGACGGCTTGTCAAGGAGTCCACTTTCCTCCCTCACTTGGAATCAGTGGCCACCTCCTCCCCTGAGCTTGGGGCTCTTCCCTGATCAAGTCCCCTCAGTGCTACCAGGGAGCGGGTTGGAGGCGAGGCGTCCACGTGCCTTCTGTGGCCTGTCGTGTCGACCCACACACAGTCTCGACACTCCGTGTGCTCAGTGAGCTATCAGGCAAGTTGTCTATCACCAGGTTTTCACCGCGGGCCTCCCAGCTGCATTCCTTAAACGAGGAAAACGCGAGACCTTTGTCTGAGGACAGAACCGGGCGCTCACCTCACTCTTGCAGCCTGGCTGAAATGTGCCGGACGAGCAGCGACGGCTGGCAGGCAGCGTCTAACTCACCCTTCTCCTTTCCCAGTGCCGGGTTTGAAAGACTGCGGTTTGCACAGTGGGTTGACAGCAGACGCACTTCCTGCCGCATCCGAGACTCGCTCCGCCACGTCTCCGTCCCCGTCTCTGAGCACGGGCCACTGGCCTCCCCTTGCCCGGTGGCCTTAGCAAAGGCAAACCTTTCCGACAGGCTCGGAGCCAGGTCTCTGCGGCTGCTGCCACTGCTGCAAATGCCTTCGGCTGACCGGGAGAGGCTGGCCCCGGCCTGACTTTCCCCAGCAGCTGCCTGGGTGGAGCGGATCACAGCTCAGACGGGTGGGGCAGTTAACCCTCTGTAGAGGAGACGCTGACCGGTAGGAAACAGGGGGTGGGGAAGATGTCAGGTGGGCTCTTCCCTCCACCCGGCTGCCTGTTCCAAGGTGCGACCGATTGTACAAATTGCCCGTGACTGAGCGACCGGCGCGCTTGCGTTTGTGAAGCTGCGGCCGGCTTGGTGACAAATGCCCTTGTGCTTCTCTCCCCACTACTGTGCCTCACTGTTCATTTTCCTTTGTTCCTGCTCCCCAGGGTTTTACAGCCAAAGCAGGTATTAAGATGTATGTTTCCACCCCAGACTGATGCCAACTGCCTTCTTTGACCCATAAAATGCTCCCCCTTCAAGAAGGTTCTCTCCCATTTCACAGATGAGGAAACCAAAGCCAAGATTGAAGAAGTGGCTTGTCCGTGGCCATTCAGAGACCAGTGGGTGACTCTCTGGAGATTTCTTGCAAGCTACAGTAACCCCTTCTTTCCAGTGTCTACCCCCCACCCAGTGGGCTGACGAGTTCCCACTCTGATCTGCCCCATGTGTTTGGCCGACTCGACCTCAGGTGGGATTGAAGTTGAGACTGCGAGACCCCAGTTACCGTGGGCTGACTGTAACAACTGCAGTGTTGGGCATTGCGAGGCTGCATGTGTGGGCTGCCACGTGTGTGGAGAAGCAGAAAGGACAACGTGCAGTGGGAGAGACGAAGCGAACACACTGAGACGCTGGGAGGAGACAGGGACAGAGAATCCCTCTCTCTGCTGAGTTTCAGCTGCCTTTGCAGTCCATGAACACCCTAGAAGGCTTCGAATAAATCAGCAAACTTCTGTCCATGGTAGCTTGAGTTAATTTCTGTTACTTATAACCAAGTAGACCTTGACTAAAACTCCGGCATCACTTGCTCATGCATCAGTCAGTCATTCATTCATCATCAGACCAGTACTGACTGTCTGCCCCATGCTAGGTGTGCAGGACAAAGAGATGCATGAAATTCAGAAACAGCTACTAAGGTATTTACAGTCTAGAGGGAAGGCAAATGTGTATTTTAATCATAATGAACATTCATGCTATGCTTGCCATGTGCCAAACAACGTGCTGAACATTATGTCAACTATTCCTCACAACGATGCTATGAGGTGATACTATTATTATCCCATTTTATCCACATTGAAACTGAGCCTCAGGGAGGTAAAGTCACTCACCCCAGATCCACCGGTCAGTGTGCTATGGAGCTGGAATCCAAGCCCAGGCAGTCTAATGACAAAGCCCACATTCTTAGCCACCATGCAGAATGACTGTCGTGAGTGTGGCAAGTCCCGGAATGGAAGAAAAATACAAAGCAGGGAGACATGAGTGCCATGCGGGATGAGGGGTGCAGAGTGGGAAAGAATTCACAGGAGAAGAAAATGTATCCAGCTCTTAAAAAGAAAATGACTCGAATGTTGTTGACCCCAAATGGGGAGGGCCTCCAAGTTCAAAGGCAAAAGGTGGCGTACGTAGCCCAGGCATCTCGAGGATTTCGCGGTAAGCACATGGTCCTGGTGGGAGGAGGGGAGGGCACCGGTGGAACAAGGAAACACAGGAGGTTTATCTACAGAGACCAGAGTCAAGGTTCCCGGTCGCTTGTCCTGCAGGCTCGTGTTCGTTACGTGGAAACGGGGAACCAGCAAAGAGTTGTGAGGAAGAGAGTGACAGTCACTGGCCCATGCGGCAGATGGATGGGCAGGCTGGGAGGCCACCGAGGAGCCCCTGAGCGATGAAGAGGACCGGAACCACCACCACAGGGAGGTCGAGGAAGACCCCAGCTGGGGGGGCGTTTGAAAGGTGGACCTGCATCTTGCCCATTGGATGTGGGGTCAGCCAACATCTAGCTTACCTTAGGTTGAAACTTTACCTCCCTCCCTGTCATGCTGCACTCCCCACTCCGACCTGTCCCTCTCTGGGCCACTTTCTGCTGGGCTTGTCTCCGCTGCGGTGCTGGGCGACATACCTCCCAGTGGTGCAGAGGCTGGAAGAGAAATGCTAGAAACTAAAACGTTGCCAGCATCAAAAGTAACAATGATGCCGTCTCTCCTGGAGCCGGGAGGTGGATGGATGTTCTGCCCACTCTTCCTGAAGTCCTTTGATTAATTGTTTTATTGTCCACAAAACTAAAGAAGTCTTATATTTTTTGAGCTGCAAGGAGCCATCTCATTAATCTTCCCCAGTTTATGAACAGAAAGTCTAGAGACAAGGGCTGAGCCTTTTACCTCCCTGAGTCCGGGGCCTTTCGCTACCGGGCCTTCCCGGGCCTTCGACCTGGGCAGTGTAGACCAAGAGGGCATGTTAAGGCCTAACGGCCAGTGTGGCCCAGTCAGGTATTGTTTGACTGGCACAACGTCCTGGGTTTTTTCATTCGAATGTTTCAAGATGAACTATTCGCCGCTCAGTGTGAAAAGGCCTTGCATTCTCTGAAGTCGTACAGCTGGCCCGATTCACACGGTTATCTACCCGGCCCCCTGAGGGGATATAGGTTTGTGGATAAAAGTACAACACGTGACATTTAAGTCATGATGCTGTGGCTTTGTCCTCCCGCCGCTTCTCAGCTGCTTACCTGTTCAGAGTTGATGGGAGGCCCGGATAAGCCAATGGATGTAGAAGCCCCTTTGTAAACTGTGAAGTGTGGTGCGCACATGTGAGCCATTGTAAGTTATGCGACTGACAATGACTTCAGTGCAGACACAACGCCGTTCACTCTGTCCCCCCTTTCTTGAGTCACATGGACGTTGGACTTCCAGTGACACGTCCCCTTTCTGGCACAGCGCGGATCACTCACAGGACTGAAGGACTACACTGTGCAAAAGAAAAGGGTCTACGGACTTCCGCATACAAAGTTCCTCAACCCCTCCACAAGGGGCTTGTGTATACGTAGCACCAGTGACCCACAGCAAGTTTCTAGGATCATATCATATATATATATGTATATGTATACATATATATATATATATGGATATTTCTTTTTCTGGCTATGACTTTAATCTTGTTTCCCCTCTATTTCCCCAACTACTCCTAGTTTATATCAACCTGACAGCTTGTGGATCTTTATAAACTGCTTTAAATTCTTTGTGGAACAAAATAGAAAATAATCAATGAACACTTATTAGGTTGATCCATACGAAAGTATTATTTCTGTAGGTCAAAATGGTTTCCAAAGATCATTGATTTCGCATGTTTATAATACCTGTCTAAATACAGTTTAGTGCGGTGATTGCTATGTAACCCAAACTCCTGAGAGTGCACCAGTCCGTGGTGGAAGGATTATGGGATGGAGGCAAGAGACCTGGGTCCCAATCCCAGCGCTGCCTCTAGGTACCTGAGCGATTTGGGGCAAGCATCACTTTGCCAAATGAGTGAATGACCTCAGTCCTGCCTGCTCTGCAGAATAGCTGCAGGGAAGGAATGACAGGCAATGTGTGAGCATTCTCTGTAAAGTCCTGTGAAACAGCTAAGGGATCATTGCACTGAGCAGAGCTCACCCGGAATCCCACCACCGAGCCCTCCTCTGTGCCCAGCCCCCTTGGCGGTGCCTGGTCCTCCTCACCAACCTCCTCCTCCTCCCCCTACCTCTCCCTCCTCTCTAGTCCCCCTGACCCAGCCACAATTCTCAGTTTGCTGTGTCTTTCCACATACTCACTCTCCTGGACCACCTCCTCCTACGCTTGTGCAAGGAAAGCTTTATTATCCTGATTTTGTAGATACTTAAAATCTGAAGTTCAGACACGTTTGGTTATTTTTTCCGGGGCACACGTTTGTAAGTGGTGCAGCTTTGATTCAAACTCTGTTCATCTTACTCGAAGTTCAGAGCTGCTTCCGGAGGGAATTCGGCTCCGGCACATCTTCCCACGATCAGTAGCTGGCCGGGAGCATAAGGACGTCGCTAGTTGTGCACATGCGGGCGGACTACTCTCTTGCTTCGGTTTCCTCACCTGTGAAATGGGACAGTAACGGTGCACGAGCGTGTGGTGCACCGTAACAACAAAACTAGCCATGCAGACCGCTCAGCGCGCGGACTGGGCACACGGTTAGCGCCGAATAAATGCTAGCTTTTTGCGGAAGTTTGGGTACACCCTCCAGACCCGGGGGGGCCACGCCGTTCAGCTCCAGTGTCCGCGGGAGCTGGGGGTACCTTTACACTCCGCCTCTTCCTCCTGCAGTCACGGGAAGCAGCAAAAACCAGATCAGAAACCGAACTCCACGTTTGCTTTTGCGATTCGAGAGCCGTTCTTGCGCAGGGAGGGCGGCGTTGCGCAGCCGCCGGGACAGAGCGCGGGTGGCCGGGGAGAGGGAGTCGGGCTGCTCCGGGATCGCCGGGGCCTCGGGGCCTCGCTGCGCTGTCCGCGGTGCTGAACCCGGCGCCGAACCCGGGCTCCAGCCACGCCCGCGCAGCGCGCTGCGTCCGTTGTCGCCAGTGCCCGTGGGCATCTTCCAGAAGGCCGAGTATCAGGGTCAGGTGAAGCCAGGGCGGTAAGTGCTTCCTTCTCCCATCATTTCTCGGAACTGCTTAGACGCATACTGTAACCATTTCGTGCACATTTTCAGGAAAATAACCTCTCACCACCCCTTCGTCACAGGTTTCCGCAAAAATTTAAGACTTTGCTCCCCCTTCAGTCGCTGCAAAAATTCAGGCACCTCTCACCCCGCCCAGTTCTGCAACCATTTCCTACAAAAGTCCGGGCCCCTATGCCTCTCATCCCCAGGCGTCAATGCAAAAATAAGAAATGTTAAATCCATTTTCCATTCCCGGCTCCTCCAGCTTCCTGTGATAAAAGCAGGCTCGCTCCTGCCCATTCTCCCGCTCCTGCCCATTGTCCCACTCCTGCCTGTGGCTAAACAGCATGCGCTTACCTCTTGGGAGCTCGAGGTCCCACGGGGGAGCAACGCAGACCCCCAGGGGTGCGCTTACCTGGTGGGGAGGTTCGCCAAGCAAGGCCACCTGGGTCCAGGCCACGGGTAGGGTCATTGTTCCCAAAGCAAAGTGAGGGGCGCCCGCACCCCCGCCTGCGGCTGCGGGCTGGCTGCCAGGCTGCATCCCACCGGCTGCTCTGGGCCTCGGGGTTCCTGTTGAGTCACTTGCCCAGAACTTCTTCAAGGTTCATAAATAAAACCTCTGCGTCAGTTCCTTGGAGTCACTGCCCCCTCCTCCAAGTTGCAGTGGGAACAGGGGAGTTCTTTGTTTCTTTGTTTTGTTTGTTTGTTTAAGAGAAAGAAGGAAGTGTGAAAGAAAGACCCCGGGCTGGCAGGTCTCCTGCGCGGGCTGGCTGGCGAGGCTTGGCGTGAGCGCAGCTCTGGGCGGCTGGAGAGGGCGTGTGGGTGCCCGGGACGGAGAGGGGGCGCCGCGGGGGCAGGAAGCCCTACCTGCAGCCGCCCCGCCTCCAGCTCGTCCGGGATGCCGGGATGTCGCAGCAACTTGGCAGGAGCCTCCTAGAGCCCCGGGGGTGGGCGCAGCGACGCGTGGGGTCCGGGGCCATGAGCGGAGGCTCCCGAAGTCTGACGCTGCGGGTCTCAGACAGGGGCGGGATTCGAACTCGAGTCTTCTCTGTTCTTTCTGCGGCGCTGCCTTCCTCAGTTTCCTTCGTGTACACCTTGGGATCTCAGGGTGTCTGTCCGCGACGTAAGACGTAAGGAGAGGGAGAGAAGAGGGTGCGGACGTGCTCCCAGACTCGGGGGCAATGTGACTGTCAGCGCTGGTCCACGGGGCACCGCTGGATTTCATCACCTACTACCTGCTCCCGGCACTTCCCGTAGAGTTATTGGCCAGCAATTTTTGTTCCCTTTTTACGAAGGAGTTCATGGTCGTTGTATAGGGTTGAAAGCACGTGGCGTTATATTTAGAACGTGAGCGCCCCTCCGCCCCCGCCGCAGCCCCTCGCCCGCTAGTCGGTTCCCTGGGGGAACCTGCGTTTCGTAGCGAGATTCCTGTACGTGCACACAGGGCTTCTGTTTGTCCTATAAAAAAATCTTCCCACTTCTTCTTGAGTCAATTTTAGTAACCTATATTTTCATAGAAAATGGTCCATAGAAAAATGTCCATTGTATATTTTCAAATTTTCTGGCACAAGGTTACGAATGTTACATATATATATATCTAAAGATATCTGCCTTATGGTTATTTTTTATCTTTCTCTGATACTGTTCTCTATCTCCTTTTCATTCCTGATATAGTTTATTTGTGTTTCCTACCGCTCCATCCCCAATTTTTAAGATCAAACTCACTGGAGGATGATCAACTTTCTTGCTCTTTTAAAAACAAAAATGTTGTTCTGTAATTTGCCTTTATCATTTAGTGTTTCCATAATATCACTTATGGAAACGTTTCCACACAGTAGCCATTGTTTGTAATAACTGCACCTGTCTGTGAGGTTTTTTCCCCTGAAACAGTTTCTAGGTTTATGTGGTCACAGGCTTCTGGCTTTCCCACCTTCCTTAGGGGGGCTTCCTACCCCAGAGTAGCTCCCTGAATGTCTAGTCATTTACAGCTGTGCTGCTGTTTAGATCACAAATTCACCTGGAAATCACGTTAGTGCGCGGGGTAAGGTCAGGCTGTGACAACAGTGAGAAGCCAATTCCCCCAACGCCAATTCTGAAAAGTCCGTTCTCTTACTGATTGGAAATGGACCCTTGAACGGGAACACTTCACATACCCCAAACAGGCCCTATTTAGTTAATGGATGTTCTTTTATACAAACGCACTGCTGGATTGGTATCATTTATTTATATGAAGTTGAGGTTTGTTCCACCTATGATAATACATAAATTCTCTTCTTTTTCCTTTTTAGGGGATAGTGGGGTTCTTATTCGGCTTTGGTTCAAGGTTGTGCTAACCTTACAGAATGATTTTGGAAGCATTCTGGTTTTTCCTACCCTCCAGAATATTTAATTTATCAAGATAACTATTGGTTCATTGAGGGTTAATAGAACACATCCATAAAACCATCTGGGCTGGATAGATTTTAGGATAGAGTTTTGATTGTTTTTCCAAATTCATTGATGACTATTGGAGTATTCGTTTTCTGACTGAGTCGATTTTGAGTAATTTATATCTGCCTAGAAAATATTCTACTTTATTTATATTTTCAAATTTATGGGCATAAAGTAACAAATTATGGCCCCTTATAATTTTTCATTACCTTTGAGTCTGTTCTTATGTCCCCTTTTCATTCCTGAAATTGTTGTGTCCATTATTTTTGGTGTTTACGTGTAATGTTATTTTGCTGTGGTTGAATTATATGATCTACATCATTTCTATTCTGTGGCCTATTTTACAGCCAGTTAAAAAATACTCAGTGAGCATTTTCCCTCATACTCAATGGAGAAAAAATGTGCGTTTTGTGTTTCTGGATACAAACAACACAAGCACCCTGCACAGCTACCTGCACATCGCACCCTCCGTATCCTGACTCTATCCTGCCAGGCAGAGCAGCCTGTGGGTTAAAGCGCAGACTCCGGACTCGGACTGCCCGTATTTAAATCCCAGCTCTACCACTTGCCAGCTATGAAGTCTCTGGTGAGACACTAAACTTCTCTGTGCCTCAGTTTCCCCCTCCATAAAATTAGATTAACAATAGTATCGACTTCGTAGAACTGGGATGGAAGGCAGCTGAGTCAACACTGATAAAGTGCGTAGTGCACTGTCTGGTAGGGAACGAACATTATATATGTGTTAGTTATATTTGTCTGCCTGATCTATTAGTATGCAGATTAAACCGTTACAGTCCCCTGGGAGGCTTGAATTCATTTTTTGAGCAAAAATTTCCTGGGTCTGGGGTACCTGGCCTGACCTGCCTTCTTTGGCATGCTAGCCGTTCAGTTGTGAACGAGGGCAGGCGCGTTTTCTGCCTGTGCGAAGGGGCCTCTGAAAGCCTGGCCGGCCTCTCTCAGGGGGGGGGGTGTGTGTGTGTGTGTGAACCAAGTTCCAGGCCCCGCATTTCACACAGGGAAGTGTGAAGCAAAAGGCCTTTTGCAACCTATTCTGAGACTGCTTTCTGATGGGCACCTCAGCCACTGCCTCAGAGATGCATCTTACATGCGAGACCTAATAACAATAATAATAATAATATTTTAAAAATAATTGCTAATCATAGCAATTAAAGTGTTTGGATACTTACTAGTGTCAATGTCCTCCAGCTGAAGGCCACCAGGAACCCTCCTGCCGCTGAGCGGATTGGCCATCTTTCTTGCGTAGCCGGGGAGAACCGGGAGCGTCTCTGTTAAAAGCGTGTTGGAAAGAACCATGATAGAACCTGGGCTGTGGTTGGAGATTCAGGGAAGGACTCACCCCACTCTTAACACACGTGGTTGGGAGAGTCACCCCAGATGTTATTCTGACACCAAAAGGAAATTACAAAGTGACCCTGTGCCCTCTGCACTCCGTTTTAAGTCAGAGAACGTAAGTGGTTTGTTTCGCACTCGAGCAGTGTCCCTGCACGCGGGTGTTCCTAGTCAGCCTTCGTCTGCAGGAGCAGAAAGACAGACTCCGAGGTGCCCACTGAGCTCCTTAGACAGGGCTGTGAGCAAGGAGCCTTTGGAGTCATCTGACTCCTGACCTCGCACAGACCGGGGGGCCAGGCTGTGGGAGGACGAGGTGCTTCCTAAGGTCACACGGCAGGTCAACACCGGGCCCGCCAGGTCTCCCGAGGACAGCATCACATGACACAGTTGGATGTGCTCCAGGCTATCGAAAATGTTTAAATAACTTTTACTGCATCTTTATCACAACGTGTTACAGGTGTGTTCTAGAAAGTACAGATAAGATGCAGACTTACGTTTTTAGTCCTTCTATTCTACCTTTCAATCTAAAAAATTAGTTTATTTCAAATATTTTTATTGCACATTTAAATTGTCTCATAACTGCTGCAAGTAACAGAAAACCCCATATTAAACAAAGAAGGGCTTCTTTTCTTTTCTTTTTAAAATTGTAGCAAGAACTCTTACCTCGAGATCTACCCGCATAACAAACTTCTACGAGCACATGGCTGTTCGACAGAGCCCTGCCCAGAAGGGCTTGTTTCCTCATGTGACAAGAGTCTGGAAGGGGCAGTTGGCGGTGATGGTTCAGAGGCTCGAGACATTCAGGACCAGCAGCAATGCCGGGGCCCTTCCCTGGGGTTTGCACAAGGCCACTGACAGCTCCACACAGAGCATCGACATTCTAGATGAGAAGAGTGGAAGAGACAAAGCCAATCACACCAGTCCCTTCTTATCAGAAGAGCAAGACGTCCCCAGCCGTCCATCTCCTCGCTGACCTCCTAGAATCTTGTGATTAGAAATGGGTCACATCCAAGAGATGTGGGGAACATGGAAAGCAATATTGCTATGATTGGCTGAGACCAAGAAATGATCCCTTTCCTCGGTTTGTTCTAATGCCACCTCCAACAACATAGAGTTCTCTTAGCAAGAAAACAAAGGGGAAGTGGATAGCATGATGTCACATTGCTTATTATTAAAAATTTGGAAAATGTATAAGTAAGAAAGGCTATATAATGAAATATTTATAATATATAATACAAATAGAATTTAGGCAAATACAATTAAACAATGGAGCACATTGTGTTCACCTGTATCCCTTTTTCTCTCTCAACCAGCTATAAAGCTATCACTGCAAATTATAACGTTTTCACTTTGCAGTATATTCCCACAGCAGTACATGCTATTCTACTTCATTGCTAATGGCTACATTATATTTTAGTGTATATGTGAACCATAATTTCTTTAACCAACTCTGTTTAATATTAAGTTTTCATAGTTTCTATTTTAAATAACACTGCAATGAAGAAATTTTAGTTATTCTTTTTCAAATTTCGGAGTTATTTCCTTAGAGCAAAGTATTTGCAATTTTAGACAAAAAGGTATGCAAATTTTAATACTTTTGATACAGATTGAAAAATTATTCTCCAGGAAGATTGTACCAATTTTCACTACCTCTTGCTCACATTTAAATGCATTCTCAACCACACTGGGTCTAGTCATTAAAGCAAGTGCCAACGTGATAGTTAAAAAAAGTATCAGGTCACTGTTTTAATTCATTCATTACTAGTCAGGTTGAATTCTTAAAAAATTTATTGGCCGTCTTTCTATAAATTGCCATCTATATCTTCTACTCATGTTTCATTAGTGTTTGTGACTAACAGTTTATTAGAAAATATACATAATGTAAATAGAATTGTTCGCATTCTCCCTGTCCAGAGATACCCAGAGCTACTCATCAGTTGTTCACATGGACTCTCTCTCTCTCCCTCCCTCCTTCCCCATCCGCACACTTATCTACCTACCTACCTGCATACCTGTCTATCTCATGGTTACTTCCCTTAGGGCATCAAAAAGTCAGATTGTCTGGAATGAGTCAACAGGTAACAAAATTGTTTAGGGTCTAGGTGAGAATGGTCAAACTGCTATCTAAAATATGGTACCAATGTACCATGATACACATTCGTGGACACCACAATAATGCCTTTTAAAAAATATTTGCCAATTTGAGAGGCAAGTGTGAAAGTTTTCTTCTGTGTCTGTGATCCTCTCCTCATTTGTTATTCTTAATGTTGGCTATTTGGGGTCTCCTTTCTCTTAGTAAGTCTTGGACGGGGCCCATCTATTTTGTTGTTTTTCTTTCAAAGACAAATCTTTTACATTTGTTAATCCATCATTTTTCTATTTTTAATTCACTTTGTTTTGCTTTTATCTCTAATAATTTCATAGTCCTGTTTTCCTTAATTTCCTTTTGCTGTTCTTAGCTTTTGGGTTAAATGCATGGCTAACATAGCCTTGCTCTTCCTTGTACACAGCTGAGTTCATTTAAGGCTATAAATTATCCCCACCACACAAGCTTGCGAAATCCACTCCCACCCCTTTTTTTCAAACTGAAAATAACTTTTTGATAAACACCAAAATGATAGAAAAATTTAAAACAAGTCAAAGAAGTACAAAGACAAATGAAAATTGCCTGATATTCTGCAATGTATTGCTAACTACTGCCATCATTCTGGAAACCTCTTTCCAGAAATTTCTGTCTTATAAATGCATATAAAAATTACACATAAATGGTATCATACTATACTTTCAACAGTACACTATATACTGAAACTCTTGTCCTGCCAATGAATATGGCATAAATATTAACTTTTGATGACTAAATAATAGCCCATTGGATGAATGTCTTATAATTTATGTAACTGATCCACAAGAGATATACATTTCAGCTCCTTCCAATTTTTCACCATTATAAACAAGAATTATATCTTAGTGTATTTTTATCCTCTTAGAGTAAATATCTATGAAAACAAAAGAAAGTGCTGAGACAGTAGAGGAATAATATTTAACATTTTAATAAATATTTTCACGCCACCCTTCAGAATGGTTATCAACATTCCCACCAATGAAAGATGAGGTTCACCATTTTCTTACAACTCACCAATTCTGAACATTACCAATCTTTTAATCCCTAACAATCTGATGGGCAAAAAAGGTCTTATTTTTATTTACATTCTTTTCAAAAACTGATGATGCTGATTAATCACTTACATGTCTGCAGGTTGTCTTGTATGTGCATCTGTGTGTGATATTCTTCCACATTTTTCTGTTTGGTTTCTCTTAATTTATAAGTCATTTCCCATATTATTTCTTCTTTAATCTGTCATACATATTTCAATTAAATTTCAATTATTTTCCACATTTTTTTTTTTTTGAGACAGAGTCTTGCTCTGTTGCCCGGGCTAGAGTGAGTGCCATGGCGTCAGCCTTGCTCACAGCAACCTCAAACTCCTGGGCTTAAGCGATCCTACTGCCTCAGCCTCCCAAGTAGCTGGGACTACAGGCATGCGCCACCATGCCTGGCTAATTTTTTCCATATATATTTTTAGTTGTCCAGATAATTTATTTCTATTTTTTAGTAGAGACGGGGTCTCGCTCAGGCTGGTCTCAAACTCCTGACCTCAAGTGATCCACCCGCCTCAGCCTCCCAGAGTGCTAGGATTACAGGTGTGAGCCACCACGCCTGGCCATTTTCCACATTTTTAGCTGTATTTTAGTTTTATTATCTTGTCTTTTGCCATAAATGAGTTTTTAATTTAAGTTGTCTGAATCTACCAATATTTTCCTTTAAAATTGTCATGCTTAGAAATTTTCTGATCTGAGGATTATGAAAAAATTCCAAACTTCTTGTGATGCTCTTATAATTTGATAATTTACCATTAGTTTTTTTTGTCCCATCTGTATTTATTTATTTGTGCAATTAACTATATATGCATTGAGATCAATTGTGGTTCAAATGACACACTAATTTCCCCAATACAAATTTTTAGAAGAACCAATTTTTTCCCCAAAATTTTTGAATGCTACCTTTACCATATGATAAATTGGCATAAAAACTCGAATTTATGAACTTCCTAGCCTGTCTCATTGATCTATTTTCCCTCTACTGTTGCCACCTCATTCTGACTATTGCAAGTTTATAACACAGCTTTATATGTAGCAGGACAGTTTCTCTTTAAAGTCTATCTCCAAATTTCCTGAATCTTACCATGGATTTGCTCTTTCAGATTAACTTTAGAATCATCATGTGAAGTTATAAAAAGACAATGTTGAGATTTGGTTGAGATTATGTTGAATTTTTTATTTGACGTAATACCAACAAATCCACCCTTAATAAAGCCGCCTCGCTTGGAAACATGTTGTCTTTTTTCATATTAGAACTTTGTATTCTCGCTAAACTTACTCTTTGGTATTTTAAGTTTTCTCTCTAGTGTAAATAATCTTTCCTTCTACTTTATTTTCTAACTCGATACAAGTGAAATATAAGACATTCTTAATTTCTACAGCCTCATTTTGTGATTTGCCGGTTTACTGGATTCCCTTAAGGTTTCAACTGAGTCCTCTAGCTCGCCAGGTACACAGTCCTGTACTGTGCAGACAACTGTTCTTCCTCTCTTTTCCATGTGTGTGTTTTCATACTTCATTTCTTATCTCGCAGTGTTACTTGGCACTTCAGAAACTGCATCAAACAAAAGGATGGTAGCGAAAAACTCTTCTCCATTTCTGACCTTATCGAGAAAATGGGCTGAGTACGTGATCTGATATCGCCCCCGTAGGGTGGGAGACACCCCTAGAGTTTATCGGTGATGAGCATGATCCCCCAGGGCTGCGTCCCCAGCCTTTATGGTACCAGGCACCGGCTCCATGGAAGATAATCCTTCCCCGAATGGGGTGGCGGGGGATGGTCCCGGGATGACCCCAGCGCCCCACATTTGCTGCGCAGTCAAACCTCTGCCAGCAACAATCTGCAGGTGCAGCCGCTTCCCCGAGCCAGATCCACCCCGGATCACCTGGCACCAGACTCTCACCTGGAGCCGCAACCGCGATCCCGCATGCGCAGTGCACAGCAGGGCTTGCGCTCCTGCGGGAACCCAGCGCACCTGCCGATCCGACAGGAGCAGGGTCCACGCGGAATGAGGCAAGGGGACCTCTGCAGGTGCAGATGAACTAACCGTGACCCTCCCGCCCGCAGCCAGGACCCCACCAGGCCACAGACCGGTCTGCAGCTCGGCTCGGGGTTGGGGACCGCAGCTCTAAGGGTGTTCTCGGGAGTCGTAAGTGACGTGATGACCTTATGCATGAAGCCAGATGTCCTCAGAACAGGTGTAGAGTCATGCCTGGAGTTAGGACCTGGGACCACACACATCATCTTTGAGTATCATAAAGTAAAAGATTATAGTTTTGATCAAACAGTGCTTTGCTTCCTAATCATCATACTGCACGATCATTTTTTTCTTGTTAAAGACGAATTTGAGCTCTCTATTTCCAGTGAAAAATCTGATGTTGTTGCTAAGAATTATCAGCCCAGGCTGACATAAAACCTCAGCCTTTCTCCAGGTGGGTGGTGACAACAGGACTGGAGGTCGAACTCCACGGAGAAGCCGGTGCCTCCTTGACCCGGAGCCTGCACGGCCCAGGCTGCCAGCCCCTGACCATGAGCTTCCTGAGCTCAGTCACCTGAGTCCATTCACAGGTGACTCTCCCCGCGACCCCCAGACTGGACGAGATTCCCAGGGAGCACAGGAAATATTTTCTGGCAATAACTGCCAGGTTCCTTTTGTCTCTCCATGTCTGTGCTGTATGGAAACATTCCGGTTCATTCACCCAGTAATGGGAACAAACCGCCCAGCAAACCACATTTTGAAGCCACCAGCGTGAGTACCCACATGGAACATGGCTCTCTAGGCAGAGAGGCCTTCCGGAACCTTCCAACACCTTGGGCTCCAGCCTGCACAAAGCAACGCTGCTGATGTAAGATGGTACCCAGTGAGGACTCACAGATGTTTGTGTCAAGCATGAATAAATGTCATGAACAGAGAGTATAAATCTGCTAATAGGCAAATTGTTTTTTCATGTTTTAGAAAGGGCGGGGCAGAACAGCCAGAACCCGAAATTCCTTTTCCTCCGTACATCTCCCCAGCCGGCTACTTGGGAGCAAAGGACAGAACACGTACCTTGCACTCGCCATGGCTAGAAACACCCCGAGGCTGGTGCCATGAAGGCCGTCTGTGCATGTGCTGAGTGGACGGGTGGACGCTGCCATGTCGCAGCTCCGAGGAGAGATGAAGGCTGTCGAGCATCCGGGATCCTCAGGCCCCGTGTGCGGCCCGTTTTCAAGAACCCCGGAAAGGAAGGTCTGTAGGATTTCTTCCCAGAAAGAAAATTACCTAAAGGTGGTTTCCTTGCCTTTGATTTCTTCAGCTGCTTGGGCGATGTTTCTCGTGCCTGGACTTGCAGCGGTTTCCTCTGGAAAGACCTTCTGCACCTGCCAAGTCCCAGAGCTCGCTACTGTCCCCTCGCGGGGACTCCGCTCACGGCAGAGGCTCCACAACCCACCCCGGACGCCGCAGCGTGAATTCGGGAACAGACTCCCACACACAGAGTTTTCTGCCTCTGAGAACCTGTCTCTGATTGTAAGTTTAAAGGTATTGTCACCTGGGAAGCAACTTGAGAATATATTTTAGAAAATGGAGACATTCACATCTAGTGGCAACGGGTTCTCTGGTGGGAAAAGTGGATGTGCATGTGTGTACACAGGTGTGTTTATATACATACACACACAAAAAAGCTCACTCTAAACCCTACGGACATAAAGGATGTGTGTGCATTATTTATAGCTAATAGTAAAACATACAATAGGCTTTTTTGGGTAAATTCCATATAATCAATTATTCTCACAGGAGGGGAATTTTGAATTGAATTTTGACAGACTCCCATGTCCTTAGCTAACTCTGAAGCAATTCCACCCAGCAACCTTATCGTCATCCCACCCGTGTGTGACCTGGAGTTAAACTATTTCTCACCCGCATGCAGATTATGCTGTGAAACTAAACCTTCCCCCGCTGTAGCATTAATCCAGGTTCAATCTGCATTATTAGCACTTTCTCCATCATTACTTCTCGAGTGTAGACAGCCAACAAGGCACTAATTCAGCCCCGATCTGTTGCATCTGCTGCTTCTCTGATGTGGGTTCTTCCATCACAAGTCACTTTAGCCTCCTAAGGACTGTCCCCGAGTGTGGAGCCGAGAGGACTTGCCAACCGTATATGGTGTCCCCACCACACGGTACAATAGGCCAAGAAGCCTCAAAGGCATATGCAATAGTAAAATGTACGAAATAATTAGGAAAGGGTGAATTTTGAGTATTTATTACCTTGTTTTTAATGCAATTTTTTAATTGTAAGTTTGCATAACAATTTTGTTTATTTTTAAAACTTTTTTGTATGGATGGGGTCTCACTATGTTGCCCAGGCAGGTCTCGAACTTCTGGCCTCAAGGGATCCTCCCCTCGCAGCCTCCCAGAGTGCTGGGGTAACAGGCATGAGCCACCGCACCCAGCCAATAATTTTAAATTGTGACTGTGTTTGACAACAGGCTGGCAAAACACCAGGCAAGCTAACAATCGGTCCTTGCGAGCGGTGACAAGTCAGCTCCAACACACTGTCCCAAACCCCCCACGTCATGCAAAAGCTGAGCTTGGAGGGCCCGCAGCAACGGCCGGGTCCAACTCACATTTCTGATCGAGGGAGAAACCACAGCCCGAGGCTCATCTGAGGCTGCGGTTACAGTTACTGACGGTGAAAGAAACCTCGGGTTCCCGCAAGTAGTCCCGCCTGAGCCACTGCGCGTCCTGCGACTCCAGGTGTGAGCCCGCAGCACCGTTAGGGAGCCGGTCAGAAACGCAAAACCCCAGGCCCCGCCAGACTCTCAATCAGAGCAACCAACCTCCGGGTGATTCCTGTGCCTGAAGGGCTCTGAGTCGAGCTCAAAGCAGCGATTCCAGGTGCAGGTTGTCCACTAAAATCACCTGGGCCCCAGCCGCAGCAATTGCTGAGTTGGATGCGGAGCCCAAGCGCGGGCGGGGTTTAAAAGATTCCCGGATGATTTTAACACGGGGTGGGAACAAAGATCCTAGCGGTGCCAAATTGCCTCCGTGACACCCACAGCTGCTGGGGTCAACGGTTCCAGAGAAGCCGTGACGGTGACCACACCTGGAGGTGGCACGAGGACAGTGGTCTGGGTGGCAGGAACCCGTCCTGGGCAAGCTGACGGAAAACTGACTCCCAACACCTGGAAACATCCCAAACTCCCAAGACCTAGTTTCCTCCAGAACAGGAAGGGACAGGACCCCTCGGGGCGGTGACCCTGTTTATTGGGGAACCTGAGGGTGTGGGGGCCGTGGAGCTGCAGCCGGGGACCCTCTGCCTGCGCCGGGTTTGCGCCCCAGCTCTGCCCGTCCCCGCCGCCGGCTCTGGGGACACCGTGCCGAGGGTGTCACTGTCGCACGACGCCCAGCGTTGTGACTTTGCCGCCTTCCCACCCTCTTCCAAAGGCTCCCACAGAAATTTGTATTGTCTTTTCAGATTTAAAGGCCTTTATATAAATACTCAGCAAATATTTCAGCAAAAATAAATGTCCCTAAATAGCCGCTCCCTCCAGTGCAAGTCATGATCGCCCGTGTTCCTCCGGGAGGCCGGAAATAGAGGCGGCGCCGGCAGCTGCCTCCGAGGAGCGTCCTTGCTTCACCAACCCAGTTAGCAGCCGCGAGCTTGCGCTTTCGGGTCCTGTGACAGCCGTGCGTTTTCTAAATAATCTGGTCTCAAAACCCTCTTCTTGCAAAGGAGGTGCAGGATATGCAAAGTTCCAGGAACCGGGAGACCCGCCCTGTTTGCGGAGCCGGCAGGGGGCGGGGAGCGCTGTGGGCTCCTAGCAGGGGCAGGGTCCGGACAGGAGACCCTTGAGCCCCGCGGGGACGCCTCCTGCGGGCGACATTTCTTGGCCGGTGGTGTGGGCAGGGTGAAGCCGCTGCATCAGCGTGCTCCAAGGACCCTTGTCCTCACTCTGACATCTGTCGCTCCCTTCAGAACAACAAATGTAGGGGACGGACGGTTCCTGCCGTTTGGTCTGGTTCCTGCCATGATCTTGGAGGGAAATGGGCATGTCGTCCCCCTGCTGCCGGGAGAGCCCGCGTTTAACAGAGGGAGGACAGCGTCCTTCTCACGGCTGAACTCAGCCGTTGTCCAAGGCAGTAGTGGAGTTAAGGCCCTGTGGTCGGCCCCTGCAGTGGCAGCAGTGACCAGCTCATTTTGATTTGCCGGGGACTTTCACAGCTTAGCACCATGTCCCGAGGACCCCCTCAGTCCTGGGCAAACCAGAAAATTGGTCACCTGAGGTAGCAGCCAGAACTACCGCTCCTCAGACCTGGAAGAGTAGTCTCAGCTGATGAATTGTGATGGATTCTTTATAAAGTTTAGAAGGAAAAACAAAACAAAGACTCACATGCACGAGTCAGATGGGTGCAGTTATCGACCAAAGCCCGGCTGGAGGTGGGGAGCGGAGGGAGGCGGGGCGGAGACCAGGGTCCCCCCAGGCAGCTGCCGAGCACTGGGGCCCCAAGAAGCACGTACAGAGCCGAGGGACAGCAGCTGGGCAGGGTCACAGCTGCCTGGGACCGCAGGCCCCCCCGCCCCCCCCCCCCCCCCCCCCCCCCCCCCCCCCCCGCTCCCCCAGCTGCCTGCGGCGATGAGTCAGGCGACTGCCCACTGCTGCCCAGACAGGAGAACTCAGAAAGCAAGTGCTTCTTTCTTATAAAAGTTACACAATTGTAATGGAGAATTGGGAAAGGTATAGAAAAATAGAAGGAAATAAAAATATCATGTAAAATTACCACCCTAAACAAGCCACGTTTAGCATTTCTGTGTGTCTCTTTCCTCTGAAAACATGCCAGGAATCCATGTCTCCAGGCTGGAACCGTTTAGGCAAAAAAATCTCTCTCCAAAAGTAACCGAAAGCAATTGAGATCTTCCCTGGAGAGTCTCAAAGAAAATCAAAGGGAATCTAACGTATCACCAACAGAAACACTTACAGACTTCTCACCTAACTCCAGTAAGAATGGCTTTTATCAAAGTGTACCAAAACAACAAATGCTGATGTGGATGCGGAGAGACAGGCACACTCATACACTGCTGGTGGGACTGCAAACTAGTGCAACCTCTGTGGAAAGCAATATGGAGATACCTCAAAGAGATACAAGTAGAACTAGCATTTGATCCAGGAATCCCACTACTGGGCATCTACCCAAAGGAAAAAAATACATTCTATAAAAAATACACCTGCACTCAAATGTTTATAGCAGCACAATTCACAATTGCAAAGATGTGGAAACAACTCAAGTGCCATCAATACCTGAGTGGATTAATAAAATGTGGTCTATGTACACCATGGAGTTCTACCCAGCCACAAAAAACAATGGTGATCTAGCACCTCTTGTATTATCCTGGATAGAGCTGGAGCCCATTCTACTAAGTGAAGCTTCACAAGAATGGAAAAACAAGCACCACATGTACTCACCATCAGATTGGTTTCACTGATCAACACTAACGTGCTCACATGGTGGTAACATTCATCAGGTGTCGGGCAGGTGGGGGGGGAGGGGATGGGCATATTCACAGCTAATGGGTGCGGTGCACCATCTGGGGGATGGACACACTTGTAGCTCTGACTCAGACAGTGCAAAGGCAATTTATGTAACCAAGGCATTGTACCCCCATAATACTCTGAAATTAGAAAGACAGAAAGAAAAATTAAAAAAAAAACACCTCTTTTCTTTATAAATTACCCAGCCTTGGGGAGTCCTTTGTAGCTACACAGACTGAGACAACAGGACCGAGTGGAAGTTGGGTAATGGACACACGAGGGTTCATTGTACTCTTCTCTCTCTTTTTGGTATGTCTTGAGTTTTCTGTAATAAACAACTTGTTAAAAAGAGGACGTTGCCTTCACTGGGATGTCAACAGCTGCATCGGCACAAGCCCTGCTGTGACTGCAGGGCCTGGGGGCCAGAGTCAGTCAATTCCCTGCAAGCAGCAGGGGACACTTGTTTCCAAGGATGTCCAAGGAGAGGGAGGGGTGACAGGAAGCAATGTCAGGTCAAAGCCCCTATGTGGGCCCCGGCTCTCAGGTAAGGCAGAGGTGTCTGTGACGGTCATGCCTGGTGGCCCCTGGACAATGACACTGTTGGGAGGTGAGGGGTCCGAGGTCTCCTCTGCACCACGGGAAATGAGGACCACAGACCCTTCTCCAACCACGGCTAGACTACGTGATCCTGGAGCGCCCTTCCCACTTAGGCGTTCTGTGGCAAGCGATCACTCTGGTCTCACTGTTCCCGCTCGCGTAGTGACGGTGCATGTTCTCTGTCCATCACGCATCTGTCTGCCTCGCACAGTGGAGTTTGAGCCTGCGCTGCATCTCAATTTCTGTGACTGGGAGGCCCAGCTGCCCCGCCATCTTCTCACGCCAAAAAGTCAACCACCGACATGACCACTGTTTTGATTTCTTTTGAAATGAGTCACTGACACCTGACTAGGGACGCAGTCCTGACCCTTTCCAAAGATAGAAGCCAGGTGAGGGGGTGGGCCTATGCCCAAGGCACCGGATTCGGGTTGAGACACATGGGTTTGGTGGCTCTGGGGGTCCTAGCCAAGGTGTCCGGTTGAGCAAGTGGGTCTGAGCTCAGGAGAGAAGCCACAGTCAGGACAGAGATTGGGGAATTGTCCACAGTGACCAGCAGTGAGGACCATCGGGACATGGATGAGTTCAGCCAGCATCTCAGGGAACAGAAGGACCAAGGGAGAAGACTGGGAAGGGTGCATCCAAGGAGAGAAACGCACGCAGGAGACCAGGAGAGCGCGGGCAGAGCAAGGGGCCAGAGAGAGCGAGGCCAGGGCGGACCGGAGGGAGCATCGGGGCCAAACGCACCAGGCTGGGCGAGGATGGAGACTAGGCAGCGCCTTGTGGACTTGGCAGCAGGAAGGCTGTCGCTGGCCTCGTCCCCGCGGTTCTGGTGGGGCAGCCACCAGGCTGGGGTTGAGGAAGGGGAAGGAGGGCGTGCAAATCATGGGCACAAACAGGTAGGAAGTTTGGCTGACAAAGAAGGACGGTCACAGCCTTCGGCGCGGAGTCTTGCCTGCTTATTCAAGTGGGAGAGAGGTGACCCGTTCAGAGCCGCCATTTAACTGGAAAGAAGCCAACACGTAGAAGTTGGAGAAACAACAAAGACGGGGGTTGCCCCAGGATGTAGAGGCTGAGAAAGCAGAGCGCGGGAAGCACAAACGACCAGCCAAGAACTGCAAATCCAGCAACAGTGAGACACTGTTTTTCACCAACCAATTTAACTTTTTACAGATAAGGAAACTGAGGCACAGATAGGTTAGGATCAGGATTAGAACCCAGGCAAGTCCAAGCTCCCAACCACGATATAACGCCTGTCTCCAAAAACAGTCGTCGTATGAACACATGCATTTCTGTAAACAAATTCATGGACACACATGTGTGTAACACACATTAATATCCATTGAGAAAAGACCAGCTATCAAAATAGGAGAGTGGTTATCTCTGGATAATCAGATTATAGCTGGTTTGCATTTTCTTTGTGCTTTTCTGTGTTTCTAAATTTCCTACAAAGGGTAAGTCGCTGGTTTTAGAAGAAAAAGAGAAGTTGTTTTTACAAGCAGGCCTGGGGAACAGACCAGGATGAAGGCAGGGGTCAGACCCCGTGTTCAGGCCCCGCCTCTGTGAGCCTCAAGGGGAGGGACCAGCGCCCAGCACAGGCCGGACGTCTCCTGGGTTCCCGAAAGCTGGACCTAGCGCTCAGCTCCTGCAAAGGCCAGGAGCGTTGGCCCCGGAGCTTGCTGTCCCCTGTCCCCACAAAACCCCGCCGGCCTGGGGAGACACACGCGATGGGTGTCCACGGCCTCCCCAGGGGGAAATCATTACACTACGACCCTCCGGATGGATCAAAGCCCTCTCTTTGTGACACCCATGCCGACGGCCACTCTGCTGTCTCTGTCCTGGGCTTGTGCTCCCGGGAACCATTCCCTCCCCCTGGTGGCAGTTTCTCCTCACCAAGGACATCACTACCTACGGGGCAGGTGCCACCTCTCCCTGTCGGCAGGCGCCCACCACACCCTCCCTCCTCTGCCACCGCAGCTCCATTTGTAACCACAGGGAGCGAGGCCACGAGCACAGATAGCAGCCACGTCCCTTCTGTCACCTGGGGGTCCATTATATTTTTTAGCTGTGAAGTTTGGCTTGTGCTGCTTACACTGCTGGATTCCGTAAGCTTCTTCTGCTGCTCAAGTTCTATTTTTTATTAAAGCATCTCAGAGGATAATTCTGCGCACAAAAAAAAAAAAAAAAACAAAAACCAAGAAATTGAAAACCAAAACGTTCTGGTTGTCTTCTGAGAGGAGACAACCCACACCGACGTGCCCCGCGGGGCGGGGATGGGGCCGAAAGGAGGCAGGTTGGGTTCTAGGCCCGGGATAAAGGAAAGGAATTCCAGCGGGGGCGCGGAGCGAGGGTCCTGCGCACAGGGCCGGCCGCCCTCGCGGTTCTGCCCCAGAGCGAGGGCGCTTCTCAGCCTGGAGCACTCTCTGGGGAGTCTGGCCAAGGTTGTGCGTCCGTCCCCTTGGACGACTCGCATCCCTGCACATACGCCCACGATTTCGTGCCCAACGCCAGGGTCGCCAGACCCACCAGCGACTCGGGGCAGGGATGGCTCCTACCCGGGAGGCTGTAACCACTCGGCCTTCTCTGGGACGCCCCCCCTTCCACACACACACATGGCCTCCTCCTCCCAGAGGGAAGAGCAAGAGCCCGGAGCCGGCCCTCGTGGCAGGTGCGTCTTGTGCCAGCCGCGCTCTCACGGGGTCCCGGCGGCTGGCTGGCCCGAGCCTCAGCGAGCTCTTCCCCGAGGCGGGTCGCTGTGAGCACTCGGTGGAGGCCTCCCCATCTGACTCCAGGCCTGCTGCTCTTCCCACCCTCGGAAGTCGCCTCCCTGGCCTGGGGTTCCTGCCTCCAGCAACCGTCCGCGGGGCCTCCGGCTGCAGAGGTGAGAAGACACGAAGACGCACAGTCCCTGCGCTCGAGGCTGCGGAGGCCACGCGGGACGCAGCCGCCACGCGGTCCGGAGCAGAGCGCTCTGCGCAGCCACCAGCGCCCACGCGGCCTGCGGGAGGCAGGGGCGCCACGAAACCTGGGAACGAGCAGGGCCCATGCGCTTGATGTCACCAAGGACGTCAACAGTCTGTAAGAAAGTGAGAGGCTCTGCCCGGTTCTCAGGCTCTGGGGACGGCCACCAAATGCCATGAGCGGTCAGCAGAGGAGGCGGGTGTTGCCGGGTGACTTAGACCTGGGGGACAAAAACTGGCAGCAGGGCGCGGCGCTTTCCTGCTCCTCAATAACCTAGTTTAGTCCTCACAACAGTCTCAAGAGTGAGTTTTCTTTCTTTTTTTTTTTTTATTAAAACCCCCACTTTGCCGCTGAGGAAGCGCACGGAGAAGCCCCAGCGCTCCCTGTGTCAGCAGAGGGTGGGGATTTATGCAGATTATCTGGGCTCCGGTGCGCAGGGGATTGAGCGAGAGGAGAGGGCGGCCGGCATCGGCATAGGATGCTGTCAGAAAGGCCACATCTTTCCCGGAGGTTCTCGCGCTGCCATGGCGACAGTCAGTTAAAAATAGTTCAGTCACAAGTTGAGGAGTCGACGCGCACTGACACCCGCGCACTGACACCGGGAAAGCTCCCGGCGGTGTGGCGGCCGAGCTCCGGGGCCCCTTCCCCCCGGGACCGGGTGCTCCTCACCAAGGGGGGCCGCAGGCTCGCGGCGCCCTGGCGGGTTTTCCTGGGGAAGCAGAGACGGGCTGGGCACGGCCCGCGGGACAGTTGGCACAAGCGTCGGGGCTGGGACCACTGGGCAGCCCCTGCCGGCCCCGCCCCCGCCTCTCACGCACCTGCAGCCCCGCAGCTGGCACCGCGCCTGAGCCTTCGTGGGTATTTGACGCATATTTACTGAATAAATAAATAAGGTGGTGAAAATTACCATTTTAACTCCTTGCTTTGAAATGTATTTTAGTATTTCTGATTCGTGCACCAGCAAGCCGTGGTATGCTTTTGTTGGCTAGAATCATACACTCAGCGTGTCCGGGCCGGTCTCGAGGGCTCTGCCGGCGCGACACCTGCATCTCACAGACAGTCGGAGGGAGGCGGGTCCCCAGTCACAGGGGGCTGTGCTCCTCTTACCTGCTTCCCTCACCGGGATCTTAACGGGCCCCCCCACCCGCAGGATGGTTCTGAGACCACTCTGATCAGTGAGACCATTAAGCTTCCAGACGCCCCCAGGACCACCAGGGCTGAGCCCGCAGCCCAGACACTCCAGACCCTGGGGACGAGAGGGGATGATCCGCCTGCCCTGTCGCGCGGGACAGGCTATTTGCATAATGAGCCCGGCGCATACATTAGCTCCTGACTTCGCCATCCTGAGAAGACCAGGGGCATTATTAGTGTCATTTTGTCTAGAACTGGGTCACACAAGAAAGGACAGGCTTTCCAGACAGTTCCCAAGGGCGGACACTGCGTCCGCCCGACACTGACCTGGTCCGGCCAGTCCAGCCACCAGCACCTCCTCTGGGAGGGACGGACCAGCCTCCCCTCGCCCCTGGGCTGGAGCCTCTCACGTTGTCACTGGCGTCCTCCATTGGTGGCTTGTCCATCCCAGCTGCCTGGGACTGGGAAGGTGAGTGACACCCAGATATTTACCTCCTGCCTACGTTTCTCTCCCACGTTTCAGACACCTGAGTCCTTCGTGTTCCCAGAGCCCAACAGCACATCCAAAGTCACAGGCGTCACCTCCCCGGAGCTGCTTCCTACTGACATCCCTGCTCGGTGGTGCACAGTGCCTCGTGCCCAGAGCCCAGTGAGTCCCCCCAGCCACACGTGAGCCTCGACCAACCAGCCAGTCACCGAGTCCTGCCCTCGCTGCTCCTCCGTAGAGCTGGGCCGCGTGGTCACAGCAGCCCCCAGCATGGTCTTGGCCTCTACGGCCCCCACCCTATGGCGTCCACATGACATCTCTCTGCCTGACGTCTCTTTTGGCTTCCTGGGGCCACAGGACAGAATCTCCTGTGAGGTGGAGCCCTCAGCCTGGCCCACGGAGCCCTGTGACTACTGCCTGCCCCCAGTGTCACGCCCACCGCCCTTCCTGCAAAAGGCACAGCCCCCATGCCCCGACTTTCTCTTTGCTGGCCCCAAAATACACCCTGCTGTCTCTCACCTCCGTGTCTTCCACGCTCCACCCACGGCCGGAGCCTCTTGAACACTGAAGCATTCGCTACATTTAAACTATAAAGAATTTTATATTTTCCCCACGCAGCGTTTCAAAACTCGCAGCATATTTTAAATGTTTGCAACTCACCCACTAATGCCTTGTGCCAGTCAGATCTCTAAGGGGTTTGCAGAACAGAATAATGCATGCTGCCCTTCCAGCCTGCGGTCTGAGTGGAGGGACCCTCCACCCCAACTCGCTCGGGACTGGGGGGTCTTCAGGAAGGGGGGCTTTGGTGCTAAACTCAGGAAAGTCCTGGGTGAAGCAGGACAAGCCTGTCGCCCGAGTATGGAATAGCAGTTCCCGCTTGTACGATGTTCCTCTTCTTTCAAAACTGCCCGTGCACCCCTGTGGCTCTCTGTCTGACACGGGAGATGCGTGGCCACCTCTGGGCGCTCACTGGTGGGGACCTGAACTGCCTGGCCTGCTCCCTGCTGCCCCGTCTCCCTGCGCCTCCTCCCCGGGCCATTCCCACCCCCGTCCGGCTCCCCTGCGCTCCCCCGCGTGGGGCTGCTGACTGCGCCTTGTGCTGCGCCCTCGGCGTTCTCCGGCCCGCTCGGTCCGGCGCAGGGCACACCGTGTTACAGTCTTCTGCTCGCCTGTCAGTTTCCTCCTTTAGGTGCTGAGCAACTTCCAGGCCAGGCCGACCCACTGACACCCGGTGAGCTGGGAGCGGATGAAGCCGTCTGCGCAGCCCACCCTGCGGGTCCACCTAACTGCGGGGAGACCGGCAGAGGCTGGGCCCGGACACCTGTGTGGGCGTCCCCGGCTCCTCCTCTGCGCCAGGCAGGGTGGGCAGGGACGGCTGGAGCACAGCCCACGGATTCCAGCTCCAGCTCTGTCTCCAGCCACTGGGCATGACCTCAGCAAGTCCTTTCACCTCCTGGAGCCTTAATCTTCCCATCTACAAAATGGGCCAACAGGACCTTCCTCGAGGGTGGGCTGTGTGTGGTCGTGGGTGTGGGCAGCTCTTTCTGAGCTGTGCAGCCCCGTGCAGGTGGGGGTGGCGATTGTGGAAACTGTCTTCAGGGGCACGTCTGTTGCTGTGGAAACCACAGGCTGGACCATGTTCTCACCTTCCACGGGCGGCTGGAGTCACAGCTCACAATTAATGCACAGCGACGTGGCTTGGCCCAGTTTCCCAAAGTGAAACATTTAAAGATGACTGATGAAGAATGCGAACCTCTGGTCTGCTGAGCAGAACTAGCTTGACAAACCCCCTTTCCCTGGGCCTAGAACTTTCTTCCAAGCTAACGAGTCGATACACACTGAGCAGGTGTATGCACTGTGGTTCCATATTCCACAGATGCTGAGTCTCTGCTCTGCACCATTTGTGAGGCTCACGTTTTACCCGAGTCATCTCATTCATCCCCACATGAATTCTGTGCGGTAGGCATTGTCGTCCTGTTGCACAGAGGGGAAACCGAGGCTCAGAGCTGCTGTTAGGCCACACACCTGGCAAGTGGAGAAACACAGTGAAGCCCAGGTCTCCTTGTCCCAATGCACCTGTTTCCAAACTACCTGACAGTCGGGAGTCACGGCTGTCCCGCAGGCTGTAGGGACTAAGTGAACAAGGTCTGCGTCTGTGGCCACAGCCGTCTGTCCCCGAGGGCCGCCTCCTCCACTCCCCACACTTCCGAAGTGCAGCAAATGGCAAATTCCGTACTACGCTACTTTTTCCTACAGTTTTTTATCTTTAAATATTCAACTTTAATTTTGGCGAACAGGGTAAGGTGTGAATCCAGTTCCTTTTTCAAATCCAGCCCTCAGTGTTCCGACATGATTTATTAAGTCTCCCATCCACGTGCTCGCTGACACGCGGCTCATCGTTCACTATAGTCCTTCATGTAATTCAGCTAATTTAGCTAATTCTGGTCCCCTTTTGTCTGGTTCACATACAGTTTTCTCTGTGCATCTGCAGGCTTAGCTGTTTTCATTACTGGTGATTGAAAACACGCTTTTATAGCGGGCAGCTAAGTCCTCCCCACCACCTAGAACTGTTTGTTGCTCGGGGCCGTTTGTGCTTCCAGCTGCACTGTCCCGTCAAGGCTCCAGGGAGGTTTTGAGCCTTAGATTAGGATTTTCTGGGCTATGCAGAGGATGTGGGACTAGCAATTACTTTCAGAACTTGTCTCTGCATCTGTAGGCTTTGAAATCTCAAGTGCTTAGACACACACACACACACACACACACACGGACACACGCACATGCACGCAGACGGCCTTACACGCCTTCCAACACGTCCCCACTGTGCAAGGTCGGGCAGAGGCAGCAAGGAATGACGGTGCCCAGCCAGGCTGCTGCCTGTTAAAAGCCGTGGGAATGAAGCTAGAAATTAGTTCAGATTTAAGGGGGTCCCCAGAGCCTCAGAGCCCAGCCCGGGCTGCCAGCTCCCCCACACTGGCGTGTGACTATGCCACTGGTTCTCAAAGTGGAGTCCACAGAACAGCAGCATGGACAGCACCTGGGAACTGTTAGAGACATGGGTTCTCGGGTCCCCCAAGCCCCCAGGTGGTCCCAGGACACACTGCATTGAGAACCACTGCAGCAGACAAGCCCAGCTCTGCAAAGGGGCCTCAGCTTACTCCTGGGACCTCAGGCTCACTGGCACCTCGGTCAGCCGTGTAGCAGCAGGCTGGGCAGGCGCCGCAGAAGCACAGCAGCAGCTGCAAACCCGACTCGCTGCCCCTGGACCATGTCCAACCTGTGAACCGGTGTGAGGAGAGTCACTGTCCCCACGCCCCTGTCCCCACTGGCCACAGGCAGATGCAGTTCTCCTCTTCTGGTCCCCTGCAGTCATCAGAGGACTGTGGCTTCCTCTGCCTGGGTCACACCCCAAACTGGGTTACCCCAAAGTAGTCAAATACTCTGCTCCTGGGAGTGGGATCTCGCTAGCTGTAGATTTCCTAGCTGAGTGTGCCTGGCATTCATTCAGAACCCTGAACACTTGTTGGTAATTAGTCACTTTGCTAACCTCTTGATTGCTTGTTATTTTTAACAGCTGATTTGTTTGTCCTTTAAGGACTAACACAGCTGACAGCATTTCTACCTCAGGGCAGAGCCGGAAGTGTGGGAGGGAGGGGCAGCGTAGGGGCGGCTGTCCTGGGACCCACGCCCACATGGTCACCTACCTGACCTCACCTGGCCTTCGGGGTGCCCCCGGCAGGACTTCTCCCAGCCCATGGTCCCTCGGGACAGCAGGTCTCCAGTGTTTTCATCACACTCTTAAGACTAAAATCCACCTTTGTTCTTATCCAAGTTAGAATTTGTTTGCATAGAGTTATGCGAGCTACACTGTAATCATTCTTTTAATATAGCTTTAATGCTTTCATTTTTATATTTAACTCTTGGATCCATAAGGAATTTATTTGCACATGAAGAATGAGGTAAGAAATCCAAATTTTTTCCCTTCAAATAACTACCCAGTTTTTCCAGCACCATTTTTGGAATAACACATCTTTGCTGACAAATTCAACGATGCCGTTTTAATCAAGTACTCAATTCCCATGTGTGCTTGAATTCATTTTTGGACTCTATTTTCTTACATTAATCTCTTAGTCTATTTCTGCTCCCAAACCATATTGTATTAAATATCTGTAGCCTTAAACAATGTATTTTTGTTTTGGTTTGGTTTGGTTTTTTACTGCGTGGGTTTTAAACGATGTTTTGATGCCTGATAGTATCACAGTCACAGTCATTATTCTTATTTTTCAGATGTTTGCCTAATTCTAATCATGTGTTTATTCCACCAGATAAAATTCAGTTTTAACCCATCAAATTCCAAACAAAATTTTGTTGGCAACAGGATAGGAAGCACACTGAGTTTAGAGATTATGTTTAGGAATTAAAAGTACTTTATTGAATAGTCTTTCAAAGAAAATGAAGGAGATTTTTCACTTAGTAGACTATTTTTTCTGGCTTTTAATAGGAATTTAAAGGTTTGTAGCACAGGACCCTGACACTTATGACGTGGTTTGTCCCTGAGTGGTTTGTTCATATTGTACCGAGCGAGCATCTTCTCTTCCACTAAATTTTCTCATTGGCTTCTGTTTGTAATCGTGAAGGTTTGACTTTTACTGCAAATTTTATGACCAGATACTTCTTCCTCCCCAAATTGTGCCTTTCTCCTGCGTGGCAAGAGGAGCTCTTGTTTCTGGCCGCAGTGGAAATGCTTCTGGCTCTTCACAGTGAGTTCTCATAGCTTTGGGGTGGAGGATTGTTATGCTATTAACTTTTTAAAAAAACAGAAGTGAAGATTAGATAATGGCAAACGCATTCTTCAGCTAAGATTTTTCAACATTGAGCCGTGAGCACGTTCTCGGGCTTTATTTCTCTTCTCCAGTCTCTCCTGTGGTGCCGTCCTCTCTGTCTCTGCGGGTGCTTTGTTTAGGGCAGCTCGTTGTTGGTCATAATGGAGACTGGTCTGTAGATTTTTCCCTTTTCCCCTTTCTTTTTACTATTTCCCATTGGCATCGCATTCTGGTACACTGCAGTGTGAGTTGCTCCTGCATCTAGAAACAGTATAAGTAGTGCTGTAATTTTCTGTTTCTTAAACATTTCAAAGAAGTTATCTGTGAAACCCTAAGAGCAGGTGCTTTGGGGGAGGGTAGCGCTACTACCGTCTTCTCAACTGATTTCTGTACCTTAGTGTCTTTGAAAGGTCATCGTTACTGCCTGTATTTGACATGTGAATGGAATCCACCTACAAAACTGCCTCACACTTTGGGGGTGAGGGGAGGCAAGATGGTCTGAGACCTTTCTCCGTTTCCTCTATGGTCTGAATCTTCCTTAGTAAATTTTGATAATTCATCAAAGTTGGTCCTAAGCAGTGACTTCATATAACTCGGGGCCCAGCCTGTAACCCTGTCCAGCTGCAGAACTCAAACAGCAGCGTTGCTCAGCCAGGGAATACACCCTGGTCCTGGCTGATCAGAGGAGACAGCAGAGCCCAGCCAGGGTCTCACCAAACAGTGCAGCCCAGCCAGCAGCCCCCCAGCCTCAGAGCTGAAGCAGCAGCCCAGCCAGTGAGAGAAACCAACAGCAAGCTTTACCTGCCCAGGGTCCTCACCAGCTGGCCCAGCCAGAATCGAAGGTTAGACTTAAGAGTGAAAGTCTTTCCCTGACAAAGGACACCTGTAAAGGCCCGAAAAGGTGACTGTCTCCTCAAATGCACATACACCAACTAAGACATGTCTTAGTTCATTTGTGCTATAGTAACAAAATACCACATACGTGGTAATTTAGAAAGAGCATAGATGCATTTTTTATAACTGTGGAGGTGGGGAAGTCAAGATCAAGATGCTGGCACTGGTGTCTGGTGAGAGCTGTTCTCTGCTTCCAAGACGGCGCCTTATTGCTGTGTCCTCATATGCTGGAAGGCAGAAGGGCAAGAGGGTGCCTTCTACCCTGGGCCCTTTTATAACCCTCACAACTTAATCACTTGCAAGGGCCACACCGCTTTGGAAATTCAGTTTCAACATGAATTGTGGCAGGGACACCATCATTCAAACCATAAGGTACACAGGAATTACAAAAAATCAGGGAATAATGACTCCTCTAAAAGAAATTAATAAAGTTCCAACAATGAACCCTAAAGAAATGGAGATCTATGAAATGACTCACAAAAAAATTTAGAATTATCCTCTTAAAGAAGTTCAGTGAACTACAAGAATACATGCATTAGAAAATAAAATAAAATTTGGAAAATAATACACAAACAAAATGAAAAGCTTGACAAAGAAATAGAAACAATAAAAAATATGGAAATCCTAGAGATGAAGAATACAATGACAACTGAAAAATTCAATAGAAAGCTTCAACAGCAGGCTTGATCAAACAGAAGAAAGAACCAGTGAGCTCAAAGACAAAACATTTGAAATTATTCAGTCAGAGAAGCAAAAAGAAAAAAGAATGGGAAAGAATGAAGGGAGGCTACAGGAATTATGGGATATCACCAAGAGACCTAGCATTCACATAATAAGAGCTATTGAAGGAAGAGAGGAAAAAGGGGACAAAAAACATATTTAAGGAAATAATGGCTGAAAACTTTCCAAATACAGGGGAAGATGCCAACATTCAGGTATAGGAAGCACAGAAATCTCTGATCAAATTCAACCCAGAAAGGAGTTCATCAACTACTTAATAATTAAACTATCAAAAATCGAAGGCAAAGAAAAAGTTCTGATAGCTGGGTTTCAATTCGGCTGATATGTACAGTTCAAATAGCCAGTTAAGCACAGAGAAAATGGTCACAGAAAAGCAAAATGGTCTTTGCTTCTAGTAAACACACTTCTCTGCAGAAGGAAGATAAGGGATTCTACATATAGAGAAGGATTTCCACCTTGAACTGTTGACATTTGGGGCTGGAGAATTCTTAGTTGTGGGACTGTCTTTCCTGTGCATTGAGGGATGTTTAGAGCATTCCTGGCCTTGATCCGCCAGATGCCAGTAGCACTCGCCAGACCTCTAGTGCGTCAACCAAGAATGTCTCCAGACACTGCCCAGTGTCCCCTGGGGCACAAAATCTCTCTGTTGAGAACCATTGATCCAGAAAGGACATTCTTCACCTTTCTCCTGGGCTTCCCAATCACCTATCCCCATCTGTTCCTTCCAAATAGAGGTTTCAGAGTGGCAGACAGGCTGCATCATAGCAGTGGAGAAAACCCTGCTTTGACTTCTAGAAACTTCCATCTCTGATGACACCTCGCAAATTTACTGTGGGAGATTGTAACGCTTCATTTATTGGAAGGCTACCAACTTACTCCTTGCAGGTATGTCTTCTCTTTCTGTTTATTAATTTTACAGAGAGGACGCGCCGTGTTCCTCCATATTCCTCTCTCTTTCCACAGCTGCCTCCTGTCTCAGTCCCAGCTCTGAATTCCTTTCGTTCCATGTCTGACAGAGAGACGTCAGGGTACAGTACAATTATAATTAAATCTATAGTCAACGCTTATCAGATGGCATTAAACAGAGGAACCTGGAACAAGGAACAATGTTCTCTAAAGGGAGAAATATTTTTACATGAATATTTTGGTATTTGTTAATGTACTGGAGTTAACAGAGAGGCGTAGGAGGTGCTGAATAGAAATCCAATTTGTAGTGATTATTTCCAAATTAAGATTAGCACAGAAACCTGTGTGGAGTGGGAGGTAAAGTCTGCTGTTCCAAAGAAGCAGTTTTAAAGGTGTGGGTGGGGAGAGTGAGAAAAGGGGAACGTAAATGTTCTTGTGACAGCAAGGAGGACAGTGGTCGCAGGTGCCCCAGCAGCCAGGGGCATCGGTTCAGAAGAAGCTTGGCAACCAGCCCGGAGAGGACCAGTGGTCGCTCCTGCACCCTCACCTCGCCGACATCCTTGAAATGCATCCTTGTGGCTTATGGTTTGCAGAGAGCTTTCATGTGTTTAGCATTTTAAGTAAAATGAGTAAACACACGTGACAGCCTAATGACGGGATCTGTGATGGGATTCCTACATAGAGAGATTGAAATAAGCTGTCTGAGTCACAGTGAACACTTCATTCCGTCAGTATCTGTGAGCACCTCCTGGGTTTCACACACCGCCTCCGATGTACAGATCAACTTTCCACGTTCGGAGCCGTTCAGAGGTTCACAAACCACCGTGGCAGAGGGAGGGAAAGCTCCGACCACAACTGCCAAGCAATGTCATCCATTCCGCGGTGGAGATTCGATGACTGTCCCTAGGGGAGCAGCTAATACTGCCTGAGAGGCAGCGAGTGAGGGGAGTCACGGGAGGCTTCCTGGAGGAGTTGGAACTGAGCTGAGCATGAACCGTGAGCAGCAGTGAGAGCGCTGAAGGGGCAAAGGGCGTTCCTGGCGAGGAGTCCAGCGAGCAAGGACGCAGGGCCGGAAACAGCCTGGCGGGGGCTGAAAAGGCGAAAGCCGCTCGTGACTGTGGGGTCTCAGTCGGGGCGGGCAGTGGCCGTGAGGGCCCTGGTGCTGTCGGCAAGTCCTGGCGTTTCGTCCTGACGGGGACCCAACAACCAACCACCTTTGCTGAGTCATTTCCTCCCCTCGGCTTCCGGAACTGGGGACACTCCCCGGTTTTCCTCCTCAGTGGCTGCTCTTCCACCCTCTAGACATCGGGCTCCCTGGCTCGGTCTTTAGCCTGTTCTCTCTGTGGTTCTCCACACCGTCTCTCTCCTGATGACCCCAAATCTGCACCGATAGCTTCACGCCCACCTCCTAGACGCACATGTTCAGCTGCCCACCCCCCCTACTTGGCATCTGAATCAGAATTAATGTCTGGTTGTGGGTAACAAGCACCCGAGACAACAGTAGCTTTAGAAGGGTGGAAGCTTAGATGTAAGACGTGTGGTTGGTGTGGTGGCTCCAACGTCATCTGGGACCCCAGATTTTTCCAGATTTCTGCTCCAACACGTTTCGAGTGTGGAGCCCAAGGTAGGGCCCCATCCGCCATCACAGGGCTCCAGGCAGAAGGGGGAACCGAGGAGCCGGGGCAGGTGGAGTTCACCGGGAGGCTCACTTGGAGACAGACGCTTGCATGCAGGAAGCCCGTTGGGACGTGCGCTTGACCTCGGCGTGTGAGTGGAGACAGAGGGAGGGGGCAGAGAAGTTGGACTGTGACGCGTGGAAACAAGACCCAGCCAGGCTCACAGGAAACTGCAGCTCAGATGGGCCGAGAGGGTTTCCCAAAACTGGGACGAGGGGACCAGACCTTTTTATCCCCATTTCAGCCAGTGTGTCCCTGTACCAGCAAGGGACATGACTTTGCGTGAAGTGGCTCTCGTTAGCCAAGGACAATCACAGGAAAGAGGGACTCAGCCAAAAATTGCTGACATTCCACATTCCCTGCAGCCAGAGCCCAAGTACTTCGGTCCCAAAGGTGGGAGAAATTTCGGTAGCAAACAGAGGCCACCACGGTCCACCCTCGTGCCACTCAGATCCGCTTGCTCCGCCCGGATTCCGGGGCGTCTCTTTTCCTGGAGGAGACTGCAGCTTCGCGACTGGTTCTGATTATTTCTTTCCTCTGCTGTCCCTGTGAGAGTCCCCTGCCCACATGAGCACTTCTGACCCAGGTGGTTCGCCTGGGGGTTACCTTGCAGTCTGAGCCCCTGGGCACTAGGTCCTCCTCATGCTGTGCCTGCAACCCTCGACGGTTCACCGCCAACACCGGACGGGGAGTTCTAAGAGATGCCCCATAGACCACTTGGTGCCAAACGCATCGTGTCTGCCCGCGTTGGATGACAGCGGCCTATTCTCTAGTCCAAGCCAGTTGCCCCTGCTGGGATAGTGACTCCTTCTTTTCCTGTGAGCACAAAGAGCCTGACGTGACCAGGCAGCAGTTATAATTTGAAATTCGTAGGTCTCTTGTTACAGCCTTGGTGGAATCCTTCCCTCCACCTGAGCATCAAGACATCCAAACCCACAGGCCCCAAAGCTGTGGGAGCCGATGCCGACACCCCACAGGGAGTGGCCACTCCTCCCCATCCCTGTTCCCAGAGCCAGACCCACACGACAGGGACCCCGGGAGTCGTGTGAGTGGAGAAAGGGCACTCACAGTGCCGCAGTGTTGAGGACAGGCCACGAGGGAGTGCTGAAAGTGGAAGATCAGTGACGAGGCTGTTGGAACTGTCCGGGCAGGAAGTTATGTGGGCCTAATAATGGAATATTATTAGCGCCTGACATTTCCTTCAGCAGGAAAGCCAGCTCTTGGCATCCAATTACTGTCTCTGGGACACCAGGAGGCACACTGTAGGTTAGGAAAGATGTTTTTTAAGCTTTTCCTGCACTCACAGAAACAAAACTATTACAGGACCATTCCAAAAATAACTGAGCCAAACCGGTGAGCTCAGCCCGGCAGCACGGCAGCCTGGTCAGCAGACACAGAACGCAGCCGGAGCGGAACCCAGGCCGGCAGGGAGGCTTGGTGCCAGCCCTCCCAGAACCGGCCAGGGCTCCGCCCCAGCCTGGTCTCTGCTCGTCCCTCCGCCCCAGAACATTCGCCACAGTCCGCCTGGAGCTCGGGGTCTTTAAATACCGAGTCCTCACCTGCTCTGGCCCTGGGATCCTACAGAGCAAGAAGTTGTCCTGCACTTCTGTGTGCCTGTCACAGCACCTGTCACAGCCCCTGGCCCCGAGATCCAGCTCAGGAAATGCCGAAGGGAATTGAAAAATCTTGCAAGTGAGACCACGAAACTGCTATCGGAGACCAGCAGCAATAATGACAATAATGTGACAGGTGACATTGCCTGGCCCCTGCTACGGGCCAGACACGCTGCTGAGTGGCCTGCGTGCGTTCTCTTACGTGGCTCTTCCACAAACACTGAGGTGGCATTGTCATCATCTCCACCCTACACAGAAAGAAACTTTGGCTCAAAGAGTTAAATGACTTCCCCAAAGCCACCCTGCTAGGTGGGAGTTCCATCTGTCTAACAGTGACATAAGTGGGCGCCCCCGCTGTGGTCCAGCAAATGTGACACGAGTCTCAGCAAGATTCCGGAGCTTTCTGCGACATTCGCGGCTGCTGTGCATCTTCAGATGTTAACAGGAACCAGCACACGCTCACCAAGAACAAGCGGTGCCAGGGCAACCTCATTTCTCTCCCAGTTTCTCGCTCTGCCCCAGCATCCCGGAAACACCCCTCGTCAACCGCCACCTATTCCAGATCCTGCGGCCCGCCCCGCCCCACGCGCGAACTCCCGCCACACCTGCCGCACGCCCCGCCCCGCGCGCAAACTCCCGCCACACCTGCCGCACGCCCCACCCCGCGCGCGAACTCCCGCCACACCTGCCGCTCGCCCCGCCCCGTGCGCAAACTCCCGCCACACCTGCCGCACGCCCCGCCCCGCGCGCAAACTCCCGCCACACCTGCCGCTCGCCCCACCCCGCGCGCGAACTCCCGCCACACCTGCCGCTCGCCCCGCCCCGTGCGCAAACTCCCGCCACACCTGCCGCTCACCCCGCCCTGCCCGCAAACTCCCGCCACACCTGCCGCTCGCCCCGCCCCGTGCGCGAACTCCCGCCACACCTGCCGCTCGCCCTGCCCCGTGCGCGAACTCCCGCCACACCTGCCGCACGCCCCGCCCCGTGCGTGAACTCCCGCCACACCTGCCGCTCGCCCCGCCCCGTGCGCGAACTCCCGCCACACCTGCCGCACGCCCCGCCCCGTGCGTGAACTCCCGCCACACCAGCCGCACGCCCCGCCCCGTGCGCGAACTCCCGCCACACCTGCCGCACGCCCCGCCCTGCCCGCAAACTCCCGCCACACCTGCTGCTCGCCCCGCCCCGCGCGCGAACTCCCACCACACGCTTCACGTCCCTTCTGCGCAGGCGCCTATTTTCAAGGAGTCAGAGCCACCGTCGCAGTTTCTCTGCCACCCCCCTCCCCTCAACTGCCAGCGTCCTCCCCACAGCTTCCCGCAGCTCAGCCCAGGAGAGCACCTGGCCCTGCAAAGGGGGGACCCCGCCAGCCGCCTCTGTCACAGGCACGGCGGTGCCAACGGGAGCCCCAGGGCCGGGACACCGCGCCCCACCTGCCCCACCTGGGCCTGGCCGCTGGGTTCCCCAGGTTGCCCGCGGGAGGACGGCTTTGCCCACACTGGCCTGGGCTTCGGCAAAAAGGACCCTGCCCCAGTCCTCCTGCCAGCCACGTGACTGGGCCGTCACCTCCCTCTCTTCCTCAGAGGAAAAAGGACGCTTCGGGGAGGCTGCAACGAAATACAAACGTGGATATAAGGAACTCCTGCAAGTCAACAGCAAAAAACCAAATACCTGATTAACAAATGGGCAAAGGACTTTAATAGACATTTCTCCAAAGAAGACATACAACGACCAGCAGGTGTAGGAAATCACCTACCATCAGGAAATTGCAAACCAAAACCACAAGATCTCAGCCCATACTCATTAGGTGGCCGTTATAAAAAAACCAGACAGTAACGATAACGAGCGTTGTTAAGAACGTGGAGAAACTGGAACCCCGTACACTGGGAGGGAATGTAATTGGTACAGCCGTCGTGGTAGACGGTAGGGAGGTCCCTCAAAAAATTAAAAATGGAACTTTTTAAAGCGGGAACAATCCCATTTCTGAGTATTTATCCAAAAGAAATGAGAAAGGGTCTCAAAGTGGCATCTGCACCCCGTGTTCCCTGCACAGTACACAAGTCGGGGAGACCTAATGTCCATCCGTGAATGAACAGCGTGTACGGACGGCGGAGGGCTGCCCAGTCCTGCGAGGAGTCCTGCCACACGCAGCCACACGGATGGGCTGATGGACGCGGTGCTGAGTGGAGCAGCCTGTCACCAAAGGACAAATGCCCCGTGACTCCGCGTATGTGCGGTACCCGAAGGTGTCAAACCCACAGAAGCAGAAAGTAGAGTGGCGGCTGCCGGGGCTGCAGGGACAGGGAATTTGGGAGGTGGCGGTCAGTGGGGACAGGGCTTTAGTCACGTGGGAAGAAAGTTCTAGAAATCTGCTGTGCAACCTTGTACTCATGGTCAACCACACTGAAAAGTGTAAGAGGGTAGATTTCATGTTACATGTTATTTTAACACTATTTAAAAAAAACCAAGAAACTAATCAATAATTGACTATAAGCATCATCTGTCCCCAGCCTCATCACTTTGAGAGCTAATTAATAAGCAGGGGAAGGGCGTAGAGACTCCAATGTGGCTTCACTCTGCCCCCCAGAATTTTTCTCACCCTGACCGTCCCCTGTGGTCAGTGCGGAGTGTGGAAGATTCTGGGTGTGTAGGGTCCCAGTGGAAGCTGAACTTTCTCTGGAAACTCTGAAATACTTGGCCCTGGTGGTGCTGTCTGGAGCCCCCGAGGGTGGGTCCTGCCTGCCTCCTCGCGGCCTCTGCTCAGGGCCCTGCACAGTCCCTGGCACTGAGCCGCCGACCAGCGAGGGTGACGCACCCGTCACTTCCAGGATGTCGGTGGAGAGGGCAGGCTGGCGCTCGAGACCGAGTCATTGGGGCACTTGCTGTATACCAAGTCATTAAACGGAACCTAGAGAAGCCACTGCGAGAGCAGAAATGGTCCCAAACGTCCCTCCCCAAAGGAAGGGCCCTCAGAGCCTGGCTGAGAGTCTTCAGGTTTGAGTCTCACCTAGAAAACACCGCGATGGTCTGCAGGACTTGCCTGAAGATGCAGCTTGCAGACTTTTAGTTCAAGCAGTTTCCAAAATGGGCTCAACGAAGCACCACTCTTATGGTTAAAACAATCTCTCGTTGCCATGGCAACCCTGCAGGTCATTAAAGAGGCGGCACTTAGGGCTGCCAGCGTCACAGGGTGGGGGGCGGTGGGAAGGAGGCCCCTCAGGGAGGAGGAGGGTGCCCAGGTGACCCACCGTCCCCCCAGGGCACAGACTGGAAAGGACCAAACACGCGGCACCGTCACGGGAGATAACCCAGCTCCCGGGATCAGCCACGTTTGCACAGGGTCTAGAAAAACACTCCTCACGTGGGGCTGGCTCAGGAGGCTCCTTAGCACCCCACATCTGGACACTGCAGAACATCTGGACCCGCAACCACAGAACAGGACACCGGCATATTCTCTCTGGGGCAGGCGCCCCTCCCAGAGGAGGGTGAAAAGGGGTGGTAGAGAGAGCAGGGGGGCCGGACCACAACCACGGCAGCGTCTCTGCCCAGAGCCCAGGTAAACGCAGGGACGTCAGAGGTCAGCCTGGCTCCCGGATTTTTAAGACTTTGTTGACCTCGAGACAGTCACCAGCATCGGGAGCAGGGACAAAGCAAGATTTCGAACCCAGCTCAAAGGCGAAGCTTTCCCAAGATATTTCAGCCTCCCCCACCTCCCTTTCCCAATTCAGGGCCTTTCCTGTCACCATAACAACCCACATCTCATAATATTCAGTAGGACCCTTTCGGGAGGGACGAGCGAAGTGAGCGTTTTCACAGGGATTCGCCTGCCGGGGTCTCCTAGGGGATCAGGAAGCTGCAGAGACCCCCGGCCCTGAGTGGCTAGGACCAGCGGCTCCCGGACCGGACACGGGGACGTCGCCGGAGCGCAGGGCCCATCACACTAGCAGGTGAACTGGACACAGGGACACTACTGGAGCGCAGGGCCCCGTCACACCCACAGAGTGGTGACGCTGAGACTCTGTAGCTCCCCATGGCACAAGCGGAGGCTGCAGAATCGCAGCTCTAATTGTGGCTGGTCACAAAAGGGGACACAGCACATCCTGTGAGGACAGGTGCTATGGGAAGCCATCGACAATGTGAGCTGCCACCGAGTATAAAAGCACAGTCACGTGACACACAGGCCAAGCTGTCGGGCAGGTGGAAACAGCCCCTGCACTCTGTGCTCTTGCGCTGAGCACCCAGTCCCGTCCCCCAGTGCTGTGCTCGGCCCTGCACCCCTCGCTCTGCAGCAAACCAGGCCTGCGTCCGCCCAGGGGTCAGGGCCACACTTCCCAGCTCACCACTAATGGCGTCCCAGAGTCAGGCTCAGGCACGGGGCACACAGAGAGGAGGGGGCTGGTCCTGAGGGCGTCTGAGCAGCCCCAGGCAGAATGTCGCAGGTGGAGGTAGAGGATGAGGAAGGCCAGGCCATGGCCACACTGCATGGGGAGCCACAGCAGCCCCTAGCGGGGAGGGGGCCGAGGTCTGGGCAGGGTCCAGGACCCAGCCAAGGGGGCTGTAGTTGAGGTCAGGAAAACCAAGAGAGAAGCCCAGGGTTTGGGGCTTTGGCCACAGGTTTTGGGAAATCGTCAGCCCAGCATGTTCTTTAGATGGGGAAACGGAGACCCCAAGATCACACAGAGACCCCTCCCAGCACCAGCGGTTCGGAGCCTGAGGAACCCACGAGCCGTGGAGGCTGGGACTGGGGTGCTTGCCATCTAGCGAGCAGCAGAGCTCAAGCCCCACGTCTACGCAAGCTTTCAGGACCTGCGAGTGTCCAGACGGCCGTCGGCTGCCCCCCGAGCCCAGGGCCCTTCGCTGCAGGGCTGCAGTTTGCTCCCGGAGGGTGTGCAGATTTGAAGCCTGGGGCCCAAGGGAGAGGAGGCTGCAGCCCTAACCATCCTCCTCCTCTGCCCTCCCCCATTAGAACACAGCCCCTCCTCTAAGCAACACTGGGCAAATGTCCCCAACTGGAGTTTTACAGGAGCCCAGGCTATTAGCCGGACGGTGACACCTGCTCGCGCCTCACTCCTGTGGCCCGGCAGCGGGACACTCTCGGGAGGCCTGCGCTGGGGCCCTCACTCCTTCCCCCTTCCCAGATGGCCCCTGAGGACACAGGCAGGTGTCCTGATGTCGTAGGGTGTCCCTGCTGCCCTGAGATGTCAGCTGCGGCTCGCCCCCCCCTGCGAATGAAAGGCGGCAACCACCTCACGCTGGAGCCAGCCACTGCCAGGGCCAGCTGAGGGACGCGGTGGGACACCCGGCCCTACAGCCCTGCCCACCCCAGCCCCGAGGACAGAGGGGAGGACAGGCCGGGAAACAGGCGCTGTTCAGGGAAGGTTGTGTTTGCGAGGAGGGAGAATTCCTCCTCCTCGCCCCTGTGGGGGTGGGAAACAGGGTGTCTGTCCTCCCCAAGGAGGAAGGAAGGAAGTTCCCAGAAAACACTTATATTTGGGGAGTGCTTTCAAAATGGAAGACTTGGTGGGGTTCCCTGGTCAGACATCAACTTGGTCCCCAGATTTCCGTCTACCCCTGTGTGGCCAGAACTCCGAGGGGGTCTCCGGAGAAAGAGGGTGTCATGGAGGCCACAGCCAGGAGGGCAGGAGTTCAAGGCCAACCTCGCTGACCACAAGTCTCCACGAGGGTGGACGTGGGTCCCGCCCGGCGTGGCTGGTGGCGTGGCCGGTGGTGTGCCAGTGCTGCCGGGCACGGACGCTGCGGTGAGGGTGTGAGGGAACCTGGCTTCCCGCCACCCCCACACCTCTCAGACGTGTGTGCCAGGACAGGCAGCGGAGGGGCCGTCAAAGCAGACCGTGCCCCTCGCCCCGTCCAGCTCCCAGACTCCGTCCCAAGCGGGGAGTGCGCCCATCTCACCTGCTCTGCCGGGAACAGAAGAGCTTTAAATAGATGTGAGGTCAATGTTTTCAGGGATCAGGGCTGAGTTCTTCCCAGTTGCAAGTGGCCACAGTTTCTGGAAGGAGGCTGCACCGTCATTAGGGGGCTGCCACCCAGAGAGGGCACAACAGCTGGGCAGTTTCGGGGTGCAGGAGCACAGAAAAACTCCTGTCATGTTCGTGCCCCGTGGGCTGCACCAGCTTCATAAACCAGGGGTGTTAATACCAACTGGTGGGCTCAGAGCCTTCCAAAGCCTGAGGCAGGACCGTGAGACTCGTGCTCAGGGACAGCAGGTGACAGCAGGGCCGGCGAGGTCCTGGTGCTGGGGCCAGCTGGGGTCACGTGGGACAGACAGGACTGCCAGGCTGGGGACCTCGATCCGAGTCTGGGCAAGGGGAGGGAGAGAGGAGCTGGGTGTCTGCAGAGGGACAGGGTCTCCTCACTGTGGAAGGTCATTCCAGGAAGGCTGGCTGGCCACTGCCGGGTGCACCGCGGCTGGGCCCCTGCGTAGGATCCGTGGGGAGAGGGCTGAGACGGTGGGCTGTCCACACACCGTGGAGCCTCGGGCCAGCCCCCAGCCTCAGCCAGAGCCTCCTCCGAGCTCACAGAGCCCAGAGCTTCTGTCCCCCACAGTGGCCGTCTGGGAGGCATCTCCCACCCCAAACTGTGAGGGTCTCTACGGCAGGGAGGGGTGGTCCTCATCCCCCAGCAGGAGCAAGGACCCAGATCACTGGTAGCCACTCAGCGAATGTTTCTCGAATGAATGGCTGGGTGGACGATGGGATGGCTGAATGAATGAATGAATGAGTGGTGGGTGAGTGAGTGAATGAATGAGTGGGTGGGTGAGTGAATGAATGAGTGGGTGGGTAAGGGAATGAGTGAGTGGGTGGGTGAGTGAGTGAATGAGTGAGTGGGTGGGTGAGTGAGTGAATGAATGAATGAGTGGGTGGGTGGGTGAGTGGGTGGGTGAGTGAATGAGTGAGTGAATGAATGAGTGAGTGGGTGGGTGAGTGAATGAATGAGTGGGTGGGTGAGTGAGTGAATGAATGAGTGAGTGGGTGGGTGAGTGAATGAATGAGTGGGTGGGTGAGTGAGTGAATGAATGAGTGGGTGGGTGAGCGAAACCCTTAGAAGACAAGCATCATTTTTCCCCATCATATTCCCACTGACACACCTGTACCCAGGTTCTCAACGGAGGCCCAGGAGAATAGGAGGTGTCTCTGCTAAGAACCGTCTGTGACCTTCAGCGTGTGACTGAGCTGTCCTGACCACGGTGCCCCAGAGCACACAGAGTCGGAGCTCCCAGCGTCCACCCTCTAGCGTCCGGTCGCCAGACTGCACTTCTGCCTGTCAGCTGGCTCGCAGGGCTGTTCTGGGGAGAGACTGGGCAGGGCGTTCTGAACTAGGGACACCAGGGATTCGACTGGGCATCATTCCACTTCTCTGCGCCTGGAGGAAAAGACACTGACTTTGCACACGCTACGTCCCCAGCAGAAAGCTTTCTGTGGCCTCCCAGCCATGTGGCCGTTCTACCAACGTGCACGCATTTGCAAAGCAGGGCTTCGTGATTATTTTCAAAATCTTCATATCAAAAAGTTGACTGGCTTCAAAATCCATTCACATCATTCAAAGAAATGTCAACATTACAAGTGCCAAAGAAAGAAATGAAAGGACTGTTTGATTCCTGAAGCATAATTTTAAATGATAAAAATCATTCTTAATCTTTTTCATTCACTTGGGTGGGAAAATGACCAGTCAGTATGTATGGAGTTTAAAATCCTGATCAGGAATTACCTGTAGCCATTTCTAGTATAAAACCTGATACTAAAAAAAAGATGCAAACTCAAGTTTCTCATTAAGGAATCTGAAAATATTTTATACAAATTCAGTATTTAATATTTCCCTAATACATCCTATTATTTTACTCATCCCAATTACATGCTAAAGAGAAAACAATGAATTTTTTCACCTGTCCCCATAGATGTTCCAAAATTTCCTCCAGTTTGCCCCCACGTGCAAGGCAAATGCTGTTGTCTGTGTGCACCATGACGGGAAGGAACGTTGGGAAGCCTCGGATGGACAGTGCCCACTCTGACTCAGAACTGCGGAAACTCCTGGCATCCTTGGTAAGAGTGTGAATGTCTGGCATAGGCTTAGCTTTTAATAACCCAGAGTTCAGTTAGCTGGAAAAAAATATTTCAGAGGTCAGACTCTATAGAAAAGTAAAACCTGGCTGCCAAGATCGATGTGTGGCAGATTCTATTTTCCAAGGGTGGCTGTGACAATAGCTTCCTTCCTACACAATCTTCTTACTGTTAGTTTGGCATCATTCCCACAAAGAACTGGGGCCTGTGTTTTCCTTCTCTTAGATCTGGATTTGTGCCTACAAGATGTGCTTTCGACTTCCAAAGCTGAGCCCTGGAAAACAACAATCTTCCCAGCACGGCTGGTGCACTGGGTCTTGGCCCTCAGCCACCGCGCTGTGGGGAAGCACAAGGAGCCCCGTGACGATGTTGCATGTGACAGCCCAGGTGAGCTCCCACTGGCAGCCAGCACCAAGGCACTGACCACGAGAGTGACACATCTCAGAAGCTCATCTCTGAGTCCCCGGCTGAGCCACCCTCGCTGACACTGCAGGGCAGGAACAAACTTTGCCCACCACGCCCTGCTTAAATTGCAGCTTTGTGAGCAAAATAAACGAGTATTGACGTTTAAGCCACTAACTGTCACAAGGGTTAGTGACACAGAAATAGCCGGAAATATGAAGAAACCAAAAGTCAGTTAAAACAGGTCAGAGAGGATAGATGAGTAATACTTATAAATCCCTCAAAAATACACATGCCCCTAGACTCAACCCTTCCCCTGTGAGGGATTTAGTCCTAAGGAACAAACCAAAGATGTCTCCACGATGTCACCGCAAAAGTCAAAAGTCTTCTTCGAAACAGCAAACAGCTACAACAGCTGACATGGTCAGCGGGGAACCGGGCAATTCATTTGTGGTGTCTCCACGCCCTACACCTGCCCGGGTGCAGCCAACTGACCTCTTGGGTTTTGTCACCACGAGGCACAGGCCCCGGCTCCGTCTCCCTTTGTGTTTCCCTGGCTGCTGGTGCCGTTGAGCAGAGGTTTATGTTCCACCCGCATTTCCTCTTTTAGGAATTTCCACTTTATGTCCTTGTTTCCTTTTTCTTTCCTTCTTTTCCTGCTGGGCTCTTTGTCTTTTTCTCACCGATTTGCAGGAGTTTGACTGCTAGGGGTCACACAACTTTCAGGTATTTTCCCTCCGGATGTGCTGGCCAACATAGCAGCCACCCACCCCCGGCGGCTGTCACATCTACAGTAACTTAAATTGAATAAACGTAAGATTCACTGGCTCAGTCACTCGGCCTCATTCAGGTGCCCGGCAGCGACCCACGGCTCGCGGCCCCCATCCTGGGCAGCACAGGGCAGACAATCCCACACCGCGAACCTCTACCCGACAGTCCCGTCTCCGTGGAAGACCATGTTCATCTTTCTCCTTCCTTTGTGTTACCGTTGGCCATACCCAATTTGAAATTTTTGTGTAATTAAATCTGACAGTCTTTTCTTTATGGCTACTAGATATATCTTTCTTCCTTAAGAAGGCCAATCCTATCCCAAAATTACTTTTTTAAAGGTCCTATTTTTACTTCTAATATTTTTACGTTGCTTTTTTTCACTTAGGTCTTTAATCCATAAAGAAGCTATATTTGCATACGGTAAGGGATGCACGTGTATTTCCACACCTGCTTTATCTCCTTCCAGACGTGTAGCGTGTGCATTGGTTACATAACCCCCTCTCTGTCACGCAATTTGTTCCAGTGTTCAGACGTGTAATGTCCGTGTGGTCAAACTGACTTTTTTAGTGAGTTGTGCTTGGCTCTTACGCCTGCACGGTGCCATTCCCCTATCGGTCAGGTGGGCACTCAGTGGCATTTTCACCTAGGTATTTAGTGCCAATGTTCCCTCCCCATGTAAAGGTGGGGAGACTGAGTCCTGGGCACAGTGAGGTGGCAAAGACAAGGGACAAGGCTGCAGCCGTGAGGGCCGCCAGCTCCCCGTCCGGAGGGTCTCCCAGTATCCACAGCGCCACCCCAACTTCTGCACATCTGCTGTGAGGCCCCCGTCCCCCCGCACCCAGCTCAGCTGCAGAAACATGGGCTGGTTTGGTCTCAGACCTGGGGCCCGGTTCTCACTGCCCCAGGTTCACACGGGCTGCACGGCCCCCACCCCGGCTGTGCCAGGCACGCTCCGGGCCCCTCTCTGCAGACGCAGCCAGCCTGGCCGAGGGGAGCACACAGCTGACGGGGGTGAGAGGGCCGGTGCAAAGGCCTCCCCGACAGGGGGCCTGGTGACATGACTTGTGCAAAACGAACACAGGCCCCGTTGGTAAACAGTACTAAGAGTTTCAAGATGGCGACCGTAGAGAGTTGAGCCACGCCCAGGCCCCTCCCGAGCACGGGGCCATGAAGCCAGCCCTGCTTCTAGGGGTTACAGCCCCAGGGGACCGGGACCCCACCCAAGCTCCTTCCATGTTCAAACAAAGGCACCCCCGTCTTCCCGGCACTGGACCCTGGAGCCCCAACTGCGCAGCTTGGTGATTCTCCCCTCCCTGTGCCTCCAGATTAGGGGCTCTGGCTTCATTCTCCCCATTCAGAAAGTTCAGCTCCACGGGGACCCCAGCCCCAACCCCATCCTCACCCCCGCTCATCGGAGCCACGGCCCAGGGGTATGGGCTGCGGTGGGGGCCCTGGCCCCTGCAGAGCAAGCAGGGGGCAGGGAGGGAAAGACCCCACACCCAGAATCAGACAGACCCAGGTTCAAATTCCACTCCACCACCTGCCACCTGTGTGACCCCAGTGTCCCTCGGGGACGCCAAGGTGTGCTCAGGAGCTGCCGTGAGGACTGAACCGCGTGAGCGCCAGGTCTGGCCCAGCTCAGAGACTGGTTAATAGTCACCTTTGAGGACAGGCTGCAGCCAGGTAGCAAGAGCATGGACTTCCTGAAAAACCTCCAGTTAGCAGCTGTGCGGCCCGAGTTCCTGAATGTCTCTGTGCCTCAGTTTCCCTAGGAGTGACCTGGAGATGATACTAGCAGTAAATTTCTCATTTTGTCATTTTAAAGATTAAACAAGTTAATGTTTGTAACTCAGTTTACAACACTGCCTGGCCCCCAGGAGCTCTGTGAGTGTCTGTTTTGCTGATTAGTGGTTTTTCACTGGTGTTATGTGAGCACTTGGGGTTTGGAATTAAAAGAGCTGGCTTTGAGGTTTTTCTCCGCCTCTGTCACCTTGGAAAGGGGGCTTGAGCGAGCCCCGCGGCTTGTCTGAGCTCCGGGCTTCTGGTCCACTTCGTGGGAATAAAGGCCGGTGCCTGCGGTCGGTGCCAAAGTGCTGATGTGACGCCGGCTGCTGTCACCGTGATTATCTTCCCGGCCGTCAGAGTCCCAGCCTCGTGGGTGTGGAAAGAGCACAGGGCCGTCCCTTCCTTCAGTGGCGTCTGCGGTGGCCGCTCCATGGCCCGCGGTGGCTGAGAGCTGAGGAGACGGAGCTGGTCGGCTGGAGCCCTGCCCCATCCTGGCCGTGGCCGACAAGCGAGCCCGCGAGTTGCCTTGGGGGGAGCTCGGTGTCCCAGCAGAGGGCGTCCCTGTGAGAGGTGGCACGGCCACGCGCAAGGAGGGCTTCCCAGGCAGGTGCCACTTGGCCGCACCCGGGAGCAGCGTGCCCTGGGCCAGGCTGGGAGGCCTCGGTGAGCCTCGGTCTCCTCGTCTGCGCAGGGGTCCAGGATCGAAAGCAGCAACACACGTGCAAACAGTCTGCACAGGGGGAGTCACGGATGCTGCTTTCCAGCCGTTCCCTCCCGGCCGTGAATATTAATGGTCACAGAAATGAAAAGGGCCCCTGCACCCGAATCCAAATCGAGTTCACCAGGAGGTTATCGTGGGGGGAGGGCCCGGACCGGGCTGTTTGGGTCCCCTCCAGGGCGCAGGCATTTCCGGGACCCGGCTTTGCTGTCCCTCCTGCCTTTCATGAGCATCTGACTCTTCCTGCATCCATAAAGATGAAGACATTCTTCTGCAGGGATCTAATCTCGGCTGCGTGCCTGGGCCCTGAGAAAGCCCCGGCTTCCTCCTCCGTTTGAACCTAGCCGGGCGCAGATGTGTGCTCCCCAGACCAGCCTGCGTCCCTAATGCCCTGGAATTGCTCACTCACTCCGAAACCCGCTGCCTCAGGGCTTTGCAGGCAGAGTAAGCGTCCTTTTCATGGGCAGTCAGGCCGCGGCCCGGGGGCACCTGCGTGCCCGGCTGGGTCTCTGCAGACAGCGGATCACGCGAGGCCTCCCCTCTCCCTGACCCCACGCGGTGAGCCCCGGGAGGAGCTGTGCCACGACTAAAAGGGCACAAACGGGGAAACTGAGGCTGGGCACAGCACCAGCTCTGCTCATATCAAAACCTGGGTTTGAAGTGGATCTTCTGAATCCCCACCCAGGGCCCCCCGCCGTCAGGGTGAGGAGCCTTGCGTGAGACGCTGTGTGGTCATGACTTAGTGTCGGGGTGCTGAAGGCGAACACGTCGGGAGGGGGTCCAAGCACTGGACAAGCCCACGGAGGCCCCCACTCCTCTTCTCAGGGAGGCGATTCGCAAGCTTGAGTCCGTAAATGCTCCTTTGCTTGCCGGTGGGGCCGTGTGTCTGGTCTTCGGCATTTCACGCGGCACAAGGGCTGCGGGGAGCCCCCCACGTGCCAGCCATCACACCGGGGGCTTGGGATTGGGGGGGTGAAGAGAGAGTCAAGCAAGCCCACCCTGCGCTGCCCCCCTGCAGAGCACATGGGGGAGGTGGGTGGGTCGCACGCCTGGAACGGGGCTGGGTCCGACCCTTCCACTCACTGCCCGTGTGACCCCGGGCAGCCCACCTGTTCCGGAAGGCAGCTCCATCACCTGCAAGACGCGTGCACCCTCACACCTGCCTCCGAGGGCATCTGGGAGGCCACCAGGTGTTTTGTAGGTGACAGGGCCCATCTCTGGGCCTGGCGCCACACCTGTAAACTGAGGTTCTGCTCCGACAGGCACCCAGGGGCACTCTGGGCAGCGCAGCCCAATCGTTTGCGCTTTGCTGTCAGGATCCAACAGTGCCGGGTCTGAATCCGGACTCTTGTCACCTACCGCATACGTGGTGCCTGTTACTTAACGTCCCTGAACTCAGTGTCCCCACTCTCCACCAGGAACGGAGACAGGAGAGCCGGGCTCGGACTGCCGGTGTGAGAATTGAATGAGCTAAGGGAAACTGAAAAGTGAGGAGTTTCACTTCACAGAGACGTCGCTCGTCAGCCCTAAAAAAATGGGAGCTATACTTTTAATCACTAATATTCTTATAGTCCAAACGGTGACGCAAGATTTTCTTTTTCTACATGTACGTCTTTGACCCATCAAAAAATATTGGCAACACACTGGCACTCCACAAGGACAGAGGTACAAGGAACCATGGGAAGAAAATAAAACCTTTGGAAAATCCCCTGCAAAGACGTGTGCTCTGTTCCCGTCATCGTTCTGGAGCCTGCAGCGTCTCTCTGGGTGGCCACAAGGTCGCTCCAACGCCGTGTGCCACGCCAGAGGATGGGGGCCCTCGGCCCACTTTGCACGACACCTTCAGCGTCCAGCTGGCCCCTCACTGGCCCCTTCTGTCCGCAGGAGGTGGCTGAGTCTCTGGGCTGTGACTCTGGGCTGTGACTCTGGGCTCCCCCCGGCCACCCCACTTGTCCATCCCACCCGGGGCCTCCCGAGCTGCTCTCCACACTCTTGGACCTAGAGCCAGGACGGCAGGTGCCAAGTCCCCACCAGTAGCTGCAACCTTGTGAAATCACCTTGGACCTCAGCCGCCTCCACAAGCAGGAAGGGCTCTGGAGGGACATTCACCCCACCCATGTCCCCAGCTTCCAGTTTGCTCAACAGAAAACTGAGGCACCATAAAGACTAAAGACGCATCCTGGGTCACACCGGAAGGCGAGGACCCGGCCAGGGCTGGAACCCCGGCACCTGGACTCCCAGACCCGCCAGCCGGCATTCCTGCCACACATCAAAGCCTCCCTGGACATTGGGACCAGCTGGGCACAGCTGCGATGCCCAGGCCACACCCTTGGCCAGTGAAGTCGGAGTCTCTGGGGATGAGACCCAGGCGTCAATATCAGATAGCCAAGCTTGTGCCCCCAACATTGGAGCAGGAAGCCCCCGTGTGGATGCTGAATGCCTTGGTCTGCGATCTGTTCGCACCATTCCCAGACTATCTTGCTCGGGCCGCGTCCTCGACCCGCACCCGGATCCTGCAAACACCCGGTGACCCCAACGAGCATCTCAGGTCGAGAACCGCTGGGCTAACATGTCATCTTAATTTAACTTTAAAGCCGTCTTTACTCTTTAAGAAAAATCATAATAATTATGGCAAAAAAAAAAAAAAAGTACCAGTGCAGGTGAGGTGCGTCCACCTCGTGCTAATCGGCATTAACATTCCAGGAAGTAGACGCGTTTGCAGTCGCAGGAACTTTTATCTGCAGTTTTTGCGTGCAGGTGTGGTTAGACTTCCTTGTGTATCAATTACTGCCGTTTGCCAATTCCACAGGAATTTATGGAGTTTGATTTAAGAAATTAGGAGTCATAAAAGACCATTCTGAATCGACAACATGATAAATAACCATCTTTAATGCAGTGGGAGAATGTGAGTGTGTTTAGAGCCGGGACAGGTTCTGCCGTCACACCTGCTTCCCATAAACTGAAAAACAAAAGCAGCTGGTGAACGTCCATCGTCTGCTGGGGAAAGTGTCTGGAGTGGGACTTCACTTCCCATCCGACGGGGATTCCTGCTCCCCTTTGCTGTTTTAAGTGGGAGTCTCTAAAATTCCAAAGCCCGGCGCTCTCTCAGTCACCTGATGAGGAAGCCCCAGACGTAAGAGCCCCTGCTGTTCTCAAGGGGTAGACCCCGACCCAGCCGCGACGGCACGTTTGGAACAAGCAGAGACTTCGCTGAGCACCACACACGGCCCCACCCCGGCATCCTCGGGCAGCGGGTGCAGACCCGGCCCCCAGTGCCCAAGTCGCCTCGAGTCCCCTGCTGTCCCCGGACATTGGAGCAGGAGCCGGCTTCCCATCCACAGGTGCGGGCGACCCCAGGGCTTCCGGAGCCGTGAGCGTCAGCCACCTACCCTTATCAGTTCTCCGTCCAGCACTTGGAGTCACAACGCTGGGCTGGAAAAGTGATAAGGGGACGTGACCGGCAGGCGAAGAGTCTCCACGAAGTTTGCAGGACAAGTGGGAAACACATCTGATTTCCGGCGCCCCCTCCCCACCGTCCACCTGACCCTCTGCGACTCCCCCACCCGCCCCGCAGCCCCCCTGCGCCCCTCGGCTCCCAGACCTCGCCCGTGTCTCCCTGACGTCTGGGGGGCACTTAATGTCTCTACACAGAAGTGGAGACCTGCAGCCCTGCACAGCTACGGAAAGTAGTGTATTCTTTGCATTTTTAAAAAATCAAAAAACTAAATTAAACTTTAAAGTTAATAGATAAACCAAAATCAGTGAAAATCTTTACCCAGCTCTTGCAGGTCCTGCTGCTCCCAGGGCTGTGTGCTGAGCCCACACGGCACGCCATTCATAAAGCCCCGCGGCCAGACTCCTCCTCCAGCCGGGATTGGCCCTCCCGGGGGCTGGCCCCAGGCCAGGACCCGTCGGCGGCGTCCATGGCACTGCGTGGCCCAGATGGGATCGGACCAGGGCGGGGTCTGGGTCTCACGGTGAGCGAGTTCTCGAGCACGCAAGCTCTGCCCCACCCGTCCCGCCGGATCCTTCCATCCTGACCATCGGGTCTCCCACGTTGATTCATATGCAGAGTCTTTGAAAACCAAAAACTGCTGGCATCACTTCACCCACGGAGACATTAACACAATTCTGTGTAGCAAGAGGAAGCCAAACAGCAGCCGTCCAGAGGTCAGGAGGGGATTTCTCCACAGCGTCCCGTCCTGGGCAGAGTTGACTTTGGGTCCCGTCTGTTTGCCGCTTGCTGGTCGTGCGTCAGCTGACGCTGAAGCTTGAGCGTCTCTGAGCCTCAGTTTCCTGGCGTGTGAAGCAGACGTGGCTCCCAGGGCTGCGTGTGGGCTTTGAGGGAGGAACATGAGGGCGAAGTGCCCTCCCCTGCGCTCAATCCAGCTCAGCTGCTGCTGGGCACACGCTGCAGCAGGTGTCTTGCACTCCCCAATCCCAGCGCCCTAATCTGCAGAATGGGGGTCATGATAGCCGCCCCAAAGGTTGTTCTAGGATTAAAATATGCAATATAAGGTTAAGATCGCGGTCTCTGTAGTTAAATTGGTCTGATTTGAATCCTGACTTTGTCGTTTTCTGGGTCCCCGGCTGAGAGGTGCCTGGTCCCTCGGACCCCCTCACTTTGCACATTGCGAAACGGCTGTGACCCTCAGCCCCACAGGGTCAGGGAGAGGAGCTATAAAAAGCCCAGAGAATCTAGCAGAAGAGCAGCTGATATCAGTAACAAGAAAATGCCACACGGACAGTGACCTTGCCCGGGCGATGCCCACCATGTGGCCGCTGTTTCGGCAGACGCTCTGAAAGTGCCTTGCTCCGGCCACGCGGACGGTCTCCCCGGGTCGGGCCCGCACGTCCTGTGAGTGGGCTCCTCCCCCGTCTGCACCTGTGGAGAAGGCGCCGATTCCCCACCGAGCACCCGGCAGTCAGCTCCTCCATCAGGGCTGGGAGATGCCACAGCTCCACCCTCATCCAGGCTCCAGGCCCCAGTGGGACAAATGAAGTTGGGGACTCTGGCCACGGGGCAGCCGCGCCAGGCCCAGGACCAGGGGAGAAGCGCTTTGATGGTCACTGGGTCCAGCTATGTGGCAGAAGGACGCCCTGACCCGGGATCAGGGGTCTGAACCCACCCCAGAGCCCAGGGGCTGCCCCTGGGGACGCCGGGGCTGCGGTGACAACACGCTTAGTCCAACCCCCTTGTTCCAAGATGGAGACTGGAGCCCGGGGAGAAATCCAGCCGGGGTCCGAGGGACACAGCTCTGTCTCTGCGCCTAGACCCTGACACAGCCCAGAACGCCAGTGTCGGGACAGGAGGTTGAGTCCCCTGACCGGGGGAGGGGAGGCGGGCGCCGACTGACCACTGGGCCGCAGGGCCACCTCCCCAGGCCACGTGGTGCCAGGAAAGAAAACACAACGGTTCGTTTTTTTCCATGAAAGCAGTCGTCCTGCTTCAGGGCTGCCGCGGCCGTCGTCCTCCCAATACGCGCCCCAGTTTCTGTAAATACTTGGAAGCTGGAAAGGTGTTCTGGAACGTTCAGAGCTGGAGAGTGTAAAGAGACAGCTCCTTGCTCTCCTCCACACCCAACCTAAAACTGAACGCTAAAAAAACCCATAAAAACATAAAATCGAACGCTGCGGTGGGTGGAGGGGCTCGGTTCCAAAGGCCTCTTCCCTGTGGTCCTGCTTCCCTCGTTCACACAACGTCCACATTTAGGGGTTTAAATAAGACAGATCACCCAACACGGACGTTTCCTACAACCAGTCCACTGAATCCGCTTGCGTGGGGTCTTTTCAAATTCAGTGCGGTTCCTTCAGCCGGAGCGAAGAGACCCCTGATGGCCAGGACCGTGTAGACGCAGGTGGAGGGATGAGTCCGCTGTCCTCGCTTGGGGAGACAGGAGGCTGGGACTGACGGTGACCACGGGGCAGAGAGGGGGAAGGGGCTGGAAGACAGAGGGAGCGGCTGGGGGACCGTGTGGAGGTGGGAGGGTCCCGCTGGGGACCAGCAAACGGGCCTTGTGAGGTGACGCTGAGGTACCAGGTCAGGGCCAGTCGGGACCCCCTGGACACAAGGCCAGTTGTCTGGGTCCCGCCCGGCAGGTGACGGGAAGCTCTGGGGCTCTGGGGAGAGTCACATGTGTTCGGAGGTGCCGAGGGGAGAAGTGTGGGAAGAGGTGGCAGCAGAGGGGCTGGGCAGGCAGGTGCTGCTGGGACAGGTGTGGGGAGGTGACAGCCGGAGCCAGCGCTGCGGGGGTGGGGACGGCGCCTGTGTCTGCAGTTTGAGTTCAGACGTGACGCCTGCTGGAAGTGACAGGGGAACGTGAGTGGGGACCCCACACTTGGGGAGCTCCCTCAGCGCAGCCCTGCACACATTCCGCATGCTGCTCTTGGCACCGCCGGGCGCTGGGCACCCGGGGTGGGCTCGGCCTCCCTGGGGGCAGCGAGGGTACCGGAAAGGGTCCAGACAACAGGATTCCGGCTCACAAGGCCCCCGCCCCGAAAGAGCGAGCCCCACCGCTCCTTGTTCCAAGGTCTTGTCCAGACGGCAAGGCCACCAGGCGGGCAAGGGGAGTCAGGCACATGGCAGCCCCGGTCACGGCTATGCCGGAGGGAGGAAGACCAGGCGTGTGCCCTGCCCAGACGCCCCTGGGCTGCAGCTCACTAAGCCGTTTGGCACCGAGACTTTGTCCCCGACACGCCCCCGAAACTCACCCTCACCCATGTTTCAACACCACGTCTAAGACCACGTGCTGTCCCACCCTGAGACTGACTTGTCCCCACAGTGACATCAACACCGGGAGGGGCCCACGGCCAGGGCAGTGGAGGGGCGGCCCGTGCGGTCAGACACCAGCTGCCCCGGCTCCCTCACTCCCTGGTCCCAGCTGGGGACACTCCAGCCTTCCTCTCCTCCTCCGGAGGTCTTCGTGGCTTTCTGCTAAAACATGTTCTAAAACCATTAAAGTACGTATCAGTGGAGCTTAAAAACCCCCTGAAATACACCTTCAGATGTGCATTATTTGACCTGCACTTTCCCACTTCTGATACAATCACTTTGTTTAGGGACCAGTTCGACTCAGTGTCACCGTCCTCTTGTCACAGACTCAGAGAGGTTAAGCGCCTTGCCCGGGGTTCCACAGCTGGTCAGAAGCAGAATCCAGATACGTCTGTCTGTGTCCGGCCTCTCTCACGTCCTCCTGTCTTTCCAAACACCCAAACAAGCAAATAAGCACCTTCAGCACTGCTCACCAAGACCCCAAGTCCTGCCTTTTAGAGCAATCCCCTATCTATGGGCCCAAAACCAAAGGACAGGCACGGTCTGGAGGCAGCTGTGAAGGTGAGGCAGGACAGCCGCTGAGGCGCTGAGCCGCGCCCTGCACCCCTCTCGCGGGCACCTCGTCCAGAGGTTGCCCTCGGACCCCACCCTGCGCTTCCTCTAACTGCTCGCCTTGGCCGCGAGCCCCACCCTCCCAGCGCCCCGGCTGGGTGGGCTGTCACATCCACTCTGCGTCTCCCTAATCCTTTCCTGCCGCCTGACTGGTTCTACTGCGGTCTGTCTGCCGCCTGCCAGCAAGTTCCTTCTGGGCAGCGCTGGGGCAGCCCCAGCCTGCCAGGCCCCGTCCCTCAAAGCAGGCGCAGACCCACCTGCCCCGTGGTCGGGGACATGACAGGAGAGAAGGGGACCCAGCACCACCCCCTCTTCAGGGCAGCCTTGGCACCTGGCCCGGCCGTGTGCAGGGGCGTGACTGTCCCTCCCCGGTCTCCTTCCGGCCGGGCTCACTTCACCCAGTTTAATGAGCTCAGGAATGTGCTCAGTTGAGACACCCGGTGTTTGATTTGGCTGCTTTGAGCCGAAACGTGCCCCGGGCTCTGCTCATCCACCTGCAGATCGCACAGCTCGGGCCTCAGAAAGCATCCAGTGGCCAGAGGCAAGTGTGCCCAGAATGGGCTCGGAGCCTGCATTTGTATATTCCCAAGTACGGCGAACACCCGCCAGGCCCGGCCTGCAGAGATGCCACAGACCCAGGCTGGAAGCCGGGCAGGGCCTGTGTGTTTCCCGGCTCAGCCACCGGCCGGCTGCAGCTCCAACGGCAGCTCCTCCTGGCTGAACACGGCTCGCTCCGAGGGTCGAGAGGGTCGCGGGTGGATCTGCCACCCTCTGCGGCCCAGAGGCCCTTTCCCAGCCCCGGCGTGTGCTGTGCTCTGAGCCGGGCCCTGCGGAGGCACCAGAACCAGGGCTGGGGGCAGGGGCGCAGACTGTCTTGCTCAGTGTGACGGGAGAGGTCGCCGAGGCGCGGAAAGGGGGACGTGATTTCTGAACCAAATTCAGGATCTGGTTGTGATTTTGTCCCAACTCAAGGCTTAAGTATATAAGAAAAGATAAGAACAATTCTTTTTCACATCAGGATGGTTCCAAAAACTTGGTTGTGAGCACAAAGCAGACCGAGGGCGCAGCTCCAGGGACGCTGATGGTGCCTGGGCAGAGGCGAAGGACACATGTGCCCTGGGCCTCGGAGCCGCGCAGAAGTGGCAAGAGAGGGGACAGGCACCGATCGGGAGGGTCTCAAGGGGTCTCCAAAGCCAAGCAAAGGAGAGTGGCCCCCGGGAAGCCATGAGCCTGGAAGGACATGAAATGTTATCGCCCACACCTCTGTCCCCTGTTTGCTCTGTGCTTCCCGCTAGAACGTACCGGGAGCTTGTCTGTTTCGCTCGTGGTTGTTTCCAAAGTGCCCGGGGCACAGACTGCTGATAGTAGCTGCTCGATAAATACGTGGCGATTGAGGGAATAAGCAGGGAAATGATTTCCTTGCTACACAGGACATTGGGGAGATCTATTTAGGAATTTAAGTCTGTGTTAATACTGATCCTGGTGCCAACACTCTGGGAAAAAAAAATTTTAAACCTTAAAATCCAGTTTCTCAGTCTTTTCTTCCACGGCCTGCCGGGAAGTCAGTCTCCCCACAAGAGCCAGCCGCCCCGGGAGACCCTATTCTGCCCCTGGCTCTGGCAGCCCCCACCTTCAGGTTTCAGTTCCTGGGTGTCCTGCTCTGCAAACCGGGTCACCTGCAAGATCCGTCATCTTGCAGGTGAGAAAGAGAAACCAGACAGAGCCAATCCGAAGGTAGCCTCTCCCACCAGAGAACGTGGGCCCCACACGGTGGAGGGAGACCAGGCTTCAAGTCCCAGACCTGGCCTTGTTCTCCAGGAGGAGGAAGGAAACCAGAGGCCTGAGCACGAGAAACCGCCCCACCCCACCCCCAGGCACCTGTGCCAGGCTGCCACACCTGATTGTGAACTAGGTGCCTCCGAGTCGTGGGAAACTCCCATGGGCTCGTTCTATAAAGCCCCCCACCCTGCTCCGGATGCCTCAGGGGCCCCCACTGCCCCCACGGCCCACTGCCGTCCCCTCTGCCAGCCCTGCCCCCTGCTTTCTCTCCCACATGCTGCCCAAGGTGCCTTGTGTGACACTCAGGCCCAGCCATGTCAGAGCAGCCAGTGAAACCCAACACCCTCAACTCGCCCTTATCTGTACCTCATGAATGACAGTCCTCGTCACCAGAGGTGCCTGCCCCACCCAGAGTCACAGCCCAGCTCAGGCCGTGTTCTCTAGACACCTGCCTGGATGCTGACGCAGGGAGGGCCCTGTTCTGCCCAGCGGGGGCTCCTGCCTGTCCCCTGGTCCTTACCTGCCCCCGCTGCAGTTACATTCATTCTACCTCCGTGGAGCACAGGGGCTGCCCTCCGTGCGTGTCCTGAATATCCAGTGTTCTATCTGCCCGAGTGGGTGGTGTGGGCGCCTCTTCCTTGCCCCCTTTAAGGTTTCCATCTCCACGACAATGGCGTGGGCAGAATGGGGGAGAAAAGGCAGGTTGATGAGTCCTCGGCTAGTGTGCTCCGGCTGGAAGCAGGTCGGTGGGAAACCACAAGGCTGTCCCATTTACGCCAACGTTCTGGGGCATCTACGTTCCACGCAGGTCCTCGTGTCCACACCCCAACCCCTTCCCTGAGGGTCTCAGTCACCGCTTTTGCCGCAGACTCCTCCAGTCTCCTTGATTTTATTCAATGTCACGTAATTTCAACATAGTCAGACCTCAGGCACCACTTTCATGTCTCCAGCGCCGTCCTTCTAATTCAGGACAAGCCCTATCTGCCCGACAAAAGGGAGCATCCAAGGACTCCCCAGCTTGCCCAGGCACGTGAGCGGCTGGCGCGAGATGCAGTTCTCAGCACTCGAGCACAGCGAACACCCAGGAAACTCAGAGCAGCGTCCACACGGCCCCCGCGGGAGGGGCGTCAAGCGCCCCCCCACATCCCACACGTGCCCCCCGGGGCTCCTCCTCTGCGCACACAGAGAAGCTGCAGGTGCTGGGGACACGGTGCCCCAGCCGTCCCATCCTCAGGGGACGACGCCCGCCGAGGTGTGTTTCCCAGAGTGTCCGGGAGGATGGCCCCCTGGCCGCCCGCGGTGGTGTCCCGCCTGCTGGCTCTCTCCAGGCCACCTCTTCTCTGCCCCGTCCCACTTCCCCACCGGCCCTCCCAGATGAGCCACTTGTTCCCAAGCCCTCGCCTGAGGACCTGCTTCTGGGAGATCCCTGCTTACAACAATCTCCCTGCCATTTTATTTATTTTATTTTATTTTATATTTCAGCATATTATGGGGTACAAATGTTTAGGTTACGTATATTGCCCTTGCCCCACCCGAATCCATCCCCCAGACGGTGCACACCGTACCCATTAGGTGTGAATACACCCATCCCCTCCCACTCCCACCTGCCGACACCCCATGAATGTTGTTGCCCGTTGTTGCCCGGCCACTGCAAACCCCTGCTGTGGTCTGAATGTTCGCGTCCCCCCAAAATTCATATGTTGAAATTCTAACTACCAAGATGATGTGTTAGGAGGCGGGGCCTTTGGGAGGGGACGAGGTCTCACGATTGGGATTAGTGCCCTTACGAACGGCCCTGGGGCTGTCTCGTCCCTTCCCCCAGGGGGCAGACAGCAGGAAGGAGGGGGCTCTCCCCACACCGCGAATCTCCTGCACCTTGATCTCGGCTTCCCAGCCCCCGTCTGTGAGAATAACCCTGCTGCAATTGAGCTGCCAGTCTGTGGCATTTTGTCATCGCAGCTGCACAGACGTCTGAAGACAAATCCCTTTGCCGGGAATACAGTGTGTGCCCCTCCTCCAGCCCCAAACCCTCATTTCTATCTGGAACCAGCCAGAGAAGGACGGAAGGATTTCTTGGGGTGAAGGCCCTCAGGACAGCTGTCCCACATTAGCAAATTTTAGAGCTGAGACATCTGTAGGCGTTGGCCGGGTTCAGCCCCACACTTCCCAAGTGGGCATCTGAAGACATTAAAAAAGAAGCGATTTTCCCAAAGTCACCCCAGGCTGATGACAGCGCCGTAACTAAGACTCAGTCTGTGTCTCTCAGGTCGGGGCAGGGTCCTCTCCGCCACGCAGCTGTGGAAGGACCTAACCAAGTGGCAAGTCCCTCCTGAGGTCACTGCTCATAACTTCACAAAGAAAACAAGTTCCAGCATTCCAGCTCACTCCCATAAGCCCTGCAAAAATGCAGGCTAGGAACTACCTGTCCCTCTCAGCGCTCGCGTCATAGGACTGTAAAAGCCACACTCGACAAAGAGAAGTCAAATCGAGAAGCTATCACTGGACGGTTAGGCCCGGGGAGGCTGCTCTAACGGTAAACACCCCAGTAACCGCAGTGTCCCCAGAGCGCTCCTTCCCCTGGGCAAGGAGACCCGGGGTTCACAGGCGGAGCAGAGGTTTCCAGCCTCCAGGTCGGCAGCCGACTCCTCAGGGAGAGAAAGACGTAGCTCGAAAAGACCCCATTCAAATGCCTGTTTATTCCCCATCATGCTCTGCACAAAGTAATTTGACTGCAGGCGACACCGAATATCCAGTAAGAACGGCCTGGAGGAGACAAAGGCCTGGAACCCAGCAGCGCCTGCACAGCCAGGTCCCCTGGTGTCCTCTCTGCGCTGGCCTGTCCCCAGTTGGTGAGGACACACCAGAGTTTCCCAGGAAAGTGACCTTCCTCTGCAGAGCACAGGGCTGTTTTTAGAGCCGTGACCCTGCAGGCTCAGGCACGCTGATTATGCACCGTGAGCGTGGAAAGCAAGCAACAACAGCGTTCGGCCCGGCCCCAGGATACCCGCACAGCCCTGCGCACGCACGGCCACGGGGCGGAAGGTGGGAGCCTGCCCGGGCGCTTCTCCGCACGTCATCAAAATGCTTGAAAACGGGACATTCCCTCCCTTGGATCCTGCACCTCCCTTCTTGGCGCCCTCAGGAAACAGCAGAAAACAGAAGGGAACTGAGCACAAGAGATGTTGCCTCACATGTAATGGCCACATAGCCGGAGTAGCCAGACCGACCACTGGTAGAAGTCAGGTCACGTTAACCATGCCGTCACCGTTCTACATGACGTGGTTTTACTGGCCCCATCACTGGGCAGTGAGTGGTTTTAAGACACACCCATAAATTCTCTGATGCCCCAGCAGAGGGGCCCTGAGACACACGGGAGAAGGGCCCACGAACTTGCAGGTGAGATGGGAACGCCGAGGACCTACCAGAAACTGGGACAGAAGCGGGAATGAGTCCCCCTCGGAGGCTCAGGAAGGAGCCAATTCCTTGATTTCGAATTTCCGGCCCCCAGAACTATGAGAATAAATTTCTACTGTTTTAAGCCACCGGGTTTGTGGTCGTTTGTTACAGCAGCCGCAGGCCACCGATACAGACTCCAGGGGCAGGTCCAGGAGGAGGTAGAACTGCCTCATCTCAGGGGCCACGGGGAGTGGGGTGGGGAGGTGAGGGGCCCTGCTGAGGCCTGCAGGACGGGGCCAGCCTGGGACGTCCCCAGAAAAGGGCCTCATGTCAGCATCCTTGCAAGCTACTCATCTGCTCCCACTCCACTCTCAATAAAGCCTCATTATTAACTGGGGCCTGGGGTCTGCCGTGCAGTGGAAAATTGAGGGAAGGGCCCGAGGAGCAAAGGGGAGCACAGCCCCTCGCCCCTGAGTCCGGGGCAGGGGAGCAGGGCATCGCTGGCATGGCTGGGCCTTGTGCGATGGGGACCCCCGGGGTCACAGCATCAGAGGAGGCCAGCGCAGAGGGGAGGGCCCGGTGTGAAGCCATGCCCCACGCCACCCCCTGAGCAAACAGGAGGCTGCACCCCGAGAAACCCTCAGAAATAGGGCCACAGGACCCCTCGGGGGAATTGTGTCTGACATCAAAGGCAGTAGAGCTTTATCCTATTTTAATTTGAGCAGTTAAAAGGAATGTGACCTTATTCTGCAGTCACAGACTGGTGAGCCGTCGAGATAGGTGACTATGCCTGCAAAGTTTCCCCAAATAACCCAGAAATTAGCACCCCCCAAAATAGCCGTGTGGGAGCCCTCAGAGGGCACAGCCTCGTTCTGGGGCAGCCACCGCCTCTCCTCCTCTCCGTTTCTCCCTCCGTCTGCCCCTTTCCCCTGCCCTGCCCTCCCTCCTCCCTCTGTCCTTTCTGGTCCCCTCCACCCCTCCCTGCTACCACCCAGACCTCCCCTCTCCTGTCCTCCTGCGGCAGCCGCCCAGCCCCGGGTTTGCCCTTCCCGATGCCCTGAAGTGGCCGCTCTCGGCCGGAGTCCCTTCCTGTCCTCGCTTCTCCGAGGGGGCCCGTGTGGCCACCAGCGCCCATCAGAAGAGCCTCAGGGGGCTTGTGCCGTGAGGAGGGAGGGGCCCTGGAAGGAGAGCTCTTGTGTTAGGAAAAGAAAATGAGGTCACAACATCCTTTCCTCGCGGACGTGCTGAGCACCTAACTGGGTGTCCTCGCCACGCAGCAATCGCTACCACGGAAACGTGTCCAGGGAGTGGGGCGTGCGGAAAAGAGAAATCCGACCCTTGGGGGGTTGGGAGCAGGGACAGTCCGTCTCAGGAGCGGGTGACCACATGCTGTGACTCACTGTCCAGCCTAGGACACAGGTGAGACTGGCGACATCACAGGGAAGGAGGTGTAAACCAGAGCTGTCCCAGGACACAGGACATGTGGCCACCCCAGCCCTGAGGGCTGCTTGCTGTCCCCATCGGGAGGGCGAGGGTCTGCGTTTCAGACGAGGCCAACAGCGCGAGGGGCTTCTGAACACGTCGGACGTTGGGGGACCCCCGTCGCCAGTGCGGGAAGTGAGCTGCAGAGACAAGGGGGCACGAGGCTGGGAAGGTCGGTCTGCGATCCGTCTTCAGAAGGCCTTAGACGCAAAGCCAGAGAGGTTTGTTTTCATTCCGCAAGGATTAAATATGATGATTAAAAAATGATTCCTATTGTATCAACAGGACAAAAAAAGATAAAAGGGCGAATAAAAAGCCCATAATGATATCAACAGATGGCAAAAAGGTGTCTTACAAAACCCAGTATTTATTACCAATGGACAAAACGCTCTGTGAACTAGGATTCCTTGATATAGTGAAGAAACCTTTCCCAAACATCAGCCAACATTAAACTTAATTGAGAAACCTGCAGCTGCTACCGTTAAGACGAGGACACACCTGTCCCCATGGTGGCTGACGCCTTCCTGAGGCCCAGTTGGTGCCGCGCAGTAAGGAAACAGATGAGACGCAGAACTGCAAGCGAAAGTGACAAAACCGTCCTCGTTTTCAGGCATATAATTTTCTACCTGGAAAAAAATCTGCTACAGTTTAATAAAGCAGATTGTTCTAAACTGAATATACAAACATCAATAACATTCCTAGACACCACCTATAAGCAGCTAGAAAATATGATGGGAAAATGTTCTATACATATTTCATATGATTATACAAGTATATGTATTTATGTGGATACATCATACATGTATATTTGAAAACAAACTTAAGAAATATGTAAGACATATAAGAAAAAAATGGCTTTCATTGAGAAACTTAAAAGAAGACTTTAATATTAATAATTAGAAATACGGGACATTTTCTTGAGGCAGGAGATAATTGTAAAGATGTCTAATCCCAATGGAAATCATAGCCAAAGTTTATAACGTTAATTTTTTTCTTAAAAATGTTCTGGTACAAAAACTGCACGTATGCAAAAAGGAAAAGATAATTCTGAAATGGCAAAGCAGTGACAGGGAATTGAGTACGTGTCAGCCAGCTTGTCACTAAGGACACTGGGCAGCTCCGATTCTACCAGCCAGGGTCCCCCCGGGGGCAGACTGCACACTCACAGTGGCACAATCCAAGGGTGGGTCATTCACAAAGGACTGTTTGCAAAGCATGATCAGGGTTTGAAGAACCCCAAGGACAGTGCTGTGACCAATTGCAGAGCTGCTGCCACTCCTGAGCTGAAAGGAAGCAGGTGTCAGACCCGGGAGGGAGAACCCTACAGAGGATGCCACCGAGGGGAACAGTGGCCTTTGGCTGAAGGACGCAGGAGGCCACTCTGGCAGGGAGTCGGGGGATAAACACTGCCCCCTCCCCCATTTCAGCAGGACCCACCCCTGCCAAACATGACGAGAACCCACAGACTGGGGAGCCTGGCCAAGCAGGTCAGCTCTGGGATGGAAAGTGGCACAGAGGACAGCGATGGGTCCAGAGGGACAGAGAGACACCTGGCACGCGCACCTGACATTCAATGGGAACAAAGGCAAACTCCTGCCTGTGATTTCAGAGAGGCATCTGCAGCTGTATTCAGAATGGCAGACACTTGGCTCAAGAGCCACCCCTGAAACAGGGACTTGGAGGGTTCAGTCAGCGGCACCCCAGTGTCCAGTCAGTCATTCGCTTGCTCAGCAAACGTGGGGGGTGTGCCGTGTGCAGACCTGCACGGAGCGTGACAGCTCCAGCATAAACAGAACAAGAATGTACCCTGAGCAGAGGCCATGCTGCATACAGTAGGTGCTCAATGAACGTATGTTGAGCACATGAACGAATGACCTTAAGTGTCATGGCCAGTCTGGAACAGCCCAGTGCTGACCTAGGTGCTCTGGCAGCAGCAGCGGCTGAGGGAAGGGAGGTGGGGCGGGGACAGATCAAATGGTTGTTAAAGTGGGCGGGGTCGGGAGACGCTCTTCTGGACAGGAACGCAGGGTGTCCACCGGACCCTGGACCCCCAGCCCCTCTGGGGAGAGAAGCATGAAATGCCCAGCAGAGCCCCAGGGAGGAAGGCTGGCTGCGGAGGGTGGGCCGGGAGCGCAGCGAGGGCAGGCGCCTGGCGGGGCAGACCCGCTCTCGGGCAGGTGTGGTCCTGCTGCGCCATGCAGGGAGGGTCCCCAAACTGCCAGTCTGGCAGCCTGCAGAAGTGCGAAGAGCGTGGGCTTCTGCGTGGGCGGACTCCAAGCCCTGCAGCGGAGTAGACCAGGGTGTGGTGCAGGGAGTGTCGGGGTCAGAGCCTCGGTCTCCGTCACCACCGGGAAATGAGAAATTCGAATAGCAGAATCACTGGGCAATTTTAGCTGATGGGTGGCAGGAAGGCCAGCCCAGGAGCGGGACAGCCGCCAAATCCCACGGCTCCGCAGCGGCAGCAGCACCAGGAGCCATCCCAGAGCGAGCGTCCTCCAGCCCAGGCCCGAGCGAGGCACGAGGGCCTCTGGGAGTCCCGTGAGCCGCTTTGAGAACTAATGGGGAGGATTTCCCAAAGTCCTGCATGTGCCGGGGCGAGACGTGATGAAAACCCAGCCCAGCCACCTACACGGGCTGTGATTCGGGGCAAGTCCCTTAGCGTTTCTGAACCTCAAAGTCCGCAACTGTGTAGTGGGAATGATCGCACCTCCCAGGGCGACAGTGAGGGTCAGGGGCACTAATTGTGGTAAACACAGAGCAGAGACTCAGGCCTGACGCCTTCCTCTTCCTCCCCCACCCGCTGCTTGAGACTTTGCAAAAAGAGCCAGAGCAAGACCCTTCCCAGCCATGGTTCTGAACACAAGTGGGGCTTTGGGGTGGGGTTAGGGTGAAGCCATCGCGGTGGCCTAGAAAGGGCTGGGTCTCGGGGACTAGAGGTCCTCCCAGCTCTGCCAGTTGTTGGCCCCCCTCTTTGAGCTTCCCCAGGGACCATCAGCGCAGGAAAACCCAGACTGCACCGCAGCTGGAGGAGTCTTTAGAGTTCCAGGGCTCAGCTACCAACCCCTGGGCCCTGCCCGGCTTGGGGTCACTGGGGACTGAGCATGTCCTTGGCCATCAGTTAGCTCTTGGCACTTATCTGGGAGGGATTTTGTCTTTTTTTTTTTTTTTGCTTTCTTTTCCTTTCTCCACCTCACTGGCAATCTGGATGCCTTTGCCAGATGCAAATCCTCCGCACTGTTTGAGTGCTGGAACGTTCCGAAGGGGGAGCTCCTAGAATTCCCAAGCCGGGGTGCCCTCGCACTCCATCTGCACCAGGGGACCAGACCTCGTTAAGAAAGTAATTAAAGCTCTAGACCCTCTCCCCCAAAAAACTTCTTATACACCTGAAAATTTCTTAAAATTTCAGGGATTTCACTAAATCCCCTGCCATGGATCCAGAGATCCCAGGTGAAGAGCCCTGAAGCCACCCAAGCCCCGGACGTCGCAGATGTGGGAGCTGAGATCAGAGAGGGCAAGGGACTGGGCCCCCGTTGCACAGGAAGTAGCAGCAGAGCCGGGGAGATTTTCCCACCTTGCCTCTCGCTGCCTCCCTCAGGCCTCTTGATGCTCCTCCCAGCGTGAGGTCGTGAGAAGCAGGAGGAGCCTCACAGCCCTGTGTCCTGAGAGGTCACCATGGCCCGGGACAGGTCACCTGCCCAAGCCCGGTCTGCTAACCTGGGGACAGCCGGCTCCGCCCCAGGGGCCAGGGCCTCTCCTACCACCAGGGGGCGCATGCGCCATGCGCGGGGCTGGACTCGCCTCCCGGGAGCACCGGACAGCAGGGGGTGAGCGCAGCCCTCCCTCTCCCGAGTACAGAGGGGGAAACTGAGGCCACGAGAACTCAAGGGGCCCCTGGCGTTATCCTGGGCAATTGTCTGCCTTCTCTGTGAGCTTCAGTCTCCCCCTCCAGCCCCCGCAGGGCGTTCAGACCAGAACCCGTTTCCAGCACCGGGACTTGGGGGTCAGTGGACAGCCCCGGGGGGAGCGGGCTGGGACGGGGCTGTCTTCGGAGCCCCAGACGGAGCGAGCAGGGCGGGGGCTCGGAGCCCCGACTCCGCCGCCCGAAGCCCGGCCCGTCTCCCCTGTCCGCGCTGGGCGTCCACGCGGGGCTTCGTTCAGAGGGTTCTGGGCTAAAACGCTTTGAAACCCTGGCCCAGGGGGCCTCTGAGGTGCCTGTAACCCGGAAATCTGTGTGGCTTCAACACTCAGAAGTTTCCAGACTGGGAAAGGCACGTGGTCCCGATGACCTGGGGACGGACCGAGCGCCTGCTTCGTGCTGGGGAGGTCGCCGTGTGTGCTCGGCATCCTCACGTCTGTTTCGCGATCTGCTTCCCCGTGTTTGCCACTGCGTGTGAGGGTTATCCCCCCGCTTTACAGATGGGGAAACTGAGGCCCAAATGACAAGAGAAAAATGAGCCAGATTTTCTTGGGGACAAGATTGTGTTGGTCTTCCCGTCTCCCTAAAAGAAACCTAGAAAGGCAGGAAAACTGTGGGTCCCCCCAGGCTTGTCCCCATGGCCCGGTCACTGCTTCTTAAATTTTGCATTTTTTTTTCTAATTCCAAAGCAACCCATGTTGTTTCCTTTTTAAAAAAAATTTTTAAATATAAAATGTACGGAAAAGCACTCACTGAAACCAAAAGTGAGCACTTTGCTAATCTCACCTCCGCTGTTTGGTGAAGGCTCCACCCAATCCCTGTCCCCAGAGAAGCAACGACCCTTAACTCCCCAGGGGCAGGTAGGTGTCCTTGCAGACCTTTCTCCGTGTGTAGATAAACACGTGTTGATGTGTGCAATAGATAAATACGTCAAAGGCATCCCAAGTATCTCTGTTATGTAAGGAAGAACAGCAAGCCTGCTAAATAGGAATAAAAGCCGTAAAGTTTTACAGGATGCAGAGAAAGAGCAGCCCACGGTGGACGGAGTCTGCACGGCCGCCTCCCGCGGCGCCGGGTCAGTGGCAGCCAGGCCGCGGGGAGCGGCCGTGACTCAGTCCGACCGCTGACCCGGGCAGGAAATGTCAGGAACTCGTCAGGGGAGCGCGGCTCATTGATGTGGCATCAGCACCTGCCTCGAGGGAGCTTCAAGACGTGCTCGGAATCGAGCTGACAGCCCGGTAGCTGCCAGCTCCGGCCACGTCTTCCCGGACCTGGGACCCGGCCCACAGCCGCCGGAAGACACGCCCAGGACACGCACCCGCAGGGTGGAGCGGGACGTCTGGCCTCTGCACCGGTCCTAGCAAATGCCAGATGCCGAGCAGCGACGCAGCATGGGGCCGTTTTTGCTTGTATCTCATTTAATACCCCACAACACCCTTGTAAAATAGCTGTTATTGGCGGCATTTATAAATGAGGAAACCGAGGCTGAGAGGAGTGAAGTCACTAGGCCCAGATCACGTGCGCAGGGGACACCCCCGAGGTCAGAGGCACGGCGTGTGGTCTCGCAGGCCTCACCTCGCCCGGTAAGGAAGCCCAGACAGGTCAGCCCCACCCCCCACCTCCGTCATACAAGCCCGACCCCGCCCTCCGGCGCCCGGCGCGGGTGGCGCCCGGAGAGTCAGGGGACCCGTTGCATAACGTCCTCCTTCTCCGCCAAGAGCTGCAAACGCCCACCTTCCCCATTCACGAATCTGGGCACTGAGTCGGGGGAGTCAGGGAAGGATATTTTAGAAAAACCGTCTCCAGTCGGGGAATCTCACGGTGTAATTATGTAGCGAGGACACGGAATTAGCAGAGAGGCGGCGACACGCCACCGCCTCCCCGCTCGCAGCCTCCCGGGCGGTGGGGCTCCCCAGATCCGAGCACACCGACCCTCGAGGCACGGGACGCCGCCGGAAGCCCCGCAGGGCGTCGCCCCAAGCCCCTGGCCGCCCACGGGGAAACAGAGTCCCCAGGGCAGGCGCTCCCAGCCGGAAGTCACTCAGCGGCGGACGGCCACCAGCCGGTCCCCGGCGCCAGGCCCCGCCCCCAGCCCCGCCCAGCCCCTCCGAAGCCAAGAGACGGAAATAACCCGGGCTCGGGCGTCTACAGTCCAAAATAAGCGCGTGTGCAGCTCCGCGCACTGTTGCCATGGTTACGGACGGCGAGGGCCATGGCTGAGCGCAGCGAATCAGCTGATGACGAGAGAAGCTTCCAACGGCGACGCTCTGCTGGCAACCGCTGCCCTGACTCGCGGAGCCGGTGGCAAGTGCGGGAGTGACCGCGGCGGGCGGGAACCCCCTCGCCATCAGACCCACGTGCACGGGGGCGGCTCCCGTGACGGCCCCGCCTGGCGTCCCAGGGCAGCGGGGACGTGGGCCGCGTTTTCTCCGAGCCCCACCGGGAGGCAGCCGCTGGCCCGGGCAGGGGTGCTCGCCCCGAGAGGTCTCGGGAGGCACCTGCTCCGCATTTTCTGTGTCCTCAAGCGCCTGCGGCACCTGGCTTCAGTCCTCACTCTGGTGTCATTTGAAAACTGGCTGCGACTGCTGTCGTCCCTACGCCCACGCCTCCTTGCAAGGTGATGTCGAATGTCCGCCACTGAGAGAAAGAGTCCAGTTCCCTTCCGCTTGGGGCTGGCCTGTCCTGCTGACTCCTTTTGACCAAAGGACGCGTCGCTGTGCCCGAGTACTGAGGTCCCGTCTTAACCTCTGACCCGTGAGTCTCGCGTCTTCTGCCAGGGTCCACGAAACAGTCACAGGCCGACCTATTAGATGCAAACAGGGTAAAATCCAGTCCCAGATTCAACGCAAACTGGGCATGCACTTGCAGCCTCTGTTCCCTCCTCCCAGAACACTTGTCCCTCAGCATCCGCTCGGCTCCCTCTCTCGCTTCTTTCAGATGTCCGTTAGTCCCGGTCCTCGGAGAAGCAGGCGCCAGGAGGGGTTCCTCATGCTCGGCTGTTATTAGGGGAGATGCCTCCGTGAGAGGAAACGGGGTCGGAGCAGGGAAGGCCGGGCTGCAGTGGTGCAGGTCTGGCTCCGAGGGAAGGAGAAGAGGAGACGGCTCAGTGGAAGCGTCCTCCGGGCTGGGTAGGCCAAGGACGCTTCAGCAGCACTCCAGGGGTCCCTGCGCTGACATGCGTGGACAGGGGGCTCTGACGTCTTGCAGGGAACGGCAGCTGCTGGCAGGAAGCAGCTGTGGGAGCTGGAACCTTCCGCAAAAGCAGCGACAGATTTCAAAGCGCAGCAGCCAGGGCCTTTGGTCAGTTAGGCTCCTGTGGTAGGTCTGCAAGACACGTGCCCACGGCCACCGCAGAGCCTGTGCCAGGCGACCGGGGCTTCCTCGACCACTCCGTGAAAGAGCCAGTCCTGTCCGCCGCCCCAGCTCTCTCCCCTGCTTCCTGCTATTGGATCACAGGGTCACCCCCGATGGTGACATCACTTGTTAGTTTTCCTCCCTGACCACCGACCGGCGAGCCCCATGGCAGGAGAAATTTCTGTCTGTTTTGTTCACTGCTGTATGCCCAGGACGCTTAATAGTGCCCCGACACTCAAAATAAAAATTGATTGAGTTATAAATGAGTGAAACCAGAAATGTTTCCCGATAGGTACCGAAGGCCACGTTCAAACGTGTAAGTCCCCTGCTGTGGACTGTCTGTGTCCTCCCACAGTTCACACGTCGAAGCCCTGACCCCAGGGTGATGGCATTTGGGGACGGGGCCCATGGGAGGTCACTGGGGTTAGGTGAGGTCATGCGAGTGGGGCCCTCGCGATGGAATTAGCGCCCTGTGAGAAGAGGCCGGAGAGCTGCTGCCCGCTCGAGCACGCGGAGGAAAGGCCGCACTTGCGCACAGCGGGCAGGCGCCGCGGGCAAGCCGGGAGGGAGTCCCGAGCAGAGGCCGGATCAGCCAGCTCCTGCTCCCAACCCCGGCCTCCAGGGCGGAGAATACAAGCGTCTGCCGGGCAGCCCGTGGGGCGTATCTGGCTACGGCAGCCCGAGCCCGCAAAGCGCCAAGTTCAGCATTAGTTCACAGTCGAGCATCAGTGAAGTTCCCGACCACTTCACATGATGCTCCCAGACGAGCCTGTCCTACTCCACACACCTCTGAATGTCACCGGGAAGTAGGCGCCTTTCTGCTGGCTGCCACCAGCTGACAAGGAGACAGGAAATCGTATGTCTGTGGCTGGTGGTGGCGACTATATATCGGGGAGGGGCAGATATCTTTGGTTGAGCCTCTAATTTCCCGTCCACTTGAATTTCCCGTCTCAGAACATTCCTGTCTAATCCCGGGCACTCTCCTGCAGCAGTGCGGGGAAGACACGGTGACAGGTAACGGTGGGCTGGACCTGAGCTCCGGGGCAGCAGGCCTTACCTTGTTGCTATGGCAACAGAGCCCGGCGCAGCCCAGCACTGGGGGACTGCTGCACACGCGCCCCTCAGCGTGGGGAGGGGGGCGCAGGCTTGCAAAGGCCTCGTACAGCCCCAGGAGAGTGCAGGTGGCATCAGGGAGCACGTCCGCGATGCAGATCTACTGACCTTCCCGGCTCAATGCCCGGGCCCCGGGCGTGTGCACGAAACCCCGTGGCAGGACAGCTGGGAACGCAGGGTCATCATGATTCCCACAGGCAAGCACCGGGGGTCCAAAATGCAAGCAAGGCCCTTCCTGCGCCCCTGCCCCTCCCACGGCCACCATGACCTCTGCTTCTGCCAGAAGTCCCTGACCCGCCGCCAGCAGGGAGACGAGAGGCTGCGGAGTGATCCGCCGCCTGCTCCGGGGCCCGGACTGGCTGCCTCCGACCAGCTGCGGCCAGTCCCACTCCACGGACAGGCCTGGAGCAGAAGGCCCCGGGAGAGCAAGCGGACACGGGGGCATTAGCGCAAGGGTCCAGCCAAGACGGTGCAGAGGCGAGAAGACAGGTGCCAGGGAAACGTCAGCGGCAGAGCAGCGGGCGTGGCAGCTCCTTGGCCATGAAGGGTGAGGGGTGAACTGGAGGCCGGCAGAGTCAGGGCGTGACTGAGGCGGGCCGCGTGCCTTCCCACAGGCCTGCGCAGTTCCCAAGGCCTTTCCATGCTTGACGGTCTCTGGGTCCTCGCGGCAACGCCGCAGGGCTGGTAAGCTGGGGCAGGGGACGGCGGTCCCGACTCACAAGGGGACACAGGCACTGGCTGGCATTGGGAGCCTCCAGCCCCCCGGGTGACCGAGCCTGGAGCTGGACACAGTCTGGGCACCAGAGCTGATCTGAGACCTTCTTGATTCCTGCGTTCGGTCTGAGCCCGGGAGAGACCACATTTGCCTCCACTTTCTGGCTTTAAAAGTTGAAATCTCTCCTTTCTCTGTGGTTCACATCAGAGGTTCTTTTCTTGGTCAATCTCAAAGGGACCAATTTCCTTGCACTCTATTTAACTGACATTTTTAAAGCATAATAATTGACATTTTTATTATTGTCTTGGAGTGGAGAAGGACTCTCTCAGTCTGACTCAACCCCAGACACTGAAAGACAGAGAGAAAGGTGGAGGAAGAAAAGGAAAAGATTAATAAATTCAATTTTATAGAAATAAATATTGCAAAGGCCATGATAAAATCAGATGCAATCTAGGAAAAATACACTATTTGCAATTTATATCACAAAGAGCTCTACATGTCAATCTGGAAAAAAATCAACAAAGAAATAAGAAAGTGAGTAAAGGATATGAACAGACAGATTTCAGAAAAGAAAATACATACATTTCTTGTAACTATGAAAACGTACCCAGCCTCAAATTAAATGCACTGATAAATCATTTTTCACCCAATGGTTTATCAAAAATCAAAAATATTGACACAGGGTAAGAGAAACAGGGTCTTTCATACATTGTTGGCAAAAGAATGAACTGTTACGAATTTTATGAAGGAGAAAAAATATCTATCATTATCATAAAGACACATGCCTTTTCGACCTAAAATTCCACTTCTAGAAATTCGTCCCACGTACTAACATTTGTGCCATGTTACAAATGTACAAAGTACAATATTGTTTGTGAAAACAAAAGATTGAACACGACCTAAAAGCCCGTCAGTTGGAGACTGGTTATGAAATTATGTTACATCCGTCTAAAAAGTAAAGAACCTGCACTGATGTGTAATGACCTTCACTACTGCAACTGAAAGACCAGGTGCAGAGCGGGACACACAGCACAGCTACTGCCACGAAACAAACGCCCACGTGCCTGGCATCTGCGCGTGGATGGTGGAACTTCCCCAGACGGGTTTAGGGAAACTGCCAGCACAGGTCACTCTTGGGGAGGGAAACAGAATAACTGGGAACCGGGAAGCAAGACAAGACTTCTTACTGTAAACGCTAGTTTTAAATTTGGGTACCATGTGAATTTATGATCTATTAATAAATTAGACATAAAGTGAAATTGAAATGAAAAGGTACGCTGAAAGGTGAAACTTTAAACAGCACGCGCCGGCTTAGAGTGTTGGAAGTGGACACTAGTTTTCTGTGCTGCGTAACAAACTGTCACACACTTAGCAGCTTTAAGCAGCACACCCTAACCACCCCAGTTTCCGAGGGCCGGGAGTCCAGGCACAGCTGGGCGCCGTGCTCGGGTCTCGCGGGTTGGCTGGGCCACGTTTTCACCGCAGCCTCGAGGGGGAGGAGGCTCAGTGCAGGTTTATTCCGGCTGTTGGCGAGATTCATGTCCACAGCCATGGCTGGGGGCTCTGCCGTCTGCCAGCTGTCGGCTGCAGGCCACTCTCAGACCCCAGAGCCTCCCTGCGCCCCCACAAGTGGGGTCCCCAACACGCCTGCTCACTCATCAGGCCTGAAAAGAGAGTCTGCCCAGTCTGCGGAGAGGGAGGCTTCTGGGACAGACTGAGTCACAAGAGTGAGGCCCCCTCACCCTGGCTGCATCCCACCCGTCAGCGGTGAGCACAGGCCCCACTCGGTCCACACAGACGCGAGAACTCCAGGAAGGGGGGCTCCTGGGGGCACCTTAGCGTCTGTTCACTGCAGATGAGGTTTTGAGGAGACAGTTTAAACATTTCAGTGCTCACAAGTTTTCCCTAACGGACATTTACTGCCCATTTTCCATCTACCAAGGGCACTAACTCAAGGCGGAGGCTGTGCTCCCAGACCCCCCTCCCCCCACTGCCTTCCAGCCCGAGGCTCTGGGGGCTGCACCGGAGCCGACCCAGCCTGTCCCCACTACCCTGAGGAGGCAGGAGTGGGTCCCGTTGAAGGCTCGGCACAGAACCTGGTGTGTTTTGTGCTGGGACCCCCGAGGACAGAGACATACAAGTGGTAGCACAGCAAGGGCTCTGGCCCCTTGGTCCCAAGTTGCGTCTCCTAGCAACAAGACGTGCTCACCGTGCAGGGGATGGGCAACTGGGGCCTGCAGACACCCCAAGTTCTCCTTGCCCAACCCCCCTCCAAAGCCTCATCTTTGTCCTGAGGGCCCTCTCATTGCTGGGGTCTCACACTTCCCTGGGTCAGAGTTTCCCCGACATCGAGAAACAAGAGCTTCTGTTGCCCATGTCCTAGGGGTCTCCAGGCGAGGCCAGTCTGGGGACCCCACATGTCCTCCCGTCTCCTCTGGCCGAATCCCTCTCCCCCGAGGCCCCCACTCGGAAGCTCCATCGTGGGTCTTCTCCCAGGCCCCCCTGTAATTAAACCTCTGTGATGGGAGGTCCCTGGGTGGACTCCTGGGAGTGACATGTCCTCCATCATGTCACCAGCATCATTATGATAGCTAGTGTGCACTGACTGTTTACATGTGCCAGCTGTGATCCTGCTAGACGATGTTTGGGGCCCCCACTGGGCACGTGTGCAACCTCAGACCCAGGGAGTTTTGGAATTGCCTGGGGCTGCCCAGGTCACAAAAGAAGCAGGATTCAAACCCAAGCCTGTCTTTTACCAAAAAGTCCCAAGCAACAGATGCTGGTGAGGATGTGGAGAGATGGGAACACTTGTACACTGCTGGTGGGACTGCAAACTAGTGCAACCTCTGTGGAAAGCAATACAGAGATACCTTAAAGACCTACAAGTAGATCTACCATTTGATCCAGCAATCCCAGTACTGGGCATCTACCCAAAAGAACAAAGACATTCTATATAAAAGACATCTGCACTAGAATGTTTATAGCAGCACAATTCACAATTGCAAAGATGTGGAAACAACCCAAGTGCCCATCAGTACATGAGTGGATTAATAAAATGTGGTCTATGTACACCATGGAGTTCTACTCAGCCACAAAAAACAGTGGTGATCTAGATCTTTTGTAACAACCTGGATGGAACTGGAGACCATTGTTCTAAGTGAAGTAATACAAGAATGGAAAAACAAGCACCACATGTACCCACTGCTAAATTGGAACTGATTGATCAGCACCTCTGAGCACACATGGAAGTAAAACTCAAGGGAAATCAATTACGGGCCCGGGGAGGAGGGGATGGGTAAGCTCACACCTAACGGGTACAGTGCACACTCTCTGGGTGATGGGCACACTTATAACTTCGACTCAAACTGTACGAAAGTGAACTATGTAACCACAACGTACGTACCCCGTAAAATTCTGAAATTAAAAAAAAAAAAAACCCAGCCCATGAGACCAAAAGCTCCTGTCCTTCCTGTCCACATGGCAGCTCAGTGACATGACCACGCGGTGACTTGTGGAGCCCCCCCACCCCCGCAGAGAGACAGGCCTCACCGCCTTCCTTCTGGCAGCTCTGCAGGGGTCCTGGCGGTGTCCCAGGGGCAAAGCTCACAGCCCCCCTCCCTGACATGTTTAAGGGGCTCTGCGGCAGCTGACCCGGCACCCAGGCCACCCCCCCCCACCCTCCACGTGGGAAGAGAACTATTCCTGGGACACCTTATGGCTCCACCCTCCCTCCAGACAAACCTGGAACTGACGGGCCTCCAAGGTCGTCTGATGCAAACACGTCCTTCAGCGGTTAGATCCATCGTCTCCTTCACACCCCTCCCTAGGCCTGTCAGCTTCTGCTCACATACCTCCAATGACGGCGAGCTCACTACCGGATGGGGGCAGCCCATGCCAAGGAAACTCAGGCGTCTTCCCTAGAAGGCCGAATTGAATAGCCCAGCCAATGAGAGAACCTTTCGTGAAGTCAAGACACCTGGGAGGAACTTCCAGGTGGAGCGATTTTAAAAAGAGAATCATGGGGGAAAAGCGTCACAGATTGAGAGGCTAAACCTCAAAGCAAATCTGATCACGTCCCCCTCCCCCTGGGGTCCCTGAGTCAGGGTGTGCTGCTGCCACAGAACACCTGGGGCCAGGAATCTACAGGGAACAGAGACATGCTGCTCCCAGCTGCGGAGGTGGAAGCCCCAGAGCCACGTGCCGGCACGGGGTGTCTGGCGAGGGCCTTCCTGCCACCCTCACCGGGCCGGGTAAGAGAGCAAGTGCTGCCTGGAGGCTCCTAAAGGGCTTAATCACCCCCATTTGCCTGAAGAGGAGCCCTCATGGCCTCAGCACCTCTAATGGCCCCACCCCATCATGCCGTCGCATTGACCGTTGAGTTTCAACACCTGAACCTTGGAGGAGGCACGTTCGGCCACGGCAGTCCCCGTATCCCAGGGTGGTGCTTGGCTCCTGTGTCTTTGCACGGCCTTCTCCTGCCGAGGGCCCCAGCATCACGACCCTCCTGCCCGCCGTGCCCTGCCCCCGGCTCACCCTACCTCCAGCCACCCTGGTGCAGCCCCTCCCTGGAAAGACCCTTTGGTGCCCCCCACTTGGGAGATCTCGGCTCCCCCGGACTCCGCCACCCTTCAACACTCTGACGCGTCCTGCGAGCACAGGGCAGTGGTCAGCGCTTCCATGCGGCCTCCGCAGCTCCAGGACCAGCCTCCCTCCTGCGGTCTCGGCGCTGACGGCAGTGAGAAAGCCCCGTGTCCTGAGCACCCCACGGGTGCCGGGCACCGCGCTGGGACCCAGACGGGCGTTCACTAACCCCTTGTGGGAAGCGTCATCTTGGGAGTCTCAGCCATGCTGGATCTCACGGCTGGGGATGGTTTGGGATTCAGATCCAGGTGTCTCCTCTCTCGGCCACCTGCGACCACCCTGTGTCAGGACACTTCACCCTGCAGGCCAGCACTTCTGTGACTGTTCTAGACTCTGGCCCTTAGCAACCAACACATTCTATGTTACAATCTAGTGCTCACCTGTATGCACACGTTCCAGAAAACATCATCTACCCTCTCTACTTGCAGTTCTCTCTGATCTTTTCTGTTTTATTTCATCTTAAGTGCTGGCCACGAGCCACTACATTGATCTTGTGACCCCCTAATGGAGTGGGGACCCCCAGTTTTAGAACACTGCTGTGGATTGGCAGCTCTGCATTCACAGGCCTGGCACACAGTAGGTGCTCAATAAATCCCCAAGCCTGACTGCCACGGAGCCAGTGCCCCACGCTGGCCTTGGGAAGTAGCTGGTCCCGTGAGGCCGACAGACCAGGACGCTGGGGCCTCACAGCCCGGCGGGGACTCGTCCCTCCTGGCGTCACACTCAGACGCAGCAGGAGCTTCCGACGCTACACTGGGTGTTGTTCCGCCGGGGACGCCATTGGTCTGCAGGCACGGTCGTGGCTCCGTGTCAGGCTCCTGCCTCCCACCTGCCACTGTGGCCTTGCAGCCCTGGCCTGGGGACGCGGCGGGCGTGGCGAGGACCGAGGTGCAGACGGGGCAGCTGTCCGCGTCCTGTGTCCCCTCCGTGGTCTGTGGCCCGTGCCGGCGGCAGTGACAGGCAGCTGAGTTCCGTCGGCCCCTGCGTTTCGCCTCCGACTAAACACACACTGAGCTCGAGGGGAGGCCGGGTTCTAACTTTAGCCCCAAAATCTGGGGAACTGGTGCACCTGCCCCAGCACCGCCGCAGCGCAGGCCGTGGGGTCGCCGCGCGGTTTCCCCACGGCGCCCAGGGTCCTGATGCCCGGGAGTCCCGCTGAGGCTGGCGCACTAGGACCCTGGGCGGAAGGAACCACCGTGGCAAAAAGGCCGCTGTTCTGCTGGGGGAGGGGCAGGCGAAACCTTCGGGGAGTTTCCAAGGCCTGGCAGGTGCCCCCGTCAGCCCTACTGGCCTCCACCCCATGGCCTGAGCTCAGCCCGGTCCCCACGGGCTCTGTGTGGGCGCCTCGGGCCTCTGTCCCTCTCCGTCGTGAGCTCTTGGGCTGAGGGGGGGGTCCCCCAGGTCCCCCAGGGTTGGGCAATGGTGACTCCTTCCCACCATCCAGCCTCACAGCTCTCCCTGCGAGGGTGGGTGCTGGGCCCTGCGCAGCTCTGGAGTCGCAGGTCAAACTGCCCCCCGAGTCCTCGGACCACCTTGCTTAGTCCCCACAGAAACCCTGTGCCTGGGGACCATGAGGAGCCCATTCCACACAGGGGTAAACTGAGGCTTGCCAAGGGTCACCACCTCGCTGGCGTTGCACAGCTGGGCCCGTGAGGGGCCACACCCTGCTCCCCTCGGCTCTAGTCCCCTGCCTCCGTGTGGGGCCTCCCCGCCCCGGTCACGGGGTCTGGAGCTTTGCGTGGCCGCTGGCCTCCCCCCACCATGGATGGAGCCTGGGCCAGGACGAGACCCCCGCCAGGGTCCTTGGCTCGCTGTGGGCCTGGGTGTCGGCCCCTCTGAGGCCCCGTCTCCTTATCTGAAAGAGGGTGGCCTCGTGGCCCGTGGCGTTCGCTAGGCCGAGCTCTGTTGCCCAGAATTCTCTTCCCCGAGCGACTCTGGCCAGGGTGCCAGAGACCGGTGGGGCTGCGTGACCCGTGGGCTTGGCGGCGGGCACGGAGGAGGGCGGGGAGGTGGGCCAAGGCCCCTCGCCGGGGGCAGAAAGGATGAAGACGCCGCGCCTGCAGACCCAGTGTGCGCCGGCCGGGCACCAGTGCCGCGCGTGCACCGTCCCACCTTGCCCCGCCAGGGCGTGGCGCGCGGCCGCTCAAAACGACAGATGTGGGTCAACTTAGAGATCATTTGCATTTCTCATTTTTTGCTATTATTTATACAGCAAAAAACTACAGAAATTTAAAAATTTTTAGTATACAATTGTCCAGGAAGCTGTTTCTCTCTCGGCGGCGAGGGCGACCCTGTTCTGAATTCTGGAATCCCCCGCCTGACCCCGAACGGCCCGGGATCGACGCGGTGGGGCGGCTACGGCGCCGGCTGCGTCCTCCGGGGGCTGAGACCGTCCCGACCGCCACGCGTGTGACTTCGACTCGGGTAAACCGGACTCGGGCCCGGCTGCGGGCAGGACACGCGGCGACCGCAGGGAACAGCAAAGCCGGGCCCTGTTGCCATAGCAACAGCACAGCGGCGCTGTTTGGTTGTCAACTCCTGAGAGCAAAGGCAGGACGGAAAGTGGCGCAAAGTGATAGCACAGTTTGGACTGAGGGTGTTTGACCTCTTTCCCCCACACTCCTGTGCGTGTCCCCAGCGTGTCCCCGGCCAGCTGTGACGGTGTCTCTCCCGGGCCTGTCTGAACCAGCGGGAGTACGGTCATTTGCAGATGATCCCTAGAACAGCACTGTCAAAGGCGTCCCCCGGGGACTTGGTCGAAATGCACAGTCTGACCTGCAGGCGGGGGTGGGGGGGGTCCAGGACTGTGTTTCTAACACGCTCCCGGGTGACGCCGACAGTGGCAAAGCCTGTCCAGACTGTCAACCTTTGTGAAGGAAGGAACCGGACCAGGCTGTCCGGGTCCCTGTTGTGTCCTCCAGAGCTGGCACCGCACCTGGCACACAGGTGTGGGGGGAGGGGAGGGGGATCAGTACCTGCCACGTGAGTGAACAAGTGAAGGAACAAATGCATTTGGATTCACCCACGTGCCTGCACTGGTCACATTAACCAAAAGTGACACATGTTCCCGGCAACATCATGAGAGAGGACAGCCTTCTCCTCTCTGGGCTCCTGCTCACCTTTGACAGATCTTCACTTACTTCATTTTATTCTTCCAGAAATTATTATTAATGCATATCTTTGTTTCCTGACACTACTGGGAGGTTACTATGTGCCTTACTCAATGTCCTGTGGCTTTTTTCATAATATCTATGTTGGAGATGGTTGTAGTCTGAATGTTTGTGTCTCCCAAATTTCAGATGCTGGAACCTAACCCCCAAGGTGACAGTGTTAAGGGTGGGGCTCTGGGAAGTGGGTGGGGCCGTCACTCGTGCTGTCAAGGAAGAGGCCTGAGGGAGCCGGTCGCCCTGCTGCCCCCACCCTGTGAGGACGCAGAGATTGTGCCGCGTGAGGAACAGGCCTTGGACAGACCCTGCACCCGCTGCCACCTTGATCTGGGACTTCCAGCCTCCAGAACTGTGAGCAATCAGTTCTATTTGTAAACTACCCAGTCTCAGATGCTTCATTATAGAAGCCCAGAGGGAAAGAGATTGTTCCATATCTGCACGTCTAGGTCCCCTTCCTTCCTCTAAACAGCTGTGCAGGGGTCTATTCCAAATACATCCAAGCATCTCCCTTTTGCTGGGCATTTCTGACTTTACAAGTCCTTTGCTATTTCAGACTAAGCTGTGATAAACACTCTTGTGTATATATTCTTGTGCACGAGAAAGTAACCTGTTAGATAAATTCCTAGATGTGGAATAGCTAAGTCAAAGGATTTTCATTATTTCCTAAATTCTTGGGTTGTAATAGTTATTAATTAAATTTACTCCTTCATGTTTAATAATTGCTATGGTCTGAATGTTTGTGTCCCCAAAACATTCATGTTGAAATTGTCACCCCAAGGTGATGGCAGTAGGAGGCGGGGTCTTTGGGAGGTGACTGGGTCAGGAGGGTGGAGCCCTCACACATGGGATTAGTGCCCTTAAGAGAGCTCCCGGCCCCTTCCTCCACGAGAGGACACAGTGAGGTGGCTCCACTAGGGAGCAGGAAACAGGCCTGCACCCCTCACCAAATCTGTCCCTGCTCGACCCTGGGCTTCCCCTGCTCCAGAACTGTGAGAAGCAGATTTCTGTTGTTTAAAAGGAAACCACTAGTTCAGTGCCGGAGAAGCCCTGGGGTACGGTGGCTTCAGTACCACGGGGTCTACTGCCGGGCTTCCCTTCTTCTCGTGGTCCTGCTGGTCTTGGGTTCCTTGAACCCCAGCACCAGGGCTCCCTCCTCCTCCCCATCTCTCAGTTCTCTCCTTTCTACCTCACCTTCCTCTGCTCAGCTCTGCGACCGTGCACAGCAATGAAGGACGTGAGCTACAAAGTGAGAATTCCTGAATGTGAAGCCTTTTCCACCATGAATGTGAGCAACTATCACTTAACCTCTCTGTTTCAGTGTCCTCGTTTGTGACGTGGGATACAATGAACTTCTCATGGTTTGCTGCACAGATTAAATGAGACAGAGCAAGACTGAGAACAGTGCCTGTCACATTAGTGGGCGTGTTCTCTGCAGTGGCCTGTCACATTAGTGGGCGTGTTCTCTGCAGTGGCCTGTCACATTAGTGGGCGTGTTCTCTGCAGTGGCCTGTCACATTAGTGGGCGTGTTCTCTGCAGTGTCAATTTGGCCACTGGCAGCTACAGGCTCGCGGTGCCTAACCTCACATTCCCAGTAGAAGACAGTCTCTCTGTCACCTGCACAGTCTCAGCTAGGACCACGATCAACCCAATCTGGGTCAAATGCTCACCTTTAAAACAGCCGCTGTGGTCCAGACCATTGGCTCCTCTGGACTGTCCAGGCCTCGGTCACATGCCCCACTTCTGTGGCCCCAGTAGGATTAGCAACTGTGATTACCCCATCAGAACAACAAAGTTTCAGAAAGATACAGTTTTCCAAAGAAAAAGTGGGTTATTTTGCCAGAGGCAGGACGTGGAAAGTGTGTGGAATAGTCAGAAGTGGACAACAGACGGCCTGGTACGTCCCACGCCTTGAGCACCTGACAGGTGCACACACACGTGTACACACACAAGTGCAGACACACACAGACATGCAAACACACACAGACACACAGACACACACAGACACACACACAGACAGACATACACAGACACGCACAGACATGCAAACACACACAGACACACACACAGACACGCAAACACACAGAGACACACAGACACACAGACACACACAGACACAGACAGACACACACAGACACACAAACACACACAGACACACAGACACACACAGACACACACACAGACAGACACACACAGACACGCACAGACATGCAAACACACACAGACACACACACAGACACACACACAGACACGCAAACACACAGAGACACACACAGACACACACAGACACGCAAACACACACAGACACACAAACACACACAGACACACAGACACACACAGACACACACACAGACAGACACACACAGACATGCACAGACATGCAAACACACACAGACACACACACAGACATGCAAACACACGGAGACACACACAGACACACACAGACACGCAAACACACACAGACACGCAAACACACACAGACACACAGACACTGCTTCCCAGGCGTGTAAGTTTTAAACGCCCACTTAACACAATCAGCTCTCACAGGCACATCAAAAACACATAAACACTTGTTCAAAAAAAGACCACAAGTGACCTCCAGTTGCTGCGTGAGGGTCCAGGTCCTGGGCCCTGAGCACTGGGCCTTCCTCTCAGTCAGACGTGGCCCTGGCATGTGGACCTGCACCCTGACTACACACGCGTTTAGCCGCCCAAACACACCCCTGCACGATGGTGGAGAGACCATGGTATGAACACACACACACACACACCCTGTTGAGAAAATGGAAGTGAAGAACAATCCACAGTGTAATCCACGCCCCACTATTAGAGGATAACAAAGACGCCGCTGTCTGGCCACAGGGTGAATTTCTTGGTCAGTCACTACGGGTGCCCTGATTTTGCACGTGAGGAAATCTCCTTTGCCCGTTGTTCCACGGGACCACACATTGCAGGGCCTGGGGAGGAACTCCCCCCCCCCCAGACGTGCTGCCCCAGAACCCTGGTTCCTGCTGGTAAAACTGAGGGGCCTGGGGCTGCCTTTGGCCCTGGGCAATCCCAGACCCAATTGGCCAGTTTGGGATATTCGCCCATAGACGCCTTGAAAATTCTGGTCTTGTACCAGAAAATTGTTTTCTAGTTTTTCCTTTGAGCTGGAATTTCCACAAGAGAAATCCTGCCAAGCGATGGTCTTTGAGTCTGAGCCCTCTCTTGTCATGTCTGCCACTGAGAAATGACCCCTCGAAAATCTGGGCTGAACTGGCTTGTGGTACGTTTTCATATGGAATCTGAATCTCTTCTAAAATTTTTAAAGAGCAATCCTGATTTCAGTACACTTGAAAATAACACAATGAAAACATTTTCTAAGATATCCAAACCTCAATTCCTTCGTGATGACATGCAGGCAGAAAGCCCACCCCCTCTCCAGAAGTTCAGTGGGGAATAAAGATCTACTTTTTGTATAATGTGAGATGACTGACAGGCACAAGCATCATTATATTGTCAGCGTTTCTGCCATCACGGTTCAGAGTCAAAGTTAACTAGCACTTTGATTGAAAACCAAGTAAAACGTCAATGTATCAGACTTTTGGATGCTGTCTCTAAAACTGGAGTTGAAATTCATTCATGTCTGTAAGAGACCAGTTTCCCCACTCTTAAGCATGTAGAGGTGTCTGTATAAAATAAACAAATTCATAAGTACGTAAATTAACCGCCCTTCTGTTGGCTGAATACACCCTCGTTTGACAGAGCAGTCGGGCTCTTCCTATCAGCGCAGACTGCTGTGTCCATCAGGGTTCCAGGCTGCAGGCGACAGAGACGCAGGCTCGATGGTCGGGTGGGAAGGAGTTCGTGAAAGGAGAGTGCATTGCTCTCCGAACTGCTGGAGACCTGGGGCCTGAGTCCAAGATTTCTAGACCAATGACCACGACCACACCACCCATCGTGCTGAGGAGCCTCCTTCACTGAGGCAACCACCACTGTCTCCTGGTTCCAGCCCCCTGTGCACACACCGCAGCAGCACCGCGTCACAGCCGGATCCGCGTAGCCCTCTTTCAAATCAGCATCTCACGCGGTGAGTCCGAGCAGTGCAGGTGAGGTCATGTGCCTTCATCCCAGACACCAAGAAAGATGGAGAGATGGGTTTGCAGGTTCTCCCTTAGGAAATGAGACGGACGTTCTCCAAAGTCACTCATAGCGAGGAGGCTCAAAAGATTCTGCCCGTCCACACATGTGATCAGCGTCCGTTTCAACTATTCATCAAACTAGACTTCTCAGCCGTGAAGTCCATCTCCAGACATCAAATTGGATAACTGCCAAAGTTTTGTACCTTTAGGAGTTGTAGACATCACCTTCCAGAGCCTACAGATTATCACGTGCAGAAATACAGCTGGGACCAAGAAACCTCTCTCTGCCTTTTTGCCCGAACTCCTATTAAGTTGGCCCTAAATAACCCATTGTTGAGCGAGCTCCGTGATGAACAGTCTGGCTTAGCTGGATTCGCTGCTCTCCAAAGGGTGACATTAGACGTCTCTCCCGGGTGGGAATCACGAGACGTCTCTTGGGCACATCCAGTGTTCACCCGTAGTGCTGGTCACCTGACCAGCAGCCGCCTCGCCTGCTGAGATGGTGGCTCTCACTGGCCGCCTTTGTGGCTTCTCTGCCCCCCGTCTCAGGAGCTGCGGGCAAATGCCCGTCTTGATGCCCATGTTTGTGTCTGTGACCTTTTTCCTTAGTGCCTGGACGGATCCTCTAACGCACTCACCAAGATGGCGGCAGGGGCAGATCGAGGCCTTCCTGGGAGTCTCTCCTTGGGAGTCAGGGTCACTGCTGGGGCTGCTGTGAGGGGGACATCGTCTTCTCCTGCCTCCCAGCCCTGACTCCCAGCACCCTCCACAGCCCTCCCCCGAGAGCACACCGAGTCTGGCTGATGGCAGAGAACATGTGTCAGTCCTCCTACAGGGAGAGGACTCAGTAGGAGACAGCCCTGTTATTTGAAAGAGAGTGGGTCTTCATTTGCATACCACCATCCCTGAAGGCTCTTCCGGAGCATTCTGATCCGCACTGATACGTAGGTTGAAAGAGAACAGGCCGGATTTGGTGGCTCTCCGCCCCCCTGCCCCAGTATCGCAGGCACAAGACAAGCGCGAACTAAGTGGGTTTGATCATGTTTGCTGGTGGCCTGGACCACACAGCCCATTTCTCTGTTTTTCTTTTATGTCTTTAAAATAATTTTAAATACTTAGCTAACAAAAGCAGCAACATACTGCTTTTCCTCTTCCCCCTCCATCTACCTCCTGTCACGGAATAATAGGCTTCTGCCACGAGCCTGTGATTTGTCAACTTATTGCGAACTTGACCTTCACTAGGTTGGATGAGGCTGTTGCCTGAGACTGCTCCTTCCCTCCGCGTCCCCAATGTCCTGACACAGAGGACTGGTCAGAGCTCTGACTCCGGTCACCTTTGTCACCGCGAACAGGAAACCAACGCAGTGTTTCTCGTCTGTCAGATGGTTTCCCCTTTCCAAAATGACAGGCTCGTAACCCTGATTTCCCTTCAGCTACTTCTCCTTGCTTTTGTATTTCCATTTCTGCCAGCTGCTTTGTCACTTTTGCATTCTTAACACTGAAGCAATTCACTTTCTGTTATGTAACAAAAATTGAGTTGCCTTTGCTTTCTCTATAGGGGAAACTGAATGCTGAAATTCAATAACCAGTGTTTGCATTATTGTCATTTTGGGACATTCATGCAGAGCCTCATGGGACAGGCTTGCTGCTCACTCTTGCAGAGCCGCTTGCTACTCTGGGAGTTTGTAATCAGGCTCCCTCCTCTCAGCTGCGTCTCCATTCTCCCCACACTCTGCGATGTCACCTGTTCTCCCACGTTCCTCGTCCCCCCAGGACCTCTTCGTGGAGCACTCGGGCTGCACGAACGTCCCTTTGGCTCTCTTTCCACCGGTTTTGGAGTTGATGCCTCAGTTTCCCAAATCTCAGGTCCTCAGTTTCCTTGGTTTACTCTTTTGCTTTGTAGCACATTCTGAAATAGCTCCCAAAACAAGGTGGACGTAGGGGTGACAGCTCAGAGTCCTGTTTGTTCCTCCTGCGTCATCTCAGTTTGGCTGGGTGTGGAATTCCAGGTCCCACGGTTTCCCTCTGCCAGGACGGTCACCATGGCAGACGGAATGAGAGGCAGAGGCCGGACGCCAGCTGTCTTCTAAGCCAGATGTTAAAAAGATTTCCAAAGATGTTATTTTTCATTAAAATATCATTTATGTTAACATGTAATGGGTTTATTTTTTTAAATGATTAATACTTTTTAAAACTTTTTTTAAACATTTTTTTTCTTTAAACTTTGAAGACATTGATTGCTCTGTTGCAATGGAGCACCCACTTCTGAGCTGAGCCCGGGGCTAGTCCGATTTCTGCTCTTCTCGAAGTGACCTGTGTCACCTCTGCCATCTTCAGAACCCTCCGGGGTGGTGTGACGCATCGCAGCAGCATGGCGAGGTGGCGGTCACTGTCACTCCTCGGTCTCAGCACTCGGATGTCGACCCTCCTTAACTAACGTGACTCTCACCGTTCCTTTCCCTCATCTTTTCCACTGGTTTGTCTTTTCACTTGACCTCTTGACCTGTCTCTTCAAACTCATCTCCCAGCTCTGCTCAGAACCGGCTCTGGCAATGTCGCTCCTGGCGTCTCCGTCGTCCCTAGCATCTCTGTGCTGTCCCTCTCCCTAATCATCACCTTGTCACGGCATCCTGCTGGCCGATGAACATGTCTTCTAAAATCTCCAGGGATGCTGATTTAGGGGTGCTTAGTTATTTAAGTTCCCTTTTGTTCCCCAAAATTAATCTCTTTTTTTCAGGGTCTTTTTTCAGTTCATTTTGTCTCTCTCTTTCACGCTGGAAGTTTTCTCCAACTGTTTCGTGATTCTGGATCTCCCTTCATGAAAGAGTGAAACACTCTGGGAGGCCAAGGCGGGAGGGTCGCTTGAGCTCAGGATTTCAAGACCAGCCTGAGCAAGAGCAAGACCCCGTCTCTACTAAAACTAGAAAAATTAGCCGGGCAAGGTGGTGCTCACTTACAGGCCCAACTACTCTGCTCGGGAGGCTGAGGCAGGAGGATTGCAACGGCTTCGTCATGTTTACCAAAACCAGAGATTTTATGATAGATTGAGAATGCTCCTGCCATGTGGTTTTGAAAGACACTTCATTTCTCAGAAGAAAGGCTAGTTTAGGAAATGTGAATATTTAGAATTCCCCGCAGTATTATAGCTTTTGACATCCTTTTGCTTTCTGCGGTGAGTTCTGCAGCCCAGGTGCCACCTTCCTGCCGATGGATCTTTCGCGCTGCGGAGGCATCGAGTGTCTGTGGTTCTGGCTGGAGCTGTTTTTACTTTCTCCCTGGTCCTCACGGTCACATGTGGTCACACTGAGATCCCTGCAGAACGGACTTGGGGTCTCTGGGATCCCCTTGCCACCTCTGTGCCTCTGTCTGGGGCCAGGAGCCAGGGGCAGCCCAGCTCTCGTCACAGCCTCTGGGCAAGGGCCGCTGGCCTGAGTCCCTGCGGCGGTGTTGGCCCTCGTGAGAAATCCCCCGGTGTCACGACATTGTCACGCTTCCCAGACACGGAGGAAAGATGCTCCCAGCAGGAGACATTTGAAAAGTGGGAAACTTGGGAAACCTGAAAACATGAGACTCTTTGGGATCAAATTATTTTTTAGAGACTTAAGACAATTCTGTTCTGTTGATAAAGGGCAGGGTGGGCGAGACGCTCAATGTGAAAAGGCTTCATCTAAATAGCTGAGAGGCACAGAGGCCAGGCAGGAAGCTGAGCTTTGCAAGGGGAGAAACACAGAAATCTCTCCCAAAGCGTTGGGAGGACGGCACTGAGTGCCAGCCAAGGAAAGAAACAAGCAAGTGTGTCAGCCTCCCATGTTGCGGGCCTACTATCTGCCAGGCATCCACAAATCCTGCCTTCTAGTAAGGGAGGTTGAGGAAGGGAGGGAGGGAGGGAAAGAAAGACGTCACCTGGTGATAAAAAAACTATGTAAAGAACTAAAGCAGGCCACCAAGCCCCGAGGGGCTGGGGGCCACTTCATCATGCATGCTCAGGGACAGTCTCTCTGAGAAGATGAAATTTGGGTGACAAGAAGAAGACAGTCATGCCAAGTCCATGTTCCAGAAACATCTGCAGATCCTGTAATACACACGCTATCACCATTTTGCACAGGAAGACTCAGGGCACAGAAGTGTGAAATAACTAAGTCCTGGTCCCCAGCTGGGAAAGGACTGAGTTGGCCCAGACCTGCTCCTGCGTCTACAGTGGGTTCTGCACCCACCACGGACGTGGAGCAGCGGAAATGACTCCGGGGTGCGCCAGCCTCGCCTGAACTCGGGAGGGGCAGTGGGCGGCTGCAGGTGAGTGGAGCAAGCTCTGGGAGGGACACAGCCCTCGCTGTGACACGCAGAGGTGCCGGCTCTGCACCACTCTGGGGCTGCAGTGTGAGCGGTCCCCCTCCCGCTGGGATTGGAACAGACGCCTGGGTGCCCCCAACCTGTGTGACACACCCAGAGTTGGAGTCTCGGGTCTAGGTGGAGTCTGAGAACAGCAAGGGATTTTTTTCCCTGAAAAGGCAAAGAAAAAGGCCCTACGGCATTACCTGGTGAGGAATGCCAGCACGTCCAGGCTGGTGTGGGAGGACCACGTCCAGGGCGGGTGCGACCCGAACCTGCCGCCTTTGGTGACAGTGACAGGAGCGTTGGGTGCAGTGTCCTCCCCCTGGCAGCTCCCCGTGCTCCTTCCTCGAGCACTTCCACAAACCCTCGTCATCGCAGCCTCTGTGAATGCCGCTCTCACACGTCTGGGGCAGGTGCTGGGGAAATGTAATTAAACAGGATCTTCTTCCAACCCAGAAAATCTCTCCACCAGGGCAGAGGAAGAGAAAGAAAACGATTTTATTACTGAATAAGCATTAAGCCGGACTGTGATACACATCTCGGGAAATTCTTGGAGAGATTGCAGAGACAGAGAGAACTTTCACCCTCTTTTGTGGCCACGCGGACATGGCCCATTGCATACACGTGCTTAAGATAAACAGTATCTAGTCCCCAAGTAAAAGGACCGAACTGTGCGATTCGTCACATGCAGTTCTTGAATTCGCCTGATGGCTGGAGTGACCACCTTGCTGATCGGCTTTACCCAGAGGGAAAAGTAACTTCTCGTACCTGCACCTCAGGAGGCTCCTACCTCCCCCGGGAACTGGGAGGTAGAGCGTGATCTTCCTTGCTGACCACACTGCAAATCAGCGGTACCCAGGTCCCTGAGAAAGACGGTCCTGCGTCTCTGGGTCACAAAGCTGGCAAAAGGTATATTTCACTTTTAAAAAGATTTACATGCATTTCAGATAGAGAAAATATTTATAATTACAAGTTTTCTAAAGCAAATGCCCTAAGAAAAGAGTGGAGGAAGTCTCTTCCCTTATTTTCGACAGGAAGAATCAAGTTTCTCATTTTTATTTGTATTTGTTTTTTCGTGGACACAAGGAAACTATTGGCAAAACTTTGTTTTAAAACGATTCCTCTTAGAAATAAATTATGGAATGATTCTAAGCAGAAAAAACGGTAAAATTTCTTAAAGATGAGTCTTGGGGGGAAATGAAAGTCCCTACCCTGGGTGACGTAAAGCCACTTTATGCAAAACGGTTCGCACATTTTTAAGTAGCTTCAAAAGTCAGCGATTGCACAACCAACAGCAGTTGCTATGGCAGCAAAAGTTGGTGTTATTCTAATCCATTCAGTGATGAATTTTCTGGAGCTGCTGCGAGTGCAGGAAGCCATGTTCTTGCCGTGGAGTTTTAGTGTATGTGCCGTCTTCCGGGCAGGGATGGGCAGAGCAACCACGTGGGAATCAGGGTGTGAGAGTCGGACAGACACAGTGTGAGGTCTGAGCAGCCCCCAGAGCCACGTGGGGAATTAGAAGAGCCTGGGTTCCTCCTTTCCAACCCAAGTGGTCCCGTGTGCTGTGTGGACATCTGGGCCTGATCCCTCCGGTCCCTCCAATAACACCAGGGTACACATCGCTGGCCGTTCTGCAGGTGCATTGTGGGGGCAAAGGTGACATGTCCAAGGTCACCGGCTGGTGGCAAAGTCAGGAGCAGAATCCAGGCTTTGGCCTCAAGGTGTGAGGCGTCTGGAATTGACCGGAGAGGAAGTTCAAAGAGGAAACCAGTTTCACAGGAAGAGGAGTGATTGGTCTCGGGGTTAGGAGGGATAGAACACGTGTCTTCAGTGAATTTAGGCTCTGGTTACCCGGAAAGAGAGACCAAAACCAGGAGGGAGCTGCCGGTGCACAGTAGGGCTTCACAAGGACGTTAGGCCCAGGAGGGGGTGTTTATCTGCTTCACTCACTTCCCGACCTCCAGGCCCTGGAATAGTGCTGGGCACATGCAAAGTCCTCAGTGGAGACCGGAGACTGGCTGTTAGGTGAATTCCTACAGGAACACAGGCAGGGGGTGGGGGGTGGAAGCTTAACCAAGTGGCTTTAGGGTCTCAGTAAAGACCAGAATTGTGCATAGCGGGAACCGCACAGGGTCCGAGGTTTTGCCTCATCTATGAGCTGAGGGGCTGGGCTGCCACAGCTTCATGCCTGCGGGCAGAAGACACGAGACCCCTGGGTCAGAGATGGAGGACTATGTGGCTCGTAGTGACAGTGACAGCCAGAGAATCAGCAGGTTCTCACGTGAACAGTGTCAGGTGACAGCTGCACACCAGTGAGCTGCATTTTAGGGGAGGAACAGAAGTGAGGGAGCTCAAATCTTTCCCACGGGCAGCAAGGAGCCCACCCTCTGCTCTAGAGTGAGACTCTCGTCTCCCACAGCTGCTTGCTGTGTAGACATCACTGAAACCAGTCTGGAATACAGGCCTCTGCTCGTGAGACAAACAGAAGCATGAAAGTTCCCTGGAGAACTAGCTCCCCACAACATGCAGTGCTATTGTCCCCGGCTGGAGGGCTCCACTGTATCGCCCAGTACACACCGTGTCACCTGGTGCACACCGTACTGCCCAGTGTACATTGTATCCCCCTGTGGACATTGTATCCTCCTGTGTACATTGTATGGCTCAGTATTCATTGTATCCCCCTGTGTACATTGTATCCCCTGTGTACACCGTATCCCCCTGTGTACACCGTATCCCCCTGTGTACATTGTATCCCCCTGTGTATGTCGTATGGCTCAGTGTACATTGTATCCCCCTGTGTACACTGTATCTCCCTGTGTACATCGTATGGCTCAGTATACATTGTATCACTCAGTCTTTCATGACTGGTGTGAGAAACTGTCCCTGAGCTAAATCCCTCCCTCAAGGTTCTTGGTCTGCGTTGAGATTTCTCCTCTTTTCCACTCATTCATCCCTGCGCGTGGCAGCACTAAATAGCTTGGTGATCCCGGCTTTACCTGCCTTTGTATCTGGTTGGGAAAGCTCCCTTCCTTATTCGCCACAGGAAACATCTCCTGGCTATTCGTGCACGTGTTGTTACCGGAAGCTTCACGAGGAATCGGGGAGAGCTAGTCCGGAGCATCGGAGGTGGAGGAAAGGGGGTTCCGGGACTGGGGGAGGATGTGAAGGGTGAGGCCTGAGGAAACTGGCCCAGGCCACACACAAGGTGCCGCAGCCCAGAACAGGGACTGTCCTGCTGCAGGGGGAGGGGAGCCCGCCCTGGGGACCGTCCCTGTGTCCTCGGAGGAGGCCGGAAGGTTGGCCCGGCGAGAGCCCGGATGACTCTCTCTCCCAGCAGTCGGGGGCTCGGGAACCTCTGGGAGAGCCGCTTTTGCCTCCATCTGTAACCGCAGGCGTCAAGACGGTCACGTGTCGCACGGAGGCTGGAGGGTCGTTTGGAGAAGATCCAAAGTGTGACAGCTGCTGCCCCCCCCCCCCCGCCGCCCTGGGGCCCAGAGCTGGGCAGCGGCAGAAGCCAAGACCCGCGGACTCGGGGGAGGACCCCGCGGAGGCGGCCAAGGTCGGGCCACGAACACGCAAGCGCGTCTCCAGCGTGAGCTGGGAGCTGGCGGGTCCGCGTGGCGACACGGTCCCAGACCGCCAGCGCCTGGTGGCAGAACGGACGAGCACACTGAAGAGTCACCCTCCGAATCTGCGGGACGTTTTGACAGGTGAGCGACACTCACACCGTAGGAACGGTGACCTCCCAGGGGAGAGCGGGCAGGTTAAGAGCCGCCGTGCGTCTGGAGCTGTCCCTGACGTCGCCCCTGTCCAGTCGGAGCTAAACCGAGAGGAAGACGGAGAAAGTGGCCGCTGCGTCGCGGGGCGGCTGCGAGGACAGAGACGGCGCATGCGCCAAGGACGCCTGCGGGCCGTGTGCTCCGGGCCTTGGCAGCCCCCCCCCAACCCGCAGTGTTGCTCGGCGGGAAACGGAGGCTCACCGCACAGGCCTGGGGGGATTTTCCTGCGTGTGTTTGTTTTTCGCAAGTGCAACAGATCTGATTTTCTAACATTTTTTTTCTCCCAGAATATGTCCTGGTTAATTGGGAAATAATTTGTTTCTAAAATGATTCTCTCCATTTTCAAAGTCACACGGTGAACTGTTTGAGCTTTTTGAACATTTTCATTCTGAAAATGAAGACAGAATTTAAGAAATCTAAATTCAGCTTTATAATCAGTGTGTTTACTGGGTATTTTTTGCACCAGATAAAGGCGTGTGCACGTGCACCGTGATCTGTGAATAAAATGTGAGCCTTTGTTTCACGGGGTCCGCAAGGGAACAGGAACCATGCGTTCCGTGCGGTGCGACTGCGCGTGGCCGGGGCTGTGGGCCCTCTCGGTGTCGGTCCCTGGCAGGACTCGGGGACACCCCACGGAGTCACAACCAGCTGACCAGGAGTTCAGACAGCAGCACAGACACGCACTGCCGAGTGACAAAACGGGAGGAAAACCGGATTTATAACATAATCCCTGTAACGACGACTAGGCATGACACCCACAGGAGCACCGTGCACGGGGACACGCACACAAAACACACACTGAAGACACGAGCGGGGCCTCCCACGCGGAGGGGAGTGATCAGAGGAAACGGGGGAAGTGGAATAAGAAAGAAGACTCCGGTAACACTTTCTCAGTTTCTCTCTCTTGTGTGTGTACTTCATGTTTAAATTGTGATTTTTTTTTCCCCTTCTAAATCAGGAAAAAAGCCTCCCACCCACAATATTCTAGGGAGAAAGATGAATATTCACCACCTAACTTTTGAAATTGACATTTATTTTGTGATTCAAGAAGAAGAGTGGGTGGGAGTAAATATCATAACTGGGGAATTTAATCTGTAACCCTGGGAAAATAAATTGGGCTTTATTAATAAAGTGTGAACGGGGCACACGCATCAGCTCAGGGGATGTATTTACTTGGGGATGGATCTTAGTTTGGACGGGGAGAGATTTTAACTAGGGACTTTGCTTATCTTTGCGGGAACTGGATTTTCTTCCCTGTGGTTTGGGTGCGAGTCCCCACTGGCCGTGAGGCCCATGGCGCAGACGTGACCCGCTCACTCAGGAGCGATTCTCGCAGAGCCGCGATGCCACGCACGGGACCACCCGTCGCTGGTGCTGCTTTGCTGCTGCTGCTGTGGGGCGGCCCTGGGATTCCAGGTGCTTCTGCATCCTTCTCGGCGGAGTCTTGGCGGCCGGGCCAAGACTGCGAGCAGCACCTGGTGATGGAGCCACCTGAGCAGGCAGGCCCCCCCCCATCCTGGGCCGACCTGTCACTCAAGGACTCCTGGGCTGTGCAGAGCCTGGTGCCAGATCTGCTGGCTCCTGGCAAGGGCTTGCGTGCTGTGTCATGGCACGGTGGCAGGGCAAAGGGGACATGGACACTTATGAGGGGCAGACCACGCCTTGCTTTATAACACTATTCAAAGTGGTGTTAGACAACATGCCGGCCATTTGAGAAAAATTAATAATAAAGCCAGACCCTAACCTCAGTCCTTTCTCTACAATAAATTCCAGATGAATTTAAATGATTAATGGAAAAATAAAACCATAAAAGAAAATATGGGCAAATATGTTTCAGTCTTGAAGGAGCCGCACAGAGGAAGGGGATCTCAATCAGAAACCATAAAGACAAAGATAGACGTGTCTGCACTCAAATGTAAAATGTGTTACCATCCACATACGTACACAGATACAGGTATGTAGAATTAAAAGACAAACAGCAAGGGGAATAAGCTCGTCACAAGAAGACAAGTACCTGTGTACGATTCCGCTTACCCGGTACTTAGAATAGGCAAATTCATAGTTACGGAAAGAGGAACGGCGGTTGCCGGGGCTGGGGAGGGAGACGGGAAGTTGTTTGAAGGGTAAGAGAGCTTCAGCTGTACAAGATAAAAAGAATCCTGGAGGTGGTGATGGCTGAGCAACTTTATGAATGTATTTAACGCCACTGACCTGCACACCTAAAAATGGTTAAGACGTAAATGCTGCATATATTTTAACACAAGGAAGACAACAAGCAACGAATTGCAGAATTATTTGCAACGTGTGTGACAGTCCGTGGTTAATACCCCAATATATAAAACACTCTGATAAATCTACAAGGATAATACAAACACATCTGCAAAAAAGATATAAACCAAAAATTCAAAAAAGAAGGAATGGGAATGACTAAACATTCAAAAATGTCTAACTTCACAATTACAAGAAGTGAAAATCAATACAAGAAAAAATATCACTTTTGCCCTTTCAAACTGGGCAAGTATTATAGAGATTCGCAATATCAGTATCCAGGACTGATGAGTGGGTGGAGAAGCAAACTGTCCCATCCCCCGCTGGTGGCCATCTGGGGGCAAAGGTCCCCTGGATGTCAAGTGTGTCCCTTTAACCCAGAAATGCCACTTTTGGGAATTCATCGTAAGAATGGAAAGTGAAGCATTATTTCCAAAAACTATGAATCAAAAACGACCTAAATGCCTAATCAGAAAGAATCAATTAATTAAATTTGTAATAATACGAAAAATGTCCCCACATACTGTTAAAGACAGAGCGAGAGATTGAGGTTATAAATTAGCATGTATGTTAGACGCCCATGTTGGTAAATACATTTACATAGAAAAAGATTATATTAAAAAATCATTGGAGGATTTATCTCTTCATTGTGTTTATTGTCTTAATTTTTTACAGAGAAACTACATTCAATTTATAATCATTTGTTTTACACAAACAATTCTTGGCTCAGACAATCTGTAGTCACTGGCTGGAAAATGGAGCCTCAACCCGGTGTCCACGTGTGCGCCGGGCAGAGCCAACCGGCTGAGCCCAGGCTGGGGCGGTGACCCCGGCACAGCCCCCGCTGCAGAAATGCTCTGAGTCCTTATACGCAGGTCTTGGTTTCTAAGGTTCTCTGAATGTTCCACCTGAGCACATAGCACGCATACACACACCACAGGCACACACACTACACGCACGCACACCACATGCACACACACCACACGCACACAAACCACACGCATGCACACACACACACACCCTGCCACCCAGAGACTTCCACACACACACACGGCAGACGACACACGTATCTCACACCCTGAAAGTCCTCACAGGCTGGGACCCAGAGTCCACCAGACCGATGAACACCCACCTCGGCCAGTGCAGTGGTCAAGCCCCGTCCAGAGACCAGCAGAAACCCCTCTTGGGGACTCGCCAGGACTTGATGTCCCTGTCACTCGCTAGACATTTCTAAATGGAGAGATCAAACCCACCACAATAGTCCTTGCTTCTCCCTCTTGGCTCCTCACCTACAGAGACCTCAGCCCGGAGGGCTGGAAGTCGGGGCACCCAGTGAGCCAGTTCCTCGGAACCAGCCATCCTGGCTCCTCTGCTGGACTCTGGGCACAGGGTCCCTGCCCTGCAGGCCTCTGTTCACCCCAGTTCAGAGTCTTACTGGGAGGGTGGAATGAGACAAAGTGCAGCCCAGAAGCACTGACGACACTCTGGTGCACACCCGCTCCACCCCTGGGCAACGTGGCCGCGCAGGCCTGCTGGACAGCACGCACGAGCTGTTGTGCCCACGTCTCGCAGCTATGGCAAGGCATGCCCACCCCTCCCTGGCACCCCTCACCCCAGCCCAAGCTGGGGCCAGCCTGGCAAACGATGTCTCCTTAGCCAGCTACCCTAAGCAGCTCCCAAGGGCCCTGAGCTCTCAGTGGAACCGAGAGGAATGACGGCAGAGGGCCCGACGGCAGCTCTGCTCCGGCTTCTGTGTGTGGAGACTGGAAAGAAACCTGCATACACACAGCGCAGAGGAGTGGAACCACAGTGCCAGGGCTGCTGCTCCTCCCGTCCCCAGCATGGCCTGGCCTGCCAGGAGCTCCTGCAACTCCAAGACCAGCTCAAGGGGTCGCTCAGACTCCCAAGCCAGCACGGGGGAGTGAGTGAGTCCAGATGGGATTATCTCGACCCAAGCTTTAGAGCTGTGGTTCTCAACCCTGATTGGCACAACCTGGGGAGCTTTTGAAAGCACAGGTGCCCAGGTCCCACCCTCAGAGATTCCAGCTTAACTAGCCCCAGCTGCAGCCTGAGCACAGGTGTTTTCAAAACCTCTCCAAGTGCTTCCAAAGTGCACCGGGGTTGTGACACACCAGGGCTGAGTTCTTTTGCTGATTGACACCTCTGATCGGAACCTCCTCCCCAGACCTAAGGGGAAATGGTATGTCTCCTGCTACACTAAGGACCAGAGAAGGGATCCCTGGGCTGGTCTGTGCCCCACAAGGCAGGAGCTGTGCTTTGTTTGTCACTGTGCCCCGCAGCCCATGCCTGACACAGACTAGGGGCTAAGTAAACACTGGTGGAATGAAATGAAATGTGTGTAAATGAATGAATGAGTGAATGAATGAATCCCACCCCTTCCCCCCTCACGAGTGCCCCGAATCTTCCAAAGTGTGGTCTGCAGCCCAGCAGCTTAGAGGAAGCTGTTGGAAATCAGGTTCTCAGGCCTGTCCCAGGTCCACTGACGAGGCTCCGCCCTTTAACCAGACCCCAGGTGACTCAGGCATGTGACCACATCATCAGTTCCCCCACGTGTCAGCGGTTCGCTGGCGTCTCTGCACATTGAAATCACCCACAACAGCACACAGTCCACTGATGCTTTTGTGGGTGCTTGCTAACTGTCCCCAGGCAGTGCCACTGTAGCAGGGGTCTCTCTGCCAGGGCAGCCTCCCTGCGGGCCCAGGCTCTGGCCCACAGGGAGAGCCACTCCCTGACCACCCACCCCCTCTGAGGATAAAAGCCGGCCCCCTGCAAGCAGGGCCCCCACCCAGCTCCACATAAACCTCCAGGACAGACCACCCGGTTCAACTCCAAGCTGCCACTTCCTAGCTGGGCACCCTGAGCAACTCCTCCATGCCTCAGTTTCCCCCATCTGCACAATGCTTTGGGTTGCGTGAAGATTAAATGGCTTAATTTGATCTAAAACACTTAGAACAGTGCCCCTTCCCTGAAGTCTTCTCCGCCTCCGTAATGGGCTTCCAAGAAAAGTTTAGATGAGGAGCGCCTAGAGGACCTCAGTCCCGGAATCTGCTTCCGCGCAGAGAGCAGGCGGGGGCAAAGGCGGTCCCCGTGCAGGGACACAGGACCCAATGAGGCGGCTTGGCCATGCCCCTCTTTCTTTCCACTACTTGTGAAGAAAAATCTGCATCAGCGATGCCTTAGAGTCCCAGCCGGAGTGAGGGCCCGAGAGGGGGGACTGAGGCTACCGAGGCCGGTCTGTCCTGCAAACGTCCCCGCGGAGCACAGGCCTGCGCCATCGCCCAGGACCGGCGGCTCATTCCTCCACCGCGGGGCCTCCCCCTGGTTCCCCTCGACCTGCCCAGGGCGACCTGACTCCCCAGCCCCTTCCCCAGCATTCCAGACCAAGGGGTATGTGTGTGTGTGTGTGTGTGTGTGTGTGTGTGTGTGTGTATCCCTGCGTGTCCGTGTGCGTGTCCCTGTGTATGTCTGTGTGTGTCTGTGTGTGTGTCCGTGTGTATGTCCCTGTGTGTGTCCGTGTGTGTGTCTGTGCCTTTGTGCGCGCGCGTCTGTGTCCGGGGAGGGGTGCCGGGGAGGGGCGTCGGCAGGTGCGTGCGGAAAGATGGTGCCCTGCCTCCCCTCCCAGGGTGCGCGGGCGCCCCTCCCGCAGCGAGTGCGGGGCCCCACGTTGCCGGTCGGCCCAGCCCCGGCCTCTGCGGCAGCTGGCGGCGCGCGCTCCCCGCTCCGCGCAGCCCCCAGCTCGCCTGCGGCCCGCGCGCCCTCCTGGTGCAGCATGCGGGCGCTGTGACGTTCTCGGATAAATGCCGTGTAACTGTGTAGGCGAACGGGAGCTAAAAATAAGAACGGAAAATCTATCATTAAGGTATCATTGCGCCAGCGCAGCTATTTGAAGGCTCCCATGGTCCCCGGCGCCCGCGTTTGGAGCCCGCCTTCAGGCTTGGGGGTATTTGCAGAAAACTCCCAGCAGCGGCTCGCCAGCCAGACCTGGGGCGCAGGGGGTGGCGCCGGTAATTATGGCAACGCTCAAAATAAAATAAAATAAAATAAAACCGAAGCTCACCTCGCCCTCCCCACCTCACCCCCTGCGCGGTCCGTGGTCGCTGGAAGCCGCCGGAGGGGGCCAGAGGCCGAGAGTGATGAGGCTCGGCCAGTTACGCACAGACCAGGACTGGACGCTCTTTCAGACCCATCTCGCCATCCACCTTCCTCCATCCACCTTGGATCAGAAAAACAAAGTGCCGGGGAGAGGCTGCTGGGGAGAAAATGACAACTGGGACTTAACCCCAGGGCGCGCGCGCGCCGCGGTGGGGAGCAAGGAACTCCCGGGATGGCGAGCCTCCTGGGCTGCCTTGGGTTAAACGAAAATTGATCCGATTTGCTTTTTAACACCCGAAGGAGGAAGGGAGACCAGGGGAGGAGGGCAGGACTTGCGTGCGCGTGTGCGTGTCTGGGGAGGGGAGGCGCCAAGGTGCAGCCTGCGCGGCTCTGCGCCTCGGCGGGCTGCGTGCGTGTGTCTGTCCGCGCTGCTGAAACGGGCTCTTCGAGGGATCGCGTCACATGACTCCGCCTGCCCCTCGCCAGAGCGCAGATCGCCGGTCCCCCAGTTTGCCCGGCGCCGGGGGAGGGTCGGGCGGCATCTCCTGGGCCCGGGGCTCTGCGGCGCGTAGAAGCGGCTCCAGCGGGGAACGGTACATCTGGATTCACGAAGCCGCGGCCCGGCGCCAAATCCCGGAGCGCAGATATTTGGGGGGAGGGGAGAGCGAGGGGGAGCGAGCGAGCGCCAGAGAGAGGCAGCGCGGCGCGCACGGACGGGGGGCTGCGGGGTGCCGCGCGGAGAAGATGTAAGCGCTGGGGTCTCGCTGCCTCCGAGCACCATGCAGAAGGGCATCCGGCTGAACGATGGCCACGTCGCGTCCCTGGGGCTGCTGGCGCGCAAGGACGGCACGCGCAAGGGCTACCTGAGCAAGCGGAGTTCGGACAACACAAAATGGCAAACCAAGTGGTTCGCGCTGCTGCAGAACCTGCTCTTCTACTTCGAGAGCGACTCGAGCTCCCGGCCCTCGGGGCTCTACCTGCTGGAGGGCTGCGTCTGCGACCGCGCGCCCTCCCCCAAGCCGGCGCTCTCGGCCAAGGAGCCGCTGGAGAAACAGGTGAGACAGCGGCGTCCTGACCTCCTCGCGTCGCGGCCGCGGCCCCCGGGCTCGGGCCTTGGGCTGCCCGATGGCGCCGAACTTTGGCCCCTGGAGGCTCTCGGCGCCCTGAGCAGCAGGGGGTCTGGGTCCTACTCGGCGCGCGACCCTGCGGCGGGCAGAGGGGGCAGGGACTGCGGACACGGAGTAGGTGTGCGCTGCGGCTGCCCTTCGCCCACTGAGCCCCTGGGAGGCGGGGACAAAGGGGCCCAGACCCGAGACGCCGCGGGGCAAACGAGTACGAAGGACCAGAGACGAGACCCATGTCCAGCTAAAAATGGTGCTCCCAACCCCCACCTCCTCCCGCCAGCGCTCCTAGCCCAGATCCACTGCCCCGACCAGGAAGGTGCCGTTGCCCGCGCCCAGGCGCAGGGAGGGCACGGCGGAGGCGTCCGAGCTGCTGGCCCAGGCGGACTCCCTGCGACGGGGGGCGAAGGGCAGCCTGCGCTAACTCCCCCGAGCTGGGGCTGTGGGGCCACAGGGGTCGGATCGGTACCCTCGAGCGTGGTGGGCTTACGACGAACCCAGGGGCTCCGGGACCGCCATGACGCGGGCGAGGGCCAGGGCTGCTGCGGAGGCCGCAGGGCAAGTGGGTGCTGCGCTCCTCCCCCGGCCCTGCGCCCCTGGAGCGCTGCGCTGCGCTCCGAGCTGCGCTGCGAGGCTCCGGGCCGGGCCTGGGTCTGCCGGGGACGGTGGAGGTGGGGGTGAGCCCTGGGCTTGGAGGGAGGGCGGGCGCCTTTGGTGGCCCGCGGGGAGCACCCAGAGCGCAAGGGGCAGCCTTCTGCTTGATGCGCTTTCCAGAGGCGTTAAGCAGAAGGTTAAGCAGATGATTGTGAGTCCTAAGATGTCACCGTTGACAGAGACCTGACATCCGTAGGGCCCAGCCGGCTGGTGACGACTGGCAGGGGACTTTGGGGCCAGAGAAAACATTCACCTGTCCAGTGTCGCAGGGGGAGTCGAGGCCACCCTAGGTTCTGAGCAGCCAACGGAGATCTCAGAACCCTTGCTGCATGAGGGTACAGACAGTGGCAGTTGAATGGGTTGAATTAAAAGCTCTCCTGGAGTCTCCCCCTAATTGTCAGGACGGGGAGCTAAGGAGGGTGTCTGGCACATCTTTCCTTCCTGCTGTCAGCCATGGTGCTGGGAGATGGTTTCTGGGGACTGGGAAGGTGGACAGGAATTGTCGAGGGTGGGTGTCTGGGGGTGACAAGCTGCATGGCAGGGCTCCCAGACGGCCCAGTGCAGGGGGGGCAGGCAGCCCTGAGCTTAAAGCCCCAGTGGAGCCTTGAGGTCGTGCATGGGAGAGCCAGATGCAGGGACTCTGCTCCCAGCCCTGGATAACTTGCCCCCCTGCAGCCAAAGTCTACCTGTACCTACCTCCACCCAGCCCCGACCCCAGCCCCTCCTTCCCTGAGCTCCTGGGCGGGCAGGGAGGAGGTGTGGGCTCATAGTGTCTGTTCTCAGCACCCTGACATGAAGACAGATGGGCCTGAGACTGAATCTCAGCTCTATGACTTCCTGGCTGTGTGACTTCAGTTAACTCACTAAACTTCTCTGAGCCTCAGTTTTGAAATCTACAAAAGGTAGATAAAAACACTGACCTTTCCGGGGTTTTCAGAGCACTGAATTAAATAACCTGTATAACATTATGCTTGCAATACATTGTAGCTAGATCTAGACAAATCTTAGTTGAATCTGAATTATACCTACCTGGACAGGGTTGTTCAGGTCACCAGATGTTCAAGCTGAACGGAACCTCAGTTTTAGGTTGTATGGCCCTCCTTCCCATTTTACAGACTGAGAAACTGAGGCCCAGAGGAGGGAAGGGAGTCCCAACAGCACAGAGTGAGTCAGACCTAGAACTCACCTGGCGTCTAAGAATCCCTGACTGTGTGGACTCCGGATTGCCCAGTTCCGGGCTCGGGCGTGGAATCCCACAAGCAGCCGGTCGCAGGAGGGACATGGAGGACATGTGCTCGTGCTTGGAGCCGTGCCCCCATCACTGCCGATTGGGCCGGGCTGCCGGGCCAGGCGCCGGTTCTTGTTAAAGGCGCCGCCTCCTCCCACACTTCCTGTGTGTCCCGTTGGACTCCAGAGCAGGTTTGGCTCCTGCCCCTTTGGCCTGCGCGTGTGTGTGCGAATTCATAGCTGTTTCCTGTCTGAGTCTCTGAGCAAGATGGTGGCACCAGCAGCTGCTCCGTGTTCCCCGTGCCGTGGGCACCCCCCGGCAAGAACCTGGCGTGGGAGGGTCTCCCGGCCATGCTGTGACCAGGTTTGGGCCCATAGGAAGCCGGACTCAAAACCTGCCCGCACACGGCAGGCTGCCGGAGTTAAAACTCTGTTTGAGTGGACTGGCCGGTGTCTCTGGAGACTTGGTTTTAGCAGGACGTCGTTTTCACCTGGGTCCAAGCAGATAGCTTCCCTCCCTTAAAGGCCAGGGCTGGTTTCTGAAGGAACAGAAACCACGTCGTGGCCGGGAACCCCCAGTGGCTGGGCAGACTCAGCGACCAAGCACGCAGTGGATGCACGGGAAATGCTTGCTGAGCGGGGCTTGTTCTCGTCTGGCTGATAAGTCTGGTAATTCCATATTTTATATCCTGAGGGTGACTGGGTGCTGGGCCCTGTGCTGTGTCCTCGGCCTGAGAAGCTGATTGTCACAGACCCTGAGCCCCTGGGGAAGATACCGCACCCTGTCGAGATGCTGTCACAGTGGAATATGCAAGGCGCTCTGGGGGCCCAGGCCCAGCCTAGCACGCTGCGGTCTCCTCTGGCTGCACCCAGTGCAGCCCTGATGCCCAGGGGCTCTGGCCTGAGATCCCAACGCCCCATGAGGTCAGATGGGCACAGCCACGCCGCCATTCCCCTGCCCAGCAAGCAGGGTCCTCACCTCCTCTCCTCCCAACCCCACAGCCCACACACCAGAGGCCAGGGTGCCGTCCACTGAGAGCCAGGGTTCCGCTTGCTCAGCGGCTGGCCCTTGGTGCTCCGTACCCTGGTTTGGCGTGGAGCCACCCCACACCGGCTTTTCCCTCCTCCTTCCGGGCTCCCTGGAATACAGCTTCCAGCCCCAGCTTCTCCGCCGGGAACCCAGCCAAGCCCACCCAGCTCTGCTCCCCCCCCAACCAGGAGGGCTCTTCCCGACGCGCTTGAGGCAGAGGGAGGCAGACAGGTCCCTGCAGCCACAACCCGATGTGGGCCGAGGCTCCAGAGGCCGGGGGCCGGGGGTCACCTAGTACCTGCTGTCCACTGGCCGGTGCCCTTCCCTGGGAGACGAGGTGAAGCCTCACCCCCGGTCATGTGCGGGGCACAGCGCCGGGCGGCCCGGCAGATTCCCACCCACAGCAGCCCTGAGGCTGTGAGTGTGCCCACTTTACAGATGAGGAAACAATCTTATCCGTGGCCACCCAGCCGGAAGGTGGCAGAAATGAGATCTGTCCTCGGGTCCCTTGCTGTGTGGCGATGCTGCCGTCACCCCGCAGCACACGCTCTGGGTGTGGCACCTTCAGCCTCTCAGCCAATCACAGCAACGCAAACGTGACCGTAGGAGAGCACGGTCGCTCTAAGAGCAGCAGCCCTGGGACACTGGCGCACAGGTGGCACCTGCAGCCCATCTGCGGGGCGTCTGCTTGTCCCTGCGAGAGCCAGGCCGCCCCGTGGCTGCAGACCAGGCCCAGCCCGCAGGCGTGGGGCCCCAGGACTCGCTGTGTGGGGTCCTCATCTCCCACCCCACCCCCAAACGTTCCTAGAGTTGAAATGAGGCTGAAGGGGGCTCAGCAGTTACGCCTCGAGTGGGACATGGGGGCATTAGCTCCTCACCCCCGTTTGGTGGCAGCGGGGTGATGGCTGGAAACAGATTGTGCACACACGGGACTAAAGGGAAATCTCACATCGTTTATTCACGCAGCAAACATCTGGGCTCCCGGGGCAGGACCGTGCTCTGTCCTGCAGGCACAGGAGAGATGGAACTCAGTGCTTGTCCCCAGCACACCCCCACCACGTCCCCACATGCTGGCGTCCTCCTTCCCGAGGAGCTCAGAGCCCCGCTGCCCTGCCTGGCTCGGAGCAGCCCCGTCCACACCCCCATCGCCCCAGCCCATCCCCCCGCTGCACCTGCAGCCAGAGCATCTCTGCAAACCCACATCAGACCCTGGAACTGAGCCCTGAAAGCGCCGGTTGCCCCTGTTGCCTTTGGAAGAAAATTCAAACTCCCGACCATGACCTGGAGGACCCAGCGAGATCCAGGCTCTGCCGGCCCCTCTAACCCAGACCCCCATCCCATTCCCCTCCTTCCTCACCCTGCTCAGGCCACAGCCCCCCAGCCCTGTCAACGCCTCCCCTCCCTGGTCTCGCAGCCGCTGCTGCTCCCTCCATCTGGACGGTCTCCCACCCGCCAGGCCGCCTGGCCTGGCTCCCACATGGCCTGCAGGTCTCAGCCCGCAAGCCGCCTCCCCCACCACGTGCAAGCGTGGCCCTGTGAGCTGCACTCACGTCACGTGTCCAGTGTGTGATTACTCCTGCATGGGGTGGCTGGTTGTGTGGGATCGCAGGCACCAGGAGCAGGAGGCCAGCTAGGGCAGGGGACTCATCGGGGCTGTGGGACCAGGCGTCCAGGTGAGGGGTGTGGAGGCCGGGAAAGGAGGAAGGAATGGGCCTTTGTGATAAGAACCTTACCAAGAGCAACAGGTGGAGCACTGGCAGGACCTGCCGTCCCACCGCATGTGATGGGGGACGGGACAAAGCCTGGTGTCCTGTCCCGTGTCTCCCCGAGGCCACTGGGCAGTCACCCGCCAGCAGCAGAGAGGGGGAGTGGGAAGAGGAGTGGGCTGGGGGCAGGGGGATGTTGAGTCCCGTCTCGGGGAGGTCGAGTTTGAGGTGCCTGGGGCAGGCGAGGGCTGTGTCTCTCCCCAGTGTGGTGAGGACGGTCATTCCAGAGACCCGGGAAGCCCTGCGAGGAGGGAAGAGGGAAGTGGGTGGCCTGTGCCGCGGGGGATGGGCTGGATGAAAAGGCAAGTTCAGGGGCTCGGCAGGTGGCCGCCCTGTTGCCTGGAGCCCCAGGAAGGAGTGAGGTAGCTGCCAGGTGCACAGCGGGGGACGCAGAGCTGGCCCAGGACGATGCCAGCTGGGAAGAGCCTCACGTGGCCCCTGCATGCCACACTTCCCTGGCCTGGCCTTGCTTACTCTTCTCCAAGGGCCACCAGCCTGCGGTGGGAAGGTGACCCTGTAGGCTCTTCCCCGCTCGGATTTCAGGTTCTGGGCACTGCCAGGCAGGTGTGTCGCTCTCCTTCCCAGTGGGAGGACAGGACTCCCAGAGGGTCCCCCGAGCTGCCCAGCACAGCAGGGCTGAGCCTCCTCACCGACCCCCCAACCTGCGGCAGGAGGAGCCCTGAGGCCACACCCGCGGCGAGGAGCCGAGATCTCCTCTTTATTAAAGCTTCGAGAAGCGTGGCCAGCACCACAAGTTATTGCTAAATGCCCTTCAGCTCTGACATGCTGCGAATGCAGATTTAAGCGTATGTAGCAGGATATTTCAAAACACTAGATGGAAAATTCTAAATAGCAATAAATACCATTTGCAGCGCACCTACTACGTGCCAGGCACCAGCGTGTATGTTTTACACACAGCTCCTCCTTCACTGTCCCCACCACCCTGTGAGGTTGTCACTGTTCCCCCATTTTTGAGAGGACGATACGAGGCTCAGAGACATGAAGTAACTTGTTCAAAGTTGCAGAGCAAGTGCATGGAGCAGCGGCCTGTGGACCCAGGTCTGGCTGACTCTCACACCTGAGCTCTCTGATCACAACACGGTGCCGTGAAGACTTTGGCGGTGGGGAGTCTGTTACTTCTAACCATCCTCTGCCAAGACACGTGGAGGAAAAAAAGAGAATTAACTGCGGGTGGAAACATGTCACAGTCGCAGTGGTGACTTGTGTGCAGGCGGCTTTCGTTTCTGCGTGGGTGGGCACCGTGCAACTCCAGACCCCCAGCGCAGGGGAGGAAGGGAGCTCAGCGAGGCAGGTGGCCCTGCCCCTCGGTCCGGTTTCCCTGGGATCCGTGGGAGCCGGTGCCTGCGTGCACGCGGCCAAGAACAGCGCTCAGCCCCCGCGTTTGTGCAGAGCTTCAGTGACGCGCGGGCTCCGGGGGGCCCAGGCTGCCAACGCCCAGGCACTTCCGCGAGGGCGACTGTCGTGCAGGGAGCAGCTGGGAGGCGCGGACACCCCCACTCCCTGCCCTCTGCCCCGAGAGGAGCGCGCCCCCCTCCCTGCCGGCCTCCAGCGCCCTTCACGGAGGAGTTACGCTGCCTTTGATGACAAGGCAGCCCTGAGGGCTTCCAGCCGCGGGCACCTGGCTCTAGACCCCGCTCTGCCACCGCTGAGCTCGGGGAGGCCTTCGAGTCCCCCGAGCCCGAGTGTCCCCATCTCTGTGTTAGACGCGTGCCGTTGGAAAGCCCTGGCACAGCGCAGTAGGTGTCGCCGGTACATTACAGCAGCTGCGGTTCCAGCTGCCACCTTTGTGACAGGCTGTGCTTCACTGACACGGTGACCCAGGTCGCCCAGGTCTGTGGCAGGCTGGCAGCAAGTCAACACGGCGCTCTGACCCTGGACACAAACACAGGGTGGGAATCTTAGCTCAGGGGACCCGTGAGCCCCTGCAGGAGTCTGAGCAGGCTGCCCCGCTGAAGGACAGCAGCTGCTGCCGGAGCTTCCTCCGCCCGGGGACCCAGACCCTCACCGAGCCCCGTCAGTTCCACCTCCTGAATATCCCTCGGATCCACCCTGTCCCCTTCGTGGCCACCACGCAGGTCCCGGCAGCCGGATCCCTTGTGCGGACCCGCGCAGGGGCCTCCTAAGTGGTGCGCGGGCCGGGGCGGGCCGGGCCACCCCGCGGGGGCAGCCAACCCCCAAATCTCCGCCAGCAACGTGACGGTTTGGCCCTCGCAGGTGCTTTGTGTCCTGCACGGGCTGTCCGGAGGGGGCTGCTCAAGGTGCTCGTTCGCTCAGGGACCCCGGCTGGGGGGGCCTTCCCCCTGGCACTGGCCTCCACGGCCCCCTCCACGGAGGGAGGGATGTGGCAGATCTCTTTGGCTTCTAGAGCCCCCATCCGGAAGGGAAGCGCCCTGAGCGCCGTTCAGGGGGCTCCATGTCAGAGCAGGTCGGGAGGCGCAGCCCTGCCACGTGCCTGGACAGAGCCCCGGAACTCCTGGGAGCACAGCGACAGCGGGACTGTGCCCCGAATGACCTTTCCCAAATGCAAATCTGACCAACACGCACACACGGAGCTGCTGCAGAGAGGGGTGAGGGAGCCTCCCTGGGGGGCTCAGCACGGATCCTGCTGTGCGCATGCGTGGGGGGCGGACCCGCGCCAGGCCCCTCCTTCCACTAAGCTCAGTGACTCCGACATCCTTGACCAGCTGTCACAGAAGCATTTTGGCCACTGGGCACCCCTGGGATTAAGACAGGAGAGCGTTTTAAAGGCTGAAGTGTCGTCCTGAGCTGGTTAATGCTCCACTGGGGGTCTTCGCTCAGCAGAGACCAGTAGCTCCAGGAACCAGGCCCGAGCCTGACCTGGGAGGACGGGCAAGGGTGGGCCTGCCCTGGGGGGTCACCGGCCAGGGACGGCACGGCTGTGAAACAGGCGATGACAACGCGGGGTGACCACTGCTGGCACACAGGGAAGCTGCAGAGGGGTGCGGGACCCCCAGCTGGGGGACCAGGAGGGCTCCGCAGGGGGAGGGACGTGTCAGGCAGGGCATGTGGGCTGCCAGGGACACCAGAGCCACCCTGAAAGCTCGTGTGCCAGGCGTCAGAGCTCGGGCCTTCCATGGGCCGGTGGGAGCCAGCTCAGGGCTCTGAGACGGAGAGAGGAGGCTCCAGTCTGTGCCGGAAGGTCCCTGCAGGTGCGAGTGAGCAGGAGGAAAACCCACCTGCGGGCAGGAGGCCAGGTAAGAGGAGGCCGCAAAACTAAGCGACAGCAAAGGCCTGAATTTGGCGAGTGCCACGAGCACTGAAGCTCCCCTTCGCTCCCCTTCCAGCCTTGCGGCCAAGCTGTGGTTGCCCCTAGAACCATCCCCAGCTCAAGCTACTGCAACTGTGCCGTCCCTGCCCTCGGGTCTCCCACGTCCTGAGCGTGGGGCAGCAGTTCTCGTCCCCGGAAAACTAGAAGTGTTGTCTCCACATCTTCTTCTTTTTAGAGACAGGGTCTCGCTCTCTTGCCCAGGCTGGAGTGCAGTGGCACGATCACAGCTCACTGCAGCCTCAAGCTCCAGGGCTCCACCGGGCACTGTGGCTCACGCCTGTCATCCCAGCGCTCTGGAGGCCGAGGCAAGAGGATCGCTTGAGCTCCGGAGTTCGAGACCAGCCTGAGCAAGAGCAAGACCCTGTCTCTACTAAAAATAGAAGAGTTAGCCAGCATCATGGCACAGGCCTGTATTCCCAGCTGCTCAGAAGGCTGAGGCAGGAGGATGGATCACTTGAGCCCAGGAGTTTGAGGCTGCAGTGAGCTATGGTGATGTCACAGTACTCTACTAGGGGTGACAGAATGAGACTTTCTCAAAAGAAAAATTTCTGGGCCGGGCGCGGTGGCTCACGCCTGTAATCCTAGCACTCTGGGAGGCCGAGGCGAGTGGATCGCTCGAGGTCAGGAGTTCGAGACCAGCAAGAGAGAGACCCTGTCTCTACTAAAAATAGAAAGAAATTATCTGGCCAACTAAAATACATATAGAAAAAATTAGCCGGGCATGATGGCGCATGCCTGTAGTCCCAGCTACTCGGGAGGCTGAGGCAGGAGGATCGCTTAAGCCCAGGAGTTTGAGGTTGCTGTGAGCTAGGCTGATGCCACGGCACTCACTCTAGCCCAGGCAACAAAGTGACACTCTGTCTCAAAAAAAAAAAAGAAAAAGAAAGAAAAATTTCTGGGGCTCAAACTATTCTCCCACCTCGGCCTCCTGAGTAGCTGAGACAACAGGCACACCACCATGCCCAGCTAATTTCTTTTTAAATTTTTTATAAAGATGAGGATCTCGCTATATTGCTCAGGCTGATCTCGAACTCCTGGTCTCAAGTGATTCTCCTGCCTCAGCCTCCCAGAGTGCTGGGATTACAGGTGTGAGCCACCACACCTGGCCCGTGCCCACATCTTCTTACCCAGCCACCCACTCAGATAAAGCACCTTTTCAAATTACAAAGTCCTTTTCATGGCTAGCATCTCATTTAACCACCACGGTCCCCCACAGTTACTGTGGCTCTGAGGGAGGCATGATCCTCATTTGGCAGACGAAGCTCCGATGGTTGGACTTCAGTCTCTCAACAAACACAAACAAAACCTGTCTCGTGCCAGGCACTGCTAACTGTCCTATCAGAAATGGCACCAGGTGCCCCAGGGCTAGGTCGAGAAGGCCAGTGGATGTTCAGTTCGGTTGTTAAATTAGGCAATTTATACTTTCGAGACTAGATTTCACTAGTCCAGCAGGGCCGATGGAACTTCTTTACCCTGAAAAATGAGATAATTATTTTCTAAAAGATGCTTCCTAGTTGAACTTTTGATTTTCTTCAAATTAAAAAGTCCCACTTAGATCTTAAAAGCCTTTCAAAACTAGTTTCAGAAGAGTGAATGAATGAATTTTTAGCTGGTATTCCAGAAATCCATGTAGAAAGTCAGAGAAACCTGACTGAGACAAACTTGTCCTGTCAGAAAGAGGAAATGTCATCACCTTTGTTTAGATGCCTCCTGGGTGCTTAGCCAGACAGTTGGGTGGACCTGGTCACATGTCGTGATCCCAGCCTGCCCAGTTTCCCCATGCCCTGAGCCTGCTGCTGCCCTTCCAGCCCCTGTCCTCCCTAGAGGGACTTTCCCTGCCCTCTTTCTGCACTGCTGGGGGACAGGTGAGGAGAGGCAACTGGTTACATCTGAGAGTCTCCTGGTAGCCCGGGCAAAGAGCGAAACAGGCTGGTTATGGGACACCCATTGCCTTGTGGAAAGACACAATCCAGTTTGTCAGGCAGAAGCACTTGTGTCCCAGAGGCCTGCATATGGGGAACCAGCAGGGAAGTAATGGTGACCTCAAAGACAGAGTCACTGCCAGTGCAGCAGGGCAGGCTGAGTGTCCTCCATGGGGACCACACTCCAGGAGACTGGCATGGCGGGTGCAAGGGAGGCATGTCCTGGCGAGAAGACAGCACAGAGTGTAGCTTGGAGAAACCTGGAGAATGGGTGGGTGGTCAGTTGGACCCTCTCAAATGGTCATTGCCTTCTTTTATTTTAAATTTTAGAATTGCTAATACATTTAGAACTGCTAATACATTTCCATGGCTCAGCATTCAAAGGTACAAAGAAGTAGACAGTGACAATGCTCCTTCAGTGCCCCAGAGGTGGGGGTGACTAGCCATTATTCATGCATTCTCCCCAAGGGATCGTATATGCATGTGTGTATGCCCATATATGCCAACAGGTGTCTGTATATATGCATGTGTGTAACTTACACAAATTGTGACACACTGTATATATGCACGTGTGCAACTGTTACACAAATTGTGACACACTTTTAATATGCATGTGTGTACCTGTTACACAAATTGTAACAACACACTGTATGTATGTGTGTGTAACTGTTACACAAATTGTAACACGCTGTATATATTCATGTGTGTGTAACTGTTACACAAATTGTAACACGCTGTATATATGCATGTGTGTGTAACTGTTACACAAATTGTGACACACTGTATATATGCACGTGTGTACCTGTTACACAAATTGTAACACACTGCAAACACATTCTACACATTTTCCCGCCCTATTGTGGAGATGACCCTCTGTGAATGTACTGACCATCTTTCCTTCTATGGTCCTCCACAGTGCAGATGTGCTATCATTTTTTAGCCAGTCCCCTCTTGAGAGACATTTGGGCAACTTACAGTGTTTTGCTGCAGTTAACAACCACCTTGTGCACAGGCCATTTCTACCCAGGTCTTCGACACACTCAGACCAGCTCACGCCTGCACCCACCAAGCGTCAGCGTCAGCGAGGGGGGTGTTGAGAAGGAGAGGAGCAGGCTGGCTGAGGTGTCATGACAGACTGGAAGGTGTCCATGCAGGACCAGCCAAGTGTGACAGCCTCTAGGACCTGCTTGTTCTGTGGCTGTGGCTCCCAAGGCCTGGACAACATGCATTGGAAGGCTGAGGCCCCAGCCACGGCCTGGTTCAAGGCTGACTCTGGGAGAGGGGCTTCGTGGGGCTCCTGAGCTCTGACACTGCAGTGGCTTCGCAGGTCCCCTCCCACCTGCTCCATCCGCACTCCCAGCGAGGCCGGGGAGGGGAGGGGAGCGAGTGCCGGGGCAGCAGGTCCCCTTCAGTCCAGGCTGCCTTGCCGCCAGAGGGCGGCAGGGCTCAGGCCCCACAGGACATGGGGGCCTGGGCAGGGGCCTGCACTCTGCTCAGGGGCGAAGTAGAGGTCCTGGTGCAGTCACCAGGGCCCGGAAGACTCAGACTTGAGAACTCGGAGTCAGAGGTGGGCGGGAAGAAGCCACTGGGAGCCGGGAAGAGGGTCATGTGTGAAGCCACGCCAGGTGGGGGATTTGAGCAGGCAGACGGGGGGTCCTTTCCAGGTTGATGTGGGAGCCAGTCCCAGCCCCGCTGGTGCAGCAAGTATTCCCTGTTGGGAAATGCCGTACCTAGCGAGGCCCCCACTGCGTGCCGGGCACAGGGTGGTAAAGGCCCCGGTGTCTGTGAGCGAGCACTGTGTCATGGCAAAGCACCGGAACATGCTGTTGGGGCTGCCTGCAGGGGCCTGAGGACAGCGCAGCTTCCCCCAGGATCCTGACAGTGAGAGGCGGAGCAGGAGCTGGAGACCGGGATGTCCCCTATTGAGGGAAGGAAGGGGAGGAGGGACCTGGAGTCGGGGGGCCGGGGCATGTGCACACACCCCTCGGGCTCCCTCCAGCACAGCCCTCTCTGCACGGGACGTCAGGCGGCGTCTGGCCGAGGCGCGGGGTGACTGGGACCTCAGCCCCAAGGGTCGGCTTGGGAGGAGAGAGCGGGGAGAGGCTGGCCTGCCTGCCCAGGGCAGCAGAGTGGGACCTAGCAAGGGTGAGGATCGCCCAGGAGTGACGGTGGCCGTCCCAGAGCCAGACCCCCAGGGAAGGCAGTGAGCAGAGGCCGGGCAGCGGGTCTGGGTTCCCAGAAGGCTGGATGAGCCGGAGGGCCGAGAGCAGGGCAGGGACCAAAGGGCTGTGTCATGGTCCACGGGGGTGACAATGAGGCCTTGAAGCGGGTCGTGGCCATGGGGCAGGGGAGGCACGGCTCCCAGGGCACCAAAGCAGAAAAGCAGAGAGAGCCTGGTGGCCAGTTGAGGAGGGAATAAGAAAGAAAGAGGACGCAGGGAGGCTGCAAGTGCTGACGCTCGGTGGTCCGCTGACCTCGGCACAGCCGTGGCCACTCCGTGCAGGAGCCCCCTGTGCCCCCCCAGGACTGCGGCTGGGTCTTGTGTGTGCGTTGTGTGCGCACACGCGTGTGCATGCATATGAACGCACACGCACATGTGTTTTCCCATAATCTGCCACCGGTAGGTTGATTAGACCCATCACTTGACCTTGCAAATGGCTCGAGTGGTTTGAAAAACACTGTTGAGCTTTTACGCAAACCAGGAGCTTTCACAGCATCTGCCTGAAGCAGCCCTGGGAGGGGGCACCGACCCCCTTTTGGAAAAGAAGAAACTGCCCACAGAAGCAAGGGGCAGCTGAAGCCCCAAAGCTAAACAACAAGTAACGAATCTGAGCCCAGATCTGAGGGCTCCAAGCTTTGGCAGCTGTCACAACCTCAGGGCCTCACGCGGACTCCTGGGATGCTGGTTTTATGGAATGGTGTTAGATCTTCCCAGAGTACGAAACAGAAGGGTTCCGTGGAGACAGCTTCCAGGAAAGGCTCCTCCATTGCAGGACTCCCGGCACCCTCGGCTCCCCGAGGGGGGACAGGCGGCTTCTGGACAGCCAGTCCCCCGCCCCCGCCAGCTCCACTGCCGTGAGGAGCAAAGCCAGGGCCGCTCACTTGTGGCTGTTGCTGTTCGCCAGGTAGTGGGTAAGCCGGGCTCCTGGGCAGCGGTGACAGACACATCCAGTCACCGTTCAGCACACAAGGGCCCCGTGCCCGGGCCGAGGCTCCAGGGACAGTTCTTGGTCAGGAATCGGCTCTTGCAAAGGAGCAGGAGCCCACTCGGAGCAGCAGGACCAGGGGGCGGCCGGGGAGGCCGTGCGCGTTAACTCAGCACCAGGGAGAACACGCATCTGCGTCTCCCCCGGCCTCGCCCTCCACGCGGCTTCCGGGGTCTCCTGCCCACACTCCCCCGGGGACCCCTCTGCTTCCTTCTCGGTCTCTCGGCTGAGACTCGGCGTTCGACACAGCTCAGCAGTCTGGTCTCTCCGTGTCCCCCTCCCACCTTCCCGGGAGCACCCAGGTGGGCGACTCCAGAGACAGGTGTCCGGGACTGTGGGCCGGGGAGACGGCGGGCAGGCGGGCAGGGGACAAGCCATGAGTTGTGGGTGGTGACGTTGCTCCCCCCTCGGCCAGTGTGGGAGCGGGGGGCTCCTCCCCCCACGCTCTGCTTTAATGGAGGGGGGGCCCAGCGTCAGCGCCCCTGTGGGTCCCCAGACATCGCTAACGTGCAGGCTGGACCCAGACTCTGGGCGGGAAGGACAGTTGGCGTGTCACCGCCAGGCGGCTGCGAGAGGCTTTGATGGGGAGCCGCTGTGGGAGGCTGTGGCCGCGGCTGCTGATCAGGCCCTTCTGAAACCTCCGCATGGCCAAAGTGTGTGGCCATCGAGAGCCACCAGCTGGGCCGGGTCTGGCTCGTAGTGGGGGCCAAACAGATCCCGGCTGAACTGATGAATGAGGAGTCACTCAGGTGGGGTAAAAGGTGTGGGGACTTTAGTTTTCACTGTCAGCACCACCTGTGTGCGGTTGAGCCAGGCAGACGCTACGGTCCCGCCTGTTTGCGAGTGAGGACCCGGGACTGGGACAGACAGGCTGCCCAGCGCCCCGCGGTCCCGGAGGTCCAGCCAGCCCCAGCCCGGCGAGAGCCGCTGCCTCTGTCCGGGGGGCGAACTGCCGCCCTGGTTTGCTCAGGTCTGTCTTGGGTTCAGCACTGACAGGGCCAGGCCCCCAGGACACCCCTTAGCCCCTGGCGAGCCCAGGGCGGCTGCAGAGGTGGAGGCCAGGGGAGGCTGAGCACCCCCACCGCACCCCAGCTTCCAGACGCCCAGGTCCCCTCAGCTGAGCTCAGTGGTGGGAGTTCGCTGTGATGCGGAACACAGGCTCCTCCTGAGACAAGAGGGGCACGAGGTCCAGCCCCAGACTGGCCTCGGCAGCCGGGTCAGCTCCAGGGAAGACGGCAGGAGAGGGGGGACTGGGGCCAGGCATGGGCTGGACCCTGGGAACCTCCAGCCCAGCCGAGGCCACTGCGAGGTTCCAGACATTTCCTCCACCCAAGGTAAGGAGCTGTGATTTCTGAATCCCTTCCTGTGAGCCTGGCACGTCACGGGTACAGTTTCTGGATCCATGCCCTCAGCATGCCGAGGCCCGAGGGAAGGTCTAGACCAGTGACTGGCCCTCAGCCTGGGCTGCCGTTGGAGTCACCTGAGCGTGCGCAGCCAGGTTGGAGACCCCCTGGTCCGGAGCTGCTGGGCGAGCCCCGTGATGCTCAGGCGGCCCAGGCTGTCCCTGCCCCCGGTGTGGCCTTGGAGTAACCCTGGGTCTGTCACAGTGATTCTGACGGTCGGTGTGTCTAGAGCCACCTTAGGACTCCAGATGGAGCCCAGGTCACCTTTTCCATCTCTCCGGGTGCGTCCCGGGCTCCGTGGACGCCCCAGGTGGAGTCCCGGGCCCGTCTCTGCAGCCCGGTGTGGCTGCCGACATCCACCAAGTGCTGCTCCTGCCACAAAGTCGGTGCAGCCCTGGCTGTTCCTGCACCTGTCGCATGTCCTGGGCGTCCCCGAATGACGCTCTGGTCTGTTCATACAACTGCAGTTCACTCGGGCTCCGAGTGCTTGGCTGCATGGGGAGGCTCCGGCCTGGGGAGGCTCCGGCATGGGGAGGCTCCGGCCTGGCTCTGAGTTGGCCGAGCAGCCCGGCGAGGTCTTTCCACGGAGCCCACAGCACGTTCCAGGTGCGGCAGTGGCCTGGGCCTCCCACCCAGACGAAGCCACATGGGGTGCTGGCTTTGTCCTCACAACCAGGCGACTGCCCTGGTGGGGCTGAGGCTGCCCTTGGGGCCGGGGGCTGAGCCCGGTTGAGCGGTGCCTCCAGGCTGTGACAAGGCTCCACACTGGTCATCCTCAAACGTTAGCGTGTAAGGAGCCACCTCGGCTGCTTGTGAAAGAAATTCCAGCTCTCCCAGGGCCCTGATTCAGCAGGCCTGGTGGGCCCTGGGGGTCCGCACTCCTAGCAAGCGCCCCAGGGCACTTGGAGGGGCCGGCTGGGGCACGGCAGCAGGAGAAACGCATTATTCTGCCTGGTTCCCTCCCAGGTGGCTCCTGCCCGGCAGAGCTGTGGTCCGAGCCTGGCCCCGGAGGGCAGGCGGCCGCCCAGCCGGACGCAGACAGTCGCCCACGGGCCTGTGTCTCCATCACGGTGGCTTGTCTTGAGCAAGGTTTGTCTTGCAACTCGGGAAGCCCAGGCTGGTTTAGCTTTCAGGGCTGACTAGGTCAGTCTTAGTCTGATCCAACACCAGATGAGGCTCTGAGACCGTGTCGAGACTCCAGGGCTGTGCAGGGTCACTCTTCTCCCCTGGAAGAAATTGACAGTAAGATTATTTATTTATTTATTTTTTTTTTTTTGAGACAGAGTGTCACTTTGTTGCCTGGGCTAGAGTGAGTGCCGTGGCATCAGCCTTGCTCACAGCAACCTCAAACTCCTGGGCTTAAGTGATCCTACTGCCTCAGCCTCCCAAGTACCTGGGACTACAGGCATGCGCCACCATGCCTGGCTAATTTTTTCCATATATATTTTAGTTGGCCAGATAATTTCTTTCTATTTTTTTAGTAGAGACGGGGTCTCACTCTTGCTCAGGCTGGTCTCAAACTCCTGACCTCGAGCCATCCACCCGCCTCGGCCTCCCAGAGTGCAAGGATTACAGGTGTGAGCCACCGCGCCCGGCCAACAGTAAGATTATTATATCTCATGAGCCTCCAGGAACACCCTGATGTCCCAGACACCTGCCTTGTGAGGTCCTCAGGCAGCTGCTGGCAGCACAACACTTGGTTCTCTGCGGCTGTCTCGGGGCTCCGTGAGCTGGGCTGGCCCCACCGCGGCTTGGGAACTGGGGCCTGGAACCAAAGGGCCAGTGGCTCCTCCGTCCCCACCTCCCTGAGCTCATGCCTAGTCGCAGACCACACCGAGCCAGCGTCCAGAGAGCCTGTCCCAACACACCCGAACCAGCCAGAAAGGAGAGTGTGCGTCAGGGCCAGAGGACGTGTGGTCAGGCTTCTGGGGCCGGAAGGACCCAACGTGGGGGCTGCGTGTGCAGCTGGTGCAGCCCTGGCCAGGGGACATCACCTGCCACATGGAAAGACGCTGGGCGAAGGGGAAGGGGAGACCTGGGAGGGCAGAGAGGAGAGAGGCGGGAACGGAGACAGAGGGAGAGCAGTAGCCGGTGCGGAGAACTCGAAGGGGAGAGAGAGAAATGCACAGAACAGAGAGGGGGAAGTGATGCCTTCCCGGGCTCACAGAGCCAAGGGGGGGCTCTCTCCAGAGCTTTGGGCCCCCCAAGCTGCCCCCGTGGAGGACTCAGTGACAGGGGCCTTGCCTGGGTCCTGGGATCCACCACTGACTGCACAGGCTCTGGCTCTGGCACCTCCAGGCCGGTCACTCTGCCTGGCGTCCTTCCTCCCTGCGAGCATCATCACAGCCCGGCCTAGGGTCCCGGGTGGTGGCCGATGGGGGAGGGGCGTTCCGAGTGTCCCCTGAGAGGGGCACACCTGACCCTTGGCAAACACTGGTGCAGCCACCAGCCCCCACAAGATGGGCCGTTCAGACCCTCAACAGCTTTGCACCTGTTTCTTGGATGTTGCCCCAATCTTTGCCCCTAATTTCTATCTGGATCAGGGCCTGGTAGATAACCCTGTTTTACCCCAAGCCCACGGCAGACCATACAGCCAGGAAATCGCCTGTTTTGCGTTAGGCTTAGCGGTGCTGTCCCGCCAAGCTTGCCAGGAGAGGTGTCACAGAGACAGGGATGACACTGACCGAACCGCAAACACGTGTTGAACGCCTGCTCACTGCCGGGCACCAGCGTGGTCTCGTTTGCCGCACGGGCACACGAGGAAGGGGCAGGAACACGCCCGCTGCGCACGGAGGTGCAGGGACTGCGAGCCGTGGAGCACCGTATGCAGGTCGGAGCTAGCAGGGAGCACCCCCAGGGAGCACCACAGTGGCGTTTCCCAGGTGACCGGCCACCTCCGCCTTCCACGTGTCGGCTTCGGAAACACGTGGGAACATGAACCACACTTATGAATGACCCTCCAATTATTAAGGCCATTTTTTTATCTCAAAAGGAAATAAACTTCCTCCAAATGGCTTCTCCTCCTCTTTTTAACCCCGAACAGAAATTAAGGCTAAACCACAGCGTCTGTCTCCCTGCCCTCACTCCGCTCCGTCCCGGCCAGGGCGGCTGCCCGTGGGGCCGGGCGGAGGGCGGGCTCTTTGCCGGGCGGGGCCCCATGGCCAGGTTACTCCAGCGCTGAGACCTATGTGTGTCTGCTGTCTCCACCGTCCCACTGGGTCAGCGGGACACTAATGCATCACAGATGGGTCTCTGGAAGTCAGGAAACAAAACCAGAACCGAAGCTGCCCTGGGCAGAATGTCGCCACCCGACGTTCCCCGGCAGGAGCAAGGTGCCTGGGTGCTGTTCCAGCTCTGAGCCACCTGCACCCAACACCGAGGGGGCCCCGGCTGCTCTCTCAGGGGACAGGTTGTTCATTGCTGCAACCGCAGGACCTGGAAGCACACTTAGCCCATTGTCAGGGGCAGGGTCAAACGCGCCCTGCAGTGGACTGGTCCCCGTCCCCAAAGCGGACGTTCTCCTGGCACTTTCCCTGCCTCCCTCCTGCCTGCCGGTTTAAAATTGGCTTTTTTGCAACTTGTCGGCAAACGGGTTTGTGTGTTTTGTTTGCTCCATATAATATCCTAAGCATAGGTTCTGTTACCTCGTACAAAAGCCTCTTTTAATCGGGGATTCGAAACTGCTAAACCCGATGATCGCAGAGAAAGAGCCGTGCTGGGCTGACGGAGCTGCCGGCGCGGCTGGGCTGTGGCAGGACACGCCCGCTAACTGGGGCTGTCTTCTCCCGGCGCAGCACTACTTCACCGTGAACTTCAGCCACGAGAACCAGAAGGCCCTGGAGCTGCGGACAGAGGACTCGAAGGACTGTGACGAGTGGGTGGCGGCCATCGCGCACGCCAGGTACGTGTCCCCACCCCACCCCGCGGTCCGGCCGGAGACCCCAGGGCCCTGCTCTGGCGCAAACCAGCCGCAGCACGAGGAGGGGTGGAAGGGGGTGAGCAAAAGCCACGGGGAGTACCTCCGTGGGGTCCACCAGGGTCCACCCCGCGGCCACGGGGAAGAGGGGGCCATGAGGGGGGCCGTGTGACTTGGTTCGAGTTGCTCGTGGCTGCCAAGGTCTGAGGCCTCAGGGTCTAACCCAGAGGCAGCCGCTCGTTCCTGCGAACACGGACTGGTCTCTCCCCTCCCCGGACCCCCTTCTTGTCCTGAGGCGGAACCCGCTACACCTGCCTCAGCTTTGACTCGGATTCCGGATTCCGGCCTGTTCCGCCCCATTCCCAGAAGTGTCTGGCAGGAGACTCGCGGAGGACGGCGGCCGCAGAGGGAAGGGGCTCCCGGCGGGACAGGCGCTTTGCGCCTGGGGAGAGATGGGCTTGCGGGTGGGTGTGGCCCTGGCAGAGCCGGGCGGTGGCAGCTGGTGTGTCCACGTCTCCCTCCTGCGCAGTGTCAGCGCCCAAGGGCGTCCCCAGAGCCTGACAAAAGCACAGCTGGGCCAGCGACTTGGTGGAGAGTGTGCGGGGTGGAGGGAGGGCATGCGGGGGTTGGGTTCAGGTGTGGAGGACGGGGAGGGAGGGACAGAGGGAGACGGAGGACAGACGGCGAGTGCTGGGTATGTGTGGATGACGGATGTGCAGACGGACAGACGGCCCCGGGGCCTGTCCTCGAGGCTGCCTCAGGCTACGGCAGGAGCCCTCACCCCGAGATCAGGCCCTCTCCATCTCTGTCCTCGAGGAGGGCCCCACCTGGCTGCAGAGCCCGGCTGTCACCTATGAACGAATGACGTCAGGCCCTGTGCACGGTGGACACAACGCGGGCACCCCCGGGGTCACGGCGTGCTCAGCAAGACGGCAGACAGTGCCCCGAACACACCTGGTCTCAGAAGCTGAGCAGGGTCGGCCGGGCCGGTGCTCGGACGGGGACAGCTACGCGCAGCTCCGGGGCTCAAACGCTGTGCTGGTGAAGCTCGTGAGAGAGATGCCGCTTCCGCCCGCAGGGACACGGGGTGGGGGACCTGCAGAAGCCAGAAATGGGGCAACACTTGGCCTGAGTGGGAGGATTGGGGGGCAGATTTAACGGGTGTAGATATGAGCATTTCAACACCATTCTGCCAAAAAATAGCCCTTAGATAAAGGCACTAATGCAGGAAAGAGAATTCCAGGAATAATAAGGAGACAGTTTGGGTGTCAGAAGGAAGCTGGGGCTGGACGGTGGGCGGATCCAGCCACAACCCGTCTCGAACCCCCACTGAGGTGCTGGACCTTCCGTCCGGGACGCCGGGCCATCAGGGGTGACCCCACGGCAGCAGCAGGTCAGAGTCACGATCTGAGTGGGAAATCGCGGAGGCTGGACCCGAGGGAGGAAGAACCCGCATTCAAGGAGAGCAGGTGGACAAAGTCTCCCCAGCACCAAAGTAGAGCCGAGGACAGGGCTGTTCTTAGGACCAAATGAAGTTATTTATGTGAAGGGGCTTTCTGAGCACTGACGTGTTATAGAATCCTAACGTGTTATACGTTCTGGTAACCAGGACTACACTGATTTAGAAAATCAGCTAATACAAAAGTGTACCAGAAACAATGAGATACCAACACCTGCACAGTAGAACGGCTAAAATGATACGGACTGTCACCGCTGGAGAAGGATGGAACCGTTCAAACTCCCGTGCAGCGCTGGTCGGATAAAAGTGTACAGAACCGCTTCGGAAAAGTGTCAGGCAGTCGCTTTAGAAGCTAAACATACATCTGCTCCGTGACCCAGCGATTCCACCTCTCGGTGTTGATCCAAGAAAAATGGGAAATGTCCACAGAAAGTCTCGAATGCAGAAACCTCCAGCAGCTTCACCCGCAGCAGTCCAACACCGGCCAGGGTGTCCGTGCACGGGCAGACGCCAGCACCGGCTCGAGGCCTCCGTGGGACCAGCCGCAGACCCTGCAGCCGGGTGGGCGGCTGTCACGCCAGCTTCCTGCGTGAAGGGCCAGATGCCCAGCAGAACCTGCCGTCTGGATCCGGTTACAGGAAAACCGGCTGGTGGGGATGGAGTCGCAGCCGTAGCTGCTCTGGGGTGAGCGCTGGCGGGGAGGGGCCAAGGGAACATCCTGGGTGACAGGAATGTTCTTTATCCTAATCAGGGGTGTGTGTTTGTCAAAACTGGTCAAACTGCACTGAGACCTATGCCTTCCATATGTGCATTAAACCTCAGATTTAAAAATGAATGTATGTGTATTTATTTAGAGGGAATGTTTTTATTTTATATTGCTGCTTAATAAGAAACTTACCACCAACCTAGCAGCTTGAAACGACCCCACTTGTTACCTCCCAGTTCTTGGGTCAGACGTCCGGGCTGGGCGGGGGTCTCTCTCTGCCCGGGGCGTCAGCGGTGCTCTTGCCTGGAGCTCTGGGCAGGAGCGTCCCACCCAGCTTGTGCCCCTGGCCGCGGGGCCGACGCCCGGGGCGGCTCTCGGCTCCTGGAGGCGGCTCCCTCCTGGCCTTGTGGCCCTGCCAGCCTCGGATGTCCCACTGCCCGGCCACGCCCAGCCGGGAAGACCCTCCACGGCAAAAGGCTCACGAGATGAGGTCACGGCCACACCCACCCGGACGAGCTCCCGTCTTACGGTCCACTGAGTCCTGTGGGTACAAGCCGGCCACGGCGTGAAACAGGGCAGCCTGGCGGGCAGGCGGGGGTCCTGGGGCCACCTTCGAGTCCCGTCTGCCACGGAGAGGACCATCGTTCTCCAAGCGATTCACTCCATTGAGGGCCGGCTACGAGGAGCCAACAAAATAATAACCCAGTTGACATCGATACCCACTCCCGAGCCTGTCTGGGCCTCCAGCCACCGGGCAGAGTGTTCCGCACCGAGGGTGCCCAGCGGCCGCACAGCCCCCTGCGTGTCCCCGACCCTCTCGCACAGCGTGCCAGCCGGGGAGCGGGTCCCTTCCACCCACTTGACAGACCTGGACGCAGAGACCCTGTGTCACACGGGGTGTGGGAGCCCAGACCCCGGCTCCAGCCCAGGAAGGCCCAGGCAGCCCGGATTCCACACACGCGGAAGCTGCCCTCCCCAGACAAGGAGCAGCTGGGGACCGACGCCAGCCCCCTGGGACCCAAACTTCTCCACGCCCCTCCTGGAACCCAGAGGGACGCAGCCATGGGACAGCAGGGGCGTCGGCTGTGTCCGCCTTTGTCAGGCCCTGGGGCTGGGCCAACCTGCTGGCCTCAGAGGACTGTCCCCCCTTCAGCCTAGGAGGGGCACAGGGACAATCACTGCGGAGGGATCAGGTCACCTTCCTCAGAACAGTCAACAGCGGCCACCGGGGTGAGCTGGCTCTTGTCAGGCTGGGGCTCCAGTGACCCCCCCAGAGTGCTGGGACACACGCTTGAGCCTCCACTCCGGCCCAGGGCAGTGTTTGTCTGCGTGTGTGTAACATGCGTCCCGTGTGCACAAGTGAGCGCTGTAGCGTGTTACTATCACACAGACACGCGCTCTCACACCGTGTGCATGTTGTTCTAGGATGACGGGATGCCTCTGTGGGGTGTTTGCGTGCACGTGTGTGTGTGCGCATGTGCGTGTATGTACGTGTGTGTGCGTGTACACAATGCAACACCGAGCATGTTTGTAGTGTACCTTTCAGGGAGAAGAACTTTGTGCCAATCTGGCGACTAAGTGATCAGAGTGTAGCGAGGCTGTCACGGCTGGAGCCGATTCTAGCTCCAGTTTGACACTGACTGTCATTTGGGGCAAGTCACTTCCCCTCTCTGAGCCTCAGTTTCCTCGTTTATAAAATGAGACCATCGGCCTTTCAGGATCCCTGAACTCCCTCCTAGCTCTGAGAGGCTGTGCCCACACGGGGTGCTCAGCCGGCCTCTGCAGGGTGTGCTGGGAGGGAGGGGGGAGGGGGAGGGAGGGAGGGGGGAGGGGGCGGGAGGAGGGAGGAGAGAGGGGGAGGGAGGGAGGAGGGAGGGGGCGGGAGGAGGGAGGAGGGAGGAGGGACAGGAGGACGGAGGAGGGGCGGCAGACCCTGCACCAGGCCCAAGAGGTGGAGCCGCCTTCACACCCCTGCAGGGGGGCTGTGTGGAGGGAAAACCGGGCTTCCAGCTCCCGGGTGAATTTCCTTTGCAAGTCCAGGCAATAGTCCCTTGGGAACGTGGGAAAACTTTGAAACTCGATATTCATCGTGGAGAGAGAAGCACAAATCCCCACTGTAATCAGTGGTGACTGCAAACCAACGAACTCTCCCCTCTGGCCTGTTGTCCGTCTTTGAGGGCAGGAGCAGGGACACAGACACGTTCCTGGGCCGGCTCCCACTCAGGGAGCTTGCCGCCCCTGCCCAGACGGCCCCCACACCCTCCGATGCCACCAGGGGCAGGACTCGCCTCGGTTTCCTCCCCCGACCCCACCGTGGCAGGGCCCCTTCCGTACTGCAAAGTCCTTCCCACCAGTGGGCTCCCGGGTCCTCCCCTCCAGCCGGGGTTTGCCCCTGAGCCGGTGCCAAGTCAGCCTCCCTACCCCGCACCCCCCCCCCCCGGCTTGCCATGTCCAAGGCAGCTGAGAAGGGTCCTCTCAACTTGCCAGTTTGCCAAAGAGAGTAGGTGACCCCAGAGAGGGAACCGGTTCCTGTGGGTGCTGGGGGCAAACCCCAGACTGCCAAGGGGAAGAGAGAAAATGGGACAATGAGGGTTCCCACTCAGTGTCAAGGGACCTCCTCCTCCAAGAAGTCTTCCTTGATTACAAGTTCCCGCTGCCGGCCCCTCTTACAGCACTAACAGCCCACGACACGTCACTGGGCAGTCAGATGTGCTGTGCAGGCTCTTCCGCTGTCCCCAGCAAGACCCACATGCCTGACCCTCCTCCGTGTGTCTTGAAGGGCCTGACATGTCCCTCTGCCCAGCCACCTATCCATGCAGCAGACGCCCCCTGAGCACCTTCCGGTGCCAAACCCTGCGCCAGGCCCCAGGGACGTGGGCACAGGCAGCACAGGCGCGGCCCTGCCCTCCAACAGGGTGGGTGCCGCTGTGGTCCTGGCAGCCTGGGGGCTGCAGAAACACCCCACACAGTCTGGGGGCGACCAGGGACGGCTTCTTGGAGGTGGCATTTCAACTGGGAATGAGAACCAGCCTGGGAAGGAGGACGGAGCTGGCCCAGGGAGGAAAGAGGAGGGAGGCAGGTTCCAGGCAGAACATCTCACTGTGCGAAGCCCCAGACGGGTGCATGTGCAAGAGCGTGCGCGCACGCCGGACCCGCGGGAGGACCCAGAGGCCGGGCCGTGGGGAGGCCGGGACGGGGCTGGACGAGCAGCCGCAACCACAGCCGTCAGGTCGAGGCTCCGACTGCACGTGGGGGAGCTGGGACCTCTGCTCGTGCCGGGAGGCGGGTGAGCCGGGTGGATCCCCGGGGACACGGAGGCGCCTCTGACCTGCCGTGTCCGTCTGTGCACAGCTACAGGGCCCTGGCCACGGAGCACGAGGCGCTGATGCAGAAGCACCTGCACCTGCTGCAGATCGTGGAGACAGAGAAGACCGTGGCCAGGCAGCTGCGGCGGCAGATCGAGGACGGGGAGGTCGAGATCGAGCGGCTGAAGGCAGAGGTGACTGGGGCCGGGGCGGGGTGGCTGCAGGGTTGGGGCTCACACGGCTGGCGGGGCCCAGCTCCCGGCCACGGCACTGCCAGCTCCACACCTAGGACGTGCCGACGCTGGCAGACGGCAAGGTCCTGTGGTCAGACCAGGTTCAAGTCCCTCCTCGGCCACTTACCAGCTGCAGCCTGGCATGAGTCCCTCTGTCTGTCCGGGCCTCGGTCCCTGCAGTGCAAAGCGGGCTTTCTGTGCACACCCACGCGGCTGCGAGGACTGAGCGAGGTGACTTATGGCGAGTGCCCAGTTACTGTGCCGGCACCACCCTGACCAAGCGTCCCGGCACGATCAGCCTAGGCTCTGGGGGACATCAGAGTGAGGGCGTCAGCCCAGCTCCAGGGTGGCCCTGCCCTCGGCCCGTCACCCCATCATGGTGAGAGCTCCGGCAGGGGCTCCCTGCGCAGTCCGGGGCCGTGCCGTGGCTGGGCCGGGCCTCCTGCGGCCTGGCAGCTGGGGGTGGTCCTGAAGCGGCAGCATCGGTTGTGCTGAAAGCAGCATCTCAGGAAATGCAGAATCTCGGCTCCTCTCCGACCCCTGAATCAGAATCTGCGTTTCAACCACACCCCAGGTGATCCCAGTCACATCCCGGCTTGGGAAGCGCCGGCTCTCAGTCCCGTACGCCCCTCGCCAGCTGTGCCCCAGAATGATCCGGTGTCTCTCCCACTCACCCCCGGTGCTCAGACCCATCTGGCCCCATCATACGAGGGCTGTGGATGCCGAGCTGAGGACGGGAAAGTGAAACAGTCCTGGAATTTGTCGGTTCATAAGTTGCAGGGCCTGGTGCAAGATGAAATGCAAGGCCCAGCCCAGGGCAGTCAGCCTCCCCCTCCCGCAGCCCACGCCCCACCTGTGGCCCCTGGGAAGCACCCAGCCCCAGCCTCCGGCCTCCCTGACCCTCCTGCCCGTGCGCACTGGTACCTGCATCGGCTCCTGCCAGGCCACCCACCTGTGCGCGCAGTGCCTGCCCGGGGCAGGGGTGGCTGTCACCCTGCCCCACCCTGAGGCACCGTGGGGCGCACTTGACCCCCCCCCGCACCTGCACCGAGGCACCTGCTGAGGGCAGGGGGCAGGGGGGCGTGGACTGTGGGCCCCCCGGGCGGATTCAACCCAGGAGCTCCCCAGACAGAGGGGAGCAGAGGTGTTGGGGCCTGGGGTACCAGGCTGTGTGCAGCCGGCAGCCAGGAGCCTGTCGGGGAGCTGGGCAGGCAGGAAGGGGGACACACGTGAGCTTAGGCCCCAGCCCCTGGGGTGCTCCTCGGCCCCATCAGACCCCCCTTAGAAAACACAAGTCAAAGAGGAGACGATTAAGAAGTTCAGCCTCAGAGCCCGAGACCCCAGGTGCGGGGCCTTGTGCGCGGGGGACCCCACAACACAGCCATGAAGCCAGCTCTGCTGGAAGGTTCAGGGATCTAAAGCCACAAGTCCCCTTGTCCCACGGCAGCAAAGCTCTGAACTAACAGTAACAACGGAAATTCCAGATTCCACCACCTGCCCGAGCCCACGGCAGCCGCCTTCAGACGTGCTCCTTCCTCCGTCCCCACCACACTGCTAGGACCGACCCCGTTTCACACACCACCAGGCTCAGAGAGCCCAAGTCACCTGCCTGAGCTCACACAGCGGGAAGGGTCTTCCTGTCTCCCTGCCAGTCTGCCCTCGACTGGCAGCCTCTCCCCACAGGGCTCTTGGAGCCCAGGTGGGCTGGTCACTCTGCAGCCCACCTGGTTCATTCTGGGACCAGTCCACTCTGGGGACAACCCTTGGGGTCTGTCCTAGCCCAGCACAGATCCCTGAATCCAAACCGAGCCCCCAGAAGGGGCCAGGGAAGGAATCTGGCCCCAGGACGAGACATGAGCTTCGTGCTCGAGGGTGTCCGGTGTCTCCATCCACTCACTCGCTCACGAGGACTCGAGGCCACCACCCACTGGCCTCTCCCTCCTCCCAGTCATGGCAGGGACAGACCAGTGCTCCAGGGCTGGGCACCGCGCCGCCTCCCAGCCCGCACACGCCGGCATCTCTGTCTGGAAGGCCCTTCCCGTGCCCATGCCCCCACCTGGTTCATCTACGCTCAAATCCTCGCCCTCGGAGACTCCTGGCACAGAGCGTGCTCCCTGCCGTGTGCTCCTGTGGCGCGTCCGTGCTCAGCCTGCCATGCGGGAGCCGGCTGTGTCCCTCACGACTCCGTCCCTGCTGCCTGGCACGGAGCCGGTGCACAGCGGGGCTCGACGGGCGGATGGGGCCAGGCTGGGGGGGGGTGCGAGGATGGGCGTTTCTGCCTTTCGGGTCTGGCCGTGGCAGGACATGGTCATGTCAGAGATTGTGCCGTGTACCCGGGTCGGGAGGTGAGTCAGGCTGTAGCCGGGAGGTCGGGGTTCGGGTCGCACATGGCCTTGGCAGGTTTCGGGGATCCGAAGGCCACAGCACAGGTGCAGGTGCAAAGGGCAGGGCCCTCCGGTGCTGGGGCAGGTCGCGAGTGAGCGTGTGTGTGCGTGTGTGTGTCTGTGTGTGTGTGCATGTCTGTGTACGTGTGTCTGTGTGTGCATGTGTATGCACATGCATGCATGTGTGCATGTCTGTGTGTGTGCATGTCTGTGTACGTGTGCCTGTGTGTTCATGTGTGTATGCACATGTGTCTGTGTGTGCATGTGTGTGCACATGCATGCATGTATGTGTGCATGCATGTATGTGTGCATGTCTGTGTGTGTGCATGTCTGTGTGCATGTCTGTGTACGTGTGCCTGTGTGTTCATGTGTGTGCACGTGCATGCATGTGTGCGTGTCTATATGTGCCTGTGCATGTGTGTCTGTGTGTGCATGTGTGTGCACGTGCATGTGTGTGCGTGTCTATATGTGCCTGTGCATGTGTGTGTACATGTGCCTGTGTTCATGTGTGTATGCACATGTGTCTGTGTGTGCGTGTGTGTGCCTATGTGTATGTGTGTCTGTGTGTGTGCACGTGTGTGTTTGTGTGTGTGCATGTCTGTGTATGTGTGCCTGTGTGTTCATGTGTGTATGCACATGTCTCTGTGTGTGTGTGCATGTGTGTCTGTGTGTGTGCATGTCTATGTGTGTGTCTGTGCACGTGCATGTTTGTGTGTGTGCATGTCTATGTGTGCCTGTGTGTTCATGTGTGTATGCATGTCTGTGTGTGCATGTGTGTCTCTTTGTGTCTCTGTGTATGCATGTGTGTGCACGTGTGTGTGTGCGTGTCTTTGTGTGTGTGTCTGTGTGTGTGTGCACATGCATGTGTGTGTGTGTGTCTTAGCCCTTTAGAGTGTACGTTAAAGAGTCAGGCATCATTTCAACGTGCAGATGTTCTCAGAGCATCAAAAGGCAGAAGAGAAAAGCCCATCTCTACGCTGACTATTTCCCAGTTGGGTATTTTCAGCCGCTCCTGAATCACAGCTGGGGTAATTTTAGCAACCGGGGAGTGGAGACCAGGTAACTGTTCCGCTGGGCGAAGCCATTCATTCCGCCGTCAGCAAGTGGCCTTGGGGGCCGGAGCCGCACTCTGGAGAGAGCGGTGCCTGGCTTGGCGGCTGTGTGTAGCATCCCCTGAGCTCCTATCTGCAGCTCGCGGGCTTGGTGACTGCGGTGCTTTCCTTTGGTGACTGTCTTTGTTGCTGCTGTTGCTCCGAGTTTGCTTTAATTCACTTAATTGTGTAGCCGACAAGTGCATGTTGGGTCCCGGCCCTGTGCTGTGGCTGGGAGCACGTCCCCGAATGCCCCTGCGGCCGTCCCGTCTCCCACAGAGCTCCCGGCAGAGGTGAGAGGGTCCGTGGGCAGGTGCAGCATCTTAGCGGGAAAGTCCCTGGTGCCTGGGAGCCCCGACGCAGGACGCGGTGGAAGGACGTGGGGAATCGGGGGGTGGGGGGGCCCAGCCCAGGACACCCCACCCGCCCGTCCGCCTGCGGAGCCCGGGGGGGCGGTCCCTGGCCGCGGTGCAGGGCCAAGTGCACCTTCTTCCAGGCACCCCCCTTGGTTTTGCTCTGGAAGCTACGAGCACCCCTCTGATCCCCGAATTAGGCAAATGGGGGGTTTCAGAGCAGGGCGAATGTGCGTTCCGAGGGCTGCCCCGTTTTCCAGGCCAGCAGCTTCCGGGCCGTGCTCCAGAGGGGCTCTCATCGTCAGAAGGGCTCTGGGCCCGGCCAGGTGGGGAGAGCCGAGCCCGCAGGGCCGCCCGGCCACCTGCCCTTTCCGACTTGTGCCAAGCACAGCTTCGTTTGGAAACATAAAGAGGCTACGCAGGTGCCATTGGCAGATGGACGGATAAACAAACGTGATCTGCACAGAGCGGAACATCACTCAGCCTTCACGGGGGAGGGAGTCCCGACACGTCGCAGCACGAAGGATCTCGAAGACCCTGTGCTGAGTGACGCAGCCGGTCGCGGAAGGACACCACTGCGCTATTCTGCTCAGACGGGTCCCTGCGGGCCCAGGTCAGACAGAGGGAAGCGGATGTGGTTTCGGGCCGGGTCCCCGCTCGGGGGCTGCCAGCGTCTGTTCTGAAGGATGGAAAGTTCTGGAGACCGACGGGCGGCGGTGCTCGCTGCACAATGAGGATGCACTTAACGCCGCCGAACTGCGCACTTAAAATCGTGAAAATGTCACTTACCTTTTACCACAATAACGTTTAAAAATAAAGGCGCTGACGGTTTGGAGTGAGGAGGAGACAGACCGGGCCAAAGCTCTCCGATGGCAAGTGAGGCGGCCGCAGACCACGCGGGGAAGGGCCTCGTCCACGGCCACCGAGGGCGGCAGCCCGGCTCCGGCGCAGCCCCTGCCGTCCCCAGCTGTCTGGGGCCCGTCCGGCTCGTGACCAGGATGCACAGAGTGGGACGCGGACTGCCGGCCGCCAGCGGGGCTCGGGGGCTCCGCCGGCGGGGGCTCGGGGGCTCCGCCGGCGGGGGGTGGGGGATGTCAGGGTCTCCGCCGGCGGGGGGATGGGTCAGGGGTCTCCGCCGGCGGGGCCCCTCTCGGCAGCCGACTGCATCTCTGTTGCAGATTGCATCCCTGCTCAAGGACAACGAGCGCATCCAGTCCACCCAGACTGTCACCCCCAACGACGAAGACAGTGACATCAAGAAAATTAAGAAGGTCTGTACCTTCCCTCTGGGGCCCTTCCGAGCTCTGTGTCTCTCAGAGCCAGCTGGGGCCGGCAGCGCCTCCCCGCTGCCCCCAGGGACGCCCCCACCCACCAGCCCAGCCCCAGGGACAGAGCCAACAGCCGTGAGCGGCCCCTCGTCCGGCCCTTTCTCCCGATATCCCCGTGGCCAGGGTGGGTCAGCCCCGTTTTGCAGTAGAGAAAACTGAGGTTCCCCTAGAGGAAGGAGTGGGAAGGGCTGGGACCCTCCACTGAGAGCTTTCCCTGCCAGGCTCCTCACCAGGACCCCTCAGCCACCTCTCCATCGTCACTCCCCGCGTGCCCCTGCTGTCACCCACACCCCACCTCCCGCAACTGCCCGAGTCCCCGCAGGCCTTCACCAGACCCCACAGCCAGCCCCACTGCTTTACGCTGTCAGTGCAGAAGGCACCAGGGATCCGCCTGTGGCCGGGTGGTGACGTGCGGTGGCCCCCCGGTGGTGGCGTGGCAGAGGGGAGGAGTACGGCCATGTTTGCACTTGGCAGACTCAGGGCGGGAGCCTGACTCACCCTAAGGAAGGCGGGCGAAACCAGAGACCCTGTTTGCTGAGAGCACAAAGGGACCCAGCACCCTCCGCAGGGGAAACCGCAAACTGGCCCCAGCCCCGCCCCACCCCCATGTGTGGCAGGTTTGCAGCCCCCACGGGGTTTTGCATTTTTTCCTTTCAGTTTGGTGCCAGTGCCTTAAAAGCTAAACACATCACACAAAAATCTGGACTTTTAGCTTCTCAAAACTAGAAATAGCTGACCCTTATTAACCACTTTCTATGTGCCAGGCACTATTTAGGAGCTTTATGCAGATGAATTCAAGCCTCCCTAAATCCCTCTGAGCTTTATTGTTGTTTCCACTTCATACATGCGGAAGCTGAGGCACAGAGAGGCAAAGTAACTTTGCCGAGGTTGCACAGCGAAGTGTTTGCAGAGTGACTTCCAAAACTGGCCACCCAGGTCTGGAGCCCGTGTCCTCGGTCACAGGAGAAAGAGAAGGCCCAGCAGCCCCGGCAACTCCCACACACGCCGGCAGCCGCCCCCGGCAGGAGGTGCAGCCCCACCACACCCCCCCCACCAGCTTCTCGCACCTCTCGGACCTGCCAGGGCCCCACAGGCACTGAGAATTGTCACCCAGGTCTGAGCCAGGCCCCATGGCAGGGACGCTCGGCCTGCCCACTGGGCTCCCCAGCCCACCCCTCCCTTTGGAGCAGCCACCCGGGTGGGTCACAGTGTCAAAGGCCGGAGTCGCCCTCCCACCGCTCTGTCCGCCCTCCTGTAGCCGCAGAGAAAGCTCCTCCGTTGTCGCGACGGCTGCCGGGCCTGGGCGGGCTGTGCTCGCCGCGCACCTGGCCGGCAGCCCCTGGGGGTCCAGTGCCCCCTGCAGGGGAGAACACTTCGGGGTGCACCTCCGCTCGGTCCCCAGTAGCCCCCAACTCCCTCGCCCGCTGCCCTGCGTGCCTGCCTGCTCCGCTGCGGGAAGGGCGGGAGGCCGGGTGGCCCCTCGGAGGCCGTGCAGCTCTGACCCACCTGTGCACGTGTGAGCCGGGCCTGTGCCGGGCCCTGCGCAGCGCGAGGCCCCTCCGAGCAGCCGACTCCGGGGAAACCGAGTCAAGTCTCCGTTCGCTTCCGTCCGCAGCCGGGAGGCCGGGCGGGGAGGCCGCAGGCGGGCGCCGGGACCCAGGGCCCGTGGTGAGGCCCAAGCATGGGATTAACTCATTTGCCGTGTTCTGTGCAATCTGATAATCGCCCTCCACCCAGACGGGCTTTAACTGAAACTTCCGGGCCTTCGGGCGCCGATAGACGGGGCAGGGCGTGAGCCGGGCCCAGCGCAGCCAGGCCGCCCCCGCGGACACCCGGGGCCACACGTGTCCTCCGTCCGCGCGCGCGTCCCCCGCAACCCGGGTCTTGTTAAGCCGCGGGGGTCTGGGCCGGGCTCGAGAACCCGCATTTCTCTCACGCTCTGCGGAGACGCGGGGTCTGGGCCTCATCCCGGCCCAGCCGTGACCCCCTCGGCCCCGCTTCACAGACGGGAAACCGGCTCCGAGGGACCAGCCGGCGTGCGGGTGTCACCCGTGTCACGCAGGCAGCAGGGCCAGGCCCGGGCGCGTCCGAGCCCCGTCCCCGTGTGCCTGGCACGGGGGTGACGAGGCCGCGTCCCCGCCCTCGGGGCACCCACCGCCGGGCAGGACCAGGCGGCAGAGCCGGTCTAACGCAGCCCCGCCGGCCCCCCAGGTGCAGAGCTTCCTGCGGGGCTGGCTGTGCCGGCGGAAGTGGAAAACCATCATCCAGGACTACATCCGGTCGCCGCACGCCGACAGCATGCGCAAGCGAAACCAGGTGGTGTTCAGCATGCTGGAGGCCGAGGCCGAGTACGTGCAGCAGCTGCACATCCTGGTCAACAACTTCCTGCGCCCGCTGCGCATGGCCGCCAGCTCCAAGAAGCCGCCCATCACGCACGACGACGTCAGCAGCATCTTCCTGAACAGGTGAGCGCGGGGCGGGGGGCTGTCGCGCACCGGGGGACTGTCGCGCACCGGGGGACTGTCGCGCACCAGGGGGGCTGTCGCGCACCGGGGGACTGTCGCGCACCGGGGGACTTTCGCGCACCGGCCTCGGGCGCCGCGCCGAACGCCCCGTGGGCCCTTGTCCGCTTCCCCCAGGTGCAGAGGGGGAAACTGAGGCCCAGGGAGGAAGGGAGCTGTCCACGGTCGCGTGGCTAAAAGCCACCTGGGGCTTGGGGCAGGGGCGGAGGGAGGCGCGCGTGGCGCAGTCTGAACCGTGGTTCCCAGCGGGGCAGCTCTGTCCCCGGGGACACGGAACCAGGTTTGGAGACACGGTTGCTGTCACCACCTGGGGGAGGCAGCGACGCAGCCCCGGCTGCAAAGAATTAGCCCAGCCAGAGCGCCGATTTAGGTGTGGAAGGGCCGTACATCAAGCCACAAAAGCTAAACAAGGTACGTCCCGTCCCTCCCTGGTGCCTCCGTGAGGCCTGCGGGCGCCTCGCGGTCGAGACTCAGAATTCGCAGCTCCTCGGCCCCCCGCAAAGCCCCGCTGTCCCCGGCGGCGACTCTGACGCTGCCCCTCTGCCGCCAACCGCCTTTTAAAAGGCTTTTCTTAGGAAATGGTTTGAGCTTTCTTGTGGCGATAAAACTGGGTAAACTGGACAAGAACAACAGGAGTGGAGACGCAGGCAGAGCGCGGGTTACGGGTGAGTCTCGTGTAGGGATTCAGGTGGGTCTCGTGCGCCGGGACGTGGCCCAGCCGGCCGTGTCACCGTCCCCACAGGCCCTTCGTTCAGGGCTGCGTGAGACGCCAGGACCCAGGGCCCCTCCGGTCCCTGCGGGGGACCCTCCCAGCGTCGGGGCCTGGGCACATGCCGGGGAGGCGGATGAAGTCACAGGTCAGACGTGGGCCTGAGAGATTGAGCCACAGAGCTGACAGTCGTCGGGTGGGACCGGCTGACACCCTGATGTGGGTGACAGGGCGGAGTGGGGCGGAGGAGGAAACAGTCTTGGCCTCCTGAGACCTTGTAGAAACTGAGTCACTGGGCCCCACAGGGCTGCTCTTGAATATACATGTTGAACACAGTTTTTAAACATTAAATAAACGCTTCTATGCTTTTACTAAAACAAAGAAAGTATTATTTTCTTGTGTGAAATCAGGTAACGTTTAACCCAGAAATTCCAACTGGGTTTTGTAGATTCAGTGACCTGAAATTTGGCTGAAAAGTATGAAGAACATGTTCCTTCCTGAGTAGCCCTGACTGGCTCCGCCGGTTGACAAATTCTGGGGCCTGAGCCCGTCTGCGGGTCCGGGAGGAGCCCGGGGCTGCGTTGTCGCATTTCCAGCGAGTCTGCAGGTGTCATGGTGGCTGCTGGTCCCAGACATCCCCGCAATGGGACACTTTAGACAGACAGAGCCCCCGGGGGCTCTGCCGTGCCCCCCAATGGTGTTGTTAGAATTCTACATTGTGTTTTTCTTGCATTTCAGGCCTCAACTGCAAACTTTTGGTAACTGTTCACTACCGTCACTAAGACAAAAAGGTTGCACTAGGTTTGCAGTCCCACCAGCAGTATATGAATGTTCCTGTCTCTCTGCATCCACGCCAACATTTGTTGTTATGGGACTTTTTGATAAAGGCCATTTTCACTGGAATTAAGTGATATCTCATTGTGGTTTTGATTTGCATTTCCCTGATGATTAAAGATGTTGAGCATTTTTTCATGTTTGTTGGCCATTCTTCTGTCTTCTTTTGAAAAATTTCTGTTGATGTCCTTTGCCCATTTTTTGATAGGGTTGTTTGATTTTTTTCTTGCTGATTTCCCTGAGTTCTAAATAGATTCTAGTTATCAGTCCTTTATCGGATGTGTAATATGCAAAGATTTTTTTGCATACTGCACATCCGATAAAGTTTCAGTCTTCTACATGTGGTATCCAGTTTTCCCAGCACCATTTATTGAATAAGGATTCTTTTCCGCAGTGTATGTTTTTGCCTGCTTTGTCAAAGATTAGATGGCTATGTGAGGATGGTTTTATATCTGGATTCTCAGTTTTGTTCCACTGGTCTGTGTCCCTGTTCTTGTGCCAATACCAAGCTGTTTTAATAACCACAGCCTTGTAGTATACTTTGAAGTCTGGTAAATTTATACCTCCAATTTTGTTCTTATTGCTTAAAATTGCTTTTGCTAAATGGGGTCTTCTCTGGTTCCATACAAAGCATAAAATTATTTTTTCTATATCTGTGAAAAATGATGTTGGTAATTTAATAGGGATTGCATTGAATCTGTAGATCACTTTGGGTAGTATAGACATTTTAACAATGTTGATTTTTCCAATCCATGAGCATGGTATAGTTTTCTACCTGTTTACATGCTCTGCGATTTCCTTCCTCGGTCTTTCATAGTTCTCCCTGTAGAGGTCTTTTACCTCCTTAGTTAAATGTATTCCTAGGTACTTTATTTTCTTTGTTGCTATGGTGAAGGGTATTGAGTCTTTGATTTGAAGAACCACTTTTGGGGATGAATTAAAGTAAAATAACAATTTTTTAAAGATGATGGAACTTGGACTTGCCATGGTTAGAGACAATTGATAAACTAAATTGGTTATTTTTGTGGCATATAGTAACTTATATAATAATCATAATTGTTACTGATAATATATACTAAGACATGTCAATATTTTATAATATGGGAATATATATTAATAATATAGTCTAAGGAAAGTTAAACATCATTTTATATTTGACAATGTTCCCTGTATGGTTTTGACATATTAAATGAATCTAATGTCTGTCTTAGACTTTTAGTGGCCCTAATATATAAAAAGTTAGTTTAAGGTCAAAAGGCTGGATTTAGAATTTTAGTTTTGGAAAAGTTGTCAAATATTAAAGGTTTAAAATATTTGTTTATATATAATCATAACCCACTATAAAATAAGGGTCATTTATTTAGACAAGAGATAGTCATTAAAAGATTTTAAAGGTGATAAAGTTATATGGGTGTAAATCTTAACCCTTTTAAAGTTTAGTTTTTTTTAGTTAGTCAAAACTTAATAAAGAGAGTATAGGGATTATCTGATAAAGTATAAAATTTTTGTTTTTTTAAGGTCAATTACCAAAATTAAAGAAAAACCTTTTGTAGTGTGTTACTTTTTTAAATTAAAAAGGAAACATTATAGAATTAAAGTGAGTATATTATGTTATTGTATTAAGAGTAAATTATTAACAGAAATTTTTGTTTTAGTCAAAATTTTTAATAAATTTTTTTATAAACTTTATCCCAATCTGTATGTACTATATATTTATCTATAAAACATGTCTAAAAACTTTTTGTTTTGTCCTAACATTTTTTTTAACCAGTCATTTTAGGACAAAAAAATTTTATGTGAGATCTTTTTTTTATATTATGTTTTCTGTTTAACCTTTTTTATCAAAAAAATATGTTTTTATATTTATTATCTTTTTATATCTTTTTTTTACTCACAAGTGGAATTTTGTTTTTATTTTTTTATTAAATTTATTTTGATTTAACTTTTAAATAACCTCTGAATTAGACAAAGATATATATTTTAATAAGAACACATTCTGGTTTTTTTTATAATTTTTTTATTAAAAATATTCTTTGGTACACCTTATATATACAATTATATGTATTGAGTAGAATTCTTATTTTTAGTAACCTTAAATTTTAGTGAAAGTTTAAAAAGTAAGAAGTCATGAATTGTTTATCATAAGACACTTGCCGTCATGAAGTAAGATTGTAGGTTAGTCAAACTGATAATTTAAATATATATATTTTTTTAAAAACTTAAAACTCCTATTTTTTAAGAGAGAGGAGACTCAGTTTTTTAAACAAGTATAAGACCTAATAGACAGACTGAAGTATAAGTTAATAAGGAGGTTGAATTTTTGTCTTTTTTTTCCCTTCCTTTTTGTAGTTTATTAAAAGGTAAATAAAAAATCTTTTGTTATTTTTATTAATATCATATGACAATTTAAAAGAGAAAACCAAATTTTATTGTATTAGTGTATTGATGATAAAGTTAATTTTAATAAAATTTTATAAATAAATTTAATTTTAACTAATTTGACTGTAAGTTAAGATTTTTATAAACCTTTTATAACCTTTAACTTTTATATCCACTTAATTTTTAATGACCATTTATATATTGAATTTTAAAGTAGTTTTAAAAATCAGCAAGTTATACAAAATTATTTTTAATAAAATTTATATTTTATAATATTTTCATTTAAAAAATTTTGTATAGAATTGTTTTCTTTTTTTTAGAAGTTTTAATTATACATATGGATGATTATGTCCACTCTTAGAAAAATCTAGGAAGTTAAAGTAACTTTGAACTGTTAGTCACCAACATTATTAGTATTTTTAAATAGAAAAATAAGATGACAAAGTATAAATTTAAACTTATGTTGAAGAACTAATGTTGTAGTATTTTACCTTATAAATGACCTAGACATTTTATGATTATCTTTTTTAACTTAACATGACTTTAAGATTTTAAATTATATGAAAATTTTGTGTGTATTTTATTTATATTTACCTACTTTATCTTATTTATTTATTTTAGTAGTTTATTTAGATTTTAGTTATTAGTTTTAGTTACTTTTCTGTTTATCATTTTTATACCCTACAGATTAGATATGTAACACAGAACAGGAATTAAAATATAGTTTTAGTTATTGGTTTGTTTGGTTTTTAATTTTAAACTTATAAATTTTATTTAGAAAAGTAAACGAGTATTTTAATAAGAATTTTTATTTTAAATAAACATAATGTTACTTTTAAATTTTATAATCATAGTAGACATTTTAGAATATCCTGTTTAAAGGTATAAGTTAATTAGATTTTCCTAAAACATTATATCCAAAAATAAAATCTGTTGACATCATAGGGATCAAAGTGTCTCTGGCCCTCAAAGTTTGGGAGTAAAGGGCATTGTTTCCATAAAGACTTGTTGAAAATTTACTGACATGAAGATTAATAGGGGAAAGAATTAAAATTTTATACATGGATGTCTTCAGAATGAACACTCAAAGATGTAGGGGAAATTGTCTATTTTTTATGTTTAAAGGATGGACAGTCCCGTAGAAATATGATTGGACAAAAAGGGTGTGAACTAATTCTAACAGGCTGAGTGGCAGAACCAGCAAGGCTTTTATATTTAGATTTTGTTTGGCCTCTGAGTGTGTATTTTTTGGGGGTGGTGTAGGGCAAGGCCTTTTTTGATATGGGGTTTTACAGTAAAACAAAGTAAAAACAAAGTAGGTCAGATAATTGTTTTATGGTCATTTTATATAGAATTATTTCAGGTTTTATGGCTAGTTTTTAGAAAAAAGGGGTTTTGGGCTTCATGACCTGTCTTAGGTAGAGGGATTTTGGTTTTTATGGCCAGTTTCAGGGAAGAATTGGTATAACAGGTAGGCAGACAAGGCAAGGTCAGAAAATTTTTTTTTGAAGTCTTTATTTTAAGTTAGTTTTTTGAATCTCATTAACATAAGATTACCTGACTGTAGACTGAGAGAAAAAAAAAAAAAACCTTTAGTGCCAATCCTTAGCACCTCAAACAATGATATAAAGTAGTAAAATGTTTTTTACATGAGGATCAAGATTAAGTTGTTTTGAAAACAATCTTAATAGTCTCAAAACAATAATTTTTGGGGGGGTGTAAGCTTGAGTGTATGTAATATTTATAAAGAGTAAGACTGTTTTGAGATTTTCTCGAATTTTAACTATCATTTACTTTTTATTTTAAGATAAATTACTACACAAAAATTAATAATTTAGAAACTTTTTTCCTAGGCACAAAGTTTATTATAGTAACATAATGCACACGTAACCGGCTAGCTTGTAAAGAGTGGGACAGAAATGGACAAGACCAAGGGGAAAACTGAAGTTTCCAATTTAAGTTCTTCTAACTACAACTTCTAGGACAACTTTGAATCCCTAACGGTGCTGTTAATAATAGATGATAGTGGCCGGGCGCGGTGGCTCACGCCTGTAATCCTAGCCCTCTGGGAGGCCGAGGCGGGTGGATGGCTTGAGGTCAGGAGTTCGAGACCAGCCTGAGCGAGACCCCGTCTCTACTAAAAAAATAGAAATAAATTATCTGGCCAACTAAAAATATATATAGAAAAAATTAGCTGGGCATGGTGGCTCATGCCTGTAGTCCCAGCTACTCCGGAGGCTGAGGCAGGAGGATCGCTTAAGCCCAGAAGTTTGAGGTTGCTGTGAGCTAGGCTGACGCCACGGCACTCACTCTAGCCCGGGCGACAAAAAAAAAAAAAAAAAAAATAGATGATAGTGAGTTAGAAATGTCTTTTGTGTACCTCTCTATAGACATTGAATCAGTGGAAGTAAACTATATCTGTAGTTAGGGTTAAAAGACCAAAACCAAAATATTTTTAAATACCTTTGTTTTTGTTTTGTTTTGTCCTATTTCCTGTTTTTGTTTAATTTGTTGGGGGGCCTGTGCTCCCATTTGCACTGGACACCCCAAATTACTAGCATGTCGTCCCTCCTGCTGGTGGGTTTTTGCGTAGGTCCCGCTGGAGAAAAGGGTTTGCTCTGGTGGGTCTCACGGGAGGTCCGGGGTGGGGTCTCACAGGGGGTCCGGGGCAGGGCCGTCCCCGGAGCAGGACCCCCTGGCCAGAGCTCACCCTGCGCCTTCTCTTTCAGTGAAACCATCATGTTTCTGCACCAGATTTTCTACCAAGGCCTGAAGGCCCGAGTCTCCAGCTGGCCCACACTCGTCCTGGGTGAGTAGCCACCCGGCACGGGCCCAGCGGGGGCCTCTCCAGGGCCACCCCCATGGCTGGGGACCTGTGTCTTCCGGGGCACAGTGGAGTGTCCCCTCCAACCACAGAGTCCCTCAGGGGCGGAAAGAAAGAGAAACGTTGGCAAGAGCTTTGTTTCTAGGAGGAAGTGGTGTATTTTTAGTCTCTCGTCCACTTTTCCCTTTTAAAAAGACTGTATAGGCATCCATTTGAGGATATTTGAGAACCCAGAAAAGTAGAAAACATTTAAAAATATCAGGCATGGTTCTGCTTCCCAAAGATAACCACTATCAACACTGTGGTGTGTTTTCTTCCAGTTTTTTTTTTTTTTTATGCACAGAGCTTGTTTTTTTCCCGTTTTACATAATTGCAAACATGCCGAATATAGAATCTGAATCCTCTGTGTGTCGGTTTTTCTTCCACTTAACATCACCGCACAAGCGTGTGCTCGGGCCGAAGCGCGCTCTGGACCACCACGCGTGACGCCCCAGCTCTCCGCAGCTGCTCTGTCACTGGCCCGACCGAACCCCGCCCTGGGCTCTTCGGGCTGCTCTGATGTCGTTGTCATTAGGAATAATCATCTCTGCACACGAAGTTTCTCCGTGTTGGGGACCGTTTCCTTGGTTGGGTTTCCAAAAGCAGAACAGCTAAACCGAAGCGTCCGGGCACGTGAGATGCTCGAGCTCGTACCTGTGCTGCCCCAGCACCTCCTGCATCTCACCTCACCTGCCCCGAACGTCATCTCTTTTTCTCACTTTCTTAATTTGGTAGACAAAGCTGAGTGTGGGTGTCTCCTCCACTGCGGAGGCAGGGAGGCCGGCTTAGGGAGCTGAGGCTGAGGCTGCACGGTGGAGGCCGCGGAGCCGACTCGCTCCCCAGCGCCGGCTCTGGGTCGGGGGGAGCCGAGGGCCTGCGGGGTCTCCCCGCCGCCCGCTGACCACCGCCTGCTTCCAGCCGACCTGTTCGACATCCTGCTGCCCATGCTCAACATCTACCAAGAGTTCGTCCGCAACCACCAGTACAGCCTGCAGATCCTGGCCCACTGCAAGCAGAACCGCGACTTCGACAAGCTGCTGAAGCACTACGAGGCCAAGCCCGACTGCGAGGAGAGGACACTGGAGACCTTCCTCACCTACCCCATGTTCCAGGTGGCAGCCCAGCCCCGCCCGGGGTGCATGCGGAGGGCCGTGGCAGGGAAGGGGGAGCCCCAGCTCCGGGCTGCTCGGTGCGGTTAGGGCCAGGCCTGCCCCTGGGGATGCAGAGCAGGCCGCCCGTGGGCCTGTCCACCCGCACGACAGACGGCTCGGCCGGCAAGGGGCAAGGGGGCGGCTCTCGGAAAGGGCCGTTAGGGGACCTTTCCCTCCCGCTCCCGGCCCCCCCACCAGGCCCTGCCTCCAGCCAGAGCAGAGCCCCGGACAACATCCTGGAGGAGCCTCTGAGTTAGAGTCTGTGACCAAAAGCTCAGAACCATCACCCGCCCCCCTCTCTCTCTCACTTCCTCGCTGGCCCCCACCCATCTGCCCCCACGTTGCTCTCCGGCCTGTCCCCCTGACTGTGTCCCCGCCGCCCGCAGATCCCCAGGTACATCCTGACCCTGCACGAGCTCCTGGCCCACACGCCGCACGAGCACGTTGAACGCAACAGCCTGGACTACGCCAAGTCCAAGCTGGAGGAGCTGTCCAGGTGAGCGGTGGCTCTCGGTGCAGCCCGCCCGGTGCCCAGGTCCAGGAGTTGCCCCCCCAGGCAGAGCGAGTGTTCAGGCTGGGGGTGTGGGGAGGGCACAGTGAGCCCCGCCTCGAAGCAGAGGCCCCCGGAGCAGTCCTGGGGACTACGGCTCAGGCCAGGTACGGGGAAGGCCTGGCGTGGGTGACGGCTGCCCTGGCTCAGGTGGGGTCTGAGGAAGGGCCCATCTCAGGACAGGGAGCTGCCTGGGCCTCCCCGACAGTCTGCCCGTCCCCCGTGTCCCCCAGCCTCAGTGTGTCAGAGCCTGTGGCTACAGGAGCCCTGAAGAGGGTGCTGTGGGAGCGGCCTCAGGTGCCCAGGGCTCCCGTGGGGCAGCACCTGGGACCGGGTGTCCCGTCTTCACCCCACACTCCGCAGACGAGGGAGCCCAGGGTCGGGGGCTGAGCCACTCGCTGGGGGTCTGACGGCAGCTCCGGTCCGAGCGTCTCCCGCTGCTGCGGGTTTACCCGGAGCAAATGTCCGGGAGAGAACTCTGAGCCCCCACGGGTGGTCTTGGTGGGAGAAACTCAGGCATCAGTCGCAATAAAGGGCTTCGTGCTCTTCTTGGAGGACCTGGGGTGCTTTTTCCAGAGCCCCCCACCCCCGCCCCTGCCAAACTCCCGCTGCTTCCCCGAGACCCCCGGAACCACGGGCGGAGCCGCAGCCGACACCCGCCTGTCCTGCGGCCGCTCCCGAAAGGCGGCTCAGTGGCGCCCCCTGGGGAGGAGGGAGTCGCAGCGGGACAGGTGTGGGCGGAGTCACCACCTTCCCTCCCGGGGCCGCGGCCGGCAGGACAGACGGAGCCCCCAGAGCCCGGCAGGCAGCCTCGGGCGCGGCCGTGCGCGGATGTGGAGGGAGGTGCGGGAGGACACGGCACGTGCAGAGACCCCCGGCAGGAGGGAGCCCGTGTGGGGCCGGCAGGGGGACGGGCAGGTTAACAGACGGGGGTCTCCTGCACCCCGTCCCTCTGCGCCGGGGCTGCACCCACGTCTCTGCTCCCCACGCCCAGACTCGGGACCCCACAGGCCTGTTTCCTGGCTGCTGTCCTCCCTCTTTTCTCTGTTTTCTCCCCGAAATGCGAGCCCTTGCTGCTCGGGCTGTGAGAAGCTGACACGAGACACCCCGTGGTGCCCGGCGTAGCGCGCGGTGGCCGCTCGTCCCTCCCGTTCGCGCCCACCGGCCCCACCTGGAGCCGGGCGCGGGGGCTGCCCCCCAGGTCTGGCCAGAACCCCGCCAGCCGCCCCCCTGGGGTTGCCATGGCAGCGTGTCCCATCCCGTCCCGCAGGGTGATGCACGACGAGGTCAGCGAGACCGAGAACATCCGCAAGAACCTGGCCATCGAGCGCATGATCACCGAGGGCTGCGAGATCCTGCTGGACACGAGCCAGACCTTCGTGCGGCAAGGTGCGCCCCGCCCCCCGCGAGGTCACCGCGCCCCGCCCCCCCAGGTCACCGCGCCCCGCCCCCCGCGAGGTCACCGCGCCCCGCCCCCGCCTGGCAGAACGTGACGGCCGTGGGCATGCGTCGCATCTACGCAGGTGGATGCAGATGTTACTGGTTTCACAGGTTCCTTCTCTCCAGATGTAAACAGGACCTTGCCCGGGTGGCCTTGGCTTGTGTGTCACATGTCCAGTGAACACTGGACCGTCCCTCTCTCCTGGTTCAGCACCCTCTGCCCCGTGGGGGCCGCCGCGGTCACAGTGGCACCCATGGCAGAAGGCCGTTGCCGCCTTCGCCGCAGGATATCCCGGGGGCCGTGGGGGGGGCGCAGCCCTGTGGCGGGGGGGCCTCTGCGGCTCAGGGGACCAACGTCCCACTCAGGGACCCCAGAGCCGCAACGCATTTGAAATCCGCCACATTCAACCTCCACGTACTGCGGGAAACTCAGATCCTACCTGCCTGCCCGCGTGACCCCCACCGTGGGACGGGCCTCCAGGCCCCCTTCTGCCTGCCCTGGAGTCTCGGACTAGTGAAAACCCCGCCGGCCCCCACCAGCCCCCACCAGCCTGTGCACCTGCTGCTTCCTGACAGGCGCCCGAGTGGCCCCTGGAGCAGCGTGTTGAGGACTGCAAGGCTGGCTGGGCGCTGCGGCAGGGCGCGGTGACAGCAGGAGGTGTCTTGTGAACCCCTGGGGCCTACGGCCAGCCCCCCAGCCCCCAGCCCCCAGCCCAGCCCCTCATCCTCACCACACAAGCCAGCCGCGCCATCGGGGTCTCTGTGCTCATGAAGCCTGGGCCCGGCTGGGAGGTCGAGGGCCCCTGCCTGGGGCTTCTCTGGTCACCCCCATCCCCAGCCATCTGGCCCCAAAGGGGCTGGGACGAGCGTCCCAGGGCGCCTTGCTGCCGGGACCTCAGACAGCCGGTTGCGCCGCTGCTGCTCCTGCCATCTCACCCTCACTCCGCTTGGCCAGGGTCACTGGGAGTGGCTCAGGTCTGACCTCCGCCCGCAGGCTCCCTCATCCAGGTACCCATGTCTGAAAAGGGCAAGATCACCAGAGGGCGCCTGGGGTCCCTGTCCCTGAGGAAGGAGGGCGAGCGGCAGTGCTTCCTGTTCTCCAAGCACCTCATCATCTGCACCAGGGGCTCTGGGGGGAAGCTGCACCTGACCAAGGTGAGGGCCGCGGGGGGCGGGTGCTGGGGACACACGCACAGACACAAACACACACACATGTATATACACACACACGCATGTATACACACACGCGCACACACCAGCATGTACCTGGCAGGTGAACGAACAGGGCTGCCCAGGAGAAGCTCACACGCTCAAGGGTGGGGGGCGTGTTCCAGATGTTTCTAACAGCTACAAATGAGCGACTGGCCTCGGGCTGGGACCAGGCCCCGGGGGCTCCCTCCAGCCCCGACCCCCCGACTTACCGGGTAGCCCTGGGCAAGACGTGGATCCTCCGTGGCTTCATTCCTTCATCTGCAGAGTGGGAATCACGGCACCTGGGCTGGGCCCCTAGCGCTGCCTGTTCTGTTGGCGGCGTGACAGGCCTGGCCCGGGACAGGGTTTCCGACCCTGCAGATTTAGGGCGTGACCCTGGCGGGGCGGTTCTGGCCTCTCTCAGGCAACCCCATCCGATCCGCATCACTGGGCTGCTTATACGAAGGTAAAATCCTTCAGCTTAAAAGGCAGATTTCCCAGTTGGCACATGATACATGCACACGTATGTGCACACGTGATGCTGTCCTCTAACGCCCCTCCAGCCCCATCATCCGGAATCCCTGCACCGCGCCCCTGCCCCCCTCAGCCCCCTCGTCCCCCCTGGCCCACATGGCCGCCGCGGCTGTTTTGCAGAATGGGGTCGTGTCCCTCATCGACTGCACCCTGCTGGAGGAGCCAGAGAGCGCGGAGGAGGAGGGTGAGTGGGGGGCGGCCGTGCGTGTCGCCCGCACAGACTCACACGCTCTCCCACGGCTGGCCGGGTGGAGCTTGCTGGGAGGGAGGGAGGATGCCGGGTGTGGGGGCCCCTCGCCTGGACACGGGGAGCCCGGGGCTGGGCCTTCAGGGCAGGAGCTCCTGGACCAGCAGGTGACGGTCGATCCAGCTTCTCGGTTCCATCCAAGCCCCTCAGGCCCGTGGACCAGCCGGCGCTGTTGGGTTTGGGGGTCGCAACATGGCAGTGGGCACCCCTCGTTCGCACGTCCATGTGTGACAAGCTCAAGGGCTCCTGGGGCCAGGGAGGCCCCTGCCCGTCCCTGTCCTCCAGTGGAAAAGGACGGAATGTGGGGAGGGCCACCAACAGAGAGCAGGGCCGGGGGTCCCGAGAGAGAGACCACCCTGCAGCGGCCAGGAGGGGAGGCCGCCCAGGGGAGAAGGGGCCTCACGGAGGGCAGAGACCCTGTGCCATGGCGTCCAGTGGGACTTATTCCCCCGGACGTCAGAACTGGGGGGTGGGGCCACCGCCGTCTCCTATTGGGCGGAAGTTCATCCTCGTCCCTCCTTCACTGACCCCGAGCCGAGGCCCAGAGACGCCCCCGGGACACCCTGCCCTGCAGGACACAGTCCCGGCCTTTCCCAGACGGGGCCTCCTGGGCAGGGCTGTGTCCGAACCCCTCAGCCTCCCGCCCCAGCCCAGCTACACACACGCGTGACAACACACACATGCTCTCGCATGTCACACGTGTGACATCCACACGCGTGCTGGCACACATCCACTGCAGGCCGCGCCAAGTGGCTCCCAGGGAGGAAGGTGCTCTCACCACGGCGCCTGCCTCAGTCCTGGCCACAGCCGGGCGGGGAAGCCCAGACGCAGGGGGATTGTGGGTCCCGGAGCTCTTTTCCCACCTGGGCCGGGAGGCGGGAGCACAGCCCCCCAACACCCACACAGACACCCCACTTTTCAGAGAAGCCAGCTCGATCCCAGCCAGGAACCCCACAATTCTCAAGTGTCACAGTTGGAAGGGATGAGAAACCTCAGGCCAGCAGGCCCCACGCGTGTTGGGCGGGATGTGTCTGAGCCCACGTGGGGAAGGCCAGGGCCCCTTGGCCACGCGGCCCCAGGCGGCAGAGCAGCCAACAGAGACCCTCCACAACGCCCCCCACTGGGTGCACCCCCAGTTAGTGTGGCTGCCTTGACAAGAGTCCCCAAGCCGTGGTCTTAGGCTTCCCAAGTAAACAGCCATCAAGAGTCAAGGGACTTTCAGGTCAAGAGCAGCAATAAAACACTCAGACTTTACTTTTGCATTGGGGAGCGACTGGCCCAGTCCGTAGAGTCTAAGATCTTGAAGTTCCTTGTCTGGCTGGTGCTACCCGGGCTCGCGGGAGGCCCTGAGGCCCCTTCCTGTCCTGGCTTGGCCGCTGTGCGGGACCCCAGCCACCCCTGGGTGTGAGGTGGGCGGAGGGCAGACTTTGATTCCCAAAGGTTCTTCCAGCTCTGGGTCCGGAACTGTCCCTGCCTGGCTGAGAGCTACTTCTGCATCTGGGTCTCAGTTTTTCCATCTTTGACACGGGGACGCCCCACTCAGGAAAAGAATATTCTGAAAGTGGCAGCAAGTGGCCTGGAGCCTTAGCAGGCAAAGACTCCGTGGGTGAGGGACAGGGGCCACCCAGACGTGTCCCAGCCCAGAAGGGGCCACACTCACTCTGCTAATGTCATGTCTTGCAACCGGAAGCCAAAGGAGCGGGCCAGGACGGGGACCACCTGGACTTCAAGATCGGCGTGGAGCCCAAGGACTCACCGCCCTTCACCGTCATCCTGGTGGCCTCGTCCAGGCAGGAGAAGGCCGCATGGACCAGTGACATCAGCCAGGTGGGTGGCGTCCCCCGTTCCTGAAAGCAGGGGGTCCCTTCTTGCCTAGCCTGGTTGGGGCCTGGCTGGGGCAGGGACAGGGACGGGGCCTGCTGGGCGGCCTCCCAGGAGAGGGGTCCAGACCCCTGTGGATCTGGTCGTGTCCTTGACGCTGGACCTCAGGGGCCAGTGACAGAGGGGTCCCTGCCAGATGCACCCGTCTTGCGAGGCAGGCGCCATGTGTTGTAGACAGGGAGACTCAGACTCATGCAGGTCAAGTGAGCCCCCAGGGCCACGCAGCTGGGATCTGACCTCTGGCTGAATCCAGAGGTTGCCCCTGCCCCGCCCCTGCCAGGACAGCGCCCTTGAAGCTTGGGGACCGAGTGTTGGGCGGAGCGGGGCGGGGCGAGCCAGGCTCTGACCCGTCGTTTCTCGGTTCCAGTGTGTGGACAACATCCGGTGCAACGGGCTCATGATGAACGCGTTTGAAGAAAACTCCAAGGTCACTGTGCCCCAGATTATCAAGTAAGTGCTCCTGACCCCCCCGGGCCAGGCTGCGTCCCGGAGACGGAGGCCACGTGGGGACAGCCGGGACACGGGGACAGGCCAGCTGCCGGGGCGCAAAGATGCTGGGGTTCATCTTTGGGGGGTTTTGACGTTTGCTTGTTTGTTTTGAGTTGATGTGTGTTTGGATGACTGCTTTGGCTTGGTTTTGTCGTGGTTTATTTGTGGTGCACATGCGGATGGTTTTTGTTTTAGGCTGAATAAAATATAACGTCAGTCGGGGGCTGAGGCGGGAGGGTCACTTGAGCCCAGGAGCTCTGGGTCACAGTGAGCTAAGGCCGCACCTCTGCACCCCAGCCTGGGCGACGGAGCACGAGGTCCTGTCTCAGGGAAAAATATTAACGTTAGTAATGAAGCTTTTTGCACTCTGTTTATAACTATCTTTCTTTCTCTAATTATAAAATGAATACACAGAACATTTCAAAAAGCAAGACCCAGGCTCCGGGGCCAGTGCGTTTGTTTGCAGGACCCCCGGGGCGAGGGGCTGGTGTCCTGCTGAGCCCGGCTCTGCCAGCTCCGGGGATGGGGCCACCCTCACCTGCTCCAGGTGCCACTCTGCTCCCGTGGTCTGCGCCCTCCCCTCGCTGCGCCCTCCTCCCTGTCCTGCCCGCGGCCGCCTGGCGTTCTGGCCTCCGTGCTGGCCTCTGGCTTCTGCCCCTGCCCGGGGCTCACCTGGCGCTCGCCGGGGCCCCTCTCCCACCTGGGCCGCGCTGCTGCCACCGGGGCAACCGTCCGGCGACCCACAGCCTCTTTGCTGTCAAGGGCGCACGCTGGGGCCGCACACGCAGCCCTATTTAACGTGTGGCAGTAACCAGGCCTCTGCGTTCCCACCCACGGCCAGTCCGAGCCCAGGTCAGCAGCCTGAGTGCTCCACGCACCTGCCGTGAGCCAGGCAGCGTCAGGCGCCGGGACTTCCACGCTCCTGCCGCAGTCGATGCGGTTCAGTCCCTTCCCGGGACTGTATCCCCGAACAGCCAGACGTGGGGGATCCCGGTGGGAAAGTCTGGACTTGAAGGCCACAGCCCTGGTCCCAGTCCTGGCTCCAGTGTGACCGTGCACAAGTCACTTGACCCCTCTGAGCTTGGGTTTCTCGCTTCGGACGCGGAGGACGTGGTGGTTCCCATCTACCCACCGCCTAGATTTGTTTCAATGACGAAATAAAAACCACAAGTGAATGACCATGAAGTGCAGGTGAGTCCCTCCTGCTCATTTTCCGGAAAGGGTGCACATTGGGATGGTAAAATGAGCAGATAAAATGGAAGCAAAGTCACCCGTGGGAGAAAAATAAAACTAGCCACGATGGTGACACAGTGAATGGAACGTCCCTCCGAAAGTGACCATGCCAGAGACCTGCTCGCCCCGGCCTGCCTCCTGGTGGCTCCCCTGGCAACACCCTCCTCCCGGGAGGAAGAAGAGGAGCCGCGCAGGCTCAGTCCCCGGGGAGAGAGACAGAGGCAGCTAATGGGAAACCAGTGCCGTGTGGCTACACAGTGGAGGCTACGGATCCTTCGGGGCAGGCGGAGGGTTCGGAAGACCAGGGGCTGATCCGTGGCGCAGGAGGAAGGCGTCCCAGGGAAGAGGACCTCGGAGCTGCCTCAAGGATCGGCTGGAGTCACTCTGGGGGGGGGAGGGGAAGGGCCTCCTAGGAGAGGGAACAGCGTGGACATCGGCTCAGAGGCAGGAAAGTGTGTGGTGTGTTGGGGCATGACAGAGAGTCCCACGGGGCTGCAGGGTCGGCGGCAGTGGCCTGTCACACAGGCAGTGACCTTGATGCCACTGTGGTCCCAGGTCCTCCGGCAGGCAGACTGTTCCAGAGCCCGTGGAACAGAAAGGCTCACGGACTGAATCAAGTGCATGACCAGTGTCTGGCGGGAACCAGGGAAGGACGTGGGAGGGTGGATGAGGCCAGGCCGCCTGCGTCCTGGTCACACATGGTGCTCTGTGCACACTCCTCTCCCTGCCACACCAGCCTTCCCTGCGGAGGGAGTGAGCCTGCGCTGCAAGGTGCGTAGGCCAGTGGCATGTGCCCACCCCCTCCCAGGAGCAGGGCCAGGTGCCCACCCCCTCCCAGGAGCAGGGGCAGGTGCCCGGAGAACAGCCCGGCTTCCATCTGCACTGGGTAGGGGACACAGGGCTGAGATGGGTGTTGCCGGCGGGGCCGACTTTAGACCTCACGAATGTCGAGTGTCCACGCGCTGCGTGAATGTTTGGTGCCTGAGTGTTTAGTGCCGCGTGTGGTTCTGGCCGTCCTAGCGACACTGGGCTCTCCCGGCTGTGCGTGTCCAGCGCGGCTCCCTGGCTGTCCCTCCTGCGCTTGCTGCCACCTCTCTCCCCTCCTTGTTTGTGCCTCTTGTTTTACAGCAAGGCTGGACCTTGCAGGGTGACACAGCCGTGCCCCTGCGTGCTGCACGGTGGGGCTGGGTGGGGCAGAGCCAGGCAGTGGGGACGGGACAGTGAGGACGGGGCTTCACGCCGGAGGTCCCAGGGCCGTTCCCAGGACAGTGGCAAGCTCCTCGTTGGCCACTGGGATGGGGGCAGCGGCTGGAGAAAGCCTTGGGGGTCGTGGTCGTCCCTAGAAAGGCCCCCAAAGCCTCTGAGCTCCTGGCACAGCCCCCTGTTCTCAGACCGTGAGTCAAGAGTGTCCTGGTTTGTGGTTTGTGACATGTGTCCTGGTTACTGCTGCTGCCCCCGCCACGCGTGCCGAGCCCTGACTGACGCGGCCCATGCATCGCGGCACCCACCGGGCTGAGTCTGCACAGCGGCCCAGCAGCGGTCGGCCCGCCTGCCTCGGTGCCCTGCCCTGTCCTGCAGACGGGGACGCGAAAGACCGGAGCAGGTTTACACGATGGCGGGGTCGCCAGAGGCATCGACACCAGCAGCGGCTGAGGGTTGGAACAGAGCCGTGTGGAAGGACAGGCCCTTTCCTGGACTTGTCCCCCCGCTGCAGGGGCCGGAGCCCAAGGAGAAGGTGCTAGAAGCAAACCCTGCCAGAGGGGTCCAGTGATCGGCGTTGGCTGGGCCTGGCCGGCTGCTGCCTGAGGAGCTGCACTGGCTCCCTCTGGAGCACACGGGCCAACACGCCCAGCACACGCGTGACTCGGCTCAGCCTCAGAGACAGTGACTGAGACCTTCAGCCGCAGGCCGGACGTGGCTCTGGTGACTCTGCACGAGGCTGTTTGGTGACGCCGCCAGCAGGAGCACGTCCCACCGCCCGGGTGTCTCACGACGGCTCCCGGCAGTTTCCCGCCCTCCCGTTGGGATCTGCGGCAAAGGCCTTCTGTCTGCCGCCTCCATTTCTGCAGTTTGACCTCTTGGCCCCTCCCGGGTCCCAGCGGCTCTCGCAGGGCTGAACGTGCCGCTCGCCGGGTTTGCTGGGGCAGGTCCCTGCGTGCCGGCCGGCGAGTCACCAGTCTGCCCTCACACCCAGGAAACCTCCTGGTCTCAGAGCGCCCCCTTCACGTTGCAGCGAATGTTCTCCTGAAATAAAACTGGCATTTTCTGAAACGCACTGTGCCCTGCAGCGGAGCCGGGCTGGGCGGGGCGTCGCTGTGCTCCCGGCACGGCCTCCGCGCTACAGGGTCGGCATGCGGCCCCGCACTCTGCTCTGTCCGTGTTCCCTCATCCCCGGAAGGAATCCCTGTTGCCCTGCTCTCCAAAGACACTTGGTAAAGCTGGTGTATTCATTAATGTTTCAAATCCCAGGGATGTTTCCAGAGAAAATTCCTTCAGCAAGTGTCAAGGTGAGGCCATGTCGCCGCTCACTTGCTCCGCGCTGTCGGCCTCCCGAGAGCCGGTGACTCGGACCAACCTCCCCTCGCTGCCTCCTGCCTGCGCCGGGCCCTGGAGTCGGCGATTCTAGCAAATGCCAGGAAAGTCTCGTGAGGCAGATCTTACCATTCCCATTTTACAGAGAGGGAAACTGAGGCCTTGTCCAAGGACACACAGGGAACAAGGCTGCAGGTGACGCCGGTGCCCTGTTCTCCCCACACACCGCAGGTGCGGAGCCTCCCACGGGCCAAACCGTGTTTTTAAGCGTTTCCCCCATGAGCTCCTCGTGACGAGCTTGCCAGGCTCTTCCTGCCGATGCTGAGCGTGTTCATCTGCTCGCTGGCGAGTCCCCCCAGCCACGTCCCCCAGGACAGGACAGATCTGGGGCAGCTGCCAAATGCACATGAAGCAACTAGGTGAGGTACAGTCATCGTTGCTAAGGAACAAGGAAAAGGAAGGAGACAGAGTGAGCACTAGATTTGACCCCGATTCTTGGTGCCAAACAGAAAGTAGAACGTGGTGGCAAAGATTCGGGGTCCAGAGTGTGCAAACCCCCTGTTGTGCAAGACCGTGACAGACCCCGCTGTGGCCATGGCTTAGCTGCCAGCAGGCACCGTGGCTCGGCCACGTTCTGGGCAGCTGGTCCCCACGACGGCTGGTGGAGGCTGCAGACGGCAAGCTCACGCAGTCGCCACCGAGAAGGCTTGTGCGGGGCAGACCTGGCTCAGCCTGCGCTCCGGCCGGCGGCACCCGGCAAACTGTCCTCGTCTCCCGGCAGCCACGAGCAAGTCCAAACCACGTCCTGGTCCCGCGCCCGTCAGCGGGCAGACCCTGGGCTCTGAGAGACACGCGGCGTGAACGTCACATCACGGTTCCGTGAACGGTGCTCCTGTCTGTCCTGTGTGCTCAGTGACTCGCTGCACATCTCCTAGCGTGTGGGGTCTCTCCGGTGTCGCCAACGCTGGTTCTCTGACGCCGGGTTTTGGGGTGTTGGGAAGAAGCCATTGCAGTCCTTCTCCAGTGTCACCTCCAGCCTCCCTGTCCTTGGCTGGCCGCGGGGGCCACGGTGACGCCGTGGGGAGCTGCCTGGGGGAAGGGCAGCGTGGGCTGAGACACCCGCAGGCCCTCGTCACCTCTGCGTCCTTCCTGCCCCAGGTCCGACGCCTCCCTGTACTGCGATGACGTGGACATCCGCTTCAGCAAGACCATGAACTCCTGCAAGGTGCTGCAGATTCGCTACGCCAGCGTGGCGCGGCTGCTGGAGCGGCTGACCGACCTGCGCTTCCTGAGCATCGACTTCCTCAACACCTTCCTGCACTCCTACCGCGTGTTCACCCGCGCCGCCGTCGTGCTGGACAAGCTCATCACCATCTACCGGAAGCCCATCAGCGCCATCCCCGCCAGGTGGCTGCGCCCCGCCCCCCGCGCACCTGCCCCCGCCCCCCATGCACCTGCCCCCGCCCCCCATGCACCTGCCCCCGCCCCCCACGTGAACCCACCCCCGCGCACCTGCCCCTGCCCCCCACGCGAACCCGCCCCCACGCACTTGCCCCCGCCCCCCACGCGAACCCACCCCCCCACACACCTGCCCCCGCCCCCCATGCACCTGCCCCCGCGCACCTGCCCCCGCCCCCGAGCACCTGCCCCCGCCCCCCACGCATACCCACCCCCCCACACACCTGCCCCCGCCCCCCATGCACCTGCCCCCGCGCACCTGCCCCCGCCCCCGAGCACCTGCCCCCGCCCCCCACGCATACCCACCCCCCCCACACACCTGCCCCCGCCCCCCATGCACCTGCCCCCGCGCACCTGCCCCTGCCCCCGCGCACCTGCCCCCGCCCCCCACGCATACCCACCCCCCCACACACCTGCCCCCTGCCCCCACGCGAACCCACCCCCGCGCACCTGCCAGGCCTGGGGAGGCTGAGCCCTGTGTCGGGGAGCTGGGGGGTGCACACCCCCCCAGGAGCAAGGCTGCCTGTGAGGAGTGCAGGGCATGGGGGGCTCAGGGTGTGGGGGTGCACTTGTCCTCCCCCCGCTCTTCCCTCTGACCCCCCCCAGGGAGCCTGGGGTCCCACCCTTCGCCCAGGGACGGGCGGCCCCACTTTCTCCACACACGAAAGGAGAGAACAGGGGGACGGGAGGGAGGAGGGAAGGGAGGATGAGTCTGGTCCCTGCTTGGCACACTGGGGGACGCAGCGTAGCAGGGTGGGCAGCCCCAGCCTTGGCTTCCAGGCCACCTTCCCCAACTGCCATCATGCCAGCTGGGCCCAGACGGCCGAGGGACTTGCCCCGGCTCCAGGAGTCAGGGCTGGGTGGGGACCTGGTGTCGTCAGCCGCTCTCGTCCGAGTCTGGGTGACAGTCAGACCCTCCCTCCCGCCGTCCTCACTTCTCTGCCCCAACCAGAGCTCCAGGGCCTCCCCCAGCAGGACAGGGGTCCCTGCGGGTGGAATTCTGAGGGCAGGGACGCCCCCAGGCCCCCAGTGCCCCGGTGGCCACAGTGCCCAAATGCACCTCCCATTCCAGCCCCCGCTCCTGCATCCACACCTCAGGCCTCAGGCAGGGCAGGAGCTTGCGGAACCTCAGTGATCAGCTTCCCAGGGCCCCGAGAAAGCAGAACCCACCCATCCAGGATGGCTTCTCGCCCACAGAGTAACCCCGATCAATCCCGGGGCCAAGCCGCCCCCACAGCAGAGAGGCAGGTTCAAGTCCAGGTTCAAGCCCCATGGCCCTGGCCATGTCACTTCTGAGCCTCAGCTTCCTGTCCGTGACGTGGGGATGAGAGTAGCTACCTCCTGCGGCCACAGCGCCGGTCGGGAGGCCAGGCCGGTCCGTGCACAGCGCAGGGCAGACACCCCGGCTTGGGCGCTGTGGTCTGCCGGGAGGGTGGTGGGCACAGGCTGCTGGGAGACCCCTCGTTCAGCTCCCGTCCCCCCAAGTCTGCGCGGGAGGCTGCTCGAGTACCGTGGTGGGATGGAAGGGACCCGGGTTTAGCGTCGGAGGCATCAGACGCGTCATTCCCTGTCTCTGGGCTCAGCTTCCTCAGCCGCAGAACGTGCCAGGACCTCCCTGGGGCTGAGGTCGGCGTGCGTAGGTGGGCGCGGGCCCTGTGCGGGATGGGGGGCTTCGCGAGCCTACAGGTCAGGGGACCCCGAGCACCTCGGGTCAGACGCTGCCACGGAGGCCCCGAGTCCCCGCCCAAACCCCGGGGAGCAGGACACTCGCCGTCCCTGCCCTGGGCCCCGGGCCGTCTGCTCCCAGGGTCCCTGCTCGGAGGATCAGCCCCGGGTCTCGGGGGTGGAGGGAGCGGGGCGCCCTGGCTGCCTCCCCCGACCGTCCTCCTCACCCTGCCTCCCCGCAGGTCGCTGGAGCTGCTGTTTGCCAGCGGCCAGAACAACAAGCTTCTGTACGGCGACCCCCCCAAGTCCCCCCGCGCCACCCGCAAGTTCTCCTCGCCGCCCCCGCTGTCCATCGCCAAGACGTCCTCGCCCAGCCGCCGGCGCAAGCTGTCGCTGAACATCCCCATCATCACGGGCGGCAAGGCGCTGGAGCTGGCCACGCTGGGCTGCAGCCCCAATGGCTGCGCCGGCGTGTACTCCGCCATGGCGCCCTTCGGCAAGGCCACGCTGGACACCAGCAAGCTCTACGTGTCCGGCGGCTTCGCCAGCAAGATTCCCGACGAGGGCGACGCCGCCCCCGAGAGGCCCGAGGACCCCGCGGCGCCCGGCAAGCAGAGTGAGTGGACGCACGGGCGGAGGTCCGGCCTCAACCCCACCCGGCGAGGCCTCCGGCTGCTCCTCCTGCCCCACAGGGCGGGGACAGAGGCTTTGTGTCCTAGCAGGGGGCACCGTGCGTCTGCCCGGGTCTGAGAAGCCCTGGTGGAGCAGAAGACACCCTGGAGAGTCATGGTGCCCGTTAGCACGTGAAAGGTTCTGATAAGTCCTGCAGCAAAGGGAGCCGTTAAACTTTCTTCAGTCTGCACGTCCCGGATTGACTCTGTTTGGCGTCAGTAAATTATAGGCATGAATTTTAAAATCAGTGAATAACTGAGAAAAATACAATTACTTCTCTTTTTCCTCCCAGGCTCAGAAGTCTCCGTGAGGGAAGAGTCAGACGTTGATCAAAACCAGAGTGACGACGGAGACGCTGAAACGTCACCCACCAAATCCCCAACGACACCAAAGTCAGTCAGAAGCAAAAGCTCCTCAGGTACAGCCCCTGCCCCGCACGGGGGTCCGGACGGCGCGGCCGGGCGAGCAGAGGGCAGGGCTGTCCCCGCACGCTGCGTGGGTGACTCCTGACAGCAGGGCCACTCTCAGGCTTCCTGACCCCGAGCGGCTGCGGGTGCTGGAGCCGGGTCGGGGCGGTGGGGTCAGGGGTCCTGACTGTCACCCTCAGACAGGACCGCACTTACCCCCGCGCATGCGCACAGCGGGGCCGGGGCGCGTCCATGTCAGAGGCATTTGCTGGGGCCCCGCAGCGCCCCGCAGCCTTGCAGAGCGGCCAGGTTCCCATAAGGGAAATGACCCCGCGCAGGGTTACGTTGCCCCCGACAGCCCAGACCCGCGGTCCCGCAGGGGCCTGCGACGCTGTTTGGCGTCCGGGTCCCATCACGCCCCTGCCCCCCCCCCCGCAGGTAGGAGGCGCCCGGGCCTGCCCTCCCCAGCCACGTCCCCACGCCACTTCCCCACGCCACCTCCCTGGCCACCTCCCCACGCCCTGCTCCCCGGCCACATCCCCTCCCCGGCTACCTCCCCGTGCCCTGCTCCCCGGCCACGTCCCCTCCCCGGCCACCTCCCCGCGCCCTGCTCCCCGGCCACGTCCCCGCGCCCTGCTCCCCGGCCACCTCCCCGGCCACGTCCCCACGCCACCTCCCCGGCCACGTCCCCGCGCCCTGCTCCCCGTGAGGGGCAGCTGTGCCCCGAGCCCCCCTGCCCCGGCCTTCGGGAGAAACCGGGTGGTCGGGGCCGCCTGGCCTCGGGGAGAACCGCGGCACCACCGCGTCTCCGACACGCGGAACGGATCCCCGCAGAGCCAGGTGTTGGAAATACGCTCTGCGTCCTTCAGATACACGACTTGTGCCTCACAGCACGAGCTCTGCCGCTGTGTCCCGAGTGCGGGCTGCTTTCCAGAGACTCTCGGGGTGAAGCTAAAGGCTTCCGGAGTCACTTCTACCATGAGCACCACTAAAGAATACTACTATAAATAGCGATGATATTCCATGGCCTTTATACAGCTTTGCGTCACATACAAAGTACTTTCATCTGTGGTATCTCCTCAATCTTTGTATCCACCTTTTGAAGTGGGTATTGTCCCTGTTGCCCAGAGATCACTGAGACTCAGAGAGGTTAAGTAATTTACCCAAGGTCACACAGCTAGTAAGGGGTTGGGGAGAATTTCAACAGGGTAGATGGACTCCCAGTGCAGTGCTCTCTCCACCCCACCTGCCCGTGAGCCTGTCGGTGTGAACTGTGGATGTCAGACATGCGACAAGTCATGTGCTCATTGCACGTAGGCTGCAGGACGAGGAAACGTGTGATGTGGTCCCTAAGCCACCCCGTGTCCCGCCCGCCTGAGGGTGCCGGGGCTGGGAGCTGCGAGAGGCGGAAGGGGAGGTTGGAGGCTCCTCAGCGGCAGGAGGCAGCAGGGCCTCGCGGCCTGACCCGTCCTGGGGACCATAAGGGACAGGCGCGCACACGCCAGCCCCACCCAATGCGCCGACCCCACGCCCGCCCGGAGGCTGCTCCCGGCCGGGCCCCGCTCGCTCACGGCCGGGCTGTGTCCGCAGAGTTCCCGCTCTTCTCTTACAACAACGGGGTCGTCATGACGTCCTGCCGCGAGCTGGACAACAACCGCAGTGCCTTGTCGGCCGCCTCCGCCTTCGCCATAGCGACCGCGGGCGCCAACGAGGGCGCCCCCAACAAGGAGAAGTTCCGGCGGATGTCGCTGGCCAGCGCAGGTGCGTGGTGGCCGCTCGCAGGGTCCCCTCAGATCAGCCCCCGCCCGAGGCTGCGGCAGGTGACGCCCGACCTTCAGCCGGGTGCTTAGTGCGCAGCCAAGGGCACAGTCGTCCTGGTAATGGCGCCCACGCCGGCCTCTCTGCCCCGCCCGCAGCCCAGACTCTCTTCCTGCAGTCTTGGGGGCCCCCTGCCTGGCCCCTTCCCTCCCACTCGCTGGCCGACGTCTGCTCAGGGTAAAGCCTGCAGGAGCCTCTGTCACCCCCACCTGCCACCCCCGCTTCCGCAGCCTTGGTCCCACAGCTCTCGTCCTGGGGGGGGGTGTGGCCCTGCGGCCCTGCTTGGGGGGCCCCGACAGCTGGAGCATCTGGGAGAGGCATGTGTGGGCCGTGTCCCCAGAGAGCTTGGCGTCTCTGCTACGGCTCCAAAGTTGGCTGTTAGATATTGTGTCAGGCCCCTGTCCGTGGCCTCCCGCCCAGCTCAGCCAGGTCCGAGCCTTGGTTCCAGACAGGGGTCGAGCTGTTTCTCCTCACGTGTCCCCTGTCCCCTCTGCCGTGCACCACCAGGCTTCCCCCCCGACCAGAGGAACGGAGACAAGGAGTTTGTGATCCGCAGGGCGGCCACCAACCGCGTCCTGAACGTGCTGCGCCACTGGGTCTCCAAGCACGCGCAGGTGGGCGGGGTCCTCCCTGGGCAGGGACCCTCGGGTGCCAGCCCCCAGGAAGCAGCTGCCGGCAGAGAGAGCTGATGGCCAACGGGGGCGGCGGGAGGGCAGTGCCCCCGTGTGCCGCCAATATTCCCGGAAGGCCCTGCTGGGGGTCCCAGGAGGGCATCGAGGTCATTCCAGGGGCCGCTGTCTGCCCACCTGTCTGCAGCAGGTGCAGCTGGATCTGTGCCCCGCAGAGCGCTGGTCCCGGCCTTGCCCCCAGTCCTTGTTCTCAGACCCTCTGTGCCCTGGGCCTGCTGCTCCCGCTGCACGGCCAGCAGAGGGGCACCGAGGCAGGGCAGCCCTCCGTGGGCAGACACAGAGACCGCGGCTCCCTCCTCTGGCCTGGCCCCGGCCACTGCCCCGCAGTTGGAAAACAGTAGCCAGAGTCACCGTCACATCTTCCCGCAGGACTTTGAGACCAACGACGAGCTCAAGTGCAAGGTGATCGGCTTCCTGGAGGAGGTGATGCACGACCCGGAGCTCCTGACCCAGGAGCGCAAGGCAGCTGCCAACATCATCAGGTGAGGCCGGGAGATGACAGGCCCCTCTCAGGCAGGGGACACCGGGCAGGGTGTACCGGGAGGTGACAGGGTCCCTCTCAGGCAGGGGATACCGGGCAGGGTGTACCAGGAGGTGACAGGGCCCCTCTCAGGCAGGGGACACTGGGCAGGGTGTGCCGGGGTGGAGATGCGCCCATGCCCGGAGCCTCCTGGGGCCTCACACCCCTTCACAGCCAGGGTCGGGCGTGGGAAGCACTTTGGCGTGATGTTGAGGGTCCACCCTCATTTCCCGGCATAGCCCTGCACCCCCCTCCTCCGCCCTTGCTTGACACAGCCGTGGGGTCTGCAGCCTCCGTCTGGCCGAGGCCGGGCCTTGGGGCGGCCCTGCTCCCGCAGAGCTGAGCAGCTCTCCCTCGCGTGTCCCTGTTCCACGCGCACCAGGCGCGCCTGCTGCACGCCCCGCCCTGTGCTGGTCCCTGCCCCACGGGCTCCCTGCCCTGCCAGGGGATGGGGCTGCCGTCCCCACAGCCAGACAGACGGGCACCTCCCAGCCAGGAGGGTCAGGACTGCAGGAAGAAGGCGGGACGAGAGCCCGAGGGTGTGGGGGGCCGGCCGGCGGGGGGCTCACCTGGCCCTCGTCCCCAGGACGCTGACCCAGGAGGACCCAGGCGACAACCAGATCACGCTGGAGGAGATCGTGCAGATGGTGAGCGGGTTGCCCTCCCCTCCTTCCCACCCAGGCCCCCCGGCGGGCACAGCCGCCACCTGTGTCCATTTCCTGTGGCTGCCATGACCAAGTGCCACTAACAGGGCAGCTTCACTGACGGGCTTTGTTCTCCCACGGTCCAGAGGGCAGAGTGTGAAATGAGGGTGTCAGCTGGACCCCACTCCGGCCGTGACGGCTCTGGGGGCCCCGGCTGGTGGCTGCCACCATGGCCGTGTGGCTGTGCCCTCCCCACATGGCTGCACCATCTTCCCTCCATGCACGTCTGTCCCTGCGTCCACATTTCCCTTTTCTAAGGACCCCAGTCGTGCGGGGCCAGGGCCCACCCAGGGACCTCACCTTGACCCCGTCCACCAAGCCTCGTCCCCGAGCACAGGCGTCCCCGTGGCCGTGGGGGGCTCCTGGCACCTCCCTCGGATGCCAAACCCGCAGGTGCTCACATCCCTGCTACAAAGCACTGCAGTGTTTGCACGTGACCCACGTGTGTCCTCCCGCGCCCTCGCCACCTCTGGGTTACCCGTGACCCCGAAACGAAGCCCACACGGCACTGCACCTGGGTGGAGTCAGGTCGTGCGTGGCAAACTCAAGTTTTGCTTTTTGGAACTTTGTAGAATTTTTTTTCCCAAATATTTTCAATCTGCAACTGGTGGAGTCTGTGGACGTGGAGTCCGTGGACACTGGGGCCACTGTGAGGCCACACGCCCGGGTGGGGGGACAAGGACTCCAACACGCCTTTCACGGGGGCACATTGGACCCGTGACGCCCCCTCCCCCATGCTCCACCCTTTGTCCCCGTCACTGCCCTTGTCCCTGTGCTTTCTCTTGCTGTCCCGGGGGCGGGTGGAAGGAAGGACTGGGCTGCGGGGCCTGTGGCTGGCTCTGAGCACAGCCGTGACGGGCTCTGTCGGCACAGACAGGCCGCTGGGGCTGGGGTGTGTGTGGCCCCTAAGGCCGTGGCGAGAGCCACGCTCACACTCGGGTCTGGCTGCCAGAGCGAGGCCTCGCCGCATGTTCCGGCCCACCTGCCCAGGAGTGACGGCAGCAGGGACAGGGCCATGCCTACCGCGGGGGGCGTGAGCGGTGGGGGGGTGCACTCCCCGCAGAGCGCAGGAGCGAGAGCCTCACGTTCCTGGCATTGCCGGCTCAGGCGCGTTTCCCGGGGTGGTGACGCGCACCCCGGGATGCCACTGCCAGCCGCCCCGCACCGCGCAGCCGGGATGCTCCCTGGAGGTGGAGACTGTGCCCCGTGGCTCAGCCCTTCCATCTGTTTAAAGTCTGCGGCAGGAGCACTCGGGGCCCTGGATTCTGACCCCCTCCCCACCACGACCCCTTCCCAGGGAGGCACCTTGGAGCACCAGCCACGGCCCCCAGGCAGCAGCCGCAGGGCCCTGCAGGGACCCCACCTCCCCCAGCGTGGGCCCCCGAGCTGCGCAAACCCTGCGGGGAAGGGTGAGGACGTGCCCACCTCCTGCCCGGAGAGGCACCTGCCTGGAGTGTTTGCCCCTCAGCAGCTCGAGGGCTCCTTGTCCCTTCTGGAACAGCCTGAGGCTCTTCTAGAACAAAGGCAGCCGAGCTGCCCGGGCCCTTTTGACCCCAGAGCCCACATGGGCCTCACCAGAGAGCAGACGGCCCCTCTGTGTGGGTTTGCAAAGCTGGCAAGGAGCGGAAGGTGCTGGTTCTGACCCTGCCCCCAGGGTCTCCTCTTCCCAGGCCGCGCCCAGAGGAGCAGAGGGAGCCGGCAGGGGCCGTTCCCACCGCGGCCGGGCTCTGGCAGTCGGTGTCCTGCCGGCACAGCAGGGCCCCGGGAGGGAAGGGGCCGAGCTGCCTCCCCCCCCCCCGCCTCGTCTATTCACGCGGCCCCTCGTGAGCAACCCCCACGCTGGGTCCTTGCCCTGCCACTCGCCCCCCCCACATCCCTGAAAGCCCAGTGTCCCCGTCCCCACACTCCTGCACCTGGCGTCTGCGCATGCTGCCCCCTGCCCAGGCAGCTCCGCCAGGAACTCCCCACCCCCAGCACACAGGCCCCTTCCCTGCTGGGGTCCCTGCTCCACACACGTGACTCGGAACCCCGGGGCCTGGGCTCCCCAGTCGGGGCCGGTGTTTTCTGGTCTCCGTGTCTCGGGGTCTGGCGAGGGCCTGGCCGCGTGGCCTCGGGGCCGTGCACACAGGAAGCAGGAGGGAGGGGACGCCTGGCCGAGGGTGGCCCAGTTCCCTGTGCCCAGGGCGGGCCGTGGCCCCTGGGCAGGCCGCAGTGAACGTGAGAAAGCAGAAGTCACGGGGCACAGGCGGTCGTCTCCAGAGCCCGTGCTGCCACGCGTGACCAGCTGGCCACGCTGCTGCCGTGTGAGCCTGACGCAGACCCTCCCCCAGGCCGACGGCGTCAAGGCCGAGCCCTTCGAGAGCCACTCAGCCCTGGAGATTGCGGAGCAGCTGACCCTGCTGGACCACCTGGTCTTCAAGAAGATCCCTTACGAGTAAGTGGTGCAGGCGCTGGACCCCCCCGTCCCCGTGTGCCCTTGGCAGCGTCCCGGGAGCCTGGGAAGTGGGGGCCTGGCCGCGTGGACCCTCCACGGCGTGCGGCAGAATGGCGAGGCCCCTGTCAGAAGGCAAGGCCCACGGCAAGGCCTGGTGCGCCCACCGCGCTGCACGGTGTGCGCCGAGCCTCCCACACCTTGTCCCTCGCAGCCCCACGCACCCCTGCGAGGAGAGCGCTGTCCTTATTCCCGCTTCACAGATGGGGAAACTGAGGCCCTGAGATGGACAGGCTGTGCCCAAAGCCACGCAGTGGGTAGAGGCAGAGCTAGACTTCAGCCGGGGGTTCCTTCCTCTCCAGAAAGTTCCTTCCCCAGAAATGACAGCCGCAAAGCGCAGAGAAGCCAGGAAGCCCTGAAATCGGAAACACGGGCCTCACCTCGCCCGCCCGGGTCCCCCCTCCCCGCAGGGAATTCTTCGGACAGGGCTGGATGAAGCTGGAGAAGAACGAGAGGACCCCGTACATCATGAAGACCACCAAGCACTTCAACGACGTGAGTACCGGCAGCCGCGCCTTTGCGGGGTGTTCCCTCCGGGGACGTCGAGAGGCCGGTGGGGAGCAGGCTGTGCCCCCACTGCAACCAGACCCCGGGTCCCCTCAGGCCCACTCCCCACGCGGCCCTGGGCTGGGCGCATCAGCTGCGTCCCCATTTCTTCCGCTAGTGGGGCTGACCCCTGAAAGGTCAGCCCAGTGTTGGCTCCTGAGGTCACCAGAGGGGTCACTCTGCGGCCAGGTTTCCTGACGAACCTGCGGCAGAGAGAGTGGGAGGGAGGGAAGGAATGAAGTCCTCCCTGTCACGCTTCTGGGGCTTAGCCTCAGCTCGGCATTAGAAACACGCAACACTTGGCTGCTGCTCCCCAGCCCTTGGCCCTTGCTTCCCTGTCCTCGCGGCCGGCAGTGCCGGCCGGGGCTCCAGCTCCAGGGCCAGGACCAGGGAAGGCCAGCAAGGTGCCAGGGTCAGGACCGCAGGGTCCCCCGCCCTGCACCGCAGGCTGGTGCCTGACCGCGTCACCCGAGCCCGTCTCTTCCAGGACCGGGACAGAACCGGGGAGGGTGCGCCTTGTGCCTGGTGCTAGAGGGAAGCGTCCAGTGTTTCCCACGTAGGGTGATGTTCGTTTCTTTACCAAGTTTTTAAAACTTCCTTTCTATGATATTCCCTGTGTGCTAATGGTTTTTACCACGAATGAACACTGAATTGTATCAGATTTTTGTACGTATAGTATATTGAGGTGGTCGGGTGATTTTTCTCCTCTAATCCATCGCTATGGTAAATGACAGTTAAACGTTTTTCCTAATATTCCAACACCCTTGCGTCCCAGGGACAAACCCAGTGTGGCACGTTAACCAAGCGGGCGTGTGATTTGCGTTTCTGGTTTCAGCCACCTCTGCTGTGCTGTGAAGGCAAAGTTGGCTGCGTGGGCTAAGTTGGCAGGTGTTCCTGTTACCTCTTTTCTCTGGAAGATTTGACTGATCTGTTCATTTAAAAATTAGTATAACTGTTAGGGAAAACTATTTTTAAGTTCAGTGTTCTTTTGATGGAAAAAATTTCAAGTAATTGGCATAATGCAGGTACTAGCTTGTGTTTTCATTCCTTCCTGACTCTTAAGCAGGAAGTAGTTCCATTCTTAAGTAGTTTTGCAATCCAGCCTTTGTCGCCGGGCTGGAGTGCAGCGGTGAGATCACAGCGCACTGCAGCCTCCAATCCTGGCCTCAAGTGATCCTCCTGCCTTGGCCTCCCACAGTGCTGGGGCAACAGGCGTGAGCCCAAACATATTTCCTTGATGTACATGCTTTAGAAGTCATTTTTCAGAAGATTTCTTGGTGGGAAAGCCTTATAATTTTTATTCATCCTTAAATGTCCTTTTACCACCTTTTTTAAAATAACAAGTAGTGTTTTTTTGACTTTTTTACTTTTTTTTTTTTTTTTTAGACAAGAGTCTTGCTCTGTTGCCCGGGCTAGAGTGAGTGCCGTGGCGTCAGCCTAGCTCACAGCAACCTCAAACTCCTGGGCTCTAGCGATCCTCCTGCCTCAGCCTCCCGAGTAGCTGGGACTACAGGCATGCGCCACCATGCCCGGCTAATTTTTTCTATATATATTTTTAGTTGGCCAGATAATTTCTATTTTTAGTAGAGACAGGGTCTCACTCTTGCTCAGGCTGGTCTCAAACTCCTGACCTCAAGCAATCCTCCCTCCTTGGCCTCCCAGAATGCTAGGATTACAGGCGTGAGCCACCGCGCCCAGCCTTTTATTTTATTTTATTTTTACTTTTTATTTGAAAACAATTATAAACTCATAGGAAGCTGCACAGAAATGTACAAGGAAGTCTGGTGCTTCCTGCTGCCCAGGCCCCTGGCAGTTCTGGTTCTGGCCCCCCCACCCCCGGCCTGCGCTGACTGGCAGGTGTGGCTGTCGGCAGGCGGCCGAGTCCGGGGAGACCTCGGGGGTCAGCCCATGATGCCGCAAAGTGCGTGTCCTGTCCAAGCCCTGGTGGTGCCAGGGAAGATTCCATCAGAACGTGGCTCTTCTTCACTTTATTCTTCTCGGTGAACTTCAGAATCACTTGGTCACGCTCTAGAGAAAACTCCCATTGGGTACTTTATTGGATTACGTTAAACTCAATTAGTTGTCAGAAAAACGACGTATTTGCATGCCCATTTGAGAATTTGGTCTCTTTCTCTGTCACTCAAGCCTTTCATTTCCTTTGGTAACCTTTTTTTCCCCACATAACATCTTACACAGTTTGCATTGACTTAAGTTCCCAGGTGATTTACAAATTCCCGTTGTTATTTTGAGGGTAGTCTCCTCTTCGTTTGCGTGTGCTGATTGGCTATTGCTAATTCGCAGGAAAACACCTCATGTCTGTGTGTTCCGTGCTTACCCTGACCCCGGGGCTCCACCAGCTGCTCCCCGATTCGCCCTCCCTGCCTGCAGACCGTGACGGCTTGTCTTCCCTTCTCCACTCATCCCTCTTCCTTGTCTCTTGTCTCACCGCGTTGGCTTAAAGATCAGCAACCTGATCGCTTCGGAAATCGTCCGCAACGAGGACATCGGCGCGAGGGTGAGCGCCATCGAGAAGTGGGTGGCGGTGGCTGACATCTGCCGCTGCCTGCACAACTACAACGCCGTGCTGGAGATCACCTCGTCCATGAACCGCAGCGCCATCTTCCGGCTCAAGAAGACCTGGCTCAAAGTCTCCAAGCAGGTGCGGGCAGGGGGCCGCCTGCCTGGGGGGCCGGGCCGGCCGTGGGGCAGACGCCAGCTGACAGGCGTGGCCGTGGGCCCTGTGGGACATCAGTGTCCCCGGAGCAGTTGCTACCCCAGAGCGGGACGTGTGGGTCCCAACACGCTTCCTGAGTTGGGGCAGAGAGTCCAGCCGCGTGGGGACCCCAGCCCGGCCCTGCAGGGAGGCCGAGGAGGTGCCAGATGGTCCTGCCAGTCCCTTCCCAGGACTCCAGTCTCACCAGCCCCTCGGCCACCAGAGTTAGCAGGTCCCTGACACCCACTGGTTATCTTAAGTGTGGCTTGATCTTTCTTCACTCAAAACAAGACTCTGAAAACCGAGAGGTAGACTCCTCCCTGGGAGCAAAGCCCCCTGCCCGGGGGAGGGGCAGCTCTCCCTGCGGGGGGCGGGTGATGCCCTTGGTGCACCTGGGAGGTGCGCGGCCAGCCTGCGAGTGTGCGGGGACTGGACAGGCACCGCCGGCGGACGGACAACCTCCCCGGGCACCGACGACAGGCGGCAGTGTCTGGTCCCACAGCTGGGAGGCTGTGCGGGACCCGGGGCTCCCGGGGCCTGTCGCATCGGGACCACACTGGGCTCACACACCGTGTCCCTCACTGTTCTCTTTACCTCCCCCTCCTCACCGCTCCTCACCCCACCTCACCCCCACAGCAGCCGTGCTCCTGCCCGCCACGCAGGCAGCCTGTCCGTGAATCCTGTCGCTCAGCAGCCAGGCTCAGCCCAGCCCCTGGTGACGCCAGGCGACTTCCCAGTGAGGCTGGGCCTCTTGCTGCCTGGCACACAGGATGCCAGGCTTAGGGCAAGGGCCACGGAAGGGGCCACTCTTGTCAGCAGGCCCCAGGAAAGACGGAGGCCGGAGTTTGGGAGCCTAGGGCCACAGGCACACACGGCACAGGCGGCCGTGAACTCCCGACGCCAGGGCTCGCGCAGGCTCTGCGGAAGCCCCAGGTCACCCAGGCTGAGCTGGCCTGTTGAGGTCCAGACGGGCTGTTGGCAGGGTCTGGGGGCCGTGCCAGGCGCACGCCTTTCTCCCCTCCCTGTGCTGTGGGCGTGGTGACATCCCTCCCACAGGCCCTGCAGGCCAGGCCCCAGGTTCCCTCCCCCGGGGGCTTCCTGGAACCCACAGTCCCTGCATGTCTTGGCCTCGGTCTCGAGCATCACCCCCTTGTGGCACTGGGAGGGACCCACCTTGGCCGTCCTGACATCTTCGTTCTCGAGGACGCACACGAAGCTCAGTTAGGGTCAGGACGTGTGGCCCGGCCTGAGCTGCAGGGTGGCATTGAGGACCCGGGGCCAGCTGGCCTGGTCCAGAAAGCAAAGGGGCCTCTGGCGGCCCCTGGGCCTCCCCCTGCCCAGCACGCTGGACCGGCCGCCAGCCCTGCCACCGGGCCACCAGCCCTGCCGCCGTCGTGTCTGCGCAGCTCCTCGTCCCTGCGAGTATCCCACGGACACTCGTGACCCACCTAAGTGGCCGCACTTCTCAGATGGCCTGAGATGCGGCCTCGGCAGCTGGTTTTTGTCACTCCCTTGGACGTGTTTGCCCAAAGCAGAAAAGTGTCCGAGTCCCCAGTCCCTTTCAGCCCCTGGCAGGAGTCAGGCAGGTTTTGTTGGGATTTTCCTTTCTCCCTTCTTCTTTCCACCCCTCTCCCCATCGTCTTTGCAAAACAAACAAAACCCCAGGAGGAAACAGAACTGCCTCTGGGGTGGATCTAGTGGTGACGTCCCTGAGCAGGACTGTGCTGCTCCCCGGGGGACACCACCCGGAGCTGTGGGCCACAGGGGCCTCTCCATCAGCCTCTGTGTCTCCCACGGCCCCGGGATCTCTGAGCTAGTCCTCCCCCAGGGCCACCTGGGCCCACCTCCCGTCCTCCAGAGGAGGAAGCTGAGGCCAGGCGAGGGACAGGAGAGGCCACTTGCCTGCGCCCTGCGGGAGTGGGTGACAGACGCTGGGGAGGCCCCAGTCTCCCGACTCAGCCCCACGTCTGACCTGAGCCGTGTCAGGTGGGTGGAAAAGCATAAGAAGGGAGCCGCTCTGGGAGGGCCCCGGGCAGAGATTGGGCTGCACGTCCCGGCCTTGCCGGGCCTCTGAGCAGAACCACCCGCCTGTCCCACGTGGCGTGCTGTGCTGCTGCGTGTCTGTGTCCCCAGACACGGGACACACTGCTCTGGCAGGGTCGGGACACAAAGGTGCCCGGGCTCCTCCCACTGGCACGGGGTGCTCCACCGTCGTCCTCTTGGGGAGCACACGCTGACCTCGCCTCCGCCAGAGTGACTTCGGACTGTCACTGTCGGCAGGTGGATTTCTCAGCTGGAAATCCCCCCCAAGGCGGGCGTGTGCTTGGCCTCTGGGTCCCTCTGGGCCGACGGGCACTCTGGTGGCGTGGCCTGGCATGTGGCTGCTCTCTGGTGTGGATTCCCAGCCACGTTCCAGATTTTGAGAAGTGGAGCTGGAAGGAAGTTTATGTGCTCTCGAGCCACCGCATGAGCGAGGTTGCTCAGGGCCTCACAGAGCTCAGAGTCAGACCCCACCCGGCCGCTCTCCGTGGGACACATCTGTCCCTCCAAACTCCAGCCACCAAACTCTGCCCCAGCCGAGCGTGTGCTGGGCCTGGCGGGTCACCTGCAAACCCCTCTGCCAGGGTCCCCCCCACCCCGGGCTTTCTCTGATGGTCAGTCCATCTGCCGTCTTTATTCCTGACTCTTAAATTTGGTGGCGTTGCTGGTACCTGAGAGGGAAGGTGCGAGCAGAGGGTCCCGTCCCTTGGGTGCAGTTTGTGGGGAAGACCCTGACAAGACACCAGCCCCCCTGCTCTGAGTGCAGCTCCCGGCGGCCCCACCAGGCCCTTCCCAGCCACCGGCCCTGGAGCCCACAGCGTGTCCAGGCCCAAGTCCTCACTCAGGTCCTCACTCCCGCTCCCTTGCCTCTGGGAGATGGGTGAGCACAGGCCACGGAGCGAGGACCCCTGGGGAGTCCGGCGCAGGGTCCCAGCCCAGGGAGTCCCAGATCCGCAGCCTGGAGGGCAGCATGGTGGTGGTGGCGCGGGCCGAGCCGGGCCTGGGCGTGCCATGTGTCAGTAAATGCTTCTGTTCCTTCTAGACCAAAGCTCTGATTGATAAGCTCCAAAAGCTTGTGTCATCAGAGGGCAGATTTAAGAATCTCAGAGAAGCTCTGAAAAAGTAAGTGTGTGTCATTTTGTCATTGTTATTTTTTAAATCATAGCCCCGATTGCAGAGGACCTTGTGCCACGCCAGAGAGGAGGCCTGTTTGTCTGTCTGTCCCTCTGTCTGCCCGAAGACCCCCAGACCTCCCCCCGACCTCCCGGACCCCAGGGTGGCGTCCCAGGGTTTGGCGACACTTCTCAGGCGAAGCGCGGGAGCCCGGAGCACGGTGGCTGTGGCGAGGATGACGGTGGTGCCAGGGTCCTTGGCTCTAAAATGCACGTGTGTTAACGGTTTTACAGACCTGACATCGGCATGTTCCTTAGTGTCGGTGTGTGGTGTGATTGTGCGTCTTTTCCACCGGATGGCAAATCCTCAAAGCGCTGTGCATTTTACAGACAATGGCGTCTGGGAAGCAAAAGAAAACCTGATAACGGTTTTACCAATAATCATTCCGGGCGCTTGCCGGGCACACCCCGGCTGTCCTGCACTTGGTGGCCTTGGCCCCAGCTCCCCATCACGGGGCAGGCGGCAGACGCTCTGCCGCGGGGACCGTCCTGTGCGTGTGGCTCCGTCGGCAGCATCCGTGGCCTCTGCCCACAAGACGCTGATGTTGCCCCTCCAGAAATACCTGCAGGCTTGGCCACGTGTCCACAGGGGGCAGCTCCTCCCTCCTGTTTTTCGGGGCGGGAGGCTGAGGAGCTGGTGGGGGCGGCCCCGGGCTGCACAGCAGGGGGGGGCCATACTGGCCTCCAAGGCGGCACCCTGAGGCTGCAGGGACCCGCTGCCCACGCCGTGGCCTGTGAAACACGGGGTCGCCCCAGGCACCCGCACCTCTCTGCCCTCCCTGCACTGACCGGACGTCCCTTCCTCTCCTGGCCCGATGGCCACGCACCAGACCTGGGGGACCCCTGGGGTCCCGAGTCCCCATAGAGCTCAGGAAGCTGCCCCTCCCTGGAGGGGTCGCATGAACCCACTGGGGTTCACCGTCCCGGGGCCCTGGGGGTGGGGCCGGCAAAACCTCCAGCCCCTGACGGCAGCTTTGACACGCCGCTCCCCCCGCCCCGCCAGCCCCACCAGCCGCCTCTGTCCCCTTCCTGCCACACGTGTCTGTCCTTGGCCAGCTGCGTGTGCCTTGCCGTGACCGTCCCCACGCTGTCTGTGTCCCCAGACAGACGCCCCCCGACCTGTGCTGTCCTGCACCCTCTTCCGCCTGGGCTCCCGGGGCCCTGCGTGTGGGGACCTGCCGCCCCCGAGACCCCCCGGGCACGGCCGCATCCACCTCCTTCATGTGGCTTCCTTGTCCGCCACCACCACTGCCTGTGTGGTCCCCCTTCTGTCCCAGAGTCCCCATCCTGACTGTCGTCCCCTGTCTGGTTCCCCGTGTGAGCGCCTTTCCCAGCAGGACCCCACCCCAAACCCACACCCCGTCCCCGGCCACTCTCTCCTCACTGTCCCCCGGCCACCTACAGCTTTTGCCAGGTGTCCCCGCTGGTCCCCAAGAGGGACCTTATTTCCTCTCCTCGTTCGCTGAGCCTAAGCCCCCAGACCATCCCCTCCTCTCAGCCTCCCAGAGACCGGAACCTTCCCACAGTTCCATGCAACAAAAATGTGGCCGAGAACTAAAGCTGGCAGTGAAGTGTGGCCCCGGTTCTGTCGGGGTCGATTCTGACCTCGGCCCGGCACACTTGTGCGCGTCGGCCCCTCTGCGATCTGAGCAGGACGTCCCGACTTCGGGGAACTGGGGCCGGCTGCTGGGCTGCAGCCCAGGCCTGTCTCTGTCCCCTGAACTGGGGACGGGAGCAGCTGTGGAGGGTGTGTGGCCAGCTGCTGCCAGGCCACCCTCGTCCTTTACGTGGGCGAAAATCCACGATCTGTGTGGACATGATGAGCTCCAAGACTGCGGTTCTTGAATTTCAGGGGCTCAGCAGGACCAAGTGTCTGTCTCTACCCTGATTTTCTGGGGGACCCCACAGCGAAGCCCAGCCTCTTCCTGATCGCGCGGCGAGGCGGGGTGCCGCCCGGCAGAAGGCAGGATTGGACTCCCCCCCGCCCCCCGCACTGCGATTGTTTCCAAAGTCGCAGGAATCCCTGAGCCCAGGGGACTCAGCACAGCCCAGCCCCAAGTGGGCCTCAAGGCAGAAGGGGGTACCCCGCGGCCAGCAGACACTTGCCAGGGAGTGTGACCAGCCCCGGGGGGCAGCGCGGGGAGACGGGAGAGTGGGCCCCATGCCCCACCCCTGGGGCCTGCATCCTGGGGCTCCGCGGAGAGCAGGCGGGGCAGCGGCTCTGGCTGTCGGTGACAGGCACCACGGAGTCTCTGTGTCCTGCGTGGCCTTGTCAGGAACTTCTGGGTAGGAAGAAACGTCAAGTTCGGGGGCTCCAGACAACCGCAGGCAAGGCCAGGACGCCAGCTGTCACCAGCCACCGCTGTGCCACCACCAGGTCCCCCCCCCGCCCCCCCGCCCAGAAACCGGAAGCAGCTTCTGGGATGGGGTTGGGGCACTTTGCTCACTGAACTGTCAGCGACAGGTGTGTGACGACTCTGCCACCCTCGAGTCACCTTGCTGGAGAGACCAGCCAAGGGCAGGCCAGACCCCCCGGGGAGAGGCCAGGGTGCCCTTGTGGCCCCCACCGTCCCCTCTGCAAGCCCAGGCCTGGCCCCCGTGGCCCTGGTGGGGCTGGTTGTGTGCGAGGCTGGGTGACCTTTGCCCTCCAGCGAGGCCCCTCCCTCTGGAAGTGGTGACAGGGACAGAGGTCAGTCCTGGGACCGGGAGGCACCACCTGCAAATCCATCCCCTAATCACAGCTGGATCTGGGTCCCCACAAACACCAGGGGAAATGCTCTGAGTGACCGTCCCCACGGGTCTGGGTGGGCACAGACCCCGTGAGTCCTTCAGAAACCCCCCGAATCCCGGATCACCCAGCCTCCCCTCCCCCCCTTCCATGCCAGAGCACTCGGGGTTGCCTGGCTGTCCCCGCACACGCAGACGGCCGGGCACAGGGGGCGAGCACCTCCCGGAACCTCCCAGAACCTGCCGCGACCTCGCAGCCTGGAGCTCTGGACTCGTCCTGCGTCGGCCCCACAGACCCGGGCGTGGAAGGAGGGAGGCAAAGCCCTGCCCACGTAGCAGCCACGGCCCCACAGGGCTGCAGGGACCCAGAGCCGTCCCCAGGGGTCCGGGTGACCCTCACCTGTTGTGTCACAACCCACAGTAAAAAGTAAACAAAGCACCGAGCACAGCAGGAAGAAAATCCCCAGCGAGTTACCTTCATTCCACGCAGTGAGCTGGTATTTTCTGTTTCACTTTTCCTTTAATCCGGTCTGCACTCTCTAAACTGATGTCCACACCCACAGAAGGGTTTAGACCTCGGGTTGGAAAACACTCCATCCACCGTGTCCCTGACGCCAGGCGTCACCTCCCTCATGACACTGTCACACCCCTGTGCCAGCTGTCTGTGTTCACTTCATCGCCTCCTTTAAATCAATTCACTTTCCCCAAACATAAATTTAAATAAGGAGGAAGTTTTTACGTCCCGGGAAACGGTGCGCTCTCCCTGCGCACGAGCGGCCTCAGCAGCCGTGGGGAGAACGGCAAGAGGCGCCAAGGCCTGGCCGAGCCGCCGTTGCCGCCGTGGCTCTGGGACCGGCTGCGGCTTGTTCAAAAAGGGAACGGTGGAGGGCACCAGTGCTGCTGCCCACGGGAGCCTGAGGACCAGAGAGGGAAAGGGCTGGCCCGGGGTCACACAGCAGCAGCAGCCGACAGCTTGCTCTACCCGCCTCCCCACCCCCCTGCAGAGTGGCCAGAGGGTCACGCAGACAGAGGGGGCTGGGCCGGAGGGTCACCCGCCTTGTGCTGGGCAACCCCGCCTGCATCTGGGTGCTGAGCTGGGACAGCTGCAGAGCACCCTGCCAGGAGCCCCCCGAGGAGCTAGAAGGAGCCTGGCCAGGGGACAGGGGCTGAGGACTCCATGGCAGACCCCAGGGGCCTGGCCCAGCACCCACCCCCCCGGGCACCGGAACACGCTGCGAAGGAGCAGGCCGGGCTTACTTCAGGGCCACACGTCACTCCCAGGGCCCATCGCCCAAAAGTGCAGTCCCCGAGAGTCACCAACTGTGGAGACTGTCACCAGTCCCCCGCCCAGAAGCTGCTTCCGGGAAGGTGGTCTCAGGGGGCGAGTTACCCAGCCTGGCACCCCAAGCCCAGGGCCTGGCGGGAGGAGATGCCGGTGAGGCAGAGGAGGGGTCTCGGTGCGCAGAGAGACCGGGGCGTGTGACTGGCGGGGACGGGGCCGCAGAGCCCTCTGAGAGGTGGTCGGGTGGGATCTGTGTGGGAGTTTCTGCGGAGGGAGGACAGGAGGACAGGAAATGGGAGGGGGCTGGGCACGGCCCAGGGACTCTGACAGGGACGGAGGTGGCGGGGCAGGGAGGGCCTCCCGGCTGGGGAGGAAGACACGGCTCAGAGGCCCCCCGTCCCCCGTGCCGACACTCAGACCCCGCTGCCCGTCCGAGACCCGGAGTGACGGTCGGTCTTGGTGGATGGCAGCCTGGGCCGCTAGCGAAGCGGGGGGCGCGGGGTGTTCTGTGCCTGGCGGAAGGCCCTTTCCTAGTGCAAACCCGTGTTAATGCCATTTGCTTCCAAGTTGCGACCCGCCCTGTGTCCCGTACCTGGGGATGTACCTCACCGACCTGGCCTTCATCGAGGAGGGGACGCCCAACTACACGGAGGACGGCCTGGTCAACTTCTCCAAGATGAGGATGGTGCGTCCCTGGCGGGGGTGGGGGCCCGGCCCTGCTGCCCCAGGAGAGCTCGGCAGGCCCAGCCGCCTTTGCCTGACCGTCCCCCTTCAGTCCCGCGAGGTGGCGGGTGCCTTCGACTTTGCGGGGGCCCCGGGGGTTGGTTTCGGGGGTGTGGGGCAGCTCACGCCACTGAGAGAAGGTTTTTCCCTCTCGATCCCGTAGAGTAACTAGCCCGCAGGTCCTGACAGGTCTCGGGAGCAGCCTGCTGGTTTAGAAAAACCACCATGGCTCAGCGGCGCCTTCCAGAAGGCTCCGTGTATGGAGTTGAGAGACGGGTTTCACGCTTAGCGTCGACAACCCCTTTGGCTCTGCGAAGTGGGGGGTGGCACCAAGGGAGGAAACTGTCCCCTAACACCCCCCGTCCTTCCCACAGATTTCCCACATCATCAGGGAGATCCGCCAGTTCCAGCAAACCGCCTACAAAATAGAGCACCAAGCCAAGGTAAGCGGCCCACGTCCCGCCCCGGCGGCCACCTCCCGCCCCGTCCCCGCCCACACCGGCCTGTCAGGAGGGCTTCCCTGTTCCCTGTACCCCTGGTCAGAAAGGGATTGTCTTGAGAGTCTTGCCTGATTTTACGGCCACGGGTGGTTTATAATCACGCCTGATCTTCCCCAGGGCAAGAGAGACGGGGTTTGTAGCATCTTCTTTTAAAAAGGCACCAAGCTCACAAGTCACAAAAGTCACAGATACAAAGGTGCACACCGTGACACGGCCCCCAGCTGCCTAGGTCCCCTCCCAAAGGCGCAGTGTCACCAGCTTCTTGTGTCGGCGTCCACAGGCAGGCCATGAGCACAGACAAACTTTCCTACGACGACGTGGCACCCTGTGCCCTGCTCGGTGTCCCCGGCCTTTCCCCTTAATAATGCGTCTTAGGGATCACGGCCCCGTTAGGCCAGAGGTCTTCTCACCCCCCCTCACAGCTGCGGAGAAACCCGGATTCAGCCGTCCTCCCTCCGACGGACTCTTGGCTTGTTTCAGCCTTTGGCTGCAGAAGCCCAAAGAGACACCCTGCACCCCCAGAAACAGGCGGGGGGTGGAGTGCGGGTCAGAGGGGCTGGGGGGCCTTGCTGGAGACCCCAGGAGTTTCTGGTTGGGGGGGCACAGCTTGCTCCAGAGGGACAGGCCCGTGTGAGGCTGAGGGGTGCGGAGCCCCCAAGGCTGCAGGGAGCAGCATCCGACCGGCCTGAACTGGCTGGGACGAGGGGACGCCTGAGAGGATCTGGGACCTTGTCCTAAGAGGGTGGGACACCCCGAAAGGAGGCCACAGACTTGGACTAATGTGGATGTTTGGAAGAGCACAGGGCAGTGTAGGGCGTGGTCGGCACATCAGTCTTGTGTCTTTATTCAAACCCTGCACCGATGGCCCCGTTTCACTGATAAAGCAGCTGAGCTTTGCCAAGGCAGGTTCTTGGCCTCCCGCTGCCGTGGCCTTTCCTTCCTGCCCCGTGACCCTCCCCCTGCCGTGGCCTTTCCTTCCTGCCCCGTGGCCGGTTCTCTGCAGGCGGCGTCCTGGCCCCCGGTTTGCAGCTCACGGGGACTCCAGCCCCAGACACCCCAGGCACACGAGACCACACTCTTAGTTTTCCTCTGCTACTTCCCTTTGTCAGGGATTTGTTCCTTAAAAACTTGTTTCCTGCCACGTTCCATGACCTCAGGACCTGGCTTACACCCGACAGCCACGTTAGAGAGGGAAGCACCAGCGGCCGACTGGGGGGCCCTTTTCACTCATCCTCTCACCCGACACGCAGTCCCTGGGCCAGTCCCGTGTGCCAGGCCCTGGGTGGCCCTGGGCAAAGCAGGGAAGAAACAGGTAAACTGGTCCCCCCGAGCCTGCAGGTCTGGGGGGAGACAGACTCAGAGGCAGAGAACATACCGTGGCCGGTGACGGTCACAGCCCTAGAAGAATCAAAGCAGGGAGGTGGGGGGCTGAGGAAGGCCCAGGAAGCCCTGGACGTCGAGTGTGGACACACAGAGAGGATGGGCACATGGGCTACAGGTCACCTGTGCACCTGTCAGAAAGTTTAACCTGGATCTAATCAGGAGGAGCCAACAGACAAATCCAAAATCCGGGACATTCCACGAGCCGACCGGCCTGTAGCTTGGTGGTGTGCGAGCGGCGGTCGCGCTGGCCCACAGGGTGGGGCCGAGTCCTGACGTGCTCAGGAAGACTGTGCAGCGCGGGGTAGACAGGCTGAGGAGGGCTTTGTTCAACACCATTGCCGCAGAGCCGGGTGCCGTGGTGGCGCCTGCAGTCCCAGCTGCGCGGGAGGCTGAGGCAGGAGGATGCTGGAGCCACTGCACTCCAGCCTGGGTGACAGAGAGAGGCCCTGTCTCAAGGAGAAGAAAAGAAAAGAGAAGAAAAGAGTAAGGAGAGGAGAAGAGAAGAGAAGAGAAGAGAAGAGGAAAAAAGAAAAGAAATGAGCAGGGGAGAGAGATTAAACTCAGTTCTGAAAACAACGAGGGACAAGTGGGGTTTGCAGCTACCAGGCAGTGGATGGATGGAAGCTCCCGGAGGAGGCACCAAGGGCAGGGGAATCCTGCTAAACTGGCCTAACTAGATTTTTGCTGAAGGCAGGCAAGGACTTACCGGTCAAGGGTGGGGAATGAGGAATTTGATCAGATATCAATGGCGGGGCAGGCACAGTGGCTCAAGCCTGTAATCCCAACACTTTTGAGGCTGAAGCAGGAGGATCCCTTGAGGCCAGGAGTTCAAGACCAGCCCAAGCAACATAATGAGACCCCATCTCTACAAAAAACAGAGAAATTAACCAGGTGTGGTGTCTCGTGCCTGGTGTCCCAGCTACTTGGGAGGCTGAGGCGGGAGGACGCTTGAGCCCAGGAGTGTGAGGTTGCTGTGAGCAGTGATGACACCATGGCACTCCAGCCCAGGCAACAGAGTGAGACTCTGTCAATTCTTAAGAAGGGGGAGAGGGAGGATTCTTGCTAAGGTAACTCAGCGGGATTCTCGCTAAGGGCCGGCCCAGGAGCCTAGGGAAGAAGAGGGCTCAGAGAAGCCTGACGAGGGGTCAAGGAAGAGGTCCTTGTCCCTGCCGGTTTCCGTAGTGTCAGTGCGGCCAGCAGGGCCAGTTTCAAGCTACCAACTTAACATCACTGAAAACAGTTGGGAATAGAGGCTAACAGGCAGCCCTTACACGCTGGCACGAGCCAGTTCCAACATGCCACTGCGTGTGCTCCTCAAACGGTACCAGAGAGCCAGACACAGCGGCTCACACCTGTAGTCTCAGCTGCTTGGGACGAAGGAAGATTGCTTGAGCCTGCCTGGACAGCATAGCAAGACCCCTCTCTCTAAAAGAAGAGATACATCTGTGGATGTCAGTGTCAGGAAGGACATGGCACAGGTGCACATCTGAACACAGGGCGCCGCTCCAGGCCAGAGGAGACTAGACACACGACACCCAAACGCAGCGCAAACGTCCGTCAGGCCCTGGGCTTCTAAAACCATGGCTGTAAAGGTCATTCGGGGCACTTGAAATGTGACTATGATCTGTGCACCAGATGGCATTATGGTGTCAGCATGGAGTGTCTTGGGTGTGACAGTGACTCTGTGACGTCGGAGGACGTCCTTGTTCTTAGCAGGTGCCCGGATGAAGTATTTACCCACTGATGGTTCTGCCCACAAGCAGGGATATGTCCATATGTGCTGTTTCTGTAGGTGCTAACGTTTTTTAAATACAAAGTTGGCAGGAAAACAGACAACAGTGAGAACATGTAACGTAGGAAAACAGACATGAACGCGAGGAGAACTGTCTGAAGCAAGGGCTGTGCTCTGGAAGCACACTGCAAGCTACATATGTGATAGTAAATGTCCTGGGACCACATTTAAAAAAAAAAAATAGGTGAAATTAACTATACTAATATATTTTATTTAACACAGCGTATACAAAAGATTGTCGACTTAACATGTGGCCAATCTAAAAGGAGATTGAGATGCTAGATTTTCATTCACACTAAATTTTCAAAAATCCGGTGTGTATTTTCCACGTCACACCTCAGTTCAGACAAGCCCTGTCTCACGTGCCCGGCGGCCACGGTGGCTCATGGCTGCTGCGCTGCGCTTATTGGCTCCAGGGATCGTTTTCATGGAAGATTGTTTTTCCACGGACTGGGGGCAGGGCATGGTTCGGGGACGATTCAAGCACATTACTTTTATTGTGTGCTTTATTTCTGTTATTATTACATTGTGACATATAATGAAATAATCACGGGCTGGAGACTTCTGCTCCAGGAACGGAAAATGGTTATCTCTAGAGAGCCAGGCTGGGGGCTCGGGAAGGGAAACAGAGAACCACTGTGTTTCATTATGAGCCGCTTAATACTACTTGGCCTTTTAAATGACGTACAAATGTTACTCTAGAATAAGATATGGACTAATTTAAAAGTTAAAAGAAATGAAAATATGATTTTTTAAAAAAGGAAGGACCACAGTTCTGATGGTCTGGCGGGGACTGAGCGTTGGGGCTGCTGTGAGGATGGACACCGAGGTCCGAGTGACGAGGTCACACGCCAGATCCATCAGCTCAAAGCACCGGGGCCTCGCCCGGCAGGCTGGGCTCAGGGGCGTCCGCGGCGCAAACCAGAGGCCGCTCGGTGTCTCCCTCTGCCTCAGCCCCCCCCCCACCCAGAGCTTCCCTCAGTCGCCCAGGGAAGAGCTGGGTTCAAGTCCTGCCAACGCCACTCCCCAGCTCTGTCAGCTTCTTACAAAGCACCTCCCTGCCTCATCCGAAAAACGAGATTCTTACACCAACCTAGGATGGGTTGTTCTGGGTGATTAACTACGACAGTCTGCAAAGCGCTTTATAAAAGCATCACTTTTCCCGATGCAGGGCACTCGGCAGGCCTGAGGAACAGCGGGTTTCTTGTCTCTGCGAAGGGGTCGCTGGCCGAGGGAGGTGGTTTTGAGGGCGTGGTGAGGGGGGTCCTTGGAAACTGGGGGGCTGGAGCCGGCACTGTGGGGACAGAGCAGAGGTGCTCGAACACCCCTGTGCCTCGGAATCAGATTCACCACAAAGAGTGAATTTTACTGTAACTTCTTTTACAGTAAAATAATGACCAGTGAGTAGCGACAAGGCCATTCTGCTGACAGCGTTGGCAATTAGTAAACTCTCTTTGGAAAGAAACATGTTAAAGTGTAGCAAGAAACTCAGTCATCTTACACACAGGGGTTTATGTTTAAAAAATTTAGTTGAGGCAAAAGGCTATCTCCTAGGATATATTCATTGCAGCATTGCTTTTATATACAAAATTGCAAGGAAATCTGAAAACAGCTTACACATCCAACAATAGGAGAAGAGTTTAGTAAAATATATTACAGTGTGGCAAGATGATGCAGGGTTACAGTTACTAACAATGCAACTTCTAGGTGGTGGATTTGCTGCAGTCTCCCACTGAAACAGAATATCTTAGAAAGAACGATCCTTAGCGTGATTATTATGGAGGGAATCAGTCCGTCTGTGGATCCCCAAAGCCTTGGGGAGATAGAGACTCGCATGTTCTAGAAAGGACTGTTCACACAGAGCCACTAGCTGGGCATAAAAGACTATTTCACGTGGTCATAGAATGGCCGCGTCTTTGTCAAGGGGTGTAGGTTAAACCAGACTGTGACATCTAAAGTCGCCGTCCTAGAGGTGCTGGGTATGAGCGATTGGCCATAATCGTGCATCTGTGGGCCCGGCAGGCAGCTCGTCTGTCCTTCAGAGAGGCAGACAGAGTCAGAAGGTTCCCAACATATAATAAAAAATATAATTTGTTTTTCTTTTTGCTCTGGGTTTCTGTCGGGGGGAATGCACCTTCCATTCCAAGCAATTGACAAATAAGTGAGCCCTGGAGAGACTGTGGGGCTGAGGCCAACAGGGGTCCAGCAAAGCACCGGGCAGGAGTCGCGTGGGGGAGGGGACCAGGGAATAATCTAACTCCCGTGAGTGACTCTTCCTGATTCTCCACTTGGAGCGAGCCATGGGAGGCCCCAAACAAGGAGACCCGTCCCTCACGTGGTCTCAGCGTCCCCTGGCTTCTCTTGGGGTGAATGCCTGGAAGCGCTGTGTATTAATAATCCTAATGTTTACATGTATTTCACCCTGACATTCTACTGTGACACGTTGCAAGCACACAGGAACACTGGAAGAACTGTGAGCACCCACCACCTGCCACCAGCTTCCAGAAATGACATTCTAGATTTTTTTTAATACCAGCCTCAAACACTCCATCAAATGCTCAAAGAGACAACAATCAACAGTGATTTTGACCATAGATGATTCAATGCTGAGACAATACTAAACAATAATCCTAAGACACATTATATTAGGACAAAGCTCCGCCTCGTGTGCCCGCCTGACTGACCCCCAGTGGAGCACCTGGGTCCCAGGAGGCTCCGGTGTCCACGGTCACGGTGCCACGGAGACCTGTCACACTGCCACTCCTTCCTCTCTCTCCTTTTCCCAGGTGACCCAGTATTTGCTGGACCAATCTTCCGTGATGGACGAAGAAAGCCTCTACGAGTCCTCTCTCCGGATAGAACCAAAGCTGCCCACCTGAGGCTGGGCCCTGCCCGGCCCGTGGCTCCCGTGGACACGCTGCGTGACACTGTACATACTCGTTTGGTTTCTCTGGGTTTTCTTCTCAGTATGTGCTTCTCCAAGAATACAACTCCGTTCTCGTCCTTAGACTCCTGTAGAACCGGAACGTGGATTTCTGCACATTTAAGACTGCCCACCCGCCCGGGCCCCCGTCTCCCGCAGCGCCCGGTTCTCCCAGCAGCTGCACCCTGGCCCCCCCAGACTGCCCGCCCCTCAGGCGGGGGGCAGAGCCCTGCACACGGAGCCTTCCATCCCCGCTTCCGTCCTCCCCCCGCCCAGGCGTCCCCCAGCATGTTCCACGTAGCCGTTACACTGGGTGGGGGTGGGAGGGCGGCGGGAGGGGTAACACCGTCCCCTGATGTCCGGCCATCGACGAATCTTCCTGCTGATGGTGATGCCAACTTCCAAAGCAGCTTTTTCAGCCACAATCGCAGGTCTCAAAACTCCCCATCTGTCTCCGGCAACCTGGAGGGAAGGGAGTCCTCTCCGTCCAGAGCCACAACCCTCGTGCCAGCGCTGCCGTCCGGCTGGCACCGCACGGCTCCTGCCCCAGGATTAACACCAGTAGCATGAACAGCCGTCCCAGGACAGCCGGACGAGGCCCTAGACCTTCCCGAGGTCGCTGCACTGACTTGGCCGACCGCTGCCCGGCGTTCACTGGAAGTCGGGACAGAGACATCACTCTTCCTCTCCGAGCTGCCTGACCGGCCGCTACAAGCTTACGTTGAGATGCTCCAAGTCTGCACACCTTGTGAAAACTAGTTCCACACTGTAGAGTTAGGAAATCAATAACCAAGTGTTTTTATTGCATACACTGTAGTCCTGTCGAAGTGCCCCGGCAGGAACATAGTACCGTAGTGCTTATTCTGTGAGTATCACCACGTATTTTTTACACCGTACAGCACAGAACACTTAGCTCTGAAGTGGCAGGCATGCTCCACGACACAGACAGACGACTCTTGCTGTAAGCAATACCTAGTGGTATGAGAATTCTATTTCAAGTCCTAAAATATTTCCACTTACAGCTTGTTTGGAAAAAAGAAATTTCCATTTTTGTAAAGATATATGTTTCCTGATTACCTCTTGCTAATAAATCTATTCTATCTCAGGGTGAACAGTGAGCTCCGTGGCTTCATTTGTTCACACAGGGAATGTCGGCTGAGCGTTGGCCCCTGGCCAGGCCCTGCGCGGGGACAGAGATCCAGGGTGACAAGGACAGCGTCCGCTGTCTGGGGACCAGCCGAGCAACAGGGAGGAGCCCCGGTCGCCTGCTGCACGGGAACAGGCCACCCCAAACCCAGTGGCCGGAACACTCCTCCTTCCGCAGCTCTGCGGCCACGGCCCAGCTGGCGCTTCTTGCACAGGTCTCCCCTGAGGTTTCCGTCCCCAGCAGCGGGGGCTGGAGTCACCCGAAGGCTGCACGGGGGGGGGGGGGTCCCCACGGCACGCACACGGCCAGAAGTTGATGTCGCCAGGTGCGTCTCTCCCGTGGCTCCCAGGAGTGACCCTTCGGAGACTCTGCAGGAGCCGTACGGGTTCTGGGGACCGAGCTGCGGAAGTCCCAAAATGCGGGGAGTTAGCTACGCTCCCCACAAAGAGGTTTTTTCTCTTTCTTCGGATCAGGTCTCTAAGTTGACCACGCCAGTTTGCAGGGAGTTAGCTACGCTGCCAGCAAAGAGGTTTTTTCTTCCGATCGGGTCTCTCAGGCAGGGGTCATCGCAAAGGATGAAAAAATAGTAGGAAACAGAAATAATAATACACAGAGCCAAAGATATAGTTTATAAAGTAAAGGTTTACGAAAATAGATAAAAGGAGGGTATCCGGATGGGTATATTTCCTCCCGCCAAAAATATATCCAAGACTGAAACTCCACACAGGTGTTATATAGGGTAGGTACAGGCTACATACTAACAGGCAGTTTGCTTTAGGGTCAAAGTCTTCTAAAAGGCTACTACAGATCCTTCAACTAACTCTAACTAGGGGAACAATGAGTTGTAAAATCTTCTTGGGGCAAACTTCTAAGTTTTCTGATAAGGCTATTACTTTAGCAAAAAACAAAGACATCTTGGCTCCGGTGATTGTGTTCTTGGAGACAGAGCTGATTTCAGAAGTCAACATGAGCTGTGCTTTGTGTTAATTACTTTAACCGCATGGCTCCTTCTGGGCCCGGCTTGGGCATTAGCATATCTCTCTGATCAGCTCTCATCTCCCGGGGTCCTTGCCAGCTCAGGCAACCCATGGCTCTAGGAAGAGGCCTGCCTTGTCTTTCAAAACAGGTGAGAACCATAGGCCCAGTTTACAGCTGTCTCTTTGAAGTGCAGCTTTTATTGACCAATGAGACGCCCTCCTGAGAGGAGGCAGCTTTTGAACTAACACATTTATTTCTTCTTTAAGGCAAAGCCTTATGTGACTTCTGAAATCAAATCTTGTCTCCAGAAATACAGGGGGCATTTCTATAACTCAGTATTCTTAGGCTCAACACCAAAATGCGGCGCCCAGGGCGTTCTGCGGGCAGCACGTCACCAAGGCCTGACGGCAAGAGGACCGGAATCAAGCCCTTCTCCCCAAGAATAGCTGTAGCCATCTCTGAGTGACCGAGAGACAGGCCCCGGGAGCCACGTTGTCACAGGGGGGCACAGACAGTGCCTGGGGATGCGAGGGAGGAAAGGCCCCTGTGGGAGGGACGGTGGGGGTGGGGAAGCTCCTGGAGGTGCAGGCGCCGTGGGGGGTGGGGGGCGGGGGAGGGGACGGGGGGGGCGGGGGGGGGACTTGGCAGGCGGGGGGAGGGGCCCGGGGGGCGGGGAGGGGGACTTGCCAGGTGGGGGGACCCGGGGGGGAGCGAGGGGGACTCGCCAGGCGGGGGGAGGGGGGCGGGGGGGACTTGCCAGGTGGGGGGGCGGGGGGGAGGGCTCGGCACCGCCAAGGCCGGGACTGCGCGTGTGCGGGGCGCCGGCGCGAGCGAAGAGCCCCCGGAGAACGGGCCCGGGGAGGGCGCCCCCGGAACGGGACTAGCCGGGGCTGAGGAGGTGCCGAGTGGCCGCAGACAGCCACCACCCGCACCTTGCGGAGGGACCGGCGGAAGCGGAGGAGCAGGGGACCGACACCGCCCCGGGACAGCAGCCGGGGCCCCACGTGGCCGCTCCGTGCAGGCCCTGTCGCCGCCACCCGGCAGGGCGGCCCAGAGGCGACCCCCCGTGCGGGCCGGGCGTGGCCGTGCGGGGTCGAACCTCTGGGGCCCGCCACGGGCAGGGGGGACGCGATCGGATCAGTCCACGGGACAACTCTGAATTATACGCCTCAGAACGGCTAATTGTATGTCATATGAAGTTCACTTCGAGTTTTAAAAGTAAAAAAAAAAAAGAAGAAAGAGGGACTGGCCGAAGAGAGCTTCTCAGCGACAGTATCTCAAACTGGTCCCTGAAGGCACAGACCCCCAGGCTCCCTGGTGGAGGGAGGGGACAGGCGAGGGGTCCGGGTAAGAGCGTCTGAGAGACGGGCCGGCAGGTGGGCGTGGCCAGTGGCTGGGGGCGGGGCTGGTGGGCAGGTGGGCGGGCCCAGTGGCTGGGGCGGGGCAGGCGGGCGTGGCCAGTGGCTGGGACTGGGCAGATGGGCGGGCCCAGTGGCTGGTGGGCAGGTGAGCAGGTGGGCGGGGCCAGTGGCTGGGGCGTGGCAGGTGGGCGGGCCCAGTGGCTGGGGGTGGGGCCTCGCAGCGGGCCCCGGACGTGGGAGGCAGAGGCACCCGCACCGCTCGATGGTGAAACCCTGCGGCTCCCTCCTGCCCTGCCTGGCTCCTTCCTCATTCACCCAAGCCCTTATCAGCCCGTCGGGTCACACGCAATCCTCTGTTCACCGTGTAATTATTGCCCCCGCTCAGAACCAAGTGACTCGTGACCCAGAAATAGCCAAGGCCCTTCTCATGGCCAGGAAGGGGAGTCGGGAATGTTCTGCTCGTGGCGGGGAGGGGGGTCCTCTCGTCACTGCCTCTCGGGTCCCCCACGGCCCCAGCCGCTCCTCTCTCTGTTCCCTCCAAACCCTTCTCCCCGTCCCCCCAGCGCCACCCACCCACCTGCGGGAGCCGTCCCCGTTTGCCGTCCACTCAGATGACGACCACGACTGCTGCTCCCGCCCCCGCCGCAGGGCGCGGGGCTCTGTGGGCACCGGCACGCGGGAACCTCTGCCCCCACTCCCCTGCGGAGGGGCGGACACGGGAAACCGGGGGTGATTTCCAAACAGTCAGCCGCCGTGTGGCTGTGACCCCGGGGCCGACCACGCACACCCGCGGGCAAACGCGGACACACTGGCTAAAATCGGGCAGCTCTGCAGGAAACCCCCCAAAGTCGTGAAGGCTTGAACGTGACAGTGTGAGGTGCGGATCATTAATGCAGGAAGAGGGGGTTCCGTGAAGGACAGATTCGTCTGGGCCGGAGTTTGGAACGGCGCGAGGAGGGCGTGGCGGAGGAGGACGGTGGGGGAAGGGCTGTGCCAGGACAGGAAGCCCACCCGAGGCCGGTGCTGGGTGGGATCGTGGGGTGGTGGGCGATACAAGCAAGATAAGGACGCGTCTCAGAGGGTCTGAGGGCCAGACAAGGGGCACAGGCTGTGAGACTATGTGAGCGAGGAGAGACTGAAGGGGCCCGGGAGAGAAGCCCACTGGAGGCTGCCGCATTCTGGGGTCCACGGCTTCCTCCCCAGAGGCAGGACTGACGCCGGCCCAGCTAGGGTAAGTCCCGCTGCACAGGGCGCGAGGCTTGCAGAAAATCCAGAATCTGGTGCTGCCTCCTAGGTCTAGGACTAGGGTGAGACAAGTGCATACCACTCAGGCACAAAATTTAAGGAAGTGCCCCCAAAACTCAGTAATCTAGAGAAATGATATTTCAATGCAATATTTTTTAAAAGTTAAAAATTAATGCAAAAAACTCCATGATGAACAAAATATCACATTTTTAAATGAATCTAGGATCCAACCCTGTTCTTCTGTGACATAACCTCAACACTTTGGCAGCTGTGATGGAACACCTGCTTCCGGACTTTTCTGCAAGCCTCCATGCTCTTCTTAGCTGCGTGTGGAGCATCTTCAGGGCTTGGCCCAGAGGGTGGTGACATTCTCCATGTTCCCGGACCTCCCGGAGGACAAGCAGTGCCTTTGCGTGCAATGAATGGAAGCTTTTCAGGCTGGACCTGTCTGACCCACAGCGAGGGAAGCAACCAAGGTGGCTAGGCAGGATGTCTTCCAGTTGACCATGGAATTAACGAGAGCCCAAGTTCACGTTACAATCCGACTGAAGCTGGTGGAACCTCCTTGTTGCAGACTTACATCCCCATTGCATTCATTGCCTTTTCCACGCTGCAACTCTAGTCACTCATCTCTACATACACCCATCTATATATCCATCCTTCCATCCATCCACCCTTCCATCCAATCACCCATTTAGTTATTCAGCCGTGACGCCATTTGTCCAGCTAGCCATCGACAGAGCCACCTCTGCAGCCACCTCTCCCCACTCACCCCTGCGTGTGTCCTACAGCCAGCGTCCACCCAACACTGGCCAGCCCTCCACCTGCCTGCTACACACGCTCACATGTGCATGTGAAGGAGCTCACCACCTCCCAGCGGGCCGACCCGACTTCCCCAAGTCTCGATTTCCTCCTCTGGAAACTGAGCATGCTCTGCTCATAGAACACTCACAGGTGGTTATGAGCACTAAGTAACGAAATCCATGTAAATGGTAGCGATTACCTCACGCTGTTACTGCAGTTACTGTTCCTACCGCAGATGCGGAAGGTGGAGACCAGAAGTGAGCCCGGTGCTGGGCCCAGCTTGCCTGCTAAGGTGCTGACTCTGAAAGGTGACCGGAAAACCAGTTACACCTGCAGTTAACAGCTGGAGAGGGGACACAGTGGCTGGGGGAGGGAGGGCAAAACCCAGACTTGACCTAAGAAAAAGGAGGAATGGATGTGGAGCAGGTAAGGATGACCAAAAACCTGGCAGGGGGAGACTGCACGCAGGACCGACTGCAGATTCCGGGAGCTGTGCCTGACCGCATGTGTCTCTGCGGACTTCGGACACGGAACTGTGGAACGTGGGCAGGCCTCAGGGCACCCTTTCCGTCACCTGCTCCCTGGGGGCAAATGCCTAGTCAGTGGAGTAGAACTGCCACTCTGCTGGCCAGGGGTTCAGATCCCAACTCTCTTTCTTCTCAGTTGTGTTGCCTTCAGCAAGTGCTTGAGTGCCTCAGTTCCCTCATCTATACAATGGGGACAGACTGAAGTTACAGTTTATTCGTGTGAAGCACCTGGAGAAGGGACCGGCAGCACATCCCAAGAGGTGGTGACTCGGACCACGGCCAGGCCTTCCCTCCTCTCTTAGCCTCCCGGCCTCCAAGTGCACAGACCTTCATCCCACGAGAGGGCCCGGCCAGCCTGGGCATCTCACCTGGCGTATTGGCCTTGTGTGTCTGCGTAACAATTGCCACAAACTTGGAGGCTTAGTACAACAACAGTGTATTCTGTGACAGTCCTGTAGGTCAGAGTCCACGTGCACGTGGCTGTCCCTTTGCTCCAGGTCTCTCCCAGCTGAAACCAGTTGTCAGCAGCTGCTTTCCATCCCGGAGCCTCCGGGGGCGAGTCTGCTCCAACCACGTTCAGGGCCAGGCATTTTAGCTACAACTGTACTGAAACTGATGGCTGCATCTAACCACCCTGGAAAGCAGGGCACTTACCCTGTTGTACAGATGAGGAAACTGAGGCCCAGCGGGGCAAACCACGGGCTTAGGTCGAATGGTGACCAGACCCAAACACTGGGCTCCGCATCTCACCACCCCAGAGCCCTGGGCCTGCTGAAATGATCCCAGAGGAGGGCCCGGTGGGGGCAGGCGTGGGGCGAGGTCCTGTATGTGGGGCGCTCAGTCCCGACCCCGCGGGGCGCAGGACGGGCGGGGCGAGGCGTTCCAGCGCACCTGCAGGACGGGCACTTTGCCCCACGGCCAGAACTCCGTCCAAATAGTAACCGTGTAGGGTCTTTTCTGAGACATTTGCCTCAAAGCACAGAAGGGCGGCCACACCAGCAGGGCCTCCGGACGCGGGTGGAGTCGTCAGCTGACAGAGCCCTGCTCTACCTGGAAGACAGTCTGCGGAGACCACCGGTCCCTGCGCAGATCCGCGGCTGGGAGGAGAGCCTGTCCGGGCTCTGAGACTGGGAGCCCCGCCCGGGCCGCGAGGTCAGATCCCGGGGGAGAAGTCCAGGAATCTCCGCCAGGTGCCTGAGAGCCGAGTCTGGGCCGGAAGCGCAGGGAGGAAGCGGCGTTGGAGGGAGGCCCAGAGAGCCCAGCCTCCGACCTGGCGCCCCGGGCCGGCTGTGACCACAGCGCAGGGCGCCGGGCGGCAGCAGGGGCAGAAAGGCCACTGCGGCGGGTCAGCGCGGGCTTCGCGCACCCACGGGAAGTTGCCACCTACTCTTGGGACCGCAGTTTCCCCATCGCGAAATGGGGGTCGACCACGTGCGGTTTCCCCATCCGCGAAATGGGGGGTCGGCCACCCGCCGAGCCAAGGGCCTGGCCCCACTGGGGGCTTGAGGCGGGCAGGCGGGCGTGACGCTCCGCTCCTACCCCCAAAGCGAGGACGGCGCGGCCTGCAACGAGCTCTGTTTGTCTCGCAGGCCGCGGTTACGTAACACCCAGCTCCGCGGACAGGCTGGCCCCGGCCCGTGCGACCTCCCGCTGAAGGACTGAAACGCCCGCGGGTGGGGGAAGGTGGGGGGGACACAGCGCTCAAAGGCGTCTGGTTCCCCAGTTGCGCGCCCCTCCCAGGCAGAAGGGACGGCCGGAGTGTGGCTAACGAGGACAGGGCAGCGGGCGGGCTGGGGCGGGCGCAGGCGTGGGGAGAGGTCAGCCCGCCGCCTCCCGGCCCCCGCCGTGGCCCCAGCGACCAGGCGGCCCGACTCGCCCTTCCTCGGGGCGGAGCGGAGCGAGGAGGTGGGCGGCGGCAGGGGCGGAGGGTCGGCGTCGCCCCACCCCGGGTGTCCCGCGCTGCCCCGCCCGCCGCCCCTGTAGCGGCCCCGGAGCCAGCGTCCCAGGGTCCCAGTGTCCCAGTGTCCCGCCGCCGCCGCCGGAGCCAGCGTCGCAGCGACCCAGCGTCCCAGGGTCCCAGCGTCCCAGGGCCCCAGCGTCCCAGGGTCCCAGCGTCCCAGGGCCCCGCCGCCACGATGCGCGCTGTCCTGCCGCTGCTCTGCGCCGCGGCCTGTCTGCTGGGCGCGCCCGCGCTGTCGCTGAGCCCCTCAGGTGCGCGGGGACACGGGAGAGCTGCGGGCGGCGGGCGCGGGGCAGCCCCGAGGCGCAGGGTCTCCGCGCGGGCGTCGGCCGGGGTGAACGGGGAGGGGTCTCGGAGGGTGGGCGTCTTGCGTGCCGGAGGGGCAGGGGGCGCTGGGTTTCCAGGGTCCCACGCCTGGAAATACCGCAGCAGCCAGCGGCCCTTCTGCCTCCCAGCTGGACAGAGGACTCCGACCTGTCCCTGCCAGAGCCCAGCAGGGACTTTCTAGACTTTTTGGCGACTTCCCCGGGGACTTGGCACATGGGGTCCCCACAGGTGCCTTGAGAGGCCACCCATCTGTAGAGCGGCTTGGACGGCGGTTTGGAGGGGTGGCTCCGTGTGCGACAGCACCAAGGGCAGGGGTCAGACCAACAGCAGTTGTGCCCCCCGGGCGTGGTGTAAGGTCCGACCACAGGACTCCGGGTTTTCGCCAGGTCAGCTCTAACCGACGCGGCTTTTGCTCCCGCAACACCCCCCCCCCCGCCACTGCTGGGGTCCAGGAGCCTCCTCTTCCCTGCAGCCTCCCTGCCTACCCCCCCCCCAGCGTCCTCAGCCCGCAGGCTCCGAGCTTAGGAGACCACCCGCCCTCTCTCCCAGGGGGAGCCTGGCTGCAGTGGGTCCGAGGGAAACCCAGCTGCCCAGCGCAGGCCGCCTGGCAAGGCCTGGCACCGTCTGGACTCCAGAGCAGGGTTCAGCAAACCTGTCTTCTGCAATCGACCAGATTGTAAATATTTTTGTCTTTGTGGGCTGTACGGTCTCTGTGGTGACTACTTAACTCTGCCATTGTAGGGTGACAGCAGCCACGGGCGGTCTGTAAGGGAATGCGCCTGACTCTGCTCTAATAACCATTTTATGTGGACACTGAAATTTGAGTTTCAGATAATTTTCAGATGCTACAAAACATTATTTTTTTCCTAACAACTTAAAAGTGTAAATAACCGTTTGTAGTTCATGTAGAAAAACAAGCAGCATGGCCAGGTGTGGTGACTCATGCCTGTTAATACCAGCCAAGGCAGGAGGCCAAGGCAGGAGGATCACTTGAGGCCCGGAGTTCGAGACCAGCCTGAGCAACAGAGCGAGACCCCCGTCTCTACACAGAAAGCCCCAGACAGATGGCAAGCTGTAGTTTTCTGACCCCTGCTCTGGATACTTCCCAGATAGTCCCCGGGCGGGATCCACAGAAGGTCACTTTCAAAAGTCATAACTGGACCGGATCAGGTCTATCTGAGGTTGGGGCCCGGCCACCAGCAGATTCTTCTGGCCCTACCCTGGGTCATCTCTGCATGTTCTTCTGCCCAAGAATGAGAAGCAGCTAGAGGAGGGGGGGTCACCAGAGGTTACCGCACCTGCAGGCTGTTTTGAAATTCCCCAGAGGCAAATGCTAGTCAGCTGTTCTAAACCCCATCCTGCCTCACAGCCTGGTCCTAAACCGAGGTCTCTTCCTCTGCAGCTCTGGGCTGCAGCAGGCCCCTCACCAGGACTTGGAATCCCCTAAAACTCACAAGAGATGAGTACTGGGGAGTGTGTACTTTCCCTCCAAGGAAAATAGCCGCAGCTTGGTGTCTGGAAATGGTCCGGGAGCCAGAAAGGGGGCTCTGAGTGCCATCCACTAGGGGTGGGGGTGGGTCCCTGGGGAGCACAGAGACATTCCAGGGGATACGGGCACAGTTAGTGTTCTGGGAATCAATTTCCAGACCGTTTATTTCCAAATGTCCTCTTTGCTAAGACTAGGGGGCAGGGAGTGGGCAGCTTTCCTCTCATTCATCCTGAACTTGCACCTGAACCTGAACCTGAACTGGGGGGTGCAAACCTCAGGGGCAACAAACACGAACACAAAGGGTAACAAATCCTTCTTCGAGTCCAGAGGTCTCAATTCCTCAAGGAAACTGAAATTGAAGGACAGGGGACCTCACCGAGGTATCAGCTGATGGGGCCTTAGACATGACGTTGCATGACAGGCACTGAGTGATCTGGGGCAGAGGAAGGAGCAAAGACTTGGAGACATGGCCTTCCGTGCCCCACTGCTTACTTGAGCAGCAGTTCCCAGCCCTTCTACCAATAACAAACGCAAACGAGATCAGAGTTAATGCCAAACCCCGGCTCAATCACACGGCTCATACACCGTGAATGTGTAAATCCGCGGTGGGGGTGGGGGAGGTAGTGAAGTCCTAGTAACCTCACTAAGAGAGAGATGCATTGCCAGTGCGATTTTATTTTTGTGTTTAACAATTATGTTTCATAATGTCTATTTGAAATGTTTTAATCAGTTGAGACATTAATAATAATTATGATTACTCAATCCAGAATAACTTTTTATAATATTCAGATATGCCACGGTCCCAGGAAGTAAAAATAATTGCAATTTATACTTGTTGCAGAAAAGAATGTTAAGGTGATCAAGTGTAGAAATGTATGCTGCCTTAGGCTACATTTCTGTGAAGTGAGGCGGACAGGTTTTCAAGGAGAAAAACTATGTAAAATATGACTCTTATGGAAGAGTTTGTTCAATTTATTGATGGTGTGTATCAAATCATTATGGCATCCATTGGCTAGCTTTAACAGAATGATATAACAGTCTTATTTTAAATGTCAATACTTATAATAATTTGGAATACATAATTTGAAGCTATTCAAATCTAAAATGAAATTTCTAATTTAGATAAGAATGTACAAGGAGGGATAGAGCAGGAATCCAAAAACAACTGGCCCGCCTGTTTTTGTAACGTTTTGTTTCATTTTCATGGATACATACTATTGGTACCTATTTACAGGGTAGTGTGATACTTTGTTTCTATGAAGTTCTGTGGGAACACTGTCCTGCCCCTTTATTTTTGCATTGTCTGTGGCTGCCTCGGAGCTGTCAGGGCAGATTGAGCAGTTGTGACCGTACTGGTGGCAAAGCCTAAGATACTTACCCTCTGCTTCCTTGAAGAAAAAGTTGCTGGCCCTTAGGGTATATGGGTTTTTTAACTAACTTCTTATTGAAATATAAGAAAGGTGCGCAAATCATTAAGCATGCATTTCAATGGATTTTCACAATCCAAACACGCTCGGGTAACTAGCACGCAGGTCGGGAAACAACATTACCGGCCCCCCGAAGCTCCCCGTACCCCTCCTAGGGGTAACCACTGTCCTGGCTTTTAACACCACGGTTTGGTAGTGTATCGTTTTTCAAAATTCACTTGGGGTACAAAAGCAGAAAGTGTTTCAGTTCCTTTTTATATTCTGCATTATGTGACACCATTTTCGGTGTTTTAAATTTAGCCTCGTTTTCTGAAACGCAAACCGGTTCTGTAGACTCATCACCACCACGAGGCATCCAGGCCTAACTTTTTTTTCCCTTTTTACAGAGAAGTTTCACTTCAAGTCATGGATGGTGCAGGTCAGTGCCCTACTTCTTCTTTCTGAGTTTTTCATTTTGCAGAGTTTCCTATTATAAAACCAAACTGTGCCAGATTTGAGACAAATGAAGAGGGATTTTCCAGCCTTGCCCCGCTGGGTCTTCCCAGACTTCAGACTGGCCCAGCTGTGGGAAAGATGCAGTCGAGTAAACTCCTTCCAAACAGGGGTCCCCAGGGACAAGCTCAGCCACCAGCTGGTCAAGCCCCGGGATTCATTTCCTATTTTGTATTCAAAGCACATTTGGGGAAATATAAATCAGTGCAGCCACTATGGAAAACAGTATGGAGGTTCCTCGAAAAGACTAAACATAGAACTACCATATGACCCAGCGAGGCCACTACTGGGTGTATTTGCAGAAGAAAGGAGATCAGTGGACCAAAGAGAGAGCTGCACTCCCATGATCACCACAGCACTGTCCCCACAGCCAAAATGCGGCCTCAACCTGAGTGCCGTGGGCGGATGGACGGACAGATGTACACGACGGAATATTATTCCGCTACAGAAAAGAATGAAATCCCGTCATTTGCATCGACGTGGGTTGGAACTGGAGGTCATTATGTGAAGTGGAGTAAGCCAGGCACAGAAAGACAAATATTTGCGTCTCGTGAAGATGGAGAGTGGATTGCTGGGAAGCCGGGAAGAGTAGTGGGGAGGGGAAAGAAGAGAATCTGATTAAGTGGTACAAAAACACAGTCAAATAGAAGAAATAAGACCTAGTGTTTGATAGATCAATTATAGTAAACAATAATCTGTGTGTATTTCAAAATAGCTAGTAGAGAATAATTCGAATGTTCCCAGCATTAAAAAAAAAGGTAAATGCTTAAGGTGACAAATATCCCAACCACGTGATCTGATTATTACACATTGTATGACTGTATCAAAATATCACATGTACCCCCAAAATATGCACCAATTTTAAAAATTAGACACATTGTTTAAAAAGCACATTGTGTACTGGCTACAGAATCAGCTGGAGAAGACCAGTGTGTGTGCTTTTGAAAAATGATGATTTTTGCCATAACCTTGACCCAGCACCAGCAGTGGATCCGGCGGTGACTCCAGGTCCCTGCACTGGGGCCTCGTGGACTGTGGCTGACTTTTTGGCAGCCTCATGGTTGTCATTCAGGCCCTGGAGGCAGAGGTTGCTTTGTAACCCAGCAGGGACTTTCACAGTGGGGACTGAGGACAGCACCCTACCCACTAACACAGATTTGGCCTGAGAATCGTGGCAGAGAGAAAAATCTCCATCTTTCCTCTTAGAAAACACAAAAGTCCTGGAGTAGTGGCTCACGCCTGTAATCCCAGCACTTTGGGAGGCTGAAATGGGGGGGATCACTTGAGGCCAGAAGGTTGAGACCATCCTGAGCAAGAGAGAGACCCCATCTCTGCAAGAAGTAGAAAAATTAGCCAGGAGCTGTGGCATCTGTAGTACCAGCTGGTCGGGAGGCTGGGGCAGGAGGATCACTTGAGCCCAGAAGTTGGAGGCTGCAGTGAGCTGTGATGACACCACTGCACTCCAGCCTGGGCGACAGAGTGAGACCCTGTCTCAAAAAAAAAAAAAAAAAAGAAAGAAAGAAAGAAAAAAGAAAACAAAAGTCTCCCTCCTGGGAGCTGTGTCCCGTTTCTGTGACTTATTACTGATATGCTTTGTTTTAGCACAAAAAGACCTACAGCTCGGGCGAGTACCACCACAGGCTGCAGACCTTCGTCAGCAACCGGAGGAAGATACATGCCCACAACCGTGGGAACCACACATTCAAAAGTACGTGGGCGCCGTTCCTCCAGGGCCCCTGGGAGGAAACAGCATGTGGGACCTGGAAGGGACTCGTCAGTGACATCCGCTGATGGAAGGGCCCCGGGGGCTTGTTGGTGGAGGGAGCAGCAGCCCAGAGCTGCATTCGGCTGACCTCAGGCTGCGGCTCTGCTGTGACTCCCCTGTGACAGAGACTGTAAGTTCAGGACGCAGTGACGGCCCTCTGGTGGCTGTGAAGTTTACGAGGGACTCTGTGGAAGCCCCCGCCGGGTTCCGGCCATCTGGGGGTTCAGCCCAGACGCTGTGGGGGCGATGCCCCTTCAGATGGGCTGTCTGCTTCCCTGCGGATTAGTTTCACGAGAAACACGTGTGCACACCCGGCGTGTTTGCCGAGGACTCAGAAATGCCGGCAGTTCAGCCTAGTTTGTGATAAAGGCAGGAAGCGGGAACTGCAGACCTGGGCTTGACTCCACTGTGCCCAGCGCCGGGCTGTGACCTGGGGGAGGGGACGCCCCGCAGGGGGTGCTGGGAAGAGCCAACAGGCAACAGGTGGCGGCTCCTCACCTGGGCAGCGCCCCCCACTCACCTGTGGGGCATCTGACACGAGGAGCCCGGGCGGTCGGCGTCCCTGGAGCACCCCCGCCAGCGTCGGCGCTGTCGGGGCTGCTCCTGTGCTGAGTTAGTGCAACGTGGACATTTGCAGGTGCCCGCTGCGGTGGTCGTGCGTGGGACGCGGTGGAAAAGAACTCCTGCTACTTCTCAGTGATGCACTAGGCTGCTCCATTTTGTTTTTTCCCTTCTCTTTTCCAGTGGCACTGAACCAATTTTCAGATATGAACTTTGATGAATTTAAAAGCCAGTATCTTTGGTCAGAGCCTCAGGTAAGTATAAGTCGTTGCAACCAAATCTGAATCTCTTTTACTGAAACCTTTGGAATAAAGGTGGACGCTGCTCGTTTGTGGGCAGCTCCAGTCCCAGCCCCGGCGTCTCTGGGGAGGCAGCGGGGTTGGCCCAGCAGCCCCTCCGCCCAGGCCTCGGCCACGTGGACCTCGGATGCCAGACGACATACAGACGCTCAGTTAGGATTGAGCTTCAGACAAACAACAAATAATTTTTAGCATAAGTATATCCTAGATATTGCATGAGGCATACTTACACTACAGAGTTATTTACCGTGCACCTGAAATGCAAATTTAATTAGGTGAACTGTATTTTTATTTGTTAAATCTGGCTGCCCTATCCTGACCCCCCCCCACCTGGGCTCTGCAAGGGGCCTGTCATTCCTCACTTGGGACCAGCAGTCGGGGGGCCAGGGGGACGGCTCTGACATCTAGTGTTTCTCATTCTCTCTTGCGGTTTGCATTTCTGCACTTTTTTTGGTCAGAAAGGTTTTGGGGGATTTCTTTTTCCTGAAAATAATGTGTTTGGTTGTTCCAGAATTGCTCAGCCACCAAAAGTAACTACTTTCGGGGTAAGGGTCCCTACCCAACTTCCGTGGACTGGCGGAAAAAAGGCAACTTCGTCTCCCCAGTGAAAAATCAGGTAGGCACAGACAGTCCCCGTCCCTCCCCCCTGAAAACAGCTGCACTCCCAGACTGTGTGCCAGGAAGAAAAGCCCAAAAGAGCCACAGAACCACCGCAAGCACCTCCCACTCTGTGTTCCCTCACGGCCCCTCCAGCCAGCTCCTGCTCCGGAGGGCGGAAACTTTCTTTGCTTTGGCTCCAGTTTACGCCTCCCCCGACCCACACGCAGATCCGATTCCCCATTGGTCCCGCGTGTCTCCTGCAGCCACCCAGAGCTCGTGCCCATCAGAGATTGGGCACCAGGCCCCATTCCTGCCGCCCACGCGTCACCTCTGCTCACCTCCTCCCTCTCTTCCAGCCACCAGGGCCCGGCCCCTCCGCTGGGGCTGCCTCCCTGTGGGGACCCCAGGCCTCAGCAAGGCCACCGTCTCCGTGGGGCAGAGCCCTCCTGCGGCCCATGGCCCTGCCTCTACGGGGCGTGGAGTCCCCGCACATGCCCCCCTCTGCAGAGGTGAACCCCACCCGTGGCTGCCATGGCCTCTGCCCCTGTGGTCCCTCCCCCAGCAGGGACAGAGCAGTGGCCTTCAGAAAGATTCCGGCCTCTCCATTCCAGGAAAGGCACGGTCAAGGTTTCCTTCCTGGAAACTCTTGGCTCTCCACTGAAACTCTCCACGAGAAACATTTTTTTGCTTTCCAAACAGTCATGAGGCACAGCTTCAACCCCGCCAGGCTCCCCGCGCCCCTGGCGCCTGCAGAGTGACGTGGTGTTTAAACCAGCGCCGGCAGCCAAAGTGTTACTTAATCTCCCTCCGCAGTAGGAAGTGGGGGGAGGGGGCCTTCGCCCCGTGACCCCGGGGCAGTTCGTAGACCCTCTGGGAACCACGTGCAAAGCACAAGTGTTAAGTGTGGAAGCCTGAACCTGCTCACCACGTGGACGGGTGGGGAGGGGAGGGCCACCAAGAATTGTCCACGTGGTCCTGCTAGCTGGTCCCGGCCACCCGGGCTCCGTGGGTGGGGGAGAGGTGTGCGTGTGTCTCACTGTGGCCTGGACGTGGGGACAGACAGCGGCCCCTTAAAGGCTCCTCACCTCGCAGAGGGGAAGCTGGCTTGCCCGAGCCCCAGAGCACGCAGGCGACAGAGGGGACTCAAAGCCTCACTCCCGGTCCAGTGCCCAAGGCTCAGCCCCGCTCGGCCTCCTGCAGCAGCGAGCGTGGTCTCCCGACGTGGCCACGCCGGCCTCCCCGCCGGGGGCTTGAGGGAGGAGCCTGGGGCAACGCGAAGGCTCCGTCCAGGGAGACCAGCGACCGGCCGAGCTGGGCAGCGCTGGGTGGCAGGACGGGGTCCGGGGCGTCCCGGGAGGAGACGGCGAGAGGCTGACCCCGCGAGGAGAGGAGAAGACAGAGACCGTCACGGTGGCTGGCGTGGGGGCGGCTGCCTGGCAGGCAGGGTCTTAGCTCTGGCTCGCGACGCCCCTCGAGGCCGGTGCCCTTGCCAGGCCTGTTTTGCAAATGATGAGGCTGAGGCTTCCGGAAGGGAAGCAACTTGCCCGGGTCACCCGCTGGCGTGTGGGGAGCCGGGACCCCAACCAGGCAGGCGGCGCCACGCCCACGCCGAGCCCCGCGCCGTCCTGGCGGTGCCAGGAGCAGGGGCGGCAGCGACGGGGCAGAAGGTGGGGAGACGGGCGGACGGGCAGGACCCCGGGTCTGAGGTGTCGGGGCCCCTGGAGGGCCCCCCGGCGGCAGGGTGGTGTCCGGGCCGGGGTGCGGGTCAGGGCTGGGGTTTGGGGAGCTGTTAGCTTAACAGTTAGGACTTCGGGCAGAACGATGAGAGAGAGGGTTCTAGAAACAGAGCACTGGGACATCTTTCTGCTGGGAAACGGCGGGAGAGGAGGGAGCAGCAGACTCGGGGAGGAGAGCCAGAGGCTCTGGAAGGGTTGGGGGCTCCGGGCCTCACGGGGGGCGGGGTTGGCCAGCAGGAGCCAGCTCCGGGGTCCACCGCGGGGTCAGGGCTCCTGCCCCTCCCGCTCCTCTGCCAGCCGCGGGCGACTGGAGGCAGGAGGGGCAGCCTGGAGGGGTCCCAGCTCCCGTCCTCCTTCCCAGGGCGGCTGCGGCAGCTGCTGGACTTTCTCCACCACCGGGGCCCTGGAGTCCGCGGTCGCCATCGCCAGCGGGAAGATGCTGTCTTTGGTAAGGCCAGCCCGGGTGAGAAACTCCTCCCGCAGAGCGCGCCCCCCGGCCCCCCTCAGTGGCCCTCAGGTGTCCCAGGCCTTGGACATGTGGCATGAGAACCGAGATTGACACTTTTCCCAGGAAGGATGGAGGCTCATTGAGGAAACGGCCCCCGGGCTCATTCCTAGGTGGACGGGGTCTTCCTCGGCTGGGCCTTCACCTGGGCAGGGGCTGGAGCGGCAGAGCCTGCCTGGCAGGCGGCCCTCGGGGGGCTGTGCCCCTTCCCCGCGGAGGGAAGGGCGGGGACCTGGGCATCCTGACCCCCGAGAGAGAGGTGATGGCCCCCGTGGGAGGAGAGAGCAGGGCAAGGCTGCTGAGGCCGTGGGTGGGGAGCAGGGGCAGGGTCTCTGGCTGGGCCCACCCCCCAACCGTGCACCAGGTCGGCCCCCCAGCCGCACTGTGCACACACCTGGGGCCGGGTGGGCAGAGCCAGCAGCGCCAGCTCACCTGCCCGCTCACCTGCCCGCGTGGCGGCACCCTGCCACGTGGCTGTCCCTGGCCTGGGGAGCTTGGGGTCTGGTCACCTGGACCCCGAGCTGATGGGGCCACAGCCGAGGCTCCGCAGGGGACGCAGCACCTGGCACCTGAGCCTCCAGCTCCCGCGTCTGTCGCTCCTGCAGGCGGAGCAGCAGCTGGTGGACTGCGCCCAGGCCTTCAACAACTACGGCTGCAAAGGGTACGTGCCCGGCCAGCGGGGCCCGAACCTTCCGTCCACGCCAGCCCCTTCTCTGGGACCCGGCGTCTGCCACAGACACGACCCCTGCAGCCCGGGCGGCAGCGAAACAGTCCCCGTGGGCAGGGGCGGGATCGCCCCACATCGCTGAGTCCCTTAGCCCGGACAGGGCGGGGTGGAATCCGAGGCCAGGCCTGTCTCGTTCCAGACTCCGTCCTCTTCCTCACCCCACCCCCAAGGCCCCTGGGCGAGCTGTGGGCGCTTTGCCCCCAGAAACAGCAGCATCTGCCACGTGGGGTGGGCGTGAGGGACCAGGTAGTACCCGGGGGTGCCCACGGCCACGGAGACCATGGTGCTCCGGCCTGGTGCCGTGGGCCGTCCTGTGGAACCACCCGCTCCTCCTGGCAGGAGCCTGGCTCCGAGGAGTCCCTGCCCCACTGAGGCAGGAGGGGCTGGTCCCTGGACTCCAGCGGCCTCACCTGACTTTGCTGAGTTTACGTTTAGGCCAGGCAGACGGGGCCACGGTGCCAGCCTCTCAGACACCCACAGAGACCCCCCTGCCACTGGGACATGCCCAGCGAGACCCCAGCCGGCCAGGGCGAACATCTGTCCAGCTGCAGCCCCTGCAGGCCCCACCCCTCTGGGGACGGTCCCAAGTGACATCTGTGTGTGCTTCTCGCAGGGGTCTCCCCAGCCAGGCCTTCGAGTATATCCTGTACAACAAGGGCATCATGGGGGAGGACGCCTACCCCTACCAGGGCAAGGTAACTCTGAGCAGCCCAGCCTGTCTTTGGGGTCTCCTGTGCCCATCTGCACCCCACCCAGCCTCAGAAGGGACCTTCTCCCCCACTGCCCTCGGGCCCAGCCCCACTGGAGTTCCCAGAGCCTGCGCCCTCCAGAGTCCTCCTTCCCCGCCACTGGCGCCTGGGCCCACTGCTGTCACAGCCCAGGGGCCGCTCAGCACCGTCCCCCCAGCCCCCGCCGTGGCACCACTCAAGCCCCCCCCCACGCCCCAGGGCACCTGCCTGTCTCCTCCCGGCCCTGCCCTCCTGTGGTGAGCACCCGGCAGTGGGCACCTCCCTCCAGCCTCCTCCGGATGCTGGGGACGCTGCCCCAGGCCCTGCCCACGTCACCCGAAGCAACTGAGCCTGCCGGGGTCTCCCGCCACCCACCCAGCCCCCGCCCAGCCCGGCCACAGCCAAGCATCTGCCTGTCCCCAGACGCCCGGTCCCTCCTGCGTCTGCCTCTCAGCAGGGAGCCGCCCAGCGGTCCTGTGGGGCTGCCCTGCCCCACCCTCCAGCCGCCGTAGACCACCATGGACCCCGTCACTCAGGCGCTTGGGTCCAGCTCAGACCTGGGCCTCCCCTGGGCCTCGCACCCGCCTGGCCCCTAGGCCCTGAGTTCAGACCCTGCAGAGTCTCTGCGGCCGCCAGGACAGAGCCCGGACTCTCTGGCCCACATCAGTCCTTCCGCCACCTCTCCCCGGTTCTCCGTTAGCCTCAGGCCCAGGCCCGGCCAGCGCCGGCTCCTGAACACCAGGCCTGCCCTCCCCTCCGCCCGCGACCCCAGCTCCTCCTGTGCCCTCCTGTGACCTCACCTCTGTGCTGGCCTCTTGGCGGGCTGTCCCCGGGCGGCCAGGCAGGCCCTGCCAAGGCCATGCAGGGCTGTCCCCGGCCATCAGACCCGGGGCTCGCCGGGGACCACAGGCCTCTCGTGCTGTCTGAAGTGACCCAGCACCCAGGCCCTGGCGCGAGTAGCTTTTGCTCAGTGAAATTTATCACGCTGGGCGGAGAGGCTGAGGTGTCGGCCTCGGCCACGTGCCCCTAAACTGTGCTCTGTGCCCTTCGCACCCAAACAGGACGGGACCTGCAAGTTCCAGCCCGAAAAGGCCATCGCATTTGTCAAGGATGTGGCCAACATCACCAGCGTGAGTACCGGCCCTGCTCTCGCGGGGGGCAGCGTGTTTGCCAGTCTCCGTGGCGGTGGTGGCCGGGGGCCCAGCGGGGCAGCCTCCCCCGCCCCCTCCCGTCAGCAGGGCTCTGGCCTCCGTGCACACAGCCCCACCCTCGTCTTCCTCAGCGCTCTCCACGCCCCCCCCACGCCGCAGTGCCCGCCACCCTGTGTTCGCACCACACCTGGGGCCTCCCTGTGCACAGGGCCACAGCCTCTGTGTTCTCCCTGCTGCCCGCGAGGCTCCGCGGTTGGGCTTTGTGGGCAGGGGCGCCCTGGGGCGGGAGTGGGGACATCACGCCCTCTCTGCACCCCTGGGGGTGCTGGCCCAGGGGAGGGCGCCGGCCGCTGGTGGTGAGTGGCTGGATGCGGGGTCCACGCTGCACCCGTGGCCCCTGTCCCAGAGGGTGTGGGACTTCCTGGAGCAGAGCAGGGAAGGGCAGGACGTGACCGGACAAACCGGCCGTGAAGGGGGCAGGGAGCCACAGGGAGCCAGTGCGGCAAGGGAGGGAGGGAGGGCGGGCCTGCACCCAACACAAACCCAGAGCGTCCTGGCCACGCAGGCGCAGGGGTGGCGCCTCCGTCCCCGCGTGGGACTCCCAGGCTCCCCTGGGCCCCTCCTCCTGGTCACCTGTGCTGCTCGGGGCTCGCAGCCCCTGCCTGGAGGCAAAAGGCGGCATTTTGGACGTGGGCGGGAGGTGACGGAGGCCACGTGTGTCTACCCCCGGTGTCTGTCCACAGTACGACGAGCAGGCGATGGTGGAGGCCGTGGCCCTGTACAACCCCGTGAGCTTCGCCTTCGAGGTGACCAACGACTTCCTGTCGTACAAAAGCGGCATCTACTCCAGGTGCGCCGGCAGGTGGGGCGGGCGGGGCCGGCGCTGGGGACTCGGGCGCAGCCCAGGCTCCTGGTGGGACCACCGGGACACCCCCGAGTGCGGGTGTCTCGCACACCCCCGCAGCGAGCCCTGGCCGCTCTCCGTCTGGCCGCAGGGGAGGCTCAGGAGAGAGCCAGCCAGGGCCAGGGCGGAAATGCGGGGGCCGAGTCCTCCCGACGGAAGAGCCGCCTCCAGTTAGGAAAACCCAAGTTCAAAGTTCAGAGACGCAGCGCAGGGAAGAGTCGCTGCTCTCGGAACCAGAGTCCCGAGCTGGAGGGGCCGTAGAGGGTCTTCAGGAGATCCGGGCTCCCGCACCGAGTCTGGGTGGGTCTCGCCGGCACCTGCCGGGCTCTTCCGCACTCCCAGCCGCTCCTGCGGCCTCCCGTTTTCCGACGCTCTGAGACACTGCTGCCCCAGGGCCCAGTGCTCAGGCGCTGCCGTAACCCAGGGCCAGGTGTCAACCCCGCGGCCAGGTGTTTGCCCGGAATGCCCAGGGCCGGCCTGGCGGTGCGGAGCATCAGGCCCGGCACGGATCCACGGGCCGCCCGCACCTGCGCCCGGACGGCCCCTGGGAGCCACCCCGGCTGCCCGCACTTCTGTCCCCTGTGCATGTTCACCCCTCTCCTGTTGTGGCCCAGCACCTCCTGCCATCAGACTGCGGACAAAGTGAACCACGCGGTGCTGGCTGTTGGGTACGGAGAAGAAAAGGGGACACCTTACTGGATCGTGAAGAACTCCTGGGGCCCCCAGTGGGGCATGAACGGGTAAGGGCTGGGGGCCCCCGCTGGGAGGGTCTGGGCTGTCCCCTCCTCCTCAGGCTCCCACGGAGCTCCCGCCAGGCCAGGGAAGGGGACGGTGAGAATGTGACCTCCGCGCCCCAGACCCCTCTCAGCTGCTCCTCACGGGCCCGGCCTCAATGGCTCTGCGTGGGGAACCCTGGCCCAGGGGCTGGGAGGAGCTGTGACCACCGCCACTCGGGACGTCAGTGGCAGGGACGGTCCCTCCTTGGGAAGTCAAGGCACCAGCTTCAGCCCTGATCGATGACAGCCCCTCCTGCGAGGACACAAAGGCTGGAATCGGAGGCGGAGTGTGTGTCAGTGTGACTTTGTCCACGTTCTCATCCCTGGAGAGTTTCGCTGTCCCCTGGGGCTGGTGCTGATTAAGTGGCCGGGTGGGGCAGAGTCTGGGGAGTGTCTGGCGGCTGCGGCGGAGGAAGCCTCAGTTACTCCGAGTCGTGGTTTCCTGGTGGTAGAGTCAGCCCAGGGCTGACTGGGAGTGGGGTCAGAGGCTGAGCCCTGGAGTCGGCTCTCGGGGCGCAAACACTCCAGGACGCCGGCCAGGCCTCAGCCGCTCTCTCCGCCAGGTACTTCCTCATCGAGCGCGGGAAGAACATGTGTGGCCTGGCGGCCTGCGCGTCCTACCCCATCCCTCTCGTGTGAGCCGCGGCCGCGGTGGTTGGCGGAGAAGCAGCCGGACGGGCAGCCTGGGCCCGCGGCGAGATCCCTGCCCAGAGGCAGCTGTGGGGAGACGCGGGGGCCCCTCGTTTCCACCTCAGCCTCAGCTGAGCCAGAGACCTGAAGAAGAGGAAGAGGAGTCCGAGCTCACCCTCGTCCTCTGTGCCTTACACGTGGCATTCAGCCGGCTCACGCCCACGTGGACTGAGAGTCCTTCCCAGGGGGCCACACGTGGGGGGACCTCCAACCGCTGTCCCGTCTGTGCTCTTGGTTCAATAAACACTCAGCGAGCACCTCCCTGTGCTGTGTGCGGGGGGCCTGGGGCTCAGTCTCCAGGAGGGACGTGCCGCGGGGTGCCCAGGGCTCTGGCCGGGGACGGCGTCGAGGTCGGGGTTCCCAGGAGGAAGAGCAGGTCTAACTCCAGATCTTGGCCATTCACCCCAAACCTGCGTGAGGAGGGAGGGAGGGAGCAGGATTCCAGCTCTGGCCCCGGCAGGATTGGAACCCACAATGTCAGGCCGGAAGCCGGTAGTGTCCCCATCTCAGCCTCCCCCTGCCCAGACTGCGGCCCTCTGGCCCGGCTGCCCCAGCCCTTCCTCACCAGCCCTCCCTCTGGGCCAGCCGGGGGCGTCCCCACACCCTCGCCCCTCCCCGCCCTTCCCAGAAGCCCTGGTCCCCCCGACCGTGAGGCTGCCGCGGCTCCCTGAGGCCGCTGGACCCGGGTGGGAAGAAGGGTTGGAGCCCTGGCCTTTGTCCCGGGTCCCGTCTCAGTGATAAAAGCTCTCGCGCCCGGGGCCTCTGGGAGAGCTGAAGTCTTGCGAGGATTTGGAAACGTGCCGTGACGTGGCGTATTTAGAAAATGCAGCGTGGCTTGATCTATTAGAAAATTCTAATAACATAAGACCACAACTGTGAGTCAACATAAGAAACAATCATCTTAATAGACTTAATAGTAATAGGATAAAATTCTATTCTAGACTAAAAAAAAAAAAAATAATGAGACGACAGTGATTCCTCAGCACAGTGGGACTCTGAGGTCAGTGACTGAGGCTTGTGACAGGCCGGGCGTGTGACAGGCCAGGCGTGTGACAGGCCAGGCGTGTGACAGGCCACGGGCACCCTACTGCGCGGCCTGAACCCGAAAGGGCTGGCACCGCAACACAGGAGCCAAATGGATGCTTGCGGATGGTGTGGCAGCGTGATGGTGTGACAGAGTGACAGTGTGGCAGTGTGGTGGCGTGACGGTGTGATGGTGTGGCAGGGTGACAGCATGACTGTGGCAGTGTGACAGGGTGACAGTGTGACAGCGTGGTGGTGTGACAGTGACGGTGACAGGATGACAGTGTGATGGTGTGACAGGGTGACAGGATGACAGTGTGACAGGGTGGCAGGGTGACAAGGTGACAGGGCAACAGAGTGACAGGGTGACAGTGTGGCTAAAACATCCAGGGCATCGACGTAGGACTCAGAGCTGAGGGAAGGACAGACGGAAAGGCTGTCACCGACACAGACACACAACTCGACAGGACCCAGAACAGAAACGGCCAAACCCAGCAATGGAACCAGCAGGAGGAGTAACCACCACAAAAGTCCTGTGTGAAGAAAACGATTAAATTGCTAGAAATTATGCAGGAAGCTGTACGTGAGCTGCGAGGCGTTCCCCAGTCTTGAATGAGAAAGGTGAGTGAGCTGATTCTTGCCAGAAATAAAAATATAGGTTTGGTTTATTTTCAACTAAAATCCCAATAGGATTTGTTGATACTTTTTATTTTTCTGAGGAAAAAGGCCAAGATTTTGCAAATGAGTAATAAGGATGGTATTTTTCACATATTAAAATGTATAAAACATCAGCCCTTCGAACTGCAGATCCGCAAGGAATGGATCAGTCCTCACCCAGAAAACACGCACTCAGGCCCGTAGCAGAACCAGCCAGGTTTTACTCCTCAATAAACGGCACCAGGAATCGGGCAGCGGCTTGGAAATAGAGTTGAACCTAAACCTCCCCCGGCCTGTGTTCTCTTTCAAATGCGGTTTTCACGTCACAACGATTTGGGTTCACAGGGCGACTGCCGACACCGGGCTCCCGCACACCCCGCCCCCAGCTTCTCGATCTTACAAGTAACGAACCCAAACAGACCATTATTAAATTACGTAATTTATTTAAGGGAAAGATTCCGGATGAAGTTCTGGAGAAATTTAGGTTATCACAAAACGTCACATACCTGCTTTCAAGATTCACTCCCCCCGGGGGGATCCGGGCGCTGAGCAGACGTCTCCTCCGCGAGCGCCCAGGACGCCTCCAGCCGACAGGACTGGGGGTCTCCCACGAGGGGCTGCGCAGCCCCTGCCCTCCCTGTCACCACGCACAGTGCGAGCCGAGCGGCGTCCTGGGCCGGCACCACAGGTGAGAAGCAGGCAGAGCGGCCCAGGCCCAGGTGCTGTGGGGTTAAGTAGATCACCAGGCCAGGCCGTGCCCAGCTGGGGCGAATTAATTCCAAATGCGCTTGACCCTTGAGGACCCAGAAGAGAGCCTGGCGCCCGGCAGGTGCTGCCTCATTGGCCTCGGCCGTCACCCGTCTCCCGCCCCGTGACGGACCCTGTGCTGACCCCAGGAGTCTGGCGCTCACGGGACACGTCTCTGCCACCCAGGAGCTCCCATTCTTGCGGGACAGCAAGGAGTAAGAAAAACCAAATATCAGTTAAAGTCCAAAGACTAAAAACAAAGACATCGCAAAAGACTACGGACCAATGTCCCTGATCAATGTGGGTATGGAAACCCTCAGTGAAACACTAGCAAACGAACCCAGCAACATATGCAAAGGGTCACACACCGTGACCACGCGGTGTTTGCACCAGGACTGAAAGATGGGCTAGGCATGTGAGAGAAAACCAGCGTGATGTGCCACCCTCACAGGATAAGGGCCAGGCACAGGGGCGCACTCCGGAGGCCGGGGCGGGAGGATCCCTGGAGCCCAGGAGTTCGAGACCAGCCTGGGCAAAATAGCAAGACCCCATCTCTACAAAAAAATTAAAAAATTAGCCAGGCGTGGTGGTGCACACCTGTAGCCTCAGCTACTTGGGAGCATGAAGTGGGAGGATCACGTGAGCCCAGGAATTTGAGGTCACAGTGAGCTGTGACTGTCCCCCGCACGCCAGCCTGGGAGACAGAGCAAGACTCTGTCTCTAAAACAAAAACAGAAAGAAACTCGTACGTGGATGCTCCTAGCAGCAGTTTTCATAGTTGCCAAAGTGTGGAAACCGCCCATACGTCCACCAAGGGATGGGCTGGCAGAGTGTGGCGCATCCGTGAGACGGAATACTCTTAGCAAGGAACCGAGTGCGGACACACGCTACACACTGCACCACGGATAGACCTCGGAAACACCGTGCTGAGAGAGAGAAGCCAGACACAGGCTGCGTGTTGCGTGATTCCACACACATGGGACGTGCATGGGAACAGCGGTGGGCGCGTGGTTGCCAGGGGCCGCAGCGGGGAGAGAGGGCAGTGGCTGCTGACTGGTCCAGGCTTCCTTCTTGGGGTGATGAGAATGATCTGAGGTTAGTCGTGGTGTTTGCAAACCTTGTGAACGTACTAAAAACCACTGGATTGTACACTTTAAATGGTGAATTTTATGATTTAAAAATTATATCCCCCTAAAAGAAACTCCAGGGTAGGTGCTGTGAGGCGTGTACATGGATGCTCCCCCGAGACGCGGCTCTGCCCCCACAACCAGGGGCTTCACAGGGAAGACACTGAGCCATTTTGAAGGAAGAAGGCGTTTAATTAAGAACAAAGACGTCCCTGCAACGGGAAGAGGCTCAGGGCAGTGAGCATGTTGCCAGTCAGCCCTGTGGGGGGTCCCAAGGCAACGGAGTGCCAGGGCTGGGGAGGCAGGAAAGGGACAGCGTGCAAGGGACTTGGAATGCCACCGCGCCAACGAACCTGGGCTTTCCCTGGGGAGTGGGGGGCTCCTGGGAGGCTTTGCTTAAATCAGATGGAAACATTAGAAAGTCTAAAGAGAAAACTTTCGTTTACTAAGCCCTAACTCCCCACCGTCTGTTTCTCCCTGTTTTGGTAATAAGCACCATGATTTTTCTCCGGGAAGCCATTGCCTCCCGTTAGTCCCTAAGGTTTGACGGAAGGGACCCCCACCTCCTGCCCCTGCGGCACGGACCACATGACCTGGGCCTGTGGGTGGTGCCACCCCATCCCCTAGCCGCAGTGGTTGGCCCAGGGAGGGGCACGTGGCCCAAGATGGCCCAGCAGAGGCAACGAGCATGGGATTCATGGGAACCGTCAAAAAGAGGATTTTCTGAGGTGGGAGGGTTGCTTCTGCCCAGGAGTTCAAGATCAGCCTGGGCAACATAGTGAGACCCCCATCTAAAAAATAAGTAAAAATACAATAAAAATTTAAAAATGAAAATGCCATGTATTATAAAAGATTTTAACTGCATGTTTTGAGAGTTTTTGTGTCTAGGATGTTTGCAGTGTGAAACCAGTCTAGTGCCACAGTTTAAATGTAAGAATAAACCACAATGGGTACTAGGGGAAAAAAAGGATTTTCTTCCATCTGGGTTGGTTAAGTCGGTAGGGCATAACCTAGAGCTGCCAGTGGCCACCTGTTTGTCCACTTCACTAAAATGCAAAAATGCTGAAAAGGAAAATGAAGCCAAAACAGAGGAAAGCAGGGTCAAGAGATGAGATATTCCTCAGAACACTGTTTGAGCACCTGGATCCAGCCATGCCTGAAGCTTCCCACATAGAGTTTTCAGTTACACGAGCCAATGAATTTCCTTTTTCTTTGAGCCAGTTTGAGTTGCAACTGTCCTGATGAATGCAGTGGGCTACATTTAGAAAAGGAAGCCTGTGTACTCAAGACATAAAAATTTCAAGACACATCGGTTATGGAGGCTCAGGGCCAGTCCCTGCCATGATCATTATCTGTGGGAGAAGCGGCATCTCCCCAGACTAGCGTCCGTGACAGGGAGTCCGCGGTCCTGCCAGAACATGCAGGCGAAGCAATGTCAATGGAGCACGGCTTTTGGAACCAGACACACCTGGGTTCAAATCCCGGTTCTCTCTTGAATGTTCCATGGGACTGGGAGCGGGACCCAGCCTTTTTGGCACCAGGGGCCGGTTTCAGGGAAGACATTTTTCTGGGAGGAGGGGGAGACGGGTGGGAAGGCAGCTCAGGCGGGACGTGTGGCCCTGCCGGTGGTACCAGGCCGTGGCCCGGGGCTTGGGGACTGCAGACCTGGAGGGCATCACCCCCTCTCTGAGCCTCCTGTTCATCGTCTACAAAACTGATATGATCATATTTTCGCCATAAGTTTGTGGGCAAAACTGAGACAACACACATGGAAATGCCCGGCCCGCCTCTGGCTCTGGCTCGTTAGAAGAGCATCATCTTCCAACAGTCGTGTGTCGACACGGCCAGCGCCAGCCCTGCCCGGCAGGCCCGGCTGCGGCAGGGGCAAGTCAGGTCCGGCAGCCGCAGTGACACACTCGCGGCCTCCCTGCCCGAGGGAGGCGTCCCACTCGGCCTGGGGACGGCCCAGGGCTGCCTGCCGGCCGGGCTCCCGACAGACGCTGTGCAGGTTCCGTCTGCAGAGCGAGGGCTCTTACTCACTGCGCCCCGCGGCGGCCGGGCTCTGTGCTGGGGCCTGTCACACACCCCACCCAGGCCTCCCCCGACCCGGGTGAGGCAATGCAGTCTCACTTACAAAGGAGGAAGCCGAGGCTGGGGCATGACGTGGCTTTCCCGCGCTGCAAGCCCTGGTCCTGGGGGAGGAAGCAGGGGCCCGTGAGGAGGGCTGGGTCAGCAGTCCCGGAACCTTCTCTTTAGTGCAGTTGCTCGTGGCCTGCATGAGTGAGTCAGGGGCATGAGCAAGGACATGAGCGGGGCAGGAGGTGGCTCCGCGTCCTGTCATCCAGCCACCCCTGGGGCCGTGTCCAGGCACAGCAGCTGCCCCACTGGGGACAGGGTTAAGGACCTTCAGCAGTTCTACGACCTGCAGAGACTAAGCCCCTTCCCCTGCTCAGATGCGTGTGTTGGATAACATTTAGAATAAACTGATATTGTTTGAAATGTCACAAATGTGCACGCATGCCAAGATAATATAACTTCATTCTAGGTTGTCAGAGTCTAGCTAAGGCCATTGAAGAGGAGTTTAGGCTGCGGTGGCCTTGGTTGGGGTGTGGGGGCGCCCGGCCTTCCCAGCGTGTCTGGGACTGAGGGTATTTCTGGGACCTGAGACTCTCGGCGCCAAAACTGCAAAAAGTCTCAGAAGACGGACAGGCAGTGCTGGCTTCGTGGCGTGTGACCAGTGGAGGCACACGGGCTCCACGCTTGGGTTTTAATGCTCTGCGGTCATCATCCTGAGTCATTCAAGTAAATTATTGAACCTGAGGGGGTCAGGGGAACCCCATAGCCAGTAGGTCAGGAGTGCCAGTGGCCTGGGCTCTGGAATTGCACTATGCACACACTCACTAATTCATTTATGTTGCCCAGGCTGGTCTTGAACTCCTGGGCTCAGGTGACCCTCCCACTTTAGCCTCCTAAGTAGCTGGGACTACAGGTGTGAGCCACTGTCCCGAAGCGGCTGTAATTTACATTAATTTACAGGTCCCCATTGATGGGGGCCAGGCCCTTCCACTCGTGAAGTCTGTGCTGACCCCAAGCGGTCAGTGCCGGGACTGACCTGCAACCCGCCCGGCCAGGACGGAAACACAACAGCCTTTGAAAGGAAGGGCCGTGTCCCCTTCCCTCCTCCCCACTCTGGTGTCCCAGCGTAGACCCTGTGACAGAAGCCTCAGCGGCCACCCGGAACCACAATGGCCCTGGGAGTGGAAACCCGGGACGGAGCAGCGAGGGGCCTGGGCCCTCGGCCCTGTCGTGTCTTTCCTCGGCTTCCTGTGTCCAGGCTGCAAGAACGCAAGGGAAGAGGGACTTTTACCTTGTTTACGCTGCTATTAACTTGAGCTTCTGTATTCCTCACAACCTGACCAGATCCAAACTAGCACAGATGGTGGACGGGCACTTACATTTTCCTTTTGTAGATATTACCAGATTGCATTCCAAAAAGACTACATTTCCGCCAGCCGTGAGCGCTTTCTCTGTATCCCTACAAGTGGCAGCATCGCTCCTTTTATCCACTGGACGGGTCTCTATCCAAGTTTTCTCTAGTGAATAATGCAGTTTTTACAATCAGAAAAAAAGGGTAAATTTTAAATGTAAGTAATGACCAAAAAATAATGACATCATGCGCAGCACACGGAAATGACAGTTTCTTCCCTGAACTCTTCCAGCGGAGAGGACGAGGCAGTCCGCGGACACCCGGCACCCCCAGCGTGAGCAGGGGCACAGACAGGGCCGCGTAGACGCCCTCCCCAGTGTCCTTGTTCCCGTACATCAGTCCTCGGACTGCAGCAGACTGTCACGGGTCACATCACAATTTAGGAAACTGCCTGTGTGTTTCTAGATAAGCTGAAATCATACAAACAATAGGTCAAAACTAGTCAGGAAAATCATACAATAAAAGTCAACTATCCTGAAAAGGTGGTTTTTTTAAATAAATAAAAAAAAAAGTTGACCAAGATGACCCTGCACTTGCGAGGAACTGAAAGGAAGCCTGGACCATGCAAAAGTATTTATTGCCTCTTAGGATATTTAAAAGTTACTCCGGATTTTTTTTGTAATATTTCCATGAGTTCTCCTTTAAGAAGCTTTAAAAAATATCTGAGTATATCTGACTGACTAGCGTCATCATAAGGTGGCCTGCTGCTCCTCCAAGGCACGAACAGGTCACTTCAGTAACAAGACCGTCCCCTCCGCCCTAGCGCAGTCACGGAGGTCACACCCGTGGTGGACTCCAGCGGCCTCGAATGCGTTTTCTTCCCCTGCACCCTGGATGGCAGAGCCCGAATTCTCTGACATTTCTCTCCTCGAGAGGCAGCGTCCGTGCCCTCTACCCTGGAATCTGGACAAGCTCTGTAACGCTGACCAATAAAAAAAAAAAAAAATTAGCACTTTCAAGCACAGTCCTGTCTCTTGGCCCCTTGCTCTTGGGGCCCTGAGACACCCCGTGAGAAGCCCCCCGAGGCCGGCCCCCAACAGCCCAAGGGGCCCGCAGGACGGAGGGGAGGGGGCCGAGAAACACGGTGGTGCTGGCCGTGCCGGGAAGCAGCCGTCTGGGAAGCGACCCTCCGGCTCCCGCCACCAGAGGGATGGAGACAGAATGGTCCACCCAGGCCTGTCCTCAGTCCATGCCTTGGAAAGCTGTGAGCAAACACAACAGTTGCTTTGAGCTGGAAGGTTGTGGATGGTTTGTTAGTGCAGCAAAAGATGATCCAGACACACATCTCAGAATGCTTTTCAAAAAATCGAAACAATGTAACCATTGTTTTTAAAAATCAAATAGTGCTTCTGCTCGGTCCTCTGGGAAACCCTTCCCTGGTAACGTGAGACTCAGCCATTTGCCTTTTTCTGATCCTTCCTCCGCCGGGAAGAAGTAAGAGAGTCGGTAACCGTGACTAGGAGCTCCTGCTGCCCCCAGCCTGGGCGAGGCCACCCCACCGGGAGGTGACCTGTGTGAGCCACGCGGGGCAGAGGGGCGGGATGGAAGCAGAACTGCTCCCCCTGGCGGTGCCGGAGCCTCTGGGGGAGCAGGAAGCCGCTGCTTCTGCGTCTCCCCCTTCCCCAAACCCAGACCGGAACGACTGCTGTTACCTGGCGGCTAGGAGAACAGCCACCAGGAAGGAGGACTCTCGTCCCCAGCTCCTGCCTTCCAGGCTCCCCTGCTGGCAGAACCTAACAAGACAAAGTCCCAGCCACCCACAGCCCAGCGGGATTCGGAGCTGCCCCGGCCCCGAGGGTGCCCAGTGTCCACATACGGCTCCCACACATGCTTTAGCCACCACGTAACCAGAGCACGGGTCCAAAGCAATTAACCTGTCACCAGGGAGTGGCTGGCTTGTAGCCTTAGAAAATGGTGCCGTATCGGGAGTTGGCAGATGGGCAATTAGTAATGGCCAGTAGCCGGGTGCCCAGGTTACCTATTACTGCGTAACAAACCACCCCACAGCTTGGCAGCCTGGAACGGTAACGTTTACTTGGCTCCCAAGTCTGCAACTTGGGTGGGAGTCGCAGGGGGGGCTTGTCGCATGGGGGGAGGACTCAAAGGCTCCCTCATCTGTCTGACAGTGAGGAGCTCTCGGCTGGGGTCACAGCACACTCACAAACACTCTGCTACGGGACCTGGGTTGAAACACGGGAGCCTTGTCTATCCCAGAGCTGCCCTCTGGTGAACTTTCACATGAGACACAAATGTCTTCACTCTGGATCTACAGAGGCCCAGCTATGTGAGTCTTCCCCAGAAATCCCTGCAGCAATTTTCCACATTGTATAATGAGGTATGTCAACATTTGGAAAATTTGCATAACTCAGGGAATTGGTATTTTCCAAATGACCAAGCCACGTTGCCACAGAACTATGCATGAGCAAAACAGCCACCCGAAGACTAAAGAATTAACAAGAATGAAAAATGTGTAATATAATTTCGTAGTCTACTTTGCAATTAACGTTTAAGAAATAACAATACACCTATTTTGTTTTGGTGTCTCAAAGAGTAACCATGATTATCTGAAATGGCTAGTAAAACACTCTCTTTACTCTGTGAGGCTAGATTTTCTTCAGATACCTCAACTGAAAATGCACCGCACGATACTAAATGCAATAGATATGTGCTAGCAATAAATAGGAAACACCATTTTTCTCACTAAATTTTCTTTGTAGAATAATTGTTTGGGTTTCTGTATTTTTTTTTTTTTTTTGGCTGTCATAGGTTTACCATCTCATCCCTCTGCTTTCCTTCCACAATTTTTCCCCATTCAGCCTTAGCTCACCTTTGTGAATGCGTCTCCCACCATTTCTTCCAACACGCAGGCCTTCACACCAACTCCCCACTGCGGTCTTTCTAGTCTTCAGCCAAATCGGCGCCATCTTCAAGCTCCTCCTCCTGCTCGCTCACTCTGCCCACTCTCTTCGCCAGTCAGTTCTCTTTATCTACTTTCTACAGTCTTTCTAGTGGATTTTTTAGCGTTTGAGTCTTATGGAAAATGGAAAAATACATTCGGGAGATATTAAAAACCCTGGTAGTCTCAACAAGAAATTATTATTAAAGTGTTTTATAATTTTATTATATTTTTTATTTATGAAAAAGTGTTTTACAATTTGATGCATGTATTTTTTTATTTATTTTGAGACAGAGTCTCGCTCTGTTGCCCGGGCTAGAGTGTAGTGGTGTCATCACAGTTCACAGCAACCTCTAACTCCTGGGCTCAAGTGGTCCTCCTGCCTCAGCCTCCCGAGTAGCTGAGAATACAGGCACACAACACCACACCCAGCTAATTTTTTGTTTCTATTTCTAGCTACCTGGCTAATTTTTCTATTTTCAGTAGAGACGGGGGTCTCGCTCTTGCTCAGCCTGGTCTCGAACTCCTGACCTCAAGTGATCCTCCCGCCTCAGCCTCCCAGAGTGCTAGGATTACAGGTGTGTAGCAAATTTTCTGACACATTTCTCCAGTTTTGTCTGTTTATTTCTTGAAGAATTTTTACTGAGTTTACACTTTTAAGTTGCAGTTATTTTCTTTCAGCTTTTTAAACATACTCATTGTCTCCTGGTTTCCACTGTTTGCATTAAGTCAGTTCTAAGTCTTTTTAATGACGCTGCTGCTTCTGTAATTGTCTTTAGGTTTTAATGATATATCCTCAAGTGGTTTTGATTTTTGTTGTGCTTGAAGTGCATAGGGTTCCTTGAATCTTGACATTCTTCATCATTTCTGCAAAGTTGTCCACAGCCTTTTAATTTCAAAAACATTAGGGGGTACAAGTGGTTTTCGTTACGTGGATAAAGTGTATCATGCTGCAGTCAGGGCATCCAGTGTCCCCACCACCAGAATGGTGTACCTGTACCTGACAGATCTTCATCCCTGTCCCCCCTTCCCAGCTTCCAATGTCCATTACACCTTTTTACCACCACATGTATCCCTCATTTAGATCCCACTTGCAAGTGAGAACATGTAGTATTTGTTTTTCCGTTCCTGAGATATTTCACTTAGGATAATGGTCTCCAGTTCCATCCAAGTTGCTGCAAAAGACACTATTTGGTTCCTTTCCGTGGCTGCATAGGGCTCCACAGGATATATACATCACATTTTCTTCACCCACTCATCAGTTCACAGGAACCTAGGTTGGTTCCCTATCTTTGCAACTGTGAATTGTGCTGCGATAACATTCGGGTGCAGGTGTCCTTTTGATACGACTTCTTTTCCTTTGGGTAGATAACCCAGTAGTGGGATTGCTGGATCGAATGGTGGGTCTACTTTTAGTTCTCTGAGGAGTCTCCTTACTGCTTTTCATGGCAGTTGTACTAGTTTACACCCCACCAACAGTGTATACGCAAGCGTTCCTTTCCTACCACATCTGCACCAACATCTATTGTTTTTTGGCTTTTTAATAATGGCAGTTCTGACGGGGGTAAGGTGATATCCCATTGTAGTTTTAATTTGCATTTCCCTGATAATTAGTGATGTTGAGCATTTTTTCATGTTTGTTGGCCAGCTGTCTACCTCCTTTTGAGAAGGATCTGTTCATGTCTACTGCTTACTTTTTGATGGGGTTGTTTCTTCTTGCTGATTTGTTCTTCGTAGATTTGTTTCATGCAAAGTTTGCAAATATTTTCTCATTCTGTAGATTTACTCTGCTGATTACTTCCTTTGTTGTGTAGAAACTTTAAGTCCCATTTTTTGTTCTTGTTGCTGTACTTTTGGGATCTTATAAATTCTCTGCCTATGCACCAACGTCTAAGAAGAGTTTTTCCTGTTTTCTTTCAGAATTTTTATGGTTTCAGGTCTTACATTTAAGTCTTTAACCCATGTTGGGTTAATTTTTGTACATAGTGAGGCACATGGATCCAGTTTCATTCTTCTGCTATGGCTATCCAATTTTCCCAGTGCATGTTTTTGCCTGTTTTGTTGAAAATCAGTTGGTCACAGTTACATGGTTTTATTTCTAGGTTCTCTATTCTGTTCCATTGGTCTGTCTTTTATTCCAGTACCATGCTGTTTTGGTCACTAGTCTTGTAGTGTAAGTTGAAGTCAGGTGATGTGATCCCTCTAGATTTGTTCTTTTTTACACTTAGGCTATTGGGGCTCTTTTTTGGTACATATGAAGTGTAGGATTATTTTTCCAGATCTGTGTAAAGTGATACTGGTGTTTTGATGGGAATTACATCAAATCTGTCAATCACTCTGGGCAGTGTGGACATTTTAGCAACGTTGATTCTCCCAATCCGTGAGCAGGGGATGTTTTCCGTTGGTTTGTGTCATCTATGGTGTCTTTCATCAGTGTTTTGTAGTTCTCCTTGTAGAGATCTTTCACCTCTTTGGTTAAGTACATTCCTAGGTATCTTTCTTTGTAGCTACCGTATATGGTACTGAGTTCTTGCCTTGACTCTCAGCTTGACTGATATTATTAACAGAATGTTATTGATCTATGTAATTTTGTAACCCGAGACTTTACTGATTTTATCAATTGTACGAATCTTTTGGTGGAGTCTTCAGGGTTTTCTACACGTAAGATCCTATCACCTGCAAACACGGATAGCTTGACTATCTCTTTCCCAGTTTGGATGCCCTTTATTATTTCTTTCTCTTGCCTGAAGCAATCTTTTTTTTCCTCTTGAGACAGGGTCTTGCTCTGTTGCCCAGGCTGAGTACAGTGGCCCAATCAACTCACTGCAGCCTGGAACTCCTGAGCTCAAGTGATCCTCCTCCTCAGCCTCCCCAGTAGTAAGAACTACAGGCATGTGCCACCACACCTAGGAAATATTTTTAAATATTTGGTAGAGATGGGTCTATCTTGCCGAGGCTGGTCTCAAACTCCTGGCCTCACATGGTCCTCCACCTCAGCCTCCCCAAGTAATTACAGATATGAGCCATGGCACCTGGACATGTTTTGTCTCTTACCCTTTATTTTCCATCTTTTTGTCTATCTATCCCTTGTGTATTTCTTCCTGACCTTTCAACTTTTCTCTTAGCTTTGTCTAGTCTGTTAACCCTATTCAGAGTTCCTACTTTAGCTATGCTATGTTTTGGCTCTAGAATGCCCATATGCTTATTAGTTTTAAGTTTGCCACATAAATTCTTCATCTCAACTTATCTCTTAGCATAAATGTGTCTTATAACACCAATGTCTGAATGACTTTCCTTAAAGAATGACTTAAGGCACTTAAAATTCTTAAAGCAAGTTGAATCTAATAGCTTATATCCTGAGTCTATTTCTCAAATCAGTTTCTCTTGATTTTTTTTTCATGTATTTATCTTTTGAGACAGGGTCTCACTATGTTGCCCAGGCTGGGGTACAGGGGCTACTCACGGGCCCAATCATAATGCACTACAGCCTTGAACTCCTGGGCTCAAATGATCCTCCCATCTCAGCCTGCGACTACCAGACATGCCCTGCTGCACCCAACTTTATGTGGTTTTGTCTCACACACCTAGTTATTTGTTGGATATCACACTTGTAAAATTGTCTGAAGAATCAAATCATTAAGTCTGGTTCATCCTTATCCCTAAAGGAGTAGCCGATTGGGTCCTAATTTCTTGACAAGTCTCAGACTCCAATTCAACCAAGTGACTGTCACAAGTCCCAGTCGGCCTGTCAGGTAACTCCTTCTGACCCTGGCAAACACCTGCAAAGTAACAGCCACACTGAATATGGGCTCCCGTCCTCCCCAGATGCTGGCCCGTCACGTATGTGCCACCGTCCCAGCTCTCGGGTGTCTTCGAGCAGGTGTAAAATTCTGCTTATTTCATGGCAATGCTCAGTGGAAGATTACTCTGAGTTACCAAGTGTGCCATGACTTACACTGGTCCAAGTCCACTTTGTTCCTGTCTTGTCTCCTCAATCCCTGTTCTCTATTCTAACCACACTCACGCAGTGTCTGGCATCACCGAGAATGAAGGCAGACACAACTTTGGGGTCTCCAGTTTTAGTCTCTTCCTTTTCTGCTCACGGAGGCATTTAAGAGAAATATTTCATCTTACATTTCAAAGTATAATGTAATGGGCACAGTTTCAGATTATATAGTCTACTACACGGCCCAAGACAAGTCTCCAGAACTTAAAAAAGATTAAGTAGACCCAGAAAATTTGGGATTTTTTGCATATACTGCATTAGTGTTCTCCATCTTGGCTTTTCCATCCAACATCAGGGGAAAGCAAGTTTAAGAGTCAAAAAGAAAAAAAAAGACCTGGCTGGAGCAGCAGGGTGACGGGAAGTGGAAGCTAGCTCAGATTCAGCGTGCGGGCCCTAACCCGCCCTGGCCTCTCCCACCCTCAAACAGGAACCATCCGTTTTAAGGAAGCGAATGATCCTCAATTTTTAACATAATAAATTATAAAAATCTCCTGAAGCCAAAAAGGGTTGAGTGACTGGTTGCTCTTATTTGACACTGTTTTGCACCAAATTAAGGTACATTTGCATAAATTAAAGACAAACGATGTATAAAGACAGTCCGGACCAAGTAAAAATCATTACTATTGTGATGGCCAACAGCAGGACGCCTGCAGCTGCAGCCACCCAGGAGGCTGAGGCGGGAGGACTGCTTGAGCCCTGGAGTTCCAAGGCCAGCCTGGGCAACACAGCAGGAAGACCTTGTCTCTTAAAAAAATAGAAGGAAAAGCATTCTACAGACACTGGAATATAGGAAAAATTGGCAAAACTGTACTATCTTAGATATGCCAAACAACCAGATCTTTAGACACCCAACCAAGCAACACTAACGTTCAAGGGACCATGAGTCTATCACTAAAATATCACATCCAGCGCTCACTTCAGCAGTACATGCACTAGAACTGGACAACACACATTAGCATGGCCCTGGTGCAGAAATGACATGCAAACTTGTGTAGCATTCCACATTGGGAAATCACATCTAGATAACATTAGACAGCTGAACATTTCCAAGCAATAATCCATAATTTTTAAAAGTCAGACTAAATCAGTACATTTGTGACAAAAGGGAAAGGATAAATAAGTAAAAATCAGGGAACATGTAAGCAGAAAGGAGTAACGAGGCTAGAAAATAACTACGTCTGGGAGTGTGCCCTTCAAATGCCCACGGCAAATTCACTGCCTCTTTGGAACTTACTCCTAGTTCCCTCCTCCTGAACTCGCCCTCCTTCCCCCAAACTGCTACAGCTCCTACTTCCTGAACCTATCTGCTGCTGCGCATTTTAATTGTTAATGAGTGTCACTCTACCCAAGTCCAGACCACTTTGTTATCTCTATCCAAGTTGCCCTTTACAAATATTTTGTTGTCTACTGCTCTTTTAAGCTCATGTTTCTAAGGTAAACCCATAAAAATAAGTATTTATTGACAGAAAGCAAGCTGTCCCACAGGTAAAAATGCCCTTACTGCTCAAAACTGACAAGTCTGGGGAAAGTAGAGAAATAGTCATGTGAACTTCTAACTTTTAGTTAGGACTCAAGACAGCAGCCGCCACAGTTGCCATGGGTTACAGCTCAGTGCCAAAGCTAAGTACACCTCATTTCATACCAGAAAATTAAACACCCACCTGAAAAGTCACTGTCTAAATATAAGGAATACACATCATACAATGGTTTTTGTAATGTATCCACACAAGCACACTGCTCTTTGAAATTTAAAGAAAAAATTTATTGAAGATCTGAAAAACAATTCCTAAAAGATCAACTTTTCCAGAAAACTAGCCACACAATGCATTGCGTCTATCATGTTAAAACGTGCATTAGACACAAATACAAAAACCATGAAACAAGCCACCATTCTTCAACAATCTGAGCAAAGATAAAATGCCTAAGGAACAACATGGATGACTTGCAAAGGACGGGCTCTTTACTTTAAGCACCATAAAAAAAAAAAAAAGGAGCACAAATGGGTGAGTGTGTTCAGTTATATACACTGAATTGAACCTTTGGCACTAGGAGTCAGAGCATTTGTCATATAGCATTAACACGTATTATAAAAGTGCGTAGTGTCAAAGGAATAGAACCACCAGCATTCAGAAGCAGCTTTGTCGACTAGGCAATAAACACTCTACAGCATGTCTCTCTGTTGTCCATCATTGAATACACTGGTAGCAACTTTGAAATGAAAAAAAAAAAAAAAGTAAGAAAAGAAAAAAGGAGCTATAACCCCTTTTATTTTCTCTGTTTAAAATCAAACAGAAAACAAACATCAATTCTGTTATACACTAACATCTTCAAAGTACATTGTTTGTACAGGAGAAAGACTAAGAACAAAGATGTGTTTACAGAGATCCAAACACGGCGAGCGTCTCACACGGCTTTCCGGTGGTACTCGGGAGGGGCCACTTCGTAGTCGCTGGCGCTGAACAAAGTCGCAGAATTCTTTGCCAGGTACCTTCAAAGAAAAAGGGGTTATTCATCACCAAGATTTTTAAAAAATCCCATTTTGATCAAAATCTCTTCCTACGTATTAGATACATAAGCCACAGAAAACACTTTCCTTAAACACATAAAACAAATCGCTACTTCACAGTAAAACCACGTAATTACAGCTCAGACAAACAGGCTATACATTAGATAACGCTATGCATGAAGGAATGAAATCTGGACGAGAACCGTCGTGTCTTCAGAATACCAACTGGAGAGCCCGAACCGTGTTTAAGAAAGCCATCCTATCACATACGGCACTATTCTCCTAAAACAGTAACATCCAGATGTTTCCTTTAGCTCTTCAAGAAATCATATTAAAGGGACCGAAACATCAAGTAGTGGTGCAGTTTTACTTCACAAAAAAATTGAGATCCAGAGAAGATATTTATCATTGGTAAAGCAAGGACTATAATCCATTTAGATTCAAGCCCATGTTGCAGTCTTAAATTTATTATAAAATATATGGTCAAAGTAGAAAAACAGAAAACTCCCACCTTTTCTCCCAGCACCATGCAAGAAATAATGCACTGCTTTAACTATGATCCACACTCCAGGAAAGCATGTACCTTTCCCAAAGACTGAAACAAACACCTGTCCAAATGAGGGGACTGTGTCACACTCCTCCACTACAGCTTGGCTCTTCCCCCCGTGGACACAATGTGAACACCGTTATCAGTTCAGTATTTTTTCCCATCACCTGCTTGAGTCACTGTATTTAGAGCAACCTCATTGTTTTAATAGCTGCTTGGTTGTTCAAAACTCACTATTAGAAAAATGTCCTCCAAAACGCTGTACAAACTAGAGTTGTCCCTTTCCCAGTTTCTTCAATCGTTTAAATCTTAGCCAACCTGACGAGAGATTTTACTGGCAGTTTATATTGGTGTTGTAATTCTGGACATATTTTCAACGGCCCTGTGCGTTGCCATTTCTGTAAACACCCTTTGTCCTACTTATCACACTGGTCTTTTTCTTATGAATCAGAACTCTTCTTTGTGTATTAAACATAGCAGCCCTTTATCATACACGTAACACTATGAAACTATAAAAATACTGTTTCCTTTCATTACCTTAAGTGTTTTAATTTTAGATTTAAAATTTAGTTTCATCTAGAATTTTGGTGCCCAACTAAGTGTGGCTTTTACTTTGTTTTCTTCCAAACTGTCAGCTGTCTCATCACCAATCTACAAAGTACCCCACCCCTATCCCATTACACCCACAGGCTGCTCCATCATTTGAGACTCCAGGTACTTGCACTTATTTATACTGTTGCGTTAACCATCTAGCTACAGCTGTACCAATACATTCTCTTACTTGATTATGTTTTAGCATCCAGAGCATTAATCTCTCCTACCATACAGTAATTCTCAGACTCACGTTTACAATTTCAAGCATGATTAGACTCACTTTAGGAAATCATGGAGATAGTTCAGTAATAAAGCAAGGCTCTTCTCATCCAAAGGTGTATAGGCCAACATTGCTCCAATTCGTACTATTGAAAGAAGAGAATTTAGCCAAAGTTACATCCAAGGCAGCACTACAACCATATTATTTAAATTATGGGAGCAAATGCAACCATCACCAATTCTTTTAAAATGAGTGGTTTTAAAAGCTTCACCCTTGAACGGATTTTGCTATTTAACATTTTAGATAAAAACTCAAATTGGAATAGAGTCATGTTTTAGAAAGTTAATTATCTCTTGCTCATTTAAGAAGACAAAACAAGTAAAATTCATGTTTTCTAAATGGCACATTACCAAACAATCTCAGTAGATGTGGTGCCCCATACACCTGGGACATGGGTGCATCGGGGTGATCTGCAAGGATTTCCGCATACTGTGGCCTCTCAAATTTGTAGAGCAGCTGAGTGCCCAACATCACGTTGAAGTATTCCTTTATCCCGGCCACAACTTCATTAACAGCGTACTCCCTGACAAGTGAACAAAAGGATTTACTTTCAAAACTAGCCATGGAAAACAACTGAGATAGGGAATAATTCAACCAACAAGAGGGTAAAGAATTAAAGGTTGAGCTAGTGACAACCAACCATGGCTGATGTTTTTTTCTCAAAGGGTTTTAACGAGGATACATGAAATCAATTTTTAAAACATGCTAAAGCAGCGTTTACCACATTAAAGCCCTTAAGATAGTTCTTACATTTTCAAATGGTTAAGCTTTAAATGGCTATGTAAGTATCTACATAAAACTTCAATTTTGCCTAAAATATTTACTATCTGGCCCTTTAAAAAAAATTTCATAGGTCAACTCCTGGGTCAAACCAATGACATTCTATTTTGCTAGTTTCGGATGGCATTAACATATAGAGTTAAGTGTAAGTTTCAGATGATTTACTTGGAAATAATATTTTTTTTAACGTCTTTGGGTATACTTGAAAAGTGCATATTCTTACTTGTTATCTGTGTTGCCACGAGATTTTTTGTAATTTGCATAATCCTCTAGAATGGAATCCACATTCTTCTTGGCAGGAAGATAAAAGAGCTATGAAAACAAAAGCACACTTGAATACAAGTATTCCTTTTTCTAAAGAAAAACTGCATCAGAAAAAACTTTTTATGCAATAAAAGATCGGGCAATAGTAATACAAAAAGAAAAAAGCACTATTAAGCACTTGAAACACGAATAATGAGGAACTAACTAAATATGTAATTATAGATAATCCCCAATTTACAATGGTTTGACTTAATTTTTCAACTTTCTGCTGGGTTTATCAGGATGTAACCCCATCATAAGTTAAGGAGCATCTGTGTATTTACTTAAATAGCCAAACGTGGCCAGGGGCTACCATGCCAGTGAGCACAGCTCTCAAGACTGGCAACCTGCTTGACACACGTATGTACACACCACACACCACAGCAATGTGCCTTCATCACTTACTGCTACGCACATTATGTACCAGATTTGGTCTCTGGCATTAACATAATTATCTTTTTATCTTCACATCCACACTATGAAGCAGGGACTAGTATTCCACTAAATGTGAAAACTAAAGCACAAGAAGGCTGATAAACTCGTCCAAGCTCACAGATACTAAATGGTGGAACCATAGTGTCATCACAGCTCACAGCAACCTCAAACTCCTGGGCTCCAGTGATCCTCCTGCCTCAGCCTCCTGAGTAACTAGACTATAGGTACATGCCACCATGCCTGGCTCATGTTTTTACATTTTGTAGAAACAGGGTGCTCACTATGTTGCCCAGACTGGTCCTGAACTCCTGGCCTCAAGTGATCCTCCCACTTCGGCCTCCCAGGGTGCTGAATTAAAGGCATGAGCCCCAGTGCCCAGCCAGAACCATGGCCTGGAAACAGGCAGTTCAGGTATAACTAATCCTCCAAAGGATTCAAATGATGTCCACACGTTGTATATGACTAATATTTCTCTTAAGTCTCATGATCCTCTAGTTCCTACTCTTCTCCCCCCACCTTTCCCAATCCTAACTATGCCCTTTGTTTGCTTAAAGAAATCAGTTTATTTGTCCTACAGAATTACTCATTTTGGATGTTAATGATTAATAAACACGTTCCTCGATTAAACAACCTTATTTCCTGCAAACTAGTAACAGACCTGGGAGCGTTACTACGACTCAGGTTCTCCTGGGGGCCGTGAATACCCCTGCAAGTGGTGTGCGTGCTTCCACCGCATTCCGTCAGCAGGGCGGAGGATGTTCCATTTGCAATGTCAAGACAGCGAGCACATGCTTCCTCGCCTCTATCAATTTTCAAAATGAGTTCCTGCCCTAGCAACCTCCAAAAATGAGTTACTTCCACTTTTATCACTACAAAGCATGAAATTTACATATGTACTTTTATTCCTCTCCAATTACTCAGCCACTGAATTAAAATATTATCTATCAGTCACACCTTAAAAGTTCGTCTATATAACACTTTAATTTTTTTTTTTTTGCTAGCAAAAACATCATATAGCTTGGGATTTGTACAGCTTTCAAGGTACCTGTTTTTGCCTGGTAATTAAGTCCCAGTCATCCACAAGCCAAGGTTTTAGCTCCTCAGGAATCTTTACTTTAACTTCAACTCTGTTCATGAATGTTTCTTCCTAAATAGAAAAAGGAAGGGTATTAAAAAACCTATCTTTTCTTACTGAGTAACAACTCTAAAAAGTGGTATTTTTTTTAAAACCTCTAGAGGCACTAAGTATAAATTAATTCTTTGAACGCAGTCAAGTGTACAGCTGGAGCAGTCGACAGTAAATGAAAAAGCCCACATGGCTAGCTTCTGGAAGAGAATCTTATCTTGGGCCGTGGAAGTCTGCATTTTCATGTTAAGGTAAATGCGCTTTAGTGATTTAGTTCCTCCTGGAAACAGAACATCCTGACTTCATACATTTTAACTTAGTATTTTCATAGTTACCCTTGGTCTCCAAATGACTATCCCAAACACAACTATTACAAGGTACATCTTTAATCCATGAAATTAAAAGTATTGATTTCTAAGGAAGTCTTCAAAAGCTGCCCAAAAATGCCTATGTGCAGATCATGCCGCTGTTTGTAAGTACACTTATAACTTCAGCTTCGGAAATATAAACTACGTCAGTTAAAAATTAAAATCCTATCTTCAAATTCATAACTTTGGAAATTACAATTAATTAGAAATAAGATACTTTACCAATTATATTTAATTCTAAACTATACCGACAGCCTTTCATGTTATTTTTATAGGTTTATTAATCCATCACACAATTTAACAAACCATCTAATGTGACCTAATAAGTCTATCCAGTCTAACCCCAAAGAAACATTTAGTCTTCTACGTGGATCACGGAGCTTACACAACAAATGATGAGCTGGGGTAAAAGAAAATCTAGAACTACAGGTAAAATAAAAACGTCTACAAACATATCCTTTACCCCCCCAAAGAGAAAATTTTTAATTTCAGTAGTTAACCACATTAGCAATGCTGGTAAGAATCAAAGTTCTATGATCATGTGTTGCAACATGACTGAGACTACAGATTGACGAACTCAAGGAAAACTCACGTTTTCAACAGTGGGATCTGCCCGGGCCCTTTTCTTCCGCGGCGGCTGGGGAGTCTCGCTGGTGCTGCCGCCATCTCCATTCCCAGGGGCTACGAAAGTGTGTTTAAGGGCGGCGGGAGAGGAAGGCTCATTTTAGCTAATTCTGTAAGAAACTCTTTAAGGAAAATAGTCTCTCCCTCTTTTCATTATTTCTCCATTACATAGCTGTTACTTGAATCTATGATTAAAGAATCATATTCCTACCAAAAATGTAACTTCTGTAAACAGCTCTACCAAACATTTAGTATGGATAGCATTTAATATTACCAGCTTCTCAGTGGCTGTCATTGAGACCCAAGCAGATGAAAGTAACTCAATGCTTACAAGTTTCTCCATGGTAACAAGAGTTAGGTCTCTACCATCATGTACCTACCTATCTTATAAATACTGCTGTGAGATTCCTATTAAGACCATAAATAAACATGTTTATTCCAAAATTTCACAGCTTTCAAAATAGTGTAATTCAAAATTTAAGTATTATAAAGGTAAAATAAAGCAATTTTAAGAAAGTTAACATTCTTACCTTTCTGTTTGTTCTTTTTTGTTTTCCTGAAAGAAGGGGAGAAAAACAAGAAACATAAATAATTACTTCCAGTAAAACTGCTTTTGTTTCAATCCTTTTTATCAGGGACAAATTCACAGAGAAACACTGCCTTCGATAAGACCAGGTAGTAAATATAGTCTCCTGTGTTCAGGCACAAGCATTTTTTACTAATAGCTGGTTAAATTCCCATCTTCCCTCCACATAATAGAAAAATAAACCAAGAACATTTTTGGAGATGACCTCCATCTCCCAAGGCTGTATTAGTATATGTTAAAAGTATATATTACATTATTAGTCCCATCAAGAAAAGTTTCAAAGGATAAAATAATTTTTACAACTATTTTAGTTCTGATTCTCAAAACATTTAGATTTCAGATTTGTATATTTCTTAAATACTAATCTGTTACTCCACTCTCAGTGGTCCAAACTTTGTTTTACTATTTCTTCTCTAAATTACATTCCCTCCTTCCCAATACTGCACTCCATCCCCCACACCCAGGACAAAGCTGACCTGTCTGTCTGGTTGTCTCTCACAGCAACCTCACTCACGTTCCTTTATATACTGCCGAATGCTAAACTTACGGATTTTTGCTATTTCACACAATGATTTCTAGAAGAGTTTACAAAGCCCATCACTGTGGATTATTCCTGGTGAGACCATACCAGAACTCCTGGATTTTTCTACTTTTCTATAGTTTTAATGTTTATAAAACTTATTAACAGTATTAATTTAATTTAGGTCTTGAGGTTCGTCTTACAACTCATGTTTGCATATAAAAACATAAGATCTGGCCACTGTGAATACAGGTTTTCTCCTGCCTCTGTAAGGTCAGCTTTTACAACATAAATACTGCTGGACGGTATCTCTGGGTCAGAGTAAACCATGAACTTAACTTGTACAGGTCAACAATGCATGAGGACCAAGAGAAACCAGAAGTCCTTATACTAAATCTTTTAATCCACTCGCTCTACACTATTAAAATACTGACAAGTGATCTCAACTCTAAAATAAAGGATCTATCAACTATACAGGCTGAGAAGCCTAAATCAGAAGTGCTTAAATCCAAAATTTTTGAGCCAACATGATGCTCAAAGGAAATGCTCGCTAGAGTATTTCGGATTTTGGATGTTCAACCAGTAGAGTATAATGCAAATATTCCAAAATCTGAAAAATTCTGAAGTCTGAAACACTCTGGCCACAAATATTTTGGACAGAAGACGCTCAGCCTGTGCACACCAATGTCCCAGTAGCAAGAACCCCCGGACGTTCTTGCTTCTACCTCCTGGACTATCAGGGGCCAATCAAGAAGCTCCCACTGTCCAAGGATGGGGAAATTTGAATTTTGAAACTTTACTTCATGTGTTTACTCAGCCATTATTTTTGTAGTTGAAACTGCACAACACTTTATATTTAACACCTGACTTCTAAGCAGTAAAGTCAGACCAATAACTCTGGCAAAAGGCAAAATGATCTCTTCCAAAAAGTTATAATCTTTATGTTCTTATACTATTAATACTTATTTAACAATACTTATTAAATTACCACTCCTTACACCAGCTTTCAGGTACCTAAACTTTAGACAAACGCCACGTGTATGTGCCATGACTTTCTTATTCCAGGGCTCATCACCCTGGAGTAAGTAATAGTTTTCTTCTTCTTGGGTGGGGGAGAAGGACATACTATTTGAAACCTTAACTTCTCACATAATTCACCAAGGGAGAATTAATTAGTATGTATTTGTAGCACCACTAAAAAAGCAAACTGTGCCAAAAAATTATCTCTCAACACGTGCCCTACTGATAATACTCTTCGTAAGACAAAACATCACATACATATATACTTACACATACTAAGATAAAGGTTGTAAAGGTACTTAATGCCACTGAATTACAAACTTAATAATGGTTTAGATGTGTATGTGTATTTTACGACAACAAAAAGGGGGAAACCTGCTAAAGAAAATTAAGAGGTTATGTATTTTCACTTTATTTCTTTTTTCTTAGAGACGAGGTCTCACCATATTGCCCAGGTTGGTCTTAAACTCCTGGCCTCAAGTGACCCTCACAAGTAGCTGGTACTACAGGAGAGCCACCACTCACTGTTTAGTATGTATTTTCAATGATTTAACAACCTGATACCTGAGGAATGGGATTTCCACTGGTTCCAACAATGTTCCAAAAGTTTCCATTTTCAATAATTAATACATGCTGAGTATCAGAATATGAATTTCACTTATAAAACAGTATGCAAAATTAAAACAAAGATGGAGCTTCTTACACTTCAACATTTTTCTGCTGCAGACCAGACGTCTTCTTTCCTGGGGCAGCCCCTCTCATCTTCCCCTCTGCATACTGCTCCCTTCAAAAATAATTTCAGTACACTCATCACAAAACGAGTACTTACATAGAAAAATAAATTGTACCAGCTCGATTCCATCAGGAATTTATATTCAAATTCAGTATTCCAGCACCAAGTTTTTATTTAACAAGTTGGACAAAGAAAGAATATACTTACCCCCCCCCCAAAAAATTCAAACAAAAAACTCAAGAAAGAAAGAACAGAAAACCCAAGATTTGGCTCTTCTATATCCACCAAAATGAAAATCAGTGTAGTAAAAAAGTGACTATAATAGTTTGTGTCTCACATAATTGAAAATTCCATTTCTGTTTTGGAATTCACTAATCCCAATGTCTTCTTTTATATGATCCCATTTTATCACTTCAATTTGGACATACATTCCGACTATGAAATTACCCTGCAGACCAAAGTCCTTCAGGATCCCTTTTCCTGCACGTGCTTTCAGAGATGAAGGATGGGGGGAGTGCCTCTTCTCCCTGCTTTTTTATTTCCCCACCAAGTATGCCTTCCACAGAGCCCAAGAGATTAAGACAGAAGATGTTTAACAATGAGTTTATACCTACAGCAACTGCCAACAACATTCTGCTCTGTTTTCTGCCTAGATCTAAGGACAGACTCAAGTAATGCTAAATATACCACTTCCTTTATCTAGAAATGGCTTGTCTGATAACTTAAAGTCAAAGCCCCAACAGCAGCTGACGGGTACCAAGAATCATGCAGAGCAGCCAACACGATTTCCATTTTCATTCCACGTCCAAAAACTAATCTACAGGCATCTCTCACCAATACTTATTTTACAAAACGAACTTACTGATTGGCTTTTTGAAGCTCTCGCTGTTTCTGCAGATTGGTGTCCACATATTTGAGGACTCTGCTCTCTGGAACCCATTCATCCCAACTGAAAAAAAGGAAAATTAAAATATCACTCAAAAATATTTTTACTACTATTTAGACTCTGTTCTCCAATTAATTTTTAGAGATCCAAGAGACAAGACTTTGGATTTCTCTGTAGTAATTTGATGAACTGGCACTACAACAAATACATTCTCAACTAAAATGAAAATCTAATGAAAATCTGTTCTATAAAGAAAGAAAACTTCATATTTTCAGAAGAAGCATTCCAAATCTAACTTGCCAGAGGAGATTACTCAACTTACTTTTAGAAATGGTCTGAGTGTGGCACTTAAAATTTAAGTCTCTAAGCAATTAGCCTTACAGAAAAAAATATTATCTTAAAGAATTCTAACTCCTATAAATGAAACACAGGAAGGAGTCCATAATAAAGACTTTAAAAAAACCGTAAAACCACATAGCTAATCAGCTGTGTGTAATGACAAAGTTATACAGCTCTGTGCCTTAGTTTCACCTATAAAACAAGGGTAACAATAGTACCTATCTGAAAGGATTGTTGTTAACTAAACACATGTAAAATACACTTGAGAATCCCTAACACAAAACAACAAACATTCAAGGTCTGTCAGTAACATACTAGGAAGTCTAAAATACTCAAACACTATCTAGACCAGCCCAGCTAAGTCTGTAAATTAAAGTAGCACAATGGTTTACCAGACCACACCATTCTCTTCACCTTCATTCACTCACAAATGGACACACTAACTTCCAAGGCTAACCAGAAAGCTGGTTTTCTAAACATCAAAAGGTAGAGAACCATTTTCTTAAAAATGTTAAGACATTCTGGGACTTCAAAAAGCTCCTTCAAAACAAAAATTTGATGATGTTTTTTCCCCCAGAGAAGAAAACAAAAACAAGGTATTTCTTAGGGATGCTGAATGTTTTGAGCATAGTGAGTCTTTTCTCCTGCTGACGGGGCTCCCTTAGTAACTCTCAAGGTACTCTTTATTTAATAATTTCCCACCTCCGACCTCTCACATAACATAGCCAAAAGGAAAAATAAGTAAATAAAAAGCAATCCTCAACATGATTTCCTCGAAAAAACTTTAAAACATGCATTTACCTAGAGGTCAGGAGGGGGTGGTGTACTGAGGGAGCTCCTTCAGGAACAGGAAAAAGGGCTACATTATCCTCATGTGTCTTCAAAGTTTTTTCAGAGCGCCTGGGCCTCACAGCACTTCTGATACAGACAGCATAGTACAAAGTAATCTCAGTAACTAGGTGTAGAATTTAGCTTAAGCTTTATTAAGATTCATTTACAAATGGAATATTTAAATGTCTGTGTCAACAAATTCCAAGGTTTGAAAATTTAGAAATATCTTATCTAGTGCACTTTTCAAAAAAGATTAAAGTTTAAGAAAATTCCAATTTGGGGATTAGGGAATTGTATACTTTTTAAAGTAAAGTACTCTACCAACCATTTTCAAAATAAGGATCCTATTTTTATTTTTGTACCGGTATCTATTACAATTCTCTCTAAATTAAAGGGAGCTAGCCAGTATTTAATTACCACAAGGTTCCATTTTAGAACCTTACAAATCCCTTCCCTGATATAAAATGTATCTCAATAAATATTCACCTTCATCTTTTAAAACCAAGTTACTGCTAAAGTTTCCTTTATATGTAAAGAGCTGAAAATCTTTGCTGGATCAAAGGAAAATGAAGTGGACAACATCTTTTGCTCTAAGACAATCACCAGGGTATAACTGAAGGCCAAACACTCAGAAATTTTTACATATAGGTCAAGCATAAACATTTCAGAATTTTTAAAGGTCACATGTGACTAATTTCCAAAGTTACAACGATTCATAGTAAATAACTAAAGGCAAAACACTCAGAAATGTTTATATATAGGTCAAGCATAAAAGAATTTCCATTCTTTCTTGAGGAGGTTGGGCGGGGGGAGATTTCCAATTTTCTAAAGGCAGCTTACAATCCATGGCCACTACTTACATAGCATTAAATAAAAACACAATACACTTGCTAGGCATGCAAATAATTCCTCTCCTTTCACAAGGGGTATATTTAAAGGTTAAAGTATCTTCTACAGGTAAAATTTTTTTTTTGAAATTATGTATATTTATCTATATACCAAGTCAACCACAAAAGACATTTTTGATTATTATGACTCAATATACCTACAAAGATAGAAAGTAATAAAAACACCTAATATTTGGTGCCTTCTTCCTTAATTTTCCCAAGGAGTAATTAACATGTAATATTAAATTAGCTGAGAAAAAAAAAATAAAACCTATACAAGCCTATGGTTCATGTTACTGGACTAAAATATACCAAAGGAAAAAAATGTCAATTATTTTTTGAAACAGTAAAATCAGAGAAGACAAGCATTTGATATTTTCACAACTTCTGATGAGCTACAAATGCCACTTCAAATCCAGTCTTTGAGCTGCACGTATCTACAGGTAATTTTATACAAGGTATATATTACATATGAAAAAGAGTTAAGCACAAATGCTGTATTCACAGCTATTAAGGGTGAAATCCTAAAGCAATTCTTTAAAAGTGCAGGAGGTGGGGGACAGCAGGTCTACCCCATGAATTTGCTTTCTGTTTTTCTCTGATATCCAGCATGGATGTTAGCTTTCCTACTCAATATTCATAAGAAAGACATTCTATTTCTTGTGAAGAATTGAGATTCTTGTAATTCAACACTCTCAACTTTTTCTGGGTATTAGTAGAGTATCAATATATAAAATACATACATCTAACAAAAGATTGAAATGCAGTTTACCATTTTTTTTAAAAGGAAGAGAAAGCTGTGAGATACACTAGGAGCCACAAGATAAACTTTCCTGTTTCCTAGATATCAAAATCAATTTACTGTTAATATTAAAATAACATTTAAAATCATAGATTACTAGTAAAAGACCAGAAGACTGTTTTCTCCATATTTTTCCAATTTCTCAATATTTAAAATACAAGCCTATGGGGTTGAAGTACTGAAGTACCTATCAGTATCAGAAATACTAAAAGTAGGAAGTTAAAGCTCCATTTCTTCTTAGCTAAAAGCATTTGCTATGTGAAAAAACTTCCTAACAAATAAAATTAACTGGGTTGGTCACTTGGATAGAGGACCGTATGAATTAAGCACAAAGTCACAGAGCCAGTGAACTTTACAGGAAAAAAAACCACCTTCCATGTCAACAAAACACTCATCAAGTCAGATGGCAAACGCTCCCATGGCAAACCAGGTACCAGAGCCTGGTCAGCTGACACAAAGCCCTAAGTTACTAGAAAGCAACTCCTAAAGAATTACTCACTAGCACTGGCAGTGTTAAATTGGAAGGGTAAAACATTAATAAAATTTAAAACCTCTCATAGTAAAAATTGCAGGCCATTCAATTATAGGGACCCAAAAAGGAGGCCTAGGTAAATGTTTGGATGTAGGCACCAAGGACAAAGTCCCATCACTGAGAAATGCCGCCATTTATTCTACTCTAGAATGTGTTCAGTCTATACCCATGGTCCATTCCTGGAAACAGATCAATACATCACACCGCTTTACCCCCCCCCCCCCAAAGAGGCTTAACTCAGGTGATGGGGGGTAGGAAATTAGATTCTGTCACTGAATTTCGGTATCTGTGTTAAATAATATGCTAAAAACATGAAATCACTTTCTGTCAACACTAAGTTATTCTTCCAAAGTTCCAAAAATGGGTTGGTAAATCCTGTCATTACTTCCAAATCAGGCAATCTTTATCCTTTTCCTTTTTCTAGGCAGAAAAACCCAACTAGTCTTCAGCATAGCTGCTTGGAATAATAAATATAAAATCACTGAGTTTGTTGTAAGGCCAAAAAATTCAGGCTATCCTAAAATGTTCCAGAAAGAAAAAAAAAAAAAAAACTCAAAAAAGTGTCATGTGCCACTCAACCAGGATAGTTGACTAAATGATTATTAGACATTATACTGGAACACAAAAGAATACTCCCAAGAATCAAGTACATTTAAATAAAATGGTTGAGTACCCCAATTTCCAGTACAGTTTTGTCTGAACACAAATGATTCACCCTTGTAATACACCGTATTACATTAAAACTGCACGAGTACTACATACTCGTGCCAGTGACACAGGTATCTTGTTAATTATAAATGAAAATTGCTTTTAAAGATCTAATACTCACTTTTTATTCCAACCACTGTAATGTATAAAGTATTTCACTTGTTTGTCCTTTATGGCAACCTTTACACACTGAAATAAAAAAGAAAAATTTCAGTTATAAATATTTTTTTAAAAAGAGACGCTACCTGGATCATTTTCAAGTATTCAGTCTTTCAAAGATATTCTATACAAACTTTTTGGTGGCCAAAATGAACAAAATTAAGTGTGACTAAGAGAACACTATAAGCTTTTAGAGTACTTAACTTATAAAACTGCAAATTACAAAAGGTCCAACCAAGTTGAGAACCATAAGCAGAAAACGACACCTTAAACCTTAAATCAACAGGCCGGGTAAACTCTCTGAGAACAGCTAAGGAAAGCTATGTTTATGCTTTCTCAAGGTCTAACTAGCCAGGAGCTGGCTACATTTACTTCAAAAGCAAATTCCATTCATGAAAAGTATTTAAACTAAAGAACTTCATTAGCTTGTGAAAGACACGATAAGCTGATCTGTTTCAGAAAGTCAGTTTAACTAAGTTATGAATTAAAAACATTTTATATATTTTTTAAAAGCAGCCACACAAGAGGAACTATTAGAGGAAAGTCATTAACTATGACAAGGGATGACTATCTGGTTTTGGATTTAAAAGTCTTTAAAACAGACAAACCAAAAGAATTACAAGATTCAAGAAGAGCTTTTGGAAAGGGGGAAAAAAAAAAGAATTACAAGAGTTTAAGTTATTTCAACAGCTTCTATTCAAGAATTGTACACCCCAATGTATTCCTGCCAGAGAAAAACCAGCCAGTTTAGCAGAGTTTGCCAAATTGATACAATAAAAATAACATTCAGGGATATAAATTATAAAGAGGACTCATAATTTAATACTCATGAACTGTACAAATACATCATCAAGATAGACGTACATATACATACACTTAAAAGTTCCTGACCATCTCCAGGAATCCAGATTTTGCCATCTTAGAATTTTTTTTTTAAAGAGATGAGAGTCTCCCTATGTTGCCCAGGCTGGCCTTGAACTTCTGGGCTCAGGAGAGATCTTCCCACCTCAGCATCCCCAAGTGGCCAGGACTACAGGTCCGAGCCACCACACCCAGCTCCTGAGAACTTTAAAAATACATTATGCATGTATTCAAAACACAAGTAAATAGCTGTGGAAGTTATTATGCAGTCAGAACTATTGGACACTTCAAAGACTATTTTCAGACATATACAGCATAAACCATTCACCAAGGATTTATACAGAAATTGCCTAAAACCAAATACTGCATGCTCTCGCCAAGTGCAAGCTAAGCTACAGGTCTGCAGGGGCACAGCGTGGTGCAATGGACACTAAAACCCAGACACCACCACTATATCATTCATCGATGTACCCCAAGCTACCTGTAACCCTAAATCTACTGAAATGAAAAAATCAAAGTGTTATCAAGATTATTTATTACATCACAAATATGTACATTATATTTTAAAAGTGCCAAGTACTTAACATGGTGCATGGCACACAGAAAATGCCAAATAATTATTAGCCATACTGAGTACGGTTTGCTAAGAGTTACAGAACTCAGGATCACATTTATTTCATCTTCCTGTCCAGTAGAGGTTTTCTTAGTTTGCACTTTTATTATTAACCCTTTATCAACAATGCATTATACAGCATACTGGTTTAAGTGGTAAAATCTGGCAATAACATAGACTTCAAATTTACTGACTTTGGAAAGTAGTATGTTTGTTTTTATGCCTAATTTCTGCATTATAGAGAAACCGTATTTCAGATCTGAAATTCTGAACACACACCTATGTGTTAATTGTAAATTTCATATTTGTTCTGTAAAGACTTTTTCCTGGAAATTATGCATTCATTTTCACAGTGAAAATAAAAATTATTCTTAAAAAACAGTTATCAAAAACAAAACACTAAAAACATTCTTTGACTTTGGAAAGCATCCTCCTGCTTACCTGTGGCTACCTGTAAAATCAGTTTTTCTAACTAGAGCACACACTTGGACACAGACCAAACCTTGCCTGACAAACCAACATACAACCAAAAGTTAAAATGTACTCACTTTTAATGTTAGCTTTTACTTTTAACCTAGAATAATTAGCTCAATGCTTACTTGGCATATAATATTTGCAAATTAAAATAAGTGGCACTGTCCTCTCACCAAGTCATTACCTACAAAATGCTGTTTGTTCCCACAACCAGTCTTCATCTTCTATCATTCCCTCAAATGCTCCAGCAGGCCAGTGAGAAAGGTGGGAGGGAGGAGCTAAGTTTTAATCTATTTGACTCACTAAGCAAGTAGTACGAAACCCAGAAAGAGAAGATGGGGAAACTTAGGAACTATGAGTCTAAAAAAGGCAACTCTCTTACTGAAGCAACAACAAAACATTGGAATTCTGATATGAAATAGATCTAATCACTGGGTTTGGCCAACTTCTCCAAAGAAAGCAGATTTCATACCTTTGCTTCATAAAGAAGAGGCCCATGAAAGCACAGTACTCGCTCACCTGTAAAAGTAAAAAAAGTACTAGATTAGTTGTAATTTCTCTTTATATAGTCCCACGTGAGACATCACACTTAGAGCATTCCTAGCAAAATTAGGAAATGGGTAAAGCTATGTATACATGGGGCAACACTTTGGATCAAACTTCAACCATATCCTACAACAAAAACATCTCAGTATCTGATAGAAACAAGAAAAAAACAATTTATTGGAATATCAATCTATTTAAATCATCAAATCATCTATATCACCTGCTAAGCAAGCAAACAGAATGTACCACAGTTACCTATTGTCCAGGGTCGGTGGTTGGTTTTAACTGCATGAATACAATTTTTAAAATGCTTCTCCCCATGTGTTTTTCTAAGTTTAGGACCTTACCCTCCCCCTGTATCTCCACTTCCAACGCCTTTACTGACTAAAATATTCTATACATTAAAATTTCAATTGCCTCATAGATGGGCTGGATTTTCTTTAAGGGGTCCCCACTATGTTCACTCCTCAAATGGACAATCTAGGTGCTGGGGTTCTTCAATGAAGAACAACAAAAAAAAAAACACACACAAATCCTAACCTTTGGAACTTACGCTGTTGAGCCCACCAGTAAGACTCGCAAGACTTAACAAAATGTTTAGGGGCTGTAATATTAATAAGTCTTAGAAGCCATCTCTGCTCATCAAGCAAAATTCTCAACAAAACCTCAGATTACACTTCATTATAGTAGGAACAGATTCCTCACACATTATTTTCAGCCTACCAGAGGCAAGAATCCAACAGGGTCAGCTCTTTTTTAGGTCTAAAATTAAAATAGCCTACCAGCTCCATTCTGAAATAACTATTGGGCAATATGGATTTCATCTTTTTTTAAAATTACTGTTGCTTTTAAAAATTTTTTTAAACTGACCACAACTTACAGACAAACCTTCAACCTTAAATATTAGTAGTTATTCCACAGCAAATATGTATATTCACTTCTCAACACACACCCAGTTGTCTTTCATGTGCCTGTCTGTGACAAGCATCGTCAGATTAATAACTACTGATATGTCAGGAAATAATTTTGAACAATTTCCTGGATTTCATATTGCAACTACCTTCCTAAACAGTAAGGAGAATGACTGATAAGGTACTTTGGAAGGGTCACAGGGAAAGAAGGATCCAAACAGGGAAATTTGTAGAAAAGCACAGAAGCACGTGATAGGGTGACTCTAACACAACTCTCTAACAGTCCACGAGTTACAACCAAAATGGGTAAACTGTATTACCAATAAACAGCAGCACCAAAGATCAGATCTGTGTTTCCTAATTTCACTCTCCAGGTACATTTTAAAAGCACTCTGAAAACGGCCTACCATTTTCTTCCCCTTGGCTGCTGCTGCCAAAAACAATTGTGCTGAAGCTGAGGCCTTTTGACCTCCATTCTAACTACGTGGCCCTAGAATTCTGTGAAAAAAATATACAACTAATTGAGGAATATGACCCAGGATAACAAATGCCTATTTTTCAAAGAACCAGAAAGACTAGTAATTGGGGAAACAGCAAATCACCTATCAGATATGGTTCCTTATACTTTTCTCCACCCTTAATCCATTCTAGTATCAAACTATAAAGGTAATTCTGCCAATGCTCTCAAATTCAAGGTTAATGAGACCCCCAATTCCCCATCCTCCCACTGGTTTGTGCTTACTATGAATATGAACATCAAAGGCCATCATCAGCCAATCTCTTAATTCCTGACAGGACCAAAAGAAGGGGCTCTCCCCCTCCAACAATGGGCTAGATGTGCCAGAGTTTTCCTTACCCTATGCTTTAATAATTTCAAATGAAAGGTAAGCTGAGAGAGTGCAAAGTCATTGTGCTTTAAAAATTGCTCACAGAACATATATTGTATCATTATTAAATGAAAAAAACTTTTCAGTTTTACAGGAATCATAAAAAATAAATGAATAACCACCACTTTCTGGGAATCCATGTTTCTACCATAACCTTTCTGCAGTGTTTCAAGATAGTTCTGTTAGCACCAAATACATACTCCTTTTTTCCTTACAAGATAGGCTCTGAACACCTTATAAGCTAAAATGGTTTTTAAAAAGATGGTTATACAATTCAGTTCTGAAACACGAGTAGAAAACACACCTGGAGAACAATGGTTAAGTGCACTCTTATAAATAACTTTCAAAATCTTACCTAGGAGTACTTGTACTTTGGTTCCTACTCTCCTCCAGTAACACCAATATAACTGCACACACACTCCTCCTTACTGTCACCTCCCTCAGGTCACCATGCTTCTGCAGAACTGAAGCACTTCCTCCATTACAGTAGGAACAATGATGTTCCTTTTTGTGCCATGACAGTCTGGTGAATCCTATGAGCCTCTTAGAATGATTTCATAAATACATATAACATAGTATTACGAAGGAAACCAACTGTACTGAAATAGTTATCAAAATATCTTAAATGTTCCATCCTTATTTGATGTATTAGGCAAGATTTAGTACTGATCCAGTAACTATTCTAATTTTGAAGTAATGTAAGTGATAACTGAATATATCTTCCACAAATGCCAACACTGAGACACGAAAATATACTATTAATACTACTGTGGGGTTTTTTTTTCTGGAGGGGTGGCTTACATCAATAACTGAAATGCTAAATTTCAGCTAGATAGAAACAATATTTTTCACAGTTCAAATTCAGAGACCCTCTGAATTATACCCGCTCACTCTAGATTAAGAATATCTGCTCTTGGGAGGCTGAGGACAGAGGATTACTGGAGATCCGGAGTTTGAGACCAGCCTGAGCAAGAGCCAGACCCCGTCTCTACTAAAAATAGAAAAAAATTAGCTAGACAACTAAAAAATATAGATATATATATATATAAAATTAGCCAGGCATGGTGGTGCGTGCCTGCATTCCCAGCTACTCGGGAGGCTGAGGCAGTAGGATTGTTTAAGCCCAGGAGTCTGAGGTTGCTGTGAGCTAGGCTGACGCCATGGCACTCACTCTAGCCCGGGCAACAGAGCGAGACTCTGCCTCAAAAAAAAAAAAAAAAAAAAAAGAATATCTGCTGTAAATTACTAAGTAAAATAACAACTCCATAGGAGGTAAGAGTAACAGCTTCTCAAAGTCTAGGTATTACGAGTCACTCATTACCAAAAATAACCTGAAAACTCCTTAAATATCCCATGAAGTTAAAATACGCAGTACTTGGGTTTCAGGTTTTTGACTTTAAACCTGTGAGTAATTCTAACTCACACTGATGTCTGAAAATTCCTAAAACAACCAAAATTCACGCAGACATCCGGACATCTTATCTACAGTAACTGACATACCTCCGTAGCAACGAAGAGGAAATTTCAAAGTGTTCCTCCTTGCCTACATAATCTCACCGCCTTTTTAATTTACTGTCAGACCTCTGCCTGGATACACAACAGACGGTTAACTGTGAAAACTGGAAAAGCCGTCCTTCCACTGGAAGTCAGATTCTAACGTCAGCCAAAACTCATGTCGATCAAAAGCAATTAATAAACATTAACTTTTAAAACGGTTGATCAAATCTTGCAACTAGTCAAACAATCGCTGTATCTTAAAAACGACGTCAAGGCGACGCGACTTACAAATGCGGGTGCCGTAACGCTGCATTCAAGTCATTCTATTTTACCAGCGAGCGCCCAGCGAGCGCGCACTCCCGCTCCCGCACGGCGCCGCCGAGGAGCAGCGCGAGGCCCGCGGGCCACACAAAGCGGAGGAAACGCCGCCCGCGCGTCTCCCTCCCGCCCCCGGCCCGCCCCGCCCCCGCCCCGCCCCCGCCCCCGCCCCCGCCCCCAGGCGCCGTTCCCGCGCTCGCCGCGGCGGGGCGCTGCACCGCGTCGCTCGCCGGGCCGCGACGCCGGCGGCCATGATGGCACGGCCATCTTGTAGCGGCCATTTTACAACGCAGTTCTCCCGCCCCGGGGCCCGAAGCCCACCCGCCCACTCGCGGCCCCGCGTCTCCCCCGAATGCGCCCGCCCTGGGCCGCCAAGGGGCGCGGGGCCGCCAACCGTTGGCGCCCAGCGGCCAGGCGCCCCGAGCGAGCGCCCGAACGGCCGCCGCCCCTCCGCTCCCCTCCCCCACGCCACATCACGTCCCTCTCGGCCGCCATGGCGCGCCCGCCGCCTCCCCACAATAGGCGGCCTCCTCCACGCCCTCGTCCCCACGACCAGCGCCCGACGAGGCTGTGCCGCGCGCCACGCGCGCCCTCTCCACGCCAACGCCCGCAGGCTCTCCGCTCTCCAGAGCGTTCTCTCCCGCTGACGCACCCAAACCGCCCTCCGCAATGCGCCTTCCCCGCACAAAGCCCCGCCAGCCGCCGCGCCGGGGCGACCCGCGCCGCCCCCGGCCCCAGCCGCGCAGACCCCGCGCCCGCCGCCCTCCACCGCGCCGCTGGACGTCCTTCCCCAAAGGGCGCAGACTCACCCTCCTGGAATTTAGGCTTCGGGTCCTGCTTCGGCGCCATTTATAAGTGATTCGCCGCCTCCTCCTTCTCCCACCACCCCCGACTACCGCCCCCTACTCTCCACCCCACCCAACTCCGCGTCAGATGCGCCGTCAGGCACCGCCGGCTCTACATCCCGGGCCCGATTTGCCAGCGCAGCCGACCTCACAGCGCCGCGACCTGCGCAGCCGCGGCCCCAGCCAACGGCCGCCCGCCGCGCACGCGCCCCTGCGCCCACGCTGCCGCGGGGCACGCCGGGAGCTGTAGTTCCGGCGCGGGGGGCGCAGCCGGGTGGGGGTGGGGCGCCCCCTTCTCGTCCCCCTCCCCCGTTCCCGTCCGCTACCCCTGATCCGTCTTACCCGGGGCTGCCCCGGATGGTTAGAGCCCGGATTTGATTTCGTGTGTTACTAGAACGGAGCTGGCGGCGGGGGCCGCGGGGGCGATACGAGAATGGGGAGGGTCCAGGTGCGAGGACGCCGAGCGGCCTGGGCGACGCGGGCTTACTGTGCAGCCGCGCGCGGCAGCAGCTCCAGGCTTTCCATGGGGAAGCTTCAGCGGCAGCAGCTGGCCACAAAGGGGCGGGAAATAGGGTCCGCGTCTGGAAGCTTCGTTGTTCGGCCGGAGGGAGCCAAATGTCCCCGGCGGGACGGAGGCGTCCGCTGCTCCCGCCTCCACCCCGCCCGCCCCGGCCCGGCCGCGGCACCGCGGGAATCCCGCCTTCCGAAAGAGCCCGGAGTCGGGCTTCTGCACTTGCCCTGTTTTGGGTCATTTAATTCCTTGGACCTATTATTGAATGTACGCGCAATCCGAACAAACGGGTTTCTTCTTCGTGTTCCCTGTTCAAAAACCTGCTTAGTTTGCTCAGCGGCAAAATTGCACCTTCTCCATCCGTTCATCGTGACAATTCCACGTGCAGGCTTAGCGCGGTGCCCAGCAGCGAGGAGGTGCTCGATCCCCAGGTCCCCGCACGGACGTCCCTCGCCGCCCGCAGGCCCCGCACGGACCCTGGTCCCCCCGCGCCCCACGGACTCCAGACCCCTCTCCATTTGTCTGACCCCGTTTCCCTCCTCCGATCCTCCTTTTAACACCGCCCCTTCTTTGACAACAAAACCCCACGAAGAACCTTCCTTATTCCACTTGAACGCGCCATCTTCGCTGCACTGCTCCTTAGAGCACTGAGGAAGAGGGCGAAGGCCTCTCGGGGTCCCACCCCACCAAAACTACCTTGTACACTTCCTTTTTTTAAAAATTTTTTAATATAAAACACTTACATGCTTTTTTAATTCAAAAATTTTAAAACAAAATTTAAAATGAAAGTAGTGACAGTCTCTTTCCTACCGCCATCGCTCATCGGCCCGGTTCCCCTCACAACGGAGACCACTTTTAGAGCTGAGTATCCTTGGGCTTTATCCTAGCACCCTCTGTTTCCATATTCATATTAAAGGTAACTTTTTACCTTTATGTTTTAATTGCACAGGTAATATTTGAATATTCATAATGCAACATTTCAGAAATACGAAATACGAGGCAAAACTTCAGGAACACTTTTATTTCCCCCAATTTATTTACCCTGTCACCATTTGGCATGGACATTTTTCTCTATCCCCTTTCTATTGCTTTTGCTTTTACCATAAATGGACTATACATATTGTTCTGTGTATTCTTAACTTACTGGTTTGGCCTAGAGATCATTCAAATTACAGGTAGCTCACATTTTTAATAGCTCTTAACATACCATGGTATAAATATACCGTACTTTATCTAACCTTGCTTCTGTTGCTAGATATTTAGGTTGCTTTTAATTTTTTGCTATTAGAAACCTATGTCGGCCGGGCACCGTGGCTCACGCCTGTAATCCTAGCACTCTGGGAGGCCGAGGCGGGTGGATCAGCCTGAACAAGAGCGAGACCTCATCTCTACTAAAAATAGAAAGAAATGATCTGGCCAACTAAAAATATATATATAGAGAAAAAATTAGCTGGGCATGGTGGTGCATGCCTGTAGTCCCAGCTACTCGGGAGCCTGAGGCAGTAGGATTGCTTAAGCCCAGGAGTTTGAGGTTGCTGTGAGCTAGGCTAATGCCATGGCACTCACTCTAGCCCGGGCAACAGAGCAAGACTCTGTCTCAAAAAAAAAAAAGAAAAAAAAAGAAACCTATGTCTTTGAACCTAAATCTTTGTACGCACTGCTTTTTTGTTTGTTTGTTTAAGACAGGGTCTCTCTGTGTTGCCCAGGCTGCAGTGCAGTGGCTGTTCATAGGCATGATTATGGCACACTACAGCCTAGAACTCTGGGCTCCAGCGATCCTCCTGCCGTGGCCTCCCCATTAGCTGGGATTGCAGGTGCCACCATGCCTGGCTTGTGCACATTGCTTTTATTTTTTTAAAACCCAAGATGTAGGATTAGTAGATCAAAGAATGTGGGCATTGTGAACTGCCTTATAAAAGTTTTCACCAATGTACATTTCAACCAGCAATTGATTATTTTATTTTATTTTTAATTTTTTAGTGGCAGAGTCTTGCTCTCTTTCCCAGGCTGGAATGCAGTGACGCAGTCAGAGCTCGCTGCAGCCTCGATCTCTGGGGCCTCGTAATACTCCTGCATCAGCCTCCTCAGTAGCTGGGACTGCAGGCATGCACCACCATGCCGGCCTCAACCAGCAATTTAAGAGAAGGCCTGTTCTTCCACATCCTTGCCAAACATAGTGTTATCAATCTTTGAAAACCTGTTTTAATGTAACAAGAAGTCATGTTGTACAAAAGAAGCCAGACATGAAAGAATATATACTTCATCAATGGTGTTAGCGATCACAGGCACTAGGGAACGTGTGGGTGCTGGAAAGTTCTCTGTCTTGATCTGGCGTGGTTACCCAGGTGTTATATTAATATATTTTACATATGTATAAATTCATCAAGCTATACACTTACAAGTAATATGCTTTACCATATCTACATTACACCTTAATAAAGATATTTTTAAAGTCACTTTTTAAAAATTTTATTATAAAAATTTCAGACATACAGAAAAGTAGAAAGAATAATATGTTTTATGTCACCTCGATTAAACAATTGTGAACATTTTCCCGTATTTGTCTTATATAAAAATATATTTAGGACAATTCCTTAAAATCATATAATATCCACTCCAAATTTCCTCACTTGTTTGTGTGCTTATTTTTTCAAAACAAGACCCATTAAGTGACAATATATTGCATTTGATTATTAAATCTCTTAAGTCTTTTTAAATCTAGATCAGAAGTTCTTAAACCTAGGAGTTACAATTCAAAGTTCAATCCATGAACTTGGATGGGAGACAATTTACATTTTTATTACATTTTATTTTCACCAAACTCCAACTAAAATTTAGCATTTTCCTTCACTATAAATGAAGGTAACAAACTACAATAGTATTAGCTGTGGCTTTGCCACCAATAGAAACTACCGATGTTTTCATATCACACTGCAGTTATTGCCAGTATCTCAGAAATATCATTTACATTCATCACAACTTTGAAATTACAGAAGTTATTAGATCTGCTGACAGATCTTGTTATTTATGCATTAATAATTGAGTATGTACATTACTATATCATACTTTAAAATATTTTGATGACTATATTTCAATGTAATTGTTTTCCTTTATTATCCTATGTTTTTTATTTTATGCATTTTAAAACATTCTGAGGAAAGAATTCCTTGGATTTATCAGACTGCCACTGGGGCTGGAGGAGGAGCCCTTGGCTCAAACACAGTCTGCCCCCGTACACATACACTTTATTAGTAGTGGTATTAGTATTTGTTTGTGACATTCACTTTTTAAAGAGTCTGACTTTGGATTTGTCTGTTTACTCGTGGTGTCACTTAATTTGTCCCTTGTATGTCCTATAAATGTAGAGTAAGGTCTGAAGACTTGATTGGACCTAAGTGTTTTTGACGAGAATATTTTGAAGACAACGCTAAGCACTTTTCATCTCAACACGCTGGGAGGCTCACGATGTCTGGTGGCCCAACTGCTAGTGACCTAAGTGTGATCACTGCGCTAAGGAGATTAAGACACCTTTGTTTTTGCATAATCAAATTGTATTTAATTTTATGGAATCTTCTAAATATATGCAAAAGTAGAGGGAATAGTGTAATGAACTCTGGTGTATCCATCACTCAGCTTCTATAGTTAGTAACATGTGGCCAAGCTTGTTTCATTGGTGCCCTTCATTCCTCTCCCCCTGAAAATACGTACACAGAAATTCCAGATATCATGTCTATTTCATTCATAAACAACTTAGTATGCACCTCTAAAAGATAAGGGCCCTTTTAAAAAACACAGAACCATTATTGCATTTAAAAGCAAATAATTCCTTAATATCTTCAAGTACCCAATCAGTGTTCAGATTCCTTGATTGCCTCACACACGTTTCTTTATGATTGATTCAAATCAGGATCCAAACAAGATCCACACCTTTCGCTTGCCTGAGATGTCTCTCTCTTTTTCTTGCCATTTACTTGTTCAAGAAACTGGACCAAAGAGAATTAGCACACTTTCTTGAAATCTTTCATTTACAGATTAATGGAACATAAAATCCTCAAAGATGAGTTCCATGGGAGAATAAATGTGTTAATTTCGTATATCTTTGCATTTTTCACTACAAGTAGTAATAAGTCATTAGGCAACATAATAAATCATCAGTCAACAGTAACGAGAAAATATTTTTTAAGGTTACCTTTTTAAAATGTTACTTCTGAAGGCTCTTCCGATCCTCCTAACTTCCTCGTGGTGTGCGCTGGATTTAGAACCAAACCAAAACAAACTATTGCTTTTCATGAAGGCTTTTCGAGAATGAAGAGGATGACAGCTACTTATTATAAGGTATAACAAAATAAATCTGAAATCAAAAGCATCTCCCAGCTAGAACGCTGATGTATCAGCATCCTGGTGCTGCCACGGCCAAGTGTCACAAGCTGAGTGGCTGAAACAACGTAAACGTATCGCCTCGCAGTTGTAGAGACTAGAAATCCCAGAGAAAGGTGTTGATGGGGGGGGGTTCCTTCTGAGGACAGACAGAAGGACCTTTTTTCCACGCCTGTCCCCTGGCTTCTGGCGGTCTGCTGGCAATCTCCGGTGCTCCTTAGCTTGTAAAAGCATCACGCCAACTTTGGCCTTCACCTTCACCTGGCATTCTCCCCTGTGTCCAGATGTCTGCGTCTGGGTGTGCGTCTTTGTCCACATTTCCTCTTTCTTGGAGAAAGACGCCAGCAGGAGTGGATTAGGAGCCCACCCTGTTCCAGCGTGGCCTTGTCTGAACTGATTGCCCCGCGGCCGTGCTGTTTCCAAGCGGGACCCACCGTGGGGTGCTGGGGGTCAGGGCTTTGACATGCGGGTTTTGCAGGAACACGGTTCAGGATGTATGACGTCTCCACTGACCCCGCATCGGTTTACCGGTTGGCCTTTTCTCCCACCCGGGGGACTTCTCCGGACAATCCCACCCACCTGCCGCCGCCTGAGAGTAGCTGCTCCTCTGTGACCACGGGGCCGTTTGGGGATCCTCATTTCTGAAAGTTTTCACGTTTTTCTTCCAAGGTCTGAACCTGTCTTCTGAGTCGAAAATTAGATGATAACCGAGGGTAATTGTGGACGATGTTGGACAACGGCTGGGAAGGACTGAAAATACTTAAGACGAAGAAAGCACTTGCAGCTGTCACCAACATACAGTCTTGCCCGAAGAAAGTGAGTTTTGTGAGGAAAACGTGAGGCAGAAGAGAATCGTGTGTTTGGAAAGTTCAAAATGGCCGAGGGAAAAATGTTCGGTTTGAAGCACTGAGTTCAGAAAGAGAAAAAGGATAAGAAGTCGGACTAGGCCCCGCACCGGCCCGTCACCGAACAAGGCCCAGTGGCTCCCACGCTCCGAGCCGCCCGCCGTCACCGTCGCCGTCGCCGTCGCCCGCCCCAGCCCGGCCCTCACGCCGCCGCTCGGTCACTTCCCACCCCGGAGTCTTCTCGTTCTACCGAACCCTTTTCTAAACTCCTTCGGTCTTCGTCGTCGTCTCGGGTATCGGATGGTTTGAAGACAGGAAAGTGCGAATCGAAGTCAGTTGTGACTGTCGACAAGAGCTGAAACCGGTGCAATCAGCATCGTTGCCGAGGCACGAAACGGGTCACGTGCGAAAAGCAAAAGCCGCACCCGCCCAACGTGGGGCTCGAACCCACGACCCTGGGATTAAGAGTCCCATGCTCTACCGACTGAGCTAGCCGGGCGGCCGGGCGCTGGGGCTTTTCTAGATCTTTTCAAAGGAATGAGATTGTTTTTCACTTGCTCCGAGAGTGACGTTTTGCGTGACATGATCTCTCTAGAATCTTTTTTGGTAAAGGTTTTCGAGACTTTCAAAACGGTATTTCGCTTCGGATTCCGCACGCGCACACTCGCGGTTTAATAGCAGCGTGCGAACGGCCCTCTGGCGGTCGGCAGCGTCCGGGCCGGCGGCGCGGGGGACACGCGGGGACGGGACACGTGGGGACTTGGGGGGTCGGGTCACGCGGGGAGGGGACACGCGGGCACTGGGGGGTCGGGACACGCGGGGATTGGACACGCGGGGACGGGACACGGGGGGACGGGGCGCGCGGGGATGGGGGTCGGGACACGCGGGGACGGGACACGCGGGGATTGGACACGCGGGGACGGGACACGCGGGGACAGGACACGCGGGGATTGGACACGCGGGGACGGGGCGCGCGGGGATGGGGGTCGGGACACGCGGGGACGGGACACGCAGGCACTGGGGGGTCGGGACACGCGGGGATTGGACACGCGGGGACGGGACACGCGGGGACGGGGGTCGGGACACGCGGGGACAGGGGCCCGGCCGCAGGGTGGCCTCCCTCGCCGCGCGGCTTTGAGCGTGGAGGGATTGTTCTTGGCGGAAAAGGCAGGTTGTTCACACGAAAGGTCAAAGAGCTAAAGCAGCCTCCGCAAGTGACGGGAAACGCCGTAGCGTTTGCTCACACGCGAAAGGAAAACGTGGGGACATGTGTCCTGCAGACGACAGCACCTCCGTGGGAAGCGACCGGCCGTCGAGTCTCCCCACCGCCGGGAACGATCAGACTCATCCTGCGTTTCCAGGGACGCCATCGCACCGCGGCACAGTCCCGGCGCGGGAACCGTTTCCAAACGCGGATGACCGGCCGTGGTTACACCGTCGCGTGACGAGTGGGTGCAAACCGCCGTTCACGTGGTCACAGGAACCACGCCGGTTGCTAGGTTACCCGACGCAGGGGACACAGTGAGTAGGGAGGGACCCGGGAATTAATCTCGGCGTCACCAGTGGTTTGTTTACTAGTCCCGGACCAGACGGTGCGTCCTCGGTGCCATGCGACACAAAACCGACGGAGCTGTTTATTCCAGCCAAGACGTTTGACTTGGAGCCGTCAGGGTTTGGACATTAATTCTAGTTAACAGGAAATGAAGCGGAAAGAGGAGCGGGACCCAGGGCAGCACAAGGAAGCAGGAACAGAACCAGGAGGTGGGAAATCCTGCAGGACAACCGGTCTCGTGCTTTGAGCAAGCATTACCTTTTTGAAAATGACTTGCTAGATTAGAAGAGACACAAGGGGCCAGGCGCAGGGTCTCGGCTGCAATCCCAGCACTTTGGGAGGCCAAAGCAGGAGGATCCCTTGAGGCCAGGAGTTCAAGACCAGCCTGGGCAACACAGCAAGACCCTTGTCTCTGCAAAAAGTACAAAAAGCCAAGCAGCGTCACAGGTGCCCAATCCTAGCTCCTAGGGAGGCTGAGGCAGGAGGATCGGTTGAGCCCTAGGAGTTTGAGGTTGTAGTGAGCCGCGATTGCACCACTGCACTCCAACCTGGGCAACAGAGTGAGACCTTGTCTCAAAACATAAAATAAAAGAAACACGAGGGCCTTAATATTCAGATGCAGTAGGTGATCCTGGATTGGATACTGTTCTGGACAAGTTAGTTGTAAAGAGATTTGGGGGTCAACTAGAGAAATGTGAATATAGTTTGAATATTGGATGAGATGAAAATTTATTATAATGGAAAAGTGGAGATATTTCACTGCAAAAAGCAGGTTGCAGAATAAATGTAATCTTTCATTCTAATGAAAAGAATACCATGTACTAAGTAAGGTATTAACGATTAATGACTGGGTGGCGAGAATCTGGAGTTTTTACTTTTCAAATTTCTGCTTGTCTTTATTTTCTAACTTTCTAAAATGCACATGTATACTCCTGTAATTTTCTGGACACACGGTCTCACCCTGCCACCCAGACTTGAGTGCAGTGGCACAATCATAGCTCACTGTAGCCCCAACTCCTGGGCACTGTGACCTTGAACTTCCGGGCTAAGGCAAGTCTTCTGCCTCCGCCTCCCAAAGCACTGGCGTTGCAGGATGAGCCACCGTGCCTGGCCTAAAAAGCCTATTTTTTAAAAATACATAAGGGGAAGAAAAAAGTAAAGCAAGGGTAAACCTTTAACATGTGGCCAACAATTAGGGTTACAGAAATGAGACCCAGAAGGCCTGCATACTTCTCAGGTATAAATGGACTATAAATCTGTTGTGTTTTTTTTAAAACAGTCTCACTCTGTTGCCCTGGTGTCAGCCTGCCTCAGCCTCCAGCCACGCCCGGCTAATTTTTCCATTTTTACTAGAGACGGGGTCTCACTCTTGCTGAGGCTGGTCTCAAACTCCTGAGCTCAGGAGATCCTCCTGCCTCAGCCTCCCAGAGTGCTGGGACTAGAGGCCTGAGCTGCCTCGCCAGGCCTTGGACTACAGATCTGATCTGAAGCTTTCTAACAGTCAAGGCAAGAAAGAAAAGCTGATCACTGACACAATTCACAGTGTCCTTAAGATCAAGCCATTTAAAACAAACCAAGACTAAAAAGAGGCAGAGCTATACAGATCTCATTGTTCAGAAATTAATGTTCCTAATGCAAGATATCTGGACCCTTGTTCCTTTGAATTTTTTATTATTGTGGTAAAATATACATAGCATAAAATTAACCATATCTTTCTTTTTTTATTTGCTCCCCAAAAAAGTAGCGTCTGGACCATTTTTAAGTCCCCGATTCAGTGGCGTTAAGCACATTCTCATTATTATGTGACCATCACCACCGACCATCACAGAACTGTCTCATTGTCCCAAACAGAAGCTTCACCCCGTTAAACAATAACTCCCACTGTCCCCTCCCCCAGCCCCTGTCACCACATCCCACTTTCTGTCTCCATGAATTTGACTACTCTAGATACTCCTATAAATGGAGTCGTACAACACCCGCCTTTTGTATCTGGCTTCTGTCACTGTGCATGTCTTCCAGGTTCATTCGTGTTGTAACATTTATCAGAGCTTTATTCCTTTTTAAGGAATGAATTCGCTGCATAACCATACCCTGAGCCATACTCCGTTGCATGTGTGGTGTACAGCACACCACCTTGTGTTTATCCACGTCTCTGCTGACGGACGTTCGTGCTGCTCCTGCCTTTTGGCTATTGTGAGTAATGCTGCTGCGAATATTGGTGCAAAAATATCCGTTTGAGTCTCGGCTTTCATTCTTTTGGGTACAAACTCAGAAGTGGAACTGCTGAATCATATGATAATTCTATTTTTAATTGTTTGAGAGAGTCCTTTGGAATTTTAACCTTTATGCAAGTCACTTCCATAATGCAGGCCTCTGTTCTTCATCTGCAAACAACAGCGGGGAGTGAGAGGCGGAGGGAGGGCTGGGGAGGGGGGCCTTTAGGAAATCTCTGAAGAGCCTCCCAGTCCTACAGCTCAGGACTGGTGATCGCCCAGCACCCCTGGCAAAGTGCTGGTCCCTCTTTAGCGAGGCTGTGAGTAAGGACTAGCAGAAAAGCTCTTCTTCCCAAGGGGCACAACTTTATTTCCTCTGGTGTTGGGCTCGGAGAGGCCTGGGGCCGGAGGAGGGAGGACGAGTGGCCAAGCCTGCACTGGCTGGTGGCACCAGGGGGTCCCCCTGCTTGTCCCTACTCATCCCAGCATGGCCTTCCCCACCCACTCTGCGTCTCTGTTCACCTCTGTGTTCCAGAGAGAAGGGGATAAAGCCCAGGTCTAGGCCAGTCTGAAACAGAAACACTTGAAATTTCGCTTGAAGGAACCGTGCCATGGTCTAGTGTCACCATGGAGACAGCTGAGCGGAGACTCACACAGCCCCTGCACCCCCCACGCCTTCCCGCCTCCCGTCTGCCCGCGGCAGCTAGACCGGACCCCTCAGTGATCTGGGGAGACCTCCCAGCACCGTCTTTCTGATCTCTCCGGCACAATTCTCAAAGGTGGTCCGCTGCCTCAGGGTGAAGACCAACGTCCAGACTCCTTAACCAGGCTGCCAGGTCTGGCCTCAGCCTCCCTCTCCAGCCTCACTGCTGCCCCCACAACACCCAGATGTCCCACACTGAGCCCCTGGAGGGGGCAAAGCCATGCACGTGCTTCCAGGCCTCCAGCATGCCGTGCCATCCCCTAATTTGCAATGCTTGTCCCCTACTCTTTTTTTCTCAACTCCATCCTGGAAGACCCTGAACAGGAGGCACCTCCTCCAGGAAGGCCTCCTTGCTTACCAGGGTGGTGACTATGCTGTCCCTTACGCACCCATGGTTGACTGTACTCGCTTCTAACTCAATACTGTCCCTCTGCCACGGCCAGTGCAGAGAGGAAGCACCCAGAGATACCGCATAGTTTCAAACCCAGACTCGGCCACTCGAAAGCATTTAACATTGGAAACTGCCTACCTACCTCCCTCCCGGGAGTGTTGGGAGGACCGGATGGATGCACGCGTGTGGCACACGCTGCCTGGCGTGTGGAGCACGCGGCCTTCCCACCAGTCTGGGAACTCGGACGGACGGACAAGGACCCTCGGTGTGAGCAGCACAGGAGGGCTGCGTGCCGTGGGCTCTCCTCCATCCTCTCCTCACAGCAGAGAGAGAGGACTGTAGGCCACGTCAGGTCTGACCGCAGGGGAGGACACAGCGCAGGGGACTCAGGGGCACTGAGGGCCAGGGGTCAGGGCAGCAGCCTGAAAGCAGGGACAGTCGCGGCCGCCGGGCTGGCAGGGACAGCTGTGACCAAAGGCAGACCCTAGCAAGTGCTGGAGAGGGGTGGGGAAACCGGGACCCTCGCACGCTGTGGGTGGCACTGTCACGGCCTGGCAGTTCCTCTGAAGGTTGTGCAGGACTCAGCCGCTCTACCCTCGGACGTCTGTGGCAGCGTTATTTGTAATTGCCAGAAAGTGGGCACAAACCAAATGTCCATCAGCGGGTGACTAAATGAATAAAATGTTCCGTAGTGTCACATTCCGTATTATTCAGCCATAACGGAAATGAAGTAGCAACACGTATCACAGCGTGGATGTACCTCGGAAATACCACACTCAGTGAGAAAAGCCGGTCACAAAAGGCCACATGGCGTGTGACTCCATTTATAAGAAACCTCTAGAAGAGGCAGATCCACAGAGGTAGAAGGTAGATCAACGGTTGCCAGGGGCTGGGAGGAAGGATGGAGAAAATGTTCTACAATTAGATGGTCGTGACGATCGCACACATACACACACGCCGAAAACCACTGAATTGTACAGTTGAAAAGGGTGAATTTTGTGGTGTATAAATTATATCTCCATGAGCTGTTATTTTAAAAAGAAGAAAAAATGCCAAAACAGGATGATAAGAGTTTAGATACATTCTAAATATTTAAGTTGCAAGACAAACGTCTGCTTCTTTGCATCTTGGCAGCGTGTTTACGGATAGAATATACAACTCTGTTTGGAGAAAAGGTCGAATGTCTAAAGTTCAAATGTCCAAGATGCCATCTGGGAACGTGAGACTCAGAGCAGCCGGGGCTCTGGTGCCCACGCGGGAGTCTCTGGTTCCAGCCCCAGCTCTGCTCGCGTGTGCCCTGCGGCGCCGACGGGTCTGTTCCCCACTCTGAGCCCGGTTCCTCCTTACACAGCAAGGGACCCAGGCAGGAGGACCCTGCAGGGCTGTCCCCCCCGTGTCCTGTATGCTGATCTTCCCTGTGGCCACCGCTGGTGGGACTCGGGTGGGCCCCCACGCCACTGCCACCCGCCCCCACAGGGCCCCTTCAGGTTGAAAGGACAGAAGGGAATCGTGAGCCCTGTGAGCTCACAATGGTGCCATTGTGCCCCGCGGGGGCTCTTTGTCCTTTCCAGCCTCTCGCAGATGAATGTCCCCTCCCCGCTCTGGAAGGGGCAGGCAGCAGGCCAGGAGCACTTAGCCAGCACTCGGGGACAGCAGCGGCCATCTGCGGAGCCTCCACTCTGTGGGGCACTTTTTAAATGACCTGTCCGATACCCCGCAGCCAGCGGGTGGCAGAGCTGAGCCTCACAGAGCCCTGGCCACCGGCACGTCCAGAGCCTCCGATCGCCCACCCCCCACCCCAGTCCCCTCCTGCTTCTCATTTCCCAAGTCCTGGCACCTTCCTAAGTGCTGGCCACTGTCAGCTCGTGCAAACCTCATAGCAATCCCGGGAGGAAGGGAGTGCTGTTAGCATCGTAAGAACGAGGAAACGAGGAAACGAGGCACAGAGTGGTTGAGTCACTTGCGCGGGGTCACACAGCTAACCAATGGTAGAGCTGGAAGGTGCATAAATCGGTGTGGCCCCAGTGCCCGCACCGTCACCATGGCGTACCAGTCAACTGACAAGCTCTTGAATGTGGCCTTTTGCTCACAGGGGCCTCTCAAGCATTTCCTGACTGGCTGGAAGGGACTTAGGCGCAGCCCCAAGGGCTCTGCTGCCAGGTCTCCCGCTGGCAGGACGAGGAACAGGGCTGCGTGCCTGTGACTCCATTTCCCAGACAGTGTCTGGAAGTCTCTGCTGTCAGCCCTCGGCCACCCGTCTCCTGCAACCCCCGTATCTCCAGGGGCTCGAGGACGGTCACCTCTCAGCTGCTGTTAAGATCAAACAGGCCTCTGGCTGCGACAGGGGCCCGTTGTCATCTGGGGGGAACGTATCTTGCTCTTGCTCTGTAAACCGTCTTTCTCTCCCTCAACAAACCTCGTTTTTATGCTTAAGAAAAAAAGATAAAACAACTGCTGTGCTGTCTCTGAAATCCCAGTAACAAAACCAAGGTCAAACTGCAGAAAACACCATCTCCACACCGGCTCGTACCACGTCTGCCCCGATTCACTCCAGCCGGACAACTCCTGTCACAGGCAGCCCGGGATCGCCAGCTTCGTTGCTGATTGGCTGTGTGCCTCTGCTTGGAGCCTCAGTTTACCCCCCATGAAATGGGGACAGTGATGTCACCCAGTTCCCACAGACGCTGTGAGGATTGAGATGACGCCCCAGAGGACCAGGCGGCAGCTGAACACGCAGGAGTGCAGGGGAGGCCCAGCCCAGCGGCCGTTCCCGCGGGGGCTTGCATTTCAGGCGAGTCGTCTATCGGTAGAGCCCGGGGGGCTTTGCAGCCTGTGCTCCGGCTGCGGGGTGGGGGGTGGGCAGGCGGCTGAGGACATCGCAACAGGCAGACTGGACAGTGAGGACACACAAGGTGCTGCTCACACGCACTGAACATTTCCTGGGAGCCGACCGTGTGCGAGAAAAATCAGACACGGACACTGACAGCGGGTAGTCGAAGAGACGACGCGGAAACACACTCTGTGCCCAGACTGTGGAGGGACCGCAGGACGCGGGGCCAGTGGACGGCCAGGAGTGTCACGGACAGACAGACAGCAAGGGCCCAGGCACGCGGGGGCAGGAGGCAGGGAAACAGAGGCTCCCAAGAGAGCAGGCCGGGGCTGAAGGAGGGGCCAGAACATTTCTGCCTGGGGTTCCAACGCCTGGAAGCTTCCATGGAGGAGCTGGGATGCGGTGGCATGGGGCAGAGAGAAAGGCCCTGCTGTCCCTTCCTGAGGAAAAGGGCGGCAGGGTCAGGGGTCCCCCAGATCTGCTGGCCGTGGCCTGCCCTCCTCAGGGGGGCATTGGGCACAGAGGCGGGACGGGGTGAGCTGCCAGGCCCCAGCTGCTGTGAGGAGCAGGTGTCACCTGTAGGAGCTGACATGCTCTTTCGGCCACCCGGTCACCCCCCTCGTGGCACAGGTAGATGGCTGCACGACCCCACCCACTTGGAGCCCGAGGGCTGCCCCTCCCACCCCACCCCCCCCAGCATGCCACTGAGGGGACCAAGCTGTGCTGGGATGAGTGACAGTGTCAGATGTGCTCCTGCATCATTCAGGCCACCACCCCTCGCCCTCCTGCCCTCCCCAGCAGCGTCGGACGCAAGCCAGCCCCGCGTCCACTCCCTCGTCCAGAGCACCTGCTCTTTCCCGGGGACCTGGCTTCTTGTCACCTCTGTGCCAGGATGTCCGTTTTCATTGGGCCTCTTGGAGCACTTTGCCCCCTTCTCAGCACCAGATGAGCCAATGGCGATGGGGACTTTGGGCACCGGAGCCAGGGAGCTGTGGTTCGAAACTCTTGCTGTGCCACCTCCAAGCTGTGTGAGCACTGGCAACTTCCGAACCTCTCTGAGCCTCAGTTCCTCCGTGCAGTGGAAAACACTATGCAGCTCCAACCCTTTGTGAGGACAAAACACACACAAGGCGCTGTGCCTGCCTCATTGTTAAGTCCACAACAAATGCCAGCTCATCGCTCTTGTTGCTCTACGAGCTTGGGGTTTGCTCTTTCTCAGAAATCTCATTTACTCTACACTTCCGCACACGTTTCCTTTGTGGCCCTCCTCTCCGCACTCCCTGACTTCTCGCCCTTCCGTTCGCTCCATCCAGACAGACACCGGGCCTTCCTCCTCACGCCCCGCAGGGCTGAGTGGGGCCCATGCTGGGCGCACCCCTGCTTGGGTGTCTCTCGGCACACTGGGGTCCCATTGCCGCACCGCAGCACAGAGCTGGGCACACCGTCCGGGACCAGCACTGTGTGTGTTTATTTGATCGGCCCCTTCCTAAGGTCCACGGGCCCCTCTGGGTGAGCAACCTGAAGCTTTCCTAACAGGGCCCTTCCCAGTTCGCCCTGACCTCCATAAAGGAAACAACCCACGGGACCTACCAGTTAAGTGGCAGTGGTCTTTCATAAGATCTTAGCTTTGTGGCAAGAAGTGACCTGAAAAACAATTTGCACACGACGAAGAGCAATTAGAACAGAACACAGAGCGGCTAAAACTTAACTACTGATCTGGAAAATGCACAAGGAATTCTCAACCCCTCATTTCATAGGTGGAAATGAGGCTTAGAGAGGCAAAGTCACTTCCTTCAGGTCACATTCCAGGCAGAGCAGGGGCTTCTGACCAGACGGACTCCGGGTTGAATGTCTTTGCCTCGCTGCTGTCTACCGTGTGGTGTTTATGGAGTAGCTGGTGTAACTTCCTGCAATATTCTTTAAACAGAATGGCTTTAGAAGTGACTGTTGCCCTGGAGTTCTAGCTAATACGCTATTCGTTCTGACCTTTCATTCTCTTGGGAGGGCATCGCGTGTCCCACCCTGTGGTTCCCAGGGCTGGTCCTAGCTGGAGGGATGGGCTGGGGGAAGACAGGGAACTCCAGGAGGGGCCCTTTCTCCTTTCTGTTGCTCCCATAAAACACATTCCTCTGCACATGAGGGAGAAACGAGTGACAAATGACCCACTTTAAAAAGAACATCACGAAAAATAATCGAGGTTTGGAACTATCTGTGAGCCACTCTGTTTCTCTTCTTCCAAAAAAAATTATTTTCCCTTTAAGTGGACAAGCACAGCAAGGAGCTAAGATGCTTCCAGCCTGGGCACTGAGAACAAGCCCGCTGGTGTGGCGACACTGTTATATGGCTAAAAAAATATATATAGAAAAAATTAGCTGGGCATGGTGGCGCATGCCTGTAGTCCCAGCTACTCGGGAGGCTGAGGCAGTAGGATCGCTTGAGCCCAGGAGTTTGAGGTTGCTGTGAGCTAGGCTGACGCCACAGCACTGACTCTAGCCTGGGCAACAAAGTGAGACTCTGTCTCTAAATAAATAAACAAACAAACAAACAAATAAATAAATAAATAAAATAAAAGGGAAACAAAGTGGGAGCCAGGACTAAACCCCATAAAGGGAATGCATGGAGTTCACACTGCTTGCAGAGGTTGTGCCGGGAGGACCAAAGTGCTAGACCTGGCAGGGTCCCCAGGGGTCATCTAATCCCCAACCTTCCTTGTGCCAATGGGGAAACGGAGCCCAGGGAGGATGGGACTCACGCTGGGTTACACGGAAGGTTAGTGGCACTCTCAGTCTTCAGTAATTCCCACCAACCGGCCAACCCTGCCCCTCTGAGAGATCCCAGAACACCGGCCCTGAAGTCAGACTCTGCTCCTTGACATCATCCCTCCAACCCCAAAAGGCCCAATCTACTCCATGCCCTTGGCACGGACACAGCGGCAGGTGACCCTCATCGGAGAGTGCCTCCGCTGGGGCTCGGATCCGCCGGCTCGCAGCGCTCAGCGTCCCTGGGAAATCGGGCGCAGCCGGCAGTGCCCCAGCTGCGGAGCGTGCGAGGCGGACGGAGTCGGGAAGAGGGAGCCCGGGCCGGGCAGCAAGCTCGGTCCCGGGTGCCGGGTCCACCCGCACCCGCAGAGCGCGGCATCGGGGTCCACCCGCACCCCCAGAGAGCGGCGTCCGGGGTCCACCCGCACCCCCAGAGCGCGGCATCGGGGTCCACCCGCACCCCCAGAGCGCGGCGTCCGGGGTCCACCCGCACCCCCAGAGAGCGGCACCGGGGTCCACCCGCACCCTCAGAGCGCGGCGTCCGGGGTCCACCCGCACCCCCAGAGCGCGGCATCGGGGTCCACCCGCACCCCCAGAGCGCGGCGTCCGGGGTCCACCCGCACCCCCAGAGCGCGGCATCGGGGTCCACCCGCACCCCCGAGCGCGGCATCGGGGTCCACCCGCACCCCCAGAGCGCGGCATCGGGGTCCACCCGCACCCCCGAGCGCGGCATCGGGGTCCACCCGCACCCCCAGAGCGCGGCATCGGGGTCCACCCGCACCCCCGAGCGCGGCATCGGGGTCCACCCGCACCCCCAGAGCGCGGCATCGGGGTCCACCCGCACCCCCAGAGCGCGGCATCGGGGTCCACCCGCACCCCCAGAGCGCGGCGTCCGGGGTCCACCCGCACCCCCCGAGCGCGGCATCGGGGTCCACCCGCACCCCCAGACGCCAGCGCTTGCTTGGGCAGCAGGCGGCGCGCAAAGGCAGCAGCACGCAGGCCCGCGCGCGACTCGGTGACCGTCGGAGCCGGACCCGCGACGGCCACTGCGCAGCAGCAGCAGCAGCGAGCAGGTGCCCGGCGTGGCCGGCGGCAGCACGCAGGCCACCGCGATCTTTTGCAGGTGGCAGAGCGCCGGCGAGCTGGGACCACCGTCGGGGGACGCAGCAGGCCCAAGTGCTGGCCGCGAGGAAGAAGCCGCTGGCTACACGTTGAGCACGGGAGCGTCCCCGAAGAGCCGGCTGAAGTCGCGCACCGTGTCCACCGCCCGGAGGGGCAGCGTCGGCCCGAGCTCCAGCCCCGTGGCTGCACCCGGCCGCACCAGCACTAGCGCCAGCACGTCGCCCACCGGACCGACGGGGCACACAGTGGGCGCCCGCAACCAGCGCCCGCCACCCGCTCCAGGTCGTCCAGGCTGCGGGGACCCCAGGCCCGGCCAGTGCTCTGGGATCCGTCACCCACGGAGCTATTAGGGCGCAGCCGCGACGACGCGTCTGCCAGCGGCTCAAGGAGAGCCCGTGCCCTCCGTCGCCGCGGGTGGGGACGCAGAGGTCCGGCGGGCGCGCTCGGGGACAGCGGCTGCCGGAGGGAACCTGGCGCTCGTCCTTTTGCAGCCGGACCGCCCCGCCGCGAGGGCCCCGGGCCGCGTTTCTACCGGTGGCTCCTCGCCCTGGACTCCGCGTCGAGGTGGGGACTCCGCCCGGGAGCCGGGCCGCGGGGCCGCCAAGCCCAGCCCGAGGAAGCGGCTTCCGCGGTTCACCCCAGCGCTCCCGCGGGGGGTGCACCCTCGCTTCCCGGCGCCTCCCGGAGGGCTCGGTGCGCGGTCCGCCACCTGCGCCTCCGGGGAAGGCGCGCCCTCCGCCTCGCGCTGCGGCCGAGAGCGCCACGGAGCACCCAGGGGGCTGCCTAGGTCCGGCCTGCGGGGCCTGGCGCCCTCTGCCCTCCGACCCCGAGCCCCCTTCTCCTGATAAGGGCGTCTCTCCTCCCCTGCGGCGCCCCTGCTCCAAGTATCCGGTACCTTCCTCCCAGGGTCCGCGGGCTGCCTGCGCTGGGCCTGAGAGGCGACTAAGTCTGTAGCAGTCGGGGAAGGACATGTCGCCGCAGAGCTTCAAAGATCAGCCTGTGAGGCCAACACGGGAGCAGCAGCCTGCTGAGTGTGCACGGAGGAGGGGCCTAAAGCGCAGGGAATCCTGGAGGGCTTCTTGTAAGAGGTGGGTTTTGAGCTGATTCCCAATACTCCCTCGGCTTAATGCACTCCAGTGGCTTCCCCATGCAGTTAGAATAAAATGCACGTTTCCTGCTTCAGACCACAAGGCCTCGTGCAGAGGCAAAAATAAATAAATTCAATGCATGGGTCCCACACCCCAGAGGCCTGGGGTAGAATCTAAGCCCTGGTATTTTATTAGGCCATTAAATATGAAATGTCCAATTTCAGATAAAAAGTATATTACATCTCAAACCAGAAGCAGTACAATTAACCAAAGTATGAGTGTAAACTATCAACACAGTTTTGCCATCTTTTTTTTTTGAGACAGAGTCTCACTTTGTTGCCTGGGCTAGAGTGAGTGCCATGGAGTCAGCCTAGCTCACAGCAACCTCAGACTCCTGGGCTCAAGCGATCCTCCTGCCTCAGCCTCCCGAGTAGCTGGGACTACAGGCATGTGCCACCATGCCCGGCTAATTTTTTCTATGTGTATATTTTTAGTTGTCCAGATAATTTATTTCTATTTTTAGTAGAGACGGGGTCTCGCTCAGGCTGGTCTCGAACTCCTGACCTCGAGCGATCCACCCGCCTCGGCCTCCCAGAGTGCTAGGATTACAGGCGTAAGCCACCGCGCCCAGCCCAGTTTTGCCATCTTAACGAGAGCTTGTTTACGCCAGCAGCGAAGAACCCCGGAGAGCGAGTGGCAGTGAAATCTCAAAAGGCATTTCCCACAGCTGGTTGAGAACTGGATATTTTTCCTTGCAAGTGACCCAGAGCCTGGAAGAAGTGGTGGTCAGTGGTGCGAGGCCTGGTGCCAGGCTTTCTGCAAGGGTCATGTCCTCCCATCCTCATGAGACAGGGAATGTGACCCCGACTTACACCGGGGGCACAAGCTCAGAGAGGGGACTTGCCCAAAGCCCCACGGCTGAACCCGGAGTTGAACCCGAGCCTCCCTCCAAGGAGCCTGCCCAGTGCTCCCCAGGGGCTCTAGTGGCAGCTCTCCCGAAATCCGCATGCCAGGGATTTGGCCAGGGAAAGCAGTGACTGATGGGAGAGGGTTGGAAGTTGAGGATGTATTTATTTTTCTTTTAAAAAAATCTCTCTACTATTATTACTCCAGTGAAAATATAATGCGTCCACAGATAGATTTGTACAAATTACGTGGCCAGTGTTGATTTTTCCCTTGAGGATAGTCTCCTCCCTGAGGGGTCACAGGTGACCGTGTCAAGGGGCATGGATCTTTTTGGCTTTTTGCTGCAGATTCCCATCCAATTCCTCACCCCCACCCCCACTCCGGGCCACGCAGCCCCTTGCTTTGCTTTGCTGGGAGGATCCCAGGAACATTCCAGGAGGCCCGGAGAGCCCAGAGGAAGTGGGGAGGTCGGAAAGTAGTGCAAGGTCGTGGCAGGGAAACAGGCCTGGCTGGGGGCCCTGTTTGAATTGCATTCCCTCCGCCCGCAGAGTGTGTGTGTGTGCGTGCATGCCTATGTTTGATGGGCTGGGCAGAGTGGACTGTTCTTCAGCTTATGTGTCCATAGTACAATTTGACTCTCTCTTTTTTTTTTTTTTAGAGACAGAATCTCGCTGTGTCACCCAGGCTGGAGTTCAGCAGTGTGGCCATAAGGTCACTGTAACCCCAAACTCCTGGGTTTAAGTGATCTTTCCGCCTCAGCCTCCTAAGTAGCTGGGACTACAGGTGTGCACTGCCACACCTGGCTAATTTTTTTTTCATATTTTAAGAGTCAGGGTCTTGATATGTTGCCCAGGCTAGTCTCAAACTCCTGGCCTCAAGTGATCCTCCCACCTCAGCCTCCCAAAGTGCTGGGATTACAGGAAACCACTGCGCCTGCTCAATCTGACTCTTTTAAACCATGAACATTTATTACTTTGATATAAATCAAATTCAGTAGCAAAAGAACAAAAACCTTTACAAATTTGGTAGGTAAGAAGTGCTTGGATCTGCATTCCTTTGATTTCTGGTGAGGTTGCACACTGCTCAAATGCCTCTGTACCATCTTCATTTTCTTTAAGCTCCGGTGTCTGCTGCCGGGAGCCGTGTCTGGAGTTGGACAGATCGACCTCACATCCTGGCTCTGCCAGGTACTGTCGGGTGACTTAATCTATGTCCTCCTTGCCTGTATATTGGAGATACTGGCTGAGTGTCCCTTATCCAAAATGCTTGGGACCAGAAATGTTTTGAATTTCGGATTTTTTCAGATTTTGTAATATTTGCATAAACATAATGAGATATCTTGGGGATAGGAACCAAGTTCTAAAACACAAACTTCATTTATGTGTTATATACACCTTATACACGTAGCCAGAAGGTAATTTTATATATTATTTTTGATAATTTTGTGCATGAAACAAAGTTTATGTACATTGAACCATAGCAAAGGTGTTAGGCGTGGAATTTTCTACTTGTGTCATGTTGGCACTCAAAACATTTCAGATTTTGGCCAGGCGTGGTGGCTCACGCCTGTATTCCCAGCACTCTGGGAGGCCGAGCCAGGTGGATCGCTCGAGGTCAGGAGCTCGAGACCAGCCTGAGCAAGAGCGATACCCCGTCTCTACTAAAAATAGAAAGAAATTATCTGGCCAACTAAAAATATATATAGAAAAAATTAGCTGCCTGTAGTCCCAGCTACTCGGGAGGCTGAGGCAGGAGGATTGCTTGAGCCCAGGAGTTTGAGGTTGCTGTGAGCTGGGCTGACGCCACAGCACTCACTCTAGCCAAGGCAACAAAGCGAGACTCTGTCTCAGAAAAAAAAAAAATTCAGATTTTGGAGCATTTTATACTTTGGATTTTTGCATCAGGGATGCTCACCTCATAGCGTTGCTCAAGGATTGATTAAAAATTCACATAAAGCATCAGTCTCCTAGAAGGCATTCCCGTGTTAACTAAGGAAGAAAGAAAACAGCTCTGGGAAGGAATAACTGTGGTGCTGAGGGAGGGGTGCACAGGAGCCACCTGGCTGACTCGCTGACTCGGGGCCATACACGCAGGGTCTGCTGTCCCCCCACCGGACAGTTGTCCCCCACTGGACACCCGGCCCCAGGGCGCTCCAGCAGGAAATCACTGCAGGTATCAGACCCCTCCTTCCCAGAATCCTCCTGTGCTGAACTCTCATTCTAGGCAGTTATTAGTATTTCTAGCAATTCACCTGAATCATGTCTTTCCAAAATTCTCAACTTAATTTTCATAGAAACAACTCTCCCTTTGGAACAAGATTTGGGTTTATCTGTTTAATTAAGTTTCATAATTATAATAACAGGAACGGCACTATAAACTGCTATGGGAACAGGTCCAAGTAACTCCCCGGACCTGCAGCTTAGTCGCTGGGGAGAGGAAGGCTTGGGCCTACGAGGCTAAGTTTTAGTGTGCCCATCGGTCACCTGGAGATCTGGTTAGAATGCAGATTCTGACTCGGTAGGTCTGAGCCAGGGCTCCCAGGGGACGCCCTGCTGTTGGCACAGAGGGCCACAGTTGACACAGGGAGGGAGAGCGAGTTCCGGGGGCCGCACTCGTCACCATGAGAACAGCAAGGCTGTGGGGAGCTGGGTTAGCAGAGGTTGCTCAGGAACTTCCACTGTGCCCAGTGCTAGTTTACAATGCAGTTTCCCATATAGCATCTCATTTAATGCTCACAGTATCATGGGGTGTTGTTTTGATCCTTCCCTGCCCCCCTTTTTCCACCAAGGACTCAGGATTGAAGACTCAGGAGGACAAAGCAGTTTGCCCAGGGGGGCACCCAGCTGTCCTAGCAGAGCTGGGGCTTGACCCCAGCCACACGTGACTCCAGAGCCGCTCTCATTCCATCGTTACGTGGAGCTCAGCTCGAGAACGTGGAGAGCCTGAGTCCAGCCAGGAAGCAACTGAGTGGAGTCTGTGGGTCTCACCTCCGCCCGGCGGGTGCAGTGAGTCATTCGGAGGGTTCGCAGCCCAGCCTCTGAGGAGTCCTGCCTACGCCACATGATCTCTATTCCTTTGGTTTTTGTTCCTTTCTTTGGAAACCTCCCTCCTGGATCTCCAACTTCCTGTTTCAGTCTGGACCGGAGGCTCTTTTGGCCTCCTAAACAGCTGTGATTCTGGAATTTTCCTTTGCTATTTTCTGGGGCCTCCTTTCGTCTTGTGTCTGTGTTGGATCACCTGTCTCTTAGTTCTGCTGTCTTCCTCCTTCCTGGGTTCCTTCTTCACTTTGGTAGAGCACAACCTCCAGTCGCTTTCCAGGAAAGAGTGCATGGAAGGTAAATGTTTTGAGAACTTGCGTGTCTTAGAGTGTCTTTATTCCAATTTGTCACACTTGATTTTGAGTCAGGGAATTGAATTCTATGTTGGAAACCATTTCCCTCAGAATTTTGAAGGCACTGTTCTGTTAGTTTCCAGTTTGTAGCATTGCTGGAGAGAATTCTGTTGCTAATCCAATTACAGAGTCTTTCGGACCATTTTTCTTCCTTCCCTCGAAAATCTGGAAACAATTTTCTCTATTATCCAAGAGTTCTGGCATGTCAAATGTTGTGTCTTGGTGTTGGGCTTTTTGTGTGCTGTCTGCCAGTAAACCTTTAGTCTAGAAAGCCATGTGCTTTGGGTCCTGAGAAAATTCTCATATTTAATATTATTTATGTAATAGTCTTTCCTCACTTTTCCCTGATCTCTCTAGGTCTCCTATTTTTTGGATGTTGGATTTATGGAGTTTTGTGACATGGACAAGTTTTTGCTTTTCACATAGGCATATCTATAAACTTCTTTTCCTATAGATTTTGCTGTTGATTTCACCTTTATCATATCCTTCCCAACCCCAGAATTATATAACCAACTCCATTTTTAATGTTGGCAATAGCAATTTCATAATAAAGTTCATGCTGCTCTTATTCATCTAAGCTCCACTGCTGGCAGCAGAAGTGAGTATTTATTGGATAAATAAAAGAGTGAGATGATTTATTGATTAAAAAAAAGAAAAAGAAAAACAAGCCATGCAATTCATTTTATCCAACATTTTATTACCAGCAACGATTCTGATTTTTAAATGTGGAAGCAAGCCTTTTTGTTACAAAAATTAATAACATACATGAAACAATTGTTAAAGGACAATGAGCAGCAAAAGCTCTTGAACACTTAGTGAACACAACAGAAAAGCAAGCAGAGTTTTCAGACTGTTTCCAGACATAAGAATATGGAACATCCACTGCTGAGACATGGCATGAAAAAGAAGAAAAATACAATTTTAAAAAGAAGAAGAAAATAGCCAAGGCAGTAACTGAGCTCTAGACTCGGGGTGGTAGAGAGACAGAGGTGGTGGTTTGCGCCAGGATGAGGCCGGGCCAGGTGGGGGCGCTGGCTCACCTTCCAGCCCACCTTAGACGCAGACGACAGCCCTCCGAGACCCCTCAGGCACCACCCCTCAGACAGGAGCCCTGCCCTCCGGGAGTTCCTGGGCTAGAGCTGGAGACAAAATGTGACTGCAGGAAATAACATGACAGCCATGACTAAGGGTCCCTTTGGAAATCAGCCTGGCTCTTGGCAACTGGCGCTCAGCGGTGTCCATCCGTCAGTCCCTAGTGAGGCGGGTGGCCCCTCCCGGCAGCCCTAGAAACAGCCCTAAGGAGGAGCCTGAAAAGAGAGATCCTCTGAGGACAGAGCCCACGCTGGTAATCCGAGGAGGCAGTGGTGTGGGGAGCTTAGGGACCCAGGCTCTGGAGTTAGGCCAGTCCTGGCTTTAACACCTACCTCCAAATGCGGGACCTTGGGCAAGCCACTCAACCTCTCCATGCCTCAGTTTCTCCATCCCTAAAATGGGGAGAATACTGTCTACTTCCTGTTGGGAAGAGGCTTACCTGAGACACTACAGGTGAGGCATGGTGTTGACACATGGGATACACACTCACTCACTCCCAAATCGTTGTTCTCACTGTGCACGTGACAGCTGAAAAGGCAGCAGACGCCAATCTTGGGCATTGGAAGAATTCCATGGAGGCAAAGTCTCCCCTGGTTAGAGCCGCTGCTCCGGACAACCTGTGAAATACGGGATTGGGAACCATGGTCTCCATTAGACAGATGAAAAAGCTGAGGCCCAAAGAGCTTTCATTTTATTTTTTTAAATTGTGTGCCTCATTTTTCACTGTTATCTATTCATTTATAATTTTAAATACACAGCACTCCGCTGCACTTTCCTATCTTTTAAACAATCTATAAATATAAAAATGATATTGAGAAGCAGAATATAGCTTCTTTTAAAATTTTGATCAGTTTTTGGAAATGTTTTAACTACATTAAACCTTATTGGAGATGTTGGGTCATATGGCATAGCAATTATTTAAGAAATAAATGAAATAATTTCTATCAAGATATGAGGCGAAAACTCACTAATCAGACACTTGACATTCTGAACAATGACATCAAACATGTTAAAATACCGAATCTCCTGCTTTGTTCAAAACGTACACTTTGCTCCCCAAAGTCTGGCGTCGGATGGTCTCGTGATTTCCAATTAGATTATTATTGGCCTCATGAGGGCAGGACTAACTCAGCCTTGTCCTTCTGCACCCGTGGTGTCCGGTGTGGCCTGTGAGGAGGCTGTGAAGGCACCAGCCGGGTGGGGACAGGGTAAAGACCAGGACCTGGGACACAGGGGAAGCAGGAGGGACAGCTGTCAGCTGAGGGGTCTGAAAACACAGACTCCAAGGCTGCCTTTCAGAAAAGCCTCTAACCTGCCGTTTGGCCTTGGCGGTTCGCCAGAGAGTCAAGGGAGGCAGCCGGTGGTGTGGCCAGGGAGGGCTGTGCGTCCCCTCCCCAGACCCCTTGGTCTCCCGGGCTGCTGTGCTGGGGGCTGGGACCACGACGACCAGCGAGACCCGAGCCCAGCACCGCAGCGTGTGGGGTTGGCAGACCCGTGTGCAGACACGGCATGTGGCGTGCCGTTGGTGGGCGGCAAAGCACGCTGGGAACCCTGAGCAGGGGTCAGGGAAGACTTCGGAAGGGGTGACATATAAGCTGGCCCTGAAAGGACAAGTCTCAGGGACACCAAGTTTGTGCCCGTCTTTTCCCTTTCACCTGCACATGACTGGCTTCTTGTCATCCTGGTCTCACAGCTCGAACGTCCCCTCTTCAGGAAGGCCTCCCTGGCCACCCGTGGGCAGGAGACTCTCTCGTCACTCCCAGCTTTATTTCCTCCAAAGCACCTCTGGGTAGCTGGTCTTGTTTACACAGCTGTGACGTGGCTGTTGCCCTGACGTCCTCCAGAGACCTCGTCCACCTGTTCCCAGCTGTGTCCCCAGCACCCTGGGTCTGCGTGAACGCTCCGTGTCTGTGGAGTGTGAGGAGGGCAGAGGGCGGTGTGGGGAGGGGGGCATCTCTAGAACGCGCTGGGCGGTCAGGGTGGGACCCGCGGTGGCTCTGACCCCAGGATGGGGAGGGAGGAGGGGCTTTGCCTGGGGTGCAAAGGGGAAAAGGAGGAATCTGGACGACACTCTGGAGAAGTCTGAGAAAGGAACAGATATGAGGGGCTGGAAGCAGAGGAACCCCAGTTTGTGGAAGGGCACTATCGGTATCTTTTTTGTTTTTAAAGAGACAGGGTCTCTCTGTGTTGTCCAGGCTGGTCTCAAACTCCTGGCCTCAATCTAGCCTCCCGCCTCGGACTCCCAAAGTGCTAGGATTAGAGAATACTTTTAGACTGAGGACTAAACTTTCCTACGGACACTAAGCAAAGTGGGGGGCCCTGGAGCAAGCCCCTTGGGGAGGCAAGAGGGGAGGGGACCACAGAGCTCTGGTGGAAGTATTTGTCTCCAACTGCGGGAGGTGCCTGCCCCATTGTGTCCAGAGGGAGGGAAAAGTGAGTGGGTGCCAGTTACAGACACTTGTTGCATAGGGTGTGTGTGTGCGGTAGGATGTGGTGGCCTGAACTGTCCCTGTCACTGGCCGTCAAGACCAGCTCTGTAAGGGGCAGGGGAGAAATGGGAGGTGGTTGGGTAGAGGCCGGGCGAGCAGTGAAGGTTTTACGAGCTGGGGAGGGGCTGGTGGGTGGGCAGAGAGGGAGTTGGGCAGGGACTGGGGAAGCACGACACAGACTGTGGGGGGGTGGGGGCTCCCATCTTCCGAGGGGGGTCGCCTCTGCCGCGGGCTGTGGCCATGGGACCTGGTGGCTGAGGGGCAGTGCACGGCCACTGGGGACGAGTGGGACAGGGGTGCCCGGGGCAGCGGGGCTCGAGGCGGAGACGGGGCGGAAGACAAGAAGACGCGGGACGCGCAGGAACACTGGACAGTGAGGGGGACGCGGAGTCACACGAAGCCTGGCCGGGGAGGGAGCTGCCCAGGACGTCCCGTCGCGAGGGACAAGGCAGGGCCGAGACGGCGTCCTCGGCAAGGCCGGGTTCAGTGCGGGCAGGAGGCCAGAGGGGGAGCCCCTCGGAGGGGCTCCGGGAGCGCGAGGGGGCTCGGCCTCCAGGCCCGCGGGCCCTGCGGAAAGCGGGGGGCTCTGGGCTGGGCGAGGCCGCGGACCCCGGCACGGGCCGCCGTGCGCCGGGCCCCAACAAGCAGAGGAGTCGGGGCCCCCGCCTCGCGTGGGACGCGGCCGCCCGCCAGGCCGGGCCCGGGGCAGAGTCCACCTCGGGACCCCCCGGGCGCCCCCGCGGCCCCGCCGTTGCGGGCAGCCTGCCCGGCCCCGGGGCGAGCCGCAGGGCGCCTCCCGAGCTCAGTTTAGGGACGAGGCCGCAGTTCCGGCAATTCCAGGCTCCTGGGGCTCCGGGTCAGGAAGGCCCCGCCGGGACCGGCCGCCAGGGGGCGCGCTCGACCCGGTGGGCGCTCGGACGCCCGTCGGGGGCTCCCGGACCCCGCCCCGCGCGGCGGGCGGCCGGGGGGCGGGGCAAGCAGCCGGGGGCGGGGCAAGCAGCCGGGGGCGGGGCAAGAGGGGCGGGGTAAGGAGCCGGGGGCGGGGCGGGGCTGGCGGGGCGGGGCTCTCCCCTCCCCCTCCCCTCCCCCTCCCCTCCCCCTCCCCCGTCCCTTTCTTCCTTTCTCTCCGCTCGCTGGTCTCTGCTTTGCCTCCGCGGCCGCCGAGGGGGCGGGCGCCGCAGCCTTTGTTGCCCGCCGGGCGGAGCCGGGCCCGACGCCGGTGGCTGCACGCGGGCCGGGCATGTCCTGAGCCGGACCCGGACCGCGCAGCGACCGGACGGGACGGACTAGAGCGTGCGCGCGGGGTCGCCCGGCCATGCCCGGCGGCCCGAGTCCCCGCAGCCCCGCGCGGCTGCTGCGCCCCCTCCTCCTGCTGCTCCGCGCCCTGGCGCTCGGCGCCCCCGGACCCGCACCAGGTGGGTGGCCGCCCTCGGCCGGCCCGGCCCTCCGGCTCGCCAGCCTCGGTTTAGCCCCTTGTCCCTTTCGCGGACCCGGTGCCGGCCCGGCCCGGAGCTGGTGGCGTCCCCCGCCGCCCTGCTGTTAGGGACGGGGGTGGGTCGGTCCGGCCGGGGAGAGGCCGCGCCTCTGGGGACCCTTCCCCAGCCACTGCGCTCCCGACCCTGCCTGTCGCGGGGAACGGGCCCGTCCGCCGCTCGGGCTCCGGTCCCCCGGGCGCGGCAGGGCAGGGCGCGCATCTCTCCGCGGGGCCGAACGGAGCGCGGTCGCCGCGGGGGACTCGGCTTCCCGCGCTGCTGCGGGCGGCCGGCCGGGTCGCTGCGGGCGGGGGCGCCGGGTCGCCGGTCCACGCGGGCCCCTTGCCGCGCCCCCGGCCCGGCCCCGCCCGGCGCATCTGAGCTGCCGGCGCGGCCCGCGGCGGGGCAGGGGCCGGGTCTTGCGAGGCCCTTGCACTTCCTGCCTCGCCCTCCCCCAAGTGCGACGGCGCCGGGAGCGGAGGGGGCGCGGGAGCTTCTTCCCCGCCCTGGGCTGACTCCCCGCCCGCCGGCCGCCGCCGAGCCTCGGCCGGTCCAGGCTCTGGTTTGGCCGCGACCTGCCGGGCAGCCGCGCTCGGGCGCGTCGAGAGCAGCCGAGGGAGCGGGAGACCCCGGGCCGGGGTCTGATGGGGGCTGGGCGGAGGGTGGGGGCAGCCCCTGCAGGCGAGGAGAGGGCCCGAGGCGGGAGGAGCTGGAAGGGTGATGAGCTCCGGGTGGGCTGGACGAGTGAGCAGGGGTGAGGGCGTCCCCGGGCATCCGTCCGGGGTCCAGGGTTGCCTTAGGCCTGCTTACTGGGCTGGGGTCGACCTGCCTCCCTAGTGCAGGGATTGTGGCTGGAACGTGGGGGACATTTAAACCCGTTGAGGGGAGCAGCTGATGAAAGCAGCGTTTTAGGGAGATTTGGTCTGGCAGCGACGAGCAGGGAGTGGAGAGGAAGCATACATTTAATGAGCACCTACTACGTGCCAGCCTGTTTCTCATCGTCTCCACAACCGTGCAAGGCAGGTGATGGAAAGTCCTTTTATGGACGAGGAAACAGGCTCAGAGAGTGGAGCGACCCCCTGGGGCTGGAGTCGGGGTTTTCCCACTGCCCAGCGCTGCGTGGGATGAGGATGAGCCCGGTGATGGGGCTGAGGGAGCAGGAAAGTGGTTCCCCCAGGAATGAACTTGGGTCCAGGCCCCCTGGCAGCTGTGGGAAGCTGGGGGTGGCCAAGCTGGTAGGATTCTTGTTAAGGTTAAGTGAGATACTAAATGCCAGTTGCTTAGTCCAGGGCAGAGTGATGACCATGTAACGGCCATTATTTTTATTAATCTTCCAGGTAGATCCAGTAGGGTCAGCAGTCCTTGGTGAGTCCTGCGACTTGGACCTGCTGTTTGGGGGTGGAGGCGGCCAGACACCCTCCCCACCCAATCTGGGCTCAGCCTCCCCAGGGTGGAGCGTCTGTCTCTAGTGTCCCCGCAGACGTGGAGCGCAGGGCCCTCTGCATCCCACGCTCACTGGGGACTCCTCACTCAGAGCCTGCTGACCTCTGTCATTTGCTTTGGCGCCTAGGACACTAGCCTGGGGCTCTTCCCACCAAATGCCACCTCGAGACCGAAGGGCACACCCTGGGCTCACTTTTAGGAAAATATATCCTGACTTTTTCTCCACCGGTGACAAACCCAAGGACTCCCTAGGGTTGCTGGGCCTGGGGCCCAGTCAGGTCTCCCCCAGCCCCCCATGCTGTTCTGCACACGTGAGCTCTCTGCGTGCCCCTCGGTGCCCACATTCCTACAGCAGGACTCACAGAGGAGTGCGTGTGTCACTCACATACCACCATCCCGGCTTGTGTCTCCTCTTTGGCATGAGCTGCAGGTCATTTGAAGGGCTGGATCGCAACTCAGGTTCTTAATAGGGAGGTGAGGGTCAACACCATGTTGGCATTTCTCTGGCAGAAGTACCACAATGACAGTTCTGTCACCCAGGGGCGATATTCAAAGTATTTAACACCCAGGGTGGCAGGAGCTCAGTCCAGTCAGAACAGACTCAGCCATGAGCCGCTGGCTGTCTTGCTGATGGGCACCTGCCGCCACCCTGCTGTCACTGTAGCTTGGTGGGCTCAGCCCTGGGCGGGCACCCGCTGGTCGTTCAGGGCACTGGGACTTGCAGTTACCACTGGCTGGCACTGAGAGGTGCAGTTTCAGCCACTGACATCTGTACCAGGGTCAACTGTAGGCAGCAGTGAGAGAAAGTTACTTAGTTTCTTACTCACCCCTCCTGCCCTTAAATTTATTTATTTATTTATTTATTTATTTTAGAGACAGGGTCTTGGTCTGTCACCCAGGCTGGAGTGCAGTGGTGAGATCATAGCCCACTGCAACCTCAAACTCCTAAGCTCAAGCGATCCTCCCACCTCAGCCTGCCAAGTAGCTGGGACTACAGGCGTGCATGCCTGAGCAATTTTTTTATTTTTTTGTAGTGATAGGGGTCTCACTCTGTTGCCCCGTCTGGTCTCAAACTCCTGGCCTCAAGTGATCTTCCCACCTCCTGAAGTGCTGAGATTACAGGTGTGAGCCACTACACCTGGATAAAAATATTTTAGTGGCAAAATAATACAAGTTCATTATAAAAAAATTAATGCTGAACAAAACAAGAAAATAAAAATTATTGCAATCAAAGTGGCACCAACCCCTAAGTCTTTATTTTTTCTTTTTGATTAAAAACATTTTATTAAGCCATTAGGCAAAGAGATAAAATGAGTTTTTAAAGAAATAGGTAAATATACTTTAGAACTTTTCTTGCTAATTTTCAATAATAACTTAGCTCCCATTTGCCATGTGCCAACTATTGTCGTAAGCACTTACATACTAACTCATTTATTTCTCACACGGCAACAGAGAGTAGGTATAATTGTTACCATCCCTGTTTTACGGATGGGGAAACTGAGATTCTGAGTGGTTGAGTATGTACCCGCGGTCTTGCAGCTGTGTGTAGGAGAGCTGGGATTCAGATTCGGGCAGGCCGGCTCTCTACCTAGCCTGCTCACGTTTTTGAACTTAATAGGATGTTTTTTTGTAACTCACCTTGAATTTCTATCTTGCAATATTTGTCCCAGGTCTGCAACAGGGATTCTCAGCCAGACTGAGAATGCGTGGGTTCCTCCCCAGGGACACGGTTTCCAGCTCTTGGGGCCATTTCTCCCCAGTGGTTAATTCCTCAGTCACATGCGTGCATTTGAGGACAACACCGTGGCCTAAAAATGTGCCGTGTAGCTCCTGCGGTTGAGGACTTCAGGGCTGGCTGGCATCAGTGCCCCCGACCTTCAGCTTGTCTTTAGCCAGTTGGCTGTGACTGTCCTCGGGCTGGAACCGGTGTACTCACCTAAAACAAAGCTGTGGAGTTGTCACTGTTGTCTTCTCCATCTCTGTCACCTCAACCTGGGCTCCCCTCCTTATGTTTTCTGGCCTGGAGTCTCTGCACCGAAGAGGAAACTGAGGCTTAGAGACATGAAACGACCCCGGTCATACACCTATTAAGTGGCCCAGTTGGGAGCTGGAGCTGGGGCTCTCTACTTTCAAGGGCCGTGCTCTTGACTGGGCGTTATTTTGTCACCCCGTCCTGTCTCATTGCACGGAACACAGTCCTGGGCCCAGACTAACTTCTTGCTGCTTGTTCTCACTTGTAGCTTCTCCCCACTTCCCTGAGGGTCTGTCACACAATGCCTGCCACCCACATGTCTTCCTCATCTCCACAGCTGAATTTGTCCCGTATGTCAGGTGACATCTCAAGTGTACCCTCCTTGGTGAAGCTGTTCTTCATTCACCTCAGTCCATGTGGTGCTCCCCCCCCCCCCCCGCCCCGCTTCAGCCTCCTCAGCGCTGCCGGAGCGGGGCTTGCCTGCCCTGCACCCAGACTGGTGTCTCACACATGTCCCTGGACTTTGAGCCTTTAGTGCTGCCTCACCTTTGGTAACAAGCGCTGCAGACCAAGTGCCGTGGACCAGGCAGGTAACATAAGTCAGCAAATAAGGCCGGTGGGGAGACAAATTTTTCTTGAAATCTCGTTTTCCTGTTTTCGTTAGAGACTCAGTTCTTTACTGAGTGAGAGAAAATACAAGCTTGATGCCCAGGGGCAGCCCACACGCAGCCAGGGCGTTGGGCGCAGCAGGGGTGGTGGGGACAGTGGCGTCTGGTGGAGCGTAGCCCTCTCCAAAGGGGATTCACTGCTTGGCTCCAGCACCTTCTGCCAGGTGGGGATTTAGGCCTGACGTGGATGGATGGTAGATTTTTTTCAAGGAAAGCTGAAAATTGAGATTTTTTTGTGCAAGATCATATGATGCTAAAACATTGGTGATTGATTAAAATGTTTTCCAATATTTGTGGCAGCCGAAACAACCCCCCCGGAAATCAATAAACTGACAGACAAAAACAGGTCTGCAGGTCACAGTTGTGGAATTGTCATCCGAAATGCCTTTATTAGGTTGTCAGAGCAAGAAATCTCCTTAAATCATCCAGCCCAGTGGCTTCCCAAGGCCAGCCCCTGAAGGAGCTACGTGAGAATCCCTGGGAAAGTCTAGAAAAATACAGAACATGTGGATTCCGGGGCCCCTGTGCCCGGGAAGTGTGGAATCGGAGTCTGGCCGGGTCCGGCACCTGCAGTCTGTCATTGTCCTCCAGCACTGCTCCGATCAGCCGGGTTTCCTCCAGTGGGGGTGGGGGGTCTCCTAGCTCCTAGTGACCACAGCGCCCCGAGGCTCGTGTGGACACACAGCTTCCCAGCCCCTAGTTCTGGTTTCCTGGAGGTGCTCATGTGGTTAGTCTGGGATGGGGCCTGGGAATTTGTTTTTAAGAAATTCTTGTCCATGAAGTCTGCAAAATCCTTGCACTTGGGTCCCCTGGAAGCTCAGTGATGGGGAAGACTTTCCCAGAGCCGCACAGCCAGTCTCCCCAGCCAGCTGGCCTCATGACTCCCTGAAAAGGCTCTTTGAGGCCTGGACTGCCGGGGCAGTTGTGGGCAGAGGGAGACGTCCTCAGCGCGGGGCACACCACTGGCGTGTGCAGGGCACTCCACATGCGGTTTGGCAGGGGACAGAGTGGAGGATGGTCTGTAGCCTGGCCGGCGTGAAGCCAGCGTGGCAGGCGGCAGCAGAAAGAACCCTGGTGCCATGTCTGCAGGGTGGCCCGGCATTTGCGTGGGCCCAGGGGTCACTGTCACGAACAGCCAGGATCCCAGGGGTCACTCTGGGCAGGACCTGGTGCTGGGAGAAACCCTGGATCAGCGAGTTTCCTAACTGTGCTCCTCAGAGGCCGGGACCTGCAGGGAGGGAACAGTGGGGACAAAAGTGTGGCCTCGGGTTCCAACACCATCTCCTTGTCAGGCCCACTGCTCTGATGTGTGGATGCGTCCACACGGGATGTATGTTGAAGACTAGCCCTGGTGGCCAGAGAAGTGTGAAAAACTTGATCTAATCTACCCCTTCACATTAACAATGGGGAATCTGAGGCCCAACAAGGAATGGACTGGTGAGAATATAGAGCACTGTTACTGAAGAGATTGAAGCCATTCGAGAGACTTGGATCCCAGTCTCAGCTCTGCCACCCTCGCTGTGTGGCTTTAGGTCAGTCTGTCTCCCTCTCTGAGCCTCCCTTTGCTTTCTCAGCTATGAAGCAGTCTGGAGAGCTTACTGCAGGTGCAGGTTTCCTGGCCTGGGGTCCACAGCCTAAGGGACCAGGAATTTAAGGGATCCATGAATTTGGATGAGAAAATGTTACGTATTTAATCTTTCTAACCTCTAAGTGAAATTTAGCATTTCCTGCAATTGTGAATATTATTAACAAATCTCAATAGTAGTCATAGCACCTGTGGTTTTGTTACCAATAGAAAAGAACAAAGACTTTTCTATCTCTTTACAGTTGCTGCAGGTATCTTGAAATAAGGTTAACGCTCAGCACTACTTCAGAATTACCATAGTTAAATTTGCCACTAGATCGTGTTCAAAGCAGTAATCAAGGACCACATAATTCCACACCTACTTTTTAAATCATTTTGATAACCGTATTTCAATATAATCAGTTTCCTTGGTGCTCCTATGTATTTTATTTTAGGCATTTAAAAACGTTATTCTTGACAGAGTCTGTGGCAAAAAAGATTAAGAATCCCAGCCTTACTGGGAAACCCAAGAGGACAGAGCAACGGGGAGAGGCTTTTCAGACTGCAGGGGCCTGAGCAGAGGTCTGCAGGTGTTTCCATCCCTGGAAACTTTCGGCAGAAACCAGAGCTGCTGCACTGAGGAGGTGGTGAGGGGCCAGGGAGCCCCAGCTGGGTGGTCTCTCTCCCTGTCCCCGTCCCGGGAGCATGGAGACACTTGCAGAACTCGCTGGCACCTGATAGCACATTGTGAAACCCACCAGGCTGGTGACGGTCGTAACTCTCATGACTGCCCTCGCGTTCGGTCCGCGGGGCCAGGCGCTGCCGTGTGAGGAGCGGCTCCCTGCAGTTCGTCCTCCCAACAGACTCCAGAGTGTAACTTCTCTGATCATCCCCGTTCTAAAGATTCATTCAGCAAATACTGAGAAATGACTAGGTTCCAGACACTTCTTCCGGCACTTAAATCTTCAACAAAGAATGTAAAGATTCTTGTCCTCCTAGAGTTTCCCTTGGGAGGAGAGAAAGAAAATAGACAAATAAGGCGGCTCACGCCTGTAATCCCAGCACTCTGGGAGGCCGAGGAGGGAGGATCGCTTGCACTCAGGAGTTTGAGACCAGCCTGAGCAAGAGTGAGACCCTGTCTCTACAAAAAATAGAAAAATTAGCCGGGTGTGGTGGCACATGCCTATAGTCCCAACTACTCGGGAGGCTGAGGCAGGAGGATCACTTGAGCCCAGGAGTTTGAGGCTGCTGTGAGCTACGATGATGCCACTGCACTCTAGGAGACTTTCTCAAAAAGAAAGAAAGAAAGAAAGAAAAAGTAATGAAAATGTTAGGTGATACAGGGTGTCAGAGGTGCTATGGGGGAGAGTAAAGCAGGAAAGTGGGGTAGGGAGCGCCAGGAGCTGCAGTTTTAAAATGAAGTGGTCGGGGAGGCCTCACTGAGCAGACATTTGAGCAAGGACTTGAGGGGTTTGGCCAGCGGGAAACTGAGCCAGGCAGGTCCCAGGTACGGGAACGGTGGTGCGCGGGCCGGAGGCCGGAGCCTGTCTGGCCTGCTGAGGACCTGCGAGGCCGGCGGCCCAGTGGGGGGACCCGGGAGGTGTAGCTGGAGGCTGGATCGGAGAGGCCGCCCTGCCTAGGCTCCGGCCATTGCCAGAACTCTGTCTTTTGCTCCGAGTGAAGTGGGAGCCACTACAGGGTTTTGGGCAGAGCAGGACCACGATCTGACCGGGCTGGAATGAATTCTGCCCGCTGCTATATTGAAAATAGACTTGGGGAGGACGCGCCCCCCGTCGCCGGCGGCCAGCAAGGACGCGCCCTGTCGTGCTTCTCCCCCGCAGGGCGGCCGACCGAGGCCCGCGCGGCGCTGGACGTCGTGCACCCCGTGCGCGTGGACGCGGGCGGCTCCTTCCTGTCCTACGAGCTGTGGCCGCGCGCGCTGCGCAAGCGGGACGTGGCCGCGCGCCGGGCCGCGCGCGCCTTCTTCGAGCTGCAGCTCCGCGGGCGCGCGCTGCGCTTCAACCTGAGCGCAAACCCGCACCTGCTGGCGCCCGGCTTCGTGAGCGAGACGCGGCGGCGCGGCGGCCTGGGCCGAGCGCACATCCGGGCCCGCGCGCCCGCCTGCCACCTGCTCGGCGACGTGCGGGACCCCGAGCTCGAGGGCGGCCTGGCGGCCATCAGCGCCTGCGACGGGCTGGTGAGTGCGCGGGTGGCGGCGGGAGCGGGGTTGTCCCCAGCCCTGCCTCGCCCGCCCTCGGGGACTCTGGCTTCTCCTCTGCCGGCCTGGGCGTTCGCTCCTACAACACGGGAGTGACGGCGCCGGCCTCCTCCAGGACAGGGGTTGTCACAGTGCAGCCTGAGCCAGGGTCACCGCAGGCCTTGTTCAATCAGTGTCTGACGGGGTGACCCAGGGCTGGGGCCCAGACACGTGCATTCCCCGAGACTCCCCAGGTAGTGGTGCAGCCGCAGGTCCGGGTCCCGGTTGGAAAAGTGTGAGACCCCTCCCAGCCCCTCTGCCCAGGTCAGAGCTCCCGGAGGGCAGCCTCAGCTTCTCAGGCTGCTGGCTACTGCCTGCAGCCCTCATCTCTGCCCTGGCTGTGTGGGGGTCAGAGCAGCCCTTACTCTGCAGGGCAGGGCCCCTTCTGCTCCTGTGTAGGTGACCAGCCCTGCCCTCCCAGCCCTGGAGGATGGGGTGTGGCAGGAGTGGGGACATGTGCACACTCTCAGCCATCCACTGTTCCCGGGGGCCCTCAGCTTCGAAGGCACAGACAGGAGCCATGGGCTGCCGTGGCACACAGCCTGGTGACAGGGCGGCCCACACCGCAGGCTGCAGGACGTCTGGGCCTTTGAAGGCCCATCCGCTTGGCAGAGCATTCTCGTGTGTGGCGCCTGTGCCCCGACACACAGCTGAGCCTGCACAGCAGCTGGGCATATGGGCGCGGTTCCCTCCACAGCCGAGGGCACAGGCTCGGATGAGCACTTGCCAGGCTGCCGGGTTGCCCAGCGGGGGGTCTGCGTCCAAACCGGGCTCCACACCCTGGGGTGGACGCGGGGAGCACTCTGGCTCCCTGGCCCCGTGTGGTGAGGGGAAGTCAGAGGGAGGCAGATCCTGCTCCCTGTTGGAGCCCCGAGCCCCCCCAGGGGACGGCGGGCTGCCCAAGATACTCCCCAAGGCCCCTCTGTTCCCTGGACTCTGAACACCAGTGATGCCCAGACATCCCTGCCAGCTCCCTTCTGAGGCGGGAACAGGATGTCCTGATGGCCTCTGGCATCTCCGTGGCTCGGGTGTGGGCAGAGCTGCCTTTGCCGTGATTCACTGCTGGGGAGGCCGAGGGCAGGTCACAGTGCTGGCCGGTCGGGGGCCTGCAGAGGGGGCTGCAAAACAGCCGGAGGCCCAGGCGTGGGCCGCCCGCCCAGGACGGCTGCCTGGGTGACTCCGCGGGTGAGGCCATCATGCCAGATTTGGACACAGACCCGTTTCTTGCCCCTGATGGGACGGGGGTGTGGAACAGCATCCGGGGCGGTGGCCTCTGAGCTCCACTCGGAGCCTTTGGCTGTGTGGACCCGCAGGGAAGGACGTCAGGGAAGGGCGTCCCCAGGCGGAGGGTGCAGGCTGAGCCGAGGCCCCGTGGGAGGAAAGCGCCGAGCGCCTGGGGTCCGTCTCGGGCGGTGGGAGCGGGCGGGGGCAGCTGCAGGATGGGCCTTGGGACAGGCAGAGGAGCAGCCGCCGCCAGCCCCGCCCGTGTGGCCGGTGCTTCTCCCCAGAAAGGCGTGTTCCAGCTCTCCGGCGAGGACTACTTCATCGAGCCCCTGGAGGGGGCCCGCGCCCGGCCCGGCCACGCCCAGCCCCACGTGGTGTACAAGCGCCAAGCCCCCGGGAGGCCGGCCGAGCCCGGTGGTGCCAGCGCTCCAGGCGCCTGTGGGGTGCGAGGTATGCTGCTCTGCTGCCGGTCTGGAGCCGGGGGTGGCCTGGGGATATGAAAGGCCCTTTCTAGAAGCCTCTTTTGACATCCCCATGCTGAGCTCCCTTGTCCCAGAGGGACACAGAAAGACAGACAGACAGACAGACACATCACCAGGGCCAGTGCCCTTAAATGTGCCACAAGCCCGTGTCCTCTGCCAGTCAGGCGTACCCAGCCATCCCGAGACTGACCTCCCCCTGCCTCCCCCACCGCAGGGTTCCGGCTCCCTCTGCTCTTCTCCCCGTTTGCCTGTGGCCCCTCTGGCTGTGCTGACTGTTCCTCCGTGACGTGAGTGCCAGGCACAGCCACGCCCAGCCAGGCAGGGCCATTAGCCAGGAGCCCCCCCCCCCAACAGCCTGCTCCCACCCAGAGGGGCTGACCTCCGTGGCTGGGGGCTGGAGCGGGGACCCGGCGCTGCCTCTGCAGAGCGGCCGTCGTGCCGGCCAGTCCGGCTTGAGGAGCTGCCGCCAAGGGCCGCTGGGGTTTGGGGCTGCCCCGCTGGCACCCCAGCCTCGAGCTGCCCACAGCACAGGGACGCTGCTGGCTGGAGCAGATGCCCGCGGAGGCGTGCTTCTTGGCCTCGGTTTCCAGCTTCACGGATGTGCCTCCTCTTCCCAGCTGAGGCAAGACCCAGGCTGGACCTTGGCAGCCTCCCAGGCTGGGGGCTCGACTGGGGCCTGCACCTGCCGGATGCACCCACCCCGTGGGGGAGCGAGCGGTGCAGGGAGGTGGGGCCCATGTCCTGACGTGGATGTGGCACTTTGCCCCCCCCCGCACATACCGGTCACCCTATTCCTGTTTACAGTTAGGGAATCCCAAGATCAGAGAAGAAAAGTGACCAGGCTGGGGCCACACAGCACACATGTGGGGTGGGCCCGGAGGGGAATCCAGGCTCCTGGCCCCTGATCCCAGTGCAGTTCCTGCTGCCCCCGAGAGGGCTCGCTGTGCCGGGGGCCTGGAGACCCGTGCTCGGGGCCGGTCCCCTGGTCGCTGACCCCGCCTGCCCGCGGCCCACAGAGTCCCTGGAGCTGGAGTCTCGACGGGAGCGTTGGGAGCAGCGGCAGCAGTGGCAGCAGCAGCGGGCGAGGCGTCTACACCAGCGCTCGGTCAGCAAAGAGAAGTGGGTGGAGACCCTGGTGGTAGCTGACGCCAAGATGGTGGAGTACCACGGGCAGCCCCAGGTCGAGCACTATGTGCTGACCATCATGAACATGGTGAGGCCGCGGCAGGCGCAGGCCAGGGTGGGCGGCGGGGGATGGCAGGGGCTGGTGATGGGGGTCCGAGGGGTGGGTGCAGGGCAGGACCCCAGACCCAGGTTAGAAGCTGTGAAACATGGGTTTGGATCTCAGCACTGCCCTTTCTTTGAGTCTCCGTGGCTTCGTCTGTAAAGTGACGATAATCGTGCCTGCCTTTGAGTGAGAAGCTTAAGTGAGATGGTGCATGTAACTCCCCCAGCACGAGGGCTGCTGCTGTTGGGCTGGATCAGTGTTTGCTGCTGCATCGAGCAGCTGCGGCTGCACCTGACCTCCCGCCCCGCAGCCGCCTTCTGGGACAGCCTCACCCCTCTGCCCCACCCTCCAGGCTCTGCCCCCTCTCGCCCCACTGGAGGGCTCACTCGGGGGGAGCTGCCCGGCTGAGCCAGCCCAGGGCGGTTGGCAGGCGAGGGCCCTGAGGTGGGCCAGGAAGCCGGCACTGGGAGGTCCGAGCGCTGCTGGCTGTGCCGGGTGGGGGCGGGGCTGGTGCTTGGAAGCAGGTGCCAACCCCGTGCTCAGTTGCTCAGGAAGACCTCGGGCCTGGGAGGGGCCTGGGGGCTTTGTTGCCCCCAGGTTCTGCCACTGCTGGGTTGGGCAGCGTGTATGCGGGTGTGGGGACGCGTGGTGCACGTGCAGCCCGTGTGCACCTGTGTGAACATCCTTGCGTGTGAACACAGGTGTGCGGCCCCCAGGTGGGCTGGGGCCGGGCTTTGGCTGCCCGTGTCCTCCATCCTGGTTATAGCCGACCCTCTCTCGAGCAGGTGGCCGGGCTGTTCCACGATCCCAGCATCGGGAACCCCATCCACATCACCATCGTGCGCCTGGTCCTGCTGGAGGATGAGGAGGTGAGAGGTCACGTGGCTCCGTGCTGCCCCGGCAACAGGCACCTGCTGCCAGGCCCTGCCCACTGGCTGAGCTGCCCTGTGTGGAGGGCACAGCGATGCCCCTAGGCCTGCACCGTGTCTCTGCCACCCCTGGTCCCTGACTGGCCTCTCTCTGTGGGTGGCGTGGTCAGGCGGAGGCTGGATGGGGCCACAGGGCTGCCGCTGTCCCCACTGCCCCCAGGCCTCCTGCCTCTGTGTGGCCTGCGCCTCTCGGGGCCCGGGGGAGGCTCAAGCGGCTGCTCTCTGCCCGCAGGACGAGCTGAAGGTCACGCACCACGCAGACAACACGCTGAGGAGCTTCTGCAAGTGGCAGAAGAGCATCAACATGAAGGGGGACGCACACCCCCTGCACCACGACACGGCAGTCCTGCTCACCAGGTGCCGCCCGGGGCGGGGGACGGGGCGGGAGAGCCGGCACCTGGGGAGCAGCTCTGGAGGGGAACAGCCCTGGGGACAGCCTGGCTCTCTCAGGGGAGTTTGCACACCTTTGGCGCGGGGCTGGGGCCGTCAGCACTCGGGGAGGGGCGGCTTTTTATTTATTTTTATTTATATTTATTTACTTATTTATTTATTTTTGAGACACAGTCTCGCTCTGTCACCCGGGCTAGAGTGAGTGCCGTGGCGTCAGCCCAGCTCACAGCAACCTCAGACTCCTGGGCTCAAGCGATCCTCCTGCCTCAGCCTCCCGAGTAGCTGGGACTACAGGCATGCGCCACCATGCCCGGCTAAGTTTTCTATATCTATTTTTAGCTGTCCAGATAATTTCTTTCTATTTTTAGTAGAGACGCGGGTCTCGCTCTTGCTGAGGCTGGTCTTGAACTCCTGAGCTCAAACAATCCGCCCGCCTCGGCCTCCCAGAGTGCTGGGGTGACCGGTGTGAGCCACGGCGCCCGGCCAGGGGGCGTCTTTTTATTTTGAAATAATTGCGGGTTCTCACATGGCCGTCAGAAACAATGCCGGGGCCCCGTACGCGTTGCCCCCGTCCCTCCCAGGGGTGACATCTTTCGTGACCACAGCACAGTGTCCCCACCAGGACACAGGTGTTGACGCCGTCCACAGACTGGCTCAGGTTCCAGCAGGTCCACGCACACGCGTGTGTGCACGTCCAGTCTGTGCAGGTCTGTCCCTTGTGGGTCCACACGTCCCCTCCCGGTCTGGACACAGAGCAGCTGCAGGGGAAGGACATCTCTCGCTGCCTGTCCGGCCACAGCCACCTCACACCCCCCACCCCCAGTCTCTGTGGCCGACACCTGCTCAGGGTCCGTGGCTGGAGCCCCGGGTGGTCGTTGTCCCCTGCGGGCCCAGCAGCTCCCGTGAGCACCTGGTGGGACAGTGACCAGCACCGTTCCGTGCACACGTCTGCTTCCCAGGCCCAGGCGGGGCCCCGTGTGTGGAGTGTGAGTGACATGGCGCCTGCTTCCCGGCCGGCGCCGTGCTGGGCCGATGTCAGGGAGCGGAGGACGCCGTGTCCTCACGCAGGGTCGGCAGGGGCCCCTCTCCGGCCCCCTCGGCTGCTCCGTGGGCCGGGCCCGGGGCCAGGTCAGCCTGAGGCTGCCTCTCTCTGCCGGTGCAGGAAGGACCTGTGTGTGGCCATGAACCGGCCCTGCGAGACCCTGGGCCTGTCCCACGTGGCGGGCATGTGCCAGCCCCACCGCAGCTGCAGCATCAGCGAGGACACGGGCCTGCCGCTGGCCTTCACTGTGGCCCACGAGCTCGGGCACAGGTACCCGCCTGCCCTCAGCACCGGGCGCCCTGGGCGGCAGCCAGGGGTCACGACATCCGGGAAGCGGCACTGTCTGGGGAGGGAGCCCCGACGTGGTCTCCACATGCCGCCCATGCGGGGTCCGCGCCCCACACGGGCTGCCTGGGCGGCGCTGGGGCTGCAGGGAGCAAGTCTTCCCTGCAGGGGTTGGGTCAGGCCGGAAAGTCCCTGCCCGTCTCTGGCTGCCCTCAGTGCCCTGCGCCTCCCTATTCCTGCTTGCTCTGTGACCCCGGGCCGTGCCCTGCCCTCTCTGGGCCTCGGCACTTCCTGCAGATCGAGGAGGTTGGACTCAGGGATGTCCGAGGCTCCCTCCATCTGAGCCCTCGTGTCTAAGCACGGCCCAGGCCCTCGGCCGCCCATGCCCAGGCTGTTTGGTGCACGTGGCAGCACCTCGGGGTGTCCACAAGCCAGCGAGGGCAGAGCTCTGCTGGTCAGAGGTGTTAGGCTCGTCCAGTCAGATGTCCGGGTCCCCCGGGTGGTGGCCGGACCCGCAGGCCCTTGCAGCCGCTCGTGGCCGTAGAAGGTTGGCTTTGCCGTGGGCTGCGCTGCGTCCCTGGCCCTCATTCCAGGCTCGGGCTGGCGCCCCCGGAAGAGCACCCCTGGGGTACTCGCTGTCAGACCCACGTTTTACACTAAGGAAACTGAGGCTCAGAGAGGGCACGCGACTTCCCAAGGCCACGGGCGGTCGGTGGCCGGGCAGCTCTGGGCCCCCGCAGGCCTCGGGGTGAGGTACCCGGGGCTCACCGCCCGGCCTGTGCTCTCGCGCAGCTTCGGCGTTCAGCACGATGGCAGCGGCAATGATTGCGAGCCGGTGGGGAAACGGCCATTCGTCATGTCTCCGCAGCTCCTGTACGACGCGGCCCCGCTCACCTGGTCCCGCTGCAGCCGCGAGTACATCACCAGGTTCCTCCAGTGAGTCCCCCGACAGGCGCGGGGCCCTGCCTGTGCCCTTGTGGGTCTGTGCCGTGTTTGCTCCTCCACCGTCGTCGTGGTGGGTTCTGGAAGGGAGCAGAGATGCATCTGTTTGCTGCTGGTGCCATGTTGTTCTGGAAGCCAACTCACTGTGGGGGGTGAGCGGGGACGGGACCAGGGCCACTGGGGACGTGAGAGCGAGGACAAGGCCCCCAGGGGGAGGGGGTGGCTGGCGTGGGGAGGGGGACTGGAAGCAGAGGAGAGTTCAGTTTGGTGGCAAGAACTGGACTCTGGCCCCAGCTTCTACCCATTGTCCTGTAAGCCTCAAAAGACGGGGACAGTGGTGTGACCGCCTCGCGCACTTGATGTGAGCACTGAATGAGAAACCGCGGGCGTGTGTAGCACGGTGCCTGCCGCCTGGCGAGCCTTTGATACGTGGTGTCTGTTGTTATTTCCACGTTACCAAGTGAGGCGTGCACGGACTCGAACCAGGGAAGCGGCCGGAGGATGGGGGAGGGGGGTGTCTCCTGGCTGGAAAATCAGAACCGTGGCCGCCCCCACAGGCCCCAGGGGTGGATCCCAGCTGCCCCCACTCAGGGTGGCACCCAGCACCCTGGCTCCAGGACAGACAGACAGATGCGACTCTGTCCCCATCAGCTGCTGGAATGCCTGAGGGACTTGGCCGGGGGCCTGGGTGGGGGGGGGGGAACGGAGCCGGAGCAGTGGGGCCTCTTGGAGCAGCGGCACAAGGAGAGCCGGTGGGAGCCCCACCAGTCGAGGGGTGCGGGGGAGGGAGAACGGCCTCTCCCCAAGGTCGCTCTGTGTCTCGCCCCTCCATCCTGGGGGTCAGGCAGCAGGGTGACCTGGGGCAGGGTGTGGACAGCGGCCAGCCTGTCTGCCAGCCCCTGCCCCCTGTGCCTTTGCTGGGGAGGGGGGACAGGAGAGAGAGGACAGGCCCCACTGAAACAGGCTGGGGGACAGAATGAGTGAGAGTCACAGAAGGTGCCGGATGTGGGCCAGGCCGTGTTCCTGGGGCTCAGGGCAGCCTCAGGCAGTCACAGTCCCCTCGATGCCTCACTGCACCCAACACCCCCGGCTCCCTACAGAGAGACCCGGGCAGGGCTGAGTGCAAACTACTGCTCATGCTGTGTCCATGGACACACATGCGTGTCGGGCCCTGTGGGGTATGATGGGAAGGGGCAGATGTGGCGCCTGTCCCCAGGGCCCTCGGCACCCGGGCAGACAGACGTGTGGCAGTTTGGGGCAGTGAGGGGTGGCAGATGCCCCTGCGGGCAGGGTATGGAGGGGGCAGCGACCTGTCCTGGGGTCGGGGGCTGCGTCTGGGAGAAGGAGCCTCGGAGCTGCCTCCAGGGAGAGGCCCGGACGTCTGAGGGAGAAGCGTGTGTGCGTGTGCATGTGTGCATGTGTGTGCATGTGCACATGTGCATGTGCGCACACACGTGTGTGCGCGTGCGTGCATGTGTGTGCATGTGTGTATGTGTGCATGCATGTGTGTGCATGCATGTGTGTGCACGTGTGTGCACACATGTGCATGTGGTGTGCATACGTGTGTGTGCGTGTGTGCATGTGTGTATGTGTGTGTGTGCGTGCATGTGTGTGTGCGTGCGCGCGTGTGTGTGTGTGTGTGTGTGTGTGTGTGTGTGGTGGGGGCAGGGCCAGGCTGGGGCGAGGGAATGGGGGTGGGGCGGGGAATCCTGGGGGGCTGCAGCTGTCTGGGAGGCGGAGCTGAGGAGCTCCAAGCCCCTTGCTGGGCTGAAGCACTGTAGGGAGCTGAGGTCACGGCGTTTCGTGGGCCTCAACTCGGACCCGGGTGTGGAGGGAGCTCCGGCAGGGCGAGGGGCGGCCGAAGCCGGGGTGGGGGGTGAGGGAGGGCCTTCGGGCGTCTCCCGCGGGGGTGGCGGCTCTCTGGCTTGTTGAGGACAGAGTGAGTCACCTACTGTCTGCTGTGACCTCAGTGGGACCGCCCGGCCCCCTGCACTTAGCGAGAGGAAGGGCCGGAGGGGAAGGGCTGGCAGCCCGGGACGGCTGAGGGGACGGGGTGAGTGTCGCAGCGTGAGGGCCTGGCCCTGAGCCCGCAGAGGAAGGAAGGCTGCTGCTGGCTGTGATGTTTGCGAGCAGACATTGCTATTTATACCCCTCGCTTGGAATCAGCTTCTTGCACGTGAGCACATGAAGGCCCAGAGAGGGTGAGGGGTGGCCCAAGGCCACACAGCATCCACAGCCAGGGGTTGCCGCAGTGGGGCCTGCCCAGCAGGATGAGCCCCGGCCCCAGAGGGGCACAGAATGAGGCCGCGGCAGAGGCAGGGACGAGCCTCTGTCCTCCGTGCCCCGCCGTGGTGTCTGGGCAGCCTCGTCTCCGACGCGGCACCAGCCGCAGTGTGTGCCAGACGCAGACTTGCCTGCCGCATCCCCCAGTGCCCGCCCTGCCGGGGACTCTGGCCTGAGGGGGCAGGCGTAGTGGGGACCTGGGGGCGGGTGTGGGCTCGGCTCCCTCCGGGCGCTCCCCCAGGGCAGGGGCTCGTCCTTCATCCTTCCCAGATGGCCCTAGATTTCTGCCTGGCGGGGCGGGCGCGCCCGTGTGTCGGTGTGATGTGACACGCTGCAGACCCCTCTCCCGCCTGGCTCTGGGCTGGGGGCAGGGGCAGGGGCAGCAGGGACTCAGAGCAGGGCCACGTGGGGTGACAGGCCGTGGGCTGCGTCTCAAGGACAGAGCACAGAGGCTTCCTCAGTGGACGGGAGGAGCGGGGGTGGGGACAGCCGTGCGCAGGCCTGGCACTGGGGCGTGGGGAAGCGTGTGGGGGTGGGGGCGGGGCGAGCTGGGCCCGTCTGCTACCTGGGGGCTGGCGGGGGGCTGGGCCCAGCGGGGAGGCCCGGGTCCTCCTGCACCAAAGGGCTCTGCCCCCGAGGCCTCTGCTGGGTCTCACAGGCCGTCCCTCGCCCTCCTCCCGCCCGACCCCTGCAGCCGTGGGTGGGGCCTGTGCCTGGACGACGCTCCTGCCAAGGATGTCATCGACTTCCCCTCGGTCCCACCCGGCGTCCTCTACGACGTGAGCCACCAGTGCCGCCTCCAGTACGGGGCCTACTCCGCCTTCTGCGATGACATGGACGTGAGTGGGGGGGTCTGGGCGCGGGGCACACAGAGCGCCGAGGCCCAGGGCATAGCCCTCAGGGGCCCGTGGGTGCCGGCCCGGGAGGGACCCGCCTGGCTGGGCTCGGTCCCCGTGTGGCACCTTGGGGCGCAGAGAGGTCTGGATTCTGGGTCGAACGTCTGCAACTGTGTGGCCGTGGCAAGTCCCTTCGCCCGCCTGGCGCTGGCTCCCAAGGGGGGACTAGCCGCAATGCCGTGGGGTCCTGGAGCAAATGCCCCAGAGTGACCCTCTGACGGGGGTCTCTCCAGAGGAGTGGGGGTGCTGGGAGAGCTGTGGGCAGCTGGGGACCCCTCCGAGCTGCAAACCTGCTTCCGGGGCCCAGCGCGGGGCCCCCCACACCCACGTGGTCTGGGAGGGGCGGGAAGTGGGAGCAGACAGGGAATCAGCGGGACCCTCGGGGTGCTCACATCTGCAGACCCCCACTCGGAGGGGCGGCCAAGGGACTCTGGGGACGGGGGAGGCGGGTGGGTGGTGCACGGGGGAGGGGTGAGGCAGGCCCTGCCTTCCCCCCACAGGACGTGTGCCACACGCTGTGGTGCTCCGTGGGGACCACCTGTCACTCCAAGCTGGACGCAGCCGTGGACGGCACCCGGTGTGGGGACAGCAAGGTAGGGTGTCCCCAACCCAAGCCGCAGGGTGTGAGGCCAGACCTCCTGCTATGTCTGCCCGGGTCAGGGGTCGGCCTCGGCTTACGGCCTTGCCTGAGCCCGCAGCAGCCCCCCCTGGGCGGGGTGTGACCCACTGTTCCCCAGGGAGCCCCGCCCAGCGTCCGCGTGGGGCTCTGCTCCACTCCTGGCCCAGCCCCACCAAGTGGCTTGGGCCGCGGGGATGGTGAGGGGGCCTCACACCCCTTCGATCCTTCTCCTCGCTCTTGCTAGTGTGAGGGTGACTGACGGGCGTGGGCGGGGTTCCCCGCCTCCCCTGTCCCGGCAGTGGTGTCTCAACGGGGAGTGTGTGCCCGTGGGCTTCCAGCCCGAGGCGGTGGACGGAGGCTGGTCCGGCTGGAGCGCGTGGTCCGCCTGCTCGCGGAGCTGCGGCGTCGGCGTGCAGAGTGCCGAGCGCCAGTGCTCGCAGCCCGCGTGAGTGGCCGGGCACCGCGTGGTGGGATCGAGGGACCCGGTGGCAGGGAGCTCGCTCTGCCCCGCCCCTGGCCCTGGGAAGTGTCCAGGCCACCTTTGGTCACGTCCCGGGCGTGTTCTGGAGGCTGACGGGGCCCCACTGCAGAGAGGAGCACAGCGAGGCCCGGACGCCGGCAGACTCCGGAGGCGGCACACGGAGCAGCTGCGGGAGGGGAGGGCCGCGTTAGGGGCTCGGCCCCGGGCTGGATCTGGGTCCCCATCCTCTCTGTGCCCCTCGGGCCAGGGGCCAGGGCCTTGTCCACCCCTGCCCTGGGCCTCGGTTTCCCTGTCTGTGAGTGGGGCGACAGCCCTGCCCGCCCCATGGAAACGCAGCATCTCCCCGCACCGAGTCTGCAGTCAGCACTCGGCAGGAGCTGCTTGAAGGGGTGGCCTGGGCCTCAGTTTCCCCATCTGAAAGGAGCGTGGTGGAGGCTGCGAGAGGCAGCGGCCTGAGGGGCTGCCAGCTCCTGTCACCAAGCCCCTGGTCACTGGGCTCCCCGGCCGGGCACGGGGTTCAGGGCCGGTGCACCGGGGCCTGTGCTTGCTGAAGACGGTGGGCTCCCGACCCCCAGGTCCACTGGGCCGGCCCGGCTACCCGGCCTCGGTCAGGGCGGGGCTCAGGTGCCCACTCCAGCAGGCCCCTCACTGGCCGGGCCCCTGGCGGCTCCTGTGGCCCGGGCTGCGGTGCTGCCACCAGAGCCGGTCTGAGAACTCGAGGGCTCCTTAGGACGCGGGGTCCTGGGGGCTGGAGACTGAGGAGCCCCCCAGCCAGTGTGCGTCACATGCACGGCTTGTCCCAGGTCTCAGCATCGCTCTGCCCAGGCAGCCCCAGCCCCATTCACAGATGAGGAAACTGAGGCCCACAGGGTGCCCACGGTCACACGGAGGGTGGGCAGAGCCCAGACCTCCTGCTGCCCCTTCCGACAGGTCCTCGCGAACAGGGAGCGTGTCTGGCCGGGGTGGGCAGCGCGAGGGGCAGCAGGGTCTCTGTCTGGGTGGGGGGAGGCTGCTCCCCGCGCTCACGGCCCCGCCCTCCCCGCAGGCCCAGGTACAAGGGCAGGTACTGCCTGGGCCAGCGCAAGCGCGTGCGCCTCTGCGGCCTGCAGCCCTGCCCCCCCGGCCGCCCCTCCTTCCGGCAGGTGCAGTGCAGCCGCTTCGACGCTGTGCTCTACAAGGGCCGGCTGCACACCTGGGTGCCGGTGGTCAACGACGGTGAGTCCCGGTGAGGCTCAGGGCGGGGTGAGCGGGCCCCGGGCGACCCGGCCCTGGGCTGTCCCCATGTCCCTGCAGCTGAGGCTCACTGCGGCCTTGCACAGAGCGCACCTGTGCTGCCCGGGGACTCTGGCCTGCCTTGGCCCGTGTCCCGGGGCCTCCCCGATGGCCACACGGCTCCTGCCCAGTGTCCCTGATGGCTCCGCACTCGGCCCGCAGTGAACCCCTGCGAGCTGCACTGCCGGCCCTCCAACGAGTACTTTGCTGAGAAGCTGCGGGACGCGGTGGTGGACGGCACCCCCTGCTACCAGGGCCGGGCCAGCCGGGACCTCTGCATCAACGGCATCTGCAAGGTGAGGGTCTCCGGCACCACCCGGCACCGCCTGCCAGGGACGAGGGCCAGGCAGGCTGTGCCCGCGTGGGGCTGGCTGAGACCGGGCAGTGGCTTCCTCTCTGGCAGGCGTTAGATGAGGTGGTCCAGGCAACACGCAGGTATTGGGGACACGCAGCTCGGTATTTGGGGACAATTCCTAGTCTTACTTCTAGTGACGGTGGTGGCCACTGCACCCTGCCCATGCCCCCAGCCACCTGCTTGTGCCTGCTTCTTGCCACCTGAGCCGCAGGGCCGGGTGTCCAGGCCGGTGCTCGGAGGACCAGCAGGCGTGTGCCAACCCCAGCGCCGTGACGCTGAGCCCTGCCTCTGGCCAGACACCCGGCCATGCCTGCCCCTGCCCACCCGCAGCCTCTCGCAGGTTTTTCCCTCTCTTGTCTCGTGTGCTCACAGCACATGCTTAAGGGATGATCTCCCTGTGTCGCATTTGAGGAAACTGAGGCTCAGAGAGGTACAAAAGTTCACCCGGGTCAGAGGGCACCGCCGTGGCAGGGCAGGCCCCCAAGGCTGGGCGCCCTGAGGCTGGGCCCCCTGAGGCTGGGCCCCCGAGGCTGGGTCACAGAGGCTGGCCCCCCCAAGGCTGGGTCCCCCCGAGGCTGGGCCCCCCTCCCCAAGACTGGGTCCCTGAGGCTGGGGCCCCCGAGGCTGGGCCCCCCTCCCCAAGGCTGGGTCACAGAGGCTGGGCCCCCCTCCCTGAGGCTGGATACCCCCAGGCTGGGGCCCCCAAGGCTGGGTCACAGAGGCTGGGCCCCCGAGGCTGGGTCTTAGAGGTTGGGTCCCCGAGGCTGGGCCCCCCCGAGGCTGGGCCCCCGAGGCTGGCCCCCCGAGGCTGGGTCCCCAAGGCTGGGCCCCCCGAGGCTGGGTCCCCGAGGCTGGGTCTCTGAGGCTGCAGCACAGGGCTCCCCCTCCCCTCGTTGCAGAACGTGGGCTGTGACTTCGAGATCGACTCGGGCGCCGTGGAGGACCGCTGTGGTGTGTGCCACGGCAATGGCTCCACCTGCCACACCGTGAGCGGGACCTTCGAGGAGGCTGAGGGCCTGGGTATGGGGCCGCCGTGGGGGAGGGGAGGCCCTGCCCCGGGCCCCGTGGTCCCCCCGGGCTGGAGCTGGCAAGCAGGGAGGTCGGGGTTCTTGCAGAGTCGGGGCGCCCTGGCCCAGGTGCAGGGCCCTGTCCTCGGGGGGGGGGGGTCCTCCTGTCCCGGGGGCTGCAGGCAGCACCAGCCGGCTGTGCGTGTCCCCTGGCCCTTCAGAGCATAGCTGTCTCCTCACGTACGATGCCCCGGGGACCCCAGCTCCGCTCCCTGGGCCGGGCTCTGTGTGGCACACGTGGCTGCAGTGCTGACTCTGCCAGGTGACAGGGACATGGGGTCGGAGCCTTACAGCCTGTCCTAGTGTGCACATGCTGGGCAGGGAGGCCCAGAGGGCTGTGAGAGACCGAGGAAGAAGGTCTTGACCTGGGGAAGTCAGGGAAGGCTTCCTGTAGGAGGTGGGAGTTGAGCTGAATCATAAAGGACCCAGATAAGATGGGGAGGGGCGTTCCAGATGGGGGAAAAGAGCTTGTGCCAGAGCCTGGAGGCCAGAAACACGGGCCCTGTCTGGGGTGGGTAAGGGAGGCAGGGCTGGCTGTGGGGCCTTGAATGCCAAGCCAAGCAGCTTAGATTTCGTCCTGGAGAGGCAGCATGGTATGGTGGGTGGAGCACAGCCCCTGGGCCTGCCTCCTCTCCCAGCAGGCCCCTCTGTACAGCGGGGCTCACGACAGCCCCTGCGTCACAGGGCGACCCCACCTGGGCTGAGAGCAGGGCCGGGCCCCTGGTGGGCGTCACAGGACAGGACAGGGCAGGTGGGGGGCCAAGGGGGACGTCCTGGGAGAGAGGCCCAGGCAATTGGGTCTTCAGCAAGGTTCTGCCGGCCTGAGTTTGGAGATGGACCCCACCCTGTGACAGCAAGACCAGTGTGGGTCCCCCGGCGAGGAGTGATGGGGCCCGGGCCAGGGAGGCAGGGTTGGGGGAGCCCCTGTGAGGTCTTGGTGACCCTGCCTTTTGGGGAGCTCGGAATCTTAAGCTACAGGGGCCTCTTTGGCATCAGCAGGCAGGGAGAGGTTGGGGCGAGGGCAGGGAGGGGAGGCAGCGAACCCCGGCCCAACCTGTGCCCCCCACGGCCGCCAGGGTACGTGGACGTGGGGCTGATCCTGGCCCAACCTGTGCCCCCCACGGCCACCAGGGTACGTGGACGTGGGGCTGATCCCAGCCCAACCTGTGCCCACCACGGCCGCCAGGGTACGTGGACGTGGGGTTGATCCCAGCCCAACCTGTGCCCCCCACGGCCGCCAGGGTACGTGGACGTGGGGCTGATCCCAGCCGGCGCCCGCGGGATCCGCATCGAGGAGGTAGCTGAGGCCGCCAACTTCCTGGCCCTGCGGAGCGAGGACCCCGACAAGTACTTCCTCAACGGGGGCTGGACCATCCAGTGGGACGGGGACTACCAGGTGGCCGGGGGCCACCTTCACCTACGCACGCACCGGCAACTGGGAGAATCTCACGTCGCCGGGACCCACCAACGAGCCTGTGTGGATTCAGGTGCGGGAGCCCCCGGGCGGGGTGAGCCCTGGGACAGCCAGGCCTCTGCCTTGGTTTCCCCACCTCTAAATGGCCTCGGGGTGCAGCCCCAGTTCCCAGATGCGTCAGGCGTGTTCCCTGCTGGCAGGACCAGCGGGCGGGTGGCAGGGGGGGACACCTGGCGCTCACGGCCCCCCTGGCGCTCACGGCCCCCCGCCCGCCCAGCTGCTGTTCCAGGAGAGCAACCCCGGCGTGCGCTACGAGTACACCGTCCGCAGGGAAGCCGACGGCCACAGCCAGGACAAGCCGCCCGAGTTCTCCTGGCACTACGGGCCCTGGACCAGGTGCACGGTCACCTGTGGCACAGGTGAGAAGAGGGCCTTGGTCTCTGGGCAGGGACGCTGCCCCGGCCCCCAGCTCACGGCTCATTGGCTGGGCCGCCGCGGGTTTGGAACGCAGCTTCTCTGAGCCTCAGTCCCCATCTGTAACACGGTTAGCGATGGTCCCGTCTCAGGCCGGGGGGAGGGTGAACATGAGCCGGTGCGGTGCGGCCACCTGGCCGGTGCCCACTGTCCCCGCTGCCCCGTCCTGCCCAGGGAGGCACCGGCACCTCTGCTTCCGTCCCCCCTCGGCACCCGCAGGTCGGGCGCCTGCATTTCTGCTCCACACGGGACGCCTGGCCGGCAGGTACCAGAACCTGGAGCAGGTGACAGGCCGTAGGTCCCCAGGGCGGCCGGAGCAGGTGACAGGCCGTAGGTCCCCAGGGCGGCCGGAGCAGGTGACAGGCAGTAGGTCCCTAGGGGGGCCGGAGCAGGTGACAGGCCGTAGGTCCCCAGGGCAGCCGGAGCAGGTGACAGGCCGTAGGTCCCCGAGCACAGTCCAAGGTGGTGGGACAGGTGCAGGCCTCTAGGGCCCTGGCCCCTCACCCTCAGCCGCACCCCCCTCGCCATGTCAGCCTTCCCTGCTGCTGGGCGTCCCCCCCCCAGCCTCTTGCGCTGTTCCCGGCAGGAGAAGGGGAAGGGAGAGGGCCGAACCCCATGAAGGGGCTTGTGTCTCTCTCCTGGGCCGGCAGGGACTGTCCCAGACCCGCCTAGTGGCCAGGGAGCTGTGGTGGGGGCGTGTTGCGTGAACAAAGTCAGAGCTCTGCAGGCGAGGTGGGCAGGGGCGAGGGGGCCCACGCAAAGGCCAGGACAGTGACGGGGCTGGTGCCGGGGGCTGCAGAGGAACCCCAGCCAGTGACGAGGGTCCTCTCCAGACTTTGTGAGCCTGCTGGGAGGGGCCGTGGTGCCGAGGTTTGCGTGCACGTGTGTGACCTCGCACAGTCCTCACACCACGGCCTCCAGGTCACTGCTGCTCTCACAGATGAGGACACTGAGGTTCAGAGAGGCCCCGCAAGCTGCACAGGCCTCAGCGGGGCGCAGTGGGGCCGGGCGCTCAGCCCACCGAGCCCCCCGTGTGCCACCGCAGGGTGGGGTGGGGCTGGAGGACGGGAGGAGGAGGGGAGCCGGCCTTCATCCTGGCACAGGTGCGAGGTTGTGTCCGGGTAGGTTCCGGGCAGGGGGGTCTGGACAGGGCGGCCGGGCCGCGGGCCGTGGGTGCCGCCCCATCTGAGCCCCGTGTCCCCAGGCGTGCAGCGGCAGAGCGTCTTCTGTGTGGAGCGGCAGGCGGGGGCCGTGGACGAGGGACACTGTGACCCCCTGGGCCGGCCCGACGACCGCCAGCGCAGGTGCAGCGAGGAGCCCTGCCCTGCCAGGTGAGCCCCCCGACACGGCCCCCACCAGGCACCCGGGGTCCGCCGCAGCCCCCGAGGGGCCGGGGAGCTGGCCGTGGCCTCGTTCCCAGGGCTGCGTCCCAGCCTGGCTGGAGCGCCGCGGGCACCGGCACCAGGCCAGGCACCCGGCCGTCCCTCTCTGGGTCCCGGGTGTGGCAGTGGGGCTCAGCCGACCCAGGTCCTGCCAGGGCCCGTGGGGTCGAGGGCGGCTGGGCGGAGGGTGGACACTGGCCTGGGCCTGGGGCTCGGGGGCCCCCAGGGGACTCGGTCCCGACTCCGCCTGAGCCCCGAGGGCCTGGCGCCTGGCCTGGCCCCGCGGTGAGCCTGCCGGCGCCACCTCTCTGATGGCCGGTCCCCCTTGCAGGTGGTGGGCAGGCGAGTGGCAGCCCTGCTCCCGCTCCTGCGGGGCCGCGGGGCGTGTCCCACCGGGCTGTGCTGTGCGTGCGCAGCGTGGGGCTGGACGAGCAGAGCGCCCTGGAGCCAACCGCCTGCCAGCACCTGCCCCGGCCCCCCGCTGAGAGCCCCTGCAACCGCCAGGTCCCCTGCCCGGCCACCTGGGCCGTGGGGAACTGGTCTCAGGTGAGCTGGGGACGAGGGGGCGGGCACCGGGCCCTCCTCTGGCAGCCGCCGTGGGGTCCTCACTGCCGGGGCCGGGGTGGGAGGCAGCCTGGGGCCTTCCAGGATCCGACCTCTGACCCGAAAGCCTCCGGCCCGGGAGCTGGTGTGGCCGGAGCCTCTGCCCTGTGACGCGGGGGCGCGGGCAGGTCACCCGCCTTGCCTCACGTCCCCGCAGCCCCCCCGGCCTGACCCCCACCCTGACCCCCGCGCAGTGCTCGGCGACCTGCGGGCTGGGCACGCAGCACCGAAGCGTCCTCTGCACCAACGACACAGGCGTCCCCTGCGACCAGGCCCAGCAGCCGGCGAGGGCGGCTGCCTGCCCTCTGCCCCCCTGCCCACGGCCCCCCCGACACGCCGGGCCCGATGGCTCGGGCAGCGGCTCCTCCAGCAACGAGCTCTTCAACGAGGTCGACTTCGTGCCGCGTCCCCCGGCCCCCCGCCCCGAGTTCCCCCGCGTCCCCTGGGCCGGCCACCATGGGCAATGCCATCGGTGAGGACCTGGACCCGCCGGGGCCCGTGTTCGTGGACGACTTCTACTACGACTACAACTTCATCACCTTCTCACGAGGATCTGTCCTACGACGCCTCCGAGGAGCCTGACCCAGTCCTGGCGGGAACGGGGCCCCGGGCGCCCCCACCCCAGAGCAGCCCCGCGGAGCCCCCACAGGCACCCCCCTGCCGGCCACGCGGCCTCCCGCAGCGGGGGAGGAAGGCGCCCCGGGATCCAGGCCCCCCGGCCCTGCCCCGGCCCCGTCCTCCGAGCGGACCCCCGGGACCCCCCTCGGCCAATTTCTTGTCTGAGGAAAACGTCCCCGCGGGGGCCCCGGGCCTCGGGCTCCCCAGCCTGCCCTGGCCGCTGACCGCAAGCCCGCGGCGCCCACCCACCGGCTGCCCCCAGAGCCCAGACGAGCTCGCGGTCGGGGAGGACAGCCACGGCCGGCCACCCCCTCGGTGGCAGGACAGGACCAATGAGGTTTCCCAGGACAATGAGGACCCCGTGGGCCGCGGGGTGCAGCCCCTGCCCCGGACGCCCCCTTTGTCCTCTGTGGGCCCCGCCCCCTCCTTGCCTGGCCCTACTGTGCTGGAGCCATGGTCGGGGGGCCCGGGCGCTGGGGGGCCAGCTCCAGAGGGCAGCGCGGCCCCTCCGCCCCTTCCTCCCACAGCTGCTCTGCCAGAGAAGGGTGGGCACGGCCCCCCGGAGCCGGCACCTCCACCTCTGCACCCTCAGGCCTGGGCTTGGGGGACCCACAGACTCCGGTCACGCCAGGGCCCCTCCTTTGGACTGGCCCAGGACATGTGTCCTGGGTGATGGCCCTGAGCCCGGGACCCTCGGGCCAGCCCGAGCCCCCCCAGCCCAGAGGCCCCCCCCCGTCCACACCGCCCAGGAAGGCCCCACCCACGGCAGTGGAGCCCCCGGGGCCCAGCCCCTGCCCCCCAGCCCGGCCGAGGAGGGGCCCCGTGCGGACCTGCCGGCTGCCGGCAATGCCAGCTGGCAAGCAGGGGACTGGAGCGAGGTAAGTGGTGCCGCCAGGATGCTGGGAGATTCCGCAGGACCCTGGCGACTCGGTTTCCCCATCTGAAAATTCGCAGAGCGGGACACAGCCCTGTGCATCCTGTCTCGCGGGACTTGGGGGGCTGGCAGACCGCGGTGGGTGGGGCCCCGTGAGGGAGGAGCAGTGCCCAGCTCAGCCACACGCCATCTGCCCATCAGGCCTCAGTTTCCCTTCTGAGGAGTGGGGTGTGCTGACGCGGCCCACCCCTGGCAGCTCAGGGGGCTGCAGGGAAGGCAGGGCAGGCAGACATGAGGGCCAGTAGGGGACTCCTGCCCACACCCGGCCTTCACCGCCCAGGACAGGGCTCCAGACAGGCACGCATGGGGGACAACTGGCACAGGGGGATGGCTCAGGCACAGGGGGGATGGCTGGCACAGGGGGGACGGCTGGCACAGGGGGGATGGCTCAGGCACAGGGGGGACGGCTGGCACAGGGGGGACGGCTCAGGCACAGGGGACGGCTGGCACAGGGGGGACGGCTGGCACGGGGGGACGGCTGGCACAGGGGGACGGCTCAGGCACAGGGGGGATGGCTGGCACAGGGGGACGGCTCAGGCACAGGGGGGACGGCTGGCACAGGGGGGACGGCTCAGGCACAGGGGACGGCTGGCACGGGGGGATGGCTGGCACGGGGGGGATGGCTGGCACGGGGGGACGGCTGGCACAGGGGGGACGGCTCAGGCAGGGGGGACGGCTCATGCAGCCACCAGGCCGCCCTGCTCAGAGGCTCTGCCCTCCCTGGTCGCGTTGGGGGTCTGAGCGGGGGTGTGCCCTCCTGGGCCCCCAGGGCGTGTCTGGGAGAAGCCACCTCCTTCCGTTCACACCCCCCAGTTCGACCCAGCAATTCACTGCTGGGACTAAACCCAGACTTCCTCCCTGGTGACTGGGGGCAGCGGCCGCGTCAGGACGGCCGGGTGGGGCTGCAGGGCCCCCAGCCACACGTGTCCCTGTGAGCAGGGACGGCTGGTTGCTGGGGGAGCCTGACTCCTCCTCAGTGTCCCTGCTGGTGGGCGGGGGACTCACCTTTGCAGATAAGGACACTGAGGCCCGGTGGGGGGGTGCGGCTAGGCTGGGGGCGTCTGGGCTGGGGTCCCGCGGCCCTCACGACCTCTGCCCCCACAGTGCTCCACCACCTGCGGCCTGGGGGCCGTCTGGAGGCCGGTTGCACTGCAGCTCGGGCCGCGACGAGGACTGTGCTCCCGCCGGCCGGCCCCAGCCCGCCCGCCGCTGCCACCTGCGGCCCTGCGCCGCCTGGCACCCCCGGCAACTGGAGCAAGGTGCGTGGGGGACAGCCGGCGGCCACGGGGGCCTGAGCGGCCCAGGGTGGTGGGAAAGGGCTCCGGGGACTCACCCGGCCGCGTGGTGCCGTCTCTCGGGAATCTGCGTCTGCGCCGGCCACCGCGCTGGCCTTCCTGCCGGCTCGTCTCTGCTCCGCTTCCTCCACTGCCCGCCAGCCCCGCCTCCCCCTGGGGCTCCTCAGGGCTGTGCCCCGCTTGGTGGGGTGGTCGGAGGCCTGTGCTGGCCCAGGTCACATGTCACACGCACACGGTGTCCCTCGGTCCCCAGTGCTCCCGCAGCTGCGGTGGCGGCTCCTCAGTGCGGGATGTACAGTGTGTCGACACCCGGGACGGCCGGCCCCTGCGGCCCTTCACTGCCAGCCGGGGCCCCCGAAGCCCCCCAGCCGCCGGCCCTGCGGGGCCCGGCCCTGCCTCAGCTGGTACATCTCCTCCTGGAGGGAGGTGAGGCCCGGGGCCTGGGACGGGCGGGGAGGCCCCCAGACGGCCGTGCCCTGACCCCGCCCTGCCCGCCCAGTGCTCCGAGGCCTGCGGGGGGGGCGAGCAGCAGCGGCTGGTGACCTGCCCGGAGCCCGGCCTGTGCGAGGAGGCGCTGAGGCCCAGCAGCTCGCGGCCCTGCAACACGCAGCCCTGCACGCAGTGGGTGGTCGGGCCCTGGGGCCAGGTGAGCCGGGCTCGGGAGGAGCCGGGACGGAGGTTCGGGGACACGGGGACACCCAGGCCGCCTTGGTCGGCTGAGGCAGGGACTGCGGAGGCTGGGCTGGGCTCTGGGGGGCCGCCCGGATGTGGTGCCCAGACGGGGACCCGCCCTGCCGGCGCTGCGGCCTGCCGGGGGAAACCGAGGAAGAAAGGTGGGCGTGTGCTGCCATGTCAGGGAAGGGACCGAGGAGGAGGGGCTTCGGGGTTGAGACCTGCGGGGGGACGCAGGGTGACGAGGACAGGGACAGAGGGGACGGCAAGGCTGGAGTGCGGAGGCAGGAATGGCCAGCTGTGGTGCTCGAGCGGGTGGAGGGACTGGGGGGGCGGGCACGCCCATGCCAGGCCTGCTGGGTGGGAGTTCAGGAACCTCAATGTGGGCCCCAAGCCGGGCCTGCCCATGTGTCCTTGTCCCCTGGCTGCTGAGTGACGCGGGCAGGCTGCTTTGCCTCGCTGGGCCACCGTCCTCTCTCTGTGAAAGGGGGACGGGTCGGGAGGGTGACAGGAAGTACCCTGTGAAACACGGGGCAGGCTCGGCGCTGGCAGGTCAGACTGGCTTTTAGGGCTTTTTAGAAACATGAGACCCCGGCTGGCAGGAACACAAACTGCCCCCTCCCCTCCGCCCTGTCCCGTGGGCACCGAGGGTCTCGTCCAAGCCTGTGCCCACCGGCCCATCATGGCTCCGTGCAGGGCGCCTCCCGGCACGTCCCGTGTGAGGGGCTGTCCCCCTCCTCACGCCTGTCCCCCGCTGGGGGGCAGATCCTGCGCGTGATGGGGGGGTCTGAGTGCCAGGTGGGCCCAGCGTGGACCAGGCCTCCTGTGGGGGCACAGGGGGGGCCGGGAGGGCTTGGGCGCAGGTGTGGAGCGGCTTCCCGGGGTGGCACTGCCCCGGGGTACCAGGCTCCCCACAGGGGGCGGCCCCAGGACACCCTCCTGCCCCCCGCACAGTGCTCAGCCCCCTGTGGCGGCGTCCAGCGGCGCCTGGTCCAGTGCGTGAACACGCAGACGGGGCTGCCCGAGCAGGACGGCGGCCAGTGCGGCCACGAGGCCCGGCCCGAGAGCGCCCGGCCGTGCGGCACCGAGGACTGCGGGCTGGCAGAGCCGGCGCGTGAGTGCCCAGCCCCGGGGGGGGGGCGGGGGGGGTTATCGCACCCCGTGGCACCATCTGGCCCCACGTGTGCGGCTCGGGTGCCACGCGGCCACTGACTGAGGCCACGGGGGGCCACGTGGAAGCTGCAGGCCGTGGAGGGAGGGCCTCGGCCCGGGTGGCTGTGTGGCCCTGGGCAGGCCGGGGCTGTGGGACGTCCCTGGGTGGCCCTGGGCAGGCTGGGCCTGTATGAGACCCACCCCCGGCGCTGGCCTGCCATTCCCTGGCCAGGGGACGATGCCGGTGTGAACAATGGACCTGCAGGAAGGGGGCTCCCTCCCGGCCCCCGCGAGCTCCCAGCTGCCGGTGGCTTCCTGGCCAGCTGGGTCCTCCCGGCAGAAGGGCCTGGGCCAGAGGTGGCTCTGGACACCCCCCTCCCGCCCCGCCCCGCCCCCACTTCCTTCCTGCAGCTGCCCCCCCCTTCCCCCCCACCCGCAGTGCTGGGCAAGGACACGCGGCCCCGGCCACACCTGGGCCCCCCCCCACCGTGTGGCCTTGGGTTCCGTCCCCTCTTACGGCCTCACTGCCTCGTGCAGCGCCCGTCCTCGCAGAAGGGTCTGGGCGGCATCTCGCCTCCCTCATCGTCACCATCGTCCCTCAGGGCACCGTCAGCCCCGCCGGTCTGTGTGCGGGAAGAGCCGCGGCTCCCGGGCCGTGGGCTGTCGCCCTGCACCACGGTGCCCCCTGGGCTCTGCCCCAGCTGCCTCCTCCCCCCTCGCCACAGCCTCGTCCCCCAGCGCCAGGCCTGCAGTGGCCCCTGTGTCACCCGGTGCAAACGCCCCACCCGCCCTGCTGCCCCCGCACGGTCCCCGCACAGCCCGGGCGGGTCGCTGGCGCCACCAGCCTGGCTTCAGGGCCGAGGGCGGCCGTGGCCCCAGGTGGGCAGGGCCAGGCAGGACCTGAGACCCCCGGGGGCCAAGGACAGAGGACGGGCCTGGCCAGGGGGCTCTGAGCTCTGTGGGGTGGGGCGGGCTGCAGGGAGGGTTCTGGGGGGTTGGGCAGAACCCTAAACTGCCGCAGGATTTCTGCCTCTGGCCAGTGGTCAGGGGCAGCCGGGGAGGCACCTTGGACCCTGAGACCCGGGAATGCCGAGACGTTCGGATGGTCCATGGGACGCTGCGGGACACTGGGGAAGCAGGGGGACTCCGGGGCGTGTGGTCCCCACTGCGGGCAGCCGGCACAGCCACACCTGCTTGCGCAGGGCGGGGGGCTCCTGCCAGGGGGAGCCAAGGCCGGAGGTCACAGCGGGACTGGGCCGCCTGGCACAGCCACCGGAGCAGGTGGAGGAGCCACGCGCCCTCCGCAGGGCCCAGGGGACGTCCTGGGGCCAGGGCTGCCGTCGCCCTCCTGCTCCTTGTCCCCCAGGGCCCTGCTGGCGTGAGCCGGGCCTGGCGGCAGCTGGGGGGGCACCATCAGCAGCCCTGGGAGCGAGGCCAGGAGCCTGGCACAGGCACTGCGCAAAATAGCCCCGGGGGGGGCCCAGCCTGCAGCCCCCTCGTCCCCTCCCCAGCAGGCCAGGGCCCCGTCCCTCCTGCATGGCCGGGACACAGGCACTCTCTGGGCTGGGGCTGTCCTGGGAGATGGGACCCTGCCCGGAATCTGGTCTGTGACCAACTGCAGCCTGCAGAGCCCTGGCAGGACAGGTGGCAGGGGTGGGGGGGGCTGGAGCAGACTAGGTGGCAGGGGTGGGGGGCTGGCAGGGCAGGTGGCAGGGGTCGGGGGGGCTGGAGCAGACGCAGGTGGCAGGGGTAGGGGGCTGGCAGGGCAGATGGTAGGGGGGTGGGGGGACCCCTCCAGCAACTGGACTCACCCCTGCCCTTGGGGGGCTGCTGAGCCCTCCCTGAGGCTCCGGGGAGTGGGAGGGAGGTTCTGGCACGTCCCGACCCGCCCACCTGTGCCCGCCAGGCTGCGAGCGGGATCGTCTGTCCTTCCGGTTCTGCGAGACCCTGCGCCTCCTGGGCCGCTGCCAGCTGCCCACCGTCCGCGCCCAGTGCTGCCGCTCCTGCCCCCCGCCGGGCCGCAGTGTCCCCTCCCGAGGCCATCAACGGGTGGCCCGTCGCTGACCCGACCCCAGCCTGACCCGGGCGGGCTGCAGACCACCGACCGACCGACACTGACCTCAGCGCCCGCCGCGGGCCGGTGGCCCTGCCCCTGCGCCCTGATGGTGCTAACCTGTCCCACCCCTCAGAAGGGTATTTTTTTATGCTGACAGTTCGTATAACGTTTATTGTTATTTTGCATAAACGAGCATCTACCGGTCCGAAGCACAGCTTGGCCTCGTCTTGGATTCGGGGAATCTCGAGTCAGACCCTCCCCCGACCTCTGCCTGGAGCCCCCCAGTCCCGGCGCAGACGGCAGCTTTGCTCTCTCTGCTGGGGCCTCACCAGGGAGACGGCAGCAACGTGGCCCATGCCAGGCTGGTGCCTCAGTGGGCGCGGGGTGGGGGGGCGGCGTGGCCCCCATGACCGTGGCCCTGCGCACAACGTGGCCCCCCACCCACCGCGGTTCCCGCCACACCCCAACTTGCTCTGTGCCTCCTGCCGGGCCCCCAGCCCTACCCTGGGCCCCCCCACCAGGTCCTTGGAGACCCGTGTCCCAGCCCTACCCTGGGCCCCCCCAGGTCCTCGGAGACCCGTGTCCCAGCCCTACCCTGGGGCCCCCACTGAGGCCCTTGGAGACCCGTGTCCCAGCCCTACCCCTGGGGCCCCCACCGAGGTCCTCGGAGACCTGTGTCCCAGGGGTGGAGCCACACGCACCCCAGGCCATCCCGACGCCCACAGGAACTGCCCCCCGTGACGGGCCTGGGTCCTGTGGCACCGCCCCGGCCTCTGCTGCAGGAGGTGGGGGAGGAGGCAGGTGCAGTGCGTCCGTTCCGTCACCTCCCCGATGCTCAGGGACGGGCTGGGCTGGGTGCAGCGACTCAGGGCGGCCCCTCCGCCCTGTCAGCCCCCAGCCCCAGGCTCCTGCCACACTGACCCGTGGTCCAGCCATGTGGCACTTGCCTCCCCACAGCCCTTTCCTGCCCGTAAAAGTGAGTCCCACGAAGCCAGGCGGCGGCACACACAGGGAGCAGGTGCTTTGCAGAGGGACCCACGGGGGGTGCACGGTCTGCCCCCCAGGCCCAGCCCTGTGCCCGCCGGCTGAGCCTTGGACCAACCCCTTTCCTGAGCCATCTGCCCGGAAGGTGTCATGTTTATTCCCCGTCTCCAAGTGGGGGACACTGAGGGTCAGAAAGGCCCCCTGCACACCTCTCACATTCTGCTCCCCAGCGCGGGACGTCCCCAGACGGGCACGAGGAGGGACCCTGGAGCCGTGCATGTGGCCATCTGCGGCCACTCGGGGCGGGGGGCTGGGCTGGGAGGACAGAAAATCACTTTGGGGTCGAGGCCAAGAAACAGCGTCAGAGGCTGAAGCCGTCAGAAGCGTCTGTCCACAGGCTTGGAAGAGATGGAGGGGCTGTGGGCGCAGGGCGGCTGCCCACCAGAGCCAAGGGGCCCGGCGTGTCTGTGTCCCACCGCGCCGGCTCAGGCCTTACCGAAGCGCCGACGCGCCGTTTCCAGATGAGAAGCCCAAGGAGAGTCGCCGGCCCAAGGGCCCCACCTCCCGTTCTGAGCTCTGGCCCCGGTGGCTCCGTGTAGAGGGCAGCCCATGTGGGGC